>NC_089980.1:56310500-58810500 GCF_036417845.1 Apteryx mantelli | reverse complement strand
CCAAGAGACTGAGGCCAGGAGCCTAATGGAGTTTTTAATACAAGCTAAGAAAATCAAGAGTAAGAGAGCCTTTGAAAATTTTATAATAGATACAGTTTTTGAACTGAAGTGCATGTTAATTGCTAGTTAACCAATATTAGTAAGAAGTTTTTTCAGCTGGTTAATTTAATTCTAGGGATTTTTTTATACTTTTTCTAAAACATCGGGAACAGGCCTCCGTCAGGAACCTGAAAGGTTCAGTGACCAGAATCAGGATGACAATTGCTGCTGTTGTTGTTTTTTTAAAAAACAAAACAAAAGTTGCATCAGACTTGTGTGTTGGTGTAGTACTTGTTTTTTTGAGGTGACCAGGCAAAATCCTTCGATGTCGTCTTAGTTACAGTACAGGAAGATTGCAAGAAACTTTATTCTTGCATTTGCCTTCTTTTGCCTGAGGTTCTGCCTTAAAATCTTAGCGTCAGGAGGGGCTGTCATCTCTGGGTCCTTAAGTTGCTCTTTCTCACCTTGCTGTCATTTCCCATGCTCAACAAATGCAATTCTTACTTGGTCTTATGAAACTTTTTTTTTTTTCTGAAAACTGTCCACTTTGTGAACTCATCCAAAAAATACAGGAGAAAGTGTTTCAGTACAGCCTTTTAGAAACCTAAACACTTTTGGTTGTCCCATATTGCCATGTTTAAGTCTTGACTGGATGTTTATCTGGGAATTGGTACTATCTTATTGTGACAGTATGAAAAGGTGAAAATGCTAAATCTCTTTGATAGTCCTCAACGGAGATAAACAAAGGAAAAATCTTAATCTTTGATCTCCACTGTATGCATTACTATGTGCAATAAAAGTGTTTTTTCCCCTATAAGCAAAGGGGAGGAGCTGAGAATAATAAAAGCAGGAACTTAGAGGTAAGTTAGGATGGGCGTTGTTACATGATAAAGACTTGACTAGGGTTTTACTGACTACCTGCTCTGCCTGTGTTGATGAGGGCTTTTGTTTGTACGCAAGTTACAAATTCTCTGGAAGCTCTTGATAAGTATTTTCTGAAAGCAACTTACAGCAAGGTTATGTAATAGTCAGAAGCTCCATTTCACATGTGGGAGATAACAGATTGTTAGAGGCAATGTTTTCTTTAGTTCCTTATCTGTCAAACTGCTCTATCACAAAGCTGTGCGGTGGTGAATCTGAAATGGTAGCAGGAAGGTTCAAATACTCTGGAGAGAAGGAGGGAGATTTGAAACAGATAGCATGTCTTTTGGCTTCTGGATCTGTGTTACCTATATATAGAGATAGCTTTCTGCAGTCTGATTTAGGTTTGTGTAGCACTTATTTAGCTTGGGAGAAGGGAGAGAAGTGCATCTTGTTCATTGCACAGTTTGTGTGAACGTCTCTTTTGAATCTTAGACTGTTGGTATGTATGCAAGAAGGATGCATTTATAGGAAGTATACTTGCACAGCTTCATTCATAGAATGTATCTCTGTGCTTTTCTTAATTGTGATATATGTTGTGTTTGTGCATTCCTGCTGCCTTTGTGTTGAAAAGAAGTTTTTGTATAGTCCCATTTTTCAGATACTATAATTGCTTTTTTTAAAGAATAGAATACGCACAGGAAATCCATTGATCGCTTTTGATGTGGCAATAAAGTGCTAATGAAATAGTAACAATGCGGCAGTGTAAATGTACCAGTGCTATATACCAGTGCTTCAAGTGCTTCGCCTTGAATGGAAGGGGGACATCTTTGATGTGGAAAAATGGTTTGATCATCGCATTTCACATAGCCTAGGGTCACTACAGAGTTATTAACCATGGTAGCTGTCACTGAGACTTACATGCCTGAGCAAGCCCCTAAACATTCATCAGAGAGTAGATGTTTTCAAGCTGAGTGCGAATTAATGCCATAAAAATGAAAAGCTCCATACTCCTCAGCCAAACTTCTGAACTACCCGTTACCCATTTGAAGAATGTTTCAAAATATTTTAAAAATATGGCTGAATGATTCGGAGCAGTAACATGAGGTCCTTTCATTTCTCTCATTCACAGCAGTAGAGGAAAACCTTTTTAACAAAGTATACGCTTGTATGGTTAAAATGTGCTATACTAGTTGCCGTTCTCAGTTGTGGCTCAGTAGAAGTTAGTGCCTTCCCCTTTCCTCAGAATGATGGACTGAACCATGCGTTCAGTCAGATTTTCTGTGGATGTAGGCAGAAGTCCTTGGACCAGTAACATGGAGCTTGTGTTTTTAGGCTTTCTTTTGCAACTTTTGAGGGAAAATAAATATTGGTGTGTGTGGTGTGGGTTTTTTTTTCTTTCTCTTTTTTTTTTTTTTTTTAATTGGGAGTGGGACTCTAGTGTCATGGCATAACACCAGGTCTTAGTGGCCTCTTCATGGTTTAGAAGATACCTGCATCTTAATACAGCTGTAATTAATAAAGCCAGAAGATGAGGGAGAGCTCAAATTTTCCAATCCTGTATTATGTGAAATAGAGGTTAAATAATGCTTTAGGATGAGAGGAAGGGGGGGAAAAAAGGGGGAAAACAAAAATAGAAGCTAATTGCTGAACTTGAAGTGTCAATTACGTTGGAATTTATTTTTGCTAGTGGTTCAATTAACTGTAATGACTTAATTGAAGCAATAATTGAAATAATCTTGCTTCCTCAAGTTTCAGAATAACTCTTGAAAAATTAGCTTGCATTTGCCAACTCACCTGCTGTGTGTGTGTCAGCATGGTTTGTCAGGGGAAGTATATTAGAGTAGGTATAGGTTTGCTGCAAAACAGGGATCCTAGAAGGCTGATTTAATGATCTGAATCACGCCCTGTCTTGTAAGCTGCACCTGGGTTTTGTGACAACCATGCGGCTGGTGCCAGAGACTGTGGATTGAAACAAGTTTGCAGGATGATGCAGTTTCTTTAGTGGTGTAATAGCATACACTATTTAGCTTATTAATATTTATTTGGTAGTATACTTAACTGTATTATGGGTTTGTCGGTCATCTGCCATATGTATATTTTTTGAGCACTTTAAGCATTTTAAACCTTTAAACTATTTTACAGTGTTTTTTGAATTTAATGATATGCAATGTTTGTATGATCCAAACACTTCAATAGTTTTGCTTTATTATTAACAAATGTTTTTTGAGTTCTAACTCATTCATTTCCTGCTTCTAAAGATGTATGTTTTCATTCTGTGGGACATGCAGTGGGGGTGTTTTTTTAGCCTGTGGTTGTAATTGAAAATGCTACCAAGTCCTAATAAGCTTTATGGTCCTTTTTGGTTTCTGGAAGGTGGTTACACCTGTATTTCTGTGTCTCCTTACACAATACACATGCACATTTGCTGCTGTCTTGTTTCATCAGCTGCTGCCTGCGTCGTTCAAGTTGTTGCAGCTTTGACAAATACTGCTAATACTGCTTGGGGTGTTGTTGGTGGTTTTTTTAGTTGACAGTGACTGCTGCCAAGATGCTTGTTTCTTTCCTTTTTTTATGGGATTCTGACTAAACAACATTACAAGAAATGACATTCATGTGCATATATATGTGGTCAAATGAGATTATTACTGTGCATGCTGTATGGCTACAGTCACAATTTTCTCTTACAAACTTCCGTTTCATGGCAGTCATGACTTCTCCTTCATCTGCATGGCCAAGTTTGAGCTTTTTATGGCCTTGTAAAACAGATATCCTTTCTTCTTTGCAACCATTGGAATGTGTTTTTCTGTTCCAGGAGCTATGTGAGTGTGACAGGTTTTTCTGCTCCCCAAATGATGAATGTTCTTCGCTTTTTGTTTGGTTTCTTAGAATCTCCAGCTTACGATCGCTAACCAAGTCACTCTTCAGAAAACTCTTTTTAATTGCAATCATCTCTGCTTCCATTTTGCTTTTGCTTCCTGACATTTGCCTTCACCTATGTACAGTCCGCTCTCTACATATCTACTTGACCATCCAAGTTGCTCAAGTTCACAATGAGAATTTCACACATCTATTCCAGAGAGGTCCTGATGTTGTCGTGGAGTCCTTGTAGAAAATCTGAGACACCAAGAAAGTCTTAGTGTATGCATGGTGAGAGGCTACAAACTTGTTGAACCTCCAAATAGCCACTGGCACCACGATTGGCAGACTTTGGAAAATCCCATGTCTCCTTTAAAGGCAGGCATTTCTTCTTTACAGATATCATTCAAGGATTCTGCCACTAACTTTTTCTGACAAAGTTTGGTCCATTACATTTTTGAAAGTCTTCACAGTAATGGGAAATCACAAGCTCATTTCTTGTCAGAGCAGTGGTGGCTCTGCTCCTGATGCTGATTTCTTTTTAGCTTTCAAATGACGATGACTGCAGAGTTGTAATTAGCTAGGGTTTTTGATTTAGTGCAGCAGAGTGTAACTTAAGAGTGATTAAATTACTGAATGATAAATGTTGTGTTTGTCATGGAATTCTGTTCAGGAATTTTTCAGCTGAGTTTTTTGGGAGTTTTATTAGTGATTTCTTTGGGAAGTGGATTTTGCAATATAGTGTGTAGTGGAAATGAAATGAGCTTGCAAAGCTCGTTCATTTATATTCCAGTTTATTAACTCTGGTGGTCTTAACTTCAGTAGTGCAGTAGCACATTGAAAGTATATTATATAATCTATTTAAGATCTTGTCCATACAAAACAGAAGTATCTGGTCCATGCAACATAGAACTTAAACCAAATAATACAAAATACCTCTATTAAGACATCAACACTGGGAATTTCAGTATTTGTTTCATGGTGTATGTGTATAAAGGGCAACATTCATTCCTGAAGTAATTTTATTAAGTCAGTGTGGTTGTGCTAGGATTGAATTTAGCTCATTGTTTTGAATTCTCTTTTGGCAGCTAATTAGATAATAATATTGCAATATTATTTCTACTAAGAAGCATTTGAATAATTAAAATGTTTGATCACTTCCCAGAGAGAAAGTTGCTTGGTCTGAATGAGAATCTTCTATGGAAAATTTCATGGAAAGATTTAGATTATTAAATATGAATTTTTGTGTTTGAGGTTTACTTAAATATGGGTGTGAATTGGACTTGGAGCAGCAGTTATTTCTTCTTATCCAGCTTGTAGTGCATCCAAGTATATCTGTTCCAAGCCTCAGGTTTTAAATTATTAGTGGCCTGTGGTTATTGTGAGTTTAGTAAGCAGTCCTAATCTGTCTGTGTTGCATAGAGTGGGTTTAGAATAGTGTGAGGGCCAATAGTAATGTACTGTAAAGCTATTTAAGATTAAAAGGTATTTCTCCCCCCTCCCATAACTTCTGCCATTTTGTCTGCCTCTAAGCTGGTTGGAGATAACTTTCAGAACTGCTGAGCAGCCTGTAGCTGCCACTGACTGAGGTCAGCGAGACTTGTGGGTGCTTAGTGCTTCTGAAAATTGTTCCAAATGTCTGAAGATGCATTTAATTATTGTATAAATACACAAGCAGGTGTTGACTATTTTCAAAATAAACTGATTTTGAATGCAAGTTTGATTTATATTTAGAAGACTCTTAGCATAATTGGCAAGGAATGGCAAGGTCATAAATTAGTACCGGTTGCTTGATTTGTTAAAGTCTTTTATAGGGTATTTTTGCCTAAAATCTGCTTTTAGTTGCAGTTACTTCAAAGTGTTGAGATAGAAACAGTTGATTTTAAAAGAGCATGGATCTGTTGGGGAAGCAAGTTTCAGGAAGCATTTGTAGAACTTGTGTGTTGAAAAATGGAACATAGGAAACTTTCTCTGTATTGAAAAGGATGAGTTTGAACTGGAAAAATGGTATTTAAGCAAAGGGACTGCATGAAGGATCATATAAAGATGAGTTTGAACAACTTCTGCTCCTACAGATTCTGATGGAGTATTTTTCTTTAAGCCAAGGCACTTTTGCACCTTACAATCACTGGATGTTGTGTATATTGCTATATCCTATTTTGCTGATATTATTCGCACATGGGTCATTTTCACATATTTGGAGCCTGCTGTTTCCCAGTCTCTAATGCATCCACAATATTTATCAATATATGTGGTTTGGAACTGAAAAGCTTATGAAGTATCTCATATTAACTCTACAATTTTTTAAACCTTTCAAGAGATGACACGAATAAGGAAGAAGATGAAGATGAAGAAGAAGCAGAGGAGGAGGAAGAAGAGGAGGAGGAGGAAGATGACAACAGTAACAATGAGGAAGAAGAGTTTGAATGCTATCCACCAGGCATGAAAGTCCAAGTGCGGTATGGAAGAGGGAAAAATCAAAAAATGTATGAAGCTAGTATTAAAGATTCTGACATCGAAGGTGGAGAAGTCCTTTACTTGGTGCACTACTGTGGATGGAATGTGAGGTAACTTGAGTTTTAGCTAGTGATTGCTTCTTGAATTACTTCTAAAATACACTTGTGTATTTTAAAAGCTAAATGAATATAGAGTTCTGGAGTCCTAAGCTTTCAGTTTTAATGTTCTGTGAAGGTCATTGTACTGTATAAAACTATTTAGCTTTTTAACATACATAAATGCAGTACTTTAGTTATGTAGAAAATCATCTTAAAATGACTTGTTCAAAGAAGTCTTCCTTTGTTCCCTCTCTTATTTTTAGATCTCTCCATACAACAAATGATAAAATCCTCCTCTGGCTCTCTTAAGCCAGTTTTATCTCATACGATATTTGAATAGTGTACTAAACTGGATCTGTGTGTACACTCTTCTTGGGACAACAGAGAGTACACTATCAGTTTGGCACTTAGCAAGAGAAGTATGAGGGAGACATCAGTTTTCGGGGGGGGAAGGTTTTTTTCTTGTTGGACATCCACACTTAAGCAAACAAAATCTTACGTCACCTCCATCCTCAGACTTCCTCAAGTTTCTTAATGGCAAATTAGTGTGCAGCAAGTAATTACCTTTCATTCATTTAGATCTGTGTGGCCCCTGTCCCCCCCCCCCCCTCCCCGGCTGCCTCAGGCTTCCAAACAAGGCTCTTCTTAGCCCGGTGTCGTCTTATGTTATTCTTAATATATTTAGGAATATATGCTTTATAATGTCTTCAACATGTTTCTATTAATGCTGTATTAAAGTATTAATATATTTTTGCCACTTATGACCTATAGAAAGCTTGAGGAAACTTGGAAAACAGTAAAGGAAACTAAAGCTTCTGAATGACTTTTAAGCCAATTACTAAGTCTATTACCACTCCCCCCCTTTTTCCTTTTTTTTCCCCCCAGTTTCAATGTCTCTGCTCATTGTTCTCTGTTTTGAACTTTTGTTGTATTACTGTGTTTGTACATCTTAGAAAAAACAAGTGCCTGAGGCAAATCTTCTTTTCCTCCTGGAAAATCTGAGGCTCTTATGATCTTCATCATCTGGACTTTGATTACCATCCTACCTCTGACGAGGAGGGCAGGACAAGTCCTTATGCAGTGCTAGCAGGATCAACAGGCAGAGATCACAGTTGCAAAAACATGATACTTCTCTCCCTCCCTTGAATATACTACTTTGCATCTAGGTCTACTGATTTCCGGGACCACCTAAGCCACTCCTGAGAAATAACATCTCCATACTGATGGCTTTGATATCAGTTTTGTGCAGAATTTTAAATATATTGATCTATAGAAATATAATCTTTCACATAAACTCTGTCTTCAGGCAACATTTGTAAGCATAGAGGGCTGTGAAGTCTGGGCCTTAATGTCAGGGTCCTAGGGGAGATGTGGCCCACTCTGGGGAGGATTTTGGAACAGCGTTTTGGTCATTGTCGGGAAAGACCTGCCGTAGCAGCGCAGACTGGTAAAACTGGCACCCTGCTTGTGGTCACTGTGTATAAATCAAAGAGGTTTCTTGCTTTTAATCTCTTGTTTTGGAATTCAGGTGTAAGCATAGTTATTTTCAAGTTAATAATATTAAATATATGCTATGAAGTGAGAGGATCAGAGTTTTATCTGTGCAGTACCACTTCTAAGAAGAATTGAGAAGTCAAAAATGAGCCTTCATCTTGGAGATCCAAGCACCCTCATTGTTAAGGGAGAAATCAAGATTTTTGTTTTGTTTTCGATTCTGTTATCAATCTGCATACTTATTTAAATCAGAAACAGTTTTCTGTGACTAGGATATATTTGAATTTTTTTAAAAAAAGCATTTTTAGTAAACTTACACTCATTTGAGAGGTAGAAGGAGTTGTTTGGTCTTTCTGGCAGCAGGACTTGCATTTTATATTCTTACCTGGGGTGCAAAAGGAGCCCTCTGGAAGGTGCTGACAGAGAAGGATTCTTCATCAAAAAAAAGATATCGGTGATTGAGACTTAGCTTTGGAAATCAAATCATGTGACTCTGCTAAATGTGGCCAATTTATTTAATTCAGATTAAATGATTTAAAGTTTTGGATTTGACAGTAAGTGTGGGCAAGTCTGAGCTTAAGGTAGCATCTCAACACTTTGACATTTTAGCATAGTGAAGACAAATCTTGTATGAGGTATACTATTAGAGTAAGATTTGGTTTAAGTCAGTCACAACCTGGAAAGATAGCTCCTTTAATTGGTGTAGGTAGTAATTCCCTACTCTCCCCACTATTCATTTTCACTACATTCCTCACTTTCACCTTTTGTTTAGCAGGGCAAGTGCTATAATATTAAGTTATGGAGTGTGCTGGGCTCAGAATCCAGTGTTTTCTTCATTCTGTCATCCCCCAAACCTTAAAGCCAGTTTTCGTATTTCCCCTTGAGGTCAGTATACCATGTAATGACCTGTGCTTTAAACCCATAAACCTGAGCAGGAATCCTAAATAGCTAATAAAGTTTTCTTGTCACGAGGTAGCTTAAGTATTGGTGTGGGATTCAGAATAAGAAGTATGTGCACTGGGGTATTTGGAATTATTTAGCTTTGCTACTTTTTCTTTTTTTCTCTCCCCCCCCCCCCCCCCCCCCCACACACACACACTCTCTAGAACTAGTGACACTAACCACTGTGAAACATTGTGGTTGGTTGTGTTTTTTTGTTTTCTCAGTAGTAACTAGAAAATACAGAAATGGAATGGAGTTTAACAGCACTGTATATTTGCACTACTTTATGCTGAAAGACCTCATTAGCTCCTGTGATTCAAGTGATAAGTGTTTCTGATGAAGGTCAAGAACTGTAATGTGGAGTGGAGTTTGCCTTGTAATGAAAGGAAATAGTAAAAATGTCTCCCTTATTAAAGAAAACTGCTTATGTTATCACATGTTAACCAGAAAGCTCTCTAGAGAGGAATTGCGTTTCTTCTTCCTTCTAACTGGCTCGATTGCATTCTGAATTTTGTACGCTTTATCTGGAACTAAAACTTCTCTGGGAGCTACAGTTCCTTCTGTCATAATTTTGTTTTTCAGCTGCCAGTGCTTTAAGGAAAAGCTTACTGTGTAGGTTTTTTGAGGTGAATTTCTTCTGCAGTACATTCCCAGTAACTAGAATCAGAGAGTGAATATTCAGAACAAGTTTAGGTTGTTTTAACTCTGTCTGTCATATGGCACCATATCACAAGACGTGTTTTTTTTTTTTCTAACATGTTTTGACTGTTTAAAAATATGATTTATTCTTTTTAATATTATTTTCTTTCCTTCAGAAATCTGAATGGGAAAAAGTATTAGTTTCTGTCTCAGTTTGTTAATACTTCAACAAGTTCTGTACTTAACAGTCAGCCTCTGAAACTAAAGGAACTTAGGTAGCCAAGTTTCAGGTGCCTTGAGTAATGGAGGAAGAATTATGAAAAATCAGGTCCTCATCTACTATTTCAGTATTTAGTTATTGGATTACAACTGCTTTGTCTGATCGCAGCCAGTGAGAACACTTGATTCCTTGCTAGCAGATGCAGACAGCATGCTGGGAATTTTCAGCGAATTTGCCAAAGTTTGCTAGTTCCTTGCAGTAAACTGCCTTCCTGTGAGAGTGGAGAAGGTAGTACCTTTGCTAGTACAAACCTAGAGGCTGGAAAATATACTTTCCTTCCTTGTTTCTCCTGTTATACTCATAGAGGATTGACCATGCTGTTTCTGAGAATGTTGTGGTTTATTCTAACTTGTGGTCAGTACATGTGAATATAATAGGATTAGTGCATATTCCTATACAAGCTGCCAATTGCTTGTTTCCACTCTGTAACTGAGCATTCCTGCCTGCCTGCCTGCCTTCCTTCCCATTGGAACCCACCTTTCTGTCAGATTTGCATGTTAACTGGTAAAGCAGAAAAGCTTCACTCCTTCCCAGCTCACCTTGGTCTTTATTTTGGTAAGACAAAGGCAATGTTCTCTCTCAAGGTATTCTAGTTTTTATATTAAACCTATTTTTTTTTTTCCTCTCCTTCCTCTTGGTACTCAACCGAGTTTGTACAAATACGTTTAGGAATGTGTCTCTTCCCCCTCTGCCCCCACCACCAGCACCCAGCTGTTTGTTTTAGGGAGTCAAATTACAGAAGCAATTGTCATCAAAAATTGCATTTCTAGATTCTGCAAATACCTGTGATGTCTTATTCTGATATGTACTTATAACCAATTCACACTCAGGGAGCCCTCATGGCTTTTGAGGTGGTATATTCCATCTGTCTAAAAGTGCATGGTATCACATTAATGTTAATTTTTTATGTCTATACTTTGTTTTTTGGGAGGGGGAGTTCATAACATCTCTCTCTCAGAAATCCTAAGTTCAGAACTTCCCACAAATCATCACCCTTGCAGAAAATTCCCAACATGGAAAAACTAGAGCTACTTGCCAAAAACTGGAATTTTCCTTTTGGGTCATGTGCTGGGGATATTTATTCTTACATACCTGCTGGTTTCTAATACAGTATCTGATACTGATCCAAGAAGCAGACATATCTATGTGTTTGTATGTATACATATGCATCTTTGGCAGGGAGATTGAGAAATGATTCATATTCATGAGGTAAGCAAGTGTGGAAGCTAAGGGCTTGGCAGAAGATGGTACTGTAGTAAAAACAAGCCAAGTCTTCTGGAAGCATGTGTTTCTTGTAATGAGACCTGAAGAACTTTTCTTTCCTGTTTTTTCTGTTTTTCTTTTTGTGAACAGATTGTATAAAGCACCATTAGTTATGTGGTGAGGAAAGACTTTCATTTTACTGTTCTAATCAGGTGCAGTCCTATAAAGAAGGACAGTAGTCAGTGTCTCACGTGTGATTCAGGTGCAGCTTGGCACCTGGTGCCCTCTCCAGATTTCAAGGCATTTCTCTACTATGCAGTAGAGCAGTGTCACTTTTTGGTCAGGTTGTCAGCTGTGGCTTGGGATGTGTCTCTTGCAGGATCTGTTTGGGCATGGGGCTCTGTTGTCACAGATTAGACAAACTGTGTGCATCTGGCGTGAGTGATGAAAGGAAGCTGTGCCGCACAGAGGTATCTTCATAGATTCAAGGTTTCTGTGATGCTGGAGCTGCTGGCAAGATCTGACTGCTGTTCTGGGTACAGTCAGGAGAGGAGCAGGATGTGCTGGGGCCGGGAACTGTGACTCTCAGACACACAGGTTTTCAATTCATGTTCCTTAAGAAGAGGAGTTGTGACTGCTACTTCATATCTGTAACATTTAAGACCCTCTGTGTATCCAGAGGCTCTTATGCTTCTGCTCTTGCTTCTCTCCTTCACTTCAGTATACCCCGTAGTCTTATCAGCTGTCACCCTAACTGGCAGTACAATTATCCTGAATCATTGGCAGTGTGTGCAGCGTACAGACTTTGTTTGCATGTGTGGAAGATTGTTTTGTTGTTAGAAATGCATAGAATCAGTGAATACAGATTCTCTATTATGGCAGCATAATTGAGACAGAAAGGATACTTGGAATAATTATTTTTCCCTGTGAATGTGTCTAATCCTACCGCTGTTCTCTTGCGTCTATTTAGGTCTAAGGAAATCCTCTTGCATTTATCTAAACTGCAAAGTCCATTTGGCATTCTACTTAGTAGTATTCCTTCTTGAAAACTTGTCTTTGATTTGAAGAAAGATTACTTGAAATAGGATTGTCAAAAGTCTCTGAATATGGGAATTTTCCCTACCAAATCCGATGCCTTCTTTTAAAATAACATGGAGCATTCAGTCCATCTAGATGTTCTTTATGCTTTAAATAATGGACACCAGATTTGAAGTCCAGGTATCTAAAATCCTAAGGTGCTGCATCATCCCTTCACTATCTGCTCATATCCTGGGAACCTGAGGGCACCCCAGTCTTTAGGAAATAGCTGTGGTATGGGAGGAAACGCAGCTTGCTAGCCTTACTCCAGTGGCAGAGTGAGCATCTGCATAAAGCAGGCCGGCTATTTCATGTACTTTGTTCTAATTGCACGAAGGTAACAGGCAGCACAGTGGGAGTCTTGCAGATCTCCGCTACTTCTCCAGTAATGGGCATCATCTGCAGCCCAGCGAGGGTGCTGGTCTCGGGGTGCATTCACATCGTATGTTCCCTTGCTTATCCCTCTTGCAACAAGCTCGCAACTGCTGGCTGTTATTTATGTGTATCAAACTGGTTGTTGGGAGGCTCCGTGCTTTAGGATGTGTGAGGCTGTTTTCTAAAGGTAGTCCTGCGTAAAAGTGTGTGGGGGGTGGGGTGGGGTGGGGTGTTGCAGACTACACAATTTATGAGCTGGCAACTCTGACTTGAAACCACTGTGTTTGTGAATCCTTTCTAGCACTGAAGAGTTCTGTTTAAGTTTTAAAGAGAAATCTGAGCCTATCCACTTGCCAGTAACCTGGTGAGAGAACAATTAAAACTATCTGCAGCAATGCAGTTACTTTTCAGGGTGTTGCAATCTGCTAGGCTAGATGGTTGTAAGATTGTGGTTTGTTGTTGCAACATGAAGTGGGGGGGAATTATTTTGGAAAACTGAATTTTGGAGACTACTGCTAGACTGAGTGGATAACTTTGACTCCTTGTTTATGTTGTGTTCTGAGGTGTCCATTTTTCACTATATTATTATGTGGAATGTAAGTTAGTAAAATTCAGTACTTAGCTTCTGGAATCCTGTGCTTAGATCTTGGCTTAGGGAGTAAAAGAAAACAAGTTAGAAGCTTACAGTTTTTCCTGAATAATCCTTTTAGATTTATCAGTTAGTATCATAGATACAATTGGTAGTGGTTGCGAAGAAGCTGAATTGGAACTATATCAGCAGTCACTGTGTATTAAAATTGTGGTGCCTTAAGTCCACTGTAAGTCTAGCATGGTCATGAGTGCATTATTCAGTTCCCTTTTGTACTAGCTCTCTCCCCCCCCCCCCCCCATGATTACGTAGTGAGCTCACAATTTATGTGGTTGCACATTGAAGCACAAGTTAATGTATACTGATTTTTAACAGACTTGCTTCTTATTCAGTCAGTTATTTGAATTCACAGTTGAAACAGGACAGCAAATTATGCTTATAAAAAAGTTGATTCTTGAGGTTTTTCAGAAACGCACAGTGAAATTAGTAAGTACAGTTCCATAGTTAAAGGATATTCTTACTAAGGATATATCCAACTGTGGGAGATAAGACAGGTGATGTATCTTCTGATGTAAGATGAAAAACTAATTGAAAATGAATTGAAAAGTGACCATTTCCCAAAATGTTAGTGACTCAAAAGATCACTTTACAGACAGTCGTGCAGGAAAGAGTTTTTCTGGTTAACTAGTCACATTTTATGTAGTTGTAAAAATTTATTTTATTGATCAAATTTTAAAGTGTATGTACAAAATATACCTCTTAGAGATCCATACAGAATTATCTTTCTGGTAATCTGTTTTATCTACGTACATGGATTTCATGTTGTTTGATCCAGACTGGCACGAGTCAAAGCTGGTATTTTGTAACAATCAGTTAAGAAAACTTTGTCCTATACATCTAAACATATGAAGTAGTGAACGTTAGCTGTAACTCTACATACTGAAAAGTATATTAATGACTTCCGGTCCTGTTTTTGTATGTTTAATACTTTTGAATTTGCTGTTAATTTTCTTGCATGATATTTTGAATGTTTGCTTAAAAACATTAAATGTGTACAAATTTTTTGCTTTTAGATATGATGAATGGATAAAGGCAGACAAGATAGTGAGACCAGCTGATAAAAATGTGCCAAAAATTAAGCATCGAAAGAAAATAAAGGTAGTTTCTCTTCTTTTTTCCCTCCTTACCTCCACCCCCTAGTCAACTTTGGTTTAATTTATTCTTACATACTTTCCCCACATGCACTTCTAGTCTTTTGATAGACCTATGAACACATGACAATAAAAATGACTGCCTCTTAGCCTTTTAAAACTGAATAAGCTGTGTGGGTTGTTTTGTTTTGTTTTTTTAGCATGGTTTTGTTCTTTCACTTTTGGGGGAAAAAGCTTTTCTTTTCCTCCTGCCTATTCTTCTCATGGAATTTAAGTATGCACTAGCAGGACACAAACTAGATGGATCCACTTCAGCAGCAGTGGTGGCAGCCAACTCCCGGCAGCAGTGTTTGAGCTCTACTCCTGGCAGCAGTGTTTGTGAGCTCCCTCTGCTGATTCTGGAGAATGAACCAATGACTAATCCATGTATATGTGATATATACGTTCTTATTCCCTTCATCCCCTTTCTTTTAAAAGTCATTTTTAACAAAAACTGATATTTAGGGTCAGATTACGATACCTGCTTTGGGCAGCAGGATTCAAGGAGACTTTTCTTGCTCCTGCCTGCGATGCCAGAGCTCCCCCCCGCGCACCGTGGAGCCTCTGGGCGGTGCCGGGCGGGCATTCCGGAGACCCGGGCAGCCCCGGGAACAGGGTGTCACAGACTTTGTCCTGCCCGTTGCCACTCGGCCTTCGCTTGTAGGGCGTTGGCAGTCTCCCCTTTCAGATTTGTAGTAGCGTTGAGGTAATTCCCGTCTTTGGTGTAAGAACCTCGGCGTAGGCCCGGAAAGGCATTTGCGGACTCTTGAGTAAAGAAGAAAGCTTTTCTTTTCAGATTTGATGATGAGGGTAACTATCACCATTGCTTAATTGTAATCCATGTTAATTTGTATGCTCAAATGACAAGAGCTTTTAATCTTTTCTTTAATGTAGAATAAAACTGACAAAGAGAAGGAAGAGAAGTATTCTCCTAAAAACTGTAAATTGCGACGTTTGTCAAAACCACCCTTTCACACCAGCATGTCACCGGAGGCTGGGTCCAAACTTGATAGCACTGAAGCCAAAAATTCTGAACAAGCTCCAGTTAAATCTATAGAAATTACTTCTATCCTTAATGGGCTCCAAGGTATTGTACATAAACTTTTTCTAACTCTGTGAATAGCCTTCCACCGGTAGTAAATGTCAATGTAGAACAACTGTTGCAATTGTACAATTGTAAGCTTTTGAGTCTGGCTGTGCATCTGTTTCATTGTATTACATCATCTTCAGAAACCTTTATATATACTCTTACCCTTATATATAAGTAATATTTACATTTTCTGAAAATAGATATTGTAGATTCAGGGTATGCTATTAAAAATGCATATTCTTATAATTACATTTTCATGTTGCTGCCATGGCTTTTTTTGGTGCCCAGCAAGGCATTTTTGCTTCCTCTGTTACTTCTAAATTTTGAATTCTTGATCTATGTGATTTTTGTAATCTGATGAAGCTATCCTTGTCATAGATAAGAGAACTAATAAAACTAGGTTTCCTGTCTCGTTCCTAATGTTGTTTTCCCTTTCCCACACTTTTATATCAGCACTATAATAACTAGTTGCCTCTCTTCTTCCTTAGTTGCCTACATGCCTCCAGAAAAAGAAACTGTATATGATACAGGTAGTCTGGGTAACCACCAATTTTTGTGAAAGTTGTATGAACTTAGTAATCTTCCAGACAATTATTTAAACTTGGCCAGTGGGTTCTAAACTTGTAGGTGAAAGAAGAACAGTCTGCATAATCTCTTACGCTTCATTTTCTTAGGAAACCAGAAACTAAAAATACTTAGTGGTGATGATAATAACACTGTTATTACTGCTATAATTAATCTGTCATTAACTTCTGACTACAAAAGCAATTTGACATATGCCCTCTAATGTTTTGGAAAGCTAAATGTTTTCCATGGTACATAATTAGTTTCCAGAAATGCTTGTAATTGTGTGCCATTCTATCATTTAAATTCATATACATTCATGCTGTTGATTTTAAAACTACATTTCTCTCTCTCTCGTGCACTCGTGTGTGTGTGTGGTGTTTTGTTTTGTTTTGTTTTGTTTTTTTGTTTTTTTTTTAGAAAATATGCAAGACTACTATTTTTGTGTCCCTAGTCCTCCAATTTTAGAGCTGTTTGCTCAAAACTTTTTAAAGGTCTTTTTCCTACACTGGAATGATTAATACTTTTGTATGTTATATAAACTTTCTTTTTAAAGGTCACGGTAAAATAAATAGGTTGTGAGGGAAAATTAATAGACCTGAGTTTTGGTTACACTTTTTTAACGTGGAGTTCTTGTTTTTCATTCCAAATGGCAAATTTTGTTACCTTCTTTATTATATAGTAGTGTAGTTATGATGCTCTAAGCTTATGAGAAAGACAAGTGTTGGAAGCCTGTTTTAAGTGACAGATTACTTGGAACTTTAGGCCATAATATGTACCATGATTCTTTAATTTAAAAAGAAAAACACACACTGAAAGAAGGATGCAAAATTTGCTTTCTGATTGAGTCTTAGTGTAGAAATTCAGATCCTGCCTCTCTTAAAGAAACAATGAGCAAGAACACCTGAGGCAGCATTTCCCAAGTTGTTCTGTCCTGTACCTCTCAGTTACCTAT
Source organism: Apteryx mantelli (assembly GCF_036417845.1). Lineage (NCBI taxonomy): Eukaryota > Metazoa > Chordata > Aves > Apterygiformes > Apterygidae > Apteryx > Apteryx mantelli. The sequence continues at coordinate 58,793,788 of NC_089980.1, read as the reverse complement.
TAGCATGCTCTTCTCTAAGTTTGTTGACTTCAGCAGACTTTTTAAAAAAAAGTTAATTTAACTTTGATCATCTCAGTTGAAAGTTTTGCCTTTCTTCTCTCCCATTAGTTACGTTATCATCTCTAAGGAGATGGTGAGTTTTAGTGAGGAATTGAGAATGAGAGCTAGGAAGTGGCATGAAGGGTGTTAAACCACCAAAAATGGCATGTAAAGGAGCTACCAAAATATCTGAGCCACTTCTTACTGCTCCTTGTATCCATTTCTTTTCCCATTGGATGGGCCTGCTGTTGATTCTTTCTCATCATATCTCTGTTCTTTTTTTCTCAGTTTCTTCATTCCTGACCTTGAATTTTCTTACTGTAATCTACACTCTTATTATTCATATATTTCTCAAAGTGCATTTGTTTATTATGTCGGTTTTTTTAAGGCTGGTCACCAGACTGGTTTATTTGATGCACTATTGCATGTCTTTTTATTTTATTTATTTTTATTTTTATTCTGTCCTTTTTACATTGTGGATTCTTTAGGGAAATTATTGTCTTAGTCTGTTTTGAGCTTTGGAGAAAGGGCAGATAATACTTTTATGTTGTAACTCATAAGAAACATTAAGAGTTTTTATATTAAACACTTTCTGTTTTGTTTTTTGTTATGAAGAAAGTTCTTATTTGTATGGATTAATAAAAAATGTCACTTAGATAAAAGCTATTGATCTATGCATTCTCTGCTTGGGAAACTCCTTGGAAGAATTTCCTAGAGATGTGCTTTATAATACTGAGTTTCCAAACTCAGTGACACTGCTCCTAATCTAGCTATTACGCCTTTTAATAGAACAGAAAATAACCTTTGAAGCCTTTATAGGATGCAGTTTAAAAATATATATATCCTACTAGAAAGCCCAGTACCGTTGGTTCATATCTTTGCAGTTTTCTTTAGCTGTTTTTTGGTATTGCTTGTAACCAGAATCAAAACAAACTATTTTTTGTGGGGTTTTTTTTTGATTTTATTTTTAACTAGCTTCTGAAAGTTCTGATGATAGTGAGCAGGAAGATGACCAAAGTGCCCAGAATGTACCTGCTGATGGCAAAGAGGAATCTCAAGATGAAGCTATGAGCCAAGATAAAAATGAGCTCTGTCTGAAAGAAGAACAGAGCAATTCATCCCTCCTAGAGGAAACTAAAGCTCTGACAGATGTAGCAGTGCCCAAGTCAGGATCCAAGTCTCCAGAAAGATTGCGAAAAGAGCTGGAAGAATTATCTGAAGATACTGACTCTGATGGAGAAGATGAAACCACAAAGAAGAGAAAGGAAATAAAAAAGGAAATGGTTGATAAAACAGCAAAACCACAAGTTAAACGTGGTAAACGAAGATACTGTGTTGCAGAGGAATCTTTAAAGACTGTGTCACCTAACAGAAAGGATGAGAAATCCAAAAGCAAAGACTCCCTTGGTTTAGAAAACAGCAGTAACAGCTCCTCAGATGAAGACGAGGAGGACAAATCTAAACTGAAAATCACTCCCACTAAAAAGTACAATGGATTAGAGGAGAAAAGGAAATCTTTACGGACAAGTACTTTCTACTCAGGATTTTCTGAAGTAGCAGAGAAAAGGATAAAGCTTCTAAATAACTCTGATGAAAGACTTCAGAATACCAGAGCTAAGGATCGAAAAGATGTTTGGTCAAGTATTCAGGGACAATGGCCGAAAAAAACGCTGAAGGAACTGTTCTCGGACTCGGACACTGAAGCTGCTGCCTCCCCTCCGCATGCTGCTCCTGAGGACACTGCAGCAGAGGAGCAGCTTCAGACTCTTGCAGAAGAAGACGTATCTTTGCCTAGCTCTGAACTTGAAAAACCTTTGCCAGCTAGTGTAGAGGTTAAACCTGTTGAGGAGAAACCAACTGAAATGGGTGAAAAGAAAGTTGAATTTCCAAGCAGTGGGAGTAATTCAGTGCTAAATACTCCTCCTACCACACCTGAATCACCTTCGTCTGTAACCGTAACAGAATCCAGTAGACATCAATCCAGTGTCACTGTCTCTGAGATGTTGCCACCAAATCAAGAAGAGATACGAAGCATTAAAAGTGAAACCGATAGCACAATAGAGGTGGATAGTGTTGCAGGGGAGCTGCAAGACCTCCAGTCTGAGGGAAATGTTTCTCCAACAGGTTTTGATGCCAGCATCAGCTCCAGTAGTAGTAATCAGCCAGAGCCAGAGCATACTGAAAAAGGTAAAGAAAATGTTGAAACAGAGCTGTTTTCAACCTAGATCTAGCTCTCATTTACTGTGTTGCTGATGTATTTGCATTCTGTTATCATTACACTGCTGACAAGTTAGTTAATACTGTTGGAGGAAGTAGTAGCCTGCTGCCCACTTTAAATCTGTGGAAACAGCGTAATCAAGTGAATAAAAGATGATAATCTTCTAGGAAGTTTTCTGTGGCCTTTTGCTAAGAATTCTAGTGCTTTTAATGAGGAATAAAGCATATAAGAAAAAAGTTTATATTGGAAATGACAATGAAAGACCAGAGCAAGCTGTAATGCATTGTACAGGGAATATGTGTTGTAGTAGGCTGCATACACTTTCAAATACCTTGCTTGCAAGAGGAAGATACTGTTTCTTAGGTAACATTTTGATTCTCTCTATGCTGATGATTTGGAAAAATCAAGTGCCGATTATTGCTTCCTTAGGCAACAATTTCAAACTGCTTTCTAGAACTGGCTACCTTGTATCAATTTTAAGAAACTTGCTTTTTTTTTTTTTTTTTTTTTTTTTTTTTTTTTTTTTTAGGACTCCTATTAATGTTGAAGGAGTTCACTGTTTACATTCATAATTCACAGGAATTTGATCACAGGTTTTATGACTAAACAAAACAGTTTAGGAAAATCTGTGTTTCACAACTTAGTACTATTTCTATCTAAAGATTTGGGTACTTTCTTTTGAATTTCTGAATCTGTTGATATTTGTCAGCTTTTGCCATTACAGATGGCCATCTTGAGATTTCACTAAATTATTTTTAAATATTTCCTGTAGGTCATGCTTTATATGCTGTGGAAATCAAAGTTCAAACCATTTTAATCCTGAAAAATAGATAGGGTTAGAGGCTGGGAGCATCTTTACCCCTTCCTCCCCACCCTGCTTCACTCACAAATGGGTTTTCATCTTCAGATATGTTTTTGTAAGTTGTTTTTGAAGGTCCCATCTTGGGACCACCAGAGTAGAGGGAGTAATAAGGGCTCAGTCCTGCCAGCATTTGTGTGCGTGACATCAGTGGACTGTCTGCTTCGTAGAGGTTTGCGAGACTGGGTCCAAAAAACTTCTGTGAGGTTCTCTGGCTGTTGTATAGTCCCATTAAAAGCACAGCTACTTTTACCATGTTGATCTGCCTAAAAAATTATTAATCCAAAAGAAGAAAGTGTGTGTCTGAATGTAATCCTGAGATGACAAAAGTGGTTTCTTCATCTCAACAGATTTCAGTTCTCTTGAGGAGAAAAATAATTAGCTGAAAATTTTCCCAAAGTACCCTTAAGGTGTGTTACCCTCATCATTCTGTTTTTGTTGCATTCTTTCAAAAGAACAGTTCAATGTTTTTGCTTAAAAAGAGGAGAGAGTTTGCAAGAGAGGTGGAAGTTCTAGTCCTCTAAGTCAGCCTGTAGTGCTTTCCCCAATTCCTAGGTGGGTAGGTGTAGAACTTAATTTGTTTCTTTTTTGTCTGAAAGGAAGTTACTGCCACATGAAATCAAGAAGTCTTTTTCCTTGTTTTAAGTTGTTTTTATGCTATTAATAGAACAATACTGGTCTTGCATGTATTAGATTTTTAACTTCCTCTCTTACTTTATCACCATTCTGCCTCTTTTAGAAAACTGGGTGAGCCCACTGTTTCTTAATTTACATGGTTTTGTTATGGTACTCATTTTCATCTGTAAATCAGGAGGTCATGTGAGTGTAAATTTGAATGATTCCTATTTGCAAGCTACTAGATTTTTTTTCTTCTACTGTTTGTATGGGAAAGAGTAGAAGAGTAATTTTCCTCTTCTACTTTTCTCCTTTTAGTCACAAAAAACAGTAGACTTTCCCCCCCCTTTTTTTTTAAACAGATAATTGTTGACTTATTTTTTTTATCACTATCTCGGTTCTATTTTTTTTTAAACATTCAATTAATATAACTACTGATAACAAATAATAGTTTAGGGTTTTTTTCCCACAGCTTTCAAGTGTGGCAAAGGCTTTATTTCCAACATTCCATTCTAATGATTCCTTAAGTTTTTCTAATAAATGTATTCCAATTTAATTTACAGTATAAAATATATTTAAAAAAAAATCCGTGTGGTCAGAGAAATTCTGATGATGCATATGAGAAAGTTATTTGCAATTATCTTATATATGCACTTCAACCAACAAATTGTCTGCTTTCCCTCCTCCACCTCTTCTTGCCAATATAAATAGAAAACTGAACCCTATTAAGGATAGATAAGGGCAGTTGCATCGCTGGCTACAAACTTAAGCTCTGAGGGTTTTTTTTTTTTTTGAGAGAGACTTTATGGTTGAGAAAGACACACAGAAGTGCAAGTATTTATGTTTGTTTGTGTGTTTTTCTTTCAATTATAGTCTGTTCAGGCCAAAAAAGACTTAAAGATGCTCAGGGAGGAGGCAGCTCTGCAAAAAAGCAGAAAAGAAGCCACAAAGCTGCTTCTGTGAACAACAAAAAGAAGAGTAAAACTAGTAAGTACAGCAGCTTAATGTGAAATAACATGTATGAGAGTATTGTTTCACCTGTTGAATGACAGTAGAGATAAAGTCTGGAATAAATATATTAGGACAAAATATTCTGAGCAGGGAGTTCTTCATGCTGTTTAAATGAATAAACTATTTTTAGTGAATGCCAAAGTATTTTTAAATGTCTTGTGTTATTTCTGGGCCTATTTCTAAGAAATGTTTAATATTTTGTAATTCAGAAAGACTAAGAGGAGTGCACATTTCATGCATAGTAGGATCGGGATCTTTGTTACCACAGGGAAAAAGACAGGCATCTGACATCATGGTCACATGTTTAAGATGGGAGACTGGAGTTTAGCTCAAACAACCTCATGCTGCAGAAAACATTTAGAGGATAATATCTCTTCCAGTGGCAAATACGTAAATAATTCCAGAAGAAGACCAGCTCTATCTTCTTTCTCTATCATTTATTACATCTTAAGTAAACAATGCATGATTTTGCAGCTCTTATGTTAAATTAACTTGTAGAAGCTAATTGGAATAGGATCTATGGTACTAGGGAAGAGAGCCTTAGTAAAAGCAGAGCTGTGTAAGATGAGACACATACACGTGTTCAGAAGACAGCAAGATCAATTACTGCCTCTTCTCACTGTTAATGTTAATAAGAAATGTCAGGGGATGGTCAGCCAGGATAGCGTTTAAAAAAAAAAAAAAACAGTTAAGTAAGGATTGAAAATATATACTGTCTCTCTTTATCAGCTTTTACTAAAATTGTGCCCCTTCTGATCTGATATTTGCTCTCACTGCACCCATACTTTGTGTACTTCATGTTCAATGAACCCCTTTCCACAGTCTCTCATCCTTTTTTCATTCCATTCCATTTCACTGATCTCCTCCTAACAAAATCCTTCCTCCTTCTCTCACCCCAGGAATTAAAGTAACAAAGCAAACTGAATTTGCAGAACTAATGCACCATTTTTAGTTTTATCACTGCTCCCTTTGATTTTGTGGATTTATCTCTTTTTCTCAGCCTGTATCTTTGTCAGGATGCAAGCACTTCAGGACTAGGATTGTTTCTTGTACTGTGTACAGTGCTTGGCATATGTGGACTCTTTAAGTACTGCTGTAATAAAGGCAATAAATAAATAAATAAAATGTGGAATCAGTTGTGAGCAAAAAATGTTTTTGGCAAAATTCAGGTATGTCAGTTAAAGCTGTTTGTCGCAGCTTCAGCTTTTGTCTTTGCGTTAAGGCAGCAGACAACTGCAGCTCTGCGGCCAGCAGGGTTCCTTTCTACAACATGCCTCTTGGTGACCTTCCTTGCTAAAGAACTTGTTTAGCAGCTTCTCCGGTGTGGGTAACTGGATCATAAAGAACAGAACCAAAAGGGACTGTGAGGGTCCATCTTGTCAGTACCTAGGGCATGTACAACTAATGTGCAAGTTTCTCCTAATAAATGTTTGTCAAACACAATTTTAAAAACAACTCTAAGGATGGAGATTCTGTCACTTCTCTAGGCATTTTCTTCCAGTGCTTCACTAGACCTATGCTGAATTATTACCTCTCCCTCCATCCCAGTTCTATTTTTGTAAGGCTAAACAATCTTGATCCTTTTGATCATTCATCATAAATCATGTCTTTTAGAGTGATTATTTTGTTACTTTCCTTTGGACAGTTTAATTAGAAACCTGTATTCAGTTCAGCCTGTTGCTTTTATTATAAAAGTGATTTAGTGTGAGCTGAAGTTCTTTGGTTCTGGGTGAGCTGGAGATGTTCTTCTGCAGATAAAAGCAAAATTTAAACATTGCATCTGAGGGTTTTTTTGTAGATGGTGTCGTATAAACTTCACCTCATTACTAGTCATCTTAGCACTGAAGACCTAAAGTAACTAAAGGTGACATAAGGCTAAAAAAAAAGGTCAGTTGCTTACTCTCACTTCTATCTTACGCATGGCCTAAGAGAGTACAAGGGAAAAGCTGATCTATAACTGTAACCTTTAAAACTGCAGCACAGGTAGAAGCTTTTATATGCTGAATGGTGTATCTTTCTCTTGTTTATCTCTGTTTTTAATATTGATTTCTAATAGAGCAATCAAACTTGCTAGAAAAAAGTAAGTATAGCCTCATAAGCAAAAATTATTCATAAATGCATGGATAACGTTTGTATCTACATTGTCACATTAAATGGCCTCTTTGTGTTATTTTCTAACATAGAAAGCATCTTCATGAATATGGTTCTAAGAACCATATGTGGCACTATTGAACAGTTCTGAGTGTAGGATGTACTTTCCCTACACAGACCGTGGATAGTCAGATTTTATGCAGGAGTTTTCATAAAATTATTATTTTTTTCTCTTACATACATTCATGTGCACTTTCAGCAATATACCTGCCAATATTCAGGATAGGTTGTGGAGCCCCTGACGGGTAATGGAGCCACAGTATGGTCCTTTTACCCACTTTCTAGCTCTAGGATTTTGATTCCCATGAGCCCACTTTGTAGCTATGAATCTACCTGCACAGCAACCAACTGGACAGTGTTACCAGTGCAAGTTTTCCCTTTCACAGCATGCTGGAATTAGAGAAACCCCATTGTATGGCTGCCTATTTTGTGGTCCTGTCTTTGAGCTCTAGAGAGGCAAAGGGCCACGTGCCAAGTTCCTATGCCAGGGTAAATTGTATCATTTTAGGGTAAAAGGGTTTCAGTCAAATAAACTCCTTTTATTTGAGAATCAGTGCAGGGGCAGCTTCTGATGAGCTTTGTTTTGGGGAAGATGGTGATTTGTTTTATAATAATGCATTTTCTTGTTTCTTCAGCAAACAGCAGTGATAGTGAAGAACTGTCTGCTGGTGAAAGTGTGTCCAAGTCTCAGCCAGCAAAATCAGTTTCAGCTGGCATGAAATCTCACCAAACCAAATCACCTGCAAGAACACAATCTCCAGGAAAATGTGGGAAAAATGGAGAGAAGGAGTCTGATCTCAAAGAACAGAATAATCGCTTGCCCAAAGTTTACAAATGGAGTTTTCAAATGTGTAAGTATTGTCTTCAGAGCAAGCCCAGGGTGGTCCTAGAGTAACACAGAAGAATGTTTTTTGAGTTTTGTTTAGTTTGTTCTTTTTCCTCCCTAGAATTATTCCATCATGAGTTTGCTTAGTTTTTTGATAAATCCAGTGGTGGTGGTATGTGGGTGGGTGTGGATTTTTTAGTTCTGTTGGGGGGGTGTTGTTTGTCTGTTGCAATTGCAGTGCAGGTAGCCGCCTATATCCCACTCCTTTAATTCTGTTTTTTCAATTAAGCTCCTATGCGGACTTGCCATTCTTGCCATCCTGGGCTGACTTGCCATTCTGGCATGAGTGTTATCCACTAGATGCATTTCTTGTGTTGATGTTTTCTTGCTATTTTACTCTTCCTTCTCTAGCTATCATTCAGACATTTACGTGATTGATTTGCAATTTTTTTTCCCTTCTATTTTGCCTTATTGAACCAGGACACATCTACTATTTGTAGTGATAAAATCTTTCAGTGTGTGGGTGTCAGTCAGCTACAGGTACACATTTGGCTAGCTGTGAGCGTAGCATTGAAAGGATCATGAATTCCTCTATCTGAAAAGCAGTTCAATAGCTTATTAGTGCCTCAGTGATACTAATGTAACTTCTTCCTTGCCTTTATATGTGTACATGTTGATGTGCTATTGCACGGTTATATACACTGGAGAAAGGAGAGGAGTATGACCAGATATTAGATGAATATGACTCCTCAATGTAACAATAAGCAAGCAGTTGAAAATAATTATTTAAAAAGAAAAACTTGCTGTTTTTTGTCCCTGTCTCTCTTCTGGTTTCCAGGAGTCTAATTGCCTAGTCAGCAATACATCATTCTCCTCATATTTTAGTACCAACTGTGGATGCATGCATGAGTTGCTTTCTCTTTGCTTTTAAAGGTCAAATTAAAACTGTGTGAAGTGGCTGATACAAATTACTACTTAAAATAATCCATAATATCTCATTCAGTGTTCACAGATGACCTTAGTATATGTCAAGTCTCTGAAGTTCGCAGAGCACTGTGCTAGTGGGAATTTGGGCAGAAGGAGCTCTTTTCTGCTGCCTGTTCCAGGCAGCGTGAAGGCTGCTGTCCCTCTCGTGGACTGGGAACAGGAAAAGGCTGGCACAGCATGTTGCGCAGACACCTATGCTAAATCCTTTGCCAGCAATGCTGTTTTATGCCCAGGGAATTCTCCACTTAGCAGCTCCGTTTCTTCTTGTGATGAAAGAATATGACCCTACAATTTTTCCACAGCTGTGAATCTGCATGTTGTTCCACATTAAAAGTATTTTTCTCCTAGTTCTTCCTCACAATCAAATTACATTCTGCTTTTTTTCAGGACTGTGAATGTAATGGCTCTTTATTGTCCTTTGCCTCACTGGCTGTTCCCCTGCTCAACTCAACACTCACTGGCCTCTTAAGATTCATTGGGCAGATGTCTTGCATAACAGGAAAAAGAGCTTTTGCTTCTTTTTCTCTACCTCTGCTACATTGCACATGCTAAATCTGCTTGGACTTGAGAGTGCTATTTAACGCATTTCCTGCTTTTGCAGGGAGCTGGGACATTTTCAATGTCTTTGAGCTCTCCTTGTCTTCCCATGCTCTAGTATAGTTGTTGCCTTTTGGGCCTGTGTTTTGGTTTTAGTTTCATTTATAGGCTGGTGAACTGCATCTTGTGGTCCCCAGAGGAGAGGGGATGTGTGGGGAATGGGCAGGGGGTATTGTGTTAAGATGCTTTGATCCCATCTAGTTATACCTTGTGGCCCTTATGCCATTTGATTTAGATTAGAACGACCCCACAGCTATCCAAATCCCTGTTGTAACTTGCTTGTTTTGTACTATGGAATTATTAAGGCAAGACTGAACTTCCTGGTGTATTATGCCAAATCAAGCTACAGCAGGGAGTCAAACACTAACAGGCTCGAAGTTTCTTTTGGGCCGCTGTGTTCCCACCAGTTGTCTTGGTTTCCCCTCCAGTGGGGAGGGGAATGCACACATCTTTCTTCCTTTCCGCATCCCCTTCAAATGATACCACCACAGACACAATATTTAAGAACAAAGTTTCTGGTAATAAACAGCAGTTGATGTTGTTGCATTTCTTGGCCTTGTTGTCTACTACTTTGAAGTTCATCACTAGGATTTGAGCACTTTCCACATCTAAAAAAAGTCTGAGTTTTAATGAAACACTGCAATAAAACAATTAACAGGCATTGTTTAACTTGCAGCTGACTTGGAAAATTTGACAAGTGCAGAGCGCATAACAGTTCTTCAAGAAAAATTGCAGGAAATCAGGAAACACTACCTGTCCTTAAAATCTGAGGTGGCTTCCATTGATCGAAGAAGAAAGCGCTTAAAGAAAAAGGAACGGGAAAGTAAGTGCTGGGAGCTACATTTTACTTTTAGAAGGCTAAATCACGTATCGTCACGGCTGGTTTTAATAAAGTTTGGATAATTTTGAGGAAGATATGTGCCATTAGGAGTTCTTTTAAAAACAGAAGAGGTTGTATACAAATATTTTATGATCTTTAAAAGGTACAGTTCGTTTATCCAGTGACTTTTAATTAATCCTTTGTAAAGAAAAACTGCTTGCCTTTAATTTTTTTCCTTCCTTTTTTTTTTTCCTGCTTAGGCAGAGCTACTTTATGAAAAGTTTAATAAATTTTTCTAAGCAGTGAATGATGTATCCAAGATTATGAATAGCTTATTTCTTTTTTCTAAGTTGTATTATAATTTACTATAGTATTGCTTGTGTATCTAGTTAATGCTTTCCCATTAACATAAGTGCTTTATTTCATGAATATAAGGGAGACCATCAAACCATTTCCCTGAAGTTGCTTTACTTAATGCTGTAGGCAATACTCTAGTGTGCCTGCTTCTAATAGTATTGAAAGGATTATTCTCTCCATGTCTTGCTTTATGTGCACATTTAACAGTACACTGGTTCTAAGAAAAAAGACTGAAATAGGCTGTGCATAGTAAGTTTTTGTGGTTGCAGTTATTATGCGGGAACTGCAGTTCCTTTGCAGTTCCCAGAACAGGTCGTACATGTAGATTCAATGCTGGGGCGGGATCTACCTATGCTCGTTTCTGCTGGAAAGAAAGGGAACTGCTGGCAATGCTGGTGGCTCAGGAATGAGCCCTGGCATACTCTGGCAAGGTTCTTGATCAGCGAACCAGGGCTGCAAGGTGCAATGTCGTGTTGTCTTAGATATAGCCCAAATAATATTTCAAAGTATTTCCCATGAAAGCTAGGGAAAGGCGGCTTTTCTTTTTCTTTTTAATTATCAGGTATTAGTTACTGGAGTTGCTATATACTAATCCTTGTTCTTAACTAGGAAAACATTTTTTGCTTTATTTTGTAGATTTTTAAAATGTATATTTTCTTCTTCCCATGCAGGTGCTGCTACTACATCATCTTCTTCTTCATCACCTTCCTCTAGTTCCATTACAGCTGCGGTTATGTTAACTTTAGCAGAACCGTCTATGTCAAGTTCATCACAAAATGGAATGTCAGTTGAGTGCAGGTGACAGCAGGACTTGCCAAAGCACTTTGCACTTAATGGCTGCTGAGGGCCACTTTTTTTTTCTGTCTTTTTTTTTTTATACTGCACAGTGGCACAAAATTCAGACAAGCACTATTTTGTATTTAAAGTTGTTTCTTGACAAGCTAACTTTGCACTTAAGTGCACTTTTATGAAGAAAAAGTACAACAAACTGCTTTTCCTCAAGCAATAATTGTTTCCAACTTGTCTGGGAATTGTAAGTCTAGTGACTCGAAGGCCTTCCACTGTGGCAAATGGAGGCTGTTCACTGCCTGTAGAGACAGTACAGTAAGCATATAGTTGTTGGGTTGGCCTAATTAAATGTGGTAAGGCTTACTGTACATGTATTCCCTGGTATTTTGTTAAAGCTGGAACATTTGATATTTTTCCATTTATTTATGACAAATATTGAACCTATTTTCATTTGTACAAGCTAATTGTTTTTTTAACTAAGTCACCTGATAGTGGCTTTAATTGTATAAGTCAAGCACATGTATTCAATTCAAAACCTGCAGTTAGTAGGATGTTTGACATCAGTCCTGATAACCAAATATGAGGATTCCTTTAAAAAAAGACTGACTAATGTTTACAGGTTTGAATTAGGTTTAAATAGGTTACTCTGGGTTTTAATAACCCATTAATTGGAATGAAACTACTGTACTTTGCCATTTTTCTATAAATCAGTATTTTTTTTTAATTTTGATAAAATACATTATGAAAAAGGAAGAAAATGGCTAACAAACTGTATTAAATCTTAAACAATGTATAAAGATTGTATTTAGCCAGTTAAAAGTGTATATTTATTCATAATGGATTATAACAGTTATATTTTTGTGTTTTCTTGTAAATGTTTCTTTTCCCTTAAAGCAACAAATATTTCATTTGTAATGCTTATTTTATTATAAGATTCAACGGAGAGGACTTCAAGGAGGAGTAAGGTGTGTGGTTATAATTTGTGGTTGCTGATATGAACACTGCCACAAAAGGATAGTTGTTTTTAAATAGCTAGCTGAGTGGTAGACATTTAATTTTTTTAAATGCCTTGTACAAATTCCAGAACCAACTTCAAACTGTTTTCACTTGTTTTGATTTTATGTTGTATGAATCCCAAGCTCTCTCTCCTGTTAATTATATACCTTTGTAAGACATTTGTATATTGCGGAAGTGTTCATTCAAGCTATTTAATACCTGGCACTGTTAATACACAGTACTTTATTGTACAGATTGTTTTACTGTTTTAATTGTAGTTCTGTGTACTTCTTTTGGCTGGGGAAATAGGGGCTGGCATGTTTTTTGTTTTCTGGCAATACAACATGTAAGAATTCAAAGCATTTTGTTTGTAGATGCTATAGTGTCAGAATCCTTTACATTTGACTTTTCTAAGAAAAGCATTTTCGGTCTTCGTAGTGTGTGCTTAAGGTTAACTGATTTTGTTGAAAATGGTTTCAAAGTATTCAGAATTGTACAGGACTGTAAAAATTTGTTGACAAACATTGAAGGAAAAGCTTATAGAAAAAAGCTATAAAATATATATTAGGTTCTGCAGAAAATGGAGAATTATGTAATATATTGTACAAATGTAAGCAAAGGCCTCTGAAATAAAATGCCATAGTTTGTGAATCCCTGATTTTGTTTCTAACAGTTTAATTAAGTAACCTTAGTGTGATCAATAAATGACACAAAGCTATAGAATCAGTTTAGCAAGTGATATTTAATATGGTGTAATAAGCATATAAAGATAAGTTAGACCAAATATATTGGGCCAATTTTCCTCTTAACAATTGATGCAAATTCATTCTTTGTTTCAGCAGAATGGGAGAACTTGGCCCATTACTTATTTGTACCATTACTGTTACTAAGGCTGCACCAATTGAAATAAAGATGGATTATGATTCATTTGAATTCAGGTAGTCTGAAAACGTAAAAGAAAGCTGCTTAAGATATTTGCTGACTTCTGATATCACCTGGCTAAGTTCAGATTTGGTAGAAGTGAAACCTTTAATTATAGCTGCTTATGCTATTTCTGGCTTTAGTCCAGCTGACTAAAGTGCTGTTGCACATGCAGAATGATAGATTACTGATTTTATTTGACTCTGTTAATAATTGGCAGTAACCTGAGACTATCAGGAGTAATCTTAATGACTTCAGTGGGGCTACTCAAGAGGATAATATTTACATATGTTTAAATTTAGCAGGATCAGAGCCCTAAAGAGTTCAATTCTGCCTTAAATCAGTGGGTATAACTAGTATTGATTTAAATGTGAATGGAACGAAGATCAAATTCAGCCTTTCACTGACTGATCACCTTGATCAGCTCTTAGTTTTAGTGACAGCATTTTTGCTTGGAAAGGGCATGTGTTGACCCTTGTTCTGTGGGAGGGTTTGTTTGTTTACTTTTTTAAAATGAGGAATAATGGAGAGTTGAATAATGCCTCATTAGCCACCTCCCCAGTCCTCCAAAATTAAGGTGAAATTTTTCACATAAATAGGGATTTTTGCTGGCTGTTAATATAGAGACTGTGTTTCACTTTTGCTGCACTTCTCATGTGGTTTAATGACTTGAATTAAGTCTGTTCTGAATGTCTTCTGTTGCACTTCTGACGTGTGACTGGAAATGGTATTTTCCAGTGTTCATGTCTGTTGTGAAATGGACAAATGAAGATATCTTTGGCAAACTGTTAGCCAGGCAAATCTATCCCAAATTGCAGTAAGTCAAATCTGATGTTTTCCAGGTTACATATTGTAATGCTGCTTTAAGCATGACTCTGCTTCCTGCTTGACATGCAGGCTGGGAAGGTTATGTGTTGTTTTTTGTTTTGTTTTGTTTTGTTTTTTAACCAGCAGTGACTGCTGGGCTGTGTGCATGCTCTTGAGTGCCTGCTCAAGACTATAGCCTTTAAAGACAGAGTGGGGCCCACTACCCCTGGTTTGTGCTTTACGCTTTGGCTGAGTGACAGAATTCTTTGTGTCCCACATGTGAGATACCATTTAGCTGTGAGTATAGGCTATCAGCAAATGCTTTTTTTAAAGCATCCTATGAGAAGGCAAACCTTGCTTGAAGCCTGTCTGCATTGCCCTTGACTCCCTTTATTTACGGTTGCCACCAATGCTTGTACTTGCTACTGTGTGCTTTCCATCATGCCAGGAAACCTTCCTCCTCTGTCTGCCTCAGAGCTCAAACTCGCTCCCTGGTAGAGTCCCTAGAGGCTATAAGGCTTTTCTTGAGCTCAATTATGAGTCTGAAAACCATCAGTCAGCTGAACTTTTGTGCAGTGGAATCTTGATGTATTCCAATGGTTCAGCCTGCTCTACCCCCCCAGTGTCACCTACAAAGCTCTGCAAGAACTCTGTCATTTGGCGATACATTGGGAATGCCAACATAAGTGGTAGAGCAGACACTTGCCAGTTGTTAGATTGCTGTATTCTCTTGGGCTGTTGCAGTCAATGAGGGTCTGTTAGAATTTACATGACAAACAGCAGGAGCAGGTATCTACCTTTCCCAACATCCAGAAAGGCAGACACAGGATGCCTGCTGCATATGTCAAGACTAATGCTTTACCTTTATCGCAGCAGGATCATTTGTTACACACCTAGTTGGACATCAGTGCTGACAGAACTGCCAACCCTCACAGCTGAAAAAAGGGTCTGAAGTGCCTAAGATCTGTTCCTCTTTGCTTCAGCCTTTGAGTTCTTGGTAATTTTACACCCTTTGCCAATTGTTACCACAACAGCCAGCATTTAAAATTACATTCAGGCCAGGCAGATCTAGGAAGAGAATAAGTGCCTAATTCCAGAGAGTTGGCTAGTAACAGATCTAACTTCCTTAAGCATCAGCTGCATGGTTAGCTGGGTTGGACAATGATCTGCTTGAGAACTAAGCTAACAAAAAGAGTCTTTTCCAGTTGGAGCAGTTGCCCAGTCCCATTCATGTAGCTGCATAAACAGGATGATCCAGAGCTTTTAACCTCCACTGGTTACAGAGAGAAGCTGGGGAAAAAAGGTGTGGCTGCTTCCTGCTTTCCCAGTCCCCCTAGGTTACAATCTTCTGAAATCCCCTGAGAAGTACTGGGTTTCATGGATTTTTTTCATCAGAATGATGTTTGATGCCATATATAGTTTAAAGGCCTGCTCTTCAGATCCCAGATACAGATGGGACAATCCAGGAGCCTGACTGCCTAAGCAATATTTTGGGATGAATTGTTTTGATGGCCTTGTAGCCCATGGCTTTATGCTCTTTCCATAGCTCAGTTTTGCTTGTAATATTTACTAAGTATTACTTCAGACCATCAAGTCATGGAAGCTATTCCACTTTAGGTGTTCTCTGGCTCCCTTTCACATTACCTAATCCTTTCTCAGGTTCTTAAGATGAACTGTAAAAGGAAATGTGTGAGCAGCAGAAGGATGCTTTCTGCCTAACAGCTTGGGTGTTAGGTCATCCTGGCAATTATGCACCTTAATGAAATCATCTTGGTAAGCCCTTTTCCATAAAATTTCACTTGGTCTTTCAGCAGCGGTGCTGCCTGAGCTTGTTGCTCAGCACAGACACCCCGCTCCCCCCCCCCCCCCAAAAAAAAAAAAAGAAGCTTCAGCCTGGGACTGTGCTGGGCTGTGGAAACGGAGCAGTGTAATTGTGTCAGGGTGATGCTGCATGCAAGCTAACTGAGCCCTGTTGCGAGATGGGGCTAGTTAGCTCAGAGGTGCAGCACTGGCTGTTGTGGCAATGCTATGGTTGGGCTATCAGCAAGCGTTTTTGTTTACCAGTGCCCTACCCTGCACTGGTAGGAATATGTCAGCCCCAGAGTTACCTTGAAAACTTCTGCCTTGCCCCCTGCTGAGTGGCATTAATATGCCTCTTTTGCCTTAGTTTGTGGAGCAAAGGCAGCTTATGCTACTTCATGCTATTTCTAATAAAAACTGATGATGTTTTTTCCTAGCCTCAGCTTGGCACAGACACTTCTACTAGCCCGACTTTTTAAGTGTTGTTGATTTGTCAGAAATGTCATCCTGAATGCTGGCTGGATAACAGCAATAAAGAGAACTTGTCCAAAATATGCTCACATAAAATAGGATGGACACCATAAGAAATACTTCCACAGCATCACGGGGCAAAAATGTTACTCTTTTTTTATAAACCAAAGCAACACTTCTCTTTTAACAATTTCTGGCATCCTGAGTTACTTATAAAGCTATTTGAGGTAGAAGCGGCATGAGAAGACAAAAAAAAAAAAAGTAATTATGGAATAAGTTTTGTATCCTTCTCAAACTGTGCTCACCACAGCAAACTTGGAGCTCAGCCTGACAGGAAAATAAATGAAAAAATTATTTTTTTTTCCAAAATGTGTGCAACTCCCATAGCTAATGTTTTGCATGTTTTTAGATTATCAAAACTATAGCAAAACATGTTGAACAGGTACATGAATTGGAATATAACATCCTGTTTCAGAAAAGCTTATATCCGCATGAAACTGGTTACTGTGATGGTGGTGTGGGATTTCTAGGAAATGAAGTTTTGCATTAGGTGAAGTTTTTGATGAAGGGAGAGAGTTTATAATGAAAGATAGAACTTGATTATATCATCTTTATAGTTTTATTTCTATCAGCTAATACCATCAGAAGAATTTCCTGGCTGGTGGCAGGCTAATGTAAATGCCTCCATATCGGAAATCAGCTGTAACTGATCATTTTGTGTTTGCGCTTTCAGAAATGACACACACAATCTTTAAGTCCACCGCTCTGAAGTCTGCCATCCCTACTTTATATCCAGTGCTGCGAATGAACTGTGTTCTTATTTCTCATTAATACTTCAGTCTCATGAGCAGTCGTGAAGCCGTACGTTACAGAAACGTTACGAGGGCAAGCTTCAGCCGTGCGTTACCAAGCTGGTAACGTTACGGGGCAAACTCCCTGCCGCACACCGGCCACGCCGCGCCCATTAGTCTGGCTGCGGGCAGGGCGCCGCGGGCCCCGGCGGCGGGGAGCGGCGGCCAGTCGGGCCACGGAGGACCCGCCCCTCGCCGCCAGCCTGTACTACCGGCGGCACTGCGGCGCCCGCGGCCGCGAGGCCGTTAACGGCCCAAAGGCCGCACGCCGGGGAGGCCCCGCCCCGCGCGGGCCCTGCTCGCGAGCGCGCCGGAAGTGACGGATCCCGGCAGCCTCTCCCGTCTCTCTCTCCGCCAGCGCGGGCCAGCATGAGGGCGCGCCGAGGGGCCGACGCTCCGCGAGACCCGCCGCCGCCGCCGCCGCCGGCGGGGTGCGTCAGCGCGCGCCCTGCCGCTTCCCCCCCCCTCCCCCCCCGCGCGCGCTGCGCCCCGTGCCCCTCCGCCCTCCTCCCTGCGGCGCGCCGGCCGTTGCCGCGCCGGCCGTTGCGCTGACGCTGTTCTCCCGTGCAGGGGCCCGGGCGGGGAGTACGTGGTCGGGCAGGTGGTGAACAGCCTGTTCCCCGGCGAGGCGGAGGCGCTGCCGCTCGCGCGGCTCTTCAGCGGGGCCGCGGCGCCGCCGGTGTTGGTGGCTGTGCCCAGGGTAAGTGCCGCTGCCGCGCCGGCGGGCTTCTGGCCGGTCAGGGGAGGTGCGGAGGAGTGGAAAAGGGCAGCAACGCGATCCCCAGCTCGTCCTTTCGTAGTGTGTGCGTGTATACACGTGAGCCCCAAAGGGAGCGTGGCGAAGTAATTCCTTAGGCGAGCTCACCGCTTCTGTGGACTGTGTAAGTTCTGACATTTGGTATGAAAGAGATGCCGTTCTTGTGTGTAGATAGCTTCTGTGAGCAGAGTTTAAGTTTCATAGCTTTTTGTGGTTTGTTATTGTCTTTGCAATGCAGTAGGGTTTTTTTTGTTTTCCTACTCGTGTATTAAAAAAAACAAATAATAATAGTTGGCAATTCTTTTTTTGTTCAAAAGGGAAACGATAACTTTATTTGATGATATTAGAGTACTGCATCCTTAAAACTGATTTTGGTGACTAACATGCCAATGTATACTGCTTCTCTTAACACGATTGCTAGTTTTGTGTGTTATTTACAATTTAAGCAAATTTTAAAGGAAATCTGTTCACGCAAATGGAGCCATTCAGAAGCAGCAGCTGTACCCATGACACACAACCTTTATGTGCCCAGAAACCTTTGATGCTTGTTACATCACAGATTTGTTAGACAAAAAGTATTGCTCTGTGGTCAAGCGCTTTGCAATGGGTTTTGGATAACACAGCAAGTCTTTTCTCTTCTCTGGAAGAAGTCTTGGGCTCAAAGGCCTCAACACTGTTTTCTCCACGATCCTTCTATGAATCAGTCCTGACTTATCGCCACAGTATGTGAAATGAGGCAGGATATGGTCCTAAAAGAAATACATGCTCATCATACTATGCTTAGAAGAGAATAGTATCATTCTGAAAATAACTGTTGTGCCTTTTTCAGACTTTGGAAACCGAGGACATGGCTAAGCAAGGCCATAAGTTCCTTTCAGAAAACTTGCATGTTGGTATGGTAGATGATTGTTCTGAGGATACCTGTTTCATGTAGTGCAGATGTTCAACAGACCTTTTAAACTAGTTTAAAACATATCCTGAATGAGCAGTTCTGATCTGTGCCATTTTTCTTCATGTTATGAAAGTATAAATAAACAGCCCTTACTGGGAGGAGCAGGAGGACAGATGATTTTCCCAGGGATAGAGTTAATTTATATTGCCCTCTTGCAGTAAGACCGTAGTCATTTTTATGCATTGGCTCTTTTTATAGCTTTCTGGAATGTAAGTTACTTAGCACTGATTGCTTTTCATAAACTGTTGTTATTATGGTGATTCCATTAAGAGTAGAAATGATGTGACAAGGGTGGGTGGGTGGGTGATGGGTGCACCAATGACCAGAGAGATTTGGGTGTAGGAAACATCTCTTCTGGCAGACTTAGTGGCTTCTATCAGCGGCATTCCAAATAAACTACAATATATAAAATAATTGTAGAATGTTTGGGGAATTTTATTTTCCAAGGTAATGTCTTTTAAATTTTTTAAAGGAAAATAAGAAGAGAAAGCGTACAGAAGAAGTAGAGAAAGTGTCAGAAGATCACAGCTCATCTCTCAGACAAGAACCTCCTGTAAGAGTGGAGAAGGCCAAAAAGAAGGAACTTTCGAAAGCAGAGAAAAAAATGGCAAACAGGTGAGTAGATGATGCTCTTGTGGTAAGATAAAAAAAAATACAATCCCAATTATATTAATCATAAGACTGTGAGATTACTGAAACAATAAAGTTCTATTCTACTGTTCACTTTAACTTTGTGTTTTAAGATGGTTGTTGTTGTATAGGTAACTTCATATAATTTGCCTCAAGAGGGAATAAATATCTCAACTTCTTGAGAGAGATAGGTCCTAGCTCCATGAAATAATGAAAACCCTGTTAAGGAGCTGCCTAGAGGGCATGTAGATTTAGATGTTGCGTCCTGTCCTGGTACAGGTGGTGATTTCAACTGTAGCTGGCTTTATCAAAGACACCCTCAGTCAGAGGAGCAGAGGCACTTCCAGTAAGAGCAAGGTGCTTGAGTTAGTGGTCCTTAGCATGCCTGCCTGTAGGCTACTAGCGTTGCTGTGACACAGAACTATTTTGTGTCATGGAGGCTTGCAATGAACAATGCCTGTTCTCTTAAAAATGCAGGGTGAACTGAAGGTATTCACTGGATTATAGTTCTTGATGAGGCTAACACTGTCCTCTTTCTGGCACTATGTGTTGTTGCATCTTCTGTGCCCATGAAACATTATCATTTCTTTGCTGTTCTGATGCTTGTAGCATTTCAGAGGCTTCTTCAGATCTGTTTATTGTTCATGGATCTCAAAGGATTTTCAGTTGCAAGAGCCCTGGATGTTGGGAAGAATTAAATTTTTCCTTGGTTTTAGTGTACAAAAATGAAAATGCTTTTCTTTTTTTCCCCTGAAATTCTAGACAATATAGAATATGATTTACTTCTGAATTCTTTCTTCATTATACCTACTACCTATACCTACCTACTAAAAATGTTTGCAAGGTCACTAGGACTATTTGCATATTGTATTGCGGAATGATCAGATTTGTTTGTTTAATGCATAATAAATAGGGAAAAATAATGTTTGAAAACTTTATCTTGAGTATCTTCATTTAAAATATAAATTAAAATATTTATCTTGGAGCTTCACTTCTTTGACCTCAAAAGCCCTGCTTTTTCCCATCAATTGTAATTTGTATATATTTTTCTGAAAAGGGAGAGTGCTTTGGAACAGGCAGATGAAGAGAAGGAGCAAAAAGAGTTTCAAAGCAAAGAGAAGCAAAAAAACCAAACTTCTCATGCCATCACCAAACGTGTCGTTAATTCAGATACAGGTATTACGGTAGAACAACAAAAGAAAAAAAATGAAGCTGAGGAAATGATAAAAAACAGAAGAACAGTGTTTGTTGGAAATCTACCTGTCAACTGTACTGCTCAGGTATGTGAATGGATGCTGTCAGCTAAAGGAATGAAAAGAATTATGTCAGTCCTTTGTTTAAGGGGATGTCTCCTGCTGAAAAATCACATATCTGTGAATAAAATTGCTTTCTGCAAAAGTAGGAAATAATGCTCATTATCAGAAACTGTTTGAAGTAATCTCTCTCTCTCTCTCTCTCTTTCTCTCTTTTTTTTTTTGAGGTAGGCTATTTACAGCAGTGGATGCAGTTGCTCTTTCTTCAGTATAATTAGTTAATTTTTTTTTCAGTGACAAGGCTTTTATTAAATGAGAACTAGGAGTACAAAGCTAGAATCTGCATCTGATTTTGAATCCAAATAATACTTTAGATTGTTGTATAAAATATTTTAAATTTATAATACTTTTTTATAGTAAGGTGTATGAATTCAGTTGTAGCAATCAATAGGATAAGAAGCTGCCTTAAGAAACGCAGAAATCGTTAGAAATAGCTTGTGTGTTTTAGTAGTCCTTTCAACATTATAAATTATTGTCATGGATGCATAAAAGTCAGCTAGTACTTCCTACCTTGTATGAGTGAAATGAAAATAATTTAAATAATCTTACAAGTAGTTCAACAATAATAATTCTTACTTCCAGGATGCAAAAATATATTGAATATCTAAAATGTCTTCTGTTTAGATGCTGAAGTCTCTTTTTAAAGAGTATGGACAAATAGAATCCATTCGATTCCGTTCTGTGGTATGTTCTTTCCTTTAATAAAATCAATTTGCTGACCTTAAAGTCTACTATTCATAAAGCTTCTATCTTCATTTGTTCAGAAACAGGTTTGGTTGTTTATTTCCCCCCCCCTTTAGAATTGTAGCCTTGGAGAATTTACCAGAGATGCCAGATACATCTTTCCTTTCATTACATTTTACTCTTCCTATAATAGCAGTTAATATCATCAGAGTTGTATCTCCTCTGTGAGGAGAATGCCTTTGTTACTGCTTTTTTAGTTAAGGTATTATTCAGCTGTTTTTAAGTTACAGTAGCAAGGACAAACTGTTTGCAGATAAGTATAATGTGTTAAATAGCTGAAGATAACCATCTTGGAACTCAAGAAATGTAACAGAGTAAGTCAAAGTAACCTATAAAATTTTGAGGTCTTCCTAGGTTATCTGTAGGAATAGCCATTTACAGTTGCTCAGTGGATTGGCTATGTTACTTTGAGTGGGAACAGTACTTGTTTGACTGCCTCTTTGTCTTCAAGAACAAATATTTGAGCTAGATGGACATAAGAGCCACTTATCTAAAGCTCTGTTTATCTTATAGGTTCCAGCAGAAGATACTTTATCCAAAAAGTTAGCAGCCATAAAGTAAGTTCCACTTGTGACTTTCATGCTTATTTTTCAAAGCAAAAATAATTTTTAAGTGTTTGTTGTTACACATTTGGCTATGTTCATTTTTTTTTCTTTTACATATCTTTGACTTTTGTAATTATCTTTGGTGTATAGGTAAATTTTTTCATGACAGGAAAAAAAGAATCGTGTGTCTGTTATAGTAGTAATTAATTAGTTACGTAGTTTATATTTCTTACCTTTTAGGAAAGAGAAAGATGAAGTGCTAAAAATCTTGAATTCCTTTGGTTGTATTTATGAGCTGAGGAAACTTAATCAGGGTGCATATACAGACTGTTGAAGATGTGCAGTGGAACTCTGTTGGACATGAGAGGCTAATTCTACCTTTAAGGGAAGTGGTTACTGTGTGTGAAACAGAGGAGACGTAAATGTGTTTAACAAGAAATGTACGTGTACTGTGCATGCTTTGTCTGAGAATTATTTAAACAATATGCATCTTTTCCCTCTCTTTCAGGCGTAAGATACACCCTAACATGAAGTACATCAATGCTTATGTTGTTTTTAAGGAAGAATGTGATGCCATTAAGGCTCTAAAAAAGTAAGTTTCAGTTTTGTTCCTTATCCTCTGCTGAACAGGTGGATTTACAAAGGGGTTAAAAGATAAATTTAAACTGCCTCCTCTCTTTTGCTTGAATCAGAATAAAAACATTTCTTTGAACTTAAAAGTGAATTTGCTTATGGAATAACGCTACACAGTGACTTTGTAAATTAAGTACTACTTATTCATTGGATTATTCTGTTTTCTTTTTTAAATCTTTCTTTTTCTTTTGGCTACAAAAGAAATGGAACACAAATTGCTAGTGGATTTCACATCAGAGTTGACCTTGCATCAAAAAACAGTTCAGTAAGTAATATATGTGACTTGAAAAAGACTTTTCTGTTTTTTGCTGTAACAAATAACTTACTGTCTTTTATTTCTTCTTTGTTTTGTTTAGCATGACAATAAACGGTCTATATTCTTGGGAAATCTCTCATATGGTGAGTCTAAAATGGATTGTCATATGCGCCATTATTTCACTTTTGTTGAATATGTTGACATTAGGATATTTTAATCTGTTATTTATGGGGCATGTTTAGGTAGCTAAACATATTTTTGCTGGAATTTAATTTTAAAATAGCTCATCTAATTTTTAACTGAAACACCTGAAGAAGTTGTAAGTTTCTGGCAAATTCTGCAGGTGAATTGTTTTCTTGTGTTATTATTGCTAGAAAATACAAGCACTTCTTTAGTTCTTGTTTTTACTTGGTAATTTTTAAAATAAATATGACTAAACTGCTTAGGCCATAGATTCCCTAAACTGTCAAACATATACTACTACTTACGTGTGAACCACTTCCAAGTGATACACAATGGCAGCTTCTGATTTTGATGCTGTCTGTGAGCCACAGAGCAAGCAACTCTGTACAGGCACTTACTGGCAATTGGTTGTTATTGCGTGGAAGCGCTTCCTACTGTATAGTTCAAGTCAGTGCTTAATGAACATTCAACTTCTTCTGAGTAGAGTGGAGAATAGATGAAGGGATCAATGTCAGGTGAGGTCCATATGAAGGGTGTTAATGGAGTCAGGTTGCTTGGGATGAACATACAACTTTGTGGTGGTGTGGATGTGTAAATATACAGGATGAATGCAGGCCCTGTGCCTGTGACCTGACACGGAGCTGTATCATGTACTGCTGACAGTAATGCCAAATAAACAGGTTTTAGACTTCAGCCTGAAACTTGACCTGTCTGAAAAGCTGGATAGGTGACAAATCTGGTTTTGGTGACATTTCTTAAACCTGTTGTTGTGTAGATTTTGTGCCAGTTCTGTGTGTTCTGTGCTTCCTGCAGAAGAAACAGTTCAGACATTGACAGTGCTCTGGAAATGATTGCAGCAGCTTGAACCCTTGTCACCTATCTAAGTCCTATTGTTTTAATTAAACCTGTACTATTAAGTTCAGCCCTTCCCAGTAGTGCAGATATGATTATGTCTGTGTAAAGGAATTTACCATAGTATAAAGTATACCTATACAGAAAAAAGAATAACCTATATTTTGGTATTGGTACATCACACTTGTCTTTCTGATAGCATAGGTGTGAAGGAGCCTCACACATGTGACCATTACCAGGATAGAGGTATAGCACCTGTGAGTAAAAGCTGTAAATCCCTTCTCCCCCATTCAGCTAAAATTCACATTTCAGTTGATGAGCCGTAGACTTAAGAACTGCCAGCTCAAGCTTGTTATCATCGATGTTAATTCTCAGAAATAGGTTTGGGCATAAGAAGGAGCTATAAAAATGTAGCACAAGTCTTAACTTCTGCCCTGTTCAAATGATAAATTATTTGAAAAAATTGTTTCAGTCTGTGCCTTCTTTCTCCTCTGTGATTTGTTTTTATTGTACTCTTCAAAACTAGAGAATCAGTAACTGTCAAAATAAATAGAACTAAAGTCTGCATTGGTAACTTGCTGGTATTTTTCTGGATGACTACGTATGTTTGTATATCTATAATGGGCAAATATAAAATGTTTAGTAAGGCAAAAGATTTTGGTCAGACTTCTAAATCTGTCTCTCTGATTGAAGATTCATCTGTTTTATTGCATTTGCCTGCAGACATCAGCGATGATGCTGTACGAGAACACTTTTCTGACTGTGGAGATGTAGTAGCAGTGCGAATTGTGAGAGACAGACAGACTGGCATGGGCAAAGGCTTTGGCTATATTCTCTTTGAGGTATGTATGAATGGCATGCTTCAGGACACCGGTAGTTTTCCACGAACTGCATTGGGATTTGCCTTTATGTCCTGTTTATTTTTTGCCTTTATATATGGCACTAAACAGTAGCATTTTTTGTATGTTATAAGTAGCTTGGAAGACCAGTCCTGTGGAAAGCAGATATGAAGCAAACTATTTTAGGTTGTGTACAAGGAAAAGTTGCAAAATGTTGGAGGTGAAATAAATGAATTTTTATTGGAGATTTAAAGGAGGAAAAGATGATGAATTCACTTGGCATAAATGAAATTTTCACCCATTTCTGTATAAGTGCAATTCTTTTCAATAACCAGTTATCTTATTAGCTCACCCTGCTTCAGATTCAGTGCAAGCTTGCTTTCTCTCAGTAGTCTCCCAGGGTGATCCTCCTTAGCCCAATACCATTCCCCCAGCCCATGTTTTTTCTCTTCATCTCTCAACCTCTTTCTCTGACATCTTGTGTAGGCTGTTTGAGAACTCATTTTCAAGTATCTGTGCGTCAAAATGCCTGAGGTGTGAACTATATAGGTTTGCTCATGTTTCTGAGCCCAGCAGAGATGTTGTATCATTCAATAAAGCAAGCAGTCTGGGGTGATCTATTGTAAAATTCTACTTACAAGAAAAAAAAAAAAAAAAGAAGAAGAGACAATTGTATTTGAAAGTCAGCAATTGGAAGTATGCTACCTTTAAACTGAATGTCTGCTTTTGTAGAATACGGATGCTGTACATCTTGCTCTGAAACTCAACAACTCTGATCTAATGGGAAGAAAGCTGCGAGTGAAGCGCTGTGTTGAGAAGGGGAAAGCACAGCAGCAAAATCCAATTCAGTCTTGTGGTCCTAAGGATAGAGTTGATACCACATTAAAAACCAAAAGATACTCGAATGATTCATTTGTTGGGGAAAAAGCAACTCCACTAAAAAAGAGCACTAAAGCAAAGAGACTAAAAAGTATTACTAAAAAGAAAATTGGGAAAACCAAATAGTCTTTTGACAGGAGTGTTCTGTCATAAATTTTGCTTGCTAGTGCAGTTGTAATCATCCTTAGTATTCACCCTGGCTGTTGTCTTTGGGGTTTTTCTTTGGCTGGTTGTTTCTCTCAGAAAGCAGTACAACCCTTACAAGGTATGAATCCATATCCCAATCATAGTATAGAAATTGCATGATTTTAATACTGTGTTCCAGAAATACATTTCCATCTGGTGTCTCACAGCAGAGGTTAATATGATTCTTTCCTTTGGGGTTGTTTGTGTAGAATTACTTAAAATTAATACTGAAATAATCCTAATATAAATGAGATTAATTTTGCACTGCAAAAAGGCATAAAAAGAAATTTTCTATTTACAAGTAGAAAATACAAAGTTACTAAGTGTATTGAAAATAGAAGTCTAATGTATATTATCTGGTTATCCCTTTGTAACTATGTTTAAAAAGTGAATTCCTCATTTAGTATTTTTCTTACCAGTTGTCCTGCTGTGAGTTGTATTTCTTTTCGTAGTTGGAAATTTAGAATAACAGAACTGGTTTTACTCAGTTACACATAATGTGCTTTTAATATCTGATTGCATTTCTGTAACAGACCAGTCACTGGGAATTAAGAAAGAACTTTAAGGAATTAATATCCATGCTTCAAGTGCTAGTGTAATCTAACTCAGGTTCTGTCCCTCTGCAGTATAAATCAACCCTGACCTTGTTAAACCTTTGCTAATGCCTGCTATCTGAAATGTGAGCTGTCAGCTGTTTCATATCATAAGAGATATTGTTGACAGGTCTGGGGGCACTTTTTACTACTTATTTGGGAGGTTCTGTGGACCAGATCTGGCCCATCTTTGTGAGATGGGGGAATTAGCTAACTGCACAAACACTCAGGGCTGGACCGGTAACATGCAACTAAATTAGATGGGATTAACAGAAGGGTCACAGCTTTCCCTCAATTAACCTGTACCCGAGTAGCAACAAAATAAAAGACATGGAACAACCTTTAATAAAAATGTTTATATTGTATCTGACTTTCTACAATGTAGTGTTGGAAGTCCCACCATTGGGGATTTTATACTGAGCTAAACTGTTAATGTTACAGAAAATAGTTACAAGAGGCCAATTTATGATTTTTTTTTCTCTTAAAGCTCTAAAGCTTTGTTCTGACATTTCTAGAAATTTAAGTTTGCATCATCTTTAACTTTTAAGCATGTTCTCTTGTTAATACTTCCAATACATTGTATGGCCATATCTGACTTCTAAAATGCCTTGCTTATGAATCCTCCTGGGCCAGGGTCCATCTCGAGCTATATCTTTACTGGAATTATGGGGCCGGGGGAAGAAGAGAAAATTGATCTGAAGTATATATTTAAATAGTAAATTTGAACTGCTGTAAATTTAAATATCTGGGCTGTGAAAAGCCCCCTCTCAATCTGGTATAGTGAACTAAACAAAACCATTTTAAGTCAATCTGAAAAAAATGACTCATGTCAGAATAAGTGTGTGAAGTTAGGCAACTCATTACCTATAAACTGAAGTTTAACAGTTAAAATCTATATAAGACCGGTCTTAAGGTAGTGCTGAGTTCAGTGATGTGCTGACATAGTGACTACTACAAATACTACTGGGAAAAAGGCATTTACACTTATATTCCCGTTCATTTTTCTTGACCTTGCAGCAGAAAAATCTCTCTTAAATCAGGTTACTGTAAATGCTTTTCCCCAAGTTTTAGGGTCAGCAGGGCTAAAGGCGAAAGATCAGCAATGAAGCTGTGCTACAGCACGATGCAAATAGCATTGGATATCATTTCCATGTGTGCCCTGTATTCAGGCATTGTCACCTTTATTGTTCGGTTTGTTTTAACCCTAAGTTTATTCGACTTACTTCAATGGAAAACATAGTGTGGGATTGTTTTCCTTTTGGTTTAATAGTTGTCTTGGAAGTTACAGATTTTTTGGAAACTTGAGGTTATTTTTAACTGTTTCGGGCTCGCCTAGCGCTCCCGTACCCTGAGGGTAAGGGGGCGGCGGCGGGCGGCCGGGGCCGGGGGCGGCGGGACGGCTCCGCGGAGCCCGGCCCTCGGGCGCCCCGAGGCTGTAGCTGCAGTGGGCGGCGTCAAAATGGCGGCGGCAGGACGCCGCTCTCGAGGGGGGGGGACTCCCGCCGTAGCGCCCGCGCATGCGCCGCGGAGGGGGCGCCGTTCCCTTCTTTGCAGGCACTGGGGCGGGCGTCCTCGCCGGTCGCTGCCTGATGACGCCAGCCGGAAGCGAGGCGGGGTCCTTCCTCGCGCGCCGCTCGTCCCAAGGTGCCTGTGAACTCGGCGCCCGGCCGTGCGGAGAGCGCGGCGGGGACGCGGCGCGACCGGACCTGCCGCTCTCGGCGCCGGGCAGGATGATGGTGGGCAAGACCAGCGCTATCGCCGCGGGCCTCTGCGGGGCCCTTTTCATCGGCTACTGCATCTACTTCGACCGCAAGAGGCGGAGCGACCCCAATTTCAAGAACCGGCTTCGGGAGCGTGAGTGTCCCGGTCGCCCCCCCCTCCCTCCGCCGCGGCCCGTCCCTAACGGCCCCCGCGCGCGCCCGGCCCTCAACGACCGGCCCGGCCCGGCGCGGGGCTCGACAGGGCGGCCCGTGGGGCCTCCGCAGCGCCCTCCCGCCCCCGGAGCTGGCCGGGGCGCTGGGCCGCCGCCCCCGCCCGGCCCCCGCCGGGGTGGTCGACCCCCCTCCCCCCCCCGCCGCCGTGTCGGCGCCCGGGAAGCTGCTGGGAGCGGCCTTTAGCCCCTGGCGCCTGCCCACCCTCGGTCTGAGCCCGCGGCGCCGCGCGGGCCGTGCGCGGGAGCGACCCCGCGGGGCGGAGCGGAGCGGGCCGGGAGGCTGCGGCGGGGCCGGGCCGGGCCCTGCGGGCCTGGAATCGTCGTGGTTCGTCTGCGCGAGAAAGTCTCCCGGGCCCTGCTTTTTGTTGCCTCTCACGATCTCTTTCTCTAAATCAGGGTACGGCTCTTTCCGTCTGATCGTGTTTTCTGCAATTGGTCTAAGTATTAGATAACTTTAGGTTTACACATTTGAAGCGTTGCTTGGAAATAATTAATCTCCCTTTCTAAAATCTTGTTGTCCTACACAGTCAGCCAGATATATCACCACTGTATTTTACATGACGACATTTGCTTTTTGCTTTTGGAAGACAATCAGATAAAACGAAGTAATCTGTTACTGTGAAGTTGTTGCTGTGGTAGGGTGAGGGAAAATAGCAGCACTCAAGCATTTTATCTGCTGCATTCTTAACCCTCCTGGCAGCTTTGTTGTTAGTTTCCAGGATAAGAATGAATGCTAGAGAAAACTGTTGATTTATCCAAAATGTTGAGCTCTTCTCCCATGGCTCTTCATTATTTCACATCTTCAACATTAGTTTAA
The DNA here is from genome assembly GCF_036417845.1 of Apteryx mantelli. Classification (NCBI taxonomy): domain Eukaryota; kingdom Metazoa; phylum Chordata; class Aves; order Apterygiformes; family Apterygidae; genus Apteryx; species Apteryx mantelli. The sequence goes on along the minus strand of NC_089980.1, from coordinate 58,764,561 downwards.
ATGTTTCAATAATTGATGGAGGCTTTAAATCTAGCTAAGATAAACTTTCATGGCAAGTAAACATTAAGGGATCAGTAACTTGACCGATGGAAGAGTTAATAACTGATGTCTTGAAAATGAGTGATGGTGTTAAAATATAGCTTAAACATTTTGATTCTGTCTTCATAGATTGAATTTGAGAATGACCAGTTTTGACTCTACCAGCATATTCTTTCCATTTTCTATAAGCTGTTCCACAGCAAATTATGTCCTTCAAATGCTGCATTTTCAATCCATTGCTTTTATATGTAGGATTACAGAAACATATTTTGTGTGTGTCTTCTAAGTATTTTTACCCTGCAGTGCAAGTCGTTCAGTGACAATTTTTAATAAACTGGCACATTTTGTTTTGCGCAAGAAAACTTGATCTTGGCAATTTAATCATCAATGTTTTTATTATGATGTTGCTGATTATAGGAAGAGTCTTTGGTAGGGAAAATATTGGATTGATTACATAAGATTTTCTTGTAGAAAAACTGAAAATAATTTTTACATCCTGTTATTTTCATTATCTGAGTTTCTACCAAGTAATCTTTCAATCAGACTTTAGACTTGCACTACAAACCCTGCAGCGCAACTCACTGGGATTAACCATTACATTTTCTTTACAAAGTGGAAAAATCCATTGTGGTTTTATAGGGGGTAATCATTGTTCTTTTGAAGACATCACTGTAGACTTACAATCATTGGACATGATATATTGGGCTGCTTTTAATTGTAAAGCTTTAGATAAGACAAAGTTTTTTTTTGTTTGTTTTTTTGTTAATTCTTTCACTGTTTCTTTAGTATGGATGCCTCTGTAGTAGTGTCAGTGACCTGATTATGACAGCGTTTTTGTTGTTGGATGATATTTTACAGATGACATCTGTAAAATATTTGTCAAAAACGGGGTCAAATGCAGCAGCTAGTTGAGCACTAGAGCTGCTAGCAATTCCTTAGATGAAGATGCGTCGTTTATCAGGTAATAGGAGGAGTGTTTTGTGAAAGACTTGTAGACATCACCTTTACAGCAGATCTTTGCAAGTAACATTCTTAGGATAAGGTGATGATGCAACTCAACCAAAATTTGTGAATAGCAGTGGATCTTACATGTCAATGTGTTGCCCATCTTATGAGGTCAAGCAGAGACTGAACAACTGAAAAACCAATACCATTTAGCTGTCCCAGTTATATTTTGCATCCTTTTGGGGGGCTGTACTAGGACAACAGTTTGAGTTGCAAAAGATAGGTAGTCAAAATGGGTTGGCCAGACTCATGTTTCAGGGAGAAATAGAAGTTATTTCCTGGGAATCTTGGAAAAAGTTCTGGGCTTTGATTTTTCTGGATGTCTTTGTCTTATTTATTTAGCAGGTTTGGTGTTCTTTGAGTCTTTTGATGTTCCTAGCATTGGTACTTACCCGTTATTTAATCTCGGAACCAAAAGATAACAAAGCTGCTTAGTCTCAAAAGCTCTATTTTAAGATGACTAGATTTTATCTGTATTTAATATTTTTGTTCTTGAACGTATATAACAGAACTGTTCTGTATGCAAGTATAGGCACTGTGGTCTCTTCATTCAGGGATAGCCAAAATGTCGAACTGTTTACTTGACTTCAAAGCACATTCTGCATGCTTTGGACAGCTGAGTAAGAGGAGAGCATTGGGTGGGCTTCACAGCTGGAGAAGATGCAGATGGCTTTTTGGTTGTTCTGCCCCTTTGTGGGATTGGGTGTGAAGCTGCTGGGGCATCCAAGGACTTTTGCAACCAATGTCAGTTCATGTTTGAAGCTTCTTCCCCACCAGCGAGAGCTGTGCCTGAAAAACCTGCAAGTCAAGTGCAGTTTGAGAGCTGCAGTTTAGCTGTCTGTTTTGGGTGGGTGCGTGCAGGTTTCGGTATTAACCAGCATTTCTTCTATGAAAGGTTACTTTTGTTCACTTCCTCCCCTTTCTTTAGTTGATGATGTCTTTAGAAAAGATAGAAGTTTTTTATTTTCTTGCAGATCCTGGAGGGAAAACTATTTTTTGTTTTCAAAAGCCATCACTTTTTGCTGTTGTGTTTTAAGCATAATTCTTGGCTGTTCCAAAAACATTTTAAATTTAGTGCTACAAACCAGTATGGGAGGAATTCCTGAATGTCCGTTAGAGCTATTGTGTTTTTTTGTAATTGTTTTAGTTAGTGATTTTACAAAGAGATCTGTAAAAATACCATTTAAAAAAGAGAAGAAAATTTGGGTTGTAGTCAGCCTTGAAAGATTCTCTAGATCAATGTTCAGTTTTAAAATCTTGCATTCCTTCATCAGGCTTAGACTAAAGTGTATGATTTCATCCGTATGTGATCAGTGGTCAAAAGCTTTTGTTAAAAGGCTGTGGTTACCTGCATATGTCCCTTTTATTATTATTATTATTATTATCTTTATTAATCTCGGAGTGCCTAGAATGGTGGTGTAAAGTTTTAGAAGATGTCATAGTACATGCCAAGAAAGCACAACTTTCTCTTGAGACTGATGTGCAAATGTTAAGCTGTAACACTTTGTACTTTTCATTGACATTTTCACTGAATGCCATGCAGCTGCAGTGTGGCTTATTTTTGATTCAGATAGATTTTTTTTGTTTTCATTTTTATTTCATCTTTAAGATCTAATGTATGGTGGAAATAGGCTTGCATAGTAGTGCAGTTTAACGTTTTGTGCAAATTAAAGCTTCAGAAAACTTGAGCTGGGCTGATCGAAAGCACCAACTTACAGAAAATGAATTGGTCTTCAATACTGAAAATAACCAAAATGCTAAAATTATACTGAGCTACAGTTCTATATGATATATGATTTTTTTTCTGTGTATGATGTTGCAAAATATTGCACACAAGTCAATAAGTTGTAGAAATCCAGGCATTAAAGATTATTAAGGTCTCATAGAAGATAAAAAGGTGATCACGTAGTTACAGTGTGAACTCCTTTTTATATAAGAACACTTGATCTTACTCTAACATGTGAAATTTGTAGATATCACAGCTAGAAGGAGGTATTCTTGAATGTCTTCATCATGTGGACAATCTCCAATTCTTAACTTGTTTTCATTAAAATTGCTAGTTATGTTATTTGGAAGTATTTCCAGCTGGTAAAATTGCCTCAGAAGAAAAATCAGGACTGTGTGGCAGCTTTTCTTTGTCATCATGGATGTTTGCTGAGCAGATTTTGAGGACAAATAATAAGAGTACAGTTATCGAACCATAGGCTGTATTTAAAAGTTATTTGGTATAACTATTTCAGTTGGTGAGCTGATGACTTACAAAAATGATTATTCTAAGAAAATCATTAGTATTACTACAATTATAGTGGAATAATTATTTTTTCATGTATGAATAACTGTGCTACTATAAAATATGTTTATACCTCCCTAATGGCATTAAAGCAGAGCTTTATATCATTTTAATTACACTGATATTGCTGAAGTGGTACAACTTTCTATTGCAGATAGACTTTATGTCTCTGTGTTGGATGACTAAATCTGTAAATATTTGTTCCCTTCTTTACTATTTTGTTTTCCTCTGGTATTTTATTTCAAAAATGTGTGATCTAACATTGCTTTTGCTGTAGTATGATGGGAGACTGCACCTATTTAACTAGTTCCCAAGGCTTTATTATAAAGCAGCTGGAAAAGTATGCTTGATGCACTGTGACCTGCTAAATTTTCTGCTGGTCGTACACCATGTATTTCGAAATGATTGTGGCTCAAGGTTATATAGCCTTATAGTGTTGCTTATCATTGTTAGAAATGAGTGTAAAGAGATCCTCTGCTACTTGCTCTGGTTCTCTTCCTTCTACTTGCCTCTGTAGTGCATGAAAGTATGATACACTTCAGGCTCTGCACAGTTGGTATTTACCATAGCCAGCAGGAGAATTGCCAGTTTGAGTCAATATGCCACTGCCAGCCCTCATTAGACCTCTGAATGGTATTCTCCTGCAGAGAGTGGGTTGCAATCTTGTGCTCAGTCCTCAATATTTAGGATATATTACCCGTTTCTTATTCTGAAAATAACTCTGACTTGTTCACATTTTTGAACTGAAATCTAAAGACTGTTTTTTAATTGCAGAATTGCAGATTAAAAACATACAATGCTTTTATCCTTACAGGAAGGAAGAAACAGAAGCTTGCCAAAGAGAGAGCCGGGCTTTCCAAGGTAATGCTGTCTTCAGTAATGCAATGCTGTTTTTAAAGGTGTCGCATTTGTACCAGGATTATTTGAGAGATTTATTTAAAGGCCAAGTCCTCTGTTGTTGCTTCCAGCATTACAAGCCCTTCTGCAAATATGCAGTCCTTATTTTTAGCTTTCACAAATAACCGTATGAAAGGATTGTTCCTTCTTCGTGTCAGATGAAGGCCTTGTACTAGAAAGTATGGCATTTCTGATGTGACTTACTGGTGTTTTCCTCTTTGTAGTTGTCCATAAGGACTTTTCAGATTTAAAAATCATTAGAGGGATACATCTGTGACTGAACTTAAGAATTTTTTGCTAGAAGTATTTGATTTGCTGATGTTTTTCCATACCACCAATGGATCATGTAAGAGGGTCTAAATCTCTCTGAACCAAACACAAGAAATACAGATGTGATAAACATAACACACCGTTGAATTTACATTTGCTACAGCTTAATCAATTAAATTTCAAACTCCATCTCTGTACAGATGTGTGATGCAATGGTTTGACTTGAGTCTGATTTTCAAAAACGTGTATATTTAGTTTAGTGATGATACTTAAAAAAAATTTTTTTTTTTGGCCAGTTTCAGTGCAAATATATAGCCGTGTGTTTTTGGTTTAAGTTGAGGATGTTTTCTGCTAACTTGTTTCTTAACCAATGTTTACGGGCCTATTTAAGATTTTTTGTGTGTGTGTATAGCTGCCTGATCTGAAAGATGCTGAAGCAGTTCAGAAGTTTTTTCTTGAGGAGATTCAGCTTGGAGAGGAACTACTAGCTCAAGGTAATTGCATAATTCTTTTTAAAGGGTAAGTGGTAAAATAGTTATTCTTCACTTTTGCTAGGAGACAATTTCTGAGTGCTAAGATGTTTTTGGGAGTTAAATTTGCCTGAGAAAATTCAGTTACTTGTTTTTTAAGCTTCTCCATCCAGAAGATTCAACAGGGGAGGAGTGATGAAATGTGTGGATTGATTCTCAGTATTTTAATCCGTTATTGATGGATGCCTTATGTAAATACTTCAAGCTACATAAGAAATTTGATTTCAAAATATTACCTTTTGTCATACAGGTGAATATGAGAAAGGCGTTGATCATTTGACCAATGCTATTGCTGTGTGTGGACAGCCGCAGCAGCTATTGCAAGTTCTACAGCAGACTCTTCCTCCGCCAGTGTTTCAAATGCTTCTAACTAAGCTCCCTACAATAAGCCAGGTATGTGAAACTTTCCCTGTTGTTGAGGTTTGAAAGTAATTGAACTCTTTGTGCTATCTGCTACATCAGTCTTGAGTATTCTACTAGTTTTTGTAATAAGGCAGTGTTCACTTAGATTAAAAGAGGTTTTTTTTCACCTGAAACTTTTAAAAAATGATATGAAAAATACCATGCAGTTTTAATAGCAAACAGTGTACAATAGAAATACAAGATTTCTCTCATGCTTGGGTATTTCTAAGCCCTTCTAAAGTAGAGTCATTTGATTCCAGCTCTGATGCCTGTAAACAGGTCCACTGTTTCCCAGATGCAAGCTGCCAGTCAGAACAGGGATAACTTTCTTGTATTGGGTCTTGATTTTTATTTTTATGATTAGGTATCTGTAGTGTTACAAAACTCCATCAGAATTAGTCTGTTGCTTTTGCTAGCCTAGTGCTTCTGGGCTAGCTGTAAACACAGTGTTAACTAACAGCAGAGCACATCACTGTTTTGTAAGCTTGGGGGGTTTCCTGATAATAAAAGTGCTGGTAGCTCTGTATAAAATGACTTTCCTTTTTACACTGAGCACAGTGCAGGTAATTTGGTAATGTGCTAACAGGTGAGTCTGCCCTAAATAAAAGTTTTACTTTCTTGGAACTGTAAGGCTGTGCCCTAATGGTGTTACCTTACAAAGAGCAGAGACTCAGTACTATGTGTCAGTCAGCTCTCTCTTTACAGCTCAGACTTGGTTACATTTCAGTTTATGGTCCGTTTAGTGAGTAAAAACACTGAAAAGCACCAGATACACAAGAGGTAATGGTCTGGGGAAGCAATGGAGCAAAAATGTCTCATTGGAGAACTGTGCCAAAAACAACACAGAGGTCATTGCTTAAGGCTGTCAGGGTATTATTTATCTGACTTTGACTTTGTTAGATATTGCACAGTATATAGTTTTTGCAGAACTGGCTTCAAAAAATTAATGTCAAATAGATTACAATTTTTAACACTTTAATCAGAGTTAATTCAGTAATTGCACTGCTTGATGTTCAGTGTAAAATTACATTGCTTGATAATCAGTTGCCTACTGTCAATTTTATGTAATTGTGAATGAGTTTTTCTCCTTCTTACAGAGAATTGTAAGTGCACAGTGCTTGGCTGAAGATGATGTTGAATGAGGTCACACCACAACAGGGGGAAAAAGTGTTTTCTTACCCCAGAAGATGAGCATCAGTAGGGGGGATAAAGGGGCAAACATAGTAGTTAAATGGACTGTGTACCACACTGGGTTCTACCAGAGTTAAAATTAACTTTGTGTAGGTGGGTTTCGCAGGATTTTATTTATTATCCCAGTGAAAAGTGTATTTTGATAAGAATTCATTTTATAAATACACTGTGTTGAGTTATCAAAGTATCACTAAATTCATTATTATTAAAATATGCAGTTGTAATGTTGTACATATAAAGACATAAAACTACGACCTATTAAAAACCCAATGCTCATTTTTGAAAAAACAAAGTTATGGCAATAAAGATTTATCCGCACTTGTGTGTCCCTATAGTACTACTTTAAATTTCCAAACCTTTGGGTGTCAGAGCAAACAATCTAAAAATGAATTAACATTAAAATTTATTTTTAATGTTATGGCTGGTCTTCCAGTGCTTTTAATAATTAAGTTTAAAACCTTGTGTAATTTTCTGACAAAACAGACATGATCATTTAAACAGTAACTGTTCACTCTAAAAAGATGCAAAACAGAATGGTGATAGGTGACTGGCTGCAGAGAGAATGACAAATCTATTTCTGTCAGGAACAATGACATCTGTAGTGATGCAAGTCAAAACCATATCTGTCAAACCTGAAAGCTCTATTAATGCAGATATTTTTGAAATAAAGGTGCTTGGGATAGAACCTTGGACAGATTTTAAAAGTGCAGGGTTTTTTCATGAAGTTTGAAACCTTTTGTGTAAGGTAGGTAACATTTTGGTTTCTAGTCTTCAAAGCCATAGAAGACAGTTGTTAACAATTTTGGCGTTTGCCTTAAAAATTTCTGTGCTGATGCAAGTAACAAAGGTAAGATAATGATATCCCCAGGCTAAGCTTGCTAAAGATAATAGATTTAGAAAGGTGTCAAAATTTCAGTACAGAGTGATACTGTAAACTTGAATTTAGATAAGTTTTCCTTTGCCAGTGAAAAGGAGGCAAGTAACATAGCAACTCATGTTTCTTGTGGAAGAAGCATTCTTTAAAAGCAAGCTTTCCATGGCTAGGATGTCCTGAGTTTCCCAAATTAAAGCAGACTGGCTTCTATTGTTTTCTGGTTTTCTGCTGTTGCTGTACAGGTGGCAGAGGAAGCAATTAAAAATGCAGCTTTGTATTTTTGGCATGGTCACTTGTATTAACTTCAGGAGAAGAAAGGAAGAGAATGCTTCAAGATATCTCTCTCTGACAAGCAGGTATTTTGTGCTAATGATTCTAATATATTAATAGTAAGGTACTATATGGCCTCCTTAGTCCAAACAGAAGTGAGGTTCTCTGAGAGAACATTAGCCAACATTCCCACCTCTGTCTCATTTCAGCCTAGTAAAGGTTTCTACAAAAGCAGATTCTTTCAAACCATAGGTATCAATGTTTCAGAAATTGCCTTGCACAGAATGTTTGAGAGGTTAAGTGGATAGTTCATGGTCACCTAGCAATCAAACGCTTGAATTTGGGAGTACAAATGGCTCTTACTGAACCAGTCTGTGTAGACCATTAGATTTGCCGTAGAATAGTTATTTCCTCCTTAACCTCTTGAAGATACAATTTCCCAAGATTTGAGATGTTATTGAATCTTTATGTAATGGGACAAATGCAGAAGTTAATGGTTGGTATGAACAAAAATTTCTTGAAGAGCTGGCTGTAGCTTAGTGTTTTTGTTGTGTTTGGATTGCTCAGGTAGTGTAGGGCAAAAGTAAAATTCAGTAGCCATAATCTTCATGTGGCAATGGCTGGTTCACTCTTTTCCTTTTAACTTGCTTTAGAAAGACAAAGTTATTCTGCACCTAGAATTTTGAATTAAAAATACTCTGAAGTTGCAGAAGGCTGTTACGTTTAGGGGGTGCAGTTGGGTCTTTTTGCAGAAGTTTGCCTTTTACTTTTTAATCTTAAGGGTTCATGTGGAAGAATTTCACAGATCATGCTGATAGAACTGTTCCTGTATTTACCTGCTGTCCTTTGTGCTGTTATTCATTTCAGTTAATATCTCTTTAGTTCAACTTCAACCCCCTTTTTAAGCATAAGGTTTCTCTTTCTCCCTCCGTGCCTTAAAAAAAAAACCCAAAACAACACAAGACAAAAATGGCACCCTTCTGTTATACTGGAGTTTGTAAGCTTTCCTTGGTATAATGATGCTGGTTTGAATTCATGATTTACCTTATGGCGAAGGTCCCCTGAACTAAATATTTTTTGGAAACCAAAATTCTTAAATTCTTCTGATTTTGTTGGAGTTCTTGGTGATAGTCTGATTAGGTCTACAAATGTCTGTTGCTTTAATTAACTTTGTAGACACCTGTGTTAGTCTAAATTTAGTTACTTTTCTTGATCTTACAAAGTTAGATGCAAATAAATTTTTGGATAGCATAGGTTTAAATGAAGCCTTAAAAAGTGCAAATTTATTCTCATAGTTGATAATCTGTTTAAATAGTACCTAGTTAGTATGCTAGTGCAAGCACTGATACCTGTTTTAGCATCAGCTAATAGGGTGGGAATGTTGAATCCTTTAAAGATGTAGATTTTTTTTCCCCCAAAATCTCCTGATGAAGTTAATACTTTACAAACTCTGAATCTTGAAGATGCTGTTTAGAATGGGAATTTGCTGCTGCTCCAACAATGGCAGCCTGCCACCAGTATAGCTAGCGTGCACGGTCCGTAGATGTACAAAGCCATAATTTGGAACTAATTTCAGGCGTAAGCAAAGTGCAGGTGATCAGAAGTGCCGTGATAATGACTGATACTGTTGAATCAGTAGGCCTTAGCTGTGCTTAATACCTTATTTTCACTTGTGCAAATTAAAAGATGGTGAAAGTGACCATACCAGTTGTAGGTTTAGCTGCTTGTGAGCTCACAGCTACCGGTCAATTATATCTGTAATCTTACTTTACTGCAGGTAAAACTGCTCTTCCTTCCCCCAGAAAGAGCCATTCTCCATTTTGTGGCACTGCATACCCCTTCCAAGAATGAGGCTCTTGTTTTCAGTGCGTATGACCACTAAGAGGATTTCTCATAAAGGAAGTCAGAAGTCTATTGGCTCATGCTGGGAAGTCTCCTGTCATCAGTTTTGAGCTTTTCAGGCAGCTTTTTAAATTAAGCAACAGGTAATTTCGTGATCCTGCAGCACTACCTTTGTTTAACTTCTCACCGCTAAGTTTTCTAGATAATGGGGTGTAATCCAAAACCAGAGGGTGATCAGGCACTTAAGGAATTGTCTGGCATTAATTTCCTTACCTTGGGGGATGACAGAATATTATTGTTACTGTCAACTCGAAAAATGGAGAAGTCCCAAGCCCACCTGTGTAGGAGGCCAGCCATCATCAAAGTGTAGCTCAAGCTATTTATGCACCCAGAAGAATCTAAAGTTTGATGTGTACATGTGTTGATGGCATGTTTTTAAAGGCCCTTAGTTTGAGAAGTGGCCTTATGTGACCATTGTGTTAAAAGTAATAGGAATTAAACTTCAAGTGGATCTTTGAAGTGGTCACTAAGTGCTTTCAGTGAGTGTTTAAAGGTGTAGTGTCCGATGCACCCATGCTTCTGAATTTTTTTCTTTTTTTTTTTTAAGGTATAGATATAAAAAGGGCTGATGTGAAGATCAATTCCTCAAGGCTTTTGTTGTATCCAAATCTTGCTTTGGTTTTAAGATTGTGTTTGCACTGACTGATATGGTCTACTTAACACTGAACAAAGAAGTATGCACACAGCAGTCAGATCTGACCAAAAGTCTTTCATGCAAAGAGCTAAAACTTGTACTTAATTCATAAGGACTGAACTGGCTTTCATCATAGGCACTCAAACTTCTGTTCTTGGAAGGCAGAATTTGCCATGTCTCAACTGTGTGAATGTGTGTGAAGTCATAGAAAACAGCTGGCTCTTAAGTGATATTTCTGTACCAAACTGGAACTAGATGATGGTTAGTTTTTTTTTCAAAGTCTGTTGGTTTCCGTATGTACTTAAGAAGAAAATCGGGTTTCTCGCTTCCCTGCAGTAGGGGCTTGACTTCGTTACAGAGCTTATAGGTGCTAGTTTTACAGAACTGTTTACTGGACATCTTTCAATAAGGTCACTACCTTCTGTGTTTTCTGATCCCTGCTGCAACATAATAGTCATGAAATTTTAAAGCCCTGTGCCCTATGAGCTTTTGACTTGAGGTATATAGTTCCAGTTCCTGTTGTGTAAAGGTCTGGCCTTGATATAACAGGTTGATAGATGCATGTCCTCTTGCAGCCCTTACTCACCATCATTTCCCTTGTATCCTGAGGATGTTCTTGGCTGTTTCTCTTTGTAGGGGATAGGACATCTGCTCACCCTACCATGTGGTAGTTGCTGAATGGAGGAATGTTGCTGGGACTAGTACAGTGTTGTTAAAGCCTATCAATCTATCCAGATGCTCCGTGCTGCAACACAGTTATGAGTGGCTTTCAAGTGTGAAATTTCTACTGTGCATGGAGGCAGAAAACAGCTGAAGTCAGGTAGTTCTGCCTCCTTCCACAACTTGGACCCTTGCAACTGTGAAAAATGGATTTGGTCACTCTAGCAAGTATCATTTGTTTGAGCAGGTTTTAATCTGAACAGCAGAGGGCAGTTTTGCACATACATTCTGTGCAAGCTCTTTCTGCAGAATCCTAAATTTTAGAATCTTGTCTAGGGGGGAAATGTAATGCAGCATTTTGTCCAGACAAATTTGGTACAGTACATGAGACAGGATAGATAGCAGGAGCAGTGTAGCAGCAGTGTGGCATGTGGCTCTACTGATACCTAATTTTGGCTCTTCAAATCCTGTGTGTTTGCTTCATTGTGATGACTTGATTAAAAAGATTTCTCTTTTCTTCCCCTCCATCTTCAGTAGAAAATCCTCAACCCAAACCAGATATATACATAAGCCAGCTACATTGTACAGCTTTAACACTGCTAGAAAATGCAACTGAAATCTCATTCCCAGAGTGAATAAGGGGAGAAGAGTTCCCTATGCCCAGATCAAATTTTTCTGAATGAGCTTTCCTAGTCTGAGTGAGGGGAGAGCTCCTTTTATCTGCAGAGGGGTAGAGGAGAAGTCTGCATCTTAAGCCTCTGCCTGGAGTTGAGCTCTGGCTTTGATGGGTTGTCTGTGTGAGGAAAACCACCCCCAAAAAAGGGAAGGATGTTGTTATAGATTGGTAGTAGGATACGGGTGCAGTTTAGTTGCTGGTTTAAATTCAGCTTAAGATGGCTAGATCTGTTCACCCCATTGCAGTCCCGTAGCTGACATGAAGTGAGCTGGTGGAGTCTCTCTGATGCCTAGGAGGCAGAAGCTTATGGTGGCACCCTGGCTTGGGACCAAATCTTGACTACTCCCACACTTCAGAAGCGGTTTCTCTATGCTTCTTGGGGTGCGTTTGCTGAGGGAAAGCATATGTTGATGCTGTAATGTAAATAGAAGTTTTCAACCCTTGGAGCTGTCAATCATCATTTTTCTGAGCATTAAACTTGTTGTTCAAAAATACTTGGGAGTGTGCTTGAAACATGGGAAGTATTTAGAGAAAGAGAGCTGTTTAATAAAAGATACTGTCTCTGCAAACCATGCTTTATTGTCCTTCCTTAGGTCACTCTGGATATGTCACACCTTGTAAGATGGCCTAGAAGATACAGAAATTTGCTGTAACAAACCAGTCTTTGCCTGTTTTGGCATATATGTAAAAGAGCATTTCCCAGAGCTCTGAAACAGCCTGGTTAGCATATTTTATTGTATTTAATATTGTTTAATTAGAAGGATTGTACTTTCAGCTGTGATGATTAAAATGACAATGATTATTGCATGGATTTGTTACTTATAATGCAATGACTAATTAAATGGAGAAATGGAGAAAAGGGATTCATGAGCAAGCTTGTTCTTTGAGAAACTCTCCTCCGGTGTTTTTAAATTGATGGTTCATGCCTAATCAGTTCATAACAATATCTCATTATTGGTGGAAACAATGTTTGGTTTTGCTGGAAATTTATTTTCACCGCACATCAACCTCATGTTATCTAATTACTTGGTTCTGTAAGTTACTGCAGTGAAGAATACAAACTCTTGGAATTAAGGAGATGAAAGTTTTTGCCTGTATAAAGAAAAGAAGCCGTATCTGTCCCCAGGCTGCAGCCTCTGTGTTTACTGAGTTCTTCCAGTTGGGTCTTTGCTATAATGACACTCTAAGAGCAGAATTTGTGTAACTGTGAGGGGGTTGATAGTTGATTTACTTTTCTTTGCTTTTATTTCTCCCTTCTAAGTTTTCAGCTTTACTGTCAGTCCCCTTTGCTTATATTAGAAATTGTCTGCCAAAACTAAGGGCCCTTTTTTACTTCTCTGTAGGGATGTCATCTACTGGCCGTTGGCACTGGCAGAATTCTTAGCATCAAAATATTATTATTACTTCTGTATCAGCAGAGATGTGTGTGGCACTCTGAAGAACCTGTCAAGATGAAGTCCATGCTTCTGCAAGCTCACAGTCTGCGGTCGTGATCCTGTTACTTACTCTGCATGGCCCCTTTCTCATGGAAGCCTAAGCAGTCAAGAACAGGACATTGGGACAGTGACACAGGAAGGGAGAAGGTAAGGTTTAGGACAGTGATTGCTTTGGTAGTTATTGGGTGGCTGTTTTGTTTATCTGAACTGTGTATAAACCTCTAAAGCTTGCTCCTTTTTTGCATCATGTTATTTTTAGACTGATTAACCAATCAGTACTAGTCACTAATACCATCAGAAAAAGTCAGACCTCAGCCATCGACCTGGTTGTAAATGATGAAAATTACCAAAAGAAAAAAAATACTGAAGATGCTCTGTATGATTGAAAAGTTTTGAAACAAACTCAAAATTGAAATCAAATAACATGAATTGTCACCACTGAGTTAATTACTCTGCTGGCAGTCCTGCAGTTCACAAGTGGCTTCTGCATTGCAAATGTAAGAAGAAAGCTTTCCAGAATCTGGCTTGCTGTTTGATAGCAACTTTAAAAGGAACTCTTGAGTGCTCTGTTAAAACTTACTAATCAAACCACACCATTGTGCCTTCAATTAGGTGATCCCATCATGCAAATAGGAAGGCCGGGATGCAGGTATAAATAAGGCAACCAGATTAGAAAGCAATACAGTCAGTCAGCATCCATCCTATGTGTTGGATTGCAAACTGTGAACACGTGAGGACCTGATATAATGGTTAAAAACTGGAGAGGGTACTTCACTGTAAGAAAGTCATAGCCCAGTCTTGGCCTGTTGACCCATTCTTAAAAATAATGCAGCCTTCTAAAGCTTTCTTCTGACACCCAAAGGCGTAGTGGTTAGAGCAGAGGTTACTTGTTGAGCAGGATGGCTGTGTTTTCCTTTTTTCTGCTTTTGAGCTGGTATCTGGAAAGGAGAGGAGGGTGTGCCTGGAAGTTGGCTCTGTAGTAGTGATATATACAGAAGATCAGATGAGCAGACTGTTGTGGCCTGCCACCTTCATAAACCAACAGCCTGGTTCTTAATGAGAGCTTGGGCTAACCGCTTGAGTGCCTTGACTTCTCTGGGCAAGCATGGAAGTAAGCGTTCATAATTTAAAGTGTTTTTTCTAAAGTGCATAGAGACCCTGGGATGGAATATTTTGATATTAGAGCAGTTCTCTTCCCATACTGCCATTGGGTTTTGTCTAGTTAGTCTCTCCCTTCATTTTGTTTGTTTCCGAGATGGTGTTTCTTATGAGACTACAAAGGTCAGTGGTAGTGTTTTCTCTGCTGGGTTGCCCTCAAAATTTTTCATCAGGCCTGATAATATCTTTGATTAGACTGTAGAGGGGGCACCCTTTCATGGATCAATGTTTCCTGCCTTGGGCAGTGCATTTTCAATAAAACCGGTGACTGCAACTCCTGTTTGGACCTTATTACTGTTCCTATGTTTGCTGTGTGGCTGTTCCTCTCAGAATTCAGGGTCTTCCCTTGATTTTAAAGAAAAGCTTTAAGAAAAAATGTTACAGTTTGTCAGAACCAGCAGCCACTTGGATTCAGGATCTTTCATGGACTTTCCTTGTTTCTCAACTTTCTATTCAAATTCTGCCTTCCCAACTCCTGGTAATGTTCCAGTTGTTGTGTGCTTGGTCTCAGGGGCTGACTGCACAAACTTGATTGTTGACTGATGTAGCAGGGATTTTGTAAATGCTCGACAAAGACACACCTTGGTCTGGGCTCTGGGCTTTTGAAGAAAGACTGCTCTGAGACTGAAACACTGGAGCAGCATAGATCATTTTCACATTTGGGAACTTAACCACTTCTTCATTTCTTCTTGGAGGATCAAGTTATTTTTGCTACTATCAAAGAATAACACCCTCATTGACATGGCATATGCAGAACAGCTGTGCTCTTGTGAAGCCTCACAGGTCCCAGGGACCAGAGACAAGGGGAGGCTGGTATGGGGCTGATGATTATCTAGACACAGAATCCAATGCCATTCTTTGCACCAGAGCCAAATGCAATCTACTACTGGTCATCTTTCATTGCCCATAAACTGTTGAGTGTGGTCATATATTTCCACTGGGAAGTGCAAGAACACATAACACTTTGCCATGAGGCAGAGCTTTGTGGGCAGTCTGGAAGGATGCCTGACGCAAACCTTGTTCCTTTGCTTCCCAGTGGTGGTCTCTCCTGGCAGATTTCAGGCACCAGGACTGTTTTTGTTTTTTGGCTAAACTGGAGTCTGCTATGGCCAGAACCTTCTAAACTTAACATCTTTCTATAAGCATCAGAATTCACATACACCCAGTTCTCTTCTTTTTAACTCGCCATGTGAAGGTCATACAAAAGGATCAGTTCACTGTCCTTTGCTTGATGTTTTCCAGAGTGTAGTGCCTTCCTTTTACTGCCTGAAGGGCTTAGTATTTTGGCTTTTCTTTTTTTCAGTGTTGAAAGGTTAACATTTGTATTCTTTTCAGAATACAAAGGAAATGTGTCATCAGAGAGACACATAATGGAGTTAAATTTTAAAGGGACAGTACTGCAGATAGTAGCAGGACACCTGGGTATTGATGCATTTGGTCCAACATGGTTTGGAATAGGGCATCAGCTCTAGATTCATGCTTGTCACCTTCAAACAAGGTAGTGCTTGCTGTTCCTGGCAACCCATCATTTTGCTTTAGACATCCAGATGATGCTCATAGAACATGATAGGGCTGTTGTAGCTCTCTGTGCGGCAGCAGTGAAGGACAACAGTCTTCAGGCCTTAGTGTGAACCAACTCTTCACAGCGCAAAGCCAAATTTGGCTATAAGAGAATGTCTTAAAGTTTTTCAGTGGAATTTTTTCTGTTTCCCTTTGCCTTCCTACACCTATCGTTTACAGACCAAGTGGTTTTGCAGTTGTCAAGGCAGGTTGTAAAGCACTGAAGAGGAAACTCAACCCTGTTTTCAGGTAGGATGCCTGCTACATAAAGCAGACACAAGCCTTGTGAGGCATGAAGAACTTGCAGGGCCCTGTTTAGTTTGTCTTCTCAGAGCCTGTGCCACTAGATGGCAATGTGGTACTCTTGGAGTTGGGAGTCCCTTTTTCTTTCCTGTAAAATTCTTGGTTTTTCTGTATTTATCTCTGCCAAACTGATGATTGCACTCACCACTCCGGCAAGAGAACAGAACAAAATCATTTCATAGAACATTACAGCTGTTGTGCCTTTTCCTTTCTTTTTCTTTTTTTTTTTTTTTCCAGTTCTTTGTCCCACAGCAGGGTGCAGAGGTTTAAAAACCTTCTTTCTTAATCGCTCTCCTTCTAAAAACAGAGAAAACAGTCTCTTGGGAGCAATTAGCTGTGAGAAAAGCTTTTCTCAAACAACTGCCAGGAAATATTGTCTTGACCGATATTCCTGGTGTAACACTGTCATTCTCAGTACTGTTATTCTAAGACACTAGACTGCAAAAACAGCAGGGTACAGAACTGTAATGTACGATCTGCAGTTTACCACCTACCTTTCCTTTTTATATCCATTTACTTTCAGTTTGTCTTCCCACCATGTTTCCTGTAGCTATTCTGTTTAGGAGGGTGAAGAGTTATTTGTGACCCTGCTCTTGTGACTCTAGTGTATCAGGCCAAGGCTCTGACAAGACAGGGCTGAAAATTAAGGCTATGCCTCTGCTGTCCAGGTTCCTCATTGAATTTCAATGTCTGTGTGCTATGGAGGAGGTCAGACTGTATGATTATAATGATCCCTTCTAGCCTTAAAATCTGGCAGTCTTAGAGTACGTAAGATTGGTGAAGCCTGAATTTTGCTGGAAGCAGTGTGAGAGTGACTATATGCAAAGCAGGCTGCAGAGGTACGCTAAAACCAGGGACTTGACCCTTAAAGCCCTCTCCCCATCATTGTATTCATGGAAGATGGATGGTGTGAAGGGTGAGGAGAGGTCAGAGGAATGGGTGGTAAACTTCTAGCACTAAAAGCAAAATTAGCAGTGGCCAGGAACTACTGATAGATAGATTACATATGTACATGCCCATTCACATGCACAGCCATATTTGTTCATATTGTGAGGTTCAGATGTTGTCCCTCTTTAAATAAATTCTTGGAGGTTTGAGAAATAAGCCTTACTCTGTGGGACAGGGTGTGAACTGAAGCACCTTCTGGAAGACAGACAGCAGTGTGATCCTTTCATTCAACCCTGTCTGCAGCTGCTTTTTATAAACTTGGCATAAATGTGTGCTCAGTGAGGCCAGGCCTGTGTAGCTGGAAAATATTTTCCACCATCCAAAAAAACAGAAGACTGGAAAAAGAGCCCAGAAATTGTGCATAACATGGAATGGCCTCGCTTGTGTTTTTTTTCCATGACTTCCTCAGCTCATTTTTCTGCTGCCAATTTTAGAAGCCCATAAGTCATACTTGTTAAACTTTCTCAGTTAAAATGTAACTCTAAGAACAAAGTCATATGATATGTTGCAGCCAAATAATCCTTGCAGAGCCTCTGACTTGGGAAAAGCTGCACTGATTTGGCCAGCTTGCAGATCTGCATGAGCTCCCATCCTGGGACAGACAGTGCTGGGGGTAGGTTAGCAGTATGGGGCCCGGCTATGCAGCCCTCCCAGATGAAGAGTTCCCCATTGACTTCAGCAAGAATTTCTCTCTGCTCTTGCTAGGATAATCAGGTCCTTAGTGGATTATATTGCAGAATAGTCTTTTTAGAATGGCAGAAATTCCAGCTTCTCCTCTAGAAGCACTTTAAATAGGAAAGGAGAAAAAGAAACAGGAGGCAGCATAGAGACTGGTCAGGTCCAACAGCAAAGTGCTGAGAAGCTCTTGTAGGTAGGTGCTGTTGCCATCAGAGTGAACTAGCTGAGGAGTGAGGAGAGAGCAAGTTGCCAAGAGTGAAAGTGAATTTGCTGGAGGGTTTGAAGAAAGGGCATCCTCACTTCAGTGCATTTTTAAGTGTTGAATCAATATGGAAGTGCTCACATGCCAGGAACAACATTTTTTTTCCACCAATTTTCCTCTGTTTTATAAGGTGATTGTGCTTACACCTGAGCCCTGAATGGTTCTCTTGAAGCACCATCTCTTTGTCCAGATTCTGTTCTGTTCCCTCCCACAGAATAAATCCTGGGTGACTGCTGCAGAGGGGAGTTACTCTAAAGTTACATTTGGGTAATAGCTGAGAGACGAATTTGGCTATCAGCTCTGCCAATAGCACTGCTCCAGCCAGTGTTGTCCTAGGTACAGCATGTGCATTCTGGGTGTTGTCACTCCCAGCCTGTGCCCCTGAGAGCTGGTGACTTGGGAAGGCAGGAAATACTGGTCTCCCATCAGTGCTGTCTATGTGCTACTCACTTGTGCCAAGTGAGTGCGGGTCCAGCAGTTAACAAGGGAACAGAGCAGGCAGAAAAGAGGCAGAGAGACAAGGAGTAAGTGAAGTCATGAAGGGCTTCTTAGTCAACGCACTTCCTCCAGCCCTGCTTTCCACTTGTACTGGGGAAGGAATAGCATGCGGAATCACCCTTTGGAAAAAGAATATATGTGTAGCTATGGGTTCTTTTTTCTAAACATCAGCTTATGAGATTGATTCTGTCCCATGGTGTAAATTGGGAAAGAGATTGTAGAAAGTCAGTGGAATCACTCCCCTGCAAAGCAACTGCCAGAAGAGAGCCAGGCCCCAAAGACTGCCTTGCTGTAGCAAGGTAAAATGCCCTTTCAAAATCTGTGTGGTCTTTATGGGAAGGGAGGAACTGAACAAACCCACTGGAAATCAGCAAGGGTGTTGTAATGTTTTTGGAAAGCCAGTTTCAGAAACCAGTTACTGCCTCTCTCTACTGGCAGCCGCTTCCTGTGCCGTGACATTCTGGGAGGTGGTGGTGACTGACTGGTGTAAGCACGGCTGGAGAGAGTTGCCCAAGGTGCTGAGGCTGGCAGGCAGCCAGAGAAATTTGCTAAGGCTGGGTTTTCTCACAATGGGTTCACTATCCCTGTGCACATACCTGTAACTAGGTCAGGTGTTTGGCACAGCCACGTTCCAAGCTGATTAAATGAGGTGGTGGAATTACCCAAGCCAAAAAAAGAAGGAAAGGGAGAAAAAGGAAGATGATCTTTTCTTGTCCCACATGAATGCAGATCTGATACATCTCCTGGCATGCTTTGTTTTTATAACAATATTGTAATTAATAATGATGTCAGTTCGTTGAAGCCATCTGTTCTTTGTGTTAATGGTGGGAAGCATTGGGGAGAGGGTGAGGAGAGGCCTAGTAGTTTTTTTTGCTAGATCACCACCTTTAAGTTATTGTGACAGACTTCTAAAAGGATCTCTTTGTATGAACTGGAATATAATGCTCAGCTAGGCTCTTAAATTCTGGCTCTGTTGAGAAGAGAGATTCTTTCATATTGATTGTCATTTTGTATGCAGTTCAGGCACTGACTTGTAGAAAATCTGGGCCAGAAGAGATATCATTAGGTATTTATGGGGGGTTGGTTGGCTCAGCAGTCAGTTTTTCCATTGTCATGCCGTGACAGTAGTACATTACATACACCCTCAGGAGACATCCTTCTGCTTCCACAACAATAAAGGACTTTTTTTCTTTTTCTGACTCATCTTCAGTTAAAGAAAAAAAACAGTAAATATAATTAGCAACAGGCAGATATACTGTACTTAGTTCTTAGAGCCCACTGGGATAGTTCTTATTAAAATATATGCTGATGGCTGCTCATCCATTGCTTAAATGTCCTAAAGTTTTTCTCCAGCTGCATTTCTGATTATACTTAGATGTTTTAACATAGTCTAGTGATGTTGTAGGCCGTTTCTAGTTCGAGCCATTTCTAGTTTGGATTAGGAGAAGGAATACATTTAATGCTGGGATTGTCTTTCATACACACAGTGGAGCCCTGGCCAAACTCACAGCTCACAAGACAGCGCAATAGGAATGGCTCTGCTGTGCCAGATCCAAGGTCCACTTAGCTCTTTATCCTGCCTCTGACAGTGACCGGCAGCAGATGCTGGGGGAAGGAGCATGAGAAACGGAGCAAGTCCAGACTGATCCTGCCTCAGTGTGCCCTCCTGGCTCCCAGCACAGCTATCCTCACTCACCAAAGGATGGATAAAGAGGGGACTGTTATCTTAGTCCTTCTCTTCCCCAGCCTCCCAAGGTCCCCCACTGTACAGCGGCCCTTGCTTCTTTTGCTTCCCTTGGCTCTGCATGGGAGCAAGAGCAGACCCAGGCCTGCTCTATTCGCTTTGGTTACACATGGTCACATGAGAATTTCTAGGTTAAATGTGTCCTGGCCCCCCTCAGTATTTCCCTTATGTAAGTGTGATGGAGCTGGGAGCAGGTGGTGTGCATCTGGGCTCTGCTGTCTGCCATGTGGGTGTTCCCTTCCGCTGCAAGAGATAGTCCACACCATCCTAGTTAGGGGCTGTCTTGCATCCTGCGTGTGCCATTGGAGCAACACAAAGCCAGGACCCAGCCTTTGGGTCCATATTTCACCTCAGGGCAAAGGCTAACACCAGTCACATGACTATGAGCAAGCCAACTGCAAGATTAGTATGGGTTTGTTTATTTATTTATTTTAACCTGTGACTAAGATGGGGGAGCATTTGGATGCGAGCCGCTCCTCCCAGAAAAGTACTGTTTATATTTCTCCTGAGTAGAGTCAGTTAGATCTGATGTGCTCATAACCCTGCAATGGCATGTAGGCTCTGTTGGCGTGTCCTCACATAACCTAGCATTCACGCTGCCGGACCAAGTGTGGGCTGGCTGTTTGCTCATCCCAAGCTTAAATGGTCTGAAGTTTTTCTCTGTATTCCTGATTGCTGAGCTCAGAGGGGTGGAGGAGAGGATGAGCAAGCTTTCTTCTGAAAGTGGCAAGGCATTGCATAGGGCTGTACCTGGGGTTAAACTTAAGAAAAATGTGACAGTGTGGGTGGAGTGATGGCTCTCTATCCATAGACAGTATTGCAGGGCTCACCTGTACAGCATGTGTTTAGCACAGTCACTAGTAACACAACTGTATGTAAGCAAGTCAGGACTTGCTGCCATGTGACCAAAAGGAGAGATGCTTTTAGAAACATGCGAGGGTGGCATGAAAAAGCAAGTCAGTTGGAGTATCCTTAGCTTGTAGGGCATCTCTGAACTAGCAGGCATGAGCAACGTAGTGCATAGAAACTCCTCAGATACTGAGTGGAAATATGTTTCCATTACCTCTACCTAATTTCACCTGTGTAAGCTACTCGTTTCTTTGAAATACATAACTCAAGACCCTGACTCTGGACACACGCAATCTTTGGGGAAGAGCAGAACCAGCTCAGCCAGCTTTAATGGAAAGTCATCATTTCCCCAAATGAGTGTCTTGTGTGCCCTACGGGAGGGCAGAGGGCAGGGGACAATGCAAAGAACTAGCAGAGAAAGAGATATAGAAAGCTTAGTGATTTAAATAGCACTTGCCTAGGTTGAGGAATGGTGGCTGGAGACCTAATGACATATGTGGACGTATGATTTCATATTCTTGAGGAAATTTGGAGAATCCTGTCCCCATATGTCATCTGTTGCTAAAACAAGTCTCCTGGAGATGTAAAAAGTCTGTCTGTCTCTCCCCCTTGCCCTACAACAGTATAAGTAGCATGACCTCATCTGAATTTTGTGATAAATAAATGAGTAATCCTGCCTCCAAGGCTATCTGGGACTTCTGCACTACATCCTTGCTTCAGGCTTATACCACAGGACAGTGTCATACAATGGTTGGGATGGAGATTTCCTCTGTGTGGCATAGTGTGGCATGTTCAGTGGTCATAGTGTTTTCTGCGGGGTGAGAAATGGGGTGAGACTCCTCTCCAGCCTTCGATCTTGGGCATTTTCCTTCTTAGCGCTTTCTAAATCTTCAGTGAATGGCCTGGCCAGCTGATGATCAGGATCAGCCCTGTTGCCTTCCATCAGCAAACTAAAATCTGGGTGTTTTTCTGAGCTGATTTGTCAACAACGCATGGGCCGAAACTTCTTTTTTGCTGTCGTGGCATGGACTAGAAAATAGGAAGACACCAATGCCAGCTTGAGTGCAACATGTGTCGAGAGTGGTGCTTATGGAATTATCTCATTTCCAGTGGGGGTCTGCAGGCTCCAAGCCATCTATGTCCTCCTGTCTTGCACTTCTTAAGCTGTATCTTCAGTGGAGAGTAACCAAGGGAGAGGAAAAACAACTTTCTAACTGTGTTGAGATTGGCATTTTGTTGGTGAAGAAAGACCTAGACATTGGTAGTGCTCAGAGGTGCTGACCGAGTCAGGTTTGATCGCAGGTACAGCAGGGGGGGGTATCTCCAAAGGAGACAGTGAAACCTGTTTAAAACCAGCATAAATGAGATTAGGCTCAGGGGGTTCTGTTCTGTAAATAAGCAATTGTGTTTTGTATTGAGTTCAGTGGGAGGCAAAGGTGTGTCACTCTTTGGGTGAATGGCTTTTTTGCTGCTTCTTTAGCACAATGGGGAAGCCTTCCTGAATGAGTTGAATATCTGCACCTTGTCTGATTTACCTCCTTTTGGCTTGTGCTGACATACAGCATGAAGTCAGCAAGCTTTCTTCATGTCTAGATTGCTGTTTTCATTTGGTTAAAACGTGCAAAGTGTCTTTCAGAGAGAAGGAATGGGGTTAGAAAGAGGAAACTGTGCTTGACTTAGTTTGCATTATTGAGTTGTAGCTGGCTGGGTTGGGTGATTCGCTCTCTCAAGGCCCACAGTTTCAGTGGTTTCAGATTTCAGCCAGTGCAGCATCAATAAATTCATTCTTCCAGAGCTGCTTTCACTCCATCCCTCCCTGTCTCTCCAGGAAAGTAAGGTTGTTTAATGGCAACATGAGTCAAGGGTGCAGTCTTACCAGGCTAGAGGACCTTTACTTTTTCTTGTCCTTCCTGTGCAAGCACACAGGAACAGCTGTTTTCTTTCCCCAACAGGCACTTTGAGTTGGTTAGAGACCCACTGTTTTGAAGTGTCCAGCCTGCTCTTACAGGGGGTTGGCTGCCTGCACCTCAAACTGGAGTCAAAGGCAGTTGCAAGTGCTCAGTACATTACAGGACTGGCTCTTGCTTTTGTTCTCCTTCTGGTCCCACCAGCGTGGGAGGAGCCCCATTCAGTTGTGATAGATTTGGAGGACGTGCTTTTACTGACAATGCCAAAGGAAAATTTGAAGTGTCTGATGAGTGTTTATGTCTTAAAGCTGCTCTGTGGTACTGAAGAACAATTATTAAAATGAATAAATAATGGCCTGAAATAAAATTCAGGAAAGAAAACAGTTCAACAGGGCAAGCTATGAACATAGCTGTCATCCTGGTTTGGTTCATTTTGGGCGAGTATCACAGTCAGAATTCAGTGACATTCAAAACCTTTTTCTAAGGGTAAAGGGACATAAAATGAGATCTAATTTGTTCTTCATGGGGCACCACTTTTTGTCATTCTTTATTTTTTGGCAAGAAACTATGGGTAATTTATGTCAATGTCATCAAAGACACATTCATGTTACTCTCACAACTGTGACCTTGTATCCAGCTAAAAGTGTTATAGTGGGTGACCGGTAAGGTGCTCAGCTTATGTCCACAGGGCAGATTTTCCAAGCAGCAGCTATGTTGGCTACCTGCCATGCTGTCTGGCTATGTCTGTGCCAAGTAATTCTGGGAAAATCTGGGCAGTGATGTGACAGACCAGTAACAACGGAGGTGAATTCCTGGAAGACACGTACCGAGAGCATCAGCCCATAGTGCAGTGCGCTGTGGGATGTGCTACTGTAGGGACAACTAGAATGTGGGAGGATGGGTCAAACCAGTCACACCAGCACACTACAGTGTCCTGTCCACACAGCAGGCAACTACCTCACTGATCCAGTCTCAGAAAATTGGCTGCCTTGGCTGGGAGGAAACAGCTTAGCTGTGACAGCTTTCACTCAGAATTAGCAATGAGCTGGCCAGGCATAAGCTAGTCCTGCCAGCTGCATTACCAACAAAGCAAGAATTGTCTCAAGAACAAGGCTCATGTTCACACACTTAAGCCCTACCTGACATAAGGATGCTAAACTTTTTCCTAGGGCTGGTACTACAGTATTTACTGTATTGGCATGTTGTCTTCTCCGTTTGACTGCTGCATGATCGTATTATAACATGGTCTTGTCTTGCTACTGTTGACAGGACTAAACTTGGATCACACTGTGTAAAGAGATAACTGTGGCCTTGATCACTCTAGGGTGAAACCAGAGTAAATTACTGGATGCCAGATGAGTTATTCCATGTTTATTTCAGAGTAACAGGATTAGAATCTGGCCTTCAAATTATGTTATTTCTCTAATCAACTGGCTCATATTTATAAATTCATGCATTGGTCAAAATGATCCAGTTTATGCCAGAACACAATCCCAGCACTTTGAAAACACTGAATGTATGTATTGGCACTTTTCATATTTGCTAACTGCAAGGCAAATAAGTTTCATATTGGGACATCAAAATCTGTTTCAGCAACTGGATGCATGACAAAGCCATGTTATAATCTGGATACTGATTACTGCATTGAAACATGTTGGTTCAGCATGTGATAGATTTGGATGTGTAGTTAGATAAACTTTTTAGTGGCCAATGGCCTGATTTCAGCATGGAGAGTGTTTCAGCATATTTGTGCTAATTAAGGAAATAACATTGGGAACTCCTTTACACTGTACATACAGCAAGAGCTCAGGGAATATCATTGCTTCTCAGTGCTTTTTATAGCAGCTAGTTTATCCTGAAGAAGAGATGCAGTTTTGTGTCTTAACTGTATCTCTAAATGGCTGAAGCTTGTTTGGGTCTTGTCCAAACCTTGTATTTTTACCTGTTTCTGGAGGATGGATTGAACAGAGTTAGGTCACAAATACATTAGCATTTTAGCTGTTTTGGGGGATGGCAGCACAGGGTTAGATTCTCTGACTTGATTGTATTTATTTGTAGTGATGACAGGAACTGGACACTAGCAAATAAACAGAAGTCTGTGCTCGTGCTTGGCTTGAAGAACTTTCATGGTATTCAAAATAACATTTTTGTCCAACAGTAACACTTTTTTATTCAGGCAGTATTTTGGATATGTAATGCTGCTTTTAACGTATTTCCATATTCAGGTTCCTGAGAAGGCTGAAACGTTGCTAACTCTGTTAAATCTTTTCTGTTACACTGAGCCAGCTGTAGTGATTTTACCTTTGCTCTTGGTCAAAGCCAGGTATTCCATCATTCCTGTATTACATTCTATTATCCTTTTGTTCCTTTTCTGAACATAAGAAACTGCAAAACAAATGTTTCTTCTGTGTGCTTACATTTCCTCCTACTTTAATGACAAAAAGGGCACGTTATTATTAATGACACAGGTACACCTTGAAGTCCTTGATGTTCTCCAAAGGGATTCACAGCCCAAACATAAATGACAAACAAAAATGGGAGAAATTAAGTACCTTTATTTGCATTTTATGAACAGGGAACTGAGGTACCCACAATTAAATAGATACTTAATACTTTCTTACTTAAAGGCCTTACAAAGAAGTCTTCAGCAAAGCTAAAAATAGACCCAGGATCAGCAGCACTCCGTTCTCCAGCTCAGGACATGATTCTGCTCACCAGCCCCAGCAGTGCCCAGTCCAGGGCAGCCTTACATCTACATGCCCCCCTCCCCACCACCTCTCTTCACTCAGACCAGTCGTCCAGGACTTTTCCAGCACCTTCACTAGGCCACCCCTGTTCTCCTATTCTGTATGTGAGGTGCTTCCCAGAGCAGCTGGCCTTTTGCCCCTTCCTCTTTACTAAAAGGAGAAAGAATTCCTGCTAAATTGACACCTGCAGTGGGGAACTTGTGGTGGTTGCTTCCTTTGACTAGTGAAAAGCATGGGCTCTACTGACCAGAGTAGCAGCTGCTGAGAAACAACTACCGTGTGTAGGAGATCTTTGCAAACCTTCCCCAACTGCCAGTCCATGGGAATAGTCTTGCAGCTCTTACAGGTTCTGGGTTGAGTCAGTTATAACCTGACTTACCTTCCTTAGCATTTTGAAGTCTGGTAAAACATGATGCATGATGACACTGACTCTGTCTTTGCAAATAGGAGACAGCCTTTATGCAGAAGTGTATCATCTGTGAGCCTCACCTCAATGCATAGTGCTTATTCAGATTTAACCACGAAAACGAGGACTGGCTAAGTAATGCCTCTAGTTGAGAGGATCTACTGAAGCTCATTGTAGTGACCTTAATGACTTCCAATTTAGCTGTGTCTGTGATACCAGAGTGCAGAGTTAATTATGGAAGTGCTAAATACTATTATTATTTGATCATTTGCAACAGGGTGGGGGTGAGACCTGGTGAGTCCTTTCCCCATCTGGCCTAGACAAGAATGAGGGTTGTCCCCCTTCCCTCCACTCCTCTCAGAGGCTCAGTGAGGAAAGACTGTGCAGGCAGGGTGGAGCTAGGACTCTGTTCCCTCTTCCGGCTGTGGCAACCTCGGTTGCTCCTTTGCTTCAGCGATGTCAGGAGGTGGCTCCTATGTGCAACAGGAGCTTTGGTGCACGTGCAGCAGACTGGGAGAAAGGAGAACTGTCCACACTCCACCCTTCCAGCCTCTATCTTATTGATAGAGGAAGCAAACACGCTGTCTCTCTCTCCCTCTTGATTTGCTATTCTTTCCCTCAGTTTATTCTGTCTCTCTTGCCCTTTTTATTTCTTTTGGTTGTTTTTCCCTTCCATGCTCGCTCTCTACCTGTTTGATCTCAGCTGGGCTCCACAAGCAAAAGTGCTCCCTTTGCTTGTACAGGATTTCCTGTTCCTCTGTGTTGGCTGCTCTGACTCGGAGGACAAGGAGTGGGGCATTCAAAACCTTGCTTTCAGTGGGGTCTTGGACCAGATGATCTGAGATCCCTTCCAGTCTCAATTAGTCTATGATTTGGGGGCTGAGGCTCACCAGCAACATTCTTCTAACCTGGGAAAGTACTAACCCTTTTACCCATGAGGAGTTTTTTGAGGGAACAGCAATAACTTACGAAGTCAGCAGTTTGCTGCCTGACTTTTGTCTGGGGACTAACAGACCACATCATCTGCTGGAACTCTCTATGCTGCCAGGGTCTGTATGGCAAAGCTGCAACTACCAACCCTTGCAGGCACCTCCGAATCATGGGTAAAACAGAGCGCGTTCTATTAATCTGACTGACACAAAGCCTGCAAACAGCTCTACTCACTGATTGTGCCAGCCTATGCTAAGAGAAGCCTGTGCAGCGGTGATTCATACTCAGATGATTACTTGACCCAAAGGAGGGCTTGATGATGCACTGAGGCTGGGACACGCCAGCAGTGATTATAAAATGATTCACTGCCTGGGCTCTGCCATTCAAAACATCCTCTATATTGCATAGGCAGCACCATTCACAGAGACTGCAATAAGGAAGTGATATGTGCACCTTTAGCTGCCACGTTCCTGCCCTACCTTTCAGCTGCTGCCTCTGGTGTGGCATTTATCTCCCATGTTGACACTAGAAAGGTTTGCTGGCAGAGCACAGCTCCCTGACACTGCCATGTGACTAGAGCCAGGCACCTCCTGCTGATAATGTCCATCTTCATCCAAGAGGGCTTGGCCAAAAATTGAGTGCACCCAGGCATCCCAGTGTCCCCATACCACCATCCAATGCAGTGTGTGCATCATCGGATATGAACACTAAACTGAGGGACAGCTGGAAACTCAAGGTCAAAGTCCTTTAATTCTCTGTGTTCCAGCCTGTAATTTGCACATCATTTTTCAAAATCCTCATAAATTCCTTGCACTAATGTTCGCACTTCCATTTATCCTACTGTCAGAAACCTGCATCTCACACAGCCTCAATGCTTTTGTGTTTCCTTTAGGGAGGGGCACATGAGCCTGCTGTCTCTCTTTATTCTCCACGCTGCTCTCTGTACTTTTCTTCTTCCTGTTCCTCCCACCTCTTTGTCCTTCACCCTTCCTCTCCTGTCCTGCAGATTTTCCCCTGCCAGATATGCGCACTCATATGGTTTCACCAAAGTGGTCCGAGTGCGCTGAATACATTTACCTTCTCCTGCCAAACGCTTCCCAAAGTGCTGATATTGCTGCACACAGAAAGCAGGGAAGTCCTCAACACCTGGGAAGTACCATTCCTCCTGATCCAGGAATTAATGTACTGTTTGTGGCAGTTTGCTGGAGGCACTGGTAAGATCTGAGACATGGAAAGTTTACTCATGTTGGCTGGGACTCGCAAACGTGTTGGGGCTAATAACGTACATGGTTTGTGTTGTGCTTTCCCTGAAGCTAAGTTGAGCAACATGTTAGTTAACAAGTTAGTCAGTACTCACAGCTCCTAAGCCTCGTGTTTTGCCAGTGACAAAGTTGCAAACTTGTAGTACAACACTCTTGACGTTTTCTATGTAGTGTAATGGCCAAGTTCCAACAGAGGGGAATTGTGCGCCATCCACTGATGCTTCTCCTTGCAGTTCTACTGGATTTTTCTCAAATTTAAGTCTCCAGCTGTCATGCACTGTTACCAGATATCCTATATGTCTAAATAACTAGGTAAACTATCTCTGAAAAGTAATTATGCAATGAATTTAGCCTTTTTTTCCTGTGCGTGAACTATTTTCGAACTGTCCTTCAAATGTATTTTATGTACAGTATTATTATTTGTGCTTTGTCTAAATGTGTACTAGCCTATAGATTCTCTGTGTGCTCTTGGATATAACTGTGGTTTTAAGCACTGGTTATTCATAGTGCACATTTAGTCATTTAACAAACATGGTATTAGTTCTGCTCTCTAGGTGGATGACTAATACTCTTATAAATAGGAGGAATGTGATCTGAAAGGTCACGTGAATGTTCCCCGTGTGAACATATCCACAGACTATGAGACTTCTCATTCCAGGAGCATGCTTGCAAAAAAATAAAAAGCTCATTATTAGGAAAAAGAAAAGGGGTTCAAAACCTATTCAAGCAATTTCTTTGCTCTAATTCAAACAAATATTGGAAACAGATTTTTGCAATGTTTGCTTTCATCTGCAATCTCTCCTGACCTATTTTGGAACATAGAAATTGCCCTTTTGGAACAGTCCTGACAGATCTCCCATGGCAGTGCCCTCCCTTAGAACATAACAGGACCTAAATGTTTCACAAGTAGATATAAGAAACATTTGTTAAATTTCTTTCTAATCACTTATACATCCCAGTGGAAAGCAGGACAATTCCTAGCACTGGAATCCAAAGAAATTAAGAAGGTGGCACGATACAGGTTTCTGCACTGTCTGTAAAATTCTGGCTTTCCGTACCTTAGTGCTGTAAAGAGAAGATGCTGTGATGTCTAGGCTGTTGAGGAGAAATGGGGTGTGTTTCCTTTTAGATGGGATCACACTGCAGAACAGCAGCCATGGTACTATGTCACACTAATGGGCACTCACACAGGGAAGGTTTCTGCAGCTGCTCCACAGGCTGCATTGCTAGCACAGCTTTCCAAAAGGTCGGATTTCTCCGTCAGAGAATGCAGGAGATAAACTGTGCAGGCACCCTTGTCTTTTCATTTTTATCAAGTGAAAACAAAATAACTGAATGTCCCTGCTGTCCCTGCCATCGAAAGGTTTGCTTTATATTCACAGAAGAAAGGAAGGGTGGACTGGTGGTTAAGATTCTGGCCTGGGTTTCAGGAAATCTAGCTTCATTTCCTGTCTGTGCCACAGACTCACTTGGGGTATGTCTGTATTGCATGTTTAGCCTGGGTCTGAGCCCAGTCTGTCTTCATGTGCTGCCCACTCGGGCAATTAAAGTCCTCAGCTGGCCCATGGCATCCTCTTGGTAGTGTTAGAAACTTTCCTTGGTCTCTGAAGAGTGGGCTGGCATGCTGGGGCTGGGGGCGTGGGGCCTTGTGTGGTGTCCGCTTGATGAAAGGTTGGACTGTTTGATGTTGACACTGAAATGCCAGCCTTGTGAGGCTCCTCTTCTGCTTGCTGTGGTGTGAAGTCAAAATAAAGCCCTCCAACAGGGGAAACAGGCAACTATAGCACCATTTCCTCCCCTTTCTAAGACTCAAGTATGCCCAGATGACACCAGAGGGTTAAGCTAACCTGATGCACTTTCTGCTAGTGGAGCAAAGCAGGGGTGAAACACTGCTATGGGCAGGTACAGTTCTCAGCTGGGAGATGGTGCTGACTGCGTGAACTTTTCTCCTCTGGTCCTGTTCAAAGTCAGATGTGTTAGTTTAAGCCATCTGTCGCTGAAATTAACTTGTTTGACTTTACACTGAAACAAAGTGGAGGAGAGGTCTTATGTGGCTGGCTCAGATCCCAGCAGAAATGTGTCCTGATTTGATCAAAACAGAGGCAGGTTGGTTGGGTCACCAGGCCAAAGCCCAAGGCACAGGCCTAGGTCACATATGGATATAATGGCTACGTTTGTGCTAATAAACTAGGCAGGGACAGGAACTGCTCTCTGGCCCTGTGGCTGAATAACACTGCTTGGCCATAGTGATACAGATGAAGTCTCTTGCCTTCAAAACCATGTGGCCACATACAAACTACCTATTGGGAATGATCCCTGGCCCCTGCTAACTCCTGAACTGTGTCTGGGAACTGTTTAGGAGAGTGCTAGTTGGCCTGGACCAAAACTGTCTGGGACTGTCCTAACAGTTGAATGTACGGATGGTAGAGTTGCTCTGTTTGTGCCCTGATTTACCAGTTTGATCTACTAGTCTAGATGCAGCCCATCTGTCTGGTGTTGGGCAAGTTACCTAGGGTCTGATATAAGAAAGAGAAGACTCCTTTAACTTCATTTCTAGCCTTTGTCCCTCTATGCCCTCTCTAACGTAGGGATAGTACTGTCTTCTTATCTACACAGGAGTGAGACACCAACAGAATAGGATAGATTGAAAAAGTAGAGAGTGGCACTGGTGAAAATCCACATTTACTTGGATGATTTATGGAAATTTGACTTAGTGAAGAGTTGGGCCTGTTGCATACATATGCCATAAAGATGGTATTCCCAGTCTTCTATCTAACTATCTAACTATCATAATTTTGTCCATGTCTATTATACAGTTACAGAAATGCATTAGCATTAAAACACATGGATGAAAAGCAGCTGGTATTGTATATGTATTCATATGTATGTATATGTATTTCGTATCTCCTCCTGCCAATCTTTATCTTGACATTAGGTTGCAGATTATTCTTCGTATGATTAGAAAGGACAGTTAAGGATATGGGTCTCCTCAAGCAGTCTATACACAGTCAGGGAGCCCCAGAGATTTGATGACCGTACATGTCGTTTGTTTCTGAACACACGGCATGTTTCTTAAATTCAGCATTCTCAGGGGTTTGATTTCAGTGGAAGAGGGCATGTACAAATGATACTTGGCTGAGAAGTGCATATGCAGGGCTTATAAAATAGTGTGCATGTTTGTGTATGAGTGCATAAATAAAACAAGGTAAAGACAACTACAATGTATTATTTACCTACTAGCTGAGAGTTATCTGCCTGCCTTGGGGACTCCTGGCTCTTGTCTCCCTAACTTTGTTCCTGGAGAAAATATCAGAGTGAAGAATTTTGTTTGAAGGTGCTCTCCTATGGCTAGGATTGGGGGACTGAGATTCGTTTGTGGGCACATCTGGATTTCTTTGCTTCCTTGGTCAGTAGCAGGAACATTTTTCTTACTAATGGTAAGCAGGTGGTAGTGGCAGGGTCTGGTCTTGTTTGTGGCTACTGGCCAGTTGACAATGGACAGTGATTTAAACACAGAAAAAGAGATGGGAAGAAGGGCATGGGTAGTGCAATTACATCTGATAAGGATCAGCATGACACTACATGTGCTGTATACATTATGCATTTGAGATCTATACACGTACATGCATAAAAAATAGTCAAGATGTGGAATCAGGTTCTTCCACAGAGCAACCACAATTACATAAAGAAGTGAAATAAGATTTTATATATTCTGGTGCTGGGAGTCAGAACCTCCTCTCTGGCTGCACATGGGAGAAGAGCGTGTTAAGTGTGAGCAGCATAAATGCTCTGTTCATAACTCGCGTGGCAGACACCTGTGTAGCACCTCACTGCAGCACCTTCCCACACCAGCTGGTTGTAAGAACCAGGCATTACAATTCGTCAAAAGCAAACCGAGTCACGATAGATCCTGAGCGTGATCCTCAGAGCTGATGATTGGGAAAATGCATCTAAATGTTCCAGATAGATCCATTTTCAGTGGTGTTCAAATCTAACTCTGCGCTTGGACAAACACAGGCCTGGTTCTGCCTGTTGCAGGGCAGCTGCATTTCTAAAATAGGAATCGTTTTGCAAAGGAGGAAGAGCAGCACCTACTGCACTCCTGGGCTGCCACCTCTCTCCTGGAGTTTGAGAAAAATGGAAAGAAAGCCTCCAAAGCTTTTTCCTTTTCCAAAGAACAAAACAGGATTTCCTTCAAAGCAGAAATAGGACAAACTTTGCAGCATTCTTACAATGGTAAATTTAAATGCCAGAGGGTAGAATTTCCAGATGCATTTCCCTTCCTACACCTTTCTTTTTCATCTTCTTCATAAATCTGTGTCAATTTTTAAAGAACTTATTTTTGGGGGAGGAAAAGGTGATAGAACAAGTGATGACCTATTCAGTGCTAACAGAAGATATTCATGCTGCCAGAGATAAGTCTGTAGAAAAATGTGTCATTATAGCAGATGATAGTTCTCCTCTCTTAATGCCTCTCAGGAAGCATCAAGGTGTATGTGTTTCTCAAAGGGGCTGTACATCTCAGAAGTACTCTATGGACTGCATGTTGAAATGGTTGCCATGGCAGTGACTGAATCTAAGTTAGAAAGCATGATTAGCCAGAGTTGGCCTAAATAGCTGAAGGGAAGAAAAAAAGACAGAAAGATAAAAAAAAAAAAAAAAAAGGCCAAGGACTCTCTGTTATCGTTTCTATTGCAGACCCATCAGCATTAGAGTATGCCAGAAAGAGGAAGCTGTGCCAAGGGACTCACAGGAGCATGCTCTGCACCCCTGTCCCAGGTAGGGTAGGGCTGGTTGTTAGTGTGCGGGAACACTACTTAGTGACCTAGAGGAAGCATTCACAGCACCCTCATGGCTAATGAGTGCCATAGCAGCATTGCAGAGAGGGAGACTGGGACACAGAGAGGTTGAAAGACTTGCCCAAAGTGACACAGTGAACTGTTAGTCTATGTGGGGTGTTAACTCATGAACTCCCTATCCCTAGAGCCATTCGAGTTCTTTTAGCCCAGTAACCTGTGTGTGCCTAAAGCACGCCTCTGAAAGGCATTCTGTCTTCATTTGAAGCCTGGAACTGGAGAACACAGCCTTCCTTTGTTAGTTCATTGCAGTAGTTAATTGTGCTCACTTGTTTAAAAAAAAAAAGGCACCTTATATCTAATTTAAATGTGTCTGGTATTAGCTTTTAGCCTCTGGTGTATGCTGTGATGTTCTCAGCTATGTTTAAAAAATTAAAAAAAAAAAATCACTTTTTGAGATCATGTGAGTTTTTTGCTGTGAAGGTTTCATATACACTAGAGTCACTCTTGAGCTTGTTTTTAAAGAACTGAAGAAGCAGAACTCTTTCTGTCTAAGGGTTTTCTTTTAGCTGTTAGGGTAAAGTGGGAAACTAAGGTGAAGATTTCTCAATACCAGTCTGGATGGAAAAACATCCTTTCTAGGAGCTGTAGAATGCTACATTAAGGGCCAGATCTTTAGCCAGTGTAAAAATCAATGGAAGAGATTTATGCAAGCTGAGAATATGCAGGTAGGTGTTTGCAGGATCAGAACCTGTTAGCCTGATTTTCTTCTCTTGTGGATTTTTAAAACAGAGAAGTCTGATTTACATTAGCCTTGAGTGAGATTAGATATGAATCTACTCAGGCCAATCCAGAACATTAGGTCACTTATAAGGAAGTTTTTCTCCTCTCATGTCCTAAGGGATCAGTAGGTTCCTTCTTTAAAAGGAATACAAACCAGTGTTACTTACTGTGGCTAATGGGAGTCTGTTTTGGCTGGCGGAGGTGAGGTGAGAGAGATCATAAGGCCTGCACGTTAGGAGGAGAAGGGAAAAAAAAACACACTGCACCTACTGTGCTACAGATCAGATTGTTTTCTTGCTGTTATTTACAGGAGTCTCTTCCACTTCTTGCACCTCCTAAATCCTTGTCATCCAGATATGAGAACTGGGACTATCTTCTTTGGTGCCAAGCCAACAATAGTTTTTTTGGCACCAGCAGCCATTCATATTTTACATTAGTGTTCTGCTCTGTTCCTTTCAAGCAATAATCATAAATATCAGCTTTCATTCCTAGAGCACCTGTCATCCCAGAGGCTCCCAAAGCATTTTCCAAGCTTAGCAAGCTTATTGTAGAGTACTCCTTTAGAAAGGGTGAAACTTGTTTTCCATTAAAGCCTGGTTTTGGGAAGAAAACCCCCAAATTATAATGTCCTCAATACACTAGGGAGTCTTTACAGCTATTTACTGTACGCGTTCCCTTACGAAAAAGGATTGCCTCTTGCTCCTCCATTGCTCTCCTCCCCCAGTTTAACACAGCAGTGCTGAGTTACTCGGGGGCAGAGGAGCATGAGTAACGAGAGATGACCCTCCTCTTTGAGCTGAGCAAGTTCGTTTTTGCTGGAATTCTGTTGCTGCCCTTAAGTTTTTTCTGGCAACTTCATTTCCATCCAGTCTATTTTCTCTTTATTAGAGGCAAATATCCAAGGGGACAGTTGAACATCCTCTTGTGACTATAACCAAAGCAGTCACCATCTACAGCTAGGCCATGCTAAGGATCATGTGAGAAACACTAATCCTCTTCAGCACAAAGTCAGACAGCCTAATTTAAATCACATTCCTCTGTAATCAAAGCAAAGCTGGCTGCTTTGCATTGAAATGAGTAATGACCATTCAAATGGTCTTCTATTTGGCCCATCTGTGGGAGCAGTAAGCCTAGAAGAGAAGGTTGTTGCTGATAATTTCTGAACTGAAGAATTTGTTTCCTAATGAATCATGTGATTAATTTTAGGGCAGCTTGGATCTGACTAGTGCCAATTTGTATTCATTGGTTTCAGGAGGACTCATTATTGTGAGACCTGTCCATGTCAAAATTAACAGAGTGTCCTTTCATGCCACCCATGCAGGGAAGTTGTCTCTTCCCCACTTTGTTTACAGGCGGCCAGATGAGGCACAGGAATTCCAGTTGTTTGTCCAAGGACACACTGAGTCTGTGGTAGAACTGAGAACAAAAGCCCTATCTCTGGTTCAGTGCTTTAACCACACAAACATAATTTATCAGTATGCTATTTAGATAGCCTTAGATAAAAGATACTGTGCCACTTCAAAGCATTTTTTTGGCATTGCTGCTTTCAGAGGTAGTACTGAATCTCTTGGGGGTATGCAAGCAGCCAGATATGATCCGGATATCAAAATGCCCTGTCTTCTTACTGTCCTCTCTCACATCAGTCTGATCCACAGGGAAGCCCTTTTTTGGTGCTGGTACCTCATCTATTACTATCAGTAGATTTTGGTTCTTCAGTTTGCAGAAATGCATTGTCTTTCTTTTCCAGTAAAACACTGCCTATTTCAACACTAATTCTGAAGCTCTGTAAATTGGCAAAGGATCCAAAAAGAATTATGAACCAGCACTTGCTGTTTACACTGGTCACCTTTATAAGTGCTGATATTAGCATTTCTGAAGAGATTCATTCATCACTGAGTAAAGGTTTGTACCTGTGAATACGAGCTTGCTTAGCTTTTTCTGTGTGCCTCCTTTATCAAGAAAGCTTACAAATGTCGAGATGATTTTGCAATGGAAGTTAATGCCCATATCTATAATTTCAAAACAAGAATAAGCCACTGAAAATATCCCATGCCTATTTCTGATAGCGTAACAAAAGCAGCTGTAAATTTAAAGAAAACCTTTATTTTTTTTCATGTTTTTTTTTTTATTTTATTTTAAGCATGGATATATATTAAGAGTGGCTCTCGGCTTTTTTTTAAACTAAAATCCTGCAATTCAAACTCAAGCCCGGTAATTAGTTCTCATCTCATGGAAAAGCAAGTAGCGCCAGAGAGAACAATAGGTGTTGAAAACGTTTTGCTTTTTCCAGACCATGATCTCTTCTGAGGATGTCAGGGAAATAAACCTGCTTTTATAAAGTACTCTTAAGTCTTCCTTCCCTCCTCCTGTTTGTCACACTAGTTGCAATTTGCCTTAAACTCATGCCTTCGTACCAAGGTAAATGATGCAGTTTTGCTTAAAAAAAGAAGTTTGTATGTTCTGCAATGGCACAATGAGAGCCATGCATCAGGAATGGAACGGGTCCTCTGCACAGCCAGCTACCTGTGTTTGTCCCCATCTTCATACTGCAGATCATGGGTCTATCAGCAATGAAGAATGCATGACAATGGTTTTTATTTGGGAGACAAAAAGATTGGTGTGAGTGAAATGTTTGGTCTCTCTGGGATGCCTAGATTTTCACTAGAACTCCTTGGGATTCTGTAAGATGAAGATTAAGCTCTTTTTAGGTACTTTTTTATATTATAACCTCTAATGAAACCATTTTTCTTTTAACTTTTTGACTTCTTCACTTTCAGGCTAGAAGCAGATAAGGGCTAAGGCTTTTCCTGGGTATTTACACAGCTTCTGACACAGTGTGGCTTCAAATCTGATAGGAACCTTTGACCATTGCCACAAACCTAATGCACATCTGAAAAAACCTAAACGTCTGGGAGCTAACCTCCTTGAAAGAGCCCCTTTCATGTAAAAAGATGATGACTTTGTGAGCACTGTCATTCAGCCATCATTTCTAAAGCAGAAGAAAGAAAGAAAGAAAGAATGAATGAAGTGAAAGAACAAGGGCCTGCTTAGTCTCTTCTGTGGGAAGTCCCTTCCAAGAGGCATTAATGGGAGGGAGATTCTGTGAGATTTCCCTAGCAGAGTTTTTTCTGAATCCTTTAAATTGGTGAAAGGATGAAGTTGGGCCGATGGCTGAAGGAGAACCATGAGGGTTTTCTGCCAAACCAAGCAGTAACACTTTCTGTCTCTCAGTGGCCTGGATTTCAGCATGCAGTTTTGTTGGTTGAAGGAACAGGAACAATCCTAGAAATCTCTAAATGAGTGAGTGGAAGATAATACATAAAAATCCCGTGGCATGCATAAGGGATTTCATCTTAAGCAGTCAGAGAAGAGACACCTTCTCTGGAACAGACAAACATTACTCTGCACAGAATCAGGATAATTTCTATTCAATCCGGGGCAGTTTGCCAACAGTCTAAGATGCAATCCTCACTGTATTACTTCCAAAGATGAAACAGGAGTATTACAGGCACTGCCACTGAGGCAAGTAATCTTTAAATGTAGCCACAAATTGCCTGTTTTAATACTAACAAACCCTAATGGTGAGAAAGAGAAGACAGGTAGCAGCACTGATACAGCATAATATAACGTGATAGCTGATATAAGTGTGACTCATTCTAGCCAGAGGCTTTAGTATAGGAAGTTGGATAAAAGATATAAAAACAAATCAGATTTTTTTTTCCTTGCCAGAGAAGGTCAGTGCCAGGAATAGCATGGGAAATAATTAATGGAGGAAGAAATGTTTCTCCTCAAATTAGAAGTATCGTCTTGCTTCACAGTTTTATTCTCTTATTTGGGTTCCTGTAACAAACACCGGCAAACATACAGGGACTTTCTCACTTAAGCTGCTGACAGATATCCCACCCAGGCTGGTAGCTAATGTGAGGGACTGGCTATGTGATACTCATAGTGCCTGTTAATGGGCGTCCCTGTCGCTGGCAATCCACCCACCAGCAATGTGCTGAATGGACCTGGGAAACTGAATGGTGCTCTACGCAACTACGGCCAATTTTCCTGGTCAGTGCTGAGGCACAGTGCCAAGGCTATGTGTGAGAGCTTGTGTAGCCCTGTAGAGGGGGTTTCACTCGTTTCCCTCCATTCCTGGCCCCAGGGAGGTGAGTCTTCTCTGCAGCCCCAGCTAGAGAGTGCAGATCATGCTCTGTCAGTCCCTGCTCTTAGCTCAGGAGGTCTTTCAGTCTGACAACATAGTGGCCATTGCACTTGTGATGGCACTGCCTGTCCTGTACTTGTCCTGTGGAGATCTGGAAGGCTTGGGGCTGTTCATTTGCTCTCAGTGACTAGCACTGCTTTTACACATGGGAAATATGCAAAGACAAGGGAAAGCCACGTAGTTGTGGTTGTGATGTACTGTGCATACGACACTACCTGGAACAGGAGCGGTCCCTGATGTGACCCATATGCTGTGCAGGAATGTAATGTTGTAATTTACTTCCCTTCCCTCTGGACTGTTCTTTGAGAGGAGATGGGCAAGGAGAGAAGCAAGTCCCTCTGCTTCATGCCACAGCCCTCCTGGCTTGAAACTGGGGCTGCAACAGGGGGGTCCAAGGGGCTGCTCTTGCCCCTGGGGGCTAGTTTGTTTTTTCTCAGGCAATTGCAGTCTAAAGGAGTTCTGGGTGGGGAGGTCTGAGCTTTGCACTCCCTACTAAAATCTTCAGCATATAGCTCTGTCCCTCCTTCCTCAAAGGACTGGGCACTTTTTCCATTCTTGAATCCATTTGGCAGCTGAGTCCTCTGAGCACCCCAGGTTATCCGTGTACAAAACACCCGCCTTCCCCACCTCTCAGCCCTTGATGTCTCACCAGACCTTTATTGCCACTGAACACAAGTGTGCAGGGGTCTTAAGGCAATTAGCAGAGTGTTAGGTCTTTTCCTCTGGGAGCCAAGGAGGGGAGAATTCATATTCTTCCCTTAACGTATTCCTGACTCTGCAGTGGAATTTCAGAGAGGGCCCGGGTGGGAGAACTGCAGAACTCCCTGAGTACCTAAGTGCTCCCATAAAGCACAGGAAAAAACTATTAAGGGAAAGCTACTAATCACAGAGGTAAGTTCTTACCTGCATTTTCCACTGGTGTTACAATCTCTGGAGAATCAGCCTGTTTTGGCCAGTTTCCCAAAATGCTTTTTGGTGCCTATCCAAGACAAGCCTGTGCATTGAACTTTCCTGCCCCCAAACTTGCTAACCAAATGAGATGAATAGCCTCAATTGCACAGATATAGAGTGGGGCTAAAACACAACCCCAGATGCCTCCTTTCCTCTGAAGGAGTCATTTGAGGAGGTTTGAATCTTAGTCCAGATCTGACTTTCACAGCTGACCCCTGTCTGTACAGCAGTTAAAATCCTAATGCAGGAAGCTTTAAGGCATTTCATAACTGTGACCATGTCTAAATGTGGGTATGGCTGGTAGTGCTCATAATGCCATTTAGTTTAGGGTATTTGGATAATGAAGACCAACCCCATAAGGGTGGTCCATCACTCACATGTTTTCATTTTGACATAAAGTTTGGTCCTTTAATTCTGTTGCTTCTCACTTTCCCAGGCATGTGTGTTGCTCTTCTAACCTTCTTTGTATGGTCATGAGATTTGGGGTGACACATTGTCTTATCTGAGGGGCTTTCCCAGATGTTGCTTGCTGAGTTGGATGACATGACCTGTTGCTCCCAGATTTATTTCTTTATAGTATCTCTGTCCAGAAAGGCCATAAGACAGATGTCATTCAAATACTTTTAGATCACCAAAGTCTTGTCAAACTCAAATGTCATCACTCCTTGTGAACATGAGGTTTATGAGCTCTTTTGTCACAGCTTTTCTTCTCTTTCTTGTGAAAAATGAAATTGCTTGTTTAATTCAAGCTTTTCCTTCTTTTTTTGCATTCAAATTTTAATGTATTTGCAGACAAACTGTGTCTATGTTAGCAAGTGGTGTGATGCACTGGGATCAGATCTATAGAGGCAGACATTTGGTGCTGAGGACTTGATATTTCAGATTTACATCAAGCTAACTCTAGCCTGGTACCTAGGGACTGGGTGCTCATTAGTGGTTGGAGTGCAGTACGTGCACTCCTGGAGAACATCTTTTGGTTTAGTTTCATCCGAAAGGAAACCAGTTCACAAGATTGCTCCCTGATGTAAATCAAAACATGGCAAGTAGGGACAACTGGGAGATTTGCTTCATAAATGCACTCCTGATCCAAATAAAAATGCGCACGTAGAGGCACCCATAAGGAACCAAGGTCAAGTAACAGTGCACAGACATCTCTTTACCTTGAGGTTCCACATACTTCGAATGTGAGGCAAAAGAGCAGTGATTGGGCTAGTGAGGCAGCTGTTTAGCTGGCTGAGCAGCACTCTTATTCTTTCTTGCATATAGCTGCTAATATAGTCTTCCACCCTATTACACTTCTCCAGCCTTCCCGCTTTCCAAACCCTTATTAAATATGTATATATATATGTATATATATGTGCGTAGGCAGTCATGTCTGCTGCAGGGATTTCCTCCCAAACAATACCTGTTGTGCTAGCCACAGCAGTTCTCTTGGTTCCCATGCTCAGAGCAGTTTGAGTTTCCTGCTGGCTCAGCAGCAAGACTTTCAGTGCTTTTTATACTTATTCTTCTTTGGGAGCCAAATGGAGGAGCACAGTTTGCCTATGAATAGAGAGCTGACTGGGCAAGCGGCAGGAAGCTTGCATACTAAACCATGTGAACTTTGAGGGGGGGAGGAAGGGGGCCGCTGACTGGGGTTTGCAAGACATTTGCTGCAGTCCTCTGCCTTGTGAACTCATCATCTATAAAAATACCAAAGTGCTGCTGATCTTCCCTGCTCCCCCCCCCCAGAACAAATAAAAATATATGTAAAATGAGAGGTGAAAAGAAGCAAGAGAGTTAAAAATGGAATTATAGAAGAAAGAGGGAGAGGGGTTAGAGAGCAGAAATGAGTGAGGAGACTTGATTTTTAATTATTCATGTGAAATCTTATACATGAGTTCCCTGTGTAGAGTGCTGCCACAGCATTGCTGCATTGCTGGGCTTGTGGGCCCAGTTACTTATTACCTGGCTGCTCTAGGAGTGACTGCAGAGTCTTCTGTGGCTAGGGGCAGCTTTTCTGGATTTCCCAGGCAAAATTAAAAGCACAGAAATGAAAACACCCTTCTTTCTTCCTCCCTGCCCTCCCCCCTCTACTCCTTTCCGTCAGCTGTTGGCAAAAATTAATAAATAAGCAGGTTCCTGTTTGCAAGGACCAGGCATCATGGTGCTGTTATGTAAGAGGGGTTTGACAAGAGTGGTGCTGTGAAAAGCTGGTGTCTGCTGATCAGTCCCGGGTAAAGCTGTCCTCGGTGCGCTGCCCGCACAGCCCATGCTGCAGGGAGAAGGGCGATTTGGCAGATGCTGCATGGCTTTCCTCGGGTACCTTAGGTGACGCAGGGACTGCCCAGCTCTGCGGGGCCTTCTTGGAAAAAAGAGCTAGATGAAAGGAAGGAAGGAAGGACGGGCTGAGCCCATCTGCCCGCAGAATAGCTACCTGCCTCTTATTCGTGTCTAAACAAACAAACAAACAAGAAAGAGTTTTTGCTCATGCTTTGAAAATGAGGTGGCAGAGGATCACACGTACTGCTCAAACAGTTAAAGATGCTTCCTGACTGAGACTGGCCTGACATATGCAAGGTGCTGCAGTCAGTTTTTCCCAGGAAGGCCCCATAAATAGAGAGCTCCTACTATGACCTGGCAGGCTTTGGCTGCAGGGCTGCTTTCCTGGAGCAAGTGCGGAGTGCTGGGTGCCAGAGAGTGACAGTGGCGGGGAGGCGGGTGCCACAGGGCAGGCACAAGTGTTGTGCGGGGAGGATCTATTTTTAGGGTAGTGGCATGACGGAGAGAGCCTGTGGGAGGTGGAAATGCTTCAGCAGAGTGGCAGACTGGGAGATGGGGTGCAGTGTGGTGTGGTTAGTCATGCCGTAGTATCATTTCAAAGTAATGAGAGCTTCCCGGTCTGTTCCAAAATACCAACAACTCAGTGCTTTCTCTCTGTTTAATAGCACCGTTCTCTTAGGATTTTCTAAGTTGCCCATTACTCCAGGCTCTAAATCACAGAATCACAGAATGGTTGAGGCTGGAAGGAACCTCTGGAGTTCATCTAGTCCAAACCCCCTGCTCAAGCAGGGTCACCTAGAACACATTGTACAGGATCGCGTGCAGACAGGTTTTGAATATCTCCAGAGGAGACTCCACAACCTCTCTGGGCAACCCGTTCCAGTGCTGTGTCACCCTCACAGTGAAGAAGTTTTTCCTCATGTTCAGATGGAACTGTCTGTGTTTCAGTTTGTTGCCCGTTGCCTCTTGTCCTGTTGCTGGGCACCCCTGAAAAGAGTCTGGCCCCATCCTCTTGACACCCTCCATTTAGATATTTGTATACATTAATAAGATAAATAATCCACAAGTGCATAATAAATCCAAAAACCTAGGCCCCTTGCTTCCCTGAGGGATTGCGTGCGCAGCTCAGTGGCCTGAGTTCCCAGGCGAGTGCTGAGCAAGGTGGTATGTCTACCTGGCACTGTGTAGCTCTGCAGCCAGCTCTGCGCTGGGGTGGTGCAAGACTCTCTGTGGCTGCTGCCCAGGCCAAGTCTCCTTGCTTCTCAGCTAGGCAAAGCAAGGAGATACTGCTTGTGGTCCCATAGCAGGGTCATCTGGAGCCAGCTGAGGTATCTCTGCCTTGCCTGGTTTGACTCACCCATTCAGGTGTTAGCTATGGCAACAGATTTGATCATCTAGACCCTAAACCAACAGTTTCTGTCAAAATAGCTTATGGCAGAGTATAGTCACTTCAGAAGGGACATGGTGCATTCGCCACTATTTTCTTACAGAATACAAAGACAGTCCCAAATTTGGGGAATTTACCACTGGATGCATTCCTTTTCTGTTCTTCTCCACTCCTGGATTAGCAGAAGCTCAATTTAAATTACACATAAGAGATGACATTGGTGGCCTTAGCTTTTTTTAAGGCTGTCCAACCCTTCTTATTATAAGACCAAAGGTTTAGCTGCTTGTAACCCTTGCAAACTTCAGCCATTTACCACTTAGCTGAAGTTTTCCACACTGAGTGTCTCTCAGGCATTTGGGAAGTTTCAGTAAAAATGCTTTTGCTTGCTTACAAGAAAGAGATGCATACATTTTTTCCTCATATTCAAACATGTTCTCAAAATTGTCTGTTGAGAAACTCTAACACCTTCTGCCTTTGGAGCAGAGACTTGAAATTTGGCAGATATCAGGAATGTGCCTTTGGTTGTTCTTCATGAGGAAAAAAAATAGTTGAACTCAGAAACCTTAGGGAAAAAAAAGCTTCAGATCTCAGGCACTCAACAGAAACTTCTTAGAGATAGAAGCTGAATTCTCTGAAGGCACATGCTCAGTAGAGACTTGTTCAAGTCTGGCGGCTAAATCACTGATGAGTGTGTAGTAGGCATATTCCAGCCTTAGGTTGCAGGTGCAGAGCAGCAATTCTATGAAATTGTTTTTCCATGCTGACAGGGATGCTGTGGTGCTGGGCACCAGAAATAAGAGCCTGGAGACTCCCTCTGCTGATACTTAGTTAATGCATGGGAAGGCTGATCTTGACTGGGGACAGGAACTGGCCAAGGGAGGCAGGCAGCTCTAACGCAGTCAAAGACTGAGGACTCCCAGCCTGGGGAAGGGGACTGATGTCAGTAGTGGAGCTAGACAGAGGGAGCAGGACTAAGGCAGAAGACAAGTTGGTAGGATCAGGAGCAGGAAGAATCAGGTTTGAGAATATCTCTCCAAGCAGGATCGTACTTCCTACAAAACCTGGGATACAATGGATTCAAGTATTTCTGCCTCATAGTTTTCTATTGTCAGCAACTATTTGGGAAACCCATCGGCAAAGACTGTGACTCACTCCAGCCTGCTCCCTCAGCAGAGACGGGTGGTCTGTTAATGCTCCCAGTTATTCTGCTTTTCAAGCGCTATGGAATTAACATTTGAAAATAACATCCAGTCCTGCTGATGAATCATATGGTTGCCAGTATGATGCCACATGATGGAATTCCCACATTTTTGTTTCAGTTTGTCTTCTGCAAACCAAGGAAATGACGTATACCCAACATAGATTAAAAGTATGTGAAGTTTGCAGGATCAGGCACCCAGAAGTTAGAAAATGCTTGATTTAACATTGCCCTTGCCACCTC
Organism: Apteryx mantelli; assembly: GCF_036417845.1. Classification (NCBI taxonomy): domain Eukaryota; kingdom Metazoa; phylum Chordata; class Aves; order Apterygiformes; family Apterygidae; genus Apteryx; species Apteryx mantelli. The sequence goes on along the minus strand of NC_089980.1, from coordinate 58,720,403 downwards.
AGCAGTTCAGCTCCCATCTGTGTAAGCATTATGATAGCATAGCTTTTAGCTGCAGAATCAAATATATATGTAAATATGTTTTTCCACAACAACACAACCTCTTTTCATACCCAGGATGGAGACTTCTCTGGAGGTGAATCAAGGCTGTATGTTGAAGTGTTCTAGTCCTGCCTCATTTTTGCTGAAGCTGTGCTTGACGAGAAAGGACTCAGCTCTAAATCATGTGTCTACTGCCACAACAGATTCCAGCAATTGGGCAACTGCAATGAAAGTCTTTCTCTGCTCTGCATCCGTGAGCTGGAGCAAGACTAAAACAGATGGAGTCCTCAGATAAACTATCTGCCACACTTGAACAAGTCTCCAGTGGGCATGTGCAGATTGAAGTTTTGTCAAGGACTACAAACTTGACCACAGGTTGGAAAAGTTTTATCAGAACGCCAAAGGCACATTCCCCTTCCCTAGCTAAGTATCAGTACCAATCTCAAAAGAGAGAGGCACTCAATCTCTTTATTTGAACAGAGCAAGCTAGCATATATCTTGCTAATCTTACTCTGGGAGGCAGCTGAATTACTTTTGCTAAAAATTACCAAAAAATTCAGCCTGAGGGGAACATCCAGCACAGAGTATTTCAGCCCAAGCAGCTGAACTTTGGCAAAGCTGTAAGTAATGGAAAACAGTCATTAATGGGAAGCGTTAAGCAACTTTAACTACAGAGAGTGCTCACAGCGATGAAATGACAAACTTTGGCTCTGTGGATGGCTCCAACAGAAAAGATGTTTGTATGCATAAAATCCTGCCTCTACGTATTTCGCTAGCTGATTCGTACAAGCTAATACCAACCTGTGTTTGTAAATACAGCATTTGCAGGCTCCATGGATGAACTTATAGACTTACCAGTTACTTTATGGTTTGCTATTGAATCAAATGCTAAGGAGAAATGATATTTAACAATGGTAAAGCATGAAGGGAAACACTTGGGGATTGTCTTTCCCTCGCTGTCAAGAGAAAAATAAAGGGAATGACTTGAAATGTGTATCCTAAACTATTGCTGTGAGTTTGGCCAGTGTCTGACTGCATATGCATGTGTTATACGTAGAATAAATAACAAGCACAGCTGTGAATTATGCAGTTCTATCGTTCCGTCAACAATTATGTTGATGTCAAAAACCACAAGAGGGAAGGCGGCATCGCTGGAGCTAAAGCTGGAGCTGTAGGCACATAATGGGCAGCATACTTAAAATGCTAATCAGACTAATCCTTTTCCGTAGAGATCTGACATGGAGCATCTGGTGGCTTCTTCTAGAAAACTGGCCTCTGAGCAGGCGGCTGATATCAAAGAAGAAACCCTTGGACGCCCACCCACTGCTGCCTGACCCCTTTGGTAAGCCATTCTCACAGATATAACTCACTTCCACTCACTGGAGTATCCGGATATTTGCAATAGAGAGGGTGTTGTGGCCTTTGCTCCTCTTTGCTGCTTCTCCAAGTGGTGCACAGTCATCATTCATGAAAGGACATTTTCAAGTGCTTTTTAGCTTTAAATTACTGGATGGAGCTGGAGCCAAGTGTAAGAGCTCACATAGCTCTCACGCAGGCAAGGGCAGCTCCCCGGTCTGGCGATATCAGGGCTGGCCTGGCCTCGGGCTGCTGGGTGACCTGACTTTCAGGCTGTGGAGGGAAGAAATGCAGCAGGGGTGGCTGAGCTGGCCACGACCCTGCTGTATGCTTGGCCCTGGCCTGCTCCACAGCACAGCAAGATGCTTTCTGGGAAGCACTTGTCATTGCTGCTGTGAACTGTTCTGGAAACTTCTATCTGCTTGTCTTACAGCTTTTACACAGATGAAGGTTTTGGTATGAGGTTCAGAGGGCCGCGAAGGTTAACGACTGCTGGGCTAACAGCTCTTACTGCCAGTCTGCATTTTCCTTTTCTGCCGGAAGAACTATTCTCCTTTCTTGTTACGCTTCATTTAGAGCTGTGTAAACAACACTTTCTCCTTGATGTTGACATCTTCAAATGATTTTTATCTTCCCCTTAGTGATTTATTTACCCAAACTATAAGATTTAGTTATTTAGTCTTTCCTTTAGTTATTCAATTCTTGTTCTTTACTGAGTTCTTTTCAATATGCCAACTTTTCTTTGGTATGCGAGTGCATGTAATTGCTTTCTCTATTCAGCAGCGTGCTGGAAAGAAGAACCATCTTACTTCTGCTTTAAAATATGATGCTCTTTGCCTCGTTGCAGTTTAAAGTCAGACCATCTCATTTTATAAACTAGCATCTAGTTTGCTATCCACTCTTATCTCTGTGTTAGGTCTTTTTCATCAGCAGCTGCTGCAGATTATGTTTCCAAATATGTTTCCATGTATTACCCATGTTCTAGGCAGGAGTGGTTAGGTGCTATTTTCCTTCCCACTCCCCTCATCTCAGAAAGGTTTTTTTATGAGATTGAAAACATGACAAGAAACCAAAGCGTATGCACTCTTCTCTTCCTTATTTCTAAATCCAAAATGATCTTTTCAAAAAATAAAAAATAAAAAAGCTTTACAGCTTTATAGTTCCATAACCTGGGAACCAATTTCTTCCCATTTATGGCCATACTGTGCATATCCTGTGGAATGCAGTCAGCATGTGACCAGGGGTGTTTCGGCTGTATGGAAAGGAAGCAGCATTAAAATGGTGATCAAGGCTATCTGAAGAAGGGTTGGCAAGGGGTGTCTCAGTCCAGCCCTTAGTTATTCTGGGTGCTAGAGCATTCTGCCTGAAGCTGGGTAGAGGTTTTAAGAGCTGATTGTTTGGATGGGTTAAAAGCTTTGGAATGATGTGTGTACTGTGTGTGTGCAGACAATGTTTCATTTTTATATTTCAAGTGCTTTAGGACATGAAGGGAGCCAATTTCAAGTTAGTCTGCAAATGACACTTAAGCCTGTAAAACATACACTACTTCAAGAGCTTTTACAAAGATGTTCGTGCAGATTTTCTTTTCCTTAAGAAACCTTTTTGACTATTTCTTTCCCGCAGGCATTAGAGGTGGAAAGTTTAGGTTTTGGACCTAAACTCAGAGTCAGGAAAAGGAAAAAGGCAATGGGGTTTGTCCGTGTAGGTCCCCAGTACCATTGCATTAAAAAGGCAGTGAATTGGAAGCATCTCCAAGGTTGTGGAAGCCAAATGTTCCACCCTGTTTGCCTGTGGCTGCCATATTAATTTTTTGCCATTTGAGGTCTGAATTCTTTAAAGCTTTGTTTTGTATAGGTAAAGGAAAGTTAGCTAGAGCCTATGGAGAGACCTGGAAACCAGTTGGTGCAGAAAGATCACGGAAACCTGAAAAAGAAGGGAAACTTCTTTTTAACTGAAAAAAAAGTACATTTAAAGAGCAGAACATGCAAATACATTCATAATAGCCACTATCTGGAGTTGCTGACAGTTTCTATGAGCATTAAAACCCTTGTCTTGCATATTTCTGCTACCATTCAGGCATCTGTCCATTTCTATGTTGTTACTTGCAGTATTCAAGCCCCATTAAGTTCAAGGACATAAATTTTCTTTAGCTATTCAACCTCAGCCACTTTTGAAAGAAACTATCCAGAATCCCTGAACCTAAAATAATAAAATATTTGTCTCTCCATTAAAAAGAATACCATTTATCTGACAAGTCGTGCAAAATAGAATAGGTAGCTCACTCTAAGTGTTCTCTGAAAAATCTGTTGTTACAAAAGCAAGCAAGTGGCTTGCTCACAGATAGATAAGGTACCTTTACCAACACTCAGATTGTTGCATTGCATGCCAGTATATTTGGTTTCATAATGTGTTACTTTTATTATCACCCTCTTGGTTTCTACCACTCTCTTTAGAAATATACCAGTCACAATTTGTAACCTTAACAGGCTTGTCCAAGGAGCATGGACTTCCGAACACTCCTTTCACCAATATTTGCATGTTCCAAGAGAGGATGTCTTTTTTTCAGGATTATTCTGGGCATGTAAATTAAAAATTAAAATGAAGATGGTGGCCAGCACAAAGAACCAACCAAAGTTATTTTAATGAATTTCTTTGCATACCTGCCAATCCACCCTCCCCTGCAGGAAAAACAACTCTCGAATGAATAAAGCATATGGCATGGAAGATAGAGGGTGAATGCCAAGTTTGTCTTTGCCTTAGCAGAATTCACTGTAAGATGCTGCATCTGCAGATCTTCTCCTGGAACACACTCTTAGACTAAGAGAAATGGGAAAGGCATGTTTGCATTGCCTTTTTAGCTTTGCTTGTGCAGTCTCACTGTTTAAGTCCTCTATGTGTATGACATTGTTGTGGCTGCAGTGCTGGGCAGACATATGGTACTAAGTTCAAATTAGCTGCCTTGGTTATCAATGCATATGGAAGCATCAAAGAAAACTAATCGGTGAAGTGGGCTAAATATTTGAGAAGGATCCAAAGCCCATGCTAACTTCCCTTCTGTGTGCATGTGAGCTAACTATTGTGGTGACTGCAGTACAGGCAAACAGGCATGCCTGCTGCTGTGTAGTTAGACACCTTCTTCCTAGATATGGTTTGTTACCCATTTGGTGTCTATGTCACTGGGAATATTTGGGACTGTAGAACTCTTTAGGGAAGAGGGCTGCCCCATATTTTAGCTGCCTAGAAGTGAGGTATTCAGTGTAAGTCCCTCCATCATGACTCGCTTTCCAGTCAGTGGAGAGACAGCCGCCTTCACGGGGTTGTTTGTCCTATCCTAAAATAGGTGGAGTGAAGTGCTGTGAGAGAGTGCCTCTCTCTCCATCAGCTCAGAGAAAATCCTAGATGCCAGCTTAGTCTTTGGCCAGCCCTGATAGGTCTGTCTATCTGTGTATTATTGAGTGTCTTAATGTACATGAAGATTCAGCTGAAAATCCCCAAGCACCATCAGGCAAAATAATGAAATAATAGTAAATCAGTTTGCCAAGCCAGCATTATTGTGAAGTGGTGAAACCCATATTTCAGATGAGCATATCTTTAACACAGGTGTTTCTATAAAGGGATCTGAGGCCAACATCGCCCAGCAGACTATGGCATTACACAGCATTGCAAGTTTGGAGCTCAAGCCCCAACAAGTGAGGAGCCTGGGGGAACGTGTTGTTTGTAGGTCCTGACATGGCACGGGTATACTGAGGCTTTGCCACCAACCTGCTCAGCTCTGTCATTGATGGAGGTGTTCTGAAGGATGTAAGATGTTGGAGGAATTTTAATTTAAGTGCACCTCAGTGGTATGCATCTCCAGGGTTAGGTGACAGCTAAAGAGGAGGTTTGAGTATCTAAATTTAGAACTTAGACATCTAAGTTCTTTATTGGACCTAACTGTGATGACTGAAGCTGAGCAGATTTATACAAAAGGAACAAATCTCTTGCTGAATTACTTTAATCTTCTAGACAGCTATGAATATGTTTGCATCATGTGCCCTTTGAGAAGTGTTTCTTTGCTCTCAGACCTGAGAGATCAGCCCATCATTTTACCTGATTGACATGCCTTGGGGAGACACCATGGATTAGGCAAGGGGTTCTGCTGTTCTGGGACCTTTTGCACCACTTTGGCCTGGGGTTGTTTTCTGAGGCAGGAGATAAAGTCTCCACCTTTGGAACCACATGTCAGGAAAACCTTTCACTGTGGGTAAGTGATGTCTCTGTTTCCAGAAAGCAGAAGATACCTGGCAGGATAATGAAATTAATGGGCCGGGAGTTCCTTTGTTTAAATGAGCGCTGGGAGAGGCGGGGGTAAGAGGGTTGATTTTTCACATGGTTAATGTTCCCAGTCCTCTTTTTAGTCCTCTCATGGCAACCTGTGTACTTTGCAATTCAAAGTCACATGAATCTCTGCTCAGCAGAAATGTAAATGTTTTGATAAAACTGTTCTTAACAAATTTGAGTCATTTAATCAGCTTGATTAACTGCAGAGCTTTATAGTCTTTAATCAGGAAGGATTTACTATAAATTACTGGGGTTTTTTTGTAATTTTATAAAGAACATCATGGTGTGCAGGATCTTGCTGCCTTCCTTGCATGGGAGGTACCTGCCTTAAGTACCCAGCCATTCCCATGCCACCTTCAGGTGCTAAGCAGACTGCCTGCTAGGCCCGGCAGGTGCTGAGCTAGGGGCTGAATGGATATTCAAATGGAAGCTTCTCTATAGACCCTATTTCTCTTCTTTTGTGTTTGCATCTCCTAGATGGTTAATCTCATCTTCCAGTAGAAATGCTGCATGCCTCTTCTTCTGATGAGTGCCACAAGGAAGGCAGCATGATCTTCCAGAACAGCTCCCCCTGTTTTATTTCATGACTAGCTTCAGCCTGCATAGGATTTTCAAAGGCTGGTTGAAGAAAACAAACTCCCAAGTTTACTGGTAGAAAGGGAAAAAGAGGTTTGATCAGAAAATCTCAGCTTGGGTACACATCATAACTGGTTTTTCCTCTCTTCCATTTAGTATGGGCTGACAGGCTGTAAAATAAGTCCAGCTGGAAAGAGGATCATTTCATTTTATTCTGCCCAGCCTCATTTTTCAGAGCTGACTGTCCAGCTCTACACCTGTATTAAACCTCCAAGCCCCTGGAGGCTTCATGCAGCGATAAGTTTGTTATTTTTTAAATAGGCAATTTGTTTTCCACATTACATTTTTCTGTGCCTTTTAGTCAATATCCCAGAGAAAAGAAATGAAAAACAAATTTAAAACAAATAAACTCTCCCCTTAAATTTAGAATCTGCCCAAAGCACCAGAGCAACTGGAGCTCTTACAAAGTTTCTTACAAAGCAGCAGTAGGTTTGGTCTTCATTCAGTGAACACTGCTTTCTCACCACATTACCATACTGCAGAGCTTCGTCTCTACAGTTTCACATGGGTTTCATGATCAAAATGCATGGACTGATCAACATGGTTTTGCAGCCCTATTCAGATAGTTTTGCACTTTAAATCCCACCCAGCTCTAAATGGGAATTGCCCCTGAGAAAATGATCTGTTTTGTAGGAAAGGAACGTTTTCATCCTTTCCTAGCATTTCCGTGGATAAGCTTCACCTGTTATCCATAAGACTTTGCGCCCCCACAATCTGACCAGTCCTTTCTAAAGAGGGATTTCCCTTGTCCAGTTTCCCCTTGGACTCTTTGCTTAGAGGATGGTTAGCTGGCTGATTTCCCATGTCTTGGCTTCTTCAAAAGCACATCAGTTAGATCCAAAAGCACTTTGATATAAAAAATGAAGATGCACAAAGGCCCTTTGGTCAGCTGGCCCCAGTGTGTCCTACTGCAATTCTGTTATTGTGGGCAACTTCCCATGGATGGGATCCAGATCCTGGGGCAGACTATCAAGGAGTGGGTTAACTTGGAAAAGGTGTGTGAGATCCTTCATCTGCTTTATGGGCTCTGTCATTGCACTGACCAGACCGAGCATCATGTGCATGTTCAGCAGAGATGTGTGGATTATTTTGGCACCTCTGTTTATATGTGTTGCTTGGTGGGGGCTTGTGTCCAAGCCCGAGGCTGGCTGAGTTCCCTGACCCCTTGCCACTGTGTCCCCCAAGCACACTGTTAGCGTGAGCCTCCACCTGGAAGGAGGCAGCCCCCAGCTGAGATGCGGCAAGGAATAGCTTGTGAAACTGCCCCTCCGATGTAACTGCCCATGTGAAACTCTGCCCTGGTGCAAAATCAGTGTGGTTTGACTCTTGACTCTGCCCTTAAACACACTCATACAATTATTTCCAGCTAACAGTGAGTTTAAGAGCCTGTTCCTTCCCTCCTCGCGGCTGTCAGTTCCTGCCTCAGCTGGAGTTTATGCCTGGCTCCCGGCTATCCCTGCCGTGTTGCCGATGGAGGGCCCTCCAGCTTGTTCGGGCAGGCCTCAGGAGCTGAGCCAGGGACTGATGCGGTGTGGGCACGTAAGAGGCTGGCCGGCCAGTGTGCTGGGACACCGCCTTGGCTTCTGCTGAGCACTTGTCTGGCTGCGCAGACACCGCTGCTGTTGTTCAGCTGGGAGCGTGAAGAACTCTGCAGTCCAGATTGCTTCCTCATATACTTCTTTCACAGACCAGAGTGATTCACAAGGAGATATTTCTGACAGAAAAAAAGCCTGTTCCTCTTTCACCTTTAACATTTCTACATGATAGGAAAAGCTCTCAGCCATTCACCAAAAGTTAGGATATGACTCTTTTTTGCTTTTTTTTTTTTTTTTGCACAGACTAAACATTCCCTTGTCATATCCTGTCCAAGTAGCTGTTTTAATAGATGCCCTGCTTATGAAGACATTTGGGTTTAAGTGGCTGATGCTTTGCAACCGTAACTGCTTTTAATAAAAAATTGTATCTTCATAGCACCAAAATGTTCTTTATCCAGCTTTGGCTTTTGAAAGAAACACTGCAAATGTTTTTGCATTGGATATGAAATGTTGTGCAATTTCTACAATACCAAGGTGGAAAATCTGTCCTTACCTTATTAATACACTAAATATCAAAACAAGGTTTAGAGCCTAAATGGTTTCATATAATATGAATTCATCAGAATTTTACATCTCCAGAAAGGGGAATATTTAAATATTTAAAAACAGAGGAAATTTGTAAAAATAAACTAAATATGAAGCTGAAGAAATATTTATGTATTTTTTTTAACTAGAATTAGCTTTTCTTTTGAATTCCTCTTCATTTAATTTGTTTGCATTTCGGGGCTATGCATTCTGGCTTCCTGAATTGATCTGACACGAGCAAGTCGAGACACTAAAGACCTAAATGAGATCAGTGGATCCTTCACAAAGGCAGAGATTCAGAGCTTTCCTTCAAAATGATTTCAGTTTATGCCGCAGCCACTGTGTTTGAGGTTGAGGAGGCCACAGCTTACTGTGCAGTCAGAAGAAACAGTGAAATGCTTGATCAGTGTTCAGGATACAGAATGGGGTGTTCAGGCGTCTTTGAAAAAGAAATTGTCTTATCACTGATTACTGGATCCAAGCAGAAAGCAGTTACATGTTGCTGATTACCTCCTGGGAGAAGTAACAGATGACTGATTACTTTTAAATTGCTCTTTCATCATGCTGTATGAACTGCATATGGGGACTGCATCTATACTGGAGGTTGTTGCATCACAGATCATACTTTCAGCAGAGCTTTGGAGAAAAAAAATGAAAGTAAATTGTGTTATTTTCACCCTGAACAGTGAGCAAATTCTCAGTATCTAAATGAGAGCCCTTAAAGTAAGCTCCAGGTGTTGCAGGAAGTGGTGGAGGTGACTCAGAAATGTCACACTTCCCTCCAAGTCAATTCTGAAGTAGTGTCCAAAAATAACATTTAATGGGCATCTGGCTGTTGAAAATGGCCCTGCTTTATTCATGAAACTCAAAACTAGTACTGCCTGGCATCTTCCTTATTTTACAGCATATGTCTTACCACAAGTGATTGCCTTATCTTCCTGTCTTTCTTTTTTCCTATAAAGCCAAAGATATGACTAGTTAAGTTCTATAGATCTCTAAAAACAAGCATTAACTCTTTTTGTCTTCATTCCATTGCTGTGATGCATTTTCTTAAATGTTTATAATGCAGCTACCCCTTGACTGACCAATATTTCCTCCACTATTTTAGTCCAACATGGTTTTCTTTGCAACTGCCCTATTCAGGCATTATTGGGGGTCACTAAGCAGATGCCAGGTTTAAGCAGGCAGAGAGTTGTGCAGTGGAAAAGAAAACCCTTTTGTGTCTAACAGTCTGGTCCTTCAAATGCCAGTGTGTGTCATCCTCTCTATGGGCATATCTTCTAAACTTCTGTAACTGCTATCTATTTTGGGTTTTGTAAATTAACACTTTTGTTGTTTTTATCTGAGCCTCACTTGAAAATGATTTTAATGTAGTTGTCTAGCCTCAGGGAATCTGTTTCTGCAGCTACAGCAATGCTTTAGACCAGAATACTGGTACCTCCTTAAAGTAAACCACAATGCACAACTACAAGGAGGTGTCCAAACCCCAAGCCCAAAGGGGTTAACCTGCAGCAGTGTGGTAGGGTGCCAGGCACTGTGAGAAGGGTCTGGCTGAGTTGCTTAGGTGCCCTGGCTTGCTGGATAATGGGAAACGTGTCTGGAGTCTTCCAGTGGCTGGTGATACCCCGGAGAGCTCTCCCTGAAGGTGCAGCAGAGCAGGCAAGCTGGGCACCTAGACCCTTCCCATCCTGGAGGAGCACGCAGCAAGCTGCATTTTATGCTGGCAGTGCAATCACACCAGAACCCCCTGCCTTAGCATGTGCCGTCATCTCCAGCTTTCATAATGACAAGGTTTCATATCCTTCTTATAGTAGCTTGTTTCTAGAGTTGCTCAGACTGCACGCTAGCCTGCACAACTAGCTGCTCCTTGTGGAGGATAGGGCTCAAGTGCATCTGCCTGCCACACTGTCTCATCCCATAGCTGTGTGCTGAAGGAAGTGAGTTAGTCACACTGTTGTGCAGTGAGCGCTATGGCTTGAGGCACACCTTCCTCCTCCATTGCTGAGGCCTGCAGGAATGCAGTGTGAGCTGGGAATGGAGGTGGCGACGGGCTGGTAGGGAAAAACCCTGTCCTGTTGCTTGGGATCACAGTCTACACAGGCAGAGACTGTCCCTCTGCATTTATATCCATCTTCCTCTGCAACACTGGCAAGTGCATTATCTTGAACATATCGTGCCATTGTCAGCCTCCATCCGTGACATCCGGGGCTGTTCATTCCAGCAGAGGAGGAGGGAAGATGGTTAGTCTTATTTCAAAGCACCATATACTGACCAGGTGTTGCTTGGCTTCTGCCACTAGCCAAGCACCCTTTTCTGCCTGTGGTGCTTGTGGATATATCTGCTATATCCACATTCCCTTCTCCTTCCTCTTCACAGCCAGTGCCCTCTGTGCTTGCGTCATGTGTCAGAGAGCTTGGATCCAGCTGGGCCTGCCATAAAAGCTAAAGAGCAGCTGGTCAGCAGTGGTGCCTGGGGCTCTGCCTAGTGCTTGCCACTTGTCTTCTGGTTCTGTGCCCAGGGCAGAAGAACGAGGTTGGGTGCACCCATGCTATCATCTCGGTTCAGGCTGGGAATGCTCTTTGGAGCAAACCTCCTGATTGTTCCCACTGACTCTGCTTTGGTTCACCTTGTGGGTAGCCTCAGAGTGCATAAACTGGGTTTATTTTGGAGGAAACTGAACTGCCCAATGCTCTCGAGGATCACACCTTATGCTTCCCAGCTCCTATGGGTGTTCAGTCCATAGGACAAGGCTACAGCAAGTCCAAAGCAATCCTCCAAAATGTGTGTTGTGTGGATGTCACATCCTCAGCCCCTCAGTGCTTTGCCCTAGGTCTGCTCCTATTCAGCTGCATGTCTTGCTGTCGTAAACTTAGCCCTTGTGCCTACAATTGAGATAAGTGAGCAAACCTGGGCTCTCTTGTTAGTACCCACAGTCCAGCCTTCTGGGACATTATGGTAAGCTGAAACTGGTACGAGGTTACTTGGACACATCAATGTGTGAACTACATGTAGCAGTATGGCAGAAGCCCACAGTATAGGGGCAAGGCAGGTAGCTGGGATGGGAGCCACTGCGATTGTCCCCAAGTGAGCCTTTAGGGTCTTTGTCTTCATTCCTCTGCTATAAATGGAGGATCGTAATATTTCTGTATCCAATGGGGATGTGATGGAGATCAGAAGGATCTTTCAGTCCTTAAACTGCAGAAATTCTTAGGCAACAGTAAAAAAACCCTCCAGTCTTGTACCAATCCCATGCCTGCAGTTTCCAGACAGGATACAAGGAGCTGTGGGTCCCTTAGGAAAGAGGAGAGCTGGAGGACAGAGAAGGGGCACAGAGGCCAAGGAATAGATTTTTTTTTCTGAAAGCTAATACATCACAGGCTGTGGAGATTTTGTCTGTGGTTCAGACAGGGTTATTCTAACCCTTAAGTACAGAAAACTGAGGGTGTTTTGCTTCTCACTTATACTAAGGGGATTGTGGGGATCTCCATTTTGCATTGTGTTTCCTCACACACAGAGCAAGTTTTCAGGGCTTCTGTTGTGCTTTAAAAATACTTACCTTTTGGTTAACATAGGTGAAGAAACCTTTCGGAGAATGATGTCACCTATGTGTCAAATAATCAAGAGTATTTGATCTTGGGTTTTGGATGACTTTAGGGTCAGATTTGCTGCTTTACAAAGCTTATATGCATGCTTTTCAAAACTCGTAAAATATGGAAGCAGTTTGTGTATGGTTGGGAGAGGTGCTCACATGCTTTAAGTTTTGTTTTTTGCTGTCTTTACAACTTCTGAGTCTCTAGGATTTTTTACTCTTTCTTTCAGCCAGACCCAACTGGCTTGCTAGGAACATAAGAATTTGGCCCTATGAATGCAGGAATAATTAGCTTTGAGAGGCAGTCAGCCTTAAAAGTCAGCTTCTCATGTGGATCCTTCTTAGTGTGCTTTGGAGAGGAGACTGCACAGAATATTCTGTGTGCCTTTCAGAGCGGCATCTGGGACCACAGCATTACAATCTCAAAATTGTTATATTAATAGGATTACATTTGTACCATTCTCAAGTAGTAATTGCAGTCATTGTCATGGGAAGACGATAGCTGAGTTTTCATGTCTGGCAGCCCTCTGAAAGACAGTAGCACACTGTGCCTCTCTGACCTTTAAAGTGGAGTCTATTTTGATGAGCTGGTCAGCCCAGCTCTCTCTCATAGCTGAGGCTATAAAGAGGGGAGAGCCGAAGTGTCCAGGCGCATCTCTGTGAAAAGGTCAAAGTGGTACAGCTCGGTGTTGCCCGTGAGAGACCGCAGCGGAGGGGATTAAAGGCTCATTCTTGGGACGGCAGTAGTGAGGTCAGGGCACACGGCTCGCCACGGCCCTGTCCCTGGGGTCCTGGGCACTGCTGGGAGGGACCCTGCCTGCCGCCTGCCCCAGGGTGGCATCTTACGGTCTGGAGAGAAACGCCACCATGCCAAGCTGCTTGCTCGAGGTCTGGCACCCTGCGGTTTCCTGCGAGGCAGACGGCCGTTACACATGATGATTCAGTGCCTTTGAAAAGGGCAACAGCTTTCTCACAGGGAAGTGCAAACAGCCCCGCAGAGGCCAGGCAAAGATGGATGGGAGTAGGGGCAGGGGGGAAGTGTAACAGGATTCAAACTGACATTACAGTACAAGTGAAAAAACACACCTCACTGCTATTTATGTCATTGCTCGACATGATGTCCAGAAGGCGCTGTAGGAAACGGCGCTGGTGCCACAGGGGTGGTTCTTTTTTTGCTGAGTCAGAATTTAAATTGAGCTCCAGAGAACTGCTAGAACCACAGGTTTTCTGCCTGGTTGATGTGATCTTGCTTCTCAAGGTTATTAAAGATCCCAGAGCATTTCTACTAGCAGTGAGTAGAGTGGTAGGCCAGAGCATTTAATTTTGTCCCTCCTTATGTACAACCTGTGCATTCAATTGACAGAACAAAGTTTTGCGCCATCCTGTAAACCGCTGTGAAGTTTTCCAGTTGCTATTTAACCTCCGTGCTGCATGTGACTTGCAGAACATGGAGATGCCTGAGTTTGTAGTACAGCTTGGAGACCTGCCCAGTGCCCAGTATTACTGTTTGTGCATGCTGTGCTTGTTACAGGTATGATATTACTTATCAGAACTATGCAAAGTCCTTCAAGGGAAGGATTTGGCAAGACAGAAAAGATGGAAATGCATATTTCTTCCTTCTCTATTTTTATAATTTTTTGATAGGGAAGCCACATATTTATGAAGTCACCATTCGTTTTAGCAGCAAACACAGCTGCATATAGAAGATTCAGTGACCGGAAGTTGTGGTGCAGTTGGTGTGTAGTCAATGCAAAACTTGGAAAATAATAAACACAAGCATACTAGAGCAGGGTACGTCCGTTATTGCATGCACTCTGTAATTCAGGAACTAACAGATGTCTGAGCTTCACGCCTAGCCTGAAAGAGGTACAAGAAGGGAACTAATTCAGGGTTTGTGCACAGCTGCACAGATCAGATGACTCTGTCAGCTGAACCTGCCCTCTAACCAGCTCTGATTTATCATAGCAGGAACTCTGACCTTTATTTGGTCACAAAAATACCATCTTGGAAAGCTCTTTGAAGACTTTGTAAAGAAGGAGAGCAACGATAATAATTCAGTGACTTCTCTAAAGGGACATCTTGATTACATGTTGAGGTATGCAGCCCTCTGCCTCTGCCATTCTACTTGCATCTCACTGTAGTTAGTTGGGGCAATCACAAAAGACATTTTCAAGTGGCCTGGCTCATGGGACGTGTAACATTTTCACTCTCGTTTAGCCAGGTGGTGAAGGAGCCATTGCTCTCGTTCCTACCAACGACGCGGTTCCTCGCCAGCAGGTAAGCAGTCCAATCTTGCCCAGATTGCTGATGACTCAGACCCATGACCAGCTGGTGACTGCTTGGTGGCCAGCACAAAATGAGTTGGCAGCTTTCATCTGAGTCTATGTCACAAAACCACTGTATGTTGGCAACTTCAGCCCAAACTGAGCAAGCTGGGCTATTTTTCTCATCTTTAGGGCCTCCTTACTTGGAACTTAAAACCTGAGCTTGAGCTCTGCTTTCACATAGTGTGGTGGCCAAACGCTGTCTGAAGATAGCTTTACAGAGTGTGGCCAGGACCTGACCATATTTCCAAACATAGCTGTAAAAGAGAACTGGAGAACCCCTGTGGATTTCCTTTCAGCCTCTCTACTGTGGCTGGGCAAATCACACTGCAGACCATTACAGCCACAGCTGAGTTTTTAAAAAGATGTTCAATTAGAATACCTTAAACAGTGTAGACAGGGCTCTGGTTTGCCATTCATACACTTTGCAGAGATAGTAGAAGAAAGCAGGCTACAGTCTGGGCTGTGCCTATTTTATAGGAAAATGGAAGCATGTTTTTGTTTAAATGAAAGTACTGCTTAGCAGAGTTATGTATTCACAAATGCTCCTTTTCTTTCCAAGTCCACAGGGTAATTTTCTTTGCTTTCTGTGTAAAGCAATAGGGACTTTCCTTTGGCAGGAAGAAGGGAACATAGGTTGGTGGCTAAAACTCAGGAGTGGCAACTTGGAGATACGGGCTCTATTAACCTGCTGGCACTACTGTGCTGATTCATAATTATGGGTAGATCTCAGTTTCTGCAATTTTTTTTCCCTAAATGTGCTGGTAAAAGCTGAAAATGAACAGTGAAAGGCAATGTTGTCAAAGGTACCTCAGCAGAAAAGGGACCTTTGCAGAAAAGAGTAATACTGCGCAACATTCATCTGTGATGACCTGTGACTAGTTCCCCGAAGGCAGGAGCACAAGGAGGTGCAGTGTTTACAGCAAAGCCCAGTCAGTAACGGTGGCCCCAAGGGAATCATGGCTACTCCTGCCAAATATGCCTTGGTTCAAGACTTTCTCTTCAACCTTTATAGCAGAATCCATACCCTCAAATTTCAGTTTCATAGTTTAGTTTAAAAAAGCAATATAAAATGTCCATCAAAATAGAAGGCAGAGTGCCACTAAGTTGCATAGATGACCATAAGCAGATTAGTAGATGAGGATATGGAAGAACAAGAGAAATGTGCCAAAGTCAGAGATCATAAAATTTACTTGTAGTCAGTCATGATCTTCCACTTTCACACATTTCCCTCATCCTTCTGTATATTGATCTGCTGTCTTCCTTTGTGGTGTTTTGTGAAATGACCGTGTATCTTAGTTTTCCTTGGACAGTCCTCTTTTCCCTTGCTTGTCTTGGTGATCCTAGGACTTGACAATGCCTGCAATATTGTTTCATTAACACATCTCATTTTTAATAGTTCAAAGGTATTTACTCAACTCCTGTGGCCACACTGAGGAAAAAATTGCTCCTTTTACTAAGAAAAGCCTATTGGAAAGGGTATTTCATGAAGGGAAGAAAGGCTTGGAGTGAGGGAAAAAGTCAAGTGAGTGCAAACACCAATCGAGACTGTTCTCTTGCTCAGAATGAGTATTAAGAAAACTTGCACAGTGGGTCAAGATGAGCTCATTCAGTCCACTAGATTACTGGAAAAATCTTCCAATTTGAGAAGTATGCATGTGTCTCTGTTGAGTCAGAACCTGGCATAGCAGCTTCAGCACACATTTTTGTTATAAAAAAGTCCCCTTTATCTTTTGCAACTCTAAAAATACTTTGGCCTGAATATTCTGTGTTTTATATTTTTTTGCATAGAAAGTGTGGGCACTGTAAGGTTGCATTTTGTTTGGAATGTGATATCTTTGGGCCTGGGATGGGTCCATTTTCCTACCTACAACACTTTTGTTTGGTATTGTGCATTGTTCTATTTGCTGTCCAACTGTTTTTTATTTAGTATACAGATAATAGTGTATGAAGAAGTTGCAGGTGCACACCTGCACATGCTCATACAGAGAGATCACATTTTGAAAAGCCTGCTATAAGCATAACAAAATTTTCTGCTGAACTTCTTGGTATATTTTCCATGTAGAGCTATTGTAAAATGAATCTAGCCTACAGTATGGAGGCCTCAGAGAAAATAACAGATTCTGTGAAACTGAGAAAACACAGTCACAGGCACCACAGAGCTATGCTGGGATGGGCACAGTAGTTGTGGAGAGGGGTCATGGTCAAATATGCTATTTCAAGCAAAATCTGAGATGAGGATGTGTTCGTAGCCACTGGAAGAGTGTTGTCTTAGTCAGAACTGTTAATCATGCAACATGAAAAGAAACATGTACACTAAGTCCTCGTGATTTTTGTTTCCAGCAGATTTTTTCCTCCTGTGAAATGACTTGCTTATATTTTTGTATTGCTGATTTACAGTATGGTAGTGTCTGTGCCCTGGCTTTGTTGATGGAAACCTGGAGGTTCTCTAAACTGTATGAGACATACCTCTGTCACAAAGTTAACCTCCATGTGCCTCTTTCAGAGACAGAGACAGACAAAGAGAGAAAAAAATGTCCTGCTGACGTCAATAAAGACCACACTCTACTGGATGATATTACTGTGTACCTCAACCACCCACTCCCTTTAATTTACTAGAAACTAAGCAAGCTGTTTTGAAACCCATAGCTTCCAGCATGTTTGCACTGTTCTCCCTCAGCCAAAGGCTATTAATTGTCAGGAGCTTGAAAGCTACCTGATTCCTTGTTCAAAGGACTGAAACAGAGGGGATTTCCATGAGTAATAATTTCAGTCTGTGCCTGTGCAGTGCACCGTAGGCTAGAGTAAATTGATCCAGCTGCTTGCAAGACTAGATGGAAAAGTGCCCGGGGAGGGGCCAGGAACAAATCCGCAGATGGGAATGGATTCTGTTGTCATCACGTGGTGCCTCCGTCTGCCGGGCATGCTCGAGCTCGATTTCCACCCTGAGCAGGGAGGGCTCAGCCTTCCTGTCTGTGCTGACTTGCAGTGTGAGGCAAATCCTCCAGCACATGTTGTAACATCTTCTCTTGTAATAAAAAGGATAATTTTAGACTAGCCAGAAGCGCCTTGTTCTTTTTTTTCTTTCCTCCCTCCTCAATGTCCTCACCACGCTGGCCTGAGTATTTTGTGCATTTGTTTTGCTCTGCAGCAATCTTCTCTGTGACAGAGACTATAAAAGCTTGTGAGAGCCCAGCTACCTCTACAAATAATCAAAATTGGCAGGATTAACCTGTAACCCAAGGCGGCGAAAATACAGATTCCACTAGCCAGATGGCAGAGTTCAAAGATCCAGTCACTTCCTGGCTGAGGTTGCACAAGTTAATTTTTATCCTTGTTAAAAAGAAATAAGAAGTGAAAACACGGCAATAAAATGTGTGTTGGTTGTTATCTCTGGTTTTAATCACATTTATTTTATTCCTTTGTGTTTTGTTATTAAATAAGTTTTGCAGATGTTATGAAAATACATTCTATTCTGGAGATGTTTAATCCTGCTTGGTTTCTTTGTTATTTTGCTGGGATATTTGTATGATCAATTCAATTTAGTCCATTGGAAGAGGAGCACTAAATAGGAGGAATTAAATAAAATAGCGGAATGCAGTGCATTTATTTTTTAAATGAGCAATTCAATTGAAATCACTGAAAAATTGTGCACAAAGCAACAGTGGTCGGGATTCAGGGGCCAGTCTCTTAAGGGAGACCCAGTGGCTCCCTCACGGGCGGGAGGCCTCCCCGTTCAAATCCAGCGGTTTGCTGGGCACCAGTTGTGCTCAGAGGCTTCTGCCATTTTGTGAACTCCTGGAGCCAGAGCTCTTGGCCAGTGCCTAGAGGCAAGAGATCCTTGTCGCAAAGGAGGAGTAAAGCCACTGCAGAGGCTGTTGGCATGAGGACTACGTTGCTTCTTCCCTGGAGAGTGCAGAGGTGAGGCACGGGGGCCACGCCGGCTCCGCGTGCTGGCCCCCTGTGTCCGTGCTGTGGATAAGTGGCAACGCGTGGAGGCTTCTGCTTGCAGTTGAAAAGCAGCTTGCCTTGGCAGAGAGTCATTTTACAGAGGGGGACACTGAAGCTGAGGCACGGGAAAGGGTTTGTGTGAGGAGGGCCAGGACAGGGACCAGACCAGAGATGTCCCCAAGCGGGACCCAGCGCACAACTCCTGCTGCAGGGCTGGCGGGTGAGCGCTTTTCGCGAACTTCACATCCTTTGGTCTCTTTACCTTTTATTTTAATTCTCTCTAACAAAAACCATGTATTTGGACAGTGTTGCAGCACAGGACATTATCACATCTTTAGTGAATCAGTGCTAATAAGTTTATTGGAGCAAGAGGATCAGGCTTTGTTAATCTGAAAGCAATTCTTGGTTGTTCTTTCTTTGGCCCCCAACATCTGTTTTTCTTTATAAGCTATGTGTTAATTGTGAGAAGAAAGGTTGTAAAGCGTGAGGTTTAGATAAGTGCCTATGAGCATTATTATCATGTGGATGTCACGAAGTGTATATAAAGGTTTAGCTAACAGATTACAGAAGCAGGAGTTGAAGAATAAAGTTCATCGGTTGTTTTTGTGACGGTTTGTCCTCGCAGGCTGGGCCATTAATGAAAACAGAAGTTGAGCTGTTGGCAGCGTTTCTGAGCAGACTGCAGGTACACTTCAGGAAAGCAGCGCTGGGACTTCCAAGCAGGGAGTTTATGATTAATTTTGCAGGCATTTATTGTGCAATATGAAATGGCCACTGGCCAGCTCAGAAGTTAAGCCAGAAGATGACTGTCAAATGAAACTGTTACGTTTGGCAGATCTTTCCAAAGCTGCTGTGCAAAACAGATGTATTGAAGCTAATTTCTGGATTTTCCAGATCCTCTCTACAGCATAGTCTTGTATTGCAGTCTTCTTTGTTTTCCCCTTCTCAGGAGAAGAATTAGTTTTGACTTGTACGCTGTACAAATTTTAGGTCAGGATTTTTACTACAGGCAGGCTACTCCATGCCTTACATTTACTAGCAAATCTCTTTTTCTGGTAATTCCTTCTTTAATAATCTTACAAGGAACTAGCTCTGCTTCATTTTGTTTTCTGAAAACAGAACTGCATTTTCTGTGAAAAGCCTTTTCTAGCCTAGATAAAGGTGAGGAGATTTAAATGGTGGCAATGAGAAACTAGCCCTGCCTCTGCAAGCAGATTGCATGTGAAGTTTTCCTCTTGTGCGGCTTACCCTAAGTTAAGGTCAGTCAGTTAACAGTGTTTGGACACTGTCTGGCATGAATACTTCAACGATAAAGCTTAATGTGTAACCAAGGCTTTTTTCTTCTGTGTCAGCAGTTGGCAAGAAGATACTGTAAATAAGGATCCCTGTGAGTAAACAGATATGTGTGGAGAGGGGAGGGGAGCACTGGAGTAAGCAGTTTTGAAATTTGTGCCAGTGTTGCTTCAAGTGATAAGGTTATTTGAGTAACCTGCAAACCATACGGATGCACAGGTTTCAAAAACAGGAAAGCGTCTTGTTTAACAACCTTCTAAGGCAACACGAGGGCTTAGAAAAGAAACTGGCTTTGTGGTTAAGTGATTGTACTTCCTTATTGATATGATGATTGAGCCGATGCAAAGCCTCACGGGATTGTGATGCTGCGAACCGCAAACCCAGCAGTTATGATGACAAAGTTCTGCAACCGGCCCCGGGGCTTTCTGGAGAGATGAGAAATCTCAAAGTTTCCCTTTTCATTTCCTCTTGTGTGAGTCTGAATTTTTTTTTTCTCACTCTCTTTTTCAGTAACATAGTAAAAATAAGTAAATAATACAAGCGGGCTAACAGCTGCAGAGGCAGCGCTGTTTGTAGAGCTTGCCCTCTCCCAAATTCCCACCAGATCTCGCTCCTGCTGCTGGTGGGCTCCCTGGTGGGACGCGCAGGCAGGCTTGCCAAGCGCGTGCTGCTCCGGATGCCTCGCTCCGTGCAGTGCCAAGGGAGCACCGTAAAAGGGGTGACTTTGGGAGGGCGGGGTGCAGCGCCTTCTGCAAATTATGCTTTTCTGAGGGGTTTAAACTTGGACCCCCCCCCGCCCCAGAATTTGCTGATGCCTCTGGAAATCCTGGTGGCTGCCTTTCTGCACAGATAAAACAAAGCCACATACTTTCTGTTTGACCTTTGTTTTGGATGAAGAAAAACAGCACATGAGAGCTGAAGTTCAGTTTCCATGGGAGAAAGACATGCATATGCACGGGTGCACGTGACTGTGTGCATGTGCACGTGCGTTACTGAGCACAGCGTGACCCCTGCTTGCACTGGCACCCGGCTCCTCGGGGATTTACAGAGCAGGTACCTAGAAAACAAAAGTCTTTGTTACCTGAAATGACGTAGCTGAAACACTTCCAAAACGTTAAGGCACTGTTTTTTAAACGTGGGTAAAAGTGCAAAGTTGGGAGCTAGGCTTTATCTTTCTCAGCGTGTGTGGTTTCCAGCTCGGGCTGAGCTTGCTCCTGTTGGGTTTGGTTACATCCATTCCTAGAGCACTCGGGGTAGGGAAGGGGCCGGAGCGGACGGGGAGGGGATAGCTCAGCCTCACCTGCACCTCTCCTCCTCACCCTCCTTGCCTTGCAGGACGTGGGTGTCGTTGGTGTTCCTCACCTGCTGCAGGCTGCTGTGCTGGCCACAGCGGAGTTACAGCAGGGATGGATTGGGCCCGCAAGGTCCTCGAGCACTGACTTTTGATTACTTTTCAGCCATGTCAATGGCCTCTCAGACAGCTTACCGAAGGAAAATATTTTTTAAAACTTTAGGAAATTAGCTTAACTGGAGTTGGAGCAAAGTTTTTTGGCTAGAAATTCAGGCTCCAGCCAACAAGGCAGACTTTTGCCAGCTCATTGCTTTGGTCCTAGAAGCCAGCAATGAAAAGAGCGTGAAAAAAAAATCGCCTCCATTGCCCATTAGATTTAATTGTGCTTTTTTTGTAAGCCTCATAAATCCTGCCCAAATCACATCATCAAGCCACAGGGAAACTGAAACCTTGCCCAAGGCAGGAGCCAGCAGAGCTGTTCGAACTAGAAGGGTTACATTCAGGGACAAGTTCAATGCACTGCGATATTGTTTTGAATGGGAATTTGTTTGTCGGTGTGTGTGAGAGAGACCTCAGTGTTGGAGAGGAAAAGGAGGTAGGGAAGGATAGGTAGGCTTTAGCAGCAGAACCGAGTGCGAGTTGTGCTTTTTTCCTCTTTGAATATCAGAAAAGTTAAAAGAGGAGGACTGGCACGAGTATAGGCAAAACAGACGCACTCCCCTCCGCCCCCAAAGAGGCCGTTAAAGTGCTTTTCCTCTTGAGCTCCAGAGAAGGAGAGCAGGAAGGGAGGAACATGGATTTGCACCAGAAAGGGCCCTTTTAAGCATTTTGTTTTTTCCTTTGGGCATCAGATAGACGGAGGGAGGAGGATTAAAAAAGAAAGACATCTAAACTGAACTCTTGGGGTTTTTTTCCCTTCTCTATTGTAGTGATTTGTTACAAAATTTTTACATTTAATTACCAGCCAGGAAGGGAAAAGAGACTTTCAGCTTGGAGGAAGAGCCTCTTTCCTGTCGCTTACCGCTCCCGAGGTCCCTCCGTGCACCCAGCTCCCCCGGGCGAAGGGCAGCGGTGCCCGGCCAGCAGCACCGGGCACCACCGTGGGGGAAGCCAGGGCATCCCGTACCCCGGCTCAGCCAGCGAGAGCATCATCATTATTTAAGGAGAGAGAAACTGCGTGTCTGGCTGCTGGCTGCCCAGAAATGGCTGCTGGTGCGTTCCCCGAGCGAAAGGGAAGTACACAGGAAGGGCAGGGGGTCACCCGCGCGTTCGCAGAGACAGACAGTGCAAACGGCATGTGCCGCGCTCTCCTTTCCGTGAGTGCTCTGCAGATACCTCCCCGAGACCAGCTGCAGGGGAAAGCCGCGCTTGCCAGACGGTTGAGACAGGGCTGATGGCAAGCTTTGCCATTCATTTCCAGCGAGGCCTTCTGGGTAGCTTCACCCGAGCCCGCTCGTGGGACGGCAGCTCCCTGGCTCCCCTTCGGCCAGGCTCGGCCGGGAGTTGCTGAGAAATACGTGATCTCCCCCACCAGCGTGGGAGCCCTCATGTGTCCGGGACTTGAGAAAAGCTTGGACAAAATATGCTCAAATCTGGATTTGGACCAGAATCAGCCATTTGAGCAATCCTCCTCGTTCAGGTACAGTTTCAGTAAGCACAGACTCATTTCCCATGCAGAGCCAAGCTTCCCTCTCGGTAACATTAGTATAAAGCTGGGATATTTCTGCAAGCACATTTTTCCTGGCTTTTCACTGGTGGGACTGAGAGCAATGTTTGGCTCGAAGTGGTGGTTGGCAGTGGACAAAGGCACATTCACTTTTCTGTGAAAGACTGGTGTCACTGCATGTCTAGCTGAGCACCACCCTTTGCCTCTGTGACAGGCAGTTGTGCAATGTTCTCCACAGCTGCTTTGTCTGTCCGTGCCTTCAGGAAAAGATAAAGCAACAATAGCAGGTTTTCATGGGTGCTGAGCTAAAACAAGCACTGTTTATTCTCTCATTTAAGGACAGTAGCAGAAGCTGATAATATTTGCTTATTTTTATTTGGCTCTTTCTCACCTTGTGCAGTGAAATATATATAAAAGCCTAAGGGAATAAGGTTCCCTCCTGCCAACTGCCAGTGGAGCCCCCTCAGCTTTGAAAAGTCCTGGCACGCTGACTGACCTTTGCATTTGGTTGGGCTTTTTTTGGAGTCATCATTATGATGGCTGCCTTGCTGCTGCAGAGGAATGCAGGTGTTTCCTCTGCTCCCACCAGTGTGCCCATATGCTGATTTCTGAAACGCTGGGGAGGTTGCTCATGTGTGTCATGTCGTGTTCAAGGAGGCATTTGAGGAAAATGTGGATGCAGTTCAGGCCAATGACCATGGAAATGGCGAATTTGCATGCCCTTGCACATAAGTGTAATTTAGGTAGGCAATGTGCCAAGTTTGCTTGAAAATCTGGCCCACGTTTTTTCCATTTGTGTTTTTTTTTTAAGTTAAGAAAAGGTAAACAACTTGTTCCTTCATTTGAGCTATAATAACCTGAACTGGTTCTCTTGGAAAACTTATTTATTCTCCTTGGCTGCTGAAGTGGATGCAGAATTTTGAGCATCCTGAGAAGAGTCGGTGTGCATATGGGATTCTTTGTTGCCAAAGCTATTGTTGGACAATTATGAGACTCATTTATATGGCTGTTTATATATTAAAATTCTTGGGTTGCCTGGAGCTATGGATAAGCACTCCTTCTTTGACATATCTCTAAATAAATATAGAGACACATTATTAATAGGTATAGCTTTAAAAGCAAACACCCAGAGATGCGCTTACAATAAGGAGAAGAAAAACCAAGGTTACATCATCTTGCTAGAAGCCAGTTGCTTTCTTTTCTAAAATGTTTCTCTGTAGGACACAGATGAGTTTTTGACTCATTGAGTATTTGAGTATCCAAAAAGTCTCATGGTTGTTCCAAAATTCTTTCAACAGCATTCCAAATGGCATAAACAGACAGTTATAGTATTTTACTGTCCAGCATATCGTTTTTCCCAGATGGACTCATGTCTGATAGGAAGGTTTGGGAAGGAATATTTTTATGGTTTTGGACAGCTGTGTCCCTGGTGAGGGAGGAGTCACCCTTTTGGGGGCTTTTCAACCCACATTGCTTTGCAGTCTCAAGAAGGGTGGTAGGTCCTTGTCTTGTCCTCTTGTTTGAAAGCAAGTGTATGTGTGGGTGAACACTATAAGTCTGCAGAAGACTGAAACCTACTGCTCCCCTCATCATACTGTTAATCCTTTAGGTCACTGGGCAGATATGTAGCTACGCAGGGCCTGGCACAGAAGAACATCTCTTAAATTCAGAGCTGCTTCCCAAACTGTCAGCTGCCAACTGGCTTGTGTGTGCTCCACTGCCCTTGCTGCACCCCTTCTCTGGAGAGTGGTGTTTTCTTTGCTATGCCTCCTCCTCCTCCTTCTCCCCCAGTCTGCTCAGCTTGGAGCCAGAAGTCCCCACCACAGTCTTGCTCACAGCCATGCTGTTCACTTGAGTTAACCTCTGCCCCATCAGGAACTGGTTATTATTTATTTTGAACCTGTAGGCCCCAGATTCAAACAAGGCAGTGGTCTAGGAGAGGTTGTCCTGCCTGTTGTCCTGCCTCTGCACAGTACCTGAAGCAGGTGTTCGCCCCTTGCAGTTCTGCAATTCAGTTTGAGACAGGGCAGCTCAGGCCCATCTGCTCTCGATGCAGAAAGGATGATTCTTTTGCCACAGACCATCCCCCAAGCCAACAACCTGCAGTTTCCAATGTAAGAATCACCACCAGCTGCCTCTTTTAGGAAGCCAGCAATCTCTGCTCTCTGATTATTATGCTCGACAAAAATAGTGTGATGACGTTTGGGATATGGGACTGAAAAGTTCCTATCCGTCTTCCTTGCAGAGTTGTAGCTTTGAAAGCCGACTGTTCTCTCCCAGGGCTGCTGATGGGAGGCTGCCAAACCTGTGGTTGGGGGAGCCCCAGTGAGGAGCC
Source organism: Apteryx mantelli (assembly GCF_036417845.1). Lineage (NCBI taxonomy): Eukaryota > Metazoa > Chordata > Aves > Apterygiformes > Apterygidae > Apteryx > Apteryx mantelli. The sequence continues at coordinate 58,695,483 of NC_089980.1, read as the reverse complement.
GAGAGCCGTGTTGGAGGAGGAGCCATGGAGCAGCCATCTTCACATGATTTTTGCAGGGTGCCTTGGAGGTGCTTACAGCAGTTTTGTGCTTTCCCTTCTGTTACTGTGCTTAATGCGATTGCCATTACCCATCACCCTAGCCAGGGAGAACAGCACTGTCTCCAAACAACTCTGCCTTTTCCAGCACATCCAGTGACCCAAGCTCCCATCCAGCAGCAATTTGGTTCCTATACTAGATGCTTGTGACAAAGGAAGAGGGAAGTGAGAATAACACAAACCTGCTGAGAACGGGGTTTCTTCTTGCCTTCAAGCCTTTCTGGTAGACTACTGCAAGGATTGCCTTTTGCGGGGGTGGAAAGGTGAATCTTTCCTAGGCTCAAAGTGGATGGAAAACTGCGTAGTGCAGGGTTGCACTACACAGGTTGGCCAGCAGCCCTTGCTTTTCTTGCTTTCTCAGATTAGATGGTTGCATCCGTACACACACCTGAGTGACACTGTTGTGTCAGCAAAAGTCTGTAATGCAAACTTGGCTTGAAGCTGTAGTTTTTGTGGGCATGGACTAGTGAGCACCTACTGCGTTTCAGCATGCTGGGGCCCTGATCCATCTCCAGGCACTTGCAGAGATATATAAAACCAACCCTTAAGGCTTGTTGTGGTACCCATGTTCAAGAAGCAATGGATAATTCAGCTGTCTGCTCTCCACAGCAGCTGGGCCCAGCTCTCCAGGTCTTGAATGGAGGGAGGCAGCAGGCCTGCGATTTCCTAATCTGCTGGAACTGAAGCCCAAAACCTTGCTGAAAAGGCCAGTTTCACCATCGTGCTCCCTTTCCTCCCTGCTCTGCCTCCTCCCTGACTGGCACACAGTTGCATGGTCAATGAGGTCAAACTTCACTGAAAACAAATGTTACTTGATTTTATTTTTGTCAGGTTGGTTTTCAGCTGATTCCTGCCCCTGGTGCAGCTCATTGCATGGGTGTTAATGCTGGCACAAAGGGAATGCATAGCTGAGGGGAGGGTGGGTGGCCAGGATCATCTCTTCTGGTGGTAGCCCAGACTTAGATTGGCTTCAGCACCCTGTGAAACTCAGTCCTTAGACACCTCTAGCCAGCAGCCTGAGTGACACCTTTCCTGTTCCTCACCAGCTTTACAGGCAAGCAGAGTCCAGCAGTGTTGGCCTCAGTCACTTGTCTCTCGAACAGGATGCTGTAGTAGGTCTGTTGCAGACCCCATGGAGGCTGGCTGAATACGGCCTTGTCAGGGCAGGGCACGAACAGGAGTTACTTGTTTAGGAAATGCCTTCTAAAACCTGGTCTTTGTAGCTGCAGGTAGCTGCTGTAAAGCAGAGTCAAAGGCAGACTGATGGAAGAGGAGCATGCTCCATCCATGTTGTCTCATGGGGGCTTTACTTTTGTTCTTATAATCTACAGTAACTCACTTGAATTGAGCTTCTCACTTGCTCAAAGTCTACAGAAAATGTAAGAACCTCCTGACTTTCTTGTTGCTATTAATAATACTTGTGACAGAAATTATTATTTTTACAATAAGAGCAAGAGTGAAAAGAAATACTCCCAGAGATTGGTCTTGCATTTGGAGAACTTGAAGTGGAAACATTACTTTCTGAAGAAATGCAGACTTCTGAAGAATTGTTGGTTTTTTTTCAGTACACTGAAGTACTAAGTGATTGCACACTTGTACTGTTCACCCTATAAAAAAATAAATACTTTCTGCTTAGAAAACAATTGCAAAAGCAGTCTGGCCATGTGAAGCAGTGAGACCTTTTGGAGCAGGCACATTAGAAGGAGTGCTAGCTATTTAAACCATCGGATTAGGCAGGGAGACTCTTCGTGGCTCTTCTGGCTCCCTTCCTGGGATTCATGAGCCCACACACGGGAGTGCTGGCTTGTCTCCTGAGGGTGGAAGTAAGGCAGGCCTCATTATTTCTTGCTTAACTCGCCCCTTCAAGTGGGTAGCCTTTTTCCTATGTGGTTGTTTTTATAGCGATCTCATCTGTAGGTGGGTGAATTGTTCTCTTCCTAGCTTGGCTTTTCTTCTCTAGGTTAGGAATGTTTTGACTGAGGTGTTTCTGTTTGTTTGCTTTAGAAAAGCAGCGTGAACCTTCCATAGCAAGGGTGGAGGCGAGGCAGCAGACATACCTTTGACCCATGAAGCAGACACTTTTGGAGCCAGATGTTTTTAAGAGCTCCTCAAATTGCTGCTGTCTTCTGAAAACGTGGCCCTCAGCATTGCCCAGGAGCTGCTGAGCAGGGACTATTTCTGAGCATGGCCCTTTTCTCTGTACATAAACACTCATCTTCCAGAGAGACACCCTCTGACATGCAACTCTGCGCTGTGTTTGGCCATGGGATGGAAGTTGTTTTGGTGGTACCTGGAGCTCTCCAGTGGAGAGGAACCCCCTGGGGTGGCCCAGTGCCTGCTGGAGCCAGGCTGCAGCAGGAAGTGTGCCAAGTAACGTTGGCTAAGGGCAGTTGGAGGCCGCTGGGCAGGTGAGATATCAGACAGGGATAGTAAGTGTTGGCCAGGGGACAGCCAGCGACCCAACCTGGTGCAGGCATCCCCTGAGAAGCATCCTGGCTGCCTGGTGTCCCTGTTGCTCTGCAATGCTCTCCGTCCCTCTCCTGCCAAAAGCAGAGACAAGGTGTCTGGGCAGTGACTTCTTCCTGCAGGGCACTGTGGCGGGGACGAGGCTAGGGCAGCACCTTGGGGCCAAGGTGCCAGCCTGGCTGGATGCCTGTGGCTGGGGGGCAAATGTCTCTGTGGGGTGCTGGTGCCTGTGTTTCAGGCTCACCTGCCCAGCACAGCAAGGGGAGACCCTGTGTGTCCTCAGTGGTCTGACGAGGACAGCCCTTCCCAGCAGCTTTGCAGGCTGCAAATGGCTCCAGAACTTTTTCAGCTTCCCCGGTTGGGAGGGCTACGAAACCTCTGCCAACAGCTCCCTAAATACTTCTGGGAACCATGTGGAGAGGCTGGCTTGACTGGCTTTGCTTGTGGCTGCCCTTGAACAAGAAGAGGAAACACAAGACATCTTTAGTGGCCCTGGGCAGCTTGGAGAGAGGAACCATCAAAGGGGCTGGGAATGTGCCACGGGGAGAGGAAGAGGACTGGGGAGGAAGGGAGAGAGTTAGCGATTGGAAACATGTGTTGGAAAACAGAAGAGTGCCTTGCAGCAAGGAAACCATGTGCAGAGGGGCAACATGTGGGAGAAGGGAAAGCAGTAAAGAGTAAAGGAAGACAAGAAGTTTAGTGAAAATTGCAGCCCAGTTATGGTGCTAAACATGGCAACGTCATCCCAGATGCCTCCCTCATTTCACTTTCCTGTGCTCTAACTTTGCCGCGGGGATTTTTAAGGTTGCAAACTGGGGTAGTGCAGGCACTTGTGCTCCGGACAGGAGGTGTGTGTGGGTCGATCTTTGCTCAGATGTAGCTCAGACTCCAGAAAAAATAGGAGAATGGTAGCAGTGTATGAAATCTCCAGCAGCACTCTAATATCATGATGAAAGCTCCCCTGGCACCTCTAATGCAATTCATTGAGGCATTATCTCCAGTGTCCTGGCCAGGCTCCCCACGTATTACATTCCCCCACCTTCAACCACCTAGAATTCAGTTGTCCCAATTACTCCTGCCTTCCTCCCGTGGACAGCCCTGTGGCAGCCAGTGGGACTACTCTCCTGAGTAAAGGGAACAGACTTCGCTTTTATGTGCCTGCTGTTAAACATTAGCTGCATCCCTCTCGGCAGACAGCTGCTTTCCACCTTCTTCACTGCACGGGTTGCCGCATGCTCTGGGGTGCTGTGCAACAGGAGATGCTCACTTGGGATATTCTCCAAACAGGCAGGCAAAGTTGTATGGTATCAAGCTGAATATATGTAACTTTTAGTTACTTTGGTAACTTGCAGACTTCTGCTGCATGGAGAGGCTTTGGGAAGTGATGAAGAAGACAGAAGCATTGGAAAATATTGAGACAGAGGATAAAAGGGCAGGCAGGGCTGATGAAATTCCAGGCCAAAAAATTTCCAAAGCAGCAAAACAGAGATGGGTCAAGAATTGCCAGTGAGTCAGGGGGAAGGAATGGCAGCATTGTCTCTTGTTTAAGCAAAGAATCTGTAATGGAAGAAGATTAAGTGCCAGAGAACTAATATTCCTCTGCTGCAATTGTTTGATCCTTCCCTTTCCCTCCAAAAAGGCAAGTTGCTGCTGGCTAGCTAGCAAGTCAAAAATCCAGTCCAAAAAGTAATCTAGTCTCTTGTGCCAATAAGCGCATCTGTCGGTGTGTCAGTGTTGATCCTCCTTCAGTACATGCCACATGCTCATTTCTTTACACAAGATGGGCTGGAAGGGCCATTAACTAGATTAGAAATTCTAAGGCACAATTAAAAAACATGCTTCTTCTCTCCTTTAATCTTCCCTCCTTTAGCTTCCAGGCTTGTTTTTTGCTGGCCTGACGCAGTCCTAAGTTGTTTGGCGGTGGTAGGATATCATTACACAACCGTGGCTGATTTCTAGACTGTGTAACATCATGCATTACCTTGGCAGCAACATGCAAGTCCATGAGGCTCTCCAAAAAAGGAGTAACACCACCAACTGGCAAAACAATAGCTGCGTTTACCACCTGTGGGCGAGAAGATTGGAGCATTGAAATTGTGCAACTGAGAGGCAGAATGATGACTCTCTGTGCAGTTTACCCAGGGCACTTTTAAAGTAGATGCTTGGGGAAGAGGCATTTTATTGATTTGAGTGAACGTGTAACAAACCAGACAGCCAGAGAACATTATGTCCAGGTATTATCCATTATCTCCAGAGTTAACAAAAAAAAAAAAAAGAAAATATTTGGTATACGTGTTCATAATGCAGCTATACATCTGTAGACCTGTGGTGCATTTTGACAGCTAGAGATACGTAGGAAAGAGGTTGACCGAAAGATTACGACCATCGGTAGCACTCGTAAAGGGGGAGCTTGTGGCCTAACAGCATAGATCAGGGGCCCAACACCAGCAGCGGTGATAGCTGGGTTTTCCCTTTCCTGCACAGACGGCGTGTCTGGGGAAAGTGGCAATACTGCAAAAAATGCTGTGGCGCACACACATGCAAGAAGGGTTGTGCCTGGACACCACACACTCTCCTTGCCCAGCGAGGGCAGGCATTTGGAGCCCTGTGAGCAAGGGGCTGTTTGGGCAATGCAGGCTGCCTGGGCGCTCACCGCCCTGCATCTGCAGGGCAAGGAGGGCAGCTCTCGCAGACCTAGTACGTGGACCCCGTGGGCAAGGACAGCCCAGGAGATAAAGCATTATTTGGAGCACTCTTGATGTCCAAAGCCACATTTGATCACATAGGATGGATTCCAGTGTGTTGTCTGAGAGCAGGTCCTTAAATGCTACATTGAGCAAATGCAGTGGGAATTTTACATAAGACACAACATACTCTAAAATGGCTTTTTTATTCCTTGGATAAGTGTTGTCCTCATGCAGAACAGCATTTATTGCTATTACTAATGTCCTCATAGGTCCTCGTGCTAGCTGTGAGACTTTATAGTTACTGTCATTACAGAATTCTGAAGGTACAAACCAAATCTTGGGCTACCTGTATTAAAAATAGTGGTTTAGGGACTTGATATTTCTCAGGTTTGGGCGTTAAGAGGTTTTTGCATTCTCTTCCATGCTTTCTATGCTGAAAACCCCTCATCATCACTGCCTATACGATAGAGCAGGAAAACATTTCCCTGATGTAGAAAATCAAAGGCATTATAATCCCCTATGAATTCCTATGGGATTTTAGAAATGAATTCTACAGTATCGTAGTGTTTCTATAGAACCCTATTTGCTTATTCTTTTTAAACTCTACAGCATTTTTCCATATGGTTATGTTTAGGATGCAGTATGGAGGCCTTTCATCTTCCTCTGAAGCACAGGATGAAATATAGGTCACTGCTAGAATAAAGGAGTAAGACTTTGTGATCCTACAGTCTGCTGCATCTGATATGGCAAATCCTATGTTGCTGTGAAAGCCATGGTCCTTTTTTGAACTAAATGACTTGGTGGGGTTGCTTTAAAATTGGAGCTGCACCTATTTGATACTTTTATGGATGAAAGAGCAAGATATTTCACCCTCCTTACTGTGGAGAGCCAACAAGGCTTAAAATTAGTATCAACCAATGTTAAAGAGGGAAGGAAATGAAAGAAACATTTCTCCCCCAGAAACAGCCTTGCTTTCCTGTCTTTTCCATAAGTGTATAGACGTCTGTCATATTTGGCACCAAAAATATTAAAAATAAAAAATTTTAAATACCAGGAATTCTTCTGTATCTTTAAATGTAGACCAACAGGAATGCATAGGCTGTAAAACGGACAAAAGAACATTGACCCAATCAAACAGTTAATTTGCTTCTGTATGGAGCACTTACTCCTGCTTAATAAAACATATAAAATATCACATGTGCTGTTGGAAAAGACTAGTACAATGTAAAAGGCATTGCATCTTGTAGACTGCATCTTGGAATTGGAGAAGCCTGGCGCTGAGGAACATGGGTTCAGTTTCCAACTTTCCCAAATTCACCCCAGATCATTAGCAGATTCCAGTAGTGTGGGATAGCTGATTTGAGATGCCTGTGGTCTTATTTGCTAGAAATACTGAGTACCTATCATATTAGCCGATTTTAAGCACAATAAATTGTGGTAAATCAGGCTCTTGGCACTCAGAATACAAGCATCTGAAATGAGCAGAGACTCTCTTAAGAGAGATTTTTCCTGGCTATAAAATGGGGGAATAGCTTCATTACAGAAGGGGTGTGAAGGTTAAATCATTGGGGTTTTTTGTAAACTGCTTTGAAGCTTTGGAAAGGGAACCATTATAGGAGTACAAATTAGTCTTTATTTTTTATTTTATTTTATTTATTGCCTCATTTTCAAATAATGAAATTCTGAACATACCTCCTTACTAGTTGCTGAAAAATAAGGAATGCGAGAGGATTCTTAATGACACTAATAAACCTGCTTGAACACTTTGCCAAAGAATGTTTCATCATTGTAAAAATACCATTTTATTAATACAAACAGTCTTTATGGGATTGCATTAGTTGTGATACAGATTTGCTTATTAAAATATATGAACCAAATTATTTTGTTTGAAATGTTCCCTTTTTTTCTAGTTGGAATGGAGCACTTCATTTCTGCATTTCATTTTGCAATGACTTTTTGTTTTGGACTTTTTAATTCATATTATACAATAAAAAGGTAAAGAATTAAAGTGATGTGATTTTAATCAGAGGGGAATGTACTGACATGGAATACAATTTTATGCGAGTGGAAACTTCAATTAGTAGGAAATTTAAAAATATTTTGGTGGTCCAGTCCACAGCCTTGCTGCCCCTTTCTATTAAGGAAGAAACTGAAAACTTGCTGAAGTGTCCAAGAGCGCTGCCTTTGTTTCTTCCATTCAGTCCTACTCATTCTTAATTTCTTTCTTGGCTAAAAGGTAGCATGATTTGAACCTCAGTTATTTTCTTCAGGCTGAAATGGAATAAATTGGACCTCTGAGCAGTGCATGGATTTTTTTTACTCATCTTGAACATTTGGAGCTTATGGCTGTCTGTGACCAGGGGGATCATTCATTCATTCAGCCAATATTGGTGCGTGGGTGAAAATTAATCTCTTTCCCTTCACTCTGTCGTTTGCCTCCATCTGTCTTGCAGCACTGAGTCCGACGGCTTTGTTTCCCTGCCAAGGTCTCTTCCAGGGGCACTGGCGCATTGCCGCCTGCAATGCCTCCTCGGGTGCAAACCCGGCTCCTTGCCACATGTGCTGGGAATGGGCTGCTGCGGGAGAGGGGAAGGAGCGGATGCAGACCCTTGGGTTCCTTGTCGGTCCTTGCTGCTTTATGTCAGCGCTGGGCATGCCGTTGAGCTGCAAATTCACCATTGTGTTTGGTGCTATGGATTTTGATTTCCATGTACCATTGAGTCCGGTGGGTGCTGTGGGTGCCTGCCTGTCATTTCCTTCCTGACCCCCCTAGTAGTTGTAGTACGATGCTGGCCAGGTAAATTAATTGCCGCACTCCCTGGAGATTTTTGCCTGCTGATGTGATGTTGCTGTTGTGATTTAGGTGATTTCTGTCCTGCTGACGAAGGACGCTAATTGTGACGTGCAGCAAGTCCCACGAAGTACATGGAATGCTCCCGCCATATTTTTGGAAAGAGGGATGTGGAAACTTCCGTTCTTGTCAGCCACAAGGATCAGAGCAGGAAAAGAGATGAGATAAAACAGAACCTAAATTCTGTTGATCTACAAACTTTGGAGGCGATGGGAAGCTCTTTCTTACATGGGCCAGAGCCCAGGCGAAGCCCCACACAGTACAGGACACACAGTGTACTCACTGCTGAAATTATCGCAACTCTGCTGCTTTTCCAGGAAAAACAGAATATATGAGTCTCCTCAAAGTATGCATTCAATTAGGAATTATCTGGTTTGGAGTGACTTTCCAGGGGAGTGAGGGAGCTCTCTGTACATCAGCTGGAGCAACTCCTCCGCTGAACGGACGCCGCACTCCCTCGCGGTGCTGCAGAAATTCCTTCAAACCACTCCCTCCTAAGGCTTAACACTTTGAGCCTTTGTAACATTTATGTAACCTAGCTAGCTTATCCTCACAGGACCTCTGTGGGATGGATGGAAGGATGAATAAATCCTTAGCTTACTGATTGGGAAACTGAAAAATAATCTACCATCACTAAAGAAGCTGATATCTGCAGTGAGGGCTTCAGTGTATCAGGTAGCGTAGCAGTGTATCAGACCACACTGCAATCACATGTGCGCACACAGAGAAGCAAACACATATCTAAATGTCTGTATGCTTACAGCTGTATATTTATACCTTGGTCAAGCCACTTGGATACTGCAGATTCAAACGTAACTTGTTTCTGGTTTTCCTCACTTAATGCTCAACCAGTTTACCCTGCTAGTATCGCAGAATCACAGTGTCTGGTAGAAGCGGTTTGTAAAAGATTTACCTGTGTGGATTGGTCAGCAAGACGGAGGGATGTACTACATGCAGTGACGTTTATAAAAGCACGTACATGGACACAGCAAAATGTAAACCACTGATCGTACTAGCCAGAAGCGTCGACATGAGAACCTAACCGCTGGTGCATACCGCAGTGCACACAGAGCCGATAGCGCTGCATGCTCAGAGCACGCGGAGATGCATCTGCTTTATCTGAGCTGTTTATTTGCTTTTCCTGGAATTGAACTAGAACCCCCAAAGGATGTTGCACGAAACTTGTAAACCAAAGTAAGGCCTTTTTGTCTTGTGATGCTTGTTTTAGTTTTACTGTGGGTTGTCATGAAAATAATTTGTGATTAAAATTGAAAGCTCCCTTGCAGCAGCTGCCAGGGTGGGGGTTGGTGGTGGGGATTCCTGTGGGGTTCGTTAACTCCAAGTCCTTGGTGCTTGGTGTTTTCCCATTCAGATCCATCTGGAAGAGCTAGTCCCAGATCTAACCAGGGTGGACTGCCCTGGCTTGCAAGGAGGCGACTACTGGAGCTGTGATCAGCTCAGAGAACCTGCAAGGAGAATTGAGCCCCTGTGTGAGCCGCCTGCACGCTGCTGCAAGCATCTGACACTGTGTTTAGGGAAGGTAAGTCTGATTTAACAAATTGCCAGACTTCGCAGGTTTGTGGTGGAAAGTCAGCACAACAGCTCTTTGTGAGCTGTGGTTTTGCAACACGTAAATAAGTTAGCATGCTAATTGTAGCAGGAATTAAGGGTTACTAGCCAACTCTTAAAAAGAAAAGACCTTGCAGGGTGATTTATTTGGGTTATTTCACACGCGGTTGTGTGAAATATGTTTATAGATCCTCTGCCTCCCTTCCCCACAAGCATAATAGTAAGAACCGTGACAAGCATTAAATGTAGGCTAACCCGCACTTCCTCCCTGGCGTGCTGAGCTGCAGTGGCCCGAAATCATTAAAAGGGGAGAAAGAAATGCCTTTTGGCTGTGCCCGGGCCCTTGTGTCAGTGTTGTTCTGCAATCTCTGCGCTGAGTGGAAATGGTTTCCTTTCCACGAGCTTGGCGCTCGCAGCCTGGGTTTCCTGCCTTCCTGTTAGTGCCTCCACCTACCCTGAAGCTTCTGACACCTCAGACTTACCGAGCAGCTATTTTCTACCGCAGCTCTTTTAGCAGAGGTTTTGCACGTTGTTGTAAGAGCTGACTAAGCACTGAGCCTGCACGTGAAAGAAGTGAATGTCGGGCTTTTGAGTTCGGCTAACTGACAGGGCTCGGCTCGGAAAGTGGAGGTATTTACCTAGGTGCTACCAGCCTCTTAGGCGGATGGGCTGGGGTTCGGCTGTGCTCTTGGAACGGGGAGGCAAAGCCGTGCCGTGGCCCCCGGGTGACATAAAAGCGCTTATGGATGTTTCAGATATGGCACCTCAAAGAGACTTGCACGGGAAATTTGCATATCGAAGCAACTACAGGAATATATGCTGAAAATGAGACGCGGGGAGCTTTGGAAACAGTGTCATATGCAAAAGCAATTAATAAATAGGAGAAATTTTACAGAGGAAGACTCTGTGGACCAGAAGTATGAAACTACAAAATGATTTTCATATCAGAAAGCCTGTCATTTCAGAATGTCCCAGAATGGTGCATTCTGGGACATCAGCAGCTGACCTGGAACAAGCTAGCCAACTATGAACTCACTTTGTGTGTGTGTGTGTGTGTGTGTGTATAGAGAGATAGATAGATTTTTTTATAGAGAGATTTTATATATATACAGAGAGATTTTATATATATACACACATACATATACATGCATATATATATATGGTATGTATATGCATGCACACACAGATATATGTGTATATATATACGTATTCCTGTGCTGAATCCCTTCCACAGCCCAGTTAGTGCAGCCATTCAGAGCACGTTTCCATGGTGCTTTCAGTTTTCATGCTCACTTTTGCAGGTTACTTCTAATTAAGCTCAAAGAATAATCCAGCCCTGTTTCCAGTTAGTGATGGATGTACCTTAAAATATTCAAAGTACTTGAACCATTCTGATATCTTTGGTTTGAGTCTTAGCCAAACTATGGCTAGCCTTATTTGAGTCTTTTTGTTTTATTTAGACCCTAGCGGCAAAAACAACTGTAGATTTCCATTTTAGCATTGTTACTCTATGGTGATCTACCATAAACAGGTCTTCAATCTTACCGAGCTGAGCAGGTGGGGAAAAGAACTGGAACATACTTTTTCGCAGGTGTTATAATCTGGGGAAATTTCTGTAGATTATGAAAAATATGTGTATTCCATAGCTGTGGGATCCAGTGGCCACTGTGGAGATTTTCTCCTGATGTGCGCCCTTGCCTAGGCTGGCTTGCTTCTCTGGCAGCAGAGAGGTCGGGTGCTGGCAGAGCTTATCCCTGGCCTGCTGGCGACGATGCATTACTGGACAGAGGTTGCTAAAGCTGGCAGAGCCTGTTCCCTCCTCCAGTCTAAAGAAAAGTGAGCAAAATAAGAGGAATGGAAAATTATTAACAGAACAAAAAAAAAAAAAAAAAGAGAGGTGCTAAACAAGTTTAGTGTAAGGACTGTGAGAAGGAAAATTGGGGAGATGCTCCGAGGAACTACTGATAATAAGAGGAGATGAAGTGGATGGGCTTTGGAGTGGGCTGAAGGCTGGTTCAGCAGCAGGGCTAAGCAGGATTTAAAAAGGCAATACAGGGATGGACTGCGTGCCTGAAGAGAGATGGACCTGAAGGGAAAGGTGTTTTTGTGTGATGGGTGTTCATTTAGGAAGGGGGTTGTTTTTAAATGCTTTTCTTGTGCTTTGTCTTTTTAGCATAGCTGTGGCACATTCTATGTGTATCTGCATCTGTCTTGACACTTGCATGTATCCCATCAATGCTGAACAGCTAAACTATAGAATAAAAAGACTTAAATGTCCCTTAAGCCTGGGAAGGGGTAGTGTTGATATTACTTGGGAGGAACCTCAGTGGTGAGTTTTATGCCTGTGAGAAGTGTCGGGAGACAACCCTGGAAAATCAAAACCTTTGTTCTTTATACTAGGTGTCACGCACACGGCAGGGTGGAAGATTCGCCTTCGGAGTGTGGGGAAATGAAACGGATGCTCAGTCCCAGAGTTTCTTCACATCTGGTCTGTCTACTGAATTTGTCAATAAGCCCACCGACTGTGATGGTGCCTCTCCAGGCACGCCTGGAAATCACAGCTAAATTTAATGTAACATTGACACTTCAGTGAATCGATTTCTCTAAATGCCATGCCAAGCAGATGAGAAGTCTTGTCAGCCAGTTTGGGTCAAGTCAGTCATCTGATCCCTGACATATAGCTTGTGGGAGTGAAGTACAACAAATGAAGTCACCAGAAGAGCACAAAGATCTTGTGTCCTTGTGGAGAGAGGTGGAGGTGTAAGAGGAGCAATGTATTCAAAATCAATCAATAAATCAAAGATTCTGGTCCTGGGCTGATGTGTTTCTGTGCTGATTCTGATGCCTGTGCAAGAACGCAGCAGAGCGAGGTTGGGCTTGGTGCCCATGGGGGCTTTTATGCCCTAGGTTTGAAATGTCCAGTCACTGCTGTAGCATCGGAGCAGAATTAGCATGCAGTGCTGCATGCCTTTGCTCCCCTAACCCAGAGGACAAAAGCCTGCAGACTGAGAAGGCTTTCAGTATGGCAGGCAAGCAGGAAAAAAAAGAAGTGGCTTGTAGTGTTACAGCTATTTGTTGTGTGCAAACTTCTCTTCTTTTGCTGTGTTCAGATTCCATTTTGCCTTCCTCAGATTTCTTCATCACAGCATATGTGTGTTGGGCTCATTTCTATGTTTAAGGGGAAGGTCTCCATGACTGCATCTGAGTAAGACTTCTTCAGTCAAATAGGACAGCCTGCCCACTCCAGTAAGAGGCAATCACTGCTTCTACAAACTTGAGGAGATCCCAGGTCATAACAATGGTTTTGCTAGGCAGCATGATGGTTTTTCCCTTTCCATCTCTCCGTCCCCCCCATAGGCTTCAGGATTTGTGAGACATTGGAGAGGATGATGGTTCTTGTCTCTGCAGTTTGGACAAGAGAAGGAACAGGACTCATCACGCTCAGAAACTTGGGATGTTAATTACATGCTGGTAGGCTCCACCAGCGGGGCATGCTGACTGCTACATGTACCAGAACACCTTTGGTTGCTTTTTCTGGCATGACATTTTAGCTCTGTGCTTTAACATGTTTGCATGGTAAGGGAGATGGGGCAGCATTTTGAAAACTGAGAATGCAGAGGTATGCAGAGATCATTAGTGTGAGAGCTCGCTTGAAGAGTTGCAGAATTAAAAGGAGGGGAGTGTGCTGAAAGTAAGAAGAGTGATTTAGGAGTGTAAAGTCAGCAAGATGCCAAGGCTATGGATAGATAAATGGAGCATCAGCTTGGAGTAAATTGCACTGTAACAGTTCTGTGCACGTACATATTATTGCATTTGAAAGCCAGGCAAGTTTAGCCCTTATTCCTCAGGGCTAAATGTGTCACTGTTGTGGCGAGACTGAATAGCTTTTACAGGTTGCAGTGCGTTTGTGGCTTTTTAAAGATGGGACAGTTTTAAATCTTGCCACAGGTTAATCCATTTATGGCTCCTTGATCCTTGTGTGGGAAGAGAAGTAATAAAGTGAGGAGCCCGAGAAGAGTCTAGGGAGGGAGAGACCATCTAGAGAGAGGTGAGTGGGTGCAGGAGGTGGTGGTGGGGTCTGTGGGCCTTGGCGGTTGGTGGATGGTGGAGAGTGGTTCAGGTGCAGTAAGAGAGGAGTGGTAAGGCCATGGAAAGATGAGATCATGTCCAGGGCTGGACTAGAAAAGCCATGGCTGGGCTCAGCATCTGTCCCAGCATCAGCTCACAGTACCAGCTGGAAGCTGTGTTGTGGAGGTAATGTTGGCCTGGCCCATGCTGTGCTGGCTGTGGCATGGTCTGTCTGTGGCCAGTCTGACCAGCCATCCCACTGCTTTCGCTACTTGGGCCAGGCCTCCATGGGGCACTCTCCTCTCAGACGGGGCTGCAGCCTGCTCTGCTCACAGGGATGCTCTCTGCATTTGGACCTCTCCTTGATGGCTGCCAGTTTTCCCAAGTTTAGACTGCCTATCATAGCAATCCCTGTTCTTCTGGTGTGCCTGCCTCACCCAGGATATTTTCAGGACGAGGCCTTTTTCACCTTTAATCTCAACGGCCTTAAGTCAGCTGCTACAGTTGACAGCCAGGTGACACGGCAGAGGTAGTCCTCAGTGGAGATGTGCCGGGACTGCTCCCCCAGGTCTGCCCTGCTCTGCCATGGGGCCTGCTGAGCTGCTGTGGAGGGTCCCGGCCCGCTCAAACTCTGGGATGAAGCATTTGAGGGGGACGATCACTTCAGTGACATGGTCTTCTCTGAGCACAATGTGGGCACATGCAGGACCTGTGCCAAGCTACCTCTAAGGTTCTCAGGAGCATCTTCTGTATTGCCATTATTTCCTAACAGAAAGCCTAGTGGGTGTTTTGGGGGCAAAAGCACTGCTTTGTAGGACTTGGATCATATCCCTGTTGCAGAATGCCAGAGAACAGAGGAGCATTATCCAGGAGGGAATTTGTGCTGGGTTTGGGAGCATGTGTTTTCTGGGATGGAGTTATGGCAACACTAATCAGACTGCTGTAGGACCTGGGAACATTTTGCCTCACAGATACTTTGAAAAGATGCATAGGATCCAAAAAATAACCCTTTCCTAAACCATTTGGATGCCTTGAGGTAAGAAAACTTGCTCTGTGGCTCCTGCATCTGTGCCTTCCCATCCTGGGGACCTTTGTCAGCCACTCCCTTACTCCCTTTGGTGCTCCCTGTGGTCCCCTAAAGCACTGCTAGCCTGCTGTGGAAACCCAGGGACATCCGTTGGTGAGAGCGAAACCCTGCACCTCCCGACATTTCCTAGAGAGCAGGCTGCCTGGCTGTCTCACATGAGAGCTGCCTCTGGAGATCAGCATGGCCAGTTGCTAAATCAGGAGAACACGCAGGTGAGCAGTTGGGTCTATGAGCTTCTGTTGGGCCAGATTTGTATTGTCAAATGACTTGGCAGTGATCAGGTCTGATGCTACCACACCTTGCAAGTAGCACTTGCAATAATTACCTGTGAGAGCTGAGAGCTGGGCTCACTAGCCTCCAAACACAGGTCCTCTCATTGTACCTAGAGGGAGCAAAAGATTATTTCCAATAAAGCTCAGTCTCTGGAGGCTTCCTTTAGCCCAGTGTAATAGGAGAACGAACTTTTTTGCAGTGACTCAGATCCAGTTCCTTCACAGAAATAAACCCACAAACCTGTGCATCATCTTCCCTTTTCCACAAACTGTGAGAGCATGACTTGCTCTGTGATGCCTTGGCATGAGGATCTTCTCAGTGCCTGTGTGGAAGACCTTGGTGAGACTGTGAATAGACAGCAGTGCTCTTTGGCCTGAAGACTATTCTCCATCTCCTGTACTCTCAAGGAACATGTCTTTCCTTGGAGAAGGGAATTTGGCCTGTACTGTGTGTGGTCTGGGATGTGCTGGCCACAGAGCTTGCCTTTCCCCCTTTCTGTGTTGCGAAGCCTTGTTGAGGTTGGGAAAGGGATGCGACCTGGAGTCCTCTCATATATGGAGAGGGAGCTGCTGGTTTGGGATTCACTTTCCCATGGCCTTCAGCAGCCTGGATTCATTACCTTCTGGCCATGCCTTAAGGCTCAGTTTCCCTCTGAGGGAGGTTGCCTAAGACATTTGTTGGGGAGGGATCTTCTTAATTTCATTTGAAGTTTCGATTGTCATTGGGAGCACTGTGGGACCAAGGGAGTTGTAGTGGAATAAGCCTTTGCTATTTCTTGCTATTAATACCAATGACATTGTAGTTTTAATTGCTGTAAAGATGCCCAGAGCATAGGGCTGGCCCCTTTGGAATTAGTGGCAATTTTTTTTAAGACTGAAATAAACAAAATGGGGTTTGCAGCAAGCAACCTTTGCTGCTCTCGCCATGCTCTGTCCTTCTGCCTGGAAATATTTCGCCTCAGAAAGACTTGGCAGCCCTGCAGAGTGGGAAGGGCTGCTCACAAAAGAGACAAGAAAAAAAAAAGCAAAAAGCAGCTGCTAGAAGCAAGAGCTAGACTAATGTGGAGATGAAAGCATTTATGCAGAGCAGAGGTGGAGAATACTGGATCTGTGGAGTGGGCGGAAGTGTCCTAATGAATGAACAGAATGATGCTGGGCTGTCTAGAATAACAAAAAGGAAAGGAGGGCGTTAGGATTTGATAGTACAGACTTAGGAAAAAATGAGAGGCTGAGAAGAGAAGGAAATCATGGCTAATTTAAAACTGCCTTGGAGAAGCAGGTGGGAGGAAGACCTTGAACATTCACTGTACTATGATTTGAAAGTAAGGAAATGGAAAAACAAGGGTTAGAAGACAGGAGAATGGAGGGCTCCTCTCTCTCGCTTGCTTTCTTGTCTTTAATATGAACAATACCAATTCTTATAGGGAACATTAGTGATTTTCTGAGAAAATGCAGAGCTCCTGGAGTGAACTGTCCTAAGGGAAGGGCTGAGGAAAGAGAATGAAGCCAGTGGCTCCCAGAAAAATTATGATGATATGATGAGTCAGAGACACTTGCAGTTGCACTGAAATATTTACTCTTTGTCTGCCTGTCTTCTCAAAGCCCACATCAAGAAATGAAGGAGGGCAACCCCTCTTTAACAGGCTTCAGTTGTGTTATCAGGTGGTATGTTAGGGGGATAAATAACAGCAGCAAAAGGAGCTTTATCAGCTCTTCCTGCTGTTACTTATTTTGGACAAATTCTTATTGACTTGGTTGGGTGTGCTCTGGGGTAACTGTGTGTGGACACCTCTCCCCAGTGTGCCTGTATTTCCTTTTATTGCCAGCTTAACATGACAGAGGTGACAACTCCATTATGTAAGTTGCATGTGACAGTGGCATTGTGCCCCTCTTGAAAAGCTGCCCAGGTCTGTATCTGATGTTTTATACAAAGAAGAGAGAAGGCCATCCAGAAAAAATAGGCACAAGCAGCCAATACAATCAGTTTCGATATATTCTCCTCTTCTCAAAAAAATGAACATCTTTCCAAAGTAATCAGAGCTGCCTGTTAAATAACACTTATTCTGCTCAGAGGAAGTAAGGCATGATGGGACTGCAGGCCAATTCCAACAAAAACAGTTGGGCTTGTTTGGCACCTGACAATGAACTAAACTGGAGGAAATTGGGCGATGCAGTTCCTACACGTTGCACTGTCGGGGAGCTAGAGGGAAAGGGGGTACCATGGTGGGGTGTGTGCCGCTCGCTGTGTTGCGGTGGCAAAGTGGGGCGGTGGGGGGCATGTATGGCGCTGGGGCTGTGAGTGTCGAGCACTCGCGGAGTCACTTTTCTGTGGACTTTGGGCGAGGGTCTCCTGACAACCAAGTCCAGGCCAGGTCTAGTAAGTGGAGCACCGTGAACATAAGGCATATTCAACCTAGGCCAGCGATAATCCATCAAATCCAAATGATTTCACTGAGGGGAGAATTTTGATTCTATTTGCAAGAATAAATACATCTCTTTTTTGTTTTTTTCTTTTTTTCCCCTCTGCTGTACCAAATATTAGGTGCTGGTACGGGATGACTAGTCAGTATTTCCGAAACACCATTCATGATCCCAACACCAGCACTGAGTAAAGATGTAGTACTACGTATGTAAGGCTTCAAAGCCTGGAGTACAAGGATGAACTGCAGAAGTCCCCTTAAGGACTGTATCTGCTCCGTCCCACGTTCAGCCTCCATCTTCCCAGTGCAGTACTAGTATAACCAGGCTCTCGTTGTCCCTGCTCCCGGCCACTCAGCCACATCCCAGTCCTATGGGTGTATACATCCTCAGACATCCTGCGATGTCTGCTCAATAACAGTAGTATTTAGCAACCCTGACTAGACGCTGGCTTGGCCCAAGGTAGGCAGGCAGGAAGGCAAGCCGTCTGCTTACCGCAGGCTGCTGGAAGGGGAGTGGTGATTATGCAGGGCCAGATGATTATATTCTCGGCTGCAATGATGCAGCTTTGTGGAAGTCATGCAGGGAGCCATAAAAAATATGTAGCCCATGGAACGGCATCTGCCACTGCCATGAAGTGGAGTCAGTTTAAAAGAGAGCAGTATTTGGCCTATATACTTTATAATAGCTGTGCATGCCTGGTGGTGGGAGGGAAGGGCTTCAACTGTGTTGGAAATTTTATACTTGAAGAGAGATTCAGTGAAACTCTGGAAGCTCACAATCATTTTCTCATGCTTTTCTCAGAACAGTAGGTGAAAAATGTAGATTGCATTAGCACTGCTGGATCTATTTAGGGAAAAGATATCTTTGCTATGTCTTCCCATCCCCAAACTGGCAGACATTTCAGCTCCTGTATTTCTTCTCTCTACCTCTGCACACAAAACAGATCCTTCTATCCTATGGGTCTGTCTGCTGAGGTGTTTCCAATCGATTGCGAGGTGTCCATGAGCAGCTCCCATGACCCGAGTGGCCACTTGCTGCCCACAGCTGAGCACTGGGGCAGCCTGGCGCCAGCGGGGCTGGGCATCCCTGCGGCGCGGGTGCTTGCAGGTGCTGGTACGCCAGCTGCAGGGCTCCCCTCCGGCACTGCTGCTGCCTGCAGCACATGGGGCGAGGACGAGGGGCACTGGGAGCCCTGGGAAGGTTCGGCGTCACGGCTCCCGCAGGCGCCTCGTGTCTGACACCCAGTGTGCGGGGAAGCTCCAGGAGCCTCGGGCAGAGCGGCAGACATTGTGCCGACCGCTGCTGCTTGCTGAGGGCGGACGGTCGGCGTGAGGGCAGCCGTCAGGGTGATCCCAGTTATGAGTGCACGTCCAGCTTCCAGACCAAGTGCCGACAGCCTCGTTTTGGTCAGGATCCCACTGAAGTCAATGGGATGTCACTCTGGGAAAAACTGGAAAAGGACCTGGGGGTTTGGCAGCGCGCGTGAGTCTCTCCTCCTGCTGTTTATTCCCTGCCTGGAGTCCGAATCCGCTGCTTGTGACTTCATAATCGTTTCCAGAGCGTGCACTAATGATGTCATACCCAGGGGACTCTGGCTTCAGGTGGGAAATAAACAGCAGGAGCAGATGAGCCCTTTAATGAACAAAGTTCCTGTTTTCATGCAAATGTCTTCAGAAATAAGGGAAGCGGGGAGCGAGAAATGCAGAAATTTATGGTATAGAAGCAACGCTGTTTGGAAACAGACTTTTTATGAGTTTTCCAAGAGGCGCCAGCTGCTCTTTAATGTTTTCATTTAAGAGTTTTATGTACGAAAGCTCTAGCTTGTGTAAACAGAGAGGCTGAGAAAGTTGCGGGGACTGTTGTTAATGGTGAACCTAACAGGCTGGTGCTTTGGCTCGGGAAAGACTACAAGTGCTGCTGCTCATTTGGAGCTGAGGCTTTTCAGCACCGCCGGATGCTTGTGCTGATGTCCCTGTCGTTCCCCTGGTGCTGCCACCAGCCCCCTTGCTCCCCGGAGCACCATCCCCGTGCCCCCTCCGTCCCACAGCGAGCTTGGCGGACGTGGTGTCAGCTAGTGGGAAGCCCACAGCCGGGGCAGCCCTTTCCTTGTGGTGCCGCGGCTCCGTGCTGGCCAGGGAGGCCTCCCTGCTCGCTCCCTTGGAGGAAGGAGCTCCAGTTCAGGGGGGAGCCCCACATCGCCGCTTCTGCCCCGTCCTTCCAGCGCCTCCTCATACGCCGGCAGAGCTCGGGCACGACTTCCCTGCCGTCGACCGGTAGAAATGCGAGCCAGCATTTCCATCCATCTCTTCGCCATATGCTGTCGCACTCCCTGCCTTTGCTGGCATCCATCGCTGAGCCGTATTTATTAATCTTCTATTTTAGGTGGCGCCTATTGTGCGCTCCAATTAATGTAATTGCATTATTTTACTGGAGAGAGTTTTGGAGCCCCTGCCACAAATAGCTTTATATGCATTCTCCGTGCACTCCCTTTGTCTGACAATTAGCTCTCGCTGGCTGGAATGTATGGCACCATATTAAAAAAAGAGAAAATAAAAGAGTCACTTAAGCAAGGCCAGCACGCACAAAGCAGGCAGCTGCACACAGAACTTTTCTCAACATGGACCTGAGCAATGATCCTTGGCGCTTGCTGGTCCCCCTCTTGCTCTCATGTTTTTATGCAAAGCTTTCTGTTTGCTCATCTACAGGAATACTCTGCATCTAGCCTGTCTGTTTTTGAAAAGGTGACTGTTGATGACAGCTAAGATAACAAGAGGGTTTTTTTTCTCTTCATGAGAACGCCTCCGGTTCTATTAATAAAATCCTGAATCTGACTAGTCCTTCTGAGAACTCCTGGCCTCCCTTCACCCATTCAAAACTGTATTTTTAAGCTGTTGTAGGTGGATTGTCGACAATGGTTGTTATGCAAACTCTGAGTGCTGGCTTTAGGAGGTTCTTGGAAACCTGTAATGAGTAATTTTATGTTTCTGACAGGTCTACTAGGAGGGAGGGGGGTGCAGTTTTACTGAAGATAGGTTGACAAAATAAGTGTCAATTCATGACAAACTAACTGCCAAAAATACTCATGTCAAGTATTGGAAACAATTAGAGAACATTATGACAGAACATCTCTGAGACTGGAGATTCACACCGAGTACAGAGCCCCTCACTAGTAAACTGATATTTTAAACTCTTCTTTTTTACTTTGGGTCAGGAGAAACAATCAGGTTCTTTGTTCTCCAATGTTATTTGTGTGTTTGTTTGGGTTTTTCTACTCACAGCCTGTGGCTGTGCTTGAAATACAAGAAAGCTATGTTCATTTCCTCAGCTTATTGTGCAAAGTGGGCATTGACCACAGACAAACTTGATTAAGAGCACAAGGTCATACAGGATATGAGATGGCCGTCAAAATTTGAGGAAATCTGGTCAGTATTAACCTGGATGGCAGAAGCTTCTGAATTTGAAGTTAAAAAAACAAAATCTTGTGATGAGTTTCCTTCTTCCTACAAAGAGAAGACTCCTCCTGAACGTGCATCATGTTTCTCGGCTGAAGCAGGCAGGACGGCTCCTTGCTGGCATCCTGATGCTGTGAGTGACAGTCAGGCCCAGAGATGTGTCCCCTGGCCTTCTTGTCCTGCCTGGGTCAGAACTCAAACGAGAGGGTTTTTCCCCACAAAGAGAGCCCCATGCACAGGCAGGGCGAGCAGAGCATGGGGCTGAGCCCAGTACGGCATGTTTTGTTTTGAATTTGTGCAAAAAAAGATTTCAAGATGATGATTGAGATAGCCTAAATTGCCACCCGAACTGCACTGGGGTGATCAAGATTAGTTCTGGAACAGTATAGGTGGTTGTACAGCTGTCAGGCTGGTATTAAAGCAGGCTAAGGACTGGCTACTAATTTTTGATGCTAGAGCCTCCATTGATGTGCCAGTAGGTTGATACTTTCAGAAGAAAATTCTTTGAAGAAAGATCTCCCTGAGTTAGAGAATCAGCTGTTAATAGATGGTAGCTCCTTTTGCATATGATCCATGTCAGAAGTCTTTCTCCGACTTGCAAGCCTTCAGATACTGAGCAGAGCAAAACAGGGATAAAAGGCATTCTTCGGGGAGGGACCCGCAGCAACACGACAAACCCTCTTCCCGGGTTGCTGTGCGTTTGGGTGGATCACCATATGGTGCAGTTTGCTGTTTGACCCAGAGCTGTCACCTTCTATACTTGCTGGAATTAGGAAGTTCGGCTTTGCAATACCTATTTCCTGACTGTGATGATTGGTTGCTATGACTGGATAACATGCTTGCAGCAGATGAGTCAGAGGAGGTAGTGCAGCCCAATGCGCTCAGCTCTGGGAGCCAGCACAGCTGATTTCTGGTTTTGCTTCTGATGCATGTGGCACAGTTTGGGGCTAGTCATGTAGGAGTTTATAGCAACATAAACCAAAGTGACATAGGCTTGTTTCAGTTGACTTTCCAAGGCATGTAGATTTTGAGGCACGTAGGGTCATATTCAGGCAGTCTGCTACAGGTATCTAGCCCAGGAATGGCAAAGATGCCGGGAGTTTTGTTCAAGTTGGTGAGAAGCCACTTGAGTCACCAAGAGCCAGGGTGGAGATGACCCGTGGAGGAGAGGTGAGAAGCAGCAACAGAGCTGCAGTAGGCAGCATGGCCTGGGGGGCAGCTTGCACAAGGTCTCACAACCTCTTCTCCTAATGGCTTTGGAGGGAGGCAGCCAGCATCGAAATTACTCTTTGGCCTCCAACAAGAGCAGCTCTGATGCCTAAGATAAGCACTTTGTGTGGGCAGCCTGACTACAGTCCTTAGTCACTTCGATATGCTTTACTTTTCAAACCTCATGCCTATTTCTGTACCTGTAGTAGATGGCATTTTTCCTCCTATGTAAGTTGCTTTGAGATTTACAAAGGAAAAGTGTTACAGAATTATACTCAACTCTCATACTGCTCTCAAGCTGTGCTTTTTAACATCTCATGGCCTCTCATGGAAAACCAGCATAGTTCTAACTTGCTTGGCTCATACTTCGTAGATGAGGAGACAATTTTATCCTAACTCTTCAGTCCAGCAGGAGATGTTTAGCAACACCTCATTCCTCTCTTTGGAAGGAGAGGTAAGATCATTTTGGTCTGACAATTTGGCCTGAGAGATTGTTTGCAGAAGCAGTACGGTGTGCCTTGATATCTGTCTCGCAGGCTAGGACACCTGCAGCTCAGCGCTCTGCCCTGGGCCATGCACGATGTGACGGGGATGCTGCATACCCGCACCCTGCTGCGGAGGCAGCTGTGCTCTGTGGCAGGCTCTTGGAGAGTGGTGGCTGGGCCTGGAGGTTGTGTCTCAGGAGGAGTTGCAAGCCGGAGACTGGGTAAGCTGCACTATACTCCTTCCAGTATTTAGCAAATGGCTTTGCCCTGCTGCATGCAATGTAGTTGCGAGGAAGGACACCAACTGTGGCTGGAGGCTGATGAGCAAAACTTACCCTTGCCCTGACGGGGCTGCCATCAAGGCAGACATAAAGCAGAGGGAGGAGGCATGGAGCGGTGCAGGCTGGCTCTGCGTCACCCAGAGCCCCTCATCCTTGCTCCCTGCTGGCCCTCCCAAAGCAGCCTTGCATTTGGAGGACGTCTTGAGGCGTCTGCGGTGAGACAACTTTGTAGCCTAGCTGCGCAAGCCTTTCAAGGGTGCCATGTCCCCTGTCAAATAGTGCCTTTTACTGCTGTTCTCTATAAAGCAACACCATGTTATCGTCAGGTGTTACACCCAAGTACCCGTAACAAGCCACATCTGTGCATCACATTGGTAGTCACAAGTAGATAATACCCAAGAGTCCACCAGCTGGAAAGCCCCATCTATGTGCACAGTATCGCTTAGTACTATACTGTAGCTCATAGATCTTTATCAGGCAATCCACTGAATATGTGTTTTCTAATACTAAAAGTCTTTATGCTCTTGCCAGTCTGGTAGTTCCATCTTTCCTGTCTCAAGTGAGTCAACAGCCATCTGTGCATACTGAAAATCAAACAACTTGTGGTTTAAGAGGGTTTTTTGTCATTTATAATGAATCCCTCTGCATCACTCTATGTGGTACCTAGTGATGTCCAAGATTAAATCAAGAGAGAAGAGTATGATCTGAAGCCACCCAGAGCAGCCTGGTATCACCTTTCCGTCTCAGTTGCACTTCAGCAAGCCAACCAAAACACTGCAGTTTTCTTTGTGCTTGGTGCCAAACATTATTCTCACTGAAGCAGAGGGAAGTTTTGTTTTTCCCTAAATAGGAATGATTTGGCCTCTGGTGGTGCTCCACTGGAAAGGATCCAGCACTTTTCTGATCTTGTCAGAATGGCTGAGATGGTCATAAATCAGAAGGGCTGCTCCAGAAATATTTTCCCTGGGTCTGATTCTCCATCCTACCATGCTGGTACAATGAAAAGAAAAACTGAGCCCACCCCTGGTTTAATTTTACAGCTTTCTGATAACCACTCTCTTTCCAGGCAAGACTTGTGACTAATCTTTCTCACAGTCTGTCTTTTTTCGTTTGTTTGTTTCATAGGGCTGTTCAGTTCTTTCCCCTCCTCTCCCCTTCCATATGGGGAAGAATAAAATGAAGAAACAACATTTTCAGAGAAGAAAGACTTGGAAAGAGTTGCTGTTTTCTGGGAGTCTGCTACAGCTGTTAATTTGTGGAAAACCTCAGTGGAAAGTAAGCAATATGGCAGCATCACTTTACACGAGAATTCAGAAATGGCCTTGTTCCAAACCATGGCTGATTTAGGTCTTGGCTTGCACAGCCAAAGCTTCATGTAGTGTCATGCTTTTTTATAGATAATGTTGATGCAGCTGTGGAAGGCTCTGATGTTCATTTTTTCAACGTGGAATTGTCGTCATTCAGTCAAGCTTAAGTGTTGTGGAGCTGTGATGTTGTTTGTCTTTGCTTGTTAGATGTTGGCGGGTGAGTTTGAGACGGGCTGAGATGTTGTTTGGGAAAGAAGAAAAGGCACCCTCCCTTCCTCCTTGCCTTCTTCACAGCAATTCACACAGACCAAAACTCCCATCCAAGCAGTCAGGAACTCTGAGAAAATTCAGAGCTGGACTTAAACTCTGTGGGCTGGGACCCCTCTGCCTCTCCAAAGCATGCATGCTCTTCTCTTCCTGTAAACTTTGTTCCTCTCCAGCATTTGTCATGCATACTTGATGGCATATCAAGATTTTAAATACTGTACTGAGTGCAGTAACCTCTTTTTCTTGGATGGACATTTTGTTTGCAGAGAATGCAGCTTGGTGCTCAGTCTTCTGGGCAGAAATGAACACTGAGGAAAATTTCAACTATGTGACATCCATTAGATCAGAGATTAGCTTTCCAGCAGAAATGTCCAATTATTTAAACCTCTGCAGTAGAGGAAAGAGCTTTTGACAACCCGTTTTGCTGAAAAATGCTGCAATTCATTTGGGATAGATTAGTTGACTTATTAGAGATTAGAAAAGGGGGAAAGGGTTTCTATTTAATGTTAGTCCAGCGGTTAACTTGGGGAACATCAGCACAAGAAAAACTCCTTCAGGTATTTCTGAGATTGCAATTAACATTTATATTGCAACGTGTACCTGTGGCCTTCTGTGAGGCAGGAAGCCATGTGCAGAATGTTGCACAAATACTGAGTTGCACTTGGTTGCTGGGACGAGAAACTCAAGCTCCCCATTTCTAGGGCATGCATTGATGCACACTGAACTCGCTGTTTCTTCTAGACTCTTTTGTGATGGGTAAGTCCCATTTTTTTCCAGTGCTATCATGTCACATAATGATTGATTTGCTCACCTCCTTATCTCCGGGCCATATGGCTTTCTTTGATTGCATCTCCCTTGCCAACTTGGCTAGGTATCTTGCTTCTTTTCCCAAGGGTGGATTAGGGCAGAATCCTTGGATCCTTGGAGTTTCCTGTAGCATCTGGAAAGAAGAGGAAAACCGGAGATGGGCCAGAAGGAGGCAGGCAGAGAAAGATGAAAGAATTTGGAGGCGGGAAGAATTCACTTTTGGAATGAAGCTTCCTCCTGCCTGGCCTAAGGCAGAGCAATTTACACTTTTCTGCAACATGCAGAATGGCCCAGCCCCTGCTCTTAGGAACAAAAATTTCAGAGGTGCCTGAGGGCCCCCCTATTTATATTTTTATAAGCTATTTAGTGTCCTTTGAATCTCAAGCTATATCCCCATTGCCAATACCTGAGCTAGCTTGAAGTTAGGTAGTGTCTTGTGGCGAGACCGGAGCTAGCTTCAGAAAGTTTAGCTGCTAGAAGAAGTTTATCCACAGCAGTGCATATGTCAGAGTACCTGCTTGCCACAATACCTTAGCCTCTGCCAAGTCCTGTTTAAAGCTGTCTCAGTAGTTGCTAATCAACACTCAGTAGTGTCTGTGCAGCAGCCTGTGATGCAGACACACCACAGGCTGCACTAAAGACCTTTGCTGAAATCCAGGTCTCTCTGCAGTTACCCGCTGTGGCTTGAGAACATAAATGCCAGATGTCACTGCAGAGCATGGGGTTTAGGAGCTGAAGTCACTTAGGTGCTTTTGAAAACCTTATATGGCTGAACCCACATTCCCTATTAGCACTGTTAAATGCTTTCCTGTTTTTCTCTTTCCCCTTGAACTCACACTGCAGTCCCAACCAACTATTGTGTTTTGTTTTTAATGACAGAGCAAAGGTGCCAAAATATTTCAGTAGCTCCCCTAGGAACATCTGCAACTTCTTTAGCTAATATTTTCACAGCTGGCCATAACTTTATTTTATTTTTGAATGTTAATAGTACAAAATCTGGGATACTGAAGGAGAACAATGGCTAATTTCCCTTGTATCAGAATTTAGAAGTTACGAAAAAAGGCTACACCAGCTCCTTTGAATAAATGCCTAAGAACAGAGCCATGGGGGAGATTGTCATTTGAAAGACAACGTTGCTCAAGTAAAGAGGGACTGTGTTAGTTTTTCACTTTATTTTCTTAAATAGAGGGTGGTTGACAGAGGAAAAAATTGATCTGGATCCAGACAGAGCTTAGATCAACCTTCAGATTAAGGATAATGTTTGTGTCTGAGCCACAAGGAGCAAAACATATACACAATTCAAATGATAGAGCTGCTAATGATGAGATTCATGCTACCAGTGTTGCAGAAGCTTGATCTGATCACTGCTTGCAGCACAGTTTCTATCATCTTTGATGAAGACGAGAAGGGTAAAATGTCATAGATCTAATCTGCTACCAAATTCTTGAAACAGGAATTAAGTCTGGGAATTTGAACTTCAGCCCAGCAAAAATTCAGAGGACCTTTAACTACAGCTCTGATTTATAACCTGCTAGATATGTTTAGTTGGTCAAAAAGTGAAAATAAACTGAAGGTATTTAGTCAATCAATTGATTGACTGAGTCAACTGATCATTCGCTCACATTCTTTGAACTACATCTCTCCCTTCCCTATACTTGACTTAGCAAAGTATCAAAAAAAAAAAAAAAGGAAAAAAGTGCATGCTGGAAACATTCTGATTTTAGTTAACCCCTAACAAATCTATTAAAATCATGGCTAAAGAAGTTTTAGACTGAACTCCTTACGCAATTGTTTATTTCTATAGTGGCATAATCTTCAACTTCTACTACTATGGAGTCCTTACGTCATCTCATACTCAGAACCATAATGCCAGATACCATGTCTCTGAGTAGCACTCACCTGCCCATAACAGCAGCACCCTGTGACAGGTAGCCTCTGTGAACAGAGGCTGTATCCTGCTTTTCTGAGGGCAAAATGAGGCATGGGAGGCAGATCTGCAGTCATGATTTGAACAAGTGAGATAGTGAGCAATGCTCGCTAGCGGCACTTGCGGGCTGAGGAACAAAGAAACACCTCAGATTGCACCTTCCCTCAGGATGTCTCATCTCATCAGTGGTGTCTTCTGCTGAAGACAGGGCAGGTTTCCAAGTGGTATTGTCTGTATCATCTCTTGGACAAATCCTCAGCCTTCTACATTTTGGAGGAGAAGTGGGCAGACTGGACAGATCTGCGATGTAAATGGTATGGGTAGTGGGGGACGGTGTTACATACTGCTTCCTGAAAGCGGAAGTCACTGTTTCCCAAAGACATTGCTTCCCAAATGCAGCATCTGCAGATGGCCCCATGCCAGCATATTTGAGGACCGATTAGATCTGAATGTGAGATTTCCCACAATTCAGGGGAAATGGTGAGGTGGAACAGGTTTTCAGGGTTCCTGTTCAGGCTCATTCCCAACATATGTAGGTATCTTGAGTGGGCTATTTCTGTGCTCTGCTAATGGCAAAAGGCCCAATATGCCTCTTGCTTGCACTGGGTCCACAATGACTTAACTCTCTCTCATGCAGTGGGGTTTCTCTCGATGTACTTGTAAGTGGGAGGAGAATATGGCTTGTCACCTTTTTCATGTTCTCATGCCAATTTCAGTGCAGTATAATGGACCTGCTCCATCAAACTCAGTGGGCATTTTGCCATTAATTACAACTCAAGCAGGCACATTGCTGAGTGCGATAAAATTCAACAGAAATCTTTAAAATTCCCCAGATTACCTCCATCACTGCAGTTAATATTTTGTCCATGACTTCTGTACGAAACCAGATACAACTAAAACATGCAACTCAATAAGCCTTTGTGCCTTGACCTAAGTGCTAAGGTATTGTATGAGCTGACTGCCAGATACCACAGCCCCCGCCATTAGAGACAGGTAATTAGGGCACCACTTGTGAACTGTTGACACATAACTTTATGGCCTGATAACGTGGATGTCCTCAAGCAAGTCAGGGCAATTTGCCTATCATCATGAATCTGAAGAGCATGGACTTTAAATATTCATTTAGAATAAAATGACTTTGGTCCTCTATTTTAATGCTACCTGAAGGCACAGAGCTTGCCTACATGTATATCTTGTTGGAGATGCCCAAAAGAGCTGAGTGAGCTGGTCTGCCTGTGTGGTATCATGCAGAGACACTAGCTTGGGTCCTGTGGGAACATCTGTGCAATGTCTACTTTGGGAGTATACACACACACACAGAGTAGTTCGATGTGCTTTAGCACTTTAATATCACAGCAGGACATACTGGTATTCCTCCCTGTGCCAACAAGCCCTCTGAGGTGATGCAGATCCATTACAGAAGAGCATGGCTAAAGACCAAGCCTTGTGGTTTGGGTTTCCAGGTGTGTGCGAGAGTGTCTGTGGGACAGAGGGGGTCCTAAAAATGCCTTTCTTCAAATTTCATGAGTGGAAAATGCAGGGCTTGGTCAACTCACCTCCCTCTCTCCTTGATTTATTTGTGTATTCTGCAATTTTTCCTTATCCTCCATCTCAAGATATTTTCCCATCGGCTCATGCTGTTATGTCACTCTCCAGTGGGTGAACTCAGTACAACCAGGAAACACTGAAGGAAAATCAGATGCAGATGTGGTAACTGCATTAATATTCCCTTTGAATTCAGTTGCTGTTGGAGAGCTCGGACTGTTACTTTGACTTTGTTCCTCAGTAGAGCATGCTTACATCAAAGTGTCAATCTTATCTGCATTTCAATTTAGTGTGCCTGCCCCTATGGAACAGATTGTTCAATGCACTTATATCCTTTCCAATCGTCCTCCAAGGGAATGACTCAGTCTGTAATGTAACACATCTGGTTGTGACTGCAGAGGACACTGGAACCTAATAAGGACTTGGATCTGGCATTCAGTTATGTCATGTCTGAGTATTGCTTGTTTGTGTATTTTTTGAAAATCCAGATAAAAGAATATTAAAAGAGAAGAGTAAAAAAGGTTTTCTCCATAAATTAATAGCTTTCTCAAAGCTTTCACGGTGGAGAAACTGCTCTGTGATGCAATGCCAGTAAAATAGAAGCAACTGTAACTTTACAGAAAAAGCAGTGATATTTCTGATTAATTACTGTGTTTTTTGAGGTTTCAGTAAAAATGGCTGCTGATTATTTCTGAAAGTTATGATGACTGTCTTAGTGCATAACCCCTTCTTAACATCAATTTGGCAAACAGAAAAGGAAATATATCATATGATATTCCACTGGTAGGGCCAAGTTCTGTCATCTCTCTGCTTGCAAAGCCTCTGTTGACTGCCTTGGGATTTCTCCTTGCAAATGATGGCAGGACATGATCCAGACCCAATATAAACGTAACATGTGAACCAGTGTATCTTTAGATGGAAAAAACGTGTGTGGAATTTCCCTGTGCTATCATGTGCATACTTTATAGGGCATCTACATCCACAGCTATTGAAAAGAAGCACAGACGTCTGTGGTTAGACATCAGTGACTACTGTGGGAGGGAAAAGAGGGAAACTGGAAGACTTAGAATTTGTGCTTGATTGTTTTACTTAGAAATATAAGGCAAGAGAAATGAAAGCAGTTTTGAGTAGAACTGTAAGGAGGGGAAATTGGCACTGCTGGCAAAACTGATGAAATATAATGTCCTTGCCAGATGAGTATAAATATGGGTTTCCTGATAGAAAATGATGAGGCCAGTAGGTGGGAGAGTCTGAGGAAAATGTACGCATGTGGAAACTGATTTTTATTTTGGTGATGACTGAAAATAACCACGAAGCCTGGAGCCTGTAAACCTGGGAATCCTGAAATTAATAATTTTAAGAGTTAACTTTTGGAGAGTGACAGCCCCAAGAGGACCATTTGCTTTTCAGATCTTGCTTATGCTTGCCTGTTTTAAGCCCACAGACTCACTGCTGGCTATGCAACATCTTGCGAAGTAGTGGTTATCTGAGATAGCAGGTTTCATTTAAAAGCAATCATGGAGGCTGCAGGAAGTGCTGGTGGCAACGGGAGGTTTGGTTATTGGCTCTGCTCTGTATAGATTTTATATTGCACCCATCTCTGCTCTACCTGATGCTTTCCTTAGGTGTGTTATGTGCCACCACTCTCTATCCTGTGCTGTTTGTTTGTAGTCCTCTTTCTGCAGGGAGAAATGTGTATCGTATAGTACTATGTTTCAGTAGAGTTTTTTACTTAAATCTACAATATGGGACACACTGAAAATAACAGTTGTACCCCTTTTCCTTTCTTTTCTGTGAAGGAGAATCACAGAATCATAGTTTAATGTAGGCTTGATGAAACCTCTGAAGGTCTCTTGTCCAAACCCCTGCTCAAAGCAAGGCTAGCTTCAAAGTGAGATCAGGTTGCTCAGGGCCTTGTCCAGTCACATTTTTAATATCTCCAAGGATTAAGATTTCACAGTCTCCCTGGACCGTTGGTCTGCTTCATTAAGTAGGATGATCCTTCTTTATAACATCTGATGCTTCGTGCTGATCCAGATTTTAGGCCTTTACAACAGAGGATGCTACTTATCACCTCTGGGGCAGGCTTCGGCTGCTGGAGTGGAAGCAGATGAAGGAAGGTTTTCTTGGCCTGACAACAAATCTCAGTATCAGCCCCAAGGTACTCAGTCTAAAGAGGTTTCTACAGAGGCAAGCTTCAGGCTGGCTGATGGAGAGAAAGTAGCTTCTGCATGGTATGGTTCAGAATGCCTCAGTTAAGCTTTGAAATGTCCTCAGAAAGTGCTAGTCTCTCTTCACTAATAACAGAAGATGCCTAGGAAGATTAGTTTCTCCTCTGTTTCCTGTGTGCATCCTCTGCACATCCATCCTTCTACCATTCAGCCTTAAACTTCCACCCTTTTTTCCTCATCTGGGCAGAAAACTTACAGGTGATCTGTAAAGAGAATGGGGAGAATGGTGCTGTTTAAGGGCAGCAATTTGATAGCTTAGATTTGTATACAGTAATGATAATGCTGATGATTCACCAGCCCTTCAGCTCCTTGTCCCGTGCACAGAGTGTGACTGTCCTTTAATAAACTTTGGAATTTGTTGAGATCTAGCAATATTTGTGATCAGATCAAAACCACTGTTTTTGCTCAGGAGCTGGAAAGTCACTATATTATAAATATCCCCCCTCCCCCCTGCCCCGTATCTCTGTCAAAATTCCAAACCAAAACTGCTGCCTTTGCAGTAAGATCTAAAAGCAGTCTATCAAGTGCATCCACACACATCAATGTGTGTGGAAAAGCAGACTAGGACTCAATTATAAGCCCTGCAATCCTGTGCCCCACATAGTCAGACCTCTTTTAGACCAACTCGGGAAACTGCTTCTAGGCTGGAAGTCTCCTAAAACACTTTCCTCAGTGATCTTGGAGCATTCAGCATCAGCAACTGCTAGCCCAAAGAGTCAAGCAGACAGGGAAAGACAAAAAATTAGTGACTGTCCAGACCAAACAAGACTCCATTAGTTCTTCACCACACCATTAAAAAAACAAAACAAAACAAAACTGAAACTTCCCCAGAGCTTTTCTTTCACAGACACTCATTTACATTCTGCACCCAGATGTCCCAGCATAAGCGGCACTGGAGCTGGGTGGTGCAGTGATCCTACCAGTTTGCTGCAAAGCTGTAGATCAGCTCCCCTCCGTCCCAGGCAGGGGAAGGACAGGCTGGAAGGACATCACAGAGGGCTTTGCTTTGTCTTCTTTCAACTTGATCTGTGCTTAGCTTTTCTGGCAGATAGGATGGGACCTCCTACCTATTCATTTTGGAAGAGAAAATAATTTGAGTGCGATGGCAAGGCATGCCACAGAGGGCTTCATTTTGTGTGTGACTCTGGCTTTGGCTCTTTGCTCTGTGTTGTGATTTGCTGTTGCAATGAGAAATCACAAGGTGCTTTCCTGGAAAATGTCGCACGTCAAAGGCAGCTAGTGCCATTCAGGTCATCCCTAAAAAACTGTGCATGCCCACAACTTGTGGGATGGCTGGTGAGCCTCTTCCAGATTGCCCGGGTGGCACTGCCCCGCTTGCTATAGCTTTCCACTTCCATTTGCACTTTTTGCCTGGCTTCTTAGGAAAGCAAGGCTTGTGGGGTCTTGCTCTGCATGTGAGTTAGAGAAAGTCCCTGACAAACACCTTTCAGCTGTTGGCAGATTTCAATCAAATTTGCCAGCAGGGTGGAGATTTCAGCAACTTTATGTTCTTACAACTTTTGTGAAAATAAATAGCCCTGTAAAGGGGAAATGGGTCCTCACTGGTATTCCTACTGTGGGAAAACTAAAGTAGGAGCTTATATCTCATTACAGCATCTGGACAGGAGACACAAAGCTCCAGGGGTTTCACTGGCTATGGCTCCATTTGTTTGTTCCCCCAGTCCAAGTCAAGGCAAAGCACTGCGTAGTGAGACGTGGGTCTGGGTCTGGTTTTCCGTATTAAAGATGGCTGTGCTGTAAATGCTGTGTATAGAGCTCAGTCGACAGCCTGCCTTCTTACGAGGTACCTTTGGATTTATTCACTGTCCACTGTGGCAAAGGCCTGTTCTTGAAGTGTGTGCATGTCTCTGCTCTGCCTTCTGGCAAACAAGGATTTTTTTTTAAAATGAAGCACAAACGATTACCCAGAGTCAACTGTTTCTGGCCTCCTGTCTGCAGAATCTCTTTTATGAAGTAAATGTTTATGCTTTCAGACTCCCTCTAGGCCTGTATAATCATTCAGCACATGGCTGCAGGATAAATCTGTTCTTGCAGTTAGCAAAGGAGTAAATGCATTCTCCAAAATCCTCAACGAAACCACGAGAATTGGAGAGACACCAAACCAAAACATTCTTTTCATTTAGACTGTTAAAGCTGCTGGGAAACTGGATAGTTTGCAGAGAAATTGGCTTTTTTTCCCCTTCACTGCTTTTTTTTCCTTGAAGTCTGCAGCAATGGAATGAGTGAATTATTTCCTGGGGCAGCTGCTATGTAACATCCAATACTTTATTCTTTGAGCTCATAAAAATAAGCACATTCAAAAGAAGAAAGTGGCAAGTTGCTCACAGTTCCAGAGAATCCGGCAGCTCTGGAGACTTGGTGTTTATTTTCTTGGCATGTGCTAGATATGTCCATCTTTTCGTTCAGCTTCTGCAGGCACCACCTGCCCTTTGTTCTTCGTCAAAAATAGATGAAGTAAGTCTGAGACACAGGGCCTCGAGGGAACGCCTGGGGAAGGAGTGGAATAGAAAATAGGAGGAAGAGAGAGAGAGTCTTATATCTCTTCAAGGGATGGAGACGATAGATTAAAAAAAGCCTTACACGTCCGAATAGCTGGGGAAAACTGTAAGCCATCAGATCTGATCTGTGACACACAGCTCTATAGGCAGATTTCAGTCTACAAGTTAAAGAAACAGGCTTTACATAAATTTCCGACCTCAGTCCCTTTTACAACCCCATTTTGGCTGTCGGGGAGGCTGAGAGGGCTTCCTCTCCAAATTGTGCAAAGCGTGATGGCCCCACAGCAATTGCCCAAGCTTAGGCGACCAGCTGGCTTTGAAAAATTGCTTTGCCCGTCCTACAGGATCCCAGATGCAAGCTGTTAGGCATGGAAAATCCACTGTTTCTCTCCAATGAAAATGGAGTTTGAGCGGGCACTAGCTACAGTCTTTGCCACAGTACCTGAGACATCTAGGTTCACTGTGAAGCAGAAATCTCACTCTCATTTTCACAAGCAACGCAAGCTAGAGTGAAAGGGAAGGTGTACTCAGGCTGGGGAGACTAGTGCTAAAATGCAGAGCAAAGGAAACGCTAAAAGTTGTGAATCGTGCCTCACCGTCTCCTCAGCATACCAAATTGAGCATGACATAAATTAGAGCTTCCTTTTCTTTGAGGCACGTTTCACACAGTTTGCCTATCACAAATTGCATCATAGCATGCCTATCACAACAAGTAAGAGTGCAAAGCATGGCTTATGGAGGTGCAGGCAAATTCGGATTTGAGCAGAAACCACGGGGCACAGGGCCAAGGGCAGCACCAGCGCCCTGTGGGGGGCGAAGAGAAGCAGCTAGCCCTACACCAAAACGTTGCCCCAGGCAGGCACAGAAGCTAAGGTGCGGGGTCTACCTGTTCTCCACTGAGCGCTCGAA
This sequence comes from Apteryx mantelli, assembly GCF_036417845.1. NCBI lineage: Eukaryota > Metazoa > Chordata > Aves > Apterygiformes > Apterygidae > Apteryx > Apteryx mantelli. The sequence continues at coordinate 58,661,027 of NC_089980.1, read as the reverse complement.
GTGTCAGCTGTGACATGTCCCCCTCCAGAGCACACCCGAGAGGCCAGCGGGGGGCAAAGCAGCCCAGGATAGCAGGACAGAAGCCTGCTGCGGGTGGTGAGTGGTGGCACGGGACGTCTGCTGCTCCTTGATGAGTGCCACACTCACCTTTCTCTAGATCCAGAAAGGTCCCTGTGATATCAAGGTGCATGTATGAAATAGAGGAGCCCTCTCTAATTTTTCAAGGGGTGCAGCTGCGGACGCAGCACTGCAACACAACGGGTGTCTCTGGTGCTCGCCCACCACTCCTCCCTTGTCTCGGGCAGCCACAGCATTGGTGGAAGTAAATCTGTGCAACTAGTTGAAGCCTGAGTGGTCACGCTGATTCACACTCCCTGAGGATGTGGCCTGTTCGCTCCGCCTTTCTAGCTGGTTTCCAGAATAATGAATTTTAGGGAGTTTGGGCATCCATGAAAGAGAAGCAGTTATGTGCTACAGCTAATTGCTCTTCAAAGGAGCCTTTGCAATCCATACCTCTCCACCCCGTGAAAAATTGGAGAGGGCTCCTTTGTTTCACCCATGTAATGCAAAGACTGCTCTTCTTTCCTGCTTTGTCTTAGACATAGGTGTGGCACAGCATATGCTTGTGACTATCTTTTGGGGTTTGAGAGAGGGGAAAAAAATATCCTCGGAGCTCTCTCATCTGTCCTGTGCTGGTTTAGAGGCCCCTGATATCAGAGAGACCTTTTGGGGTATAGAAGAAGCTGAGTGCCAGGCCTCACCCGTAATACTGGGTGAGCGTGTGTTCCCACGGGCAGGATGTGCATTACACTCCCTCCCATGGTGTATGATTTGCAACCTGCCATGTAATCTTCCTGCTCCTCATCTTCCCCACCTGTGAAATGAGACATTTCTTTGTCTTTGGAGGAGGCTTTAAGATAATTGGAAGAGCAATGCTTTCTTCATCAGTAAGCATTTCTGTTTCTGGCTGATTTCTGGGTTTATTGGTGGTGTTTGTCAAATGGTATTTAGTATTTAATATTTTTCCAGTTACCTGTGAAGGTTAGGAAGAGTGAGAAGAATATTATATTATCCAAAACCAATCCTATGTATGGCCTTCTAGAGTCATCTCTCAGAGTATGTTAGGAAAATGTACAGACAGAAACTTCCTGGCCAGTATATTTGCTTCCTTATAACAATATAACAGTGAAGCTTTTTGAATAAGGAAGCAAATATGGAAATGAAAAAAGTGATGAAATCAATTAATTAATATCATATTAATAAATAATCTCTTCCTCCACAGAATGAAGGTTTAGAAAAAAATTAAGTGGAAAAAAAAGTTGCCTGGGAGGGAAAGCAATGCTGGAATTAACTGTAACCAGATGAAAAGAACAATATCTCACTGAACAATGTGCATATATCTTTAGCAATAGTCCAAAGCACTGCCACTTACTGTAATGCTAGCACAATTGCAGGGGACTCTGCTTTGGCAAACTACAGGCTTTTTCAATTATAAAAGAGCAAATTATTATATTATGGAAAGAGTATGCAAAGAGACATACACATTTCTTAAATTAAGAAAGGCCTTTTTCTCCTGATGTGGGTGGAACCGAGAAGAGCTCAAAAAGACAAACAAGGAAACTGGAGGTTTCTGTGCAAATTCCTGACAAGCCATGTAGAAGAATTCAAAATGAGCTGGTGCTTCACCACAGATCTGCCACAGTTTTGCGTATGACCTTGGAGAAGTCACTTACTGTTGCAGTCCTTTTATCTCCTCTGTAAATGGGATAAATTATTCAATGATGTTAGAAAGTGTGCTAAAAGCAGGATCCAGAACTGACTATGGCAATGAAAGTACCATATTATTACAAGCAGGTGACCTTCTCAAGGACAGAAGCATTATGGTGATGGTCCTTGTAATGAAAAAGAGGTTAAATAATAAAAAGGAGTCCACAGGGCAAGGGAGCGAGAGGAAGACCAAAACCTTACCAAGAGCTCTGTCAGGGGAATTAGCATAGGCAGCTGTCTACAAAGGCTGGTTTGGGGATCAAGTCTACTGGCTCAGCATCCTGACCTGAGTGGGCTTCCTATCTGCGTGTCCAAGTCTCCTTGTGCTGTTCAGACATCCTCCACAAGCAGTCCCATGGAAACCACTACTGCTCCTGGAGTATGGCACTGCTCCAGATGAGCAGGGCGGTAGGAATCTCATCCTAAATCAGTCTTCAAAACGGAGATAATATGCCTGAGACCCCAATGCATTCACCGAAAATAATAGTTTTCAAATGCTTCCATAAAGTGCCACAGCTGGAGTTCAAAAAGGTGTTTTATGGCTTTGTGTTTTGCTTTATGAGTATGGAGCTGGAATGAATATATGCTATATATGGATGTGTTTATAAGAGTGGAGAGACCTGGGCATGTAGATTGTGAGCTGCGTGGAAGTGTGTGAAGCAAACAAGATATGACCTTGGGAATTAAAACAAAAACAACCCATGACCTTTCCCCAGTGAAGTGTGTGAAAGGTTGGTAGTGGTGGCCAATAGGCTGCAGTTGCCCTAACAGCATCTTGTATGCCATTTCACAGCAGGGTTCACAGCAAGAGTTCACTAGTCCTGATTCCTCCATCCATTTCCCGCAGAGCATTCATGCTTTTCTAGCTGAGTCCTTTAACCACACCCATCATCATGGCTACAAATTGCTTTTTGTGATATGTGAGTGCTCATGGCCTTCCCAGACACATTTTCTCTTCCTATATAGTGTATCCTATCTGATATGCATTTTTTTCCCCCTGCACTTCACATGGTTAACCTGAGATTTACAGTTCCAGGGCCACATACAAAAGTTCATGTACCATCGTGATTTTTCTGTGCATGCAGCAGTTAACTGTGCACTGCCAGAGTGTCTGGAGGTTGGAGCTTTAGGAGATGTTGTGTGGTCGTCCAGTAACTGAGACCTGTAACAATAAATGAACACTGCAAACCTTCTTTTGCAGAGAGAGCTGCATCAACTAGTGTGAATAATATAGGTTAGAGATGAGTATTTGACACACTTCTACGTGTTAGGCAAATCATCTCCAATATTTCAGGGCAGTGTGAGTAAAATCCATGCAGTCCTTACGAGGCTAATATGCTGGCACACTGTCATTAATAACAAAGTTTCTACCTGAACTGCCAATGTAAACTTGATTTTCATTCTTGGTAATCATTTTTTCCCTCTTCTTCTCTCAACAGTGGCAGTATTTCTTAACTATGAGAATTGTAACAACTGTGGGGCCTCTGACTCCAACAGAAATGCTCTCCTCAGTGGGGAAATGCCCTCCAGTTCCATGAAGAGCATGTACGCTAAACTGAAAAGCAAAACAAATACTCATCAAAGCTTCCTGCAAAAAATTGGGAACTTGGGTTCTTTTTTTTCCTGTTGTTTGTTTCTTTTTAAAGACTGAGGAGGGTTAGGATGGAGAAAATAGCCAGAGCAAGGGTTTTTTGCCATTTGCTCAATGTGCATGTGGGAGTGTGTGAGAAGAGGAAGGAACAGCCGGCCTGGCATTAGCGCAGAGCATGAACTTGACTTGATCCATTGGAGGTGGATCTTGTGCTTGTGATCAGACGAAAACAGGATGGCAGTTTCGCATCTCCAGCGACAACAAGACTTCTGCTGATGGTAGTAGCAATCAGCCATTTTTAAACAACCTTAGCAAATCCACTTGTCGGAGGAGAAGCATCTCTTTTGCTATGTTAGGGGCTGTGGTCCACTCTTGTGTCTCTTTGCTATTCTCATGAATGCTTATTAAGTGTATTTGCACTGGTGTTGCCTAAAACCCTGCCAGCCTTGCTGAGAGCTGAGAGGCTGCACTGCCAAGAGAGCATCAGGCCAGAAAAATCACTTTTTGTGAGGCTCTGCCAGGTGTGTCAGAGGCATGGTGCTACCCTGGGGAGGTCATACATTCGTCCTCGGGGCTGTGTGCTTTCCCCCAGCCTTCCCTGTCACCTCACCGAAAGCGTGTTGTCCCTCTGCGGGCCCTGGGGGCTCGTGAGGAGCAAGCTGCACCCAAAGAGCCCCTCTGGGGCTGGCTCTGGCCGACCTCCTTTGACGCTACTGGCCTGTCTGCCTCTCTGCCGGTCAGATGCAAAAATATATCTAATAAAGCAGAATTTGTTGCTGAAAATCAAAGCTAGACCATATAGAAAATGTAGCTTGCCCTACGTTTTTTAAAACCAGGTCCAAGCCTTGGAGGAGGGAGGCTGCCTGGTGCCCCAGAAGAGTCTCAGGCCTTGGGTGTTTCGGCTTGGTGTCTGCAGCTCAGTCCGTGGTGCCCAGAGACCCACCTCCTCCGCATCTGTGCATTCCTGTCCACGTAGGACTGCCAGTTTGAGCTCCGACATCTGATGTCCATGAACTAGCTGTGTTTAACCAACCTGACCAATGTGTTCATACTCAGCCAAATCACAGGATTTCAGAGATTGAGCAGGGGCCTTGTCTAGACAGTCAATTACTCTCTGCTCTCCTGTTTCTTAAGAAACCTCAGTGTAAATGTCTTCTTTGACCCTGAATGTATAATTACTTGTCTTCCCTATAAATAGTGGATTTCTTTTTTGCTGATGCTGATTCCTTAATAGCGTGGTACTGCTTTAAGTTTCAAACAAACTTATCATCTTCCCAGTCTACTCGTGTACCAAAATGTTATTCCTTTGCATGCTTGCTAGCTCTTTTCCCTCAACTGGTATTTCCAAATTTTCAGTAATCCCATTCAACTTAACTGTAGATCCTCAGCTGACAATAGCCACGTTGTTATGTCACCCAAGCTTAGTTTTTCTTCATGAAGAATAGGATCTTTTGCAGAGCTTCCCACTTCTCAGTTATGCAGACTTAGAGAATCTCCTTTTCAGATTGATCTCAAACCCAGAAATCATGGTTATACCACTTGTAAGGAAGAAGGAAAAACACTATGGGGAGTTGTAGAGTGGGATCAAACCTTGGGAATGTGCAGCTCACATAATACAGAGTATTTTCTCAAGGCTTTTAGTAGCAAAGGCCCTGGAAAGCAAAACCTGAATGAATCTGATGAGTATGTGCAGGTTAAATTCCTAGAAGGGTTACAATAATACTGGCTTTGCTTTTCAGCTGATAGCTGGCAGTCATGGTTCTTTAATTTACCCCTTTGAAAACTAACCTGAGTCACATTAGTACTAAAGTCTCTCATAACCTCTTGGAGTACATGTACACTTCTAGGGGCAGAAGTAGCATCATACGAAGCTTAGCACAACTAACTCCAGCTTGGTTAAGGTCCCCTTGGGCACGCCTCTAATTGAGACATTTAGTACAGATAATTAGTAAGGGCACTAATTGTCCATTTTTAAGATCTCATCTTTTTCACACTGCAAATTGGTTGGTGTGAAGAAGAAAAGGTATAGGAACTGTCAGGATCTCACTGCAGAATGCTCGCTGCACTTAAGGAAATAGCATTGGAGAAGTGCAGTAAATCTACTGTGATCTGCCCAAAGGCACTATAGCGAAGTCAGTATGTTGTGAAAATGATGGCAACCTGTAATGTTTTCTAGGCAGGACTTCATAGTGTGTTTGCAGAGAGGAGCTACAAATCTGGCAAGGGCCATACCTTTCAGACAGGGTTGAAAGGGTACAGTAAGGGCTGCCCAGAAACAGGGATGGCAAGCAGGGCACTTTGCTCTCAGCACCCTATTTTGAGAGTTTAGAAAGAGCCCCAAATTTGTTACAATGCCTCTTCCTAGTGAGGGGAGTGAGATCCTAGTCTCAACTTTTGCTTTGGGCCCTCAGCTGCATCCCGTTCCCTGTCCATGAAGAGTTATGCGAACACCTGGATGGTGGAAATGAAAGCACCCAAGCGCCCAGGCTGCTGTTCAGTGGTGAACCAGCATGAGGGGAGCTCCCCAGGTCACTGGAGAGCAGCTCCTGCTGGGATATGTCAGCTGCAGCTACTTTTTAAACCATACCTGTGGCTGTGCCTTTCAATGGACTGTGTGTCGGCTGTTGCCCTGTTGATGGGAGTATTGCAAAACCACAGAGCACTGCGCTGCCCTGCTCCCCTGGAACTTAAAGGGGGCTAATTTTTTTTCTTGGCTTCACTGGGATCAGCAGGAGACCCATATGCCCAGCATTAGGGATGTCTCCCCTGTGATGCCAATGAGGTCAGGCCATCCTGAGCTGCTTCCCGCCTGACAGGTGTTTCAGCGGCAGGCAGCTCTCCTGGCTTCATCCCGCAGCGCTCCTCCTGCAGACAGCCTGCCTCTCATGTCTTCAGCCACCTGGTCTGAACAGCTCGAGCGGTGATTGATGAGTGGGACACAGTAAATGAGCTGCCGAAGTCCACCGAGTCCTTAACCCTAATTGTTAAGACAAAAATGATTTTTTTAAACATTTAAATTCTTTAAAAGCTGTTCTAGTTTTATCATCCTCTTTGCCCACTTCTCACATACATCCTAAAATCCACCTCTCTGCAAGCCCTGCCTACCCTTTTTATACCTGTAGTACGATTTCTGCAGCTTTTCCCTCCTTTTGCATCTCCTCTGTTTCTGCTGGGAAGTGAAAGAAAGACAAAGTGGAGATGCTCAGGAGGGACATGGCACCAGCCCTACCCTGCCAGGGAGCCGAGAGGTGCCCAAGGCCATGCCCTGCTTGGGCTTGCTCTGGTCGGGGTTATGCCACAGGGCCTTTTCATGCTCCAGGTAGCTGTGGTAGAGCAGCAAGAAGATTTGACTGCAAGAGGCAACCACAAATCAGGTGGATCTCAATGTCTTCTCTTCAGCTACATGTGCTGGTACCAAACACGTGGCTGGAAACCATGTGGTTGAAAACAGGCAGTTTCGCTCTCACATTTTGCTCCTCCCTGGTGCACTGTGCTGGAAGCTGGCATGTCTGCTTCCAGGCTTGGACTCCTGTGCTGGTGCCTACATCATCTGCCAGATTGCGCCCGGACCCTTTGTAGCCCTGGGTCCCCACCGGTACATGGGATTTCCTCCTCTGGGCCTTTTTGTTTCTGTGTAGTTGGGCTCACCAAGGCAGTAGCTGTCTCCCATGATGTGTGCAGGCCACATCCTGCAAGCCATCCAGGTGCCCATGGTATGGACTGCTTGGCAATGTTAAAATTAACAGTTGTGGAAGCTATGAATACTTGGTACTGAATATTCCTTAGTGCATCCTCATCCCTGCCCTGATGGCCTCCATTTCTATATGGATGATGGGAACAGATCATTTATTTCTGCTTTTCTTTATGTTGGGAGATAGGCGGCTGAGCTGAGGTGAGCAGTGTAGCCACCTTTGGCTTGACCTGAAGCCTGTGTGAGCAGGACTGTAACTGTACCTGCTGCCAGCTGGGCAGCCTAGTATCCTGGGAAATATTCTTTATACGGCATCTGCAGCTGGCTGGCTGGTCTGAAATGCTGATGTTTGTGTTATAATGGAAGGCCCTGGCTGCACACTTCAATTTCCCCAGGTCTGGGGGATGTTGGATCTGTGGCTTTGTTTCGTCCTGTTGTTCAGAGGTAGGGACTGAGTCTTTTACATGGAGATGTGAGTTTACATTATAAATCCCCTTCCCACAATATTTGGAGGTAGCTGGATTCATCCAGAATTTTTGCCTAGTTCAGGATATGAAATGCATAGATTTTAGAAGCAGTTTGTTCCATGCATTACAGAATTAACAAAGCCTGATTTCTTACAGATTTGTGTCCCTCATCTTCCACACCCCTGTTGAAACAACCCCAGTTCCTCCACCATATCCCTTATGGCTCCCTCCCACCACTTGCCATCTGCAGTTTCTTACCAAGTCCCCAGCATCATCTTACTTTCAGTCCTCTTCCATCATATTGCTGTATTACCTCAGCTCTTGTCCACCCTCCTATCACCTCAGTCCCAACATCCCGGGCACTCCCTTGACCTTTTCCCCAGGAAATCTGGCTGAAGAGTACAACCAAAGCTAAATATTTTAATTAAATCAAAATTATATTTTTGTTTTCTTGGAGAATTTGAAAATGTGGTGGAGCAGTTTTGATTTGAAACTGGGCAGGCTTCAAGGATCTTTGCAAGGCAGAGCTGTGCCCAGCCCCAGGGCTGCGCCACCAGGGTGGGCAGAGCATCCCCTGCCCTGTCTGGGCAGCCTCTGGCTGCCGTGTTGTGCTCCTGCCAAGCTCATCTCAAATGATGCCGCTGTTGCCAGAGGCTGTTCCTATGTTTTCCCCAGTCCGTGTGCCCCCATGTGCTGCGTGAGCAGTCCTGGGGCTGCATGGTGTGTTGAATCAGCTTGCTGGTCCAGCTGGAAATACACAATCTTGGGGGTTAGCGCTAGCTCTCAGGAGGGTTCATGAGCTGAGACAGGTCCCCCCAAAGCTTCCTGAGCCCTCGGTCTGACCTGAGGGAGGTGGCAGGAGGGTATGAGGAGGGCTGGAAAGCAGGATAGGACCACAGTCTTCAGAAGCAGTGTGCTCTTAGATTGGTGTAAGGCTGACCATGATGCTATGTCCCAACACAGCCTTCATCTCAGCAGATGCGGAAATGACAAACGCTGGGTGTACCAGGCTAACACGTGCTCCATCCCTGGGGAGGAGGAGAGGAAGTACATCCCTTCGGGGCCCAGTGCAGGGGTGATGTTCAGGCAGCATAAGTTTCCTCCCCAGAGCAGCTGGGGACGCAACCCCACACTGTAAATAAGCTACCATATCCTACAAGTGCCTCAGACCCACGCAGTGCCAGGAGATATCAGCCCTTCTCTGTTAATAGTTTGTTCACTCTAGAGCAGTTTTCATCAGTGCCACTGGATGCCTCTTCCCTCTTTCAACAGATAACACTTAAGCTAGCCCAGGCCCCCCATGACTTCCATTAAGCAATGCTATCACATGAAAAGAAAACAAACTAGTGAAAAAAAATCCCAGTTGTGGCAGTTTGTATCAAGATATGAAAACAGATTTCCAGACAGTTGTTGCACAGGGGCTTGTGGAGTAATTTGGTGTGCAAGCCAGTGCTGTCAAAGTGGGAGGCAATAGCATTGATGATGGGAGCTGTGCTCACACGATGGAGCAAATCCTTCCTTGGTGCAAGTCCAGGTATCTCAGAAACGTACTCAGCTTGTATCTCTTCCCTTCTCCTTTGGATCAACTTGTTTTTTCCATTCTGCTTTTTGAAGAGCTTCTATAAGCCACAGCAGGGTCATCCAAAAAGCTGTCATCTGTTTTAACAAAAGGGTGAAATAAACATCCCAGCATCACCCTCGGCAACCTGCCACAAAGAAACTGCAGCAAGATATGACAAGACAAATACTGTCTTTAAATGTTACAGTAAGAGGAAGTGAATGACACCCACCTGGAGCATACAAGCACCGTGGCCCTGCAGAGCTGGTCTGCAGACATCTTCTGACCTCGGCCTGCTGCGGTCACACCACGAAGGAGCAGCAGGAGACAGGGGAGGGTTGGGCGGTGTTGACCTTCCCTGGACAGCTGTGACAGCTGTTTGCAGCTGTTTGCAGCTGTTTGCAGCTGTTTCTCTCTCTCTCTCTCTGTTCTCCCTGGCAAGCAATGAGTGACCCCAAAGGGCACTCTGCCAGTCATGCTGAGGGCTCCATCTCAGCTGTCCTTACCAAACCAGGCTGCATTTCTGTCCACATGGGCACCTAGCACCCAGAGGGGCTCTTCCAATTGCTGCGGAGACAGTGTCAGGGCAGCTGCACCCTGTTTTTGAAACCACCTATAGAAAGGGCAATGCCAAAAGACCTGCTGGCTCTTTTGTTAGGTGAAGGTTTCCTTCTGTGCTTGCAAGTGTGGATGGTAATTTGTTCACTTGTTTTGCACTGTTTAAATAAGCAACCTTAAGAACAAAGGTCCTTTAAGGAAGGACTCTGAGACAGCTCTCCAGAGTATGTGAGTGAGGGTTTCCACTGGAAGTGAGGATTTCTGGTGGGCTGTGAGGCAGATGCTGGGTCCATGACAGGTTGTGTACCACTGTCTCCTAAAACCAGGAGGCATCAACAACTGCTCCCTTTGCAGTTTCCCTGAAGGAGGAAGTTGCTGAGAGGGTGTCTGCTCCTGAGCAGAACAGTGACCAGGCCAGTGCCAGGAGCAACCAGCCAGCTTCAGCCAGCAGGCTCTCTGCTTAGGTCTTTTAAAATGTAGTTCAAAGACACTCTGGATCAAAAGCAGTTCTGGAAAGGGATAAAGATGGGGACAGGTGGGGGGATAGAAAGGACTTGGAAAGAGCTGAGGGGCTCAGCACTGGAAGGGATGTCAGAGCTCCTCCCAGGCTTGGATGGAAAGGGCAGGGGAAAGCAGGTCCAGGTTCAGGCAGGGATGAGAGGGAGAGCCAGGCCAGGCTGTCAGAGGGAATGTGGAAAGGGTGACCAGAAGAAAAAGAAAAGAAAGATGATGATAATGGGGGGAGGAGGAAAAAAGACAACAGAAGTGAATCTGGACTGTAAATAGGAGGTATGAAGACAAGAGGAAACTGCTAACTTTAAACTTATTAAAGAAAATAACTGATAAGAGAAAGAGGCCTGTGGAGAAATAAATACACTAGCAGAGATGAGAAGAAAACGTTGTGTGCAAGACTGTCGGTTTGGTAGCTTTTAAGCCTGTCTAAGTGGGAGCAGATGTGCTGTGCAAACAGGGGTTGAGGTCCTGCAGGCTGGGCTGAGGACACAATTGGCTGGGGCATGTGTGGTGCTTGCGGCGTGGAGAGGGAACTGGAGTGGCACCAGTGCCAGATCCCGTGGCCTGGAGGAGTTGGTTGTACCCGGGCGTCAGCAGCGTGTGCCTCTGGCTCCTGGGAAAGTTGCTTAGGGGCTGATCTGATGGCTGAGCTCTCTGCTGCGTTAGCCTGCTTGGGTCTTCCTGCTCTGTGTCTCCTGGCTGTGCTTGCAACAAGCAGCTTGTTATAAGGCAACAGCACGGAGAGGGCAGAGCATGTGAAATGCACTGAAATGCTGTAATTTAAAGATGATATATGGCTTGTCCTTCTAGCACTTTGTTTTTAAAGCTTCTCGCTGTCAGGGACCCTCCATAAAATACAAAAGGGTAGCATGCTCCTCTTAGAGAGACTCGAGTTATTTCAGCTTGGTGTCTCTAATCCCATAGGCACATCAGAGAAATGTATAAAGGGTGCAATCCTTGCTCCAGAGATGTAATCTTGGTATAGATAAAGCATAACAAAAGCTGACATAATAGGAGACTGGAGGAAAAGGCAGTGAGGAGTTATACTGATGGGGTATTGTGGCCTTTGCTAAGTTTAGCCTGGTGATTCTGTGTTAGTGCATGTCTATGCACGTATGCACATGTGCACATTTGTGTATATATCCACTAGCTTAGCTTTAGTTGATAAAAATACTTTTTATAAATTATTTAAAATGAAAAGGTCTTTAAGGAGATGCTTGATGGTCAGAAGGGGTTGAAGAAGAAGAGGATGGAAGAGTAAGAGTTTCCATGACCATCTTGTTTTTCCTCTGTCTCCCTCCCTCAGAGCCCTCCAAGTGCTTCTCAGCTGTGGGTAGTGAACTGACAGGTCAAGGCAGGTTTTACATGTCTTCCATGAACCTGAGACCCTGTCTCTACCAGTTCATTATTTATTAGGGCATTAACTGCACTGAATGGTGACAATGTTGTGTAGAATATGTGAATCTTTGGCTTTCACAGTATCTGTGCTTAGGTTCACTAGCTTACAGTGAACCTTGGGTAGCTCTTACAACCATATCTTGTTATATTTACGCTGTCTGGAAAATGGGATAATCCTTGGTTATCTATCTGCCAGAAGTTCTGAGAATTAATTATTTAATCTTTATATAACACTTAGATATTTGGATACCTCTTGGTAAAATGATGTATCATCTTAGCTGTCAAACCACAATAGCACCTTTTCAGCCCTACTGGTGATGCAGCAAGAGATAGTAAAACATCATTACTGCCTGAAAATGTGGAGTGACTGACTACCTTTATCAAAGTAAACCACAACAGGTTTCACTACTTGAATGAAATAAAACCTGAAAGAAGCTATAAAAAAGACAGTGTGGATATTAATGCTAGGCTTGATGGAAGACTTCCTGACTGGTTGCTTTTGCCCAGAAAGTCCCTTTGAAAGGAAATCTGTGGCTTGTATCCACATGTTGGTAGTATAGCTTCACCCGATGCAGATGTTCTGCATGCCCTTTTTCCCTCCTAAGGGTTTGAATGCTTTGTATGTTCTTGTGTAGACTGGTTTGCCCTTTCTCCTTGGTGGCTGTGAGGGTGGACTCATATGTAGCGTGCTGCGGAGGTAGCACAAGGTGGGGGGGAATGGCCTGTTAGTGCTAAAATGTCATCTACTGTCAAGATGGGTGCACGACCATGGGAAGGCTTATAGCTTGGATGTGATCTGTGGTACTTAGAAATCCAGTTCAGTGACACCAAGAGACCTCCCCATGGGCACTGCTGCTGTGCACACTTCGGCAGCCTGTTTCAGGCAGGAGGTCAGATTGGGTGGCTGAAGCAGCCAACTGGAGTCACTTGCTCAATAATCTCTCCAGTCTCTGTTACCAAATGGCAATGAGGCAACATTCGTTGTCCCTGGCCATAAGCAACAGTGCCACAAGAGAAGACCTCAGCTTTGTGCTGCCACAGGATGCTTGGAGCAAGGCAGACTGCCTTCTCTCTCAGAACAGGCATGAAATTGCAGATCAGTATTTTGGACCAAAGTTGGATTTTAGTGCAAGTCAGCATTGTTAACTTCAGCAGACATTTGAGCAATGCATGTTACACCTGAGTTTGGTTTGGTATCTTAAATTCCAAGGTAGATTTTTTCTGGACTTTATGATAATTTTCTGTTTCTTGTTTTCTCTTTGGATGGATTGGATAGACTGAGATCATCCTGATTTTAATGCTATAAAGAGGCACAAAATTTGGAGCTTTTTATTCAGATCACCCAGAACAGACTTTGATGTCTTCAGATACATTGAAACCCAGCTTTAATCTGTCTCTGGTTTTGCAGAATTATAGCCCACCTGAGCTTTCATAAACCCAATACCCAAACTCTTCATCTCATCTTGGCTTTCATTACCTATCTTAAAAGAAGATTTTTTTTTAGTCACATTAAAGTACAGCTTCTATTACATCCTGTTAATAAATAATCATTTAATTATGACTTAGTGTGAGATCCCGCCCCACCAAAGATTGGCATTTGAAGAATTATGCCTGCAGGGGTGAGGACAGTTTAGTTTCAGAGCTGCATCTCCTTGGTGTGACTGTTCCTGATGGATTGTGAATAAAACTGTATTGTGAAATATATGTCCTTACTGAAATTGCTGTTAACTTCATAATTGCTCTGTAATTACTAAAGAGAGTATCTTATAGTTCTGACAGCCAGGTGCAGGTATTGCTTAATCGGTCTCCATTATTGACTTGGCTCCGTTCCTGTGGGTGCTTTCCTATTTTCTTTCAGTTGTGCAATACCAAAACTGACTAAACGGCGTGTCTGCTAGGAGCTAACAACAAGAGCAAATATAGGTGAACTTCAGAGAAACTGAACAGACTGCCTTCTGTCACGGGTTGGCTTTGACTTGGCAACAAGACCTGCTGCTCCCACAAGGAGCTCCTTCTCTGACCGTGAGACTTCTGCCTCTCCCTGTCGCTGGGGTCCACGCAGGCCAGATGTGAACAGGGTTTGGTCGGACTCATCAGTCCTTCTGCCTTACAAATATGAAATAATGCTGCAGCATCTTGATAAACAACATTACCAGTAACCGTGAAGGCTACCAGAAGAGAGATAGGTCAAGGATCTTCTGGACATCTTCAGATTGGAATTTAGGTTAAAAAAAAGTTTCTTCTTAAATTGTGATTAAGAATGGGACAGCAATGAGATACCAGTCATTTCTGTTACAAAACAGAGAGTTGTCAGCAACTTCAGCAGCGATTCCTGCCCTGGGGGAAGTGCCATTCGTCTGTTTTGCAGTATACTGGGTCAGAGCTTATGCTAAAATCTCACAGATTGTCAGCCTTTTCTATGGCTTTGGGAATATTTCGATGGCCCTTGCTGCATGCACTGGCATTCTAATACAGCTTTATGAAAGGGCATTTTAGTGTAATCAGTCACCAGATAAGTCTGGGAAGAAAGAGAATGAGAAACCAGAGTATCTCCCAGGAGAAACAGCAATGAAAATGCATGTATTAATCACCCTTCTCTTCCTCTGGAACACCCAGGATAGCGGGGCAATTGCCTTCAAGGATCTTTTCAAGTGCAGTGTTAGCTGAAAGGGTGCCTTGCCTGATAAAAGCTTTTCTTAACAATGTTTTCACTTACATGTAAAGAATAAAGTTCCTCTTGTCTCTTCGTGTATTTTTTTCAGAGGAACAAATGTTTTTGGAATGTGTGTGACCAAGGAACAATAATTTCATGGAGGTACTGTCAATTTTTATTGACTTCCCATAGAGCAGAAATCAGTGAGACAGTGTATAGGGTTACTCCAAATGTAACTTTCTTTATATGCATGTACCAGTTATGAAAAGCTCTGATCAGATAATTATTTCTTCAAGGACTGATTATGTCTTCAAGGCCACCACTGATGTTCAAATCCTACATAGCAATTCTGCTCCGGTAATCTAGTCGGAGCCATGACAGCGTGCAAAATACTCCGGTCCTTCTGTAACTCCCTCTTCTAACCGCTCCGTATGTTTGCAGTACTCAGAGGACACTTTCATCAGCACCTGCTAATGAAGTTTCCCTCACAGTGTCTGTGGAGGCTTCCCATGCCATGTGTGAGGCCCCTTGAAGTCAAGAAGAGTTTTGATTTTCTAGTAGAACCAGGAATTTACCCCAAGAACACGACTTCCTGAGCACAGCGCTCACTTTTCCTTTGGCCTTGCATTGAGTATCACTGCCTGTCAGATAATAGGGCTATTCTGAATCCTGACTGGGTTTTCGAGTGCTTTCAATTTCCTCTCCAGCTATGAACTTCTGCTGCAGAGGGTCTGCACGCGGCTCATCCCTTTGTTCCTTTCAGCCGAGATTTTGCATGGCCTATTTTCTCGGCTCATTACTGGAAACTCTTGAATCTAAGGCTGATAAACTGCCTTCACACTCTTCTCTGCTAGGGAGATGGAGTCCCTCTTGGGCTGCAGAGACAAAAATCACTTCCTTTTGAAGAAATTTCAGTGTCGCCTTTTCTCTTCAGTCACTGTTTCAAGGTCAGATGGTGCCAGCGTATTCTTCTGCTCCCTTGTCCTCAGTGGATTGAAAGCGCATGAAGCATCTGGCTTCCCTCACCTTTTTTTTCAATTGTCAGATTATCCATGTAGAGTAGAAGAGACAGGCGACTCTCTGTGAGAGGAAAGAGTTTATTTTGTATTATAACAGGTGAGCATTTCAGTTGCTGCAGCTCCTCTTTTCCCATTTTCTCTCTTGTTGGTACCTATTTTCCACTAAGAAGCTTTTTAAACATGAGGGACATAGCAAAATACATACATGCATCAAAAGGTGCTGCCAAAGAACAGAATGGGGCACTTTTTTAAATTTTGGTAAACAGCTGAGTATTTAAGGCCTCCAAGTTGGTGCAGTTTTAGGAAACATTTTTAACGGGACAGATATGCAATTTTTTAAGTAAGTAAGTGACTCATGGTTTTTATAGATTGCTAGTTTTGCAGCCTTGGAGACTGCTAAGTCTGTCCACAGAGCAGGTGCAGCAAGCTCTACACAGAAGCCTTACTGCAGATCCAGGTAGTCTGTGTCACCGTTATTCTGGAGAGGTGTGCACTTATGTGTGAGGATCTGTGGCTCCTCGTGCCCTCGCAACACGGGCTGCAGCTCTAAGTATTAACAGGGGTGCTAGCTGCGGTGGCTCATAAGGCATTAGACTGCGCTTTTGTCTAATTGGGAACAGGGTGAGATTTCAGAGAATGATTGCGTGCATCTTAATGTAAAATTGTACTCTTAGTGGGAGTGGGGAAAAGAACGCAAAATTGGGGAAGGTCTGGAGGCTGTAAGAGAGACCTATGCAGAAGCAGCTGCATGCCATGACTTGGGAAAATGAATTTCGTGTACCCACAAGTACCCCTTAATAGAGGGATGTGAGTGTGCTTGTTGGGGGCACTGAGTTCTGCCCTCTGCTCAGCAAGCCAGGATCTGAATCCGTGCATTTTGTGCACGGTGTATCATTATTGCTACTATACCTTCCCTTCCAGCAAATGCATATTTTTTTTGTAAGACTTTTGCTAGTAAATAGACGTGGAGGAGGTGGGCAGTTGAGGAGGGATGTAAATGCAGCGTGACTGTGCTTTATTAGATACAGTTACTAGATAGCCATTGGTTCAGCTTTGGGCTAATACCTGTATTTAAGTGTGACTTCACAATAATTCACAACATATTCATTTTTGGAACTGCAATGCTGGCTCTTTTTTTTCTTTTTCTCTGGTTGTAGCATGCTACTAATATTCTCCTTCACATACAATGTCCAGGCCCTTCCTAACATCTGCAGAGCAAATGTTGGGCCTGGTTCTTCTCCAGAAAAATGGCTTGGACTTTTGGTTCTGTCATTAGCCAGAGCAGAGTCGGCTCCTTTTTACCTGTTCCTACTTCTAGCCTCTTTTTGAATGCTTTTTCTCCCAGAAGATTGATCCTCACTGGGAATGAATCTCATCTAAGCACTTTGGGTTTTTTTTGGTAGAGTCGTGATAAAATTTGGTCACAGAGCTGGGTTTGGTGCTGGCACGAGGCATCGCTGTCGCTGGGCGCCGTGCCCAGCTCCCACTGGACCATGGGGTGCTGCTGGCCCAGCAGCAGATCCTCTTGAGGTATCGGGATGCTGGAGCTGGTGCTGAAATGCACCTTAGCCTTGGAAAACAGACCATGGTCATTGATATAAAAGGCCTCATCCTGAAGACCTCAGGTAACTCTTTATAAGCATACAGAGCAGTGTGTGGAGGCTGGGGTTGTGTGGGGGCAGGAGGACGATATCCGTTCACTGCCACCCCTTGACTGCCTTCAGGTGAGTTAGCTGGGTTGTAGATTAACTGTGTACACTAAAGCCCTGCAATTACAGAGCCATTATAGATATGCCCTTACATATAGGTTTATGACTTCACTCTTTGTCCTAACTCTGTTTCTCAAAGGTAAATATACTAAATACACCCTGTTCCCATAGCCCAGGTGGACACAGGCTTTGCAGTACCCGAACAGGACGTCACCTTCCCTCTTTCCCTCCCTCCCCAGTACTTCTGCATTGGCTACAAATTTAAACAGGACAGTGGAGCCTGAGAGACCCTTGGGAGATGCCAGGCCATCAACACCAGGTCAGGGAGCAGAGCAAATATCGCCTCAAAACTGCTTGGTGCTGATGACAGAGGAAAACAAGAGTGCGCGCCACGCGGGCAAGGGGAAGGGAGAGCAGCAGGGCAGGGCAGAGGCTGAATTGCACTGCTCGACTCTGACTTGCGTTTTCCCCCCAACCCTCCCCAGATGAAAGGCATAGGAGACGCCATGCCAAGGGGTCAGCAGGCATCCCGCAAAGGTGTCCGGTTTCATATTTGCCTGCGAGCTGGCAGCTTGTGTGCATGCAATATGGCTGGGGATCATAAGGGGAATAGCTGCCTCTTTTCTCCTTCCTTCTCATCTTATTTGGTGCCTTTCTGTGCTGGGTAACTTAGCTGTGCCCATGTCCCTGTCCGTCTCCAGCGAGGGAAGGGCTCAGGGCAGCCTCCCTCTCTGACCTGGTGACCACCCGAATCCCCCTGCACCCTGGAGGGTGATGCAGGGTGGCCCCAGGCTCTTCTCACCATCCCATCAACATCACTTGCCTATTGAGTTAGCTCAGGGTTTTGCCTAAAAAAGCACCCTGCTGCGGGGGTGATGCTGTGAAAGACTGCCCCTGGGGATGCTTTGGGCGAAGGCAGGAATGAAACCGCGGGCATGCCCCATTGCAGAGAAGGTTTGCTGCTGCCAAGCAGGAGCCAGCCTGGGAGCGTGTCAGTGGCCGTTGCATGAGGCATCGTGTCTCTTGGCTGTTTGAGAAACTTGGATGTATTCCGCTCCACTGCGCCCATCGGCTTGCAGAGCCTGCCAAAGCTGCATGGCATGTAGCCCCTCACCTGAAAAGCACTGCAGCACTGCTAGAATAATCAGTTAGTGCATTTTGGAAATGTCCAAAAGCAGTATGGAAGAGAAGAAGAAATGAGATTCTCTTCTCGTAAGAACTTTCTAGTGTTTTCTCCTGAGCTGGCTAGTTTCTCTTTTAATGAACACATTATGTTGGCACGACTGTCGAATGAATGCAGAAAGCATTAGGAAATGAGTGTTGACTTATAGACAGCTGGAGGTTTAGTACAGTTCACAGAAACACCCATGGATGAAAAAGTATTTGTAAAAACAACTAGCCATTTACAATAGCGCAACACTTCCACTTCTGGCTAGTACAAGGTAGTACTGACTCCTAAGGAAAATAAGTGTTAAGACTCACTCAGGTATATCTGAATTGTAGGAGGAATTTGGCTTAGAAATGGTTCTGATTCATTCTCAGAAATCCATTCATTCAGCCCTCATGCTAGCTGCAGAGCAGTTCAGAAAAAAAACTCCCAGTGAGAGCAGCAAAAGGATTTTTGAAGGGCTTGGAGGAGTGGGAAGAAGAAAAGGGGAGAGCTAAATCCAGACCCAGATTTTGCAACCTTCTTCTGTTTCTATTGTGGCAGGAATCAAAACCCACAGCCAAACATCACTGAGCTGTGGGATATTCCAAGTACAAAGTCTGCCTCTCAGACCTATCTCT
This sequence comes from Apteryx mantelli, assembly GCF_036417845.1. Taxonomy (NCBI): domain Eukaryota; kingdom Metazoa; phylum Chordata; class Aves; order Apterygiformes; family Apterygidae; genus Apteryx; species Apteryx mantelli. Next base: position 58,642,315 of record NC_089980.1, on the reverse strand, counting down.
AATGCTCTCCTTTTCCTCTGAAGGTTTGCCACTGACATTGCAAATGGAAAATAAACTTGCTGGCGTTGACCTCAGCAAGTCTCCACGCACGGTCACATATCAGTGGGACTGCAGTGCCTTGCAGGAGCGGAGCAGCCACAGGGCAAGGAGGGAAAGCACTGGTGGGTCCTGGGCACTGCAGTTGTCTGTAGTGCGGAGCTCAAACCACTGCTGCAGCTAGAGATGTAGCTGGTGCAAGGCAAGAGGGGCTTTAAAGAGGCACAGCTCTTTATGAAATCCTCCTTTCTTCCCCCTGGAGCTATACGCTGCAGTGGGTGTTGGCTGGAAAAAGTTTCACTGACATAGCCTTCTTTCATGCTGTTGAATTACCAAGTTCAGCCCCTCTTTCTTCCTTTTCCCCTTTGCAACTTAAAAAAAATCCAGCCACTCCCTAGCCTTCTCCCCTCGCCATACCCAGAGAAAACACTAAATTTAGAGATTTTTGGGAGGTACAGAATTAACAAGGTAGGGTTTGAAACAGATGAAGTGTGGTTTGAGCTTGAAAAAGAGGAAAATACAGCACTGAACACTGCCTTCCAGTAGCACATCCTCGCCTGCATCAGGGCAGCTCGTTGTCAGAAGGAAACACTCCCACCCAAAGTATACACTGACACCCTCTCCCTTTGCAAGCAGAAATTAATCATACTTATGTGCCATATTCCATTTTAATTTTTATTGCACAGTCCAAGATTAATGGTTAATGTAGTACGTCTCTCCATCTCCACTCCCATTACAATGGAGTGCTTTGAATAACTATTAACTTCGCGGTTAACTGAAAGAAAATTGTTAATCATCTATGAGCTTATGTGGCATAAAAATCACTCTCTGTAACCTTCTCCCAACTGTGGGAGAGCCCTTTCCTCAATGCTGACCTTCAACGACACCTGGTACCTGCAGCTTGCAAAACACAAGGCTTGAAAATCAAATTACACGGGCTTATCTGGGAGCCAAGGTCATAAACTATGTGAACCAGTGGAGCGTAACTTATGTTTCGCCGCGTTGATGTTGTTCCAACATCCAGCTCTCCTTCCAGCAAAGATTTCCTTCTCCAGGTCCTCAGAAAACAGCTAATGAGCGGGTTTTTTTGTTTTTTTTTTTTTAACTTAGTAAGTTAAGGCTCATCTGTGGTGTGCTGGTGGTTGCTGGGAAACATGATGTGGCAGTACAGCCTGTTCCTCCTTGTGCACAATGGTCTGAACGTGTGCAGAACAAAATGTGTGTGCCCTGAAGTTCAGCCGGTGGAAACTGGGACAAGGTCCTGTCAAGTCATCAACGACGGGCCGCAGCGTAACCGCATAGCACCTTGGGGGGGGGGGGGGCGGGGGGGAAGGGGAAGCCCCTTGCGAAATACACCTGTTCGGGCAGTCCTGCCTGTGCCGCAAGCACAAGATGGTTGCTTCTGCTGCTTTCTGCCTCCCGGTCCAACCCATTGACAGGATAGATGTTACGAGCAGCTGATTTTGGCTGTAAAGCTACAGTCTCCTTATTGAGCAATTGCATACAGCGCGTTTGCATCCAGCTATTCAGGAAATAAATCACTGACTATTTGTGAAGTAGGAGGGAAGCGCTTGGGACTATGAAAGATTAGAACGTAAGCCTCGCAAAACTCCCCTTCCGGCTGTAAAGATGGGCTGCGGATGTTATGTTTTTTAGCTCTTTAAATGATTATTTCTGTGCCAGACTTATTAGGAAAGGTATTGTTGGGATTTTGGCAAAGATATAAATATGACTGCAGGCTTTGCAGTCATTTCTCTCTGAATCTGGTCACTGTCAGGCACTGAGCTAATAGGTCTAGGACTGTGTGCTACAGTAAACAGCCTCAGCAGCTGCTAATGGCTCAATGTAACTATATATTGCTCCAAATAATGCAAACATTTCCACATAAGGCATTGCGTGCCCTCCCCCAGCACTGTGCTCCAGCCATTGACCTCGGCAGTCTGCTCTGCATCAGCTCTCCCAGGCCCTCATTCCTCCTCGGCTAGCAAATCCATTTTCTTTTTATGACCGTGGGCTCACGAAACTGAGAGTGCAGTAACACGAGTTCGGGTCAAGCTGAATGTGGCCAAGTGCTGTGCAAGCTCCTGCAGACAGCCTTGGTGCCGAGCTGCCAGGAGCTGTGGGGCAGCAGAGGCAGGAGGCTGGCGAGGGGTGGGGAGAAACGGGTGCTCCGGGGGGTGCTCGAGCCCCGAGAGCCGTGTTCCCATCCAGCGTTTGAAAGAGCATCACTTGCACCTTAGGGGTGTCTACGAGCAGAGGGGTGAAGGCTGCCAAAATACAACACTGAAGTGTCTGAAAGGGGTTTGGATTCAGCATATTCCACCTACAGGGTATTTTGGAGCAGTTTTTTTCTAGTATGACCTTTTCCCAAATTGCTGAGGAGACCTGTCCGGCAGTATCGGCTCATGTTCATGGGACAGACGGCAGGTCTCCAGGGCAGGGGCACTGTCACCCCAACATGGCAACCAGGTGTCTGAAAGCAAAATCTCTTGAAGGAGGCTTTTCCAGGACCTGTCATCCCACTTGGCAGGTGTCACACGCACCAGTTCCCCAGTTTGGAAATTCAGCGCACAGTGCTGACCAGGCGCTGATTAAGTATGTTCTGATTAATTGTTAGCCTGTTTACATCAGCTCTCCAGCCTGCTTGTCCACTGCACAGCAAACTGCCACTCACTGCGGCTGCAGGAAAGAAGGACGCCTTTTGCAGTTTGGCCAAATTCAGGCTGGATCAGCTGGCCAGGTGCACAGCCAATTTCCACTGCTGCTTTGAAGCCGAGAAGTATTTTGAAAATAATAGAGCCTTTAGCCTTGTAAGTAAAAGCCATTTATCTTAGGATGAAGAAGTGCTGGCATGGAAAAATTCCAATGCTATGAAATTCTTTTCCTGAATGTCTTGGATACTTGCTGGATTAAGTTCACTGCTAAGGAGCTCAGAGTTATGAATATCTCTTTTACAGGAAAGAGAGCTGCAGGAGAAAAGGACAAGTGCTGGCATGCTTGTAAGTGGGACAACGTGAGAGTCCCCTTGGACCAGCCATTTCCATGAAATTGCTTTTAAAGGTACGGCCAGTATCACTGCACTGAGTCTACACGGTAGCAAATATCCTTTCCTAACCATTACCATTACCATTTCCCAAGGGTATAGTATCAGCAGAATACCTCCTATAAACAAAAGTGAAGCACTATTGGCTTTGCTCTGCCTGGCTTTTGTTACGCTCTCAGCTGGAGCTGTTTAATAATACTTCGTGCTCTGTAGGGAGAGCGTCAGAGCATTTTAGATGCACTAATGAAATCAGCCTCACAATGCTCCCGTGAGGTGAGGACAGGTTATTAGCCCCTTCCCTGGGCTGAGCACGCTTGTGGTGCAAGGCTGCCCGTTGTGTAGTGTGCGGTGGCCTGTGCTGTCAATCAGGGAGACAACTGAGCAGGACGGCATCTTTGGCAGCCCCCAGCCTGCTTCCACTGCCGTGGTCCCGGCCAGCTTTCCTCTGGGCCAGAGTGATCTTCCACCGCCCAGGGCCAGATGAGAGGAGATGAAGGGCCCAGACCGACATCTCAGGTCGCTCCGAGTGTCCCTACTGAATTACAGGGCGCGATGTCAGCTTGCAGGAGTTGAGCTCCAAGATTTTCCTCAGGTGGTGGCTGTCTCTAAATAGCCTGGTGGCTACGGGGGCCACTGGAGCTGAGCTATGCCTGCTTGAATGATGCAATGCCAGAAGCTGATTTTTTTCAGCCTAGGCCTCCTCTGCACCATTTTGGGACTGTGCTTCCCTCCTGATCTCCCCGCAGCAATGAGAGCAAAGCAAGCATCATCCGCTCACAGCGACTTTCACTTTTTCTCAGCAGGTTGCTTCTCTTTGCTGGCTCCTGCGTCCTGCTGGGTTGCATAGCCTGGGGCTTGCCAGCCCGGGGGAGGGACGTTTCAGAAAGCTGCGTGTGGAATTTGGCTGGGCTGGGCTGTTTTCTGAGGATTTAGCTTTCCCTTTAACTTGCGTGTGTCTGTGGAGAAATGGCACTTGTTTTGCAAACATCTTATACTGAACTGAAGTGCTGAGCTGTATCTATTTGGATCTGACCTTTTCTGAAGTGTTTGCTTTGCCCCACAAGTGTTCTCACCATGATTTTGACCTCTTTGGGTGAAAGTGTAAAGGCTGAATTAGCATGGAAGCCCATTAGCCGGTATGCTCACTGCAGTTGTGCAATGATCCGGCCCTCCTTGCACACGGTAGCCCCCGTTTTGTCACAACATTGGTGCTGGCCCTTGTTTTGTTATTGGAACTGCCGCTGATGATTTGCTTTAAATAGATCCTCAGCAAACCTCTCTGTTTGTTTTTCCTGACGTGGTACTGACTGGTGCTTTTCAAGAAACGAGGGAAAAAAGGCTGAATTTACAGTGGTGACTTTGACTCCATCTGGCAACTCCATCTCCTAAATGAGATCAGGCACAGCCATGAAGAGGAAAAGTAAATGGGTCATTGCAAGAAGCAGCCTTTTCCTTATGACCCAGTGTCTGCAAGCAATAAAATCTCATGGATACTTGGTTAGGAAGCTTCTTTGTTTTAGAATTTTCTGTAGACCTCTGTTATAACAATACTTAAGGGCTTTCCTGGTAAATGATATGTGCACATAGAGTTTCACAGTGGATTTCATAAAACTTGCTGCACTTTACCCCATTCTGCTAGGTAAATATTTTGCTTCCAAATCATCATTTGCCTTTCTGGGTTGTGTGGCCGATGGCGTTGGTAGATTCCTGCCTCTTTGGCCTTGAAGACGAAGCCACAGCGATGAATTCCCAACAGAAGTGGCCTGGGGACCCAAGGGTGCTGGAGGAGCAGGAGAGGACACTTGGCATCCTTCCCTCCCACTCCCGGCACATGCCGCATACACACCGTGCTTCTGCAGGGTCGGGGGGGCCAGTGACTCGGAGAAAGGGCTCCGATCTCCTTCCAAGCTGGGTGCTAGGGAAGGCATTTTTTTGGCATGCCCCAGTGCTAGGTCTGGACTTAGAGGCGAGCCAGAACGGTGCCCTGGACCTTCGTGTCACTTTGACTAGAGAGAGGAATTACTGTCTCTCCTGGAGGAGGAAGCTCCATGGAGCTCTTCAAAGGATTTCTCTCTTCCTCTCCTTTTCTGTGTTACTTTCTTCTGGCTGGAGGTTGAGCAGGAGACATTTTGTCACTGTTGTAAACCTAGGTGCTGATAGCTTTTAGGTATCCTGACATCCTTGTGATGCAGCTGGTTTCAGCCAGTGTTCAGAAATATGGGAATCCAGTGCTTTTCCATTAACAAATTCACAGAGCCCATTGTTATCTGTTTTATGCCTCCATGCTGCACTCCTCACCGAGGCATCTGAGTGGTGTAGGTCTGGGTCGGTCGGCTGGCCTGAATCGTTATCACTGCTTTGCAGGCCTGGGGCAGCTTGGTAGCATTAGCAGCGATGGCAGAACCTCTGGAAAGTCAATGCCTCGGGGGCTGCTTCAGCGTCCGGCGAGCTGTCACTCTGCCTTGCTACACCGGCTCTGTTCTCTCCCTGCTGCCAGCCGGCAGACACCGAGAAACTGCCCTGCCTTTATGAATAGTAGCACACAGCTTATTGAAAATGGTCCCAGTGATTCAAAGTGGAGAAGAAATGCTGCACTCAAACTAGAACCTCTGTTGTAAAATGAAGGGACAAAAATAGAATTTTTTAGCATTGCTCCCATAATCCTACTCCTCCATTTTCTGCTAACGCTTTCTTGGCTGGTGTTTATCTCTAGTGCTGTCTGTGCTCTGTGGGGGCCAATGGGCCCTCTGCGTGGGTGTCCCGGGTCAGCGTTTGGCTGTCAGGGTAAAGCCGTTGGAGCGAGAAACAAATTCCTGAGCTCAGAGCTTCATCCCTGATGAGTCACCAGCATTTGGCCAGAGGTGAGCTCAGGCTACGGCTTTTGGATACACATTTCTGAGTCTCTCCCTCCAACAGCTTACGGGTGTTTGGAGAGGTGATCTGGTTTGTCTGGGGATGTGCATTCAAACTGGGCTTCTCCCAGCTAGAAACCGGCTTGGAAAGGCTTTGTGCTACCAGTTGTATCTGTTCAGGTTTAGATCGGAGATGGGAGTCTGGGTGGGTTTTACTACTGTGGTTACAGCCAAGCCAGGGTAGGCAACAGCACCCAAACAGGTGGTGAGGGCTCCAGGTGATGCTTTGCTCTTCCTCAGCCAGAGTAAGAGTGAGGCTGAGCGTTAACTGGTCTGAACTGGCTTCTCCATCCCTTCATGAAACAGCCGCTCTGACTAGTTTACATGTAAATTTATGAACTTTGCTTAAGGCAGAAGTTGAAATCTAGTCTTGGGTAGAATGCTGCGTTTTGGAGGTAATTATTTTTATAATGGGCAGAGACAAACCACATACTGCAACACATGCTGAAATGTGGACGTATTTGAAAACTTCATCAGATCCAGATCTGAACTATGTGACTGGCTCTGTCTTAATGGCAGGTTGAACTGTACGGTCCTGAAATTTAAACTGCCTCTGCAAGACAGCTTCACCGCTGAAGAAAAGTCACCAATGATTATACCTATATCAGCACATCAGGTGGGCTTTTCATTGCACGTGGGGAAAATGCAGTTTAGTTTTATTTTAGGGCTGTGTTCATGCATCTTGCTAGGAAAATAGGAATTGCCAGGGAGAGTTCAGGCTGAGTTTCGCCGTCCATCTCTGGCAGTGACCTGTGGAAGGAGCTGGAGCCCCACCGATGTGCTCTGCCCTGTTGGCCTTCCCTTTCTGTGGCCACTGGTAATTAGAGATTGGCTTAAGTCATGAAACATGGGTTTTAGGGTCACTTCTACAAACTGTCTCTTATCATGACTTATAGCATTAGGCAATCTTGACGTGGGTAGGTAAAAATCCCATTCCGGTGTGAGCTGACTGCTGGCCTTTGTAACACTGCTAAGAATTTGGACTTTTTGTCATCTAAATGATAAGCCTGTGGTACTTCTGGCTTGCATTTTTTCTCCTACTCAGTGTAGTGCCCGGAATGTGTGTTAGCAGTCTATTGATGGAAATGATAATTAGGGGATTTGTCATGAGAGATGTGCCTGAACTTTTAAAGCTGTCATTCAAAAAAGATTTTTTACAGTCAACTCTCGATTATCTGTGGGTGCATTATCTGAGTTGTGGATTAAATGTGCCATGTTGAAAACAGAGAGAAAGAAACCTTTCAGAGCCATTATAGAGTATATTGTATACCACAATGAATTTTTTCTTTTTATTTATAACCTCATAGTGTGTCTTAAATTTGTTTTTTCAAAGGTAAAGGTATTAAAGCAGTACATTCCTGGAGCCTAATTTACATGTGTTTTCTATTATTTGTGTTTTGCTTTTCCTTCTTTGTCCTTGTTACCCCTGATACTGAGAACTGATCATATCAGATTACAGCATGTGTGGAGGAGGGCATATGAGATGGTAACCTTTCCCCAGCTGTTTTCTTTTTTGGTGCTGTGTAGAGTTTCTGCAATGTGGTGCTGCATAGCCAGATGGGCTGGAGAGGAAGAGGGAGTGCTCTGCTGGGAAAAAAATGTCTATACCTGAAGAAACACGAGAGAGTGACAAACAGCTGAGAGAGAAGAATGGTCTTAGAAAACCATTTGTCAGGTTGGAGAAGTGGTGGCTTGTTAGAAACGTGTCTATTCAGTTGAAAACATGAATTGACAGAAGAAGGCTTAGTGCAAATTCATCTGCCATCACTTCAAAAGACTTCACAGCTGAATCAGCACATTTCTGTTTCCATACATAATGGATGCAGCCAGGATGCCATTACAATGCCCACAACAATACTTATGTTAGGCTCCTTAAATTAGTCCTTTATGATTGTACAGCTGTAGTTTGTTTTTCTCGTGGGCCTCTTTCTTCTCTCATGTATTTCGGTTTTGTAGACCTGAGAAGAGCTGCCCTAGCAGCAGTTTTGGGAGGGAGGAGAGGAGGGGGTGGTACTGCCTCCGCTCTACCAGTGCTGAGGTTTTCAGCCTTGCCTTTCACCCCGCTTTGGCCTATGTACCATGTGCAAATCCCACTGACCCAGGCCAGTGCTGGCAGTCCTGTCACTCTGTCTTCAGTCGGAGAGGAACCCATTCACCCCGGAGCCAGCTCCCATGGGGTGCTGGTGCTGGACCCAGCTCCGCCACCGTACAGCCCCACCGTGGACCCAAGTCAACCCCCAGACTTTGGCAACGTTTGGGTGCAGATCCCTGATTTAATTAAAAAGTTCTCTAAGAAGTTTACATTTGAAGAGTATGAAATTAGCCGAGGATTTTGATGAAAGCAAATAATGTTGAGGGAAATATTACTGAATGGTTATCAACATTGCATCAGAACCTACTGTCCTATAAGTAATAGTTTTTTTTGCTTTCTTGAGTTGGAGGAACGGAGAAGGAATAAGGAACAGTCAAAGAAATCAGACATTTTCTGTGAAGAAAAAAATGTTGATAAAGTTGGTACTTCTTAATTCCACCAGAAGGTTTTCAAAAGGCAACTTTTGGCTGAAAAATTTTTTTAAAAGTGTTGGCTGAGAAATGCCAACCAGCTCTAATATCTTATGAAAGATGTTACACTTAATAAAACTGTAGGCAGGCAAGCAGAAACAATATACCTATTCATTTATGGGTAGCCCGGCATTCCCTTTTCCTCATGTATTGCTTGCTCCAAGAGGTACAAGCAGTATCTAATTACATGAGAACTTCCATTGACTTCAGTGGGATTTCTTAGGTGTCTAAGAGTTAATTTCATGAGTAAAGGTTGCAGGATAGTAACCCACAGCAGTTCGTGGAAGCTTACATCTCAGCACGCATTGGGATGAATGGCGTCTCTGCCACAAAGCTGTGTAAACTGTTACACCTCCAGTGAATATGTTCTTGAGGCCAATAAAACACAGCCGAACAAGCAGCAGCACTGACTAATCCCTGTTTCCTTAAAGTTCTCAAATATACTTTTTTTCCCTCCCTTTCTTGACCTGAAGGCTGGCTGTGTTGCAGGCGCAATGCAGCCGGGTCCCCTGAAAGCCAGAGGAGGCAAGGAAGGAGCAGTCAGGGCTTTGCTTGGAAATGATCCCAGCATGGTCCCTCCTGTGGTGTGAGTGAAGGGCTGGGGCGCCCCGAGGGGTTGCGCCCTGCTGCCCCTGGTCCTGGTGAGCAGAGGTGGGATCATGGGGATGGCAAAGTGCTGACGGGCCACAGAGGCACAAGCAAGGTCTCTGTTTGCTGTGCTATTTTGGGAAATTTTCATAAGGTAAACAAGGGCCCATTCTTGATTCATTGAGGTCATTAGTAAACTGTAGGATGATATTTACATTTCTAAGGTATTCGTGCAAGCTCTCTCCCAGACTGCAAGTTCACTGGGGAGGAGGTGACCTTCAGCGTTTCTTGTTTTGCCCTGCATCTGGTGCACTGGGGGCCTGGCTGTTTGACTGGAGTGCCTAGGTATAGTAATCAAAATAAATCCCTTATCGGCATGCTGGAATGCTGCAATGGAAATGGGAGCTGGCGCCTGCCTTGCTCTCTGCAAAAATGACGTCACTGGGAAGGGTGGGCTGCGAGGGCAGGGGATGAGCTGCAGGCCACCCCCACTGCTGGCTTTCAGGAGCAAGACTCTCCTGCCCCTGGAACCTGCCTCACAGCTGAGCCGGGGGAACGAGCAAAGGGGAAGCACTTGCCATGTCTTGGGAGGATTTTTTGTTGTGGTAGTTATGTGTTTGGAGTACCTGGAGCTCTCCATGGGTATCTTTTTATTGTTGAAATTGAAACTAAATGCTAAATAGGAAGTATTTCTAATGGGAGAAAAGAAGAAAGTGTTGTGATGATCTGGTTTAGCCTATAGCACTTTTTGTAGCAATGCATATTAAAATTGGCAAAAAAACGAAAAGCCTCCACCTCTTCACATCCAAGACAAAACAGCAAATACAACTTTTCATTTTGGTTGTCTGGTCTGTGTTGGAGGAAAAAAAAACATGCAGTGAATGCTGGAACTGTTTAAGGCTGTTTTCCTCCCCCCCCCCCCAAATGGATTAATACTGTCCTTGTGGTACTGAGGGCTGACTTGAACTGAACTATTATAATGCTGAAAAATATGAGCATATCTTACTAGGCCTTAGAGAATCCACTCATCCACTAGGACTGTTATGGATACCATAATCATAGAAAAAACCTTCAGAATTTGCATGCATTAAAACCCTGCAGACCCATACAGGGGAGAGACGTTGGCTGAAGACTGGATTCTCTGATGCCCAATAAGGTGCCATATCTTTTCCTCAGAGGAGCATTTGTAAAGACCCTATCCAGCTGCCTATTTCCATGAAACTTGTAGCCACAACTTCCTATCTCTGAGGCTGAAATGTTTCTAAGATGATTTTCTGGCTAGTGTCAGGGAAAACAGATGTGGGAAAGGTGCAGAGATGACCAGGAAAGAAAGGGCATGTGCTTGAAGTCAAGCCAGGAGAAGCAGGCTCTGCCTCTGACCTTGAGCAAGTCTTGCATACTCCCCATGCCTCGGCTTCCTGGCTATAAAACAGGGACGAGCGTGAGTGATATCTGCAGGGAAGTTGTTTGCTGAGCACGTTGAATCCTTGGGTAGATGTCTCTCCTTTGCCACGGGCTCTCCAAACCCTGGCTGCAGGTGCCTCCTTACCACTGCCTGATCAGCTGCTGCCTTCTGCTGTCCCATCCTCTCCTGTCCTGGGAGAGGGTGGTTGGTGCGGTGCTCGCCAGCCCCTGGGCTGTGGTCTTGCCCCTCAGTGGGGCTCCTGTCTGCCGCAGTAGTGTGAGGTGATCTGCCCAGGTGCCATCAGGCAGCGGTGGCGGGGGACAGCTCTCCTTCCACATGAGCCACTGAGTGTCACAGAGTAATGCTCCACACTGGGGTAGTACTAGGCAAAGTGCTTTAAGATGAGTTATTTTAGCACTCCTGCACTCCTCCTTTTTTTTTTCCTGTCTCAAAGAGACAAACCTGAGCTTTGAAGCCTTTGAAATGACATCAAAGGATGAGATTTCTAAAGGAGCTTAAGGGAGTTAGGTGCCAGCGTCCCATTGATGGTCAACAGATGTGAGCTTAATGCCTGGAGATGCTTTTGAAAATCTTGTCCTACATGTACGTCCTTGTTGGGGAGGAAGTGAGAAGCAGTTGGCAGGTCTTTGGCTATGTAAAAGGCACACTGCCTTTTTTATGATGATAAAACATGATGGAGTTGAAGATGATGTCCAAAACTCTCAGGTCTGCTGTGAAAATTGCCAGCTGCTTTTTAAAGGAGAAGCATTTAAAAATAGCCTGTGATTTTGCCCCATCCAAAAGATTTTGGATAGCTCAGATGTTGCCACTTGTTCTTTCTTACGTGTCATGGCAGGTGTAATATAACTTTGTTGGAAACCTGAAAACCTCTCAACCTGGAGGCTTTTATCCATGGAGACAGGACTGCTTCTGTGAGGTGTTTTTTTTTCCCCTGTTGTTTTTCACCAGTACTTTTGTATAGCCTGTGTTACTTTTTTACAGTCATATCACCACCCATTGCTTCTGTTGGTCAATATTAAAACAGGGTGGTTTAACTCTAATGCCCTGGAGGGGGTGACCACAGGGCAGCGTGCACCAGTCAGGATCATCTCACCGCTGCCAGCACTGGGCCTGGCCCACTGCTGTCGGCAATATCAGGACCCTCAAGTGCAGATGTGATTTGCTGAGAGCTGTGAGTGTTGTTTCATCCAAGCTTGCCCAGCATGACGTGTAACCCAGCAAACACACGATGTGTGGGGGCTACTGCTGGCACCTCTCCTCAGGGCTGCTGCTGATCTTAGTGGGGCTAAATCGGTGCTGGCCGTAGGGAGAAGCAGCAGGAGAAAGCTGGGGCTGGGAGGCCACAGTGCTGGGGATCTGGAGCAGGGCGCTGGGTTTGATGGACTCCTGGAGAAAGGCAAAGTAAATTTGGCTGCAGCTTTGCTGTTGTGCTATTTTTGTTCAAGGTAATAGCAGGAACTATACCGTAAATAAAAATAGACAAGTGAAGAATTTCCTGAGTCTGTCTCCACTCATTTCTTCCCTCGTGAGAAATTATTCTGCTCCAGAAGAACAAATCCTCCTTGTCTACTCCTTGGAAACTGGAACAACAACACTAGCAGGGAATGAGGAGATTACAGTGTGGTCACGAAGGGTGACAGCAACATATTGTATACCGGGTGCCAAAAAAGCATCCTCTGAAGAAAATAACAGCCATGTTCTGCGGGGCTTGTCCTGATAGCATGATATCGGGCAGAGGCAGTATCTGCTGCTGCTTGCCCCAGCTGCCTTGCCGAGTTTGCACTGGGGGAGTGCGACGTGAAGGTCGTTATCTCTTGGCTGCCTTGTGGGGCTGTGCCACTTGCTCTTTGGTTGGCCCTGCCACCGGCCTCCCCTCCTGCCTGTCACCTAAACCTCAGCGGCACCTAAATTTCAGCTGTGCTGGGCACAGCAGAGCATTCCTGCCTCAGTGCGTGGCCAAACAAGGCAGGGGGTGTGCGAGCTGCTTCCCTGGTGGTATCTTGCTTCTCTCACGTAAATGGTCCTTGTCTTGTCCTGGTGCTGAAAAAGCTGAATTTGTGGGGATACTCCCCCCCTGCCCATATTAGCCGAGACTCTCCATCCCTTGTCACTGCATATGTCTGTTGGTTAATAGCTACTGAATAATCAGAAGGCTGCAATAGCCACACTCTTCCCACAAAGCCACGTGACTCTGCCAAGTTCTGAATTAATTGACCCTGACACGTTGTTGCAGTCTGTCTGCTCCTCTGATGGTGTTAAAGGGTGCTTACTTGCTCCTTTCTTAAGTATTCGTAGTATTCAAGGAAATCCCACATAGCTAGGAAGCGCAAAGACATTTCTGCAAGCAGCCCAGCCAGATACTTTGAGGAACCTGCAGATGTGCAACAGACCGCAGTGGGGATGGGATGTGGTAGCGTTAGAGAGAGTGCTGTATAAACTTAATTGAAAACTTCTCACTGCCACTGGGTTTTATATATAACGTGTGCCCACACTTCCTGCTCTTGTCAGGGGGTATGTGCAGAATGCTAGTGACTCACCAGTGGTGGGATTTTTTTCAAAGCTGTCATATGGAGGTAGCATCAAAAGCTCACCCTGTTTCAGATGTTGTTTTTTCCATTCTTAGCTATTCATGGCTACAGCAATGAAATGGCTAAAGCCACTATTATTATCTGTGCAGAAAGTGAAGAACAAGTGAAGTCTGCTCTCACAAGCAAATTTAATAATGATTTGCTTTTTCAAATTGCAAGCAGTAAGATTCTATTTCCAAAACCTTTATTTTTGAGAAGTTTATTTATCTTTTAACTAAAACCAAAATGCCAAAACATAGGAGGCAATATGTCTTCTTTGAAAGTGCATTATCCATTTTTTATAAAAGCCCGTAATTGATACTGGGGATGGAGCTGATGCTTTGAGGAGGATAGGTTCTTGTTTTTGCCCCCAAGTCCCTGATACCTTATGATCAAACTTCTGTTCAAGGTTTATGAAGTTTGAAACTGCAGAGTAAAGAGAAATGCAAAGCAGCTTGTGACTGCAGAGGGTGTGAAACTGAGGGTGTGAAACAGCAGATCTGATCTGTCAGGTCAGCTTTCTTTATCTACCAAGATGTAACCCACAAAAGATCAGGAAACTCAGCCATACAGCATTTGGACTGTAGGAGATTTTAAAAGGATCCATGTAAAGGTAGTCACTAGCACCATGGGATTTGAATATCTAGAGAAAGAGAGATTTGAGTGGATTGTATGAAACCTTGATAACAAAGATACCTAGTTCTAAAAAGCTGAATAAGCTCTGAGAAGTCCAAGTTCTGTCCTTACTTATGAACACAGTTTTCATGAATGTCTGTGGATATTCGATGGATAAAGTGCATGGATGGTCTCAATGCAGACAATGCAGAAAGCTGCTGTGTCCATCCGTTGTTTTGTTGAGGCCCGGATTCTCAAAGCAGCCTGCTGCTACCACTAGTTGGGAGCAGCATCTTTAGAGAGTGTGTTACTTTTATGCTTGTCAAGCATTTCCAGAAGCAATTCTTTGTATCTAAACATATTTCTGAAGTTTATGAACATAAATATTCTCAGTTCAAAGCTTAGTCCTCTGATATATTAGCCTTTTTTTCATCATGGCGTCAGTCCGGCAAAGCATTTAAATCCATGCTTAAGTTTAAGTGCACATTTAATAGAGTTAAAAAATACTTTAGGAATGTCCTTTATTGCCCTGCTGAACAGGGGATAGGCTTAAGTGTAGATGAAGCTGTCTTGTTGAATCAGGACTAAGTGATAATATGCTCACACTAGCTGAGACTGAGTGGTGAATTGCATGTGTTAACAAGGTGAAATTTCAGAGTGGAGGAGACATCAGAGGACATGGAAACCACATTTATTAACATTTGCTGCATCCTGACACAGCTATAAGACAGGAGTCTGAACTGATAGACAGCAAAATGGTAGGATTTTGAAATGCAACTTGGAAGCATTCTGGACCTTTTGCTTCTACATTAGCCTTCTGTGCAGGCCTGTGGCAGGGAGAGTTTCTTCTATTCTCATGTGTGTAGTCACATACCTTACTTTCCCATGGTAGGACAAATAGGCCACCAAGAACAGAAAGTAGGACATTTGGCCTCTCTGCTCTCTGGGAGGTGCAGTGCAGATTGGCTCCCTGAGAACTAGGACAATACCACGGAAAGTAGAACAGCTGATCACCCCATTCATGTATGTCTTGCCTTACAAATGTATCCTCTAAAGCTCAAGCTTTGAGAGACATTTTTGGCCTACTTAGGGAAATGTTTTCTGAAAATAGGGATGGATACCCTGGAATAGACCAAAATCTTTGCTTTCCATCTGGAGCACAGATCAGAGCTAGCAATCAGAGGAGCTAAATGCTGTGATTCGCTAGGCAGATAAACCTGACCGGTTCTCTGCATCATTTCTTTCGTACTGAGCAAACTCACAGTGACAAACCTGCCCTCCTCGACCAGTAGACATTCGCTTTTCAATAGCGGAGCATGGATGGATGATGTTGCACTGCAATGCGAGATGATGTTTCCTTGCAACGGAGAATTGTTACTAAATCAAACTTGTGTGTGTGTGTATGCACTTATAACTATATATATATATGACTAGAAATAAAAATCTTACTTTCAGTTAAGTAAAATACATAGAAAAAGACCACAGAGGGTTTTGTCACTCTGCATTAAGGTCCTCTTCTAAGTGTAATCAGGTCCATAATGTCTGCAACCTTGTTTGAGTGCTAATGATGCTAGTGGGACTGTAGCACGTTGTCGTGGGTTGGTAGGACCTGCCTGGGAACCATGCAGCAGTCTGTCTGGGTAGAAGGGAACATGATGCACAAAATGGGTCAGCTAGCATGGTTATTGGAAAGACATCGCTGTCAGCCTTGGCTGGGGGAAACCACCCCCAATGATGGCCACTGTTTCCATCTGGTTGCAGCTTGGTCTAATCCAATGCGAGTTTCTCACCTTGAACCACAGGTTACTCAGACCGGCTGTGCTGCTCTGAAGTCTAGATTCAGTCTTTTGAGACTCATCATTAGTGAAGCTAGGTATGAGGTTGAATCTTAATAGTTAGAGGGAGAGGCTAATAAAAAGGGAAGCCATCCAATTTATTTTCTCCAACAAGTGTGTTATGGTAATGAATTTGAAGTCTAGTGGCTCTGGTTGTAGTGGAAAGCTCAATGCCTTGAGAATAGATCTTTAATCCTCATGAATAGGTGTTTCATAAGCCATATGCGATGCCCTGTTTTGCATATTAATACCCAGAATGCTTATTCAGCTCAAAGCCATTTCATAGAAATGCTGTGTCTCTATGAGGCCAGACCAAGCCCTTGGGTGCTCCAGTGTTTTTTGCAAAGACAGCATCAGGCTGTTCTGTGCTCTTAATACAATAGTCTTATTTAGCTTTGAACTCTCTGAAGCCATTTTATTTATAATATATAATATTAAATGATTTTAGATTTAATGAAAATGTAATGGAGACCATAGGACAGTGAGTTTGGTTGACTTAGCCAAATGACCTGAGAGTTGTATACTTCATAAAGCTATTTAATCCTTTATAGGGCAACCCATTCCAAAATAAAGTAACACAAGGAGGCAGTGACTGTTGTGGTGGACATTCATGTTTTTAAAGGCCTTTAGCAAAAACTAGGAAATGAATATGCAGAGTGAATTGAGATGCATTCTAGCTGTGGCAGTCTTGCAGTTTTGGGTTTTTTTTATACGTATATTTGTGGATAGAGCTAGGGAAATTAGTGACAGAGCCTCTGTTGTAGCACTCGCTTCCACCAAGTGCCTGTTGGCCTTTATCCAGAGCTGAGGGCACAGTATATATAGCAGGGGCAGGCTCACAGTGAGCCCTTGGTGGAGGTCCTGGAAGAAAATGTGGAGACTCCCAATTATTAGAGTATGCCTGTGATAATGTCTGGGGAAGACGGTTTGGGCTGCTAATTCTGAGTCTTGGTTACGCTCCAACCCAAGCAAGTATGAGATGGGCCTTGCCACCTACCTTGTGGGGGATCCTTCCACAAAACCAGACATAATGAGCAATAAGTGAACTGTCACTTTTGTATAACAGCAATTGCAACTGATTTGCTTTCCCCAGCAGTGGAAAGGGATGGAGCAGGTACTGTTTTTTTTCCCTGAGTAGTTGCTATATATGCATATGTTCCCAATTAAAAAGTAGCATTATTATTTCTTAGTTAGGACTATGCAGCACTGTAGCTCTGTTATGCCAATAGGACACAGTAAATACTTGCAATGCAACAATCCTGCTCCACGGCAGTGACGAAGCAAGGCAGATTTCCATGTGTATGTAGCGGGGGTAGCTAATTTGCGTCACACACAGGTGCCTAGTGTTTGCATTATAAGTACTTGTCTCTGTTTGTATTTGTTTCTACACTTTTCCCTGTCTCAGGGGAGCTGTTTGGAAGAGACAGTTATGTTGGATTTGAGCTTCTGGTGGTATATAAATTCCTGGCTGGTGCAAAATTTAGGAGATGGCTCGATCCAGTGATACTTTCTTGATATGAATGTCTCTGGGAGGCACATGAAGCAGAAAAACAAAGCTAAGAAAAATGTATTAATATCTTTGAGACGTGTCTCTGAGTCCTCCAGTGTGGTAAAACAGGCAGGTAGTGAGTTGAAACCCTTGCTGAGTATGCTGCGAACATTTGTTTTATTCTTCTGTTCTGCCACTTTCCACCCTTGTCTGCTTAGTCAACATGTTGCATCTTACCTGAAACTAAGGCTGTAACTCCTATTTAGGGAATACTTTTCTCCTACCTGTACCAGGCCTGATCCTGTGAGGACCTCAACATGGACCTCTACGGTTATACTTCAAACGCTTAAAGGCATTTTGGTCTCTTACACTCACTGAAATCCATGGCAACTGGGTGCCTATGTATCTCTGGCACCACTTAAGCTTCTTGGACAATATGTTCAGAGGTGTACTTCAAGGTCCTGGTCCCCCAGGTTTCCCCCCCAACTCCCTCAGGTTGGGAAACTGGCTGTAGCATAGCTGTTTCCTGCTAGTCAGGACAGTGGTAGGTCCCATCATGGGACCAGAGCATGCCCCAGCTTGCATAAACTAATCATAATGAGTGATTATAATAATGGTTATAATAATGATTAAAAAACAATGAAAATGGTTAGGAATGGGAACATCTGTGTGGCAAAGCTCAGACGCACAGCCCTTGGAAACTGCGCTCGTGAGCAAAACCATTGTAACTACATTTATATGGATATGAGGTAAGAGCCTTTTTAAGTACTTTGGACGACACGTCTGGATTTCAGCTGTGCAACCTATGATAGAAACAGTGTTTGCAGGATCAAACAGACTAGGTGCCCTTGCAGTGACTCTTCCAGGTGTCCAGGAAGAGCATGCCCCCCCCCCCCCCCCCCAGCAGCCTGAAGGACTTCAGGAGAGATGTTTGGGTGAATAAAAAGTGTGCGCAGAGATAGGGCCCTGAGACCCAGCTCCTGCATGAGTGACTGCAACAGCAACATGCTACTCTGCTGACACCACCAAGGAGAAGTTCCCCACAGGGGACAAAGACAGCAGCATAAATAGTAGAAGCAGAGCTAGGCAAATAAGTTCCAGGTGTTTCTGGGTACTTAATACGATGAGGAGCTGTGCTGGGCTGTGTGTGTCTCCTAAGCAAGATGAAGGTGTGATATACAAAAGCCTCTGTGGAACAGCAGAAAATAAATAATGAAACCAACTACCAAAATCATTACTGTCCACTGAGGAATTCAAGGCACAAGCAGCCATTCTGAATTTTAATAGCACATCAGATCACCCAGCCTGAATTTTAATAGAAGGTCGAGTTGCATGCAGCAAACTGAGGAATGAAAATGTAATGGGTGTTGCAGGTGGGGGGGGGGGAAGAAAGGGGAGGAGATGGGGGTGAAACATCCTTGAGAGTAACAAAAATCTGTTTCAACCCCACTTATTAGAAAAGCAGCACTGGGAAAGTTAAGTAGGTGCTGCGTGTAATTAGCTTTTTGAAGACTGTCTCCTCTGCCTTTTACTATCATGGCTATGTAGGGTGTGTATATGCGTGCATGAATGTGTGCATCTGCCAGAGCTGTATTCCTCAGTCCAGTGTTTTGAGGTATCTCTGTTTTAGGTACCCACCTGCAGCTGGCAAGGGCATGGTGCTGAGTGTGTGCTGGGTATGCACTAGCTTAAAATTCAGCCTGACTTTGGTGCCCATGTTTTTATCACCTCTGAAAACAGAGGCATATATCACATGTGTGGATATGCACACACAGGGCTTGCAAGGGGTTAAGTGTAAAGTTGGAGAGAGGTTAAATACCTGCTGCAAGAAAGAAATGAGAAGGGGTCTAGGGAGGGCCAGCATTTTAAGGGTTAGATGCCAATAAAGGGCTGGAATTTTTTATAATGAAATTTTGACCAAAGAAAGTTTAGGCTGACGAGAGTATTCGCAGTTTTTCAGACGCTCGCTATTACAATTTGCCTGTCAGGGGTGTTAGCCAAGGCCTCGAGAGTGCCCTGGCGCTGCTGCGGTGGGGTGCACGTGCTGTGTGGGGTGTGCGGGTAACTCCACAAGCCTCTGCATCCGGGCAGGAGGAGCGCTGCCCCCTGTGCTCTGCATTTGCATTTCAAAGGGCCATATTTTTATTTTATTTTATTTTATTTTATTTTATTTTATTTTATTTTGAACTGGCTAACCTTCCAAGGCCACTGCTAGCCTTGCCGTAGGGTGGCAAAGGTACTTCAGAGGAGGAGCGTGAGGCAAAGGTCAGTGGCTCTGATTGCCATCTCGGGCTTTTAAGGAGGAGTATGCAAGGCTCTGGCACCTGCCTGGCAAGGATGGGAGTGTTTACGGCAGGCAGCGATGACTAACTCACCACAGAAACATGGAGCCGATTTCTTCTCCTGGGCCAAGGGCTGATCTTACACAGGCCAAGCCGCCAGGCTTGGGGTGAGGAGGGGAGCTCACTGAAAAGCAGCATGGGGCCCTCCGCCTGCCCTGGGGCGGTGCGGGAGCGAGGGGGAGCAGGCGATCACCTCCGCCTGGGACGGGGACGCTGGTTCATTTGGACTTTGGGTGCTTGAGTGCTTTGCTGCATGTCAGATGGAGCATGCTGCCCGACCATGTGCAGGGAGCCCTTTGCAAATGTGAGGCAAAACATGCCTATTCAACCTCCTTGAACCGCAGTTAAGTGTGAGAAGGCATTTCCCCTTGTGTTGTGACAAGCAGAGAGAAGACACGTGGGAGTCACTGGACCTCGATCGTGTGTCTGCACTATTGGCTGCCAAGTTTTTGTAATGATTGCGTTCAATGAAATTTTTGCCCCTTCCTCGTCCCTCCTTTTGACTTTGCATAAGCTGATTTCTAATCACGTTAAGATAAAGCAAAAGGAGTTTTTGGCTTGCGCTGCACAGCCTTTGGCACTGGAGTGCACCCAGAGACGTCCCTTCCCATAGCCGGTTGCACAGGGGGGTGGCAGCCCCAACCTGCTGGGAGCAGCCCTGGGTGCAGGTGCAGCGCCCGCACGTGCATGGGCAATGGGTGAAGATGGATAACCTGCCCCCTCGCACAGAGCACCTTCCCAAAGCAAAACAGCTGAAAAAAAACCTCAGCAAAGATCTCCAGACAAGCTGGTGATTCCTATGTTTTGCCCTGCAAATACCCCTTTGGGGTGCTGCTTTTCCGGGTCTGAGCCTTCTGCTGCTGCTTGGTTGTTTTTAGAGATGCAGTTTGTACCTTGAGCTGAGCGGGACCGTGCAGGTGCCTGCTTGCTAGCCACTTCCCCTGAATTGCACAGCCTCTCCCTGCTCGTGTGCCCCCGCAAGCCCTTTCTCCCTCTCTTGTTCATGCATTTCATATCTTTGCTGTTCAAACTCATGTGTGAGAGCAGCGGCGCTCGAGGGAGGCAGAGAGGCCTTTACAGAAACAAAAAGAGGCAAAGAGGTAGAGGGTGAGAGAGGAAATGGTGGTCAGAGCGAGCTGAAATGCTCCTGAGCTGCTGAAAGGGAGACTGTGACCTTCCTGGGTTGAGAACGGCTGGAAGCAGCACAGCTGTGTCCTTTCTCCCTCCTCGTGTGCTCTAAGCTTCAGAAAACAGCCTGAGCTGTTTGTCTCACAAATGTAGTTAGTCTGGACGTGGTGGGAAACTGTATGTGGTGAAACGGAGCCGTTCCCCCTGAGATAAGAAGCTATTCCCTCTACCTGCAGCGGGGCAGGCGCCCTCATATTTTTGCCACCTCACGTGGATGTGAGAAACGTTACCCAGGGAGGCTGCAGTGTGAGCAGGGTGGCGGTGCCTCTGTCCTTGCTCCCAGCTACTACATATTTTCCTGTCTTTTATGATAAAGCTGTTTGGGCCCAATCCTCTTCATGCTCACACTGCATCCGCCTCTCTGGCCTCCCCTGAGTTACCCAGGTTGCCACAAATATAACTGAGACCTCAGACAAAATGGAGACCTGTTTTCCTCTACTAATGCCATTGAAGAAGCATGCTCTCAAGTGATTGTCTTTTCTCTGTTACATTGGGAATGCAAAATCTATTCCCCCTTCCAGATCTGGGGAGGTATCTGTTTCTGGGAGCTTCTTCTGGACTTCAGAGGATTTTCTCAGTTCTGGACACTCGGTTACTAGACAGAGATTGCTGAGAAAAACCTGCTCAGTCATGAGGAGAAGTCTGTGACAAATGTGCCTAGGACCAGGGAAGGATCCCCCCGTTGAGAAAGACAGCACTGAGTGTTGGGGAGCACTGAGGTTGGAGAGGATAATTTAGGTCTCTTTTCTCTCTTTGCTTGCTCCAGTGGGGTGTGATCCCCAGGTAGGATATGACTGATGGTGGAAACACCGAGGAAGGGGAAAGTCTAGCTTTGTCAGTGAGTTGCCTGCTTTTGTAAAAGTGGTGATGGAACTGCCATATCTTGCTACCAGCAAAGAAAAGGCTGCGCTCATGGTGGCTCTGCGATGAACCAGGAAGCAGCAGAATCTCATAAGAAACAACAAATCCGAGGAGAGGGATTTGTTTTTCAACCTCGAAGTAGGCACAAAAAGTTGCATGAGGGTGATTTACATACTTAAGCAGGGTTTTGGCATTTGTGCCCAGCCTTGCGGTTCATTTCCTCATTCACTCAAACATACAAAGAGTGAACAAATGTTTGGTAAACAGGAACCTAAGGTTTCAATGATGAAAAGCTTTAACTCTCGCCCACAAAGCTGCTTGCAGCATTGGCTTGGAAATGTTTTTCCGAAGATCATGATTTGCCTCCTCCCCAATATCATGGGCTGTGTAGCTCCAGCCACCACCCCACACATCGCTTTGCTATTGTGTCCCCCTCGCGGAGTGCAGCCCCGTGGCTGGTGACTTGGCCGGCAGACCCCGCCGTGCTGCCAAGGGTTTGAATGAGTGCAGAAAGCTGACAGCGAGGTGGGCCCCTTCGGGTCAAGCTCAATGAGCTCTGGCAGGGTGAAGCTGGGAAACTTGCACAGCTGCTGCCCAGGCTAGATTTGATCTATGAATAACTGGAGAACTTTCCATCACCAGGGCTGTCGGTCCAGGTATTTGCGAGCACTTTACTTGGTGGTTTCTTTTTAGTGTGGTTGTTGGGCAGGGAGGACAGGATAAAGAGAGGAACCTTTCATGCCTCAGCGTTCTGCAGCATCCGGCGTTTTCATGAAACCACAAAGGATGTTAAAGAAAAAAAGAACAAGCACCCTGTTTATAGGGATTTAGACAGTCAAAACAAAGAGGGGGCTGTGTTGTTCAGTGATCACTCAGAGCCAAGGAGTCCAAAGACGTAGGTTCACAAGACATGAGTTTTGATGCTGGAGCCCATCCTGCATTCCTGCCCTCCCTGGGCCACAGTTTGCTGCCCCTCTCTTGTGCCACTGGAAGGGTTTGCAGAGCTGGGCACCACACTGTATCCAGTGTGCATTTCTGTGCATATTAAAAAGTGTCTCAGGAAGGTGACCTCCAACCTTCTGCAGCTGGCCAGGAATTTAACTTGTGCATTGCCTTTTCCACTTGGAGCCTACTGCAGAACATTAGACACAAAGGAATAGCTTAAAGCACCCCAAATGAGAACCGCACAGGAAAGAGTAATCTGTAATCAGGTAATGTGTAGTCCACGCATCATCAGCTGGTGCTGTAGCATTTGAGAGCAAATGTTCCCTTCCACCACTTGTGTTCAATGCAGATTTTTATGCAAGTATATAGTGGGAGGTAGCATATCAGAAGCAGGTCTGATGGCAATAGCAGAAAGACTGCTGCTCCCAAAGGTAGTCCTGATGCTTTTTAAAGAGTGTTGCGCCAGAACAATGGAAGTGGGAGGGAAAGGGTGATGACAGTGTGATTCTTAATCACTTTCACTCTCTTTTCTTTGTCCAAGCTGTCTGAAATGCAAAATGCAAGCACTTGTGCAGCATAAATTAGATCCTTTTAATGATCTAAAACCAGTGTCCCCAGCTCCTGGGCTGTGTGCTGACGGGGAGAGCAGTGTGAGAAGCTGCCCCAGCCTGCCACTCGCTTGCAGTACTTCATCCATCAAGTGAACACTCTGTAAAACAAGAAACTTCCTGTAAGCTTTCCAAATCACCCAGTGGCAGAGAGCTCCCTGGTCTTCTCTGACGCACATATGTATTTCTGCCACTTGCGGAAAGGCAGTGCTGAGGGGTGTGATATGAGGGGCTGCCGCACATCAGACTGAAGGTCTGTCTAGTGCTGGGTCTGGGCAATGGCAGCAGCCATGAGGAGCTGCTTAAAGAAAGAACATAAGAAGCAGAGCAAGTGTTGGGTGATCCATCCTCTGCTCCACCTTCCTAGCCCCTGGCAATGAATAACTGCATGAGATATCCTAAAAGACAGTGCAGCCTGACAGGTACCAGAGCTCTGACAGCAAGATATCAGAGTACTAAGATATTAATGACCGTGGGCCCTCATTGTTTTATCACTGATGAATTGCACTGAGTTTTCCAGGTGGGGGAGGCATCCTGTCCCTCTCCTAGCCTGCAGTCTCCCTGCTCCTGGCACTGTGCTGGGCTCTGATGACCGGACCACTGGCACCATTTCCAGAAAGGCTGGATAAGGGATGGGGAGAACATGGGAGAAGCACAACTCCATGTGCCCATGGGCACCTGGGACTGAGCAACAGGTGACCTGCAGCACCCACACTCTTCCTGCAGCTCTGTGCCTTGAAATGTGCTGTCTTGCACCTGATTAAAAGCTTCTCTGTGTCCTAGAGAAAAATGTTCCTGGCTATTGCTTAAATTCCTGATTTCTTCACTCTGTTGGAGTTCTGGTATCTTTTAGGAGGAAGAGCTCAAGGGGGCAGAATCAATAAATAAGTTTTTACTCATATTTTCTCATCACCCTTTGGACACCTCATTTAAGTATATTATTAGCAACTGAGACATTTCAAATATAGATAGCAATTTTATATGTGTGCTGCCTCTGGACACTGCTGATGCATGTTTCTGCCATGTGGGCTCAGTACTTCCTGACAGCAGGTCGTCTGAGTCTGCCATTATCTGTCTGGTGGGATGGCACTGAAAGGTGCCAAGCGAGAGCTCTCTTCGTTTTTGCAGAGAACGTGTGGATTTCTGGACTTTTCAAGGGCTTAGCCCTATTCCAGAATTCAGACCCTTCTGAGTTAAAAGGGTTGGCTATGTGCAGTGCTCTCGCTGTCTGAAGTGAAATATGTCCAAATCATCTCCTGTTAACCTGCAAGGAAAATATTAGGCTAGAATATTTTAGAAATTTTTGGAAAGGTGAAGACTGAATCAAGTGCTAATGTTTTATTATCCAACTTTCCCTAACAAGCTCTCCATTCACAGAGCTCCAGTAAAATTTTGAAGTCATATGTAGGGTGTGGAAGAGACCTCATAAATTCTAGTACTTACAGAATCTGTGAAAATTGTTTTCTTTTTGGGTTTAAATAAAAACATGCTCAGGGAAGAGCATTTGAGGATTTTCTAGGGAAAAGTTGTGGAGATATATTCTGAGTAGTCGCAAACAGTTTTCATCAGCTCAGTGGAGAGAGAGTCACACGTTGTGCAGGAATGTTTTTCCAAAAAAGGCTTGATTAAGAATCTCCACTTTACACGAGTGACTTAATGCTTAAGACTCAAGCGACTTAAGCATGTTTCTGCTGTGCCACACCGCTGAGGCAGAAATCTGCAGGCTAGTCCTGAGTGGTGTGACCCCAGCTCTAGCAGTGGTAGAGCTGGAGGAGAGGGAACAGCAGGTGGTGAGGAGCCAGGGCTAGTGAGCCTCAGGCCAGCCCTGTGCAGGGGTGGCCATATGGCTTGTGGAGCCTTGGCAGCAGCCAGGCTGCGCGTGGGGAGCTCTGTGCTGCCAACATCAGAGGGAGTCTTTGCAAATCCCAGCCTTAGATGCTTGGGTCACTTGGGCCCAGTTTTCTACTCTTTATCTCCTACAAAATCTTTTTCCTGTTTTCTGAGCTGAGAGCCCCTGAGCCTACAGTCTTCTTTAACCTTAGGCCACATGCACAACCTCCTCCGTTTCTGACTGCCACTGCATGGCCACAGAGCCCCAGCTTGCTTCATCATCAAGCGTCAGAGGAGGGGAGACTTGGCCGCTAATTTGGGCCATTTGGTCACATGCTTATTCATCTAATCAATAGATCTGTGATCCTCATGTACTGTTAGATATTCTTGCCAAGTAATGTTAGGTGATTATGTATGAATTCTCTTCAGCACTGAATTTGTGAAAAGTTTAAATTTGTTCCTAGAGGTTTCTGATGTCACTCACAGATGTTCACGCTGGTCCGTGATATTTTTGTAGAATTAACAGGGAGTGTGTGCAAGTGAGTTTTGGATATGTATGCAACACTCTTGTATTGCCCAGATGTATGACATGTAAAACATATGCAAAACCAAAAGCCTTACTTTAGGTTCCTTTTAGTTAAATTCCTGTAGCAAATGCCAGATGTTCCTATCCACCAGTAGCATGTAGCAAATTATCAGTCAAAGTACTTCCTAATAGACAGTGGGATTGACTGTGAGGTGAACAGAAGGTCAGTGTGGTATCCCAGGTTAGCATGAGCTTAGGAGGGATAACTTCAAGTTCAGTAGCATTATCCCAGACTTAGGTGCTTTAACTGGCGAGTCCCATCAAGCTAGCTAATACTTCCCATGTGCTGTCCTGTATGCAGCAGGGTTTGTGTGGACTTTGGGACTGACCATTTTAGAGATCCTGCTTGTTTGAAAGCCCTGGTCAGAAAGCAGATGAGTTTTCTAGACCTCCCAGTCATTATTTTTGATAGCTAAGTTTCTGTGGATCACATCTTCAGTGTTATCCTAAAATATATTTTTTTGTCATGGAAGTGTGTTATCACTCAGAGACAACACAAAGTACCTCAGACAGTAGGCAGAGAGCCAAAACCTGTCCTTGGATGAATATTTGCAGTTCCTCTTGACTCCCTGGTATCTGAAGGTCAAGTCTGACCCACAGTCTTCTGCAAAGCAAGAGAGATAACTGTACTCAAGAAGTTTTAGAAGGGCAGAGGTAGTTATCAGCAGTTTCCAGTTGCTTTGTTCTGATGATGGGGAGGTAAAAATGTGTAAGAGAAGAGGCAAAATGAACATACTGAGTATGACTTCTAGAACTGCACAATTCCTTGGGTTGTGGCTGCTTGAGTGTAAGGTACTTCGTTATCCGATGTTATAAGCAGTTCTGAGCTCCCACATAGCCTTTTTATTTTGCTAATGCTGAGCACAATTATGCCTTCAGCTGAGTGTATGTCACTTGCTACTTCTCCTGTCTTTGGCAGTTGGGTCCATATCACAAGCTCGCAGTTCTGTGCAAGGATAGTTGTGCTTGCAAGAGACACTCAGCTGGGTCCACCTACTCTCCCCCCCACAGTTTCAGGAAGACCTCTCCGTATGTAGTCCCATATGCAGACACCAGTGAGTCAGCAGTGCTAAATATTGTCTGCTAAACGCTGATGTTGTGCTTGGCCAACATGTTATGAAACTCAGTCCCATGCATAGAGATTACAAATTAAGTAGCCAGGCAGACCCTTCGGGCATAGTACCTAGGATAGCCGGAGGACTGATGTGTTAGAAAGCGTTGATGTTTTTTCTTTTTGGGGATGTGTGGTAATGTGACAGTGTTTGGTAGCGTTGTGTTTTCTGCATGTGGAGAGGTGAGGACGTTTGCAGCTCTGTGACTTGTATTATGACGTTGGGGGAAACAGCCAAAGACACCGAATGAACAGAAGGCTCTGCAAGAAAGCAGGCTTTTTTCCTCCCTGTTTCGATTCAAGCTCTTCCATCATGAATCCCTTTACAAACCTGTTCCTGCCACTAGCAGTACTGAGTTTACCCACCCCTCTGTGCCCGGGCTCCTACAACACTGCTCCCAAACTGGAAACGAGTGCGGTATTTTCATTTCTGTTACTGTGCCTCTCTAATCTTTAGCCTGCACTTCTAGGTGTGGGAGGACTCTGTAGTCCTTGTAGTCAGTTCAAGAGCAGTCTGTTACGCAGCCGAGGCACGCTGTGAGCACTCGCAGAGACTTTACTGCCTGCATTGTTTTATTGTTCTTGATCTATCAGGTTCATTGGCTCTAACAGGATACAGTTGCCCTTTCTCTCTAAAGAAAAAAAAAAGGACGGATTCACATGTTTATCTCCTCTGCACTGTTTTTCTGCCTTAGCAGACAGCCCCTTTTGCATCAGATTTAGCTCAGTGTAATCTGCAGTACCAAGATGAAAAGGAGCCTGGAGCAACAGGCAACAGCCCCCATCAAAGAGTGCAGCGTAGTTTGATGTAAGAATGAAATTTGGAGCGAGTGCTGTGCTCTGGAAAGGGATAGACTTGAAGCCCTGTCCTGAGGGAAGCTTCTAGGAGATTTAAACAGCAATGGAGCCAACAGCACTCAAAAGAAATGTCTAGAAAAGCCTATAATATTTAATAAAAATGAAACCTTTTTCATAGGAGTTTTTGGGCTAGCAATAATTTCCTATTAAATTGGATAGCATGATGTAAAATCCCCGTAGGAAAGGTTATAATTCTCTAGGAAACTTCAGAAGGCTTTTCCATGAGGATAGAGACTGAAGCCCTCTCAGGGCATAGCAGCACTCCCGAGCAGGCTGCAGCTGCACGTTTCCCGCAGAGCCCAGGGACGAGCCGCAGCCCGGACCTGGGGCTGTCCTGGGAGCAAGTGCCTCTCTGCCTCGTCGACTGCTCAGTCTGCTCCCACAACCCCACAGAGTGCCCTCTCTGCTGGTCTTTTCTCGCCACGTAAATACCTTCCCACTAGGCGCTGGACTGAGGCCACCAGCTTATTTCACGCAGGCCTCTAAGTAGGCTTCAAATGTCAATGACTTCCCTGAAATTTCTCTGCTAAATGAATTTGCTCTTTACAGGCAACTGATTCTCTTTGGGTGCCAGAATATTGCCTTGCGGTTGCTAATAACCTGGGCCAGAACTGAGCTGGTGATTTATAAAGGAAAGGTTCTGTATCTGCTTCCTTAAGTACCTGCCTTCCAACTTTCCCCTCCTCCGTGCTCTCTTTTCTGATCCCCTTGCCACTCACATTCTGAGCATTTCTAGCTACCTCTGAGTGAGGCATTAATGTAGATAAATATTACTGCACAGAAGTAACGGCCAAATACTCTCTGCATCATCTATATGCATGGGTTGGGGAGCAATTTTTCATTTCATACATCATTTGGTATTTCAGCATGTGGCAATTCTGCAAAATGAGGAAGGAGAATTAGAGAGTTAAAGAGCCCACCCTTTGTTCCTGCTGTTCCCAGCACTTCTGAGCACAGGCACACTGCGATTGCTGTGCACTTATTGGCCTGAGACACATTTGGATTAGCTCACGTGAATCCTGTGCTGAATCCTGTGCTGAACCTGTATTAGTTGCTCTATGCACTTTCTGTCTGTCTGCCTGCCTGTGTCTCTGTTTTTTGCTCAGTTGTAACACATCCGTGTAGTTTTAATCTACTTCCCACCCAAACCTAAACTTCCACCCCCCTGTATTCTATGCTTTTCAGTATAATTGGTCTCAGCATATAAAACATAACTACCAGCCCTTTCCCCTAACTCCAATAACAGCTCATATGCCAATGAAGTAATCTTCCCCACTGGGGCTACTCCTGTGGTTTCATATCACTTAATCCTTCCCTGTGAGCTGAGGAAGACTTTAAGGTAACATCTGCTCTGCTTTATATTAGTTGTGTTCATACTGAAGGTCCCATGGTTCTCATTGTTGTGCAAGTAAAAGTAACTTCTTTGTGGGATTCTCACATTTTCTGGAAGATAACAAATTCTGCCAGGCTAACCCTGCTATTAGAGGCCCCATTAAAATCAAGGGTGTTGGTTCAGTAAATTTACCCTTCCAGTCTGCTGGGCTTATTCCACTTGCCTATTTTTCCCTCGAGTTTCTTCATGAATTAATCTCCTCCCTGCTCCCTCTATTTCAATGATGGCTGAGAGTTAGGAGTTGGATCGCCCTCTGCTCAGCAAGCCGCAGGCTCGCACTTCCATGCCCTTGCTGCACGCCTGTAGCTGGCATCGTGAGCTCTGCCCAGCGGTGTTTATGTGTCGGCCCCGCTGCTGAGGCTCACTTCAAGCCTTCTGCTGAAAAGAGCTGCCACATTTACTTTGCAATCACTGCTCCTCAAAGGCAAGAAGCACCCTCACACAGCACCCTGCCACATCCCCTGCAAAAGCTGTGACAACAGGTATCGTCTACCCAGTGTTTCAGGTGCCTGCTGATTCCCAGGGCATATTTGAAGGTTGTCTGGTCTGTAATATTGCAAGTGTGGGGGGAACTAGGGGTGTCTTTCTGAAGGTCTCTCCTCTTTGTGGTGCCCCATGCCATGCAAAGTTCACCCATCTGCACAGCATGCTGCTACACTCCTTGAAGTGAGCCATCATTTCATTTTCGGTGACTTCCTAATGCGTTTGTTCCTTTTTTCTCAGCACCAGCACAAGCATCGCTGCATTTGGCAAGAGAACAAAGTCTTATCGTTCAAAGCCTGTGCGTTCCAGTATCAGCTGGGACAAACACACGATTGCACTCCTAGACCTCAATCTCAAAAGCCAGCTGGACAAAGAGTGAAAAGGCTCAAAATCACAAGTTAGAAAAAAACCCTCATCTTTATCTTGTCTCTAAAGGACTCTGTCAAGTGCAGTTTTATAGATGTTCTTTCTTTTTGTCAGTAATACCTTTTCAGAAACCTGAAAATAGCATTGCTTTTCCTGTTGATTTGTCCATCTGAGAAACACTGATTTCTCCCCAGCTAAAAGGATACAGCTCGTTTTGCTGATTTGGTTATGCAACTCTATTATCAATGAATGTCAGCGTGGCTCTGGAAATTGTGTTTGCTGGCTACGTCCTGTTTGTGAACACCAGCAGGGAGGACTCGGGGTCACGCAGCATTGCTTTTGGAGAGGTCACACAAAACAAATCTGTTTTCAATTTCTTTGCAACTGCGTGGCAGAAAAAGCATTTTTGAGGACTCTCTTCCATCAGGTTGTAAATTCTGAGATGCTGTGGGGGTGATATCTTAGCTGTTGCACAGTGCAGTTCTTGTATGTGCCCCGGCAGCCAGAGACGGAAAAGGCCCAGGAGGCTCTCATGGGCTGTTCCTTGTCTTGCTGCAGGATTATTTTCTGTGGTTTGTTTCCTCCTATTCTGTCTATTCTAGTTTTAACTGCAAGGCGCCTGCTGCCTCCTTGGGAAATTGTTCTGCGACTTGCTGGAAAACTTTCTCAGGAAATCTGCCCTGACTTTTAGCCCCATTTTTAACTTTTTAAATTTTACACTGTTATTTTTAATTATACTTTTTGCACATTAAAAAAAACTTATTTATCCTAGCATCCTTGGGATGTTTTGGACTGTAATATTTCCCCTCTGGCTGGCACAGCTAAAGCTGATGTGTAGACAGGTATATTAGTTTGAAACTGCTTTTTAACCAAGCAAAACAATCAATGCTGGTATAAAATACCTTATACCAATACCATGGCTGATTTTTTTGTGATAACTATGCCTGGAAAAAATTTCTGACATGCTTATGTAAGTAAAACAGAAGTGTAGACCTGGCCTTAGCCATGCTGTGCCTATCTAATTCTTTCCTTATAAGAATGTCTTCTGAACTTTTAATTATTCTTGCTGGTTCTCCCTGCACCACCTTCAGCCTGCTGGTCACTTTGGTCAGGACATATTCAGAAGGAAAGACTGCACAAGAGTGACTGAAACAGTTCTGGGATATGTCATGCAGCCCAAAATGGTACAGAGACTTTTTCTGTTGGTGTGACAGATTGCAAGCTCACGTCCAATTTTCTGTATGCTAACCCTGCAAAGTCTTTCACTGCATTTGGGTCTCCTTCTCCCATAGGGCATCTTAATTTTGGAATATTTCCTCCCTAGACATATCAGTCTGTGTGTTCTTCAAGCGAGGTCATTTTCTCCCCATGTCCCATATCTTTTTTGTCCTTTTGTGTTATATTCCACTCCTTGCTGGTGATTGTATCTCCTCCCCAATGTAGCATCAATTGCAGATTTAATAAACATGCTGCCTAAGGCTTTTTCTAGATCATTAATAAAGATGGTAAATAAAACTTGAGCTAACACCAGCTTCTAGTAATAACCCTACTGGATGCCTCCCAGCAATCTGATAGTTTGTCATTGATCACTATTCATCACTGAGCCTGAACGTCAGTGTCCCTGTGTGAGGTAATTTATATTCATTTAACATCATTCATCACAGAATCAGAGAAAAACAGGGCCAGAAAGGACCTCAAGAGGTACGATTCCAAACATATTCCTGAAATTTCCAGCCTGCTCTTAAAACCCAGCAAGGATAGAGGTTTCACATCCTTGCTGGGCAGTCAGGTCCAGTGCTCATTAGCCTTCCCGTTTTCCAAATGTCTAACCTTCATCCATCTCGCTGCAGTTCCAGCCCATTGTTTCTTGCCACACTCACAATGGATACAGAGAACTATGTGGA
This sequence comes from Apteryx mantelli, assembly GCF_036417845.1. Lineage (NCBI taxonomy): Eukaryota > Metazoa > Chordata > Aves > Apterygiformes > Apterygidae > Apteryx > Apteryx mantelli. The sequence goes on along the minus strand of NC_089980.1, from coordinate 58,610,767 downwards.
GAACAGATTATTCCCTCCTTCTCTGGAGATATCTTTTACATACTTGAAAATTATTGCATCTTCCCTAATCTTCTCCTGGCTGGAGTAAACAACTCCGGCTGAATAAATCTTTCCTCGTAAGTCTTGTTTTCTAGACCTTTAATCTTGCTTTCTTCCAGATTGTCTTGAGTTGGATAAAGATCTTAGCAGTGCTGGATAAAGCAGAAGGATCAATTATGTATTTTATAGGCACAGCTCTTCCTCTTCATACGACCTAGTATGGTGACTGCCTTGTTTGTGACAGAATGGCATTTTTCATTCATTTCAGGTTTCTGAGTTGCTGTACCCCTCCACATCTTCCTAATCAGTTGTCCCTCATTTTGTCCCTGTGCAGCTGATTATACCTACCTCTGTGCACAGCTTTGCTTTTGTCCTTATTGAATTGCATCTTATTTTTCAGAACTTTTCTCTAATATGTTAGGATTATTTTTAATTCTAATCCTGTTCTTGCAGCTCATCTCAGCTTGGTGTCATCTGTATATCTAATAAGGATGATTACTATTCCGTCATCCACTAGTTAATAAAAATATTGAACAAAACTAGAGCAAGCCAGACCCCTGCTGAACCCTACCCAATCCATCCTTACATTTCGACAAAGATATCTTCTTTCTGAATACAGGTTTCCAACCAGTTTTGCACCCCTCCCTTACAGTAATTTATCTAGGTCGTGTTTCCTTAGCTTACTTCTAGTAATGTGAAGTGAGACAGTACCAAAGGCCTTATCAAAGTCAAGATATAAGGCTTCTACTGCTATCCACAAGGCCCGTTGTAGGATGAAATTAGGTCAGTTTGACATGATTTGCTTCTGGCAAATCAGTGTTGCCTGTTCCTCTCCTCTGTTGTTTTCTAGGTGCTGACGATTAGTTTGTTCAATTATTTGTTCCAGCGCATTTCCAGGAACCGAAATTGAGCTGACTGGTCATAGCTCACTCTCTCCTCTTGTTTTGTCCTTTCTGAAGCCAAGCAGAGTGCTGTTCTGCTAGGAGTCCGCGCACCTCCACCCATGCTCTGTGACAGCTGCCAGGGGGTCCCTGGGTGGGCCAGCCCCTTCTCCAGGTGCCCTCAGTAGTGGGTGGCAGACTGATGCTTTCCTTGGCCTTCCTCTGACTACTAGTTCACATTTAGAATATTTTTCTGCTTGCCTTACTGTCCTGTGCTGGTTATGTCCCCTTTTCATGCCTTTTTGATTTTATCTGTACTTATTTTTTTACCTTTTATACCAGTCCTGAGCCATTTGCCCTTATTGCTGTTTTCCTTCTTGTCTTTAAGGTCAGAGAAGACTTATGAGTTAGCCTGTTGATCTCTCACTATGTTTCTTAGTCCTCCTTTGCATTGGCATAATTTATGTTTGTCCTGTTGATACCATTTCTTTAGACAATGCCAAGTCTCCTGATATTCTTTGTCTTTGGATTTATTTCCATGAGTTCTTGCTTACCAGTCCTCAAGTTATATGTGAATATTGCTGGTGTTCAACACATCTTATTAATGGGAAAATGCAAAACTGAATCTTTCAATGACATTGCATAATTCACCCACTTCCAACTGGACTTTCCCAACCTGTATGGACTTCTTGTTTTCAATCTCTTTGTCTCAGCAAAATTAAGCATAGTGAGCCAAATTCTGACCTCATTTACACCAGTAAAATCTGGATCAACTCCAGGAAATCACTAAAGTTGTTTTGGGCTTACAGTGATGAAAATGAGAGCTGAATCTGCCTCATTAATTCCCCCAATCCACAGAAAGTAAATGATTCCAGGAGGAAATAGCTCCACAGAAGGGAGCCCTGGAAAGAATTAGAGACTGACTTAATGGGATTAAGGGAAAAAGATGTTTTAGTGAATCCTCTCTTCAAAACATTCAAGGTGCCAAAATAAACATAAACACGGTTTTGGGAAGGAAAAGGTTAAAAAGCTATGAAAACAAAATATCTCGACCCATTCTAATGATGTCCTGTAGCAGAGTGAGCACAACCCAAAAAGACTGAGTCAGCAATACCTTACTGAATGCATGGTGTTTATCCATGGGACTCAGAGGATGGAAACTCTAGTTTCCTGCTTTATCTATGGAGTTTTTGCATTTTGCATTTTCAGGTCTGATAAAAGATATATGGAAACCAGACAGTATAACAAGCAAGGATGGGTGAACATGCCTGGCAAACAGAAACCTCCCTCTCGTCCCACGCCTGACCAGCTTGACATCCAACCTTTAGAGCCATTCTTCCAATCTTTGCTTTAGCTTTTTGTTCCCCTGTTAATTACTATCTTTGCATGTTTTTTTCACCCACTCCCCAACGTGCATGGAACCAGAATCAGATATGCCAAAAATAAATAAATGCACATAAAAGAGCTTGCTCCTGAAGTTTTGCTGGCTTGACAGGATGTAGTAGGAGCTGCATGTAGATAGCCTGCTTTTGTGCAGTCAGGTGGAAGGGAGAAATATTTTAAGCACCTGGCAAGAGCCAGGACCTTTTAGTCAGGCAAGTGCACCTGCCTGCTGGCACTGAGGAGAGCAGAAAGGAAGGTAAGGCACACTCTGGACTTATTAGTAATAGCTTGAGTCAAGTAGGAGTGGTTACCTGTATCTCCTACCTTCTTCCATCTCCTACCAGCGAGGTGGCTAGCCCCACTCACCCAGCCATCTTGATTAACCCACCAGAAGAGCTAGGGCAAAGTAATCAGATGTTGGTCAGATCTTTGAGTGTTGTGGACATTTCTTCTCTGTTTATATATAAGAGCACGTCATTACAGAGGGCAGTCATGTACTAAGGACACTGACTTTCTACTCTGATGGTCTGGTGAACTTTGAGGAAGAAATGGGTTTTGTGCAAAGACCCCCACTCTCCAAGGTAAGCTTGGCTAAATGAGAGGATTTAGAGGGGAGCTGAAAGAACAGTACAAGGTCTACAAAGCACTCCCTGTGGTGAGAGACTACAGGGGTCTGATCTATTTCACATAATTTAGAGGAGATTATAAGACAGCTTGATAACAGCATAGAAGTACTGCAGTAGGAAAGAGATGTCTGACAGGAGACTTTAATTTAGAAGGAAAAAAAAAAACATTGTGAGATCTAGTGGCTAGAAACAGAGGCAAGCCAAATGCAGACAAGAGGAAAAAGTACACGTTATATGAGGGTGGCTAACCATAGATATGTCTTTGCTACCATGACAGTAGACTCTCTAGACCTTGCAGTCTTTAAGTCAAGACTAGGTGACTTTCTAAAAGATGCGTGGCAGCTCAAAGAGAAGTTATGGGCCTGCCACAGAAATTACTGGGGAGGTTCCCTGGTTCTCTTATGCAATAGGTTACACTTGATGACCATAATGGTCTCTTCTGACCTTAAACAATGAATCTCTGACATTCAGCTGTGCTCAAGCGTGGCACTTCAGTGTACAGCAGTTTTGGATCAAAAAATAGCTGCTTTCATTGAATTAAACAGGAAAATTAGCAACATAGTTGCTTCAGCACCCCTCGTGCTCTTTAATTTGATATTTCTTTATTTTATGTTTTCCTTAAATTTTTAATTTTTAGTGTGCTGCAGAACTATGTTTTGGATATGCAGAATCACATTATAGGGGTAATTAGGAGGCAGCTGGAGGGTTTTGGCAGCTGAGGAGGGGACAACAAGCACTCTTGGCTCTTTGAGAGGCAGTGTGGATTTGTGGGAGAAGTACTTTAGATGAATGCTAAGACTGTCAGTAGGGAGAGTCAAAGAGGTTCACAATAGTATTTACATCATTTCAAAGTTAACCACTTCCAGAAGAGAACAGCAGTTTGCAGCAAAATGGGAGCTATTGTTCAGCCTGCAGACTAGTAATCTCTGGAGTCTTGCAGCAAAGGTTTTCTTCAATGCAGTTTAACTGGTTTAAACCCAAAGTATAGCTCCTATTTGCAATGATGGTGTTTACAGAGGCACAAAGCCAAACGCTTGAGGAAAGCCCCACTGGTGCAAGGCACAGCTCTCAGGGCTCTGTGTCCTGTAGGGCTTTGCTCTGGTCCAGAACCAGGGACTGAATCCACAGTAGCACAAGGATGAGATAGGCATTGCTTCACTGTGCCAAGATGAGTCCGTTTTGGAGTGTCTGTCCTCCTCTGTAAACATTAGAAACTGCTACTCTGCTTCCTCACCACCTGCGAGAGCTTAGATCTTGTAGCCAGAGAACAGCAGTTCACTTAGGAGCCTGGTTCTAAGGAGGGATAGGAGTGAAGATGGGACTGGGAAGGCAGGGCAGAACTGGTTTTCAGACATCACTAAGGCGATGGGGCTCAGACGCGTAAGGTGCCTCTGCATTAACATTTTCGTTTGGATGAGGGCTATTCCTTAGAAACAAATCTCCTGATTATGCCATGTAATGGCAGTTTGATTCACACCATGTAACAGGCTTGGAGCGCACAAGCTGGATTGGGAGATGAGATCCAGGAGTGCACCTGATGTGCTCTAAACGTGAATGAGTGTTCAGGCCAGGGCTCCAGCCTAGAGTCAATCTGGACTAAAACCTACTGAAACATACCAGCTCTGTTCTTGTGCTGCTCTGCTTGCTAACATAGACATAGCCTATACCCTCTGTGACTGTGTCACAGTCAAAACACTCTAATGTCTCTAATGTCACTTGTTTCCCAAGATCAGAACTGATTAAGTTAATTTATAATTTAGAAGACCCATCAAAGAAACAGTCTTGGTTATGATGTGATTATCTGGAAGGCTAGAGTCTTTAGTCTCTGCTCCATGACTTATTGAAGATATGAGGTTGCCTTTCTGATGAGAACCAACTTGTTCCTGTTCTCTCAAGTTTTCTTATACAATATCCCTTCCTTAAGCCCAGGCTGTGCTAATTTGCCAGTAATGGACAAGGAGTAATTTGGGGGAAATATAAAGCAAAGAGGTTACATCACAATGCTGCGCTCAGTTGTCAGAAGCCACAGTAATCCTTCACTCTCCCTGGTCCATATCTGCACAACCCCAATTTTCAGGGTGGGCCATGAACCCAGGAATTCTGAGGCTTCAGTACTAATCAAAAAGACCTGCAGTTCCTATATAGTGTGCTGCAGATCCCATAATTACTGTATTTAGATCCATTTTGTTATATTATACTTTGCTTTCTCCTTGTTAGCTTGGTTTTAATTATCCTTTCCATCTTTTCTTGCCTCTCGCTCGCAGAAGGAACACAGGGAGCACATCCAACAGGCAGGGCCAAGTCTTACTGGCACTGGCCTGGCCTCTTCTAGCATGTTGCTGGTGTGAACTATACTGCAAGTTACCTTGATCAAATGGGGGTGATGGTTCAGCCTGGGGTGAGTGCATTTTTCCCCTAGATGGGTATTGATGCTGTCTGTCATGGGGGTACTTTCTTTACAAATACACTTGCAGCAGTGTCCTAGCTACCTGGGCTTATTTGAGATCCTAAAGCACTTTTCACATTATTAGGACTGTTAGCTTAACTTATTTTAGCCAAATTCTCTTTAAGGTGGTTATACATTTCGTTTCCCAAATGTAAAATTCCCCTTTGATTTTATGTGGATAAACTGTTGTTTGAGCTGCTGAATATCATCAGAGGCTGACCCTTCCAGCCCATGCCAATGATGGGCAAATTGAATCCTATTTTATGTGTAATTTCTCAATCAGAGAACAAAGTGCTTTGGCAATCTGGATCAAAGGCACTATGTAAAAGTCATTATTATTGTTGTTATAGTGAAATGAGCTCCAGGAAAAATCATGTTGACTTCTCCTTTGTAGGATTCCTGCACTGTGGAGCCTTTGATGTCTTAATGGTCTAGCATCATGTCTTGTATAGGTATAGCCTATAAACAGAAATTTATAACAAAGAAGTAAATTATTATTTATTACATTTAAGACCTCAGAAGACAACTCAAAAATCCTTTATGTGTGGTGCAATGCATATACAGGGCCACAAGATGTTAGAAACAGAATAATAGGTGGGGCCTTTGGTTTGATCCAGCCATTTTTTACATCCCCTCCACCCCATTTTAGATGGCTGTTTGGGCAGGAAGATGAGATGTTAATTCTGACTCTACGTCTTCAAAATTGCAGTCCTTTGCAAATCAAAGTGAGCAGAAAGAATGTTCTCCGTGAACTCCATAAAGGGACTAGGGAAAATGGGGGGAGGAAGAGTGAGGGTAACTCAAGCTTCAGCCAGCTCTTGACATGAAGTCTCCTTGCTTATATTCCTGAATCCTCCTCCAGCTCTAAAAGACTAGGGCAGAGACTTTTGAAATGGATTGCCATTTGCAGTGACTCATCTATTTAAGGTCTCCACTACAGCACTTCTGCCCCTGCAGTGGCTGAAAAGCTACCACCAGTTCAGGGTGGCCACGGTGATGTGCCACTGAAAGCCATGCTGTGGCCGGCCACACACAGCTCTCAGGCAGGGCCAGAAAACCCCTCTCTTCAGCTCTCCCATTTGCCAGGCTACCTGGCTTGTGGCTGTTGCAGTGTACCACATCCCAGCGTTTTTCTATATTGATTTCCTGCACCTTGGTGCTCCCCAAACTCCTCTGAAAGCAATGAGTATATTCCCATGGCAACAGAAACACAAAAGCTCGGTAAGGTTCCTCTTCTGAAGATACCCAGCCCCATGTCTGGCTGTGTATCTCTTCGCACTGGAGCAGGTAGCAGCTTGTGAAGGGGATTGTTTGGGGGACAATTTTCTTAGCAGGAAGCAGAATGCGCAGTCCTAATGAGGCATTTGTCATTAACTTTCTAATTTGCTAAGTCTCTCCATGCTGTAAAATAGATGGGAGGATGGGGGAAGGCGTCTGCCGCAGTTACGTGTACATGGGGAAAAAACCCTGCCCACTGGATCAGGAAGGCATCAGTGCTCTATCCTGGTTGCAAAGGGTGAAACCAGCCTCACCCTGCACCGCCAGCCGGCTGGCAGTGCCAAGGCAACGGTGAAAAACACTAAATAAAGGAGAAAGCCAGTACCAGCGTGGGGTGCCTACAGATAAAAGGACACGAGTTATCTGGTTGCCTTGCGGGGCCCCTTAGCCTGGGGAGATGACTTAGATTGGATTTCACTTCTCATTTGTTTGTTCACAAAGTCAGAGATCAAGAAATGGGAATTCTCCAGTATTCCCTGGAGAATATTGCCTGTGTTGTGGAGACACCTGGAAACTCACCTGCCAAGGCACCTTGGGACAGAGGTCTGCAGCTGTGGAAAGGTGTAGTCCTCCAAATCCTACCTTTTTGCCTCTGTTGGTAATTGCACACAAAACTCAGTTTCCCTCAACTCTGCTCAGCTGCCATTTTATTCTGGAAGCATCTGAAGACCCTCCATAATGAATATTTTTCTAGGAAGTTGATAGGCCCCAACAGTCTAAAATTCAGGTTTGGGATATGCCCAGAAGAGCGGTGACCTTGCCTGCTCTGAACTCTGCATGGTGGCTCAGAGTTGGTGTGCACACACATCGGGAGAGGGGAAGTTAGCAGGGAAAACATCACAAAACTTTTGGAGATGCTAATTAAGTAGCTCTAGGTTATAAACATTTTTAATTGGACTAATTTTTGGTGTCACATACTATCTCTTGATGAGACGAGTCCTAAAATTAAAGCTGTTTTAATCTCTCTCTCTCTCTCTCTGGCTTTCCTTCTCTCCTTTGTTTGTCTTTGTGGTTACGAAGTAGAAAAGAAATCATTGAGACTTCCTTTGCTGAACACTGCTATTTTTAAGGTCTCATATCTGATTTACTTTAAATCTGACCCAAAACTCTACCTTGGGACCCCAGACCTCCTTTATCAATGTTGCAGCTAACACTCCAATTTTGTGTGTGGATTTTTAAGGAGGAAAGGCAAAAATTGGGCTTGTAACAGATGCTAGCTTACCACCTTAACTACAATAGCACCATCATCTAATGTAACCTTTGCCCAGGGATATTGCAGCACATCACTGTCCTCTTGTGATAAATGCTGCATTGTCATCTCTTCTTTTTTTTTTTAATAAATGTTTTCTAAATGACAGAAATGGTTCTGTATTGAATTACGAGATCTAAACACCATCAGGTTTTCCTGTCTGCTCCTTTATCACTGTCATGGGCCAAGCAAAACTCTTTAGGCTTTGAGGATGTTGAGATGGTGATCCAGGCTGTGCAGGTCATGCCCTGTTCTTCCCTGGGAATAGTTAAAGACATCAGATTTCAGCGTTCCCTTTATGAGCTGATTACTACTTCATGTGTGCCTGGCTTCATATCTATTGCGCAAGACCAATTTTAGCCCAGGGACTCGAAATTAATGACTCTCTGATGGTGCAGTGCTACAACGGCTTTTCTCCAGGGGCTGAGGAGAGGGAGGGGCAGAGAGATGGCAGGAGCCAATGCTCTTGCTCTCACCTTTCCATCTCTGTAAGCCTCCTGCTGCCAAGCACACGCTGAACAAGGCGCTCCGTCTGACAGCTGTGCTATTTTGGCTGATGTGCGTGCATATGTATGTGTGTGTGCATTTACTAAGGATCTATACCAACGGCAGCTTCCTATTAAATCCAAGAGTTTAGGAGGTTTTAAAGATGACAGTGAGGTACGAACCAGTTTCTGGACTATCTGAAAGGAAACCAACCAACCCACCCAAACTGTGGTCACCTCCACAGCCTGCTGGCAGCCTCTGCCTCTGTTCTTGCTCTCCGAGGCCTTCACCGTGTTTTCTGTCACACATCTGATCTTTCTCATCTCCTTGCCAGCTTCCCAGCCAACAGTGGATGCACAAGTCCAAGCGGGCCTTCACTGGCAAGGGGGCTCGAGGAGGGATGGTTAGACCCGTGCCAGCTGGTAGCTAGCCATTGTTCATCAGGCACTGCACTCTGCTCTCTGTCAGGCGGTTCCCTTTCTTCGGGAGAGGTGGGAGGAAGGGATGCAGCTGCCTTAGGATTTTCGCCAGAGCCCTGCCTGCTCCATACGCAGGCTTCAGCCCAGCAATGTCGGTGGGAGTCAGCCTTCTGGCTCATTTTTGTTCCTTTTACCTCCCTGCCACTGGGGTCTGTACATTAAACTTCAGCAGATCTATAACCTGCCTGCCAAGATGAGCTGGATACTTTTGGAAGCAGCAAGACATGGTCCTGGCAGCTTACTCCATTCAGCACTAAGGCTGGGTATTTCACAGCTTGCATAACCCTAATTTGCTTAAGGATTTTGCTGAAGGGGTATGATGACAAGGGTTGCACTGTAGAGGTTTTATTTCACTTCCAGGAGGCTGCTTGCCATTTTTATATTATCTCACACAGTCATGAAGCACTGCAGGTAATAGAAACCTTTAGTTTTCATTGATTAGTCATGGCACAGTTTGCTTTGTTAGTCATCCACACAGGCCACAGAGCCTGCAGCCTCCCAAAATGTGTAAGGGGACACATTCCTTTGCCACAGGCAACTTGGCTTCAAAATTTTCTTGAAGTGTTCCAGCATTGCACAGCTCTGCAGATAACGAACACTTAGGTGCCTTTGAATCAGATTTACTTTTCACCAACCAGTTATGCTACTTTTGGGCTCCTTGGATGCCACCCAGCTTGGCTGCTGCAGCTAGGCAGGTTTGTTAGTCCCTTCCCGCACTAGATCTGTGCCGTCATGTGCAATGTGTGAGCTGGCGCTGCCACTTACAGAAAATCCCTCCCCAGCTGCTGCTGTGCATGCTCAAATGGCACTTCTGGCAGGAGGCAATTCCCACACTCCACCTGTCCTAAATACGAGTAAGCAGTGACAGAGAAGCATAGCGACCTGTCACCGACCTGCAGGAAGGAGGAAAAGGCAACCATTTTGCCAGGAAGCCATTCCAAAACACTCTCTTCCTTAAATCCAGCTGTGAAACCCACTCTGCCAGGCCCCTGATATCTGCACTGACAGAAATTTGCTTGGTTCCCAGACAGCTTGAGGTGGGACCTAGCAAAGCCTGCAAGGAAATGTTGAAACTCAGATAACTCCACTTCACGTAAATTGAAAGAAAAATCCTGAAAAGCTCTTTATGGAGATCCTACTTTTGCAACAGTCTGTTTCGTCCTTCCCTCTCCTTCTTCCCTTTCCTCACCCTTTATCTTCTAAATAAAACAACCTACATTTTTGACCTGAATTACTTTAAGTGTCCCTTAAGGCATGTGAAACTCCTGAGACTGTAGGAGGGTTTTCTTCTTTGGTGAGGTTAAATACCATCATTAGAGATGAATATGAAGCTGGATCCCCCCCAGTCTGAATACTGCATTTGAATTTTGGAGTACAAGTAATAACCCTTTGCATTTCTGTAGTGCTGTCTATCAGAGAGAAGCTTGGGCTGCTTTACAAAGAGGCAGGCAATAATCCTGTGAGGAAAATATCTCTGCATTTTTGCAGGTGAGACACGGGGAAGTTAAATAATTGTCAGCGTTACACAGCAAGGACATGAATCTGGCAGCATCTGTATTCATCTATATCACAGATAACTCCAATGCTGTTAGCGGAGGAATTAGCAACAGACTAAAACCAGAATGCAAATCTGAATCCAAAACAGGAGCAGGAGTCAGAGTGTGCCTCTCTGAGTCTCTGGTTGGGGCCAGCCTTGCTCTGCCCCTCTAGGACACCTGCCCTGGGGAGTTTTCAAGCTCCCCACTGACTTCAGTGCAAGTCAGACCTTGCCTAGATGTTTACTACTGTAAGTCAGATGAATCCCCAGCATCACTGGGGAATAGTCCTGGGATAAACAGTGGAGTCTGCACCCAAATTTCATTGGCATTATGCCAGGCAGAATTTGACTTTCATTTTGCTGTGGTGGAGGGGCATACAGCAAATGTTTTGAAAAACAAGGCAGCACTATATTTTTGCTTGTGAGAAAGTCCCTCCCATAGAGTCGTATCTTTTCTGCTGCTGAAGGGCCTCCCCGAGAAGCGGATCCCAGCAAGCGATAGGTCAGAGGTCTGTCACATCAGGCAGGGAAGTCTCTGAAGAGGGGTGCCCACAAGGCCTGTCCTGGGCTGTCATAAGGCAGCAGTCTCAGGACCTAAGATAACGTGGCATCTGACAGGGAGATGCTGCGCCATCCCCCCAAACCCTCCTGAGGGCGTCTGAAGACCACGTGCCCTTGGAGGGGCATCAGCAGGACAGGGAGGATGGAGCTGCATGTCTCTGCCTCTTCTCCCGTTCAGACCTCACCCGTCTGTTATCAGAGCTGAAGGGGCAGTTAAACCCTGCATCATTCCTGAAGAAGCTGTTTATCAGGTCTTAGCAAATCCTTGCTCAAATTATATGTTCCAAATGACGGATTTTTGAAAGGACAATGAAATTGCTCATTCTGATCTATTTTAACACTCACTCCTATAACATGCATGGCAGACCTGGCTGTATTAAACCAGCCGTACTAATTTCTCTTTTTATAACAGTCCTGTATAACACACAAAATGCTTGACTGTGCAGGATGATATTATAAAGAAGGACACTGTAATTTAGTGGCTCATTTAATGTGAACCAAGAGAAATATGAGGCATGCCAGTGCTGCACTGGGGCTCTATTTATATCCTTTTTGGTGTACAGTATGACTTATAATAAAGGATCATTTTTATATAGCATTAGCATGGTAATGGAGCTTACTAGGTTACCATGTCTGAAGTTAGGAAATATTGTATTAGAAAAAGCTCTGCTAACACAGTGTAGGAATAGTTCTCTCTTCAGCATTAAATCATGATTCCAAGCTTCTTAAAATAAATATTAATGCACTGTATTTACCTAGGAATCTGAGCTTTTATTAATGTAACACAGGGATCTCCATTTCTTAGCTCAGAAGCTGTTGTGTGGAATCTCATGACGTTTGTTTTGTAGCTGCCACCTGGCAGGTTGGGAGTCTGTCGCTCAGCACCACTCTGGTGCTTTGCTCGCCCAAAGCACTGGGCACACCTTTGTCTGCCGGGTCGAGAATGGAGCCTGGGTGGAGGACAAGAGGCAGAAAGCCCAAGAGCCATGTTTTGCTGAGGAGCGTGATATCAAAGATTACCGGAAACGTTTCCTTCCTCCATCCTCAAGTGCAAGAAGTCCCCTGCAAGGCCAGTGCTGTGGTGTTGCCTCTTGCCCAGGCCGCCAGCGCTGCCCCTCTGCCCCCTCACCCAGGCTGGCAGGGAGCAGCAGTGCTGAGCAGGGCCCCACGGCACCAGGAGAGGACGAGATGGCTGCCCTACGGCTCACTGCACATCTCTCTCTGCAGAATAGCTGCAATCACGCTGCGCTGGGGGGGCTTACGAGAGGGAACGAGGAAGAAACAGGATTTACCCCCTAAGAGTTTTTCTGAAGGCCACACAGTGAGTAAGCAGTGGAGCCAGGATTGGAGCTGAGCTGCTCCTGGCATCTTGCCCCGTGCATGATTCAGAGCTTGTTTCTAAAGCTAGAGAACTGGTTAAAGTTTCATTTGTCTATCTAGAAAGCAGTGCGTTCTGTTTCCCATTTAAAGCTCTGGAGTCTCATGATGATTCAGAGTGCAAACAGGAATCCGCCTGTACATTGATTTTTAGTGCCAGCCAGCGTAACGCCTGCGAGTGATTAGTTCTGCCATGCAGGTGGGTAAAGGAATTAAATTGGGCTTAGAAATGAGGGGGGAAATAATGAACTGTAGCATCTCAGGGACCATGTGGAAGCTTGCACAGGCACAGTGATGTGCTTGCAAATGTCATTTTCACTGAAGCTGAAGTGTGAGATAGTGAAATGCATAGGGTTTTCTTTAAAGCAGCCAGCTGCACAGGGCACTGGAAGGTCACTGCAGGTAGATGATGTTTCTCACCTTTGGAGGAAGTGCCTCCCAGTCCTTCCGTTCTTCCGTACGGCTCTCTCGGAGCTAAGGAGGAGCTGCAGGGAGGCTGCAATATCCCTGCTGGGGCCCTGAAGGCAGAGCAGCTCCCCAGCTGGAGCTTGGGTTTTAGGGCACAAGGTGACAATTTGATGGTTTTTGGTGACAAACATTGTGACCATAACTGCAGACCTAATCCTGCCCCCCTTTAGGTCCAGAATGGGTTTGAGCAGTGGAGCCAGTCGGGCCTATGGGGTCTGCTTGCTGCCCTGGCCCTGCTGTGGCCCTATGAGCTGGCAAGTGGTTTTAATCCTTACAAGTCTTCTTGGCCTAAGCCAAAGCACATAGGGGTGGTGGTGTCCAGCCTCTTCCCGTTCAATGGCTGAAGGAAATCCCTGGTACTTCAAAGGAAGCAGGACTGACCTGCAAGAACAAGTGGCTGTGATAAAACCACCTTTGCTGCTGGTGTATAGTTGCACCACCCGGTAGCCTGAGAGAGCAGGCTCCCTCCTGGGTTTGGACTAAGATGAATCTCATTGCAAGGTCCCCTGCACATGCTGCCTCTCCAGGGGAAACCTCCTCTTCCTCACTGCCGTCCAGGTCCCCTGGAGAATGGCTGCAGGACACGGCCATGGTCACCAGCCGGGAAGGTGACATGCAGGAGCTGACAAAGCCAGAGCTGACTCTGCTCCCCGCTGAGAAAACTTTGGTGGAATTACCCAGCCACTTTGCATAAAAATGAATTAAGTAGCCTGGCATTAATTCAGACCCTATTTTATTAACTTGGCCAGAACTAAGTAGCATTAAACTCAGCCCCCCCCAACCCCCACCCCCCTGAAATTTCTTTTCTTTTTTACAGCCAAGCGGTAATATATGAAAGCATGCTGGCAAAGTTTCCCTTAGGTTACAATCCACTGGTTACTAACAAACACAGCGCGGTGTTATCACCCAGATAGGGGCTGAGCTGCAATTTGAGCTCAGCCTGGTTTCCATGGAGTCCCGACAACTGATCAGAGCATCGTGGAAGCAGGTGACCTGTTCCACCACTGACTTGCTGTGTAACCTTGGGAAAATTAGTCACTATTTATCCTGCCTGATTCTGTATATGCCTGAGGCCTAGTCGCATTAGGGGCCCTCGGTAGTCACCGGGTGAATGGCAGGGACTGATTCGGACCTTTGGGTGGGCTCGGTCGCTCTTGAGATGTGCTTCCCTCTCCCCGTTGACTGTCAGGGGATGGAAGAGCAATATTTCTTAACTCAGCAGCGTGCCTAAACAAGCCTGCGCCTTACTCTGTGCCTCAATTCCTCCGCAATATGGGAGAGACTGTCCCTTTGGGCTGCTGGACGTGATGCACCGATGCTATCCCCGCTGTTTCTGCTGACATGCATTTGAGGGAAGAATTTGGTTGCTGGGGCACCTAAAGAAGTGCAAAAATCACCGTCCGTGCAGGTTGCCACTTCTGGGGCACACTTGAAGTGTGGGGGAAGTCAGGAAGGTGGTGCAGGATGGGGGTCCCTGCGAGCGCAAGGTACCCCAGAGTGCCTGCCCCGTGGCTGTCCCGCAGGCACCACGGTGCGGAGGCATCCAAGTGCTCCAGGAGGAGCCTTCTGCTGCCCTCGGAGCCGTGCCAGTGGGCTTGCTGCTGGCCGGGGCACAGGGCGCTTCGCGCAGTGCTTCACAAGGCATTGCCGCCGTTGTGAGTCTTTGGAGGCTGTGGGGTAAATAAGCATATTCCTGTACCCTGCACATTCTTGCGCCCTGCTTAAGCCCTAGCAAGAAATAAAACCGCTCTGCTTTTCCTGTTTATTAGCAAGAATAATCCTAATAATACTTCGCACATCAGTAAGAGCTTCCATCTGAGGAAACTAAAGCACTTTATGGACATTAATGATTTAAGACGCTTAGCCCATCTGTGAGATAAGTAAGGAAAATCATCCTCTTTTTTACAAATGGGAAGCTAAAGTAAACCATAGTTAAGTGACTTATGGCCACACAGGAAGTCAGCAGCTGAGCCAGGGCGGGCGTCCAGCTCCCTCTGTCCCTGTGCGGGGGGCCGAGGAGCGCGGCTCCTCTGAGCTGTTCCTCAGCCCAGGGAGGCACTGGGATGTACAGCCATGGTAAATGATCCCCGTCCTCCGGGCGGGCAGGCAGGCAGGGAGCCTGTAGCTATTGCGGCGGCTCTGGGAGCCCCGGGGACGGGTCGGGTGTCAGGGCCCCTGGTGCCGGGGGTCCTGGCAAACTTATCCGTGCCTCTCTCCGTCACCTTGACTTCAAAAACATGCCAGCTGTATCTGCTGCGGGAGCTGGCTGTGAACGCTACTGCCATCTCCCAGTAGCTGCCCCGCTTCCCTGCGGAGCAGGCGTGGGGAGAAGAAACCCGGTTATAAATAGTCGGGTGAACTGTAGCTCACTGGGCAGCGAACTTTTTGTACATAGCTCCTTTGTAAAATGAAACTACCCTCTGCCTCCCCAGGTGGAAAAAGTGAGCGTGTGGACCACACCTCTCCTGTTATGTGCGTAAGTCTGCCCACCGGGTCCTGGCAGCACTTGCCTATTTAAATAAAATACTCATTATAAACCTGAGGCTCCTCGGTGATTGTTTGTTAACTGTTTGGAGCACGACTGGAAATCATACAATTTGGCCTGGGCCCTGGTTGAAACAGAATTTACCCCCCTCCCAGAGCCACCAAATCTCAGTTGCATGGTTCCCTCTGCTATGCAGCACTTATAAATAAACCCCCTTTCCCATTTTCAAAACAGCTTTTTTTTTTTTAACTTGGAATAAAAAAGAGAATCCAAGCAATAGTGAAAGTGCCACCATGTTGTGCTATTTTAAATCCTGCTTCCCTGCAATTTCGAATGCACACAGAGGAGGAAATCACTGGGTCACCCCATCCCTGCCTGCCTGGGCCGTTTTTGTGTGTGCCTGCGTGCACTTATTGTTTTATCCTCACGTCACCTTTCAGCCTTTGTTGCTCTCACTCCCTCCGTCTCTGAAATCTTTGATTAATAGGTTTGCTTGCTTTCTATATCTGCACATGTGGTGCATCTGGAGCAAGGCATGCCTCCACTTTGTTGTTGTTGTTTTTTAATCTCCCTACCTATCTATATGTCTGCATTATTATTATATGTATTTTTTACTTTACTTTCCACTGCCATGGCAACTGCTACGTTTGGCAAAAAGCTCACAGAGAAGAAAAGGGGCTCAGAGAGCTCAGCTGGCAGACGTCCAGTGTAATCATGCTGCAGAGCCGAAATGAGGCCTCTGGCAGCCCGCCAAGAGACAAAGAACAAAGATGTCAGTTCCCAGTGTTGGCGGCGGGGCGCGTTTGGCACCCTTATATGGTTTCCCAGAACTCCTCGTCTTGGCCGCTTTCCATTCCCTTTAGGGCAGCAAACAGGATTAGCACACACAGACTTGTTTTTCTCTTTTCTCCTCCAACTGTTCCAATGACATCATCCCTGCTGCATTCATTTGCCAGCAGGGTGACTTTGTGTTGTTTTTTTTTAGAAAAAAAACAACAAAAAGCACAATGTTTTAGGTAATGCTCGCACACCTTTCTCATTAAATTAAAACCCCCAAAGTGTGGTGAGTTGAGGCGAACGAAGCCAGACGGGCTGTGTGCGTGGGTTTTTTTTTTCTTTTTTTTTTTCCTCTTTTTCTTTTCGTAATTGAATTCCTGCAAGATAAAAATCTCATTTTCCTCAGCAGGCTGTAATCAGCGCTCGCAGCGCTGTGGTTTCCAACTGCCCTCGTCATGTGCTTCCTTATGAAACTCCGCAGAGAAGCCACCTTGGCACGGGCGCCCGTTTAAAGGGCCCGCGAGCCGGGGGCTGACCCCCGCTGCGCCCCCGTGCTGCCCTGGCCCCTCCGAGGGCCCCGCGAGGCCCAGGCGAGGCCGCCCCCTTCCCCGCGGTGGCCGGGCGCGCAGGCGTTACGTAGCCCGCGGCCGGGTTTGTGCAACCCGGCTGGGCTTGGCTGGCTGCGGATACCCCTCCTCCTCCTTCTCCTCCTCCTCCTCCTTCCCCCCCTTGCTGGATGCGTGAACCAGTTTGCAGGCCCGCGAAGCGCTGGGGAACCGGCGAGGGTGGTTTATTTTATGTATGTGACGGAGTTTTCGGTGTTGGTGGAGCTGGAAATCAGGGCCATACCTGCGCAGCTAAGGCTGGGTCAGGCCTGGAGCACCGCTCGGGACCTCGAGGGAGGTTTGGCCCTGGGCACGCAGCGTGCCTTTCTTTCACATCTGTCTTCCCCACACTTTCCATCGCTCCTTTCCACACTAAGGACTTTGTTTAGGAGAGTTTTTAGTTGCAGCTGGCCATGAAGGGTCAGTGGGAGAGATGAGCAGAAGAAACCACTGCATTTCCTGTCTTCCCCCTTGAAGTTCAGACCAGTTTTCTGCTTCTAAATGTCTGCTCACTCCTAGGTGTTTTCATCTCTCCAGCTATCCTCTTTGCCAATTAAATAACACAGGAATGCTCCATTCCCCACTGTCAAAGAGCCTTGAAGGCTATCATCTTTGGGCAATTTGGGCAATAACCAAGAAATGGCCTGTCCTGCTCCCTCCTCCCACCTTGTGACAACCCTTTGCAGGGAGGTCGGAGCCAGCCTGCGCGGAAGGGCTGCATCCCTTTTCTTCAAATATGCTTCCTTCGCGGTAGCGCTCTTGTTTTCCTTGGCGGGGACTGCAGGATGTGATGTTTGCTTCTTTTTATCACTGCGTACGAGAAACCAGTAGAAGAGGCCTGAAGGGGATTGTGTGCTTTAAATGAATGATTAGTCAGTGGTGAAAAAGCTGCCCATCTAGGATTTGTGCTCGTGTGTGTATCTGCTAGCTCTCTGTACAGACACAGCTACCTGCGTCTGTGTGCATCTCAGCCACATACCATGCTGTATATACACAGCACAGCATATAGGATTTTTCCTTTGTTTGCTTTTACTTTCTGTCTTGGAAAACCACTGAATGTTTGTCAGCGCTGAACAAATGGTAAGAGCTGGCCAGTCCAGTTTTTTACTGGGTCACTCAGTTTTTCCACCGCACACACACACGGATGGATGGACAGACCCACACACACATACACGATAAACACGGGTTGCTAAGAAAGCTTTATGTAAGAGCTGCTCAGTCGATGGCTTACAGTGCAGCAAGTGTTCTGTTTCCAGAGCTCCACATAAAAATTGGCAGCACATCAAAACCTCTGTTTCATAACAGACTAGAAATAGGATTTTCTAATAGCATTCGGAGAACTCTGCTTATTGTGCAGAGACCTGGAATTTTATGAACTGTTAGTGGCCCGAAGACAATGGCCTGAAATTGAATAGCTTCTTGCACCATGATGAGGATACGCTTTTACCAGGCAGCGTGTTTGGCTGTAGCCATGCCAGCCCTGGTCCACCTGTTAATAACAGAAGAAGTCCTAAGAATTAATTAGTAATTAATGGCGAGCAAATAATTACAGAATCAGCTGTCAGGAGAGAGGCCGTGGTGCCATAAGTGGCTTTCCCAGAGTGGGCACTGGCCCCTGCCCTCCTCACAGATGAAGCCCCACAATTTCCATGGAGGTGGGATGCCTGACGGTGCCCCTGGAGAGGGAGCTGGGCCGGCAGGGTCGGCGTGCTTCCCCAGGGATATAGTCGTTGGAGGCATGTAATTTAATGGGAAGAACATGGCACCAAGATGTTAAATTGCTGTAACACTGACTCCGATGCGACTTAGCTGCCTGCCTTCCCTTGCCACCCTCTAAAAGGACAGGAGGGATACAGACACCAAGTGGCTCTGGGCCCCGAATTTGGTGCCTGCTGTCCCTAACCTCCCTCCAGAGCCCTATGGGAAGAGATGTGCCCCAGCAGGCAGCTCTGGGACTGGGGCACCGGCTCCGTCACCCTCCACGGATTCCCCTCCACATGGACAACAAAAGGAGCCAAAGGAGAAAAGCCTCATAACCACAGTGTCTCAGCAAAGGACGTGGTGTTGGGTGCTTTGCCTCACCCCACAGCAATACTCATCTGCCTTGCTAGCGTACTTCCAGCTCTACATAAAAAATGCTGTACAAGAGCTGGGGCTTAATCATAAATGGATCGATGAGCTCACTACCATAAAAGTGCCTTCCCCTGGCAGCTCATCTTGATGCAGTTTGCTTCACTCCTTCCTGAAGCGGCTGGCTGGCTCACTGTGTAACCCTTACCTGCTCTCCTCATCTGACTTGGATGCTTAGAGGCTGCGCTGGTGCCTGGTCTGGCCCAAGCACACCGAGGAAGACAAGGCAAGCGTCAACCTTTCTCAAAGCTTTTTCACACATGTAAGACATAGCTCGGGAAGTGCTTTGCAAAGCAGAGCAGAGGCTGCTCTGGTCCCATGCTGTCTCTAAGACCTTGGGTCAGGCCAAGCCGCAGGTTCAGGGCTTGGCTCAGTGCTTAGGGGCAGGGAGACCGCAGTGCTGCTCCTGCCTGCAGGGCTGGCGAAGCGGGGCTGCCCCTCCGTGAGAAGACGGCAAGAGCCTTTCACTTGCTCTGCTCCAAGGCACCAATGGGGATGGCACCGTGCCCTCTGCCCCGGGCTTCTGGCCAGCCTGGCTTTATGCGTCAAATGTGCTGATGGCAAAGGAAAGGCACTTACTCCCTTTTTTTTTTTTTTTCTTCAGACACTGAAAGAAAGTGAGTGCATTAGATAGATTCATGGAGATGGAAAAGGCCCAGGTATTCATTTTATTCACTGCTCTCTCTCCTTGCTGATGAAGAGTTATCCCCCCTTGGATATTATCCAGTATTTTGTCAAGCCTAGTTTACAATGATTCAAGTGATGGGGCTTCCTTTGGGAAACTCCATCACTGTCTAATGCTCTGTGCTGTTAGGGAGTGCATTTCACCCTGCATTTGGTTTCAGCCATTCTTCTCTTGGCCTGTTTCTGAACACACCTGCTGCTTGTGGACTTATGTCTTCTCTAGCCGTCATCTTTTAGCCGAACTATATGTATTTAGCTCTTTTCACTTTCTCCATCAGTCAGCCTTAATCCTCTAATCATTTACTGGCTACCCTGTGACTCCCCCCATCTCTGCTGCTGTCTGTCTCCTGTCCGCCTGAGCCTGCCAGACATGGTCTAACTAGCTCTGGGTGGAGAGAGCCTCCTAGCATGGGGATGAGGCTCTGTGTATCACACAGCTCAGACTCGCATCTGCCTGGGTTTGCCGAGCGGTGGCTAGTGCTCAGCCTGGAGAGCAGCAGAGGCGGCTCTCTGGCAGCCCTGAGGTTCTCCAGCTCCGGGCCAGTGAGTGTGAGCTCAGTGGCTGGCACCAGAGAGAGCAGCTGGAAGGATGCTCTATTTTACACCGACTACTAATGGCCCAAAGGGGCTGTTCTAGCCAAGTAGGACTGCTGAGGCATAGAAATACCCTGGCCACACAGAGCCTTTTCCTTGGCCATGCTCCCTGCAGAGGAGCTAAGAGGCTTGGGTGCAGGGACTGCTCTGTGCAGCTCTGAAAAGGTGAACTGCAGGGCCAGTGCAAGCGGGACTGTGTTGGTCTTGTCCTCCCAGAGACCATCACCACTGCATTTGAAGACTGTCTAGTAGCTGGGTGCCTGAGCTGGATGGTGTAAATACTTCCTGTGCAGTCAAAATAACTGGATTGACCCAATTTATATGCCTAAGAGCCCCTAAAGTAGAGCAGTCTCCTTCCCTCCATCACCTTTACGGAGAGACCAGGTCCCTGACAGCAGGTGCAGTGAAATGATGTGAATACCCCTCCCCCCTTACATTGCATGGGAGCTGCAATCTGCAGCTCATTCTCATCTGCGTGTCTTCCCTAGCACCTCTGCTTGGAGGTGCACATGGGAAGCGGGGATGTCTCCCTGTTCCTCTCCAGCCAGCTTGCATTTGCTCCGGAGGAACATGCTTCTGTGATCATATGCTGATTCTGTTCTTGTCTCCTCAACGTATTTCTCTTTTCTTGTTTCTCTGTGCTTGCAGCTCCTCGGCACCAAGCGCTCTGTGCCATCCAGCTGTTAGCACCTCCACCCAGTGCTCCCACTGACGACAGAGGGAGTCCCAGTCACAGGGTCCCTGACAGACCGGACCTCTCGCGCCGCACCCCCGCTTCCTGCAGGCATTCGTCACAGCGTTCAGCACTGCTTGGCCTAGGTCAGATGCCTGCGTTACTCCGCTGGCCAAACCCCTTGTAGTGGGATGCAGTGCTAGCTCTCTCTTTTTGTTTCCCTTTGTTTATAGTACTCGATCCAGCTTTCAGACCATGCGCAAATGCTCTGCTCCCAGCCAACTTGAATTCGTTTCAAGGAAGATTGCACAAGAATTCAGCTCCACTGCTCCGAGCCAGGCCTGCTGGGCTGGCTGTTTTGTTCTCTCGGGCCCCAGTCCTGCCGAAGGACCTGCTGGCACAGACCCCTGGTAAGCGAAGTCAGTAGGATGCCTCATGGGCCTCAGAAGGAGCTAGAGGAGCAAAGTCCAACAGAGGTCAGGGACAGGCTTTGCAATTGTATTAAAAAGGGAGAGAGAGAGCGAGAGAGAGAGCGAGAGCAACAGAAGTTTCTCTGGGATGCTTTGCTCTCTATTAAAGCCATGCTGATTGATGGTAACTCCTGTTGCCTCCAAGTATAAATAGCTTTTATTCTCGTAATATCAGTCCCAGTCTCATACTGGGGCTGGGCAGTAAAAGCTTTGCTGCTGTGCTCTTTGCCTTCGCGGAGGAGCCCTGCTCTGAGCGCTGGGGGGGGGGGGTTGGCAGGCTCACAGCTTATATAAGCTGAAATAGCGCCTCTGAAGTCAAAGGGGAAGAGCAGGAGCCGTTCTGACAGCTTACGCAGCTGCGGACGTGTCCGGGAGGCTGAGCCACCCTCTCCCATTGACAGAGCTGAGATATCCTGGAGAAGTAGCTCACTGGGTTGCTGTTTGCAGTCTGTCTGGCCTTTGGCTAGAGAAAGCGCTTATTATCCCTCGTTTCACAAGCACAGTGTGTATTTCAAGTGACAAGAAAGCTTTGATTTCCATCCACAGGTTTAAAATGCTGCAGGCAAGTAAAAAACACATTCGATTTTGTAATGGTTCCTAAACTTTTTCAAAAGAATGTTTGTTATGTTTGGTTGGTTGGTCTGTCTTTTGACTGACCTTGTCAGCAAAGATATCAGTAAAAAGCTGATAGGGGAATACTTGGAAAAATCAAACCTATCTGCACAAGCACACTGCGGTAGGGTGGACCCTGAGAGAATTAGATGACCTTCTGAGCCTCTGTCAATTATTTTTGAAAAATCATGGGGAATGTAAAGTTTCAGAGCACAGAAGATTCCTCAGCAGTCTGTGGCCAAGACATTAAAGTGCCTCATGACTCCCATTGCCATTATAAGCAAGAAATTTTGTTTACCTTCCTGACACAGGAGCATCCCTATTTTGAAGTAATTTGCAGTGACTTAAAATCCCTTGAGAAAACCCTGTTTTTCTCAGAGGTGGGATTCATCTCAGCTAGCCACAGAAGCCTGGAAGTTACATGAGCGATGCAAGCTAATCATTCTGGCTCTTCTGATGGGGGATGAAGAGGAGGCATCTTGCAAAGTGTGACTCAGGTAAGGTAAGTGGGACAGATCTGCAGATCTCCCTTTCCACAGAGTATGGCAGGAGCCTAGAAGATTTGTTTAGTCTTACTTGCCTACTTTAGAGAGGACTAGCACTAAATGGTATGACCCACCCTGGAGAACTGACTTGCTGTCAGCCCTTGGGAGCAGCAGAGAAGGTGTCCTCGGACCAACAGTGAATGTACTGTGACAGGAGACAAGCGAGAGCTTGTGCTAGAGCCTGCCTGTTGTTCCTCCCTCTCCTCATACAGTATACCCCGCAGGGTGGACATGCAGACAGACTTTAAGGTCTGAGGGGCTGCTGTGCTGCCTGTTCTCATCTCTGGTGCAGCCTGTGCCCTACATTTCATCCATTCCCTCTTCAACCCAGGGGTTTGCATTTGGATGCTACAACTCTTTCTTTGGCTCTGAGCTTCTGTTGCTGGTTCTTTGTTGTTGGTGGTCCCATTATAAATCCTCATGAACGCAGAGATGCAGCCCTCCAAATTATTCTTTCTTCTGTGATATTTGCCGAGTGTTTTCATTTGAGTCACGATAATATTTTCCCCATACTTTCCAGTTTAACATAATGCTGATAAATGATATGACACTGATAAATTTTCATTTTATTTAAAGCTGTTTATCATCCATATCTATTATGGAAAGTCATCAATTATGCAAAAAGCGTGAATGTTTAACAAGCCTCTAAAGTGTCTCTATTTATGGATTGCATGTTGTGTCTTCTGTACTCCTTGCTTGTGCTCACATTAGAGAGGCTCCTCCATTAAGTATCTTTCTTGCACAAAAAGCCTGAAAAATAGAACTTGACAGGGGGATCTTAGACAAGCTGGAAGCTTGTCACAAAATGTGGTTTAGCTGTAAAAATTTCACCTCATGAGAATCCCTCACCTTGCCATTCAAAGCTAGGTCTAAATCAGAAGAAGACCAGTAAACTAGATGGATGCAGTGTGCCTTTGGTCAAAAAGCCACACACTATTGCTCTCCTGAAGTCACCATCCAAAGCTTATCCAGGGCCTTTCGGTAAACGTGAAGTTTTGCTGGTCTGGCTCTGGGTCCTTTGTGAGCTTCTGCTAGCACAGGAGTGCACACAGCCCACAGCCCAGCTCTGCTGGTGGGAGCCCAGGCAGCAGTAAAGGTCCAGCCTGCATGGACCTCACACCCTAACTGTTGCTACAGCCCATGCCAGCCCCCCCAACCAGGGCCCACTCCAAGACTGTGGGGGAACCACCTGCAAGAGCATCATTTCACAGGGCTGAGATAAAGGCGGCTTGGAGGGATTGACCAGCCCAAGAAGAGTTAGACGCTGTGCTCTTCTCCCCTGCCTCTGCCAGCATCGTGTCTGCCTCCAGGCACAAAAGGTGCCAGAGTCCCTCAGAGAGGGTTTCTGCAGCCTCGAGTCACCCCGGAAAAGCCCCAGGAGCTGTTTCCTAATGATCGGGGCAGGTGTGGATCTTGCTGCAGAAACATGTGGTTTGCAGAGGGCTGCTCCCGGGCTACCCCTGCTCAGTGCTGTTCTGCAGTTAGGGAACAAAACACTTAAAATGGCTGAGATGCTTTAAGTCATGAGGTTATTGTTTGGCTCAGAGCTGGCGCAGCAACCTCTTTGCTAAGAAGAGCCAGATTCTGCTCTTAGGGCAATCTCTTTGGAGTCACTTATCATTAACACCAGTGTAATTGGCAACTTGTTTCAGCATGCATATTAAATCACTGTAATGGAGAGACTTTACAGCAAGGAAAGCAGGTTAGGGAGCAAACATTAAACAGAGATCCTTTAAAGGAGTCTAAGACGCTGGCACGTTAGCTCATTTCTTTGTTTCCTTTCAAGATGCTGGGGGAGAAAAAAAAGAGTTAAAGTAAGGAAATTAGATCATAAAAACCAAATGAACTAAGAAGGGCTATGCTGGCCTGATTCTGATCTCACACAGGATTTGCCAATAAATCCAGCGTAACCCCACATACATCTGGATTTTCGGCAGCATTTCTGTGACAGCAGTGTCTGCCTCCGTCTATTCAGATCAGCTGCGGTGTCGGAGGGGGCCTGCAGCTGCGGGCAGCTCTCTGTTGCCCATGGTAATGTGCCACAGGAAAGGGAGAGTTTTCTCACACATCCTACACAAAAAATTAATTGTCGGGTTTCTTGGCTGGTCACCTTTTTTGTGCTGCCTTTGCTGCTGGTTCCTGTAAGTGTAGCCCCTCTCTCTACAGCCAGGTACTTATTAAACAGAGGCCGTCCACACCACGGGCTGTGAAATATTCTCCTCACGTGCGTTTTTCCCTTTTTCCTGTGTGGCAGGAGGCATCCTCTGAATTACTCCTGTGTTTGAAAGCCCTGTCACAACAACGTTATTTTCATCTTTTCTTTCCATATTGCCTCGCAGCTCCTGAGAAATGGTGCCTGGGCTGCGTGGTATATTCTGCCTCACTGTTCAAATATTAAGGGAGCTCACAGCTGCTGTTTCTTGTGGATCTACCTCCATGCCAGGGAACGGGGCGCAGGTTATGCAGAGAAAGCAGCCGGCTGCGGCAGCCCGCGGGGCCACACAGGGATTTCTGGTGCCTCGAAACCAGCCCGCTGAGGGATGCGGTCTCCCAGCCACCGCGGTGCCCCACAGCTGAGCCCCAATTCGGCTGCTGGGGACCCCCGGCCCATGACCGGGGCACCGCTGGCAGGGTTGGCCCCAGTGCCGACTCTGGGGCGATGGCTGTACCGCTCTCAGCACACTCAAGCCCCGTTTTTTCTGTGGGGAGGCAAGGTGGTCATCACGGCAGCTCTTGCTGCACCCCAGCCCCTTGGGGAGCGCCAAATCGTTCCCCTGCTGCTCCTCTGAGGAAGGAAGCCCAAAATACTTTCAGTTTCTGTCCCCTTGCAAAACCCCTCTGGGCAGCTGAATAATCTTGCAGGTGTTCTCTACGGAGGGAATATTTCTGCTTTGCTCCTCTGTAAATCCCTTCAGCACATGAAACATTTAAAAGGCTAAGCTGTGTAGGTAAGGCCTGCCACTTTCAGTTATCAGGCAGCTGAGGCAGAAACCCGCTTGCTGTTCTTCAGAGACAGTGTTTCGTGCAAGAGGCTCTTGCTCTAAGCACCCTGGGCTCCAGGGGCCCTGGCAATATGAATACTAAATGCTAAGAGTCCCACTGGCAATTCACATTGAGCAGGCTCCCCCAGCACCAATGGCGTGGGCACCTGTGGGGAGATGTTCTGCTCTTGAATTACATCTTAATTTGCCTTTAGCATTGGTAAGTGTCCTGTAGCTACTGAACATTTGGGTGCTTAAACATCTCTCCAAAGTAATTAGTTGTATTTTTAAATTACTTGCAATTTATGTAGTGCTGTAGGGGATATGTCAAGTTGTGACAAAGGACAGAGTATAAGGCCCACAGGACAGGGAGTGTAAGTTCTCTTTGCACCTAGCATCAATGTTTCCTGTCTGCCTGCCCTTCACGGCATTTGGTAGTCTTTGCCATGAAATCATTCATTTTCTTTCACTCTTCTTTTCCTCTTGTAACCATCAGGAGATGTCCTTGACAGCACTATGTGTCTTTAAGCCAAGTAAGCAATAATGTAAGAGAGGATTTGCAGCTATCGTGTCTTTTATTGAGTGCATTAAAAGCATGAGATCAAAGGCTGGCTACTTCCAGTGCTAGAAGAGTTCCAATAGCATATAACATGGATTTTTTTTTTTACCAGTTCAAATGGCTACACAACTTTTCCATTCAGCTTCTATTTTTTCCATAGGCTGACCAAATCAAGAAGGATGCCCTTTGAATCCTGGCTTCTCCCGGCCTCAGACTGCTCTTGTCCTGATCCAGCCTGGCTGCCACAAAGCTAGCTTTTCAGAACCTCACTGTTCTGCCAGGTAGAAACCTTTTACACTATATCCATAAGCGAATCCAGTTTCTCTTGTGACATATAGAGAAATTTTATCCAGTTTGGGAAGCTCCCTCCCTTCCACGATGTTGATGACCACAGATATTTGCAGCATCAGAGATGCTCACCCTCAGCCTTTGATGAAACTTTTGCCTGGTGTTCCGTGGGAGACTCCCCTCCGTCCCATCACCCTCAGCAGCCTGGTACTTTTCTCTGTGCGAGAGCAGCTCTGAGGCCACCGTCCTGGGGACAGCTTACACATCGCACAGGTTGCGTTCCTGTTGTGGTTATGCCAAGTGACCTGTATGGTGGCTTTGGGATTTTACTTTCTATGCCAGACGTACTCTCCTGGGAGTGCGCTTGTCTTTCCATACACGCATCCCATTGGTGCCCCAAATCATTAACTACCAGTGTGCCCTTTTCACTTTCAGTCAGTTCCAGACAATGAGTTTCCAGGTCATAGCATAAGTTCTTGTTGTTAATCCATAAACTATAGCCTTTACATTTGGTATTGTTCAACGCAATCAGATTTCTATTACATAATGTTCTTTCCTGTAGTTAAACAAGACTTGCTTTACTTAAACAGCTAGCCTCAGGCTAGGTTTAATTGTAACCTTCGGGTTAAAGCTCTGCTGCCTGCATACCATTCTCTTGAACCCTCTGGTCCACCAAACCATTAGCTGTATTTATCTCAGCACTTTAGCAATCATCTATAGCTTCTGGCAATGAAATCCAGCCTTGTCCTGAAGGGCTGAGCAGAGCATGTGCAGGCAGAAGGCTTGTTCACCTGCAGCATGGGGCAGCCCTCTGCCCGAAAGTGGACTTCAGCCCTCTGCAAAGGACATGCACTTTCCATTTAGAGAAGAATAAGACCAGCATGGCTAGAAGTCAGGTCACCCTGACTGAAGTGTAAACACGGTACCTGCTCTGGTGCAAACTGTGGTGGAAAACAAAGGCACAATAGACCAAACAGGGTCATTACACACAATTTGATCCAATTACACATCTAAACCCACGGCTCTTTGTGCTAAGATTTTTATGTTGTGTTGAGAGGCAGGGAAGGCAGCTTTGTATATAATGGAACAGCACTGAAATGCATCTCATCTCTCGGAAGGCAGCTGTAATGCCTCCTAAGTCCACCTGTACCTCAGCTGAGAGCACACTTACCCACGCACTTGTGGCCACTATTCCCTGTGGTTAAAAAATGTTGGTATGTAAGTTTTCTCTGGCAGTGAGCAGGCTGCAACTGCCCCCCTCCCCAAGTCCAGTGAATCCCTTTGGTGCAACAAGAGCATGACAGTAAGAGAAATGCCTGGGG
The DNA here is from genome assembly GCF_036417845.1 of Apteryx mantelli. Lineage (NCBI taxonomy): Eukaryota > Metazoa > Chordata > Aves > Apterygiformes > Apterygidae > Apteryx > Apteryx mantelli. The sequence continues at coordinate 58,583,232 of NC_089980.1, read as the reverse complement.
AAGTGAATAAACGCTCGCAGGCCAGCCAGCTGCAGGGTAAGGATGGGGTAAATTGCTGGAAGAAACTTTCCCAGCCACCAGACAAGTTCAGAGAACAATACAAAGAACAGGATATGAGGCACTTCCTGCCGATTGCTAGGTCTATGCCAAGGAGCATTTCAGCTTCCAGTTCTATCTTTATACCCCTATAATCTGAAGTTATTTTTTGCTATTTTCTGTCAATTTCTATACTAGTTTTGAAATTGTTGTTTCTTTTAGCTCTCTCAAAGACACCTAATACTTGCTGTAAAAAGTGGAACTGTGTCTCAGCTCTTCTGCCCTACATCTGCCCTGTCCATCCGTGGCTGCTCTCTGGGTGAGACTGAGAATATTCTGGTTCTCTCTCTAGGATCTGGCTGACAGAGCGAAGCTGATGCTTTTTTCTTTTCCCATCCTTCTCTCCCTCCTCCCATCCCTGAGAGATGGAGATAGTGGGTTTCTTGTTTGTTCTGCATTCCCATAATCTCCTTCTATTACCAGATAGACTAATCTCTATATCTAGTCCTCTAGAGGTGCTTCTCTCTGTAATATTTGAGTGCCTTTTGCAACTGCAAAAAAACCAAACAACAACAACAACAAAAAAACCCTGAGATTTTTCTCCCTGCTATCTTAGCTATCAGGAAACAGGTTTGTTTGTTTTTTAATGAATGCAAAAGAATGCAGATACTGGTGAGGAAAAGCTTGGGCAATGAGTTTTGCATTTCTTTATTTAGGCTCCTCCATGTATATCAGTTAGCCCAGCAGGTGGCAAAGCAAGAGATCAATGTTATTTCAGGAAAAGCCTAGTCGTTTGTGCTTGAGACAAAGTAGTGTCCCAGGCTGCAGTCTCCTGAGGGCAACGCTTGGCTCCTGTTGCCTAGAGGTGTTTTGGGCGGAAAAGGGAAAGGAATTCCAGTAATGCTGCTTTTCTCCTCTGTCTTCGAGGCTTTGAATAGCAGGTGTCCCTAAGGCAGCCCATGTCCACTGAAACGAGTCGAAGGACGTTCACCTGAGCAGCACTGCGATCCTGTCCACAGGGCAGCCCAGGCTGCCATGGAGCTGGCTGCTGCAGGGCCGTGGATCTAGCCCTGCTGCTGCTCCTTAGCTCTTTGGCCCTTGATGCCTCCACCTTCTCCTCTGAGAACTGGACTGACCGTCCTTGCTGGCTTCAGGATCCTCCCAATGCGTGTGCAAATGGGGAATGCCCCCTGTCACGGTCTTCTGCTCAGTGGCCCCAGTCCCTTTGCTGTGCCTTGTGCGTCCCACCGCCGTGGTGCCGGGAACTGGCAGCTGCGCAGGGCCCGGAGACTAAAGAGCAGGTCTGGGGCAGGTCCGGGGGCTCTGCCACTAGTGGAAGCAGGGCTTACACCATGTGTGCTGAGCAGTGTGGCTGTGCTGGGGGCACGTGCTAAATAGCAACAAGAGGCTCATCCTAGCTGCACACTGGTTACTCTGCTCACTGGAAACAGCGGGCTGCAATCACAGCTGCACTGGCGTCAACAGTGATTTGGTTGCTGTCCTGAGGCCGTGGTCTGTCTGCTGTTCCTTTTGCCAGCCTTTCAGTCCAGTTTAGTAATCCCCTTCATCCCAGTGTCTCACTCCTCAGCGATGATCCCCCAGGCAGTGTCAGAATTAGTGATGGAAAGCCACTAATGGCACAGTATTGGTTCATGCAGGGCACGTCCACATGGGTTGGCCACGGTTCCCGGACTTGGGACTTCCCACGTGGGCACAGAATACCATACCCCCATGCAACTTCATCTGTAATTCAAATGTGGCATGAATTTGGGGGAGGACTCTCCTATTGTTTTTGTGGATTCACCTGTCTCTTGTCTTGACTGGAGATGGTGATCAGAGAATGTTTCTTTTTCCTTGTCTTCTTTTTAATGTGAGAGGAAGAAAGTGCTGATCCAAGACAAAAAGGTTTTATTTTTCTCACGCCCCCAAAAAACAAGCCAAACAAAATAACACGGCAGATTAAACACAGCATTTCTCTTGACTCGCTACTAAATACTTCATGATAATTTGAGTGTTTTTACCTTACTAAAGGTCAAATTTTAGTCTCAAAACATCACTCCAGCATGAAAAGTAGAAGTGCATCACATAGAACTGGCTGCTTAGACCATTAATTTTATTCAAATATATGTATTTTGGCAACAGCTCTTCACTGAATTCAGCAAAAATTCAGGTTTGGTCAGCCTGAAGCTGCACTTTTCACTGCATTAAATATTCATCAGCCTTTTTTGCTTGGCTCTAACCACGGTATTGTATGATCCACTTCTTCCCTATATCTAAGTAGATAGAGCACATCCATTCTTTGGGATCTGAGCAACTTCAAGATAGGCGACCTTTGATTTCAAAACTGATGTTCATTTGTATTTTGTACATGTATTTCTTCCTCAGTCATACAGGACTTTTGCTACTTTAAAAGTATTTCTTTTGTAGCAGATTTTTATGCAAATTTTTATGCAAGAACTTTTTACTAGGTTGTTTTCTATTGATGCAGAGAAATCTTTCATGCAATTTGCATGCCATTAGCAGCTTCATAAGAGACAATCCTGATTCTAATGGCTCTGCACAATAAGCCAATAAAGCCAAATATGGAAGCGATTATGAAGTGCAATGCTGTTACACTCACAAAATGGCTCGTGTTTTCAGAATAGAGCTGCCAACTGCTTTGATACCTAGGGTTAGTCCTAAGAGTTACTATCTGATATTTTTCAGCAGTGTTTTGGTTGTCTTTTGTCTTCTCTTTTTTGCCTTGTCCATTTGCTTGCAGTAGTAGCAGAGACCACAAAACCAAAGAGAGGCCCCAGCATTCAGGGACTGTTGCCTTGCAAATGGGTGTCATGTGCAGCATTCCAGCATTTGAGGTGGAAAATACTGTTGGATTCCAGTATTGCAATAAAAATGGTGTTGTTATTTCACTTCTGTAGCAATGGAATAATAGCAGAGGCTGCCTTAAGGCACATGTGTTTGCTAGCCATTGTCCCTGTCACAGTTACCTTCCTGTAGGCATATTTACACCATATGCTACAAGTCTTTAGCACCTGTAGGAAAGACCAGGTGTCTGCGCTGAGCCTTTCAGCTCTGCTGCATGTCTTTGATGCTGTTGACACAGAGCAGCGTAGGCTGGTGGGCAGAATTACCAGCCGTGGAAGATGAATAACTCCCTCCCCAGTGTCAGAGTTTCAATCCGTTGCCTCGGGGTTTTCTTACAGAGTTTTGTAAACAAAGGATTCGAAATGAAGGAGAGACATCAGAACCGGCCTCCTGTTGCCAGAGACCCTATGGCTCTGCAGAGGGAGGTGTGCGGAAACCCACTGCTCCCTGGGACGGCCTCCTGCAGCACCCCGGGCCCTCCTGCAGGGAGGACCACAGCTATGTAAGGGCAGCTCTGTAACAAAAAGCCCCCCAAACCCAGGGCAGAGAGGGGCAGTTCAGCCCTGGTCTGTTGCATCGGTTATGTGGGTTGCGTGTGGTTATTTACCGATGTGCTGGAAGAGCAGAGACTGTTGTGAGAGCAGCAACAGAGCTGGGGGCTGCAGGCGATGGCCTTGCTGCAAAGCGTGGTTGCAGGTCAGGCCATCTCGTTGTGCTAGTCCTGATTTAGCTGCAGACTGCAGCACTGCTGTGGCAGTACGGAGCTCCTCATAGCAACAGCCCTCCAGGTTCAGGCCCAGACCACAGTGGGGTGGTTGTGATGCTGCTAGTCTAGCTGGCCGCCTTGCCCACTCAAGCTGCCATTGCTCCTCTGCCCCCTGTGCCATTCGCTCCTGTGACTTTCTGCTCTTGGGTCAAAGGCGTGATACTAAGTCCTGTGTAATCCAGCCAGCCAGGCCATCCAAAGACCTTGCCCAGGTCTCTAACCAAAAGGCGAGTGATGTGGCACTGGGGTTTCCAGTGTGCTGGGAAGTCGGAGTGGGAGAGGAGAGAAATAACAGGGAGGAAATGGAGACATTGCATTGCATCTCTTGTGGTGGTGCAGTTTGGGGCACCGGCACCCTATCTTCTAAAGTCTTCTTTCATGTGGAGGCACAGTATCTTTCTTACTTCTGTCTTTTCTCCGCAGTGGTACCTGAAGGCCTGAGGCTAGGACCTCATTATGCAAAGGATTGTATAAGTTAAAGGGAAAGGTGGACTCTCAGCTGAAAAACTTACATTTTTCAGTGGTGGGAGAAGGAAAGCAGATATCCAGAGCATGGAGTGACCTGCCTACAACTTACTTTTCCCTGCCTCCACCAGATCTGTTCCTGCTTCATCTGGGAACAGCAGTCATGGGTCAGCCCAGCCATCTGGCTCCCTTGTGCCCTCTCTTTTCCTACAGAACAGTCTGAAGTTCTCATACAAATTCAAGTATTTGTGCAGGCTCCTGGGAAATACATGAAAGGGCACTTGCTTGAACTGTGTTAATGCCCAGACCACACTCCCTCCAGTGTATATGTAATGTTGTGCATATTGTTAACTAGCTCAAGGTTTTCACATGCTCAGTTGCCTAATAGAGAGTTTCTTCCATCCGCAACAAACAGCACTCAAAAAAGTTTTTTACCTTCTTTGGTCACGTTCATACATGTTCCTTTTCTGTTTCAATTGCTCAGCCATTATGTGGCTTAAGTGCATTTGAACTGTTTGCATATTTTGGCCTGTACTTTAGGCTTCATGGTTATCAATGGCTTTTTTTATGCCTCTGTTTAATTTAAAGGTGGCTTGTAAATGGAGCCAACGCTGCTGAGCACGCTGCGGGAGACATTCAGAAATGCAGTGCTGATGAGCTAGAGACAGTGCTAAAAGAGCTGAGCGCTACCTTCACTAGTACAGGGGTCCCTCCTGCCTTGCCTCCAGGTCTGCAGGGGACACATCCCTCTGGTGCTGGCACCCCTGTCCCCAGCGCGGCAGGGCGGTCCTTGGCCCTCGCCTGTGCAGCCGACTCATCTTTGCAGGCTGCTCTAGATGGAGCCATCCAGTGACTCCCACAGCTGGCTCTGGCAGTGCAAAACTTTGTGAACAGCCTGGCCTCCTCTTCCTCCCCTGCGCTGGTCCTTGTGCTGGGAGCGCAGCCGGCCTCTGTGTGTGTGTGTGTATAGCATGGGAGAGGGGACAGAAGGGCAGGGAGCAGCATTTCAGTCTTGCTCTGTACATATCCATGTGTGCACACACACCAGCAAAAGGCTTTTTAGAACCTAAATTAGATGTTGGGAACAATTTTTTGTGACAGAGTTTTCAGAGCCATGGCATATTCACACACAGCCTTTCTTACTTTAAGTTCACTAAGTGGCTGTTGCTGCTACACCAGTCTGCAGGTCAGTAGCAACATGAGCAGGTGACTTGAGGGCTTTTCCACTTATTGCAAAACACTGAGCAGGCATCACTCACATTTCCTGGATCCACAGGGTGCACTGATTAGGCTTGGCAGTGGCAGGGGCTGCATCCCAGTTGCGGAGCTGTACTGGGGACTGAGTTGGCCCAACTGTGCTGTCTTCTGATTTCAAGGCCTCGTGTCTCTTCAGAGCACTGCCTCTGGCTGTACTAAGCCCCTCCATGTGCTGCACCGTGGGCTGGATTTGGCTAGGTCAGGCCAAGGCTCAGGAGGGCGGCCGGCTGTGGGGCAGCCTGTGCCACCCAAGGAGATGGGCTCAGTTGCCTCCCCTCAGAAGGAAGTGAGCCAAGTGGCATGGTCTCCTGGGGCTGGTCTGCCCCATGGCTGCCACTTGGACTGTGCTGGCTTAGAGCAAAGCAACAGCTTGGATAAGATTTGCGTACTCTTTCGTCACTCCGAGCATTGCTCGTCACATGGGGCGCTTGCTTTGCTATGTGTTGCCATTGGCCATGGCCCCTTCTTTTCCACACGCCCTGTTTTCTTCCCCAGATGTCCTGTGGCGGTTACACAGGGGTTTGCTGAGAATGTCGATTGCCTTGTAGATGAGAGACAGATGTTTCAGGTGAGCCTGAGAAAGTTCCTGGCATACGCTGCAAAAAGATGGATGTGCCATGCTAAAGCCATGCATAACATCCCCCCCAAGGATGCTGGATGCCTGTCTCATGAATCACATCTTCTCCCTCAAAATGGTTTTCATTTCCACAGGATTTTGCACTAATGCAAGCATTTGTGCCTCTTAAATTTCTAGCATCTGTAGGGCGTAACTTTATCGAACATTAAGAAAGACAGTTCAGCCAGCTTTGGTATGTCCCTCCCTTGTTTTCTTTTCCTGTTCTCTCAGCCTTTTAATTTTCCTTTTTTCTGGATTGTATATCTGTTTTACCCCTTACCTTTTTATTCTACAACTCTATTATGGCTATGTCTATGATTAGGACCCTATTAGACACAACTAACAAAAAATGGTCCCTTCTCTGAAGAGCTTGACTATGCAGTGCCTGTTTTGCCAGTTTTGCTTTCAGTTGCCTTCTGTCTCCCTTTTCCCCTCCTCTTTTTTCTGGGTATCCTTTTCCTTCTTTCCCCCGTGTTTTTATTCTCCTGTTTCTTCTCATGTTTTCTGGAGCTTCTTGGCTTTTAGCTCCTTGGTTTCTTCCCTGATCCCTCAGTCTTGGCTTTCATTTTCTTCACTTTCCACTACCTGTCTCCCCAGTGGCCTCTAAAACCATCTCTTATCCATTGGCTTCTGCCTCTGCCATGGACATTTGCACTCTGCTGCTGGCTCTGCTGTCATATCTGTGCCCCAGTGGAGTGCAGAAGGGAGCGTGAAACTTAGTTTCTTCTCTTTCATTCTCATGGCAGAGACAAGGTATATTTTAGTTTTATTCCCCGAAGTCAGAGGTACGAAAGCCCACTGGGTTCTCCTGCCTCTATGCCCTCGAGGAGTTGCCCATGGGAATTCCTCCCAACCTCCCTCCCAGGCTGCGTGAGTGACCTGTTGAGGTTTCTGCCCCCCCCTAACAGCAGGGGACTAAGGAGCTGGGAGGAGCAGCATCACTGAAATATTTCTTTCTTCCCCACCTACCCCTCTGTTGGTGGTCAGAGAGGATTACAAAAGCCACTCTTGGGAAGGTTTTGGCAGAACAGCTAGTTAATTGAAGGGCTGGCTGACCCAGACTGAGGCTTCCCTCACTGGTGGGAGACGGAGATGGTCTGTTTGCTGAGCTGAGCTGAGCCCTGTGCGGATGCCTCTTCCCTGGTTGCAGGGAGCCAGGCTGCAATGCAGCAAGCGACCCATATGGGAGGTGTCCTATCTCTCATGGCCCAAGACTTCCTACACTGACTCCGCTGACTCCAGCCGGGCTGTGCCCCCTGCAAGGTCAGTGTGGAGGGAGACACGCACACAGCTCCACGGTGGCCCTGTTTAGCCCTGCAGGCTTAGTCACCTCAAATGCCAAGTTAGTGGGCATGGAGCCAACATTCATCCTTACAAGCCCTTCCAGTGCTGGGCCAGCATCCATGGATTTTGCCTTAATCAATGCATGTCTTTGAGTATTACCCTTGGTAAAGAATACTTTAGCAAAATGATTATTTTTGTTACCGCTGGCGTACAGTTTTCCAAATACTTGGTACTGTTTGAGTTTATGCTTCAGACCACAATACTTATAAGTCAAATGTTGTGCTCCTCAGTGTTATTTCCTTTAGCTATGATTTTATTTCTTCTGGGGCTTCTGGTAATTCACTGTAATATTTTCCCCTGTGGCACTGCAATGCCTGCTCTGGCACTGAAGGCTTTCATATCTCAAATGCATGGTCCTGCTGACTATAATTAGGGCCTGACATGCACGCATAGATGCCTGACAGGTGGCGGAAACTTTGTCTCTCGGCCTCGCTCACATGGCAGGTTTGGAGCTCCAGAGGTGGCTTTCTTGGGGTTTTTCAGACACGTTACACAGCTTTTACTGTTCGGAACAATAGTCAGCAGTCTTCTGGACATCCTTGGGAGAAAGGACTGGGCATCCTAGGTTGTGCCCAGACGTCTTCAGTTTTTGGGAGACAACCTGAGAGAGCTGACACTCTTGTTGAGAGTGACAACAGAGACTTGTGGGACTGATCTTGGTTAAAAGACAATCTCATGAGCCCAAGCATAGAGCTGTGGCCTTGACAGGTTACATTTCTGTTTGCAATGTCACTTCCTATCACACTTGCAACTGAGGTAACTGTTTGCACTGTCATAACATTTCTTCTGCTCAAGCTTCCTGGCCTGGGACTCCGCAGTAATTGCCTCACGGCCCATTACCCTGGTCTCCAGAAGCTTGTTGGAGGCCAACACTTAGACTTTCCTCTTCCACTTATGAGTCCCAGCAGCACATGCCCAATGCTGCGTGCAGAGGCTCTGAGGCTGCCAAGCCTTTCTCTCCCTTTGAACTGCTTCCAGGTTGCTTGCCCTGACTTTTCTGCTTGACCCCTTGGCCATGCACAGTACTGTGCCCAAGATACTGTCGGCTGTGCTGGAGGTGGGGGCACTATAGACCTGGGTGCAATCTTCTGGGACAACTGATGAAACAGGTCCAAACCCAGCTCTTTCTGTGAAACCCTAAAAATATATGAAAGCTAATAGGAATGGTAGTTGTCAATAAAATTACAAACCATGCCTTATTTTAGATTTCAAGTTAAACTGCGGAACAGGTGCAGAAAGCTGCCTGGACTATGCCCCTGAAGTTGATGGAAATTTTGTCTGTTCTTGCAGGAGGAACAAGGTTCCTGGGTGCTGATGAGAAACAAGCTGCAATCTGATATATTGCCCAATATTCGCAGAAGGAATCATTGGCACTACTGATTTCAGGTATCTTTTATTAATACTGAACAGAAAATTTGAGCATGTCCTTTGTATGATATGGAACATTCTTCTGATAATCTGTGTAATCTGTAACCAGTGTCCATTTGTGCTTTCTCAGCAGCTATTTCCCTGCTTTGTCATTTCCATCATAATATTTAGAGAATTAGGTGTTGTATATTTTACTTGCAAGGTCATCTAGAGCAGTTCTGGTTTGAAATATTTGTACTGCATTCACTTATTTGCCTGTGAGCTTTCCCCAAACGTGATAGTTTCTATTGGCTGTTGTTTTGGGTTTTTTTAGCTCTTTTTGGGAAGGGAAGTGGAAGAGCTGGAAGGAGAGGGGAAAGGTCCTTCGAGTGTGGTTATAGAGACACATACCACTGACACCATGCAGTGATCAGATCAACCTTTACATCTGCGTGTCTGTGCTCTGAGCCACAGCCCGCATCCACTCTCCATCTCCACAAACACCAAAGCACAGAGGGGGTTCTCAGTGGCCATATAATAAGATGGGTCCTTGTTTCGTTTTGGAGACCAGCCTTAAGAGAGTATCAGTGTATTGATGAACTTAGTGGCACATCAGTACACAGAGCTAACAAGAACCTGACAGATGGTAAAACACACATATCCACACTGAGTGTCTTTTACACAGTGCATAATCAACTGGATACCTAGGGCATAAGCTTAAGGGATCAAGCCTGCAGCTTTTATTTAAAAATACAGTATGCTTTTACTTGTGTCACAAGCCCCCATTCTTAGGTAACCTTTAGATGTTTAAAGTCAGGAGGCACCATTTTGACCATCAATTCTGCCTTACATGTAGGAGGCTGGATCATGAGAAGAGAGAGATGAAGTAATCTAGTCAGGGGAGAAAGGAAATATCTCAAAGGAAGTTGGATTAGAGATAGGATTTGAACAGGATTGCTGAGGACTGCCAGAGTTACTTCTTTGCATCTTGACTTCAACTGAGATGGAGTTTCCTTCTCCTGTGTCAACCACTAGGCTTTGTGGGCAGCCAGGGAAATGGCAAGCACAGATTACTGTAATGAGGTGCGAAAGTCTAAAGTGGCAAATGGAAAGTCCTGGGAAGAGCGGAGGACTAGAGTTGAAGAGATTGATAAGCAGAGATGGCCATGATACTGCATGACATAAAAGCATGGAGGACTTTAAGGGGAGGGCTAACATGGATGGGAAGGCGACAGAGCTGCATTTCAAGGCACCTGAGGGGAAGGTAGGAAACTGTGCATTTTGGGAATCTCATAACCAAGAGAGGCATTTGGGGCACCAGCAAGGATTTCTACTGAAGGTAGCAAACAGGCAGCATTTCCCAGAGCAGGACAGTCCAGACAGGAGATTAGAGAGTAGGTAAAAGGTACAAGGTAAAAGAGGAGGAAGAGAGAGTTTGAGGGTATTTCTTCAGAGCCTTGATGCTGTGCTGCAGGCTGCAAGAGGAAACCCCGTAGCAACAGGTTTCCAAAGGGTTGCAATGAGATGCCAGTTCTGTTGGTGGACAACATCAAGTAGGCTGCAGGCAAATAATGTCATCCCATTGTATTATGCTGACTTGATTCATGCTGTTTAATGTCTTCCTGTCCCTTTTTTTCTAGTCAAAGCTATTTCATTAGCTAAAGTTACAATTGATCTGTTTGGTTCAGTTGTCCTCATGGAGGAATGCACTCTGGCCTTTGAGACATTCAGCTGCAGGCTGTGAGTTGAATCGCCAAGCTTAACCAGTCTTGGAAATTGTAGGAGGTGGGGCTGGAAGGATCATGGGTAGGCCACCTACTCCTCCCTGAGCCCCAGGCAGGATCAACTGACTAATGCCTTTTCCAGGCTGTTCTTAAAAACCTCTAATGCTAGATATTCTACAACTTCCCAGGCAACCGATTCCAGTGCTTCCCTGTCCTTACTCTTAAAAAGGTTTTTTAATTCCTTTGCTCTAATTTAAGCCTATTACTCTCATGTCCCAAATGGACTTAGAAATGAGATTACTCCCTTCCAGCTTTATATATTAGATGACCACTACCATGTCTTCACTGCCCACACGCTTCTTTGGTCCAGATGATCTTATCAATACAGTTTTGCAGTTTTATATTATGCAGTCTTTCCCACTTGACACCTTTTCTGGACTTCTGGCCATTCCCATTGCTCTTCTTTGCACTTTCTCCAGTAAGTTCACAGTCTCCCTGAACTGTAGTGGCCCAGACTGTACATATGACACTTCAATTGAAGTCTTCACAGCACAGAGAACAGGGGAAAAAATATTTCCTGTTTGTCACAGACAGTACTTCTGTTTATACACCTCATTATAGTACTTTCATTTTTCACTGCAGCACGGCTGTGTTCATTCATGTTGAGCTGTCATCCCTAGATCTTTTTCTGCAGAACTTCTGCTATGCTGGTTGTTCCCCAGCTCATCTTTTAGTACTTGATTACGCCTACCTAAATGCAGAGCTCCACTTTGTCCCTACTGAATGGCACTTCTTTTCCCGTATGTTTCTCCAATTTGTCAAGATTGTTTTACATTCTCATCCTGTTCTCCAAAGTGCTTGTTCTTTGTGGTGTCCTATGCTAATTTAATAAGTGTTCTCTACTCTTATTTCTTCAAAGATATTAATGAAAATACTGAACACTGCCAGACATAAAACAGATGGCTTCAGAACTTCATTTGATACATACTGCTGGTTTGACAGTGAAGCATTTATAACTGCTCTTAGTCTGGGTTTCCAACCAGCCATACACCCCTCTAATAGCAGTTTCTTCTAAACTATGTTTCTTTACCTTGTTTATGAAAGTGTCAGGTGAGTCAGTGGTGAAAGCCATATTAAAATCAAGATATAAGACCTACTATAGAAGGAAATTAGATTGATTTGATGTGATTTGTTCTTGTCAAATCAGTGCTCGCTGTTCCTTGTCTCCTTGTTGTCTTCTAGGTGCTGGAAAATAGTTTATCTAATTACCACTTCCAGTATTTTTCCAGGAATTGAAATTAAGTTGCCTGGTCTCTGATTCCTGGCTCTTCCTGTTCCCCCTCCCCCCTTTAAAGGTAGGTGTAAGTTTGCCTTTCCCAGTCTGCAAGAAACACAACCCCCTGCCTCTGAGCTCTGTGCTGATGGCTTCGAGTAGCTTCAGCCAGTTTTCCCAGTATGGTAAAATGATTTTCATCAGGCCTTGCCAGTTTGAAAATATCTGACTTATTTAGACACTCTCTGATGTGCTCTTTCTCTCCTGTATTCTTACCCTTTGACTGTTTGTGCTAGTTGTGTTAAACATATCGTAAAAGGGGCAACTTTGAGTAAAGACTGAAGGAAAAAAAAGTGTCAAACACTTCTGTGTACTTTGCATTATCACCCAGTAACTCCTTCTCCTCACAGGCCCTGCTCTTTCTTTGGCCCTCTTTCTGCTACTAATAAACACACTGACGCCCACTGCATGTTGCATTACTTAAAACTTTTTCATTTTGTTCCTCCATGTTTACGCTATATTTTTATACTTAGTAACATGACCCAGTTCCACTTTCTGTGTGCTTCCTCTGCACTTCTGCAGCTAATGGAGAGCTCATGATTTATCCAGTTCATCTCTTACTAGCCTTCTTTGGTGCTTGTGCTAAGTAGTAGCACTGAGCAGTTCACAGGTAGTTCTTCAGCACTTCTTTTGTGCATGTGCCCTCCATACAACTTCCTTAGAGCGCTGTCAACTCTCCAAAAGTCCTTTCTGACTTGGATTTGTTCCCCTGAGATCTTGTGTAGTGACACCCTGAGTTAGCTCAAGTCTGTATCCTTGAAGTCCCCTGTTTTGTCTCTGTTTTTTTTCCCTGCCTCCTTTCCTAGAAGTCATGAATGCTACCACTTCAAGGTCACTCTCACCCCAGTAACTTTTCACCTTCACCTCCACAATCAAGTTTTGCAGAGTATCTAGTCAGGAAGAAGTTAAAGAGATGATAGCTGTACTCAGTTCAAGGAAGAGCACAAAAGGAGTACTGGAATACAGCTGAACAGATACGCCCCTGCATATTTAGCACTCACTTGTGTCAGGAAAAATTAATATTACCTTTCACAATTATCTGCCCCGTCTATGAACTTGTCATTAAATTTCAGGACATCTTGCTAATAGTGGTGAAAATGTTTGTGTTATTTGTGTAAAGCATGAACAGTACAAACATGTTATTAAAATACTTATCTTCTCCATCTGCCTGTCTCAGGATTCTTTTATGGTACCTATTATGTCTATGTACAATGAGAGGGCTTAAACTTTACAAAACATTTAGAAGTTCTATGTGTAATAAACAGATAATTAGATTCTTCTTTATTCAATTAAGCATTGACATTAAAGTGTGTTTTTAATCATGGAGGCTCAAGCCAATAAGAGCTATTTCATCATCACTGTCACAGCATCAAGGAGTCCTCATTACGAGGCAGAACTCGCTGTGCTCCGTGCTCTGGAAGCGCTATTGAACATGGCTCCAGCTTCTAAATGGCCAACCAAGATGTATCTGGCCTTCAAGACTAGATTAATCTTTTCCGGCCAGTTATACATGCACTGTGTGCATTGTTCCTGGTAATATCTCACCCTAGCTGGATTAATGCTAGAACAGCTTTACCTAAATGTAGCTTCCCGCTCAAAACTTCCAGTAAAAACCTTGCTTGTGGAAGCTGCTTCTCCTATATTCTTTGCTGCCATCCCACCCAAGCTGACCCTCTTTGAGCCCAGGGCTGTCTCCCATGCGCAAGAGGTCCTAGGTGCTGAGTGAGGGGTGGTTGCCAATTGCCCAGCCCCTGTGCTCTTCTGGGAAAGCTCCCTTGAGCTGGGTGAAGGCGAGTTTGCTTTCGGCTGTCATTAGTGGTTTTGATGTGTTCTTGCTGAAGAGCCTTTAAACACGAAGCTATTTGCCTGTAAGCACTGTTGGCAGGGTGGCCATTAACTCTTCTGCAAGTTATTTTAATAACATTATTGATTCCATTACTTCGCTATAGTTTAGCTCCACTACATCAAGTCTTGGCATTAGGGTGAAGAAGCAGCTACTTAACTGAGTAGAACTGATGTTTCTTTATGGGATACCCAGAACCAAAGAGAACTCCTGGAGTTCCCATGGATGCTTGCCTAAAATTTGGGATGGTTTCTAAGGGAGTTTTTGCCTTTATTCTAACATCCCAATCAACCATATGAGTACAATTTCATAACTGACTCCTCTATATGCACTTGATATAGAATTGTATAAAAAGAAAACATTCTTCAACTGTTATGGAAGAGCTGTGACTATCCGCTGATAGCTGGTATTCTTGAAACAGGTCTGATTTCATGTCCTTATCTAGCAGTAGTTGATCTGATGCATCCTCTGATGATTGCTCTGAGTTGTAGGAAGCTCCTTTGGAAAGTGTAGAAACTTTCAAACCTCAAAGAGAATAAACCAATCACAGGTGGTTGATTGGGTGAGCTGCAATGCTAAATGCTGCATATTCCATTACTCAGCTGGGTCTCAGAAAGCTGATTCCTCATAAAAACACAAATTTACAAACTGCTTTGGTAGTACGTTTCTTTTATGGTCTAATCCAGAATCCACTGACATCAACTGGAGAACTCTCCCGGTTATGCTTTTGGACTTTGGATCAGACTTTATAATGCTTCAAAAAAGCTGTGAAAAGCTGTGGGAAGATTTGAGAAGCTTCCCATGGATGCCATGGATGGGTAATTTATTTATCATTTTTAAACATATACCTAGAGGTGTAGACAACTGGCATATTTACATTAAGCAAATGTTATTCTGGTTAAAAGAAATCATACTGCTGGCAAGCAAAGAACCCCCTGATATTGTAGCTCATCTTTCCTAAAGTAAAATCAAAAGTAGCAATGCCAGCTCATCATTTCAAGCTTCCTGAAACAAAACATCTATTAAAAGTAATTCACCTCAGGCAAGAGCCTGTTGTAACAGAGAGACTTTCCACTGTGCTCTGAGATGGCAACATAGTTAATCCTGCTGGATCAAAAATGGACTGGCAACTGGCAGCAATGAAAATGTCCCTCTGAGAAGACCTGGCTGCCCCAAACCGAGCACCTGGCACCCACTGCAGCCAGGTTCAAACCTCTTGTTGACTTCTGTGAGACAGGATAGAAAGCCACACGTCAGTCCCATGACTCTTCATGCTATTAGCACTTATGCAGAAATAACCGGAAAGACAATTTACCCTAACTTGTGTCTTGGCAAAGTGAGGATAATGTGTGCACCTGCAAGAGAAGCTGTAGTTGGAAAGTCAGCACCAACAGTCTCCAAGCACATAAAGTGGGCATGCTTAGATTTCACTGACTATTTAGCATTCATGTCATCATTAATACGGAATTATTCCTATTCAGCACACTCTGTCCATCCTATTTCTTTGTCCTCTCCTATATGTGTTTATCTTTTTGTCTGAATGTGTGGAGTTCTCTAAAATGGTCGACTTTTCCTTTCCTCTTCCTTTCCCAGCTCCTTCACTCTCCATCTCCATTCCAGTATGTCTTAACAAGGAAATGATTTTTGTCCAAAGAAAGGTTTTGTTTTGGATACCATTACCTGGGTAAAGATTGCTTCTTTTTGTCAAACTTTCTGCTTAATCACAACACCAAAAAATGCCATTGGAATCCAAAAAGATAAAGCACTCAGGTGTAAGGGGTCTTTTAAAATAAGTTTTCTGTATTATGCAATTATGCAGATACATATTTTACCTTCTCTACCTTAAATCAGTTGATGAATATTTTCTTTAATTGAAATGTTGTGATATAAAAGGAAGCTCACTCAAGACTGGCTTGTGAAAATGACCATGGGGGACAGCCTTCCTCAGAACAGGTGGTATCGCGGTGCCAGAAAGCAGAGGTAATGGGCTATCAGCTGCTCATGATACAGCGGGCAGCCAGTTGTGTTCCCTGGTCAAGCAGTAGCATCTGCTTAAACAGGGCAAAGAGATGGGTTTCAATTACTTTTTCTTTCTCTGCCTCTTGGCTGGACTCATTCTAGACCCCGGCAGGATGGCAGAGGCTGTGCTGGATGTCCCTGTGCTGCATCCCACAGCACTTCTGGTGCCCCAGCTAGGGCCCTTGGAGTTGGCCTGCTCCTCCTGCAGCCCATGTGTCCACACTGGTCACCTGTCTAACAAGACAAAGCCTTGATGGAGCCCAAATGTCTGTCTGTGTCATATGTGTCATGAGGTGTGCTGCTCTGGGAAGGGAGAGCTGACAGAAACTGCCACTCATCAGGTTGATGGAGGAACAGTGACGGGGTGATTTGGTGGAGATCAGTTTCGGGTGGCGCAGAGGTGGGGAAGAGCAGGTGTTAACCTACTGCTTCTCACCGCGAAGAAAGTAGGGGCCATCAGGTGGAAGGATCAGGTTGCTTAAAACAGAGACAAGAAAGTACCTTTCCATGCAGAGAAGTGATGGAGCCCCTTCCACGGGGTGCTGCTCATGTCAATGTAAAACCAGAGTTAAAACGTGGCTGGACAAATGCATGGCTAAAAAGTCCTCCAGGGCCATCAATGACAAAGATCTAGGTCAGGACTGCTGGTCACCTACCCTTGTAGGCATTTTTCCTAAGCACTCACTGCTTTCCCCTCTCACAGATGTGGCTTTGATATGTCTTTGCACCCGACTTCCCGTCACTCCTGTCTTCCCTCTTCTCCCTGCCTCTAATGTGGGCACTTCCATTCAGCCTTGACTAAGGGACATGGCAGAGCTGCCTGCCTGAACAAATAACTCCAGAATGAATTTTGCATCACAGAGACATGGTAGCAAACCTTCTGGTGGCATAAATTGTCAAGAATCATTCACTTTTAATGGAATGATGACAGTTGATGTGATGAATATGTCCTATAATTTTTCTTCTACTCTCGTGTGAGTTGGAAGGAGTTAGCTTGTTACTACTTTTGTCAAAATGGGGGTGTGTGTGTGGATTTTTCCTACTGATCTTTTATTTTAGGAATTCAATTCTTGTCTGTACTGAAGAATTAATTCATCAGAGACAAAGAGCTGACCTTGTAGAGGATCAAAGCATGCTGGAGAGAAAATAATTCCTAGTTTAAAATAAATAAATAAACAAACAGTTCCAGCTCTTCTGTAAGGTGTGATAAGAGTTCCAAATGTGCATATAAAACCTGCCAAAACTAAAGTAAGAACAAGTAGGCATGCTTTTTCTAACACTGTTTAGAGTGAAAAGCAGGCATGGAAAAAACTAACTGAAAACTCATTTGAAAAGGCCTGCTTAAAAATAAGAATCATAAAAAAGGAAACTGAAATATAAACCCAATTTTGCAATAATATTTTGCAAATTATCTTGATTTCGGAAGGATGCAGAGCATGTTAGGATCAGCTGCCTGCATAGACTATTTTATAGTAAATCACATTGCATTTTTCATCCCCAGAACAATATCTCCAGCACTACAGTACTTTTATTTATTACTAAAGTGTTCAGGAGCAATGAGAGCTGAAATGAGGGGAGGAAATGGCTTCAAGAACATGGCAAGAATCCCTTAAAGTTAAGCAAATTGAATGGGGAAAGTTACTTTAAAAGTACAGGTGGTCAGTGTAAATTATTGAACACTTGAAATGTTTTCCCTTGATGATTTTAATCACATTGTGAAATCAGTCATTCCTGCTTTTGTAAAACACTTGATTTATTGGAAGCTTTAATCTATTAGTTGCAGCGCAGGAGCCAACTGTGCACTCAGCTCCCTGGATAGAGCGAGCTGGGCCCAGCAGTGCACCAAGGTTGCAACTACTGAACATGCACCACTGTAAAATTAACAGTGACCATCCGAAACAGGAAGCTGTTGCCCATAAGTGTTGAAGTCTCCTCATGAATCCTATCTGAACTCAAGAGAGAGCGTCCCAAAAGCCTTTCCTGCCCTCTGAAGGAAGGTGTCCGCCAGCAGAACTGTACTCAGCAGGTGCCGTGGGTTGGTGGGGAAAGGCCTGATTAATCCCTCTTTGCTCGCACTCGGGAGATGAGCTGAGCACTTCTCTGTGTATGAAGTGTCTTTGACTCGTCTCAGAGACGCTTACTCAGGTGCCAACTGTGCTGCCTGTCCTTGCACATTGCGACCAGATCACATGTCCCCTGGGTGCTCCCTGCTCCCCCGTCAGCTCCTGAGGGCACGAGAACCACAAGGGACATGGTCCATAAAAGAAGTTGGGTTGAAGTGTTCTAGGGAAAGAGGAACCTCTACAGCAACCAAGCAAACACACCCAACAACTTTCAGACTCTTACTCAAGAAACCATCTGCTGGTAATGACACTCTCTCTAACTGTTAACCATTCTGAGTTGTTCTTTTCAAAAAGGACTGTCAAGAAGGCTGTGGCGAACCAAGCCCCACAACAGTGCAGATCCTCTGGTTGGCCATTCTGATTTAATACCTGGGTAGCCAGTCAAAACAGCATGTGTCAGGCTGGTTCATGGGCTCTCCCTGAACCTGGGGTGTATCAGGTACCAATGCTATTTCTTTTTAGCATGGCAGCTGCTTTGTAGATGCTCTGGCAGAAATTATGCCTATGGTGAGCTGAGAGGACACCGTGATTTTAGCCTCCTGGGATGGTTTGTGCAAGATGGGTTTTGTCAAATACAGAACTACGCTTTGCAGCTTTGATCACACTTTCTTCCACATCATTGACTCTCCCTCTTTCTGTTCTTGAAGCACTGACTTATTTTTCCATTGTATTTGGAGACTCCTCTTGTCTTCATTCCGAAGAATAACTTCAATTTGCTGTGGATGATGCCTTTTTTTTGCCAAAATATTTTAGTGCAGTAGTAACACCAGCTGATGTTGGCTCAACTCTTCTATAATTAGCAAATGCAATCAAATCTCATCCATAGCATACCACAGTGAATGTGAAGGTAATTTAGGTAAACAGGGGTTGGGATAAGCAGGCAATATTTTAGTGTATTTAATGCATTAGCATGTTTAATACTTATCAAATGATTGGACCTCATTTCTGATAAGTGAGCATTTAATAAACAAGTTTTGGCTGCAGCGACATTGTGCAAAGGTCTTTGTAAGACCTTTGAGGCAGACTGCCATAGTCTTTATGACTGTACAACACTTTGCACAATGGGGTGTTGAGTTGGGTGTGATAGAAAAGCATGACAAGGTTTCATGTCTGGAGGCTGACTAAAAGCAAAGGAGACGTAACAGAAGTGCAGGATCCCCATTCTACCTGGGCAACCTTGCTGCTGCCAGCTGTCATAGCTGATTGCAAAATTTTGCTCATCTATTTCTTTTCAGTTTTTACTGACTTTGTTGGATTGCCTAGGGAATTTCCAGAAACTAAGGGCCAGATCTTTTGCTGGGAATTTTGTCTTTAGCATTAATGAGAATAGGAGCTAGTCTGTAACGTTCTCTACTTGAACTAATCAGGCTGCTTGAATCACAGTTCAGCTATAACACTAGTTAATAGCAAACATAAACAGAGTAGGCTTGTTGGGGCAGCTTTATGCTTTTTTCCTGGAACAAATTTGGCAGATCCATAGACTGAAGGATTTCCCCTTTCCCTGTCATCATCCTATGTATTGGGAAATCCTTCTTTGGACTGTCCAGGGTTGTCAGTGCTCTACTTTCAAGGCCCTGAGAGATGGTGACAAGAGTAAGGTGATGAAAATGTGGGAACAGCTGGGCACACCTCAAGCTCAATTTAACCCCCACGCACACACTAAATTTCCTTTGTTGGCAGTTAGTGCAGTTTAGCATAACCCAAAGACTGACCTAAAAGCCACTAAAAATCAGAATGATGCCACAGGAGCCTGCAGGGCGTGGATGGCACGGCTCCTTTGCAGCCCTCTTCCTCCTGGCCCCAGCAAATGTTACACAGATGATGCTCTGCAGTGCCATGTTTGTGAACGCTCGAAGTAGAATCTATTTTTTTTTAACCTTAGCAATGTAGCTGCAGACTTACAACAGACATTTAGAAACTGTATGACTTTCCCTAATTGTCTGTAACAGTTTCAAGATAAGTCATTTTTAAAAGAATTACTTTAAACAGAAACTACTTTAAAACAGACTTTTATACTTCTTGTTTTTCCTTTCATCTTAGCACAAATGCTTACCCTCTCTCTTTCTCCTTTGTAGAGTTAATTATGCAAAGGCAAAGAAGCTACACTAACATTGTAATTTTGTTTGGCAAGGTGAGCCACAAAACATATGCTGCGTCATGCCTTTTTATTACTATGCAAGAATTGCCAAAGAAGCCTAAAGGAGGAATCAAGGACATAATCGTTGTGAGGAAAAGAGGAAACAGTCCAGTTTTACAACACTGAGGCTTGTAACCACTTGTGGTAGATAGTTTCAGAACTGGTTTAATTTTAAATTATTTTCTTACCAACCGACAGCTTCAAAGTGACTTTTGTTTAATTCCACTGGGCAATCAAAGTCCAGCTGATGCAGTAGATACCACATGGGCAGCAACTGCTAAACCCTCTCTCTGCACTGTAAAAACATGCAGGGAGGTGACACAGGTAGGGGCAGCCCTGGCAGAGGCAGAACCCCCCCCCCCTTGAAAAGGTACGGACATCTGTTCCCCGCTACGCTGAGGGTGGCGCGCTGCATGTTATTCTGCTCGTGCTCCAAGAGCAAAACCTGTATTTTTCCATCTAGACAACCTGTAATCAAGCGGGAGAGCACTGGGCACAGGGAGACGATCGCGGGGGGTGCTCCCCGCCTCCCGAAGCCCTATGGCAAAACCCTCCACGGACGGATGGGGTTTCGCATGGTCTCCCCACAGGCAGGAGCGTCAGCGTTTTCTTCTCCCGGGAAGCCTCTGCCCCGGCTGTGGGTCATCCATGCCTTTCCTCTGGCGGCAATGTCAGACCAAGCAGCCCCTGTCGCCAGCACCTGGCTCCCTCTCCCGCCCCCTCCCCAAGCTGCACTCTGAAATGAAGCACAGCGGGGAACTGATTTGGGTTGAAAATAATGCAGCAAAAAGAGAAAAATATTTTTAACTCGGATCCCTTCCCCGATTTGATTTGCAGCTCAGCCCCGTCACGGGGGGCAGGTGCAAGCGGGTGCCCCTCACCGCCTCCTCTCAGCCGCAGACCCGGGCTTCATCCCAGGGCTGGCGTGAGTCTCCGGAGAGGCTCACAAGGCACGGGGGAAATGTGTTTTTGGCTTTGTAGCAAAAAGGCCCCTTGTGAAATCTCCTGGTTGCTTTTGTTGCAATGCTTTCAAGCCCGTTTGAAACTTTCGGAAATGGCCTCAGAACACCAGCTGAATGGAAACAGGCCTGGCTTCTGAAGAGGAAGTAAATACTGGAGTAAAGCTGTCGCGGCTGGGTGTCCCTCCTCCCCCTGCCGCGGGGCCAGCAGGGCTGCAGCCCCACGCCACACCGTGCGCGCCGGTCAGGCGGCCCCTGCTCTGGCCACGAGGAGCGGGGGCTCCCTCAGAGGAGGAGAAGGAGGAGGAGGAAGGCTGCACCCGCCGGCCGCCTGGCCAGGGCTATCAGCGGCGAACCCGTGGCTCCTAGTCAGAGAAGGCAGCGGGATGGGGAATGAGGAAGAGCTGCATGTCAGCAGGGAGCTGTATGACTCCCTGCGTTAGTCATTTCCAGATTTGCTAATGTTTGGAGGGAGGTGGGGGGCAGAAGAGGAAGGGACATACATTTGAAAGTGCAGAAAATATGTAATGAAAGCGTAAGGAAGTTGGCTGTTAGCTGAATGCCACTGAAACACACAGTTAGTTTCATCCTTTTTTTTAACCCAGGGGATTTTTTTGTGTGGAGAGGGAGAAAAGACGTTTGTTGTCTCCTGTGTTGACACCAGCCGCAAAGCTCCTGCTGCCTTCAGTGACCGCTAGGTCGGCAGCGGCAGGGAGAGGCACTGGGACATGCTTCTGGGTGTCGTTATTGATCTGTGATCAAGCACAGTCTCAGACACAAAGAAGAGGTTTTTGTGAGCTGGGAAAACACTGAAAAAGAAGAATTGGAAATGTTTCTCTCTTACGTCGGTTAGCTCACCGTTAACATTTTCATACCTGTTCTAAGGAAATGCACTTTCTGGACGTAAGAATTCAAAGAATTGATAACCAGCTTCATATGAATGCCTGTAGGAAAGGGGCAAGACAAAAATGCCTTTAAAACTGTCCCCATATCAGGTTTCATCACACATCCCTGCCTTCCTTTCAGACAGAGTCTGAGAAGCCAGAGGCTTGTTAAAGATAATCGTACTTGTAAAGAGTAGAAACGCAGAAAGCGATGGAGAGGTTCGTAAGTAGGGGCTTGGAGAGGGAGAGCGTTACAACATCAATGCAATAGGAATAAAAGGAAGATTTTTTCTCAAAGACACAAACTAAACCTGCTGTCCCATTTAGTGCTGCTTTCAACCCAGCATATGACAGATATCCAAAGCAATGCAGTGACACTAAACATGTCCTTTCAAAGGACGAAATGCAGAAGAAACTTTTAAACTATCACCTTTTGATAATGCAGAAAAAGTCGGAGCGCCCTGCGCTCCCATGGCTCTGCTCGCCCATCCGAGCTCGCACGAGAGGGAAGTGCACACACGCCGACACGAGCTCCACAGGGCAGCGCGCCACTTGCAATCAATGTGCGGCAATGAGAAGGGTGCTGGCTTCTCTCATCTGTATCCTGGCAAACAAATAAAAAAAGAGAAAGGAAATTAAAAACGTAACTGCGGAGGAGAATGGCAAGGCAATTGGGCACGGTAGAACAGAGGGGCTTTGTGCTTTATTTCTGTGTGAGGGAAGGGAATTAAGCTGTGAAAACCCCTCTCTACCTAGGCTCGGTGCTCCTCTTGGGACCATCCCAAAAACCTCCCAGGCAGGGCCCCAGCCTCCGGGAGCAGCAAACACCGCTGGTTTTGCTCTGCTGATTTGCCCTCCCAGACACTCACAGTGCAAATACAAGGCGAGCAAATGTGCTTTACCTCCCTCCTGGCAGCTAGGCCCTGCAGACTTGAGATATGGCAGTGGCAGAGATTTTGGATGAAGCAACTGCTACGGAAGTCTGTAACTTAAATTTAATACCCTGTTGTATACGACGAGCAGCTCTGTCCCAGTTCATTCAAATAGACACACCTAAAGTCCTTGAAGACATAGCCCAGAAATCATGCTTTTGGCTGTGTCCGTAGCTGGAGCGTTACTAGCACACAAGTGCAGCCCGAATACCGTGGCTGCTCCAGAACAACTGTACCTCTCGAAACATCGCAGCGGTACTGGGAAGTGTGGCAGGCCTGCCTTCATCCTTTTAACTTATGATGGTAATAGCATTAAGCCCATATAAACTCAATTCCTGATGGGAAAGCTGTGCTGGCAACCGCTTCTAAGTGCATCCCAGCTCAGCAGGATTAGCCATAGCATCTATCCATGGTTGATCTGTAATTACAGCTGACATGACATGAGATTTCCCTGTGAATGCACTAGGCCATTTTAAGTTTGAGGAAAGCATAAGACATGGGACAATATGTGTTGATCATATAAGAAAACTCCTTCCTTATTAATATTCAAGCCTTGGGATTGGCCTAAACTGAAGAGTTTTTTGGAGCACTGTGTGGCACAGAACACATTTAAAATGCAGACACTCCTTTAATGCTTGAAATGTTCATACTAGAACTGATGCAGTCAAAATTAGGCCTTCACAGGAACCCCATTTCCTTTGAGCTGCCCTTGTAACCAGCAGACTTACCTTGTAGGGGTGGAAATATTCTTGATCTCCAGTGATCAAAGGCTAATCTAAAGTGTCTCTCTCTCTCAAAGAGAAAAAAAGAGCAAAACCTCAAGAAGTTGCAGGATGCGTGGGGCTTAATTCTTACTATCTAAATGCTTCTTTGCTCCAACCCAGCAGTGTAAAAATTGGGCATCCTTTTGCACTGGAAACACAGTCTAGAGGGCACCTGGGGCTTGGGGGTCACAACTTGGTCAATTAACAGGGGGACGAACATTGAGGACACCCATGCCTCCTGCTGTCTGCATTGCTCAGGGTGCCCCTGGCTGAGGTGCCCCTGGGTTTTGGCAGCTTGTTTTAATTCAAATGCAACTGGCTGCAGCTTTGCCTTGGCTGTGCTGGTGTCTGAGCAGCGGTGATGCAAAAGCCGTTCACCAGCTTGTGTCCATGCGGTGAGGCAGGGCAGATGACTGGAGCGGTAGCTGCGTCCCCGTCACACTAAATTGTCTCTGTGAGTCAGAGCCCTGACTCATGAGCTGGTGCGGATTTAACTGCAATTAGACGTTGCCGCCTACATCTGGCCGCGCTGCTCCTCTCCTGGAGGTGGCAGGAGCGAACACACGCTCAGTCATCTGAAATATTCAGCCAGACATGCTAGTTTAAACCATGGAGGAGGGTAGGCTGGGGTGAGTGTACAGGTAAACACATACCCTGCAGTAATAAAGCTGTGGGAGGAGGTTTCCACACTGACTCGCTGGCCGGAGGTTACTCCTGTCTGCCGGCCAGGCTGCCTGCGCGATCCTGCGCCAGCCCCGGTCACCTGGCTGACCCAGACCCTGCAGCAAAGGTCTCTGCTAGCCCGGCACTGGGGCTGCTGCAAGTCGCTGTGGCACTCTGACACCTGAGACCAGGGTAGATGTTTGCTAAATGAATGTGTCAGTGCCCGAAGGGTCATGAGCATCCTTTCTCTTGGCATTTGCATTGCTTTGGGAAAACTAGTTATATCGATGCTAAAGAGCTAGAAACATTTGCATTGACATATATTTAATTATAAATGGAAATAGCCTTGATTTTAGTGAAAATAAGACAGTGGCAGTACCCAGGATAAGATTGATCAGGATTATTTGTGAACCCCCAGTCATATTTTTGTTGGAAGAGCCAAAATTGTGTAGCATGTGCTTATTCTGGCTCTAGGTTTTTTGTTTTTTTTTTTTGCTGGCATTAAACCACCTGTCAGAAGACAGATCATGTCTGATCCAGCATAAAGACAGCCAGTACAGTGTTAATTCAGCAATAGCTTTTGAACAAATAGGAGCATGCATGTACACAGGATCAGCACTTTGCACCAGGAGGCCACGGTGTTTGCGATCCTTTACTGGAAGCTGTAAAGTCACGTTTTTTCTATCAGCAGCCCACATGTCCACCGGTTTAACTGAAATGGTTTAATGTCAGCCCTTTGATTACACCGGCACAGCCCCTTTCTATAGGCTAGTCCTTAGCTTTAGGTTAGTCATTGCTTTTGTTTTACGCTTAGGAATTTTATTTGACACAGGAGCTGATAAGTGATGCATCTGCTCTGTCATATTCACCTAACGTCTCTTCCTTTGTTCTTTCTGCCTTTTATCCTTCGGGTTCGCTTTGCAGAGGACTCCTTCCCTCACACTGCCACCTTACTCCTCCTTTTCTACACCTAATTCTTTCCGCTGACCTCTGCTTCTACAGGAGAGGCTGGCGAGTTGCTATTATTTAGCGATGTTTTTATTATTTAGCAATGTTAATTCTCTTGCTTTGAATTAATTTCCCCTTTGTTCGTCTGTTACAGAGAGACCTGTAAAATCTTCAGCGATGCCATTAAAATGGGACCCACAGAGGTGCCTGTGGCGGTGGTGCCAGCCTCCCCGGCTCCCCTCGGCCAGCGTTCGAGGCCAGGCGTGCAGGGTGTGCGCGCTGAGCCGCGGCCTGGGCTAAGCACGCGGGATCCAGCACCGCAGCAGCAAACACCCATCAGTGGAACAGAAGCCACGCTGACAGCCAACAGCACCTAGCGAGGCTGACTAAAGGCATATTTGTGTTTCCTTCCCATGGCCGTGCGGCCAAATCCCACGTCCTGGTGGCAGGGTGAATCCAGGCAGTCAGGCACACTGTTTCAGAGAAGAGAAATGTGGCGGCAAGGCCAAGTGCTAATGCCTCGCTCCAGAAGAAATGAAACGCCTGGCTGCAGTGCAGCGATGCGACACTTCCAGCAATTAATTCAGCGAAAAGGAAGGGAAGAACCGTGGCCCTCCAGGCTAGCTGGGCTTTTTTAAATCTGCATTTTAAATCTGTGCTTGGAGGGCTCACCTGGCAAAGGCATTCCCTGAGGTCAGCTAGCCTAGAGTACAGTGCCTGGTGAATAGACACCCCATGGCACTTTTGCAAAGCTCCTCCATTGGGGGAATGTGACTTTTCTCTGTAAGGTACTGCTATTGCCCTGCAACTATGTGCTCTGAACATGGGGCAGATGGAGGAAGGACCTTCCCACCATCTGGCATCTGCTTACGGAAAGGCAGAGAGGTGTGTTTAAATTCCTTTTTCTTTCTCTGTCTGTTGGCTAGACTCATCCTGGACCTGAGCTGGATGGCATCTGCCAGACTACACACCTGCATGGTGCATCCCACTCACTTTTAATGAAAAATAAGCCCCACCTGGGAGAGCCTGCTCACAGCCAGGTGGGCTGTGTCCATATCCTTCTCCCCTGAAACCAGATAACCCTGGGAGCAAAGCCATGCTTCTCCAGGCGCTGATTCACAGCCTCTGACAACTCGTGCTGGCTGGTTCAAGGCAGCAGCGTGCAGAGCTGGTGGCTGCCCCCTGCCCAGCACTGCCCTCCCTGGAG
The DNA here is from genome assembly GCF_036417845.1 of Apteryx mantelli. NCBI lineage: Eukaryota > Metazoa > Chordata > Aves > Apterygiformes > Apterygidae > Apteryx > Apteryx mantelli. The sequence goes on along the minus strand of NC_089980.1, from coordinate 58,557,000 downwards.
CTGGGACAGGTGAAGGACTCTGTGCCATGGCATGGACCTCCTGGGTCCTCAGCCACTGCTGGACAACTGCTTCATCACCTGGCCCCCGCTGCGATGAACAGGACAAGTTGCACCTCACAGCGCCAGGCCGGCAGCCTGCAAGTGCAGGCAGATGTCAGAGGCTGCCCTGGGCTCCCACCTCAGCGGCTTCCTCTGTAAATCTAACAGAAACCTGCCATAAAGAAACAGAAACCAAACCAGAGTGGAAAAGTCAGAAGGCGGCACGAAAGCGTTTCAGTGGACTGTACTGCTGAGTACCAGCTGGCTTTGCTGCGGCTCTGGTTCATGTCGGGTTCTCCTTTTGCTGCTGTTTATCATCTCCTCAAGCTGCCTCTCCAGCACGAAAGCAAGCAGCAATCGTTGGAGATATTAATGCATTATGGGAAGGATAACTAAAATAGCAGCTCTCCTTGACGCTGAAGAAGTCATCTTCCTACAGTCTCCTTAACACAAATACTCTTAACGGAAAATGAATCAGCTCTCTTTGGGCTTTGCTCCAGGGGCCCCTCTGACTAATTCTGCCCCAAACTGCCAGGGTTGACCCTGTGCAGTGGTGCAATCACAGCAGACAGGACTTGGTCACGTTTGGGTGGAGGCAAGGAAAAACTGTTTTGCAGGCCTGCCCAAAAATCCTCATGCTGACTCTGCCAAAACCACACCAAACATATGGCAAATTAAATAGCTGGCATGGAGTTGTTTTGGACTGCAGGAGCATTTCAGCACTGTGGACTGCTCTTTAGCTGTCTTGAATTTTATTTACGCTGTTTTAAGTATCTCCATATTTAAGGAAGAGAAGGCAAAGAAGAGGGCAATGCCAATTTTTTGTGCTTTGGATGCTTCTAAATGCACATTATTTTTATAACTATGTTAGCATAGTCCTAATGCTTGTCCTATCCCACAGTTAAGAGCAGTAAAGGCATTGCAGAGGGTTTCACCTCCTCATACAGCAATAGACTCTTGCAGAAGAGCATACAGAAGTGTTTTCTGTCTTGCAAGGGGAACTCTGACTATTTCACCATATGAATGTCCCATACATGTCATGGAGCTGATGAACTTGTGTGCAGATCCATACTAACAAAGCCTGTATTCTTATGGCAGATTTCTCTGCTGTATATCTTTGACCATATCTAAGCTGGTGTGACTATACCAACCAAATACATCCACACAGAGCTGTAGCAAGGTCAGGTGAGGGGGAGCTGCCTTGGGATAATTCCAGATGTGTGTGCAGATGTCTAAAACTTCATCAGCTACTGCTGTCCACAAAGATGGACTGCCTATTACAGACCCAGACAATTTTCAGGGCAGCTGTGGAGATGCTCTGCCCCCCAGATGCCATGTGCTGCATGACTTCCCTCGTGGGGCACTGTGGATCCACTGGAAATCTGAGACTTGGAGTCCCAGGAATAAATGCTACTTTCCTCACATGGTGTTCTTCATATGGATTCAAGTACCCCGAACCATTTTCAAGTCCTGTCAGGTGGTGTGGAAGAAACATTACAGAGAAGTAAGATCTTAAAAAAGAGTGGCCAAAGGTGCCAGATGTCTTTGGTGATTTGGGAGGCAGCTGCAGGAACAGCTGCAGTGGATACAACCACAGAAGGAAGATGAAAGCAGAATAGCCAAACAGCGGTGATCATGGCAAAAAGTGACTTTTCTTGAGATTTGGGTGTTACTATTCCTGCTGGAGCTGCAGTGGCAGCGTGCCAGGAGGAGAGCGCACCTCCGCGTGCAGCAGCCCTTGCTGTTTGGCAGCTTGCCACCACGGTCTGCACCCGGGAGCTTGAAGCCCAGCCGTCCTCCAGCCCTCTCCCAGCTCCTAGCTTCTCCCATTTGTCTGTAAGCCATGGCAATCTCACCCAACATTGCATTTGTGAAGGGCTTTTGTAAGAGAGGACGAGGAGGCAAATCCTACGTAGCTGCTGCCCTGTTCTTGCCACAACCGCTGGCTCCATTAGCACATCTTCTCAGGGCTGAGCCATTGCATAAGGGGACAGGATGACCAAACCACAAATAATTTGTTTATTCAGCAACCTGATCTAAGCAAGGATTATGGAAGATTGATCAAACAAAGTTTTTGGCACAATCCAGCAACAAGCATCAATAAACTCTTTTTCCCCTGCTTTTCTTTTCCGCCATACATTCAGTTCAGTGCTCAGTCAGTAATTTCTTAGAAACATCTCACTAAATTCAAAATGAGAACAGCAACAAAAATAAAAGGAAATATATAGAGAGATGACTTAAGTGAGTTTGGAAATCACTTCTCATATGAAACACTCTTTTACTCACATACACGAAAAGCATCAAAATTCCGTACCTCTGATGTAAACAGCAGAAAGAAAAAGTCATCTGGAAGGACAGTATGATTCATACTGAGGACCTGACTAGTAATATTCATCAGTGTTGAAATTCGCTCTGCAAGATGACTACATGTGAAAGCAGCACCAGTGAAATCCCTGCTTTGGCCATGAGAAGTATCATTAACTGCAAAGCTGTGTGGTTAGGCTCCAATGCCACAACCCTTGCTCCAGTGAATAATCTTAAGTCATCCAACCAGTCTCAGTTAAAACAACAGCACAATTCAGGTAAGACTGCTTTACATAAGGGCAGCATCATCATACCAGAGCATGCTCGGCTTTTGCAGTCCTCTGTTGCAGAAGGTGCTTCTGAATAGAAACAAAAGTTAAATAGCAAAAGAGAAGGTTTTTTCCTCAGTCTTGCAGAAAAACCTTCCTAGGATTTCCTTTGCTGCCTGATTTGAACTCTTCCAGAAGACTGGAAAATTCACACAATCTTTCCCTGTATGCTAATTGCACTGACCCGAATGGTAACAGGGCACAAAAGGCCTCGCTGGCTTTATGCATTGTTACAAGATACTTTCCCTTGCATATTTGAATCTGTTTACTTAATCTTCCGGCCTTTAGCCATGAATATTAAATTCCTTGATCACTATGCATTAGGAGTCATCTTTGCACCATCTGTTTGTAATTGTCATCTAAGCTTTGTAAATAATAAAATGTACTTTGTTCTCAAGTTCACGGTTCCTAGCAGGAGAGCAATTACCACAGAGGACAAGTACTGTGTGAAACTATTGGCAGCGCCAGGATGCTGGGTGAGCTCCCTATCTCTTGCCTGCCCTCTGGGAGACTAACGTAGCAAGTCGCAGGTTTCCTATTGTTCTCTGTTTTGCTGTATTTGTGCCGCCAGTGGATTTGCCATTACGCAGTAATTAAACTAAAGCTAGAACCTCCCGTGAAGAGCAGTTGTCAGCCTCCTTGGCTCCCTTGAAGTCCCCAGAAGAGATGATTTTAGGGTCCACATCTCTGAAAATAATGCAGAAGGCCTTGCCTGTGCTTCTAAAACAGAGTAATAGCAAAAAAGAAGGTAAGCTGCATTTAAGGAGTACGTCCTTTATAAGTGCAAGGTATGGCAACTAGAGTTAGCTACTCTGTGCTGGGTTTATGGTGTAGATCCAGGCAGACAAAAATATAAGTGGGCCTAGGCAGAATGGCTGTGGCTGTTTAGCAGGGTGGTCCTCCTTGCTGGGGGCTGAGCGTCCAAGCTGGTCAAACAAGCGCTCAGGCTGAGCAAGGTAAGACTTTTATAAGCCCGGGGGAGAGATTCTTCTGAGGGGGGTCAGCGCTTTTGTGCAGCGCACGCTCCACTCACAGGGCAGCACTCGCCTCCTGAAGAGAGACCAGAGCGTGTGAGGTTCACCCCTGTTAGTGCCGCTGGCCTGGGAAAATCTCTAATGCATAGTGACAGGGAAGAAACAGCTGAGGAAAAAATGGGTAAAATTAACAGATACACAGAGTTGCTCTCACAACTGGGAATTCCATTAAGGTAGTAAAATAGTAACCCATCAGCTGAGCAGGAAAGTTCACTGAAAGCTAGGCAAATATCAAGGGAAAAATAAAGTGCAGTTGTTATGATATAAAATTAATCCTTAGAGGGACCTCTGACTGAGAATTTTATTGGATCATGCAACAAGGAGAGCCCTGGCCACATACTACTGCAGTTTAATTTCAATTTTATCAGCACAGATAAATGCGCGTTTTATCATGGAGAGCGTGCCGGTGAGTAGAAAGGAAAATGCTGCATAGCTGAAGATCTCTGTGGTAAACAAAAGCTGGCTGGCGAGCAGACCTCACATGCAAGGTACCTTTCTGAAGCAGATCAGAGAAGCACTTTGTAGCAGACTTGCAATGATTTATATCACCTGAGGATTTGCCTCTGTGTGCTCTTAAATTAACCCACATGTCAGCTAACTATCAATAAGCGCTCAAATTATTATAGTCTATTTAAAACATAATGTAGCTGCTTAAAGAAGGGATGGTTTAGGAGACCAAATGGAACATTATTATTTCTCTCTGATGTGTTGGTAGCAACGAAATTTAAGCAAAAATATTGTTGCCAAATATTTGTTTAACTGGAAGACTTACCTGGGCTTGGACAAGATACCACTTGCCACTCTGCTCAGCATTACAAATATCCTACAGTAGGAGATTACCTATTAAGAGATAGACGATATATCTTGTTCATTGTTAGAGCATTGTGACCTTCGACTTTGCCCAGGTATTTAATAACACCATCTGCTTCCTAGTTCTGCAATACTATTATTTTTAAATGAGGATTACTCTTCTTGCTTCGCAAACAAGGCTGTAATAACAGTGCTAAATGAGAGCCGAACAGCGTGGTATTTGAATTCTACTGTCCAATTAAAACACAGAGGAGGTGCAGCTCACCCAACACATTCCAGGCATATTGCCTTAAATCTAAAAATCTTAACATGCTGAAGGCTGAGGAGCTGGGATCCAGTCTCGCAGACTATGCTCAGGAAAAACTCCCCTGTCTGGCCTGAGAAAGGGCCAGGAGTGAAACCCATCCTTGTGTCGGCTGCCAGCCACTTCCCCCTTGCACCTGTTGCTGCTGCTGTTTTCTTCCCCTAAACAACATCAACAAGGGCCAGAAGTTAGCAATCATTTTGTCTTCAGATCTTTTTCTCATAAATAGCATGCTTTTGAAGTACATGCAGTCAGCTCCAAATAATCATATTTATCTGGTTTTATATCTATATCTATAAAAGGACCAATCCTGCTCTCATTGACAGTGATGGGAATTTTCATTTTAGCTTCTTCAGAGAGTTTAGTGCAGGAAAAAAAGAGCGAATTTCCCTGTGTGGATGGTGTCTTCTCTGCAGCGTTTCCACGGTCTCGTGCAGTCTGATGTTACATTTAAAGCCATTGATGGTGGCCTGCAAACCTGAGCCTAACAAATTCGGTGACAAAGGTCCTCCCAGCTGAGAAGAGTCGGTCCTTCGCTCTGCAGTGATGTGACTTTTATGAAAATAGTTTTCTCTTTCTGACAAAGAGAAGCTGAAACCTACTGGCTCACCTGGCTGTGGAGGAAAGATTAGAGATGTGAACTCCAAGTTCCGAAAAATGAGGCAAAGAGAAAGAACCCAGACTGTACTTCAAATTAAAAAGTGCACATTTGCGTTGGGGATTTTTAAAATGTTTTTATTTTGTTGTGCTGTATATTGCTGCCTGTCACTCTAGTGTGTGTATGTGAATACAGTGATCATGAATCCCACATACTCTCCATCTGAATTTTGTATCAGACCTAGGAAGAGGAGTGTTTTCTTTGGCAATCTATTGAAATGGAAAGGTCAAATATGAAACCAAACATATGAATGTAATTAGACGGGTATGTAAAATATGGGGGCTGGATGTCTTGAGAGTGTTCAAAACAGGCATGCCTTGACATGCCTTTGGTTACAGAGGATTTTAAGTATTACAGTACAGTATTACAGTACAGTCCATCAAATGGTACCTATCTGGTTACATCTGAGAAGAGTTTCTTAGTCTTTTGGTCATACTATTTTTCTCGTGTTTCAGGTGTATAAGTTTGATGCTGAAACCAGAGTGCACAGAAACATTGACTTCTTTTTGAAGTATGCAAAACAATGTATTTTCGTTACTGCTGCTAGTTTTGGAAGAAGATGTGAAAAAGTCCAAATGCTTCACATACTTGCCCTGTACCAATTCAGAGGCAAAGACAATTTTATGGGTATTTATATATGCTATCCGGATGCAAACATAGCAGGTTGCGATGGGTTTTTACCATCTGTAAACAGAGAAACTGGTATTTTCATAACTTACAAAGTCAAGTGGGGGTTCTTTCTTGTTGTTTAATGAATGACAAGGGAATGTCTAAACCCCATGCCAAATGTATTTACAAAAAATGTATCTCTGCCCTTTGCCTATGATTTGCATTTTCTTTTAAACCTTTCCAAGGGAGGTAGCAGGCAATACCCTCGGCAACTAAAAGCATGTGCAAGGATGCAGAAAGCTTTACAATACATTTCCACACCCTGCTGACCTATTCATCAAAAAGTCTGCCAAGACACGTAACTCTTGTCATAAAATAAAATTCAGAAGACAGACCCTTGATTGTATTAACCTACTTCTCTTCAGGTTGTGTGCCACGGTGGGCTCTTCCAGTGGAAGAGGAGTTTAGTCCATTATGTGACTTTCTGTAGTTCATGGGAGTTTCCAAAGCTGCTCAGCAGAGGGCTGTGCTGGGGGCGAATAACCTCCTTCCCCAGCACACAGGGTCAGTGCGGACGGCGGGCTGGATGTCCCGGGCTGGGACTCTGAGCCTCGCTGAGCAGACGGGATGTTCTCCAGCGCGGTGGCGATCTGTCAGCTCCTCAGCTGCAGGACCTCATGTTAAATGGGGTTGTGCCCGCTCACCCTGGGCCAAAGGCAGCCCTGGTGCAATTTCAGTGCCTCGGTGGAGCTACCCCAGGCAGGAATGATGCCTGGTGTGCTCACCAGCTTCATCAGGTTGGAGGTGGCAAGTGATAATAGGTTTAGCCCAGCTCCTTGCTTTCCTCTCTTCATTTAAAACGTTGTACTGCTTTGGCAGCGGTGTCCAAACTGAGACTGAAATTTCCATGATTCCATAGGTGTTTGCATAAGTATAAATGTGACAGTAATTGCCTAAAATGAAACATAGTCCCCCTAAACTGAAATATACAGGGGAGTATCTTCCTTGCCTCATACCTGCATCCCATGTGCAAATTTTCCAAATTTTAATGGGAACCTTCATTTTCTATTTTGCATGCGCGCGCGCGCGCACACACACATGCACACACATACATACATACACACAATGTGTTTTATACCAGTTAGAACCCAGGCCCGATATGGGCAACAGAAAAAAACATTCTCTTAATAAATGTTTTTTATAACACTACTGCGCCATAAGGACTTCCTTCTGCAGCGAAGAGAAACAGGAGCTCTGGGCAGAGATCTCCCCATGTTATTCAAGAGGGAAGCAGGGTCATCATCCCAATCTGGATGAGGTATGGGTTCAGCTCTCAACCTCTTCAGATCCTGGTAGGAAATCTCAGCTGACGGCGACAAGACGAATGGGAGGGCTGTGCCTGTGGCTCCAGGTATGCTATAGGCTCTCCTCTCATAGCTCCCCCGTTTCCAAGGCCATCCGGATGAAAGGAAGGATCAGATGGTGCCCAGGAGATGGCTCAGCTCCTGTCTTCAGCATGGCCCTCCTGGGTGGTGATTTGGCCCGGTATTATGTAAGATTTGACAAAAGCAGTGTAACAAAACTATTTTAAGTAAGAATGTTAATTGAAGGCTGAGTCAGGCTGCAGCTAGTACAGAGATGTTTTTGAGAAGCTCGTACCCTTTTTCATTTGGTCTGTATTTTTCCCCCTTAATTATAATGTGTGGAATTGCAGTTAACAGAAATAGTAACTGGCAGAGGGAAAATGGATGATGAAGGTGATTGTCCTTTTGCCTCTGGATCAGCAATTCAAATCCATCACACATCTTTAATATCCGGAAGTTATTAACATCTAAGAGCTGCACAGTGGCCTATGGGAAATGAAGCAGATGGCTTTAATCCAATTTTTCAGCCATGTCTACACTGCTGCTGAGATGATTGGAGGGACCCTGGTAAGCACTAAAGGGAGCTCCTGCGTGCAGCTGTCCTTCGGCAACACCTGGCTCTGCAGGTCCTGTGACAGTGATAACTGGTCCCCCGCCCCTCAGCTAGTCCCATTTGGAAGACTAAGTGATATGTAGGGCCCAGCCTTTGGCACATTGTTTTAATGACTGATATCCGGAAAAGGAGGCTGAATGTAATTGCCAGTTCCAGCATAGTCCTACCACTTACTAATTTTGCAGGTATACTTTTCATCAAATATGAATTTAATTGGACTTCATAGCAGGCACCTCTTTCTGGAGCTCAGTGTGAGCATTTGGGCAGGATGGACGTAGGCGCATGGAAAAGGGATGGGTTTGATCTTTCTGCCTGAAAGTAAAGGTGGACAGGATGCAGTAATGCAACACAGCTCTGCTGTTTAAGAGATTACAACATATCATTAGTCCCTGAACTTGCAAATATTTCTCCTTAGCTTTGCTACACAGTAGTATACTACACATAGGACAGAACATACAAGAAGATAAAAACACCCTCTTTTACTTGTTTTTACTTAGCGTGTTGGACAGTATTGAGCAAACACGTAAGCTGAGGGGCTGGAGCACAGAGAAGAGCATTTTGCCCACCTCTGGCTGCCGGGAGAGCTCCGGCGAGGGGCTGCCCGGGATTGGAGGGCACAACATGGGCATCTGGCAGAAAAAGAGGGAGATGAATGAAAGGGAGCAAAGTGGGGGCAGACACAAGTTTCACTTGCGTTTCATGTTTTTTCATGTTTGGGCACACTTCTGTTAACCCTTGTCATGTTGTAAAATTGGAATAACCCAGTGCAGTAACAACCAGAAGTGTGGGCAGACCAACTGTACTGAAATGTGCCTGGAGCAGTGGCTGCAACCAAATACAATAGCTCGCAGCCCTGGGGTGCAAATATCCTAAATTCCTCCCAAAGGAAGAAAGGACCGGTCTGTTCAGGAGACTCTCTCTTGCAGCAGCTGCACACAGCTCGGTGCATCGTGGCACTTCTTGTAAAAAGCAGACGTCCCTGCGGAGGGGGGGAGGCAGCGGAGGACAGGCTGTACGAGGACCTGCCCGGGGGAGCCGGTGCTCAGGCTGCTCAGCGCCCCCGAGCCTCGCCAGCCCGCGAGGACAGAGCCAGGGCTCAGGGTCTGATACCGACAAAATTCGGCTGCAGCATCGCAGCAGCCACCCTAGCAGCTGCCTCAGCGCGTAATCGAAGGGGAGGCCCATCTTCCTTTTCTTCTCCTCTCCTGTCAGGTGTCCCCGAGCTAGCCGATCTGCCACTGCCAAGCAGGGAGACACAGCCCCCCGGGGTCCTGCGTGGGCTGGCTCTGCTCCCCTGGGGTGCAGGTCCGGGCAAGGGTTACGTCTCCCCTGACGTTGCCAAAAGCCACTGGAGGAACCTGGTCCTGTTTTCACAAGTGAAAGTCATCTCTGCTGTGCCACAGGAGGTCTGGCAGCTTTTGCTGCAGCAGTTCAAAACGCCGCCACTCCCAGCTGTCCGTCCCGTCCTCTGCTGGGGGCTGCTGCCCCTGCGGAGCCCTGGGCCGAAAGGGAGGTTTTTGCACCTCAGATGCCATTGCTCTGCATTCGGCCTTGGCACAAACCCACCATCCCGGGCGCCACAGCACGCGGGGCTGAGCCTGGTGGCCAGCGCGGAGAAGCCTTTGGGGACCGCTGTCCCTTCTGGCCACTTTGGTAGGTGACTCGCCAGCTGGAGCTGTCAGCTAACGCCGGTTTGCTGCTTCCGGGGGAAGTTTCAGTAATACGGGAACTCCCATGCTGGGAACAGCTATAACAGTCCTGGCAAGGGCCTCGAGGAGGCCTGGGCCTCGCTTTCCGCTTTTGTGAGCCGTGAGCACCTCGCCACAAGCTCTCCAGAACCTGCAGAAAGTGTTACCGAGCCCCAGTTCCCCAAGCAGCCTTAGAAATACTTTGGCACATGCTTCCCGTGGGTCCTGTTCTTGTTTTGCTCAGGCATACCAGATTTTCAATGTATGTAAAAAGGAAAACTCTGGCCTTTCTTTGCAGTGAGTCAGTGCTTTGCGTGTTGTGTTGATGTGGGCTTGAGAGGATAAAATGCAGACGTGGAGTACGACTGCTTGGAGGCTCAAACAGAAGGAGTTTTAAAAACCTCTGTAATTTTTTCACCAGATAATCGCCCTAGTTCCTGTGTTTCTACTCTCATTTTGTAACATTTCCTGTGAAATCCTTGCCCTTGTCCAGTTTTCAGAGGGGCGCTGGGAAACCTTTTGAACTGGTGCATGGAGAGCAGCGAGCAGAGCCAGCGCGGTGTCGCCATGGGGTCACGGCTCCCAGGGCTTCCTGTTTATTTTGGGAAGGGGTCACCCGGCCGCCTGCTCTCCCTGTGCCCCGGGAAGCCCCAGCCGGCGCATTCCCACCCCTTCCCCTATAGCCCCAAACAATTGCTGATTGTGGCCCGTGCCACAAAGCGCCACGGCACGGTGCAAATGGGATAACTCGACATGCCTATCCACCCTCTCCAGGGATAACGGGCAGAAGCTTTTCCACATCAATTGCCCTTTCATCTGGCATCTGGAAGTATCTCTCTGAAGTTTTTGTTTCTCTTCAGAGTGTAGGAACCTCTGAATTTCTCAAGTATTTCCACGATCTTTTCCTTGCTGTTTTTTTTCGACTGCTATTAGAAAAGGCGGGGGGTAAAGTCAACTGCTCAGTCAAAAACAGAATTGTTTCCTTCTCCAAAAAGTCATGCAATTCTTGCTCCAAATTGCCTAGGATAGCGCCCACCAATATAGCATAAGCTGCAGGATCCAGGCTCTTGCTCTCTTTGTGATTCCCTGGTAACTAGCACACATACATGTGCCTTAAAATTTCTAGCACGAAAATCATGTCAAAATAAAAGCAGATGTAGCATTTCACATCTCAGGATTTATCTGTGAACTAATGACGTTAGTTTATCAGTGTCCTTCTGTTGCTTCCCTTCTCCGAGTGCTCCTGCTTACATGGTGTCTCATAGCTACTAAGAAATTAAAACCAGAAAGTGGAGTTCAGCTCAGCTGTCTTCGAGGAGTTAATAAAAGGCCTCCTTGCAAAGCAAAATGCAGATGCTGAAATGCTGCCTGAGTCTCTCTCAATCTTCTGACACGTTTTCTCTCAAATGGAGCTGGTGTGTGGTGACCTCCCTCTGTTCTCTGGGGCGTATTTTGCTGCCAGTGTCTCTGCTAGCTTCTGCCACCATCAGTCAGCTCTGCGGCGAGCCGTGGCTGCGCGGGACACGGGCGCAGGCGAGATGCTGCTGGCCAGCAGCTTTCCGGGAAACATGCTCTGGTGCTGCAAGCACATACATGCACATGGCTTGAAATTCGTAGTGATGCTTGTGTGAATAAAGTTATATGTATTTGTAAGTGGACCAGTGGCTTAACGTAAGCCTACGCCAAAGCCCATTTATGTCAACAGGCTGCTCCTGATTCTAGTGTCCTTTGTATCATTATCCTTTTTTTTTTCCTATGGCATTAAAAAAGACACTATTAGATGGGGTCACTGAAAGGATAATGCTGCTCACCTTCCTGAAGTAAATAATTCTGGTGGTTAAAGCATGTATTTGTCCTATATGTTATTTTCTGAAATAATAATAATTTTAAATATTTTTTTAAAACCTTGTGGCACAAGAAAAGCAAGTCTGCTTTGTCTTCTTGAAGATTTACTGCCTTTCGGTGTGGTGCTTTTAACTTTCACTCTGGCTTGGTTCTTAGGTTAGAGAGTTCAATTTCCCCTGAGTTTGACACATTTTCGAGCTGGCTGGCATCTCTCTCTTGCCAGATCTTTCTTTTTCTCTGGAACAGTGTGCTGTGAGGCTGGCTTTGTAACCAGCATCAACACAGAAGCAGTACATCATATGTATGTATATGTTTGAACTGTACATTTCAAAATCCATATGTAAAAAGCCACCACTCCCCACCCTTCAAAAGAATGGGTCATTTTAAATGAAAACCAAAATCTTTAGTGTTTCTAAAATGGCTACTGCTAACTCACTTGGCCAGGCAAAAATGAGCAGCTGTCTACAAGCAAAATCCTGCAGTTGCTTTAGGGGATTTTGAACTGTTTGGCAAATAGCACATAATCCTCACCTAGGCAGGAAGCCTATTGAAACCTAATTTCATTCACCTTTCAGGAGCAACCTGCCGTCTTCAGTAAGAATGAAAAAGACAGAAAGGTCACAAAAGCAGGAGGTGCCGCGGCGTGGAGGCGTAGCCCCTTGCTTCCTCCCTGAGCTCACCTCTGAGCAGAGGCCCCACAAACATTATGACAAATATGTAATGACGGGACTCCCGGCCATGCATTGGCAAAGGCTGTAATTTGATGTCAGGTTTTAGCAGGTTAAGCTTGCGTGGCCTAACTTGTCAGCGGCGATGGCACTTCTTTAGTTGACTCTTTGGGCCAATCTCAGGCGCCTCTGACCAATTCCAGAATTTCCAGGACTATTCTCAGCCTCTCCCCTATCAATTCTGGGAAAGGGGAAAGTAGGCTCTGTAATTTGCTATAGATGGCAGAAGGGTAGTTGGTGGCCCCTTCCAGCATAACTGTATTTTCCATCCAGCTCTGGCCATTTTGCTAATACCCTGCACAGCTTCTTGCACCTGGCGGAAGAGTGTAACTAAGAGCACGGAGGAAGTGGTGCCGATCTCTGACAGGGGAAGGGAAGGGGGAATCCTTGAGCAGAGGAAAACGGGAATGCAGAGGGCATGGGAAGGAGATGGAAGGAGCCCAGCGGCAAAGGCGAGAAGAGTGGGTTTGGGTGGAGAAGGGAGGCAGGGCCACACGGGAATGGGTACACAGGTGAAGTGAAGGCTGGCACACAACCTGGCAAGGAAAGGAAGGACGAGGGACTCCATGCAATTGCTCCCATGAGCAGGGAGGGACGGTGGGAAGGGAAAAGAGAGCCTGCAGGGAGGGGGGAGCGGAGAAACAGCAAGACCCCAGTGTGGCGGGGTGAGAAACACCAAAAACGCAGGGCGAGAAGGGGATCTCCGTGGTGCTCATGGGGGCTGGCGGACAGAGTACATTTTAAAGAGCTGCCCTGCACTGAGCTGTCTTCTCCTCCCCGGGTCCATGGCATTGGGCATGGGGCAAGGCACCAGCCCCTGACACCCTGCAGTGCCCCTGTGAGGGCACAGTGCTGGCTGGGGGCTGGTAGCCGGGGTGGCCCCTGGGCTCTGGCGGGGCAGGGGGCACCGAGTGGCCGGATCCGGCCCATCCATGCCAGGATGGTGCTCCATGGCCAGCACTTGCACCGCCCCGGCCCTGCACAGCCCCGTGCCCCATCAGGTGTCCTCCGGCGCTCGCTGTTCCTATATATAGCGCTGGTGTGTCATAGCAAGGGGTGTTGCGCAGAGATCAGGCACTAAAGGTTGGTTTCTGTTTCCAAAAAAAAAAAAGAAACAAGAAATGCAAGAAACAAATGCATTATCTGTTTGATTCCTGTGCAGTTAGTGCTGTAACAGTCAGCAGCTTTGAGGACTTTTTTGTGTATGTGATTTGATACGTAAACCACATTTCCTATGTAGCGCTGCCACAATTTTTTTTAAATCAGCTTTTCGACATTGAGCTCCATAACGTTTTTTTTTCCCTTATCCACTAGCATGAATTCAAAGGCAGCAAATGCAGCAAAAACGTAATAGTGCTCATTTTGACTTTTCCAACCATCTAGTTTTCATTAGAAATAGAGTAAAATAAATACAGATCACATTTTCTGTCCTGCAGTTAAAAGCCTGCCACAGCTGAAAGCTTTGCTTTCTTCTTCTTCCCCTGCAGCCTCGGCTAGCACTTGCGCTCTGCTCATGATCTGAAATGTGCAAACACACTGCTTCTTGGCTTTCCACCAGTATATATAAATATATGTAATTTTTTCCTTTGGAGAACCTGGAGGCTAGAGCAAGAGGGCAAAGGAGTACGTGACTAAAACATCCGAACTTCCTCTTTCATAAGCCATCACATGATGAAGTGCAATTACAATTCCTGCCTTGTCCCTGCCAATTGCAGGCGCATTGCCTCACCCGAGAAACCCTGCTTCTTCCGTGTGTGTGTGTGTGTGTGTGTGTGTGTAGGCAGCAATCGCTGCAGCCGGCTTGGCAAGCCTCCAGCTCCGGGCTGGAGAAAGAGGGCAGTGGGTGGAAGACGAAAACAAAGATCTGTTTACTTAGCATGCCTGGATAAAGCGTCTTTCCAGCGGCGGGGGGGGGGAGGAGAGAAGCAGCTTTAAAGGACTTTGATGCAATGCGAAAGGAAGGTGCTTTGTGCAAGCAGGCGGCGTTAACCCCTGGCTCCCCGGGGCCCGGCGGGGCTGCCCGGCGGCTGCCGCAGAAGGGCGGGCGGTGCCGCGGCCCCGACGTGCCCGGGGGACGCGTCCCGGGCCGGGGGGCTCCGTGAGGGCAGCGGAGGGCCATGGGGGGCGGTTTAACAGCAAAGCGCCTTCAGGGCGCCCCACCTGGCACGGGGCCGCTGCTCACCCCGGCGGGGGGGGAGCCGAGCGCCCCGCCGGCTTTGGGGGCGCAGCCGGAGCCCGGCCCCCGGCACACGCCGCCCCCCGAGCCGCCGGGGCCGAGGGCGGTGGCTCCCGAGGGGGGCGGCGCGCCCGGCCCAGAAATAGCAGCGGGAGGCGGCGCTTGGCGCGGGGGCGGCTCCGGCAGCGCCCCCCGCCCGGCGGCCCCGGCAGCCCCGGCGGCGCCGGCGGCCCCGGCAGCGCGCAGAGCAGCGCGGCGGCCGCGCCGTCGGGCGCTGCCGGGCGCGGCGGGGCACGGCCCCGCCGCCCGCCCCCTGAATAACACCCCCTTTCCGTGTGCTACCCTGCAGCACACACGCTTTTTTTTTTTCCCCCGGTGTGGATGCAGTTGGCAGATGAGGTCTTCGGAGCGTGGAAGCGGGACGGAGAAAAATGCAGAGTTTTCGGTTGTTTTTTTTTGGGGGGGGGGATGGACGGCGTTTATTTATTCTGTGTGCATTTTTGCCAATCTGTATTAGAGAACCGATGGTTTGTGGTTGAAAAAGACAGGAAATCTAGAATGTCCTATTTCCTGCGCAAAATGACAACAGCTAAAAAAAAAAAAATCGAGATGGGTAATCCTTTTATTTATTTATGATGATGGACCCTCCTGCCCTGGCGCGGGTCGCGGAGCGCAGAGCCGGCCCCTGCCCCGAGGGGGCGCGGGCAGGGCGAGGCGAGGCGGCAGCGCCGCGGCTCCTGCCCCCACCCCGGCCGCCGGGGGGGAGCTGTTGGCCGCGGGGCAGAGCCCCGGGCGGGTCTGCCCAAGGTCACGGCCGGGGACGGCACCAAAGGTGGGAGCCGAGCGGGGGCGGGCCCCGCATTGCAGGGGGCATCCCTGCGCGTGACGCGTTTCAAGAAAGCCCCGAAGCCCCGTCGGTGGTGCAGAAAATAACGAGAGGGGGGGAAAAAAATAAAAAAATTAATCAGCAGCACCCCCGCCCCTCCGCTGGCGCAGCGCGTGTCCGCCGCTCCCCGCCGCCGGCCGCCGCGCCAGGCGCAGACGGGGCGGGGGCGCGCCCGGCCCCCGCAGGAGGGATCCCCGCGCCGCACCGCGCCGCGCCGCGCCGCGCGGCCCCGGCGGCCGGGCAGGGCCGGGAGCGCGGCCCCGGCGGCGGCGGCGGCGGCGGCGGCGGCGGGGCGGGCCCAGCGCGCAGGCGCGGCCCGGCACTGTCGAAGAACCGAGTCGGCGGCGCGCAGAGCAGAGGCGGCGGTGGCGGCGAGAGCCCGGCACGGCTCGGCACGGCACGGCACGGCGCCGCCGCCAGCGCCGGCCCCGGCCCCGGCCCCGGCCCCGGCCCCTGCGCCGGCCCCGCCCCGCGCCGGCCCCCGCCGCCCCGCGCCGCCCCGTAGTAGCCAGCGAGCGAGCGGGGGAGCCGTGCGGGCGGCAGCGGCCGCAGCCCTGCGTGAGCCGAGCCGAGCCGCGGCGATGAGCGCCCGCGCCGCCCGGTGACCGCCGCGACAGCGAGGGAAGGGGCTTCCCCCCGCCCGGCGACCCTGCCTGCCGGGGGCCCTCGCCGCCTTCGCGAGAGAAAGGAGGAGCGGCGGGGGAGGGGAGCTGACGGACGATCCTGCTGCGGCTGCGGAGCCCGAGCCTCGCCGTCGGGTCTCCGGTGGCCAGGGGCGGAGGCGGCGGAGGCCGGAGCCGGAGCGGGGGGCGCTCGCTGCTGCCCCCGGGCCGGGACATGTCGTCGGCGGCGGTGGCGGCTGCTTCCCGCAGGCAGTCGTGCTACCTGTGCGACCTGCCCCGCATGCCCTGGGCCATGATCTGGGACTTCACCGAGCCCGTGTGCCGGGGCTGCGTCAACTACGAGGGCGCCGACCGGGTGGAGTTCGTCATCGACACGGCGCGGCAGCTGAAGCGGGCGCACGGCTTCCAGGAGGGCCGGGCCCCGCCGCCGCCCCACGCCAAGCAGCCGCCGCTCACCGCCAAGGAGATCCTGGCGCAGCAGCAGCAGCTGGGCCACAGCGCGGCGGCGGCGGCGGCGGCGGCGGCGGCGGAGGCGGCGGCGCGGCCCCCGCCGCAGCCCCTGGAGCGCTACTCGCTGGCCGCCGCCGAGCGGCCGCCGCCGCGCCTGGGCGCCGAGTACGGCGGCGGCCGCCAGGTCAACGGCATCCTGGTGCCCAACGGCTTCCCCAAGCCCGAGGAGCCGCCCGAGCTCAACCGGCAGAGCCCCAACCCGCGGCGGACGCACGCCGTGCCGCCCACCCTGGTGCCGCTCGTCAACGGCGCCGGGCTGCCCGCCGCCATCGGCGGCCTCAGCGGCCGCGCCGCCGCCGCCGCCGCCTCGCTGGCCGCCATCTCGGCGGCGCCCGCCCCCATGGCCGTGCCCGTCCCCCAGCAGCCGCCCGCGGCGGCGGCGGCGGCGGCGGGGCAGGCGGCGGGGCAGCCCGGCGAGCTGGGCCACAAGCGCCCCGGCTCCGTGTCGTCGTCGTCGTCGGGCGGCGGCGGCGCGGCGGCGGAGCACGACGGCGGCGGCGGCAAGGAGAAGCGCGGCGCGGCCGAGAGCCTGCCGGCGGCGGCGGCGGCGGAGCTGGGCGCCGAGGGCAAGGCCCGGCCGGGCGGCGAGCAGGAGTGGCTGGCCAAGCCCAAGACGGTGCGGGACACGCTGCTGGCCCTGCACCAGCACGGCGGCCACGCCGTGCCCCCCTTCGACAGCAAGTTCAAGAAGGAGCCGGGCATGCCCAGCGGCCGGCTCCTGGGCTACGAGACCAACGGCGCCGTGGCCAAGCCAGGTGAGGTGGCCGGCGGTGCGTGGGGTGGGCGGGGGGCCCTGGGCAGGGCAGGCGGCCCCCATGCCGTGTTGCGGGGTGCACCCGCTGCGGCGGCACTCGGGTTTGGGGAGTGTGGGCCTGCACGACAGGGGCAGTCGCAGCAGGCACCCTTTGGGGATGGCCACGGCACCCTTTGGGGGCGGCCGTGCCGCCCTTTGGGGCGGCCACAGCAGGTACCCTTTGGGACGGTCATAGCACCCTTCAGGGATGGCTGTGCCACCCTTTGGGGGTGTTGCGTGGCAGCAGCTCCCCTTCGGAGCTGCGGGCGCTCAGTGGCATGTCATTACTGAGTTTCCTCTTCACTCTTTCTCCTCCCCTTCCCTCCACGTTTCCAGGGGCCCGGGTAGCCCGGAAAAGGAAGACTTCGCCCGAGCCGGAGGCTGAAGCAGGACCCCCGAAGATCAACGGAGAGGCGCAGCCATGGCTGCCCACCTCGTCAGACGGGATGAAGATGCCCCTGACCGCCACCTCCTTCATGTCCCCCCCGCCACCCACCGCCTCGCCTCACTCCAACCGGACCACGCCGCCCGAGGCGGCCCAGAACGGCCAGTCCCCCATGGCCGCGCTCATTTTAGTCGCGGACAATGCCGGGGGCAACCATGCCTCCAAAGATGCCAACCAAGTCCACTCCACCACGCGGAGGAACAGCAGCAGCCCCCCCTCGCCCTCTGCTATGAACCAAAGGAGGCTGGGCCCCGGCAGGGAGGTGGCGAGCCAGGGGGCCAATGCGGCGGGCGGGCTGGAGCCCGTGCACCCCACCAGCCTGCCGGACTCATCCCTTGCCGCCAGCGTGCCCTTGTGTTGCACCCTGTGCCATGAGCGCCTGGAAGACACCCATTTTGTGCAATGCCCCTCTGTCCCCTCTCACAAGTTCTGCTTCCCCTGCTCCAGACAAAGTATCAAACAGCAGGGCGCCAGCGGGGAGGTGTATTGCCCCAGCGGCGAGAAGTGCCCCCTGGTCGGCTCCAACGTCCCCTGGGCCTTCATGCAGGGCGAGATCGCCACCATTCTCGCGGGAGACGTGAAAGTGAAAAAAGAGAGGGACTCGTGACTTTTCCCCTTTCACAACCCAACGTCACCTTTAAACTAAAACTGCTTGAATTGTGTATATATCTATAAATATATATATATAAATATATATATATCTCCAAGACAAGGGAAATGTAGACTTCATAAACATGGCTGTATAATTTTGATTTTTTTTGAATACATTGTGTTTCTATATTTTTTGAAGACAAAAGGTATGTACTTATTATAAAGGCATTTCTTCTAATTCTTCTCTTTTTTTTTCCCCCCCTTTTGTTATAGCAACTATTTGTTGTGCTTCCCTGGTGACAGTTACTGTTCAATGTAGGCTGTGACTTGTGCTGCTTTTTTTAGAGAGCACTTGGCAAACCAGAAATGCTTCTAGCTGTATTTGTATGCCCTTGTTTCTTTCGTTCTTTTTTTTTTTTTTTTAATGCCAAATACACTTTCTGACATTGTAAAGATTGCCTTACTGTCTGTGATTCCTTATTCTTGGCCCCTGTTGTATAGAGCTGGTAGCATGCAGGCTTGGTCTGAGACGGCTGGGGAGGAGAGTCGATAGCTGATGTGGGGATGCTGTTGTTGCATCCTGTGGGCAAGGTGAGCTTAGGGAGCATGAGGGGTTTCTCTTGGAAACGTTCATCTTGTGTTGCAATAGCGAATCTGCCAGATCGAGTCCAAAATTCCTCTGTGTTTCTCAAAGGAAGTTGCCTTCAGAGTAGGATGTGGAGAGGTGTCTGAGAGGCGCTGTTGAGTTAGCGATTTTTGGGTTGGTTTGTTTTTGTTTTGTTTTTTTTCTTTAAGGCAAAGTTGACCGCAGTTCACGTGATCAGTTGTAAGATTACAAAACTGCATTTATTCACCAGTTACATGCTATAATACGGAATTTTGATGACAAACTTAATTATATTACTGGTGAGTACACCAGTAGAGCACTGCCATCTCTGAAGGTCTTCAGCATCACTTATGTTTTTTCGTTTGCTTGAACTATGCTGGGGAGGTGGGGGAGAGACTGAATTTTTTTACTTTATTTTAATTTTCAGATAGTGCAGGCGGACTTTGAGTTTGCTTATCAGTCACCTATAGTACTGTTGCTATTGTTACTATCACTTACATCATATTTCCAAGTAGTGGCAGGTACAGTGTGGTACAATGACAGCAGTGACTGAGGTTCTGCCAGATCGCCTTTGGGCATATCAGTGACAGCCCAAATGTGGGTGGAGGAAACCTGTAATTTCCTTATTACGTGTGCTTGAGACAAATCTAATGCTATTCTTTGAAAATGAAAATATAAACTGGTTGAAATGAAAGCAATTTCGGGCTTCACATAATGGCCATGGCCCTGCCTTTTAAGCTACTTTGGAGAACTCTTTTGTAAAGCCACTTCTTTTGATCCTGCTTCTGCATCACCAAGCAGACTTCTAAAATCAATAAATCATTGGTTGCTAGAAATAGTTGAGTCTTACAGTGATGTTTTTGTGCTGTTTATAGTTTGTTGGCAATGCTGCAGCTGTATGAGCCCTTATGTTTAGGTGTTTATAACACGGTTATGAGCAGTTGTTTCTGAGCAAAAGGGTGGCTAGGCTGTCCCTTCCCTGGGACAAAGTAATAAATGCTTTTACTATTCGAGGAGGAGAAGTCTGTTCAGCTGACTATAATTTGAAGAATTATTGGATGCTTTTTAGTCCACTGTTCTTATTGTGATAATGTTCAGACTGCAATTTAATGCAGAGTAGATCTTTTTTGGAAGACTTCTTTTTTAAAAGAAATTGTCATTATTAATATTTGAAAATCAGAACTGCACATGCACAGTAATTTTTATGAAATGTTTAATGAGCACACCCACTACATTGTGTTCCATATTACAGATCAATGTAATATTAGATAAGACTTGCATGATAAACAAATTCATTGAGTCAATATTACGCTTTAAAACTTATACCTATAGTCAAGATTGGTGTCTTATGTAAACACATTTAGCCAATTTGAAGAAAATGCACATTATATATATATACACCTATATATATACATATATATATAAAAACTGTAAAGGATTCTTTGGAACCACTATGATCTGTGTAAATGTGTATTTAGGCACTTTATTAAAAAAATGGATTTTTGAGCTGATAGATGGTAACAAGTTCTTCAAAGTTGCTTGGCATAATACCTCATGTAGTATGAAGCTCATGTTTATGATTAAGGTGGTATCCCTACTAAAAACAACAACAAAAACAAACAAAAGCCTACATAAAAAGGACACCCTCCTGTGTTATCAGATGGTCCAGCTTTGAGCCTCTTGAGATGAGAGAGAGAGAGAGAGAGAGAGAGGGGCATCTTGTCCTGCTACTGAAAAGCTGATCCTTGTTTTGGGGCTGATGTTGGCGTGACGCTCCAGAGAGGCCTTCCGCTTCACCTTGTGTCTGAAGGAAGTGTACCGATATATTGCAAGCCCAGCTGTTTCTTTCAGTGTGGTTTTTGAAGTAGTTTAAATGATGAAAACTCTCAGGCCTGTGATACTAGGTGGTGGCACAGAAACAACATAGCTGGAAAAGAAGTATCTAAAAGTGGCTATATTTGCTCAGCTGACTTCCAGTCCTGATATCCCAGTTAATTCTCATCCATACCATCAATCTTCATAACTGCAAAAGAAAACAAAAAGGAAAAAAAAAAAAGGTTAAAAACAGTGAGGTTTTTTTATACATATCTCATTTTTGTTGAACTCAATGTTGCTTTTTTCCCTTTTGTTGCTTTACTGACTTAGAATAACACTCCAGTGGATTCTCCATTTATACCAGTTTACTGTTTTCTGGGCTACAACCTTTTTTTTTTTTTTTTTTAATTTTAGTGCTTCAGCTGCAACAGTGCTACTGTTAATATTACTTTTTAAAAGGTGATATTGTAATTTGTGTAGTATTAAAACAAAGTGTTTTAATGAAGAATGTGTGATTATTTTTTTTTCAAATCCCATTTTCATTACTTTTTTTTATTTTTAGAGTTACTTTTTACTGGAATATCACCTGCACTATGCTTTCCTTTCCAGCTGCTAAACTAACACGTTGCTATTTTTTACCTATTTTTTACTTCTGGCATTAAATAAAATGAAACTAGGAGCTTTAAACACTTCTTGTGTTTTTCTGTTTAAAATAAAAGAAAAAGCTAGTAGTGCAAGTGCAGTTATACAGGGACAGAATCAGTGTTTTTTTCAGCACTGTCCCTGACGTACTTGAAAGTACGCCAACATTAGGGGCAAGCGCAGGGGAGAGGAGGGCCGAAATGCAGTCGAGGGGGTGGTGGGTGACCTGCTCCCAAGACAAGGGGCAGAAGCGAGGCCGAAGGCCGTGGCCTCCCCCTCCCCTTGCCTTGCTATTGTCTGCCAAGGGCCAAGGGGGTGGGAAAGGCGCAGCACAAGGGCGGCTTTGACAGCCTTTGTGGTGGCCTCAGAAAACCTGGTATGTTTTGGATCTCTCTTTTTAGATGTGCTGTAAACCAGGCCATGGCAACCGTGTGTTTTTATGAACTAGCATTTAGTAAAGGGGTATAAATACATTTGCGAGTGCTCTCTAGTGGTTTATTATGTCAACAGAGCCCCTGGATCCCTTCCTCTGGCGCTGGGGCCAAGGCTTGTCCCACTGGCAGGGGTGGCTGCTGCCCGTGGGACCTCTCGTGGGGGACCAGCCCGCTTGGCTGTCCCCGGCCTCAGCGGCACCTCTTGGGAACGGCTCGCCCAGCGGACCTTCGTCACAGCCACTTCATATTTTTAATTCGCTACTGAGCCATCCTGAGAGCTCCTGTGTTGTGCCCCAGCCTAAAAATTTCCTGGCCGTTGAGGAATAGCTGCAGTTACCACCCAGCAGCAGCGCCTGTGAAAACAGAGAGAGGAGACATTGGGCAGTTCATAAGTTAACGGCGCCAACAGTAAACGAGTTTGTCATAAATCGACACGTTTGTACTCCTGATTCCTACAACTTGAGCTTCTTCAGGGAATGTTTCACCAGAACAGGACCTACTCGTAGGAGACGTTTGATAATTAGAATTGAACAGGTTTCACCCTGAGCATTTCATACTGCTCCTCCCAGAGCTTTCTTATTTAGATAGCTTCATGGAGAGCTATTGAAAAATAATTAGAAGCCTGCCCCACGGTGGACTCTTGTTTGCTTAGAAAAAGCTATCTAGTGCAGGCCAGGCTGCAACTTCCAGCCTGCGCTCCGAGAGATAACAAGGCAAGGAGAAAAGATTTCCCTCAAAACGTTTCTGTTTTCCTTCCGAATGTGGCAGTTGAAAGGAAAGTGTATCTGAGCAGTGTATAGATTAATTTTATGCAGTTAGCGAATTGCAGAGGGTTCCACTTCCTGATTCCCGGGCCCGGCCACGTGATCATTCGGAAGTGTCCCATCCATCACACGTGGGCCACCAGGACTCCTGAGTCACCCTCCTTCGCGTGTCTTTTGTTCGCGGGAGCGGGGACCGCCTTTCCTCTGCCGCGGCCCAAGGTCAGGCTGTGCGGCAGATGAATGGAGAACATATTTATCCACTTCATCACGCCGGGCTCGCTGGGGCTGCGGCTCCAGAGGTAACTCTTTCACTGCCTTCAGATGGGCTTCTGAGCACACCCTGGGCTTCTAGTATTAAGCCCGTGGTTCAAAGTTTAACCATTTTCATCCCCCTAAGAGGCTGAACACTCATGGAAGCCTTCCTTCCAGGAAAGAGAAAGTACAGATGCCTCGAGTAGGACATTTAGAAAACACTAGATGCATGTTTGCTGCCACATGACTCTTATTTTGTTTGCATAGGTGCAGTGGAGCCCCTCTGACAGGGTCATAACTATGCAGTTATCTTTATACAAGCCTCATGTAATTTTGCTTTTTTCTGCTGCCGGAGAACCGCTTTTGTAGAGATTGGTATTGCAGACTAAATTCTAAACCCCAAAGTACTACATAGAATGGAAACGCCATACAAAATAAGCTCATGGAAAAGCCAGGAAAAGTTCGTGAAAGCGTGACAGTTCAGTGCTTGTTTCTCCCCCCCCCCCCCCCCACTCTTAACCCAGCCAACACTGCGACAAGCATCGCTGCTCCTCGTTCCCACCTCAGCCAGCTGCTGGGGCTGCGGGCAGGGACCACCCCACCTGCCCAGGACCTGCGGCCCTCGTCCACTGCAGCCGCCGGGGCCTCCCTGCGCCACCCTGCTGGGGAGGACGGGCACCCCCAGGGGTGACCTGGCCTCGGGGGGCACCCTGCTCCTCCCAGGCCCTCCGCAAGAAAAAAAGGGAGACGGGGTGGAGGGCAGGCTGGGGGGCTTCAGCGGGGCTGGGTCCCCCCATGGGGCCGGGGCTGTGTCCTGGGATCACTGCGAGCTGTGGCTTCCCTTGGAAAATGCTCCTGAGCCTCTTGTTTTTGCTGAAACATCAGGCACTATGGCTGGAGACGAGGATATTCACCCTTTCAGCTGTTAATACACACTCTGGAAAATGTGAAGTAGGCTTTTTTTTTTTTACCCTTTTCCACTACAAAACACTTTTTCCCTCCCCCCCACCCTGAGTTGCCTCATGCCTTTTTTTTTTCTTTTGGCAACCATTTAAAAACAAACAAAAGATGAGTAAACAGAGATGAAAGGGGTTATTGGTTCACCAGGTCTGCTTCCTTGCAGCAGCAGAAAAATGCTCCAGTTCCCGCACAGTGGGGCCCGGGGAGCTGCTGGTGGCTGGGAAGTGGGCAGGCTGGGTCACCCCGGGGGGCGGCAGCTTGCCAGCCTTTAAGGGAGGCCTGAACATGCCACATACTCAGTTAGGGATGTAGCAAAGAAAACTGGATTTTTCCCCTCTTCTTCCTCTCGTGGCTTTGGGGTTTTTCTTTGTCTTTTTTTTTTTTTTTTTTTTTTTTTAGCATCTGTATGATTTGAAGAAGGCCTGAAGGGCTTTTTGTCAAAACAAATAATTCCCTTATTTTTTTTCCACCAGAAATTCAAGTCTTCTCCAACCCCTTTTTACAGGAGTCTCATATTCTCCAACTCTCTGTTAGTAAGAGAACTTACAGATATTAAACAATAACTGCTTAATGGAAAGAGGCATTTAATTTTGTCCAGACTGTTTACAACTCTTTTTATTTTTATTGACTTGCTTAATTCAGCTGCCACTAAGCAATAGAAACAAATGATTTTCTTTTTTAAGATGCACCATCCTTTCAGCTAATAGTTAAAAAACTCAAAACGAAGATACTCTATGAAAGGCATTCAACGGGAGCAGGGAAAGATGATGCTCAATATCACCTTTCTTTCACTTCAGAAAAATCAGGAAATAAATCAGCTCTTCCACACTGACTCATGCATTTACAGATCCCACTTCATGCATCATAATGAAGCCAAACCAGCATAAGTGCCACTTTTTCCATTGCACTTTTAAGACCTATTTGGGCTCTTATAATTAAAAAAATATATTTGCCTGTGATTTTGTGGTGGCGTTTGATTAAGGCTCACGAATACAATTGATTCTTCCTATTAGAATACAGTTAGGGTAAATCTCCCTTCAGAAATCACCAAGTGGAGGAGTTTTTTTCTTACAGAAAGTACTGTGCTATCTTTATTGACTCTGGACAAAGAAAATACTTCATGCAGTAACTGTGATGGGTATCAACTTTCACATGCCTCAGAAGAAGAGGGCTGAATGGGCCCTGCTGGGGTTTTAACTTGTAATTCTAGGAAGTCTAATCAGTTCAGAATTTCTGCTTAGACATCTAAGCTGTGCTTTCTGGCTTTCCAACAGGAAACAAATGATGATGAATAGCATAGAACAATGATTTTTAGCTTTGCTTTTAGTGGCTGTTTAGATGATTACTTTCATATCGCAAGAGCCCATATCTTTGTGTAAGTCCTTTCCTTTTCTTTGGAGAGACAAATAACCTGTGTCCATAACTGAACTGACTATGCCCCCCATAATATTTTTATAATCTAGGCAGTTATTAAATCTCATCAGTTCTGCTAAGTTCTTCAGTGGACTACTGCGGCTTTCTGCCCAGTTTTCTTTGTCTGACTGTGTTAACAATAACTCGTAGATGTGGAGGTCTCACTTCTCTTCCTCTCCTCTTCTCTTGGATTCAGTCGTTTCCCAAAAGCCACATCTTTATAGCAAGGCTTTCCAGGTAGAGTCTTTCTGGGAATGGGAGTGCTTGCTGGGTGGTTAGTCATTTGGCCTTGGGCCACCTCTTGGGGAGCACTAACAGTGATGGGTCTGCAGGTTTTGTGTGGTCCTTGTGCTGAGGGAGGTGTGGGGCTGGCAGCCTTGCCGACTGACGTTGTCTGTTTGTTACCTTCCAAGCAGGAACATTTTGAACTGCAAGAGCACCATGTGTTTCTTCATCCTGTGTCACAAAAGTTTCCTGACATTTAGTGTTTTGGGGCGGATCCCTTCCTTTTCTACGAAGAGTGCCAATTTTAGTGCTGGTTTTGATGGATAACAGTCCACTAAACATTGGAGCAACACCAATAAATCTGTTTTGTGTAGGCTGCTGAACAGCAATCATCTGGATTCCCTTTTTAGCGGCTGTGTGCCGAGGTGACTTTGACCCCAGGCCACCGAGAGGCTCCAGCCCACCGCAGCTTCCCTGGGAGCTGGCCTGTTTTAAGCATTGAGAGGATTGCTGTCTTCGCAGCGCCTGGCACCCTCATCCTGCACAATGGAGGCATTTGGCCTATCAAATGTTGCTACCTTTTTTTGGAAGAGGGTTTCCTCTTCCTTTATTAAGCCTAATTAAGGTTTCCGGTAGTAAGAATGGCAAAAGGTAAAGAGTTTTTTTCCCCATTGCTGGAGAGGTGTCAGTGCCTCAGGCCTTGTGGGTGTACAGGATGCATTTAAACAGGAAAAGAAATGGCAGAAATATGCTTTTAAGGCTTTGCCAAAAACAGGGAGTAGAATCTCATTCCCAGTGTGATCCTCGAGCGCCAGTGAGCAGCATCAGGGAAACCCGGAGGCTGCAAGGTGGGGTGCGTGGGGCAGGCACGAGGCTTTTGGTGGTGGAGCTAAGCTGGGGTTCAGACTGAAAAGTGTATTTTCCAGCTTACCTTGAATTCCATACCTGAGCAAAACTCTGATTTAGGTCTGTGAATGCAGGACTGCAAGATCTGTTCCCCTTTCATTTTGTCCCCTTTCAAGAAGGTGACGGTAACAATGCATCCTTTACCGCTTACAGTCAAACAAAACCCAGCATTGCTTCTACAAAGCAGTTTGCATCCAGTCAGAGTTAAAAAACAGTCTGATTTCAAAGCAGAGATAAAGGACCACATTGAGACCGTCTACTTAAAAAAGGCTAAATTGGGTGCCATCCCTACTTCCGCCTGCTGATTGTGGGAGCTGGAAGCTGGCTGGTCTGAATTGTTCATCACACTTTTGTACTGAGGTTCATCTGGCAACAAGAGTGGACTAGTGATGGCAGCTTGATTTTATTGCCTCTTGCGCTGAATGGTGCCTGGCACGTTCCTCCAGGCACACCTCTCTCCTCCCTTCTCAGTAACCAAACTTCTGCTGCTGTCAGGATGCCTACAAGTGTACTGTTTAGGACCCAGATCAGGTGCTGTCCTTGTATAGCAGCAGGCAGGAGTGGTTGAGGCTAACTGGTTGCAGAGGATAAGCTAAAGAATACGTATGACACAGCGTTAGTGTCATTTGGGTTTTCTTTTCTTTTAAGATGGGCTTAAGGAAGGCAAAATCAGGTGAATTTACTCTCCAGGTGAAAAGCAAAGCTGATCTTTCAGGGACTGAATGGCTGGCCCTTAGTTGGTTTAAAAAGCAAAACAGAAAAAGCCACCTTTTCTTTGCAATCGGTTCTCTTTATAACCTACCTAAATGGGATCCCATCCTGCAAACAGCTCTGTCATCAACTTCACTGGTTCCATGGGACGGTTCCATTGGGTAAAATTACTCACACCAGAAGTGCTGGAAGAATCAGACCCTAAATGTAAATTACGAGTTACAACACACAGTTTTGCTCTATTTATAAGAAATAATTTCATTATAAATAGTTTTTTTCATTTAAATTTATTGCTAGCATTACCTTATTACTTATTCATAATTAATTAAATCATAGCAGATTTATATGTTATTATCATTTCCATATACTATAAATTATTCAGAAGAAATCCTGAGTCTTTCAGGGTACTGGGTATGTACAAACAAGATAAAGGAGCAATCTGGCCTGAGCAGGGAAAAGTTGCTCTGTCCTGAGCTTTTTCACAAGGGCGTGCTTAAAAAAACGGGCAAGGAGAGGGGCAGGTGAATGACCAATGAACGGAAGAAAATGCTGAATCATGCCATTACTCTTGAAGGGCTCCTCGCTCCTCTCAGGGCCTGGGGTATTTCACCGCCCAGCTGCTTTTCAGAATAAACAGAAAGAAGTGCAGAGCTCTGCGAGTGAAGGACTTAACGCTGTTACTGATTCATTGGTCGGCCTTTTCCACACAGTGCTTGCTTGCACCCTGAAGTAAAGCAAAGGGGTTTTTTTCTGTTGTCGCTGCAAGCTTGATTGCCCTTTCACAAAAATGAGCAAGAAATGTTGCTGGAGAATTCACATTTAAACTAAGTTTCAAAATGTACATTTAAGGAATCATAATGATTTGTTTCAAATGAATTTACCTGGCAAATACAACCCTCGTTTGCCAATAACAAGAGAAAAAGTTGCATTTCCAAGCAGAATCTCAAATATATGTTAAGATTTTGCTCATCGGGACTGGCATCTCACTGGTTTATAATAAATAGGAAGGGCTGGGAGAGTTTCTTGAAGCCATTTATTACCGTTGCCGTATTCTTAGCAGTGTCCTAACAGGAAGGAGATTTGTTAGCCCTGGAAAGCCAAACCCGCCTGGATGGTGGCAGGAGATGGCTTGACTCTGACAGCGGGGTATGCTCCATCTCTGCTGGACCCACCAGCAAACCGTGGCAAATGTAACTGTGTCAGACAACTGGAAGGTGCCATAAACTCAGCAACGACTTCAAAGTTGAGGAAAGTAAAAGAATAAACCTAATACCTGGGCTGAAGCAGCGAGCTCCATTTGAATCACTTGATATGCTCCCCCGGTGATTTTCTTGCCGCCAGCATGTCTGTATTGCACGCGTGCATTTGCACCTCTGGAAATATTAGTGTATCACAAGAGTCAGGATATCCCTTAGGAATAAGGCTGGCCACCAAAATGTGGCTGGCTGGAATTTGGCTGTGGTGAATAAAGGAGCCATGTGCCTGGTTTTCCTCCTCTAATTTCTCTTTATATGCCTTTTTGCATTGGCACTACCACACTGCTTTCAATTCATTTCAAGCTTTGCTACTGTATGAGTACATCACATGCTTTTAAATGTTTCTTTTTAAGCCTGTACAAAGCCTAGTGCTCCGCTGTTTTGTGGGGAAAGCTGTGCAGGGTGAGAGCCAGTGAGGAAGGGACGGAGGCAGGCGCCACATGGGACATTTCCTCTGCATGGGGAAATGCAGCTGCCTCTCTGACTCCACTCTGCGCAGGGTGATGCTGCAGCTGCAGCAGGGCCATGGGGTGGCCTGGATGTCAGGGCACACAGGGAAAGACCCTCGCCCACCGGGGCAACCTGGGGAAGCATCTGACGGCTGCCCAGAGCCAGGGCAGAGCATCTCCGTGGGTGCTGGGCAGGGCAAGAACTGCAAGGGGCAGGCGCTTTGTTAATCAGGATAGCAGTCGGTATCGCCTCACCAGCGATAAAAAGGTCTCATCAGGGAAATGAAGGCTTGGCAACACCCCTGCCTTCAGGGAGATGTGCTGCCCCTCGTCCCATGGGAAGCATGGAAGTGGGCCTGCTCTCCCTTCCTCTCTCGCTCACTTGCAGTTAATGGAGGAAAAGAAAATGGAGGTAATGCAAACAGAGAAAAAGAGCATGTGAAATGGATCCTCTCTTGCAACCCATTCTGTAAAAAGCAGTTATGTTGTCTCTGCAGTTGGCTCAGCCATGGAATATGTGCAGTTATACGCAGCATATCTGGCATGCAGATGTTTGACTTTCACTTGGCTAGCCACTCAACAGCAGGTAGGTTTCTCATATATATATATTTAATAGAGCTATCCTCGGTTATTGCCAATAGAGGGAGGTTTGTCAGATTTAATCCTCTGCAGCAGTCTGTTGGATGCTGGAGGCAGATCCTCTCCTGCTGTCCCCTTGCTGACACTGAGCCAAGATCAGGTTTGCTACCCTTCCCCAGGGTATAACTGCAATTTCTGCTGACCCTGAGCCTCCCTGGGTGTCAGCTGTTCCCTCTTTAGCTCCTACTAAATGAATAGCAACTTGCTGGGGTCGACCCTGGTCCTAGTTCTGCTGGCGTAAACCCGGGGCAGTGCTGTTGTTGGTTGCGTTGGTGGAGTCGCTGTAGATTTACAGCAGCATAACAGAGATGAGGATCTGGCTTCTGTGAATTTGCAAGAGCTTTATTCAGTTGTGCACAAGGAAGCAGGGGGCCTCCTTACGAAAGAGCATGATTGGTTTTCTCAGTTTGGCAGACAGCACCAAAACTATGTTGTTCTTTTTCTGGAGAGTTCCCCAGTGATGCTGGATAGAGTGGCACAAGGGAAGTAGCTGCAACATGATGCCTCTCAAACAGAGTGGAGCAGGGGAGAGTGAAGCTTATAGTAGCAGCTGTGGCCATTAACTCTCTAATCTCCCCCTTTTCATTATGTCTGAGTCTCAGCTGAGCTTTGTGTTATACCAGTCGCCTGTGGCAGTTTCCTGAAGAGATGAGAGTCCAAGTGAGATTTAAAAAAAAAAAAAAAAAAAAAGGAAATTATTTGTTTGAAAACTAATGGCTCTGACAAGCGGATTTTTGTGTGGAGGGACGTCACTGCTCGCTATTATGCAGTGCAGCTAGTAGCACCGGAGACGCACTGTGAAACCCAGGGCTCCCATGTACTCAGTATGTGCTGCCAGCACAGCGTGCTGGAGCTGACTGTCCTCTTGCTGGCACACTTGCTGCATTGGTGCAACTCCATCTTGCACTGGGGAAAGGGAGCTCTGCCTCGGACTTTCTGGTATAGCTGCTACCTGGTGCGCGCTTGGTCTTTTTTGGTTGCTGGTGTCATCAAAAGAGCGAAGTGCCTCGCTATTTGTGTGTTTCTTTCATCTCCTGCCCCATCTTTTAATTAGAAAGGACTCTGTAGAGAAGGGGGACTCGCCAAGCCCCTCATCTGTAGGAGCTCAAAAGGGATCAGCAGCAGAACAGGATTTCTCTGTCTTTCCCTTCACCTTCTTTCTCTGTGAACTCACATCTAATAGCTTTTGCGTTTTAAAAAAGATGGAAAAAACTGGACCTCCAGGTCAGTAAGCCAGCTGTGTCCATAGACGACATTGGTCAGAGACAGGAGTGGAAGCGGTCTCTTCCCCAAGCCCCAGGGAGTCCTGGCTCCCCTCTGGGTACAGCGTTGCAGGCAGGAGTAAGCAAACAAGAAGAAATTGCCCTGACTTAGCAAGAGGTCATGCAGAAAGATCCATGCTGGCAGACGAGACAGTGTGCTAAAGATAACTGTTTGACAAACTATATTTACTCTCCCTTTCTGGGAGGACTTACAGGGGATTTGAAGCATTGTGCTAATATAAGCCATGCACTGCCTGTGATGGAGGAAGTGACTACTCTAGGCTTCTTAGCATTTGTGTCTTTACAAGCCAGGAGAGGGGACACCACTGAAAATAGTCTTGTCTACTAATTGTATTCTTGGTAATGCTAATCAGCGTTCTTGCTCTTCCCTACCTTCAGCGACTGTGCAGAGCTGCTGCAGGATCAAATACAGCTATTTTTTCCCCCCAATTTTCTCATCAAGAGGCAGTAGTTGTCCCTGCTCATGCTCCTCTTCTAAGTTGCAGGGGATTTGACCCATTTTAGGAGATTTCACAGCCAGGGGAAACCCACTTGTCTATGTTTTCTGGGAAACCTCAAAGCTGAAGCTAGCTGTCTGTCTCCAAGAGCTCACAGCCTAAACCGAGACAGCAAGGGAGCAGCAATGAACAAAGGGACAGGAGGACGAAGGAGAGATTTCTTCTAAATTGTCATGATTTTTCAACTGATACTTGTAAGCTTTCCACCATAGAGGAAAAGAGGCACTTGAGATTTTGAGTATGCGGTAACCATGACAAATACAGAAGTACGTAAACAGCTCTAGGCAGCTAGAAAGAACAATACTGAACAAACAAATTAGCCATCTGTACCATCTCTGACTCCTAAAAGTAAACATAAACATAGACCCAAACTGAAAAGGGCTGTAATAGTAATAAATCAATTAGCTCTTCCAGCCCTCAGAGGCAGCAGGGAGTGAGGGGCAGGGACCAGAGAAGCAACTTCCCTCCGACTCTGTTCAGGTTGGCTCTCTGAGCTTCTGAAATGTCTTTCTGCAGGCTCAGGAGTGAGGATCGGCCAACCAGAGCACTCCCCCCGTGACTGACAGCAGGAGTGACAGCATGGAAAATGCCGACCCCAGAGAGGATGTCCAGCGTTCACAGTTCAGAGACTTCCTTTCCCAAGACCTAGTCAGTGAGGGTCTTGTGATCCTTTCTCACTCCTCTTCGGGCGCAGCAGGGTGTGGGTAAGGTTATAAATACAGACAACTGTTCTCTTTAATCCGCCTCTGCCCATAGGGCAGTAGTGCACCAGGCTCTCCTTTCCTCAGTCCCAATTTATCTCTGACTTGTCTATCCCACGGCCACCATTCATAACCCTCTGCTTGTTGCCTTTCTTACTGAAGTCTCCTTACATGCCAAATATCCACCAAAAGTTGCCTTAAAAAAACAATCCTCTTGAGATGAAGTGAAGGAAGAACAGTTGGGGTGGGGTAGCAGGGCAGCTGTTTTGGGAGTTTCATTCAGTCTTGCGCTGAGATGGGTGTCTCGCTCCAGAGAAGAGCAAGTGGAAATGGCTGTATGGGAATAGTAATAAACTGCCTTTATGTCGAGGGAGCCTGAATCCTTCCACAGTATGTGGAGACCTGGAGTCAGACTGTGCCCCTGAAAAGGACCTCCACTGTTTGTCTAAGGAAAGGAGCCAGATCCTTAGTGCTGCAAACCAGGGCCATGCTCCCCAGAGCCACCGCAAAGGTTAGCATGCAGTGCTGCATCCAGGCAGCTGGGAGAGGACAGTGATGGGACACATCTCCATGGACACCTCAGCTGTCCTGCAGTGCTGAGCTCAGGGCTGCGCTCCAGCTGGTTGCTGACTACCTGACCAGATTCAACTTTCGAGTCCTCTGCTGCTGTCCCTGGCTTCCTGCATTTGGTGCAAGTGCTCCATATGGACTGGCTGCATGTGAACTGCTCCATTCATTGCACTGGATACCATCACCAGAGTCTATTCAGGGCGTGTTTAAAAAGTAAAATTGCCATCTCATTGCTGTTTGAATCTGTAGTCAAGAACAAGGTTGCTGTTATTGTAAAGATCTGTACTATCCACACTTTACTGTATCTTTTGGAGGAGGGCACAAGCAGGTGAAACTTGATTTGGGGGCAAAGATTAGGAGAGTAATGCAGATTCGAGGAGAAAACAAACATGCCCGTGAAAAGGCGGCATACTAAGCCTAAAATCTGTCACTGTCAGAGAAAGAGCAACAGCAGCATCTGTCTGATAGCACATACCAATAGAGTAGGAACTCTTTGTTGTCTTCTGACCTTGAATTTAGCTTCAAGTCATCGCCAGGAATAGATTTTGGCTCCAGTTTCAACCCTAAGTAAAGCACCTTCTCCTGTCATGATTTCAAAGCTGAAATATTTGAGTTTCCAGAAACAAACAGAGCTTGCAAGAGGCAGCCTTGTGGCCTTGGCACTGTTGCAGAGAGCCGCACAGTAGCGGCACAGAAAACAGCGAGGCTCTGCACTCTGTGAATGGCACGGGGACGAGGGGGCTTGATCGGCTTCACCCCCCTGTGCCTTGCCAGTCGTACAGTGTCTCCTGTGCGTTGTCTAGCACTAGCTGAGAATGAGGGTGTATCTTTTCTTGTAATCAGTTAGAAGCAATTATATTTTTTCATTTCTTCTGAAGGGCTGTGTATTTTTAACAGTATAATTCACTTGTTTTCCCAAGCTCTTGCTGCTGGTTTCCATACCAGAGCTCTATTTCTTTTCAAACATCCTGAAGCCCCCAGCCAAAGGGAAGCATAGTTTCTGACTTGAGGAAAACAGCCTGCTGTTCAAGTTAGCAGAGATGCAAGATGGGACCCAGGGGCCAAACAGCCATCTCTTTTGCATGGCAGTTGTTACTCTCAAATCAAATTAATCAAGCTTCTCATTTTGACACCCTGCCCCCAGTCTATTTTACAAAGGTGGCTAAGAAATATGGAGCACTCTGTCCTTGATGGAAAGAGGCAACCTAGAGAGCAGAGCGTGGTGTTGGGAATTGGGAGGCACAAATTCTGTTCCAGATGTTGTGTGGCTCTCCTGCTGATTTGCCGCGTTCGCCTTGGCACTACAGTGAGCCTCTCCATGCTCCCATTCCTCTCCAGGATCATACACTGCTCACCCACTGTTTTCTGAGATCTCTGTGTTTAAAAGAAAAGCAGCACAGAGTATGCCGACAAAACGGAAGGCCAGACTTGCTCCACACCTTTGATAGGGGTTTCAACAGTACTTAGAAATGGGCTCCCAACTCCCCCGCCTAAACTGAGATCTGGGTTCACTTCTTCAGACTGAGTGGTCCGCTACGGGTTGGAACAAAGAGGTCATGGCTATGCACATCCTGTGCTGTTTCAGCAGTCTCCATAGGCAGAGACTGTGTATGTGCGTGTGTGTGTGAGGGAGAGAGAGATGACTGGTAATACAAAAAGTGTATGGGACCATACGCACCGTGCCTGTTCTCTCACAGCCTGAACATTCCTCAGCCACCTCCAGCAGAGAATAGTTTGCTAAATATCATCCAAAACAAGAGGCTCCAGCTCACTGCAATGCCATGTCTGATATGCCTCCGAAGCGCGTGGCACTGAAATGAAAATCAGGACAAGCTCTTGAGAACAAGTGCTCGCTGGGAGAGGGAGGCAGTCGCTTTTACCTCAAGTACTTAAAACTCTGTAACTTCAGTAACATTTCCTCTGCCTATTTGAAATGTCACTTCAGCAGTCACAGAAGAGAATACAAGCCTTTTGTTACTGACTGTGTACTGTCTGCTCGCCTTGCTAAGTGAACTCATAAGGGATATTACCCTTAACAGAAGTAGGAAGTCTGTCTGGCAGCCTTTCAGAAACGGAGGAATAAGCTTAAAGTGGAGAAATATTTATCATGCCTGTTAAACTTGCACAGGTCTGGCACCGTTAGTAGTCTTCACGCAGGAATAGCTGAGCGAATGTTAGGACCATAATGCTGTGTCATGGACCAGTCATCAAAGCTGGTTGCCTTGGCTAGTCAGTCTTATCAATGGAATAGGAAGCTATCGTGACAAAAGGTAAAGTTTTATATTCACTTTGTGCCACTGTAAATGAGTACAAGGTGTATAGCAGAAGCCCATTGTGTCTCACATAAGCCCAAGAAACCTGGAAGAAGATGTGTTTCATCAAAGTCCTTAAGAGGAAGTCAGGCAAGTAAAGCTGTGGTATTGTCCCAAGGAAACTGGGACCTGTAATTTTCCACCAGTTGGAGTCATAGTGGAGACAGGATGTTGTCATTTGCAGCTCCTTGTCTTCTCTTGTTGTTAGTATGTTTAGCCAGTTCTGGGATCCGATTTTCTTCCTGCAGGCAAAGCATTATCATGCCAGTAAAATACCTACATAACTGGAATTGGATAGTAGATGCCCTACACACACATTCTGTGACTGGAATGAAATATAGTGACATTTGAAATCTGTAAGGGAGTTGTCAAAGCTGTTTTCTCTGTAGGATGCCAAGATGGTGTAGCAAAAGGCATATAAGGCCTTCAGAGGTGCCTGTTTTGGGATGAACATCCTACATATGCACACTAATGACTGTGGCATTTTCAATCCATCAGAAAACATTGCATGGTATTGCCTAATTCATAGTGGGTTGGCAGAGAGCTGCGGGGGGGCTGGGTACAGGTGGCTTTTCTGCTTTTTCTTTTAATGGAAGCCACAGCACTTCTCTGCAGTACAGAGGAAAACCTTAGGCACTTGAAACCAGCTGAGAAACTGCAGCAGAAAACATAATTCTGCTCCCCGTGCCTTAGGTACCAGGGTCTTTCATACTAGGCCTGTTCAGAAATTAAAATCCCCAGCGAAACAGTGCTTACTATTCTATAAGTGATCACCTTCTGTAGCCACAAGGAGCTCTTCAGTACTGGGTAGTTATAAAGCATACAGACTTGGTTTCATTACAACATCCAACAAACATGAAAGATGCCTTACAGACCAGTGAGAGTAATTGCTGGTACTTAACGCTCTCCCCAGCTCTTGCCCAATCGTGATCTAGACTATAAGTTTGGGCGGACAATACCTGTGTTGTCACGATTTCCAAAGCTTACAACTCCTTGGTAGTCCTGCACGCATGCCTTGCTTCTGCACACTCAGACAGGTTGGGTTAGGCGCGCTTGCTCGCCTCCTCCCGTTTCATCTTTCCCTTCCTACCGGGCTGCCTGTCACTCACCCCGTTCACTCCAAGTGCCTAGGAAAGTTTCATTGCTCCCAAATGCCCCTGCAGACACTCCCTCCGTCACCCGACAGCAAGGTCAGCCTACATCCGGCGCTGGCAGCAATTCCTGGCCCCTGCCTACCTGCTCTGGCTTGGCAGCGTAGGACGGCATGGCGGCCAAACTGTGCGTCCCCACGTGGGCTCCCCCAAGCTGTTAGTGCATTGCAAGGGCTTCCAAGTGGCAGGGAAAAACGGGCTTTAAGAAGGGCTCGGGGAGAAGGAGAGGCTGCACCCCATGCGCTGCACGTCAGCAGAAGGGTTCGGCGGCGAGGAGGCAAGAGTGGAGGTGCAAGCGGGAGCAATAGAGGGGCTGCAAGGCCTGCTGGTGCGCTGCTGAAGGGAGGACAGAGCCACAATGGCACCAAAACCTCTTTGTTTTACAGATCATTACAAAGCTGCTGAAAATTAAACTATTTTTCACATGTAATGAACTGTGTGTGTCCTGTACTGCAATAAAAATATCAAAAGTAATACTAAGAACTAATGCGGGCCATAAATACTCACCCATATTCATAATATTTTTCACATGGCCATTACAACTAAAATATAAATGGAGTTTTCATTTTAAACATTTAATATTAATCAAATAGTTATGAAAATACATAACAAACAATGGTGACATACAGCCTAAATAATAAAAATGAAATGGGTGATGAATTCCTGTGAAAATTTAATTTGCAAAATAAAGAGCATTGCATTAATAAGACATAATTATATCATCAAATATTTACCATTATTTTCTGAAATCCATTTTATTTTTATTTTACATTATAAAAGAGTAGGTACATAAATCAGCAGGCTGGGCTGTATCCTAATCTCTCTTTGTGCCCCTAGGTCTCACAGACAACAGACTTACTTACAACTTGCGTTTTGCTGTTTTATTTTTCCCTTTTGAAGGCTCTGATTCTGCGGCCGTCACTGCTGCGCCAAGGGCAGTCCGCCTCCGGCTGGGCTTTCCGTGGGGCCAGGCAGGGGGCTGCTCCACGTGTCAGGACAAAGTCCTGGGAGGCACAGCCCCGGGGGGCTGGGCAAGGGGTGGCTGGCCACCGAGCAGGGGCGCAGATGTCGGCACCCTGAATTTAAGCCCTTGTTTCCACCGTGGTTGTTTTCCCACTCTGTTTTCGCAGGGCACAGCTACGACCACCCCTTTCGGTGTTGTACTCATTTCAGACAGCCCTTGCTTCCATCAGCCATTATTAAGAGACTTAATGGGTTGTCTTTTTTTTTTTTCTCCCCAGGTTTATTTGGAAAACTTCCCTGATTATGCATCTGGCAGTGTAATTTACACCTCTGAGGATTGGGCTGATTAGAGAATCAGTGCGAACGATTAATTTTATTCATAGAAGGCAGGGCTATAAGTGTGCTGTAACTAAAGTCTGCGACTGAACTGCTATTTCCTTTAATTGTTCAGCTGGGTCCCTGGCAAGTCGGATCTGAAGCGGCACAAAGAGGTTCAGTAAATATTTCTGGTAGCCTAAGCTTCGGCTGTCCTGCAGAGCCAGACTAAGCCCCCCCCCCCCAAGTTGCTCTTCTCCCCCTCCGTTTAGCCGTGTCCCTCCATCTGCACTGACCAAAGGCAGCTGGGAAACGAGTGGCCGCCAGCATGCTGTTCCTGCTCCTCTTGGAGACCTGCACAGCCTGCAGAAATCTTGCCCTAGGTGGTCCTTCCTTTATGTGTGTGCTGCTGCTTGGAAACATTTGGAGTAAATGGGCCTTCCCCCATAAAAGCGAGGTGTAGGGGAAAGGCCCCTTTCTTGGGCAAGGGCTACTTTTTAATTTCAGACTAAGGCATGAATACGTCGGGCATAAGGCCCTAGTGCATGCAGCCGGCACCAGCTGAGCTGACGTGCCCGTGGCAATGTGCTTTGGCCCTTGTCTTCAGGGGGCTGCGGCAAACCAGCTGCCTCCTGCAGCTCACAGGCCAGGGGACTCGCCGCCCGGACACCGAGGGTCGGCGGGTGTTCGGAGGGTCGGAAGGGAGAGCAGCGAGCACGCAGAAGGAGCTGGATTGTGCTGCTATTATTTCTGTCATTAATGATTGGGATAATGGAATAGAAAGTACACTTATAAAATCTGCGGGTAACGGCACGTGGGGAAGCACACTTTGCAAGCACTTTGGAGGGCTAGAATTCAAAGTGGTCTTGACAAATGGGAGAAATGGTTGGAGATCAATCAAATGAAATGCAATACAGGGGAGTGCAAAGTACACACTTAGAAAGGAGAAATCAAACACATAAATACAACATGGAGAAGGGCCAGGCTGACAGCGATAGAGCAGGAAAAGATTGGGGCAAGCGGATCACAAGCTGAATACGAATCAGCAGCGTGCCACTGTTTCAGAAAGGGGAAGGGGGAGACCAAGACATACTAGCAGGCATGCCAGATGTGGGGCCTGGGAAGTCAGCACTCCTTGTTTCTCAGGACTGAGACAAGTGGAGGACTGTGTCCAGCTGTGGGCATCACACTCTAGGGATGATGAAGGCAAATGGGAGAGAGCTGAGAGGAAAGCAGGGGAATGACTGTAGTCTATAAGGCATGGCTTACAAGGAAAGGTTAAAAGAACTGGTTTGTCTGGTCTAGAAAAGAGGAGGATAAGGAAAGGCATGGCAACATGTCAAATATGTAAAGATTGCCATTAGACCAACTAGACTTCAGGTAGGTAGAGAAGAAGGTGAGGTGTTTTTTAGTGAGAGTGACCTATGTTAGATCTTAAGAAAAAACATGTTCCTACTAGCAGGAGCCCTGGCAAAGGGCTGTCCCTGTTGCTGAAGATATTTAAGAAAGGTTAAACAAGTATCAGGGAAGACAGGAAGAGTGTAAAGGAGAGAGGAAGAGGGGCTGGATGATCTCTTGAGATCCTTCTGGCCATACATGTCTGTGACACTGTGATTTAGAGTGGGGCAGCACCCAAAATGTGTCTGGTGAATTCCAATCATGAAAGCAACTCCTTGTCCCAAGGCATTTGTTGTCCTAAAATGGTCTTTGATTTTTGCAAAGAAGTTGTGCCTCTTATAAAGTGTGATATTTAGGACATGGACAGCACCTGTATCCCAAAAACCACAGGCAATTG
The DNA here is from genome assembly GCF_036417845.1 of Apteryx mantelli. Taxonomy (NCBI): domain Eukaryota; kingdom Metazoa; phylum Chordata; class Aves; order Apterygiformes; family Apterygidae; genus Apteryx; species Apteryx mantelli. The sequence continues at coordinate 58,517,991 of NC_089980.1, read as the reverse complement.
TTTAATATTTAAATTATTATCTGCAACCATACTTCAAGAGTGGCTGAGTTTTACATTCATTCAGATCAAAGTTCCTTTACTGGCATGATTACAATGCCTGCACTGCCAAAGCTAACATATAATACAAATTAAATGATAAATTGCATGAAACATTGTTTCATCCATATCCAACACTAATATTGTAAGATGTAGAAACCTAACCTCCTTCCTCAAAAATAAAATAAAATGAGAAGAGCCAAAAAAGAGTAGAGAGAAAAAAAGGAACAGTTATTCAACATTGTTCTGGGCATTATCCTATCTAGGAAAAGCGGTTGATGTTAAGCTGAATGTAGCCCATGTGCAGAATAGATCAATTTAGCCGATCAAATCATAACAAAAGCTGCTGTCTCCGTCATGGCCTGGCTGAGTCAGGAGATTTAGATACAGCATAGTCAGAGATGTTAGAGCTAAAAGACTGTACACTAGGAAAAAATATGTTTTATGTTTTCTCAGCTCAGCTAAACTCACTCACCTTTTCTGGTCCTGCCCCATAGACTTGCTCTGTAGGACTCTTGGTAGTCTAAGCCATGCTATGTGGGGTAGCATTCATCTACTCTCCCCTGAAGGTGGGTCAGAAGTAGCACACATACATCCACGTTTTACTATTTATTATATACTTAAGGAGTCAGATCTTTTGTGAAGAGGGAGAACTTAGAGAGAATAATTGCACATTATGACTGCACAGGGGAAAAAAATCAGGTTTTTCTACCTGTTGTCTTTGTTTTAAGCAGTCTTTGCCTGCAACCAGATGGTAACTTTCTGGCTTGTTTGTATTTTTGCTCATCCATCCGTCCGCCATCAGGCTCTGTGCTATTTCTTGCTCTGTTTCCCCAGTTGGTTTGTGCGTCTGTCAGGCTGCGCATGAGTGCCTTTTATGGCACTGCTGGCCAGGCAGAGGGTGAGGACTTACACCCTTGACACATCCTGCGTGTGCTCCGGGCCCACCCTCGCAGCTACCGCCCCTTCGGGTGGGCGGCACAGGCAGGAGGGAGGATGAAAGGGGGAAAGTGAGAGAGTATTTTTAGCTCACCTAGGAGGAGCGCTGCAAAATGACGTCAGTGTAGCTCACCCTTTGCAGCAGGGCTACATGACACTGCCTGCACCCATGTCTGCTCCTTTGGCATCAGACTGCGGCGCGGCTCTGGTTACTCGGCTCCTGCTCATGCCTGCTGACACAGGGCTTAGTCGTAAGTGTGAAAACAAATGGTTGAGGGCCCGTGTGTTTTACTTTGCACAGGGCAAAAGCTAGGGCAAGCCCTGTCACTCACCCAGAGGTATTTTGGCAGTGTCCATGGATATCTGCGTGGCTTGGGAATTTCAATCCCTGCCCATCTCCAATGACAGGCTCCAGTGGCCTTGACAGCTCCTGTATACTCTCTAGCCGAGCATGGCATTTACTGATCATTATTCCAGTGCAGTGAGCAGGCTCCAAGTTTTGCAGTCACAAGAAACACATTCCTCTGGGTTTACCCTTCTAACTTTACTGGTGGTGGTGTGACCAGAATAATGATTCGACCCCCTCAAGCGCAGCAGGCTCCAGGCACCCGCATTCTGATGCAAGGCAGACAAGTCCCTGCCTGTTTCACCTCTAAAGTTTGGAGGCTTTCTTTTCTGTTTGTCAGTCAGCAGCAGTGTCTGAAAGACACGGACTTGTCAGGCTTGTGTACGTGTTCGGAGTTGATCCTGTGAGTTGCTGGGGCTAACATTTGGGAACTGGCACATGGGAATGCTGCTGCACCTATACACGTGTGTGTGTGTATATATATATATGTGTATACACACACACAAACACATATATATACGCATTTACACATGTACATATACATGTATATTTTGGGAGGGCTTAGCTGGCTAATCTGATTCATTTCAGACATGCTCATCATTCTCAGCTCCCTCTAAAGGACCCCCTGATTCAGGAAAGCTAGTGCAAATGTGTCAGAACTGTTTTTTGTGTTTTGTGTTTTTTGGGTTTTTTTTTGAATCAAGGCTATATTCAGTAGATGCCTAGGGTATCTACTGGGTCCTGAACTCTAAATGGGATCTGGCCCTACCTAACCAGCTAAATCCAGCTAATGAAATGTACACTTGGTATTTCTGAAATTAATGAGGCTTTCACATGTGAAATGGATGATAGGATTTTTGGCAGTGCTGAGGATCTACAACTACCTCCACATTTGCTCAGAACATGTTAACATGCAGCACCCTGGAAAATTAGGCCATGTTTCTTTAGTGCAAAAGTCTTGTTGATGTATGGGATATCAAATGTGTAAAATTATTTGTATTTTGCTTCTTAATAACAATAAAAGGATGACTCATAACTACTTTCTGGGAATATTAAAATCCTAGACACAATGCTTCTTGCATCCTACAGTGAATCCATGCAGCACAGTGTATTAAATGTTCTTCTTTATTACAGAATAGTGATGTCTAATAACTTCCAAGCTCAAGTTTTACTGCAGTATTTATAATTCACAAACATAATAACGTTTCTCCATTTAACAGCCTGGGGCAGATGCCACAATGTGTTGTATAGCACTAGTGCAAATAATGAGATAGGATGATGTCATTTTCTAGCGTTCCTCCTAAGTGATCTAAAAATATTCTCTCACTTTTCCACCTTTCATTATAGCCTTCTCCCTCCTGCCTGATGCTTTTGCACCAGTTTCCATAGTAACAACTTCTATTGTATCCAAGACTGTGAAGAAAAGAATTCATGCAGATGTTGTCATTGATCCAACACCTTGTGGCAGCCTTTATGATGCATTGTCTTCTTGTTTCCTACTCTAATTTCTCCATTCTTCCCCAGTAAAATGGGTTCGGACTCTTCCTCCTACTTAGTGCCTTTGATTGGAAGGAAAAGAAGGGAAAAGTATCGACTGGATTTTATTATGAATCCTAATCCTTCTTTGGACGCTGAGACCTAATATATTTTACTGTAGAGCCAGCTACAGGTTTGCTTGTCTAGTTATAATGTGTGCCTTAACTAAAAATACTAGAGGAATCAAGAATGATTAGCACTGGGAGACTCTAATTAAAACCTCTGTCTGAAAGGGCATGGAAAACTTCTGCTTCATACTGAGATGCTGTTATTTTACTGCTTGCATAGCCTCATCAGAGCCTTTTTTTTTTTTTTTTTGCCTTTTTCTTTCTTCTTTTTTTTCCCCACTAAGCGCCTAGGGAAGTTTCCACATTTTGGCTGTGTTCATTGTTCGGTTTCTCCCCACCCATTCTTGTCGTTACAGCTTGGCTTTGAGGAAAAGGGAGGGACACAGCAGAGCTGTGTTGGAAAAGCTGTAACATGGTTTACTGCAGAAATAAAATGTAGCTGCATGAAAAAGCAGAGAACAAGGAAATCTGCTTAATCACCTATTGTCTGCCGTTTTGCATTCTTCACCTATCCCTCCTTGCTGGAGTTGGACATTATTCTTTAGATTATAAGAATTTGACCGTCTGATCATAATAAATATGTGACTGAAGACCTGTGCCTTTGCATCTGCATTATTTATTCACCTAAAGGGAGCTGTTCTATATTTAGTGTATGATGTCAGTGGGTTGTTTGGATCCTTAGAAATTGGCAGGAAGCCACGTCTCACATGATATATGAAATCACTGATAAATGCTTCTTTTCACCGAAAGAAAAACAGCTTAATAAATGCAGCTCTTTTCTGCTTTCATCTTTCCTCTCCCCACCACGCTCCCTTCCACTTCTGGAATTTGTCTCTCTGTGGCACAGCTCAGCAGCATCTGTGAAGTGGAAATGAGCATGCAGTATCACAGATCAAAATGAGGCTCTTGGTATGCGCAGGAAGTTACTTCCCTCCCAAACCCCCCTTCTCTCTGCTCCCCACCCCGCCTGCCCGAAATCCTGGAGTGCTGCCAAAAACCTGGTGAATCAGACAGAAGGGAAAAAAGGGAGAGAGAGAGAGCCTCCATACAGCAGAGGCTTTGTGGGGATGTTGGTATTTCTGGTATGTAATTAGTTTCAGTTGTTTTTTAGCAGGCAAGGAGCAGGGGGACAGAGCGTGATCCCACACTGTTTGTTCGGTGTAAAAATGGCACTGTGACAGATAATAGCTGTTATCTATCTTGAACACTTCTTTGATGCATGTGTCCAGCAGAAAGTCTTACATTCACACTTTCATAGGGGAAACGCAGCTTGGCTGCTTTGCTGGCATTGCTGTGAAAGCAAAGGTCGTGCAAAGCAGCAAGTTTTATGTATAAAAAATAGATTCTGCTGCCAGCTCTTCAGCTGCTGCTACCTGGCAGGGCTGCATTGAATTTCCATGAGCTGGTTCACGCCGGCTGTGGGTTCGATCCTTATTTCGATTGTGGGAGGAGGCAGGGGAGTAAACAAAGCCCAGTGCTGCTCCTAAGCTCACAGGGGCATTCCCATCCTCAAAGCTCAGGGCTGCGTCTTCCAAGCCTGGCAGGTGCCATGGGTTCACTGCATAGCTCAGCTCTCCAGGGCAGCAGGGAAGCCTCTAGGGAGCTGCCACTGTATCACCAGCAGATCCCAAGGCTGGAGGTTGGGGCTTGAGTGTGGGTTGTTGCTCTGAATGTCACTTGCTCAGAGAAAGAGCACAGCTGCCCCTGGGGCCGGTCTTCCCAGCAGTGCCAAGTAGGATGAGAAATACCTGTAAAATAGGGCTTACTCTTGCCTGCCTGGTTTGCCAGGCCATTAACCCACCAAAAAAATGAGACTATTTGCCTCAGCAAGGGTTTCTTGCATCAGGCAAAGGCAGTCAGCATGAAGCCGAAGATTCAACCATGCTAGCATTTTCCTACAGTGGTTTAACATAACTCCTGCCAAAGCAGTCTCAGTAGTAACAGCAAACATGAGGGTGCTGGTGTGGGCAGAGCTCAGGTACCAGATTTTAAACGAGGTTAGTATAACCAAGGTAAGTAATTCTAAGTAATGTTAAACAACACCGTTGTGCAAACAACGGTCACAGTTGCTTTGGACTGTCTGTTATGCCACAAAGAGGGGAAATTTAAGGAAATTTAAGGAATTTTAAGGAAAAACAGGACAGGGAAGACACAGCCTTACTGCAAAATTGCTATACTGCAGATGAGTTACTTAGCCTGTTTATTAAACAAGCCCATTCAAGCTTCCATTCCATTCCCATTTGCTTGATGGGTTTCAACAATAATGTACTGGGATAAAAAACCTGCCCCTGAGAAATTCAGACTGCTTCAGCAAATAGGATCAAATAAAGTTGGTAGTATCATGTGGCCTATTAATGTTCAGAAGTGACATCTGTGTATCCTGAGCTTATTCAAGCCAGCATTTTGCTTTGTTTTTGGTGAGTATGACGACCCGCAGGTTAAGCATCAGAGAGACGTTTGGGAGGAATTAAACAGAGAAAGGTGGGGACAGAGCACAAAAGGAAATTCTTTCAAGAGCTTTAGCATAAAACATTCCTTCTATGAAGGAATATATGAGACAAGGTTTTAGCTGAGACAGTTGTCCTCCCAGGAAAAACATCATGAAGTTGTTACACAGAAACTCATTAAAGAATAAAGTCAGCCAGTGCCACAAGATGATATCTCAGTAGTCCCAGATGGTTTCTGTTCTGGGAAAAGGGAGGAAAGATTAGTCTCAGAAATTCACCCTGTGTCAGCAGGGTACTCAAGGAAACTTGAAGTGAGTTTGTAAAATAAAGAAAGATGCTGCTTAGTGGAGTAATATAGGCAGCTGCCATTAAAAACTAGCTGCCATTTCAAAAGGCAGAATGGATCCTGATGGCCAATACTGAGCAGGAGATAGTATGATGGTTGCCATGGGACTGGGAATGAAGAAATTTGGGTTTGTTCCTGCTCATGCAACATGTTTCTTATGTGATACTGGGAGATTCTGATAGCCTTCTGCCTCAGTTCCTCCTCAGTAACATGGGAAGAAAACTATCTCCTTTTCTCCCACAGTCATGATTCTTTAAATGCTAAACTTTGAGGGGTGGGATGGTTTCTTACTGTGCCTTTGTTAGCTTGCTTGATGGCAGGTGTTCTGCCCTTGATTTGGGCTTAGTCATGCTAAGAACGATTGATTATGCTTGGGCCAAATCTTGCAGAATTGCCTGTAACTGTTATTGCTCCAGTGAGTTGCATGGAGCTTATCTCAGAGGTGTTTGGACACCATTTTTTTGCAACTGTTTTATAGCTGGCAGAATGCAGCTCAGAAGTGGGGAAGAGAGGGAGATCCTCCATGGATGGGAGCAGAAAGGTGAGGCTCCTGACCCTTTCCCAACGTGATGCTGAAGAGACATAGCTGGATGAGGACTTGAGCCTGTTGTCCCCCTCTGGCACTAGGAGAGCAGCTTGTTAGTGACTTCCTCCACGTGGCAGCGTTTGTGAGGGAAGTGCAGTGAAATTCCTGGTGGAGCTGCCATAAGCTCACCTGTGTCCCAGCAGACGTCATGGTGAGTCGCAGCCAGCCCAGTCCTTGCTCCAGGCAGGGCAGGTGATGTGAACAAGCAGAGTCAGCCACAGCAATCCCTGGGTGAGCCTGTGAAACAGCTTTCTGAATGCATCACCCCCAAATCCCTGATGTAATCAGCCCTCAGCCACTGTGAATGTACCATAGCACGTGTGGCTGAGCCACAGAGTTGAGGGGGTGAGACCGATGACTCTGGGCTCTCCCAGCCATGCCCTGCAGCATGTGGTGAGGCCAGTGGTTGCTCCTGATTGTTTTCAAGTCTGCATGTGCAAGGAAAAAAGACAAACATGCCTGGTGTACCCACAGGTGTGCACCGGTTAACTAAAGGTAGACACGTAGACTGGGGAGAATTCTTACAGAGGGCATCTGAACTTGATTTAGTAGCTTGCATGGGTGAATTTACTACTGCTGACTTTAAGCCAACATCACAGTTACGTGACACAGAGACAGTGCTCAAATGCCTACGCTAGTTTTATTTCACACCTTTTTTTATTTTGAGAGATGTGCTCATAGAGGTTCCTGTTTCAGAGTAGAAGTCCCCTATTTCACAGTGGCTTAAGTCATGACCATGACTTTACTATCATTTAAAAGCTGAGAAAACTAAGCGAGAGAAGGCTGAATTCACAGAAGTTGGGCTGGCACAGACCGTGATGGATGGCCCTAAGTAGTGGAAAGTCCAATGAGGGGAGATCGAATTAGGAAAGTGGTGATTCCCCCCTGCCCCAATGAAATCTCAGAGATAACCTGTAAAGCTTTACACATGAGCAGAACTGACTGGAAAGGGTGTTTAGCAGAAGTAGCCTTTATATCTTTTCAGCATTTCCTTTCGGGGTTTCTCTGGAGTGTGAAACTGCTCTCTCCATGCTGAATGGATGGAAAGCCAGGTACAGCTGAGTCTCCTCCGCAGAGGTAGAGATACATTATGCCTGCCATTTCTGATGGGATTAAGGGTCATTCAGCACTGTATCTAATTGTAAACACACAAACAATCAGTTCATTTTTGTGCTCTCAAATACTCTGCTATATTGAAGCAATAGAGATAAAATGATAGGATGTTAAGGACAGAGTCAGGAGCTTACAATAGATACACTGAGTCTCTTTCCAGTGCCTAGACAAAATGCCTAACTTCCTTTTTGGCCTAGAGCAGTTAAATCTTAGGGCCTGTTAACCTAGATTAGTAATAGAGTCATTCTGTTCTACAAGGCCAAAAATACTTTTCACATATTTAAACTTATTTTCTTAACACAGTAATAACCTGGGTCTTTACTACTCAAGCAAAAGACAAGCTGCTGTTATTTATCTTCACCTAATGTTTTCTGCCCCTAAACTTGAAGCATTTAATAAGAAATAAGCCATTAGTGACCCAACATTCTCTCGCATCCAGAACAATTTCCAGCTGAAACCCTGACAACAATGGAGTATTTCAAAGTTCACAGATGTTTCATGAAGATTTTCTCAGAACATCGAGTCAGATGGATTTCACAAATGGTCTCTGTTTACCATCAGACAAATATGATATATACTAGATTCACCTTTACCCATAAACCACTCGACTGAGGCTTCATCAAAGAAAGTATGCTTTTCATCACACCTTTTACTGGCAACTGAGCTGTGCCCAGAAGCACTTTGCACTAAGCCATTTTCTTGTAAATACTTACAGGCTTACTGCTCATCCTCCCTCCTTCAGGAGATGGTGGGAACTCATGAAGGAGAATGACACTTCCACATAGTTGTTGTTGTGGCCAGTGGAGAGCCTTTTTTATACAGGGCTGGGGAAGAGAAACAGCTTATTTTCTTCATTACTGTGTTTTTGGAGTTCACCCTTAATTGCAGATATGATGTCCTTCAGTGTAATTGGCTATTCCCTTGTTCTGAGCTCTTTTAAGTGCCTGATTAACCTTCACTGTCCCTCCGGCTTTTTGTCATGACTGGCAACAGATAAGATAAAACTTGTCAATATGTTGGAGAGCTCTAGCAAAGCTTTCCTATGTGCATTAGTCTGGAATTGTTTCCTGACATTGTGTTGCCCACTTGTCCAGCTTTGGCTTTGATGGAAGCTAGCAGAAGTTGCTTAAATAGACAGTGAAACCCAATGGCAAGGAGGAAGAAGGGGTCAGCTGAGACTCACCAGCTAAGAAGTGATGAAATAGTCACCCCCTGCATCTCTGTTGAGTATATAGGGACCCGTTTTGTGCCCCTTGTACCTCTCTGCCCTTTGGCTGCTGGGAAACAGAAGAAGATACACTGGGACCTGTCTATGTTGTCTTCCTCTTCCTCCTAGCCTCTCATCTGCCCTCCCTACTCTTTCCTTCCCTACAGCTCTTCCTCAGGTGTGTTCCAATAAAGCCCTCAAAACTCACCTCTTTTCACAATGATCATAGCACTAAGGCAGTATTTGCAAACTCATTTTCTGTCCTCTCTGTTTCCTTGTTCAATTCCTTTTTTGTCTTGTATCTCTAGAGTTAACTCTTTGCATCAAGGACTGTTCCATGTTTTAGATGTGTACAATGGCTTAGGAAATGGACATCTACTTCTGCCTGGCCTCTACACACTGCCACAGTAGAATAGAAAAACCTCATATGCATCCAGTTCCCCTGTAAAACTCAAGACAAGTAAACTTCAGTAGTGCTCTGTATTAAATTTGCCTATGATATTTCTATCATGTGGGCTGGGCTTGTCCTATGGGCTCTTGGGACCCTGTGGTCCTAGAGTGGCAAGTTTGAACATGAAGCATAGCAAGGAAGAGATTATAGTGACAGACAATATGCCAGTAACAAGTTAAAAGACTTCTCTTTCAGAAAAGAAGGGCACTAAATCCAAGAAATGAGGCCTTCACCAAAATTTTGAGCAGTGAGGCTTGACCTTGTATGAGTCTGAGCCTATGGGAACTGGAGCCAGAGGAAACAGAATGGGGTCTCCTGTTGGCAATGGAGTTTGTTTCCTGGTGGAGAGATGAAGCAAGCTGCTTGTGGAGTACCCTGTGACTGCTTGGCAGGAGTCTGAACTTCCAGTTGCCAACTAGGGATGGAGCTAGGTGTTCGCTTTCAGGACCATTCTATGGATTCCCCTTCAAAACAGACAGACAAACCAAACTTCAAAGAGCAGTACAATTGCTGGACTCCTGGAAGTGCTGTAGGAAAAACTTTTTTTTTTTGGTTCAGCTACAAACTGAACTCAATGGCCTATGCAGAGGTGGTGTGGCAGGGAGATTTGACAGGGTGTTTCTAGGGCCAGCGCCTGGATCCTTGCAGTTCATGGGCCTTGTCTTTGTTTCTCCTCAGCCTCCCAGAGGAGGCCGAGAGGGAAGCAGCTGCCTGGAGGTGACTGCTAGGGGAGAGGCCGGCAGGGGACCTGGGCATCTAGGCAGCAGGGAGGGGAGAGAAGGAAGGCCTTTATACAGTTGGATTAATTGTTCTCCTGTGCTATTTCCTGACTCTTTTAGAAGATCCTTAAAGCCTGAAGTGGAAACACTGATGCAGTGTTGGGGAGCCACTACTTAATTTCCTCCTGGCTGTATTACATACTGCCTACAGCTGGTGGGGTGAGGCTCCCACAAACCAGCAGCTCCACTGATACCAAATCATTTGGATCACAGGGAGTGGGCACATGGGAGCCAAGGGAGTGAACTGCTGGATATTTCACTGCTGTCCCAGGTTTTTAATTTGGGAAAGCTGGTCATTCTGTGCTTTTGCTGTGGGTGGAGTAGGCTTGCTCTCTCTTGCTCTGAGTGACTCTGGCTTTCAGGTCACATGCAGCTCTCCTTGCTCTCTAGGATTGCTGTGAACCCCATCTGAAACCCATCACTGTCACCAACAGCGTTTGGTACTGCAGGGAGAGAGGGGAAGTTCCTGGGGGCACTTGAGCTTGGCTGGTCTGGGGTGCTTGTAGCATCGTTGTCGCCATAGACTGGAGTGGTGGTCTGTGCCTCCCTCCTGCCAGCTCAGCTCTCCTGCTTTCACTGGTACTGGGTGGGGAGAGGGATACTGCTCAGTAAGACAAAGTGTGAGGGATGAGGGCACATTTCTATCTGTCTGACATTAATTATAGTGCCGTAAGAGTGTATGCTACTAGGCAGACATAAACCCACTCACCTCCCACTGGAGGACTTGTGGTAGGAAGCAGTGGTCCTGTGAAAAGTTGCAACTTTCTGTTCAAGTTGTGCTGACTTGGCGAGCAGTTTTGCACACAGTGCTAACTCAGGCTGTGCTCAACCAGGAAATTATGGCAGGTGGTGAAGACAGAAAAGGTGCTGGCAACAAGCATGATAACACACGAGGATGTGCAGCAGCCCACTTTTATAGCCTGCTTGAGGCCTCTTTGCGGCATATGCAAAACCGAGTCTTGACACCTGAAGGCTGAAAAGCCACAGCCACTCCAGCCATGGGAAAGGGAGGGATGGGAGAGAGGATGGAGCTGGAAGGGAGAGATGTGGGGGAGGACCCAGGTGATCCAGGTGCCTGTTGCGAAGGAAGCTCCACTCCCCCACAGATCAGCCCTGTCCTCCTCAGCCCAACCTCAAAGGGGTGGCTGCAGCACACCCAGGCCTCCAGGACCATGGTGTAGGCAAAGCAGGCAGTGGAGACATGGCTGTTTTACTGCCCCGAATAGTCTGCTGCCCTAAGCCTCTGATGCCAGTGACTAAGGGCCAGACTGACAATATTTGTATCAGGCAAAATCCTGAACCAAGCAGAAGCAGCTGCTCACTCTCTCCTGCTGTGCAGCTGGCTCTTGTGGGGAAGTGGAGGATTATGCTGTCTCTTTGGCCTCGGGGCAACACAGAGCAGCAGTGTGACTCGGTGTTACTTTGCCTCAGCCTTTAAGATGAGCGCTATTGAATTTGTGAGGTGAAACAAAGTCTGGGCCTGTTTTTCCAAAACTCATGCAATAAATGGGGCCAAGTGGGGAGGGCACGGACTGCTGGTTTCCTCGGCAGGATCAAGTCCATCGTGCTTCCCTGACCTGCTGACTTTTCTCTTCCTGCAGGTAGAAGACAGCCTTTGGTAAGCCCTGGGGTTAAGCCGCACTGGGAGCCTCAAGCGCTAGGGGTGGCCGCCTTCTACTCCCCAGGCTGTGGCGGGCTGACACCTGCTGTGACCTCCTCACCCCGCTCCCTTGGCCTGGCTCCTGGGTTCAGATATCCTGCCTTTGCCTAGCTGTGACTCCCACTGATGTGGGTCACAGTTTTCCTTTAGGGACTAGAGTGATGGCACCACTGTGGGTATTGCATCATGAGGATGACTCACTGCTCCCCAGCTTTGTGTGCATAATAAGCAAGATCTGGGCTTCTCACTGTTCCCATCTCCAGTCACCTTCATTTTTGCGAGCCCAGAGAAAGCAGACATGTGAGGGACGGCCACCCTTGAGAGAATCCTGGTGATGCGTGTTTGCCAGGCTTCTCTTCCACTGGGGTAGCAGTGGACACTAAAATAAAGCTACAAACTCTTTTCTATTCGTTTGACTCCATTTCTCTATGTCAATTGCAGAAACAGCCGTGGGAGAAACTGGCTTGTTCAGCCACATCTCATTTCCCCCCTCTGCACAGGGTGACTCACAGCTCTTCCAGGCTCTGAGCTGAATCACACCAGGACTCCGCTTTGAGGGGTTGCACAGGGACTATAAATGCTGCAGTGTGTTTGTATCGCTCCTTCTTTTAAGAGCCTGTCCCAGCAGAATTCACTTGCCATTGCCATGACTTAACCGTTTTCCTCAAGGGTCTGGTCAGCATCAGATGTGCACATGTGCAACATCCATTTAAATCCATAATAAATGTGCACACACATTTTGTGTGGTGACTAGGCCCCTGACTCACACAAAAATGTGTTTTAAATGGGCTTGGAGGATTTGGGTTGTCATTAAACCTCAAGGAACAAGACCCACTTCTGCATTCTTGTGCATCAGGGATTTGGGGATGTGCAGGTCATGAAGGACCAAACTCATGCTGCTGCTGTTATTTCTTTTCCCCCAGCCACCTCCACAGGATAAAGAAATATGACTCCAGCACTTTCTCACTCGGTGTAGACTTCCTGCTGCAGTTTTCCCCTCCCTCTCGGCTCTTGTGCTGAGTGCAAAGGAAATCTGCTTAGCCTTTACTTTCTCACACATGTTTCAGATGTGCAGGGGTGTGATTGTAAACAATGTCATCAGCCGTGCCAGAGCTGTCTACTCCTACCGCGCTCCGTTCCCAGCACCCTAGGGGTTCCAGTAATAGGGCGTAAAGCAAACAAAGCAAAACAGTAATCTGGTGTTCCAATTGCATTTTTGTTTTTAGAAAATGTTAATGATAGGTTATGTGATTACCCTAGGTTTGGCTCCACTTACTCTTTATTAAGCACATCTGGTATTTAGTAACAGTATAAGTAGCAGGAGTTTTTCTGGCGCACAAATAAGATTATCCAATGTTGCCATGCAGTATGGAAACTCCTCAGGGAAGCCAATGAACTGTGTGGAGATACAAGACTTTCTTGTCGGCTGGGCATCCAGCCAGAATAGCTCAAAAATGTGGACTGGCACAGAGCTGTTGCCACGCAAACACTTCTGGAAATTTCTGTGTTCAGGCCTGCCAAATCCTTTATATGTAACATGAGTTTCTGTCTTCCTCAGCAGCTCGTCTTAAGCCTGAGCTCTCCTGCACACTCTAAAAAGAAAAAAAATCCGACACAATCTTTCAGTCCTGTTTCCAGTGCACCACTGCCAAGCTAACAATTTCACTGAATTAGGGGGAATTTCCTAAAACATTTGTTTGAGTTACATTAAGTGTAACATGTGGGAGACAACTGTGTTTCCTGGAGGATTCTGAAAGGAAAGCTGTCTCACTTTGTGGAGACTGCCTAACGTCTAGCAAGAGAAAAACAACCAGCCATGACAAGAAAATGTTTTTTAAAACTTGGCACGAGAAGGGGGCTTTATTTATTTTGAATGCCTTTTCCAGTCTGGTCAATGTAGTGTATGAACAGAGGGCTGGTGGGGGGGGACTGGTGTTTTTGTTAGGGCCCATGGCTTGGAGTCAGAAGGTCTGGGCTCTATTTTGGGCTCTGCCATAGCCTTCCTGTGAGACTTGGGTGAAGTACTTGGAGGTGAGTTGTTTTGGCATCTGAGTTTCTCTGCGGATTTAAAAGAGGTATTGTTTGCCTGCTGCATACATGTTTGTGTGAATTTAGGCTCTGCATCCATAAGGAATTAGTATTAATCCTCTACATTTCTTAAGGAAAGGAGTGGGAAGGACTTGAAGCAGAAAAGCAAATGTTCATGAGTTGTTCGACTGTGCCTGGCTTCTGCTCTTGCAAGGCAATGGCCTTTGGAGCTTTCAACTTGGCTGCCCAGTATCTAGGGATCTTTGTGGCTGTCCCTTAAACATCCCTGTTATTTTTGGCTCTCCCATCCCTAACAATGGGATAAATGTATTTCTACCACAACTTTGTTGACTTAGTGATGTTGCACTTGGCAAAGATTTAGTCCTGGTAGTTTCCAGACTTTTTTGCTGTGAAGAGATCATGGAAGCTGACCATTAGCAGAGGGGTTATATGATAGCAACTTAAAAGCATACTGAGCATAATTTTTATCTGGCCAATAATCAGCCCCAATACTTGGGTTCTACGTTTGGGGCTCTCCCGTTTTTGGATTAGCTCACAGCACGGCAGGGAACTTTACCTGGGTAAAGTTAATGGAAGAACAGCGCAAGCACCCTGTCAGTTGCTAGCTGGTAGCTCAGCTGTCCTCTGTGGTGAGCTTCTGATGCAACTTCCAGCCACAGGAAAGAGCATCTCATCCAAAGCGCTGACGCGGCTCCAAGCTGCATACCAGCATAAGTGGAAGAGGGGATCTGGCTCTACCACTGCATGCCTTTGACCACAGCAACCATCCCCACCTCTGAGAGGGGCAAGGAAAGGGGCAACCGGCAGCCTGTTGTCTATGTAGCACCAATGATGGTTTTGGGGAAAGCAGGGGAGCATTAATAAGAGTGATGTAACAGGCATAGCTGTCTGAAAAAGAAACTGAGAAGTCTGGGATTTTCCTCTCTGTTGATCCACCCTTTGCTCTTAGGAAAACCACACCAAACTGATAAGTGCAATTAATAACCTCCCCATGAATTCACTCGTGTACAAACAGAGCTTCTCTTCAGCCTAGTCTCTTGTCTGTAGATGTCACTCCCCTGACTGTGGCTCCTGTGGCGTCCCTGGCTTCTGGGAGACATTTTGCTGGTTAGCCCATGGGGAAAGATGTGGGAGCTTTGCAGGGAAGTGAGGTGAGAGGGAATGAGAATAACATAACATTTAAGTAAGGGAAGGACCACAAGAATGGGGAACAGGAAGATATAAGAGCTGGAGTGAGAGAGCTGAATTTCCCCAGGGAAAAGGAGTCAGAAACTGAAGGAAAGAAAACACTAGGCAGGGAGGACTGTGGTAGAGAGAACAGCAAGGCAGAACTGGTAAGCAAGAGCAAAGAAACTGGGGAGGATGGTGGCCAGGAATGAATGGGAACAACTGGGGGGAAAAGAGAGAAGTAGGCAATACCATGTGAAAAGAAAAGGAGTTACATGAAGAGCAAGAGAAATAAAGTATTTTTATAAGATGGAATAAGAACCAGGAGAGGAAAAAATGACATTGAGAAGACAAGAAAAATCAGAGGTGGAAGGAGGAAAAATAAGACAGATATATGGAAGAAAGCAGGTAAAACAAAGAGACTTGCACTGCTTTTAGGTTAGTGAAGTGTCTTTTTACTGGTCCAACATTGTACTGCAAAGTCCCAAGAGGCATTTTGTTTCTGTGGCTCTTTTGACCAGTTATGTCTGATTATTCTGGATTCCATGACTAAGTAATTAGAAGAAAAGGAAGAGAAAATAGCCTAAAATTCACCAGAATGTGTCACAATGCTTTGTCTGAAGGTCTGCTCCCTTCAGAGGGAATTGTTGCTAGAAAATGTCTCAGATGCTGACAGCCCTAGTGTCTGTGTGGCTGTCCTCTCTGTTGCCTGGGCAAGCTGTTGGGGCACACAGATTTCTGCACCTCCCCACCCACTCTGCAGTACTTGGCTCTGTTCTGCTTGGGAGGGACGTTGAAGAAGGGAGGATCCCAGCAGAGTCTTCCTGCCAGCATGCCTCAGCATCCCAAAGCTGGCTCTGATTCTCCAAGATTTGACCAATGCTTGTTGAAAGTGGAGTAACTCACAGTGCAGGGTGGCTTGGCTCTACACACCCTTCAATGGGAAGTCAGAAAAGCAGGAGTGGACAGTAGATTTCTGTTCTGATCTGACTCTTCTCTTTTTTCCATTCCTTGCTTATTTTAAGTTGGTGTCTTTTATTTACTTACTCAAGTGAGACAGAAACATTTTAAATTCAGGAGGCACATGGACCTGGCAATTACTGCATCACTGAGAAACATGGAGCCCTGGAGTATACGTCAAAGGAGAGCTTTTTCTCTGGAATTATATAATCCCTGCTATGCATATGGGACCTAAACAGTATCTTACATTGAGGGGGCACAGCTAGTTAATGTAAGCAAGACATGTTAACTGCATTGCATGTCTTAAACTATGGTTCCATGGGACAGTAAATCTAGCATACAGCACCCTGTGCTGGACCAGAACATCACAGCCACGCAGTGCAAAGCACTGAACTAGCACAAACTTAATATGATGGTTCAAATATGTTTGACAAATTCTGGCAGACATCATACAGAATTAGGTAACCTCTCTCCTCCAGTCAGCATAAAACTGGCATAAATACCATATTGGGTGCTCTGGCTAATTCAACAGAAACACAGTTGTGTGCTTAGGCCAGATCTTGATCCAGTGTGTACATGAGGTGCTCCTGCAGTGCTAAAAATCTCGTATTAATGAAGTTGGAAGCAGAGCCATATGCATTAGCTGAATGCTCTGAATTCTTAGGAGTGGCAGCAGTTCATGGCAGGGGGCTTTTTCAGAGCAATCATAAAAGGCCTTTTTTTTTTTTTATAGTGACAAAATCATTTCCTTTGTTTCCAATAATCTTAGCATTTGCAAATACTGAACTGGTTCTTTTGTTTGTTGCACTCATTTACTGCAGCTTGTACTCGCAGCCCAGCTAGTGTGAGAATGACCATTTCTCCTGTTCTCCATCACTGTCATATTGTCAAACATGGTTATGTGGGTCTGTTTAAAGATGCTGACCAAGCATAATGTTGACTGCATTGCTATAAATGTAGTTTGCCATGCTGGAACTGTCACTTAAAATCTAACGTTTAATTCATTTGAGATAGAAGGAAATAATTTGGTCAAACAAAACATTCCACTGGTTTGTCTTAATGTACATATTCTACTGATGTGCCAGAAGGGGCCCTCAGAATTTTCTTGTTAAAGTTTCATGACCAAATTGAAGAAAAGCTTGGAATGATTTCTCTACCTCTGGGGAAAATCAGACTCTCCACATTGTGCTTAACCATTCCTTCTAGAGCTGTTTTATTCCTGGGGCTCATAAAACATTCTTGAAAGAATAAAATTTTTGCCTTCTGACTGCAGCAAATTGTACCAAGTGTTGGGCACTTTCAAATCAATTTCCAGCGAGGATGTGAAAGGTACATTGGGATCCAAGGGGACACATTTTTCCCCATTTCGCTCATACTCCCAAATTTCCCTCCCAGTTTTGTAGAAAATGCAGTGCAGAATGCTAATCTTGGTAGACTAAAAGAAATACTTTCCCTCACTTTAAAAAGGAAAGCAATTCTCAAAAACTGAAGCTAATACTGGGTAACTGTAATAACACTTGGCACTTACATGCACATTTTCATCTTCTAGCCACTTTATATAAAGTAATGAATCTTCAGAACTCTGCTATGGAATAGGTGGCGGAGTATTATTAGCCCCCTTTTGCAAATGGGAAAACTGAGGCAGAGATGTTAAGTACCTTGCCTAAAACCGCCGAGGGATTCTGTTTTAGAGACAGGATCAGAGGTTAGGAGTTTTTGTACTTTCAGTTCCCATGTCTACCGTGTCAGTTAAGTCTGGAGTCATAATTGCATAGTGTAATGACCTGGGGTGGAGTGGCTCCAACTAGTCAGATGGGTGCATGGCTCCTCTGATGGCCAGGGACTTAGTAGCACAGCCGCACGCAGCAGACCAGAGCAAGAATGCATAATAGGTAGATAAGGAAGTGTCATTTTCTTTGACTTCCTTGAACATACGGTTGGACATTGTTTGCTAGGCCAGCTTGCTAGGCCAGCTCTCAGTGCAGCCCTCTAGCAAGCCATGCCTTCATTTTACGGCATATGGCTAAGTGGTTTCCTTGCTGGGTGTCCGGACAGTAAGAAATATACCTTTTGATGCAGGCGCTACTGTTCAAGGTTAGTGTTCATTTACTTCTGCATGAATCTTGTTGTAACAGAATGAGCAACTTGCTCTCTAGCAAATTCATGCTTGTGCAGGAGTGTGAAATAAAACTCAGACCTCAGTGCTCTGGGTTAAAGCAGATTCTTCACTAGCTGTAGAAACAGGATTTTATATTCTGTGGTTCTCCTGTTCCAAATTCAGAAAAGCCTTGTTCTCCATCCAGCAGAACATATGGGGATGGATGAAGCCCTGGTCTGAAACAGATGAGCTGGAAGGGGTGGGGAGCCTGCACAGACCATGGTCACATCACTGGGTTGGGAGCACAGGTACTGCTTTTGGCAGGGTGCACAAGAGGATTCGGATGTCTCAGCCCTGCCCGCAATCATTGTATGTCTGGAACAGGGAACCACATGCCAAAAAGAGAGCATAACATGAAAATCAGTGAGGAAAACTATTGCCAGTTGCCACACAATTGTTATCAAGAATAAAAGGAGGCACAGTCCCATGAATTCATGAAAGCATGTTCATATTTCAGTGTTCTTCAGGAAAAAAAATTCTTGTTTTTCATTTGCTAAATGCCTATTTCCATCAACAGTACTTCCTGCATGCTGTCAAACCATGCTGTTGTCATATCAAGATGTCATTAGGCATTAAAGCATGGCTTGTATCGCTCACAAGCTGCCCATGTATATTCATGTGGCATAGGATGATACATCCTAAAGGGAAGCTCTACATAACACTCTAGCATTTTCTTTCTGACCCTTCCATTAATATGGAACTGACATGAATCCATCCACCTACCCACTGACTCAGTCTCTGCACGCAGTCCACATATTATTCTAGTTGGGAAGTGGAGTTTATTTTGCATCTGATGGGGCCTTCGTTTTGGAACAGAATCAGAGGGTTTGGAGCAGGAGACCAGTCCACACCCCAGATTTATTCTGTTTATGCATAGGAAAAATGTGGAAATCCCCAGCTGCTGCATGGAGTGGCCTGGGTAAGGATGATTCCTGCATTGAAAACACAGGACCATTTTTGCTTTGAGAATGAAAAGCTGCCATTTTCTCACTCCTGTGAAGTTCGTCTAAGGATTTTGCCTTGAAAACCACTGAGTTTTACTAATTGGTCACTAGAGATTATGAACATCGACCTTGCATGAACTTTTTTTTTTTTAAAAGACCCTCTACGATGATCTTGTTTTAATTCTTTGAATAACTCCAGGACTACACCAAAGAAGTGGAGTGATTTGAGTAAGAAAGATTGCGCAGTAACACCTGAGTCACAGTAATTGGATTGTCAGAGATTATCGGACCACACCATAAGTGTGAGAGAGGCTGGGAAAGCATTGAACCTTGCAGGGCACTGACACTAACTGATATGTATCTTGTGTTTTAAAATGTAAGACTACAACTCCACCTAGACCTGAGTATTAACTTGTTTGGATTCTTCTCGGTTGGACTTTGTGTCTTGCCTGGAGAGGAGACCCCACCACTCTGCAGGGTTCAGAGGAACCCAGCTGAGCTGCATGTGCATCCAGAACCAATCCCTTTGGCCACGCAGGATCCCCTGCTGATCACCTTCCATGATCAGAATGTAGACCATTTACTGCAAAGGCTGTTCTCTGCATTTTGTTGATGGCAATCAGATTTTTGCCACTAATATGTTACATGCTAAACATGAATGTTTCCAACTGTGCAAAGTATTTATAAAGCACACAACACATGTCTGACTGAATAGAATATGTTTTTAATATAATATAGTAAGGACATGTGGAAAAAATAATGGAGACTGTTCTCCATTCAGAATTCAAGCACAACAAACTGTAATTACATCAACATTTTCAAAATGTGTTTGTTCTTAAGCATTTCACAAACTATTAAGGAAATATAAATACATATGTTAAAAATCGTGCAAATGTCCTATAGATCGCATAGGAAGCACTTAGATTTTCTTTGCACATTGGCATGCTATCACAATTCCATGAGGTCATCTCTGACTGCCAGTGAGGAGAACTGGGCCTGCAGTTCCCTCACTGTCATGTGTACATGTGCTACAAACTGAAGGCACGTCTGGAGCACTGACATGCATATGGTATACTGAAATATATCTTCTCTTGCTTGAAAGATTCTAACCTGTTTGCCTATTTCTTACTTATTTTGAAAAGGAAACATGCTCTGGCTCCTCCATTACTTTTGTGTAAGCAAAACCAGTTAAGTTATCTGTTTAAAAGTAAAGGCTCTTTGGTCATCAAACATTTTGCCTCTTCACAAATCAGAGAGAGGGTAATGTAATTGTATTAATGTTCTCCACTTGTCTGTTTTATGAGGCTGTTGCAGTAAGACTATCAATTCATTTAAAGTGTATTCTTGTTGAAAACTACAGGCAATTACTTGATTATTAAAAGTATTGCACTACAGCAGAAGCCACTTTTTGTTCACTTTGAAATTCAGACATTCCCTAAGGCAAAGGGCTGGTTTGGGCATACTCTACATGGACTCCGTCAGGAGTGCTGCCGACACAACATGGAAGGAACCATGGAATGGTTAAAGGCTGGAGATCATCTTCAGAGGCACTGTAATGGGTCTGCATCTGTTTTCATTCTGCTGGAAAACCCCACTGAGAAGATGTAGTTGGCCTACAGATAATGTTGCTGGCTCCCCTGGTCCTCTCAGAAGTGTGTGCCCTCACCTCGGCCCGGCCTCCTTCGAGTAGACCAGAAGCAAGGTGGTGCTTGGACTTTGTGGTTGTGTTTTTTGCAGCTCTATGAAACATACCTCTGATTGGAGAGGAAATGCTATTTCTACCTAAAAAAAGTTCCCTCCCTATGCAGCGGCTAAAGAAGTCATGAGAGGATGAACATACATGCATGTCAAACACACACGGAGGTGTGGAAGCTGAAGGAGGCAGAGTGGTAAACAGGAGCTGTGCTGGTGAGGGATAGAGGGACTGGGGGTGCGAGGGAGAAGATGTGGTGAAGGCAGTGTGAACGCGAGGTTTTGTGGCTCTTGGGGAGTGAGGGAGCAGATGTCAAGTAGGATGTTTCAAGGCTCAGCACTGTCCTCCCCCTGCTTTTGCCTTCCCACATCTGCCCTGCCCTTATCGGTACCTTCTGCCCAGCTCTTGTCCTCCTTCTTTTGTTTCCTGAGCCCTTCTGTCTGTTAGAGGGACCCCAAAAAGCCTCCACACATTGCAGCCTCCCACCTGCCGCCCGAAACTACTGCTGCTCTGGCTGGTGCCCAGCTGTCAGGGGATAACGCAGCAGAGGAAGGGGCAGCCAGAAACAGCATTGTGCCATGGCAGCTCCCAGAGGAGGCAGAAATGCATAGAAATGCCTGACAGATGTGTGAGATGACAGCTGGGTGCTGGTAAGCATGTCAGGGGAGCTTGACACCACGTGGTGGCTTTGAATAGTAGTGGGCTAATGTAGAAGGACACCGATTCTCTCCATTTTTGGTGCCAGTGAAAGGCAGGGGCAGCTACTCAGTCAAATAGACCCTGGCTGCTATGCAAAAGTTGCCTTGAGTGTGGCCTAGGAAAGGATGTGGCTGAGCATGTTGCCCTTTCAGTCTCTATAGGCCATGTGGCTGGATTTTTCTGTAAGTAGCACAATACCACCGCAGCTAGCTGGCTGTTCTGTGAAGCAGACCTCTTCAGGAAACCCTGAATGAGGAATTTAATATTCTTTTCATGTCTGCCAGGAGTTAATCCAAGGACTAATATTACTGGAACATTAGCTTCTATTTTAACGTACTGCTTTCCTAGAATTCCCCTTAAATTTTACCTGGTAAAGGAGTAGTAGAAGGAAGCAATGCATTGGCTTGCAAAGGTACACATCACACTAAGTGTTGGATACAGGCTGGAATTCATCTACTTTGATACCTATAGTTTATTTCAAAATTTTCTCTGAGCCAAAAAAACCACTTTAGAAATGAGAGCAGTGTCCTGTGAGATAAATTGGTCTGGGGCTATCACTTACAGGAGGTAGGCTGATGATCCAGTAAGCTGCATTATCAGTTAGTACCAAGCCAGTGCCCTGGAGTGGTTTTAGGGTGCAGTTAAGGAATGGAAGGACTTTCCATTGTATGAGGTGTAAAGCTGGGATGGTATTCGCTAGAGGTTACTGAAGGTTTCATCGTTCTTCTCTTATGAGCAAGCCAAATCACTCCTCAGACAATTATGTGGTAATTCAGGATCCCTGAATTCCTCTGCTGAATACTCCCCTGCTCATTTCTTGTCTTAAGGTACTGGTGTTCATGGCAGTTAACAAAGAAATTGTCACATTGACGCTGAGGTTGATGGGTTTTGAGTGCTGAATGAAGTGATTCACTGCAAATCCTTCACTCAGCCTCAGTGCTGTGCACCTTGGCTCTACTGTCCACCCTCCAGAATTGCCATGAGACTTCATTAATATCCACAGAGCCCTTTGGTATTCATAGAAGTGCAAAATGTTGTCATCATTACACACAAGAACATTTTACTCAATGCTGTAACTGATAGCACATTTTATTTTCCAGGCCCATTTTGTATGTTTTCTTCTGTTGGATGGTTCTTGTTATATGTGATGAACAGCCCCTGCTTTGCAATGTGTGGCCCTCACTTAGACTGCCATTGTTCACAATGTATTTGGGGGTCTGTGCACGAGTCTGTGCACACACATGTACGCTTACAAAAGCACACGCTGGGTGAGTTCCAGGTTAGCCATTAGATTTCCCCTGCTGTTACTCTACTGTACATGTTCCTAGTATATTAGAGCAGAATTTTTTTTATAGGCTCTTCTATAAAAAGTGTGCTATATTGATTGCAGCAGAGTGAGCTGCTATGCTTGATATCTGAGCGCTAACCCGGAGAGGGATTAGCATTACATCAGACATCAGGCGAGAGAACCTGGAGAGCTGCCAGCCTGTAAAAATGGAACACATTTGCGTCACTGTTCCCTTGGTAATGCTTCTTGGAGCCGTGTCAGCTGTCCCCCGAGGTTGTTTCCTTAATATGTCAACAGACATTCCTGAATCTTTAATGCTGAATAGCTCTTTTTCCTCTTCCAAAAACACTTCAGTGACAGGGTATCTAGTGTCTCCCGTTGCCCTATGCATTAAAAAATTATATATCTTTGTAGACCATGCTTAATACATTTTGGGGGAAGGTCACAGCCTTTACATTCAGATTTGGATGAAGCAAAAAGCCTGTCCGCAATGTGACTGCTGTTTGCATAAACCAAGAAAGCAACAGTCTTGCATGAAACCACTCCTTTTTTGCCTCTGAAGTGTCCCACTAGAGAGAATGAAAGCATCTGTGTTAAACTAGTTGTTGGAATTTGCTAACATTTGGGATAAGCTATCTGACCTTGCTTTAGGAATTCAAGTTAAATACAATAACTTCAGGTTAATGCCTGAAAGCTCTAGGACAGTGTGTGCAGTGATCTCTAGCTTCCAGAAAACATTTGTTAGTGCCAATTTTGAGAAATAGCTGGAGTTTTTGTCCAAAGACATTTTCACCTTTCTGCTTCTCCATGTAACTGGCAGCTATTTTCTACTTGAAAAATCAAAATGCAAGTAAGGTACAGTTTACCACATTAGAACATGCATCCTTTTAGCTGAAAGTAAATGTCTCCTATTTTAAAGACCTTTTGTTCTTAAGTGACAATTTTAAGTTTGCTGTGCAGTTGCTTTAGTAATTAATCACACACTTGTAATTTAATAGTTTGGGAAGAACAAGCTGAAGTCATTCTAAGAAATCACTTGGTGAGTAACTTAATTTTGGTCAAGGAGTGTCACTAAGAGTTCGTGCTAATTTATCACTGTCATATGCATTTCACACAGTCCACTGACCAAGACAGTCAGATCAGAAAGAAGCTCTGCTGGTTAAAACTCACTTCTGCCAAGCGGACTGTGAGCTCTGTTATTTTGCAGTCTTTATCCAATATTGAAGGACTTCCAAATTCTTTACTCAAGGAATTTGACCCCAGTGGTGGAATTTGCCTCCTGCGTAGTACCCTACAGAGAGCTGTTTCCTTAAGCTGCATGGGGTATCAATATGCCTGAAATGGCCAGGCAGCAGTGGGAGGGAGGCACTCGTAGGGGGTTGAGCAGTCCCAGGTCTCTGCCTGCAGTTATATCGGGGCTGCAGGGTAGGAGATGGTTTTCTGAGCAACCTGATTTAGCAGCGAACAAACTACTGAGTCCTTCAGACTGGGAGCTGAGGTTTTGCATGTGCCCATGTACGTACATCCTGAGAGAGACCAATGCTCCTGCCTAAGCCATGTGCTTGGTTGTGCTTATGATTGCCACCTGGCTGGTTTCCAACTGGCATGCCTAGTTTTACTCTTAGATAGACTTGGTGACTCAGTTCAATCTGCCTGTTCCTTACGTGGGACAACATGAAGCCCTCGCTATAGGGCTGCAGCAGGAGGCAGGCAGCCCCAGGGAGTATGGGCGAAACCTTGCCCCTGCTCTCTAGGGAAGGATGGACAACTGGCACTCCTGTGGGCTCAGTGATGCCTGAATGCCACATAGCGATAAACATTGTTCAGCGGCTTGGTCCTCACGCCAGCGTCACCACGGATCTGCTGCTCAGTGTCAGAGACGGCTATTGATGGGCATTTGCTGTACCCTTGTCCTTATGCTACCTCTGACAGTGGCACCACTCTTCTGGGGAGGGTGGAAAGGGAGGTGGAAAAAACATGGCTCACAGGAGTAATCCAAAACTGGGACAGCGTCATATGCTGAAGGCAGGTGGACAGTGCTGACTTCCAAGTTGAAGGGCATTTGGCTGTAGGTTACCCACCCGGCAAGAGAGAGGAGCAGGGCCCCAGCTGAGCAGCTGGGCTTGACACAGTGAACAAAGATGCTGGAGGCAGGACTGACCCTAGCTGTAGCTGCTTTTGCCTTACTTGGCTGCTGCAGAGGCCAGTGGGGGAGGAGACGCTGCAGGGCTCTGGTCCCTTGCTGGGGGGATTCCCTCTACCCTGTGGGTCCACCTGCAGGAGGGGGAGCACCTGCAGCAGGGCTAGTGGTGTGGGGCAGGCAAGCAAAAGTGAAATGGTTCCTTCTCTGAAACAGAGCTCATAACTCATCCCTCCCAGAACCACCCCCTTCCTTCTTTTCATCTGCTATAAACCTCAGATTTCTCAGTGAGACAAACCCCAAATCTGTCTTCAAAGCCCTGACCCTTCCCTATTGTCAGCCCTGTGGCTCCTGTCTGTCTCTTGCTATCATGCACTTCTATATATAACACAAGACTCCTGCCTTCTACAAAGGGGATTTTCTGAGGTAAAGTTAAATACACGGCAAAATCTTCAGAAATAGAGCCTTGAAAACGCAATTGCTCTACCCTGATTGCTTGTGTCATTATTCAAATAGAGAGTTGAATGAAGGTCAGCTCTTGAACAGGTTTGAATTTTTATGGTGCTGTGAATGAACTGTCTCCTAGTGCCAAAAATCTGCAAGTTGAGGTCTTTTGTATCACTGAAAGCTAGGCTTTGAGAATCCCAGTGATATTTGAGTCCCTGAAATTTCTGTCACACAAGAGTACTGCTCACTGAGTAACTACAGCAGCAGAAGGTTGGTGCCAGCTTGCTTTTGAGCTGTGCTCATCCTATCAGCCTTCTGAGTGTGCTCCCTCCCTGTCTCTGTGTGCAGTTCAACACTCACTGCCTGTGCTCCTAGGGAAGCCAGTGGGAACCTTGCCAGTGACCTCAGTGGATGTAGGAGTAAGCCTCCCAGCATCGACAGCAATCTACAAAGCCCTGTATAAACTGCGTGATTTATCTCCTCTTTCCCTGTGTGATGCCAGGATGGCTGGGAAAGGCTTCAGGATCTATGGTGACCAGGTTTTAAATATGACTGTCTGAAGCAGGCTGTCCTCAGTTTGGTATGGATTTGTTACATCATGTTCTTTTACCTGGTCTAAGTACACCAACTTAACCCGAGTTGTTCTGTTCCAGGATGGTCTGAAATGGCTCACTGAAACTGGTCATTGGAAGGCTAGAAAATATCCCTGCCTCTATTTGTGTTGCAGCAATATTCCATTAAATTAGCACTGAATGCAGCTATGGCAAGCTATGTACCTCCATACCAATTTGCTAGAGTGTCTGCAGGTACTCCCCTTGGGAGAGGATTCCACAGGGACTTGGTGGTAGTCAGCGTTTCCCCATGACTCTCTGCTTTTTAAGCCAAATGCTCAATATTCTGGGCAGGTGTCATAAGGCACAACTTTCTGCTGCTAATAAGCAAAGAAGGTCAGAAGCAGCCCAAGGAAATGCCGGGTAGGAAGGAATGGTTTTCTGCTGTTTAACACAGGTCCTTAGGCTGGAATGTGAAGGAGAGAGCTGCCTTGGGTTCACCCATCTCCCTCTCTGGTGGAAGAGAAAATGATAGCACTGGAGGCAACTAGTGTACTAGTGAGCTACAGACCTAGCGCTGGCCATATTGCCTTTTGTTTTCAGAGTATACTTTGAAACTGGTCCTCTGCAGATGGGCCAACCCATACGTTTCACAGAGAGGGTGACAGGCGCTATGGCAGCACACGAGTGTGATGCCAGGCCTGAACACAACGGGTACTGTACGTCCTTTCATGACGCCAGGGTAATTAGAAACTCAGACCTGTTTTTTTGAGATGGCTGCTCAGCCAAATGTCTTCATATGAAAAAAGCTCATCAGCGAACAGTGTTTGTCCACACAGAGCAGAGGTCTGTGTCCAGCTGTTTCTCCTAACACAGAGAAGAAGCCTGGTTCACCTCAGCCAGGCAGCTCAGTTAAGAGTTAAGTGCAGGGGAAATTCCACGAATATCATGGAACTTGGGCTAAAATGTTGCATCTAGAGATTTATCTGAGATTCCAGATGTTTTAAATTGTCTTTGTAAAAATAAAATGATCTTTTAATACTTTATCAAAGTTATAAAGACTTTTTTTGCTTGTTTTTAACCAAAACTTCTATTTGTCCTGGATGTTTTATAGGTGTGTACTAATAGACATGAACAGTGCTATGATTCCTTCTGTCAGTCTCAAAAATCCAGCTTGTCCTCCTGTGCCCTGACTTAGGAAATCTCTTGCTGGCTACTTGGGCCAGAGAAAGGAGCAGATGAATGTTCCCTTGTGTAGCTGAAGAATGTGGGTATAGTGAATGCTTGGAAGACCAAAGGGTAGATAGCCATGTCTAATGGAAACACTGGTTATTTCTGGCAAGTACCTGCCTCGTGAGAAGTGTGTGCAGTATTTTTGGACACCTCTGAGGGCGAGGGAGTGCTCCTGAGGGCATGCCTGGGAGCAGGACACAGGGAGACTTTCTGAACCTTAAGGACATCCACAAAGGATGTCTATGAAAATGCCCTGATGGGTCAAGGAAGCAGTGTCAGGGAGGTATTATGAGGCCTGGTGTTAGTTGCGGGTAATGAATGTATCATAAGCAAGATAATATTTCTATTTGATTTCATTTAAAAAACACAGTGTGAACTGGGTCTCATATGTTCATGAGATGAACTCATCCTCAGTGAAATCTTTCAGACAAGTTGTATCCAATCAATACAAGTAGTAGACAGCTAATGGTACAAACAAAAGCAAATAAATAAAGAATACCATACAAATGTAAGACTGATGGAACTGAATCAGGGCTAGGCTTCAGGAGAACTCACAGGCTGCTGCCAGTGATGGATTCAACCAGTATCTGTTTTGGGGAGAAAGGCCATTAGTGACGCGAGCTGACATGGTGGTCCCAGTGCAGTGTATTCCCCTGTCCCAGGACACAGGGCAGCTGGAGGGCAGTGCTGTAAGTCTTGCTAAGAGGCGCTCTGCCACAGCCACTTCCCCATGCTCTGTTCATCCTGGGGCTCTGGGTGTGTGGGAACATCCTTACTCATCTTTGCCTTCACAGGCCCTTCTGGGGTGAATTCACCATTTCCCCAAATGGATACTTTCTTCTTTTTTCTTGTGTTTTGTCAAAAATTCAGAAGTTGCTGATAACTGATAACTCTTCTTTTTTGTGGTCCTTGGTTTTACAGCTGCCAAAGGAAATGAGAGGCCCTCCCCCCTCAACTTAGTGTTTTCATAGGATCCTGTCTTCTATATCAATTAAGATAATTCCCTCCATGCACATTATTCCAATTTTACTTTTCCATTCTGGGGTTCCTTCAATACAGTAATGTATTTCCTAATAATTTCTCCCATCAGTTCATATAGATTCTTCTAGCAAAGTCTGATGTTCAGATGTCTGTGCTGGCTTTGGGTGGGTGATGGATTTTGGGGTGGGTGGATGAGTGAACAACTGTGCTGGTTTTAGGCTATGGGATGGGTGAGTGACAGACAGAGGCAGCGTAGTGGTTGCCTGTGCAGAGGTTGTTACCTGAAGCTGTTTCCCACAAGATGCACGGTGAGAGTCATCTGACCAAATGTAGATGCTTATATCTGAGTATTCATCTTGATTCCCTTCATAGTCAATGGAGAAAAATAAGCACTTCTAGGGTGTGATTCATCTTAGTCTAAAGGAGCTGTATAAAATAAATCAGATGATTCATACCCCAGACATGCCTATTTCTCTTGATTGAATATGAAGGGTGGCTGGCTCAGATGAAGGTATCTAAAGCAGGGTGATACAAATCCCACTAAAAGCATTCTGTTTGAAATGGCACCCTGGGAAAATGGGCAGGGGTAGCGTCCTCCCAACCAGCCAGCACTGAGAGCATGCCTCATGCACTTTTTTTACTATTTTTCTTTACACCTGCCATTATGAGAAGCATGTGAATTGTGCAATCCATTCCACATTTTTTTAATTAATCCCCATTTTGCTGACCTCTTGAAGAGGGAGATTAGGAGATTGCTGTGGGTTTGTAACATGGAGGGTAGAAGTGTGACATAAAAGTGGCAAGCATGGCCAGTAGTTCAAGATTTAATACTGCGGGAAAACATGTTAAAGCTTGATGTTGCCAAGTTGCATGTGTCTTGTACCTCATAGAGTGGGTTGGGGAGTGTTACCAGGCAGGGCAGGCAGAGCTGCCTTCTGCAGCAGTTTCAGGCTGACTGCTGGTAACGCCATCTTCCGTGCAGATTTCTGTCTGTCCACGGACAGAAAGGAGTCCTTAAGGTCCAACTGTGCTGAGTCATTCAGCTCTTGGCTGCCCTGATAAATCCTCCTGTTGACAGAGGTAAGCTATTACAATAAGCACAACAGGAATAACTAGGCCTGAAGTCAAGTTAGTGAGGAGATGATAGACTCATCCATTTGTTTTTGCCCACTAATGTCCTTAAGATACTCGCATTTTGGAGAGTGTTCTCCAAATGGGAATTTCCATCTGGGCAGAGCATTTTCGAGAGCAGTCAAGCCAGGGCCCTGCTGATGTTGGCTGGGGAAAGGTGATGGTTCATCAGTTTCTTCTCTTGGAAAGGTGCCATTATGGCTGCTCACCAGCAGCTGGGTGGAGGGCAGCATCCTGTCAAGGTGATCCCTCAGCAGAAAAGGGCATGCACAAAGAAGATGGGGGCAATCCAGATGTGCAATGGCACAGTGTGTGACAGACATGGGAGAGCAACATTGTAGCCGCATGAACTCTAAAAGGACCATGTTCTCTGTGACACAGTTATTCTTGCTCCAAGGTGGGGGTTGTTTACTATGGTCAAAGCTATCAGATAATTGAAGGGAAGAAAAAATGGTGCGTGGAAGCAAGGTACTCTGAGATGCATTTTATGAGTCTTTGTAATACTATACCTCCAGGACTGCCAGGCATCGGTGGCTGGTCTCACATTTGCTTCCAAATATGCTGACTGTCAGAGTGTGATGCCAGGCTCTGTGTTGGCTCAGGCTCTGGTCAGAAAGGATGATTTTGGAGGTCTTGTACAGCTTAACACAGTAGTGAGTCTATTTAATTGTGTGCAGGCCTTTGCTGTGCATTTTATTGATTGTTATATGAGGCCAGGTATGTTGTAATAGGACCTTTATAAATACCTAAAAATAAAATGTTTGCATTTCACTTTCAGTGCAATAATGTCTGATGATTAACAACTGAAGACTGTACTGGAGAGCTGCAATGTGAAATGCTGAGGGGCTTGAGAAGTTAACAGAGAGTCTGAGTGCAAGGCCAGCAGTGTGGTTACACAAAAGATCAGAGCAGTGGCTTTTGCCTCAGCACCAAGTCCCCAAGAGGCCAAAAGCCGGAATACTGGAAAAACAGGACTGTTCCCTCCTGTTTCCCAATCAATCCTGTGTAGCAATCACAGTGAAAGATTGGCATGTGACTCTCTAAACTGCTGGCCTAAGCTACTGCACAGCCTAAGTGCCCTGGAAAGGGGCTTCCAGTGGTGTTGCAAGGCTTGTACCTCTCCCCTGGACAGCCAACAGCTCTGCTGATTTTTATTGCTTCTGGGGCATGGAAGAAAAACCCAACACCTAGGTGCACATCTTCCATCTTGAATGTGCTACTAGTGATACAGGATGTTGTGTTCCTTCTGTTCAACTCAGACAACTCTTTGGGAAAGTGGGCCCATGAACTGTTAGAGTTTAGATGCTCCTGATCTCTGCAAAGACCTGCTCCTGCTTTGCTGAGTGTGTTCAGCTTAAAGTTTTTCCCCACCATCTAGATGCGCCAGATTAGGCTGTTCAGGGAACAATGTTCAGTGACTGGAGTTGCACAACTAGTAAAGTGCATGTGATTGACATAATGCGGTATGAGGGAATCCTCAAATGTTTCCATGAGTCTGGATCAGGAAGTTCCTCTTCACCCCCTCACTTAGAACAAAATATGACACTAGGAAAGAAAAAAAATTCCATGTGGAAGCCCAAATATAAAGACCAGATCAGGTTTACAAAGATCTGTTCAATCCTTGCATAAAAAGGAATAGAAAAAAGACAGAATTGTACCAGTAAGTATATTTTTAATATAGCTGTTTTGATTTTCACACACACACACACACACACACACACACAAGAAAAAAAGAAAAGAGTACAACTGAGGTAATTTGGGGTGCAGACCAATGCCAGGGGATTTCAACACTTTAAGACTGTTTTTTTAACCTTTCCCTCCTTGTCCATCATTTTCTTGGGCCTTTTTTTCACAACAAAGCCATAGCACTTCCTGCTGTGTCCCCTGTGATAATGGCAAATATATCTGAAAGAAATGGATGGGAAGTTAAAGCAATGCAGGTAAATGAAGTTGCTACCAAAAGCTGGGAAGAGGGTGTGCTGGGGAAGAGTATTTCATTGCAATGATCCACACTGGTGAAATGTGGCCTTTTTCCTAAGAAATGATTACTTCGTGTAATCAAGGCTTGGGCAAATGGGGGTTGACTGTACGTTTACTTAACTAAATGAACATTGAGATTACACTTTGGAACATCTTGCTAACCCCTTAAGTAATGTTGACTTGTTCTCATTCCCTACCCTTTGGCTATTATCTGCTGTTTGGTGTCTCTTATTTAATCTAACTGGCTAATGGGTCATCTTTTAGTGTTACCTGACTCAGTAACATTGTTAAAAGCCTGCAGAGTATGGCAATACAAGCAGAACAGAAATGGGGAACCAGCAGGATTGGACAGGATGAACTGGTTACAAAGACAGTCAAGTGTATCAGATAGCAAACTGCCCAGGTGCCTTCTAGCTCTCTTGTAAGGGGTGTTTTATTTGTTTATCTTGATTAATTTTTAAGCCCCACCCATAACATCCCATTGCTTTGGTCAGCAGGCACTGGTGAAAACTGCTGCTGGATGAGATACACCTTATTCATATGACTTTGGGTGTATGACTTACTACCTCCAGAACTACTGACTGATTGGATGTGCCTCCATTTTTGAGTGTTGCGCTTGAACCACTTGGAAGGAATTTCAGAAGAATTGTTCCCCAAACTGGCTCCCATAGTATTTAATAAGAAGAGTAGACAGTTGGTTCCTTGTGATTGCAATGTAACCTGGCAAAACTGGCTCCTTAGTCTCACTGTGTTCCTGACTTCTTCCATCTGTAATGACATATATGCTACCTTCCCATGGAAGTCAAGAAGTTTAATTCATTAATGCTTAGAGCACTAGAGAATACAGACATGAAAAGCAGCACTAAAATGAAAAACATTGGCTGTCTTCAAATACCACTTTTTTTTGCCAGAGAACAGCCTCAGAAAAGCCTCTCTGATTTTCAGCTGGAATTAAGATTCCATATGCACTATATTAAGTGGCTAATTATGTCATTCATTTTACAGCCCTCCTCTGAATGACTTGATTGAAATGAATGGATTTTAATCTCAGGGGAAAAAAGTGAAGGAAGAAGTGCTTAAAACTTTGTCCTGTTTGAACACTTGCATTTTGAAACATAAGTTATATGTTTAAAGCAAACATGGAATGTCCATTCCTGGAATTATAAACTGGCCACTTTTGCAGTATGTCAGGATGTGGTAATTGTCTGTGTGATTGATGGGTAGTTTAAAAGGGGCAGTTCTGTTTCAAGGAAGCAAAGGAAGGCAGTGGGGATATAAGAAGAGAGAAAAGTGTGAAGGAAAGTGTTCTAACTTACGATCTTATTAGTTTAGCCATTAAAATGTATTCAGTCATTCATTAAAGCTTATTCATAAAATTCATTATTCATTAAAGCACTTTAGGGGGAAAAAAAGAGCTGAATAGCAACAGGCATTATTTACACTAGCAATTTCTTCATGGAATTAGATCATGGGGCCAGATTCTCCTCTGCATTTCAGCAGTTCGGTTTCACTGACATCATGGAATAACTACTGATTTAGACTGATCTCTGGCAGAACAGAATCCAGCCCATACTGCTTCTTTAAGAGGATGCCTTGGGCAATTTCTTTGCTGTTTTATTGCTGGCTAGGTTTTGGGATGCTTTACAAATGGATAAAAAATTAAAGAAGTATGACAGATGGACCTTCTCACAAGGAGATGTTCAACTGAATCATTCCATTGAGATAGTTAGTAGGAGATGGATGTGAAAAGCATTCACACTAATAATTAGTGGCTCATTTTTAAGACTTTTTTCTCTGCTATCTAGACAATTTTTAAACAAACAGTTTAGAATTTCAGCCCTCACATAAAAAGGCTCAGGGTGACAGCAGGGGGTGGGGAGGGATCACACCAAAGCTCTTATTTTGTTTATATGATATACAGTGTATAAGATCACAGTAGTCAGTAATAGGAAGGAACTAGTAAATCACTGAATTCATGCCTTTGCAAAGAGAGGTGTATTAGGTAACCATCATTCTTCTTCATAGCAGCACTGAAATTCTTCTTCCTAACTGTGATTTTTAGCTGAATCTCACTGATGGAGCAGCCCACATGGGGCTGAATAGGTGACTTGACACCTATTAATTGATGCACAGAACCGTCTGTAGGCTCTCTGCCCAGGGGTGAATGTCATGCTTTGGGGATTTCAGGCAGAATTTCTAAAACTCATTTCCATTGGCATTACTCATCCTAGAAACCCTACATGTCATTTTACAACTCAGGTTCTCACCTTAAGGCTGAGATATAGAATATTCCTTTCTATATTAATGAACAGCAGACCAGGAGACAGGGATAAGGGAGAGAAATGCTTTTAAGTCATTCTTTATCTGTACCCTGCTCCTGTGAGTGTTGCTTTGTAGCTGGGGTGGGAGCTGGCTAGCAGCAAAGCTATGGCACAGCTGCTTTGTGGGACCTTGACTTCCCCCACTTCTGGTGTGAGTTAAAGGCTCAGCACTGAGATCCTGCACCAATCCCATGGGGTTGGTGAGAAGATATTGCTCCAAGAGTTTACTACACCAGGTGGTATAGTGGAAGCGCAGCATGAACTTGGGCTTTTATTGAGTCTCTTGCTTTGCTTCCTTTAAAGTCCTCCTACACTGGGACCTTGGACTCCCCTTGTTGTGCAGGGGGATGATGTAAGTCCCAGGGAAACGGTCATGTGGAAAATCTACAGCTCACAGTCATGGGCCCAGATTCTCTGATGACAGAGGGAGCAGCTCCCTTGAAGTTAGTGGACTTATTCTATCTGATAATCTGACCAGTTCAGTTTCCAGTTGTTCTGTGGGAATAACTCAGTGCATGATTTGATCTGAATTTCAGGGGCAGGGCAAGCCAGGAAGATTTCAGGCTTCTAATTGGTATAAGAATCTCTTTAAAAACTCAGCCTTTGCCATTTTATCTTCTGATCATCTTTCAGGCTGCACAGCTGCCTCTTGCTTTGACTCCTGCACAAAATCCACAGTCTCCATTACAGCAACCCTTCCCTCCTTGCTTCATTAGTGTCTGCCCTAGCCACCTGGAGCACCACAAAGGAAGAGCGGGCAATTTCTCTCTGGCATGGGTTGTGGGAGCTCTAGAAGAAGAGGAGGTAGCTCTGTGAAAGTAGGGGAAATTCTTACCACTGTAGCATACCTAGAGAAGGAGGGAAAGGGGAGAAGCTAGCAACCAGCTGCCAGCATTGGCTTCCTGATTCTCTGCACCAGGCATGGGGGCTGTGTTGGGTAGACAAATTGTGCTGCGCACTCCATGCTCCTCAGCTCCAATGCCTTCCCCACCTTAGCTTCAGAAAATGAGCATGGGAGCTCAGCAGAAACAGAAACAGGCAGAGAAAGTACCTCGAGACATAGATCAGGATTCACCTGACCCTATCTGAGACACAGCAATATATCTGCTATTTCATTAGTAGGCGTCTTTCCCCTACTCCAAATCAGCTGTGCTGTTGAGCGCTATGCTGCCAGTACACTGGTGTTACCCAGGCCAATGACTACCTTGAAGAAGGCTCTGTAACTCCTGGCATGCAAGATAAAAAGTTTAAAGGGGATAGGGCTTCTTAGAGAGACAGGGGCTGCACAGAAGTATGAGCAGTGAACTGGAGACAGGAAGTCAGGGCCTGCCTGCAGAATGAGGGCCAGCTGAGATGCTGGACTTTATACTTGTATGTAATGTAGTGGACAGGCATGAAGGCACATCTCCCACCCAGCAGTGCTTGAGGAAAGATGGTGGTAAATGTGGAGGTAAGAATAAAGCCTGAACACTGCAGCGTTTGGCTCTCTCTTCTTCTGCCTGGACACTTAATATGATGGCAAAAGAGATTAATTTGGCATGTGTCAAGGGCAGCTATGAAGACTGAAAAAAATAAGATAATCCCATAGTCCCCCAAAACACAGAGATACAGAGAAGACCTCATGGGTACACACCAGATCCTATCTCAAATTTGCAGAAAATGGAAAAGGAAGTATTAGCAATAGCTCTGTTAGCCATTCTTTAAAGTCCCATGGGAAATCTAAGACATTGTCATGGGGCTGGGTAAACAGGAAGCCAAAATAAGCTCATTCGCACTGCTGGCTGTAATGGGCGATGGCTCCCATGTGCTCCTGCTGCATCTGGATATATACCAACTGCAGACTGGAAAAACTCCACGTAAAATCCTAGCAGTGTCTCAGAAGCATTTCCAGTCTTCAGAAAAATGACACATACAGAAGGTATCTGCCCTACAATTGTGTAATCAAGAATCTGGAGAAACAATAGACTGGTATGCTGCCAAACTGTGCAGAAAATGGCTGACTCATGTGAGTATGAAATCTTAAAACCTGAAGTACTTAGTGGTAGATTCGTAAGTGGGAAAAAAGAGGCTGCAGAGAGACTGCTGAAAGGACAGCTGTCCTCACTACTACTAAACTACAGGTGTGTCCAAAGCTGCTGCAAAAGCAGCCATCCAGAAGCAGAGCATAAGCAGGGTGGACTTAACTAGCTCAGAAGGTAGAACTGATATGCATAAAATAACATCAAAAGCAAATGCATAAATCTGAAGCGGAGAACATCAGGAAAGACCTTTGGTGCTGTGAGAAAAATGTGCGCAGGATAGGAAAGTTTGCAGAGTGATGACGTTAATATGGTGCAAAAGGGCAAAAATAAAACTCCGAGCTGTGTGCCAAGAGACAGCAGCAGCACTCCAACAGTCAGGAAAGTGAATGCAAGGGAGACAGGAGGACATTACTAAATATGCTAGGCTGCAAAGGCTTCCTGAGAATTATGCTAGAGAGGAAAAGGGAATTATAACTGCACAAAGCTGAATTAAAGCAATGCAATGTCCTAGTGCCATTAGGCAGAGTAAATTGCAACCCAAATTCCTTGGAAGTGGTGATATTTCAGTGTTGCAAGCAAGACCAAATCCTCTGTTTTCAGCTACACCCAGTGAATTCATCAACACACAGTGGCACTAAGTTTCAGGCAAACAATTCACATAGTCAGTGCAAGCAGAACAAATTAAAAATAAAATGCTGAGCTGGCAATATTCACTAGCATCCCTGCAATGAAGCTGTTAGGAGGCATATGAAGAGGTGTTTGAAGGGGAGGATGTCTTCCAGGCATATAAGCACCTTCATCTATTTCCATCTTTACAACTCCCGCCTCCAGGAGTAACTACAGCATTAAAGGAAAAAATAATTGGAGCAGTAGAGGGAATGGAAAAGGAAGGCATCTTTCCTAATGTTGTGGGGCTGCCACAAGTCACATAAGCAGCATGTCTGCTGCTGAGAAGCCAGACAGGCTACCCCTTTTCAAAGGCTGAGGTAGCTTTAACAAGCACTAAAAAAGTGTTCAGCTGAATGCCTGTAACTGAGGAAATACCCAGCTTGGCAAAAATAAATATATTCATGGTACATGGGATATTGATAAGAACTGTTGCATACGGAAAGTAAATACTTCACCACATCCAGGAAAAGTGCAGATGCAGATGGTTGAGAATGCGACTGGGATCAGCCTTGAGGTGGGAGAGCATCAGCGCTGTCAGCAAGATGTATTAAAAGGACGCTGAGGCATCAGTGTAATGGCTGCTGATGTTCGGAGGATGGAGGAAGAGATCATGTGGCAGAAGCTGTGATATATCATGCTCCCATCCTCATCTGTCAGTTAGAAAGAGTCAGGGAATAGATCTAAAGTTGAATAAAACCATAATGGTGTTGAGACAATTTGCAGTGCCTTGCATGAGACATCTGTTGATCTCCCAAGGGCTGGGACTGACCTCAGCAAACTAGAGCAATACAACAGATTCCTACTCTTAAATACCCACAGTCCATTCAGAGTCTACTGGGATTTGTAACTTATCTGACAAAATTTCTTCCACATTTTTCACATATGTGCAAATCATTGATATAGCTACCGGACAAAGATGCAGTATAGACAATTGGTATCTTCACAGGATGCAGCTATCACATATGTAGAAGAGCAGATGATGAATTATCCCACCTCTAACAAAAAGGCAGATATATAACATGTTGCTAATGAAGAGTGTTACCTCTTAGAAAGAGGCAGGTTCCACTTGCTAATTACCTCAGTTTTAGTATCTCCAGCTCAAGAGAGATACATCCAAACTGAAAAGCTACATCTTTCAACAATCTTTACAAGTGGAAGGTGTAATGAATAGGAAACTACTTTTAAATTCCTGCTGGCAGCTCCACATCACCTTCAGCACATGCCTCTGAAGTATCCACACTATATTTTGAATATTCAAAACCAAGAAAAAGGCTCACAAGGATATAGCTGCCACTGCACCCAACTCAGAAATATGGCAGCTGAATGTGAATCTGAGAGAAACGATGCAAAGCCACAGAAAGCCTCAGCCAAGCCAAGTTCACCTCTTCAGGGATTTGAAGGGATCTGAGAATAAATAACATGCTCGCCTCCATTTTTATATTGGAATGGACAGAAAGCAGGGGAAAATGTCCCCACTGCCTTTCAAGGATATTGCAACTATCAAGGCAGGTTGAGTGTACAGGAAAACATAATACCCAGCTTGCAAGGAATGGAAACTTTCCTGTGAATTCCCCAGCCCATCTCCGGAACTGCAGTCTGGATATAGAAAGCCAGTGATACTTTATCCCGACCTAATGTGACTGAGAGTATCCAACATCTGATGGTCACTTGTGGAATGTGTGGGCCAACCAGCAAAAGAAGCAGTGGAAACACACAGCCTCCCCACTGTCTGTGGGGAGAACAGAAACGCCACCTCCCCAAATCTGGTTATTGTAGACTGCTGTTCAGACTTCCGGGCAGAGGATGAGTTTAAAGCAGTGAAGCACTTTAGCAGGCAGAATATTCCATGCTGTGGGAACGCAGATCTGTTTGCTTGTAATTCATCCCCAAATTCATTCACTTCAATCATCACCACAGTATCGCCACCAAATGGCAAAGCCAAATTAGCACTTAAAATTCCTAAAATTTTACTAATGCCAAAGAATACATGGAAAATACACAGCATAACTGTTCTTGAATGGAGAAACGATCTCACAGAAAGCCCACCTCTATTTGCTCTTGATGCCTAGAGCAGTGGTATCATTAATGTGATTAGCAGTGATGAAAGGAATCACAGACAACCAGAAGAAACATATGAAAGCCAAAGCCTCCCATGAGTGATGAAATAAAGACCTCCCAGAACTACCACCAGGAGAAGGTATTTATATCAAAACTATTTCCTCTGGACAGATCATGTTCTGGGATACAAACTATTTTCTTGAGCAGATGAGTCCTTGCTCATGTAATATAGCATTTGTAAATATGTATTTCACTGAAACCTCAAATACATTAACCTGCTGTGAACAGAAGACACAAAGATAGCAGTGAATTACACACTCTGCTGAGAGCTGATTGGCAGGGCACAGATTGAAGCAGAAGAAAAAGACCAGTGAGTACGGGAATAGAAAACACACTGTTGAAAAACTCAACCAGAAGACAGTTGTCTGTGATCACAAGTGAATGATACACTCACTCCAACACTAAGCCCCTTTCCGGGTATACACAAGAGACAGTACAATACTCAGGCACGAAAGAACAGCCCCTTCAGACACAGAGGAAGAGATCTTTGCTCCCAAAAGAGGTTAAGAGTCAGAAAAAAAAAAGTGATACATTATCTATATAATGAGGCAGATGTTAAGGGTATGTAATGGCACATTATAGGTGTAAGCAGGTTATGTTATTTATGTTTAATTCTGCTCTCTTGAATGCGACAGAAGAAACATTACAAAACTGAAGTGCCTGACTGGGACTTGTCATAGACATGGACACTTAGGTACATGATAATGTCACTTTGGGAAGTGTTTGGTGAGAAAGACAGGAGGCACAGAAGAAGGGGTAAAGCCTGCAGTGCTCAAACATTAAAGCTCAGGTAGCAGGGAACCAGCAGGTTGGGCTGGGAGTGTGAGTGGGGTGGGCAGCAGCATGGCCCCGTGCATCCGGCTGCACCATGGTCACAGGCTGGGTTCCCCTACCAACTGCAACAGGCAGAACGAATGACAGACGTGTCGGCAGTACATCTTGGGAGCCCTCGAAGAGCACCTTATAAATATATCCTTTTATGGGGCTGCACTTAGAGCCTGACTAAGGAACTGCCGCTCGTTTTGGAAGACTGTAGAAGACTGTTCTGATGCCAAGCCTTCCAGGCTAGAGCGGTGGGAGTCCCCCGGCTATTTCCACCCCGTCTGCGAAAGGGACCAACCACCATCAACCCACTTGAAGCCAAGCAGCAAGAGGTGCACACCTCCGATGGAGGGACACTAAGAGGTGCACAAACCAAAAAAGGGCCTAAGCTCCCATCAGTTTTATTTTCAGCCTGCTGTAGTAAAATAATCTCAGTTGTTTGAAAGCTGTTTGAAGAATGTGTTTTTATGGGCCTTCTGCTAAGGCCAAGGAATGCTTGGGATGCTTGTGGGATGGCCAACCTCAGGGTGGACCCAGTGGGCAGGAAGAGGTGAGACATACGGACACCTCAGACAAACCTTGTCATCTAGTGCTTTCCTGGAGCATAGCAAAGAGAGGTCCCCCTGCCTACATTTCTATCCTGGTATTTCTGAAGTCCATTCTGATTACTAAAAGTGCCACCAAAATTAAAGTAACACCCTGCACTGATACTGTTTTTTATAATAGTTCATCTTTTACACAGAAAAATCTGGACGCCTCTGATCTGGGTTGTCTCTCAGATGTTTAATGTCTGCTTTTATATGACGTAAGCAAGACATGGAAATTAGAGATAATATTTAAAGAATGAACCAGATAAAACAAAATGTCAGCCCCCCTTAAACGCAGATTTCTTAGGATTACAGCAGACACATTCCTGGATTCTAGGTCTTCACTACTCACGACAGGAAGCTGCTGGAGATAGGGAGCTCTGCAGGGTCTTGTCACTCAGCGCGGAAATATGGTCTGGAAAGTGTAATGTCTTTCCTTCTTGTTACATCTTTGGGTTGTGCAGATATGATTTTCAGCCACTCACTTGAACCATAAATCCAAATGCTTGCAAAACAACAAAAAAAGAAACAAGACAAATAAAATACACTCCTTCTGCAACAACCATCAGACACAAAATAAAAGCAGCCACCATCATTTTTATTAGTTCAAGTGATTTTTTACTGTTATGATGTCAATTGGCTTTAAAATGAAGCCTAAGCTCCACACTTAAAATAATGTATTTGCAACATTAGTCAAAATAAGTCTTACATTATTTCACCTAATTTTTAAGTACAAAATGCATAGTCTAAACAATTCTGGTCCTATTTTTGTTTTAAACACTTATAGTTCATCATGAATACTGAGACAGTAACTTGTTTTAAGGGTTAATGGCCATAACTGGAACAAAATGTCAAGAGCACTCCTTTCAGCATTGTGGTCTCCTTCTACCATCTGCTGGATTTTCTTTGTTATTGCAGTAATCAAAATTCTGAGATTCTTTTTTAAGAACATGTTTATTTCAGTCTTCTCCCTTTCCCTCATTTCTTAGGTATATTTTGATACTTATGAAGTCCTGAATGAATGGCAGAATTAATAAATATTGCTAATCCTTAATGAAATGTTGTATCTTACCAAAATTATTGCCAGATATGAGGCTATTTTTTTAAGAGAAAGGAAAGGTTTGATGTGTTGTTATGAGTATAAAAATGTCATTTATGGTTATTTTTCTTTCTAAAGTAAAAGCATACTGTACTGATAAAAAATAAGCTTTATCTCACCTCTAATTTACCCTTTCTTATCTCTGTATTTCTCTAACTGGCCATGTAGGGGCATCTTATCAGAAAGGTAAAGGAGGAACGTGCACTTTGGCCTGGTAATGACATTGAGACTCTTGCTGTAGTTTGTCTTGGAACTTACTTGCAGAGCTAACCAAAAGTTGGGAGTTTTCTCTGTGGCTTTTGTTTTCAACATGTTTTTGTGAGGAATAATCTGCACCAGGATCCGTAAATTCTGTTTTTTTAAAGCATAGATGGTGGAGAATTGTCAGAGATCTCTAGAGTGGGCTTCCAAACATAACTCCAGTGTGATCATGTGTTATATGCTAAAAAAGACTGCAAGAACTCCAGAGAAACAGCTTTGCTCAGCATTTATTTATACATTAATTTCTGTGGAAACCAGGATGGCACTAGGTTAAGGTTAAATACTTCTGAAAAAAGGCCATCTCAAGTATTTTTGTGAAGAAAGCTTTTTTTACAATATAATGTCATGCCTCTATTGTGGGAAGCTTCAAGAATTATGAGACACTGATTAAAAAGGAGTACTCATTAGATGTAGTGGTGGGGTGTGGAGAAAACATCTTAAGGTAAAGATTCTCGGAGATGCATAGTTATTTTGGATGCTTCCGTTTCTGGACAGCTACTGGAAGAGAGCCATACTTGCAGAAAATGATTCAGCTTCTGAATAGTGGGTCCCATTAAAGTGTTTCTATGGATGACTAGTTATTTTGGTCTTCAAGTTGTGTGATTATTGTAGCACATTTTCCTGAGTGTAAAATGTGGTAATACATACCTCAGCAGGGTGCTTTGAGGCTTTATACATTATTGTCAACAAAGTACTTCGAATGGACTCTAATGGAGGATCTCATAGACATGTAAAAGACTATTAGCATTTTTACAAGATGGAGATTTAAAGGCTGAAGCAAAGGAGAAATGCTGTGACAATATAACAAATACCTGTTGCTTACTATTCCTGTACATAGGACAGGAAAAGGACCCATGGTGGACCTACAAGGCCAAGTTTAAAAATAAAAAAAGCACTCTCTTTCTTTATAATGAGACTGTAAAAGTGAGGTGTTTCTAAAAATGAGCTGATCTGGGGGTTTGTCCTTTGATCCCATTATCTTTAAAATAAATTACAAAAAATTAAGACATTATAACTTCCTAGAAAGCCTTTTACAATATCAAACAAGAGCCCTCCTCTGACTTTGAAGATATCCCGCAATCAATTAAGAAGACCCTAAATGATATTGGAATGAGTCAGGAGTTTTGCAGCATAACTGGCAAGCTTCTACTTTGAGAGAAGCACTGGGAACATGAGAAACCAGGGAGGATTAGCTATCCCTATTAAAGAGAAAGAACAGCATTAGGGGCTGTTTTCAAAACACTAGAGCTTCTTGCCTATTGCTTTCAAAGCTTCTATTCTCAGATAAACTGATGAGCTGTTTTGTGTCTTTATTTTTAGTATGGGAAATCCAAAATAAACTTGGAGAGAGTTTTTCAAGTCAAATCTACAAGATAAAATGTGAAAATTACATGTTGACACAACTGACTATTGCTCTATAGTGTGCCAGTGCCAGGTAAGCATAAAGTACTATGGACTGTAAGGGGGAGTATTTTAAACATGTTTTTCCTTGCTTTACTTTGATGTAAATGACTGTTGAAGATGGAGGGCAGCAGTGGACTGTGGCCTTCATTTCCAAACGTCAGCCTAAGGAAATGATCTTGTTCTCAACCAGTGCCAGGCCAAATTCTCCACTCATCTAAAAATGAAAGACAGCTTTTCTCTATAAAGTGGGCTACCTTTATGCCCCCAGAACAAATACCAGATAAACTTTAGTTCACCATTGAAAAGCTATTCAACTATGCTGTATTTTCTTAAGCCAAGGAACTACAAAGTTATCCACATTCTGCCATCCTTTTAAAAGATAGTAATTTGCAAACCTTCACATTTGCGAAGAAAAATACCTAGAAAGTAAAGTAGAACCTTCCTTCCACTTTCTTCCTTTCTTCCTTCCTTCTTCCAAGATAAAGTGGAATTTTGATCCATTCCCCCTGAAATAAGTGAGAACTGGATTTCTCCTGAAGTGAAGAAATGATGTTGTGGTTTGGTTTTATTACATTTGGGTTTCTTTTATCAGCCCCCTGTAGTGAGGCTGTACTCCTAGTATTATAATCAAGCTTTTAAAAACAATAAAGGCTCCTGGGTTTGCAGCTGGTAAATTTTCATGCAGAAGGTATGGAGTATTTTCCCCACTACAGTAGATCCTCTTATCTGGTTCATTATCAGTAGAATCCTCTGTACACTAAAATCCAGAGGCAGTACTTATGCGTGTGCTTAGAGTTAAGCTCCTGTTTACATAATTTGCTGGATGAAGACCTACAGACAAAGGCTGTTCTTATGGAGAAACTATGTGATACAACATGGACATTTTCTCAACTGTCACATTTCTTCCAGACCTAAATAAGCTTTTCAGGCTGACAGCTGGAGAAGCATGGATTTTGTACATTTTAACAGCCCCCTTACTTCCCTAAAGAGCCAACAGCAAAATCTATTTAAGCTTCACCACCTGGCTCTGAGTCCTAGTGAAGGGGAAGGGTGAAAAATGAATGGTGTAGCCCATGGCTGAATGGAAAGTCTTAATTTTTTTCAAAAAAAGAAAACAAATGGAAAGTAGGGTCAACCAGTGGGAAAGCAGGCTGTTACTGGGAAGCATTTTAATTCCAGTCTGTATGGCAACTACTCTTCAGCTACACGAAGCAGATAAAAAATGACTGCAGATCTCAGTAGTGTCCTGTCAGGTAGGTTAGCAAAATAAAGACAGATGGTGAAGGATTATATCTAATTCTTTCTTCTAATTTATCCTTTCCAGACCATTCTACTGCACTCACTTTAACTCAAGATTTATCAGCTTAACTTCCCCTCTTTAGCTTATGCTATAAAACCACATAGTACAGATTTGCAACTTCCTATTCACTACAAATGTTTAATTGAACACAACTGCTTTCCATTCACTGCCTTTAAATCCTGCTTCAGAACAGAGGATGTTGAGAGTGTTAGAATTGTAGAGCTCTGGCTTTATTTTCAAAATGAACACCCTCAAAGGTGCATGAACATCAGGGTGCTTCTGATGAGTGTAGCTGTACCACTCTGCCAAAGAAGAATTTCAGGCTTGAATCTCTTGCCTGGATGTGGGTAACATCACAGTCCAATATTAACAGTATGATCTTAGAAGTACCTCACTGTTTCTTACCTCTGCACTTTTTATTTTGCATTATCTGTTTTATCAGGTATATCTTGACTGCTTTTCCTTCATGCACTATTTCTTGCTAGAGTAAATAAAGAAAGGAAGCCATGCAGCGCGGCCCTGATAATGCTGAAAGCGTGAACAGGCCATGGTTGAATGCAAGAGTTGTACAGTCACTGCTGTTCATTACCTGCCTGATTCTGATCTTCCCCCTTCCCTGTCTCCAATTATTTTAAGCAATTTTTTGGAAAGTTCCATGGGATTTTTTGATGTCTCTGTTTTCAAATGCCTGGCTTGAGACACACTGATCCTGATCTTTGCAGGTGTTAATGATTAATAATAGCTCCTTATGAAGTTAGTGGGGAACTGACAGTATTTGGCACCTTCCTAAACCTAGATGAGAGTATCTTGAGGGAAAAGGGTAAGACAGCATCCAAAAATAAGGTCTGTGCTGCCTCTCTGCTTCTCCTAATTGCTTTTACACCTCCCTCTGTGCTAACACCTCTTGAAAACTGCAGATCAGGGCTATCAGACAGTCCATCTTGTTTTCTGAAAACCTTTGAGTTTCTTAATTTCTCA
The DNA here is from genome assembly GCF_036417845.1 of Apteryx mantelli. Lineage (NCBI taxonomy): Eukaryota > Metazoa > Chordata > Aves > Apterygiformes > Apterygidae > Apteryx > Apteryx mantelli. The sequence continues at coordinate 58,473,476 of NC_089980.1, read as the reverse complement.
CGTTAAATATAAGGTAGATGGCAGTTACCTTTCTTCCTATATCTTTCCTTTCCTTTCTTTTTCTCCACTACCACTTGGCTTTCTTTTCACCAGAAAAAAATTGGAAGGCAAATGTCAATGACAACAGCACCATCTTCTGTTCTGCAGAGATCATGAAGGCTTCATTCTGATGTTTTCTTAAGGAGTCTTCTAGAGATGGGTCTAGTTGAAGTTTCAATGTAGAGCTGGATCTGACCTAGCTCTTCATGGATTACAAGTCTGCATGTATGTGGGGAAGTGCAGGTGTATAAGGTTGCAAAAATTTTAGCTCTTGTAGCATTTATCTCTGTGAGCCACCTTTTCATCTTCCTTTTACTCTCTTCCTATAAAAAGCTCAGCTGCAAGACTCAGGCTACTTTTTATTTCCTTCCCTGTGACTTGGCACATTGCCAGTTTCTGATCCCTTTCTGTCTTTATTTATTGCAATTACTATTTTTCTTACTTGCTACTTACAGTAGTGCCCCCAGGCCCCACTGCCACCAGGCAATAGCCAATGCTTTTTGCTTTAGGAAATATATAGCCTAAACAGATGACAAGATATACACAGATAGGGGATCAGCTTATCTTTCCGCATAGGAGGCAGTACTCACAGACCATGAACTGCCTACCCATTGTCAAAATTTGTGTTGGTGTCACAACAAAGGAATGTTTGGCAGATGAAAGAGGAAAATGAGGTGGGAGTTAGCATGAGGAAAAGCAAGAAGCATGAAGGTGCTTACCTGAAAGTCTAATAAGAATGGCAGCATGGCTATGAAAGTGGATGTCTTGGTATTAGATAAGAGGATGGGGGAGGATAGACTGTAATGGATCTGGAAAGGGAAAGTGAAAAGAAGCAGTATATGTCTGATAAGCACAGAAGAGAGAGCCAGCAGAGACACATAAAGGGAGAGGTGGCAAGGTCAAAACAGCGGGCTAAGAAACAGACCATTGCAACAGCAAGATCTAATTAGGCTAACATTGCTTTTATTAAAGCCATGGAAGGTGATATTGATGTGGTAGGGTGACAGCCCAGACAATAATATTAAGTATGTGGGTAGACAGGAATGGGCCTATTTGGGGACAATTCTGCAAATAGAATTTGCAAGATTTAGGGTTTGTCTGTATTTCACAATGGAGTTTGGTGATAGAAACATGAGAGCTAGCTACTCAACAAGTACATGTGTGCAATAATAGCAGACATACTATTAGACAGACTGAGATATAAGAATCCCAGATGAAGTCAGTGTTGAAATTAACTTTCAGGTAATGGAACTGATGAGTCCTTGGTGATCAAAAAAGGGGTAAAGAGTAATCTGGATGGAAAATAAGGACTTCTGCTGTAGCCCCTTAGAGTTTAAGCTGATGGTTTAATCTTGTGACCTCCTCAAAAGAGGTCAAAGAGATGAACTAAAGTTTTAGTTTTGATAGGTGTGTGAGAGTTGCAAGAAGAAAGACAGATGTGGTCATAGTCCGCATAGAGAAGTGGACTATGCGTTTTTGGTTGAGAATACTCAGAGGTGGGGATGGGAAAGGAAAGCTGAGAAAGGAACAGGGAAATCAACAGTGGAGTCCTGGTGACCCGTTCACAGAAGGCAGGAGGGGAAGATGATTTTGAAGGTATGAGCTAAAGAATATTTGAGTGGCAAGTGGATGGAGTAACAAAGCAAGGGATGACTGGAAGAAGATGATGCTGAAACTGGTTGAGGGTGGAACACTTCATTTCCCTTAGCTGTAAACTTTGCTAAGAGCAGTTCTTGTTGACTGCAAGAAACTGGTCAGTGAGGGTCTGAAATGGTACTGGAGCAGGTGAATTCCAGAGTAGTTGTAAATGGGTAGTGAGTTCAGAAATGAGAAGGAGGAGGAAGACAGGGCAGTAGCTGGAGAGACAAGCTGAATCTTGTTTTAAAATGGGAAAGCTTAAAACATGTTTGCATATTGAGGTGAAAGAGCAGGAAGAGAGGTTTAGAGCAGTGTAGAGGGGGGAATGAAACTGAGTGTGAGGAGATCAGGAGAACCACCATGTAGAAATGTTGTGACCCACTTTCTTGGCTATACATTAATTACTTTCTTTTTCAGTTTGAAGACTTCTGCTCCTAGCCCTCTTAGCAAAAGGGTTCATGGGCTTTAACTACAGCAAACTGACAAAAATAAGGCAGCCTTCTTTCCCTTTCTCACCTCTTGTAACTCTCTTTTCCTTGACCCTGACAGATAGGCAGAAGTTTCTCATCTACAGCCCCTTTTTAGTCCTTCCACTTCTACTGATCTTGTCCAGCTTCACCTAAACTTAGAAAATACCTCTATGCCTGCACCTGGGATCCTGATATGAACCTTTACCATAGCACCCAGTCCCCTTTTCCCTTGTATGCTCCTCATTGCAAGTGCTGTCCTGCAATGAGATTCATGTAAGAGCCACATGGACTGCAGTTTGTTGCATGACAACACTGGGGAAATCTAGAAGAGGATATGAATATACTTAACTACCAGGTAAAACTTATTGTAAGCAGCACATCTGTGCATCTCACTGTGGGCCCATTTTATAATGGGATAGGAATGTGGTGGGAAATCTTCTGTATGACCCCTTTTCAGAAATCTCCCATGGACTTCTCCTGCACGCAGTGGAAGAGGAGAGAAAAGGGTAATGTTATGTACTGAGTCCCCCTAGAGACCTTACACTATACAGGCACGATCCCATGGACTCCAGCAGGGAAAGAATTGTGCTGCCGAGTCAGCTAAGTCCTCCTTTTTATGAAATGTGCCAAATTATCTGTAAATGTGCAGGTGGCAGTATGGGATTGTAAGAGCGTTCATGAGAAGAAAGGTATTTTGTGAGATTCACGCCATCAAGACTAAATTTTTTAAACACATAATTTTGTCCTGGTGTCTAATAATCTAGTGTTGTGGCTCAGCTCAACAGTGGCTTTATGGCAACTGTATGATACGTTTCCAAAATTGTACATGGGCATTTCCAAGACTTATAACTGATTGTCTGTACTTTAAACTGCAGTTTTGTCTACAGTCCTTTTCCAATATGATCAACTGCTGGAATGATAATCCGTTGGAATGTTCCTAGTATGGAATTGTCCAATTGTGTGGTCACAGGTAAAAAACATTTACATCGTAACACATATACATTTGTAGAAAAGAGCATGAAGTTAACTAAGGCATTGATTTTTTAACTATGGGTATGAAGAGGGCATCGTAGCCCTCTTGTATTGCTATATTAGTGTAATATTATGACTGGATCCTGATGAAACCCTGTTAAACTCTCAGTGTTAAGCATTTGAGCTGCAAAATTAGCCCCAGTTTGGTCACATGCTGGAAACCCTAACAGTCAGCAAAAGCACTATTAAAGTGCACTGTTAAAAGCACTATAAAGTTCAGATATGAATCAGCAATACTGCACCTAATCTTTGTCCTACCTCCCATAGGCTAGGTAATTGTCTAGAGAGCAAGACACAGAGAGGCTCTAGTTAGGAGAGTGTGTAGGAATCCCTACATCTGTTACAGAGAGTTGAGAAGTATTTTTGGGCATATAGATAGCAGTGGCCTGTAAAAAGGACATGACTGGACTGGCCATTTATTTCAGGGCTGTCTGCTATTGTGCTGGACTGGTTTTGATGATCCAGGTAATTCCTCTTAGTCCCAGCTTTCTAAAATAGACGAATCTGATTGAGGGAGAACATTTTATATGACACAGCTAAAGAAGACAGCTGCAGGCTGTCCCCTCCAAAAAACCCAAGCTATTTCAATCTTTGGTCTAGGTGATATGCTGAGGCTGGAGGGGATGTGTTGAGTTGATCCAAAGTACCCAGAATATGGAAATAGCACAGGAGACTATGGTCAGGCAGGTGCAGGCTGCCATAAAATAGGTTTCCCTCTGGGTAGTCCAGGTCATATTGGAGGCTGTTCTGGCCCCATGGCTTCTCAGATCTGGCAGTTAGCGTATACCAGTAGGTGGTGGGCAAGTGGTGTCTCACTAAATCAGGTGAGCTGTTGAGGGGTTGATGGGTGCCAGCGTGCACCCAGGCTTTCTTCGACTTCTCTCCCCATATATGTCTCTGTCAAACCAAGTCATGTGATAGGCAGTGTGAGGATATGTAAAATGCGGGTAAGTCAGAAAGTACAGAATATTACACTATCTTCCAAATAGTAGTGCAGAGCGTGTGAGGGATTGGCAGGTGTGGGATAGGTGAAAGCGGTTTGAGATCCTAGAGGCGACTGCACCTTGCATGTTGGGGACCTAGGAGTGGAGCTGTCTTGGGAAGAAGGGAGGAGGGGCTGGGATAGCCTTGGGGGATGAGGGAAACAGAATGGGACGAGGCCTTTGGGGAGATAGGGGTGAGTGTTTGGAAATGTAGAGCTAGGAGGCACAAATTTAGAGTCCTGGCATGAGGACAGTTAGGCAGTATGGTGTGAGGGTATGAACACTGTGGCTCTTGCCATTTGAAAATTACAATATGTTGCTTGTCGGAACAGGAGGTTTGGCCATCCCTGGCATACAGCAAAAGTGTCAGGCTCAGCCTATGCAGAAAGCATCATCTTTTTGTGATGTCTGCCAAAGTATAAAGTTTTTCGGACTACCTTCCACTCTTGGCACATGGCAGAACCACTAGTATTGTTAATGGAAGATTTACAGAAAAGATCAAGCATAGAGCTTGGCATTTATGTACTGACTAAATTGTTATCTATTATTTACTGAGTGCCTTCCTGGTGTATTCAGTGTCACTCAGAGGGAAAAACATTCCTTTTTATGACCCCCATTATGCCTTTTCTTTCTCTTTAAGCCATATCCACTTTTCTGCTTTTTTGTCCTTTTCTTTATCTTTCTGCATCGTGTTCCAGTCAGGAGCTCGCTAGTCCAGTCTCCCATTGGCTTAATTTCTCACCCATTTCTACTTTTTGTCTGGTAAGATGATCAGCAGTAAAATGGTTCAAATTTAAATGCTGACATCTAACCAGACATAACAGGGCTTTAGAGTTATGTATTTTACATTTGACCAAACACATAGAGAATGCTAATGCATATTTACACCATGTTAGTTAGCTAACTGGTTTAAAATAACTCCCTTTCACTTTCTTATCCTAGAATATATAGCATACACAGTCACACTATATGTCCACTTTTAATAAGAAGCTTCAGCCATTTTGCAGTTGGTAGACTCAGAGATATTGAATTTCTAAAAGTTTTGAGGAAGTGGGTAGGCAGGAAAGGGAGGGAGAGTGTATTCATGTGCTTTGGAGGGAAAGATCAAGTGGGAACTCAACCTGGAAACTTTCAGTAAGTATTTCGTTTTCATTAGACACCTAAGAAGCTACTATTTAGCCAAAGTAACCCCCCTATCCATTGCAAACCACGCGCTGCTGCTCAGGGAATTTCTTGTCCACTGCTTTGACAGGACTAGGTTTGCCATTTTCTATGACCATGTCTTCTAGGAGAGTGGTTTGCAACCATTTCTGATATGCTGATCCCTAAAATGTTTTCATGGGAGTTGTATAACCTATATGGTGAATTAGTGATGCTTACTGGAAACCAGCTTGTTCTGCTTAGTTACCTTTTGGCTATACTAGTGGCTGTAACTAGTAAATTAAACTGTCTCGGAGTGTTCTCCGGTTCAGATGCCACCTGTCTGCATGCAGGGGACTGCGGGGACCAGCACAGATTCAGTGCCCAGGAACATGCCCCACTGTCATTTGAGGCAGATGTAGGGTTTGCAGGTAGATCTTTGGTATTCTGCAATGCCAATGCAGACAGTTCTAAACAGCTAGAAAATGCCCATTTATATTGGCATAAATGACAACAAGAAGTGTGACAGACAGGAGAACAGAGCACTTGGTGTATCTACTGCTGCTTGATCTTGTGCCGTAACGTGCACCAAATGTATATTTCTTAGGTCTCAAATGAAGGAACTTCAGTCCCCTCAAACATGATACTGAAAGATACGCATCTGGGGTGCTTCTATTAGGCCCGCCTGTGCTCAGTGTTTCAGGACACATACAGTCAAGTTTTGCCTAGCAACCAGGATGACTGGAAACTTTCAAATGTGCATGTACATATGTATATATGGATCTGTGCAAGTGTAAACTTATAACATCACATAATCCCATGACCCCAGAAGCCAGAGCTTTCCAGAAGTTCCTTCCCCTTTCAAAGTTTGAGTGATGGCCACAAAACTCATGCAGCTTTTTCCATGACCAGCCCATGGGAACCACCCGCCCCTGCTCCTCAGCTCGTTGCGTGCTCTCCCTTTTCCCTAACCGCGCCGGGAGTCCGTGTGCGAGGCGGCAGCGCGCCACCCCACAGCTCGACTCCCCTCACTCTGACCATCTCAGCGGCGCAACGGCCTCCGGGAGCGCGGGAGAGCGCGACTCTCAACGGCCGCCACCGGCGCGCGCCGCCCGTTGACAGCGCGCGGGCGGCGCCGACGCGGGGCGGCGCCCGCGCCCCGCCCCCTTCCCCACCCGCGAGGCGCCCCCTCCCCGCCCGCGCGGCGGCGCCTGCGCAGACGCGGCCTGCCGCCCCCTCTCGCGCCGGCGGCCCGCAGTATGGAGGTGGTGCTGGCCGACGCGCTGCTGGCGCGGTGCGGGGACCCCTGCGCGCTGCTGCGCGCTGTGTGCGCGCCGCTCTCCGCGGAGCGCGCCGAGGCGCTGCGCCTCCTCCTGCAGCGCCTGGCGGCGGGCGGCCCGCCCGGCGCGGGCGAGGCGGAGGCGCTACGGCGGGCCGCCTGGGAGGTGGCGCTGGAGCGGTGCCGGCCGCTGCTGCGCGGCGGGGAGGCGGCGGCGGGGGGCGCGGAGCGGCTGCGGCTGGCGCGGGCGGCGCGGGGGGCGCTGCGGCACTGCGTGCAGCTGTGCGGGGCGCCGCTGGCGGCGCGCCTGGCCCGCGACGCCCTGGCCGAGCTGGCGGCGGGCGGCGGGCCGGGCGCCGAGGCGGCGGTGGAGGCGCTGGTGGCGGCGGCGCCGCGGCTGGAGGAGCCGGCGCTGGTGGAGCAGTGCGTGGTGGCGGCGCTGGCGCTGCTGCGGGAGGAGGGCGAGGGCGAGCCGGCGGCGCTGGTGGCGGCGCGGCTGCTGCCGGCGCTGGGCGGCAACGGCGCGGCGCTGCGGCGCGTGTGGGAGGGGCTGGTGGGCGGTGGCGGTTGCGGCGCCCCCCCGCGGGCGGCGCGGGCGCTGCTGGCGCTGAGCGCCCTGGGCGAGGCGCTCTTCGGGGCGGCGGCGCTGGACGCGCGGCTCTGCCCGCGTTTCTGGCGGGTGGTGCAGGAGGGGCTGACGGAGCGCGACGCGCTGTGCCGCAAGAGGGGCCGCTACCTGCTGCAGCGCGCCGTGGACGCGGCGGCCAGCCAGCGCGCCGAGCTGCGGTGCCCCCCGCGCGGCGGAGACGGTACGGCGGTGCTCCCCGCGCACCGCCCTGCCGGGGCTCGGGGAGGGGTTGGAGTTGAGTGGTGGGGTGAACTGCTTAGAGACTCCTTATTTCTTATGGTTCTTATTTATTCCCCCCCCCCCCCTTGTTGCAGCTGTAGGAAGGGGTGGGAAGCCCTAGCTTAGCCCTCAGTGGAGGATGAATGCTTCTTTAAAAGCTTCCGTTAAAGTAGTTTTTTCAGGACATCCGGGATGCTGTAAGGCTTACACCGGCTCGCATGCACACCAGTTGGCATGGTTGTGTTTCTTTCCCTCAGGAGCACTTCTTGAGTGTGGGAAAGCTACCTAGCCCGTCTTGTACCCTTCTGTAAAATTAGTATATTGTTTTGCATGAGCTTTCTAAGGTTTTATTAATCTTTGGGGAGAGTTTAATTTCACCGTTCTGATACCTGAATCATCATTTTAAGGCATGGAACACTAATAGATGCCATCCTACCCCTGTGCTTAAGGTGATAAAAGTTAGTGTTGGCTCTTGCCAGTGCTGAGCACAGAGTTTGCGCCTGGTGAGTTTCAGCCCCCTGGTTTTGAGGGGGTGAGTGAGAGGGGAGCTGTAGCAGGGGATGCTGTAAATCCTGAGGGGTATTGTCATGTCTTTTTAATCAAATGAGCTGACTCAGAAAATGCAAGGGCAACTGAATCTATTCTACCAGTTGCTACGTGGAAATCATAAATCGAAAGTCTTGTGGCCATACATTTCCATGTAGAATTTTCTATGATGGACTTGCTGAGGCAAAGCTTCTTATTTCTGTAGCCGTGAGGCAGGGGAGAAAACAAGGCTCACTCTCCATCTTAGTCAGGATTTTGCATTTAATCTTTTGCCTAAACGGTGCTACAGGAATTGTGTTTAAATAACCTTTTTCTTTTCCTTTTTTTTTCTTAATTAGAATCAAGTTTGTTTTGGTGGTCTGTTGAGAAGAATGAAAAACTTCTACAATTTTGGGAAACTTACATTTTGATAATGGAAACTTTGGAAGGAAACCAGGTAAGGGCGTCTTAAAATCTATGCTTATCATAGTTTATGTGATATGTTATTTTTGGTACATATACTATAAATATTTAGATAAAATCTATCCATTTGTAACAATTGAGGGTGTTTAAATTTACATTAAGAAGCATATTTTTTGATTTTAAATTAAGTTTTGAACATGGAGCACGTGTCATTCATTTGGAATAAATTTAGAACTCTTGTCTATCTCTGAAACAATTATGTTTAAAGCAGTAGATTGAGTTAAGAAAGGAAAACCTGGATTGCAGCTTGTTGTAAGACCATGGGTACCCTACATCTTAGGGTTGTTGGCGAAAATCAGGCTATTGCACTCCGTAACCTCTTTTCAGTAGAGGGCACTACATCCTTAGAGTAAAGCACTGTGAGGCCTTGCATGAAAATGATGTTGCTTGACTGAAAGTCCAGTGTTCTTGGCAGAAAGTTTCCTGTTGATTTCAGGCCTGTATAACTGCATGGTATTATGGTATTAATTATCAGTTGTGACTCCCTTTTTGCAATTTATTTTATTTGTGTGTAATTGTCCTGTAACTAAGAAAAATAACATTTACCAAAATGCTTAATTTTAGAGTTTTGTGCTCTTTTATTTGAAAACCCCATGTTGCAGTTTCTATGAATAAAATTGTTAGTTGTTAGGAAGTTGTATTGCTGTGATGCAGTAGCATAAAAGTATATTTTTTCCTTCAATGCTGAACTAAGGTCTTAACACACCAGTGTTACGTACCAAATCCTAGGATCAGTTGCACAGGCATTGGGTCAGAGTATACTTATTTATTTAAATGCAGTTACATTAGCAATTAATATATTAATGCTCTTGGTAATAAATTCTAGCCCATGACTAAACACTGGATTTTAGGTTTGAGATGTAAACTACTTATGTAACATCTGATTTACATTTCAGATCCATGTCATAAAGCCAGTATTACCAAAGTTAAACAGCTTGTATGAGCATGCTATATCAGGGAAAAAAGGTAAGGCAGCTCTTCTCAAACTTTTTCTGAACATTAGACTGTGAACTCTAGCTTTTTATTTTCTTCCTAGTTTTAGTAGCAGCACTTTGTTATGTTTTGTTTCTCAAATCAGCTGTTTTTTGGGTGGCCATGCCATCATCTGTGAGTCTGCACTGTGCATAGTAGCTTGGCAAACATGCACGGGCAGGACCATTCTGCTCAGAGATACAATATAACAAAAAATGTACAACAAGAAATCTTAACATATGACAATTACTTATTGCATTATCATGAAATATTTTTCCATCAACTAAGACCAGCTAAATGGGTCTCTTTCCACTGTGTTTTTTTTACTTAAATTAATGTGAAAGCAAACGAAGCCAGAGATTCCTGGGCTAGGTCTTCTGAGCCAAGTTACCTGGACAACTCTGTGAAAGAAGGGGGGGGGAAGGAAAAAAAAAAAAAAAACCCAAACTCAGTAGTAGGGGGAGAGAGAGGAATAAAATGAGTGCTGAGACAGCACAGTGAAGGATGTAATACGATCTTTTATAGAGCAAAATGGAGTGCATCTAATTAGGTAGTACAAGTTTTTAGGAATTAAAATTCACAGATTTGTAAAGTGGAAAGATGATTAACTGAGTGTTGCAGGTGACATTCTTGGGACAAAGACAGTTGCAGAAGAGGACACATTTTTCATATTTGTTAGTAGTTTTAAGTTGTAACTACTAAAATCAGAGAATAACTTTTAAAAACCATGTAAATAAATATTTGTTGCATTGGAGATCTATTAGGGTATTTTTATAAATCAAATAACTATAGTCATTGTTCTGAAATGTGTTGTGCGCTGCCATGTTAACTAGGGTGTCAGTAACTTGTGTGTTAGTTTGATATTTCCTTAAAGTGTACTGTTGCGTAAACGAGTGTGCTAATGTGTCACTGTTGTTTCTATATCGGTTTAGAAGAATTTGCTTGTGTAACAGGTTGTTGGTTGTTTCACCCATCTTGGCACATGTGCATCTATAAAAGAATGTTTGAGAGCGAGAATAAAACATTGACAAAGGAAGGCATTCTTCATTTTCTGGAGCTTTATGAAACAAAGCATCTTCCAAATTCACTTGAGTTTTTGGAGGTAAGGGTGCCTTCCCTGTTACTTGCCAGAAAAAACATGTATTAGCTTGTGTTATCTATTACATTATTACCTCAATAGTGTTGAAATTAGACAAATTCTATAAAAATGCCCTCATATTTTGCTGTACAAGTGATAGCAATATTTGTAAGTGGTGTCAAATATAAAATTACTTGAAAAACAGCCACCCTAGTGGGAAAAGTGCAGTCATTTATCCCCCATGTTTCAAACTAATGCTCTCTAATTGAAGCTAGCACCCAGTTTATTGACATTTCTTATCAGAAATGAAAATCTCGAAGCGGAGGTAGGGGCAGGGAACGTTGATGCTTCAGACTTCTGGAGCTCTGAACCTCTCCAGAACTGTTGATTGTCTTCATTGAGCAGAGTCTTGGGTAAACTTATTCAACAGACCTTAGGTTTGTGCACAGTGTCTCCTACTCAAGGAGAGATTTTGAAGATCCATTTTTAAATCTACTTGTGAGGAGGTTTGAATATCTCTGTAGTATTATCAGTATATTACATATTTTACATATAGATTTTACATTTGGAATGAAATACTGTAGGTTTAAGCTAGTTTTTATTAGCATTGCGTGTAGGTTATCTCCCCAGCCAGCCTACACCTTAGTAAGGAGTGGTCTGTGTTACACTATTATTTCTTCCTTCTCTCTTTCATAGAAGGACCCTTGTCCTCAAAAGCTAACATTTCTGCTTTCTACAAATTAAGTCAGCCTCTTGATAGCTGACTTGAAATCCAGTCAACCTTAAAATAAATAAATACATATATTGCACACCCACACACACCTGCACACCCACACCTATGTGCGTGCACACACACCTCTGTGCATACGCACACCTCTACTCACACGCACTGTGTATAAAAAAAATTCCAGAATCCTTCTAACAGTGTTGGGCTGTAGTCTTTCTCCTATTTCATGTTTAAATATCTTTTTTTCTTTTTATGCTGAGTGTCATCAGTTCCCCCATCCATTTTCTATAATCATTTCTTATTTGCCTGTGCCTTTCATAATGCTCTGTGAAATGTACCTAACGAGAAAAATGTTTTGCTTGTTTATTCTCCTGCTCCCACTTCTCTTCTGTTCCTTGTACTTTGGCTGCTTCTTCCGCTACTGCTGGTGAGGGTGTTCTCTAATTTCTGACTCCTTCTGTCCTTTTAAGGACAGGTGAAATAATTCTAGTTGGCCTCTATATAGCAATTCCTTTTGAAAGTGTATTTAGCTGTTGTTCTTGTTTTCTTTTATCAGTTTGTTATCGGACCATTAATGGATGCCCTCTCAGAAAGTTCTCTTTATAGCAGGTAAGATATTGATTATTAAATATATTATTGGAAATGTATTCTAATAATACTGATATGAGTATGTTGGTAAAATCTTGTATAAAGGAAGACACATTAATATACAAATGTTGTTTGCTAAATTCCCTCATAGGAAAAGAATTTCTTAGGAAAGGTGGGTGGCTATGAGTAAGATGAAATGGGTTGAATTTCATCGTAGCAATAGCAACATAGGGATGCCTCAAGGTCCCATTTACACCTGAAGTTAAAATATTTATCTGGAAACAAAATGAGATATGATAAGAGAATAATTATAATTTAGTGAAGTATTTTTTTTTATGTTCTCTTTTTCTTGCCACAAAGGAAGAATGGGCTGTTCTAATTGTTGCAAATTCATAATTGATAGGAGAATTTTTCCCATAGTGCATGATTTTCTGGGGAATGAATGCTTTTCCCCAGGAAACTATTTGAGGTCACAAGCTGACAATAGCCTCCCTTGCTGTAAATACACTAAGAACAAACAAAAGTTTGAGGAGTTGCAGGTTGCTATGCATTCATTGTACTGATGGCATTCAGTCCTTTGTCCATTGCGTGGGAACTACTGAGAATGGGGAGTCAAGTGCTGAGTACCCAGATGCTATGGCTTGGGTTACAGCTAGCAAACTGAAAGTGAGTTCAGAACAGTGCTGGTATAGCCTTGATTGGCTGGCCTTGTTGGGGAGGCAGCTAGAAAAGTTCACACTATTTATGCACTTCTGGAGGAAAAAGGGTTTGTGACTGTCACTTGCTAAACTGGTACACAATTTGCATTTGGTGGTTCTGGCTATCTGTATAAAGCATAATCAAAATAGGTTGTTTCTTCTGAACACGGCAGGACAAGCGTGACTTTTTCTGTTTGGGCACCTGCTGCAGTTATGCATTTATCATCTCAGAATTAGCTGGCTGCAGTATTATTTACATGGGCATACACTTCTAGAAAGTTAGAAGTTCTGAGTGTTTGGTGGGCTTTATTTGGAGGTGTCTGTCAGAATTGTGTTGGATCAGTGCTTCATAGTCTTCTGTCATCTCTATTCCTGATGAAACATGTGTTGGGATATATCTGAAAGCAGGGGAGAGGTACATGTTTGGGTATACCAAGAATATGCGAAGTTGTTACAGTTAATGTAGTATCTCATGACTGTCCCACTCTAATCCTTAATAGTTAGAGTTCTGAGACTTCAAATATAATGTAGGTTATATCTGTCTGTCTTGTGGAATGTTTCTTGAATCTTTAGTTAAAACTTCTTGTGCTGATCAATAGTTTTGTTTATACTGACTTTATAATCTGTTTCAGAGAGAAGTCCTTGCTTTTTGGCACACTTGTATAGGTAATTTGTCTTCACTGCTCCCCCAGTCAGACTAGTCACATCCACACTGCATATCACTTGGAGAAATTATCTTGTTGCACAGGCCTTTGTAACCTACTCACCCGGAGACCTCTGGCATGCTCTGAGTGCCCAGCATCAAGTTTAACTGGCAGTGCAGTTTCTTACTGTGGGCTCAACATACAATACTCTTGATAGTGGGCAGCCTTGCTTGAGGCTGTACTTGAATGCCTTAGTGTGATGATGCCACACCGCATCCTTGTAGGTGGTCAGGGAGATGCTTACTGTTGTGACCTTCTCAATCCTCCCTGTGTTTGTTGGATGCTGTTGGAAAACTGGCCTAAGTGAAGGAAGCAACCTGATGCACTCCATCTGTATGGCCTATTGGAGCAGTCTCTGGAGTGAATTAACCACTGAACCACGCTTTGATTTTGTTTAGGGGCAATCCTAGTTGAAGCTGTTAACATACCAGTTGTGTATTTGATGTTTTAAAACCCAACAGGACACCAGGCCAGTTAATGGGAGCCTGTCCTCCTTTAGGATTGAGGTTGCAGAAGTTCTTGACCACTTATCTCATGCTCCTTCCAGATGAAGAAAAAGGTATGTTTCAATTTGATGTTTCTGGTTTTTTTCTTTTTTTTTTTTTTTAATAAATCAAATAGAAACCATGGATCCATTTTCCATATCTCATGTAAGCATTTACCACTATTTTCCTACATTATTTGAGGAAAAGGAGTAATTCTTGTCCTTGTGGCAGTGGAGTTCTCAGAGAATAGAGAATTTTTCAGAGGCTTTGGGGGATGCTGCAGTATTAAACTACCAAACTGTTTTAGGAGAAACTGAGGCAGACTTGGCAGGGGTTAGGGGGGAAGACAGTGAAGATGAACAGTATTTTCAGATTCTTTTTATTTATTTGTCAGTGCTGTGGTATTTTGCATACTGTGGTATGTAAAATCTTTAGAATTATTCTGATTTTCCAATGTTGATCACTGTGGTATGAGCCAGTCTATCTGCCACACTTTTTTGGTCATAACCTCTGTAATTAGGCATCAAAAGAGCCAGTCCAAGTGCTGAAGCAGAAGTTGAATAAAGATTCTTCTGTTGTGATGGTGGGTGCAGTAAGATTTCTGAGATGTCCTCCAAATTTTGGTGGTAGTGTAGGCTGAAGGAGAGGAGCAACTTTTGACAGACTAGAATCTAACATTTGGTCTGATGAGATGAAATTAGGGTAGAGCTAGCACTATCCATATATTGTATCTACAGGTGCAGATTCTGGTATGAAGCACACCTTACGTGTTTGTAATGCCATAGATGTCAGATTTATTTATTGTGTCCCTAGGCATGCATTTTTTATTTTTTATTTTTTTTTCATTACAAAATGGAGAGTCTGTGATCGGTAACTCTGAGAGACTGGGAGACTGCTTCTTTGAATTGTAGCTGCGGTGCCTATCAAGGCCTACTCTGGCCATGCCAGCATACAGTAAACTGGTCAAGTCTGGTGGAATCCCCATGTACTTTGTTCCACCATCACAGACACTGAGAAGCAGCTTAAGGAAAGTGTTGCCTAATGCTCAAAATAATCAGAGTTAAAATCCATTATTGAAAATGAGGAAGAGTGCAGATCACCAGCGTCAAAATTGTTTTTATTTCTGGCTATCTCCTCATCATGTTATCTTTCAAAACATGATAGCTTTACTGACAAACTTCTCTTTTGAGTATACTTTTTTTTTTTTTTAAAGTAATTGGGAAAATTATTCTGTTGTCTTTCATTTAGTTTTCATAGATTGAAGTGGGACTGGTGGCCTTATTTTGCCAATTGAGTTTCTACTCATGTTTCAGAATCAGAACCAGAGGACTGAGCCATTTCTCTAGCTCTGAGTCTCTTACTGCAAAGTCAGAGCTCTTGTCTCTAAAATGCACCTGCCACACTTGAGGTTTTTAGTTTCTTTTGCTGTTTGTAAATGTAAAATTCTCTTTCCCAGTTCAGTTTTGAACCAAAAGTAAAAATGTATTGGAGCTATTTTCAGGAGAAGAGTTTTGCTAAGTCTGCATGGAACAAGAAGGGACTAGGGAAAGGGGAAGAGGGAAGAGAGGTGTGATGGGGACAGAAAAGGAGGTAGGCAGAAGGGACAAAAATGAATATGTTTAGAGAGTTACCTCATTTTTTAGGAAATTTTTTCTTTCATCAAAATGTAATCCCCAAACTCCCTCCTTTCATCTTGACATTTTGCTAATTTGTTGTTCCATAACGAAAACTTAAAAAATAAAATAAAACAAAGCAACCTTTTCTGAAAAGTTCAGCTGCTGGAATACAGTTGAAATGTACTTGAAGATAGAAGGTATCTTTATAGCTTTTATTTAGAATTTATCTGGCTGGCCATAAAAGCTAGACTCTTCCCTGTTACATGTTACTGCACAATAAATTAATGGTACTGTGTAACATTATAATACTTGCATAATAAAATATACTATAGCATAATTAAATACCTATTTATGAGGTTTTAAACTATAGTATATTTTATTTTTCCCTTAAGCTGTAAGTCAGATAACAATTGGTGAGCTTTCCTAGTTAAAGGCTGGTCTTGCACTTTTAGCCTGAGCAATGCAGAAATGATCCTAAATGTGCAGCGTGACTGCATCATAACAATCTCTTGCTGGCGTCCTTGTCATTTAAATGCATTGGAGAACAAGAAATCACACCTGACTTCCTGGTATGAAAGCAGAAGTTTATGCTGAAACAAGCTAATCAGCTAAAGTATTTCTGTGATACTACAAGCTTGTTACACAGTGGTACTTCATGTTGCAGTTGTAAATGTTTATTTTCTGTTTACTTTTATTTTTAAGGTAGTTTCCTGTTAAAGTTTATTCAGAAGATGGCAAGTAGGCATTGGTGTGCTGTTCCCATTTTGTTTCTTTCTATGGCACTGGCATATATCCCTGCATGTAAAATACTGGGCACTGACGGACTTCATGCTCTAAGGTAAAATGCTTACTGCATCAGGTTGTTATATACTACTTACAGGGAAAGGTACTGAACATCTAGAAAGCCAGGATTTAATCCATGCTCATTACTTCTGGGAGGAAGTGGTGGTTACCTGTGACAATGGAAGGTTCTCTCCCCCTTTTTATGTCTAGTGCACAAAAGAAAACAGTTTAACAACTGTATTTATCGCTGCATGACTTGAAAATGTGTGTTTTGCATTTCACTCATTTGTCATCACTTCTTTTTTTGGCATCATTTTTCACTGGTCTTCCATACTTCCTGTTATGTGTTAATCTTTGTTTTTGTTCTTTTTTAAGTATATTAAAACCTTGTTAATGGCAGCTGAGGTCAAAATCAAAACTTGAGGGACCAGTAAATAAAAAGCTAGACAAAAGTTCTAGGCATGCATGTTTTCAGTAGTACCCACAATATTTTCTAAGTGTCAGCTTTCATTTCAACAGGTAATAAAAATCAGTAATTATTCCAGTTTAATCAAATTTGAACTTTGAAATAATATTTTCTAGTGGTCTAAGGGATATTGGAGAAAAATAACTTATGAAAAGAAAACAATGGTTAACAGTCAGATACACTTTTCTGCTGATAAAAGAACATCTAGAGTTTTTCGGTTGTGTGCTAGAGTGAGAATTTGTTGGCATACATATTTCTATATTTGTGAGAGATGGAAATGCAAGTATTAAATTATCATTTACACTACTAGCCATGTGAACATAGAGATTTTTACTTGTGGATTTTTTTTTCCATGTTTTCGATCTTGTCAGGTATATCCTTATCCAAGTTTGAATTTCAGTTTTTGAGAATAAATTTAGAAATAGTCTTGGTTTTGGATTGTATGCTCTTTAGGGCAGAGGATGTGTTACTCTTTGTGGAATATGTTTAATAGATACAATCTAATATGTTGAAAATAGCTATCAAATATATGAAAATGGTTGAACTTCTTTAATGTATATTTTCTATGGTGCATACTTGTCTGTTTGCAGAGATGTCCTACAGTGTACTATGATTACACATCAGATTTTGTTGCGGGGAGCTGCTCAATGCTATCTTCTTCAAACAGCTATGCATTTGACGGATGTGGTGAGTTTTTCTTCCTAGTGTAATAAGGATATACTAACACTTTTGCAGGTTAAATGGTGTATAAAAATTTTTTGCTAAATAGAACATGGAACAGCTGATTTTGCTGGATTAGTAATTTTGTTAGTGACTACTTAAAGGACACAAATGTTTGTACTATGTAAGTATGTAGTAAGCTTGTGTTAACTCTGATTTCTTTAAAATGTATTTTTCCTTTCCTTTTTCATTTATTCATTTATATTTTGGTGTAGGGTTTCTATGCACTACTTACATAACAATATTCTATCATGATATGCATTGCATAAACTTGAGTTTCAGCAGGATTTTGAAGTACCTAAGAGAATAGAAGTACTTACAATAGCAGAATGGTGAAACTATAGTTAATGTTGAAATAGTAAGAACTTAGTTGTTCAGTAGTCAAAGTATTTGTTTTAGTTGTCTTACACATACTTTTTTCTCAAATGAGTAGACGGTCAGCATTCCCCTTCGATTATTGGCTTCCATGTTATGTCCTCTGGTTATAAACATGTCTGAGCAGGTTTTCCTGTTGGAAATACAGAAATAAGACTTATTAGTGACTGAGGTTGTTAGCTATGAACCTTCATTTAAAAGATGTCATCAATGGATAGCACTATTCTTTCAGTGGTTCTTTAACTTTCAGTGTGTATCAGTGTTGAGATTAGGTTTAATACTTCAAAAAATTGATTTATGTTCCTTGATAAGGTAGATTGGTACCTAAGATGCTAAAAATGAACCTGTGTCATGGAAAGGAAAAGGTCAATTTCTTCTTTCTGAACCTTTGGCAGATGAAAGCAAACATCTCTAGTCCTCATTTAGATGTTATCAGTTGTATATTGTTTTGGCAACTATTGTATCTTGATCAATTTCTTTAGGAGAAAGTGTCCCTCCCAGACGTTGCAAGCTTTCTTATGTCCCTTAGACCGGAGGAGTCCCTCAGGAGGGATACTATGTTATGGATGGAGGTGAGAGCTGAAGCTTGTTTTATGTTCATCGGATATCTTCTAATACCTGTACAAATGCAGGATTTGTTATTGCTAATTTAATATTTAAATAGTTAGCTACTTTTGCGCTGGTGCATTCTGGAATTTCTGGATGTGGAGTCCTAATGGTATTAAATATTTCCCTTGGAAGCTGTGTTTTTTAATGTAACAGAGGGGTTAATGTTAACCCTCAACAAGTTATTCAGCAGATTCAAAGCAGAAGAATTCTAAGTTGTACCACCACAGTGGGTGAAGGTAAGGGGGGGGAGCGGGAATTTGGCTTTTCCTGTCTTCTTGCAGAGATTCTTAATTTTGCAGAAGAGAAAGCTTTTTTGAGGTAGAGTTTCTTTTAGATTTTTGAGCGGTGCAAGTGCTGGAATGTATTCTTTCAGTGCTTGTATGCATCAGTTTATCATGTTTCCCAGAGTCCATGTCAGCATTGCAGCTGTTGGGTGTAACCATATTCAAATGCAAATCAGAATCAGTTCTTACTCAGACTTTTGGTCCCTGAATACTGGTCCTTTAAGAGACTTCAATGTGTTTATCACAGTCTTCATCTTCTGCCTCCTTTGCTGTTATTGTAGGAACTAAAATCAGTATTTGGTAAGCCTGTACTAGTATCTGTAATCTTTCCCATTAGGGATCCATGCTCACTCCTCTAGATCGTTGGTAACTTCATGGAGAGAGTGTGAAGCAGGGCATCTTATGGAATCCACAGAGCCACGACTTGGGCTTCTCTCTCTACTTTTATTAAGAATACAAGGTAGATGTAACATCCTCAGATGAAGCTGCTCTTGTCATCAGATTCTACAGACAGTTATTTCTGTATATTATATATATTCTCTTCTTTATGGCTACTTTTTTCTCTGCTTCTCCCCTCTTCCCCTCAACTGTCTTTTGTAAAATTCCGTTTGATGGAAAAGAACAATATTTTGTAAGTTTAATTAATCTTTAGAATGATACTCTGCTAGTACTGTGCGTATTTTCCCTTTCTCTTATTTTTGAATGTACTATCTGAGATAATGCGGATCCTGATAGTCTCTGAATGGGCCAATATATAGGCCAAAATTTTGTATAAGAGCTGCCTCTGATTTGCATGTTGTTTGGATGAACCTAGCACTGGCAGGAATAACAGAGTAATCTCCAAGAAAAAAACATGCATAGTATGTAAAGTGAGACTGTGAATTTTAAATTTCCGGAGGATGTATATCCTGTGTATTTCAAAGATGCACAATGGTGCGATAAAGTGTCAAAGAAGAAATCTTCACATAGAGGATGTACTAGAATCAACTGAATAAGTAGCCATAGCTTTGAGTCACAGCAATTTATGATAAATGATTTTTGATTTTATTGAACTGAATTTGATTTTATTTATTGAATTTATGATAAAATGATTTTGCATAATGTCCTCTTGTTAAGAATGTTGTACACATTATCCTATTCAGTTGATTTTAGCAGAAGAGTTAAAAAAGTGCAGCTCTCATTAGGTAGTACTTGGCCATAGAAGTCCCATTTGAGATGATTGGGTTTTTACCAATCTTGCTTATTTGTAAGAATTGGTTTTTTTTCCTTATGTTGGTACCAATAATCTCCTTTTTTAGGTACTCTGAATTACTCTCTGGAAGAACCTTTTTCTGTATTAGAGGAAGTAGTGTGTTAGGCCTCAAGGTAGCTCAAGTGACTGTCACACCTGTCAAAGTGTGGCTTTGTTGATTAAAACCTTTTATATCTGATGGTGCTTTAGTGTACTGCTCTTACGTTGGTAAAGTTCTGTCACTACAGAGCTGGCAGATATGTTTAAATAGTAACATACTGGTTTTAATTTAGCTTTGCAGTTGGCTGCAAGTGAATGACAGATTCTTCAGAAAGTCTGTAAAATGTGATTTTGAGTGTAAAGAGATGTCATCACTGTGTTTATATGTACGCAGTCTTGTGGGAGAGTACCTTAAGACACCAGTATCTGAAAGTAAGTTAAATGTTTATTAATACTCACCTCTTAAATGTGTTTAAAAAAAAAAAATTTTAATTATGAAAATCCTTTGGTTTTTAGAAGAGGTAATGTTTACATTTTACCTGTTTAAATTCTACCTAATTTGTACTATCCTTGATTCATAAATTCTGAAAGGACTTTTTTCTTCACTGCCACATTTTAGATGACTATAACTTCAGTTTATCATTTTCTTTCAGAAGAGAAATGTCATGTTGTCTGTGTTTGGATGCTTTCTAACTTGTGTAGTGCTCAATTATTTGCTATTTAAATACTGCAAACTTGGCAATTTATATATTGTGTTGTAATACCAAAAGTCAAATATCAAAAAAGGAACATTTTTTAATATATACCTATAGAAGATATAAAAACTAGGTCAGAATTTGCTGATGATAAATAGCTTCAGAAGATCATGCGGCCCAAAAAACTTAACCTGATTGTCTTATGGTCAGAAATGTTGTAAGCATATTTTTGTTTATTGGTATTTCAAGGTAAATTGAGTGTTAGAAATTTTGGCAAGTCTTCTCTCCTTCCTGAAAAGTGTGTTTAGTCCTTTGCCATGGAATTGCAGATACAGATTGCAGATGCAGGCAAACATCTTCTATGTATTTCACTTTTTAAAAATGATGTTTGTAACTTTCTAGTTTGATAGGTATCTTAATTTGTAAGTGTAGTTTGATATACATCTTAGTTTGTAAGCAGTCATTTGGAAAAAATATATATATATACCTGCCAAGTCCAGCTGCTTTGTGCTGTGTCTTCACAGTTTTGCTTTCTAAATTGCCAAAGCTAAAAGCATATCACTCCAAAAAAAACCAAACCAAACCAAAAAAAACAACCCCCCCAACCCTGTGTTCCTGTATAAAAGATCAACGAAGAGAGAAACTTCAGTTTAAGTTCATGTTTTATTTCCTTTTACAGAACAGTTGTAGTTCTTTATATAACTTTTAGCTGGTTAAAATTACAGCTGATGTTTCTGAAGACGCGCAACAGATTTATGTTCTTGTTTAACTTCATTTGAATATCCTGCTGTATTTCAAAAAGTGAAAGTGAAGTCTATCGAATCTGCTACTACATAATCCAACACACTGCCAAAAATTGATTTCAATGTAGTGACCAGTAGGATCACCTTTTACAAGGCATAGCGAAAATGCCTTTGTTTAGCTTGTATTTGGATAAAAGAATGCCAAAATTTGGCAGTAATATTAATGTTAACATTAGTTGTTATCATACTAATTATTGTTTATTAAGCTATAAAACAAAAGCTTAAAAATTAATATGCAGATATTTTTAAATGCTGTGGAAACCTTAAAATATCTTTAATCAGGAGAAAATTGCTTTATGCCTGACTGGTTTGAAGCTAAGCTTGTTGCAACAATGATTCTGTTGGCTGCAGATGTGGAGGAGATGAGGAATAAATACAGGTAAGTATAAATATCTTATTTTACAACTCTTTCTTTTTTCTCAACTCCCCTCTGCCTCCTTTCCCAGGGTCCGATAAAAGCCTACTCGTGTCAATCCGTTTATTTCAGGAGACTTTGGGTTAGCCTGATAGTTACTTAGAGCTTGTCTAACTGGCTGCAAACTTACTGGATAGCATTTCTAAAGATATTTAAGTGACTTGGAAACCTGTGTCCTATTTCCATAAGTGACTTCAGCACTTAAGGTAGATACTCAGAAGAAGACTTTCTGTTAACTTTTGTTTTTGTATAGTGGAAAAAGCAACATAGAATGGATTGAACTAAAGGCTTTCTTGAACCCTCTTCTGGATGTCTTGATGAAACTTGGCAGTAATGCTTACATACCGACACTGAAAACAGATAAAAGCCTACAGCTTCTGTTGAAGTTATTGCAGACTCGTTCGTTAAAATGTTCCAATCCACAAGATGGTTAGTGATATCTTCAGTATACTGTGTCTTATATTAATTAATTATTTAGTCTAACTTAAAACCAAGGTATTTACTGTTTTAAGGCTATATTGTTAAATTAATACTAGCCTAGAAGCAATGAATGTAAAAGTTGACAATCTGGCATAGCTTTTATGAAATTAAACTGTGGGCCCAATCATATGGGGGCCCTTTTGAAGGTGTCCCAAGGTGTGGGAATTCAGATTGTGGAGCGCATCTAAGAAAGCAGTCATCATCCATTAGAATTAGATTTGCAGTTAGTCAGAATTTGGAGAATGGGACCAAACTACAAATAATTACAGGCCCATTCTTTGCCGAGGTACAGGTTCAGTAAATCATTTAGAGGCTTCAAAAAGAAAGTAGTACAAAAACCCTATCTAACTTGCTTAGTTACATCAGGTTCTGACAAAACCTTTCCTTAGTACATAAAGCAATCGTGCTACACGTACTCTTTTCTGAGTTGACTCCTAGATACTTGTTTCTCAACTAACGCTGTTTAGACTGCAGTATACAGGCTTCCTCAGGTCCTTTCAGGATATTAGGCATGATTCTAATGGGCATGCTTAGCTTACTTGATTTAGTTTGACCTTGGCTAAAAGCAAAGAGGTGCCCACTTAAGCACAAGACTGTTGATCTGACTGTCCAGGAGTTTTGGCCCCCCACAGATTGACTGCCTCAACTTGTAGCTCTTTCAGGAGTGTCTGAACAAAAGCTACAGAGTCCTCACTATTTTTTCTGTTGAAACTTGGTCAATTTGTAGCCAGATTAGATTTATGAATTTTTCATGAGAGCAAGTGAAAATGGCAACATAATTCTCATGATGGGGATGCTCAACTGGAAGAAGAGTAATCTTGGCATTTGGTTCCCGGATTATTTTTGAGTTTTTCTCAGTCCAGTGGTTTTAATACATGAAATACAAAAGTAGTTACGGGGTAGGGGCCAGAGATCTAGGCTGTTAAATAAAGAAGATGATTTCACGTACTGCATCCCAGTTTCATTAAGATGTCTAAATGCAGTCTTGAGGCAAGTGCCTAAACTCATTTTTAGAAATGCATTACACAAACACATACACCCTTGAGTTTTAGCTGTTTGGCTGAAATGCTGAGCACTTGTTATGCAGGCTGTTACAGTTTATATTGTGGGATGATCTCTGAATGCAAAAGTAGATTCATTTCAGGTGAAACAAAATTGAAAGACGTGCTCCAACTGCTAGTGCACATTCAGTCCACAGTACTGGACCAGAGCAAGCCTGAAGCAGAACCCTCCAAAATGCATATCGAGTACATGTTAGGTTTTTAGTACCAAGTATTTTACTCTATAAATCATTTCCTTAAGTGCCACACTGCTTGCTGAGGTAGACATAATCAATCCCTTTTGTTTTGAGAATTCTGATGCCTAATTTAGCATTTTAAGTTCTGCTGCTAGAATTCTTAAGGTGCTGTAGTGCTGAACAACACAATGCCTTTGTCCTTTTGAACGCCCATGTAGGTACTCTATTCAGCTCATCAGCAGCAGAGTCTTTCAGGAGGCTTTCAGAATTGGACTTGTAACTGTTATATCCTTTCATGTTGAGATAATTTTAGAAAAGAAAAGTCATACTTGTTTATTTCCTACAGTCTTTTCATGCCTCTCCCTTCTGCACAGGAGAGCCAAGTAATAAATCTTGTTTCCTGAGCTGTGAATTGACCATCTTGATCATGATAAAATAATAATAATGCTGTGAAATACAAATGTTTTCTTGCCACGTTGATTAAAAAGGCAGTGATAAGTCCTATCTGTCAAATGGGAAATGATAAAATGAGAGCGAAGAAGAAAGTAATCTTTTTAGCTTGTGAAACAAAAGTACTAACAATTGGTGAATGCTTTATGTAAGAATACCATAATGGTGATATAAAGCAACAGCATTTTTCTGGAGACCTTCCTGTCTGTACTGTTGTTAGACTTCGCTATTTTAAGTGGGTTTTGTTTTGCTAACTTATTTTTTATAGCATTAGACACTTTGTGAATTGGATTTTGTTCTGTCTTACATTTAGTGAAGAATTTCTGAGTTTTAATTGCAGAATACTGCTTAGTGGTTTGAGACTCAAGTCATTTTTAGAAGAAATTACAGTATGAAATGTGATAATCTGACATAGATTAAACTAAACTGTTCAAATTAGGTATGCAAGAAATGTAGCACAATGTACCATTTTAACTGGGAAAATTGAAAGTAAGCACAATTCCAGAAGTTGAAAATCTGTATATGTTCATTATTTCTTGCTTTTTAAGGTCTTCTGTATCCTAAAAATAATAATCTTTGTATTAAGTGTAACTTGAGGTCAAGTAAAAAAAAAAATCAGCAGATGTATCCTCCAGGTAATTCTCCTAAATACTGCAACTGTGTTATAGTTTCGTGTTTCTTAGCAAATAATATCAGTTAGATACTGTTATTTGTTCTTTGGTATACGCTCTGTGTCCTAATGCCTGATGTTTTAGAACAAGATGGGCACATAGAGGAATTTAACTCTGTTTTGGTATTGATGTGTTACCTCTTTGGCTTTCAGTGCCAGCTAGACGTCACCCCTGAAGTATAGATTGAAGTGTGTTTGTGGCTAAGTACATTTAAGCAGAGTGACCTATTTCACACTTGTTATATACTTGCGTCCTTTTGTTTGCGAAGCCCTATGCACAGGCATTGTATCTTGTAGCTTAGCCTTTTCTTAGCAGAAGTGTTACATTTTCCATTATAACCTTGTGTTCTTGCTTGTAATTTTAAGACAAAGTTATTTTAGACTGAAGTCATACAAGATTAGTCTCTACCCAAAGTTGAACTACCTTTCAACAATGAAAAACAAAACCTATTTTTCAGTTACATGTATATTAGAATAGATGGCTATGTTTTTCTTGCATACAGTTAATTGCTGAATATGGAAACTTTGTTTTTTATTCAAGAGTAAGTTCATGACTAAGGGTGGGGGTTTTTTTTGTGGGAAGGGGTGGAAGTAGGATGAAAGTGTGTGCTAAAAATTGGAAAATTATACTTTGATTTTTTTTTTTTAATTTGTTAATTTGTGATAAAGCAGAGGAAAGGATATAATCAGTTTGATTCTTTTGGCCCTATGTTTTATACTGCTAAAGAGTACAGAGCTGGTTTTTAAGGTATTTTTAGGTATTTGAGTACCTATTACTGTATAACGTTGACATTGTGACTCAATTAAGTCCACATGATGTAATACAGCTCTCTAACAAAGTGCATTTCCATATGTCTATACATTTATTTTTCTTTCCACACAGATGGGGTATTAATCTTTATCTGGAAATCTTTAATGACGCCTGTGGAGAGTATTCTTGAATTTGTTCTCCGGCGGCTTACTACAAATGAGTTAAGTACTGTAAGTATTTATTAAAAGACTTACTTTGTTGTGGTTTTGCTTATTAATTTCATTTACCAGTGCTTTTAGAAATTTTCAAATCAAATATTTAGATACCTAGAAAATAAATTTCCATAGAAACTTTTTTGAATGGGCACAGTAAGAACACTTTCAGCAAAAAAGGAGGTGTTCCCTCTCAAAAATAAGGCAGAAATTCTTCCTGCATGTGGCTCCATGAGTGAATGGCTTCATACAGGTGTGGAATTATGATGTGGAGAGAAGTGGCAAATACAAGAGAATGGGAGAGTAAAAATAAAAAGACGTAAAACTTGCAAGATACAGGCATGAGAGAAAATCCAGTTGAAGAGGAGGTGCAAGACACACCCTTATACAAGATATGTCTGTAGGGGTTGCAGAGCTGTGATATGTTCTGATAACTGGATTAGCTTTTGACACCGATTCTGGTATTCAGGCAGCTTATGTGTTTTTTCCTGTCATTCCTTTGAGCCCAGTAAGGGAAGTAAATTTATGAATTAAAAGAAGTGGAGATTTCTTCCAGAATTCCAGACTTGTCTCTACTAAAGCCTACTCCAAAGCCCTGAACTAGAGGGGATCCTAAAAGCTGAGAAGAAAAGTTTGGCTTTCTTTTAGGTGTGGGGTGTTGTTTGTTTGTTTGTTTTTTAACAACCTTACAAAAAAGGATGTTCAACTGCAGTGACTGTTGTTGTTCTTTTCCTTCTGCTGTCATTATTATTATTACTTTTCTCTCTTTTCAGCTTAAGTCTTCTGTTCTTAATGCTTCAATTTACCCTTGTTTCTGCATTTTTAGGTTGGGGATCTGGATCGTTGTGACTTATACTTAGCTTTAATTCCGGAGGTAGTGAATTTGTGCTTGCAAGTCAGCTGGAAAAAGGTACCATCTATCAAGAATTTCATTTTTTCCCTGACAAATGCTTCTATTCGTAATCTTCAGAAGACAAACTGTGAAGAGGTAATTTAATACATTTACAACAGCAATGTAAAGATTAACTGCTTTTATACAGAGAGAGAGAGAGAGAAAGATGGATGCATATATGTATGAATGTTAAAAAAAAATAAATTCCCATATACATTGTATATTCCCATATACATTGTATACATTGTGTAATTAGTCAGCAGCGTAATGTTAATGTGAAATACTTGCAGTGTATTTAAAGCTTATATTTTTAGTACTTTTTTATATTAGCTTTTTTAAAAGTCTATATAACTGAAGTAAAGCTTTACTTGTGGTAATGGACTATGTGTACTCAAAAGCCTTTTCTTCAGATATGAACCAATCCTACCTAGAAAAATTGTAACTGGCTGAAAACACCCTTTGGTGTGTCTTAATGAACTATCAAATTTCCAAACTCGAGCATACACATAAAAAGAAATTCAAGAACCCCGCATTGCTTTGGCTTTTCATGTGGTTGTGTTCATTGTCCCATGGTTGTATGTATTAGTATAGTATATCTGAAATAGATTTATGTTTCTTTACCTTTTGAATATATATGCCTTATATAAAAAGGAGACAAAGTTTGTTGTGCAGTATAATTTTTGGTATTCTCTGGGTTGAATTATTCATCAAGAACAGTAAATAATACAGAAAAAAGATTGTTGTAAGTACTTGATTTGTTAGGTTTACTTTTCTAAGGAAACAAAGAGCAAGACTTAAAATTTTTTCTCTGATGGCTGTGTGAATTATGTACTTACTTTTTTCCAGTGGTTTCTAAGTAAAGATTTTTCAGTTCAGTCTTAGTGTTCACTGGGGGCCTCTTCCAGCTTCTTTTGAATTCGGTGGGAATTATACTGTCATGAGAATTTCTTCAGTTGCACATACACTACATCTTCAGTTTAAGATTATTTAAAAAAAAAAAAAAGTACTTTGAAGATATTCCAAATAATATTGAGCTTTTAGTACTGCTAAGAAACTATATGCTGACAGATTTATCATTAGTAGTAGTAATATTTATTTTCTTAAAACTTTTTTTCATGCCTTTTGAACATATGTGTTTATTACACAAAATAATCATAGTGGATGTCCTAGCCTTCTAGCATCTTGGAGCAGTTAGCACGTGGTATTGCATATTTTATCTGTGTGCTTGCGTTGGGTTTTAACTACAGGGACCCATTTTTCTTTCTGACTGCTATCCAGCAATATATAAATGTCTAGCTGGTAAGATAGAAGTGTTCTGTCATAGTCAAGCTAGGCTCCTGCACTTGATGAGTAGGTGACTGTAATTTGCAAGGTGTATACTTATTTTCTTCAGCATTTCCAACTTGTGGTTGATTGCATTGACCCAGCTAAGCAAAGTTTCATTATGCATAGGATAAGAAAATAAGGAGGTAGGATGATGCAGAGTTGCTACCTTATGATATATCGGGTGATTAAATGGGAGGATTACTGAATGTATCGATAGGTCATTCACGTTATATTCGAAGAAATTGGTGTATGTTTCATTGTTCATCTTTTGATTTGATTTTATTAGGAGCCGAAGCTTAAAGAACAAATTAAAAAAGTAGCTAGCATGGCCTCACTGACAGTAGTTTGTGAGGTTATGAATCAGAAGCCTGAAGTGCACCTTGAATCTCTGCCTTCTGTGGATGCCCTGAAGAAATTTATTTCCTTTTCTCAGTATAATCAAGTATTAAAGAAACCATCTTATGTTGAAGAAAAAAGTAGGTATGTCAGTGCTATAGCTTGAGTAGTTCTTCAGAATAAATCCTATTAGAGTAGAACAGTGATTAAGATGCTGTTTTTCCTGTTCTTTTCTTTGGTAATTTTTGCCAAGGTAAAAATGAAGAGTTCTGAACACAAAGCATTCATTGAATTGCTTTTATGTCTTCAGATTCAGGTTTTAGAACATAAAAGCAGCCATAACAGGTCAGACCTAAGGTTCTGTAGCTCAGTTGTCTACTACTATGAAGCTATGTAGCTTCTAGTGCTAGGTAGCCTGAACTAGCTTTGAAAGCTACTGATACTTATACCAGCTTCAGTGTCTGTACATGCTATGGCTTTGGGTGTTGTACAAAAGTCAGTTGAAGGGGAAATTTTTTACTACTGGGGGAGGGAGAGAAGCCCAGAGCAAGCCTTGAGGAAGGTAAGGTATTTGCTGTGCAAGCCACAGAAAATACCTGGGGAAGAATATGTAAACAAGGCAAGCATACAGTGATGTTTCCATGAAATGCTCTCCTACTAGTTTATGGCTCATGAGACTACATGAGTCCAGAGCTGATTTTTCTGTTTTTAAAAATCTTTGGTAGACTTTTCTTCCATGACCTTGTCCAGACTCCCCTTGAACCTGTGTAAATTTTACCATCTTGAAGAAATGTAGTGAGTTTGTACAGTTCAGTTGTTCCCTAGTAGACTAGGTATGTATGTGATAATTTAAATAAATATGACATTCATATATTATGTATTTAAGAACAATATTTTTCTTGCAGCTTATGTGAAGAACCAACATCTCAAGGATGGGGGAAGATAGTTGCACGCTATGTTCACGACCAGTGGATTTGCCTTCGTTTCATTTTAACTAAATTTCATACTGCTGAGCCAGTGTTGGAAGACAAACTTTTGGAATTGTCATCGTCCACAGTCGAAAGGTTAACAAAAATTCTACAAGCTGCATTAGAAGCCCTGACTATTCTTCCTTCAGACCACGTCTTACCTGTGTTTGACTCCATGAAAGTCCTTGTTCCCAAGGTAAGAGATAAAACACTGCAAGATCTTAATAGTTTTTCTTTTCTTTTTTTTTTTTCTTTTTTTTTCTTCCCCTTAAATGTAACGCTTCTCTTTGTTTTCAGCTTCTGGACTCAGCAGAGTTTCTCTGCATAGAAGCATTTGATTTGGCTTGGAAAATTATATCCTCTTTGAGCAATACACAGCTAATATTTTGGTCTAATCTAAAAGCTTTTGTTCAGTTCATCTTTGCTACTGAGGTTCTAGCTGTTGCTGCAAGTGCGAAGGGTCAAGCATATGCCAAAATAAAAGAGGTGAGTTTGAGAATTCTTTTTTGGGGAAATGGACATAAATTTTTATCATTTGGATCTTAAAAATATATTTTACTTTTTATTTTCCTTTCAGGTATTGTGGTGAATTTTTCATTTCCTAAAAGGTAGTAGTTTGAGAGTGTTAAGAACAAAAAATCTGAACGTTAGATTGAGGATAAACAAATTTGAACTTTAAGCAAAAATACTGCATAAATTGTATTCTGTGAGAAAGTAAAAAGATTTGTGAAACTTTTATGCTCATTCAGTCACCTTTTTCTGAGTCTCCTGGTTATGGTAATAGCAGATCTCTTTCAACTGTTTGCTCTGCAATACAAATAAAATACCAGTTGTATATCTCCAAATTATCATTAGCTTTTGATGACTGCTGACTTGAGCAGCTTCAGAGTAAAGGCTTACAAATGAAAGTCCTTATCTCTTTGTTCTTGTAACACAGGAAATTAAAAGTACTCTTCCTTTTGATTTTTAGACTATTCTGTATCTTGTGACTCCAAAAAAAAATTGGGAGGTTTTAGTCTGGTTAATACAGGTTTTTTGCTATTGTTTTATATTTACATTATGCAGTTACTCTGGAATTTTGTCCACGATTTGCCACCTGAGCTGTCCCAAACTGTTAATTGTTTGAAAAAAGTATGCCTTTTTCTAATAGTTTAGTCTTTATGAAAATACTTGGCAGGTTTTTTTTTTTTTTGAGGGGGCCCTGGGTGTAGGAAACATCATAGTTCACTTCAATACTTTGTGGTAGAACCAGCTTCATGTTCTGGAAGACAAAAGATGCATTTTTTTTACTGTTTTTTGAGAGATGTATGTAATATTTTGTACTCCGTAAGTCCTCACATATATCATGTAGTTCTTTTTTTTCATTTTGAGTCACTAAAACTGTATTCAGTAATCAGAAATTGGTGCAGCGTGGCTTTATTCACAGGAAAGACACTTAACCATAACTTTTCTAAAGAATTTTGCATGTTTTTTGCTTTTTTCAGTTGCTTTTTTCCCTGGGCACCAAGTAGTTTTTTGCACAGAACAGTCCACAATGACTGTGAGACTTTACCTGAGCAGTAATACATTATAAAGTAGTTACCAATATATACGTATGCATAGAATTACTGTCGTGTGCTGCTTTGCGCTTAGCTCAGAAATTATCCTATAATGCGTCATGGTTTTGCCTTGAAGTCACTCCTGTCCTATCCTGGCGTCAGACTTGTACTGTAAATAATAGAAAATATATAAGCTTTATTTTCAGCTCAAACACCCGAAAATGATTTTTATTAAAATATAGAAAAATAGGCACTTCCTGTCAATTAAAAATTGCTGTAATATGTCCATATGAGCCTTAATTATCTTAAAAGATAATACCCTTTTATTTTCTGTTTGATCTTTTTGGAAAACTTGCTGCAGACAAATGTTACTGTCATCTATTTTAGACAACAGATAAAACTGAGCGTTCATAGTCTCAGTGTGGACCCAAGCCAAAATAAGATTTGTATTCAAAGATGATAATACTAGGTAAAGAATCTCTTAAGTCCTTGAAATCTCCTAGCTTTCTCTTTTAATGAATATCTGTAACTGGCAATTACATGCTCAGTGTTGTGGTAACTGATGAGCTGTAGTTAGTTTTTTATTTTTCATTGATCTTAAAATTCATTTAAATATTTAGAACTACTGTTTTAATTTTAGTGTTAGTATTTCAGACATATTTATGTAAGGTGTATTCTGCCAATGTTGAGAGTCTTGAGTCTCTATGACAGCTATCCCATTGTCTGCAGTGGGACATACCATGGCAACAGGCATCAAGGAGGTAATGAAGGTCTTCTGTGTTCAACAAAGGGCATCTGGTCGAGCCTCCTTCTGCCCCTTCATAAGAAAATGAAGATAAAGTTCCTAAGCAGGTGTCTACTTATGTATATTCTTATCCCACTCTTTGGCAGTCTCTTTTGCCATTGACCCCTTGTGCAGTGGCTAGTTTTAGCTAAAGAGACAGAAAAAATGGATCTGTCTGATACTGATTTGCTACAGAAATACAATTTTAAAAGCTTGTCTACCACAGTGCACTTTGGCTTTTTAATGTTAGCCAGAGGGAGTGGAATATAGGGGTTTTTGTGAGCCATAAAAAGGGAATATTGCTATGATAAAATATGGAAGGGCTTCCACAGAAGTGCCCAGAGCACTGTGTTTTTGGGCTTCATTTCTTCTGCTTCTTTTCTCCTTTTTCTTGTGATGTGTGCAAATGTTAATTGTGCTAGAACTTAAATTCTTTTTGTATGTGTTGAATTTTTACTGTGTAATGAAACAATTAAAAAGCATTCCAGTTTTTTTGAAATGTATTGTAAATGTCATGCTGCTGCTTCTCGGATGAAACGGAATAGTTTAATTTCGGCATTAAAGGAAAGTTACAATGCCTCTCTTTGCACTTAAAAAAAAATATATATATATATATTCTTACTGTTTTGTGCAGAAAGTGCTTCAGAGTGCATTCCAATATTTCAATTTAACCTCTTCATGGACATTTTAATCCTTAATAATTCAGAACAGCATTCTCTATAAACACAGGGTTGCAGTTAAAGAAGTTTCACTCTATCAAAAAAGTATCATTCAGGAGGGGGAAGAGAAGATTTATCCTGTAAGAGCCTTTGCACTTTCTGAAAAAAAACATTCTCATGAGTAGCTATAATTGATGTTGTTTATAACAAATTTATGAAAAACACTCCTGAACTGTCTTCATTCTGAATCTTCCCCCTTCTCATCCAAATGCTTTCAACTTAGAAAAAATTTCCTATGGAACTGAAGTTTGCCTTTGCACTTAGCATAATGGAGGGAGGGGGAAAGGAAAATTCTTCGGCCTCTTCTCTTCTCTTCTTGTTTTGTTTTGTTTTTTTTCTTTTTGGAGAAGATGTAAATATCAAGATCAAATATTTTAAATATGTCTCTTCCACCCCCCCCACCCCCAAAAAACAAAATGATTAAGGAAATGGTACAGAGACACTTTTACACTTTAACTAAATTGCGAACTTCAACCTGAACATGGAGGTAGCTGTCATTAAGAAGAATTAGTGATATAGCTACATATGGAAGAAGTTTTGTTTAATGTTAGAAACATTGTTTTCTACTAACCTGGTAAGGATTGATAGAAGCACCAGACTTGTGTACTCACTGAAGTAAGCCTGGATACATTTGTTCCAGTTGTCAGGAGGTTCATATTAAAAGCATGTGTTACAGCTATATATGTAAAGATTTGTTCTGTCATCTGTTAACATAAGCATGCAGCAGGCTGATTGTTTCCCATTCACCTGCCCACATAATCAGGGAATTGTAGGTAGATTCAAGGCATTATTAATCTAAGCAAATCTTGGATGAAGAAGGGAATCAGGCCTACTATATTAGAATAATATTGCAGTGTTTTTTTTAATTCCTGCATTTTTGGAAGCTATTTTGGAAACTAAATTTTGAACCTTTTTTATTCTTCTTTTCAGATAATTTTCAAGCTCATAGATATGTCCACTACAAGGACTGGAGTCTTCAATATAGTCATTAGTCATTGTTGTCGATCTTGGATATTTTCCACTTTTGATGACAGAAGTGCTTTCAAAAATACTTTCTTAAATGCTGGAAATTACTGTGAGCTTATCACAGAGGCTTGTGTCTTTGGAACTGTGTTCAGGAGAGATCAAAGGTAAAAAAAAAAAAAAAAAGTCTTATTTCATCAGATCTGAATGCTTGATTATATTTGTTATAATTTTCTGTTTTCTTAGTTTCAAGTTTTGAGGTAATTAAAAACAGTTTTCATATGCTATTCTGCTAATTTATTTTTCTTCTTTCATCTGAGAAGACTTATTCAGGATGTGCATGCCTTCATAGAAAATCTTGGAGAAAAATGTGCAGCAAATGTTGTTACAGAAAGGTAATCGTTTTGAGGATACATCTTACATTTAGTCCGAGTAGAGTCCTCATTACTGCTGAGGTTGGAATAGGAATGATGCTATTTTTTGCAGACAGTTTCTTAAAAGTATATTCATTACCTTAAATATTTGTAAAAGGCAAATACGTCACGTTACATTCAGAAATCAAATACAAGATGCAGAAAAATGCTAAGTATTTTCAAGAAAATTCATCCCATTTGTTAACCTGAATAGGACTGAAATAACTACTTTCTCATTATTTCACCTCATAAAAGTAATGCTTTTCAAGATCCAGATATTATCATTCTGTGTGTTGATATGTATCTCATCATTGTAGACAAGACAGTAAGAAACTTACGCTTTAATTAATGTGGCCATACTTTAGCATTGGTTGTAAGCCATTTTAGTTTTGGAAACTGCTTCCAGTTTGAAACAGGGAATTTGAATAGAATATGCTTGCTCCTGGAAAACTCATCTCTTTTGCAGCTTGACTCTCAATGGAGCAAAAACTGAGAAACAGTTCCAATGTAGCATTTTTGGGAAGCATTAGTATTTGCTAAAACCTGAGCTTCTAAAGATCTACTGCTAGTTCAGTACTTCTGTATTTTCTCCCAAGAGCTTCTTGGCTTCCATATGTCTGGTTGTGACAGCCTGCAGCTATGTGATACTTGGTTACCTGTAATGCAATTAATTCTGCTCTTTGCATTAATTATTTCAGATGTCCCTGAATAACTTTTTTGTCAAACTAATATGAATCAAATATTTTGGACTGGAATATTTGACCAAAGGTCTGTCAGCATAAATAAATCGCTTTAAGATTATATGCACAGTACTTACCAAAACTTTTTATGATACAGCTATCTCTGTTGAAAAGTATTTTAAGCAGTCAGATGCTATTGAAGACCTCTGGATAGAAACAGTGGAAAGTTATCTGGAGCGCACTAGTTTTCTTCATGAACAATGATGGACAAATGTTAAATTTCTGATTGTGGGTGTTGTCATATTCTCTCACTACTCAGCTTGGTGACCATAAAACTACTCAGTCCTTTATGACAGAGGGGAGGCTTACTATGTTTGCTGTGCATTGCAATTACATTTTCTAGATTTCCCAAAGTATTTACATGGTGTTTATAGTGCATTTCAGAATTCAGGCTTTCTCTTGTGTGTTTAATAATATTTAAACTGCCAAAACACAAAATGTATCAGTCTTAAAGATGGCCTTTGACCTCTTCTGTGGGTCAGTCTTTGTCAGCATGAGAACATCACATGCATGTTTAAGATGAAGTTTGTGGGTTTTTTTTTTTTTTAATAATTTAGGATTTATCTTTATGTCTGAATAAGGAGAGTTTGACTTTTTTGTATTAATATTTTACAGTACAAACAGAGATGATCACTATGTGCGAGTTTGTGCTATTAAATTTCTTTGCTTGTTGGATGGATCGAATATCTTGCATAAGATGTTTATGGAAGACATTGTCATCAAACTACTTGATAAAGTAAACTTTATTTCTTTTGGTATATAAATGTAATGTTAATATAGCTATTGAAATACAAAATATTTGCAGTTGAAAGGATGTATTTACAGTTGTTTATATAGCCTGTCTAGATTTGCCCAGTAAAACACTTTTTTTAACATGAAACAGGAGTTAATTTGGTAAAAGTGAAGGGGTAAGAATTGTTTGTTTCAGATTTGTTTCCTCTGTGTTTAGTGGATGTTCCAACTTTACTGCACATTATCCAAATTGCAGAAAAAAATGCATTTAGGCTATTAGAAACATTGAATTTCACTTCAACACTTGCAAAGTACCTTTTGAATCAAGAGAGCTATTGAAGGTCTTCTCTGTGGAAGACCTTATAAATGAGCTTAGCAAAAGAAGGTCAGGGTCTGATTTTCATTTAAACTATAGCTGCTTATGCATTGGCACTAGCATAAAACTAGTGGTAAATTAATACAGCTGCAGCTAGAATATCACCCATGCCCAGAAATTATTCTGGTAGGATAGCATTCTGGTTCTATCCCAATAACAAGGGACGAGCAGTTCTTTATTCAGTCACTCCTGCCAACTGCCTATTAGAGAAGAATGGATGTTAGTTGTGTTGTAAGATTATCAAGTGGAAAAAGTTGCCTAAGCTTTAAAGTGGATTTCCTGTCTTAAATATGAAGATTAAACATGCAAAAATAAAATGTCTTTGCATTTTAGTATTAATATGGGACTTGTATCAACAATTAAAAAAATTTTTTTTTTTTAAATCAAGGAAATAGTTTTGTCTGTCATATAGTTTGGAGGCCAAAACAGAGTATGTAGGGAAAGAATCTAAAGTTAATTAAGAACATGAATTTCAAATCTTTTTAAAGGTCATTTGTGTCATCTATTTTCTTTCATATAGGCTTCTCTTTATTGCACAATATTAGTTGCTGTCTCCAACTAGAGCTGCAATAACAAGCAGATGTAATGCATACCAGTATCAGTGCTAAACCTGCGTTTTATATGTAGATGTTAAAGTAGAAATGTATTCATTTGTATACTCATCTCTTCACTTAGGATCTTTAGTACTTGTTTTATGTTACTAAATGACAGCTTGTGTCTTTAATACCGCTTGACAGATTCATACTCCAATTTATATAGCATTATTATGTTTAACTGTTCATATAGAGTAGGTGCTGTGCTCTTGAGTAAATTCTTCAACTTTCTGCTCTGTTACTCAATACCTAATGTTTCTGTGCTCTTATATTAAGTAAAAATATTAAGCAGAATTGTATATTTTGCCAACATTCAGCACT
Organism: Apteryx mantelli; assembly: GCF_036417845.1. Classification (NCBI taxonomy): domain Eukaryota; kingdom Metazoa; phylum Chordata; class Aves; order Apterygiformes; family Apterygidae; genus Apteryx; species Apteryx mantelli. The sequence continues at coordinate 58,437,290 of NC_089980.1, read as the reverse complement.
TCTCATGGGCAAACTTCAAAATTTAATTCTAAATACATGAATGAACTTATGTATTTTGCCTAACTTAAAATAATATGTAATACCGATACCGGCTATGCAGTAGATGCTGCATTCTCAGTACAGTATATTATATTTCCAATTCTTCAGTTTTAAAAGTTGTGAGGGATAGGTAATAAAGCTTTGAATTTCTTTTTAGGATGAACTGGTATCCAGATCTCGAACACGTTATTATGCAAACTCTTTACAGCATAGAATTAAAAATCGGATATGGCAGACACTTCTAGTTCTTCTTCCAAAGCTTGACCAGGTATTGCACTTTTTTCTGAATTCTTAAAGAAATCTACATACTAGAATACTTTTTTTTTTGTCATGGAAACTGAATATATGAAATATATTAGGGTATAAAAGACATTTGATCTCTGTAGTTGCATATGGAAGTTTGTGTGACTTTAGACTGTAAGAACAAGATACATTTCTAGAGGTCACTGAAAACTGATTCTTTGATTTGTGAATTATAGGAGACCAACTTTTCTGTTGAGGCTTGCTAAGACTCCATACTGACTACCTGATTTAAAGCTTTTCATTTAGTAAAGATGCTGCTACTATATGAACATTCAGAAAATTAAGAAATTTTAGTTTCACCTGATGTTTATTCATAAAAAAAAATTTGAAAGGTTTGATAAACTGTCATAAAGTCATGAAGAATGTAGTGTTCTCTTGACACTACATTCAAACTGTCAGTGAAAATTTAGCATGAGGCAGGTGCTGTATTCAGTCTCCTATGGAGACGTTGTGGTGACCTGCCTTTTTCCTTAATGGCGCTATATTTGTACTGTAGCAGCATATCTGTAAGTTCAGGCATTCTTTATCAGGAGTCTTTCTCTGTCAGTTAAAATGATGTTAAATATGCTTTGTGAAGAGTTATTTTAAAAAACAAACAAATCTTCATTTCCTCAGTTCTTAACATATGACAAATAGAAAACCATACGCTCCCTGTTTCTAATGTGTGCTTTGTTTAACTTTCCTATGCTGTAGTAACACTTCTGTAGCATTTTGCTGTCTGATCCCAGCTGCCTTTACACACTTTTTACACGCTGTGTAAATACATGCCCAAAAGTATAACCTGCACTGATTAATATGTATAATACAGAAATTAGATGACTGTAAAATGTTTTGGTTTGAGTATTAAAAGATACTTCTAATATCGCTGTAAAGGCGAGGATATTTTTTTAGATTTTACTTTTCTTCATTGAAATAACTTTGTAACAATATGCTAAATGATTATCTAATTTTGTTTTCTCAGAATTTTTTGTGTGAAACCCTTAACAAGGTTTTTCAGGCTGGATTTGTTAACAACCAGGCGTCTGTGAAATACTTCATAGAATGGATTATCATCTTGAGTCTACATAAATACCCCTACTTTCTTAATAAATTCTGGGATTGCTTTTGCTATGTAAGTAAGAACTTCAGTGTTCACTTAAAGAGCAATTTGAACAAAAAAAGTTATAGGTTGTCTTCCCAGCATTATTTTCATTGTGTTTTGTAATGCATTTTCAAAACTGGAGGCAAATTTTGAATATGGTACCAAAAACTCCTCTAACAGTTAAGTGAGATCTCTGATGTATTAGCATTTTTTTTAATGTCTTGGATTCTTCTCCAAGTAATTATCCATAAGACTTGAACTGTAGATATACGTAGTCTATATTCATGAGGTTGAATTTCTTAGGTAGCATTGTTCATTTGGGCTGAGTAGGAAATATGCATGTGCTTGCATCTCCTTCAGTATACAGGAATACTTACAGTGGTGCCTCTGCGGCTTCTAACTACCCATAATAGTGAATTGTAGATGCCTTCTTGCTTATCTGATAGCCTAGTTGCTACTGTAGTTATTTTTGAAAGCTAAACAGTGGGACAAGAATAAAAAAAACTTGTGTATATATATATTTTTTTGCCCCAAACCCGTGACGGATATTTAAAACTGCCCTATGAGATATCTTTCCTTGCTAGTGATGCATGTTCTATTTTGTTTTCTGCACATGGGAAAAATCTGTCCTTTTTAGTACAATTTATAATTTAAGTGCACAAAAAGGGCTTGCAAGGCCTATCTGAATTGATGAAAAGTGCTATAAAGGATATAACTTCATAGTGTTTCAGGGTTCCTTCCAAATGCTGGAGGAGTTGCAGCTGTTACTCTTAGTTGAGGAACCATCTGAGTTGCAGAGACTTCATGCTGATAAATGCACTGAATCACAGTGAGCCCATTCAAACACAGTGCTCTAACATAGGAAGCAGAAAGCCTGTAGATTTAGGGAAAAGGAATACAGGTCCCTTTCAGAATCTATCCTGAAAAGCTGACTCTGAAAAGGACTTTCAGGGTCACACTGGAAAAACTCACCTGAATTTTAACATCCAGCGTAATGCTGTGGCAAAAAGGATTAATAAAAACTACCTATAAACAGGAGTGTGGAAACTGTTTCCTTCAATACAGAATATTGGTAAGACTCCTGGGCTATTTTCTAGTTTTTATAAGCATATGGAAATGTGAGAACATTAAAAAATTTTGGAGATTCTTTTCAAAGGATTGAAGAAAAGCCTTGCTGTGAGAGACTCAGTCTCTGATACGATTACAATATATAAAAATTTTCTTTGCTGAAAAAAGCTCAGTAAGCAGAGAAAGATGTATACAAACCAGTGGCTGAAAGGTAAAGTCAGACAAATTTAAATTACACATAGTACAGATTTTTAACAGTGAAGGTCAATGGTTGAGAGAACATACTTTTGGAAGGTGTACTTGTGCCCAATAACTTACATTTATCTGAATTGTAATAAAACAATGGTGTTCAATGTCCTTTGATATGTAGAAGATCAAATTAATCTAAAAATTCTCTTTGGTTTAAATCTTGTGACAGTATGATCTAATTGTTCTCACTAATCTGAATTTGACAAATATTTAGGAAACATTCTTCCCATGTTCATTTCAGCGGGATTTTTTTAATGAGATAATTTAATACAATATAAAAAGTACTAGAATGGAAGTGTAGGAAATAAGTTCCTGTTCAGTTTGGGTGCAGCATAAGCACAAAATTCCTTAAGCTGTCTTTTACAGAATTCTTGCAGGAAAGTTGAGTGAATAGGATAATAAATGAGATTTTCCCATCTTGCTTGTTTGCGGTTGTGGGGGGAAGGTGTCTTTGTTTCTTTGGTTTGAGGTTTTTTTGTTTTTTTGGGGGGGGGGGAGTGGAAGAAAATTTGTTAACTTTGGATTGAATTTTAACTCATTTGCACGGTTGTGTACTTCATTCTGATTACTGTGTCAGTAAAAAGCAAATAATGTGTTAGGGAAAAATGTGATCTTGTACTATAAGAACTTGGTATTTTAGTAAGTTTTGCTGTGGAAACACCATAGTTTTTGGTAAGTATTGATATAAACATACAGGTATTGAATCTGCATAATACACTGTGAAAGTTTATGGAGTATAAAAAGCATTTTAGATATATTTATTTCTTGTTCGTCATATTCCCTTTTACTTTAGGATGAAGAAAAGCTTAAAACAAGCATCTGCACATTTTTATCAGTGTTATCACACTTTGACATCATTATTCAAAATACCTCTGAGAAGGTAAGTTTGACTAAAAATGTTTTTTATTCAGTTGGACTTTATGTGGATTTTTGAAATAAAAATCCTTTTTGCAGTCTAGTCTTCAGAGCCTTTTTAATACTTACGTCTTCTTACAAAGATACTCTGTCTCTCTTGATATGGAAAACACTAACTTTTCCCATCACCTCTGTATCGTATTTGACTTACTGAAAATTTTGTAAATGGCAGATGTTTTGAATATATAGGGCCTGATTGCACATGTGTTTTTCCAGAAGAGCTATTCCAGTATAACTGAACATGTGGATGCTCTTTTTTTCCCCCCTTGTTTACATTACTTATTTAATCCCCATGAAATTGTACCCGGATAACCTGGAAAAGGGTAATCTTATTATAAAGTAAGAGCACTCAGATATGGGGTTCTTTGAAAATAACTACTCCACATTAAATTTAGAATGTTTTATTCAGAAGGCCCTGCCCCCCCCTTTTTTTTAAACTAATTCTCAAAATAGAGGATAAAATACTCTCAGATACTATGTGGAGCCAACTGCTACAGATCCATGGCAATCCAGGCACTTCTGTTATTTTTGGTGATTGCTTGCATAATTTGCAAGACCAGCTTCCTAAGTGGTAGAAAATCAGAAGTAAGTAAAGGTTTCCATGTATGCAGAACACTAGATTTTAAAGCAAATTAATAAATTTTCAAAACAGCACGAGTGGAGCTTGTAGCTCCATGCACTTGTGAGCTAAATATTGAATGAAGGAAATGAAGGCCATGTTCTGAGGCCTTATATGCACATAAATACTGTCAAAGCTTTGGACTTTCTGAAAGGCTATTTTCTGAGAAGCAGTTGTATCTTGGGCCACTCTTCCTTTTGTACTACCAAATAATACACTAAGACGTAATATAAATGAGAGAATCTTCTTTTTTTTATTTTTTAGAAACCAGCTTTGAAGAAAGCCCTCATAGTTGTTCTACAGTGGTGTTTCAACCACAATTTCAGTGTTCGACTTTATGCATTAATTGCCCTTAAAAAAATCTGGGGTATGTGCAAAATGTTGCATGTGGAAGAATTTGAAGCTCTGACACCAGTTATTGAATCTAGCCTTCAACAAGTAGAAAACATGCATGGCGCAGGGTTAGTAACATTCTTATGACTTCCAGCTTAAGATTGTTTTTCTGAGCCATTTGCAGTAAGTTTAATCTTATAAAATAACACTTGATAATTTCTGTGGTTTTATTTGTTTCATTTAAAAAGAAATAATACTTGGAAATTGAAGTCTTAATCATCAGCAAAGAAAATGAAGTGCTGGAAGCCATCTTCTGTTCTGAGCTTCATTTAATTTGCTTCACAAGAGAAAGTTATTTATGATAACTGTCTGAGAATATGAATGGGTTATGTTGTTGCAGCTGTGAGGGGTATGAGGAAGATGAGCTTAGTCTCTTGGGAAAGAGAGTTTCATCATGCTTCAAGCTTTGTTCTCAGAAACTGAAAAAACAAACAAATATTAATTTGTTCTGTGTCTAATTGAGAGTAGCTTGTTAGTATATGTTTACAAAATACTCATAATATTTTATCTAACACTTTTTTTTTCAGAAGATTTTCACTTTTTAGCTTTGTAAAGAAAAACATCAATGACTTCTCAATTATGCATTACTTTTCTTAAAAGATTTTTCACTTTGATTCCTATTCAGAAGTATGGCAGAATCTCTGCTGTAGCATTACAGTCTGAAAGCACAACAGGAAAAATGCAGGCATGTTTGAACAGTATCATAGTTTAGGAGGAGGGTAAAAAACTGACAGTCAGATATGCTCTGTCTTTTTATCCAGCGGGTTTTGAAGAAATGTGAATCATTATTCCAAAATTCCTGATACCAGTAAAATGTCAAATGTTAAAATGTGAAATGTTTTAAGTATTAATACTTTTCAAATAACCTTTGCATAAGAAAAATAAACTAATTAGGAAAATAATTTGAGTGATAATTAAATTAGGTTTACATAAATGCTTTTCTGCTTAATTATTTTGGAATGTAACAAGTAAATTCTTTGTACTATTTATGTGTTACAATCCTTTGTTAGGCCTATTATGAGTTATTTAAAATTATTTACAATTTCTGACAAATGTTGTAAGCTAATATTAACAGGGACTGCTACTGACAGATTGGTCTTTTCTGGAAAATTACCAGGCAAAAAGAAAGTCTACCCTGATCTAGTTCACTGCTTAGTCACACAAATTGGTTTGTCAAGATATGGGATAGAGACAAGCTGCTGAGGAGGAGACTTTTTTTAATAGTGGGCTTTAATAGCTTAAAATCGGTCACTTGAATCATAGCCTAATACTCAGTTTCTTTGAGGGGCTAGATGGGACCCCCTTTCCTGCCAAATTTATTTCTCCTAGTAACAGAATTTGGAGATGTGTTATGGGACTTAATTGAAACATGAATAAAACTTACTTCCTGAATGCTGTGTCTTTAAAATGTCCCCAGTTATTAAAGTAATCTTTTTTCCCATATAGTGTACAGTAAATAAAATCAGATTGCCTTATTATAATTTGACAATTACAAAAATCCAGTATGTTGCATTTTTGTTACATCCTGCATTAACTTTTGGAATTACAGGAATGCTAGAAGGAACTGGCAGCGAATCCAAGATCACTTCTTCTTTGCAACGTTTCATCCACTTAGGGATTACAGTCTAGAGGCAAGTTCAAAAGATACCGATCAATGTTATTTTCAGCTGTATCTTTAACTTTCTTTATATGTTCCTATGTAGGATGAATAATGATCAACTATTATTCATTTAAAACACTGAAGAATGGCTTCACAAAAATGTAATGGATTTGGACTAAGACTGAAGCTTAATTCTCTAGTTAAGATTGTGCTAAAAAGTTAAGTCAATTGAAAAAAGGTGTGTGTGGTGAATATGCCCATCTATGTGGGAGAGGCAGATATGGGTTAATCTATTAATTTTATGTGTGGCTTGGTAAGTTACTTCTAATAACTCAAGTGCATCTAGGTTATCACATCGTTTGTTAGGATTTGAAGACATCTGCCTTTCTAACTGATTTGAGGTTGCTTGACTGAACTGTTGTTTAATGTGAACTGAGTACAGGTATATAACTTCTATAACGTTTTTCAGCTACACCTTTTGCCATGTCTTAAATAACTGAAAGCTGAATAAGCACTGAGACGAAAAAAAGGGTGCAGATAAAAATAAGAGATAGAAATAGAAATTAGACTGAAAATAGAAGAGAAACATGAACGTGAAAAGGGGTGCACGTGTTCTGGCACAAACAATGTCTTTTCTCAGAGAAGGAATTTTATTTATTTATTTGAAAACCTACATTCTGTGAACTATTTTGGTGAACAATTAAATGTGCTGGAGACAACTCGATAAAATTTGGAAATGAAAATCCTGAAGAGGAGAAAGAAAAAGCAGAGTTAGTATTTGTTAAGTATTTAAATGTATTTAGGGTGCATCTCAAAAGGATAACCACAAAGTCTGGGTTTTAAACTTTTCATCTTACTCAGCCTTTCCCTCGGTGTATGCATCTTCCCCCTTGACTGGTTGTGGTTAGTTGTACTGGTAGTGCTGAGTTGGATTTTAATGCTTTGACCATATTCCTCTTGACATTAAATCAATCAACATTATCTGCTACAAGTTTATAAGGGTGTACCAAAACTCTTGAGTGTGTCATGCATGATGCATTTTGACAGAACTATTGTGCTGAAAAGTATACAAGTAATTCTTCAGTATTGCAGATTTTGAGATAAATTCAAATCCTTAAAGAATGTCTCATTAGAGAACAGTATTATGAAAGTTTGGGATAATAGTACTATACATAAAGTGGTGAATATTTGAAAGATATATTAGTAAATTATATCTTGTGACAAGAAAAAAGTATAAAAACAGCATGACAGATAAGAGGTGCAATAGTAAATTAACCTCTGGGTAATTTTATATCTGTCTTGCTTACTTTAGTGATACTTTGCTAATAACACTGTATTACATTTCAGACAATATTTTACACTCTTCCACGCCTTTCAGAACTTGCTGAAGATGAATGGATCTCACTCTGTAAATTTGACAGATTCACTGACATTCCTTTGCCAGCAACGTTTCAGTGGTATCATTCTCGAACTGAACTTCTTGATCTAAAACCAAGTGACTGGTCTCAGCAAGACATGGGTAAAATATAGCTAATAGATATTAAAATGAAATTATTTGTATTTGGTAGTAGCTGTATATTTCTGTATTAAATCTGATCTCTGCATGAACATGATCCTTGTGCTATTGTGCTAAAGGAGTCTTGTATCTAGGAGAGCAGAGTATGTGCTATAAAATGACAGCAGATGACTGTTTACAGTAATATCATTCGAATACTTTTCTTTACTGAAGCAATAAGTTGATTACCACTTGCATATCCAGATGACTAATACTTATTTTCATAGGTTCAAATTTGGTTGAAACGGATAGCCAGACAGAATGGACAGATGTTCAGAAGAAGATCATACCCTGGAAAAATAGTACTCCTAGTTCAGACCTGGAACTGGTATTTCAAGATCGTGCGGCTAAACTTGGTAAATCAAACAGCAGACTGATTGTAGTGGCTTCACTTATTGATAAACCTACCAATTTAGGAGGTAAGGTTGAATGCGCATTGAGAAATAGATCATTATTCTACAAAAAATGTTCACCAAAAGAAATGTTATCTATTTCAGAAGAGGGAAAGATTTATTTTTCACTTGTTAAATTTAAAAAAAAAAAGTCACACATAGTGTGCATTAATTAAACAAAATTTTGCTGTGAATCAAGCTTGGTTTCTTACTGTATGTGGATTCTTTGTCACTGTTGAATGTTTCAGCTGTATATATGGTTAAAGGAAAATAATTTGCTCTTGCATTTTTTCCTATAACAATTAAACCAAGTCTCGTAGACATGCTACTGTTTCTCATAACTGTTCAATGACAGGAAGGTGCCCATTTCTGATTTAAAGTATTGCTGCATGATACTGTGCAAGCTGTGATATAACAAATCCTGCAAATACTCCATGGCATAGTGCTTGCTGCTGTCCGCAGTTCTACTGACTACAGTGAAACTGTTAATGATAAGCCCACAAGCTGGTGCTGTCTGCAATGTAATGCTGTACTGTATCATTCTCTAATGCCTTTCATTTAACTGGTACTGAATTTAGATCTTAAAAGCTGCTGTGCGTGTGTCTGCCTAAACTTGTATACTGATCCATTACTTTGTTATATTAATTTATAGTAATACCCTAGAAGCATATTATCAAGCATAGTACTTTTAAAATTTTTATCTTTCTGATATGCTACAAAAAAAATTGTTTTCTGGTAAGACTTATGGAAAAAGTCTGACTTGGAACAGATACAAAAAGCACCTGAATTTGCTGATTAAAAGCAGAAGGCTAATATGATAGACTTTTCTCAGATTTTGTCCTTTTTCACTTGCTCAAATCCTCTAGCTTGGTGTTTATATTATTTTCTATACAACAATCACTTGAATTCTTCTGTTAATAGGTTTATGTCGTACAAGTGAAATATTTGGGGCATCTGCACTGGTTGTCAGCAGTCTTCATTATGTACAAGATAAGCAGTTCCAGCATCTTAGTGTTTCTGCAGAGCAGTGGCTCCCCCTTATTGAGGTGAATGGAAGCATGCTTTAATAGCTTAAAAGTGTATTCTGCAACTTCAGTTAATCAGATGTGTAGTTCAGTCTTACTTTTTTCTTCTTACAAAAATGAACCTTTTAACAGATGTTCCCACTGTTATCTTTGATGTTAAATATTGAGTATTTTGGAATAATTGTTACTTTGGGTCAACCTGGTAACAAACAGCTTAATTACTTTTATTTTCATATTGTTGTGATTAACTGATTTATATGAGTTGCCATTGTTAGAGCTAACTCTGTTTTATAGTTGTGCATCGGAATTTAATGTTCATTTGTAAAACTTGAACAATGCTTCAGTTGTTTATCTTGGTTGGTCTGCTGCTTTTTAGTAACTTAATGAGGATAACCACTGAGTTTGCCTGAAGCTAGTTTCTGCTAAGCTTTTAGAACCTGTTATCCAGCTTATCAAAACAAGGGCTTCAACCTATATCTTTAGCATTCTGTAGAAAAAATGATGGCTGTATTTTATAACCTGTTTTTCAAGACTGGCTTTGGCAAGTCACCTGAAAAAATTCAGTGCAAAAATGTTCATTTTTTACACAGTGCTTATTTTCAGCATATTAAGATTTGTTCTCAGAACAATATAGCTGTATTGTATTCTGCCTAAAATAGAATGCCAATAGACACATGTGTGTTCTTATACCTAATAGTTTTCATAACTAACCTCTGCACAGCACTGTACTGATGACAGACTTTCTGCTGCATGACAAAACTGGCATCTAATACAAATAGGAAGTTTAGAAATAAGGACAAAGAAAGTACTTAGAAACTCCTCACTTCAAGCTACCACAAGTTGTAAAACAGGCTTGTAAGGCAAGTCAGCTTCGGTTTTGGCTAACCATTATATTGTTTCAGGAAGGGATATCAGCTTAAATAAGAATTACCATCTTGTCCTTATGCAAGAGTGATTCTTTTATATTCAGATATGTTGATTAAGGCTTGTAGCTGTCAGAATCAGAGAAGTGCCTTAGTTCATTTTATTTGTGGAATAAATTTTCCTGGCATTACCTACATATAGATATCTTTTGCACTACTGCTGAAATTTTAAATGGTAGGCCATGTATATGGACACAGTATTTGGGGATAAAGGTATTAATCTAAAAATGGGTCTGTGTAAATTGTTTTTACAGTAACTTTAGAAGATTACAAATAGCAGTATTTAAATATTTGTATATTTCTCTTTCCATTTGATGTACAGGTGAAACCATCTCAGCTTGTTGATTATTTACAGCAGAAAAAAACAGAAGGCTACACTATCATAGGTGTGGAGCAGACAGCTAAAAGTTTTGATCTTACAGAATATTGCTTCCCAGAGAAGTCACTATTATTGCTGGGGTAAGAACATAATTTTTTTTTTTTTTTTTTTTTGGTAAATCTACCTCTCAATTCATCCAGCAGCCCTTCTACTAGTTAGCAGTTTAGTCATGTGAAAACCAAGTGACCCTGGCAGAGGTGGAATTAGAACTGGAAAGGACTGGGAAAACAGGAAAGAGCTGGGCTTTTTGTAGTAAGGAATGGGAGATGTTGATCTCTGCTCCTGAATGATCCTTTCCTCTCTTCCTCACAATTCATGACTGATCTATACAGAGTAACTCCTTTCTTATGAGTGGCGGTAGCAGCAGTATGGATTCTAGTTTTCCAGGTGTGACAGAGGTATCATCTATTCATTTTAATAATATGGGGACCTGTATGTTCTACCAAAAGGCTGTGGGTAGACAGCAGGAAGGAGGGCTGCCTATTTGCCTTGCTTATCCAGTGAGAACGGGGAAGGAAAAAGGAGCAGAAGCACATGTAGCTAGGAGAAACTTTAAAAATGAAGGAGGAGGAAGGCATGAGAAGAAACGGCAAGTATGGCGTTTACAGTACAAGCAGATTGTGGGAGGATGTCAGAGAAAAGCATGAATCGGCTCCTATAACCAGGCAAGCCACTGAAGCGACAAAGGAACTTCAAGGAATCTAGAGGAAAGTGTCTTCAAGCCAGAAAGCTATTGGAAATTGCTGGACCACTGAGTGAGATCAGGAGGAAGGGCCTATCCTTTTAGGACAAAATAGGCATAAGTACCTCTGTTTTTCAAACTTTTTTTGTATTTAACTTTGCTTCAGAATTTGATTTTCCCCACTTCAGTAATTACTTTGTTCTCTTCTAACTAAAAAACATAGTTTTAATTACTAGAAACCTTTTGTATCTTCTGATGTCCCACCTCTTCAGAGTGAGCACATTTCCAGTTGAATGCTTTGGCCAGTGTCGGGTCCCCTTGTACCAAGACATCACAAGTAGAGTGGGCAGCTGAGCTCCCCTCCTGTGCCAACAGCCTCATGCCCTGCGTCGTTTCATTTATAGCCACTTACTTTGCTATATGGATAGTTTCAAAATAAAGGGGGAGAGGAAGACCTATTGCATGGTGTTCAGCTGTTGCTGGACGAGTGAAGTGAAGATGAGTGCTCTATCCATTTTCTCACATTCTCCATGTAGAAATGTGAATGTCATGAAAAGACGGTGCTGAAATAATTACTTCATTTTTGCTTCCCAAACTTTGGACTGCCTAATCCACCTGTAGTGCAAGCAGTACCTAGCTGTTGTGTATTTCCAGGACAGAGAATTAAAAACCTAGAGACAAAGACAGTAACAGTATAAAGGTATCTTTAGGTTGCTGAGTGAAGGACATCCTGTACGTGGCCCGGCCATGGCACCTAAGTTAAGGAATTACTGTACGTCTTTGTTCTTTCTTCTAAAAAGTGGAGTTAATACTGTATAGCAATATTTTGCATCCAGTAATTATGTTAGTAATATAATTCAGCAATTTCAGTTTTCAGTGACCTTACTTTTGGTAGTAGGAAGCTCCCTGCAGTTCTGTTACTTTTTAGCCCTAAGTTTCAGACTTAAGATAAAGTCAACTTTCCTTGAATTTTGATTCGGCTTTTGAGGTGAAAAGCTGGCTGGCTGTATCAAAGCTTAGTCAGACTTCCTATGTTTGTTTTTGTTGTTTTTGTTTCAGTAATGTATAACTTGTTACAAGGAGGGATAGCATTTACAATGCTGCTTAAATTAAAAAAAAAAAAAAAAAAAGTTCCCATCAGTTATATGGAGTGCAGGTGCTGTATTTTCCAAATGGTGCTTGGTTGCTGTTGTGACTTTTGTATCTTCCTTTTTCTGGAATACCTTTCTTTTCACAGACTTAAGTTATTGTTTCTCCTTTATTAGAAATGAACATGAAGGAATTCCAGCAAACCTGATTCATCACCTGGATGTCTGTGTGGAAATTCCTCAACAGGGTATTATTCGATCACTTAATGTTCATGTAAGTGGAGCTCTGCTGATTTGGGAGTACACAAGGCAACAAGTGATCAAACAAAAACAACAAAAATGACTGCCAAGAGTTTCGTGCCTTATAGTACAGCTGGGGGGCTTCTTACGGTGCTATAACATGAGATTTTGAATAGATGAGATATGACTCAGGGTGAATGAGGATACTGAACTTCTGCATGTTTTACTCTCTGTAGTTCAGACTGATTTTTAAATGCCTTAATACTTTACCTCATTAAATATAACTGTTGCATTGGTAATAAATATTATTTATATTGCATGTGGTGTGTAATTTACTGCTATTAGAACATCAACATAGTACCATGAACAACACTCAACTCAATTTACTTCAAAACATAGGATTTTAACTGTGCTTACTTTGGTTGTGACAACCATGCTTGAAATTGGTGTCTTCATATAACCACAATCAAGACTTTTTGTAGTCCGAGTAAAGTATTTAATACCACCAGCATCTAGATATAGTAGATTATATGAAGTTTTACAAATTAACTTCTGTTATAAGAAGTTTCCTTGTTCAAGTGCCCTTCATGGTGAAGCTTATTAATCCTGCTGTAAATATCAATCTATATTTTTAGTGGAGTTGCTTCAGTAAGATCAATTAAGAATACTGAATTATATAAAAGACCATAATGTGAAAATAATGGTAAATAATTGCCCTAGTGTTAATACAGATATTTATTCAAAATTGACCTGTATGATTAATATAAAAAAACTGCTTTTATAGATCAGTGTATTCAAAGTATGTAACTTAAGTCTGTTGTACACATAGGATGTGTTAAGTCTTGGTACCTCTGCTCTTTTAGGGTGAAGTTAACATCTGAATTAGACTGTATTTTAAAATATTTTCAAAGATTTGGCAAATGATGGGTACAAATTACAGTGCCACCCCTTCTCACCAGAGTTCTCACAAGGCCTAGAGGGGCATTTCTGTTTAGGACAGGTAACTCACCTATTGAAAAGCACTTTTATTACTCTTTTGAATATGTTCATTACATGATTATATAATCATTCATTAATTCCCATGAAACAGTTTGATTGTAATTCTGCAAACATGTGGGTTTGTGAACAGCCCTGCACTGTATTTCTTTGATTCATTCTTCATGAAAAAGCCATCCATGACCATCTTTCAGCAGACACATGAGACTTTGCAACAAGAGCAGCAGCCTGCATTTTTACAGACATCAGGTTATCAGTTCTTTAGCTCCAGCAGCTTCTGTCACTTTGTCATGCTTCTCCTTTCCTTAAAGTTACTCTCACTGGATGTATTTTGAAAGCAGAGTAACTATGACTTTCCAGTTGTTTGTGGTGGAAGATATCCTTCCATTTCAAGCTTTTTTTTGTACTTTAAATAGTCTCTTCTTTTGTCAAAGTATTTAACCTGTTTAAAAACAGAAATAGCTTGTGTTGCTTAAAAGAAACTAGCAGAGGAAGGGGCTTCATACATCATAACAAGACTGAAAAATAAACAGTTTTTGATCACTGAACTTAAATAAAGTTCCATCTTTTTGTAACGGGGATACTTGGACCCTAACCCCTAAGAATGCCTTGCTTCTCTACACTAAAGAGTGCCATTTTGAAAGTATACTTCAGTTCCCTGTCAAAAGCCCTCCAGTTACTTCCATGGACATCTAATAAAATTAGCCTATCATTTTGCTGTTTTTCCATAAGTGATCTATACTGCTGTGAACAGTGGTTACTGGTAATATAAATTCAGCAGCTTTTCTAGTTTTGCAGACTACATGACCTTCATTCATTGCCTGCAGTTATTGATATGTGCAATACAAGTAAGAACAGCCCCTGTGAACATGCCAATTTTTAACTGACCTCAGTCTACTATCTCAAATAGGAATTGTACAGCTCCTCTGACACAATTGTTATTCAGAAGCAATGGCTATTAAAAAAAAAAAAATCTAGCTTGGGCTTGGAAAACTAAAGCACATAAGAGTTGCATGTAAGCAGATGGTACAGAGTGAAATTACATTGCATGAGAAAGGGCATTTTTATGGACAGTAAAGTGTCAGATGTGAGTCTTATAGTTGCATGGCATCTGAAGCCCTGGATGTCACCTCACTTCCACATTAGCCATTCTTCTTTAGTGATAGTAGTTTCTATATGCTTTTGAGAGTTTCCAAGTATTTTTCAGAACTTTTTAATTATCTTAATAATGATGTTAGAAACATACAGACTACTATGTGTATTTATCTGGAAGAGTATTTTCCTTTCCCTTTATGATACCGTTCATGACTTCTTGTAGTTGCTGGACCAGTTAGTGGTCTGCTCAGGACTTTTAGTTTCCCAATAAGGCCAAAAGTGTGCAAATCAAGTTTGACAAGAGTATCAAGTTATCTATGAGAATGTTTAAGACTGCATACATTCTGCAATGCAAGAAACTGGATTACCATCATTAACAGCGTAGACAATTATTTGCCCATTTTTGTTAACTTGCAAATAAATGCTCTTTTCATACAGTACAAGCTTTGGGCTTAGTACATTATGACCAGTAAAGAGCTGTCATTACTCACCCATTGCTGTGGGCATCTAGATTCAAAAAATAATCTTAGCTTCTGACATTTGGATGCATCTTCACTATTTTTATCTAAACATTCCCAGAACTCATCCCGAGCTCCCCAGCAAGCCTTTCTTTCCTCCATTGTTGGTGCCGACATTTTTACTACAGATTAAAAAAAAAAACAACGGGGGGGAAGGGTTATTATTTGAGTAAACACCGTCCTTGGTGAGTGCCAGCCGAGGGCAGTGACAGGCCAAACAGAGAACCGCAGCTACCGCTGCGCGACGAGAGCGCCCCACCGCTGCGGGGCCGGCGCCTCCCCCTGCCTCGCCGGGCCCTTTCCCGCAGCTCGCCCGGCGCGGGCGGCCCCGCGCACTACCGGCCGCCGGAGTGGGGGGGGCGCAGCGCTAACGGCCGTTCGCGCGGCGGCGGCAGGCCCGCACCTCTCGCAGGGCAGCGGGGCCGCGGCGCGGGATGGCGCCTCGCAACTGCCCCCCGCCCTGGCGGTTCGGCATCCCGGGCCGCCCTCGCTTCTCCTCTCCCCTCCCTGAGGGCACACCGCGGCGGCGGCCCCGCTCCGCACTCACCGGCCGCTCGCCCGCCCGCCTTGTGCGGCGAAGGTCACGACCCCGGAAGCGCCGCGCCTCGGGAAAGAGGCCGCACGGCGCTTTCCTAGTGCGCACGCGCAACCTGGTAAGAGGGGCGGGCCGGCCCGCGATTGGCCGCGGCGCCGTGTGCCCCCCCCGGGGCGTCGCCATGGCGACGGCGCGGGCCGCCGCCCCGGGTGCGCGGTGGTGGCCGCTTCGCCGGGCTCGGGCTTCCCCGCCAGCTTTGTTCCCCACAGAGCCTTGTGTTACCGTTTCCCCCGATTCCTGAAAGTCACACCTGCCTTCTCGCTTAGGGGTGAGAGAGAGACATGCATTTAAAAATATATCTACTTAGAACCCAAAAGGTGCTTGGTTATAAAGTGGTTAATGCCGGTTGTGCCTGTTAATTACATAAGGTGTCGCTGCGATTTAAATATTTACGCTGAAAATTTGTGTTTTGTTGCTCTCGTTGCAACACAAGAGAAATGCAGGACACAGAGCCCACCAGCAGTTTGCCAGGAAGTTCAACTCGCTGTAAAAACAACTTGCCTTTATTTTGAGATCTACAAGCAAGTATTATACTAGATAATTCCAGCTTAATTGATAGTTTGGACCTCGTCACTCCTATTAAAATTGAGTTTGGGCTTTTATCTTGTATCATCCTGTTGCCTTAGTGCGTTCTGCAAAACATGAAGAGTAGCAGAAGGAAGTCCCGGGTGAGCAGGAGATTAAGTGTATCTAGCACTCTGAGAAGGGTGTGTTTGTCAGCCCTGTCCCCTCTGTTACTGTAGGAGACAGTTACAGCTTTGTCAGAAGTCACACTGTTTTCCCCAGACTCAAGGCTTTTGTACTCTTAGCAGTGCCCTGGAATTGGTCATTTCTAATTGTAGAGGGATAATATAGTTTTTGTGGTAAATACATTCTTTATTTTCTTTGCTGAGACTGTCAGCTAAGGTACCAATTAGTTGTCAAAGTGATAAGTAAGGGTGAAGGGCATTAAGCAGTAGCAGCCACAAAAAGACTCTCCACAGACAGATTTCTAGTGGATACATAGGCAACTGTGCACACCTAAGCAGTAGTACATAGCAGTGGGTTTTATGGCCCATTTTCTGTGAACTAGAACTAACAAGGCTCACTACCTTCTGAAAGATATATAAGTTGCCCTTATAAAAATTACTCTAAAAATGCTTCTCTTGACAGACTCTTGTGTTAATTCCAAGCTAATGATAAAAGCAAGACTGGAATAATTGTTTTACCCTAGTGTAATAAAAACTTACCCATAGTAAAGGTAATAATATTGGCAGTTTGAGATCAGCCATGTTGGTGTCTGACAACTCAGCCTAACAGCAACATGAGTCACAAAGCCAGTGCCTGGGACTCTGGTAAAAAACATGTAGGACTAAATTCTGGTTCATTATTTTATTTGGCAATCAGTAGAGTTTCATTGTGGGAGTCACTATAACTGTGTAATTAATAGTTTTTCTTTATTTTATACATCTGTCACCTGTAATTGCTAAATGTTTTAGTAGTCTCAAAAGCCGTGGCACTTGTTTCCGTAGTAACTCACAGAGCTGCAATTTTGGGGTGCCTGTAATTTTAACAACTAGGGAAATGTTTTTAATAAGGCCCTAATTCTGAGCAGTCCTGAGCCGCTGACAGCTCTGAGATAACTTCAGCAGGAGTTTGTGGATGTCTGATATTCCTCAGCTCATGGCCATTAGCAAAAGCAAAAGGTTATAACAAATGAGCTCTGGCAAATCTTGTTTCCATGGTTTAGGCTGGTGTTTTATCCCCAGCTGTTCATCCTCCCCATGACCGGATGCTGCTCCTGTAGCAGGCAGCAGAAGGGAGTAGAGGTGATGCCTCAGCCTTTCCAGTGCCTGCTTTACAGGTGGTGGTGGGCTTGAAGTCTTAATCACTGTGAGAAAAACTAGCCAGAAGTTGCCTGTCGAAGCCCTGACATTATATTTTCCCCGCTAGTGACATGTTGGCCTTTTTGTTTTGAATTAGCAAAGCTTCTATTTGTAAAGGGAAAAGCTAATTCTTAGTATTTTGGTCCAGAGTTTGGATCTCTTCCTGTAGAGTATAGAGCTTAACCTTACACTTACCATAGTTCAGATAGTTTTTCATTATATCTTTATAGGTTTGTGGCCATTTATTTCTTTTCCTTCTTTAAGAAACTGTTGAAGCCAGTATCTCTATTCTCTGCTGCCTTTCTTGAATGGTCAGAGTCAGGATTCTCCACTCAGCTCACCAGCTTCATTTGCACAGGTGCCTCTGACTGCTGGGAAGGGAAAAATGAGGTTCAGCAATAAAGCTGTAAAAGGTGTCAGCCCAATCCTTCATGACCCCCTACAGGTAATGTACAGGGAGAATCATGTGGTCTGCAGTGTGCAGCACTGTCCTCTTTTAATGTGGTTTTAACCTGCCTTTGTTGACTTAAGTCAATGTCTATACCAAGAGTATCAAAGGATCGGAATTGGGATGAGCACTGAAGTTTTTAATAGCTCCAAGACTTAATTCTAAACAGTGACTAATTTACAATATTGAGCTTTTCAGACTCACCTTTAGTTGTCTTTGTAATATATTGCTTCTGTTAAACAGAAGCTGTCTGTAGATGGATCTCCTGTCTAGCTGTGTCAGTGGAGGATGCTGCTACATTTAGCTGCTTCTTCCTCCACCCTCAGCTGCAGGTTGTTGCACACACTGCAGAGCTGAGGAATGTTATGCTGAATGTGTTTAAAAAGGATGTTGTTTGTTTGTTTGTTTTTTTAATAAAAAGTATCTGAATAGAAACCAAGTAAGGTTTTGAAAGGTTTAGTTAAGATGTTAATTTATCTAACAGACATAAGAGAATTTAAATTTTGAACATGAGAGAAATGCATACATAATAGTGCACTTCAATATTAAAGGTCACATGGTTCTTCCTTAGTGGAAAATTAAGAACATTAATCTAGAATGGTTTAATGTACTAGACTTGAACTGTTTGTAAACAAGGCTATAAGAATGTTGTAGGATTCAGCATGTCTGACATGTCTGACAAAGACATGTCTGTCTTTGCTTTTCAAGTTTTTTCAATACTGTTGTGCATTTGCTGGTATCACAGAATGAAGTAAGTGAAATATTAACTGACAGAATGAAGTATATTAATAATGGTGTCAGATGGCTAACCAATAGCTGTAATACCCAATGCCTGCGTAAATCAGCAATTTTAGGGATGAAAGCAATATTCATGTGGTTTTAGGAGAGAAACCTATTTCCCTGACAAGAAAAATTGTTCCTTAGGTTGGCTCCTTAGCCAGAAGTTGTGAACATGATGGCAAATTCTTAGGGTCTGCTTGTTAAAATTCTGTGGTGTTAGTAATAAAAGAAAATTTAATTTATATTGTGTTGGTTTTACTGCGCAAATACTCAATAGTTCTTAAAATATTTATAGTACTTAAACAGCTATTTAGAAGGGTTGAACTAAATAGAGAAATTTGTTTTGTTCTAATTGGCTAGTAGTTTAGAGCATACCAGTTAACTCAGACTACCAATTTAAACTGGGCAAACTCCACTGGCCTAGCTTTGCCAAAAGTGGATGAGGAGTCCTCAGGTAACTATTCTCTTCATCAGTGGAGGCTGTACTTTCCAACTGGGGGATGATGATGTCTTTGCTGGCCTAGCTGTTTTCATGAGAAATATCTGAATATGCCCTAAATAATGTTAACTTTACTGAATAAGTTTCGTGTGTAGAAATAAACGCTTACCAAAGTTAAGACTGGAAGTTTGGGCCCTAACTAAAATAACTAGTTAGTCCTCTGATCAATTCTGCCTTGTAACTAAATAAGCATTGGGGGGGTTGTTTTGTATTTTATAGGTGAGAAAATTGAGTCAGGGAGAGGGAGGGACTCTTATTTCAAGACTACATGCCAAGCCCTGACAAAATTGGTATTACAGCACAGTCCTTAGTTTGTTCCTCTATGTCAGTGGCTCCTGGACATGTTGTGGGTGACTCTTGCTTGTACTGACAGTTTTGTGTATCACCAGGTCCAGTTTTTCTCTTCCACCCAAACTCCGAAATGCCATCGCTTCCACTCCAACCACACAAGTTTAGCAGAGCATATTAGCTGGGGTTCACACCTAACCAGCAGCAAATGTGATGTGATGTGTAATGTGATTATATACAATTAATCACAAAGCCTACATAGCACATTCTGAATATTTATGATAAATAGTTTATTCTTTAATAATCTGTAGACCAGGAAATACTCATTGAAGGCATTTGTAAAAAACTTTGTATAATAGCTGTTAGGGAAATTTTGTAATCTGGTTTTAGAACATACAGGAATAGAAAAAAGGCATTTTTATCTAATATTTTTATCTAATATATTTTTAATGAAAATGTTGCCATTTGGTTAAATTGCTATCATAATGTGGTGGATTTCTTTTGTTCCTGTGCCAGTTCAAAGTATCTATTTTTAGTCTTACTTTGAGAAATATGCCCCTTAATTAATAAATTGCATGTTTATAACAGCCAGATGAAGGAAAATGTTCTAGAAAGTTTGAAAGCTTGAATAATTCCAAATTTGTTCGGTGAGCTGTCTGCCATAATTAAAGCCTTTGAATTACATTTCTTTTTAGTAATTATTGAGATGTTAAATGGATAATCATCTTCTGCCGAAATTCCAGAACTGCATTAAGGTGAGATCTGTGGTGATTTATATATCAGTTCAGCTCTCAGATTCTTTTGTACGTGCTGTTATTGATTGGAATATAGTGTTGTATATTCTTTGCTTCCCAGTTAACATCTTACAGATCTCTCCTTGCCTACAGACTTATTTACCCAGTATTTAGCTGAAATTTATCCAACAGATTCTCGACTGGCTACTGTAATGATTTCTCCATTTACATTTGAAGCATTAGCATGTTGCAGGTGCCCCTAAGCAGTCATTGAAGTTCCCCAGCTGTGTTCAGCTTTGTGCTTGTACCGGCAGTTTAATTAATTTGTTTTTCTGGCATAGGAAGACTCAGATGTGGCCTCCCTCAAATTATGATCCTTATCTGTAATGAATTTTCAGGGAATTTAATTTAAAATGGAGTTCTTTAGGTATTATAGCCCTGTGTTCAACTATTTATTTTGCTAGAAATAATACTAGAATCTCACCAGAGGTAGCCTGAGACATTCTCTTCAGTTGTTAAGCACTAAGCAATTGTATTATAAAAATTACAAAAATGTATAGTGTGAGATAATCATATATAAGTATTTTCTCTTTCTTCCTTCTCAAATGTTGGTTAAGGATATAACTCTCACTCTGTTGGTCTCACAAGGTTCCTGACTATGCATGGTTAGACACCGTCACTAAAGAAAAAAGCAAAACAATTGCAGTGATTAAATCTGCCTATTTTTATTATTAAAAAGGATAAAATTAAGCAAAGAAATTCCATAACTGCAGACAGTGGTTATTTCAGTCACTTCTTTCTGCTCCTCTTTGAAAATGTTTTAACAGAGATTGCTTAACATGAGTCATCTCTCTGGGAAGGTCTTCCATAAATAAAAAAGTATTTCATTTAAAACAGTGACTTTTATCTAAGTGCATTGAGGGCAAGCATTGGATGGGAAAAAGAAATTTGCCTGAAAGTACGGCAGTCCTATTTCATGACACATATAAGCACTGAAAAATTTCCTAGAGAGGTTTTGGATGCCAATCACTGGAAGTTTTTAAGAAGTGAGAAGATAAATGGCAGTCAGGAAAAGGTTTATGGAGGTCCCCTTCCGGTTCGATTCTAGCCTGATTTGCTATGATTATGAGAATTTGGTTACCAGGAGTGGATCTCTTGGGATCTTTTAGGATATGATCCGATTTCAAATTCTACTTTCAAAAGGATCTTCATGGGTTACCTTTGGCAGTAGTGTCAGCGCTGAAGATGCAGTTGACTAATGCAAGGGCAGATGTCTAGTAGCTGTCTTCGTTAGCAAAGGGGAATTGTTCAGACATCTCTATAGCTTCAGTTCTTCCTTACATTGTTTTCTGAGGTTGTTACTAGGTTTGAAATTCTCTTTCAGGTAAATCACTTTTTAATAGAAATGTCATTTTTATCTTTAAAATATTTTTAAAAGTCTTTTTAAAACTAAATACCCCTCTTGAAAAAATCAAAGTCTTCAGAGATGACCACTGATTTTGGAACAACAATTTTCTGCATGTAGGAGAAGAATTGCATAAGGATTGGTAGACAATTAATGAATTCCTCAGTTTGTAATTAAAAGCTTCCTTTTCAGTGGCCATTGATAATATTAAAATACCAAAATAAAGATTTGAAAGTGGCATATCAAATTCTAAATCTTTAAGAAATGTATGCCATATTTTCTGTAGCTTTACTCTACTTTCTGTAGCTTTATACAAAGCACTCACTGTTTTCTTTGTTATGTCATATAGATTTCATGTTGTTTTTTACTTTCATTAATTTGTTTTTAACGACAATACAAAAATAGAGAAGGAGTGTTTGAGGAGAAGGAAAATGTTATCTTTTTTTGGTGACCTTAGCAAACTAATTTTCTGAATCCCTAAGAAAACGGACATTGTCATGTTCTTCTTCAACTAAGTGCGTCTTGGGGTTCTTACCATAATTTCCTCATAATGTTGTCTTTGCTGGGTGTAATGATGAAGATTCCTGACCTGTGGCGTTTAGACTGTGAGCAAAAGAGACATGAACATAGAAAATTAAGTAAATGGCTTGGATCATTGAGGAACGGACACAAATGGAGACACGAAGAGACAGACAGAGGCTACTGCAGCCTTCTGTGGTAGCTCCGCATGTGTCTGAGGGCTGGTGTGTAGGTTTGCCAGGCAGGGCTGAAAGGGGGTTAACTGGGAAGTTTCTGTGCAGACTGGTGTGGAGACAGCAGGAGAATGAATGGATAGAACAGGGATTTTCACCTTTTCCAGACCTCTGTTTAGTGATCTGAAGCCTACTGAGAAAAGGCTTGCTTTTTCTTTGTTACCTTGCACGGACACCAATGGAGTAGTCTGTGGAACGCAGTTCGAAAATCACTAGGTTAGAAAGAGGAGTGGAAGTTACGAAGAAGAAAAAAAACCCTGGAGGCTGAGGATTCTTTTGACGTGATGTAGTCATTTACATTAATTACAGGCACTTATTTTAATGCTGATATTCCATTTTTATTCAGTTGTTAGGAAGGCAGAAAACAAAAAGGAGTGTTTTGGGGAGGGCAAGTGATGGTAGGGCAGGAAGACTAGCTAATTCTTATTCTTCTGTTGGCTCCTGCTTAGCAATTCTCCAAGCCCACCAGGGATGAAACAAGCTTGCTTTGCAGCAATGCTAATGTTCAGATTTTTGTAAGAAAGCTCAGATGGGGAGCTAGGAATCTGCCTCTTCTGCAGGCAGACTCCAATTTTCAAAGCCATGCAAATGGAAGAAGAAAACTGTCTTTGGAGTTTCATTTGGATGCCTTCAGATTACTGTGGTGTGTTATTTACTGAAAGCTAAAAAGTGGTTTCTAGTTCTCTCTGAGACTGAAACGCATCCTAAAATTCCTTATCAAAGATGCAGCTGAATACTCACATGCAGTTGTTACCTTTAGTACATCAGCTACACTGATTACCTTATGTTCCTTATAAAACATTGCCAGTGAAGCATCAGTGTACTTCATCAGATGGGATTGCTTACACATGCACAAAGGCAACATAGTTTTCAAACATGGTGAGTATTTGTTCCAAAGATCAATGTCAATTTTCTTAGCAGCCAAGCTAGCAAGTTGGCATGCCTTTGACCAAATCCAAAATCTCACAAGGAGAAGACGATGGTTTTGTTTACGTGTCAGGAAAGCACTGAAGATGTATAACCGGCCAAAAACCACAAGGAGAATATTAAACAGCTTACTTTGTTTGCTCACTAGGCTCCAGTCATTAAAGACTTGGCACCTTCAGAAGCAATCATTGCCAGAGGGACAGTAAGATGTATTGCTGGGAGACAGCAAAGCTATATTTACGGGGTATTTGCCCAAACTGTCTGCTAGTGGCCAGCAGGGCAGGAAATGAAAGCTGAAGCCCAAAGTTTGTAAGTCCTGACAAATCCTGCTGCTTGTCCCTCACTGGAGTCCATCTTTTCGTCTTAAACATCTGGGCCAGTTGTGGGTACATGCAGAACCTGGAGCTTGGTGTAGATAATCTGAGGAGGTTAGCCAAGGCACTCCTCCCCTATGGGGAGGCTGAGGAGAAGAACCAGGTTTCAATCTCTCAGTGGTTTTGTCCTTCCATGCTCAGAGGAGTCTGATGGATGGATGACTTTCCATATTCTCATCTTGGTCCTTTTTTCAGAGGATGGCAAGCAATGTACTCAGATTTCTGAAGAGTTTCGTTTCTTACCAAAGAAACTAAGCTATTGTGGGTCCAAAGAAAAGGTTTTCTTGTGGCCTAATAGTCGGTTAGTGAGGTAGGGAGTGGAGAGTAGGAATAAATCGTTGCTGATCAAGTGGAGAGAGATTATAAAAGGAGCTATGGTGAGGCCAATGTTGTTGTATGTACTCATAAATGATTGGGAAAAGAAAGAACATTTCCTGATCATCCTTTTTTACTGATTCAGGAGAATAAAGGCTAAAACTGAGAGAGAATCTTTCACTGTCATGTAACTAGGCAGTAAAATAGCTGTTGACTTTCAGAATTAATAAATACAGAGTAATGGACATGCTTAAAAAGTCTAAAATTCATGGTGAAGGGCTCTAAATTAGCTGTTCTCACTCAGGAAAGAATTTCTCAATTTATAGTGGATAGTATTAAATCATGTCCATTTTAATCCTATTTATGTATCATTTGCCTGAAAGATCCGCTGCAGCTTATTTAGTATTGTTCCCAACTAATGCACTGATGGCTGTCTTGAGCTGTGAGGTTGGCTGAATCTAGAACTGGAGGGAAACCTGGAGATCAAGGGCTGGAAAGTTTAAGAGATCATCTAGTTCAGCAGTAGGGTAGATGAGTTATACCTAGATTATTCCAGAGGGATTGTATTTAACATGTTCTTAAATGCCCAAAAGTGAGACTTCCAGAAGCTCCCTTGTTTAAGCCTGTTTCAAACTTTAATTAGCTGTTATGAGTTTCACTCTCCATTACTGAAAAGTAGGTTGGTTCCATCCTAGCATATCTGCAGTGTACATGCAGAAATATTGGTCTCCATCCTCTTTAGAATAATCTTTTGCCTATATAAAGATTGATATTACATTTCCCCCCGAGTCTGATCTCTCTGAATTTGTCAAACTCAATTCCTTCAGCTTGTCTTCATAGGTAATATTTTCTGAATTGCTGACATTGCTTCCATCTGGATTGTCCCCTCTGGATTCTCCCCTGAGCCTAACAGTTTAAAAATATTCTGAAATATTAGAAAAATCAAATGTCTAAGACAAATATGTCTTCAGGTCGTTTAACTTCAGCTGACTAAAGGACTTTCATTTGTTTTTCACTGAGTTAAGCATAGTCTCATTTCAAGCTCTTGTTTTGGATGCAAAGTCCTCCTTTGCATTTCATAACTTTTTGTATCCAGTAAAAAATATACAAGACCAGGAAAGTCCTATTTTTATTTTGACTGATATCCTGTTGGCTCTGGATGATGTATTTCATTTATAGGTAGCATAATCATAAATATCAAGTCCATCTAAAGAAGGAGGAGTAAGCTTATTCTGTGCTGCTGCTTTTGAGTATTTTGTTTAAAAATTCTTCAAGGCATATTTGATAGACTGCAGTTCATCATATTTAATATTTTTCCCTAACAGAGTTTTATACGGAAGAGGGAAACATGAGGCGGCTTTATCTTCAGAAACTTCACTTTGAGCCACTGGTCCCTCCTTAGGAATGTGATTTCCTCCTAAAAGAAGATTTTTTTTTTCTTTCAGAGGGTCTTTCAGCTCTTTCTTTTTTTTCTTATTTTCCTTTTTAGTGTTCAAGATTTGATTAAGGTACAGGCTATTACAGAAGTGCCCTAGAACATGCCAGCTAAAGTCTACTTGTTTCTCTTAATAATGATGAGCTAATTAAACTCATCCATCAAAATCTATTACTGCTAGCAGTTTCTGCAAAGACCACTTCTATGAGGATTGGATTGTGAAAGGAGCTTCTCAGTCTTGGCCTTTGTCAAGCAGTAGCTCAATTTTGGAGGCCTTGCAGGACTCCTTCCTCGTTGCAGGAGAAATCAGGAACATGGAGCCAGATGTTTTCTCCCCATAGTTTGTGACTATAGTATGCACACAGACCGAAGGATAGGTAACATTCATGGCAGATCTGTAACATCCTTTTCAGTGAAGAGGGGTTTTTCACATGTTTCTGTTGTGCAGAGTTTGAGTTTATTGGGAATGTGGTACAGAGTGAGTTTAGTAGATTAAGACTTCAGTATTCACTGCATGAGGAAACCTTCACTTTCCAGTGGGTTTTCAGGCCTGCAAGTACAGTGAGCAGAAAGATTTTTGACCAGAAATAGGGTCAATCTGGTGATGTTACCTTCCCTGTGGGTTGATGTTACTGTTTATATTAGTCCTGACCAACTTAGTTTTGCATTAGCTTCATTACAGAGCACTCTGGAGAGCTGGGGGCTAGTGACTTGTCCATGAGCTTGCAGGAAACATTCATTCTGCCCCAGAACTTGGCGATCCACAGGTCTTGCTAATCTACTCTCAGCCCCTAAAATAGTAAAGCTACGTGTTGGTTTCAGTATCTTCTGTTCTTCTGTCTAGTACTGTGGCTGGATCTATACCTTTCATAGCTGTTTTTTGGAAGGCTGCAGACATGAACCCAGCCATCCTTGACAGAAAAATAGGAGAAACTTTCTAATATAATAAGCCCAGCTCTGGCTTATGTGCTGATGAAAGGCTCATGCAATCCCTGGAGAGCTGCAACAAAAAAATGATGATAAAGGCAGCAGCATGAGACAACACTACAGACAACAGGCCAAGGAAGAAGACTTGCAGGGGAGGAGGAGAACTGTTATTCCTTCCCTGGATTCCTCACTATTACATTGTGTGGCAGTGAAAGCAGGCAGCTGCGATGAGTCTGGTGTTGCTATTTACTGTCCTGAGATTTCTTTCACTTGCTGCTTTAACAAGCGCTCTTGATCATTACTGGCTTCCCTCTTTGCTGAAGGAGCCAGGAGACATTGTGAGGGCAAAGATGGGGTGGGAGACTGAGGATCCAGGTCAGCACTTGAACAAGGGTGAACGATGCTGGCTGGCAGTGCTGCAAGGGCAGGAGCCATGCAGTGGCAATGCAGGAGTCTAGCTTCGGAGAAGCCAGGCAGCCAGGCCTGATGCTGCCAGGGACCTGCAGTTCTGCCTCAGGAGGAGGTGTGAGGTGGTCAAGAATGGGCTAGAAATGCTGGCTTGGGTTGCTCTCTCCTATGGTGGTAGGTACTGCCCTGCAGAGCAACACCAGATCTACACAGTGCAACTGAATTGCACAGCACTTTGACTCTCAGGGCAGGCAGGGGAGTCTGCCGCAACACAGCCCTGACCTGCATGGTACTTAATTTGTCCTGCGAGTCCCTGAACGATCCGGGATCAGGAGGGTTCAATCTTGCCATCATCCAAAGAGTGACACAGTTGCATCCCAGTGTCAGCTCAGAAGGGTTTGCTGTCTGCCCTGTCGTTCTACTGGGAGCCAGTGACTCCAGTTCCTTCTAGCATTGTCGTTCCTCAACTTCAGATCTCTGACACTTCGCACCTAAAAATGACACATGTATCCATAGGGGCATGCCGCTTTCTTGACTTTCTCCCAGTCACACTCTGGACTTTAGTGTCTGGAAATTTTTGTTAAGCAACTGCTTACCCTCAAATCAGGTGGTTATCTTTAGGGCAAGATATTGCATTAAAAATATAGGTGATTTTGTGTGATTAAGTTGTCTACATGTAGTTTAGAATTGCTTAAAATAGGTAAATCTAGTTTGTGCAGTTCCCACTCAGGTGAGATACTGTAATAAAGTACTGTTTGAAATCCCAGCCCTTGCCTTTATTTAGCCTGTTCTCAGGAAGGATAAGCCAGCAGAAGCAATGACAGTTCTATCTTGTAAATCACAAAATTTTATTGATGCTGATATCCATTATGGTACATAAAATCCTCCAAGGTCCTTACTGAATATTAAAAAAATCTGCTGCCCTTTTAGGAGTTAATGCACATTAGGTGCAGTTTTTAAAAAGGCATTTAGAGCCCTTTGGATACCTCTCAGATTGTATCAGGTGCACAGTAAATGGGGTGCAGAGATTATGTAAGATGCAATTTACAGGGAATATGGAAAATGGAATGACCCTTTGTACGTTCTTTTTTTGCCTTGTCTCGGACAGGGAGCTTGGGGAGCGGTGTGGGATACTTAGAGGATGACAAAGTGATATACCAGAAAACGCAGTAGGCGTTAAACTATGGGCCTTGAATTCAAGTTTGTAGGTGTGTGCCCCTCAAACCGGTTATTAGACTTGTCCCTGTGCTCCTGTCCTATACCTTACCCTCCCATGCTTCCCAAAGAAAGGGATTTAAAAATTCAGGTGTGTAATGCTACTGACACAATGGTTGGGAGCAGCTTCCCATAGCCTCAGGTTCTGGCTTGCATGTGTAATCTCTGTTAGCAAGTCTTTAGTGCCTATTTGGTCATGAAGGGATATGTAGAGACCAAATGAACATACAGCTGGGGTTAGTGCCTTGTTACCCATGTACATCCCCATGTCCTATCCATAGCTTTTAAATACCTCTTAGCATATGCATTTATGGCTGTTCACAGCTAGTTTCATGTGACTGTATTTGGAAGGGCAGCTTTTCCTTTGGTCTATTTCTGCTGGTCATGTGTTTCCTGATGCCTAATGTGAGCCCTCTGGACCTATTTGTCCCCAGTGGGATGTTACAGACTTTGCTTTAGAGGAGCGACTGCAAGCAGTACAGCTATGTTGCTGCCTGGAGTCTTGTCACCTTCAGTGGGACACCACATGATGGAGGCTGCAGTTTTCTTTAGCAACTGCGCATGTGCCTGGTTAGGTCATTGCAATGCCTGTGGACTGGAGGACAAGCACAGTAAGGGCTGGCCTGTTCTTCTCCGGACCGTGGTCATGGACAAGGTCTAGTTTTGTGTCTGAAGTCAGCGAGATTCTGAACAGAGGGAAAGCCTCCTTCTCTGCAGCTTGGTTTGCAAGACCTGGCTGAAGGCTTGATGGTCTTGTCTCTCCCTTCTTACGGCTTTGGCTAAATATCACCCACAGTAAAACTGAAGCAAAGGTTCAATCAGGGCAGGGAGGGAAGCAGATGACATTGACCAAGACTGAGTTTAAAATCTTTTATTATTTAGCTTTGCCAAACAGATAATGGAATCTGAAGTCGATTTGCTCAAATGTTTTGAAGTGGATGCCACCCCTGCCTGAGACAAAGATGGCTTCAGTGACAGCAGGGACCCTTGGGTTATGGCAGTGGTTCGAAAGAACACTTTAATTTCGTATGCAACAATGTAAACTTCAAAAATAGTAAACTATAACCTTTTTTCCCTTTTTACATAGCATGTGATCTATCACAGATAGAAATTTAATGGCGAACCAAAATCGCGTAAGTAAACATCCTGGTGCTTACAAGTTTCATAAAAAGTGTTACATTTGATGTAAATATCTTACATTTTTAACTCTTAACACTCACAATTATGGAGTAAAAGCAACTGGCGATTCACCCCCTTAGTCCATATTCTCAGACTGTACAGTAGCAACCACGTTCTTGTCAGCTCCATTGCTCATTTTCAGTCAGATTTTTCCACACATGACCAAGATTCCCCTTTTTTCACACTAATGTTAATCAAGTGCAGCTCCACACAGGGGTAAAGCCTGTGCAAGTGAGAAGAGAATCAGGTCTCCTGGGTGCAAACTTGCAGCCCCCTGGACCGTGCGTCCCCACAGAAGCCACAGTGCATATGGGGGGGGGGGGCATGTCCTGATGCCGGTGGGAATTTGGGGTCCCCTGGGGCTGCAAGCCTGGGCTCTGCATTGCAAGTGTCTTGTGGTGGGACCTGGTCCTACATGGATAAAGATAAGAGTTCTGTAGAAGGCACTGGATTTCTCTTGCATGATTTTAAACATGGACTACAGTCATGTGCAGTATAAGGAGATCTGGGCTCTAGATTGCTCCCCCTCTAGCACTTTAGTGCAAGCATTTTAACACTTGAATTTTCATCTGGTTCTAGTGTAATGTGCTCATCTACACAGAGTGATTTCTAAACCTCCTTCTCTCTGCTCTTCCCCCCACCTTCTTGTTCCCAAAAAGATTCTCTTTTGGTTCCTTGAAAACTTTCAGAGTACAGCTCTGGTCAAAAATAAACATGTGATGTAGCATAGCATTTGTTTCTTTTAAATCACAGTGTGCAATGCATCATTCAGTACCTAATGTTCAAAATGTCTGCCCTGCTTCTCATGAAAATCAATCTTTAAAATAACCTATGCAAATATATTTTGACTATATATTACATTCATTTAAAAAGAGAGTAGAGGTTCTTGGTTTGCAGTTTTTTTTCAGTGTACTACTTAAGTGAAAGGTCTGATGTGAAAAAAGTACAAGCAAACTGGACATGCCAAGACTTGATGCCTTAGATGGTGATCATATCAAAACTGTACAAGTATGTACACCATGTTGGACAGGTGTGCTTCTTCCAAAGAAAAGACCTTTGCATCATCATATATAAGGTTAACCACAGAGTTTTGGTAAAAAGAGCATTTAATGAGCAAAGGATGACATGGAGGGGCGAGTTCTCCGGCTTTTGTTAGGCAGTCCTGACACAATGTCTCCATTCCCTTCAGGGATTTCTTCCTTCTTCCGGACTTTGAGACGTGTGAGGAGCTTTATCACCCAGACGTCCCATTCCTCTGGCAAGAGCAACAGGAGGAAGCCCAGGCCAATAATGACGATGGCGATTACTCGGACACTATTGAAGACAATTTCACTCATGTAGTGATCAACAACTGTATGGGACATTGAACTGGTGTTATTATGTGGGACAAAGCATTAGGGCAGTATTCCCTTCCCCCCCCCTCACCTCCCCGACTCTGAAGGCTGGGCTGAGGTGCTGGATATGGTGCACAGGAGAACATGGCCATGGAGGAGATGGGGGTGGGGAGCCTACTCTTACTCCTGGTTTAGCCCAGAGCAGGATACAGCTCAGTTCAAAGCAGACAAAATTTGCCTGTGAGCGCAGGAGACAACAGGGGATGTTCCCTGGAGCTGCATTTGTTGTCCATGGTAGCATCTTCTCCCTCATTCACCAACAAGCCCAGGGACTCCTGCTGATGTCCAGGTATGCAGAGAAGGGGGCCTTTCCCTTCCCTGGCACAGCAGCTCCTTCCTGCAATAACAAGTTCTCCCTCTGCTTGCCCTGCTGAGCAAGAAGCTCAGGGCAGACTGAGCCATGCAAGCACTCTGGTGTATGGTACCAAAGTCAGGCATTCATCCCTGATGATTTAAGAGCCATTAGCATTACGTTTGAATGAGAGAACACTGCGTTGTCTTTGTGTTCATTATTAACTCTATGCAAAGATATCCAGAGAGCGCTCCCTAATTGCTGTGCTGTGACTCTTGACATGATTGCTAGCATTTGTCAAGGTCTCCCATGTGCCTCTGGAGGTGTGACAGCTAATTCAAAATGGTAGGTGAGCATCTGCCTGAGCCACTTCTGTGTGCATGGAGTCAGTGCAAAGCTGGGAGCTGCCGCCCCCACCAAGACACTAGTTGAGTGTGCTGGATTTAGGTGTCTTTGGTTGGGAGAGGTAAATGAGGTCCTCGCTCTGGAGTGGTTTTTTCTCACTCCTGCGACTACCCACAGAGCCTCAGGAGACCAACCTTCTTGCTGGCAGCATCTGGAAATCCCCTGCTCTATTGTACCTCCCTGGGGATGCCAGCTGTCCTGTTTCTGCCTCCAAACATAGCCTGGGTGCACGGGGAGCTCTGCACAGGGTGGCACGGCACATCAGCAGTGCCAGGGCATCCTTTGCCAAGGGATTCTGTGTGAGGACCAGGGAAGCCAGCGGCAGGGTGCCTTCGCCATGGCTGGGAGGCTCCACCGCCGCCTGCTAGCATCTGGGGGAGGTGTCAGGAGGTGATGCAGATGTGCCCTCCCCTGCCCGGCCCTCTTAGTCCCGTAGTCTCTTGGTTCTCAGTGGTTCAGAAAACGGTCAGAGAAATGTACCAGGCTGTGCCCAAAATCAACTTGGCCAGTTTTCTTGATAATCCTGGCACTGTTAAGCACCTGCTATACTACTTACCCAGGGCAAGAAGAATTACTGATACACATTTGCAGCTCTAAAACGTAAGCAATCTTATTGCTTTGAATTTAGTATTAAGCCTGCCCTAAGGAAATCATTAAGAATGACTTCTGCTTCCTCCATGAGTTTTCATCCCAACCCAGAGATGAGTGACTTCAAACCTACTTTATTTTTCAGTATGCTAGCTTCTTCAAACAGTCAGTAACTTTAAAAGAAATTACAGAAATAATGAATTTTCATGTGTTTTTGTACAATACAAATTTAACCCTAAAGTATACATTTTTAATCAGTGTCATCTTCATAAGTTTTCAAAGAGAAGATGCAAAACATGTTTATTAAAGCTATTTGTTTATATACCTATTAGATATTTGAAAGGCCACAGATTTTGTGTATTTGCTAAGATGCAAAAGCCAGAAATTCTTACCTGCATTTACTGGGACACTCAGTACAATTCCAAGAGATATCAAGGTGGGGTACGTAATAGCAATTCCAAAGTTTAATAGAATATTGAATGCTGAAGAAAGAAAGAAAATCACCTTTTATTATTAGATTCACAGTGAAACCGGGAAAAAGAGACTGTCACCTGAAAAATGCTGAGTTATTCCCCCTGTACATTGTCCACATAGGCTGCACATTAACTCCTGCTAGTATTCCTGGAAGTTACCTGTACACAGATGTTTGTCTGCTGCATGTCTATCTGTCTGAGGCATTGCTATTTCTAGCAGACTGTATAGCCCACCGGGGTCCAGCAGCAGGATCAGGATGAGGTTTGGATATTTTCTCTCTCTTAGCGTTAAATGATAAAGCTTGATTCCTGGGCTATTCCCAATTTCTATACTGATCCCCTTTTCCTGCTGAAAGACTAAATATTTTTCATCTAGGAGATTTCAGCCAGACAGGCACTTCTCTCTGGATACTTCTTATGAAAAAAGCTGTCTGCAGCTGCAGGTGGAACATATTGTAACTCTAACCCTCTTCCTCACAGGAACCTGGTAAATATCATTTCACTGTGATATCGTACACCATTCGTGGAGTGTCCTATGACAAATTAGGAATTGCTTTGGACCAAATGCACCCTTGATCTATGGTATTTATCTCTAGCAAAGTCACAAGAGCCTCACCAGTACAGAATATGTCAGCAGCTGGGGCTCTGATTGATTTCTAATAAATATATACCTATATCACACATCCCAGTGATCACCTGCCAAATTCTGCACTATTTCCTTACAGAAAACTTCCATTTAGTCCACTTATAAGTAAACTGGAGATACTTCTGGAGTCAAACAGGGTGACTGCTTAGGGTAAAAGGCACTGCACTGTGATGCTGGACAGGGATAGAAATGCACTATTTCCAGTTGAAATTAAAGGAACAGTTTAGGAGATGTGATGCCATTAACCAGTTTAGAGACCAACTGCGGCGCCAGAGTCAACACACATGGTTTAGCAAGGAACAGCACCCCATTTCTGATGATTATGAATCATCAGACCCTGGATTTAGCATCCCGCCCAAGCTGAGGTCCTTTGGTGGCAAAGTAGCAGCAGCTGAAGTAAGAAGTGCCACCTACCAAATTCCCATCAGTGCTATGTGATGCTAAATTTTCTAAAGATTCCTACGCTTTAGGAGCCATTTGCTATTACTGAAGTCCCCAGAGGTGCTGGAGGTTGGCCTTGACTGGCCCAGCCAGTGCCTTGATTACCTGTGGAATACTGATGAGCGCATGGTGACACCCCTCCCTGACGAGCTCCTTCCCATGACAGCACAGGCAAGCATATTTGTCCCTGTGACACTTCACAGGTAGGAGTTAGAACAAACTTTGCAGTTTAGTCTCACAGCATGGTCTAATGAAAGCCATGATACTTTGGTTGGTGACAGCCAAACCGAGGCCGTGTAAGAGTGGAC
Source organism: Apteryx mantelli (assembly GCF_036417845.1). Classification (NCBI taxonomy): domain Eukaryota; kingdom Metazoa; phylum Chordata; class Aves; order Apterygiformes; family Apterygidae; genus Apteryx; species Apteryx mantelli. Next base: position 58,403,437 of record NC_089980.1, on the reverse strand, counting down.
CTTCTGCATGATTTCTCAAGCTAAAACAGGTTCAGAAATAGAGAAGACAGTTCCTGTATGTCAGAGATATACAGCTTGCCTCAGTGGCTGGTTTCTGGCACACTCTCTCACCCTTGAGCATTACAAACATCTGACATATACTTACTCAATAAGAGAATTGAAAATCCGCAAAGGTTTCCCCAAGGAATGACATCGAAAGAGCTCCAGTATTCCACTTTGGTAAAATAAAGGATGACAGGAATACAGGTAACGAAGAGGACATTGAAGACAGCTAACACAGACAGAAATAAGGCGGCTTCTCCAAACTTAGCACTGCCCAGAAGAAGTTTGAATAAAACCTGCAAGAGAAGAACACACGGGCTTGTTTAGCTCTCTTGTACCTGCTGTCACTTAGTACCACTCCTGTGGCAGGCTGGCACCCACAGCGCCTGGCGCCCTGCTCAGGGCAGAGGGACTGCACGTGGAGTGGTGCTGGGCTGCACATACGTAACAGCGTTGGCCAGACACCTGTGACTGCTATTAGTGAAGCTCTGCCCAGCGGCTCGTGTGCCGGGGACTTCTTGCTCTGGGTGCTCCCCTGCACATAGATGGGGGCAGCTGCCAAGCAAACCCCGTGTGAAGGAGGCTCGGTGGGTTGTTACCAGGACCCGGCATCTCCCAACAAGCCTGCAAGCTCTGTGGCTTGGGTGAGTGGGCTGGCAGGGGCACCACTGCCAGGGATGACAGGCTGCTCTGAAGGGATTTCCCTTTGCCCCTCATTCCCTTTGCTTTGACTTGCCTGTCAATCAATCCCCTTTAATTGGGAGGATTTTTTTTCTGTGATGTGAATCTCCTCCTCCTCCTAGACACTGGATGGAGAAACGCTTCCCCAGGCTATACTGAGAGGTGGGACTTGCCTTCCCTCGGGTGCTCTGCAGGGCCACCAGGTGAAAGGCTCATGGCTTGATGACTGTTTACAGTGTATTTTTTAGGAAGTAAATGAGGCTTAAAGCCTCCAAGTTTTACATTAACTTGTAGCATGCCCAATTTTTTCTGAAGAAGGAAGGGCCCTGCTACCTTGAAGAAGCAGGCTGTGATAAGAGTAATATTTTGGTGTACTTTACTGATCGGGGTTGCTGAGCTGGCGACACCCTCTTGCGAGAGGCAGACTGGCCTGAGCCTTACCAGGGCCCGACATCTCGCCCTCAGCGAGAGCAGCAGGGCTGGGATCGGCTTGTCCCCAAAAGGCCGATACTGCAGCAACCAGACAGTCCAGAGCTCATTGATGGAGTGATTAGGGGGACTGCAAAGAGTGATTTAAAAGCTTTGGTTTGCTAATAAGGAATAGGAGAAGAGAGAAAGAGAGGAAATAAAGAATGTGAGTAGCCCATCTGGGGCACCCCTGCTGCCTCATTCCTCAGCTTGTGCTGGGATCTGCATGAATTTTCCACCACAGACCTGCAAGGATCTGGTGGATCCCATGTGCTCCAGGCACAGCCTTCCCTGACACGTGCTGCAAATGGAGACTGGCGATGGATTGTGATTTACTGTTTCATTCTGGGATGCCAGCACCCCTTTTCCTGTTTTGCATGGTCAGGGTCTGCTGTCTCTTCCTCATGTCTAACTAGACCACCTCAAGCAAGTCTAGCAGGGCTGCTACCAGCTCCCTTTTCTTTTTTCTTTTTTTTTTTTTTGGTGAATTGTATCTGTCTGGCCCAGCACAGTGATGCTTCAGGAGGAGGGAAGCAGAACCAGCTACACAGCCATAACTGGCCGGTGCAGCTGCATTATAGCACAAAATGTCTTGACTGCTGGTTATTCCTCATTTGCCACCTCAGGATGTTGCCATGGCCCTGGCTACAGGCATGGAGGCAGCTGGCAGAGGCAGCCTGACCTGTCCATGTCTGGAGGAGGTGTGCAGGGCGGGCTGTATGAGGAGCTGGTACTGCTCCATCCAGTGTAGCTTGCTGGACACTTACACCTGCCTGCCCTTTTAGCATGCGCTTGCATTGAACTTAGAGAAATTGAGTCAAACTGCAGCAAGCAAGGCCAGTACAGCCACAGCAGCATGGCTTTTGTTTCAGCTGCCCAGCTCCATGTGTCCTCAAGCATAGGAGGATACACCCTGCTGTCACCTCTCCACGCCTGGACACTGCTTGCACATGGTGGAGCAACCCCAAGACCCCTGACCCCAGGGAGCTGTGGTGCCACAGGAAATGGGGCAGAGCCAAGCTCTAGCCTTGAATAAGTATTTTCTTTGCCTTCTGGTGGTGTTTCCTCAAGTCTGGAGGGCCATGTTTCTGCCTGACCTTGGAAGGAAATGCTGTTTTAGAGGAAAGAGCAATATGAAACTCCATGAGTTCCCTTGTTTAAGGCTATCTGAAAAAGCGAGTGGAAAGCAGTAGAGCACCGTGCTGAGGGATGAACCTGGCTGCTTCTCAGTTTGGTGGATCTCCCTGGACTGCCGGGGTTAATGCTGCAGCACTTAGCTGGCCTATTTGCCTTGCAGTTCATCAGACCAGATGGAGATATTGACACCTCTTCCCAGTGTACACATCTGAGCTAGGGTTGATGAACTGCACCCTAAAAGTGCTCATTTCTCTCTGCGGACAATGGCTCTGAGTGCCATGAGCAGCACAGAGGCAAATACATAAGCATGTGCTTTGGATTTTAAGCATGTGATTATTTCCTTGATTTTCATAGGCTATGTATGCTACTGAATGAGGACTGGCCAAGGGAGGTAATGCGGTGACTTGAAAAAGAAGCTATGATTTTGCTAAATCTCTTGCAGGGCACTTTCAGAGTGTGTGATTAAATCCAGCAGCCTCATTTTTCAAGAAGCGCAAGACATCTGTAATGCCTCCTGTGGGCACTCTCCCCAAGGAGCAGGCATTTTTACCCAGAGTGAGGGCAGAAGCCAAAGTAAGTGAATACCTGAGCCATTTATAGTCATTGTGTTTATGGCAGAGATCCTCAAAGAAGGGCATGTGGCAATGAACTGCACGAAGTGAGACGGGAGCAACTGAAGTCAATGACAGGGGGTGACTGGCATCTCTCTGGGTGAGGAGACCCCGATGTATTTACCTTGTAGAGAGCAGACGTTGAGGCAGAGCCCACCACCAGGGCTATCCCAATAACGGAGTGGCTGTGAAACCCATCAGCGTACGTCATCATAACTATTCCTGCAATAGCAAATATAGCAGCCACGATCTGGGTGGAGACAAATAGAAAGCAAGTGTTACTGAGCAACCTTGCCATGGGAAAACACGAGGGTGGCTTTTCATGAGAGGGCAGTATTTCTGCATCATCTGCTCCTGCCCTTTTTTACCAGGAAAGCTGCAGCAACCCTAGGCCCGTCCCAGCAGAGCCAGTGCTGGCCCCCCGCCTGCCGCTTCCCTGGTGGGCTGCGGGCCTGCCTCAGGGCAGCAGCGACGGAGAGGCGGCATCAGGGCAGCTTGTCCTTGGTGTCTTGTCTCTCTGACTGCTCTGAAGAGGGGATTTCATCTCTGCCGCTGAGTGTCCCCTTGGCCTGGTCCTGCAGTGTGTGTGTGACTGTAACACACGAATGCAAATTCCCTGGTGCTGCAGGAACGACTCTGAATCCTGAGGAGGTTTTGGTGGAAAAGGCTTGTTGAAATAAACAGGGAAATAAAACTCATGTAGCTACTTTCAGGTTCAGCCCATCAGCCATCTGACATGGGGAAGAAGCAGGATGGGCTGAGGGAGGTTTAGCAGGCACAAGAGTTTATAGACATTTTGGTCCATCACCACCTGCGGCTGTGGCCCAGACCAACTGCACTATTTCTGCCAGGTGAATTTCACCATTTTCAAGGTGTTGCAGTGCCTCACTGCAATGAATACGAGTACGACTGAGAGGCCTGGGCACACCTGAGCCTCCGTGGGCTTGGGTGCCTGAGGGGCACTGGGCCAGTAGCTTTTTGGTGGCTTCTGTGCTCGTTGGACATGGAGATGTGGTTGCAGATCCCAGCCTGTGAACGCACAGCCAGCATTGGCTGGGAGCGAGGGACAGGCAGTGGCCTGGCTGGGCGCTTGGCGGTGAGCGCGGGGGCAAGGACAGAGTGGAGGGGGAGGCAAGATCAGGGTATTTGCAGACACAGGGCTCTGTTTTGGGAAGAAAAACTTGGCCAGTTCAAGACCTAGAAGGAAAAGGATGGGAAAATAAGCTAATCCCCAGCCTAAAGGTTTGCTAACTTTGCTTCCCCAACATTTTGGTAGTGTTTTCTAAATAGTGTGGTTAAAGCACAAGCACAGAGCCAGGGTGAGAAGTAGAGGCAGAGGTGTCATTTCGGAGCAGAGAGAGAGGCTCAGTCGTCCAGCTTGACCCACAGCAATGCTCGAGGTGGTTCGTCCAGGGACCGGTATCATTTGTGAAGGAGGGGAACAAGCTACCTCTGAGATTTTCCTGTCAGCATGAGACCCCTGGCTTTCCTGCGACTGTCCTGCCAGATGCCTCAAGCCCCTCCAGGTGGTACTTCTGGATGACAAGACCTTTCAGCAGCCCCATCCTTGCTGTGGCTCTGCAGCCATGCAGGGACACCCTGCCTAGACCACAATCTCTTTGGCCATGCAGTCGCAGCGATGTTTCTAAGATGATTGGAATAAATTAGTTTATTCTGGCTGATAGCTAGTTCAATGCCAGCAAACCCTCTCCTGGGGCCAGACCTAGGTTATGAGTCCCACCACAGGCTGCTGTTGCCTGCACATCCAAGAGCCTTCTCTCACTGCCCTGCTTCAGTGCCAGAGATTCTGGGGCTGCTGTGAAGTCGCAGCGGGAAAGACCATGTCCTGAACACTGCTACTACCAATGAGAAAGCTGCTGCAGGGAGATCCCCTTTAGCAACTGCAGGTCCCCACCACAACCCTGTCCCATCAGCTGCAGCTCGTTCCCCAGGCTGAGCCGGGGCAAGGTCTGGGTGACATGCAGCTGTCCGAGCACATTCGCTGTCAGTGTGTCCTGCAGCGAAAAGGGGATGGGGAAGCACCCTAGGCTGATTGGACCAGCACAGCCAGCTGGACCAGGCTGAGGTAGGTGAGCTCTGAAATCAGGTTACAGGACTTCTGGAGATGTGGGGCCATTTCATCACCCCCAAATCAGCGCTACAGCATGTAACAGGCCGCAGCAGAGAGCAGGAAAGCTGAGATCCTGGGTGATCCGGCATCAGGATGTGGCAAGAGGCAGAGGGATGCTGGAGCATACAGCTGTACAGTCAAATTTTGAAACTTGGGGTCTGAAAATGCTCCTGTAAAAGCTTCCACAGAAAATCATCAAGCAGGCAGCTCCTGCACACTGATACCAATGTCTGCAATCCCTCTTAGGGGAAAATGCCCCATTTTTGCAAAAAAGATGTACTTTCCAAAGGCGTTTCTGTAGAATGGCATAGAAGTATAAGGGTTGAAAAAAGGCAAAATCAGCAGAAAAATACACTCCCTGGAAAATACAACTTTTAATGATTATTATCTCAGTAAGAAGGGGTTTGAGTCTAGAAATTGCTGCACAAGATGCTGAATACACAGAGCTGAGGGTTATGGAGGAGCAGGATTTCCCTCACCCTGTTCAGCCCCTCACAGGACAAAGTCTGTGGGCAGCACATTCGGAAGATGCTGAATCCACACAGCAGTTTGCAGCCCAAATGATACTCAAAGGATTTATGACCTGATTAGAGCTGAGCCAGATCCAAACTGCAAAGACTGGGTGTGCACATTGCTGAATTTCGGGAGGTTCAGATAAGGCATCTTGGCTTGCATCCCTGTCTGCATAGGATCTTTCCACACACAGCTGCAGTGCATCCATTTCTAATGGAAAGCATGGTATCTGTGCAAGTAGGCCCTGCAGTCCTAGACAGGCTTCTTTTCTTAAGGCAAAGAGAGAAAAAAACCCAGTGCATTCCTCTACATCAAAGTGGGGCTATTTCAAACAGGCAGAACTGAAGGAATATCCAGACAGTCTGCATGGATACTGATGCGCAAGAAAAAAAAAGGCATCAAATGAAACTAGCATGTGGCAGGTGCAGAACAAACCAAAGGAGATTTGTCTTCACCATGGAAATTCTTGCTGTGGGATACTGTGGATGTGAAAAGTTTACAAGGATAAACTCACAGAAGAAAAAATCCATCAAGGACTGTTAACTGCATGAACATCACTTCTGTCTCAGAAAGTCCTTGAGCCACAAATTGCTGGAGGCTGGGGAGTCTCATGAAGAAATATCATTATAGGCTTTTCCTGTTCAGATGCATTTTTCTAGGTGTCCACTACTGGCAGCTGTTGCAGACCGGTTCCCGGGGCAGATGGACCTTTGTTCTGGCTCAGTGGTGCTCATCATAGAGTCTCCAGGTGTGTGCCCAGGGCTCCTCTGAAAGATGGCATCTTCAGCCCTTTAATATCCCCTGTGCTACAGACCAGGCAACTGAAAAAAAAGTGATGGCTGCAGCATTTCCTGCAGCATCTGTTCAAGCCTGGGCAATCCTCCATCAGAGACCTGTTGTGGTCTGTTCACCCTTCACTGGAGAGCCAGGGCCTGCCTTGGGCTGTGGCAAAGCAGCTGGAGCCTCCATGGCCCATCCATAAAGTGAACTGCTGCAGTAGAAACTCAGTGGAAAAGGGTGCAGTAATGAATTCAAGAATAGCAAGCATCAAGTTTTGCTTTTAACTTCAGGGGCTGGCTGGCTTCAGAATACCTCCCTGGAGACAAGGTCTCCGTCTGGTTGCAAAGGAAGTCATGATTTGGGATTTGATAATGTATTTTTTTCAAAGTCCCACTGACAGGTGTGCTTGTCTATACATTATGTACGCAGGAGATGCTAGCAACTGATGGTTCTCTTGAATGCTGAACTATTTTATTTATTTACTGTACCATGAAGGGAAACACTAGAGTCAAAGATCAAAGCAGATAAAGCCAGTCTGCAAACGATTTTGCTCTGGCAGAAGTTCCTGCCTCTTTTATCAAGTATGTCATGACTATCAGATGGGTCTTGGACTAACCTCTCAGTCTGTCAGCATGTCAGAAGTGTCACATACCTTTTCTCTGGGAGCCTTTCAACCTGTCTATCAAGCATGTCATTAGCAGCAGTTAAGCTCTGCCTGCATCATGGCATACCACAGCTACCGGGCTGTGGTTATTTGCAAATGCCTTGGGACTTCAGGTGACAGGGCTTACAGAAGGAATGCTTCGGGCATGCACAGCTTCATTACATGTTTGCCGTGTGTGAAAGGAAGAGGACCCCTCACATCCTACCTGGACAACCCAGCCTGGACTCTGGGCAAGGTGATCAGAAAGCGGGAGAAGTGCAGCTTTGTTGCAGGAGATGTAGGGACTTGCAAGTATCTAAGCAGCAAAGCTGGGATTTTGTAGCCCGCTCGTACACTTAAACTCCATCCACATTGGGATTTAAGTGCTTGTAGTTGCACTTCCAAATAGGATAGGCCAAACAGGACACCTGTAAGTGCTTAAATACCACTGCGATGCTGGCCTTGTGCATCTGGCTCTACTTCAGCTTGTGAACAGGCACACCTGATGTATACAATCAGCAGATTGCTGCAGATCACAAGCAATTGTATTAGCATGTGTTAAAAAGTTCTTGCCTCTCTGTATGTTCCTACCCAAAGGGAAACACATTATATGGTGTCTGCTTAAACAGGTTCAAAAGCTGTTGGCTCTATTTTCTGTTGCTGAGGGGAGACCTGAGATCTCCTCCTGGGCCCTGACGGTGCCCCTGAGCACAGCGTGACCAAGGTCCCAGGCTGGTCGCTGCACTGCAGGCTGAGCCACTTTTCACATGAGCTATACAGAAAGGCAGGAAGGAGGGCAGAAAACCTGCCTTGCCAGCCGAGAAGAAAAGGAGAAGACGCTCCCCGCAGATGGCCCTTCACAAAGAGGTGCATCCCCAGCGCTCCCTGGCGCCACACTGAGGTGGGGGACCACCGCTGCCATCCCTGCCAATCCCTAGGGACAAGCATCCCCTTACTCGCGCTTTGCCACAGGTCAGGAAAACACAACACATTTTGGAGTAGCAATAATAAGTTTGCCAAAGCGTGAATAGTGCTGCTGGGAGCCCCTTCTCCCTGCACCCGGGCTCCTTGCTAATCAGTGGCCGGGGCCGGGGTGAGTCATGTGTCCCACTGGGCAGGGCAGCGAGGCGGCTGGCGAGGCAGCCTTCGCCGCCCTTCGCTAGAGCCAGGAGCGATGGTGAGCGGCTGGGATGCGTGGCGGGAGCACTGCACAGCCGCCTGCTTCCCTGCCTGCTGCCTCACCTGGAGACGTTGGTCTCCGGCAGGCTGACCTCTCCCAGGGCAAGACATGACTGAGACCACAGCCCTTCGTGTGCTCCGCTCTTTCTGCCCCTTTGGAAAGTGGGAGAAAATCCAGAGCAGGTTTCATCCATCAGCACCTGTCACCTGCAGTGGCACAAGGCCAAGCCCAGCTACAAACCTCCTGGTGAGTCCCTGGGACCCACCCAGGTATTTACACATATTCACCCCAGAAGAGCACAAGCCATTCACAAAATTGTCCTTGGTCTTGCATGTATGTGTCTGTATGTGTATCCATATACATATTGGCTTCTTTCACCCCAAACCAGTCATATCCAGAAGTGAGAAATAGCCCATGCAGACCCATAGTGCGATGATTTAAGGGACAACCTGTAAATGCAAGAAAGCAGAAGTCATCCAATTGCACATCTCCTCTCCTGGGATCTGACCAGCACCAAGAAAAAACATGAAGACCACAAAACTTTTTTTTCCACCTCTATCAGCATGGCTAGGATAACAGTGACACTTCCCTGCCCCCAGGATTATTTCAGGATACTCTTGCCGATGTACTCAAACACAGTTAATTTGTTTTCAAAGCACAGCTACCTGGGAAGTTTAATGGGCAAGCGCAGACACCAGCTGGAGAGGATGGGTATTTGGCAGGTACAATTTGCAATGATCCCCTGTGCAGCTTCTTGGCTGCAATAACTGCATGGTTGTCCAAGCTCTCCTGCCAGAGAGAAATACTTCTGGTAAAGTTAATTCTCAGTTGCTCCAAGCAGTGAGGTAGAAAAAACTCTTCTGAGCACTAAAAACATTGCCCAGCTTAGTGAGCAGAATGCTCCTCAAATGGGGGGGAGAGGAAATAGGTATTATTATCATCATAATTATTGTTAATATTAATACTTGTCTGCTGATACAGTTAGGCAGGAATGACTCACTGGTCTCTTTTTATTGTAATTACTCTCCGCCCTGGTGTAAACACCTTAGTGCTGGCCCGGTGAGTCACCATGGTGAAGGACGGTTGCCCACCAGCCTTGCTTCGTTGCCAAAGGGCACCATATGTCAAGGGCCAGCAAAACGCCAGTGCGTTCGGCAGGGAGCCACTGCCTGTGCCTGCGGCAGCCCAGCTGCTCCGTAGCGCTGGACGTGCGGGGCTGGCGGGCATGCTGCCCGATCCAGCGCAGCCGGCAGGCACCTGGGGCTGCAGGGTGTTATGACTCACCTGCGAAGAGACAGCCCCTGTGCCACAGGACCGGCCTCCTCACAGAGGTCTCATTTCCCCTAAAATGCAATGCTGGATACCTCCCATCACCTCCCCGTGTGCAGCCTGCTGCTCATTCCACTCGGTGCAAGAAGTGGGAGACCTGAATTAAATTTTTACCTTGGCCTGGGCGAGACAACCCCACCTCTCCTAGGCCCCAGAGGGTATCTTAGAGGAGGCAAGCTAAGCGCTAGATGCCTTGATCCCACTATGGATCAGTGTTTATGCTGGATTTAGGATGAGGGGCATAAAGAAACCATTGGGCTGCCCCCTCATCTGCAGGGAAACCCACCCAGAAAGAGCAGGCTAAGTCCTGGCACCTGCCTCCATGTCAGCAGCCAGTTCTGTCCCAAGCAAGCTGGGATACCCTGCAACTGCTGGCCAGCTATAAAACTGGATCCCTGCGCACATACGTGATAGTGGTCCTCCCGCACTGACACATGCACACATTTCAGAAGGTAAAAGAAGCCCAGTTCTCCTCTCCTGAGTTTCTCTTAGCTGAAGCACAAGACCAACAAGGATGCAAAGGGTGACAGTGCCACCCCACAAGGCTGCTGTTGCACACAGGCAGGAGGGGAGAGGGCCCAAAATATTCACAGGTAGGACTAGAAATGCCCTGTGCATAGTACGGGCTTGCAGGAATGCACAGTTAGAAACAGTTAGGTCTAATGCCACAGGCCTGGGAATTTTCACTCAAAAGAGATCAAGGAAAAACTGATGAATGTTCGCAGCAAAATGAAATTACCAGTTATCCTTCATCCAAGTTACCTCTTTTCTGAGGACAAATGCGCAAAGACACCAGGCTGCAGGAGACCAGAGATTCAGAGGTGGCTATGCACTCCCGGCCCGGCTGCGGGAAAGGACGAGCTCGCCCTCACTATGGATTTCTGCGCTGGCTCAGCCACCTGCAGGAGTTGGTGCTCAACTAAACCAGCAGGAGGAGAGGGGTAAAGGAAAGGCAGAAGGGAGAGGGGGAGGAAGGGAAACAGAGATAAGGAGTCACTTACCCTCACTCCCATGAACCTGTCCCTCAGAACGATCCATGAAAGCAAGAACACAAAAGCTTTGTTGCAGCAGAACAACACGGAGACATCCGTAGTGTTTATTTTCTTTATTGCATGTAAGTAAAGGTAGTTTGTCAGTGTCCAAAGAACACCGAAGGGTGCTGCCTTGGTAAAAAACACCTTCAAAGTCAAGCCATTGTCTCCAAAAAATCGGCAGCACTCCCTAAAACAAGGAGAGAAAGGCAGCATTATTACACAAGCCAGGCACAGGGTGTAGCAAATATATGGGTTTCCTTTATTTCTTGCTCCTCTTCTTTTCCGTTTAGGAAGACAGAGCACACACCTTATAGAGGAGGAAAACAAAACAAGTTTCAGCATCTGTGCAACAGCCATCACCTGCACAGAATACGAACGTGCGGGGGGTTGCAAGCACAAAAGGACAGCAAGAGGTGAAGCCAGGGGTTAAATTTCACCCTTGTGGTGAGCATGCCACAGCTGGACATCTCAGACACTGATGTTGCTCTTCTCATATCACGCCTGTGGAAACCAGGATGCGGAGGGGTCCAGCGCTGAGCCAGCGTCAGGACTGGCAGCAAAGCCCAGGCATCCCTGCCGTGCCTGCCCCAGTCGGGGGCCATGCTGCCGCCCGCCAGCCGCAGGGCAAGGGCACCCAGGGCAGGGTTTGGAGGAGCCTTGTCGGGGCCCAGTTTGGCCCTGGGATTTTCCACCGGAGGGGCAGGATGTGGCTAAATGCGCTCTCGGGGTAGTGGAGTGGGATGAGGCCGTTGCCAGCTGAGCGGATGGTGCAGAGCAGAGGCGAGTGGGGAGGACGGCGTGGGGGGCCGGGCCGTGACAGCGTGCTCGCCCCTCTGCCGTGGGGCTTTCCAGGAAGCGGCTGAGTCATCTGGAGCAGTAGTGATGGGGGAGCCCATGGCTATGCCTGGGTCCGGGGGAAGCAGGATGAGGGCAAGGGACGCTGTGAGTCCCGAAGCAGGAGGCAGCAGGAGCAGGTGCCGCTGTGGTGCAGGAAAGCAAAATGCCAATGGTTTATTTTTGGCAAGTCTGACAAGAAGAGAGTTGAAGCGGGGGCACAGGGAAGACATTAGTGAGCCTGAGGGCACCTACTTTAGTCTGACAGAGAGAATGAGGTTGGGAGAAGGCTGGATGAAGGACCTGGGGAGTGAGCAACAGCACGAGAGTGCCGAGAGCTGGAGCTGCTGGCGGGGAAGAGAGGACACAAGGTGAGGTGTCGCCAAGCCCGAGAGCTGCCGCAGCTCTGGGGAGGCAGCGTACGGCGAAAAGGGTCAGGGATGCAGTTGTAGGGGCCACCTCTGCTGCAGGCAGTGCAAGGTAAAGTCTGCATTCGACTGGCTTCTGCTGTGCAGCAAAACTGGCATCTGGGGGTTACGATGTACACACAGAAATTCAATAATGTAAAAAAGAAATGCAGTAGTCTGCGATGGGAAAGGTACAGCCTGCAGCCTAGCTAAGTGCTCAGATAGCAGTAAATAATGGGGCAGTTGCCTGTGCTGTTTGCTTGTTTTCAAACCTGCAAAACCCCTGAGGCCTTAAAGTACTTTAATGAGGTGCTTTGATAAAATATGAACAAAATTAAATTTTGCCCTGACAATGAATGCCAAATAGGTTTCCAGTGCTGCCTTGAATTTCAAGCTCTGTTTCCTTCCTGAGGCTGCTCATGTGGGTCTCATTATCTGGAGTCTGACGAAAGCTTGATTTTGATCCATTTTCTCAGAGGATGGGGCTGTATGAGGTGATCACCTAAAGAAACCAATCCCTATTCTGAACCTTTTCAGATTTTCCCCATTGCTAATTCTATGTATTTCTACAAAAGTAAAAGTAGTTTAGTATGTTTTCTTGTGGATATGTGAAATTTGGCATTATTGGGTTTTATTCAGCTGTCTCAGTACACCTCTGAATAGGTCACTGGGCTTTGCTTACAAACCTGTTTCTCTCCAGGTAACCAGATTGCACACACCTTTAGGATTACTTCCCTTTATGGGACTTCAGCTGTGTCTGGAGGGGGAGAAAGTCATCGTAATGGAGGAGCCCCCTTCATGGGCTGTCTGCTTACACCCCTTCTGCTGCAGCAGGTATAAGACTGCAGGGTAGAGGAAGTGCATTATTTTTATTTTTTGGTATTTGGTCAGCCTGACTTATGGCTGCGCAGAACTTGCCCATCTCTGGGTTTGATGACTCTGGCTTTGGCTGTTGCAGATGGACACTTTCATCTGAATCCCTGGCTCTTCACAGAACCAAGGCCTGCATTTGCAAGTGCAAGCAGGCAGCTGAGGGATGCTTGCAGCACTAACAGATGCTGCCTGGGCTGAACATGTGCTGCGGATTCGCTCTCCAGACAGCCCCTTTCGCAAACATTATATTCACTTGAAACGGAGGCCTGTATTCAGCCCTGCAAAGCACTGCCTGCGCCAGCCACTTGGCACAGGAGACATGAGGGAATTGAAGTGAATGCAGAGAGACATTTAGAAATGAAATCCTGGGTCTGTGACTTGTCAGAACTTCAACTACGGTCTTAGACCTGGATGTTGCCAAGGGCTCGACTGCTAGTGTGTCACAGGCAGCCAGCCTAATGCCTTGAAGACAAAAAGCACAAGCACAGTTTAAATGCAATTACAGTAAGTAAGATTAGCGTGAGAGGGACAGGATGGCCTCAGTCAAATAAAAGGACTAAAATAGAATTCATTCTTCTCGGGAAAAAAACATTATTCCTGCCAAAATCTCTTCCCCATGCATAGAATTGGGTATCACTATGTTATACATAGCCCAGCACGTCACACTGATATGGCTCCAGGGTGAGCAGCTCAGGCAAGCAACGATGTGCAATGAGGAATTAAGTATCTTGAATGGCCCTCAGAGGAATGACAGCCCCAAAATGAGAGCCTCATTCAGAGCCGGGAGGTAGGCTGGGGCCTTCCAAACCAAGCCACTTGTGCAGCTCACCTGCACCCCTGCCACGTGCCGTCCTGGGGCAGCGAGGCAGCATGGCCACTGCCAGCCATGCTTGAGCTGCAACGTCAATCTGTGCCATGCTGTTTTCCTCCTATGCTGGTGGCTGTGGCCCCCTCTGCTCCTGCCCTCCCACCTTAGCTGTCTGGCTTCAGTCTCCCTCCCTTCTGAATGTCTCTCCTCCCTTTGCTCTTCACTGTCAATTCTTCCCTTTTTGCCCATTTTCTTTTATCCCTATCTTCTCTGCTTCCTCTTCATGTCCACCCAGAGAGCTCCTTTCTAGCAAAGTCTCTGAAACCATTCTTGGAGAAGTTAATTACGATGAATATCAAACCACGCGTTAGCGAAACTGAAGCTCTCATCCAGAACCCACCTTGCTCTCTTGTTCTTGGGCCCTACAATTCTTCTCCCACCATTAACCCCCCCTTTTTTTTAACTATTTATTTATTTTTACTTTATTGCTCAAGTTCTCCTGGGCAAGGATTGTCTTTTGCTGTGCATGTGCACAGACAACAGCCCAGTGAGGTCTAGTGCCACACAATTAAGACCATCTAAAATCTCTGACTCGCTTACCAGCAAATATGGCCAGAGGTCAGAAATCAGGTCAAAATTCAGGAAATGGTGTACCATTAATACTTCAGGAAATGCTGTTCTCTATCACTGTGAATCCGTTTCCTATTTTGTACAACAAGTGCTTTTTGCTAAGACACTTCCATTTTGCGACTTGCTTTAATGAGACAAGGTGGTTCAAACATGATAAGAAACATGTGCTTTTCATACACTCCAGGCCTCTTACTGGTTCTTTTCCAACATATAACACTGGATCTGCATGGCAGCATAGCCTGGCACTCACCCCACATCCTGTACGCACCCAGCGCAGTGCCTGAAAGGACTGTTGAGCCCAATGGGTGCACTGCCAAACCACGCACGCTTTTTGGGGCTAGCACACAGGTTAAATGGCTTTCTCGGACCTAGCATCTTAAATGAAATCTGAGGAGAATTAAGAGAAATGTGATAGTTTTGGTGTGCAAGGATGACTGCATAACAGCTCCCTCACAATGAATTGTCTCCCCAGGTTTGCCAATAGCTTATCAGAGAAACTCATTTTTTCCTGGAGCCATAACACAGCTTGTGAAGCCACATCAGGAAGTGTTCGATGAAAAGAGCTGTCAGTGTATTCATTCACATTAGATAAACAGTTATGGGAGCCAGACAGGACTGTGATATAACCTGCACAGTATCCCAGAACAATCAGGGGATGAAATCACTCCAGAATAACCTACCTTCAACTTTAAATATTTTGAAAACAGATTTTGGACACAGTTGCTTCTGCTGTCCAGTATTTCATGTGGGTACATTATACCCACTGAGTATTCTGATGTTTTATGATAGTGTCTGGCAGATATCCGTTCAAAAACAGAGCTTGTGCCCTGTGGCTATCCAGGCATGCTTGAACACACCAAAAGAGCCTGCATATAAATATTTTAACAATTTCATCTGGCAATGAAAATATATATCTTTAAGAAAGGTGAAAAAACATCCACAGGTTCCCTACCCAGAGGGCAGGTTGCAAGCATTCAGCATCGCTAACTCAGGAGCTGTGGACCCTTGTAGGAGGGTCCAAAGCCTCCTAAAACCTCCTTGGGTCACTCCCTGAGATTTGAAAGGGCAGAGCCTTGCTTGTCCACCTGCCTGGCAGGACATTGCAGGACCTCTGCTGGTGCCAGGGCTACCTGGACGTGCACGGTCTGTGCCAGGCACTTGCCCTTGCCCCGTTGGCAGCCTGATGCCGCTGGCACACCGCAGGCGGGGGCAGTCTGTGGGCAGCCCTGACGGGCAGGTGGCAAAGAGGGATGATGTCTCGTCACCCCGCTCTGCCCTGCAAGGTGTCCTCAAGGGCCAGCAGCCCAGTTGATAGCCATGACATCGGCCAAGATGACCGTGGCTGAGGCCTGCGCCCAGCACCCTGACACTGGAGCTGGCTTTCCAGCAAGCAGAGCAGAGCTGGGCTGTTGCCATAGGTGCACAACCCCTGCTGGTCAAGGTCTTCCTTGGGCTCCCTCTCACCCCTGCCCCAGAGCACCTACTTCTGGCCTTCGTTCCTAAGACTCATGTGGAGATCTCAAAGAGCTCCTTGCCTATATACAGCTAGACACCTCTACAAGAGGGAGAGCCCCTAGCCTATCTTGAACAATGGCCCAGTTAATGGAAAGCAACCTGATTTACTTACAAGGTGTATATTTTTTCATGCACCTCCAAGACATCCAGCTAGAGGAAGCCTCCTCCACACTCTGTCAGTTCCCTAAGTGACAAATGTGTGCACTTGCGGTTGTAATAACCAGGAAGAGCTCTGAAGCGACAGCAAAGTCCTTGTGAAACAGAATGGTAGCGGGTAGTTTCTTCTTACTGAACTTCAACTATGTACAAGTAACTTTTTACCTCTCAGCTGAGTACCCCAGGCTCTGTTTAGAGTCAATGGAGATACATTTCCCTGAGCTGCTTTTGATGTCTACCTTTGGAAGAACTGAAACCAGGAAGAAGCTGTTTCCCACCTTCAGCTCTAAAGGGAGCCTAGGGCAAGGAACAGACATGCATACCTCCAGGGTACGTCTGGTAAGAGAAATCCCACCCTTGGTGTTAAAAGAGAAATTCTGATCAAAGAGTGACCAAACCTACTCCTGCTGGCATTACTAGAAATCCTACAACTGCCAGTCTTGCTCATCACTGCAGCCCCAAAACTGCCTTGCTGATACAGTTTTGTTTGGCCAGCAGTGGGTTGAATTCACCCTGCTTCGCACATGGAGCCAGGCTGGGGAGGGGCTGGGGAAGCTGAAAACCCAAACTTACAGGTACTGATCTCCCTGGGCCTCCTAAGAGCCCGCTTTGCTGTTGAACTAGGATGTCGCATGCAGCGGGGAGTGAGAGCTGCCTGGGGACGGTTCTTCCCTTGCAGGACTGAGCCCCTACACAACTTGGTAGCCAGGGATTTTGTTCTTCTTCTAGGCATCAGGGTCTTCTTTTAATATCCATGGCACCCTATCTCGCTTGTTTGCTTCTGCTTGCTGTAACTGACTTTCAAGTCCCCCATAAGATAAGGTATGACATTTTAGTTCATATCTCTTTTTTGTACAGTGAATGGAAAACATACAAACGTTAACAGTGCTACTGCAAATTATCCATGCAAGCCTAATTGGTACAGGGATAAGCAGGACATGTTTTGCCTGCCAATTGCTAATGAAGAGGCCAGATTCGCTGGCACACTGGCTGCTTCGTTCCACCCCAGTGGCCCTGTGCTCACTCCGGTGAAAATCAGGAGCAAGTTAGCCCTATTCAATTTGCAGGTACAGACATTGCAAGGTCAAACAAAGTAGCAGTGCAGTCCAGAAAGGAAAAAGTCACTTGCTAGAAGCAGCAGTAGATCAAAACCTGCTTCAGACCAGAAGGTTCTAGTATGAACACTGTGACAATGCGAAAATGGTAGCAAAAGTTAACAACCTGGAAAGGAAAAATAACTGACTTGCACAAATGATTCCCTTTTGGAACATATTCCTCACACATATTTTCTATTTTGCTGCATCTTTCCCAAATATGTAATGGCAGTTTCAATAGCTTATTAACCTTTTTGGCATACTTTTGTTTTGAAGCACAAAGGGGCCAAACCCCTGGCCTGGGGGACCACTTAAGTGTGTGTCTTCTGGTTCTTGCCTACCTTTCCTCTTCAGTAGGTGGTTCTGTTGTGCAAAATGGGAATGAAATGCACTCATTCTGCTTTGGTAGATCTTATACATTCATTAGCACCAGCTTCAAAGTTGTGGAGAAACATCCCAACTACGTAGCAGCAGTTAAAGATTAAAAAGGCAGTGAGAGATGAATTTTGTTAAACATGTAATTGTGAGATCAATGGGAAAGAAGTAGCGCTTTACTGTCCTATTTTATTTGGAAGTTTCATTTGATTGCAACACCTGCTTTTAATATGTTTAACTCTTACTTACTTAGCATGCAATTTTGGCACTAACTGCTTCTGATTTACCTCATTTGGGGATGCATAGTTGCAGTGACTGAAATATTTTGTTGGTCTTGTTGTGTTGGAGATGCACATAATGGGGCAGAGCTAATTTGTCATTTGCTGGGTTAATGAAGATAAACACTAGAAAGATTATGAGGAAAACAAGAACTAGTATATGAAAGACTATGGAACCAGCAAACAATTTAGAGTAAAAAAAAAAATACACACAGCAAGGTCTTTACGGCTCAGGCTTTTCTGTAGTACCTGTCATCGCAGCACAGCTTCTGTAGTGTCATAGCAGCCTTGGTGCTGTTCCCATGTGACTTTATAGATTTCTGTCAGGGGACACTAAGTTGTCAGGGCACCCTGGGACAAGTGGCTGAGGACCAGACTCCCCAAGACTTTGGCAGGGGTGAAGCCTCTAAGTAGAGAGTTACAGGTCCATCACAACATGGGCCCATTAAGGATAGGGGACACCTGGTACACCCAGCCCAGCAGGTGCCTGTCAGGATTTGCTAATGCCTGCTAGGGAAGTCCCATCAGCAACCATCAGATTAATTGCCTTTGGGAGGCAGGAGTGCACCCTGATTCACTCCTGTTGCAAAGAATAAATGTGGAGCACATGTCCAGGCAACACAGCTCTGCAGTGTGATAGCAAGGGAGCTTGCCTGGGCCTGAGACAACTGAGGCCTGTGATGGGATATGAAAGTGTGCAGGTGAGTACCCAAATGTGTGGGCTACAGGTGCACACTCATGTCTGCTTTCCTGTGGCTCCAACTCTTTAATTTTTCCCTACAGGTTGAGCCAGTGTATGTGAAGGCCTCACAAAGCAGTCTGTATCTGGTGGCCAAGGCACCTTTCCTGGAAACAGAGGAGGCAGGCTTGAGTCCTTCTAGAAGGAGCAAGGAATAAGTATTGCAAATGGAAATTAGAGCCTTGTTCTTCCCATGCAGACACTTGTGTTTGGGGAAGTGGAGAACCAATAGGTGACTTCCAGTTCGTCCCCTTCTGTAGGTTTGTCTGGAACAAGCTCAGGCCTCGGTATGTACTGAAAAACTCAGTAGGACACTGTAATTCAAGTGGACTTGTATGGCTCCTAGCAGCCATAACACTAACAGGGATGATGGCAGGGGGGGAAGGTAACATGCCAAACTCTTGGGCCTGTCCTGACTACCCACCTCTGTGTAAACTGCAGTGAAAGATGGATTTACCTGAGATGTGCTCTGAGACTGATGAATAAGAAAACTCTACAGAAGCTCTGCTTTGGTGACCTTTCCCAAGGCTGACCAAGGCAGACCCTGACCAGCTGTTTTACAGTGAAACAACTCACAAGAATCAGCCCTGAATTAGACTGGTTGGAGGTACTCATGTCTACCTTAAGCATCTGATGCTGTCAGAAGTGGAAACTGGTATTTACAGTGTAGGTTGAGAATGTAGGTTGAGGCCACAACTATGCCAAGAAATGATTAATGTGTGCATGTTATATACAATAATGAAAAGATAAAAGGAGAAGAGAACTTTTATGTTGATGAATCTGACACAGGTGGATCAGACAATTTTAAATTTGGCCATGCATTTCTTAGCATATCCTAAGGAGATGAATATTGATTATACTTCAGAACTGATTGTTTTGACTGCATTAAAATAGGTCTGTGCCTCAAGAGGAAAGACATTGCTGGCTTTCCTAAGTAATTCCAACCGGTGACTGGCAAAAACTTCAAGAAAAATTGTGATGTATAACTATATGCCTCTGATGGTACTTCTGGGGTGAATAGGACACAGTGGCAATGAGAGAACAGCTAACATTAGAAAATGAAGCAATGGAATTTCCCATGGGGAAAATGCATGCAGCAATTTAACCCCCAAATTATGGGCGAACAACGAAGGGAAAAAAGAACAAGAAGACAGACACTAAAAATCTGTCATTGGATTTTGGATCTGTTCTACTAGTCTTCAAAGACTTTAGGTTCCCTAAAGGTTTCAGCAAGAGTTTTTCTTTAATGCTCACTGTTCCTCACAAAAACTTCTACAGAAAACATATTTGCTAGGCAATTGTTAATAGACATAGAAGAGAGGGAAGCAACAACATTTAATTTCTTAAAATGGAGGAAAAAAAAAAATCCTGGGTTATTTTGTCCAGCATGCCCTGTGCATTAAGCTCACAAGTGGTGCTAGGTAGAAGACTACTGTACAGATATGTAATACATGTTAAGCTAAAATATTCTGAAAAATGGTCTCCAAAAAGGTACATGATGTGTTTCCGGAGAATAGCACTGCATCTCCAGCTCAGCTTCCCTCTCCCTTGAGGATCCCCAACGCTCATGTGAAGGGCAGTCATAACAATCTCAGCCTCTCCAATGGACAGATTTTGAACTGTGCAAGTGAAGGTTGGTTTCAGGATCCCCATTTTACAGATGTGCCAACTGAGGCATGAGAGAGAAAGTCAGTGACTGCTTGAAGGAGCCAGGATGAGGAATGCCTATAGGCTGTGTCTTCTGAGATCTGGGCATTTGCTTTTTTCTCATGTTTATTTTATAACTAACTTCTGTTACTTATCAAGACTGCCTCTGAGCGCTTTTTTCCAGGGTCATTGCAGGTTCACATGCCAGCAGAACAGTTGCATGGAGGCTCCTGTGGTGTGTCCCAGATCGTAAAGCACCGAGAATAAATCTGCCAGCTTCAGCACTTTACAGAGGGGTGCCCAGGATTCATGGAGTGGCTTTTATTACCCCTCTGGTTCCAGGGCTCTTAAAACAAAAGCCTCATATCCCTGCCTCCAGGTGTCCTCCTGCATGTCCGGAGAAGCTCAGAGAAGTTGCTTCCTAACACTGAGAGGGCATAAAGCTCCTTACGAGCTTCTGCTTTGCAGCTGTCCCAGCCCATTCTGGGTGGTCCTGGTGACCCCTGCCTGTCCTTCTGACTGTGGAGGCTCATCATGGCCCTTGGCTACTAGCCTGGGCAGCAGTGTTGCTCCTGGGAGAGGCACCCAGTGAGCATCCAGACTTGTCTGGTTATGTTGGAGACTAAACTAACTTCTGGCTCCCTTTAGGTCTGCAGTCAGCCCTGTTTACCTACCTAAAATAGCCTCTTGCTTTACCATGCTGCAAAGTCAGCTTCCTCAAGTAATGAAGTCCCCTTCTCAGCATGGTTGATCCCTTCTTCCCCTGGCCTGCCTGGTTCTGTGGTCTCCTCTTTGCACCTCATCTAGTGTGAGATCAGACCTGCAGCCTGACAGGTAGATGTCAGTGCCAAGGGAAGGCAATGCCTTGCAGGCCCTGAGGGTCTGGCATGTCTGGAGTTGCTGTTTAACTAACACTGTCCACGTGAATGGCCTGGTGATAGGGCATCATTATGCTGCTCAGTAAGTGATTCATCAAGATCAGGCATTTTCTCTTGACCAGATTTGTTTTTGAAGAGTTAAAGAAATGCTTGGTCATTGTCAGAAAATCTTAAGCTTGGAACACCCTGTCCTTTGAAAGTACAGTGTAACAAGTGCAGGCTATCATAAAAGTCTCATTTCCACAGCTGATTTCACAGTGAAAACTTTCTTTAATTGATTGCTCTTGTCTTCAGGGTCAGCTCAGTTCAGAGCATTTCTACAAAAGTTGCGCTCCAGGGAGTCCAAACAGCCAGTCGCTCCACTGCACATGCTGCGTCAGGTATGCTGCCTGCAGCCTAGCGATGAGCTTGGAAGCAAAGATCGCCATGGTCCCATGCTGGCCACCCTGTTGTGCCTCTGGGCCAGAGCAGTGAGTTTTGTCCCTCACCAACTGGGATCTCCCCTCTGGCTCGGGGAAGAGTGGGGCAGGCTATTCAAACAGGGATGCTGCCCAAAAACCTCTGCCCTCCTCCTGCCGACCAGCCCTACCTCATCAACCCATTGGCCAGGGCATGTCCTCTGGTCTGGCATGCAGGTGGCCGGGCATGGCTTATAGCCATACCAGAAACCTCTTCCCATCAAATGAGGGTACCTAATGGGAACAGTCTCTGTCCCATACCATTCCTAAAATCCTGCCCTGGCACTGCCTGGGGATGCAGCCAGGGCCCAGGCAGGAGAGGTGAAGCAGCAGCGCTGGTTGCAAAGGGGTGACCAACCAGGTGGGCTCGGCCGTACTGCGCCTGTGCCCCAGGTGGGCAGCCGGGGCTCTGGGCAGGTGGCTGAGGGGAGCTGTTGCAGGATGTGGATATTGCTGGCGCTGCCTGCCAGAAGGCAGCACTGCAAGTTGCAGGGAAAGCCTGCCTCTATGCCATAAGTTTGCTATGGCTTCATCCTGCCCAGTGCTGAGTACCTGGAGCATTGCTGGGAAAAAATATGCCTGTAAATGTGGAAGCTGGAAAATATGCCTGTAAATGTGGAAGCTGGAAAACATCCAGGCTGAGGGCCAGGCCTTGTGTCTTGGGACGCAATTGATCGGAACTCCAAAAAAAAGGCACAAACCTGGGCATTGAGCAATGTCGGGTAATGCAGCTCTGCTTTCCGCAGCTCTGTGGGTGAATTCATGCAGAGCCAGGACAGAATGTGCACAGGTATAAACAGCCTGAATTGAAGCTTTCAGCAACAGGTAGACCTGGGGTTGTTACTAAACCCACAGGATTACATGAATTGAAAACTAAGATATTAAGTAGTTTCTCAAAATGAACATTACCTAAAATAATCTAATAGTTTGTTCGTGCCCATAGACCCATGCATATTTTTTCTGTAAGCACTTTATTAAATGCAAGTTCATCAGAAATGACTGCAGAAGTCCATCCAGCCTACAGCCACCATTTTTAAATGGTGTGTCTGATGTTGAGTGTTACTCGTTCCTGCACAGACTTTGGGGCTAATGTTCTGCCTGGGAACTCTTATCTATTTCAGGAGCTTGCAGCTCACTTGCAGAAAACTCATTCTGATAAGAAATGAAATGAGGAAATTGTCTTCTCTTAAATTTAAAGAAAAAATCTCCTGGCCGATCTTTCTTTGAAACAGAAAGGCAAAAGAAATTAGTTTTGCTCAGCACTGTACATGTGCCAAACTATGCATTTGCACAGTAAATGGTCCCAGGAAATGCTCAACTATGGATTTACATAACACACCAGAATGGCTCCAAAAGAAGCAAATAATACAAATCTTACAAACCACCTGAATGCATATTTCCAAGACAAGTCTTAGCACGCACTCAGAAACCTTAATGAGAGACTGTTTAAACTAACATAAAAAAAAAAAATTAAAAGAACAAGACCAAACCACAGGGAAAATCCACATACTGTAAACTGCTTTAGGAAAACACTGGGCATGGCAGGGCTTGGGTGTTGTAAAAGCATGGGGAAAAGTCTGGAGGTTCCTTAATGGATTACTCCCCCACGTGATGGTCCTACGTCATATAAAATTATACACCGGAGGTCACTCCCGCAGTTTGTACACACAAAGGACTAATGATGGAAGGCAAAATCCTGATTTTAAGAGAGCTGGTGAGACTTTCACCGCTGCTCCCAGCGTATCGCCGCGCATGGGCAGCCCACCCTGGCCCTGAGGGCCTGCAGCGCAGGGTTGGCAGCAGGAGCGGGCTGCTTGCCAGCGGGGATTTACAGCCCATGCATGAAATACCAGCCAGGTGTAAGGTGATACACCACCGCCTGTGCCTTTTTTTCCACTGGCAATGATTCAGCTGAGCGTTGCAAAGCTGCTGGAGACTTTGCCAGCTGGAGCCTGCTGCCTCTGGTTCAGTTTGTGCGGGGTCACTTTGTGAATCCCTCTGTGTCCTGGTATCGGCTGGGATCCCGCTGGTAGGACCTGTGCCCTAGGGGCTGGCAGGCTGCTCATTAGCACTTTGCTTGCCCCTTCCTGTGCAGTTACTCTTCCCTTCTGTGCACAGGGATACGTTCACAGGTGCTTGTGAGTCACAGGCTTCCCACGCACCCACGCACACACTCAGCAGCGGTTTGATCAACGTCCTCGTCTGCCAGACACGGCTGCTGTGGCGTGGGAGGGCTGAGCTGCCCCACCGCTGCCCTGGCCATGCCAAAGCCTGCTTGCTGGCCCCTTGCATCCTGGCCCTCTCTGGCCGGATGTCCCCAACCCTACTGGATTTTCTGTATTATAGTGCCAAGTTCCTTATCCCTTATGAAAAGCGTTTGGGACAGCCCTTTCCCTGTGTTTTTGGCAAACCAGTGGACAGGCCCGACCTCAGGCCTGGGTCTCTGTCCTTCCCAGTGCTTTTGCCATTAATAACAATGTCCAAGGACACGGACACCTTTCCTGGGGTGGGGGTTTCTTTTCCCCCATCCCCATTAGCTGTGTCTGCTCCCGCAGGCTGGGGCTCACCCTGGCTCCAGTGCTTCCCCTCGCCTCCCCTCCAGGCACTGAGTCCTTGGCAGAGGGAAGACCAGTTTGGCAACAAGCTCCCAGCTAGAGGAGCCTGGAGAAAACGGGACCTCGAAGCCCATGCAAGTCCCTAATGGCTTCTGTAGGATTTTGTGCCTAGGTCTGTCATTTTGGCAGCATGACTCCTAGCCGCCTCTGAAGTGACACAACCGAAAGTCTTAAGAGAAGGTAAAAAGTCAAACAGTGACACCACTGCGCTGAGAAAGGACCAGCACTGGGTGTTATAGTAAGAGCAGGCACTGCAGTAGATTTCCCACAGAATCATATCTGCCCGCTAACACAAGCCGAGCTCACGCCGTGTGTGTTATTGCGGTTATTGCAGGCTGTCCCTCTGAAGTCATGCCTTTATCTTACTGCATGGGGCAGGCTCACATTGGTTGGCTTTCCATCAGACCAGAGAGGAGATGCTGTTTTGGAAAATGCAGCAATGCTAGCACGAAGAATCTTTTAACATGACACCATGTACTTTGCAATCAGACAGCTAAAGTTACCACACAGTGCACTATCTAACATTTCCTGCCTTTACACCCTAGAGGTGAGTCAGATAATCTGCACAGTACCCAGAACATACAGGTACTTTGTGTTCTTCTGGATAATTGGCACTGTACAATTAAAACGTAATATTGTTGTTACATGTAAGCTTCAAACACCTGCAGACCAGGCACACGTCACTCTGAGGCATCCTGCAGAGATTAGCTTTTTAGGTACAAAGACTGCTTCATGGAGCAGCTGCTAATGGAGCCCACAAGAGGAGCTACACCCTTTGACTTGGTCCAGGGTAGTGCATGGGATTGGGTTCAAATCTCAGTCAGAGCCGCACTGGACCGGTGACCGCAATGTACTTCAACTGGACATTTCCCCCATGTAGCAACAGCGGCTGAGGAAACCACTACCTCTGTGCTCACCTTCAAAAAAGGGACCTATATAAAAACAGGGAAGCTCATTAAAAAGTAGCTGGAAGGGGTAGCTAGGGCAATGAAAGCTTTACAGGCGCCTGAGCATTACTAAAGTGCACCATGGTGTGAGCACAGGCCCAGTTCCTGCTGTCTCTCACAAGGACGAGCAAAAGGGAACGAGCCTGTTTAAACAGCAGGGTGTGAGGGAGGGATGTTACTTCAAAAGCTGACGTCATGTCCAAACGGCGTGAACAGAAAGGATCATAAACTCTGACAGTGACATGTAAAAACACGAGAAGGCAGGCCAAGAAAGTGCAGCTAGCAAAACTAATCACAGTCTTTCTTCCACTACACAAGGAACAAGCTGCCTGCCAGAGCCTGTAAGAGCAACTGATGGTCAGAGTACAACAAGAGCACTCAGAGAAGATCAGGTCATTGCAGGGGAGACAAGTGATTTCTCAGCAGCAGGGTTCACAGCAGAAGAAACAGGGAGATTTCCATGCCTCGTCTCATCTTTGTGAGGGGACTTATCAGAGGATCTGCCTGCAATTAGAGTGACTGTGGGAGAAGCTGTGGAGCAAACTGACAAAATGAGCAGTAGCAAGTTGCCAGACAGTATTTACTCAGGAGTTCAAAAAAGCCCAAGGATGAAGCAGGTGAATTTGTAACAGTGATCTGTAGCTTTGCTTTTGAATCTGCCTTTCTGCCAAAGGCATGACACTGATTTTTTAAAAAGGATCCAAGGGAGAGATAAGAAATTGTAAAAGCCTATGAATCTGATGTTTGTACTGGACAAACTGGTAGAAACTATAATGAGAACAGAATTAATGGCCAAACTGATGAGTATAATCTGCTCAGGATGAGTCAACATGACTTAGGGAAGTACTGCCTTACAAATGTCGGGGGGGGGGGGGGGGTGTCACTGAAGTGAGCATGTGCCTAAGTGTGATCTAGTTAATATACCCTGTGCAAATTTCCAAAGGACTGATGATAAAAGTCCTAACTAAAAGGCTCTTAAGGAAACTAAAACAGCCAGGGAAGGTGCTGGAATAGAGAAATGGCTCAGTACAAAATAGGAAACAGGGCAGGAGTAAATAAAGCAACGGAAGGAAGTAACTGAGGTCTTGCAGAGCTCTGCTGGGGGATCCGCTCCCTGTGCTCGTAAGCAACCTGAACAAGGGGACACACAGTGAGGTGCCCAAGTCTGCTGATGAACTGAAGTTATTCAGGGTAGCAGGGCTAAGGGCCAGCTGTGAGGCACAATGAGCTAAGTGTTGTAAAATGGCAGGTGGAGAAGTGTACAGATGGAGGTGAAGAGCTGGAAGTGGCAAAAAACAATGCTCATGCTGCACATGCAGTGATGGCCAGGACTGAGATCCTGGGGCCGTCACAGACTGTTCCATGGCAACGCAGTACACGGGAGCTGTCAAAAAAGCACATTCAGTGGTGAGTTATTAGCCTCAGAAAATTCCCAAGTTCAAACACCTGGAGACATGAGTGTGTTGGGAAAAGCATCATATGTCCTTGCTCCTTAAGGACTCTTCACTTGCCCCTGTCAAGCACCTTCGGGCTGCTGCTGGAGAAAGAGCGGAGTTAGATGGAGCCGTGGTCACCCCTCGTGTGGCCGTTCTTGTGTTCTGTGTGCTAAGGGTTAGCGTGAGGTTTTCCAGCAAAGGTTGCTGTTTTCATCATTTATAGAAGGGGAGGCTGAGGATGATGGAAAAATTATTTCCAATTGCTTATCCTAGATGTCCCTATTCATACCATAGCCATATGCAAGAGCTAGTGAAACTGCATTTGCCCAGTACAATTGCATCCTGCAGGAATTTCTCCTAGTAAGCTTACCAACATTGCCCAAGGCCTCAAAGGTCACACTACAAATGGTGATGAATTCCTTTCATCTAACAGTGAAAAAGAACTTTCTAAGGAGGAGGAAAGTATCACATCTAAAACCCATCACATCCCTCTACTTTGTTTTAAAGCTTCTCCTCAGAATTTCCCTTTCTGAAAGCAGCAATACACACATTTTTCATGTAACTGGTCAGACAGAGAACTGATACGTATGTGCATAGCATTAAGTGTTACAAACTAAGTGCATGAGTCCAGCCCCCTGCTTGCATTAGCAGCCACCCTGACTTTACTTTGCCCTCCCCAGGCCTTACTCTTTACTGTATTTTAAGTAAACAATATCTTCAACGCATCTTAGATTCCATCTTACCCACAGAAAAATGCAAGTAAGCCACAGATTCTACATTTTTAAGGATTATAGTCATTCTGTTTACCTAATATTTATTCTAAATGAGATGAATTATAAGGAATATAAACTGTTTTTTATTCAAAGTTAGTTTTCTGCCCTGTCCATTGCTGAGGATTTAGATAGCAAGTAACACACCAAGCATGAGGTATCGTTGTTGTATTTGTCTGAGGGAACATATGGGAAGTTGATTCCTCATTCACCAGACCTCTGTGTGACGGGACCCTAGCAAAGGTGTTATGATAACATGGTCTTTTATGGGGAAAAGTGTGGAATTTTTATAATAAGGTGAACAGAAAAGCCTGTTCCTAGCTTTTAGTATCTGTCCTGTAGGAGGAGGCAGATTAAAATTATACAGGGTCTGTGTCTGCCAAATTATTTCTGATCATCTTTGTGAAAAAAACAAAGAAGCCAAATTCCATCATCTGGGCAGACTTTTCCTCAGCAAACTGGCAATCTGGTTGGCTTGGAAAGCTCACTCTATCCTTGAATCTTCCTTATAACTTCTGCCTTGAGTCTACCCTCATTTTCTTGTGAGAAAGCAGGTCTGGGAGCAATACATTCGCTGAACATCTTTTGGGATGATGTAAATTAAGCTTGTGACTCAAAGGCAGACTGAGTCATTTTTAAGCTATGATTATATGTTATTACATAGTGGATCCAAAGGATTGACAGGAAATCTGATTAGAATTAAGACTGTAGATGGTCACCCATTTTGGATTTGGTCATCTTCTTTGTATCAGAGCCTTTAGTCCTTCTCATCAACAGTGGGCACTCTCTTATTTCCTTCAGGGAGGTATGTCTTCACCTGTAACAAGGTATTCATTTTCTAACTTCCATAATTTTATCACAGCAGATATACCATTAAGAAATCTGCTCTGAGACAGGCAATGAGAGCTAGCTAAAGAAACAGTTGCACACGTACATTTGCTTAGGACTTCATTACCAGCCTTCGCTCAGCTGGCCATACTGGGGCTAACACAGCAGCCGGTCACTCAAACCCTGTACTGCGCAGCGCATTGGGAACAAAGGTCAGTGTTGCGTTGTATGGTGTATGGAAGATGTAGTGGCATCTACTGGTCACTTCTATAAATTCAACATCTGAAATTCTGCAGGACAGATATTAAGGCAGTACCACGTGCCAGGCTGCCATTCAACAGGTGGTTTGGTGGTGGTACTTCCTCTTGCAGGTAGCAGAGCCATCCTGATGCTATGGGGAGAGGTCAACAAGAACAGAGCAAATGTGAGAAACAGCTCATGTCATCAGTCATCTGTAGCAACACAAGAGAGATGAAAGCTTTCATCACAGTGGTCACTGATGTCTTTTTAGGTCGAAATATTATTTGTATTGAGTTTGTCAGCCTTCAAGATTTTTCCTTCAGCTCTTTATCAAACACATGAAATCCACATTTGCAAGGCAGGGTTTGCCAGAAGAGGTCTGTGCTCATATTGGATTGCGCTTCTGCTTTCCCAAAGCTACTCCATGCATTATGTTTGCAAATACTAGAGTTTTAGCCATGCCACTTTTGGGCCAGAGAGCAATGGGTTCATCAGGGGCAATGAAGACGGGGAGGCCCAGTTAAAGAAAGAGGCATGCTTACATATGCAAGCGGTTACTGTCGCTTGTGAATATTTTCAACCCAACTGAATTGCTCATGAGCTGGTGCACTTAAAGCCTGATTGCAGTAGGACCATTCCAGCTTATAACACACACCACACAATGACGGCAGTCTTCAAAAATGGGACACTAACTGCTTGGCACAATCGAGTGCCAATTAATTCCGACTTTCCTGGATGCCGGTGAGGAGCTCAAGCTGTATTGCTGACATGAAAGTGCCACATGGCCCAGCAGATATGCTGCCGAGTCTCCAGAGGGACTGAGCCACAGAGGGCTCTTGCTCCTCACTTTTATCAAGCGCAGCAAAAGGAAAAAAAACAAGCAGAGCAATGGGTTGACATTAGTCTCTTGTTCAATTTCCAGTCGGGTGTTCCTATGGCAAAGCCAGTGGCAGTGCTGCTCTGTGCTTCTCTGATATGAGCTGAATTTACTTCACTGCACTTCCACAGTTAGAATTTCATTTCTTTAAATGCCTAATTTGCTTCTTAAAAGCAAAAGGTGAGGCGTATGCAATTTAACCCCACTCCAGGCAGAGGGCAGCACAACACAAGCCTCTGGTGCACCTCGGGCAGCAGAGCAGGGCTTCAGCCCAGCCTGGCATGGGGAGACGCCCAGGGCAGGGCCCGGGTTGCTGCTGGGTGTTGCTGACTTGCTCAGTGTAGCCACAGGCCTCGCCTGCTCTACGGCTGAGCGGGTGTTGCTGTCTGCTTGATGTGCCCTCAAGCAGACAAGGCAGCTCTTTGCACCCACAGCTTTTTGAGAAGCTATTATGGGAACCCTTTTGTCCCGGCACTGGGGAAGTGGTGGTGCTGCTTGATGTCAGTCTAAAAGAACAGGGGACTTGGTCTGGGGGCAGGCACTAAAGCTGCGTCGGCAAGAGAAAAAAAAGGCTCCAATGCAGCAACTGCACACTGCAAATGCAAAGCTGAGGTGCACTGTGTACACAGGCCAAAGCTAGCTAATTTGAATTTTGCATGGCCTGGTTTGACATAAGAATGTGAATGCAAATATTGCCCTTTAAAAGGGTCAGTTATTTGAAATTGGTGTAATTAGTGTTTGCTTCTGGAAAAAAACAAAACAATACATTGTTATTAATGTTACCTTAGCAGATTAGGCAGTTCTCTGAATCCAGCAGAGAACTTCCAGCTGTTTGTAGAGGCACCTTGAGCAATGTTAAAGCAGTTCTGGTTCTGAGAGGAAAAGTCTTCCAGGGAAAGCAGTGGAAAGAGCACTGAGAGGTTGCATTTGAGGTCCATTATGAAGGTTTATCACCAATTTCCTGTATGAACTTGGCCAAGTCACCCAGTCAGCCTGTGTCCCCTCAACTTGGCAGCTGTACGTGAGGATAAAGGCTTGTTATTTCCCAGGACTGTTTTGAGGTAAATGTAGTCATGCATTTGTGTAGCCTTCAGCATGTGGTGAGGGACAGCATATACAAACTAAGGCAGAGAAAACATAAACAGTAGGCTCTCAAGCCTTTCACTGCCGGAGTCAACATTGTCACTGCTCTCTGTCATCATCCAAAATTTCCATTGACGTCAGTGGAAGTTCTGGGTGTGAAAGGC
This sequence comes from Apteryx mantelli, assembly GCF_036417845.1. Lineage (NCBI taxonomy): Eukaryota > Metazoa > Chordata > Aves > Apterygiformes > Apterygidae > Apteryx > Apteryx mantelli. The sequence goes on along the minus strand of NC_089980.1, from coordinate 58,373,236 downwards.
CTGCAGAGTCTGAAACTGTGCAGTGATCACTCGCAGTTATCTTAAGCATGGACTGTTCTGATTTATATCCAGCTTGTACTCTTCAGCTGTGACCTGAATCAGTTACTATGTTTTGGAAGAGTAAAAATGAAATTTTTATTTCACAGAAGCTGGCCAGCTGGCCTCCAGTGAATTAGATTTTTGCAGCGATTGGTGTAGGCAGACAAAAAGTGAGCTCAGTTGCAGTCAGCAAGAATAAAATGCTTTTATAATGGCTGATTTCTTGGCTTCCAGAAGTGTTGGGGTTTTGGATCTGCTGATTTGGAAGCCGAGCACTGACAGGAGAGGAGGCAGGGCTGTTGTGTTTAGGGAGGGGGACTAAGCAAGATGAGGGGCAATAGCAAGGAGAAGAGAAATGTCTCAATGATAACACTGGCTACACAAGCACCCTGAGCTACACAAGCTATTATTTAAACATATACCTATAAATACTTATATGTACACTCAAACATCCATATACTTTGGACCTGTATGCTGATAGATTGTGAGAAAGACTCTGCATAGAGATGTGGTTCCAGCTTGGCAAAATATTGCCAGCCCATAGCCCTTCATGCGAGTGACACCAGGCCTTGGGCATAAATGATTGGCTCAGTAACTCCCCACTCAATAGCAGCATCAAAATGCGGTACAGAGAAGGAGTGAAAGAAATGAGCCTCACAGCCTACGTACTAATGGTTCAGCACCAGGACGGATACCGGGACAGCTGGGAACAGGAAGGCATGTGATTCATGAGATACCAAAAGAGACAGCATCAACTTGGCATCTAGTCAAAGAAAAGAAATAAAGTTACACAAAAAAGAAAGCTGAGAGCTCACTGACACAACAGAGAAGCTGACATTTATGACACACAAATTGCAGCTAGATGCATTAAGTAAACCAGGATACAGAAAGGAAATAATCTTTTCTAACTACTTTCATGTATGGTCATTTTCAGAGTATCCTGTATCAACAGCAGGTGAATCTTTTCTCTCAGAAGTTTGTTTGCTTTTTAAAGTGCATTGATGATGTCCATTTAATACGAAATCAGAGCATCCTATTTCCAATACTCCCTATTCTCTGTCCTTCAACAATGTCATCCCAGTCTCTCAGAGCAGCACAGGAAGGAGGTGAATGAGTCCTGAACTTCCTGTGGAAGTGAAGTCGGGAAATCCCAAGACACTGTGGTGGTAGCTAACCTCATCCCAAAGGCTGGGTTAACAGCATGCTTCAGTGTGTAGTGATCTTTGCAAATTAAGTGTGTAAGAAATCTGGAAACTCACCAGTCTTATGTCACATTATATACAGGAGTACAGATGATGACTTTAGTGCCAACAAGGCGGTTTTATAAAATATGAATGTAGAGCACTTCTAAGATTCCTATTTCCAAACAGCTTTACTTGTTTTGACATTTCTCCCAATAGGTTATTTCTTCAAAAACCATGTTGTACAATATGTTTTTATTGCTGGCTGCATTAATTTAGTGCAAGACCTTAGCATAAAAGGTCAGAACAGAGTGATTTGTAACACTGATTGAATGGCTTCTCTCTGCATTACTGGTACATTTAGGTCTCTCAAGTGGCATACAATAACTGAAAATGACTTGAAAATCAATTACATGCTATCCAGGAGAAATATGTAATTTTTTGCTCCCCATATGAACACTTTCTCATCCAAAAAGGAGACAGGAAAAATTGAAAACAATACTGGCACCCACTGTGTTTGTAGAGAAAGATTGGATAGTGCAGAAATGGACCCACGGCAGCTGAAATCCCACGAGACTGCTCATGGGAAGTTAGGTAGAGACGGCTTCAGTGAAGAGCTGTGGGAACTCATGTGTTTTGTATCTCTGAGAATTTGTTCCACAGCTTTTGGTCAATAAAGTTGTAAATTTTCATTTTCATTCAATGTTTGGTGAAACAATTTGGTGAAACAAAATGCTAATTCTGAAACAGAAGCTTTTGAAGAAAAGTATAGGTTTAGAAAACTTTTACAAAAGATATTGAAAGAAGTTTTGAAATTGTCCATTTGAACATTTTAAGTGAAATCTCTTTTTTGAATTCAAAATGAATGTTCACTAAATCCACAGTGGAAAATTATGAAAGAGATCAAAATCAACATGAAGTATTAAGAAAGAATTGAAAAGAACTGAGATGTGGTTTTATTTTCATTACCCAACTCTGAATACTCTTGGATTCCACCTTTCATCCATTTGGAACAAGTTTTCTTTTGAAATTTCAAAATAGCTCCTGGAACATGAAAATATTTGCCTGTACAGTCTGCTAATCATCCTTTATATTATCCCTTAACAACTGTTTAGTGTGACTGCATAAAAGGCATTGCTGGCCCAAGCGTCATAACAAATACAGAACTAGTCTTGAGATAAGAGTTTTTTTTCTCTCCACATCCTAACAATACAGTTTATAGTTATCTTTATAAATAAGATACATAAGAGGAAAATTTAAAAGAAACCATAAACCTAACACTGCTATAGCGATCACATTTGTGCCCATTCAGCTGCTTTGTCTATAAGGGATTTTCTGCTCCCTACCTCTCAGAGTTACAAAGGATTCTGTAAAATTCTGGGCAGTATTACATGAGGATCCTCTGTAAAAACAAAAATTTCTTTGAAGACGCTTCTCAAAGCATAAAGTACAGAGTATTGACTTCATTTACTTTCTGAGTGCCAAAGACAGCTCCAGAGGATGGATGCAAGCTGTATTTGTCTTGCAGCCTCCTTGCACTCGGAGGCGTCTGCATCCTCATCATTCTTCTTTCAAGCTCTTTTTATCTCTGTGGATCAAAGGGCTGCTCAATCTTACATGGTTCAGAAGTCAAATCTCAGTTTCATGCTCTGTCATTCTGTAGGCTGTGGGCTTTCCTCCTTCACACCCTCCAGTGAGATTGAGCAGGATGACTGGCGTTTCATGCTGAGGCACCCTCCAGAAAGGATGCTGACTTCTGAAATATCCCAGAGCAGCTCTGGGAACATGCTTTGTGTCTGCTCTTGCGGCTCAGAAAGTTTCCACCTCCTTCCATCAACTCCTTGCACCTTCCCAGATAATCCACGTGGAAAGTCCTTGATATTTCAGACTTGCTGAAACCTGGGCTCCTTGCCTCTCCTCCTCCAGTCAGGCCAGCAGCTTCCATTTCTGAAGGAGCCCCTGCTCCTTCTCTCCCTGAAAGCTGTGTCATTTGCATGGGAGAAAATGCCACACATGGGCTGGATATGCACACTGAGGGAGTAGAAAGATGGCTCCAGCTACCCTGGAGCTAACTCCAGGTGTTGTCAGCCACATGCCCATACACATCTTTTCTGGGATGTGGCCAGCAACAGAGGAGAGCTATGAGCAAGTCCTTTAAATATTAGAGGATGTGACACCTCCTGCTTCTTGGCAGGAATGATAAGTTACAGCAGAGCCTTCCTTGCTGATGCTGATGGGGATTTGGGGTCTAGAAGCAGAAGGAATTGCAAACAAATACCCCAGATTCAAAAAGCTGCAGCAACTGGTTTATGCATATTGTTGCACTGGATGGATCAGGTCTTTAAAGCTGGCATCAGCTGCCAAGGCAATTAAGTCTTCTGCTCATTTTTATTCCAGAATGGTGTAACTTTATTTGCCTACCTGGTTTCTACTGGAAGTGTGGAGTGGCACATACATGGGTTGCTGTTCTGCCTCTGCTGTTGGCTATTACAGCAACCACATTTGATGTTGATTTTTCTTCCTGCTGCTATCAATGTCCTACTCTGGACTTTCCAGCCAACATTCTCATTACAGACAAAATAAGAATATAAATAACCTAATGGGGTTATTAGCCCTCGATTGCCTCATTCAGAATGAAGCAAAGCAAGCATGATATTAAAAAGAACAGAGAAGAAATGTAAGGGAAGAGAGAGATCAGATAGAAATCGATTAGTTCCAGAAGTAGACAAAGAGATTATGACACTGAGGTGTTTACATTACTTAGAGGTTATAAGAAAATGAGATCTATCTGAAGTTGCTGGAAAGACCAGAAATGACAACAGTGGTGTGGGATATTCAGAAATTCTAGGGAAGCAGAATTTAAGGAGGCTTCAGATTTGCTACCATCTCACTGATGAATTTAAAAAACAGACTTGAAGTTGAGATGGTAGAACAAAATGGTGCGTGTAGCTGTAAAAACTGCTGAAAGCCATGAGCGCCCCTCTGAAGCGGAGCGCTAGCCATGATTATTTATGTGATTGGATGGGATACGTAGCTGTTCTTTGAAGGCCAGGAAGAAATTTGCTTTGAAGCTTTGCACAGATACTGTGTTTCAGACTTCTGACCTATGTGTTTTTTACATGTTAAAATATTTAACTAGAAGGTTTTAAATTTTTAAAGTTTTAATCTTGCAAGACTGGAGATGGTGGAGCTATCATCAAAACGTGGCAGACATGAAAAGTCTCTGGCCAGATCCTGGTGCCACAGAAGTACACAAATATAAAGCAGTAGGGTTTTGTCATTACAATGAATGTGTGGGGGGAATGTCAGTGTGTTTTAGATCAGACTGCTACAGCATACACTGCTCTCCTTCTTGTGACATTTTTTATGTATTTGTTCTTTTATATTTGTATTGCCTACTAAACAGTTTCTTTTGGCTCTGCTTTGTGTGATCCTCTGCATAAAGAAAACAGTTCTGTCCAGAGAAGCACTTTGGAAACATTGTCCTGATGAGGAGAAAGTTGGTGCCTCACTAGCGTCTAATGCGCCAGCCTAATCTTGGCTGTGAATCTACATATTAGGATTTCAACTCAGCCATCGCGGAAAGTTCAGGCTTACTTCAGGGAAGACTTGAAACCAGCAAGGAGGCCTTATTTGCAAGCAGTAATAACACCAGGAGTTTCCTGAACAAGGTGCAGAATGCAGAACTCCAAGTTAATGAACTGGAAAACCCATCTGCTGGTCCAAATGCCATACTTGTGTTTTCAGCATTTATTGAAATAGTAATACATTGTAAGCCTTCCCCTCTGCCCCATCTGGGCCAGTGAGGAACTCACCCACGGGTGGCCATGAAGGGCTGGACCTGTAAATCAGAATTACCACAGTGGGTCTAGCCAAGCTCTGTCGTGTCTCTCACAGCTGCCCGCAGCAGAGGCACAGGGAATGCAGTGCACAGGAGGAAACCCTTTCCCTGGGACACCCCGCCATTTCTTGTGCTCAGCAGCTCTCTACAGGCTCTTATCCTCCTTGGTGCTCTTCCCTGCTCTTCCACTTCATCCACATTGGATGCATGAGACTGCACCCTCACTCAGTTTATCAGCCTGCAGCACAAGTGTAACTCCCTGCTGATCAGCAGCAGTGGGAATTAATTAACATTTCATTAATTAAAGTGCTCTGAACTGCTTAGGTCTAAGTGCAAGCTAAAGTATTGCTCTGTTGTCTCTGAAAGAATAATACAAACTCCTGTGATGAGCCCCTTGCAATCCGTTCAGCTCAGCGCAGCCTTTGCGGGATAAGGGGGCACCCTGCCGGTGTGTGGTTTGGCAGCCTGCCCTGCCAAGTTTTGGAGCTCTTGCTGTGATAAGGAAACATCCATACAGGCTGCAATGTCAGCACTGCTCCATAGTATGGCTGGGATTTACTAGGACTACATCTCTTGAAAGAAAACAGTAAAACTACCTTCTGGGAATTAGAGTCACAAACAAGAGTCAGAGTCAGAATTACCCATGGCTGAATTACACTATCTAGCGAGTGTAAAAAAGTTGAGAGAAAGTCATTTGATGTTTAAATGGCGGAAACCAACTGCTGATAGTAAACTTGAAGTGACTGAGGAACATAATATCTGCATTTGTCTGAGAAATGTGAATGTGACATTTGAAGCTGCCATGACAAATTTTAACCTGTATTTCCCTTAATTGGGACAGATTACGCATTTCATGCCGGAAATGTTCTGATCATTATCTGCTTCTGTGTTCATTACATTTTGATGTGCCTCTGGTAATGGCTTTAATAAAATGTCTTGAATAGACCTTGTTAAAGAGTTTTCTTACATTTAGATGCTCAGATACCATGTGATTGACTATAGCACAGATGAACATGCTTTTACAATAAAGAATTTCTAAAATAAAATATAAAAAGGTTAGGAAAGACTTTCATCTATTATAACCTGATTTAGGGTCACAAAAGTCATTTCTGTTCTTTGACTTTTTTGACTATAGAAATCAAACTCTTCTGATTTACGTCAGCTAAGCATGCAGCACATTCATTTTTACAATATTCACTTTTAGCTAAAATGAAATAGCTCTGTGGCATATAGCTGCAGTTTATGGCATCCTCCCGGATCTAATAGATAGAAGGAGTTACAGGGACTGCATGATGTGGTTTTCTGAGCCAGAATCTAAGGGCTGTGCAATGAGAATACCTCCTGCTTGCTGTTTCTGAATGCTGAACTGCAGTAAAGATAGCCAAGCATTTGTCAGATATGAAATTACCGGCTGCATTTGTCTTCCACCTGCTACTGCTATGATGTGCTTATTCCTTCCCTCATTTTGGAAAATGACCTAAGACCCTGACTTCCAGGATAACACTCTGCTTCCAGAGCAGCTGTGTAGGTGTCAGTGAAAAATCTGCTCCCTTATATTACAGTGCAAATGCATTGTCACTGCAGAAAGCGTAGGGGCAGGAGTGAGCTCCTGCACAAACCCTGCAGCTTGCCACCAAAGAGAGAAGTGGACTTTAGATAGCCATTATTAAGGCCTGGATTGTGGGCATGCTCTCCCTGCCTTTTTTTATAATGGATTTATAAAGCCCCTGGACTTAGACTATACTTACAAAATGGCTCTTCTGGCCCTTGCCCAAAACTGTGGTTCTAGAGGCCAATATCAGAATGTGCTATGTAATTTGGATCAGATATTCTTTGGTCGCAGTTATGGTCAGTGCAACTGCAGCCATGTGGAACAGATTGTCTGGAAAATGAAAATGGCTGGTCTGGTACCAGAAAGCATGGAAGGAGGAGGCACAGCCCTGCTCTGAGGCTGCTTGAAAGCAGAAGACTGGAGCACAGTCAGCTGGCCAGTCTTGGTGTGCCTGTGAATCCTTACACATGCATAGCAGGGGGTGTTGAAAAATTTAACAGAATTACTGCTGGGGATGTATCACAGCCTACATATTCTGCAAGCACTTATCCCAGTTTAAACTCAGACATAGATTAATTTAATCAGATAACTTGTTGGCATTATGTGGAAAAGCAGACATATCTTTCTAAGACTCTAAGATTTCTTTCAAACGGAGTATCCTGCACTTGGATTTCAGAAATGTCTTTTGTTTAAAACCAGTCCATGTTGGGCTCAGTGCTACAAGTCTTCATGGATGTGCAATTCACAGGGAGACTTGTCATTTTTCTGCTTCTCACACAGTCCTTCCTTTTTCACTGACATTAATAAAATCTGAACATCTTGCATCATATTCTTACATGAACGTGGGGTGAAATTGTGGTGTTTTGTTGGCAGGAAGCTGATCCCAAGCAGAAGAAGAATCAGGCCTCTTGAAAATCCTGAGTTTATCCTCATCTACAAGGACATTTTTAATTATGCTGCTTCTGTTCATCTGCCACTCTGTGCTGCTCTGTTATGTGCTGTGTTTCTCAGGCACATGGGCCTCAGCCAGGTGTGAGAAAAGCATCCCCCGATGTCCTCGTGCCGCTGCCCTGACTTTCCCTCTGCAGAGACTGTGGCACCACTGCTGGCCGCCACAAGGTCCTCAACAGCAGCTGCAGAAGTCAGTGCTTGGTACCAGCTGAATGAAAAATACCAGATTTGGGCAGATCTGTGTGCAGTTCTGTGCATTTCTCATCAATCTAGACCACAAGCTCTGTGGTATAGGCATGGTGCTTGTTTCCCTGCTGCAAGAGCACCTAGCACAAGCCACTGGTGCGGATCAGGGTTTGCTGGATGCTGATTCCGTATAAATATTAGGCAATAACGATACCTACATGGCTGTGTGAACTAGGCAAACTAGATACAGACTCAGATAATGGAGATTTAATCTCGCACGCACACTAGGAGCGGAAGGGAATTAGAAGTAAATAAATATAGGACAAAAATACACGAATGAACTGTTAGCAAGGAAAATGTGTATGGGCTTGAGTTAAGCCAGTGCCTAGCCTGGGAGAGAGAATACGACAAAGAAGATTGAGGGTAAGTGTTTATTGCTCATTTCATCACACAGCATCTGACAAATGTGTAAGATGATGGAGGCATTAATTAGCTCACTGCATCTCAGTAGCTGAAATAGTTGGTGGGTGGGCTGAGCCATAAACCAAAATATTCGCAGCATGTGAAACAGGCTGAGCAGGTGACTTCAAGATTATATGGGAGAGGGGAGCTAGTACATTGCAGAGCAAACAACATTAGCCACCCAAGGGGAAAGCATAGAATAATGCCTTGACGGTACATGATAAAAACAAATCTACCTAATAATTCTTACTTTTCATTTTTGATGTGGATTTTGTATTATCGTGATGCCCCTTCATTTAAAAAAAAAAATTAACTTTTTCCCTTCAGGACCAATGGCACATGTAACAGCATGGATGCATATACCAAGGTATGGGTATGCAATCAGTGCGTATCTTAAAAGATGGTTTTCCCTAATTATAGAGAATAATTTGTGAAATAACAAGTCAACTATTATTTTACTAAGCTCCCTGTATCCAGATTTTCTCAAGTTTACTATCAGAATGGGGTGTTTTATGTGAGGCTGTTATTAAAACTTAGAGCATCCCATAAGGTCATTGAAAACTGAGGTTTACATGTGTAAGGCAACTGCTGCAATCACATTTAATGCATACATAAATTATCCTAGAAAGTAAATCAACAGAGACAAATGATTTGGTGTTGATGAAATTCATTAAATTTCTCATGAAGATAGTATAAAAGAAGTCTGACAAATAATCTGCAGAAGGCACAAATGGGCAAGCTGCAAGGAATTGCTGGATTTCTCTACCTTCACACTGACATGCTAAGAGGGTCATATTGAATTAAAAGCATAAATTAATATTCAAGTTCTTAAATACACTGACTTTTTCAGCAGGCTGAAGACTGTCAGCTCCCACTGAATTCCACAATGAATTTCAAGTGATCAAATTTAAATTTTAAAATAGAGATAAAAAGGTTAAGGCAACTAAGCATAGGGTCTCTCAAACATGGCATCAGCCATGACAGGATTCTAGGCCAGAAAAGAGTTGTAAAAAATTGTTTGGCAGGAGTTTTTCATTTGCGAAGAGGGGCAGTACGTGCATATGGCTGTGGAGGAAGAACCATTTACCAAAAGCTAAGATTTTTCTTTTTCTTTTTTTTAATTTTAGGGGTATGGAGAATGAAGATGTGATTTTTTTTTAAAAAAAGGAAAACCCTTCCTTCCCTGGTCAAATTCATCCCTAATGGAAAAACAAGACTTTAATTTTTCTGCATCTGAAATGGCCAGGACGCTGTCCTGATGCACCATAAAGGCCAGATTGGAAGCTGAGGTCTGGCTCATCTCCAGTTTATTATCAAGGGCATTAGACTTAAACTGAGATGGTAGTGGAATGAAAAGTGGTAAAAACTGAGATGAGAGTCTGGCCCAGAGCCATGAAGAGACACATCGACAGGGAATGCCTGAAAGCTCCTTGATTTTCAGGGCACTAGCAAGACCTTCAGGCCTAAACCCTGCCAGAGGCACGTGAGTTGGCACTATACGCCCCCGATCACCAGGTGGGCATTGCCCCTTGCTCTCAGGATATTTTTGGGGCACACCACGTCGCCTGTCCACTCGGCAGTGGCACAGCTCAGTGCAGCAGTGAGGTCTTTGGCTGGCAGCAACCCACCTTTGCGGGAGGGCTGCCCTCCCACTGCTGTACGAGGGGCTTGAGCTGTCCTACAGGGCTTGCACCCAGAGATCCTTCAGAAAAGTTTCCAGAGCCGAAAGAAGTTGAACCCTGCACACTGAGCCGCACTGACCACAATATAATGACTTTTCATCAAACAGGTTACTCACTTCCCTAATTCAAGCTGGGTATAGGGTTTTTCAGCTGCCTTTGCAACTTATGTCCAACTGCTATTTTAAATATTCCTCTGCTAAGAAATGAATGTCTGCAGAAATCACTTTTGCCACAGGATCCTATGGAATTAGCAGGTTCTAACCTGTAGTTTTGGGTTCAAATATATTAGTTACTTAAGAAATGCAGGTATTTCTTCAGGAAATAAACAACACTGATGCCCAGGTCAGGGTGGGAAGAAATGGACTAGTTAGCTTCATTCTCTGGGGCAGCATTGACTGAATGAGGCTAAAATGCTGATGGGGGTAGAAACAAGGCATAACCAGCCTGCATGGGGAACAGACTAAAGCTGAGTTTGGGGAAACTTTCAGAGACTATCAGAAATAAAACTGCTGTTACTCCTCTAGGACATCACTGCTGTTGCAGGGTAACAGTGGTTCAGCATGTAAATTCAAATAGTGCATATACACACACATATACATATGTGCACATACATGTACACATATATACTATATATATATGCACACACATACATACATGTATGTGTGTATATATGTATATATACAAGCATAAGGAGACATTTCCAAAAGCCTTCATTACTGACCCACCACTCTTTCTGTCTGAGCCATTACAATTTCACCAGTCTTCTGTAAGAGAAGAGAATCCAACAGCAGGACCTTAAAAAATGCTGTCTAAAATATCATGATACCTCAACTCCTGAGTCTCAGTAACAGAGTAATTCAGAGTCACAGTGCCTTGTGATATCCCCATCTGAACCACCCTGATTTATAACATACATAACTTGGCTCATTTTATTGTAACTGTGCATTGGGTAAACTGTTAAATTTGGCTCTGTCCAGCCTCATCTATACAACTAGAATAAAGATCTTCCATGGTGGGGTTCAACCCTTTATCAAAACTTAATGCTCTGTGATGAAACTGAGAGAGAGAGACATTACTTAATAAGCTTAAGTCCTTGAGAGAGAAAAAAAATGTACTGAACAATAGTTCATATTGTTACCAATTTTAGCAAAGCTTCTGAACTTCTTTTCAAAATGTTTTACAGGAAGAATGACAACAGCAGCAATGATGTTTCAATTTCGAAGGCGAAATTCTTTATTCAGAAACCTGGCAAAGGTGATACCTGTTCTGCTACTGCACTTTCTTATTAATCATCAGCAGTGAGTGTCTCAGGAGAATACAGTTAGTGCTGTCTTTCCACCAGTACAGTTCTCTGCCTCTGTTTATTCAGAGAAGATGTATTCAAAGTAGCTGAGAGATCACAGCAGAGGTTTTTCCCACGTCATGGATATAACTCAGTGCTGACAGCAAGAGAGACGCGGTGCCCAGCTGCCTATTAGCAATACAGTGCACCCGGCCAGTGAGGTGATTCGGAGAACCACACAGATGCAGATGTGCAATGCACCTCAGAGATGATCACAAGTCTAGGTGACGGGCAAATGCCAGCTTAGTCAGCTTCCAGGATTGCTGGCTTATTTCCCAGTTCTGGAGAGCTGGTCAGCTTTTTCCACGCCAAGGTGCTCAGCAGGACTCCAGTGCCCCAGTGGTACAACATGCTGAGATTTCACTACAACACACAAGGATTTATGAGCTGAAGACCTGCAGAGCAAGCTGACCTCGGGACAAGCAGATGGCTCTTTTGCTGAAGGGATCCCGCAGAAGAAACGGCAGCTCCTGCCTTCACACAGAAAGATAAGCAGCACAAAGTGGCAGAAAGCAGGTGATCTTGTCATCTAGTCTGAAACATTTTTTACCCCTTTATAAACTCTCCATGTTTGTTCATTTAGCACTTGTAGCATGGCTAGGCTAGAACATGCAGTTCCAGTCACTGAGCGAGATCATGAAAGAGGCACAAGAGGTGTTGCAAAGATCATGGGGCAGATATTAGATATCAGTCAGGCATACTGAGGATGATCAGGACATCAATATGATTTGTATCAAGTGTAATGGAAAAATCAATTAATTCCTTCTTGGAGGAGCGTAAGACAGCAGAGTTGCACCAAAAAATCCTCTCTCTGGTCACTGCTGTTTCTCAACTTTTAATTGTGAGGAAAAGTGAGCATACCAGATTACAGAAACATTTATAAACCGCATCACTGTGGAGAAGGAGGGAATTGAACAGGTAAGCATGGACTTCAAGCAGGACATGTCTTACAGCTGTCTGCATTTTATCAGCTGTAGAAGGATCATGTTCAAAGCCTTCGGTGAGCTGAGTCTGTACTAATGAGCTTATCTGCGGGAGCAGCTTAGATCAGCCATGATTAAGCTAATTAACATGGTCTTGAGTCTAACCTTCTGCTGCCAGTCTCACAATATCATCAGCACATCTATATTTTGTGAGAATGGATCAGCTCAGGCCTTTAGCCCTGAGAGAGGATAGAGGTTCCCAAGGAGAAAGAAATGTCTACCTGAAACCACACATAGATATTTATTCCTGTTTTCAGGATGGGGCATATGTCTCAGTCTTTTTGTAATTCTAACCCTGTGACAAGACTTGCCCCTCAGGAAGGAGGGCCATTCAACATCACTAAAGACTAGCATCTGAGCCCCTAAATTCCATTAATTAAGTTAAATTATTAAAGACACAGAAAATTCTGCTAACAAGAAGTCAGTGTGCTTGCTGATTACTCTTATTCGATTTGGTTCATAAGGGTTGCTGGGGGAGCTGTGAGCGAAGACCAGCTGATTTAAGCTAGTGCAGGTTCTGATCTTTGCTGACTTCAGAAATGCACCAATGAGAGCTATTTCTGGTGTAAATGAATTGAGAGTTTGGCTTATGGGGTTAGAACTGGATAATATGATGACAGAATGGTTTTATAAACATTTATTATTCAAAATCTCTTCTGGAAAGGCGAATATGCCTAGGCAATTATCTCACTTTAGCTGCAGATGAGCAATTTTGATGCAGTTATTATGCACCTTCAGTACTACAAAGCTTTCAGTGCCATTCCCTTTGAAAACGTATGAATTATACAGAATGACAAAACTAATGAACTATAGCATCTTTTTCCTGTCAGCTGTACAAGACTTAGTAGGTACCATGAGCACACTTCATGTAGAGAAGTCGGTTGGTCACTGCTGGTTAGGCCAAAGTCAGGCAAAAGCTATGCTTGCAGCTTAATACAAACTAGCTATCTATCTGTAGTGCTCAGTAGCTGAGTTACTTGAGGAAGGAAGATTTGCCATTGCACATTCAGATTGTGACATTATATTGACTAATAGACATTATTTGTCTTCTCTTTTTCAGATTTCCCTAGCGAGATGTTCCTACATGTGCCCAAAATCTGTGGTTAATTACTGTTCCGCGCTAGACAAAGGCTTTTTGGCTAATGAGGTTTCAGATACCAGCAGTGTAATAGTGGAAAGTATCTAAAGCCACATTGATGGATAGACCAATTTCTTTCAGTAGAATTGCTGTGAACGAAACACACTTTTTTCCATTTTCTTGCAACCACTTGTCTCCAGTTGCTTGCAACAAACATATCTGGGAAGCCAAGTGTTAATTTTTTTGAATCATGAAAACAAAACAAAATTTAAGAAATTTAAAGCAGCAGACAATATTTTCAAACCTGCCAGCCAAAGCTAGCTCCACAATTAAGTATTCATATAACTGATACAATTTTCAAGAGGAATGTCCTCATTATGATTCCTGTTTACCTAAAAATAAAGCCAGTTTGACGTTCCCTTTTGAAAGATCCCAAGAAAACATCTTTAACAGTTTGGTAAGTTCTATTTGAACATACTTAAGAAACAAATCTGTTAACACATAAAATAGCTTTTGCTGATATGATTAAATCTTCAGTAGATATTTCTGAGTTACTAGTTTGGATTCCTATAATTTAGAAGACTCTGTGGCTGTTGTGCCTTGATCTTGGCATCTCACATGTTAAGAATCTGTATCTAGTCACACGATTCTTAACATTAGCTGTAATACACTAAGCAAGCTGTCATTTGGAATAATATATGATATACTGATCTAGCTAAGCTTTCAGAAGAAGATGTGGTGTTGCTACACAAACTATTGTTTGTATGTTGCCCAACAGTTAGTTTTAAGTTTTGACAGAGCTCATGCAATCTGCTCCCATAACAGGCTGCATGTGCCCCAGCAACTCCTACTTCCAAGCATGCACTAATCACTTTTTCAGGATGTTCTCATTTTTCACACTCCTGACAGCTCAGTTACACACTGTTTGAAAAAACACCTCCTTTGGTCTGAACATCTCACTCATTCTGTTTGATGCCATCTAGTTCTTACTTCACCTTTTCCATGCCATACAAGATTTAATGGCCCTTTTTCATATTCCCTTATGGTTATCCATTCTACAGGATGAAGAATCCAGCTCTGCTATGAAGGCCATGTCAAATTTGGTAAGGCTGAAAGTAACAGCATTACAGAAATCACTTGGAACTACAGAAGAGCATGGCTTTGCTACATGATTGCTTAAGTTGTTTGAAAAATCCATGAAATCAATATAGCTCTTTATTTAATGCTGTAAGACTTTCAGAGGGTTGCCCTTAATTGCTAAAAATTTCATGATCAAGTGTAGATCTGTAGGTACATTAATGGAAGGGAGGTGACAATTTGAGACATCTGAGGGCCCCTCCAACCTGAATTGTTCCATGACTCTATGACGTGGCATTCAGCATATCGTAGTGAGATGATCTGACAACAGCAACCAGTTGTTAGATAGTGAAAATAACTGGCAGCATTAATGCCGGAGCTTCCTTTTTATGCAAGGTATTATTAAGAGGTACTGAAAGTAGAAGTGCAATTCTGGCCTATTTTCTAATGTGTTATTTAACAGGACAGCTGAATAATTTTCATAATGATCCATAGTTGGAAATGCATATGCATTCCAGCTGAATGCATAAAAAGGTAGACTAATCCAGAAAGCTGGAGTTTCAATGCAAAAAAAGCATGATCCAGTTCTCATTTGGCCTGAGTGGCCTGTCCTATGGATATAATGAAGAGACTTAAGGAAAAAAAACAGTATTCTGGTTAAGTAAAACATTTGTTAGATGTGATGCAAGGACAAACACCAGATGACTTGCAGGAACAAGGTTCTATTGTAGCGAATGGATGTGTGCTTACACCATCCATGGGCACCCTGTCTTAGCAACGTACTACAGAAAGGTTAATACTGCTCTGTCACTGAAGGGGCATTCACAACGACTTGTGGTGCCTGGGCTTTAACAGTTGTTTCTGATGAAAGAAACTGGGGGTGTCATCACTCATTTAGACTTCCAGGGGCCCATTCACCTAATGGGAGCCTTAGCTTTTTACTGACAAAGTGAAAGATTTTCAAAGATAGAAAGGAAATGTTACAGCATTCTCTACACATTTGCAAAATAAGCGGCTTAAGCAAATAAGCAAGCAAACATCCAACTCTAAAGAGAAGGAACATGATTCAGAAATCAAACCACGAGCAACCAAAGCCAACTTCACAGAAACCTCATTTAAGAGAGGGAAACAAAGCAAATGATAAAGCTAAACGCAAGTGTTTCAGACAGAGTATGTGGGCAAGAGTTCTGTCAGAAATACGGGAAAGAGGGAATGGATAAGAAAGCCACAGTGAACTTGATCATTACAGGCTTGCTCAGTATAAGAGGCCCAAATGACATGGTAATGACCCTAAGGGCATAAAGTGTATGAGGCTATTTCCTTCAAACTCACTGAGTTTCAGCTGATGCCACAGATGGACAAACAGATTGCCAGGAAGGTTGTTTCTTCTTCTTAGCTAAACTGAAGAGAAGCAATCTTCACTAACTGCCTTCTCAAGCAGGCAAATCAGGTAACAAAACCACATTTTGCTTGTTTTTGCCATTTTGGATGGCATTTTGCACGATTCTCCGGCAGAAAACCACCATTTTGAAAGGTGTGTTAGTGCTGGAAAACATGGGAATGGCTGTAGATCTTAGCAAGTACATATATGAACACATCTGCCCATCGGCTAGTATCTTACCGTTGTTTCCCTCCAAAAATCTACTGATGTTCACAGGCAATATTAAATAACTGCTTAGCAGGATTTTCCAATTTACAGCACCCTGCTCATATACCTATGCTGCTGCCAGCCTTCATCTTTGGCTATTTCTTCCCTTTTACTAGCTATAGCTCTGATTAACAAGCAAGGGTGGCCAGCTCTGTCAGATCCTGACTGAACAGGATCTGTAGCCAGGTACTTGTGCATTTATATGAGGCTGTCTTTTAACACAACCAGAAACAATGCTGGGAACTCTGGACTCAGTCCATAACCACTAGGCAGCTGGACAAAAAGGTTTTTTCCACTTCTGTAGTACTGCCAGCCTCAAACACTTCTTACTGTATCATCTATCTTTACTGAGAGCTGTTAATTACAGCTACAAAGTCTGTTACCATACAAGCACCTTGCTTTTTAAAGCAGTTTTAAAGGTAGCAGCCCTTAACATATTTTGACGCAGATTGGAGGGGGGGAGGGCAGGGAAATACACTTCCTTATCACTGCCTCCTGAGTTTTGTTGTTGTTTTTGTTGCTGCTGTAAACAACATGGGAGAACCTGTCTAGGATAGTCCTCATTTAGTAAATTTGTGCACTGGGTGTCAAAATAGTTGATGCGATGACTAAGGTAAAACACTTTGTGCAAAAAGAGCAGCCATGACCTCTGCCTTCCTTCATGCTATGACGCTTAGAAAAACAGCTTATACATGCTCACTCAGCTTTCTGATTCTTTCTACACACAGTAAACACAATCACACACTCTTTCCTGGGTCCCTTTTTTCCCCTCTGCCAATCATAAAATGCAGTTACTTTTCTGTTTGTGCATGTTGATCGTGCACTGGAGGCAGGGAATGGATGAGTTGACCTCTGAGGTCCCTTCAGTCCTGCTTTCTTTGATTCTGTATTTTCAGTTATGCAGTATGGGTGGATTTGCTCATGAGGTCTCCTGAAAAAACTGTAGAAGCATGGAAGTTCAGCACCTTGCTTTCCTAACCAGAGGTAGAGCAAGTTAATGAAGTGCTATTAGCCTAAAGTTTAAACACCAGCAGAGATCATTCAGTGCTGGAAGACATTACATTCTTTCAAGCAAGAACATCATTACAAAAAGACACCGTTTCATCGCATGTGCGCTGTCTTCAGATAACGAGAACAATTACTTCTGTTTCTAGTCCTTGCCTCAAGCACCACTACCTCATATTAGGTATATAATATAGTTATTTTAGAGTATCTGTTGGAGATATGGAAGAGAGAGCATCTTTTATTCTACCATGAAAAATTAATGGGACAACAAGACAAAATTACAGGACACCATTTCATCTAATCATCTGTGGAATGGTTTTGCAAACCAGGCTCAAGGATAGTTAAAGAACATGCATTTCTTCTGATCAGGAGCACCTAGTTTCTATTCCCCATTAGCCCTCCAGAGGGCTATAAAAGCCAGACGAGGAGATCCTCACTGGAATAAGGATCTTCAGATTAGGAGAAAGCTTTTCACCAGACATGAACATTAAGCTCTTTTCACTACATCATGGTCTGAACTAGGGAACCAGGGAACTACAGGCCAGTCAGCCTCACCTGCATCCCTGGAAAGGTGATGGAGCAGCTCATCCTGGAGGCCATCTCCAAGCATGTGGAGGACAAGAAGGTGATCAGGAGTAGTCAGCATGGCTTCACCAAGGGGAAATCATGCCTAACCAATCTGATAGCCTTCTCTGATGGAATGACTGGCTGGGTAGATGAGGGGAGAGCAGTGGATGTTGTCTACCTAGACTTCAGCAAGGCTTTTGACACTGTCTCCCATAACATCCTCATAGACAAGCTCAGGAAGTGTGGGCTGGATGAGTGGACAGTGAGGTGGATTGAGAACTGGCTGAATGGCAGAGCTCAGAGGGTTGTGATCAGTGGCACAGAGTCTAGTTGGAGGCCTGTAGCTAGCGGTGTCCCCCAGGGGTCAGTACTGGGTCCAGTCTTGTTCAACTTCTTCATCAATGACCTGGATGAAGGCACAGAGTGCACCCTCAGCAAGTTTGCTGACGATACAAAACTGGGAGGAGTGGCGGATACCCCAGAGGGCTGTGCTGCCATTCAGAGAGACCTGGAGAGGTGGGCGGAGAGGAACCTCATGAAGTTCAACAAAGGCAAGTGCAGGGTCCTGCACCTAGGGAGGACTAACCCCATGCAGCAGTACAGGTTGGGGGTTGACCTGCTGGAAAGCAGCTCTGCGGAGAAGGACCTGGGAGTGCTGGTGGACACCAAGTTAAGCATGAGGCAGCAATGTGCCCTTGTGGCCAAGAAGGCCAATGGTATCCTGGGGTGCATCAGGAAGAGTGTTGCCAGCAGGTTGAGGGAGGTGATTCTCCCCCTCTACTCAGCCCTGGGGAGGCCACATCTGGAGTACTGCGTCCAGTTCTGGGCTCCCCAGTACAAGAGGGATGTGGCACTACTGGAGCAAGTCCAGCGAAGGGCTACAAAGATGATTAGGGGACTGGAACATCTCTCTTATGAGGAAAGGCTGAGAGAGCTGGGCCTGTTTAGCCTGGAGAAGAGAAGGCTGAGAGGAGATCTTATCAATGTGTACAAGTATCTGAAGGGAGGGTGTCGAGAGGATGGGGCCAGACTCTTTTCAGTGGTGCCCAGAGACAGGACGCGAGGCAACGGGCACAAACTGAAACACAGACAGTTCCATCTGAACATGAGGAAATACTTTTTTACTGTGAGGGTGACAGAGCACTGGAACAGGTTGCCCAGAGAGGTTGTGGAGTCTCCTTCTCTGGAGATATTCAAAACACGCCTGGATGCAATCCTGTGCAATGTGCTCTAGGTGACCCTGCTTGAGCAGGGGGGTTGGACTAGATGATCTCCAGAGGTCCCTTCCAACCTCAGCGATTCTGTGATTCTGTGAAATACCATGGGAATCTCAAAGTACATTCTCAAGAAACTGAGAGGCTGAATTACAAGGGACTGGTTTCCTAAAAAGGAACCCCAACCATTTTCACACAGAGGCTAAGACATAAGCTCTCACAGGGAGTGTTAACTACCTGAATAGATGGAATTAACAAACTTCTGAAACAGAATTTTAAAGAAATTCTCTTAAGGGTGTTTCCAGGAGATGGGAAAAGCTGGGGGCAGGTTTAGAAAGGGAGGTAAGCATAGAAATGCCACTTTATGTGCCTGACACCCACAAGCAAGCTTCACACAGTGGGAGCTACCTCCACAGAAGTTGGGACTTGGGCATTAATTTTTGGGCACTCTACCAGCCACTGTCATCATCAGCCCTGATTTAGGTACCAAGATCCCCTACTGGGCATATGGGGAACAGAAAAACTACCAGCTTGTACAGGGGTCAGGGAGAAGTTTTTTAAACTTTCCAGTAGAAAACATCAAGAGTAGTGCCACTTCAAATGTGGTTAGGCATCTAATTCTGGGATGGGCAGAGGCCCCTCTCTGTACTTGGGGTCCCCAGCTACAGATTTCCCTGAGCAAGATGTCTTCAATACAATCAACTTTTCTTCCAATAGAGGGGAGAAAGTGAGAGACCTAC
This sequence comes from Apteryx mantelli, assembly GCF_036417845.1. Taxonomy (NCBI): domain Eukaryota; kingdom Metazoa; phylum Chordata; class Aves; order Apterygiformes; family Apterygidae; genus Apteryx; species Apteryx mantelli. Next base: position 58,353,688 of record NC_089980.1, on the reverse strand, counting down.
TACTAACAACTAAAGTTTGGTGAACAGACTTTCTCTTTCTTTCTCCTCAACCTTTCCTACTTTTTACCTCACCAGTTTCCTAGTCTTTTTGCATCTCCTCTGTAGGCATTTACCCTCCCCATGTGTTTTGCGAGGAACCTGGGCATTGAGGTCCAAGCTGGCAATGCTGCAATATGCAGTAGGGCACTGAGGAGCCAGCTGAGGCAAATTTCCTTGCTAATCTAACCTCTGGTGATGTCTCCAGTGCGTAGAAAAGACTTACGTGAACAGGAAGATACTCCAGAAATACTCTGAAGCCTGAGGACTACATATTTTTGCAAGAACAGGCATATTGTGAGCACATTATAGACAGCTGGCTGAGAAAATTTTGCACCAGGAGTCACAGAGAGCCAGAAACCATAACATTATTCATTAATCACCTGAGAGAAGTCTCCCCAGGGAAACAGCTGAATTGATGGCGTATATGATAATTTGGCAATAATGCAGCATAGCTCTGCTAGGACCTTTAGCAAAAGCAAAAATCTCAAGCTAGTAGTTAGGTGCTCCCTCCAGAATTTCTGTGGGGGATGTGCTGTGATCCTTAGGACTCCCAGCCTGTTGGGATGCACAGTATCCTCACAAGGAAAGAGAGGGGCTCCAATGGTTTTCATCAGGAAGCAGTAATTTCTCAACTTTGAGAAACTGAAGTTAACAACAGCATCTATTTGAGCAGGAAGGAAGGAAGCTAGACATCTGGCAACAGAGTCCCAGTGAGTCTTTCCAGCTGCAGAAACAGCATCCTTCTGGGTCATCCAAAAAGAGGCAGAAAATGGTCACAGAACTGGTGAAAAGCAAGATGGCAGGAAAGTATGTGGGTTAGGTGGTTATCACAGTAAGGCTGGTGCCCCTTCCTTTGCCTCCCAAGATGACAGCAGATAACAATTCTGTGACAATTTATACAAATGAAGCCAAACAGCCATTTTTTTTAAAGACATTTCCTTTTGCACAATACATTTGCATTAGAACCCTGATATTCCCAAAGAAAATATGCAACCGCTCATCCTTGTTATGGCTCCTATGCTGGTGTAGGCCACATGATCAAGCAAAAAGTTTACTGATTTCAATTTGGCTTCAGCTTCAGCTGAGTTAAGCCCAAATGAATACTCCATGCCTGAACTTGACTCTGTGCAAAGCAGGTAGGGCATCTGACAGATGCCCTTCAGCATCTCCCTTACCACTTACACCATGCTGTTCCATAAAAAAGCTTCACTACTACTGCTACCTAGTGCTTGTTAATAGTACATTTTGGTCTTGTTTTCAGCTAAAAGTACTGGGAGAAGAGTGCAGAATCAGTGAAAACAATCTGAGAGAGGATACAGTTGTCAATGAATAACACACGACCAACAGTAGTTGAGACACCTGCAGTAGAAATAGACAACCAGAAGTGTGATAAACAATTTGCACAATGTATCAGGCATTCTTCTATAAGAGTAAGCCCCAGTTAGTTATGTGAGGCAACAGTATACTCATCTTCTTTTAATTAATTGCTTTGATCCCAAGCACAAAGATAAGTTCTGACAGACTGGTGTGGAGACCAAAATGATTTAATTTAGAGTTACTCCTGATTTGTATCTGTCTAAATCAGGTAAGAATCAGATGCTGTATCTTTTAACTTCAAGCATTCTTTTTGTTCTTTTTTTTTCCCCAATGAGCTAATGTGAACTTGAATTGTAAAATAATTTTATTTTGAGGAACACAAAGTAAATAAGTATTAGTTTCAGGCTGATATAGTGAATTAAAAATAGAATTTATAAATTGAAAGCTTTTGAAAGGAAAAATACATGATGCTCCATTGGGTGATATTTGCTAAAACACTTGTATTCATCATGTCTGGACGTTTCTGTAGCTTATTTATGACTCTGGTAATACGGTATGTTCTGGTGGTGATGTTCTCACCTAAGTAGCAGCATAAATCAGGAAGATGCCAAAAGTCAACCACGCTGCAACATTTTAATGCCATTGGATAAGAGAGACTCATGAATACAAAATGTTTAAAATCAACAGCAAAAAGGTATCCACTCTTGCCAAATCAGGCTCTGACCTTATCCCCGCTTAGAGTTTTGTCATGATCAGGTGGTTACCAGCACCTGCGTGGCTGAGTTCCCTGACTGCTGCCACAGAGGAGCGCAGTGTTGATGGTTCATTAAGTGGCACTTTCATGCGAGTCAAGATGGGGATGCTGGACTAGTGTCTCATCTCCTCCATGCAGAAATGTGTATGAAATATATTTAAAAATTGGCCCACATTTTCTTGGACATTATGTGAAGCTAAGGCACTGATCACTTCTGGCCACAGAAGATCTAAGTCTCAATTCTGAATCCCTATGTATATACATCAGAGGTGACTCTTGTGAAGTTATTGTATGTATATCAGAGTAAATAAGATCACATTAGTCCTCTTCCATTGCTACCTCCAGTATTTTGACTGAGTTCCAAAGAAAAAACTATATTTCAATGTTACCCTCAACTTTTTTCTTTCTTTTCAAAGAAATACCCACAAATTCTGAAAGATTAGTGGCAGCTAATTCAGGGGCAGTACAGAGACTGATTCAGTGAAAAAGAACATGTTAAAACATGTTCAAATGTGGACGTAGATCAGTGCCAGATATAGGAGATGATTCTTTCTTTCATTCACCAGACACATCTGCTTTATTCAAGGCTGTAGAAGAGATTCCTTTAGCCCTATTGCTGTATGCAATAAAAATCATGATCTAAAAGAAAACAAATAATCAGGCAAACCATTCTGTAAAGTCCTGCTCTTTACTTGTCAGAAAACTGTTAGGTAAAACCATACTGTCAAAATAAATAAGCATTCTGAGGAATTCTGCTGCTACTGTGTGCACAGAATCCCCAGTTGTTCTCACATTGGTATGCAAAGAGCGAATCTGTGTAAGAGCTATGATATGTTGTCTCCTGCCTAGAAATACGCAAAGCTAAATAATATCTTACAGAGATTTTAATTTCATCTTCCCTATAGCCAGGGAGTTTTAAGCTCCAGTGCTTTTAATTTATGTTACCTCATAAATTAGTAATATAAGTATGATGGAGGAGAGCTCATCAGATTGAATGTGTCATTTTACAAAGCAGTTTGGAAGCAAAAAGTATGAAGACAAAATGAAGTACTCTCAAATGATCCATTAGGCCCATAAATCATTACATGTGTTATTTCTGGACTGGACAACACTTTAAATTAATGTTAATCTAGTTACTGTAATTTTATTTTAAGCTGGTGAGCACTCGAACAAGAAGTAAGAGGGTGGAGGTAACCTTGGAGTGCTCTTCTGTGGCCTGTCAGAATTTTCTGAGTCACTTTACCAAGAACGCAGTCTCATGCGACCTGTACATGGCCCATCATGGGACAAATTCTCCCTGATATACAGTTTATGCATAACTCTTAAATTTAATGGAGCTGCATAGGGAACCTAGAATAGTTTGTACATGAACACATGTGTTTTGTTCTGCCTTGATTCATCACCAAAAGTACTGATCCAGAAGAGATTTTATTCTTTGTCATGTTCTGTCTGGATACAATTTGGAAACATCCAACATTGTCTCAGTGGAGTTATGAATGACTCCCCCACCGTGCTGCAGACAAAACTGTTATTCTACTTGAGCTTACACAGAAAGCTCCTTACCATGCACTAGGGTAGAATCAGAAATCCTTAATACTTTACATTATGGTTTAATACTCAAAATCTTATAAGGAAAATTAAAAAATCTCTTGTTAAATGTAATGTGCTACTCTAAGGTTTTGGTGCCAAATTTATTACCAATATATGTTTTAAAAAATGGGGAAAAAAACTGTACAGCTTTAAACTGATTTGTGACTGCAGCAGGCATGTTCTTATGTGAGATTACAAAGCATACAAAAATTATATATATGGCATAGTATGTCTCTGGAATAGCAGCGTTAATTAGAATATGAATTTAAAACCATACTAAGGTTTTTGGATGGTATATTTAACTAATCAGGGTAAGCATATATCTGTACAAGAGGGCAGACTCCTTTTTCACTGTGATTACATTTTATAATCCCTCTTTTATGTATTTTTTCCTCATGACTGTTGTTCTTTACATATCCTTTAACTGTAAAAGGTTTATAGCATCATAACTTTTCCCAGCTAGCTTTTGCCGAGCTCTCAACAGCTGCTATCAAAACTTTTAGGAAGAAAGGGAAGACAAGGGGATACTGGAACGTAAAACTATGCCAAAAATATGCTTTAGAATATTTTGCAAACATTACCTCCTCAAAAGCCAGCAGGCCAAGAAGGAGCAGTGAGCACAGGTGGGGCCCAGCGGTGAGAGCGCTCAGCAGGAGAGGGAGCCAGGCTCTGGGCGAGCTGCTTACCCCGTGAGCGCGAACAACACAGGCACCTTCCTCCTCCCGTGCTGGCTGCCTATACAAGTGGCAGGGGCAGATGTGTTTCATAAGGAATGACTACATGCAGGGATAGCTACGTGTGCCCAAAGCGCACCTGCTGGATCAGGCCCCGCAGCAGCCGTGCCCTGAGTCTGCGCCTGTATGAAGGCACTGCTGGGCTGCGGTGAGGGTAGGGGCTGAGCTGCCCGCCTTGCTGAGAAGGAGACAGCTGTGCACGTGTCCTTGGGAACTCTGCTGCCAAGAAAATGTTAGTGCCTATGGATTTTAGAAGCCTATGTAGTTAACACATGAGAATCCCTTCATTTACCTTACTAATGAGGTGACTTAGACATCTTAATTCCACTTTATACTCTCCTGTTTATCTCCTTGCAAATTCCTGCCAGAGAGCTCAGACAATGAATAAAATATAGATGAGGATGGAGGATAAAATTAGAAGCAAGTGACTGAGCAAGTTTCTTGTTAGTTCCAGGTCAGAATTGTCTTACTTTAAGCACTCTGAAGCCCATGCAAAGCCTTCCTAACATGTCTGACTGTGCCTAGAGTACAACCTTTCCTGAAGACAGTGATGCCTCACATACAGCTGCAAAGTCTCAACATTGATATCTATATATGCATATATATATGCATGTATGTAAATATACACACACATATATAAATATAGAAGTATGCAAAAAGAGGGAATGATTAAGAAGGGATGCTGGGCTCCAATGCTTGTGTGTTCTGACATGTGCATATGAAATCTCAGTCATAATGGAGAATGCAGATGAACAATAATTCTTACTATGGTAAGTCTTAGCACGGCACCACTGAAAAATCTCGGTTTAGATAATGGACATACCGAGGCAGACTCTACATAAACACATGCTAAGGGACAGTTCTCCCTCTGAAGGACTGTACCATCCAAAGGAACAGCAAGTGTGAAGGAATCAGGTTTGCACAGACTTGCTCAAAGGCACACGCCACATCTGCAGCAAAGCTAGGAAACAAAGCCAAGTCCGTACCCTGAGACCAATAAAAAAACCCTGCAAATTAACCCTATTCAATTTGCTACTCAGACACACAAATGCACGTTCTTTACTAAGCCTGCTGCAGGCATATTTGTAGTGATGTTCCCCCCTACATCCCAAATAAGCTGTAAGACTTGCACCTGCTGCTCAGCTCAGTCATCAGTTAATTAAATGGAAGACATAAAATTACCAGCTGTATCAATTAACTGTAGCAATGAAGAGTATAATGCTCTGGTTTTAACCCCAGGAATATGGTGAACCGCAACTGCTCACCCCAGAATTATCAGTATTTAAAACACTATCTGAGGGAAGCTGAAAAGAAATACTTACAAACCAAAGAAACTAAAAGGTAGTTGTTTTGGGCTAGCATTTGTTATTACTTTTAGATTAAACTGTTGCTTTTTATAACCTCCATACTTCTCTCATCTGAGGCACCCATGTTTGCTATTTAGTAAACAACAAGTAGAAACTGAAGTCTGAAGTGCAAAGCAGGAAACATGGTATCTTACAGAAATTTCTTTAAAACTTCTGAGTGCTGCTCTAGGACCTGCAATAAACAGTGAAATCCCTTTATCCACAGCCCCCTGATGATTTAGAAGATTAAGAAAATGTAACGATAGGTAAACAGCACAGTTTTAATGTTTATAATCTCAACACTGGTAATCTAAGGTATAGCATTTCATGAGTACCCTGATTTCCTTGATTTTTCCTTTCGTGAGTTTCTGCCTCACTGCTGCACAACTGGAGGCTGAGAACTGTGTACTTCTTGCTGTTCACTTTCTGAGCAACTTCATTAAGGGACATGAGTCCCGCTGCGTAACAGAAGGGGAAAGTGTTGTTCACAGTCTTCTGTGTATAGCAGAGGCTCTCTGCCATGGGGCTTCTTGATGGCTGATTTATCCCACCTGTCCCAGGCACCTCTCCTGACCTAAAACTAGATGAGAAGAAGGAGCACTTGCCAGGCGCACTCTCGCAAGCAGCTAGACCATCCTCAGCCCTTCATGGAAGTTGGGCACTCAGGGATTTTCATGAGAGGGTTTACACTTCGTAGGTTTAGGCTTGCTATAAAAAAAGAAAGGTGTACTGAAGATGAAATGCTGTCTTCAGTTATGACTGTGCTTCCTCTCAGAAATAAACAAAATAGCTCAAGCATAACTGGGATCAGAGTCTGGCCTTAATGTCAAGGGCATAATGCCAGGAAAATACCATAATACCTGTCATTTGGCTATTCAAGGAACTGCACTAGTACCGATTTTGGAAAGAGCAGCTTTCTTAGCTTACTCAGAGATTGCCAAAGAAATCAGCTGTATGGTAGAGGAAGAATGCCAATAATAAAAAAATGATGGTCACAGAAGTCTGGACAGAAAATTATTGAAAAGTAATGACTGAAGGTGCAGACCTTCATTAAATGACTTACATGTATTGGAAATAAACCTGGACTTCTTACTGTTCGAGTCAAATTGTATTGAGAGTAGTAACATACCACCTAGCAGACTGCACAGAATGAATTCAGAACCACCCTTTAACAACACTGAAGAGGAAAACAATTGCAAGTTTGTTTTAACAGACTGATCCGAGTAAAATGTTTGCTTAGAGATACAGCAGCATGCAAGTGTCACAGGAGAAAAAACAAAAGCTCTCATACCTGTATCTTTGCTTTGGAGACTGCTTTTCAGCTGACTTAAAAACATGTCCAAGATAATACAAAGGAAAGAATAAAAAGTTCCAGTTTGTTGCAAACCATGTTAGAGTGAAGGGTGCATCAAATTTCTTAAAGGTCAGTTTTGCAAGCTGGGTTGAACCTGACCAGGAGGAACAGACACCCAGGACCACAGCGACACCCCAGAAAAACTTCTTGAGTTGCATCACGGAGCATTTCCAACAACAGCGGTTCACCCTTCCACTGCCTTCTGCCCCAGCTTGCATCTGTGCTTCTGCTGGGGCTGGAGACTCCCGGGAGCGCTCATCCCCTGCGGAGAAGAAAAAACAAGGCTTACAAAGGAGAACCAGGCAGCAGTTCAGTTTTCAGATCCTGGGTCCTTTTGAAGTCATGCAGAGCTCTACCGCAATGAAATACAGATCCTGCCACAAAATGTCGTTCATTTTTAGATCATCACAAAGCATCCAGCCCAACTGAGGCACAATTACAGTGTAAATAATAATTATTACCTCTAGATTTAGGAGCCACTGGGCAAAATGGAAAGTGAAATTACATGTTGTTCTGATGTACATGGAAAGATGTAACAGACCACTCAAACTGATGCTGCTAGGACGTGCAAATGAATGCAAAATATGGCATTGAGTTTAATAAAGCAGCAGAGAGGATTATAGCAACACTTGCAATTATTATTGTCTTGTAAAATATAGAATTGGGCAGCTTATGCAACATGGTGTTTCTTTAAGAGGAGAGAGGGGACAATGTATTTATTCTTGCAGCTAAGCGTGATCACTGCAAAGTAAGTAGCATGATTAATGCTGCGCTTGGATTGCCAAGCATGCCAGTAGTCCCTAGCAAAACCACCCTTTTGAGGCTGTAAGCGATTGGCAACAATTAGAGAAACCCATCGGTGCTCTGAAGAGCATTTCAGAGCAGGCAGCCCTAACTTCTCCTTGAGGCCTGCACCAACCATGGCTCAGCACCGTGCCTTCAGCTTTGCCCTGGCATAACTGAGCTGAGGACGTTGCTCGGGAAGCCCGGTTTCACACGCGCATTACTCCTGATCCCGGTGTCTGGGAGGAGAGATCTGCACACAAAAATTCCTTCCTTATACTGATGGGAATCAGTAGTTTGAACGGGCAGTATTTTAATACCTCTTATTTCATGTTAACCTAATTTTGTATTTGTACAAGCTAATACATTAGTAAACAAAAGGTTTATGCCAGGGGAGAGAACCAATTATTTATTTATTTACAGGTGAGAAAGGTATGATCTAAGGTAACAGTACCATAAGTTTGCCCAGTAAAGCTGTATTTTATAACAGAAAAACAACCCAATCATATTGAATACTCAGAATGGTTTCCAAAACTGTGGCCTCTATTTGGTATCTTGGGATCAAAAAAGAGGCATACAAGAGTACAGCAGCAAAGGTACAAATATCTAGAGTTTTCTTGGTGTTTTTTTGAGTAGCTTTAAAAGAGGAGGGGACTTTGATGATCTCTTCACTTATTTCAGTTTTCAAGAGAAAAATGTGAGCAGCTTCCCACACAAACGGAGATGCACCAGCAGGCCAATGAATTATCCAAAGTTAACATGACATTGTATTAGGCATATATTGAAAAGGTTACAACCTATCTGCTAAAAGTTAGAAGTTGCTAGAAATAAAATAGAGCTGTCTGTGAAGCCTTTGTTTGTTCAAAATCACTTTAATACATTTTCTTTACATCACTGCATGTAGCTAATGTGTCTTGCCTCATTCATTGCATAGACTGGTCAGAGTTCAGCTTACAGAATAACAGTACATTTATTTCTCTTAACTTCACAAAGTAATGTGCAGCTGCCAGTGCTGTGTTTACTGTCCACCACACAAATCCTGCAGTGATTACTGAATCTTCAGCTTCCCTGCAAACTTTTGCAGTGAGCCTTGGCACTGCAACACCAAACACTTTGCACACCACAACAAACTGCAGAGAATCAGCAGGAATTAGGTACCCAGACTTCTTTGAGAATCTAAGCCTTGAGGAACAGACCCACAAAGCAGTTCTTGTCATCTCAATCTAAGCAGTGGAAACTCCGCTCTTCCCCCAGATTTAGGGGCCAAAGCAGCCAGTAGAAGTCACAGGAGTACACAAGTGGTAAGGACAGCCCAGGTCCTGGCATCCAACCCTCTGCTGTCACCTCCCCACAGTGACAGTGGGCTGTCCTTCTGGCATGCTTCCTGTGCAACCAAGGGCACATAAAAAACAAATCCATGAAAACCCAGATGTTAAGTGAAGAGCCATCTCAACTAGCCTCTACGAAAGGCTTAGGACAGGGTTTGTGTCACTGTTGTAGTGCAAAAAAGTGCCTTTCTTCACTCACAGTTAACGTCTGTGAAAGGGCTCCCAAAGTTAGACAAAAATCTTCGTTCTTCCAGAAGACAGCCAGAAGAGTATTCTTCATTCCCTTCTCTGCACTTATTCCCGCAGGATGTGGGAAACCAGTATTTAACCCCCTCCTGTCAAAGATATCTAACACGAGGGAACATGCCTTAAGCCACTAGGGTATATGACATCCCAAGATGGGTCTGCACTCTGAACCACAACACTGAAGCTGTAATGTTCTTCCTAAATTATGAACTGGCCACTGGGACAGCAAGATAACATGTCTGACCCTCTGGCCCAGTAGGTTATGGCACTCACTGAGTATGTGGACACTATCACAGGTACACTATCTGATCCATCAGACACTCAATAGAAAATAATGCAGTGTTTGGTGGACACCCTACAACGGACACTGTGGTGAGGATCTTCTCCCCACCAAGGGCTCAGGGCTGCTGTCCCGCTCCCCTTTATACTGTGCAAATACTCATGAGCCAGTCTGTTCATGTGGACAGCTCATGTGCAAATATCACTGTGTCTTATGTCTATTCCATGGCAATTATTCTCTATGAAATAAAGCAAAATTTTACTGATATTCTCAATAGTCCATAGGCAAAATGACTCATCCACATCCATTTAGCCTTGGGTTAAATACATGAACAGAGATGTCCACCCTCTGCAAAAGACAATCCTGCATTTACCACTTTACTTCTAAAGTGATCTTGCAGCTCAAGGCCTAAATTTCTAGGGATGTTCATTCTTTGGTAATCTAATTTGCTTGCTGGATGGAGTATAAGCTTATCCCAGGCCTGAGGGGTTCCATGATGACGGACTGAGAGAGCCCTATATTGTTTGGTAAAAATCATTGCCCTAGTGATTAAGAGTTATAAGCTGGGACTTTTTAAACTGTCCTCCAGTGAAACTTCACCATGTGTGCATGATTTCTTGTGCTCACCACTGAAGGCTAGATGCTAAATGGTCATAGCCTTTCCCTGTGGATTCTGCACTGTCCTGGAGGAAGCCTGGGACTTATTCTGTCCCAAGAAGCTGGATTGTCTTTGGAAGTTGTGGTGGCTATAGGAGAGGATATAAACCCATGTGGTCCCATCTTCTCACTGTTCGGGACTTTCCTGGCAGCTGACATGTGTAACACCCAGAGCTGTAGCTTTCCCTGCCTAGTCCCTATGCCCATCTGTGGGTGACACCAAACCCGCATACGGATGAGAAGCTCCTCATTCTCTTTCCAACACTGCACAAGGGCTGGCTGGTACCAGACTCCAAATCAATTTAGGGATGGCAAAACTGCTTTCCAGAATGGATAAGGCAGGGCATTTAGGAATTCTATTTCTGGGTATCCTCCTCCAGACTTTCAGTGTGCTTGTTCCTTTGCCCTTTGCAGCAGGCTGCTCTCTGTGCTATGGTATCCCCCAAAAGAATAAACCAAGATGCTGAGATAAAGGAAAAATGCTTTATCTTTCTTTTACTAAATTTAGCTCTTCACTCTCCCTTTTGTTTGTTCATTCTCCTGTTTCATTAGTCCCAGCTGGAATCATTCCTCTCTTCCTCTTAGCCCAACCTCTCTCCCGTGGTATTCAGAAGCAATGGAAGGAAATCACCTCCAGTGCTACTGCTAATGCCATTGCCCACTAAGATGCCCCCCAGAAAACTGCCCTCCTTCTGTGTTCCTCTGTAAGGGGAACAATAAGGGTGAGACCCCTCTCAACTGACTTCAGGCACCTGCAGTAGACATCTATACCTGAGCTCTCCAGGCTCTCTGCTGAGTCCAAGGAAACAAACTTATCCCTCCTAAGGTATATGCCTTAGATGAAGTGCCCTTGCTTGCTAACTACAGATGCTTGCACTGGGTTAGAGGAAATCCACCCCAGTAGTAGTATCACCTTTAAAAAGCCTGTCTAGACCACTTCAGAAGTGTTTTAAGGCTTAAATCTCTTGTGCACGGCTAGCCCATGAAATTAGCCCCCCTCACCACAGGACCACACTGTACCTCATTGTATAGGCTAAACATGTGATATTGATAGAAACCAAGGGTGTCATTCATCTTAGCAGTTTGAGACATCTGCTGTGCAGACTTGTACATCTGAGACAGTCATTTACACTTTCTGCATAGTTAGTAGACAGAAAAAAGCATTTCCACAGCACGATTTATCTCATCCTGAAGCAGATGATTAAAACAAGCCAGATGAATCACCCTCTCCAAGTGCTTGTTTCTCTCATCAGCTCTAAATAGTCTTGGCCGACAAGCTCAGAAGTAGGTGTTCCTTCTGTAGGTGTCTGAAGCTGGGTGAGATGAGTCCTAACACTGCTGTCAGGAACCCAGACTAAAGTCACTGCAGACACTGGAGATAACATTGGTAGGCTCAGAGGTGAGCCCCTCAACACAAACATACATAGCTGTCATCAGTGAACTGCTTTAGCTGTTGCCAGCTAGTTAGCAAATGACTGAAAGAAGTATTACAAATGTGCAAGATGCCCTTGCCAATCCTTCAGAGCAAGAAAGTGACCCTCACAGACTAAGGTCCAGTCTATTAGGGACTGAAACATGTGCCTAATGATAATGTACAATTCCACCAGCTTCCCCAGACTATGAATGTGCTTGAATGTAAGCACATTCTTACACGGCTTTTTAAATTAGGGCTTCTGAAAATAATTTTGACAAAAGGAAGAATCCTCACAGGTCTCACTGACAATGACAAATGAGCCATCCTCAAGGCATTTGCATTTTGCAAGCCTCTCAAATGTTTTGTTGCTGTTTGAGCATTGCACAGAAGAAGTTTGTAAAGCTTGCAAGAAATAATATATGCTCATAATAAATAGGAGAGAAGGAGCTGAGGTACACTCCTGAAGAAACCGCCTGACCCTCACAACAGCTAGAGCTCTAGGTACCTGTAACATGCAGGGGGATCAGAACAGGACAAGATATTTTCTCACAGCCTTGACTGGCATGTACCCTCCTCTTCACAGAATCACAGAATCACAGAATCACTGAGGTTGGAAGGGACCTCTGGAGATCATCTAGTCCAACCCCCCTGCTCAAGCAGGGTCACCTAGAGCACATTGCACAGGATTGCATCCAGGCGTGTTTTGAATATCTCCAGAGAAGGAGACTCCACAACCTCTCTGGGCAACCTGTTCCAGTGCTCTGTCACCCTCACAGTGAAAAAGTTTTTCCTCATGTTCAGATGGAAGCGTCTGTGTTTCAGTTTGTGCCCATTGCCTCGCGTCCTGTCGCTGGGCACCACTAAAAAGAGTCTGGCCCCATCCTCTCGACACCCTCCCTTCAGATACTTGTACACATTGATAAGATCTCCTCTCAGCCTTCTCTTCTCCAGGCTAAACAGGCCCAGCTCTCTCAGCCTTTCCTCATAAGAGAGATGCTCCAGTCCCCTAATCATCTTTGTGGCCCTTCGCTGGACTTGCTCCAGTAGTGCCACATCCCTCTTGTACTGGGGAGCCCAGAACTGGACGCAGTACTCCAGATGTGGCCTCCCCAGGGCTGAGTAGAGGGGGAGAATCACCTCCCTCAACCTGCTGGCAACACTCTTTCTGATGCAGCCCAGGATACCATTGGCCTTCTTGGCCACAAGGGCACACTGCTGCCTCATGCTTAACTTGGTGTCCACCAGCACTCCCAGGTCCTTCTCTTCAGAGCTGCTCTCCAGCAGGTCAACCCCCAACCTCTACTGCTGCATGGGGTTATTCCTCCCCAGGTGCAGGACCCTGCACTTCCCTTTGTTGAACTTCATGAGGTTCCTCTCTGCCCACCTCTCCAGCCTGTCCAAGTCTCTCTGAATGGCAGCACAGCCCTCTGGTGTATCAGCCATTCCTCCCAGTTTGGTATCATCAGCAAACTTGCTGAGGGTGCACTCTGTCCCTTCATCCAGGTCACTGATGAAGAAGTTGAACAAGGCTGGACCCAGTACTGACCCCTGGGGGACACCGCTAGCTACAGGCCTCCAACTAGACTCTGTGCCACTAATCACAACTCTCTGAGCTCTGCCATTCAGCCATTCTTCAATAATTACAACATGAAGAAAAAAGTGGGAGACAATTAGTTCCAAAACAATTACATAGCATTTACAACTATACCTCAGAATACACACGTTGATTTCTGGTGACAGCTTTCTGGATACAGAATACTGCTTGCATCAGTAGGAGACTCACAAACTCTTCAGAGCATTATTAACCCATTTCTCTCTACCACACAAACTATGCATTATTTAGCCGCTCAGGATTTTTGAGCTAAGCTATTAAAAACAGCTGAGGCATCATCCTGTGAAGAGAAGATCAAGGGCCAAATCCACAAAGTGGATTATGTCTCTAACTGCCACTGTAGTTGCCTAAATCTGATACGTTAATATTTATTCAGATATGTTGTCCAGTCATCTCCTTCACAGTTGGTCAGGTTAAAGAGTGAAGTCTTAGGGAGTCATCTGTCACCTGGCAGATCATCCAGTAGCTAGGGCAGCTTTCTTATGCTATTGTCAATGATGGTCTCACCTTTTGCTGACCGTCCTCATAGCTCATCTTAAGGAACTGCAATATTTTATTTCAGAAGCCAGCAATCTCCCTGTACTGACCTTTCCAACTTCTGCTGCACAGAATAGTAATGAGAACACACACAGCCTAACTTCTGCATCAAGGGACATTTCCATCTTCTCCAAATTAGCTATAGCTTTGCCAAGGCTGCTTGCACCAGCTGTTTCCTTCTTGCAATCCCTTTAGAGCTCCTCAGATGCCAAAATACTTGCTCCTGGGCATGCCTAAGTGCTGTGAGTCCTAAACAGGTTTGCACCTCTCTTACATCTAACCCCTGTCAGGATTCAGAGACATTTCTTTGTATCTGTCATCTTAAGATACAACTCCAAGAAATATTTCCATTCTATATTCGAAATATACACTAGAACAAGGCCTAGAATCTGACCTTTTTTCTCTTCTTGGCAAATGATCTCCTCACTTAACTCCTTCTCAATAAACAAGAGATATTCTGCCCTCAGTGAACCAGCATTGCTAAGATCAGTTTTCCTTTCTAGCAGGGCACTGGAGGGCCTGGAGATTTGGGCACCCTCCTGGGCTGGAGGTAGTCCTGTTCCTTTGAGCACGGGGGGGCTCCCATGGCTAGGAGAGAGCACTCCACATTGAGCTACTGAAGAGGAGAACCTGCTCCTCCTCCACTTTCTGAAAAAAGGGTTCAGCCACTGAGCTGCCAGCTGAACCGTGAAACAGAGTGGTAGAGAGAGTGAGCAATAGTGGGGAATGGGCATCCCAGCATGGCATGATGCACAGGCCTCCGCTCAGTGTTACCTGCGGGACAAGCTAGACTTACACAAGACTTACTGGTGTTTTTTGAAGGGGTCGACATGCACATCAACAGATGAGATGAAGTTTTTTCTTTCTAGGTTTTTAAGATAGTCTTCTGACAAAACCCCACTCCAAAGGCTCTTAAGGAAACTAAAACAGCCAGGCAAGGTGCTGGAATGGAGAAATGCCTCAGTACAAAATAGGAAATAGGGTAGGAGTACATAAAGCAACAGAAGGAAGTAACTGCAGTTCTGCAGAGCTCTGCTGGGGGATCTGCACCACTCACTGTGCTCATAAGTAACCTTGAACAAGGAGGGGGGCAGTGAGGTGACCAAGTCTGCTGATGAACTGAAGTTATTCAGGGTAGCAGAGCTAAGGGCCAGCTGTTAGGGACGAAGGGCTAAGTGACTGGGTCGTAAAACGAGACGTGTACAGATAAAGAGGTGCGGGTTGGAAAAAGCAATCCTCGTGCTGCACACACAGTGACGGCCTCTGGCCATTTCCACTAGGGAAGCTGGGGTCTTCCCAGACCATTCCACGAAAATGGCAACACAGTGTTCAGGAGCAGCCACAAAAAGCAAGTTAGTTACTAAGAGTTATTAGGAACAAAACAGAAAACAGCAAAATAACAGCCATTTCCAACATCTGGGGAATTTGCAAGGGTCAGCACACCCATAGCGCAAGGGATGTGTCTCATGCTGGAAAAACCACCTTGCCAGTCAGCCTCACTGAACTGGAGACTGGATAAAGAGACAAGCTGGACAGGCCTTTTGTTGGACCCTGTATGGTGGCTGTTTGTGTGGAACTTGTGCTTAGGTACCTAACCATAAGCTGTGAGCTCTATTAGGTGGCTAGCTGATGGGACTGTAATGCATAGCGTTGCAATGACTATGGCTTGTCTGTGTATATTATCCCAACTTTATTTCCATGGTTGGTGCTGAAGGTCTAATGGACCAGTATGATATTTTTCAGTGAACACTGGCTAATGTATCATAATGTAAAAATGACAAAACCCCCATAACCATTATTAAATCACTTTCTAAATGAGTATATTAGGTCAAAATGGCATTGCACATATGTTGATTTTTAGACACTATTTGGGAATCTATAAAAGATTAAAGCACTTTCTTTAAATACCTTGCTTTTACAGACAGATAAAAATAATTTTACTTTATAATTTGATCATGAAATAGGATGACTAAATAAAGAATAAATCAATACAGGCATGACCTAGCAAAGGTATGTACCACATAATGTGAAATGAATGCAAATGATGATTAGGTGGGTACAAAATATAAATGAATTTAACAAAAGAAATGAGATGATAATTTTAAAACCCAAAGTAAAGGTTATTTTAAAGAAAAAAACAGGGAATTAACCTATTAGGTCAAAAAATCTGAATTTGCTTGAGGCTACAGAATAAATTTCAAGAGGGATGTAGGTATCTGTAAATGGGGAACTCTGTAAGAACACAGGTTCAAAACAAGAGGAATGCAGTCTGAGTTCAGACCCTCTTTTGTTATTGGAATTAATTATATAAATTAATTAATTAGACAAAATAAAGTGTTATGATAATCTATGCAGGTTATTCAAATTTGATCTGATCATCTCACCTTAATTTCAACAGGGTAAAAAATAAGTCTATTGGCTCCTAGGCAATCAAGATGACTCTTCTGACCTCTTGTCTGTGGAAATTTGTGCTCACACCACTGATATTACCTGATCATCTAACTTCTGTGTAGCTTAACTTGTGCTAAACAGACATGAGCTTCCTGTAACAGATACTGCTAAACCCTAAAGTGCTACTCACAGTTTTATCATTTGCTATCACTAATACACACAGACACAGAGTGGTTGAAGTTGGAAGGGACCTTCAGAAATTATCCAGTCCAGCCCTCCTGCTCAAGCAGGCTCACCTAGAGCAGCTGCCCAGGACTGTGTCCAGATGGCTTTTGAATATCTCTGAAGATGGAGATGCCACATCATCTCTGGGCAACCTGTTCCAGTGCTCACCAATGGTTATCATATATTAATTAATGGTTATCATATATTAATTCTTGTTTTGTCCTTTGCTAAATACTAAATCTAAGCTTACTAAAAGAATTAGAATTAAATAATAGGTCTGCAGATATGGTTGCATATACACTAAATTCTCCTCCCTGGGATACATACTCCTTTCTCCCTCTGTCAAATATTCCCACGAAACTTCCTGCAAAATATATATTCTGATTCCCATTTGTGATACAGGAACAGCTGATAAATTATCAGCTCCACACTGCAGCAATTTGGACAGTAATCCAAAAAAAGGGATGGTTTAATTTATCCTCAGAGGCAACTGCTTAGAAATTCTGTTAAAAGTGCTGCACTCAAATGGGTATCATTAAAACATGATATTCTGCTTTGAATTTTGTGGGTTTTTTTCCCCCCCTAAATGCTCTCCTTTGTATTTTTAATCAGAATGCATGACTGGAGTCCAGAGTGAAAATGAAAATACTGGAAGTTTATTATAGTATCAGCATTATGGTACTGCAAGGTTGTATCAGGAAAACATGTAAAGAATAATCCTAACTATGAGATACATATTCTTGATAGTATGGAAGAAGAGATATTTTCATATTTGTTCATTACTCGTCATTCCCTTCTTAAATAAAAATTGGATTAAAGCTTACAGCAAAATATCTGGTTAGGTCAGTGGGAGTTTTGCCATTGCCTTTGAGGAGATCAGAATCTCTGTGGAAGCAGAGCTTCCACCAGAACAAAAATAAGCAATGACTAAAACTGGATTCTGTGGGCAGCTGTGAGTTGGAGTCTGTGTCAAATATGACCCTGAACAAAGGTTTGAGAGATGATAGTCTGTCCTGGTTAAAAAGAGACTGGATTCTCTACAGGAAGCTATTACATTAATTAGCCAACAGTTTGAGCGCCACATGGGCAAGAAAATGTCTTCCTTGAGTAATAGCTTAATCTCCAAGGGAATCTATTATCCACTCAGCTATTTATACTGATATAAATAACATATATTTATATCAGTACATATATACAAGCATTTATGCTTACTGATAAGTGAATTTGTGCTAATTGTGCAGCCTATGCTGGCTGCATTTTATCAAAACCAGGACAATGTTATTTCTCCCTTTTAGAGCTTTCTAAAATTCCCAACTGCTTGATGGTTAAGTACATATAGTTTCAGATAGAACATTTGCTGCAGTCTATTGGTTTCTTACATACTGAATTTTAACTCCAGCTGATTGTTTTAAGATACAGAGTTAACCTGCTATTGAACCTACACACAATGTTTTTTTTACGTCCTAAATTCAGAACGAGACATTTGGACTATCTGGTCTCTATCGACTAATAACCAGACATTACAGTGGACCTGACATGGACTTGAATGGGCTCACAATGGTCGGAGTAACGTGCATATATCCAGCAAAGCCTCCACATGATTTGCTGATCAAAGATCGACCAAAAGAGGGAAGAGGAATGTCTCCTCACCTCTCACCGGCAAGCTCAGCAGAAGCTGGGTGTCCTTTCACAACAAGGCTAGGCTTGGCTACACCCATGTTGGTGGCAAGGCACTTGGTATAAGTCCTAGCAAAAAGCAATTACATGCGAGGATTCTAGTTCCCATGTTCTCTCTAATTACTGCCTCTTCCTCTTTTCAGTGAGAAAGGCTTTTGCAACCTGCTATTCCTCATTTGTTTCAGTCAGCTATAGAAGTCAGATTCATACTTTTTTCAGCCATAAATACAATGCTATCCTTGCTGCGAGCTGCACTAGGGAATCTGAGGTGACCATGGAAAAGGTATTTCAAGATCATATTCCCTCATTTCTGTTTTCTCCATGGCTGAATTATGAGGCTTATGGGGCTCACAGTTTTTTTATTGGACAAGTTTGTTATTTGGCCAGAAATAGTGATAATGAGCAAAACATATTCTTGTTACTCCACAAAGAGTCAACATATAATTTGTCTCACCAAAGGGTGCTGGATCCCATGGAGAAGTTCATGCCTCTAGTAGGACTCATAAGATTTACAGGAGATGCTCTTTCTGCACTATGACAAGGCAGAGCAGATTGCAGTTCCATGGCTGGTTCCTGTAACTGAACAATTAATATTGGAGGAGGTGCCTGGCTTCTCCAGTTAATGGTGCCAACACATTTGGTGGCTATCTCTGCCTAGAAGAAAGCTATCATACTCTGCAGTGCTAAAAATGCCTTGTTTCCTGTTGTCTTTGATCTTATGCTGCAGTTACTGTCAGCAAAATTCAGTGAAGATTACAAAGTAAATTACTTCATTATTAGCCAAATCCTGTCTTCCACAGGATGCTCTCCAGGTCTGAAATGGCATCTCACAGTTTATAATTAACAAAGATTAACCAGGCTTTGGACTAAAGGTTGGGGATGGTACTCCAGCCAAGCTGAGGGAACTGTTTAGTATATAACTTGCTGCACTGAGTATAATGGAAGACAGCCATAATATAAACAATATTATGCATGTGCCTTATAACTGGGAAATTGCTTGGAAATAGGTGCTGAGCTATCATATGCTTTTCTGTTGAGCTTCTACAGTCTTTTCTGAACTCCAGCTCTTATTCTGAACAGCTTCTATGCTATAAATCCTTCTGCCTACAATTGTCAGCCATTAGGAAAGAGGTACCGAAATTTCTTTTACAAGATTAATAAAATGAAAATAGGAGATGATGAATGGTGCATTCTGGTGACTTCATGTTTCTTTTTTACTAGTCCTCGTTCTGACTTTTCATGGGCGAAATCTATAATTAAATAGATGGACTAGTAATCTGCTTTTTTTTGAGAGTATATGCCTAAATTGATTCAAGATGACTAGAAAATGCATCTTGCTTCATTTAGTGGGTGAAATGTAAGGATCTGTGATCTGCAGAAAGTCTGAGATGATCCAATGGTTGCTGTTATTTTTAAGTCCTGCCACTGTAAATGAAAATATCTTTTGTCTATCGTATGTACATATTGGCTCCTTTTAGCCACTGAAAGTAAGGAACCTTAGATGAATCTTTAATAACTTATCCTTCTGCTTCACGATGCATTAAAGTTCCTACTTTGGCATTATCTAGCAGTTTGGTAACATCAAAATGGTAACAACAAAATATTCATTTTATTTTGGGAGGGGACATATAGTGCAGAACGAACGGGTCACCTCTAAGCCTATAGCCTATGAGTTTGCACAGGTGAGATGGTACATCAAGTAACCAGTAGGACATGATCAGAGATGCGCTGGCTGGAATCCCCAGTGAATAAGCCTAGCATAGCTAAAGGCAGCTCATTTTGAACCTGTTTAAAGTCTCAGAAAGCACTGTGTCATACGGGAAGTGTGCCAGGTGTTATGCAACAAGAAACCCATCACTCCTTTGGAACAAGATCTTGGACATCTGTTCAAATACACTGTTGCATTAACTGCAAGAAATTGGAAAACTGGGCACAAAAGCGAGCTGCCACAGGATAAAGCCGGCATATAATTATCGCCTATGTGCACTTACCACTCAGCACCCACAGTAAATGTGAAGAAGGGTACCCCTTTTCCACGAAGGGAATAAGTTACATTGAGTTTACTCTGTGAAAACAGAGTACATGCTGGCCAGTACCAAGAAAAAGTAGATACACTACAAATTTACCATCCTGTTCATTCCTGTACCTGTACACATAGCCCCAGCTCTATTAAACCCATTCATTTTCACCGATAGGTCACTCGCTTTAGCCTGGCTCCAGTCAGGAGTGATTGAAAGCTGTTACCACATCTATGGAGACAGTACAGGGTGCATTTGATGGTCTCTGCCCTGACCTTGAATGTCCACATCGAAGAATCAGCTTTGTTGTCTTCTGTGCATGAAGACAGCCTGAACAAAAGCAAACATTTTGCAAGTTATCTGCTCCCTGCAAACCTAAGCATGCATTCCCCTTGAAGGCCACTTAAATGGGGAAGCACACTAAACCCAAGAACCTTGGCATCGCACTGAACCACTGGCTGGCCTCTTCCGCGCTCCAGCTTGTTCTGTTTTTAGAGCACATGAGCGCACAAGCATTTAACAGCAAGCACTATATATTTCTATACTTTAAAGTTCTCGCATCAGAAAAAAACCCAAACAAACAAAAAACAAGTGGGCACAACTCTTGCTTCTATAAATACTAACTCCTGGGCCAAATTTTCATGGGGTCTCTCCTACTGCTCAGTGAAAGTAAAAGCCAGATTCCATCTGATTACCAAAACCATTAGATGAGTCCAGCAGAGCACTGCTAATTTTTCTATAGTAGTTTACCCAAAGATATATTTGTGCAGCATTGAGCTTATTTCCTAAAAAGGAAGTTTTATCGGAAACATGCAAGAAGTCATTGACTTCAATATAAAAAAGTCTTATAGCACCCATATTGCATCCCTTCATGAGAGAGCGCCCACTTGTGGCCAGAAGTTTAGGTTCTATTTCTATCCTTAGGTCTTTTCCTGTCCTGTGAAAAGATGTGCTGTTTGTTTTTAGACAAGTTGCTTCATTTTGCAGTTTCTCAGCTGTCCTATCTGCAAAACGACAATAATAAAAATCACATGTCTTAAGGAGGTATATTGCTACTTATGAATGTTTTTACTGTGCTTGAGCTCTTCTGTCTGTACTTACTAAAAAAGTGAAAGTTTTATTATTAAAGTGATTACAGCGTTGATGCATGTGTGATGAATTCCTTGCAGGCATGCAATAAATTAAAGGCCAAATTCATTTCTCATCATTTCATTCTCATCATCTCTTCATTTCTACTTGCACAAATTCCCTGTGACTCCAGTGATGCAAACAAAGTTACTCCAGATGAGCATGTGGCAGAACCTGGCTCCACAGCATCAAAGCTTAGACATTTATGCATAATGATAGAAGAGAGGTATCATTTACATTATAAGCAGCTTCTGAACATTACCAGTCACATTTCCTTTGCTTCCACTAATCCCTCCGCTCAGTGAAGAATAACAAAATTCAAATGATTATAATAAATATAATCAGAGAGAACTAAATGAGGTGTAATTGTAAGAAAGAGAGTGTTTGTACATGTTTTAGTTTATTTTCATTTGTTACGGATGGCCAAAATTATTGTGCAGATCTGCTGTCCCTGACAGACTGTAAATAAAGGGTCAAATCTGAAGCTTGTGTGGATCTGATATGGTACTCGGATCAGTACCATATATTTACATTCTTCTGCACAATAGCTTTTCAGTAATCTCCTTTTGTTCTTACCATCTCTGTCCTGCCACATACCTAAACATGCCTTAGAAGGTCCAAGGTTATGCTATGTGCTACCAACATATTACTTCACAACCCCAGATTTAAGACAGAGTAACACCTGTCAGGCAGCTGCATGACTGGATGGTTTCCAAATAAAAGTCAAACAATTCTGAGGGAGGGCCTGATTCTGATTGTCTCTGCACCAGTGTAACTTCCCTGGCATGAAGGGAAGTTTAATTTTAATTAACGTTGGTCAGATACCAACATTAATGTCCAAAATCTGATACAATCAGGTGATTTTCTGGGAAGAGCGAGAGCTTGAATCAAGGCTAGCATCTGCCGGTGTATGGAACAATGCACTGGAAACGTGCTCTATGGGGAGGCTGCAATACCATTTCATTGGCACTAGAGACCTGGAAGTGAGTAGCCCTAAGTAGGGAGGGACTGCAACTGGGTTTTCTCTGGCAAGGTAATGGCCCTGGATCTTCTGGTCAAAGTTGATGCCACCCATCTCTGGAAGATCCCAAGACACAGAGTACAGATGGAAACATTTACCTTCCTTGGAGAGGAAGGCAGTCCTCAAAGCACACTGTGCTTTCACATGCAAACAGTGTAAAACCAGCCCATTGGCTGGTCTGAGAGGAATGGCCACTGCGGGATGGAAACTGTTGATAAAAACAACAGAAAGATGGACACACATAAATCACCAGGCACTGAGTGTACATGTCTCAAAATCTAAAGTACCAGGCACAGAAAAAAACACCCTATAGGTCCTGCCTGAGTGATACATGTAGCTACATTTGCCTTTAAAAGTGCTGGTAGAGCAAGCTCAGTGCATACTGATGATTCAGTCTCTGAAATAATTTGAAATGGCAGTCACGCTTCTGAAGGTGCACAAAGTCCTTATCTCCCTTTTAAAGCAAAGAAGCTACTGCACAGACAGGAAAATAGAGGCAATGCTGGAAGGCTTTACAGCAATGCATATCAATGAAAGGCTCCTCTTGGCTAACTATCCTGGAGTGAAACAAATTCCCACTGGTTCTGCCAAAGATCCTTGAATGGCTTTGATGGTGGTTGATAGGGGAGAGTAGCAGGAGATAGGGGAGAGGAGTAATCGTACTTCCGAAGCAGAATAAAGTTTTTGCTGTCTTGCTCTTGAAGCACTGGCTATACCTTTGCAAGGGAATTTGCCTACAAGAGAACTTTGGTAAGGCAAATCTCTGCCAAAGGTACAGCAGTCAGACCACGGGAAGGAAGCCATCCACAGCATCCCCACTGCCTGACTATTTTTGTCTATGACTACATCTTGGCTTTTTCATGTGGCTCTAAACACCAGCTGGCAAAATTAGTCAATATTAGTCTCAAAGGAAATGTCAATCGATTTGGAAGGAGAAACTCTCAAACAGAGCCTGTCTGTTTCATTAAAAAGAAACAAAAGGCAAAGGGAAGTCTTACCTGCTTCTATACAACCTCTGGGCCCTATCATACACCATCAAGGTAATTTAGATTTTGTCACTGATGATAACAGAAAGAAAAGAATCTGAACTAAAGAAGGAAAAGTCCAACTAGGTCAACAAAGTTCCTGTTGGGCAGTGATAAGGTATCTAAAAGCTGGCATGCAGAGGTGACATGGAAATGCTTGAAAGGGTTCAATTTTACAACACAGGGAAAGATAGTGCTGCTTCTGTTTCTATATAAAGTAGATAATAAACTGTATTTGAACTGGTAGAAAAGGAATGATATGACCCACATTTCAAAGCTGGAATGTACTGGGTTATTATTATTCATGATTCATAAAGCATGTCCAGTGCACCGAGAGAAAGGAAGAAATGCTCCCTGCCCAGAGGAGCCTCCAGTGCAAACCATGAGACAAACACTACTGGGCACAGGGCTTAGTCCAAGGGCTTTTATTTATTCTTATTATAGTGTAAAGAAAATCAGGCCTTTTTTTGCTTTCTGTCAGGAAGCTGAGATCCCTTTTTCTGTCTCTACAGCAGGAGGTTTTTCTATTGGAGAAATGCAACAGCTGTATTCTCCATAAACAAAAATAACAACCTGAAATTCCTGATCTTTCATTTTCAGTTGCTGATTTTAGTTCTTTCCCCCCACCCCTGGACACTTCTGCATTTTCTCCCTTTCTTGTCCACGGAGCTATCGCTAGTGTTTTTCTTTCCCTTTGTTTTTCTTCTGTTTTGCAATTTTTCTTTCTCTGCTTTTTTCTTTCTCATGAGCTTTCCATGGAGTCTCACATTCATATTTAACCTTACTGTTCTCTCGTCCCCTTTTTGATTCATTCTTCTCCTCCTTTGCCTTGGCTTTCTCATCCCTTTCTGCCTCTCTTCCCACCACTCCTCTCAGCCAGCCTTTTTCTCTCACCTCCCCCCAATCCTCTCCTGATCTTACCACATGCCCCCAGTAGACCCCCAAACCAACAGCTTCCCCTTTTCCCTTCCTTCAGGAAGCGAGCTCCATCTTCACTCTGCAGAGGGACTTCTCTCCCCCACCCGCACCCTCCTTCTCTTCCTCCTATCCCAGTCTCCCTGGGTCCATCTCGCCTGCTGTGCCCTCACTCAGGTCCTTTGCTCTGCCTGAGGACATGGCCTACAGGTCTCTGCCCCATGACCACAGCTCCTCACCCCGGCCTCCCAACCTGCTTCGGAGCTCTCCGGGTCCCCTCCTGAGCACATCATTGCCCCTTTCTAGGACTGTAGCCCAGCTGCAGTCCCCAAAGGTCCCTGAAGGGATACTGAGCCCTCACTGCTCCTAACGTCCCTCCCGGCCGCAGAGTTGCGACCCGCCTGCCGCCACACCTGCCGGGCACGCGACCAGGCGCAAGGGCCGAAGCAGGGCCGGCGCTCGGGCTGCCTCAGCCCTGGCGGCTCCCCCTCACCCATGGGCAGCAGGCAGGGCCGCAGCCTCCCTCAGCATGCCTCGAAGGAGGGTCCCCCAGAGCCGTGCCTCAGCCCCCGTCCCTCCTGCGGCGGTTCCCACCTGCCCAGCCCGCGGCTCCCTTGCGGCGCAGGCACCTGCCCGGGGCCGGCGCCGGGGCTGGCGCCGGCGCCCGCGGGGGGCTCTGCCTCCGGGGCCGGGCGGGGGGCGCCGGGGCCGCGCGCCGAGCCGAGCCGAGCCGAGCGGGCCGGGGCGCCCCGCGGCCCCCGAGGCCAGCGGCTCGCAGCCCCTGCTCGGCGCCGCCGCCGCCGCCGCCGCTCGCCCGCGCACCGCCGCAGCCGGCCCGCGCAGCGGCCGCCTCCGCGCGCGCCCGCCCCGGCGCCCCGGCAGGACCGCGGCGCGGCACGCCAGGGGCTCGGGGCCCCCCGGCGGGGCAACCCCGGCGGCTCCGGGACCCCCGGCGGGGCAGTCCCGGCAGCGCCCCCGGCCGGGCCAGACCTCGCCCGTCGCCCCCCCGGCGGCGGCGCGGGGCGGCGGCGTTACCTTCCACTTTGGTGAGGGTGAGGACGGGGCTGTTGCAGGCGCTGAGGGGGGCCACCCTGGCCGAGTGCTTCTTCATGGCGAGCCCGTGACCAGCGGCAGCTCCCCGCCGCCCCGCGCCTACATCCTGGCGCCGCCGGAGCCCTCCTCGGCGGCGCTCCCGGCACGGCCCCGCGGCTGCCCGCCGGCTCCCGGCCCGCCGCCCTCTGCCGCAGCACCGCGGCGGCGGCGGCTGGGGCTCGCCCGCCGCCCGCTGCCGCTCGGGGCTGCTGCAAACCCAACGTCAGCGGCACGGCCCCCGCCCGCCCCCGCGGCCGCCCGTCCCCGCCTCGACGCCGCGGCGAGGGGCGCCGCGCAGCCCCCGCGCCCGGCAGCGCGGGGGCCGGGGCGCTCCCGCCGGCACCGGCTCCGGCTCCGGCTCCGGCTCCGGCTCCGGCACCGGCACCGGCACCGGCACCAGCTCCGCGGCGTCCGCGGGCCGGGGCGCCAGGCGGGGCGGTGAGCCCGGGCCGCCCCGGGGCGGCGGGGCAGCGGGCTCGGGGTGCGCGGCCCCGCCAGGTCCCGGCCTCCGGTTGCTGCTGCGGGAGATTTCAGCCGGGCACGGCACGGCACGGCACGGGGTGCACTGCCTTGCAGCCGTCGCAGATGTCTCGCCTGCCCGTTTGGTTTCCTTGATATTGTTTTAAAGACAATTCGCATCCTCCGATCCATTTCTTTTCGTCCATATTATAGCCCTCCTGTATTTTCTTTCGAAACTAAGTAAATCCAGTCGCTCTTCTATGCGGATTTTCACCCATGCCTTTAGTAATTTTCACAAATCTCTTCACAGCCTTTCTGTTCCTGCTGTGTCCTTTCTAAGACAGAGGGAGCAAAATTAGACACGGTATCCACGATGAGGATACACCATTGCTTTATTCATACTCTAAAACTTGCACTAGCATACTCTATAGCTTTCTTAACTCAGCTTAACTTCTTTTTGAGGCATCTCTGTGCATTAAACAGAATACTTCAGTACCTACTCACAGACTGAATAAAGAAAATATGGTATTTGACAACTAGATGCTGCTCATATGTAGCAACTTTTTCATATTTTTTTCAGAAACGATATTACAATCCACAGTCATGACACACTAACAATCTGTGGTAGATTTACCCTTCTATTGATATGCAAGAGTTTAACTGGTACTCATTAACAGGACTGAATGCAAGTTAATCCAGGAGAAAACAGATTCTAATGAATGAATATGACACTAATATAGAAAGGATTATATAGCTATAAGCAAAGAATCAGGTTTTGCAAGATGCTGAGCACAATGGGCTCAGCACCCTTTTTTCCTGTTGACTTCTTTTATGGATATGAAAATACTTAGTGCATTTACCAGATTCAAATATGAGATGTGTCAGTAGTCAAAGATGCAAATACTCAACAATTCCCAAGATTTGGTCAAACTGAGATGAGTGTACTTGGCAAACAAGACCAGGCAGCCATCAGCACTCCACAAACATTCCAAAGTATTTGTTAATTAGGTAAATACTAGCTATTGAAAAGTGGCCCTGACAGACTGTTTAGCAAACCGTGGGAAAACACCACCTTACTTCTACAGGCCAGACAGGCTATTTATATTTAAGAGCCCAGCTTTCTTGGTGGGTCAGATC
The DNA here is from genome assembly GCF_036417845.1 of Apteryx mantelli. NCBI lineage: Eukaryota > Metazoa > Chordata > Aves > Apterygiformes > Apterygidae > Apteryx > Apteryx mantelli. The sequence continues at coordinate 58,326,609 of NC_089980.1, read as the reverse complement.
CAGACTGTTAGTTTGTAAAGGTCTCATCTGGTGATCTGCAGACTAATGAAGCCCTGGGGTTCGTTTGCATTTCCTGTGCCTCTACAGTGTCAGCCTTTGGGATGCGCTTTATCAAACAATCATTAGGTTCCTTTCAAAGTGATTCTTCAGGAGAGTATTGATATGCTTAGCACTAAGACCTCAAAAGCCGGGCTCAGTCAAATGAAAAAAAATGGCTTTCGTGGTTATTTCCTGGTTTTATGATTAGGATTATCTGATCTATTCGGTTTCCTGTGATGTTACAGATCATAGGTATGTTGGGAACTATAGGTCCACCTTGTTTCACTAGGCTATTTTATGTAGGAGTCCGATTAGTTTCTGATCTTTGAAAGAATTTACATCAAAAGAGGTAGATCTTGCTTTGGATGTTTATGTCCATAAATATTTTGCAACGTTACAGTGCCTTTTATCTGAGGATTTCAAAGCACACTATAAAATATTAATTCATTTCACACTGCCTCTGTGAAGAAATTTCACAGGTTCACTGATGGAAAAATACAGCCAAAGAATCTAAGTGATTTCCTCAGATTCAGAGAACCAAGTGACATCAGTAAGGAGCAGAACCCAGGTAACCTGGGCCTGCTTCCACTCTCAGTTTAGTTTCCATGGTCATCTTAACCTGTGTTATATGTGCAGGAGACTCTGAGATCAGCATTTCTCATCCAAATTTCACTTAGTTTTTACGAGAGGTAAATGGCTCTGCTAGGCAGAGGAAAATCAGACTTTTTTTCTACTGGCTTATCTTGTCACCACTGGGACATTCATATACATTGAAAGGCTATTTATTCAAATATCTTTATTGTTGCTGGGCACTTCCACTCTCCTTTCTGCAAGGCTTACACTCTCTTTGTTTTTATAGGAAAGAGATGGAAAGTACATTATTTTACTTGAAGGATGGCACTGCTCTCCTAGAGAATCATGCTAAAAAAGAGCCAGATGATTTTTTTTTGACAGAGCATGTTATCTAACTCACCTGTGCATGTATCTAATACTCCAGGATTCACAGGGATATTAATAGGTTTCAGGCTTGCATTATTTTATTTAGGCCTAGAGGTTCAAATGTCAAAGGCTTGTATGGCAAAAACTCTGTCTCCTGTGGCTGGCTGGAACTCCCTTTGCTTAGGTTACAGCGGCATCCAAGGGGGATGGTTGGCAGACAGGGGGGCACCCCTCTCAGCTGGGGTGGCAAGAGAGCTAGGAGGCATACGAGCCTTTAAAACTCCTTCCTCTGAGGACACCTTGCATAACCATGGCACTTTGGACTGTTCCTCTCAATGTTCAGTTTAATCACCCTGGAAAAGCTTTCAAAAGGCACCAAGTTAGACAAGCAGGATCTACTTGACAAGGATTTCAAACTGGGGATAGGACATCTAACCACCTTGCAAGCTTTTGGAAATCTTTTGCCCCATGTGTCTGTGAAATGTAGCTAATCAGGTCTAACAAAGTTTGAAATGGCTATGCTTGACTTGGATCCCAGAGCATTTTAACTCTGGCAGTCTCTGATTTCTTTTGTTGCCCTTAGAGATGCATAAGCTTACAAACCGAGATCCATGTTAGGCTCCTGTCTTACTCTGTGCATGAAAATATCAGCCACATAGCACAATAACAAAACAAGCACCTGCCTTACCCTGAGTGCAATAATTGTTGCGCTTAGCAACCCTAAAGGAAACAGCGTTGACTTTCTCTTGTGTAGCCAATTTCATAACAGGCTACATATCATGCCAAAACGAATTAATCTGCAAGAAGCCAAATACATGCAAGAACATTAGCTAGAAACCCACACTGTCCACATTTTGTCCAAGAACAGATCATCCTTTCCTCTAGTTCATTTGAAGTTATTTGTTGAATATTCTCTGCAGATAATTATTAGTCTGTGAGCAGTTTGTTCTATCTGAATGTTGCATCAGCGTTGTTTGGCTACTGTCTAATACCTTTCTAATCTGTTTTCATTTCCCAATTAAATAAACAGAGCTGTCAGAAGCAGATTTCCAACACAAATAACAGCTATTTTGGAAGTGATGTTTGCTGTCCTGCAATCATTTTGAAATATGCATTTAAAATTTGCTGTCTGAACATTCACCAGTAGTCTCCTTTTCCACTTAAACATCATCCACTCAAAACAAATTCAAATTTTTGTCAAATTTATATGCAGTCTTTCTCTGTAATATTAGCCCGGCCGTAACAATGATGTCTTTATCTTCTCTGTTCCAAAGTAGATCAGTTACTTTAGGTATGATATCTTGAATTCTCAGAACAAGATAGTAAAGGAAAGAGGAAGAAAGGGAAACTGACTGGCTGGAGGTGTTTGCCAGTCTGCACTGAGCACAGATCGAGTAATAACTGTGATAACTGAATGCTCTTTCTCCAAATTTGATCAGCTATACAGTGCTACAGATAACAGCCAAATTTCAGATGTCCATAAAGTCCGTAGAGTGTACATATGACCATACACCCAACAGTTCCCCGAAAGGGATGTAAAGCCCTGATGAGGATATCCTGCTTGTTCCTTCATTTACCTTCTGTGTTTATAGCTGTTGTGAGCATTAGTGGAGGATACAGAACTGATGAATTTTATTTCCAAATCTCATAAAATATTAACTCTAATAATATTAAGTCTGGTTGATTCCACATAATTTAATAAAAAAGCTAGTTTAAGCCTCAGATCTTCAATATTGGACTATATGCCTTTCATTTTTAGACTTGTGCTTTATGATTTTGACAGGAAGCATTTATGTCTTAACCCATGTTGTAAAGGAAAATATTTTGTGATTTTTTTAAGTTATTTTGAATTTTTAAGAAAAGTTAATTCAGTGCCCATGAGCAGGTATGAGATTGGAAAATTTTATGAATAAAACTTTACATTTACACAAGAAACAGTCTAAAGGAGGTTTGCTTTGCCAAGTTGCTTCAAACCTATCTGGCATTGCTGGGGATCCAAAGGATCCCAAATGCAGGGATGTAAGCACTCCCAGTGGCCTTTGGACTGGGCAAACTTTAGGCCTATGTAAACAACTTGCCAGTAGAAAATTGTTGCCTATTTAAAATCCAGATGTGGATGCATAAGAGCAGCAGGTCCAGACAGATTTCTGTGTTTCCCTTTTATCAGGAAGATTGTTTTTGAAAACTTTGACGAATATAATTAAAAAAAACTTTAAATAATTCAGGCAGAAACGTACTTTTTCTCTGTTCTGCTCTGTGTACTCTGAACTTTGTCGGAGACTTGTGTCTCTGCACATTTGTACTTTTTGTCCACATTTCTTTATTTTTCACATTTTTTTCTTGGAGTTGTCTTTTCCTTTCCTCTCTCATATCTTTCCATTGTCAAATTTCTCCCTGTGCTAATGCTAAAAAGCTTGCAGTGTGATCTGAATGCCACATCCACTTATAAAGTTACACAGACAATCAGAAAAAAACATTCAACTGTTTTTTTATTGTTCATTTCCATCAAAACCCTTAATAGCTATTACTGGGATTTTTGGAGTTATCTTAGACCTTGATTCATGGCTTCAAAGTAGATTTGCTGAAGCTGTCCAAAAGCTGTGCACCTCCCTAGCTCTCCTACCCTTTGCTCTGTGATTTTAAGTTTCTGCCTGTGCAAACTATCAGTGCTACATCCAGAAGAATTCAAGATGAGGCTGAAAAATAATGCCACAGGCACAGCCTCTTCTCCGAAAGTTTTCAAGTCTATCCTGCTTCCTTACAGGAGCTGACTTGGTGCTCCAGGTGAGGTCCTGCAGAGGGGGAGTTCTGGGTTCACCCTCAAGAACCAGCAAGTTAGGGCCATGGAAGCAGCAGCAGCAGGTTAATTTTCCTGGGACCTCTAAAAGAAATGATTAAAATGAGTAGCCGTGCTGATTGCCCTCAGAGAGGCCATTCAGTTTGGCACACTGAGTTCCTGCTTCCAGTGTAGGTTGTATTTAAAAGGCATTATAGAGAGGAACATTTTAGGACCAAGTGCTTTATAATTATGTCTTCCCTACCCTGCAGTCCCAACCACTCCAGTCTCCCACTCCTGTAGAGGCTAAAGGCTTCTTATTGCGCCTGCTGGCTACTTCTCTCCTAGTTGGGCTTCTCCTGCTTCTTTCAACTGCTATTAAGGGAGATGTTAATACAGTTGTGCCCCAGCTATTATACTATGATATGAGATAGCAATACAAGCCTGCTTCCCAGAAGAATATGTGCCTTGAGGCATAGGGAAAGGGAAAAAGGAGAAATGTTGAGGTGGGACACGGTTCCTCCCCAGTGTTATAAAATCTAAAAGCACCTAGTGGTTAAGTATATTACAAGTAGAGGCATCCTCATACTCGATTTCAGGCTCTGCCATTAACATACGACATGGCTTGAGTTAAGTTTCTGCTACAAGTTACTCATGAGTATCCTGGGATGTAGCTTAGCTACTTCCTTAATGCACTTTTGAGATCCTATGATGAAAAGCCCTGAAAAGAGCCAAGCATTATTATTATTAAATAGTTGGAGCATATCTATCCTCACTATCTATAATTTATCACCCTCTGTTAATAAAGCAGATGAACTTATTAATAGTGCAGAGAGTGAATGTATCATTACTGCCATTTATCAATACTGCAGGAATAATTCTGATGTTTAGGTCACACACGAAATCTGAGTTTTGGAAATGACGGTGAAAACAGCATTTTGTAAATGAGGAAATACATCTCTTAATATTCTAGGTGTCCATAAATTGATTCATATTCCTCTTTATAGACTGCATGATTTTAAAATTTAATCATTGCATTGCAGAATATAAGGTCAGATTAATACCTACAGGAAAGGTATATTGCCTCATGTTCAGGGAAACACCACAGGGAAAGTTTAAAAGTCCTTTGGACTGCTTCAAGGTCATGGAAGCTTTGATTAGAGAAGAGAGTTAAAGATGGGAAACAAGCCATCTGCTCCAGGTTGTGGCTGGCTCTAAAAGTTAGGAGGGCTGTTTTGTCCTTTTGGAAGGGAGCTACTTCATATGAAACACCAGGGATACAACCAGATTTATAACAGTGTAGATCCAGAATAATTCCACAGACTTCAGTGCAGCTGCATCAAATGAATGTACAAGTAGCCAAGAGTATAATCTACCTCAAATATCTTGCATTACTGCCCATCCTGCACTGAATTTGATCTTTTATATAGAAAAAATAACATTATGTTTGTAATGATCCTCAACAAAACAGTCATGAGACTGAGGAAAAATGGAAGACTTTTCCAGTAGTGATACTTTGAATAAACAAGGTAGGCTTGTAAGATTATGTTTTATTAGATAAATTCAGTTAGATACAAAGGGCTCTTGCTGCCCTGTACTTGCCAGCAATTGCTAAATTTGTAGAGATTTTGTTAAAACAAGCATGACTGTATTTTCTAAAATACTTGAGGAGAAATTTCAAGTTAGTTTTTAGGTGACAATGGCTATAAGCATTGAAGATGTGTCATTCTATGCTGTAAGTCCAGTATTTTGCACAATAACAAGATGTCTCTGCAAAAAACTTCTACTGTTCATCATTAATCCCTCACCTTCTAGACTGGATTTAGTTAATGCTTTTGGGGAATGGATCTGGATCATTAATTAACAGTACCAGGGACTTCTGCAATAAGATTCACACATGGTTTTATATTCCCATGACTCAGTCAATTTTCTTTTCAACTTATGGGAACTTTGCCATTGGCTTCAAGTACTCAGTACCAGGACTGTTGTTTCTGATAAAACAGTAACAGTAACACAGCTAAAAAGGAAACTAAATTTAAAAAGCAGGCACATTAAAAATACTAGCTGATAGACTAGAAGGAAGGAGAATCGTGATAGGCTAAGAATACATAGGGAAGCTAAAAGTGTGCAAAGCATCAGACAGAAATATCCAAGATAGAGAAGGAAAGAGAGGACAGCTGCAGAGAGGATAAGCCAAAGACAGATGGACAATAGTTCAGATGAGCATCAGAAGATAAATACAAAGCACACTTGCAGTCAGAAATGAGAAGAATATTGGGCTAATTCAAAAAATCTGAAGCACCTGCCCATTGTGAGTAAAGTCCACATGTGCTTGGGATAGAGAGTGGGAATTCAGCTGTTCCAGTTCCTTTTAGATGGAGTAAACAACAGGCTACTAAAGCACTGATTTCTATTACAGTGAGGCTGCTTGTCCTGTAACACATGGTGTTTGGGGTTAAGTTGTATCCTTGTAGAAAGAGAATTTGAATTTGTTCTTTGGCTGCAGTTTGATTCTTTCACCCTGGCCACCAGAGCAAATTCCTTGGTGAATCCAGCTGACTTGTAACCCTCCTGTCACGCAAGGCAAACCTGTCAGATACGAGTGTTCGCTGAATAGACACAGAGGAGGCAGTGGGAGTAAAGAGTATGAGAGTGGCACCTTATCCGGGGCTCCCTGGCCGGTGCACTGTGTTCTTGGCATAACTGTGGGGAACATTAGCTTCTGCTCTAATTTACACCAGGATGAGGCACGTTCAGACCTTTGCTGGGAACTGGATAGATGCCTGAGTGATGCTAGGATTAAGATCGCAATTTGCCTATCCATCTCCCTCTAGGCTGTACTGAGCCTTCATTAGCAAGGCTCCAGCCTCTGCAGCTGATGGCAGAATCATTTTTCTGAAATCTGAAACAATTAAACTTTCCCCAAAGAGGCGGCTGTTCATGCTCCTCTCCCCTCCCTCGGTTCCACCGGATTCAGATCTGTATCCCAGGTTAAATTTCCACTGACTCATGAAGCAGCAAGAAAGCAGATTTATATCCTGAATAATATTTTCACCAGCATTCCCCCAAAGTGTGTATAAAACATAGCTATAATTCTGTCCTAGGGTTCTGTTGTTATTAACAAATCACTTGAATTTTGCTCTAAGTAATTAAAATTACAAGCACGTTTGAATATAGTTTCAGGCAGGAGGCAAATGTGGCTGGGACCTTGTTATTCAGATATATGTAATAATTCAGGCAGCAGCAGCAGCATATATTTTCTTAACTGCTTTTCTTTCATAGAATAGTCTTCAGAATAGGACTTCAGCAATGCAACACACAGTTGTTCAAAGCTTTGAAATATAAAACTAGTTCCCAAACCACAATGCCAGACAATTTTTTTTCTGATTAATTGTGTATAAAACACCTTGCAAATTACTTATAGCTGTTTCATGTAATAATTCACTGAAAAGAAATAACTCTTCAGTGTACAGCATCACTTTAAACCTGACTTGGATATTAGCATTACCAAAGCAAAATGTAAAACAGACTAAATATTGCTCATGGAGAGCTAAAAAATAGAGATTTATACAGAGTTCAGACTCTCTGGCTCTTTCAGATATTTCTAGGAATAAGCCAGGGCTCCATCTGCATTCAGAAGTAAATACAAAACCCATTGTTTGCTCAGTCTTTTCCCCAGTAATGGCATCTATCCAGGATCAACTTTCAAGAGAGGATTAAAAAAACAAAATAGAAAGGAAAAGAAAATCAGTAATCAAATGCATATGTAGGAGATTAGGAGGTTATAAGGCCTCTTAAGCCATATTCACTGAATCCATTAATCACCATACAGAGCATAGCTAGTGCGCTTAAAGGAGCTTTAGAAACCCTAACTGGAAAACACATATACATCCCAGGGCACAAGGTTATATATGGGAACTGACAAGCTTTTTCCTGGTTTCTTCTTCCCATCAAAAAGCTTATCTTGTGCTCTTTTCTGGACTTTTGGGATCAACAAGGAAGGTTGCAATTAGAGTAGCCAAATCATGCCTGGATGGCTTGCAAGAGATCAATGAAAGACTCAAAATACATCTTTAAATCTACAAGGAACTAAGACTGCTGCATGACTAAACTTGAGATAAGCTCTCACCAATCAAGCAGGAGGAAAGACTCTCGGTTTTGTTGACCAGGAACTCAGAATAGTTTTTGCCATCCAAACATTTAAGAGCCACTCATACAATCACTGTGTAAAATAAGGTCATGAAAGGGATATCTGTGGGAAACATTTTCTGAATGACACTTTTGTGTGTGACAAAACAAACAGAGCATTATCTGAAGATAACGATCCAAAGGCACCAGACAGGTGGAGCACACAGAATTTACCAGTGCAATTACGGCTACAGAAAGGGAGGAACTAGATGAAATTTGGGAGAGTAAGTTGGCTTTGCTGAGATAAATTCAACAGAACTCATTCCAGAACAGTGTCTGACATGATAGCTTGGATCCATTTCATTATTTTAAGAGCGTAAAAAAATTACTTTAAAAGTTAATACTGTGTTTGCTGTCTAGGCAGGATCCAGGTGTGATGTACATTTTGGTGTGTATTTGGTGTAAACATGAGTTCACATAGCTCCCTTAGTATTTTTGCCTGTCTTCACTGCAGTAATATTCTATTCACGTCATTCACGGATGACATTTTAGAGTAGTGGATGCCAGATACGAGGGTCTAGTAGCAGACTGGGACAGTATTGCTCACCCTTAAGATTAATTATCTGAAATGTGATTTTCTGGTCTAAACTACTGTGCTTGCCTGTTCTGGTATTCTTCCCTAGGCCTCCACTTCCAGTCATGGCTGGAGGCAGGATCCAGGGTTAGCTGGACCACTGTACTGCCACTCTTGTGTACAGTGTACACTCCCTTTACCGCTCACAGGGAGAGACAGGGGGCACCAGAAGATAACATAACCCATTCATGTCAAACGACCACCTTGGGATGGGATCCGTTCTACACAGTCTCTTCCCATTAATTACAAAAGGACTACAGAGAAATCCCCAAAACTACATCTCTAACTTTTAGAGGGAGATATTTAGATGAAACGTCACCCTTAATTTCTGTGCTTCAGTGTAGGCAAGACAGGAATAGTAATAATACTTGCTGCTTCATCTGAGCTAAGGTTTTACATTTTAAAGATATATAAAAGCAGCTGACCCTGCTTTCCCCCTTCTGGCAGTGTATAATATACATAAAGATAAGAAAATAAGCTTTTGTCTGTTTATGCTTTCTTGAATCTATACCCCCTATATTAAGCTTCAGCCAATTTAACTGCCAGTTAATGTCTTATTGTTAACTGTCTAAATCCTTAAGCAGTGTGAGGATTATTGGTTTAAATCCCTTTTTGCTTAAAAAGCAGCCTTCTGTAGCTTCTAGAATCATACAACTGCTCCAACATATATTTTTTCTCAGTGAGGATAACACCCAGATAATGATATTCTATCTGATCACTGTTTTGAGCCAAGCTATACATTTTTATCTCACTACATCCTTATTTCTACTGTATCTTATCAAACATAACTTTGTCATATTTTGCTGCTTATTAGGAAGCATCTATTTCACAATTCACTCTTGAACAAGAGCTTACCACATGCTCTAATCATCCAAGGCCACCAGAATTCAGTACATCAGCTTGCATTGAAAAAGTCTTTACTTGTGGTGCGGATCAGGTATGCTTAACACTCTCCTCTTGCGTCACTGAATGCAAAGCAAAAAAAAAATCATATGTGCTATTTCACAGAGATTTTTACACCTCTTACAATTAATTGCATTTTCATTTTGGGCTGAATGTCCTGAAAAGAATTTTTAACTGAAGAGAGGCTATGTCCTATTGCATTACTAGCAAACTGATTGCATTTCAATGTGCAGAGCTGTATTAGAAGTTGAGTCATTCTTGTCTCACTACCAGATAGTTTACAGTTTCGAAATTATTTCCCCTGCTTCAAGAAAAGTCACTCAAATTCACTGAAGAGCTTACTGTAAATGTTAGTATGGAAGTCACTATACGCTGGTAACAACCAGGGTCATTATGCTCTGCCTTTCATATTTATCTTTCACTCATTTTAGCCCATTCAGCATAAGGTATAGGAAAATATTTAACCTCCTGTGTTTTCTCTGTGTTTCAACTAAAGAAATTGTCCTTTCCTTTCTATTTCCCACCCAGAGTAAGTACAATGTATTTGGCATGCTGAAAGAACTACCCAAAATGATGGACAATGGCTGTCAAATCAGTACTGAAGGGTTTTATTTTTATATATTTTTTTGGTAATATTTAGAAATCTTTGGGGTGAAAGGTACTGGAGAGCAAGCAGAAATCATTGTTGTTTCTCTTGTCATTTACAATAAAAATGTGATATTCTTCTGCCTGCATGTTACTGCATATGAACATGAACAAACTACATCTAAAAAAGAGATTAACAGACATGCAGTACCCATTAAGAAACCAAATGAGGAAAGAGAGGGTCTTTGCAACTCCACCTGGTGCAGAATGCCAAATATGTAATAATTTGCCAGTAATGGGGAGGAATGTGAGACAATCTGCTGCTGGAATTGGACCATGTCAAAGAAGAAACAAGATCATTTATAAAATGTTAATGACTACAGAAATGCCATAATTAGGTCACTGCTACTTCTGCTGCATGTAGTACAGCTGGATGAAAGGGAATGGAGAAAATCCTCCAGGCTCGAAGGAAAAATTTTTGCTGTTCTGCCCTGGGGAAGACCAGCCTAAATTAGGGAAAAGCTGAAAAGGAAGAAGGATTCAAAATATACCTGGATCTGAAAGGCAAAACAACTGGGGATAATACATAAGATGTAAGACTGTGTCAGAATGATTTATTATATATCTCAACCAAGGGTCTATTTTATTGGGTTTTTTTTCAATATTCTTTTCAGACTTTCCGTCCCTGCGTGGTTTATAATTTGATGAATGGTGTGCTTGCTGCTGACATTACCCCATGACGTGTTTCAATTCCAGGCCTCATGCTATGGAGAAGTGCTCATACACAAAATGTCACATAATGAAGCTTCAACTTCAACTGACTTGAGCACATCTTCAGAGCTCTGTATCTGCTTAAGAAGTGCTTTGTTGAGTGGGTTTAAGTAGATATTTAAAGCTGAGAACAAGCATCAGTGTTTAACTGATGTTGATTAGCCTCCTTCTCTCCATGTTATCTATTTGATCTATACCTAGCACATGTGTTTCTTGTTCTTTCAGCTAATGCTGTTGGGAGAACACTCACTTCACATGAAAGTCCCATCCCTTCCTGAGTCCTACAGAACTCATTGTTTCAGTATCTCTTTTATTGCAAAAGTCCCACAGGTTAGTTTTGCACCATGTGAAAAATACTCTTCTCTCTCAGTATCACAGCTGCTGCCTCTCTGTTTTACTGGGTAAGTAAACAAGAACAATTCCCTTTGTACTTGTATTATGAGTAATCACAAATAGTCTGAAACATGGTCCCTAAAATATTTTTTATGTTGCCTGCACTCACCTTGCTCACTCCCATGTAATGCTTCTCTAAACGAAACAACTCCATATTTCCATTCTCTCTTTGTTCTGGAACTTCTCTATGTCTCTGGTCTTGTCTTGTCCCCACCCTGTGTTTCTCCTGGTCCTGCTGAAGTTGGGTTGTGACAGGATGGCCAGAACTGTCCACTACAGCTAAATTTGATGTATATAGATCACGGATTTATAGCTAGGGGAACCATGGTACTTCATTATGGGGCCCAGGAAAAATGTTTTTTCTCCCTGAGGATTTTTTTTTTTTTTTAATTTGGTAGTCTGACTTAATGTGATTAATCCTGTCAATAAATCTGACAAAAGTAAGAGAGAGAAAACAAGGAACTCAAAATACTAAGTCACTTTTTTTCATGTAATTAATGTTAAGGGAGATCTGAATAGAAACCCAGCTATGAGTCTTTATTGTAAAAGTACTTGTGAGACCAAAATACCATTCAGGTAATGCCTTTCATAATATGTAAATTGTATTTTCCTATAAAAATGAGAAAATGTTCACATTACAAATCATTCTGTCTGGAACAGAAAGAGACTGCAGTTTAATCAGCTTCCTCTGCAGGAGGGCGCAGCTGTGGTGAGAAGTCATCCATCCTATCAGGAGAGGCTTGCATAGTCCAACCTAGACAAGTTTGAACAATGTGGCAAGCACATTCATTACATTCGTTATAATTTTGCAAGCACATTCCCAGGCTGCAAATACAATATGTTTCACTAAATGGATTAATAAGAAAGAGAAGATCCTAGAACTGCTTTGACATATCATTTGTACACACTGCCAGCCTGACATCTCAGAAGTATTAGAGTGAGAAACTCCAACATGGAGCTCTGGAAGAGATCATGTGCCAAGGACCCAGAATTTCTTCCAGTCTAGAATGCAGCATCCTGGATTAGCCCTTGGCTGTAACAGCTAGGAGATGTCTCAGAAAAAGGCAAGATGACAGTTTAGATAAGAGATTATTTGAAGTACATCTTTGGTTTTATCTTGTATCTTCTTTTTTCAAAATTCTTCTTTGTAACTATGTTTTCGTGTTTATAGCCAAGAATGTAGTCTACTGCTTTGCTAAACAACACCATTTTTTTTTATTTTATGCCTGACAAACTTTACATCTCATGAGACAGAGAAGCAACGGGTTCAAATAAAGCGGTACTACAGACACAGTCTGGGTACCTGCAAGCTAAGACATGGCTGGGACTCCCAAAAGACAGCAGGCGAGGAAAGTGCCTACTGGGGAGGGTGAATTGTTACAAGTAGAAAACAGCGTGGAAACAAATAATAAAAAATCCATACGGTCACCTTATACTGTCTTTAGAGGATGAGTTAGTGACAGGGCATGGGTAGCCCCATGACTCCCCAAGCTCAACTGTGGTAGCCGGCCCCAAGCAGCCCCTGGTGGCCTGCAGGAAGTGAGGAGAGTAGCCTCGGAGGTGTGCTCAGGCACTGGGGGCTCTGGAAGGACCAGGCCTTGCTCAGCCGTCCTGGGCAGGCACCCGGTGACTCTCACACTGACAGAGAAAATCTGTGAGTGAGCACTTCTCCCTCTGCTGTTTCTGTTGATGGGTTCAAAGAATTTCAGTGGAGCAGAAACGCTCCACTCTCCCCTTTGGAAGCTCTGCTGGTTCACATGTCTTACCAGGGGCATTTAATGCCTTCTGTGCTATCATAACAACAAATTTAGGCTAAGGCTGAAGTAGACTCTCTGGTTTTCCATTCTCCTCTGGTCATTTTAATTTTAATCTTTTTTAAGACAGCTGTAGCAATTATTTTAATTTAATTGCCACAATTTTAATTGTAACAATTACCTCGTTTTCAAGCAATGTAGAAGAGTGTTTTTAATGAAAGATCTCATTGTCCTCTCAGCAACCCTGGCATGTTTTTAGGTTCTCTGGCTATCTGCTGGCCTCTGAAGGATCTGCTACTGTTTAATATAGCCATGTATTCCACTGTATCAGAGTCTACCTAGTATTGGAACACAGTTGGCATGGGAAAAAGGTGAAGGCCCAGGAAAATGAAAATTATTTACCCAAGATGAGTGCCATCCAGAGGAAGAAATCCAGTAACAATGAGCAATAAAACTTCTCCCCAGCAGTTACCACCCTTTTGCCTGTTCTGCAGTAGAATATGAAAGGTGCAAATGATACCAACGGTGACTTCAGATTCCAGCCACACAAAACTAGATCATACTACTTAAATATTATTATTTTTAAGGTGATCTGATCAACAATCAAAACAGTTAGGTCTGACATCCAAATATTAATATTGTGTGTGCAATTTGTCACATTTGACAAACACCAAAATCTAATTATTCACAAATGAGGGACCAGTTACATGTCTGATTAATGGTATAAAGTAACAGGAAAAGAATCAAAATGTATGGTCACTAGCTGGCCTGTCTGTCTGCTGTATAAGTTAGTAAGAAAGGGAAGAGAAAGCATTAGCAGCTGTATTAGCATTAAATGAAACTTGCTAACAGTCTCCTTATGATGGCACTTCAACAGTCTACTGTATTTACATTGAGCTTTTGTGCACTACTGCATCAGCAACAGTTTATGGGACAAACCTACAGCTGGATTGTAAGGCTTATATTTCCAGTATTAATTTTTACTTGCATGAGTAGATTTGCTGACTTTCCTGTGCGTATCTGCACAAAACTACTGTGTGAACAATGTCTATTGACCAATAGGAGTAAGGTGTTTACAGTCTGGTCTTAAGGGTGAGATCCAAACACCACAACAGTCAACGGAAAAGTTACTGTTGAAGTCTATGGGAAAATTGCCCTTGACTTTGATGACTTTGGATCACACACCAAATGCTCAGTTGGTTTATTTCCACTGCAGTCCCTGCAACTGTAGCAGAAGAGAATCTGTTCCCTAAGTAGGAAGAATTTGATAAAGTCACTGTTTTTTCAGCAGTGAATCAGAATGTCTGAGGTGCTGGAAGGCATGCATACAGTATTCAGCGGAGGCTGAAAGCCAGAGCAAGAGTTTAAAGAGCACAGGCTTGTCCTATCTGTGAACAGCTTATCTGACATCTGATCTTCAGATAAAATATTGATAGGGGAACAACATGCAAAACATGTACATCTTCAGAACATCATGTTTATAATCTGACACCTGACATCTTACAATGTATTATAAAAAATCTTCACACAGGCACTTTTTAAAATTGAAAACTCACTCTCATTTTGCACAACTAAAAGGCAAGCAAGAAGAAAAACTAAACAATTTATTCAAGTAATTTTAGTGATACAACACTTAGCAAAAAACTAAATTATAAAACTTAGTATAAAACTTGTGCTTCTTCATGATGCCCTTGCATTCATGCATAACTGGTGCATGATACTGAACAAATATGAGAAGACAGGACTGGAAGTGATGATATACCGTATTGTGACTTATTTTGCACTTAAGATGCGGCCTATCTCAAAAACTTCTCTTTGGCTTGATCTTTACCATAAAGAAAATGGAAACTGCTGCTCTGCCTTTGATGACAGGCCTCTGTCAGAGTACTAGAATTTGGACTCTAAGTAGCCAAAATGTGTTGGACTTTTACACAAGGCATGATAGGGTTTTTCTTTCCCACTCAGCCATTTTGACTGGTTGTTACAATCACTTTGGGACGGATCTGATTTGGATCTCTGTGTTATGCCTTTCAGAGCTGAGATGAGAAATTCTGCTTGAAGTATTGCTAGATGTATTTGCTGCAGTCAAGTGTGGCTGTTGATAGTGTGGGATCACCTAGGCAGCGATTAAGCACAGAAAAGGTTACGTGCCGTGGAGGGCATGAGCCCCTGGAAGTGACCGAAAGGGTGGAAAAACAGCGCATGGAAAGAGTCTGAGCAAGAATATCATCTGTGTGGCTGCACATCATTTGTGCTCTCTTTGAATAACTAACTCAAATCAAACACAAAGCTTTGATTTTATTAGGATACACATAGTGAATATTTCAGATATACGATATATACATGTGGCAACAGTCCTAGAAATGTAGTTACTATCAGTTACAACTTCACAAATCGCACTAGCTATTTAAACTTGAAGGAATGTGCTAATTAAGGAACTCAGTAGGATTATAAAATAGAGAAGCCCAGGAGGGAGAAAGGTCTCACCAGCTATATTTGCATTTTTTAATTTCAGAGGTTGGTGCTAGAGAAAAGAAGAGGAAAAAATGCTCCCTCACCACAGCCATTTTCTCATAAGTGCAAAATTTACATGCTGGTGGGTACCAGGAGTGAGAAGACAGGTAGGGGGGGAGAGGACACTCCATCTTAAACAGAAGACCAGGGTAGATTCAGGCTCTAGGAGAGCTCCCAAGGCAATGCAGCAGTGGTGAGCTAAGTTGCCTGTTCTGCAAGGCAGTTTTAGAGGCCTGCTCCGAGGAGGGGGGATTGCTGCCGAACAGACACCTTGGCTACCACTGCAAAGTCTGCACCCAGAGCCCAGGCTGCCACATGCAGAGAGGTACACAGACACTGCAGGGTGCTCTTTCCTGCTCCTCTTTCTGCCTTTGTTTTCTATCATTCAGAACAAATCCAGAGTAGAATAAACTTGTTATTTGTAGTATCTGAAAAAGATTTGGGACAACCCAGTGCCCTTTGGTTCTCTTACTCCCTGAGGAGTCAGGAATCCAAAGTTTAGAGTTTTAGTTGTTCTGAAGAGCTGTTTGCAGAGGAAATTACCTTTCTGCTGTCTCTGAAGACATCTTTCCATGCAGTGAGTTTGATCCAAAGCTAATTAACATCAGTGCAAAAGAACTCTTGGGCGCAATCTGTGCCTGGACTGAAGAGAAGATGAAATTTTTTGTCATGGGGGGAAGGATTTCATCCAGTGAACGAAAGAAAGGGTTACAGTATCCAGTGAGCCCTTCAGACAGGAAATAATACCTCTCCTTTCTCCTCCTCACCTCTTTTGTTAGCTGTTTCTCAGGACATCTTCAGGAGTTTCTCCTGAAGATCTTGGGAAAGGGATAGAAAAATGAAAAGAGGAAGCAGCCAGTCCAAACAAGCACACTATAATTATTCTTTTATCACAAGGAATAAAGAAATTTCACAGCACCGTACTGCAGGTGTCCACTTGCTATGCCTCTTGTGAATTTATTTATTCCTTGTGATAAAAGACATTGAACATGAAGTCTCTCCTTCCACTCCTTAAACTGAGGACCAGTTATCTCTCCACATATTTTTAAAATACTGCATTTTAAGAAGAAGTATGATTTCTTTAGCAGCACCTTTTACTAGGCAGGAAAAATAAATAACATGAAACAAATATATGGGATAGGACTAAACTCCCCCAAACTGACTATTTATCAGCTAAAAATATATTTTGACTCACACTTTTCATGGACTAAGAAAATCAGAAAGGTTTCAAGAAGCCCCATTTCCGCTGGGCTGTAAAGTCTGTAGGACAGCAGCCATCAAACAGTGCATTGGGTTATATCTGTGGTATTTTAAGTACACTTTGCCATCTTTTTCCGACTTCATTTGCTAAGCTCTGTAGTCAGCCCCCAAATTGCATGTGTTCATAAACCAAGTTCTGCCTTTAGGAATGAGTGCACTTGACATTTAACTTCAGTTGCTCTTGGGTGCGAGTATCTCAAACCCTCTATGCTTCATAAATCTCTTTCATTTTGTTCTCTATCTCCAGGGCATGATGCAGTGCAGAGGCTGAAATTCAAGTGCATCTCAACTCTCCTTATTACTGAGTCACAGCAAAGTCATTGTTAAAACGCACATTCCTGCCCTATTCCTCATTCAAAGGGGTTTCAGGTGAAACTACCAACTTAGAACTGTATTTCTCTTAGCTCTGCAGAGCTGGCACAGCTTTAAGGGCAGCCGTTTGGGATTTTATTCTGCATTGCATGTCATCAATGACCCTTTCCAAGTAAGTTCCACTTAAAAAATCTTTATTATGGGTAATTGTGTCAAACTCTTTCTTGCTATTATGGGTAATAGTATCAAACTCTTTCTTGCATAAGATCCCCCAGTGAGTTTGCAGTTCAGAAAAAACACATATTTTTCATGTAAACTTAGTGAGCATGAACTCAATAGGGAGTTTCTCTCTCATATGTGTTTTGAGAAGAAACCACTGTAGGCCTTGTGAGGAAGATGCATGGACAAATTAACAGAAGCTGGCTCCCTTATAGTCTTTCCATATTTTAGAGAGGAGGGGGAAGCGAAAACTGGGAGAGTGAATCATTTGTCCCTACATGTTTAAGTTCCTTTTAGTCTTGGTACTTCCAGAAACAGAAACCCTCCATGTTTCTTAGATGTCTAAGTCCGAAAGCTCTTATGAGAAGCCTTGAAAAAAATGTAACTGTAAATTAAATGTTTGCCTAACAGTGTCAGTCCTGCTCCTATTTTAGAATGTGCTATATGGACCTAGATTTTTAAAGATTACCAGCAGATCCTCAGGCAGAATCAATGGTATGTCTCTTGGACACGCTGTATGGCACTAGCATGTAAACAACCTGAGCCAATAGCTCTCTTCATCTGCAAGGATGATGCAGAAGTTGCCTTGCTACCAAACAAACAAGTTTCTTTTCCAAATGAAGAAGCTCACACATAAGAAATGGTGCTACCACATATCAGTCCCTTTGCTGCATAAGGATCCAACTTTCTGAAATGTCACAAGACTCCTTGTCAGAACTACAAAGCTTATTTGCCAGTGATACCCTCCTACTCTGCTGCAGCCCACAAAATGCTTAAAATAACCAACCAAAGGTAAGCTTCAAAGCCTTCTGTTTTGAGCTTCAGTTTCAAAAAAAGCAATAGCAATTTAAACAGAGAGAGTAAATATTGTTTTGTTCATGATTTCACCCTTCAACCAGAAATAAATATGAATTCCCTCATTCTTCACTTTCTCTATGAAATTCTGATTTAGATGAGTGTTCATAAAAGTACAAAGAATTATTAAACATTACCACAGTGGTGTGAATGTGGGATCTTCAGCACCAAAACACCATGTTTGGGAGTGTTTGGGTGATCCTGCCACCCTTGGTCACCCTGTAAAGGAAAGGTGACAGAAAGTTCTCAAATGCATTCTGCATTTTGTCTGTTATATTGCTAAGCAAGTAGTTAATACTGGAGGCCGTAAATCCCTGGAGAGGGAAATCCCCGAAGCCGCTGCCTTCAGTTATAGTTGGCCTAGCAGGCTTTCCCTTCATGTCTCTAACTTAGTCAAGAGAGACACAAAGAAGTTCCCAGGTGGCTGTTCATAAGGCATAACTGTATCATACTCGCAGATTTATGCACAGTGGTTCCATGGGTCCTTTCTTTTGCCTTCTCTTTTTGGTTTTACATCCCTGTTTTTGATCCATATGCAGTGGCAACAGAGCTGCTGCTTACCTTGCCTCCAGATTGTCCCGTGGTAGCTCATGGTTTGTGCTCTTTGACACTGTTTTCTAACCAAAAGACAACACTTACTTGTCTATAGGGTGACTCCTTTGTGCCCCAGCCTGTAACAAGTGTGATGTCCCCTTGTTCCTTTCCCATTCTTCTACCCTACCACTGTCCTTCCATTTCAAGTCAATGGTTTTGCAGCTTGACACTTTCATCTGCCAATCCTTCACAAGTTATGAAGGCCGAAAAACAGCATTTCCTTATAACTGAGCAGTAAAGAGTTACTGTTGAATATTTGGGACAGCACTCCAGGATAGCACATGTTAAAACTGAGATTATTGACTATTTTGGATGTGGAATAGCACAAATAAATATGAAGAGGTGAACTCCTAACTGTTCTGTAAACGACATAGGAAGAGTTAACTGTACTTTTGGTAGCACAGAGAAACATTTTCAAGGAAAGAAAGCCTGAAATGTCAAAGAACAGAGTTATCAAAACAGATCATTGTTAACAAATGGCTGTTTATTGCTAACACCAAGTGAGAGTATGATTAGAAGACAGGTTCTTTTTGTAAGTGTTTACTAGCGGAAGAGACAAAAAAAAGACATTTGTTTCCTATCAGTTATTCATAAGACTCACAACTGTTTCCATATGGTCTATTATTACTATATTGTTTTACTTCAGAATATATCACTTCCAATTTTTGTTCTTTAACAAAGATCCATTGAATGAAAAATTTTCCCAATATTATTGTAGACGGATCCTATTCTCAGTCTACTTTTTTAGAAGGAAAATGAATTTGAGATAGTGGCTGGAAAATGTCACACACACCTCAAGTTCTCAGAAAGTCCAGCATCCAGGACAAAATTTACCACATTACTATTAATTTGTAAATCTATTCATGATTATATTGCTTAGTTTGGGTCTGTCAACCTAATTTTCTGTCCAAGTTCATGTGAGTATCTGTATATTGTTGGAAATGCCTTGGCATCTCTTTTGTGGTAGGAATTAAATCAGTAATACCTAATACACAGTAGCAAGACCACACTGCAGAATATGATCTCATAAAACTGCTGCAGAGAGGAGGGACTGAAGGTATTCAGACAATTCAAGAAAAATACCTTGAGACTGTTTTCAGAAAATGCTCTCCAAGACAAGTTTCATCAATATCTAATTTCTGTTATTGTGGCTTCTTTCTGAGAGTGTTTAGGGCAGCTAAGAAATGAGCAAAAAGCACACACACACAAACTGATGGCCTCATCCCTTTGCTTCTGTGCCATACAAAGGATGATTAACTTAGTATTTCTCAGAGCTGAGCTAAGCTAAGCTAAGAGACATCCTCTTCCCAACTCTCTTTAGCCCAGTATATCTCTCTGCTTTTTTCTTTCTCCTGAATCCTCTGAGACTTTTTCCTCCCTCCCTTTGGGTGCCTGCCTCCCAGGGACTCTCTTCCCTGCCCCTACAGCAGCAATAAGCAGAGTGCTTCTAGGCTAGCAAGGCAGCCTGGTTAAAGTATGTACACTGCAAAGGAGGAGAGGGGATGGAGGGCTCATTTTCTCCTCAGCAAGGGGTTTTGGTAACCAGACCCTGCAGACCCTGTGAGGGGCAGAACAGTAAAGCTGATAGCTAGGGCTAAGTTTTGCCAATAGACATCTATGATCATTTGGTTTTAGTGTTTCCTGCAATTTGCCCAAAGCTCTCCATGCAGAAAGGAAGGCACAGCTCCCCTAGTGTGAAGTTCCCCCCACAACTGAAGCAAAAGCTCACAACCTTGGGAATGGTGGGAGAGTCAAGAAACCCTCGCTGCTTACCTCTGCTTTCACTTGCAGTCATGCAGATAGAGTTTCAACATTGTGATGCCACATATGCCAACATCAATTAACTGCCTTTATTGTAAATAACATTTATGTCTCTGGCAAGCAATCTCACCTCACTGGAAGTGCCACTAATGCATTAGCGTTTAATTGAAATAACATTTACAATGCTGTCTGAGAAAAGGCTTCAGCTTGAAATCTTATTAACAACCAAAAGATGAAACAAAACACTTAAACTATAATTTGAGGGGTAGGTAAACATATAACAGACCTTCCTGGCAAAGCAGGTGCGAAGGAGCTTATCACCTGCTGTGGCCTGCTGTGTGACAAAAAAGACAGCAAACAAGAGTAACCCTGCCTGGCTGCGGTGAAATGAAAGGCAGTGCAAACAAAAAATCTGCAATTGAGAGGGACATCGTGAGTTCTCAAATTTTTAAAATGCGCAGACTCAGAGTTTACAAATCACAGCATGGCAGAGGCAGGGCGAAAGGCCGGTTCCCTCAGGACTGAGATGCTGCTGGGGCAGGGTGTTGCGGGTTTGTGGGCACCTCACAGTGAAGGCAGGTTTGGAGGCTCAGCTGGTCCCAGGGCTGGGTCAGCCATGCTGGGCCGAGCAGCCATGGCAAGGAAAGGACCACGGCAGCAGTGCTTCTGCACAAGCTATGGCAGCAGGAGCCTCTGGGCATCTCGGTATGTAGGCTGGGTGCTTGTATGTGCTAAAACCTGTGTCCTCACAGCTATGGGAAATGCAGGCCAGTTAGTGGGAGCAAGTGGACAAAAGTAGCTAAAGTCACACTTTCATTTTAGGGATGGACATGCCCCATGTTTCTGTAGAGACTGTAGTACCAGAAAAATCTGGAGTTTGTTCCTTCCCTCGATTTTCAGATGGAAAGGGAAAGCATCTCTTGTCCCTCCTGTTTAGGCTTCGGTGGAGCAGAAAGCTTGCTACTGCTTGATACTCTCCTGGTGTTGATAAGACCTGATCTACACTTAAGAGGTTCCACTGGAGTAACTGAACCTGTTAGGACTGTTAAAAAATATCTTGTCCTTAAAGTATACAACTAAACCAGAAAAAGCCCCAGTATAGTTGTTATACTGGCAGGAAATCCTTTTGTTGATCTACCTTACTTTTTTTTCTGGGAATTGCTATAAGCTGTATGGGCAAAAAGATCTCCTGGGTAAAGTGTATGTTTAGGAAGGTTGCTGATACAGCTTTCCCAGGGCAGCCACATCTACAATACCTTCTTTAGTAGAGGCTAAGGCTGAGTTTGTCAACTGTTGAAAAAGCAAAATCTGAAAAATTCAGATCTGATTTTAGATCCAAAGTATAAGAAGTTCATTCAACTCATTGCTCACAGAATTGTGAGCAGCCAAAGATGTAAAACTCCTAAAACGCAAAGCAGAAATAATAGTGCCACAACTAGGGGGGTGGGTACAGCAATTCCATAATTTGCTTCAGGTTGGAAAACCAGAGTTCACAGTGGTCTCAGGCATTAGGACTTCTTCTCAGCTGTTGTTTGAAACTTATGAGAGCCAGGGATAGCTAAACTCTATTATACAGCATGTGATATCATATGTTTGAGATCTTAAGACCGTTTTCTACATTAATAATTTTCTGCCTGATGGCAGTGTGTTCCTATTATTTGTGCCTCCCACCATTGTTCTGTGATGAAAGCCCTGCAGTAAAAATCCAGGTAAACTCATTTTATTTTTTTACCTTCTGCTGCTGTTCTATCTGTCAGAGCTGCTGCAGGAAAGAGAAATCATAGAAGAACAGCTTAATAGAAACACTGCTCTATCCCTTGTAATATTAATATGGACAGACTTTCATAGCTCCCTGTCTCAGACAGCAAAGAAAACAGCTCTTAATTTTCATGTTCCATCTATTATTTTCCCATTGTCCCAGGGTAGCAGAAAATCAAAACCACCCACCTCTTCTCCCATGAAAGCCACCCCCAGAGCAGCACATAGAACACTGTCATTTTTAACTAGTTTCAGTGATCCAGTTTCCTTAACCTGTTTTTTTGGTTTTGCTATTATTATCTAGTACATTGTTATTACTATCTTGCACGTAGCTAGAGACAAAATGAAATACTATCTTACATCTGCTTTGTGGTCAGAAAGAAAATGTTCAGTCACCTCTGTGTGAATTCCCATCCACAGCCTGAACTGTAAGTCTAGCTCAGAATGGGATGGGTTCAGAATTTGTCATAATATGAAATGAAAATCAAATCTGTGATCCTTTCTTTTTGCATTGTTCAGATATAATAATGTTACTTAGTCATGTATTTTTTAACATACAACCAAGAATGAGTGTCCTTTGTATGATTTGCAGAAATCTGTATGATTAGCAGTGGATGGACTGTTCAGGTAAGCTACTAAAAATGTCAGTATATTACAACCTTCAAACTGCAATTGTTGCTATCGAGATCTGAGTAACTATATTGCCCTCTACTGTCCATAGATAAGAGATAATCCCATTCCTGCTTCATCTCAGAAATTCTCTTTCAGCAAAAACAGTTTACATGAGGGTTTGCTACTGAAGAACATTCATAAGGTTCACAGTATTATTTATTAAACACGAACTGCTCAGCCATCACATATGCACAGCCTTTGGATCTGCCATACAATGGTTTTATTTTAATTCCAACAAGTGAAAACTAACAGAAACACCACTGTTTTAGACCAGCCTAATAGACCCTGTTTATTGCCTTCTGTTGTCAGCACGAGGAGAACAGCAGAGCCCCTGCTGAATCCAGCCAGGGCCATGCGGGTTGCTGAGGACTGGGGCTTCGCAGCAAGGTCCCTTGGGAGTCTAGGGATGCCTCATAGTCTGGATGGGGACCTACATGCGGGTGTGGGAGTGCACATCTCCCCCTGAGCAGCCTGTCCATGAGGGATGTCCTGTATAGAAACTCACAGCCCTGTAAGCAGCATTACTGTATAACCTACTGCTACTGCGACCAGAAACTGGTTAAAAGCAATCCCTCTGCTTCCCACTTCTGCACAGAGTTGCCCTGGGGACAGAGCAAGCTTCAGAAGGAGCCTTCAGGTGATGTGTGCTGACTGCTTAGGGCCTGGATGGAGCATCAAATAGATGCCCAGTAAAGAGGGAGGAGTGGCATCTCCTCATAGACCTTAAGCTTTGGGAAGAGGTGGAGGGAAGACAATGCTGAGCCATCTGCATGCAGGGTGACACTTACTCCTTTGAAGAAAGATGTCTGTAACACTAAAATTGAGCACATTTGAACATGAGGCTGTTATTAACACACGACTGCATGAGGAAAAAAAACAAACTTTCTCTTGCTTGTCCTCCTGACATTTCCCTTGCCTTGAAGGTGAAGATGCCCTCAAAAAAGAAGCGCAATGACTACACTAATAACACTTTGCAATGCTTTTATCTGAGCATAGGTGTAATACCAGCTGTATAGAAGCCCAGAGAGGTTAACCTTACTTGTTCAAGGTCACAGAACAGGTCATGAATAGATCCAGACCTCCTGGCTCCCAGGCCACAAAAGAGATCCTTCCCTTCAGCAAATGTGCTGATAAATAGCATAACCTGAACCTACTGGTTAAGTTTCTTTCTGAAGCTGCTGAGAGCAATCCATAACCAGATACTTCAAACTCAGCATCACAACTGCGATCTGCTGTAGGTGACACATGCACTGACTTTTGCAAGTAAGTCTAATGCTGTGTCAGGTCTCTCCTAGACAAAAATCTGATCAATGACTAACCGCTGAGGTGCACTTCTCCTCAGAGGTCTCTAAGGATATACAGCCATTTTCAGTACTACCCACAAGACTTAAAATATGTGATTTTAAGATCATTTTATTGCCACACACAGCTTTGGGTAGGTACTATTATTTATTTCAAGTTCTGAATTGACAAAAACCTATCCACTCAACTACATTTGGTTTGCATCTCAAAAGGCACTGTTCAAATTTCCTTGTTTTGTTGACGGGGTCCCCCCACTAATGCAGTTAGCTGAATGAACAATTCTCCTTACTCTTACTGATTTTTCATTCACTGATTTTGCAGATGCACCCAAAAGCTGAGCTGCAGTAGCACTTCTTAGCTGTCACAAGAAGACTATTTTGAAACTTGAAATCTGTTATTTAAAACTACCTCTTACTGCAATTTCTTTTTCTGATTTCACAAAATTGTGTGAAAGGAATAATTCTGACTTCTTTTTTTGGGGGAAAAGCCACATATGACTTGATTTCTGGTCTACTGAAGTGCTGAAAAGGACGTGCTGTTGAATGAGCATCATGAAATGATCATATCCTGGCAGAGGAATGAAATGAAGCAGGCTATGGATGAAAAGTCTAACCAAGCCATATTTAGACTTGGATTCTAAACTGATAGCAAGGACACAATTTTGGGGGTAATTCAACCAACATAAGTCACTGAATGAAATTCATTTTTAAGTTAGAAAATATAAAAATGTGTTTTACTTCTGTGTATACAGATGTGCCATAGTATAAGCAGGGATGCTCTCTCTTCAGTTACAATGAGGAAGAGAGATGGATAGCTATTAAGAATGCCTCTGCAAGGCAGGCGTCAGGGTAATGCATGCCGGTATGTGCTCTGTATAGAATAGAAATGCTTTTTAATAGGAAAGTGTCTTTTACCCTTTTTCCTTAATTTCTCCACCACTTGTGCTGTCTTCTTTTCCTCTTGCTTCAAGGGTTCAAACTGGTGAGTCCTGATCGCCCTTGCAGAGAGGGGCAGACCACCCACCCCAGAGAGAAGCTGCTCCCAGTGCAACACGGAATATGTGCTCCTCCTGCAATATCTGAAGACCTGAAAGCTTGTTGTTCAGAGCACAGCCAACTTGTTGAAAAGAACTCAGCAGCTGTATCACGAAGGGCTGAAAAGGACATGCAGAGGAAAATCTTAATATTAGTGTCTTAATATTTCACCTTCCCAGTGGGAAATACTGTAAGATTAAGTCATTGTAACCTTAACACTGATCTTGCAAAAAAAATCTGGAATGGCTTCTGAGCGTAATTTCAAGTAAATGAGAAATTACAAATATCAGTTAACTAAATAAAGTACCCTGAGGGCCAGATATTGAAAGATAGTCAGAAACCTGAAGACACTGACATGTATACAGTAGGAACTTCAGAAGCTGGTAATATGCCTAATTTGCACTGAAATTAATGGAAGTAGATGAGATTTAGGCCCATGAAACCCCTTTGATAACAACAGCTGTCTCTCTGCATCTTCAGGTGCTTCACTAACCTGAAATGCCTGGCCCTAAAATTCAGCTTTCAGCAGTTAGTTCCAGGTGCTGGATGGATGCAAGCACACAAAAGCTTTTCATAATTTTTTTTTTACAAAAAATCATTAAAAAATACAAGAATAGCATTTTAAAATGTTCCTTGACTATTTTAGGAGCCAAAGACTTCTAAAAAATAATAACTGAAGATAAAGATTTTCAAGGACACACAGGGATAGAAGGATGCTTACTGGATTGATAGAATTGTTTTTAATCCTGTTAAACAGGAAAATATCAACACAGTTTGATTAATTTTATAGAAACACACACTCCTTCAAGCAGGAGGGATTGTGGTAGCACTGGTTATTCTGATAATATTTGGTAGCAATGCTCTTCTGCTGAGCCTTTTTTGTAGACAAATAGCCCATTGCTTCTATACACTTGACATAACTGCTAAATGTTATTCCATAACCAGCTTTATTAGACACCGATAATAGTCTAAATATTGACTTTTATAATCCTCTTGAACAGTTGCTGCTTTCTGCACTTAAATTGACATTCATCTCAGAACAGAGTACACCAGTGAATCTCCTGTTTAGTAATGGTTTGCATTTTTTAAATCCTATAATGTGCTAGAAAAGACATAAAAACTGAAATGAAATTTAAAAGAGGAAACATTAGGCTCACTGGCAATATTTAGCTATGTGAAATATCCATAATTTATAAACATCCACACATCTTCTCAGCTTCTTTCCCAATAAACATTTTGAATCAATAGTTTTACTTTTATGGTTCATATGTATCATCTTAAACAACTTTCTATGGATCTGTTTGTACTCTTCCATGGACTTTAAATGCTTATTGTAAAATCACACTTAACTCTTGAAAAAAGCCCAAAACATTGAAAACCTAAAACAAAAGCAATCTAGAAGTACTGAAGTAATCAAATAACATGCTGGATTTTACCTTGTAAGTGGATTAAAAGTTAATTACTTTTTCTTTGAAAGCAATACAAAATTGCAACAAAGACTACATGTCTTTGGACACCCAAGGACACCCCTGCCAGCCCTGGGAAGGGGGAGGCAGAGGAAAGGGACTAGAGGGGCCGGGAGGCGAATGCCACTGCTCACCTGCACCTGAGCTGCAGCACTTCTGGACACACACTAGACAGTAATACACTTCTGGCCCTTATCAACCCTTGCTATATGCAGCTCAGTCACGTACTTTTTCATTTCCCAGCTGAATGCATGAAAAGACAGAAATGAGCCCTGTACTGCCAAAGAAACCAGTTCTTGTCCTCTCCCCAAGCAAATACCAAAGCAGCTTGAATGGTTTCCAGTGCTGGGCAGCAGTTGTGGCTGTGCGGCTTGTCAGCTGTCACCCTGGGCTGTGCCGGCACAGGGCTGCTCCAGGCACAGCTTTTCCTCTCCTATTATCTTTGGGTACTTCATTATGATGGCAACCTTTCCTACAATAATGAACTACTGTAGAAAACTTTTGTATCAAAATCTCTTCTAAGTAACAGGAACGTGCCTGTCCAATTCTGGTTGTGGGTGTTCTTTTACTTGCTTCTAAAACTCAAGTCTTCTTTGGACTCAAGTCTTTTTCACATCCATGGAGTTAATAATGTCAACCCATGTCAAACTGGAATCTATTCAAAACAGCTGGCTTAGGGAGCTATGCTGTCCATCATCTTTGCAAAAACAGGTTTGCTCCATGCCCCTAAAGGAACTAATTTCTATCATGATTCATGTTTATTCTTTAAAATCTCTTTTTCTTTCATTATTTGTTTGAGGATGGTCTCTCAAATTACTACTGAAAAATACTGCTGAACAGTTATTTCAAATTACTAAGGTTAAAATATTAATATCAGCATTTTATCTTTTTCTCATCAGACAGAAACTGTTGTACAAATAGAATTCTGATTACTGACAGTGTTCCCTTTGGACTATTACGAAGAAAACCCCGTGTCTTTAAAGTCGCATGCATAAGTATTGCTGCAGAACTGGCATAAGAACCATTCATAATTCATTTGTTATAAATAAAAAAAAAAGGATACCTGCCCTTTAAAGTGAGGCAGATGTGTTTGCTAAGAGATTCTCTTTGTTTTTATGGTTTCCAGTTTAAGCAAGTTTTCAAAAATAACCATTTTTTAACTGTCTACCCCAGTAATGGCACAAGACGAAATGCTCCTGGGAATGTTTCTGAATGGAATTATGGACAGATCACATCCCACTTTCTCTTATACACATGCCAGTGATGTGACTGCTACATAAGCAGATCTTCATTTTCCCATTTCATTTTCTCACCAGGAGAGAGATCTACCTATTGAGTTACTAAAGTAAAACTTACCTTTTGTATTAAACTGCTGAGCTGAATGATAAAGACCTATTTATATGCTTGAATTCAAGTATACAGGATGCCTCTCTACAGCACTTTGGAGGTTTCCATTCATCTGACAGGGAACATAGGTGCTTATTTTAGGAGGACTTCTTCACTAAACATTTAAAATTCAGGTGCATGCTAGATGGTCAGATACAGAGTTGCAAAACCTAGACGCAAGACAGAAAGGCAGACTGGATCTTATCCCATGTGATTAACATTTTATGCAAGTAGGATAGCCTCTAAGACATCTTTCTCCCAGTGGCCTTTCTGCCTCCAAATATGGCCATTAAAATCCTGCAATACTTTTTAGTCTTTCTATATCATTTCTTAAATATGTAAGATTTAAATAGGTAAGAAAAAAATCTGTAGATTTTTGTCAACCCCAAAAAACAGCTTGGAGTGAGAAGTTTCTGACTCTGGAATTCAGAGCTATATTTGGATTGTCACAAGTCAAGGAATGGGGAAACTTAAGAGAAATAACATCCTTGTACTATAGACACTAAAAAGAGGCCAAGAAATACGAGTGACTAAAAAAACAAAGAAACAGACACGCTGAATCTCAGAGAAATGGAATGAGACAATTGGAAAACAAGAATTTTGAGCTGAAATTGGAAAATAATTCAATGATTCAAGCTTCAGATGAAACAGTCTCATCATTCAGTAATGAAATACCATGGCTACAGTAAAAGATACACTAAACTTAAAAGTTAAAACAGTAAAATCAAATGAAATACTTCACTGTTAGTAAAACAATCTTTTCTCTCAAGAATTAAAAGTACCTACAGTGTGCATATTTCACAATATGTTTTGATTTTGCAGTAAAAACATTTTCGTACAGGAAATTACTGTACTAGATATTTTCAGTCAGCTGCTATTAAGATGGTATCAGATTATTAGACTGCTGAGACTGTCTAGATAGCTACTACACCCCAGGTATCCCTTGCTCTGCAAATGTCCTTTGTAACAGGCCACACAAACCACAAGAAATTACACTTCCCCCACATTCCCAGCTCTCTTGGATCTTATGCTGAACACAGCCAGAGGGTCTCAGAATGGATGGCTATGCAACTTTAAAAAAGACTGTTAAATGGTAGCATAGGTATCTGCATCTTTTTTGTTAAAAAACTCCCTAAGGTTTCAAATAAACTGAAGCAATGCAGTGC
This sequence comes from Apteryx mantelli, assembly GCF_036417845.1. NCBI lineage: Eukaryota > Metazoa > Chordata > Aves > Apterygiformes > Apterygidae > Apteryx > Apteryx mantelli. Next base: position 58,297,388 of record NC_089980.1, on the reverse strand, counting down.
TGAAACACCCTCCAAAACAATGGAAAGAAATATTTAAAAGTCTCATTAATAATAATTGCTTACAGTCTATTAGGGGCATACAGAACTTTGCAGATAGTTTTGTAAAGCAAAAATTGTTATGCTACGAGTACATCTGAATATGCTTGGCACTTGGTGGTGAGTTTAGTTATGATAAATGGTGGGAGATTTAAACATACTGCTAATCACTCTCTGAGTATGAAGCATTACTCACCAGAAATCAAGGAACATTCTGGGAAGTAAATTAATTCCTGCTACCCTTTCTGAAATACATATTATTAGACTTACTAATTTTGCAAGTGACTTTTCCAAAGCACAATATTCAAACACATAAATCATTTGTCAGTTATCTCTCATAAAAACAGCCAAATCATTTAAAAGATGTCATAACTGAAATAATCTCCTGTTTTTGGTAATATTTTTAATTTTAAACAACATGAGAACATCTGTCCAGAAAGCACTTAGTTTTGTGGAAGTAAACGATTGCAATCTATGTTTCAGAGGGTATTCAACATCAGTATGTCATTTTACTTGCTTTTACATTGGTCAACCTGCAATTTGAATGAAGTTTTTCCACACAGCTGCACTTCTCAAAGCCAGCACTTGCTCTGGGAGCTTCATCGGCTGCCTAATGCTTCATGTATGTGCAGCAGGCAACCCTCACATGCCTGCAGTGGAGCCTTGGAGAACAAGAGCACAGATATTGGCTCGGTTTTGGTGAGGCTCCAGAGGCTCCTCCACCTCTGTATCTCCTAACATGTCCTAACAGAGCTGAAACCCTGCCAGCAAAGTCCCAGAGTAGTCTACAGTACTTCAGGCTGTCAACAACTCCAGGTCATTCAATTCTGTGAGAGACTGACCACTAAGTAAACAACAAGGTACAATAATCTGTCTCTGCACATGCAAACACACAAACACACGCAACTCACTCTCTTCTTGAGGCAGAACAGAGGGGTTTTGTGTGAGGGAGACGCTTTAGTCCTCTCCCTGGGGAAATGCTGGGCTGCTGCAGCAGTCAGCGAGCACAGAGTCTGTGCTGTGGATGTGTGGGAATGGCTTACCCCTTGCAGAGCCTGGTCCCAGGAGGATGAGCAGAAACTTAGAGAACTGCAACAGACAGCTCTGCTGGAGCCAGAAGGAAAAGAAGACCTAGAACAGTCCCAACTAAGGGAAGCCAGCTAAATTTGATTTGATATGGGGAAAGCAGTATCTATGTATTTGGGGGAATCAATATTAATGCAAACATTTAAACAGTGAAAATTAAGCGATACAAAAAAGGCAATGACTCATAAGAACAAGAACACTAAAGGTCCACCAAAAAGGTCCACATTTTACCTAATAAACAAAATCATTTCTAAGAAAAGTTTTAAAGAGAAGAAAACAAATTCAAGAAACTCAAAGACAAAATTCTAGGGGATAAAAATCTAAGCATATCTTATAAACCTCTATAAAAGGCTTGTTAAGTGTTTCAAATTCACATTCCTTTACTCTGCCACACCTTCCTCTCAGCTCAATATTTTGAAGATTAGAGCAAATATATTGGAACAAGTGCCAACAGGATCCTGCACTTTAAAAAGATCAACCAAAAAGCATATGTGGCACTCTAGCTGCTAAAGCTGCAGAGTTTCTAGTCTCTTTTTAATATTTTTTCCTTTCTCTTTATTCTTTACTCTAGTTTTAGTCTCTCAGTTGGCTATCATAAGCCAATTCCTCAAAATAATTCACGAGCTGCAAAATATAATAACTCTATGTCAATAACAATAAAGATATTGCAGCAGTATTGCTCTCTATGTATTTAAGAAAACCTGAATGGGCTCATATGACAAGTGATAGCACATTTTAAGAAATTCCTCCTCCCTGCCAAATGAGGTGCAATAATCCAATCCATGTACATGCTTGTCTTTCATTACAATTCAAATGGGCCTAGATCACTAGTATATAAATACATCAATGGGTGTGCTTACATCTGTGTGAAGATACCTTCTTGGTGAGAAAAAATATATATTTGAAAGCGAAAATAAAGTAGTATTGGAAGTGTCTTGGGGGAAAAAAGTTAAATTGAATGGTTACAATATAATCCTGTAAAATAGGGATGCCAGAATGCCCCAAGTCTGTACAACCTAACTCCTTAACAATCAAAGATTTTTGCATGTAAGCCATGACATTGGGGTGATCAATACTGTAGAAACTGAAAAAGTTTCTAACGTATCCACAGGGATTTTGTCTTTGGACAGCTGGATAAATCAAACACTCTCTGCATAAGTGAACAGTTGTCAGTCCTTAACAAGGAGCTCTTCGCTATAGCTACTAAATAGCAATAGATGTTTCTGGTAGAATTTTGCCTGAAGAATTTTGCAGGGCTCTGTTTCACACTCGCATATCTGGCAAACACATTTGTGACTGATCTGGCGATGAGATGTTGTGGTTTGCAGATATTACTAGCTAGATTAGGTAGATACTTATCTGACATACATACTTTAGTTGTCATTTTACTAATGAGGCAAGTATTTCTCCTTTGTAAACTGAGTTAGTTTAAAAGCACACTTCCGTTGTTGCTTATGAGATATATGCAATGTAACCATTGCTACTGAAGCCACCGGTATCTTGTATGTTTTTTCAGTTGTTGAGAAAAAAGTAGAACAGGCAGTGGTAACTGCTGATACTGTCAGTGCAACAAAGTCAAAGGCTACTACCAAAAATAATTAGTAAGGCAGAAAACTAAGTTTCTAAGACCTTAGAAGGGAAAGGAAGATACCTGTGATTTGATAAGGAATGCAGGGCCAATGAATGGGAGCATTATCCTCTTTGGAAGAAACCTATTCTCACTTTCCTGAGAGGCAAGTGACTGTAAGAGATGAATAGGAAGAGATGATTTTCCCCACTTTTCAGAACCTGGAGACTGTCTGACTGGTTCAAAACCAAATCAGCTGTAATATTAGTACATCTCTTCAAATGCCAGCAATTTTAGGCTGTTCATCTTTATGGATGACATAAATCTGCCCTTAAGGCCTAGAGACTTCCCAAACACAGCAGCTCCGATTACTTTTTTTAACTCAAAGCCCCCCCACCTTCTACCAATTGACTGTGGATTCAAGAGGTACAGGTTTAATATACATCTCAGCAAAAATGAACTAATGGTTATTCTCTAGGAGTTAAGGCTGAATAGTCCCTTGTTTTGCTACATAGTTCTAGCTTATATAATAAAGGTCCTCCAAATAATTCATCTTGCTCTGCTCTCCCAGAGACAAAAATGCAGCCTTGACTCATTCATTACACCCTGTTCTCCTCTTAAAGACCGACAAGCATTTGCTAAGTTCATTTGGGAACTGACCCCACTATACATTGTATGCACTATACTTCACTGTGTTAATAGCACTAAGGAGCTGCACTGACAGACAAGAAGATACCTGGATACTGAACCTCACAGAAAATGAGGCGAATTAGAGTCCTTATTCTGTACTGTCACTTCCAACTAAGTGGTTTCATTTTCAAGCCTGATGGTTGTAATGATTTCATGGCTGGAATTCTGTTTCTCTTTTGCAGAACTTCTTGCGAGCAAAAAGTCCAGGAGGTGTCAAGATGACTGAATATGGTTTTAGGACTACAGCTTTATTTTACACATTTTGAAATGTTTGGTTTCAAAACACAGAAAGGGTGGTATGGTGGCTGCAAATTGTGCTGTTTTGGAGCTAGGCTAGTCTCATCTATTAAAATGGGTGCTGTTGAGATATGTATAGTCCTTATTCACCCAAAACTTTCAAAGACTCTGATAGTGATTTGCCTAAAGAAGAAGCACAAGATGAGGTCCACAGAACCATCTCCTTCATTTGCCAAATCTAAGATTAATTCAGGGGGTTGAAGGGAGAGCAGGCACAGGAGAGCCAGGAGGGCTGGCTTTGCTCCTTCTGTATTCTGAATTTGCCTGATGGCATTTGTGTGTGCTCTAACCCAGTTAGAGCAAATGACATTGTGGGACAGTTAACATTGGTGGATGTGAATTCAAAAATCTACGGAGCAGGACACACAGATAAAAGGGCTGTGCGGCCATGATGATACCCCCATATCACGTACTCCAGTGCATGCAGAGTATACGTGGTACTCATGGGGTGGGAAGTTACAGAGTCCCTAGCTGCCTCTTTTCCCCTTTCTGTACATACACATTTGCTCTCTTTTTGGTTTGTAAAAGGCAAAGCTACACAAGCATTGATGGAAGTCAACAGACAATAATCAGAAGAGCTACCAGTAATAACAATCAGATTTTAAACAATGTGAGTTCTGCCAATGCCTGCTCATGTCAAATTGCTTGCAAAATGGCTCTGAAGTGTTGTATGAGCTTCCTGGAAGATAATCTCCTATCAGACTTTTTACAATTATCTCTGTTGCTCAGTCCCTCTTCCTTACCGTAAGGTTGTAAATGTCCAGAGACTCCACTAATAAGTTCAATAAACAATGGGAGTACATTAGTAGGTCGTGATCCTTTGTTTCATTCCAGTGAAAACAATTATTTTAATATGAAAAACAACCCATAGTCTGTCTTTATTGAGAAGTATAAAGTGTTAGGACCTTTTATCTCATGTTAGAAGAGTGAAACAGCATCACTGTATACCACTCACCACAGGCACTGCGCTAATTAGAAATCACAACCACAGTGCTGTTGCTGAGAAATGAGTAGTTTTTTAAAGTTTTTTTAAGGGGGGCATGGGAAAGTGCTCAGAAAATAAGAAAACACCAGACTAAAGCATAGGTGCAAACCTTATTATGACTTCTACTATACATGTGCTACAAACTTAGAAAATAGCAATGATATAAATTCTAAGAAGTTATTTAAGAAAATTGTGTAATTACGGAATTATTGTGAAACTGTAATCTAATATTCCATTCTTATTTTATGATGAATATAAATTGAAATATTAGTCAGTACTGCGATCTGTTCTATGGCCCTCTAAGATGATGCTGGGAAGAAAATGTGACCACTGGGTCACAAATTTTAGACAAACAGCATGGCTGCATGACAGGCGGCTATCACTGGCCATGAATGGCAGGTTTCCTAATCTCACCATTGCTTCAGGGACCCCATTTGTTCTAGTGCTTGTGGTGCCCCAGTAAATCCTATCTGTGCCTTCAGTCATTCTTGTTTTTACTAAGCTTCTCTCCATTTTGTTTCTGGATGGAACTTACTATTTACACATGGCAGGCAGCTGTCTGAAGAGAGCTGTCCTGAACTGCTGGGGCTGGTGGTGAAGTAAAGAGATTATATCACTGAGTGCAGATGAACCAAGTATGTGAAGCTCTTTCCTTGACAAACTACAGGAAACCAACAACTGTAAATATTTATTTAAAAGAGCCTTTGTTCCTGCAAAATTCATTCATGCTATTCATGCTATTGCTCTGACCCTGTATTAAACAAGCTGAGATCCACTAAATTACCATTAGGAAACTTCGTATACTTTCAGTTTTCATTATTACAGTTTTCTGTTTCTGATAACCACGAACTTTCCAGGTTAAAATCACTCTGCTATGACAGGTACAAGGCACAGGTATGGTTTAATTACCTGAGACTAAAGGTCACACAGTCATGCCCAGGTGAGATACTGCCCTCCCAACCAGCTGGGTCACTGCAGCTGGCCCAGTGTTCATTCACTGCCTGCTCTAAACAGAAGACAAAATACATTAGCTTAAACTCCAGTGAAAGTGGTTTAAACTAATATGCTTTACTGTGCAATTTGGCACATGGTCAGCTACTGCAACTCAGTTGACTGACGGTAATTCAATAAGCCACAAGAATATGCTTCTCTTGTAGTCCACCCACTAACATACTTGCTAGTCCAAATCAGAAAAGAATGGAGTTAACCCTGTTGCACTGACAGTCTTTACTGTTGTTTTCCAGGCACTATCATTTTTTGAGATGTTCTGATTGCTGGTATTTTATCTTATAATTAAAGAAAAAACCCTCTAAAATAAGCCTACCATTATCACCTTTCCAAGTTTTATTACCCAATTACCAGGTGTCTCCTTATAAAGCAGAGAGACTGAAGATCGAAACAGAAGCAATGTGAAATGTTTAGCTATCTTAGTTATCTTATCAAAGAGTGAACTGAGCCTAATATCTCCAAAATGGTTTCAAACTGATGTTCACTGCAATTAACATGCAGGATATGTTAATTTAATTTGATGATTACTATGCCCAAAAGGAAAATCAGACACTTGTCAACAGTGTAAAGAGCAAATCATGACAATACATTCCTAACTTGTTTGGCACATGAAAAAAAATCTCAGTAAATACATATTTTTATTCTATTCTCAATACGATACTGTCAAAGAAACTCTCAACTCTGGATCTATAAGAAGCAAGATGATTCATTTCACTGGGGATTTCCTAGTTAAGTATTTTAATAAATATACATAAATCTCTCCAGGCTTCATTTTCACATATTTGAAAATAGTAAAACTGAACAAAATAAGACATACAGCTTCTGTATTTACTTTTAGTTCTGCTGCCATCACATTTCAAACTAGTTCAGAAAAAAAGCCTGCAACTATTCAGGTATGAACCACTCCCAAACCTGCATCCTCTTTATAAAGCAGAGTTCTTCCAAGCCTTCCCAGAACGTGCCACTGAGCTGACATCTGCAGCAAGCGAATTCCTAGGCACTTTGGCCTCGATCATCCAAAAAAAATAAAAAAAAAAAAAGGTGCTTATATGCTAATTCGGCACCACTGACACCTTCAAAACTGCTGCTTCGCTATCGCAGGATCTTGAGCAGCCACTGAGTGGCGTGCACAACGTGTACTCAGGGCTAGTGCAACCTGAGAGCAAATGAGCTGCTCAGAGATCCAACACAAGCTAAAACTCCAAAGCAGGACTTGTCTTGTGAAGTGATCTGTCTCCAGCCTTGTCAGTGAGCCTGAATTTTGTGGGTCCCAATACAAGATGCAGAACCCAATACAAGATACAGGAAAGCATACGGATGTATGTTTCTTTAAGGATCAGAAGACTTACCTGAGATATGGATTATCATGTTCAAACCCTTGCTCCAAAGCAACTATCTGGATTCAGATCTCCCAAGCCCATCTGAGTCTAAGGGAAAACCTCTCTCAGTTTCTTCACTTGTATATATAGAGTGTTTATTGGAGGAGTGATTTGACCCTGCTTCTGAACAAAGTGTCCCAAACACTAGAAAACCCCCTGATTCTTTTTCTCTGACTGCAAGAATAGTCTAGTTATTTATACAAAACAAAAAGCTTCAACAAGAGAGACAGTGTTCTCCCATACACCAGAAAAAAACAGAATCATGTCTAGATAGCTTCTCTTTTAGGTACAATACAAACATATCAATGGGTTCATTTTTCTCTGACAATTTCAGTCAGAGAAATGCCTAGTCTGAGAATACAACTTCAAGTACCCAAGATTACTGTTTAAGACAGACTCTCCACTGCTTTCTAGCCCAGGGACATTCATCCTCAGCATGCAGGTGGCCTTGTGCATGGCCAAGGAGAGATGTGTAGACACCTAAGAACACCTGCCTACAGGATTAGCAATAGCTGAGAAATGGCTTTGAGGGTCTTTTGGATCAATGGACTTTTGTCAGCTTTCAAATTTTCTTGTGGAGTACCATGAGCCATTACTAGCAAGCTTTTATTTGAAAACAGTATAAAATTTCACTGATAAGACTATCTGACATAATCTCACTGACATGTGTTGGCACAACTGACTGAAACTAGGAGGCAAGTTTTTAGCTTAGGTCATTAGCTGGACTCTGATCTGTCTCAGGACTAGTGGGAATGTGTTGTCACCTGACAGGTATTGGCAACACATGAGAAGAGATGGTGCTCTTAATATTAGCCATTGTGCTGTGCAAGCATGTTGTCAGAAAAGTATAGAGAAACCTCCAGTGCTAGGCTTTAGTGCCATGGCAGTTCTGTGATCAAAATTTTGAACATTTCCAGCTGTCATTTTTTTATTATGTTTCAGAATGTGTTTTCTTCTTTTAAAGTTTCAGCTCCTGGATCAACTGATCACTTCAGTATTTCAGATTTTGCAACAAAAATGTTTCTAGCTTAATAGCACTGTGAAAAAAGGCTCAAAACTACCATCTAAGCATATACTGTGTCCTTAAAAAACAGGCTTGTAAAACACAGTCACAACATTCAGGCTCAGGACTGTAAGAAGAAATAAATATATTGTGTTTAGTAAGATAATGCCATGACTGTGAAGGGCAATTCGTGACTTCTGAATGCTTATGGCTGACCATAGGATTTCCAGCTCTATCAATCAGACAAGTATTTATGAAAACCTTGAGAAAAAGCACTTAAGAAAAACCCTGCATGTGCATGGTACATTTCATGCAATCCAACAATGAGAACAGTGACCACATGTAAGTGTTTTCATAAGTACTACACGATGTGGCAAGGAAAGAATCAAGCTCTCCAGAAAATCAGCTACAAAGTAAGTAGAACAACTTGTTCTACTATATTTGCAACCAAAAGAGATTTGAAAACATCACACCTGAGCTGGCAATAAAATAAGTTTGTCTTCCATTTATAAATTTTTAACTGGCTATCATGCATTTGGATATATATCGTCTTTGAGATGACTTTGTTGAGACTGGCAATAACAAAAGCATGATTTTGACTTGCAATTAATGTGCATTTTAACAGCTGCTGGAAGTCCTATCACGTACTGGAGAGCATTGTGTGAGGTGCTATAAAAGACAGAATGAAAATAATGCCTCTGGCCCAGTGAGCTTACACTTTAAGCATAAGGCAAACCAAAACTGAGAGAAACAGCAGATGGATGAGAAAGAACATGAAAAGACGCCCATATTGGTCAACAAGATAGTCAACAGACTGGATACTCCACAATCTCAACATACCAAATTTTTGTAGACATCAAAGAAAGAGAGAGCTTTCAGGAGGCAGAAGGGTTGGTATTTGAAGCGTGATTATTTAGATTTTTCAGACAAAAAATTCTAGAGCCTGGGATCAGTTAGGCCATGCTGCTATTGTTGCTTTCTATTCATTTTACAGTAAAAATGTCCATACTAATTCCTGAAAACATTGATATGAAAGGAAAAATACCCTCTGTAGCCTATTAAGAACACCACAAAAAGCATAAACTCAGACAAAGAACGAAACTGAGTATAAAATCCATTCCTGCAGTGCCACCTTGTGTTCAGATAGAATGACTAATCCTAATAACCCCCCCAATCTATATTTGCGCCAATAAAGCCTTCCAACCATGGAAACTGATAGTCTCTGGGATTAGTTTGACAACTGAGTGTCTCCTGAGGTGCCAGAGAAGCTGCTTCTCACACATTTTAGCATTAACCTCCCAATATTGAACTTCCTAGAATCCCAAGGAACGTAATTTAGAGGCCAGATTCTCCCAGCGTTGGAAAATCTCTCAAGGTACAGCAGTACCTAGTGGTCAGAGCATCTAATGATTAACTGGGAAACAGGTAAAGTCCCTGGAGAATGCATGAGCTTGCTGGATTTTGGAAAATTTGTAAGAAAAGGATGTTGTAAAAAACATTTAGCAACATATATTAATCTGATTAAAATAGGGCACAAAGATCTATATGCAGATATGGATCCTGCTTTATCCTGTCTCAACACAGAGGAGTCCGGGCATTTATAAACATCTCATCTCTATCTGCAAAAAGAACTGCAAAAACTCTAGTAAGAAAAGGCAAACAGTCACTCTCTATGCAATATAACACTAAAGTAGATCATTTTTTTCTGTAACAGAAAACTTACAGAATTCCAGAGTATCTCAGAGGGGGATTTATAGGCAGTAATTATCCAAGAAACTGAAAATTATCCTGAAACTTGCAGCATAAGTGGAGGAATTCCAGTGGAGCTCAGGCATATTATGGTCATTCCGTCAATATGACAAGGAACTAGATACCATCCTCAAACCCAGAAAGCAGAAGATTCATTTACCTATATATTTATATTATTCCCATTTGAATATATTTTTAGAGATTTTTCAATAACCACAGCTCAGAGACTTCCTGATCACATGTAGCTTCCATGGACAGCAAAGACACATGGAGCATATGAACCGGAGCTTAAGGGTAGGAGATGCATCTACCAGATATTATTCAGCCTTGTGAAGTTGTAGGTGCACACAGGGGGCTGGCTGGACACGGTGCTCTGTTTCTTTCCTTGTGCTATGAATATTAAACATGCAACACCACTTAGTACTAACCTAAGACTGGAGAGGCTTAAAGAGTTCAGTTCATTGCTTTGCCACACTTCCCAAGAAGCGTCACTAGGTAGTGCTCATTTCCACAATATTTTGTGAGGTGGCTCTAGAGAATTGATCTAACAAAAGTACACTTTCCAGGGTGCCAAAGTCCTACAGCTACTGTCCTGGGGAAAAATGCTTGCAAGACTAGAGACAGGTTTCTAAAATTCTTATTTTATCCAACTCACGAGCATCTCCTCTCCCACCAACTTACCAAACTCCCATGTAAAGGAATGCTTTCAGCATCCTCAGTAATGTTGCCGCTCTAGCATATTGCAAGAAGCTGTGATTTAGTGAGGATGGGGAAGGACTGGGAGACAGCAGGAGGCTCCAAGCAGCTTGAGGCAGAAAGAGTCATGGAGTTGCCATCCCAGGAAACAACAGCACAATGCAGGATTGTGAGCAGCACCAACACCAGTCATACCTTGGCTGTTATTAGGTGCACAAATAATGTTGCTGGACACTGGCTGAGCCATGACCCACTGTTTCTCAGTAGTTCTGGGCCCATGAAATGTGCTCACTCTGGTGATGATCTGTTGGACCCTCCCTGCATCCAGGAGGACTCAAGGTAGGCTACTAATTCCATGATGTGAAAGGCCACTTTCACCCCAGAATCACAGGAGGGTTGAGGTTGGCAGGCACCTCTGGAGATCCTCTAGTCCAACCCTCCTGCTCAGAGCAGGGTCAACCAGAGCACATTGCTCAGGGCTGTGTTCAGTCAGGTTTTGAATGTCTCCAAAGATGGAGACTCCACAATCTCCCTGGGCAACCTGCACCAGTGTTTGACCACCATTTCTATAAAGCCACAGCGTGGCTCTCCAGGGCCTTCCCCACAAGAGGGGTGGGAACATTCTCAACCCACGCAGCTGAGAGAGCAAACAGCACTCGGCAGTCCCCACTCCCCTCCACTCTAGAGTGTAACTTATTTTCTTTACTATTTAAAATGCCTTCAAGCATTTGAACTGTGAATATGTGAGCCCTTCCTTCATCAAACAACATGGCTAGTTTAAACAACTGTGAGATTCAAAAAAGAGGAGTTTAAAAGATGTTTTTGAAGAGGACTCTCAAAGTTTATGGTTTTCTATTTTTTCTTATTAGGCAATGGAACTATAATCTCTGATTTCGAGGTTTGAGGCTTTAAGAAAACTCTAATGACACTTGTGATAAAAGCAGAACAGTTAGAAATGTAGTTTTTAACTCTCTATCATTGGCAAAAAATTTTTAGAAGCTTGAAAGTTAGCATCCTCAAGAAAAATTGTCATTTGCATGTTAACAATCAAGAAAATCTTAGGGCAGCAAAGTCATTTTCCTGATTTTACAGATGACTATAGAAATGTCATTGAATGGACAGCATTAGGATCACAGTCTTGCTTAGAAAGCTGAATTATTTTATAATTCAGGATCTATGAATTCTCTACATAACAGGAGAAGAAATTTAAGCAAATTACAATTGCATGCTTTACTGTAAAATTGTACAGAAGTCACGTCACTGGAGTCCCTCTTTCTTGAAAGGTCCATACCTTCTTTCAAGGACTGGCATGTACAGTTTTGATTAATCAGAGAGAGGGACTTGTGTGTGCATACATACACATGATATATATCAACTTGTGTGTGCATACATATACATGATATATATAAACATTTTCAGAGTTTTGTACAGAGCAGGAGAAAGCTATTAATACAGGTTTCCAGAAAATGAGTTACAATTTGAGAGGGATTGATGGGAAGAAGACCTGAGGTAAGATAAAGTATTCAGAGCCTTCAAATAATACTTTGAGCTTGTGTGCTGTGGCTTCCCATTGTGATTGGTGAAATTCATTAACCATTGCCTACATGGATACGTATATTGAACTAAACACCCATACAACAACTACTCCTTTGGCAGATCATTCCAAATGCTAGTATATGCTTTGCAAGAAAGCTGCCTTCTTCTCTCTCCTTAACCTTGGACTGTGGTTGTAAATAATAACTTTGTTCCTGAAGTCTGAAAAGTGTCCTGTCATGTGGATCATCTCAGCACCCAGTCATACCAAAGATTTTGCTATTAGAGGCTTTGGAGTAACATTTTGACTGTTCATTGCCTGGCCATGACCAAAAGAGGGAGCACAAACCCCTCTGGTTTTATTCTCAGGGTTCTATCACCAGCAGAGATGCTCTGTTTATTTGCTTTTATTTTTTTAACATGACATGTTCGGTTCTAAATAATTTATGGAAGCTGCTTGGAAACTCAGAACACTCCACACAGTGCATGAAATCAGAAGATAAATGGATGATGATTTGAAGCCTGAGAAATATGAGATCAAAATCAGGCAGGATTTATGGTTGCTTCAGAAATGAAACAAAAACAAAACTAGAGTTATGAATTTCACCCTTGTGCAAAATAAATCCTAGAGTTACTTGGTGTGTATATATATGTATATATATGTATATGTATATGTATGCATATGTGTGTTTTCCACCATCGAAATGGAAGTGAGCATTTCTACCCCTTGACAAAGGAGGGTGAATATTTACTGTGTCTCCTTTTTACAGGTGGGGACACTCAGGCACCAAAAGATGCAGCAGCTACCTCAGAGGCAGACAGCATCAGTGACAGTGCTGGCAAGAGGCTCTCAGGGCTTGTCGGCAAGGCTGGGTGCAGTCAGCTGTGTGTTTGCTGAAAGGCTCAGCTCAGCTCTAACATGGTTACACAGTTTACAGACTTAATGAGCTTCCAGGCATAGCAGCTACATGGCTGCTTGAATTGGTCCATGTAGCTATAACCTGAATGGCTTGATTCTTGCTCCACTGTCCTGCCCTCATAACCATATTGTCTGAATGATGATACGGCATAAAACTGTCTTGTTTGATTAGAAATTAGACATGCAGAGTATATTAAACAAGAATAGCATGCTATTAGGAACAAGTTACCTCTCCCTTAAAATATGTGGGGCCATGAGGTGTACCTTTGGAAACATCAGATTTTGTAAGACAAAATTAAAAGAAGACAGCAATCCACTAGCTAGTTTGCAAAGGAGAAGCATCAATGCAGCTATGGGGACTGCAACACAGTACCAAAAAAGATGCATGCATTTTTGGCTGTAAAACATCCAAACATAGCAATAAACATAATGAAATCTTTGTTCTAAGAATCTCACCAGTTTCATCAAGCTCAGGCTCTGTGGGAGATCTACAGCACTGTCAATTCTCTCCATTTCATTGAGATTCTCAAGACATCAGCTATTCTGTTTCTACTATAATTGTGGATGTGGAACTGTGAGAATCTGAAATACCTTCGAAAACATTCCTTGTCCTGTTGTTTAGGGGGAAAAAGATCAAAAACTTGATATGAGTACACTCTGGAATTTCAGAATACAAAAACAGATATATAAAAAAATAAAGAAAAGGTGTTTTATTATTATATCTACTGATTTTCAAGCCTCCCTCATACTGGATTTCTGACTGGCAGTTCTGGAATGCTTAGCAATCAAAATACAGAATGTCTAACGAAGTAGCAGATGCTGATACCGAATTTACTAGTGCAGTATAAAGTGAAATGGAGGCCTGGATATATATCCAAAAATCTGGGCCTGAAGAAACATCTGAGTAGGAAAGACTTCTGCCCTCCAACAGGGCAGCTAGTAGATTCTCAAGGGAGTAAAGGAAACAAAAATCTAAGTCTCCTCTTTCACCAGGAGCCAAAGGAGGTCAGTGTTTCAAAGTCCTCTGAGAATCTGTTACCCAGATGCTAACTTCAAAGACAGACCCTCCAAGCAGCATGCAGGCCTTTCCATTAGTGAATAGTCCCAGCATCCAAGCTAGTAAGTGGTAAGAAATAGCAACGGCAGGATAGCAAGCTTGGCCGCTAAGTTTCAGGCTTCGAGACACTGCCAAGAAAATCCACCCCTCCTCATTCCCCCATTTATTTTTCATCTCCCATCCTAATCAGCTGATCAACTATTGCAGCTAGAAGTTATCTGGAAATATGTATTTGCAAAACCTGCATTGCAACACTGTGTAAGTCTCATGATACACATACTAGCACACCTCTTCATTTAATTTGACTAGAAAGGTGATTATTAACAGAAACTATGCAACAATCCTGTAGTGAGAAGCATCCAGAATTTAGCAAGCATATTGTCATGAAGCAGCACCAACAGCCAGCTTTGTCAGAGCGAAAGGAAAGGATCTGGGGTCTGGAAGGGCACAATATTTTGCTCTAGTGTTGCACAGTAACTTTTGCTAGTTATTCAGTGCCGCCATCCTCTGGGGAAAAAAAAAAGAAAAAAGAAGCAGCCTCTATTTTCCCCCAGCTAAGTGGTTGGGAATAGAAATATGAACCTACGCTGCCAGACTCAGATTACACAGGAACCATTTGGATGTCAGTTTTGGGTATGGAGCAGTGTTCTTGATTCTGAGTGACACTGAATTCATTTCCAAATGCTCTGGAAGGGTGGAACAGTGTAACAATGAACAAGAAGACATTTCCATCAATTTTAAGGAGTTCTTTAAACTGCCAAGATGCTGTAAAGCCATCTCAGCATAAACCTCAATGGGCTATATGAACCTACTTTTCCTGGGAGTCACCCTGAGTTACCTACCTCTCAGTGTTAAAGCAACAAACTCAGTACTGAGTAATAGAAACGCACTTTATTATTATTTACTCTTACAATCTTCGAGCCTCTTTAAGTTGGCTTCCCCCATTTATTCCCTCCCCTCCTGCTACTCCTCTGTCCTCCCTGCTACCAGCTCTCACAGCTTCACCAAGGCTGTTTGGCACATTGGCCTGCAGCAGATGTCTCCTCCACAGCCCTGTCGCCCCTTCCCCAACTTCCAAACTCCTTACAGGAAACATGGAAGTAGAGGGCTTGAAAACAGCAGGTTCTTCTCAGTGCTACCACTGCTACTTCTTTGGATCACACAGCTTGTGCTCTGAAATGTATCTTTAAGATAGGAGAATCTGAAAGGTTGGTACTAGTGCCTTACACCTCTCTGTAATGCTTCTGCTCAGATTTTCTTCACTGAAAGTCTTACATTCATGCCAGTCCCCCCTATATATTTCTCTGGGTATAAATTACATGCAAAAACATCTTCTAAAGTTTCTTTATGTTGCTAGAATTACATAAATGGGTTTTCATGCAAATGAGAACAACACCCAGGGTGTCTAAAATAGGTTATATGTGCCTTTTGATAGGACAGAATACACTTTGTTCTGAATTCCTGTCTTCCATATCACCATCACATACCACCAACAGCATTCTTTTTAAGAACAGTACTATGAAATTATGCAGTAAAATGAAAATTAAAGATCAAAGAAATACAACAAAAATCCTATGAATTTCAGCTTAGTCTTTAAAGTATCGTAACCTTGTGCTCTTGTCACCTGCTATCTACTCATCTCCAAGTTATTTACTAGTAGATTGCATGTTCTGCTTTCCTGTGAGAGTCAAAGGAAGGGTTTTGGCAAACTTAATATGGGATATTGCTAATAGATCACCCGTCATGCTCTGCTTTCCTGCATAGGGTGCAAAAGACTGTCTTAAAAGCTCTCTGTGGTACATCTGAACAGAGGGGGACCACTGTGTTGGGAATACTCAGGTGGGATGGTAATCCTACACCAATAGCAGATACTTCTACAAATATAACTGGGGAGACCTCGGAATACTGTGTCAGCATGGTGCTGTGCCTAGGCTATTTATTATCCTCATCCCTCGATGGGGTCACATAGCCCGAGGCCAGCACTGTGCTGAAGTGACAGCCCACTCATGACTCTGGAGCAGACTCCTTCAGGGCTTCTGTGGGGCCCTCTGCATGGAACTGAATTGCCTTTTATGGACTTGTCCCCATATGGTTCAAGGCATGGTGTACCCCTTCCAAAACACTTATTCCTCTGCTGTCTTGCAGACCAAGCATATAGTATTGAGACCAAGATATATTAGAACTGTTTTATTGTCAGATTGGATCTAATATTCCTAATTTAAGATCATACTCAGTCACCTCAATAAGTGTCAAATGGCAAAAGAAAAAGGAGAAGAAAGCTGAAAACAGTTTTCTAGGAAAGTTCCCAATATCACAGATTTCTGTGACTGTAGCAGGAAAAGCAACTTAGAATTGAGTTACAGCAGTAAAATTGCTACCATCAGCTGACATTGAAAGACAGGTTTGAGAGATTTAATATAGTATGAAAATCTCAGAACAAATGTCCTTAATAAAACTGCTAGGGGAGAAAGCAATGCTTTTCACCTGTGAAACAGTTACAGTTAATAGGAAAGTCTCTGATATTAATTTGGCTAGCTACATGTTCTACAGGATTCCTCATGAAGCGCATAACATTAATCTCCAGATAAAAGTACTATATTTATGAAAGGACATCATTTCATTTCAGGTCCATCAAATATATTACCTCCCATGTGTTGTGCTAGGAACATATGATTAAAAGGAGAATGCAAGACAGTGCAGGGGATGAAATAATCATTGACCCCACTAGCTTGTATCTGCAGTTAAAAGCTCCTGGCCAGGCAAGGGGCAGCAGTAATTTAACATAACATGTAACTTCTGGCCTGAGAAAGCAGCGATTATTAACAGATCTAAACAACTTCTCATGTAAGTGCCATTATTAAATCCACTTGCTGCCACGATGGAAAACAACAGTCAAAACTGTCTAGTATGCTTGAAGGAAAAGAAAAATGAAAACCAAACATATTACTTGGCAATTCAAGTGATATTTCATCGAGACAGAAAATTTTCAACTCAGAAGTATTCAGTGGCTTGCAGATGTATGCCCACTTCCAAGCAGGCAGATGGGAAGAAAAGAAAAATCCTAAGATCATCTTAATACAAAATAGGAAATATATAGTTCTGTCCCACAAAACTTACACAATAGTAGAGAGTATGTCCACTCAGCATGAGGCAGTTTAGTGTGGACATAAGGACTAATTCTCTACCAGCTAAACTGGGTCCTTGACATGGTATAGGCAGTTTAAAACGGCACCTAAGCCAAAAAGCAGTCTAGAGCAGTCTGTTAACATAACTGTAAGGCTTCCAGTACCTATATTAACTTGGCACATATACACAACATTGTTTAGTGCTGAATTGATACAGCCTGACTCACTGCCAGCAGGAAACCTGATCTGTGCACCAATGTGCCGACAGCAGTAACCGGAGAACCTGGAACACGAATATGTCACCTGGCAACTGGGTAAGACTTATGTCAGGTAATCCCTCTCTGCTTCAGACTGAGAGGTGAGGAAAGCACAGTCAGAAGTTGTAATTGCTGTACTTCTCTGAGTGTTCCCTGAGGAACCATATTCTGAAGCCTAGAATAAAAGCTATCAGCATCCTGAATGGAACTGTCAAACCCCACTTGTTAGCAAAATTGGTTGAGAAGATGAAAAATACCTTTTCACTTGCAATTGATAGAGCCAATAATTCAGGCTTGACAGAAGAAGCCTCTAACAATGGTGACATTTGAGATGATTAGAAAGCATCTAGAACTCCTCGATGGATTTGTGTGAATTTGACTCCCCAGAGAGGCTCAGAAATAAGCAGGGCA
Source organism: Apteryx mantelli (assembly GCF_036417845.1). Classification (NCBI taxonomy): domain Eukaryota; kingdom Metazoa; phylum Chordata; class Aves; order Apterygiformes; family Apterygidae; genus Apteryx; species Apteryx mantelli. The sequence goes on along the minus strand of NC_089980.1, from coordinate 58,279,590 downwards.
CCGGATAAAAATCTTTCCATGGATGTCTAAGGATGAATGTATATATATACACAACGAGATCTGTTGTGGAAGACCTTGTTGGTCAGCACTCATCAGTTTGTCCAAAGCCCCAAGTTTATATATGTATATATATATATTTTTATTAATGCATTTTGTGATGATTCTCCGAGAGTATTTGACAGGGTCCTCTGGCAGCTGGACTAACTCAGGGAATTCACCCAGGACACACATTGCTATGAAAAGCTTCTTATCACCCAAATGCAAGGCAGCAAAGATTGAAGATTCTACAGGCTTTGCTGTATTAATGAAAGGATTTCCGGCCTCTGTTTCTGACTGGATGGTAAATGGCCCCAGCAGAGGCTATATCTGCTGGATGTAAAGGGATATTAAACATATTTCTGTTGAGAAGGAACTGCATTTTTACCTGTCCATATCACAAATGTGAAAGTTCCTAAAGAACCTCCTGGTGAGTTTGGGGAACTTACAGTGGTTATTCAGTAAGCCACAGACCTGACCTCATCTGAGCTCTAAACCATGGAGAATCTTTTCTCTTGATGACAGGCAACTCACAGTATATATCACTATCATAGGATGCAGATGTCACTTCCAAAGACCTGCACATTTTCTAATGGTGTTGCTGCTTTTCTTGAGGAAGCTGACAGTTCTGCTTGTAAGCTGTTGTTGCTATAGAGTCCAATTCTATACCATTTAGTCTATAGACAAAACTAAAAGACCAAGAAACATTCAAAGCACATACAAATATTGTTCTCAATGGAACAATTTATAGCTTTCCTCAAATGATGGAGACTCAAGATATCCTTAAGTGAAGCCAAAGCTACTAAAATGAACAAGGGCAGAAAAATTGCTAGATGTTTCATGTTATGCATTTATTTTTGTTAAAGATTGTTGATCAATGCATTGGACACAAGCTATTTATCTCAAGGCTGATAGTGGCTGCAAGGCTTATCCAAACATGGTCCTGCTTCAACACAAGTACAGAGACAATTTCTGTTAGAAGTTTTTAAAGAAATACATAAAAATCATGATATATACTAGAAGTGTATGAGCCCTCTGCTCATAACAAGAGCAATCACAAGTAACTTTGCTGGAAATCTCTCCTAAAGTCAGCCCCAAAAGAGCTGGCAGAATCTGAAAGCCTACCCTGAACCTCCACTTTTTAAGAATTCATCTAATCAGCTGTTGACTTGAGTCCCTGGGAATAACAAAAGCTCTGCTGGGTTCAGCCCAGATTAAAATCTCGGTATGAGACAAAAGGTAACACAAAGTTATGGCACACTGTGACTTAGCATGGGTCAGCAAGACAGGCAGTAGCCACAGCACACCACAAACTAGCCACTAATAACTGTCTTGCAGGCATTAGAGCAGAAGAGAACTTAAAGGATGATGAGAATGAAAATAATGAGGCAGATTGCACATCTCAAGCTTGGGAAAAAGAACAACATACTTGTCTGAAAGACAAAAGCAGTGGGCGGCTGGCTGGCATTGGCAGCTGAATGGAGGCAGAAACCAGCCACTCAATATGGAGAAGCATTTGGGAATGTATTCCCCCTCGCCCCATTTTTTTCTTAATATACAATCTTATAGAGGTGCCCCATTGTCAGAGAATATGGCCAATATTTTGACTGTGGATATGACATTAAAAACATTTGTATTTTTACTTGTAATTATTAAGAGTATGTGTTTTATTATTTCACAGCAGAAAACTATGCTGAGCTAATATATAATTCATATCTCTGTTCAAGTGCTACCTAAATCTCCCACAACCCTGGGGTTGAAACTGGGCAGCTTTGCAGGAAGTGATTTTGCAGGAGTTCTGGGGAGCAGTGTTAACTAAACACAGCCAATTTAGACACCAGCTTTTATTCCTTTAAGGAAAACTGGCATCTGGAAGAGTCATATTTTAAGGAAAGCAGCCTAAGGCAAATCATTTTCTTAAAGAAAGCCCAATCCAACACATAAAGCAGCTGGGTTTCAGTGCAAAATTCAGTCTCAATTGTCACAACCGAGCTCTTCAGGAGTAAGAAAAGTTACACTCAAGTTGGAGAACTCTTCTGTAGAGGGGCCCTTGACCAACCCAAGTCTCTTGGAATCTGCTAAGCTGAGACATAATAAGCCCTTTCAAGCCTTCTCCTCTTGGGCAAACCTTGACATCACAGGGATCATCACAAAGGTTTCTGAGCCCCGATGCTGTTTTTTCTTTACAGGATGACATAATTTGAGCTGCAGTTTCTAGAAAAATATCCATGAATTCACCTCCAGAGAAGCTGTTCTGAAATCTGACTGATAAACTTGCAGCTCTTATAACTGAACTCTGACTATGGACAGAAGATATGAATTTCCTTTCCCAATAGACCCTTCTTATTATTAGATTCAGCACAGATATTGCTTTCTGATTATGTAGAAATTAATCTGTATCTTTCAAAAAGACCAAGACTTTAGCTGGAGATCAAGAATTTACACACACACACAGCCATTTTCTCCAGCACTGGCTCCACCTGGGAGATGAGCGCAATGTGTGAAAAGTGCAGATTAGTATGTAAATTCTGAGGGCAAAACCTTCCCATTCACTGGCTTGAAGCACTGAATGTAACTCCCAGAATGTTTTTTTTGCCCGAGTGAGGCTCCTTCGGTCTCAGAAGCACATCTCTGCATAATCTGAAAAGACAGATTCTAGCAAGTCAAAGCAGTCTAATTTGAAGTCTAAAGCAGCACATTTTCTCAGTGTAATCCTGCTAAAATCAAGCCCATGTACAATTAGCTTTCCTCCTTACAATTTAATTTATTGTATTAAAAAGTAAACGTGTATAGTGCAGCCTTGAAATGTATACCTCCTGCAGTGAAAATATGCTGCCATTTCATTTCTTTTATATTGGTTTTCTATGATGGAATTTTACCAGCTTCACTACTTTACTAACTGCCTGCTGTGAAATTAAGCATATGACTTATAAGCTGTAAAATATCCTTTCTGTACTAAGGAATTGAACACAAGTTAACAAGACACCTCAGTTTAGCAGGTATTTGATCCACTAATTAGGTGATGGTAGCATGCAACCTGAACTAGGAAGAAATGCTCTTACTTCCCCCTTCAGGCAATCATCGGCATTTCTTCTTGAATGCTTCCTCTTCAGGCAATTCATAACCTTATTCTAGGATGTTTATTCAGCTTTCTCACAACCATCACATCCATCAATGCTCAATGGTTTCATAGATCTGAAGAGTGTGAAGAAGCTTTTCAAAATTAATCAGCCAAGTCCTTTCTATACTTTTTAGTCTCTTTATTCTGGATGCTTTGGTACACATGATGGATTATACATAAGGTATGAGTGCAAAAGCAACACTAACTTTCTTTACTTAACTTTCTTTTCTTAAGTATGCACTAAATTGTAATATACATTTAGAATAATGACCATTTGAAACTATATGCATCAGGATATTCATCAAATGTAGATCATACTAGTATATTGCCAAATTTTATATAATTTTTTTTCACTCCTTGAGCACTCAGAGGTCCAAATAACAAAAGATTTTTTTCTGCTTTCTGATTTATTCATGCTGGAGGTTCCAGACAAAGATCGATAGCTCTGCACACTGTATAAAAATGCAGCTTTCCAGTAATAAAGTGGCCTGCAAGTGATGGGACTCTGCACTGGTGCAGTACTCCCACAGTATACTCAGGCTCTCAGAGGGAGCGTTAGATCTTGTAAAGGACTGTGAATTACAGATTCATGGTCTTCTGACCAGGATAGCAGAAGATGAGATATACAGAAGGAGGTGCTACCTAAAAAAAAATGCAAAGATACATGTAGGGTGATTTACAAAAGGCTTCAAAGGGAGTTTGTGCTTTCTTTGCTCAAATGTTTTCTAATCCCAACACTGCCTCCCTGGCCCTAATTGGGTTGAAAAAACCTTTTGTGAATGCAGACAATTTTCACAACAGTTTGGAAAAGAACAGCCTTCAAGGTCAGCAGAAACATGATTCAATAAAGCTTTTGGCATTATCTGACAGAAAAGACCAGGATCCTTTTATGCCGCAAACATTTTTAGCAAACTACATGTTAAAGCCCATATCACACAAAACACCTACACGGTGGTGTCATAAACCACAGCTTTGGGTTTTGGCCCTATCTCTGTTGTCTGGCAAGCTGCTTGTACAGAACCTGCAATTCTGCTTTCGCTGTGGAGCTGCCCAATGCAGGGTATTTGGTACTGCTAAAAAAATAATTGTTTCTTGCTAATATCCAGGATTATATATATGTGGTGACAAAATATTGCACATAATGGAACATTTACCCTCATTATTTCAGAAAGTCATCTACAGATAGATGAAAATAAATAGACAAATAAAATACAGTTAAAAAAGTAGATAAAATAAACCCACCAATCAGGGTAATGCGAGAAAGAACACAAGCTACCATTTTGTCTTCTCTTTAAAAAACAAACAAACCTCCAAACCTAGGACTTTTTTTCATGTATGATTTTGCACTCCTTTCTTTAAAATCCATTTACTGTTTCCCTCTTTCACATATTATTCTTCCCTAATTCAAGCCTGTGTGACAAATCCTGTAGTTTTGTGAATAATTACTACTTCTGCCAGCTCTCCTATCAATTGATTTTTTTGTCTCCCCACGTGAGCAATAACTGCTTTCTTGTCCCCTTCCCTCCTCTTTCTCCTTTCTGTTCTTCCTTCTGACTGCCCTTTATCATGCCACCAGAGCTGTTTTTTCTTTTACAATTGCTGCTAGAGCAGCCCTGTATGAAACACTGCCTTAAAGGGTTTTTGTCAATGTATTAAGCTGCTATGCATCAGATACTGCAGGGACCAACACCAAAAATATTAGAAATATAAAGAAAACAATGTAATTTATAGGAGTGACATCATGAGCATGATGTGGCTGAGTGATGAGTTACAGCATGCCAGACCCTTCAGTCAAACAAATGTGAGAAAAATGATCTCTGAAATGGTGATTTGCCAGAACCTGATTAAGAAGAAATGAATGAACAGTATAATGGTTAGGATTCAGGGAATCCTTGGAGATGAAGACATGTCAGATACAGTTAAGTGAATGTAGCACGGTCACATTTAGAAAAGACTTTCTGTTTTTAAAGGTATTTCTGGCTCCAACCTTACTCCCAATAGGGAGTGTCTTTCAAAATGGACTCACCTTTATTTACATGCAAATACTGCGTTTTGAGAATCTTATGCATACTCTGCTAATTGTTTCCATTGCAGTTTTTAGTTTTCTAAGTTCTGATTCTTTATGGCTTTGTGCCTATACTGCTGAAAGCTGTATACATCCACCTTGACAAGTGAACATAACATTCATGCTACATTCTCCATCACTTTTGATTCTTTCCATACAGATCTGTAAAGTATGTGAGCTCAGTTTCTTTCTCTGTGTGTTCACAGTGTAGAAAGATGGTAGTATCCTTTATGTTTAGGAGAGCAGGCAGGAAGAGAAGAAAACCTATCCACATTCCCTGCTAGACTCAAATTATGATCTCCCACCAATTCAGGGAGAACAAAGGAACCTTGAATCATGCAGTGAAAAAAGGGATAGCAAGATCAGCATCTCTCAACATCTCATAGATTCAATAAAATATTATTGTTGTTACTATTACTTATACTGAAAAAGAGTGAAACAAACCCTCTCACATCCTCCTTGCTAAGGAAGAAAAGAGCTAGCTAAGGGCTTGTCTATCCAGGTGGGTCTAGTTTGCAGTCAGTGTAGATGCAGTAGCTAATGTGAAGTAGACAATAAGCTGCAATCACTTCCAACCAGGCAGCTGGCTCTCACCCTGATATGACTCAGCTTCCATGGGGTTTTTCTTTTCATTAAGTGCGCAGTAAATTATGAGGGTTGGTATCCCACAGTGCTCTGTCCCACTGCTGGGTCTTACATTGTGAACCAAAGGGGGCAAGTCATCTAGAGGCATTGATGTTCAAGATGCTTAGCCAAACTTGAGCGCAGCTCAAATGACCAAAATATAATAAAGTATGCAAGGTCTGGGGTTCAAATCCTGCTAATGGGTGGGCAGCTATGCATAAAATTATTTTTTACTTTTCTCTAACTATTTTTCTTTTTTCTTTAAACCTTGGAAACTACAACATGAGCATGAATCTCCACATCAGTGTCAACAAACAGCAGTGTGTGGGCATGTGGATTGTCCCCCACTTTGATGGACCAGGTTCAGTGACCAGCTGTGTCCTAATACACATGCAAGCTTGCTTGTAGGGCAGATACCCAGGCAGGACTTTGTGACATATTTACCATGCCTATCAAAGGCAGTCAAACACAAAGATACACCCTTTGTTTCAGCAAGTCCCTGAGCCTCAAATCATGGGAGCCTGGGAGAATATTCTGGGGAGCTATAGCTGCATGCCTGCACTGTCTGAGACTCTTCTGTAACAGTCTGCACTGGCATTACTTGAGATAAGATCCTGGGCTAGCTGGACCTTTGGTCTGAAATGGCAAGGTCATTCTTGTTTCCTAATGTGCTGTTGACGGCTTCATATGTTCCACACTTACTGATCCATTTTGACAAGGACTTATTCTAACACTTCAAACTTGAAAGCAGACAGTTATTTTAAGTCAGGGAAATATTCCTTTTCTCAGTTCTGGCTGTTTCTAGCACTGCCACTGCTGGAAAAAAAGGCTACATATTTTAATGTCATTACAGCAACTATATTTCCATTCTCTAACCAATGACCCAGTCTGATGCTGTGGACAGTCAATTCCATGTAAGCTAAAAAACATGAAAAGTTATCAGCAGACAGAAACAGAGTTTTAAAAGTTTAGTCCTAAATAATGAACATTTCTGGAAGTTCCATAAGAGAGTTTATAACAGTACTGTGTGGGGAATCCAAACTATAGGTGTCAGTAATGCTCCATCTGTAACAGAGCAGATCAAGACTAACTCAGCCCTTCCCGTCCCTGTCCTGTCTTCAAAACCACACACACACACACTCCACCCCAAAAGCAAAGCAGCATAGTGCTGAAGTTGGAACAATGGCCACAGGTCCATACTCCAATGAGCAATCACACTGGCAGCACAAAGGCCAGATGCTACTGTGCCACATGGCAACCACAGAAACAGTTTTTTTGAACTCAGAGAGATTAAGAAGTCTACTAAATATCAGCTTGAGAAACAAATGAGTTCAGTTTTTCATTCAATAGGTACAGTGTAATCTGTACTGCTTTTGCATCTTGTTGGCCAGAGCCAAGAGGTACCATCTCAGTTCCTTTCAGTTTGGGACGTAGCCAGCTCATCCTTGCATAAACTCTGGTAGAACTCACCAGACACTAAGGTTAAGCAAGATGTAGTTATTGTGTTTGTTAAAATGACGTCTTTCCTATTTTCAAAACTAACAATTGGATAAAGGTTGGGACATACATGGAAACATATATCTAGATAGGTCACACCCCAAACCCTCTAATACTACAAAGAAAAATTTATTACAAAATACATAAACATGCTATGACCAGATTATGAATTAAAAGCTAGTACAATGTACAAGAAAGAATACTGTTGTGGAAGAACAGAGAAAATTTTTTAAATATGGATTAGTTTTAAAGCAAAGGTAAATTTTAAGTCTTACTAACGTTTTTTAAAAAAATGAGTAATTTCACCTACAATACAAGTCTAATACTTCAATCCAGCATCTGTAATTGTACAATCTATTTTCTTATTCTCTCCCTCTTCCCCATTTGTTTTGTAAAAGTCTCCCAAAAATCAGAGGGGAAAATTATTGAATGCAAAGAGTAATCTATTTCTAAACAATATATGCAAAGTGAGCATATACTGAATAAGAGATAAGTTTATCCTCCCCTTCACCTTCTTTGATTACAAGTGACCTTCATTATTAGTTGAACTTGTAACACCAGCAGATTGAAACACTATGACAAATGGGCATTGCTAAATTGTATACCTACTTTTAGGTCTCATTTTAATCAAAACAAATTTAAAAAATAACACATATAGGAAAATATTTTAGAAAAAAGTGTGTTTTCTAAGCTGACAGCATTTCTTCAAAATTGGACCAGATTAAAGTAAAATTAAGCATGGAGAGTTTTTTTTTTTAATTTACCTAAAACAGATCAATTTTTATGGAAAGGCTTACAAAGTACATACACTTCTCTATAAAATTAACTTGAATTACTTTTTCTTTATTCACTACCACTTCGGATAGATTAACTTAAAATCTGTGCTTCAATAGAAAATCTTTCTTTGCATCCACCAGGTATCTTAATGGGTTATTTTCTAAATGTCAGGAAGTGAAATCTAACAAAGATACAGCAAGATCAAAAATTAATTCTTGTCAATACCAAGCTGTCTTGCACTGTACATTGGAATAAGGAGATTCATCTGCAAAAATCAGAAATCAACACTAGCAACTATCATTAACAAATCAATGATCTCCAGTAAAACATTTCAGAAATAAACATGCTAGCAATTATCATTAAGAGTTCAATGATCTCCAGTAAAACATTTCAGTATTTTCAAGCTCTTTTCCAAATATTTTTATTATGATACAATAAAGTGTGTGTGACTTAACTGATGCACAATAAAGTGTGAAAACAAAATTTATTAAAAACAGGATAAAATACAGTCAAGTATTTAGCATTTTCTAACCGCTTTGAGCAGCTGAACATTCTGAACATTCTGATACATGCAAAATATCTTTTCTAATATCTGAGAAACAATTCAAATGATCAAAATGAGGACCATTTCCTGCAGCTGCAGGTGTTTTATTTTCTAATAAAAATTAAAAACTCAGTTCTGTAACTGCTTATTCTGAGAAACACATTTTATGCATAGACATGGTTCCAACGGGCTCAAAGCTGCTGCCTATATGTGCATCTGTTGGGAAGCTGAAAGCTTAACTAAGCATGTGGCTCTGAAAAAATAATTCTATTTTATATTAAGCCAACTAACTTGCAGGTTGCAGCTTCTGGACTCACATTTCAGAACCCTAATTTCACTAAAAAATTCATTTTAGTGTAACCTTGAAAGGAATATCCATTGAATAACATTATAAATCAACACATGGCTCTATGCTACTTCAGTGTGCTATGAAATAAGGTTTTTGGAGGTTGTTTGATACAGAAGTCAAGGAAACAGACCTTCAAACACTATACTGCCACAGATGTATCGAGGAAAAGTGTACAGGGGAGAGAGAGCCATTATTTCTCCACAGCTCCACTCTGAACCCCATTTTTGCACTACTATCTTTAGCTATTAACTCTTGTGGGGTTCTTAGGTGCTGCTCACAAGGAATCTCCTAATATTGATGATCTGATAGCACAGGAGATGTTACTTGTAGGCAAACCAAGTGTCAATGTATTAAGTTTATACATATGAAGACTTGCACCATCATTAATTTAATTTTTAGGAGATTGGTGATATAATATCGATCAAGGTAAACTAAAGGGATTTGAAATCTGATCTAAATCAAGCAAACATGATAGTTATATGATGATTTCTTTTACAAAGAGGGACTGTTTTCCTATCAAAAGACTGATCAGGGATAATACTATCATGCAGAACAGGTAGAGAAAAAGAATATTACTTCATGGATCTTATTATTTAATAAAAAGGTGGAGTAACTTCAGCTGTCTGGCTGAATACAAAATTCTTAGAAAAAACTGAATTTGATATGAACTTCCCTTGACATTGTTCAAGTACAAAACGGAAATGGGGTAAATCTCACAGTCCCATCTGATTCATTAATGAGGACCTCTCGTGTAATTTTGAGGTTGAAACCTAGCAAGAAACAGCTGAAGCAAACTTCTCTCGCCCTCAAGAACCTACTGCCAAGTGGCAGAGCCCAGGGTACTATTTTCGTGGTGAGGCCACTCAGCCACTTGTCCTGCACACATGAAAACTACTGACCCCTTCCAAGGGAAGAAAACGAATGTGCAGATTTTTGTGTTAGAAATCATGCAGTGAAGAGTCAGCTCACAGAATGCCAGCCATATCCCCATTCTGTATGTTTAAATCAACATTTTAAACCGTCAAAATACAAAACAAAGGTCAAAAACCTTCCCCTAATATGGTTATAATAATAAAGGACAGAAAATAAAAGCAACATTTGGCTCTTAGATCAGCAGAGAATTACCAGCTTCTACCTTCTTCCCCAATAAGAAACTGATTAGTACCAATATCAGTGAATCCTCAAATAGAGAAACTGTTGACACAAAGAAAGCTGGTAGAATGGAAGTTATACAGCATCATACAACAGAAACGAGAAGAAAAATGAATATTTTTTAGATCATTTCCAGTCATGCTTCATTCTAAAATGATGGACTGGGAATAAAGACGAGGTAGGCCAATGGATTATGCTATCACTGAAAATGCAGTTGGCACACGAAGACAAATTAACAGGAAACTACAACAGCTTAAGGAGCACACGGATGTTCCTGACAACTAGAGTCCAACAAGTTCTAGCTCAGGGTGTGGCCTTTTTCTTCCCCCCATTCTACTTTTCAAATTTACTAAAAATTCCAGCAATAGCATGAAGGTCAATATTGAGAGGATATACTGGGCCTGAGACAACAGCTACACAAAGGCTGATTTAACTGCTGCCATACAGAATAGGATCACATGCAAGAAGCAGCCCATCATATGTTTTCTACACTTATCTGCAACATTGTAGGGAAAACATATGGTCCTGAAACCAGCATCATCTAGCTACCTGCTAGAAAATTGTTCACCAGGCCCTCTTTAAAGTAGGCAATGCCCTGAAGCACGCTGAGGAATAGTTTTATCGGCAGCATAGAGATAGGATCTTCTGTTTTATAATGCTGTGAGTCTAGCTTCATGCTGTGCATATTTTTTGTGACTTGCTCTAAAAAAGGTAATCAGCCCAGTGGAGTAAGCCGTGCATTGTGATTTAACTTATGTGATTAAGGAAAGGTAGCTACCCCTTTGTTATAAATTGTAATTATCAAGGCAACTGTAATGAAAAGTATATATATTTTAAATTATTTTAAATTATTTAAATTATTTTATTATTTTAATTATTTTTACTGATTAAAATCCACTATCTATAGAAGATAGTTTTCCATAGTAAAATATTTTTGAAACTTCCAGTAATACATGATAATACCATTTAACTGTAGTTAAAATGATAGGATAGTGGATGAAACCTTGTACTCTGTTTTTATAGTGTTCACGGCATTCAGAATTAAAGGATTATGCAGGTACCCAAAGTAGACAATATAGTCTTAGTTGTACTTTTATAAAATATCTGAAGTAAATTGATCTATGTATAACATTTGGAAGCAAATTTTAGTGATTCCTGAGTTGTGAATATAAAAACACTAAGAAAGTAAATCAGATAGCTTCTGTGCATTTAGAATGATTGTTTCATTTTTATGACACTGTCAAAAATGAATCATGTTTCACTGTCTTTTTCACTGAGGATGACTGCCCAGGGAGGTATAAGACAGACTGTTCTGTAGACATAAATGGAGGAAGCAAAGAACCCAGTCTTTGTAAGAACTTCACTATATCAGCTAGGAAGGGAAATTGGATAAGCAGTACAGTTCCATGTTTTTATCTACTGTGGAACAGGTTCTTGCTGTTATTTGTCTGATGTAACTGTGTATTTTGTGTGAAATGGCACTAGAAAATTTTGTCTAGAAAGATAGGTAGCATCTACCAGACCCTTTACTTCCTTGGAAGGGAATTTTATGAGTGGGGTGGGTACTAAAAGGGTCAGTGACTGTACACAATATAATTCCTCCTGTTTGACCAAACTCTCTAGCCACCTGCCTAAAAAAAATTGTCCAGAGCTTTTTAAAAATGATGCTGCCTGGGATATGTAAAATTACTTAATTATAAGCATTTTCTTAATTTTCGTTGTTTTCACCTGTACTGAAAAACTCTTAAGTGCTGCGTGAGCATGCCTTATATGAAATAAACCTCTAAGGTTAACCCTTGATGCTGTGCTTCCAGAGACATAGCACTGCACACAATCCAGTAATAGAAGACTAAGTGGCTTGAGGGCCACTTTGGGCCTTTATGATCTGAGGCTGCTAGGTGATTGGAAAGGACCCTTTTAAAAACTTGATGGGGTGGAAGCTGCTGTCTGCCCTTTGCACTAGGGAAGTTGTCCTCAAAAGCCTCCATTTTATTCCTCATACCAGATAGAAAGATGCCAGAGCTGGGGATGAAAAGCTCAGCTCACACCAGTATGCAGTAGTAACCCAGCCAGTACTTCACTATCTTCAAAGACCGCACGTATTCTCATCCCTGATTGGAATTACTTTGGTGCAAACAGCTATTCACCTATTTTACTGCCTGTGCAGATGACACAGTGCTTATGATTTGGATGTCCACAATATATATTGTTTCAAATGAAAAAACATATCCACTCCACCTCTAGAGAGTAGCACTCCCTCATGAAAGACAGTACCACAGGAAAGACAGTCAAAGGGGTGAGAAATGGATGCTTTACTAGAGTTTTTATCATGCATAATGAAAAGGTTTCAGGTTGTTTTTGATTCCTGGAAATCTGAATTAATGAGTTGTCGGAAGCTTTTTAAGCTCCTTTATTGTCTACAAGGACAAGACACTTTCTGTAGCAGAATTCACTTTTGCATATTTTCTCATCCCTAAGAATTAAAAAAAAAAATCTACGATAAATCTACAGAATGGAGATTACCTATTATTACCTACTTGCATGATTCAAGAGATGTCGTAAGTTAGCACAAATAATCACCACAACCACAGCCACATAAGACTATGTATGATATTACAAGGAGGCCTTAAAATGGCTTCAGATTGCATTTCTCTGCTTTCAGAGCATGAAATGGAGCTAGGGATTGATTCACAAAAGGATGTTAAATAGGGTGATGCTTGACTTTCAGAGCAGAATCCAGTCCAAACCCATAGAGAGGATGAGGACTGACAGAATTAGCCACATAGGCTAGCAACCTCTCCTGAAATTTGGCAGTTAAGCAGTCGAGAGGGATGAGAAGCCACCATGGGATCTGGCATGAGCTCCCAGTGGTTCAGTGGTTATAGTGCCCACACGGCTAGAGGGGAGATGGCTTCTCAGTGCACATCCCCGAAAAGTGCCCTGACCTAGGCTTACAGACTGTTCTGGAATCAGGGAGAGGATTTTCCATTCCTGCTCATAAACTGTTACCATTTTGTGGAAAACAGAGCCATGGCCCTTTGAGGCACAGACGAAGCCAGGGCACTCCTGTAGGAGGAGAGAACTGGATTCCAGAGACTGTTCATATTCAATTTTTCATCTTTCTTTCCACATACATCAAAAATTCCAACTAAAGCTGGACTATTAAATATAAAAAATGCAAACAGCTCTGAAAGCAGGACTAACTTTATTTTGATGATTAGGCCTAATGAAGCAAATAAAATGCAAGGGCATACTTAGGTGTCTATAGGCATGGGTATGAGGGGAGTACGCTCTAGGGTCTCTTGTTTTGTTTCTTTGCAGCAGACAGAGGAAGGGTTGATACATTTTTTTCATCCTCTTTTTGTTTTAAAGCAAACTTCATTAAAAAAGACAACCCAGCTGTTCACTGAATAACACCATCACGTATTTTTTGTGTGAATGGATGTCATGCACAAATATAATGAAGGTAAACACAGGATGGAAAATCTGAATGCAACTAATAAATGAAAAGACCTGGGATAGTTCAAGAGCTTGAAAATTACTTGCAGATGTGGCCAGGTACTTCATAGTAATGGACACTTGTATCTGAGATATAGTCAAAACAAAAAGTGGAAAAGTGAAGCAGCCTGTGCTAAAATATATTCTAAGAGAAAGAAGATTTATATGCTCAGTTCATGTAATTTCTAACGAGACATCTAACAAAAGAGTAAACACTAGATAAATAAATAAAAATGCTTTTCTTTTATGGTAATGCAATCTTCATTTAGAACTAGTCCCAGATTATGCTTAAGAATACAATTATACTTCATGCTTTTTGTTTTTCAGCCCTGGATAAAATAATTTTCTTTATTTTTATGTTCAACATGAGGACTCTGATTACCACTTCTGCCAAGAGCACTTTAAACAATAATGGTAGCAAAAATGGTCTTTAAATTTCATTTATGCTTATTTTAATTCCTCATTACACTGGGTGAGTGGTACAACATGGATTTTGAATAAATGAAAATAGAGGTCAAAGTCTGTTAAAAAACAACAACACAAGAAATAGTTCTTTTTCTGATCTGAATCTGAAAGTATAACCAATGAAATATCTAATGCATGGTACATGGCAGAACCCTACAGCAACCCATGGAAACTTACAGAAGATACTCAGACACAATAGATTTGTTGAGATGCAAACAGGTGGTTGAGAACAGGTCAGCATTAGTTAACTTGTCTTCCCCTCTAGAAAGGATCTGAGCTTGATTTTATTCTTCATGCAGATACAAGTTAACACCTTTTACCTATCCAGCTGAGGCAAATGTTTTGGAGAAACTCCAGTGGATCCTGACAACTTAAATCTAAGTTAAAAGTGTTCATTTCTCACTATCCTAAGGTGACAGATAAAAAGAGATAAAATGCACTAGCCAGCTCCAAACTCACATTGCCTTATTTCAGTAGCCTAGACAAATCTACAGGATATCTACTGGGGACTCCAATTTCAACAGCTCATGTATATTCACACACATAAGTGATGCATATCACAAAAAGCAATCCTAGCTTCACACATAAAATGATGGGCTGTGTTGACCACTATCAGATCGAAGTGAGATCTTAAGGTCATGATAGCTCATGGCAACTGCTCAATGCCCAGCAACAGGCAAAAAAGGCAATTAATCAAACGTTAGGAATTACTAGGAATGGAACAGAGAATGAAACTAGAAACATCGTATGCAACTATATAAATTTGTGGTTGCTGTACCATGAATACTGCATGTAGTTTTGGTCACCTCATTTGAAGAAGGAAATGGTAGAGCTGGAAAAGTTTCAGAGAAGGGCAACAGGGATGATCAAAGCTATGGAATGGCTTCCATACAAGAAATGAATGCATAAGCTAGACCTCTTCAGTCAGGGAGAGAAATGACTTTGGGGAATGTGAAAAAGGTCTACCAAAATAATACATGTCATGACTGGATAAAAGACTGGATAGGGATTGGTGTCCACTGTCTCTTCCGTACAAGAACTAGCAGGAATCAAATGAAGCTAGTAGGAATCAGGTTCACCACTAACAAAAGGAAGTGGTTTGTCACACAGTATGTAGTAGATTTGTGGATATCTTTGCCAAAGGATACTGTGGGATGTGCAAAATTTACAGAGATTCAAGGGGAAACTGCACAAATTCATAGAAGAGAATTTGACTGGAGGCTATTAAATATAATAAACCACACATGGCCCAGGAAATCACTGTGCTGAAGATATTAGATGCTGGCAGAGTAGAGGGAGGTATTAATACAGGCTTGTCCTTATCTTACTACTCAGTAAAAAATTGTTTATGGCCATCGATGGAGTGAGGATACTGAAGTACATGGACCTCTGGTATGACCTAGTACAGCTCTTCTTGCACACAAAACACATACTCAAGGAGGACTATGCTACACATTGCAAATACAGTCTTTCACTCGCTCAGATCTGTGCAGAAACAGGACTGCTGAATGTAAAAACAGAAGGGAAATTATTCAAGTGCGAGGCAATGTTTAAAGTTAAAATCCAGTTAAAAAAAAAAGATTTTGTCAAATACTATGCATTCAGATGCATCCTATTCAATGAAATGCAGAATGTTGCTACGCTTTTCCCTGCAGCTAAATTTAATTTTATTTTGCTTTATCCCTTTGTATATGTTTAATATACAGAAGCATTTGAGAAAATATTTCCTGATGAGAAGTAACTAATCCTGTGCAGTTAAGATTACAGGCAGCAGCAATTATTTATCTTCAGGAGATCAGTCAGGCTTTTTGCCTTTGGGTAAAGATATGGAAACTATAGTACATAAGAACTAGTCAGGATGAGAAGTTACTCAAGAAGGAGAACAAATTAACTTAAAAATATATAAGGCACTAAAAACAATGCACAAGCATTTTTTGCCCTAAATTTGACCTATTTAATGATCACTGTCTGGTTGGAAATGTATTCCCAAGATTAAGTACCTACTGAAGAGACATAAAGGAAAGAAATATTGACCACTGTGTTGCCAACAAACAGTAAAATAAAATCCGAGGCAAACAACTGCCCTTTAAGTTACAGATACATCATATGGACTTCCATTTCTGAAGATCTTTCCAGTCAGAGAAGGAAGCATAAGTTAAACCGTACTCTCAGAGCTACATGGACTTTGTTGGCTGCATCAATAATTATGCTCAGGCTGAAGTTTTGGCTCCACTGGAAACAAATCAATGGAGAAAGAAATGTGACAGTGTAAAGTATGCTACCTAGAAGTTTCTAAGGAGTCACTTCAAGCAATGGAAAGTAAAAAACAGAGCGAGAGTGATATATCAAAAATACTGTCAATACCATGTAAGTAGGGCACTGCCTATTATTACAGAAAAGTATTTGTGCTTTATATGTGGATAGGTCTATAAAGAAAAAGAAATTGTGACTGTAAAATGTATTAGTACAGTTGCAGTAACTTGCAAGGGCAACAATGGGGTCCCTGTTAGTGTGTGCTAAAGTTGACTTTGCCTCATCATTACCTGTGCTACCACAGGAAGATGGCTCAGGTTTTGGGCATTATATGCAATACCCATTCATCTGACTCCTCATTACAGAGCCTCTGTCTGCTGTGTTTGCACTGCAATCCAGCAGTCTCTCTGATGCTCCAAATTTCATGGGTCAAACACAGCTGGTCAGCCTGACCTGTGAACCATCTCAGGCACAGGAGGTCTCTGAGCAGGGAAGAGCCACAACACTCACAACAGTCTGTGGGGGTGACCTGTACTCAGAGGGTCCTGTCATCAAGCACTTTTTACTCAGCAGCTGCTGTGCACAGACACTTCTCCCTTAGCGCATAATCAGGCTGCTTCCCTCCTCCCATTTATGTGACCTGAGGTCCTGGTGTTCTCTTCTTCATTGTAAACCCCTAAGACCATGGTCAAATGACTTCCAAGAGCAGGGAAGTCATTCCCTCCCAGGGAATGCCAATCCATGCCAGGAAATCCCTATTTTATGTATGCCTTGTTCCTACCTTGTTCTTGAAACACCTGATAACAGCCACTCCCAGAAAAAAACACACTTAGATGAATCTGTGATCTGGCATTTTTTTTTACAAAGTTCATGCACTGGGTTAGAAAAAAAGTTGACAGGCACAGATTACTATCCTCCCTCTGTATTGCTCTAGCACATAATGTCAGAGTTACAGCATATTGCTGGACAAAGAGTCCCAAAGTGTTCTGGCAGGTCAGTTTTCAAAAGAAAGCACTCAAAGGACATGATATATGAGATCATTAGAAAGCTCAAAGGGGACCAAAATTGTGTATAGGTACTTGAAAAACACAATCAGGAAGAAGCATATACATTTTCTTGTTCATAATTTGTGAGTATATCCTATCTTCCCGCTCATCCCTGACCCAGTCATGCTCACCTATGTACTTTTGACATCAGGAGTCTCTCCAGTGCATGGTTAAGAGGAGTCAAAATTCTCCACTTCATAATGAGACAGCTATCCCATTATTTCTACTGCAGTCTTTCAGCTTGAGTAACTACGTGGTTGTCAACAGATCCATACCATAACCTACTTCCTGGCTATCTCACTCTCACTGCCATAACAGCATCGGACTGAACTGTCAAGGGCTGGGCCCTGCAGCATACAGCAGGATGCACTTCCTGACCAGCTCTTGCCATCGGAGTTTTTCCTTCATGTGATGATGCTTTGCTAAACTTCCTGCATCGCTCCAGGGTTCACTTCATCAGCAATGGGAGCAACTAGTTGTCCCTTTGTAACTTTGCACAAACATATATAAAAGGTACGAGGATCTTTGATAGTGGTCATATTCAGAAAGAAATGATCAATTCTTTGTACAATTCCAAGTATTTATTGGCAGAACACAAACCTTCTTTAGAAAGGTTTATTCTTGATTCTGAAAAAATACACATTTATAAAACAGCAGTTCTACTGAAATGAGGGTTTAAAGTGCATGCCTAAGCCTGGTGCCCAAATCAGGATCCCTCTCTAAATGTATATTCTATCCTCATTAGGATTTGTACTTATGCAACAAGCAAAATCTTATAATGCTTTCAGTGTTAGAACTAAAATCAGCCAAATAACCTTCACAAATCTGTATCACAGCTTCTCACATGTCTAAAAGTGGATTTGAAACTGGCCACAAACACATCTTTTGGTCAGTGCATTATGGTTTACTTGGATTTTCTGAAGCTTCTTTGTAAGTGAAACAGAATAATTGCTAACGTACAAAAAAAGGCAGTTCAAATTCTTAGGTCTGCAAATCCTAAAGAATGCTTTCTCTTTCTTACACATTCTTATAAAAGAGAGAGAAGGGTTTGGTATAGATTTGGTCAAAAACAGGATTAAAACACCCTTAAAATATGTGGATTAATTTTAAACAATATTAACAATTTTAGTGTTTTTTCTCATAGTACAGAATTTACACTTTTACCTGCTTATAGCTACTTAAATGTTGATAAAATATTTGGCATATTTTCAAAAATCAAAAGAAAACATTTATATCACTTTCTTCTTCACAACTCCAAGTAATTTTTGGACAAAAGCTTTGTTTTACCCCATTTATCAGAGATTCCAATGGAGAAAAGCTTATGGAGACCTTTGTTGACATCCACATGTCTTCAGGCTCTGACTTTGGCTCCCTCCCTGCTTTCGTCTCTGCTCACCATCACTAGGTGCTCTCACATGTTTGACTACTACAGCATGGCACTCCTCAGCTGGGATCGCCTGGCTGCTCGGTGGGCTGCTGCTGAGCCAGACTGGAGGCAGAGCAACTGCTTGCTGCAGTGCATGGGCCACCCTTATGCTACAGTTTGCCTCTATGAACCCTTCCAGGCCTCCTGCTGCCTGCAGGCTCTCAGGCACAGTGGCAGACTTGGGCATAGCCATCCTGCATGACACAGTTATTACCTGCTGCACAAGTCCTTGCGCACCTCCCACCGCTGACAAGGCTAAAATACCTGCTTAAGCAATCTATATCACATCTTTGTAGAGGGATGTTGTGATCCATGGATAAACAGATAGGAAACACATCATATCACAGCACTCCTCACTGGAGCACCCAGTAGGGGTAAGATTACTAACCCAACTTGCTGAAGATGGCTGATTTAACTGTAATGCTTGTAATCACCGATCTAAACATATTCTTTGAATAAAACTGTACATGTCTACCTGACTCATGAACTTACCTGAGATCTTAGATTCAGCCCTTAAGGTGTATATATACCATCTTTAGGTCAGCAATTCATAACGCTTCTGATTTCTGCTCCTGTCCAAGACATACTGTTAGGTTGAAGACCAGACCATCTTCCAGCCGTTTCCTCAGGGATTTCAAACTATCATCTAAAACTGAAGTGTGGCTAGATTAAGGGTGTGACCTGCATTCAAGCCATTTCTCCTGCACTCTTCTCCCTTCTTAATTCTCTCTTTAATTCCTCAACTGATCCTACAGCTTCCACTGAATCAAACAGTTTTGCTTTTCTTATTGTCAAGGCTCTCTAGAAATTATCTGTAAGTTTTGGGGGAGCAGGGGCATTGCTTTTCCAATACACTTTCTGGGCTCAGCTCCTAACACCAAGGATGACAAGCTCTGTTGTTATCAGAGGAAAAGTTCAAATGGAGAGTAAGGAAAGATAATAGGGGGTTAGAAAGAAGAATTTCTGGAAAAGAATTCTCCATTCCCAGACACTTCTGCTGTCCAACTAAAAATCAAGTAAATAATATTTATCATATTTTTTGCCTTAACAGCTTTTCTCTTGCACTGCCATGCATCCTTCTAGCTCATATCCTCACATTTTCCCTTAGTGTTTCCTTCTAGCCACAAATTTCCATTCATATGTACTATTGCCTACTATACTGTCACTAAAATCCCCATTTTCATTCAATTACATTTACTGTCCTAGAAGTTTGTCCTGTAACAAGCACAGTAACAGCACATGGAAATTCACCATACTAGAACACATATATTTTTCAGTATTTTGACAGTAAGACTCAGCATGGCTGGTAGTTTAGTGGACTGGTCTCAAGGAGGAGGAGACAGGAAGATTTGGATATAAGGCAGTGAAGGCAGAAACCATATAAGGGAAGGAAAATATTATGACAAATACTGTCAGGGTCTCTTTAAGGTCACTTCCTATCCAGCTCCTCTAAAAACCCTCTTTTCCCAGAGTCAGTTTAGGAAAAAATGATTACTGTTTCTAACTGCAAGATTTCAACATCCAAAATAACCATTTGTTGCCATATTTTCTCTCCCTAATCTGATGTTTGCTCTCTCCAGTATTTCTAGCAGAGGTCACAATGAGGTCTACAATAGTTTAAATGATACATTCTTTACATGTTCTGATTATTAGAAAAACATGTTACAAACACACTTTGTATATGTCAGAGGCAAACAGACAAATCCTGATGGGACAAAGTTTTTTACACAATTTTTTTTAATTTTACCTCCAAATTGTGGAAGCCGATTACAGAGAAACACACCAAAAAGCAAAACACCATCCAACAATCTCTGAAATTGTAGGGGAAGAGATACAGCACTGAGGCAAAGCAGGAATGAGTGGGAAGCTCTTTATTTAACTTAGTTTGTATAAAACATTTATCTTGCTGGTCTTGTGGCAAAAGGCACCCTTTGCAGGAAAATCTTAATTTCTTTTTACATATATCCAGGTAGACAACATAAAATGGATTTCTTGCAAGCATCTCTAATGACATTTAAAGATGACAGTTTGGTCAGTCACATTACTCATTCTTGTATAGGTTCTTATTCAAAAATTTCTAAGAAAAGAATTTAGCAAAATCTTCACTTGCATCTCAGAAACCTTCAGGATATTAAAAAAAAAGAAGTTAAAGTTAACAAGCTGTTATCCTATACAGATGGGATGAAGTCTGCTCAGGTTGCTAATGAAAAGCAACTCCCAGCTGCTAGCTCTCCAGTTTCAACCTAGATCAAAAGTATCAGTCCCCTAATACTATAGGGCATGTTTAGTGGCCTGGTTTCTGGACTCCTGAGATGAAACTGAAATCTTAGCTTCTCCTCTGAAATTATGTCTCTAGCCCGACCAGATGCACCAACTAGTTTGGTCTGAGCCACTGATGCCTACTTAAGGTTGCATACCACCAAAACCATGAGCTCTGAAATGTGTGTGCTACCTCTCTTCATCCTAACTCCAAAGCACTCTTGCAGGCCTGAAAAGAAGAGTCGCCACACGTAGCATCCCATGCCTTTGACTGCCTTGATTCCAAGGTGCTGCTGGCAAATTTGAGCTGCAGTGAAATTGTACAATCTATTTGTCATCATCTCATGTGATTCAAAAGCATTTGTGAACAGCCAGCTGGAGTTCACAGGGAAGTTTTATAGACAGAAAGGAAAAGAAAAGATGTGTTGATGATGATAAAGGATGGACAGAATGTGTACTTGTTCTATGTTGTACAGACTCTGCAGGGCAAGCAGAATTAACAGACATTAAGAACACACTTTAGCCTCTAAAATGCGGACCCATGACTGTACCTATCTGTTGAGGTACAAAGTGCTATTCTCACATACTCATTTTTTCAGTGTAGGACCGCACTGAAAGCCTCGGATTTTTCAAACGTGAATGTGGCAGTAATCCAATTCCCTGAGCTGAAAAAAAAAGCACAGATGGTTTTAAGGACCTGACAGAAAGTTAGCTGATGAACAAATCCAAAGTATAAACACATGCATTTCCATGTTTTATTCTGTCCTTTGCTAGTTACGGATGAGATAGTTGGACACTAAGGGCCAAATCCTAGTTCCGCTCAAGTCCACTGGAGTTTTGCCACTGACTGTAGCTGAGCTGTGTTTCCCCCTGAAGTCAGAATTTATCATCCTCTTTACAGGAAGAAGGCTGTCATACTTGCCTGATGTTTACAGTAAATGGAAGTCTCACTGGAGGGTGAGATGAAATGTGTAATATATTTCTCTTATTCCTTTAAAAAATATTTTGTTGGAGAATTTTGCAGGTAGGGATGTTTATGAAAGCAAGTACAAGAGAAGAGTTAGACCCAGCGTGGGTGGGTGCTGCATAAACAGAGCTTTCACATTGGAACGATAACCTCCAGCTTCTTTACAGTTTTGTCCATTCCAGTCAAGCAGGGGATCTCAAGTGTGGTTTTGTTCTTGGAGCTTTTCAGAGGACAGCTGTAAACAGAACATAACTGTATTGCAGCCTGTACTGCCTTTGCAACATGCAGAGAGGTTTAGCGGAGATAAATACGAGAGCACCAAAACTCTCTTCAGCTGTGATTTGCTCCAGACTGGATCCCAGGCAAGAAAATGAGAGAATCTGGAGTATAAACTCTGCTATTTACAGTAACCCAGGGTCTCTGCACTCACATATATTAAAAAAAACCAAAAACAGTGGTAACAGTTTCATCATAAAACCAGCTGTAATCTAGAAAAATATTTCTAACACTTTCAATGTCTGAAGCAAACCATAAAAGCTTCAAGTAGGGTCTAATTAATGCAGATGTGCTCCTGAGAATCTATCTACTGCTTAATCTCTTCTGATAAACTAGAGCCTCCACTGCATTCATTTTCAAATTCCTTGTTGTATTAGTCTGCACTTTCCCAATAGGCTTCTGTCTGTTTTTCTACTCCTATCCACTTGTCTTTCCTAGTAATAATTCATAGCTCTAGCATCTGTAAGCTCCACAGACACGGTATTTACTCTCTTTTTATTCAGCAGCAAAGTAAAGTTTTACCTCTTAAAATAGGTCTTCAATTTCTATATTGTCCCTGTTTACCATTTCTTCTTTGACAAGAAAACCTATAAAGTTTGTCTGCAAAATGAAATGAGTAAGTTGCAATAGAGGGATACATTTCTTGGATTTTTTTTGTTCTCATTTATTCTATAACTCTGAAAAAGTAATTATTCAGCATGTGGTAAGTAAGAGCAGCATCTATTTTTTTAAAACAAAATCATATGCCGTTGTGAATTGAGTTACTTTTTCAGTGACAGCCAGAGACTTCAGAAATGGAAAATTGTTCAGAATATTACTACTACACTTCTAGAATAATAGATTTCTAATAATAATCTTATTAGAAATAATAAATGCTTGAACAATTATAAGGCAAAAAGAAACCTCAGTTTAAAAAATTGTCTAAAGGACTACAGTTTCAAGTCTGCAAATATGACTGTTAATACACTTTTCTTGACTTCCACCCAATGGCTCATTATTTTTTAATTCTGACAGGGTCACATGGAATATCAGCATGTTTTTCTAAGTTTGAACTGTGGTCTTAAACAAGTTGCATTCAAAATGTCTCTAACCACAAAATCATGTTCTATGACTTGTATCAAAGCTAGTCAGATTTAGAAAACCTCTAGCTTGAATGTGTAAAAGAGAACAAAACAACACAGAAAGAATGTTGTAAATTTGCCTGCTGAAGGAGAACTGAAAATCAGAATGACCAACATTTGGTTCCTATGCAAGAAACGAGTACTATGAACATATTAGATTACTTAATACTGCAAACTGGCTTTGCACAGAAAGCTGTGTAAATAAGAAAGCATGTTCTTCTGTATAAGCATGTCTATTTATAAACAAAGAATATAATCATGCATAAAATTTATGCCTCTTAAAAGCACAGCATCCTGTACATGCAGATAAGCAAGCTGTAAGGCATGACACCTAAGGAATGCTGATACTTGGCTTTTTCTTCCTCACTGCTTTCATGATGTTGCAGTCAGGTCTACACTCCTCTAGCAGGGCCTGCTTGGCCTTCCATGAGATCTGATGGTCAGATCTCTGTTAGTAATATCCAGCCCAGCATTTGCCTTTTAAACAAATTCTCCATTTAGTTTTACTTCATACACACATGCATAAAATTTCCTTTTGCCACAAAGATGACTCTGCAGCAACAGTTCTGTCTGTACCGTATATACAGGCTATGTACATAAAGCGGAAGGTAAAAAGCCTGCAGTATCAACTCCTCCTAGAGCTCGTGGTTGTTGTAGCACCTTGGGATACCAAGGCAAGCATCTGTGTTCATTGCTGTTTTAATATGCCAAGCCACCTTCTTCTGAATAGAGGCATGCAGGCTCTACAGAGCTGATCAATTTTCTGTCCTGAAAGGAGTTGAGTGGGTGCTGAGAAAATCTAGCACCT
The DNA here is from genome assembly GCF_036417845.1 of Apteryx mantelli. Lineage (NCBI taxonomy): Eukaryota > Metazoa > Chordata > Aves > Apterygiformes > Apterygidae > Apteryx > Apteryx mantelli. The sequence goes on along the minus strand of NC_089980.1, from coordinate 58,255,306 downwards.
CTTCAATACGTATAATGACATGTTGTACAGGCTTCCTGGAGCACATGCAATGGTGGCTGCAGTTAATTCCTGTCCAGGAGCAATGGAGAAACCTAGCAAACAACTATCTAGATGCAGAGCCCTGCTCGGATTGCTAAGGGAGAACTGCAACATTTTTGTAGATGGTTGGTCTTAAACTGTCTGCATCATACTTATGTTGTGTTAATCAGTTCTCTGGGTTTCTGCAAGTTATCTGATGGTTTTTCCTTCTTGTCAAGTCTAACATGGTTTCTGTACTTCTCTCCCATTTTTTCTGAAGCACTCAATTTGGTTATAGATGGAAAAAAGTACATGGTTGGGTAGCATGGGCATTTCCAGTGACATTTCAATCTCTCATGTGCCTGACTGATGCAGCTTCTCACACGTTCACATGTTGGGTCCAGAATATCAGACTGCGTTCTCCCTCCTTATGGAATGGTTCAGGGGAAATTTAACTAACAACTTTTCAGCTATTGCAGGACCTAAAACATGAGCAGTGTCTTCCATCTCCTGTTCTCATGGCAAGTTATATTTGTGTTTCTTAGTCCTTTGAATAGGTCTAAAGTTTATTACAGGTTATAGGATTGCAACCCTGGACTTCAGGAGAGCAAACTTTGGCCTCTTCAGGGACCTACTTGAAGGAATCCCATGGGTTAGGGCCCTAGAAGGAAGGGCATTCAAGAGAGCTGGTTAATATTCAAGCATCACTTCCTTCAGGCTCAAGATAGGTGCATCCCTACGAGTAGGAAGTCAAGCAAAGGGGGCAGCAGACCTGTGCGGATGAGCAAGGAGCTCCTGGCAAAACTCAACCAGAAGAAGGAAGTATACAGAAAGGGGAAAGGGGGACAGGCCACTTGGGAGGAATATAGGAACATTGTCAGAGTATGCAGGGATTGGGCAAGGAAGGTTAAGACCCATTTGGAATTAAATCTGGCAAGGGATGTCAAGGACAACAGAAAGGGCTTCTTCAAATACATCAGTAGCAAAAGAAAGGCTAGGGAAAATGTGGGCCCTTTGCTGAATGGGGTGGGTGCCCTGGTGATGAAGGATGCAGAGAAGGCAGAGTTACTGAATGCTGCCTTTGCTTCAGTCTTTACTGCTCAGGCCAGCCCTCAGGAACCCCAGATCCTGGAGGCAAGAGAGAAAGTCTGGAGAAAGGAAGACTTTCCCTTGGTGGAGGAGGAGTGGGTTAGAGATCATTTTGGCAAACCTGACACTCACAAATCCATGGGCCACGATGGGATGATGCACCCACAAGTGCTGAGGGAGCTGGCGGATGTTATTGCTAGGCCGCTCGCCATCATCTTTGAAAGATCGTGGAGAACAGGAGAGGTACCTGAAGACTGGAAGAAAGCCAATGTCACCCCAATCTTCAAAAAGGGCAAGAAGGAGGACCCAGGGAACTACAGGCCAGTCAGCCTCACCTGCATCCCTGGAAAGGTGATGGAGCAGCTCATCCTGGAGGCCATCTCCAAGCATGTGGAGGACAAGAAGGTGATCAGGAGTAGTCAGCATGGCTGCACCAAGGGTAAATCATGCCTAACCAATCTGATAGCCTTCTCTGATGGAATGACTGGCTGGGTAGATGAGGGGAGAGCAGTGGATGTTGTCTACCTAGACTTCAGCAAGGCTTTTGACACTGTCTCCCATAACATCCTCATAGACAAGCTCAGGAAGTGTGGGCTAGATGAGTGGAGAGTGAGGTGGATTGAGAACTGGCTGAATGGCAGAGCTCACAGGGTTGTGATCAGCGGTGCAGTCTAGTTGGAGGCCTGTAGCTAGCGGTGTCCCCCAGGGGTCAGTACTGGGTCCAGTCTTGTTCAACTTCTTCATCAATGACCTGGATGAAGGCACAGAGTGCACCCTCAGCAAGTTTGCTGACGATACAAAACTGGGAGGAGTGGCTGATACACCGGAGGGCTGTGCTGCCATTCAGAGAGACCTGGACAGGCTGGAGAGGTGGGCAGAGAGGAACCTCATGAAGTTCAGCAAAGGCAAGTGCAGGGTCCTGCACCTAGGGAGGAATAACCCCCTGTACCAGGACAGGTTGGGGGTTGACCTGCTGGAAAGCAGCTCTGCCGAGAAGGACCTGGGAGTGCTGGTGGACACCAAGTTAAGCATGAGGCAGCAATGTGCCCTTGTGGCCAAGAAGGCCAATGGCATCCTGGGGTGCATCAGGAAGAGTGTTGCCAGCAGGTCGAGGGAGGTGATTCTCCCCCTCTCCTCAGCCCTGGTGAGGCCACATCTGGAGTACTGCGTCCAGTTCTGGGCTCCCCAGTACAAGAGGGATGTGGCACTACTGGAGCAAGTCCAGCGGAGGGCTACAAAGATGATTAGGGGACTGGAGCATCTCTCTTATGAGGAAAGGCTGAGAGAGCTTGGCCTGTTTAGCCTGGAGAAGAGAAGGCTGAGAGGAGATCTTATCAATGTGTACAAGTATCTGAAGGGAGGGTGTCAAGAGGATGGGGCCAGACTCTTTTCAGTGGTGCCTAGCGACAGGACGCGAGGCAACGGGCACAAACTGGAACACAGGAAGTTCCATCTGAACATGAGAAAAAGCTTCTTCACTGTGAGGGTGACAGAGCACTGGAACAGGTTGTCCAGAGAGGTTGTGGAGTCTCCTTCTCTGGAGATATTCAAAACACGCCTGGACACGACCCTGTACAATGTGCTCTGGGTGACCCTGCTTGAGCAGGGGGGTTGGACTAGCTGATCTCCAGAGGTCCCTTCCAACCTCAACCATTCTGTGATTCTGTAATTACAGGATCAAAAGCATTTTATGGCCAGTGATGACTAAATGTCTGTGGAGAAGATGAAAGGTGCAGTGTTTTGAGCTGTCTGTTGAATGGCTATAAGAGACTACAGTGGCCTGGATTCATGGACTCTGGTGAACCCACCTACACAAACTGGGTCATGTCCAGGCTGTACAGGCCTGGAGTCTGGCATTTCCAAATTACTCCACTTTTCCTTCTTAGTGATATCCACTTAAATAATCATTTCTTTGTAATTCACTACTTCTAAAGTGAAAGCAAAGTGAGAAAAAATGAATCACAGCATCCTACTGAAACTCACTCATCAAGCCAGGTGAAATTTTTCTGAAAGCACTAGTGAGACACCTATTACTTGAGCTACTGAAAGAACTGACACCCGCTACAGGATTAGCACAGACAGGGCATGAGGCACACATGGGTTTGCATAGTTATTTAATAACTGTGGAGGAATGCTGAGATTCATGAATCCTGGAACCCATTTACAGCTCTGAAAGGGAGAATGTCAAACCAGACCCAGACTTTTCTGCTTCATTTTCCAAGGACTGCTTTCATGTCTGACTTTCCTTCGTCTGGGCTGCACATAACTGTCTCCGGATCCCAGATTCATGCTTGGCTATGCCATCTCAGGCACAGTTCTCCTAGCTCATTTTCTAAATTCTAGTCTTTCCTTCACCTCCTAGAAGCAATAAGTGAAATGATTAGGAAGTAAATGCCTAAGCTTATATCCCATCAAAATCAAGGGAATTAGTAGGAATGAATGAATTTTTCCTGCCAGATTTTTTAAAAGAGAAGTTCACCTGATAAACAGAAGCACATTTAACAGCACATCTAATTTTAAAAAGTTTAATTACTAAGAATATCCAATAATTTTTAACTATGAAAAGGTAAAAGTGAATGACAGAATCAGAGAAAATGGAGTAATATACTATTCAAGAGTCATTCTGGGCTGACCATCAGAGTTTCTGCATTAATTGTTGATAAGAAAAAGTGTTAAGAATGAATACATAAAATTTCAGACGCAGGAAATTTCCCACAACTGATACAGAACATGCCAGTTACTCAGAGGGTGACAGAGGGTCTGTATCACTGGTCTACCCGAACAAATCCAGCAGCCATCATAAGAAAGACAGGGAGCTCAGTTTGATGCAGCTAAATACAAATCTTTCATTTGTGGGAGTCCATATGGACAGCTGTCTCTGGGTTGTTCCAAACGCTCAGCTCAAAATTTTTCTTCAGAAAAGTTTAAAGTGCATAATAGAGATAGAGTGTTCCTGAGACGCTCTTTTCAATAGGTTTGGTTACAAAATGCTTCTATTAGCCAAATGATGTTAGTGTTATTAATATTAATCATATTTTTACTATGCTTAAAAAGGTATAAAACATTATATTAGGCCCTTTGCACGCACTGAATGGAAGTAGTGTCCTTGCCCATAGTTGATGCCTTCAGTACTTATTAATGGTGAAAACTGCTTTGGTTGTTTTCATTAACAACTGGTCCCTTTACCTACTGAAAATAATTAGGATCATCAAGTAAAAAGCTGAGCCTCCTGAAGCATGTGTCAGCACGAATACTATATATTCAGGAGCAGCACAACAACGAATCCTACTGATGTACAGACTATATATGAACAAATTGTTCCTTTAAATGCTATGAAATAAATTATGGTTCCCAATGTTTTCTTCTCGGGTATGGAGAAGAAAAAAAGATCTTCAAAGCACTGGGATTATGAATTCTCAGCTCACAAATCCCTCTCTCTCGCCTTCAGATTTTATTATAAACTGTTTCCAAACAAGCACATTTTAACAAGACTTAGATTCGTATCTCTTTCTGAGCATAGCAGGCAAATTACAATTAATGCAAGAGTTAGTTTTCAAGTGAAACTATTCAACATTGTCCTTGAACTTGACATAACGCCACTATCTGAAGATCAGGATTATTTTTTTTTGATGGGTGATCACATGCAGTTTCCTAAGCATTTTCCTATTACCTCCCCAACCTCAACTTTTCCTTTCCTAATAAGTGTACTTTCAGTATTTGATTCAGATTACAAACAGTGACAATTTGAGATGACAGAGTTCACTTTGGATAAAAGATTTAGCTTCTGCGAACTGTTGCTATTTTCTGCTTTGGCATGTTCTGCAAGCTTTCATGAAGGCTTTAAGCTTAAATCTCTTCTATAAGCTCTGTAAAGCTTTAATTGGCTTTTGGACCATAAAATCCCTATCATTTTTTTTCCTGGCTGCTGGATTTGCTGGCATTTAAGTCTAATTCAAGCTGCATTCTGCATTTTGTATGATTACAGCTTTTAAGCACATAGGGCTAGTCTACGATTGCCTTTGTTTTCAAATATGGAGATTAGTACAGCTTTTCCATATCAAGCAAAGAGTTGCTAAAACGCTGTTGTGTTATTTCTTCTTAGGTGGCTACATCTGCAAAACACCCTGACCCACTCTGGACAAATGGCTGTTGCTCAGTAGGTCACATGGCAAAGGTCAGGTCTGCAGGAATTATCAGCCAAACAGGTTGGAAAAAAACCCAGTGGCAATCCCGCTTGATGAATTACCTTGCCAATAGCACCGTCTGACCAATTCCATTGAATCAAAACTTTTTTGTCACCAAGACTGTGTGTATCCCCTACTGTAGACAGCTTCAATATTAATGCCATCATTAATACTAAATCTGAAAGCAAATCACAGCAAGAAGGAGAAAACTTGAATAAATATTTATCTTCAGCATACTAGAAAATGTTTTTACTCTTGCAGCACTTAGAATCTAGACTCAAGAGACTATTGAGCACATATGGGTCAGTCACGAATACCTACCTCACTGCCCCTGCTGACCGCTTCTCTCCTGGGGAGAGACCTTTAAACTGCTTCATGGAAAGACAGTAGATACCACACCTAGACTCACAGGAGACACCTCTGCACTGCTGCTTTTGCCCTTGAAGCAGCCATGTCCCACACGCATTGCCTGGCCAGTGCATTCCTTCTTCTTACATGTCCAAAGAACCACTCTGGCCTGGCAGGGAGCCTGACAGGTCCAGGGCTACAGTTGGTCTCTGACAGGTAATGAATTACCCTGACCTATGTCATCTGCCTTCTCTCTGAGCTAAGGCAAATGGGCTGCACAGGGAGCCTGTGGAGCTTCTGCTCTTTGCCAGTCAGCTTATTCACCTTGAATTCTCTATGAGCTTTCAGGCACTGCTAATAAAATTATTAGGGAAACTGCACTGAGTTTGAAAAGCAGCAGCAGCAGCTGCCGCCCAGGTATATATGCACTAGTGTGAATATGAACTGATTATCTTTGCTGCTAGAATACTTCCACTGTTGGGAATAATTAATTACATCTGCTGTTCAACACAGAAGATCACCTATTAAAAGACACCTATTAATATCTCATCAACACAGGTTTTGCTTATCACTCTATCACCTTGCTGACAGCAGATGTCTGACACTTTATAGAAAAGTTTATGGGCCTACAGATTGAAGTCTAAAGGGAAAATCCTGCTGACCAGTCATAACAGGTAATGCACAACAGCTGCTGAGAAGCACTTCCTTAAAACATTTGCCAGCCCTTGACACTGAAAGACAACAGGGCCTAGGACAGGTTCCATACTTTCAAAGCAAAGCTGCAGGACACAGGTATGCCTTTTGCACTGCAGCTTGTTTAAGCAAATCAAAGGAGCTGGCAATGCTGCATCAGCAAGGAACAGAACAGTAAAACCAAGATAAGAATGAATACAGTAAATGAAAAACGGGTAGACAAGGAAAAAGATGGCCAGCAGGGAAACTAAACAACTGAAAAAAGAGGGAGAGGAGGAAAATGACTGAAAACACCAAGGAAAGATGATTACATCTAGTTCAGCTTAAATAACTGATTTAAAATTACTTCCCTTTTAAAAAAGAATTCATCTGTTTTTTTCATAGCCTTAAATTATCTCAACAATTATCCTGCTCCCATTCTAGATAAACTTTCACAATGAAATAAGTTGAAAATGCTGTATTTTTTAAATGTTGCTATTGCTGGATAATGTTACCTCAATTTACAAAAAGAGCCTGCAGGCAAAACAGACACTAGTGAAGTGTTACTCATATCGTTACTCTCCAAATCTTCCATAAACTACTTCTGTACTTAAAATGAAGTATGTTTATTATTACTGTAGCATCAGGCACTAAAGATTATGGCTTCTTTATTTTCACAAAATACAAATCCATCCCAACAAAAACGCCCAGCCTTAAGAAAGGAAAGTAATCTTGATTTGCAACCTTTTAACAAAGCTACAGTTAACTTTTTAAATACAAGCAGAATGAACTGTTTAGGAGCCTAAATGAGGCTTCTGAATTCATATTCAGGCACCTCAATGTGAGATTTTCAAAACTGCTCAAGTGACATGGAAGCACAAGCCCCAAAGCTCCCACCAGCAGATCTTGCTGGAGAACTGTAAGCAGTCAGCTTCCTTGACATGCAGAAGTGCTGTATCTGGCATAGCATTGGTAGCTACAACTACTGCTCAGACCTTTTACTCCTCAGCTTTGCCTATACTGTTTCTGTGATAAGGATACCAATGAAGCCCTGGAACTGGATATCCCAGCTTAGACAAGAATTTTGAAATGTAACTTAGTAGAAAAAAGCCCTCTACACAATCTGAAGCTTTAGAAAGCTCTATGCAATCTGGAGCTTTCACAGTTAAGAAAGTAAACATACAGTATAGTCTTCATATACTCCAGTTTATAAAATGGAGAAAAAAATAAAGGGCTTGCAACATCCTCCTTTTTTAATTACAATTTTATCCAGCCTGTGAAAGTATTACAGGAATTCACTGGAAAAATGTAAAGGCCAATTACAAAGTCCAGACATCAGAAAGAACACATAGTGGGGCCAGAGACAGGTAATATATGAGAAGCTGGTTCCTAAGTACCAAACAGTAAATTATGAAAGTTGTACTGCCCCTGTACTTTTCTACTCCTTATCAGGAAGGGAACACTCTCAAGGAAAAACAATAACACATGTTTTCTATCTTATTCGACCATGAAAAAGGTAAAAATAGACTTAATAGATTTTTAAAAGCTAAGAAGGGTTGATGGCAGCATCAAATAGAGAGTACATTAGTTGATCAAAGCACGGCTACAGGCGTTATAGACCTCCAGCCCACCCCAACACAACTAGGGTAGGATGCACTGAGCATCAAGTAGGCAAAAACATATTTTCAGTATCAATTTTCCTTATGTATTGCAAATTTTGCTTTAATTTCTTATATATGAGAATCACTTTAAAAATCTCTATTATTTTTTTTTACACCATTTCAGCACTTGAACTGCCCCTTGGAAATGAAACCAGAGCACAGGAATCTCGCATTACTGCCCTGGACCACTAGGTACCCTTTCACTATCTGCCCTTCCCTATGCTGTGGTATAATTTTACTGTGTGATTACATACTTCTGTTTTCTGGTTCACTTGCTGTTCAGTATGCAATTTCTACACTAGGGAAGGCAGGGACAGCTGCCTAAACAGCAGCTTCATTTGTGCCATTTCACCAACCTCTTGCCGGGAAGGTTGGATGCTATTCAGCAGGCCTGTGTACTGATGGGAAAAATCAGTAATGCTAATATAGGATAGTATTCCTGTGGAAGAAGGGGCTACTGTTGATGATAATGCGAAGAAAAGCAATCAAGGCCATTCTGTTGCCTGGGATGTACAAAGAAAAGGACAGTACTGAAAGTACAGACCTGTAGACCTACTGGGTGCATCCACATTAGCACTGGAAGTGCTTTCCACTGTGGTGTAGTCAAAGCTGGAGCGGTGCACCTGGGCAAACACAGAGTGCCCCCCCCTGCAGTGTCCTCCAGCACCAGTGCTCTACACGTGTGAGGTGTGAGCCTAGGTACAGCAACTGGCACACACTTCACTGCTGGCTAAGATGCCATGAGGGCATGTGGTCCTGCAGCTCAAGCAAATTGGAGCAGGTCCTTCCCCCTTTGCACTGCATCAGTAGGTAATGTACACATCCAGCACAGGTAAGGTCACGACTGGAGTAGCTGTCAAGAACAAAGCGGACCATCTGGACAGAGTCCAGAAGAAAACAGGGAGAGCGATCAGAGATCTAGCAATGGAGAGCTACAAGGAGAAGTCAGAGATGCAAAAGGAGAAGAGACGACAGAGGTGACCATGTTAACACTTTGCCAAAACATGAAAAGCTGCTGCAAAGAGAAAGGGAACAATCATATTCGTCAATCCATAATTCCATGGTGGCTGAGATTGAAGCTTTTTTTTTTTTTTTTTTTTTTTTTTTTTTTTTTTAAGTCACAGCAAGATAGATCCAGGTTTGACATTTGTGATGAACAACTGTTCATCACTCTGACAGGTGACTACGCAACAACGGAGTGCATGGTTACAGCCCAGTTAAATGCTCAGAGGCACCAACAGTCCTCAAAGTCCAGTGAACAAGAGCTATACAACTAGCAATTTGTGCACCTGTTTCTGTAGCTGAATGATCCTTCAGCTAATGATGCCTACTTTCCATGGAGATCAGAGAGTCCAGAAGGAGGTGGACGTGTCTACCTGGAGAGAAACCTGGATTAGTAGATGTGGACTTCCATTTTAAAGTACTGCTGTTACAATTAAGTGCTGCTCTCCCCATCATCACTGAAAAGCAGCATTCTGTTTGCATTTTCTTCTGCGGTTGCCAGGCAACCAAAGAATCTTTTAAATCTGTAAATGTAGCAAATACTTTATTTTGAGACATTTTAATATTCAGCCTGATGAAGAGCTGATTCATTGGCATTTTTCTTCAGATGGGTATAATTAAGGCTCACATTGTAGCCTCTAGAGTCGGTAGTAGGTTGAAATTACAGTAGATGAGGCAACAGCAAGACAAAACACAGGTTGAGTGTTATTTGAAAGGGGAATGACACATTGCTCATACTTCATCCTCGTGCAGCACAGGCCCCTATCGCAATGCCACTTCACAGAACAGAAGAATTGGGTTGCTTAGATATACACATGTAACTTCTTGCATGCTTAAGTTAGTCTATTTCTATCTGAAAAACAAGTACAAGAGATGAAAATAAAACATAAAAGGCACATGACTGATGTAACAGCCACAAATAATTTATTTGCAAAGTATGGCATGCATGAATTCAATCCTCTTTAGTATCTCTCAATGTCCTTTGAAAAAAACAACAGACAAGTCCAATTAATAAACAAGCAGCCATATATTTATATCACCACATGACAACATGTAGACGATTGTGTGCATTGTTATGCACTATTAATGATATAATCTGCAATACATTAACTAATGTATCTCCACTGTGACTTGTACTAAAAGTACCAGCAGATGTTTTGTGACAATCTTGCTGCAATGATTTAAGATTTTGCTACTTCCAATTGTTTCTTTTTTTCACTTTGCTGGAGGTACCTGCCCTACAGCCAAGCATATAGAAGAGAACGCATACTTACCTCTCAGTAACTCTGATGCAATGTTTTCGTTTTAAGCAGCGTAGCCAGTGACACCAGGTTTGAGCTAAGACACTGCACTGTGAATGGGACCCTGCCAAATTTGCCATAGGGTATATGGCTGAGTGACAACATCCAAAACCTCTGCACAAGGTATGTCAGAAAATGTCTGTCCAGGCCTTAAACTTCCCACAGTTGCTCACAGAAGTTGCACACAAGTCACTGGTTTGAAAGGGTGGATGGAAGAAATAGAAGTACTGTTTTTGTTTGTTTGTCTAAAAAAAAAAAAAAAAAAGCCTTTAAGCAATCACTGCTTCCCTCAGGGGTATCAGGCATTTAGCTGATCAATTTGTGTTTATTCAGTGCTTTTGAAAACCCCTTTCTGCACATTCAAAGTTCTCAGTGTTGTCTACTCCGCAGACTAATGGGAATTCTACCACTGACATTTATGGGAACAAAACTAGGTCAAGGCAAAAAGCTTTAAGAAACATTATTCTCCCTTTTATTTTTAAGCCTTCCAAAAAGATGCTGGACACCGAAGCTTCTTGACATCTTTCCTGTGATGTTGTTTAGAACATCAGGACTTCTTCACACAATTGCTTTTATTAAACAAAGCCCACATTCATGCATTATTAAGTCAGATTCATACTGTCCAGAGAAAAAGCAAGAAAAACAATTGTTTCAAAACATCTGATATGAGGAAAAAAAGGAAAAAGCTGTTAAGACTTCAGTATGTGACCTCATTAACCTACAAGACACATTAGCACAACAAAACCTTAAAATCAAATGAAGATTTATGCTGCTAACCTTGAGCTAAAGAGAAGCAAATGGAGTAAGATTACAGCAAGAATACTCATCAAAATGATTTCCAAACAGATTTCAAAAATAAAAAAATCTAACTCCCCCAACAAATATTAAAATTAAAAAAAGGTTCATGTAATGATTGTACTAAAAACAGTAGTCATTTTATTAGTGATCTCAGGTGATCTAAGAACTTTCCACTACTGTATTTCATTCTAATGAGAGCTATCCAAAACACAGCTTCTCCTTTAAAATAAAGTTGGTATTTTACAACATAACTACAAGATAAGCTTTGACATAGCATTAAAAACTAAAGATACTGATCAGTATCATTGCCATTACATTTCAGTTAAAAACTGAGCATTGTTTTTAATTATTCTTTTTCAGAAAGCGGGAAAATCTACTTAAAACAGACATTTCTTCAAAAAGAAAAAAAAATAAACACTTGACCACATTCTTTACTTTCTTAAGAAAAGTGACTTTGGATGAAACTCACAAGCTTTGAGGTTATGACCACTAGAAAACTTTCATATCTTACAGTAACTGTACTGCCTAGAGAATAAAACTTAACACCCTTCTCTTTGTCCCTTGTCATATCAACCCAAAACTGGAATACCAATAATGTCAATAATGTTGTTATAGTATGATGGTATAAGCAAACATGTTTATAGGTGTGGGAAAAAAAAGGAAACAAAGATAAGCTTTCAGGCACATAAGATCATCTTTATATCTCAAATAAAAGCAACAACTCCAAGCCAAATGCAGATTAACTGTTGTGAGTTCCTAGTTTAGGTTAATTGGTTAGCTAATGGTTGGTGCTGGTGGAGCAGAGGACAATATTCACAGATGAGGCTGATGTAGTTATGAGTGGTTATGAGGAGACAGCGACCATGATTGTTCCTAGAGTCTAGAGTACTACCAGGTTAGTTGGGATAGAGTTTGAGGAAAAGTATAATGTGCCCTCTCTTTGTTTTAGTCCAGTGTTCAGAAGAGACATGGAGTTAGGTCCCAGACTTATTTCAGCGTCCCCTGACATATTTCAGTGTCTCCAGTCCACTCACCTCCTGTTTTTCACAGGAATCTTTGGTCTGAATCATTTTGCACACAGTGAAAAGGGACAGATCTAAAACCTAAACAAGATCAAACAAAAAATGACTCCTTGGGGCTTTTGTCTTTTATGCCCCTAGCTGCACACAGAGGTGAAACAGATTGAGAGAGCAACAGAAAGAACAGCACCTACTCCTGGAATAGGATCACATTTTTCAGGTCTTCGTGACAACACTAAGCACTTTTCTAAGTCTCCCCTTTCACTATGCTAGATAGGAAACTGCCTTTTGGCACATGGGGCCAAACTCTCAGATGCAGCTGGCAGGAGAGAGGTCTCCTGGTTTTCATAAGGGTAGATACCCAGGTCCTGCCCCACATGGCAAAAGCCAAGGCATGTACTGTGCCACTCTTCTTCCCCCAACCCTTGAGAGAAGGATCACCACAAATAAAAGTCAGCTGTGCTGCCTCTAGCAGTTTCCTTCACATGTTTTCCATGGCATGGAACCTTGGCCTTTGCATAGCAGAGCTCTAGTATATTATACTGCAATATTTACAGGTCTCATTTACTGCAAAAATGACTTTATTTTTAGTTAGGAAGTCAGCTAAAGTAATAGGTAACCTCTGCAAGGTTGTGCTAAGAGTAACAGACCTTCTGGTCTCAACCTCCAGACAAAGAGGTATGCCATCAGTCATGATTATGGGCAAAAAGTCATTATTCATTAAATTAAACGGCCTGGAAAACAAAGCAAGCTTGGCCATTTGCAGCAAATGTCCTGGGAGGCTTGCTCTTTCTCTGAGTTGCTCAGGCTTTCAATGCCCTTGATCCATTTGCTTTGTGTCAGCCCATGCCACCTGTATATGAATTTCTTCTAGCTTCTACTCTTCACATTGTCTTTTAATAACTTCTAATACCCTGCAGAAAGGCAAAACTTATTCATATGCCTGCAAACAGTGCAGGATCTATTTTTTAAACATGACACTGGTAGCACACATCAACTCCTCCTAAAGACAGTTACCTGCGCAATGCAGGGCTCAATAGCTCCATTACAAATGATGCAATCACTGCCAGCAGACCAAAGACACAGTTCCAGCAAGACCTCCTGAAACTTTTCCTTGCAATAGGTGTGATACTTCACAGGCAGAAAAGCACATCCAATCTGCTCCTGAAAGTGTTTCTCTTAGGCAAAACTAATTCTGATAGTCCAGGTGGAAAACAGCAGGATGGTCCGTTGACTACTTCCAGGGATCTGAATGCTAAACTAAGAGAACATCAGCATTGTATTTTTGTCCTTTCCTCTATTATTTCTTAGTCAAGCTAAATAAATTTTTTAAACCAATACTCAGTTCTGCTAGTCGTTACTCATAAGCTGGTCCCCTCAGCCACCTAACAAACATATTTTTCCCCTTGAGTTCCCTCCTGTTAGATAATATATTAAAGAAATGGTGTCCAGAAACAAAGTAGGTTAAGTTCAATTCTATCATTGCATCAATTGCCTTTGCTCCAGGATGGGCTGATGACGCATAAACAGTCAGGCTTTTTTATATCCTATTGTAAATTTATGTCTACAATATTTTTTCCCACTCTCAGGCAACCTTCATTACTGTTGCATCTCAGATTTTTCCTCTCTCTACCAAGTATCTGCGTCGAAAAGTCACTTTTCCGAAGCTGTATCAAGCAAAAGTCTCACAGATCTGGGTCCAACCTGGCATTTTTCCAATCTCAACTGATTTTTTTCTGCCCATATTTCAAAATGTTTTAGGTCCTTTTATATTACTTCATTGTCCCTACTAATGTTCTATAAAATTAGTGTTAAATGTAGAACTGTACCAGCAATATATTACTTGCTCCAGTGAATCTTCTCTCCATGTATTCAGAGATGCTGTGCTAAGTTCAGTTTGACAAAAAGATAATATTTATTTTAAGTCAGAATTTCATATCCTTTGATAATATGTCAACAAGAGAACAACTAAAGAGCTTTTGCAGAAAGTGCTAATTTAAAACTTAGGATGTTGCAGCATTAATTGTTATCTGTTACCCAGTTACGACATCACCTTCACAGGTACTGACGATTGTAGAACAGGATCAAAAGCCCCCCAGCTCAATTTCAGCAAAACCAAATTTGGCAACCAGTAATGTGGTTGCACCACAGACCTACATCCTCTACATCCCCCTGACCGCTTCATAATAAAAATATTGTAAACTATGCAAAAGAAGTGACTCTTTACACTGTTTACAAGTAGATAATTTAATCAGTTCTAAACCTTGATTACAAAAGCTCTGCACAGTATTTTGGGTTGGCATCTGAGAAACCTTCAAATAAAAGATGACATTAAAACCTGAACCTACCTTGTAAAGAGTAACCCTGCCGGGAAAGCATAATGGTATCAATACTCCTAAGCAGCACAGAAATAATTTAGAATTCAGCACTTGACATGCAGGTCAGCCCTTCTGGTTGCATGAATAGCACAGATGTAATGAGACCAAAGATTAACAATAACATCCTCCAGTCAGATGCAGTCTCTGAGGAAAAGCCTGTAAGACAGGAGCAGGAAGACTGCAGCAGAGGAGTGTCAGAAATGCATATTTAAGATCCATTAGAATGAAGAGGACATATACAGGTACATACGAGTTTTCCTGAAAATGGCAGCTTTAGGCACATACCTAAGTGCTTCCACAAAAAAAGACTCTATGTATATAACATAACTTTGGCTGCAGGACAAAAGACAGACACAAATGATCTAGTAGGCCCTAACTTTGAAGAAATGAAAGGATATGAAAAATGAAGAAATAAGTCTAGTCTAAGAGAAAAGCAAGGAAAGCGATAGATAGGAACTTTCAGGCAAAACTCTAAAAGAAAGTTTATTTTATTTTTTTTTCAGTAATTCAGTAGATCATCTAAAAAGTCCAATAGAATTACAGATGATCTCGGCTTTCCCTGTTAATTTAGAAAGGAACATACATCCTAAGTCCCACATGCACCTAATAAAAATGAAATTACCAATGCTTTTCGTAAGAAGAAAATGTGTGGATGCAGACAAACAGAAGGTGCAAGAAAATATAAAATATAGCAACAGAGCAGAAATATTAAAAAAGGGAAAAGGAACAAAACCAATGTCAGAAAACATACATTCACTGTAAATTTATTGTAGTAACCAAGCGGGCAAAAAGCAAAGAATTTAACGAGCAAGTATAGCAGTTAACTAGATACACTGTTCTATTATATTTTTCTTTTCTTATGGAATCAAATAATGTCACAATGTATATTAGAGCAGTATGGAAAAGTTGAAGGAAAGCCCAGACAGAGCCAGGATGAAATAAGATATTTAACTCAAAAAAACAGCACTGAAATTTATCTGCACTTACCCATAGAACTCCTCTTACAAAAGAAAGAAAAAAAAAAGTCTGCACGGTTTAGCCTGAAAGGAAAACATTTTCTGGTACTGAAAAAGGAAAATGGTAGAAAGGTGACTAACAGCAGAAAGCAAACAAAAAAAATGTTGCTCTTTTATTCCTTCTTTACAAAGAATGAAGAATGCTTGGAAGGAGGTGTTACTCAAACAGAAGATCATGAAGGGTGTTTCTCCTCATTTCTTACATTAAATATAGCTCTTAACTCTTCAGGTTTTGTTGGATAACTGAAAAATAATGAGAGCATGAAATTATGATAGAATAAAGCACAGTTGCTTCTGAGTTCTGCAGCTTCTCCATAAAGAGAAAGAGGATGCTGAATCCGGTTATTTAAAACTCTTTGTTTACTTTTCATTTCTGCTTAAACCTATTTAATATGGACTCAGGACAACAGATGGGAAAATCTCTCACTGTGAATGAATTTTTTCAGGACTTCAGAGAGTCATTCAACAGAAGCAACCTGCCTTAGTCTTCCTCAGCATTCTTAGATAAAGAGGAAGACAAAAAAACAAATTAAAAAAACTCAAAGATTTTTGAAAAAGGAACAGAAAATAAAACAAAAGAAACACTGAGAAGATTTCTTTTTGAGATGGAGAGCTTATGAAGATTGGAAGGTATACAGGCAAAACCTATTTTTCCTTGGACTTCACTGTTAACTCTCAAATCCAGTAATTTTCACTCGTGGAAGATCAGAGGCATAAGGACCAGTAATCAAGAGGAGGGAAATTACTTAAAGTTATTGAAGAACTGCAGTTTAAAACAGGAAGCAGAAGACTATAGTTTTAATGATCAGAGCTTATGAACTGCCACAGAGGGTGAGGCTAGAGGTTGACAGGGTGACCCACCTGCAGCGTTCCCCACTGTTGGCTCCTGATGGGGGCTGCCCTGAATCTGGCAACCTTCTTCTCTCTCAAGGCCCTGGCAGACAAGGGCTTAGCCACCACCACCCGTAGCCCTTAGGAGCTCCTTTTACCAGCTATGCCCTGTGGGCCTGCCTGGGCATCATCCACTCTCCTCTTTAGCAGGCTGCATGAACTCCAGCCCACTCCCTCTGAACTGCTCTTCAGAAACACCTGTACAATGCTGTGCTTTGCTCATGCCATTTCCTTTCCTTCTGTTCTGCCCAGACACTAGCCAACAGGAGCTCTGGGTGTCAGGAGGCAGCCTGTGCAAGACGGAAACAGGCAGCACGTACTCTGAGCTAACTGCACAGACATGGGGCAGGAGGATGGGAACTGAAAAACCCTCTGCAGAGCAGTGGCCACTGCCATGTTCACAGCAGAGCTGATGGGAGCTCTGAGCGAAGCCCTTTCTGTGGCAAGAGGGAGCCCTTGGTGCACATGCACTTCAACCACACAAGGCTGCCACCCCTCTGCCAGCTCCTCCACAATCTCTTGACATCCTAGCTGTACTTTTCCTCTTACCTTTTTAAATATCCCCCTGCACCACAGGGCAGCATTGCCCCGGTCCTTGGCTGCCTTCAGGGAGTGGTGGGGGTGCTTCACCCAGGTTTCCCCTCCTGCTCCCTCTCTCCACATTTTTGACTCCTTGACTTCCAGACTTTCTCCTTTCAGTTTTGTGTCCTTTTTCTGGAGGGGGAGAGGAAGGGGATTCATTTGCTATGGCACAGCTGACATTTGCCCCTAATGGGGAGTACCAGTATGATCAGTGACCAACTACAGATGCTTATTGGAAAGTATGGGAAACAGGAGCAGAACGACCACTCCCCTCATATATGCTTCAGTAATTAGACATCAAGGGACTTTACCAGCCAGAGGCTGCATCAAGGCTGTCACTAGCAATAGACCTGTTCTCCATAAATGCTTCGTTCCTTTTCCAGCACGCCCTGTTCCTTTTTAGCTTCCGCATATCCTGGGGCAGTGAGTTCTATAATCTTATTACAAGAGTGCAGAAAATAAACAAATTTAAAAAAAGCCCAAACAATTTCTTTATGGTTGTTTGAAGATTAGTGCCTGATCATTTCACTGAGCACCTTCTAATTCTTCCCTTGTGAAAAAGACCAGCTAACATATCTTCTCTATAGACTTCTAACTCTCTCCATAAAATTCTTCTCACATTGTTTTATGTTAATCTAACTAGTTTCTCCCCAGATGAAAGCTGCATTATAGCAGCTAAATGAATATATAAATCAAAAAATATAATTAAAAATAAATATTTTTAATTACTTTTTAAAAATAAAATTAAACCTAAGATGCCCTTCACAGTAAATTCGCTGATTTTTTAACAAGTTATAGTATATAGATATACACAGTCATTTAAGCAGTGATGTAAATTACTCAGATTCTTAGGTAGTAAAACAGAGTTGCTGCTTGACACTTATGATGATTAACCTTTTATATGTTATGGTTTTATTATGCTGTTTGTGGATGAAAACTGCAATTTGATTTAGAAGTTGAAAAATTGGCACAAACTTTTGATGTTATTTTTAATTAAAATATCCTAAGTGAAGTGGATTCTTAGGCTCAAAAAGCTAGTTTGTCATAACATTTCTTGAATTTTAAAATAGTTCACTCGACACAGAAATTTATTTCTCATAATAAACTGAACTATAGTAATGGACTGTGTCCAGTCATTGTGTCATTCAAGAGTCTAGAGCTACCAGATCCTTAAAATCACACACTGCATCATCATTCATAGACTGAAAAAGAGACTTTTCTAATTTCAGAGCTTACAATCTGCTCTTCAAATTCTAAATTTACTCATTTAATTTATTACATCTAAAGAAAATTTTTTCTGCTCCCCCACAAAAGCCTACAAATACAAAAAGTGGGCTCAGCCATGCAACAAACTTCAGTCCCAGGTAATTAGCCAGGGACTTCCAACTCCGTCATGATCTGACATTCTTAAAACTGAAGCAGCAAACAAAGCTGTTCTAATATTACATTTAAAAAATTCACTTAGAATTATTTGACTAGATTATAGTGTACTTATGCATAAAGTCCCTTAAGTTTTCATAATGAAACTTTACTTATATCTAAGTAAAGGCCTTTCTGAAAATACTTTAAATAATGAAAGATATATATTTATTTATTTATTTGAAGAAAGAAAACACTTATTTCAATTTACTGTGTCCATCAGTGATGATCCTAAGACTCAGGCAAGAACCTACAGTACTGAAGCTGGAGTTGAGGAATGATTCAATTTAGTTTAAGAAAATGAGATGACTCAGCAGACTTTCAAAGGCGTAAGAGAGAAGTGCAACATACAGTCCCCTTGAAAACAAGGGGAATGTCAGGACTGCTTTAGGCTTTTGAAAAATCTCATCCTTTTTCTAAAAGGGGGCAAATATAATGCAGTGTTGTTAATCAGACAATCTTGTTAGTTTCCCTGGAATCTCCCAGCCTAAGTCAGAATGCCTCTGAATTGAAGCACAATTTCATCACTACAAAACTCTCTTAAATTGCCTCAATAGAGGTAGAAAGACCAAAGTCTTGGAACACGCAAGAAGAAAAAGCAGTTTCAACCATATCATACAGTGGATAGTTAAACCTGACATACAACAAGAGATGCCTTCCTCTCAGATGCCATCATACTGCAGAAGCATGAACACCAAGAAAAGGAATCCTCCTAGAAGTTCATTCTAGGCCCCATGTGCTCCCTTCTCTGTGCAATGCATAAAGGAAAAAAATCATGGGAAAAATCACACAGGAGAGAGATATCACTAGCAATAACCAGAGACAGAAGATCCCATTACTCAAACTGTTTACTTCCCCTGTTCAGTTGCCTCTGTTTCCTGCACACACCTGTTCACAGGCTAGCTGATCATGTGTTAAGAAAAAATATTGCCAAGAACAGCAAGGAGCCAAGGAGAAGTCATCACACAAAATGTAGTTCCCTTCCTCTTCAACTTACATTCATGGAGAATACAGAGATGACTTTAGTTTGCTTATAAAAATCAGACTATTGTCTATCCTATCACCAGCCACTTCATATCTCAGAATGCACAAGACTTGAAGTTATTGAATTATTTTCCTGCAGTATACGCTTCCATACTGGGAAAGAACATAGATAATCAAATACTTGTTAATTAATACATCATCCCTCCAAACGCATTAGCCACCTTGGAATCACAGAAACAAAACACAGAAATTTGTAAGAGATCCAGGTTGCACAGCAGTGTGCAGGTGAAAGACCCAGGCTTCACATCTATTTGAGATCACTCACGTGACAAAGTAATCAGGTCTCTCCCCATGCTCTCATGTAAGGTCCATAACTACCCAGCAGGACAAAGATGAAAAGAGAATAGTATTCTACAGCTAGTCATTATGTAACAAACTTCTGTAGCAAATCAAAACACCCAACCTCATATTTATACAGGTTATAAACAGGAAAGTTCTCTTGAGTACCTTTTTCTGTTAAAGAAGATAAAAACATTTATGCAACTACTACAGATGTCTTTTTTCCAGCAAAATCAGCAGAATCCAGAATGCTTTGTCTGACACTGAGTTAGCAACTATTAAATATTAAACCACACACAGTCCCTCCTTTCCAGCCACATTCTGGTGATATGAAAGCATAGCTTGGACCCAGAAAAGCAGAAAATGCATATGTGAGGATGAAATGAGTTCCTTACATTACTTCACAGTAGAATTATTAGAGTTCACCATACATACTACTTGGAAACCCACTGGAGAGCTCATTCACAACAGTGTGAGATAAAAATGACTTCAGCTTGTTGAACTAATTATCTTACCTGGTCCAGACAGGGGTAAGCCATTAGACTGTTTCTGAGTAAAAGCCTGGCAGGTTTGATATGACTTTTGCAAGAATAATGAATGTCCATTGGGCCCTGTCTAGCCTTAGTTCAGAGGTTTACATAGTCACAAATCAAGGGGCAGAAGGTAAGATCAAAATCAGTTGTTTTCCACTGTTTAACACCTGAAAAATAGGGCGCTTAAATGTAGCGAACATCCTAAAAAAAGTCTCACATCCCTATTCCTTAAACATACCTTTTGCACCTCAGTTTATCTGTTCAATCACTAACTGAACCAGCTAATACACTTGCATGTTTAGGTACACCAATCATTCACTCATATTTACATCATTGTTATATTAATAGGGACATTAAAGTCACCTTTATCAGATCTTGATCTTACAGGTATCTTATCAAGTATTCTGTTGCAGGAACAGTTTAATGAATCACAAACATCTTATTTTTGCTTTCCTTTGCAATCCACAAAACAGTAACAGTATACCCTTTCTAAATAACACTTAGAAAGAAACTGTTACAGAAACTAAGAGTTTCTATATATCAGCATGCACACGCTATAGGTTATTGATAATCATTTAAGCTTTCCAGGACTATTTTTTCTCTGCTTGCATTGCTGCATACCTAAAAAAAACACAAGTTCAGCACAGGCCTGAGTACTTAGGCATTCAAGAATGCACTGCTACTGTACCATAGTGAAGTGTCACAGTCTTTATTCTGGCCTCCAATTGTCTGCACAAAAACACAGGAAGAGTAGCATATAAGACAAATTATGAGGTAAACTTAGCTGATTACACCCTCTGAAATACAATCCCATTCAACTGTAAACTTGAGAGACTTAAAGATCTAGAAGTTGACTGTTACATGGGCTATTTTACTATCTAATTATATGTTTAAACTTTTGAATTAGCTTTGCTGTACTACATTTTTTTGAATAAATTTAAGAAGGGCGTTATTTTCCCTTATCAATTCAATTCCTTAACCAGTTCAACAGAATACAATAAGAGACAGATCCTACCATGAGAATAGTAGGATTTATCCCCACCATCTCTTGCTGTCGTGTCTTCGTTTATAACCTTCAGTAAGTCCTTCCAGAGCTGTTCTTTCCCTCTTGCACGAAGTACTGGTGGTGCATGTCCTTGCACCAAGCCCAGTATCCCAGGACAGGAAGAATATGCCAGAATAGGAAGTATACTTCACCTGCCCAGTAGCCCTCTGGGGCAGTTTCCTGAGCTATCCCTAAAGTCACTTAGACAGGCATGTGGCAACTCAGGCTGAGCATGAAAAATGGCTCAATTGCAGGAGAGAGTCAGAAGGCCCCGAACACCCCACCTGTCCTGTGACTTCATTTGTGAGGTGAACAACAAAAATTTATTACAAAACTCTGTGCTTTGACCTTCCTTTTATGACAAAGCTGAATAAAGTATCTTTTTCTGCTGAAAAACAAGCTTAGTAAATGCAGCAGAGTTCCTGTGCGTTCATGGTAGCCGTCAGTAGGGACTTCTCTGGCTATTCCCAAAGTCACAGAGACAGGCATGGGGCAACTTGGGTCCAACATGAAAAGGGAGGAGTGGGAGAAAGTTACAAGGTCCTTTGCAAGGTAATACAACATTTTCTATGTTTTCCAGAATATAACAACAAAATATTCTTGACCTGATAGCACTATCAACCTAATGAATAAACTATATGCTTGTTTTGTAAGGCAGTTCTTTTAAATTCCTATTGTATTATACGTGTACATAAAGACAAGCCTACTACAAAACTTGTTGTTGAGATCCCCATCAGTTAAAAAGCATTAGGGACGCTACTGTATGGTACTGTGGCAAATCACAGAGATTGACCAGCGTAGACATAAACTAGTGAGAGAGGACCTGAGGGTGCTGTAGTCCTTCCACTAACAACAACTAGTGTGGCACAGCTCCTCCCATGTTGTTTAACTGGGTTGCAGCTGTGCAGCCTCCTGGTGTCAGACAGGGATTGCACTGACCCTTCGTTGTATAATCAATAGGCACAGGTTATTAATACTTACCTTGTGGTGACATTCAGAATTCATCTAAACTGGGATTGATAATACTACATACTGTAAAAGCATAAAATACTGTCAAAGTATTTAGAGTGTTTTCCCCCAATAGCATACAAGCTAAACACAATAAAAGGAGGGTATAACAAGACGACAGCTAGAACAGGATCTGGGATGAAACGTAATGGCAAAATAGAAGAATATGCCCAATTCTTGGCCAAGCTGGGAGCAGTATTCAAAACCAACTCTTGTTACCAAGTTAAAGTATTTCTCTAGATAGCGTGGAAGGGAAATTTTGAAGAGGCATATGAGGGAGAATGTGGCAGTGAAGTTCCGGATTTTGAGTGGGACTTTTTCCACCCGTAAGTGCAAAAAACTAGCATGGAAGAATGTATGTACAATATTCTGCAAATAAAATGTTTGGCAACAGCACAGTAACAAGAGTTCAGACTACATACTTCCATTTAGAAAGAAAATTCTCCAAAAAAATAGCAGTGCACAAATACATTTAAAAGCAATGCAATTTCAGGTTGTTTTAATAAAACCCTAAATAACAGGAAAGCTAAAGAACCCAGTACGTTCTAGAATAACTATATATTTTTTTGTCCTTTCAGTCACACCACTTCTCAACTCTTCCTGTAGCGGGAAATTTGTTGAGGTAAAGACTTTTATTTAGACCTCCCCATTTAATCAGCTTAAAGAAATATTTACATGACAATACATCCTGACATATGCCTGTTGTGATAAAATACCTTGTAGTTTAAGTTTACTTACCTCAGTCTTTAATTGGCACGAAATCCTAATTTATTAGAATCATTAAAGTTGAAAGTTTTTTTCCATTTTGTTTTCATTTTGCTATGACACATCCAATGGCTATTAATTATTTTTGAGAGTTTATGTTATATCCATAAGGACAAAAAGAACCACACAGTATACATGTACATGAAGACTCTCAAGCACTGCAGATAATATTACAGTCTAATATGCACACATTTTGCAGTTTATACTCCATTTAAGAAAGAAATCTAATCCCAGGCTTATTGTAGTCAGTGGAAAAACTGGTATCAATTGGCCAAGGACTTTCAGCCAAAATATTTTAGCCCTTCAAACCTTAGCAATCAAAGATGCTTGCACAGACAGAAATCTTGCATTCATGGCTTTTATTTCTCTTAATATGCAGTGAAAAGAATCTACATGTCTAAATATATGATCACACTTTCAATTTCGCTGCACTATCCCAAAGCAATTTTTTTTCCCTCAAAACAAAGGAAACCCTGGCCAATGCAGAGCGCTATATCTTAGGGTAGGGAGACATGGCTGGGCACATGTATCCAAGACAAGCCAATATCCATCTTATTGCATACTGTTGGGTGGTTAATGTTGTGCTACAGATTCCTCAAGAAAAGGCAAATGATTAGTATAGCCTGGGTCATCTGAAACATTACACTGTCAAATGGGCCTTGCTGGTGCTCTGATTTGGGGAAGAAAGTGTTTCCAGTGTATAGCCATAACATTATTTTCTTCATACTTCCTTTTTAATTGATTTTGATCTTGTCTTGGAAAAAAAAAAGCATTTCCATTCTAAAGGAGTGAAATATTTTGGCAAAGAACTTCAGACTACTAGTACATTACAGGCATTATACATATAAGTGTCCTTGCTTTACTAACCACACTTGCTGTTTCTATGTCATTTTCCATTGATACTTTTATTCCAAGTGGCAAGGCTTGTGTATGGCTTCATGTCAGTCTCAGTTAACAGTCTATCAGAAGCTAGTTCTTATTTATTTCCTTGTTCAGTTGCTACTGTCTTGAAGCATGTAATAAGTCTATTAAACTTGTTAATTATGTCTAAACAATTTATAGAGCACCTACTTTGAAAAATATCTATAAGACTAGAACAAATTGACCTCATCATGAGATATAGACGCTTCATTTTTCAGTAGCTGCCACATTTCACTTCTTCGAGACCCTAAAACATTGTCTGTCACTGGTTAGAATCAATCCTATCATTAAGACAATAGAGTTCAAGTACCTTTACAGATAACTGAAAATCTGAACTGCATTAAAGATATCCAAGTCAAACTTGTAAAAGGATGATATTGTGAAATAGAGTCAATGAATTTTCACTTATATTTTATATTCAAAGTTATAGATGCACTTTTGAATGGATTATGTATGCGAGTTTTTTACTACTTCGTTTTTTAGTTACAGGGGATGAATATCCAATTAAATCTTCATGCAGCTGGACTATATACTTTCATACAAATCTCCCACTTCCAGAAAAAAACATGCAGATTTTAATTTGATTTGGGATATAGATCAAGACCAAAGTAGGTCTCTTTTCTGTTGATACTTCAGAAAATTACACCTTCGTCTTCCTGTCCTCCGTCAAAGCAACTGGGATGCACAGATATCAGTATAGTCACTTTTTCCATTTTCAAGTATAAGATATATAAATACGTTAGGTTAAACTCCCTTACAAAGATCACCTGTTCTTGTTCTTATTTCAGACACATTGCTTCCTAAGGTATAAGACACATAGGGAATGAGACGATGTTCTGCAATTTATTCATTGTTATTTGCTTTGCTAGTTAAGCTTTGCTCACTGCTTAGCAACACATCATTTCATTTCATATCAACCCGCTGGCATCACCCTAAGCCTCTTCTATCTTTATGGTCATTCTAGAATTCTGAAGTAAATCAATGACAATCCTACCAGTGATATCCACTGTTATTTGCATGGTCTAAGAGAATGATCCCATATCTTTAATTATAGATTACATAGTATTTTTTATCTTGTTCTGGTTAAATATATATAGCCAAGCTGATGAATTATTTTAAAGCCATATCTGAACCTGTAAAATATCGAAATACAAAAACAGAGGGTATCTTAACCCTTATTTTTAATAGCTAACTCTTAAAGGATCAGAAAAAAAATTCCTAGAGAGGTTGTCTCAAAACAACTTCTCAGAGTAGCCTAACATTGCTGTCTCTTGAGGATCAGATAACAATTAGATGGACTGCAGTTCAAATCAATCATGGTAATTCCTATGTTTATATCCACAAGTAATACCATTGGAGTGAACGCTATCATTGGTAACGGGTTATGCTTTAGTGTTTTGATGTCTAGATTTGCAAGATGTCCAGATTTGCAAGAGCCCAGCCCAGAGTAAGCATATCTGATTTAGGGTTTGGCAAACATAGTAGGTGAAATGGTATCTTTCTGTAACAGTAATTATCCTGTCTGTGGATCCTGGAGCTCACTGAATAACCATTTAGAAATCTAAAACTTTCACATTATGAGTGTATGCAAAGCCCAACAAGTTGCCTTGGAGAGAGACATACAACGAGGACAAGGCGTTTTCCTCATTCAGAAATAAACTGAAATCACATTTCTGTGTTTCAGACTTAATAGCACTTTGCAGCTCAGTGTTATTGCCACATTATTTCAAATTATACAGAGTTTATCTAGCTCCTGCTCAACATTATGCATCATGTATGTCACAAAGACTTCTGCAGTATTTTGAAATTTCTTTTTCAAGGCACATTCCAATTCATGCTTAAAAAAAAAATCTGCCTTTGAATTCTACTGAGTATCTAAGCAAGTGACCTTTTCACAATTTTAAATATATTGTGGGTGCTTACAGGCTTCTTAGTAGAGCAGCCAGAGCAGACTATGGTTTAGTCATAGGAAAATAGCACAGATTTCTTTTCTGCTGCCTTCCCTCTATATCCCCCAAGAGGTTTACCTGGGCGGAAAAAGGAAGGTAAAAAGCATAGTACATAGACTTTTCTATCAAACTTCCGTATTAATTTTTCCATTTCTCTATGAACAGCACTCAAGAATAGGAGTGCTGTGTGCAGTTTGAAATAACTGGTTGTCAAACTACAATATTCATTGCTGCGACAGTAGAAAAGGCTAAATTAAGGCTTCTATAAAATGCCTTAGTTGAACAAATCTATAGCTATGATACAGATGATAAATTCAGTGCAAAACTAATGGGTTTTATACAAGGGAATGAATTAAATGATTAGAAAGGGAGGGGGAAAATGAACTGTAAGAACAGTCAGTCAATGTAAAGAAATCATCCAAACATGTCAGTGTGGATCATTACATAATGTTCTCTGAGGGTAATTGTTATGAGAAAACTTAACCGTTTCTGTTCAGGGACACAGCTTTCACCAAGGCTACTCTGTTAAATCCCAACAGCACTGGTTAAAACTGGTTTCTCTCATACATGTGTGCATACACATGTACGTGCATGCATTTGTTTTGTGTGCGTTTGAACCAATGTGTTTATATTTAAAACAACGAAAAAGTCCAGAATGCTGTAACATCAGGATTACAATCTTCTTTTGGATATGCGTCTTTTTGCACATGCATAGGCTAAGAAACTAAGCAAAGGAAAGGAGCTAACACTGTGAATTTCAGTGTTGCCTTGTTTAAAACAACTGTTTATCTGGAGAGGAAGAAAAAAAGGGTACCTTTTTGAGCCAAATTCCTAGTACATAGCACATCTGGAGATGGGACAGACCACATCAATACGTTACTCCATCCTTTCCATTCCTGTGATTCTGAACTGGTACTGGGCTGGGCTATTTTAAACTACATCAGTAGAAAACAGCATGTAGGGACTTGCTGTTCATGCAAAGATGATCAACCATATTCCATTTTCCTGACCCTAAAATCTACTTGACATAATAGAGCTGTCCTTTCTGTGTCCTGTAGCAGGAACAGCTGAATTTGCTGGCCAAAGAATCTCTAAACCAGGGAAATACTCAAACAACAATTAAATCCCTTTACTCATAGGTCAGCAAAAAGAATACCCAAGATCTGGCCTTTTTATTTTAGATATTTAAGATATAGTATAAAGAGAGGAAAATATTCAATTTGAAGGAATTTTCTTGGCATTCTTCTTTAGCACTTACATGGTTCTAGGCAAGAGTAATTTCAGACTGTCACTAGGTTGTCTGAATTTTTGGTTTGGTTATGTCAGATAAAGTTGCTTTATTTGCCTACCTACAAAACAAAACAATACAGCAATTACAAGATTGCCTAGCTAGCACTCACCTCTTAAAAAAACATGCTGAGGGTACAGTCAGTTTGTGTGTTAATGTTTCAGCTCATGATGCACTTAAATGAGAGTATGAGAAAGGTATAAAGATACCATAAATCTTGACACTTCTTAAACTTATTTTCAACACAAGAAAAACCTAGTTTTCTTCCTAGTGCTAGCTCTTCTGACTTGCTTGAAGCTTTCATTCCCTTTGCTATATCATTTCTATTCTTCAATGCCTTTCTTGTACTATTTATTCCCTTATCAGTTTTCACAGACCTCAACATCAGACATGAATTCGGCCCACTGCAATGTAATGCTTCATCTGGCATTCTCACATACATACTCGTAGACTTCCATAGCAATCTCTTCGAGTTTGTGTATTTTACCCTGTTTTGTATTTTTTTTATTTACTAAATTGATTCAGAATGTTTTGTTTACATTTCCATATTTTATCCCTATTATTCTGTTTTTGCCAAAATGTCTTTTTTCCTAATTGTCCTGTCATGCTAATGCCAAAGTTCAGATAGGCATATGAATACCTCAGAACATCATAACTACCAAAACCAGAATTCGGGCAAGTTACATTGCATTTGCTTTGTGAAACCCCTTTGTCATTTCACCTGCAGGAGCTTTGAAAGAAAGGCAAACAGCTTTCCCAGACTCTTCAGAAAAGGCTGGATTAAAAAAGGTGGAGGGGTTCTATGTAATTTACTAATATTTCATTCTTCGAGGAACAGATGAATGACTTGCACACAAACAAATTGGGAAAAATGTTCCTCTGTGCTACAAATATTGCTTTGTATTCCTAATTTTTGTATTGGTGCCCAAAAGTTGTATAGATCCTATCATACAGCATAAAAACAGGTTTGACTTTTAGCTTGAAACCACTTGGAAAAATCCTTTTTGTCATTTACAAATTTATCATCACTCCTTTTAAATTTAAACACAAACTCCTTTTCCCCCAACTGTTTCTAGAACTGTCATTCTGGCATTGGCCAGCTTGTCTCTTTGGGCTTCCTATAGAAAATTTAGAACATGTTTGTAGTTTCTCTTTTAGCGCATCAGTACCCAGTATGTTGTCAGTCCTTCTGAGTCTCTTTCCCTCCTATGTGTGATCTTTATCTATCCACAGCTAGTACTGCAGACGTGCAGTGCAGCTGGCTATCAGGGGAAAGACAAAAAGGTAACAGATGAGAAACCTAAGTAAATGGGGAAAAAAAGTCATTGGCACTTGAGAGAGGGAAGGCAGGAGTAGATGAGGTGACTGTGGCAGAGATAACAGAAATGAAGGAGAAGAAATAGATGGCCTGGGTTGAAAGAATGACCTACAAGCTCAGGAACAAATGTGGTGCCAAATCAGGCAACAGAAAGACCCTCTGCCAGAGAACAACATGCAAATAGTCACAGATCATATGCTACATCTTAGGGAAACTCCGCAAGCAAGAAAATAAAGACCAAGAAGGTAGAACAAATCTTTGGTACAGATCCTCATATTTGGACAGCTAACTCTCACCAGAATCAATAAAACTTAGACTCCCTAAAATCTTTGGGGATCCTGGTCTTCTGCCCAAATATGCAGAACTTGAAAATTAGTCTGGGAAATTGAAGCTTAACTATTTTTAGTTTTCCAGACTGCTTCTGGAAACACACAAATAATGATTTAGCATTTAGCAAGAACAAAGGGGTGGGGGCAGTGCATGACCTGTTCAGGGGAAGAGAAATTTTCTGTTGGTAGCAGACCTGTTTCAGGATGTTCTCCTCCTATTCCAGTGCTTCTTTTGCATGCTTTGTTAGAGGTCTCCAACCTCAACTCCTAACCTAAAACCAAGAATGACTATATATATGTTCTTCCTCCTTTCACACCCAAGGCTCTGGGTAGTCATCTTTCTAGGCAATGGGAAGAAAAAGTGGTCTCTCCTTAATTGCTGTAGATGCTCTCTACCCATTTTGGGACAAGCTATTAAGTACTAATTAAATACCAAGTTCAAGATGAAAGAAAATTAAAATTGAACATTTGTTAAAATAAGTCATTCTATAATTTAAATAGAGCTCCTCAATAGTGCTTAGGAACATACAATAAAGACCATGTACGGGTAGGTGTAATTGGATGCAGTTGCCTTAGGAACAGATGTTCAGCATATAAAAGAGGAAGGGTGCTTAAAAGGCAAACTGGTGGGTGAAACCCTGGTGGGTGAAACCCTGGCTTGACTGAAGTTAATGACAAAAGTGCCATGAACTTGGATGGAGCCAGGGTTTCATCACAACAGCTTTTCTATTTCTCTCATATTTGTAGTATTAGTAGGAGTGTGCAGAGCTGAGGAGTATATTACCTTGAGCCAGAAATGCCCTACTAGAGGAGTTCTTCCCTGTTTCCTTTGTGCAATAATTCCGTCAAGAAACAAAAAGTACTTAGGTAATCCTAAGAGAGTCTAGGTTTATTCTCTGGAGATTCTGACATCATTCCCACTTCCAATGTATTTTTATTATGTAGACAAGCAATATTGTTCTTCTAAAGAAGTATTACTGTAGGATGTAAAAGAATTTGACATGCAGAAAGAAAACAGTCTGATATATAAGTGTTATTTTAAAATAACATCAATATCAAAGATTCCTATCAAGATGCCATGCAAAAATCTTTCCATATTCTGTTATTTCTAGGAATAAACACCTAACATTGTTTGACAGAACTATTTCCAGTGAGATTCAGTTTCTACTATGCACATACCAGAAACAGAAGGTCCAAAGCATTGCTCCCTGTACAAGAGTCAAGACCTGTTTGTTGTCCATGCATTTCTACACTGGGAATATACTTGTTCACATTTCTATGATTTATTGCCCATTTTTGTTTCTA
Source organism: Apteryx mantelli (assembly GCF_036417845.1). Lineage (NCBI taxonomy): Eukaryota > Metazoa > Chordata > Aves > Apterygiformes > Apterygidae > Apteryx > Apteryx mantelli. The sequence continues at coordinate 58,225,144 of NC_089980.1, read as the reverse complement.
TTTGGAGAAATACTATAAAACACAAGGCTCTACTTCTCATTGTTTTTTTCACAGTGTGTAAAATCAGAACATAGAGCATTCTACCTGTCACTATTTGCAAAAGACAAAGAAGCTTCTACAGATATTAAATCATGCATTACTGAGCACAGTGCAAAATCTGAAATAGCAAAGTATACTGTATTTTATTCCTGCCTTTGATACAAGAAAAGCAGATAAAGAAGCTATTTATTACATGAGCAATGCAATTAGGAAAGGACTTCTGAGTGACTATTTTGCAATAAAACTGAGACCAAGATTGCAAATTTCCTTTTCCAATTAAAGTTAGGAATTTTGACGCCATTTTTAGTCTTCTGGGACAACCTTTACGAAGTTCTTCCAAAGACTGGGAAATAATTTACAAGCAGTAATAAGAGGTCAAATTCTATGCTGCACCTCTAAGAGGATCATCATAATTCCTTCTAGCCAACTGCAGGAATACAGCGATTTAAGAGATGTCCTTGCATCCTCCTCAAACATTCTCCCAGGATAACTTGGAAAGCCTGAGAAACTGTCCAGGAATCAGATAGCCTCCTGAAAACCCTGAAGCTGTGCATACTGTAGCCCTACAGCACCATGTTAACTTAGGTTTCATTCCAACTCCTGTACTCTCCCAGAGTAGGAAAAGGAATCTTTTGCAAAAAGGCCCACAGAATACCCTTGTCGTGTATGCAAGAAATAGTTAAATGCAAGTCCTGTGCAATAAAGTCCCCTAGTCACAACATGTGCCCATAGAAGTGTCAGGAAGCCAACCCTTGCAGAAAGAAAGCTTTTTCTGCGTTTTCCTCATTCCTCTTGCTCAGCTTGAAAGTGATCCAAACTCCTAACTTTGATTAAAGACATTTTCTGGGGCTCTACTAAGTTTAGAATTTTTTTCTTGTTTGCCTTCATACTTTTACATTATTTTGTAATTTCTTCTCTTTGACTAGCCTTTCAAAATAAATCCTTTATTTTTACATATTCCTACGTATTCCTTTACATTAATAAACTTCTTGTTTCTGAAAGGAAGAAAGATTCACAACTGAGAAGTTATCAAGCCAGGGGGATGCTGTAAAACTAAATGCTATACAGAAGGATGATACAGCAAAAGACAATTTCAGCAGAAATATAGGGAACCAACCCATTCGCTGTTATTACTGTTATCAATTACTGTTCCATGGAAAGCACTACTCAAAAAACACAAGTGGTAACTAGTGTCTAAATAAGTTGAAAAATTAAAACATGATTACCAAACAGCTATGGATTCAAACGCTAACTTGCCCAAACAAATATTAATATAAATGGCTGTATATTTTAAGAAGTCAGTCCCAAAGCTTTCAAAAGACATTACATGAAATGAGCAGGAGAGCCACAGAGTCATAAAGCTGTGAAGACTCATCTCCTGTTTCACGATGGAAACACTGGATGGCTGATCTTAACTCTGGCACTGAATATTTCAGCTAGGGCAAAAATTTGCAAGCAGCTCATCCCTGCTGAATGCCTGAAAAACTGTATGGTCTGAATGCAAGTTACTGCTTGGAAAAGGAGAGCAAACTCCAGGGTTTCAGAACATGTTCATGAAAAGACTTGTCATCACACAAGCACAGGATCTCTGAAGGGGCATGTCATCAGTTCACTTTGCACCTGAGCACAAGCCCATGCTCTGTTCACACAACTGCATGGATCTGGCCCAGCTAAAACAAGGTACCCCGGACAAGGTAGAGCATGCAGGCTTCCCCAGGACTAATGAACAGCACCACTGCCAGAGAGTGCATGAGTCAAATGGCTTGGCCTGATCCCGCATACACAGAAAGTGGAAAGCATGTTCAACTTTTGCCCTACTTTGGCACACTTAATTAGTGTGAAGAAGACATAATGACAGTAAGCATCAAATACACGCTACTTGCAGTGTAAAAACCAAACAATAAATCCCTTAGGTTTATCACTATCAGATCAGCTCTATTAACTATTATTTATGTTGCAGTGGGATTGGTAGGGCTTTGCACCACTGTTCAAAACTGAAAATTTAGTTGCTCCCTTTACAAGTTAAATGGTTCATGAAGCAAACAGTTCTCTGGACCCTGGTCTTACATGCAGTTACAGCATCTCTTTTCTTCCACAGATGTACTGAGGAATAAAATAGCATGCACCAAGTGAAGATAAACACAGAATCAACAATATTCAAGGAAGCAGGTTCTACATGAATATACATCCCATGAAGGCTGGCTATTTCCAAGGTAGGTACCATGCTCTGCAGATACATTTCTTAGATAAACTTCTTCCTCAAAACAGAAGTGTTCACTGTATTACTGTTCTCAGAGCAGTTGCATTCATTAGCATGGTGGAAAGCCTATGGCTTCAGCTACCAAAACAAAGAGAGGATCAAAACTAGATCCTCAGATGCTCTAGAGAAGGACACTAAGTCAAAGGGGTAAAGTTGCCTTTATGTAATTTCTCCATCCCTCTCCTTATCCTGAGGCTCATCCAACCTCAAGTAAATGGCAGCTTCTGATTTATGGCAGGAATAAGAAACTCAAACACCTTATTACATTAATGAGAGATTAGGGAACAGCAACTCCCCTTGAACACAGTCCTGACATGAGCCAGAATCTGGTTAAAATAGCTATTAGGCTGATTAGCATCACTGGACTGGCTGATGTACTATGCAACTTCGAGAGGGACCAACATCTGGGACCAAGAGTCTTTGTCCTTTTGTGGCTTTGTGTTTCAATAATACTCCAGTTGCACAACACTATCTCATACTACAGTAGATCATCACTGACTTTGCGGCCACATTCCTTGCCTTTATCTTATGCAATTACAGAATCACAGAATGGTTGAGGTTGGAAGGGACCTCTGGAGATCACCTAAGTCCAACCCCCCTGCTCAAGCAGGGTCACCCAGAGCACATTGTACAGGATCGCGTCCAGGCGTGTTTTGAATATCTCCAGAGAAGGAGACTCCACAACCTCTCGGGGCAACCTGTTCCAGTGCTCCGACACCCTCACAGTGAAGAAGCTTTTTCTCATGTTTAGATGGAATTTCCTGTGTTTCAGTTTGTGCCCGTTGCCTCACGTCCTGTCGCTAGGCACCACTGAAAAGAGTCTGGCCCCATCCTCTCGACACCCTCCCTTAAGATATTTGTATACATTGATAAGATCTCCTCTCAGCCTTCTCTTCTCCAGGCTAAACAGGCCCAGCTCTCTCAGCTTTTCCTCATAAGAGAGATGCTCCAGTCCCCTAATCATCTTTGTAGCCCTCCGCTGGACTTGCTCCAGTAGTGCCACATCCCTCTTGTACTGGGGAGCCCAGAACTGGACGCAGTACTCCAGATGTGGCCTCACCAGGGCTGAGGAGAGGGGGAGAATCACCTCCCTCGACCTGCTGGCAACACTCTTCCTGATGCACCCCAGGATGCCATTGGCCTTCTTGGCCACAAGGGCGCATTGCTGCCTCATGGTTAACTTGGTGTCCACCAGCACTCCCAGGTCCTTCTCCGCAGAGCTGCTTTCCAGCAGGTCAACCCCCAACCTCTACTGCTGCATGGGGTTATTCCTCCCCAGGTGCAGGACCCTACACTTGCCTTTGTTGAACTTCATGAGGTTCCTCTCCGCTCAGCTCTCCAGCCTGTCCAGTTCTCTCCGAATGGCAGCACAGCCCTCTGGCGTATCCGCCACTCCTCCCAGTTTTGTATTGTCAGCAAACTTGCTGAGGGTGCACTCTGTGTCTTCATCCAGGTCATTGATGAAGAAGTTGAACAAGACTGGACCCAGTACTGACCCCTGGGGGACACTGCTAGCAGTTAATAGCTTGTTAAACAAATCACTGATTTGCATGTCAAATATATACTATACTGTACACTCTGAAATGGTTACAGAAATTTTCCCTAATGAAGAAAGAGCCCCTCTGTAAAGACAGATACAATTTCATAAACTTGATGCAAGTTTGTGCATAATTCTTAATACTTCCCAAATCCTGTTTTGTTTAGTAAATGAATTTGCTCCCTGATTATTATTCCATATCAATATAGAGTAGTTTGTGTTTTCAGGAACAATCCATTATTATCAATTCAACACATTGATTACTGAGTGCATTCACATTTCTATTAAAAAAAATACAGTTCACCACTGGAAGGAGTCTCCAATGGCAATTAATATTCTCTCTCAAAACTGCTAACATGGGCCCCAATTTTACAAACATTTACACATATGATTAGCTTTACTAGCAGGTTTTCATGATGGAGACCTCAGTGGTATGTTCTACTAACATAACAAGATTTGACGGTAACATTTATGTTAAGGGGTATAAAAATGAACGCTGGAAGCCAACAGCCCCCAGTTGCTGTGGACTGTTCTATATAAATGGCATACTACATATGACATGTAATTAATGCTGCACGGAAGCAAAGTTGAAAGCAACCAGTTAATTTGTTTAAACAACAAACAAACAAAGAAATGCTCCTTTTGTGGATGGTAATTTTTAGTTTCTTCACCCTGAAGACAAGATAGTAAATAAAATGTTTACCCAGAAGCCTAGTTAAAAGTGGTGGTAAGTTAACACTACACAATTAAAATTGTTTAGTAAACAAGTTATTATATGTTCCCTAAACATTTACAATTTACTAAACATTTACTAAACAATTTGAAATGTTTAGTAAAATGGCTTTAATTCAAATTTTTTGCTTTGAGAACAAACAATTTAAAATTTAAAATTTGTGATTAATGAAGATAAATATTGTAACAAGAAGCAGTTTCCTGCTTAGCATAGGCTAAAAAATATTTTGCTGACTTTGAGGGGAAAAAACCCCCAAAGAATCCTTATGTCTTTTCTCTATTGGAATTGTCTTGAACAAGAAACTTCTGAAAGGCTCCATTTCTCTCTCCCTTTTTCTTGTCATTCATGTCATATTTTTGCAGCTGTTCAGTATTCATCACCCATACTTCTTTGCTCTGTCTCACATGGCCAGATTGAGCTATGCCATATTCATTCTCAATTGCAAGACCATCCGAATAATTAAAGTCCACTGGGGCAACGGGTTCCCTTGCCAAGGAGAAATACCTCCTGGCACATCCACTGCAGGCTTATGATTAAGTCTCTGAAATATTTTAAGAGGATTGTCTTTGGAGACAGTTATTCTCAGTGATAATGAGTACTAAAAATATGGGGAAATGGCTTTAAGAGTTTGAATGTGAACTGTCATGTGGATATAAATCAGTAATATTCCTGGTTGGCATACCACCACACCTAGGCTCAGCATGTGGCAGGGGACTACAGCTGACAGTTGAACGGCACAATATTTTTAAAGCTACAGTGTAATTGCTTACCATTGTTTTCTTTCACTTGTAGGAGTGACCACGCTTTCCTCAATTAATGTTTATGCTAGCAAGAAAAGCTATGTTAGTGCTGCCAATGAAGTGCATTAGAAAAAATAAATCAGGTCTCAAACACGATAAAGCTGGCTTAAAACAATGAAATAAAATGCAGATTTTTACTTCTCTTCTAAGCTTCTGGCTTTTTTTTGACCTATGGATTGACCTTAAAGTAGCTATCCAAGTTTTTCTCCCAGAACAAGACATCTAGAGATTACTTTGTATTTTCGCCTGAAAACTGAGACTCTCACATAATCACTCAACCTCAGGAACAGCAACATGAATGATATCATCAAGCACTGCATTAGTTATAATAGCATAACCTTTAGTATTTATATATTAGAAAGCAAGCATCAGTTTTACATGAATCAACTACAGCTGTCCTGAAAATGTTTTTCCCCAGACAAAATAATGCTATTCAACTTCTGGCTTCAAACTTCCGGAGATTCCTGCACACCACCTCAAAAAAAAAAAGTTAAGTTCTGGCTCAACTACAAGTATTGCAAAACAGCATTTGCACAAATTTCAAGCATTAGTATTTTTATCCTGATTCATATCCCCACTAGATTTGCTTTTACCGAGTACCAAAGTGACAGCATGCAATGGCATGTGAAAACAGACCATAAGGAGGAACACTTGGGAACAGCTGGAAGCACTGGACCTTAGATGTGTAGATACCAATCTTCATAACACTGCTTATTCTTTTAATTAGATAAAACAAACCCTAAAGTACTATCTTGAAAGCCTATCAAAGTTCAGTAAGTGGGATATTTTCATACTCAGACATTTATGTTTTCTGAGCAAAGTTCAGAAGTTTTGTAAGTCAATGTGTTTCAATATGTTATTAATATTGGTGACAGCACTTAAATTCCACATCCAGGTCAAGACCTACTGTGCTACAAGCTGTATGAGTATTACATTGAGAGTCTGAGCAATAACACTGTGTGGCTTGTTTTGTTATTGTTGAAATACTGATGAAGAAATATTAAAATAGGGAATTAATTTTTAAAGTAAGAGGGAGGAGTGGAACCAGAGTTCTTTAGTGTCGTGGAAACAATCTTTCCCTTTCACCTGAACAACAACATGCCACTTGAAGGACGTCACTGGAACAATTTGGGACTATTCACAAGGTTAAGGTCTCATAGAAATGTATGTTCACAGCTGTGAACCACAGACTGTGCTCTATTTCTACTTAACAGCACCAAAAGGAGTAAAAACTGTGTAAATATTCTCTTCCTGCTGCTTTTGCATGTAGAGCAACATCTGTCTGTACACAAAGCAGGTGTGTGAATGAAAGTGGGATGCCAGGTAGTCTCTTGGGCATCTAAAAGGAGACAGATCCTGATTTGTCCATAAGGAGTTTGTATCTAGGAACACATGCTAAGGATATTAGAGAATCTCTGCTTTAGAAGACTCTAGCCCTAAACAAGGAGTAGAAGTATGCAGGCAATCTGTAGGAAGAGGCAAAGACTGCAAAATGGAGATAGTTGGCTCTGGCACACACATATGTATTTAAAATACTAATCACATAATGACAGACTGTGATATTGAATCATTACAAAATAGATTTAGTTAACACAAAGAAAAATGAATGTCTGGCAAAGGTGCTAGCTGTGCACGTTTCAGGTGGAAGCAAGCATCCTGCCAATTGCTACCATAATTAAAATAGTCTTCTATGCCTGTGAGAAAGACAGCTGAGTTTAGTGACATCTGTATTTCTCAAGTACAGAAAAGCTCCCAGAGACTACATTTTTAAAAAACATCTGAAATCTAATTCCCACTGATACTGGTGAGAACCAGAAGTTCTCCAAGTTAGTTAACCAAACTCCAATTCCAAGAAGTTAACCAAAGTTAAACAGTCAATTAACATATTTCTTATTGATAGAAAACTAAGATTTCACAAATATTGAGCTGTATTATTGACATAGCTGCATCAGATTATGAATCTGTAATCTGACTGCATCTGACACGTGTTTCTTCCCCTCTGCCTTTTTGCATTTGAAAAAAAATCAAATCAGTTGATTCAAAATAGTCCCTATGGGACAGACATGAACATTTGATTTAGACTGGAGAACAGTTAGTCATATAATTAGCTCTCTTGAAAATCAATAGTAAGAATTTCAAAAAAATAAGAAGTGCCAAATTGGATCAGGACACACACCTATCCTCTTTCTGAAGGTGGCTAGATGCTACAGAGGAAGAAGCTCTCAGCAAGAAGATGGTCTGCCTCCCAGCCTGAGAGAGACTAATTTGCATTCTGCAGAATGAAGTTTAATATTCTCTCCAACATTCTTTTCCTAAATATGGTAATTTGAAATCTTGTCACTACTATAAATTACAATCCCTTTGAATTCTTGATCTCAAAAATTGCACGTGGCAATGAGTTTCAGAATCAAATGATGCGTTTTCTCAAAAAATGTTTCTTTTTCTATCTGTTTTTTATTGATGGCTTTTCAGCTTCATTGTCTGTTCATGTTTTTCCTCTCATGATACAGTAAAAAGAAAAGCACTCTATTTGCCTGTACAATACCTGCCAGTACTTTATGTACCTTTGTTCTAACCTCTTTGAGGTAAACAGCCAAAACTCTTCAGTATCTCCTTTTAGACTCTCTCTCTGTATGTATTCTTTCTCCTTACTCATCTCAGAGCCTTCTGTTATCTTTTTTGGGAGGAGACAATCAATATTGCACAATATTTCATTAGGCTGTACCACTAAATTCTTTGAAGGCATCACAACACAAAAATATATTACTCTAGTTCCTGTAGCACCTAAAATCTTGTTTGCAAGTGTAGTCAAAAAGCAGAGGTCTTCACTGAACTGTATATAGTTCCAGCCTATTCCCTTTCATGAGCTGATGTAGTGATATGAAACTTTGTGGGGTGGACCAGTAATTTTAGCATTTTCAGAGAACATGAGAGGCTTGTATTTGTGATACTGAATGTCATTTGTTAACATTTGGGCTATTCACTTGACTGAATCTCTAGAGTAATGTAGAATCCTTTCTTGTCCTGTCCAATCTATATCACTTTGTGTCTTCAGCAAATCTTGATTTCCACCACGACCACCCCCATCTCATTTATAAGTACATTAAATACTGGAGCTGGTCCATAACCTTGAGATATCCCAATCTGTTTTAAATGGTCATTTATTCAACCACAAAGCCAGTCTCCTGGCCAGTTTTGGGGAAATGGCAACACTTTATCTCTGACTTCATGACAATTAACTTCTTTGATAGTTTCCCTCCTACAGCTTTGTTAAAAACTGTCAAAAGCTTTCTGAACACCTCAAACAATTTTATTTAAATAAACAGTCTAAATGAAGTATGTGAGGAAAAAAAAGATAGACCTAGCCCTACACGTGACAGAGTAACAAAAATGTCATTGAGATGGATGAAATTTGATCAGTTCAGACTAGATTACTGATTTATTTCCCAGAAAACAGGTCCATTATTAAAGCACTCCATTAATTATACTCATTATTTATATAGTGCCAACAGCATCTGAATGTCTTACAAACACGCACAATAAGAAGACAAAAAGTACAAGAGTGCAATCTGAACTTAATAGAAATTATTTTTGTTCACAGTTCTTGGGCTAATTAAAGCTAGTAACTGTAAAGTCAAAAGGATTCATATCCCAAAGCTAACTGCACAAGTCCAAATTGCAGGAGTCTTCAAAAAGGTTTCTAAGTAGCTGTTACAAAGCCAGCTTCCCACTTTTGCCAATTTACCCCATTTACATGCATTCAGTCTGCTATTCAGCTGATGTAGATCAACACAGCTCTGCTTCAGCCATACCGTATTACACCAGCAAGAGAGATGGCCCATTTTCTCTGAATGTTGTTTTTACATGTCATTGCCAATTTAAAACCTGGGTTGGTAGACTTCCCATTACCTATTATTTTTAGGCATAGACTTAAGAAACCTCAGACATCCCCCCCAACTCAAGCATGTAAATTTGTTATTCAAACGAGTTACCAGAGAAAACACAACTGGAATAGTAAGCTTAGGCTTGCTTAGACAACTTTTTCAGGCAGTTATAAATTTCAACAAACAGGTTATAATTGAACAGCCAGCATGACATCTATTATTTCAGAAGAATCAGCCACAGTAGCTGAGTGTGACTTCAACTGGACTGTTAGTCACTATGTCAAATAGAAGCACTAATATCCAACCCAATCTGGCATCAGTATATGGTTTGATCCTGAAAACTGACCTGAATAAGCTTTACTCTCAGGAATGGTCCCAATCCAGGCAATGGAATTGCTCTTAGAGAAAGCCCATACTCCCTGTGAGTAAAGGTAGCAAATATCAGATACTTCTGTCATAATCACAGTAAAGAAAAATAAAAGGCTCTAACAGAAAAAGTATTAGAGTATTTATCAGCAAAGTCCTATTATCAGGCAATCATGAACTGCTCTTCCTCATGAAGAAACTGAACAAGTACTGTGTACTGTATTTTCTTATATCTTTCCCTTTCTGATTGCCAGTGTGCTTAGTAATGATAATCCACCAGTAACATATTAGAATGTTTACACTGAATACTTAAAAAAGCACAGCACAGAAACAATCACTTTGTCACAGCCAGTTTTCCCAGCAAAGTAATGAATTCTGTCATAGCATAATCTTTTTTACAACAGAAAACTGCGATGTTATGAACAGCATTAAGACAACCAAAATATCTTCCATGACTTCAGTTAAGGAGCAAATTAATTCTTTAAACTTGTTATTTCATGCAATAGTCTTTGGTGGTGATGAAAAATGGACAAGAGTGTTACATGCAAAAATATTTCTAGTTGATATATTAAAGCCTCTCAAGATATCACCTCCTTTGTAAAACATGTATGTGCTGGAGGAGTATGACTAGGTTTCTCTCCATATTGGTATCATAGGAAGTTTCTTTCTCAGGTGCAGGAAGACGGAAAAAACAGTTGCAGTAGACATAGGAAAGGCATAAAATCCACATTAAGTATAACTACTGTGAAAATCTGACAGACCTTTAGAACAATGGAAAGAGATACTGATAACATTACTTCTAAAAATATATACGTGCATGAAAGCACTGGTACTTTTAAAGAGCTGTCACAAATAAGGTAACCAACATACTTCACTAAGTGTAATATTAAGACGAATATTTGCTCTATTTTTCTTAATAGAATTTAACTATAGTGATTAAGCCTACACTCCCGTTAGCCAAAAACTGCCTAAAGATTAACACGGCATACGTATAAAATCCTCAGCAAAGAATGAAAGCGCTTCCACGGGGGGGTGAGGGCTGTTCCCCACATGCAAGATGACCAAACCTGTGTCTATATTAAAGACTCACGCTGAACCGGGTGCCACGCCGTAGTCTCGCTGTGTGACCCCGGCCCCCTCCACGCCGCCCCTGGCCCCAGCCGGGTTCGCCCCGCACGGAGCCACGCGCCCGGGGACTCACTTTTGCAGCTGGCAGCCCAGGGCTGGTAGCCGTAGTAGCCGGTGATGCGGAGGATCCTCTCCTCGATGGAGGTGAGCCCCACGGACGCGCTGGTGAGGTCTTCCACGGAGCGGGACCACTTCAGGTCCTCTTTGATGGCCTCGTCCACCACCAGGTACTTCAGCTGCCGGAGCTGCGGGCTGATGTCGGACAGCCGCCGCGGGCTGACATCGGGGGAGCGCCGCATGCCGCTGCGAGGGCCGGGAGAGGGGCGTGAGCGGCGCCGGGTGCGGGGCGAGGCGAGGCGAGGCGGCTCGGCTCCCCCAGCGCGGGGCCGCGGCGGGGCTCGGCGGCAGCGTGCGCGGCGCCGCCGCCGCCCTCCGCGGCCCGAGGCGGGGTTGCCGCGGCGGCGGGACCTCCCCCGGCAGGTGAGCGGCCGGGCGCCCCGCGGCAGGAGGCGGCGGCGCCGCAAACTTTCCTCGCCGGCCTCCAGCGCAAGCGACCCCGCGGGTGGGCGGGCGGTGCCGCGCCGCGAGGTGCCCCTTCCCACCCTCCGTCCCTCCGTCCCCGCCGCCGTCCCGCTCTCCCGCCCGGCGCCGCGGCGGTACTCACAGGCTGGCGGCTTTGCCCCGCGCGGAGCCGTTGGGGAACTCCCGAATCCCCATGGGGAGCAGCAGCAGCGATGGCTGGGGGGCGCCCAGACTTCCCGGCGGGGCGAGCCGGCAGCGCTCACCGGCCGGGCAGGACAGGGAGGAAAGGAGGGAGCGCGACGGCGGCTGCAGAGGGTCCGCGGGCTGGCGCTCGCCGCGGAGAAGCAGGGAAATGGCCGGCCCCCCCGCGGAGCGCCGAGTGGCGGCGGCGAGGGCCGGGCAGGGCGCGCCCCGCGCCCGCCGCCGCGCTCTCCACCTCCGCGCGCTCCCGCCGGCCGCCAGCAGGGGGAGCCGCCCGGCCCCACTGCTGCCAACGGCCGCCAACCTCCCGGCCCAACGGCCGCGCCGCGCACCCCCCGCGGAGGGGGGGGCGGGGCGGGGCGGGGCGGGGTACCCTCCCCCTCCCCCTCCCCCTCCCCCTCGGGTGGCCCCGCCGGCTGCTTACGCGGCCTCTTGGCGGCCGTTACCCCAAAGTGGGGCTAACGCAGGCGGTGTTAGCCGGCCCCACCTGCGATACCAGCCCAATGTCCCCGCCTTACTACACCGGCAGCACAGTCCTCGTTTCCCGGTAACTTCGCTGAATGGGCACCGCGGACACCGGTCACTTTTCTCAAGCTAAACGTTTACGCACAACCTCACCTAGGGCACAAATGCAGTCAGTGGAAGTACTCAGTAAACACAGTTATGCCTAAGGTTGCACATATGTCTGCACCCTACACAAATGCTTACATTCATGCACAATAAAAAAATAAAAAAACAGTAATAGTTACTAAGACAAAACCTGAGCACCTATAGGTAGAGATACTTCCAATTATTTAAATAATTTTATGTACATGTGTATGTTTCTCATAGGGAAAAAAAGGAGAAAGTCCAAGGAGAAAAGATCATTCCCTTTCACCAGCACACACGTTCAGTTTATCTGGAGTATTAAAACACTATGGCATTGAATTCAAAAACTAACTGGTATCAATTAAATGCAACGTCTCACTATCAATTAAAGGTAGCATTAAAGGATCACTGTGCCATTATCAGAAATAAAAAGTAAAAACCCCGAGCAGATGAAAGCTGAACAAAATTTTAAATATATATGTACTAAATAATGCAGTACAGTTATTTTATAACCCATGCAACCACTATTTTGAGCCTGTGAAAATGAAAATATTTGTAACTGTGGAGGTCAGTTCCAAAATCCAATACAAGCAATCCACGGTGGTGCAGCAGGGCAACCGTGTAGCGAGCATGCAGACCTCTGACACTGTCTGCTTGCGGCACGGCAGAGCGCCTTGCAAGATACACAAACCAACGCAGAGGGGTGCTTTAAACTGAGATGGGAGGCTAAAAACACAGTGTCCACTAAATCCACCGGTACTGATGACTAGCTTGGTTTAAAGCCTGTTCTGGGCGTTCGGAGCAGGGATAGTGGTAACAGGCACGAATGGCATTACAGCATTTCAGCCAGGCTCCCCAAGTCCAATACTGCCCCGTATGCAGTGTCCATGCTCCCTCTGGCCTTAAGCGATGGGCTAAGATAGGACTTCATCCGAGAATTGCTTGAAATACCGCATGTACCTAGTTTCAAATTCTCCATCATTATAGATGCAAGATTCTCAGAAGGTACTAAAATAGTATAACGCAGGTACAGAAACTCAGGTCGGGGCTAGCAGCGCTCAGTAGAGGACTAATTCACATTGGCATGGTAAAAAGGGTCGTATAAGGCTCTCTGAGTGCCAGGGAGCAAACGAAGGCTCAGAAAACTGAGGAGTCAGCACCGCTGGCCGACCAAGCAGGAATACCCATGGAGCGGCAGCCGACCTCTCCGGACAGTTGGAGCAGAGGGGCTGGTGCCTAGCAGTGCAGGCAAGCTCAGCTCTGCCAGAGGCTCTGCCCCTCCGTGAAGTACCTTGCTGCCCAGAGATGACTACCCACATCTTGACTTTGATGTGCCAGAACTGCCTCATGCATGTCCAGAATGTTTTTTCTGCTATTTTGTTCTTTCCCAATACTGTCATTTTCAAGATGTGAATGAAATGACACACGGGTGTTAATACCTTCCCCTACCATGCAGGCGAGTGACTCTGGACGGCTTGGGTGGCAGCGCTGACAAACTTGAAGTGAGCATGCATGACAAGACAGACATCTTGTTAGAGAGAAGCAAATGCATAGGAGTGAAAATTAAAGGGCTCACTGAAATGGTTAATAAAAATGACATTTCAAACTTTAGTAAGAGGCAGCATCAACATAGCTGGCTCTTAGGATTTTATCAAACCTTGGTGTAAGTTATATTTCTTAAAAATAGCAGCTGCTGGAGACATGCAAGCAAAAATACGCTTGGGTTTGCATTTTTTAATTGTGAGTAGACATTGTAGTTAAAACTGAAACGTGACAATGTGACATCGGAGAATGCCTAACCATTAAAAGATAACATTTGGGATCCTTTATGATTTTAAATTGGTGGGATTTTGGAGCTGACTTAAGATTTTTAGTATGAGGAGAGAAAAAGCATTGCAGTATTACCAATGTTACCAAAAAGAAGCAACAAGTTAGACAGAAAACACTTGCTAAATAGCATATGCCTGTTTAAGAAACAGGGTCCAAAACTGAGCAGGATTTCACTCAGAGTTTAAGCTGGAGCCACCTAGTATGCTGTGCAACACCAAACTGGAGCCACTATAAATAGCTTTCCTGAACCTCTTACTAGTGCATTACTTTAATAAAATACCTGCAATCATCTGAGCAGTGAATAGTTAGGAAATAATATATTTAAAAAATTGTCAGTGTCCTGTAGCAAGGGAACAATTAATACTTATTACAGAGTATTGTGACCTATTCTATCCTGTTAGATAAACCTTTTCTTTTAGACCACATGAAGTTATATGCTTGACTGATAGTCAGCTCTTAAAAGACACAGCCGTTAAGATATATTAGCACTGTATTGTCTACAATATGATGCCATGCCAGAGGAAAACATAATTTAAACTGTATTTATTTTCACCTCCCATCAATACTAGCTTGCCAAAAGTCTCTCTGGGATGGAAGTTTATACTCATCAAAATATTATTCATTTCGTGGGAAGGATAAATGAGATTTTTTTAAAAGATAAGACTTTTATGTTTAGAGGATACAGTGACAGCAGTAGGATAATGTAGTAGAGCTAATTCATTGGGTAACAAAATAACCACAACTGTAGAAACTACAGCATGAAGTTAACTTGCTCCTTCTTCTCCAGTTCTTAAAAATCACCCTTAGGAGCTTGGAGTCTTTTGAAGACAACCCAGCCCCCTCCTTAAACAAGTATTCTGATTGAATCTCTGTAGCTGGTGTATGTCCTGCTTCTTAATATTTTTATGCTTAGCACTGAAGGTATATACCAGAGCCATTAATCAGACGTTCCTGCTCCAAAGGCTTTGGGGTGTTAGACAGACAAACACAATGTGCAGGGTGAAAGTCCCATATAATATATGGAAACACTCATATGGCAAAACTACTAATTTTCTCTAGTTCAGGTGAAAGTTGACATCCACATGAATATAAAGCTACTATACCTCCAAAGTGGCTCCAGCTAAATCAGTGGGACCAACTTAAGAGTCATATGCTATGCAGTCTGGATAAGAGTGCAACTTTGAACATAATCTATTTCACATGCAAAATATTTTGAATTGGCAACATAAAATACGTTGCTAGAGACTTTCCAGTCTATCCTGGAGAATCTTACTTGCATTCATGTTTTTCAAGTACTTAATACTGCCTTTCAATGTTTTATCGAAACCCAGAGAACAACAACAACAAAAAAATAGAGCTGACAGTCAGCAGCCAAATGCACAACTGATTAAACACAAGCAGTCCAACCACCTTCAACAGACTCACAGTTGCTTTCTCAAGTAGAGATCTTGAGAGAGCACAGTCAGATGAATTAAAGACAAGTTGCAGCACATCTTTAATGTAAACTCCCAGGTTATTCTGGGACCCCTGCAATGCACAGGCAAAACCAAAGCATCAGGATTTCAGATTCCTTGCTGAAAGCAACTAGAAAACTCTGAAAGTTATGATGTAGCTTCCTGTTGCAGTCAGCAAGGGACATACAGAGTCTCCGTTTCTGGGAAGTCTGCAGCTCTGTAGAAAGCTGATTTTAATCTACTGCGCTGAAGCTGTAGAATATGAACTGTTCTCCTTTGCCAGACACAGCCAAAAATATAAGTCCCTTAGACTGGAAAATGAAAATAGGCTTACTGGGTTTTTTTGCTATCTATTGTTAGATGAGAAGTACAGAAAAAAACATTAGACCTTATCATCATTTCTGGGTGGTGTATGAGCCCTGCCATTCCCTCTCTTCTCAGTTCAAGTGAAAACTTGGTATCCAAAAAGAGGAAAAAATAATATTTGTTTTAAAAGTGGTAAAATCTTCTTCTCCTTCCAGCAAGAGACCACAAAAGAGCTTCAGGAGGTGTAATTGACAGAAAATACTGAACAGCAGTTTTTTGAGAAATGCTAGAGACTTGAATCCCAAAGTCATTGCATGTTCTGCATAGGCTTGATATCACTTCATATTCTCCCATTTCAAGCAATACACACTAGAAATAATAGGCTACATAACAGAGGTTAAGGCAAAACTCGTTACGCTAGTTACTGGTCTTGCAAATTTTCTGTATTTATCTGTGTATCCATCCTGGCTTGTCCTTTCCATGTTGTGTTGACCACAACAGGGTCCTCGTTTGGCTGAGAGGGGTTAAGCCAAACAATCAGGGGATAATGAAAAGGGGGAATCTAGCCACAGACACCTACTCTGGCTAGCCTCTGAAAAACCACACAGAAAATAACAGCAGCCATGAAAACACATAAGGGAGAGTGAAGGACCCCGTCTGGAACTTGGAAAAAAAAAAAATTAATGGATTGTGCATGGGGAAGGAAGTTGCTTTGGTGAATCAGAGCACAGCATTCATATTATGTTTAAAGTTGCTTATCTGGAGAGTGTGCTAGCCCCAAGAAGAATGTAGTAATTCTCAACCTTGAGATAAACTTTTGTTCTTCTAGTTTTGAAGGTGCTTTTTAAAATTGACATTTTTGATGCAGAAAACCTGTCACTAGCCTTGGACTGTGCAGTTTCCTCATAATAATAATAGTAAGAACTGCAGGCAGTGGGCAGACAGTTCACAGAGGTACTATGCAGGCTCCTTCATATTCTTTTGTTGATAGCAACATCCCTATATGCTGCATGGGCAGAAGTTAGCACTGCTTTTCCATTTGAGCCTCAAGGCAGCACTGCTTCTTAGTGTAAAATGTGCAGTGTTAGAAAACAAATTCTTCCACCCTGTATTTCTTTAGTAGATCCCTTTGTGGTGGTGATAAATTTGAAACAATAAGATTATTTGATAAAACTTTCTCAGTCACTGCTGAATGGACTTCCCTGCTTGTAGAATTAATAAAAAGCCCAAGACACTTCATTAACATGCTTGGTATTGAGCTGGACTGGCAGCAGTGCAGTTTAGTCCTGCCAAAGGGCATGTGCTGAGGAAAGTCAAAAAGCTTTTAAATCATATTCTTAAAGGTTGAGTCAGGAGAAGATGACCTTGCAAAAGCTGTAGTCCTGAACTCTCCAGAAGATTTTTTTTTTTTTTTTTTACATTCATGTTAGAACTGCTTACTGCACAGAACTATATAAGTAAAACAGCCCAGTTTCTCCTTGCATTATTCAAAGCAGACCTGGATTTTGCTGTGCATGCCAATTGGGAAGCTAAACGCAAAAGTCTTAGTTTGGAAGGAGCCACGTGCATTAGCATCCTCTCACATTTTTTAGTACCTGAAGTACAGCAGCGTCACATGATGATCGAAAGGTAAACAGCTAAACTTCCATTTACTGTATCTGATATAGATCCACCACATCAGTTTTACCAATGCCTCACTCTTTATTTAAAGATTTACAGCTCAGAAAAAAAAAAAAAGGAAAAAGTGGATGAAAAGCACTAGCAGTTGTACATAATCTTTTCCACCAAAAGGTCACAAGAATCAGGATGAATGTCATCATTGCTGCTGAAAATCATGCATCTATGGCATACATAACTGCACAAAGTTAGATTATCAAGTAAATTGCACTGCAATTATCATACAGAATGAACAGTCTATAAAACAGCCCTCAAAACCTGGTTTTGGAAACACTGTTTAGATTATTTACTCACACGTCAGGCAAACATTGCAGATAATGAAAATATTATTTACAACTGTTTTTCCAGGTAGAAATAGTCTTTTGTATCTAGACAAAAGCAGCTGTGTTTCTCAAAAGAACTGAGAAGTGCAAGTCATTACAATTTAAGGCAAAGTTTTCCACCAACTTGAAATAATCTGATCTTATTTCACACTGGTGAAACTCCACTGGCTTAATGGTTTTAATGTATAGCCTCAGAATTCACAGGCAGACACTCAATTTGAAGAGTGGCCTGACTTTTCTGATCAGTCACTTTATCGTATTTCCAAAGAAACATGATCACAAGGAAAGTTTTTCTATTTGCCATTGGTATTTTAACTTCTACTTGTAATTTTGGTTAAGCTAATATCAAAAAATTCATTAAATCAGTAGGTCCTTGTGTTCCTTTGTGGGTAATCTTTCTGCTAAAACACATTTTTATATTATTTTTTGTAGACTGCCTTAATTTTTTTGAGCTAGTTAGAAAGGTTTGTCTTTATATACAAACTTTTCCTTTGTTGACCCATGCAAGATTCCCATTCAAGGATTGATAAGGGAATCTGAGAGATTCCCTGAAGCCTTATTAAGCCCTATCAGCAATGTGAAAAACAAGAGACAGGAAGGCAAATGAAAAACTGTACATGAAGGTGAGGAGGAGATCTCATCATGCTTAGATATCTTCATTAGGAGACGGGCACTCGCCTTGACTAACTTGAAATATACCTGTTGTCCTTGAAAAAACTTCCTATACTATAGGAATCTATTGCACTTTTGGAGATGACATTGCTTAAAGTGAAATTCAGGGGCTGACATGAGTTATGGCTGACCCTGAAAGTGTTGACAGCCATATGCTCTGTGAGATATCCTCAAATGCAGACTATTTATGGCAGACTTGCACCCCACCATTTCTACCGCCTTATATCACTAAGAGATTTTAACAGTGATCATTGCGCACTGCAGCAGAGGGGCAGAGTTTGGCTGGTGAGGAAGGCAGGCAGAGAGGCAGGCAGGGTTCCTCAACTCCATTTGTCAGCCCTCTGGGTAACGCTGAGCATCAGGAGACAAAATGGATATAATCATACAGTACGGTATTTGAAGCAGCCATTTTCAAAAAGTGAGAATATTAAGATGTCCCTTAAAACAAAATGATCCTCAGACCATATGAAATGGATCTGAAAGTCCACTTAAACTTAGGAGATACTTTCCACTTACCTTGGAGGTACATTGCTAGTTCACATTAACTGTAAAGTTTGCCAGACATCTGACCAAAAAAGAAAAACTTTGTTTTCTATGGAATATTTAGCTATAAAGATAAGCCAAAATTCTAGCTTTGATATTCTTTGGTTAGAATCTGTAGTAAATAGAAAAAGAAAGAGATTTCAAACTATTCTAATAGGATTTTTAGAATATATCTGTGCCAGAAACCTCAATTTTAGCTGTATCACATCTCTGAAGTAAGAAAAATCAGAGTAATTTATTTTTTATGTAATTTTTTTCTCCCACTACACAAAATACAGACAGATAAGTTATGATTTCACACATGAAAAAGTTGAAAAATGGCAAATTTTGTGCTTTACTCCACAATTTGTGAGGTATTCTAATCCCTTTCTACCACACACAGGATCTTTTTAATACCTTCAATGTATTTATTGTAAACAGTGATAGAGAATTAAAATATGCCCTATAAAACAAAGTCATTATTACTGCCTGAACATAGAGCTGCTCCTAGTGTTTTGTCATCCTCCAATATTCACATACATACATATACCAATAGAGCTTTAGCTCTCAGCCACTACTAAATTTAATGTCTTGTAGCCTTAAATATGGTGCTCCTTTACTAAAACAAAATAAGTCCTCATCATGACAAGTTTTAGTCTGACTTGTGGCACCAATCATGGACCAAAATTGCATTTATTCCTTTTGATGCCATAAATATAAAAAGGTCTTTTATGAGGCTTCTCCTCCCACGTGCTATATTGTTAATTGCTGTGATCTCATTTTTGAGACAAAAGCCCCACTCACACCGTGCACTGGCTGAGATGGTCATGTTGTTCCACAAACCCCAAGTTCGTTTCATGCTGCATTAGTCTGTAAAACACTACCCCCGTACCTTTTAATGGCTGAGCAAGACCTCCCTTCCCTCCGCCCTCCAGTAGTTGTGGAGGAGACCGTGGCCTGTGGAGGTTCTCTGATTTATCAGGTGCAAAACAGTGTTACACACAGGCAGAGTTATTGTAATATACAGAAACTATTTCTATTTTAAGCCAAATCTTACAGTCAAATTAAACAAACAAACAAAAAACAAACAGAAATATTCAGATCAGAACATGGAGTTGGAGGAGATATATATATATATATATGTATATATATAAGCACACACACACACTAAACATGCAAGTTTTCAACAGCAGTTATTCTGACATTGTCATAGTCCTTGGACTAGCAGACTAATTTTAGGCTCTGATATATCTCCCACCAGAAACTAAGTATTCATCTTCTATGAACAGTAATTTTTGTAGCATGTGGTTATTTCATTTTAGTATTGAGGTATTTTGTAACAGTAGGGCAGACAAGTAACAAAATAACTTTACAATGTAACTGATGAAAAGTTTCCATTGCCTAAAATAGGTGTTTTAAATTAAGATGATGATCAGTATTTGTGATTATTTAGCTATTTGTCATTTAGTAAATCTGAGGATTGACTTTACTAGACTTTTCTACAGTTAGTGAATAGACCTTACAAAAAGCAAATAACTGAAACCAGAACATCTGCAGTAGGAAAAAATATGCAAAAATCTGAGCTGCCTCTCAGTTCTTCCAAAGTGCTCTTATACTCCAAAGAGAATATCTTCATATCATTTAGGAAACCTACATTTATCATGCCACCACACCATGAGATCATATACAAACCAACCTTTTAAAAAACACTTCGAGGTAGCCAAAGATGAAAACTATTTTTCAGGCTTGTGCCATCAGCAGCAGTAACAAAGGTTCATCATTTAGGAGATACTTACCACTTTGAGGAAAAAGTGAATTTTTTTCACTTTCTCGGCTGTTTTATTCCTACAGGGGCAATGAGACTGCACAGGAATAACATTTCTTTTACTTTCTGAGGTTAGCATATCAGAATATAAACAGACAGGGCGTTGCAAGAAGATGCCATCTCTACACAACCTCACTATACTGTAGTTGTTAGTTTGGGGAAAAAAAAGACTAACATGAATGCCTTAAAGCTATTCATTATGAGAAAAAGATGTTACACTGATCTTCCTGTTTGCTTGGGATAGGAGAAGAAGTAAGGGCTTTAAATCTCAGCAAGAAACTTACAGTGTAGGCCCTGAGCAAAACTTTTTGTTGGTAAGTATGGTTAAATATAGGAGTGGATTGCTTAGGAAGTGTGCTAAACCTCCATCGCTGGTATTTAAAAAGTTAGGCACATTTCTGTCAAGGGCCAGAATCTGACCCATCCAGCTCTGCTCTCTGTGATGGGGGCCCCAGTCCCCATTTGCTTACTGGCAGTAGCAGTTCTATGTGCCAGGCCACAAGCTTGGCAGAAAACCACAGGCACGGTATTAGATGTCCAGAGAAACATCACTGCACTTGCTCCTATTATTTCTTTTAATGTTTTGTGCTGTATTAGTCAATAGCAACCTCGTTGTTTGCAGCCTCCTTAGTTTTTCCGTTTTATTACATTTCAGTTATCAAACAAGATTGAAAAGAAATAAATCCTGTAGCATGAGTAATGACTTGTTTTCCCTTTTTTGAATGCTTGTTCTATGGTTAAGAATGAAGCTTTTTTTCCTCCTCCAGAATTAAGAATCATTTCATCTGAGAAAATTAAGTTACTCCTGATTCTCCTCTCCTACCCATGGATGCTTATCAACTGCATCTCATTTTATCCCACTCAGAGCTCCAGAGAATATTATGTGTCACTTTCCAAAAATGCAGCTTGTAGCACTAACTTTTGAAGGGCTTCTTTAGTCACGTATTTAAAGATACAAATGAAACATGAAGGGGGGAGTGCCTCTTGCCTGCTCCCATGGCTCTGATTTGCCACATCAAGAGGCAGTCATCAAAATGGCCGACAGAGTCAGCCTCATTGCAAAGAAACAGTATCTGAATGAAGGGTAGTCATCATTTCCAAAATGTACCAAAAAAACCACAGAACCCTTCTCCCATTATCCAGAAGTGGAAAAGAAAGCTTTGTGAGAAACCACCTAAACATCCTGAAGAGCACCATCTAAGTGCTGTGGAATCTAAATTGCTGAATATCAGACAAGAAAGGCTGTAGTTCTCTGCCAGTGGTAACAGCTACCAGCATGCCATTTTCTTAGAAAGTTCAGCCTGTCCTCTATTACCTGGCTTTGGAATTGGCAGGGTAACTGCAGGGTGCACATTTGTCACCTTGAGGTCCTGCTGACTGCAGATGTGTCTAGTAGTTATTATATACAGTGCCACCTGTGTTGTGTACTGCATGACAC
This sequence comes from Apteryx mantelli, assembly GCF_036417845.1. NCBI lineage: Eukaryota > Metazoa > Chordata > Aves > Apterygiformes > Apterygidae > Apteryx > Apteryx mantelli. The sequence goes on along the minus strand of NC_089980.1, from coordinate 58,203,039 downwards.
CAGCCAAGAAGACAAGTGCATATACTGCAGAGAAGTCAACAAGAGACCAAACAGACTAATATACAGAAACTGCCTCTGATATAAAGATTGAGAGGAGAAGGGTAAGACCTCTCATGTGGCCCTGACCACATTTTTCAGTAGGGAAAAAAATACTAATGTGCAGCTATGGTATTCACCTGCACTACAAACAGCAACTATATTTTTAACCTGAGATTTTTAAGAATCCCGCCCCCCTGTCCCCCCCATACACTTCATTGCCATGCCTTTCCTAAATATCTTAATAAATTTAACTGGTGCTTACCTACATAGACATGATTGCTGCTAATATGCTAAGCAAAGTGCAGTAACAGCTGAAGGGTGGTTGAAGACATCCCTGAGGGTGAACTCTGCAATTCAGGGAGATGAAATTACCCAGTGCCAGCATCTACACATTCTTGTCCTGTGCTAGTGCATTCCCAATATGACATACGTGTCCACAAACACACTTACACTCCAGACAACAGCACTGATTAGCTCATTCTCCAAATTGCTCCATTAGCTGCAGACTCCACTGAAGACTGTTCATAAAGGGCTAGCACATTTTGCCATCTTCTGCAGGAACATGAGCAGGCCCTAAACAAGCATGAATCCAGCTGCAGAGGTGTATGAAGAGACTTATCTTCCCTCCCTTCTCCTCGCTGAGATCAAACTCAAGCATTAAATTTTTAATAGAAGGACAGTTTTGTAATCTCTCTCCTCTTTGATCGTTGAGGAGCTTTTAAAAACAACCCATAGGTTCATTTCCTTTTGAAGCTGTATGCAGCAGGGTTGCTAATGACTGATAAGCAGGAAGATGTAGAGCTCAGTGTTAGATTTCCGTTGTCACCATAACAACATCTACTAGGGATGCTGAGGCTACTGTCACTTGAAATAAGACTGACAGGTTCTGCAGAGTTGCAGGCAGGTGACATGGCTTTCATTTTGAGGCTGTTCTTTCTAATAGTAAGCCAAGAACTTTAAGAAGGACCTGTTCCTTTTGGACAAAATATCTGAGAATTTCCATGATTATTAGGTTATTGATACATATAATTATAAATTATTATTAGATGATTAGATTACTAGAAACTTTTGGCTCTACTTGTCTCATGAAAACAGATGAAGTCTTGCAAGCTTTGGTAATTCATAACTGAGATCCTAGTTATAGCTGTTTTGCAGCTCTAGTCTGAATTGTCAGGCTGTAAAGAAGCTTCAGTTTCCTATTTCTCCAGAAAGCAGCTGTTTAAACTGTTTAAATAATTTCTAGCAATTACAAATGTTATCCACATTTATTAATGAATTAACACAATTTAGCTTATCTGCAACAAGATAACACCTGTTACACTGTTGTGGGGCTCATTAAGAAGTCATAAATTCACCCCTCCTTCTGTATTTTCAGTGTAACTATTCTCCTTTCAGATTGGTTGCTTAGTCCTCAACTGACAGGCAATATATATGGGTAATTAAGGACCTGGTTACAACTGCAGAATAGAGTTGTTTGGGATATGTATTTTAAGGTGAGCTGAAGCAATTCTTACATTTCTATCCCATTTGAAGAAAAACAAAAATAAGAATTCCCTGAAGTGTGTGAAATTTGATGTTTCATCTCAGGAAATGTGAGAATTGGCAGCAACCTGAAAGTCACTGGTTTGTCTATCATATTTTCTATCCAAGAATCACTTCTATGTACATAACATTTCTCCATGATGTAGGTAGTTTCAACTCTGCCTTTTAGATGGTGACAATACAGCATTAAAAAGAAAAATGTGAGAGGTATTTAGTTAAAATCACTAAGGAACTTTATGAAATGAAAGTCCAATCTTGGACCTTAAGCCATGACACCCACAGAAGGATCGCAGAGCTCCAAGTAATAGGCATTTTCTCACTGGAGCTGAAAACTCTAATCCAGGCCACTTTGCTATAGGATCACTTTGTGTAACTTGGCAAAAATCAGATCTGTAAGTAACAGTCTCCTCAGGTAAGCTATTAAAATAAAAAAAAAAACAGTTTTTTATTGTTTGACATCTTGAAGTCACCTGGTTTGTTTGAGAAGCAATAGCTAGAATTTATCCATTTTGAACTGGGGGAACTCAAAAAGGAATATCTTCAATCTAAGTTTTACCTCACATAGTCTTGTTCAACTTGAAACTAATTTTAAAATGTCTAAGTGATCTCTCCATAGATTGCAAGAGTTTCTCTTCACTCATTCAAATATCTTAATGTAAGTATCTGCAAATATCTCCAGAAAGCAAGCAGGACCTTGCTATCTATGTCCCCCTTTGTAGCTGGAAGTAAGTGTGATCCGTGATATAATTCTGTTCTAACATCAAAAACACGTAGGTTAGAATAGTTTGATAGTCAAACAATAGCACAACAGTTTGCTGTGAGGAAGAACAGAGGAGAAATAGAGGAGCTTAATATAGCACTCACTTAGCATAGCATTGTGGCAGCATTATGCTGAGTTTCTATAAAGCGTTATTTCTGGTGACATGTGGCGCTGACAGCATAAGAGGATCCCACTGGAATGTGTTCTGGTCCCACATAGCAGCTTACTGGGCTGTCTCAATAGACATAAGTAAAAAGAAATCATGTCTGGAGAGGTTCAATTCACATAAGCCTACAGCCTCCAGGTGGTGCAAAAGCAAGGCTTTGTGCAGGTGGACCTAGCTCCATGCAGAAGGTTCTGCTCTTGCCATGCTTTGAGATACCTAAAGTACCAGCACTTTTAGCTCTTTCCCCTGGTGGCTCTACTTTTTTTCCTCTTTTCCTTTCTTCATGGCATATTCTTAATGTTTATACGAGCTTCAAGATAAGATAAATTGCTATGTTTTTGTACAAATATATTTCTTGTTGCCTGTATAATGAACCCAATTCATTTGTTTATAATGTTACAGTATCAGCTTGGTTAAACATATATCTACAAGTATCAGTGCTAGAATGAAAATGAACAATACCATGCTAACAGGAACCTCTTCACTCCCCATCAGGTATACATTTGTTAAAATAGTACCTACTTTAGTTTTTCCATTATTCATGCATTTATAGCTTTCCAGTGATTTGGAAGTTACAATGAATGTATTAATTTTGTCATGCACACACATACACAAGTCTGCATAAAAGCTCTGCAGTGACAAAAAGGTGTAATGATATCCTAGCTGGGATGTCAAGGGGCTGCCTATGGGTGCTAAAGCTCTATTTAGAGCTAAAAGAAACTGAGCCTTCATTTTAAAATAAATCAGAAACATGACAGAGACCAGTAGACCCATTTCAAAGATCTAGATCAAATAAGTTCATCAACTGTAAAAGCCAACAGTCCCTCCTTACGCCAAGACTAACTCTGAGCTTACTTGTTCTTTGTCAACAATTTCTTCCTGTAGCACTATGAAAACTTGTAGGAATCAGGAGTCTCAGAGCAAGAACATTGCAGTAGAATGACAGAACGTCAATAACTGTCGCAACGTCCTCATGGATCCCAGTCCACAGCCCTTGATCAGAATAATCTCCTGAACTGGCAAAATCCTTTGGTCCAATGGCCTACATACAGGTATGGGCAGTTACATTACTGCAGTAAGTACAACAGTTGCTCATTGCTAATCACAAGGACACCATCTGGTTTTGTTAGAGTTTGTTAGGTTACATCTTACCATACATGACTGAGAACCTTTGTGGGGGGGGAAGAAAGAAAAAGAAAGGGTGCTTGCTGTACTTTGGTTTGGTTAATATGAAAGTTAAATGCAATGCCATAGCAAAAGGGAAGAAGTAGTGCAGAAGAAAAGCAGTGCAACAAAAAGGAGAGACTATTTGCTGGGCGAGACAAGTGATTTACCTCACTTTATAGAGGGTAACATATGTACCAATCTTAACATCTATCTTATAACAAAGGGAAGGAGAGAGACAGAAAAGCAGAAATTCAGAGTACTCTTTATCCTTCCAAACATTAAAGTGGAGTTCATTGGCCTAGATCAAGACTCTTATGTGATTAATGGAAAATGAATTAACTCTGTACTTGTTTGTTACAAGCATTATCATCTGAGTGCAAAGGAAAAAAAAAGAGGGGGAAGAGAGAAAAAGAAGAAAGGTAAATTGTAATCATAAAACAAAGAATCAGAACAAAGATAATCAAGAGTAATCCTAGGAAAGAAATGAAGGCAAAGACACAGAAGAAGAATAAAACACCAGAATCCTCAGGCTGGCTGCAACTACCATACAGCTGTGGTGTTCATCTCGTACCTGCAGCACTGCTAGGAACAAACCAACCAGCACTACCTGATGGACATGGTGGTGTGAGTGATTAGATCTCCTATTTCTTGAGTGCTTATGGAAGAGGTGGTTTTATGTTAGTACTCTATACCCGAAACGATGAAAATCCCATGATACAACACTTCCACTCTGCCATGAATATGGTGCTCTTAAAGCAAGCAATGGATATGCCGTTAATCATTGACTGGCATTTGGGTACAGTGAGTTATACTTAGTCCTTATTCTCATGACACTGTAGTTTTCTCCAAGACTTTTTCAACATTTCACACTTACAGAGATAGGACACAGATGTCTTCCTGTCCATCCACTGGGGAGTGCCCTTGGAAGACAAATCTCTCTTCTGGATATCAAGGAGACTGTCATGAACTAGATGCAGAGATGCAGAGTTGCACAGCTAAGATTTTTGATTGAGAGAATGGACACTAGTTTATAAAGGCAGTTTATAAATTACTACAGTTCAATGTCTGGTTTTCTTGCATATATGAGACTTTAATCATCATCTTTATCCATTGCAGAAATTCAGTAAAGGCATCAGAACTGATCCTTGACCAGGCTGTACGGCCAAAGTCAATGTGAGAAATAGTTATTTTTGTGTAATCAGTGATCTTGCTCTCATTTATCTCAAGGCCTGCTATGGACAGATGTAGGAAAACACTGTAATATTCTTTTCCCTGGCGCCTGGAATCCTGCTTTAAGCATGTTAGTCAACATCTAGTCTTAAGTCTCCAATACTATGACACAATGTTTAAGGAACACGGCTGAATAAAATTGTATTAAAAATAATCTCTGGATGTCTTTAAATACATTGAAAGATGAATCCCCTGAACCTGTAATAAACAAGTCCCAAAGTATTTCATATGAAAGGGAACATATGAGAAGATCCTGCTTAGCTTTGCGTACTTAACAGTATGCTTCTGAGTTCATGTATGTGTTGCATCAGGTTTAGGACACTAAAATTGGCATAAGAAATAAAAGCAGCACAGTGTTTAGTAATAAAGAAATGAACTGGAAGTGAAAGTCTTGTTCATGATAGCTTTCTGAAGTTTGCGTACCCTCACTCAGAACATGAAGCACAGCTGTGAGAAGCTGTTTGCACAAGCCCTTCTAGTCCTTCAGCAACTTTTAAAAGACACAAGTCTGATCTCTCTCAGCTTTTAGTTCAGTTTTTCTGATTGATTGGCTCAGCGAAGCCAGAATCAAGCCTTAGGGACGACTCTTCAGTAGAGTACAGAGTAGGAAGACACGTTACTGGTGTGACCTGCCCCTCAATACACAGAGGTGTAAGGGCAGAGGTTCCTCCCAGCCCATGCAGTTGGTTCTGCATGTTGCACGGCAGGTAGTCTCTGTGGGCACATGTGTACTCTGTACTTACAGACAGGCCTGCTCACACATGGCTTCCACTAAAAACAAACCAAGACAACTCATCCAATCTTTTATGTCTTGTTAGAAGCAAGGCTGAAGAGGTCAGATATCTAATTTCTGTTTTTCAAACTTTACCTTGGAGATAAATGTGAGTATGCTTGGTCTGCTTAGCCACAACCTACTCCTTAGAACATTAGAAAAAAAGTGTGTTCTTTTTGATTCATTAGTACAAAGAATTTCAGTATTTAAAAGCATTGAGCTATCCGAATGCTAAAAATCATTTTGCTTGATATAATGTTGACATTGACATTGCTACATGCATATGCATTTCGCTAATACAGAGAAAATGCATTCAAACAGCAAGGAAAGCAGATCCAACTTTGCAGCATTTTCCAAAATTTTATCCACTTGCCTAAGCTATATGAGATTTTTTTAAGATATGAAATTTTTAATAATTTTTTTCCTCTCTTTTCTTGAATGCTTTGATCAACTGTGAGGAAATTAAAAAGGCTGCCCCATTTGGGCTTTAGCACTAAAATCCCATTGTGATGTAATTAACACCTCTGAAATCATTTACTGAAGTGATATTCTGGGCAGTCTGATCACTCTTCTCTGAGGACATTCTTTTCATAGTTAGCATTTGTAAACATTAATAAATGTCAAAGACATTAAAAAGAAAAATTATTCTAATGTACCTACAGAGAAAATTTTCTTTCTGATCATGACCACATAGCTTATCACTATCCTGACCTAAAGTGGAGGCTCAAATATCATCAGCCTGAAACCAGAAAAGTTTGGATCCAAGTTTTACTTTTCAGAGCACTTCAGCTAAGGGGAAGGGGAAGGAAAAAAAAAAAACACAGAAGAAAAGGGAGATATGGTGAAAAAAAGAAAGGCAAAAAGAACACATTATCAGAAACTTTGTTTTACTAGCCCCCCACCCCCTTAATGTTAATTTTAATTAAAAAGTCCTGTTAAAACATAGTGGAATAGAATTATATTCTCATATTTTGCTGCTTGTCTACTCATCATATTAAACAGAAGATGCACAGATACAGAGGATAATTTAAGTAACTACTGCAGGTATACAAGAGAGTTGTTCAAATTTGAGATTATTGTTTAGGTCTTAAGTAGTTTTTGGAAAAGCTCAATCAATTACAACACATGACATTTATCAGACACATTCAGAAATTAATAATGTACTTACAGATATCTAATATATCTTATCCCAATGCAGGAATTTCAGAAGGTATAAAATCAGCTGCTCTTTTTTGTGTGTACATCTACTATTGCCTGTTTAGGATTATTTCAGAAGATGAACTACTATGTTCAGCGGTAGTCACCTAAATGCAGTTTATCATTCTGAGTGAGAAATAGGGAAGAGCTCAGCACTAAACCATCATGCTTTGGATGCTATTTGGAATCCTTAGCTGGGCAAGGGTATTACAGCCCCCAGTAAACCTGCCCAGTGACAGTTAGATAGGACTGCTGAGATCTGAACTCGGGCATATCCTCTGCGCTCACTGAGAAGATAGTTCAGGTCTGGCTTTCCAGGCATTTGGCAGGCTTTATGGGGCTTTCAGAAACCCCTTCTGCAGAGTGTCTGTCTTCAAGAGCACAAAAAAATTAAAGCAGAAGCAGGGAGGGCTGCCAGTTTTGAGTCCTGCTCCTCTTGAAACAGAGGAAGAGAGAACAATCTGAGAGACTGGTAAACACAGGAAAATGACAGCAGGCTACTTAGAGAGGTTCCCTTTATAACTCAATAACAAACTCAAACAAGCCCATCTTTGAAAGCTTTCATAGCTCTAAAAGACAAATATCTTAACTTTACAGCTCTATCCATATCACAGTGTTCACTCCTGCAGAGATCTCTCTGATTTGATACTATAGGTCAGAAGACACAGCAAAAGACACTTAGTTTGCAACTAAACTAAGAATCAGACCTAGTTTACCCAAACAGACAATTTGAAATAAAATGGGTTACAGCTCAAGTGGTTCCCTCAACAGTGATAATAGCAAACCAAAGCACCTGTAGTCAGTTTAGAGCATGCAGCTCACAGGCCAAAGGGAGCCATATTAGCAGCCTTGTGATACGAACAGAGAGTCCAACAATAACCTGCCAGTGTTAGTTGTACGTACACAACTTCTTTCTCTTGGTCCCACTTTTCCTCTTTGAATACCAGGTCCACTTATACAAAGAAAAAACAAGCAGGACTTTGGAGTAAGCAGGAGCCCCATCTGAACAGGAGACCTACAGTCTCTTCTTTCCATTTGCAATGAAGTTTGAGACCTCTGGAAAGGTCCTCATTACTATCACAAACAGATGATGCGATTTCTAATTTCTACTTTCCACATTAAATACTTCCCTTCTGTGTCACAAGAAGACATATACTACTTATTAACACAATGAATATTTGTATTCCAGTAGTGACTAGTTATAGCTTCTACACACATAAAGAGAAAAAGATGGGATATTTGTATTCCTTGCTAAGACAGTTGAAAAATTTGTTAATACATTCCTCTTATTAAACCAAGTAGACCATAACTAACAGCAGCATAACACAGAATGTACCTAATGGAGAAAACTGATTCAAAAGCTTTTATAGTTCAGTTATGCATTATGTATGTGATAAGTGACTTCCCTTACCGGTTTAATAAAGGTTAAGTGTCTGAGCCACAAATAGTCTCTATTCTCAAATTACTGAAAAGTTATACTTTCCATGATATGATCTTGTCTGAGATTCATTATCAGTATCTCTCAGTATCATCTGGCCCAGATGAAGCCATTTTCAGGGAAGAATTCTTCTTGCAGTCCACCCTTTCCTTTGGCAGCCCCTTTCCAGCCCCATGCCAACTGGTGCTCTGGACACTTTCTCTCAACGCTAACCCTAAACTGAGTCTTAGACCATCAAAAACGTGTTTGTATTTGTTTCCTCTACCTTCAAATCTCTATTTACAGTTACATGAACACAAAAATAACCATGGATTACTTTAGCTGAAGTAGAATTCCTAATAAGAGTATTCAGAAGCAGTTCTTTTTACTCTAAAGATCATATCCTTTAGTAGTAAGTGTTCATGTTCAATGGAAATGTAAAGCTAACTATTATTCTTTAAAGGATGCTATACTTCAGAGAATATCACTGTTATAAAGACTAGCACATTATACTATAAGTACAATTCTCTCAATAACCTATTTTTCCCCAAAATAATAGTTAATGCCTTAAAGGTTAAGTTCCACTTTGGTTTTCTTTTTGCATTTTTTCTTTCTATAAATTATTACACTAAAAAGGGTTATATAAAACTCACAGAATCACAGAATGGTTGAGGTTGGAAGGGACCTCTGGAGATCATCTAGTCCAACCCCCCTGCTCAAGCAGGGTCACCCAGAGCACATTGTACAGGATCATGTCCAGACGGGTTTTGAATATCTCCAGAGAAGGAGACTCCACCACCTCTCTGGGCAACCTGTTCCAGCGCTCTGTCACCCTCACAGTGAAAAAGTTTTTCCTCATGTTCAGATGGAAGTGTCTGTGTTTCAGTTTGTGCCCATTGCCTCGTGTCCTGTCGCTCGGCACCACTGAAAAGAGTCTGGCCCCATCCTCTCGACACCCTCCCTTCAGATACCTGTACACATTGATAAGATCTCCTCTCAGCCTTCTCTTCTCCAGGCTAAACAGGCCCAGCTCTCTCAGCCTTTCCTCATAAGAGAGATGCTCCAGTCCCCTAATCATCTTTGTAGCCCTCCGCTGGACTTGCTCCAGTAGTGCCACATCCCTCTTGTACTGGGGAGCCCAGAACTGGACGCAGTACTCCAGATGTGGCCTCCCCAGGGCTGAGGAGAGGGGGAGAATCACCTCCCTCGACCTGCTGGCAACACTCTTCCTGATGCAGCCCAGGATACCATTGGCCTTCTTGGCCACAAGGGCACATTGCTGCCTCATGCTTAACTTGGTGTCCACCAGCACTCCCAGGTCCTTCTCGGCAGAGCTGCTTTCCAGCAGGTCAACCCCCAACCTGTCCTGGTGCATGGGGTTATTCCTCCCTAGGTGCAGGACCCTGCACTTGCCTTTGCTGAACTTCATGAGGTTCCTCTCCGCCCACCTCTCCAGGACTCTCTGAATGGCAGCAGAGTCTTCTGATGTATCGGCCACTCCTGCCGGTTTTGTATCATCAGCAAACTCATATCATTGTATCCTCTTGATATCACTCCTGTATTTTGTAAATCACATTTACATAATGCCTAAGCAGTATAAAGGTTCAAACCATTCAACCTCTATGGCTGAAACTTGAAGTCTTGAGAAGATGGCTGTTTTGGGACAGGGAGATTTGTTAAATTTGTACTTGTCAGAGGAATAGGAGATCTTATGGCATGATCACACCATAGAGCAGTGCATATTCCAAAAACTGCTCAGAATGGTCTATCTGTGTTGAAGTCTATGTACTTTACCATGCCAAAATACGTGCTTAGGTCCCAATAAGAGCATCAGGTTTGAGCCAGGGAGCCGAAATAACATGGGGCCTTGCCCTGCTGCCTGCTGTTGTTGGAGCCAGATGTCCCTGCCTGTTCTGGGCTATGATACGCTCTTCTGAACTCTCTAGATTACTTGTTTCTCATTATATGCTGATTAATATACTGAATTTTTTTTAGATCTACATGGAAGTAAAAATGGATAAAGTTCACATTTGGTGACAGTAGATCTAGAAAAAAGGGACTACATTCTGATTTTGCTGCTCTCATTTTATATTGTGGCATAATTACAGAGTCTCATTTACTGCCTGTAAATCAAGAAGCTTATTGCAATGCATCTTGCAAAGTAATCACACACCCATATAATTCAATCCTTGCTGTATTTTGTAGTTTCTGTTAAAGGAGTTGTATTAGAAAACAAGCTTGATGATTGCTAGTTGTTAACACAATGTATGGAATTAAATCCAGCTTTAACCATTGCTGAAGCATTTGACACAAATTCTTTTATTCACATGATTTCAAAAGTTCACTTTCTTGTTTACTATTATTTAAGGGAGGTGTAACCATTAGAACAAGTTTCTGAACAGTGCTCTGGGTCTTACACAGTCCAGTCAGGTAAAACACTGTTCTTCCCTTCCCAGTTCCTTCACAGTTTTTGGCTTATTGTCTTCTCTTGCTCTGTTTATCCGAGTTAGTAGATACACTCTTCAAAAGCAGCAACATCTTCTTTATTTCTCTGGTGCAACTAACATACAATGATAGAGTGCTAAAAAACTTAACAAGAATGTTTGGTCTTCTTCAAGCTAGCCAATGACAAGATACTTTGCCTAAATCAATTGGTACAATACCCAGAAAATATTAGGAGGGGATAGGAGAATGAGGAAGTGTCAATCATCTTGATATTGTTTGCTTCTCTCTCATGAGAGAATCAATTATTTCTTTGTTCCTAGATCTGCGGAGTTCTTTGTAACCTGGACCATTATTAGAGCTCTTTGAAATACAAAAGAAAAAGCAAACAAAAATGTTTTATGTGACATCAGCCTAACAGATGAGTTTAGATCTGTTTGGGATCCAGGCAAACACATTCTACAAATTTCACAGACTAGCGTTGCCAGAAGCACAATTGTCTTTCTGACAAAAAACAATCTCCTGAGTGAAAACAATACTTCACTCTATGATTTGTTTTAAATTTCTTTATTACAAAATCTGTAAGACAAATGTTGTAATGTTTCTTAAAAAGGCAGTTTGAGAAATTGTTTCCTCTGATTATTTTTAATTTAATGTCTTCATATTGTTATTGCAGTGAGTGCAGGAATTTTGCAGTAAAAATATTGCGTAGGAAACAAGGATTAAAAACAAAGTATTAGTTTCAAACGATAATTGTTGCAAGTCGTTTCACACCTAGCCTTTTACCATTGTATTCCTAACATCTGAAAAACACAAGAAGCAAAGTTCATTTTGTATAGTTTAAATAGAGAAACTGGAGGAAGGAAACCACAGTCTCCCATGCACTGACCCATGATGTGCCTTGTGCACATTGCACACAACGTGCAATGTGGCTAATGAGCTTGGGAGAACACAAGGATACTGTACTACTAGACCAAATCAGAGGAAAAGATTGTATGCTAGGGCAGACACACGCTGAAGGGCCCCCACAAACAATAAATTAATCTATACTGGGCCAGAATTTCTATCTTTTCATGTTGACTGTGATTTGTTTTGTGCTATGATTTAATTTTAGGCTTCTCCAAATGGGAATGATGAGTTGTCACAAGGTTAGCAACTGGCAGCTTCCCAAGATACAACTCTGATTATGTTGCTTCTGAGGAGGGGTCAGAGCTGAAAGCACCTACCCATGGTCACCTTGCACCTCCTCCAGGAACAACCACATAGTTCATTACTTTGCGCAAGCACAGGCTCATTGCTTGTTCCATAGCTGCTTGCAGAAGCTCCAAAAAAGGCCTGTTTGGGGCTCGTCTCCTCCAGGCTGTCTGTAGCACATAATCCCACCATCCAGCCTTAAATAAGAGATGGCAAGTTACTGCCAAAAGACACTGGCAGAAACTACAGCAAGAGCATGTGGGGAATTTCAGGCCAGCAGTTGGACCTCAGGACTCAGCAGCCTTTTGAACTGTTGCTTTTGGCAAGCCCAGGAGAACCAGCAGTTCCCGTGAACCTCACAGCCCATCCCAGAAAGCTTACATGGACCAACGATTTCCCCACTCCTCTCAAAGAGCCAAAAGGTCAGTTTAGACAGACAAACTGCTGCCAGAAAACAGCAGTCTCAGGGCAGTGGCTGGTTCACTCTGCTACCTTTCTGCCACCTAACTGAAGCTCTGGACCTCCTTTAAGTCCAAGTGAGGCACATGGGGAGTTAGTTTGATAAGTCCCATTCTTGAGATGCCAGGTAAGGATACCAAACATGTGCATCGGTGTCCTTATACCACTGAAATCCCAAAACAGTCCTTTGCTGCTGCCCAGGACACAGCACCACCAATGTCCCAAGGCTGGGTGGGAGCCAGGCCTTCCCAGTCAGCCCCCAGAGGGACCATGTTCCCAGGCATCAGGGCCCAACAGTCAATGAAGTGCCGCTCACAGGACTGGGCAGCAAGGACTGTTTTTTTTTTGAATACCCCTTAACCTCCTTGCCATATGCAGGAAGGGCACCACAGCAGGACACAAGTGATCCAGGGGGCTACTGGGGACTGTCAGGGTTGGCATCTCAGCACAGATGACAGATGTGCCAACTAGTGATTGTGCTTCCTTGTTATGCCACATACAAGCAAGGAAGAGCCAGCCAGGGACGTGATAATCAATGGCAGCCTTGGCTGTAGCAACTGTGAAACAGCAGCATTGCCTATCACCTTGACTTCCCCTGCTGTACCACACCATATAGTATAATAACTGTTAACTTCTAAAGGGTGCAATAGACCATTTTTGGATGGGTCTTCTGTCACCAGTTAAGTGGAATCCCAGAGACATAATGAAGACTTGATGCTCTGCATTCCTTATCCTCTACATTACACACAATCACCCTGGCCAGATCACCTGGGCAAACCTCTGTTGGTGCTTACAAGTACACATGCTTGAAAGCACAAGCAATATGAGAGAACAAGCATGAGCGAGATCAGTTTTGTTGAAAACAAAATCACTTTCCCCTTCCTTAAGATTTTTCATTGAGTTGTATTACACTACTTCCCCACATGCAGATCTCACAATAATCTGCCAAGGATTAATCCTTATCATTTTTCACCCTTCTCCAAGACTGCTTCCTACCTTCCCCACCCAACCACTCTTCAAACAGCCTCTCTCACCCCCCTCTCACTGCTAGCTCTGCAGAGCAACCTGCCATACCTCCACTTGCTGCTCCCATGGGCTTTGTGAGCTTCCCTTTATAGCAGCTGTTCCTTATTGGCAATTTGGGCAAGCAGAGGAAGCAAACAGAATCCTTCCAGTCCCAGCCAGGCTGCTGCTAGGGGAAGAAAAGGGTGCTTGTATCTCTTTGCAGGTTACCACAGGGCAAACAGCTTGAACTATTAGTGAAACCACGTTGCAAATTGAATTGGTTTGATTGCTGGTGTAAACCAAACAAATGGCAGGAGAATTTCTCTGTGGCTGGCAAGGCTGCTATGAGAATACAGTACCCAGCTCCACTACTCGTGTTTCTTAAACGATGTTGCAAAATTGAAGTGAGCATAGACAATGGTTATAAAATGATTCAAGGATTGGAGGAAACTCCTCACAGTGAAAGACTGTAGGAGCTAGTCTGTTTGTTTATCAATAAGGAGCCTGAGAGGAGCATTGACAGTACCTAAGTATCTGCATGGAGGAAAAAAAATATTTGGTATTAATGATAGCTATAATCCAGAAGTATATAAAATATCCAAACAAGAAGGCTGTGTTTTAACTTTGTATGAAATGTAATTTTTAGAAAACTACCCACCAAGAAAATTGATAGATACCTTTTTTCAGTTTTCATCTTCATTATTTCAGATATTGTAACTTGGTAGCACTTTTTTTTTTATATTCCTATGAAAAGCACATCACTTCTGGGCCTTTAACAAAAATGAGGATTTTTAAATTATAAATACTAGAAAGTTTATACTATGAATTTTTTTAAAACAGAAAAATAAGGCTAGTATTTGGATCCTGGTTACTGTGACTATTGAATATGACTCTGTCAGAAACCTAATTTAGATTGTTCTAGAGAGGACCATAGGTTTCTAAAGAGCTTCCAGGACTAACTGAAGGGCAGGGGAGGGCTAGAAATAAACTCATTCTCAGAGGAAATACAGGCAAAGTCATGTGCTTTCAGTTTTGGATGTTAAGCAATTTATGGAAGATTCCTAGAGTGTCTAATAAAAGGAGAGTCTGATTGGCTTTCTTCATAGCAGATAGTTTAAAAATCTGCTCAGTATCCATGGAGAACTTATTTAATCCTTCCAACTGTATTTTTAAATTGGTATTCTTGAAACAGTTCAATTGAAAAGGTATTACTAACTTCGGTAGTTATTACAATAGTTTCTCTAGCAGCCTATCAGTTTAATCTTTATTAAACCCTATAAAGATTTTCCAAAGAAAGTGTTACTATGGTCAAAATCATGTCAGCTTTTGCAAAAAAAGTTACATAATTTTACCTTCTTTGTGATGTGCTGAGAGAACTCAGCACCTCAGTCTGGGTCCATCCAGAAGTGCATGTTGTCAGGTACTGGGGGCTGCAGCTGTGCTGCAACTGAGCAGATGTGTTGTGTGGGGTCCTGGTGTCCTGGACAGGCTGAGGACATGGCTGGATGGGGTGCAGCACAGAGGTCTTCTAGGCCCCATTTCTGGGTGTTTATCTTTGAAATGAAGGCATGTGGGTGAGGAGAAAAGGGGATGTGGTTGGATGACAGACTGGGAAAAGCTGTGAGACCCCTGGGTTAGAACTGGCCATTGCAAGTGCTCTTGCCTCTCTAACTCACCAAGGAGCTTTACGTAAAGGTCCTTCCCTGCCTTCACACAAGATTTTGTACATTACTTTGCAGGGAGCATGTAATGAATGTAACAGGGAATTCAATGGGCATGTTTTTGGGCTCCCCTGACTTCCAAATCCAACAGCTCACAGCAAAGTGACTGCCCTCTCCAGAGAGCGTGACTGTCACCTGAGGCAAGCATGCCTTCGCTCCCAGCAGGCAGCATCATGGGTCTTAATGTCACGGGTGATCACCATGGCCTCACTCTGCTCCTGTTGGTTGCCATGGAGAAACAGAAGCAAAAATGCTCCAGGTCTCCAGGCCACCCTGAGTGTAGCCTTGCGCTGCCTCTTTGTGCTCCATCTGGCCAACAGCCTGGCTCATACCTTGTTGGTCCCTACCAAAATTATTAAAATGGTATCTAAAAGTAATACTAGATCAGGTCTGCATCTTGGAGGTATTTGCCTTCGAACATAACTGCATTCAATGTTTCTCGTGAAAATGGCAACAGACAAGGCAGACAACAGATTGCACAGAAGCATCTGTGCTGTGCTGCAAAACCAAAAGAAGAGCTATGTACTGGCACAGGAAAGCAGCCTGACTCTCCAAAGCACAGAATTTAGTTACATCTTTGCCTGCACTTATATATTAATCAAAACTTCATTAGTAAAGTTGTCCATCCACATTTTAAATTAATACTGCAGTACTTGTCCCAGTGATCCCCTGCAGGAGTGCATTTCACACATTAATGAAAAACTGTGTAAAGGAGCAACAAATATCAAATTTGCCTCTTTTGGACTGAGGATACAAGAAAACAGGGCTATGACAGCGCTGCAGTGTACACAGGAGATTCAGGCTGACATTTTTAATCTTGAAGCAATAACTACAAAGTTACAGTTATCTTTTGGTGGAGAGTGAGTTAGACTTTTTGGAGTTCAGCTTCTGTATGCACAAGCTGGTGGCTGAAGGAAAAGCCCTGCTGACCCCAGCTCTGAGGAACAAACTGGCTCTACATCTAGCCTGTTCTGCTAGGTGGGCAGGAGGCATGTTTATACCCCTATGACTCTCTGCCCTGTGGGTACCTGGGCCCCAATCCAGCAAATATTGATTGGAGAGTAAAAATGATTAATGAAGAAAAATTTTCCTTTGTACCTCACAATGAAGTTCTGGATTTTGACATGTTTCTATAGTAACAATGATATATTCAGAAATTTTGTTGGTTTAGCCCCTGGTTAATTCTATTGAGTTCTACAGCATTAGGAATTTAAAATATTTTTCTTTTCAGCAGAAAATGGTTTGTTGTTTCCATCATAAAGGACATCCAAGATTAAATTACATTCTGACTGACATTTAATATTACTAAAAAAGGACATTCTTCCAATTCAATAATGCCCCAAAGCCCCCAAACAACCCTCCCCTCCCCAATAACTAAGCATGAGAGGGATATCTCTGTAATATGCCTATAAGAATGGTAGGAGGGATTGCATTTTTTTCATTTGGAGGACTATGGTAACATCTCATCACCAGAAAAAAAATGGTGATTTCTCTAAAAGGCAATCACTTTAGCTGATAACTAGATCATTCTGTACATTGCAGAATACCAATATGTATGTCATGTCTGTAATTTGTCTAAGTCTACCTTCTGTATGAGACCGATTTTGACAGTCACTCTTCTCCTGTTTGCAGATGCATTCATACTGACGTTTAGGAACATGTATTGTTATGTCAACATGATATACAAACTGCCTCAATTTCCAGAAGCGCTTTGACATTCTTTTGCATTGCTCTGACAATGGGAATCAGACTATGCATTTCCTTTGCATTGGATGTTTTCAAGGAGGCCTCCATGCTTTCAGAAAGTGTCAATATTTTGGAGTCAATCTCCACATTGCACTGAAATTACTTTGTGCAGCAGCAGGTTAATTGTTTCCATTTATTTTGGTATATTTTAAAGGAATAAAGGTTTCTTTTTCTAAATATAAGCTCCATGGGTTTTCTCCCAGTCTTAAGAGATCTTTAGAGTAGGAGGGATACTAAACCATTGCACTTTTAGATGCATTGCATATTAAGGATCCTGCCTGTATTTTGACTATAAACATCAAGGCTCAGTGCAGTTTACCTACCTACAGCTCATGAGTTTGGTGTATCCAACATCCTGGACAGCTTGCAGGGCTGTGCTATGGGCAAGGCTATGGTACACTTCCCATCCTCTGTGCTGGCTCCGAGCCTACTAGCAGGATGATCACCCAAAAACCTACAGTAGTTTTAAAGTGCCTTAGCTACAAAAAGAAAAAAAGCCATTCTAAAAGATGTTGAAGACTATTTTGACCTTTGTTTTAAAAGCTTTAGTGATTCTAAGGAGTTTTTTTCCCCGCTTTGCCTGCTGCTTGCTATTGCAGGGTTCCTGCACTTCTCAGAGCCCTAAGACCAGGCCAAGACTTCTCTTCACTCGTGCTCATCTTGTGCAAAGAGCCGCTGCTGGCCAAGAGGACCAGAAGCTTGTCAGCCCGCAGGAGGCAAGGAGAGACACAGAGAGAAAGACACTTCAGAGGATGTACACAAGTCACCTGGGAAAACACGCATCTCCTTATTACCTGCTCCGCTCTGTTACGCTGCATGCTGCAAGGGGAGCAGCAAAGCTCTCACTGATGTGCTGGATGCTGCCGTAGGCCCTCACACCTGCTCTCCTGGTGGTGATACCTGAGGAAGCAATGCCATCTCCTGCCAGTCTGAAACTGGAGAGAGCAAAGACTGTGGCGGCTCATAGGGTGGGCTTAGGATGTCCGTTGATAAAATGCAGAAACCTCTGATTTCCTAGATCCTCCAAAACACTATTGAGCTCTTCTCAGTCTCCAGTTTCCAGTATCACATAGCTGTTGGTAGACATACCTAAAGAGATGCATACACAGAAAAACATACACATTTTATCAGCTTGAAAAATATATGGTCAGAACCATTGTACTAATTCTATCAGATCATCTAATAATAAACATTACTAGATGACCTAATGGAATATTAAGTCCCCTCCTTTTTATTATTATTAATCAGGTATATTAAACTTGCAAAGAAATACAAAGTAATCACAAGGATGCAGTTTCTGAATAAAGATAGCAAAAATTCCTAAACAGAGGAAGGTTCTGAACTGTGTGTAATAAAGAGCCACTATCAGTGAGACAGGTTCTATGATACTCTGTATTTTGTACTCTGTAAATACTTTCAGTTATAATCTGCCATCAACCTGGACAAGCAAAAACTGTCACAATGAGCATTAAGAAACTAGTAACCTGTGAAAATAAAGAAAAAATGTAGCTATCTGTACAAGAGCACCCATGGATATGACAGAGGTCAGTATCACGGCTCACGTGCAAGCAGCCAGGTATCTTTGCATGGGGTGGTTTTGCAGCCGTATAAATTTAGGAAGAGCTCCATTTAAGAGAAGTTGGAGCTTTCTGTGTGCACCAGATTTGTCCTGTCTTTAAGTGTTTTTCTCTGTGGAGCTTTCATGATAATCTTCAGAGGCTACTGGTCACAGTTAAGTCACCTCACTGAAAACAGAATTTCTACTATAATTTCCATTATTACATCCAAATATGCCAAATTATCTATGTACTAGTTTCTAAGATGGGAGTGTGCAAGACTTCAGTCTGATCAGCCATTTTCTTCCCTTTCAGACCAACACATCTGGTATTTGAACCGAGATACAAACCAGTTTTCAACTGCTATGTATCTCGGTTCAAATATCAGAAGCCTGAAGACTACAGCATCATTCATGTTTTTTCATAGAGTTTGAGCAGAATGTCCCAAGGCTTTGGATTTTCCAACTTCAATGTTTTCTGTGTCAAAGTCAGTAAAATAGGCTGAAGGATTACTTTTCTTCTCAGTATTTTTACTGAACTGAAATACATGGGAAATTTTTACATCTCCCAAGAGAAAGGCACTATAGAAGGTGTGTGTGGTTTTCTATATGTGACAAACATTACTATGGCTATATTTTACTTTGGATAATAAAAGTAAATTGTAGAAGCTGTAGAAGCAGAGGGACAACTTCACAATGACTGTGCATAATAAGGCATTCGTATTGATATAGTTGTAAAACTGAAGTATCTGGGAAGCCCTGGGAAATAGGCAGAGATCACATTTCTTCCTGAGAAAATAGCTTGCTTTTATTTTAAGAGTGTTACTTGATTTTAACACTGTTTATAACAGTATTTAAGCTTTCACCATTCAAAATATATATTTTCCATCTTATCTGTCAAATTCCAGTTAGTGCGTGGAACAAAACCAACACTATCTGAATGAATGAGTCAAATGCTCTGTTATTATTGTGCTTAGGTGTGCAAACCAAGACAAAGTATCCATAATATCTCTTAAAAATACTCTACACATTTCTATGGGATGAATCAGAGTTGGTGTGGGCAGTAAAAATCTTTTTAAAGCAGTGTCCCTACTTCTGCTTAGACCAAATGCAAGCTACTTCAGTAGGGGGAGTCCTGCTTTTCTTCTACAGGTCCATCTGCAACTTTGTGAAAAGTTTGTTTTTTTTTCTCAAGACTATCCTTGTTGAGTGTTGGGTCAAGCAAATACTTTGAAAAGGTATCCCAGCTGCTTTCCAAGTGGCCAAAACCTCAACCCACTTTCTTCTGAAGTCTGTTGGGATCTGGCTTTGAGTCCAGCACTGTCTGGTTGAAGCCTCACAAATCTCCGAAGAAGCAGTAAATTAAGCTATCCCTTCTGTTTTGCAACACTAGAAAGAAAGACAATGCAATTTTTAAGCCATAAAACAATTCAATTCCAAAGTATATGACCTGCTCAGGAGTTTCTAACTGCCAACGTCACATGTGAAAAAAAGGACTATGCTGCCTTTCTGTTAGCAGTGTCATTTTAATACAACTCTTCCTTGTCACAAGACTTTTCATGAAAACAACTCTTTATTCAACTAGCATTATCTCAGGGAAGATGAAGTTAAAGATCTGTGACAGACTCAAGTCAGAAAAAGAAAGGATGTCATATTATCAAGAGGAGCCTTGTGTGAGTCATTCAGTCATTTCATGCCTGTATAAGCCCATATTTGCATCACATGGTTTCATTGATTGTTCATCATACAAAAATAATACTTAATTTTGAGTGTAATATGTTCTGCATAAAGAAAGATGGATATTTAAAAGTGCAGTTATAGCCATCTGTCTATGCCACTGAATGTCATACCTGGATGCATTTTATTGCCTTTCTTCCTGGTATTCTTTCTGAAGCAGCAGCAGGACTTCAGAGGCACAGTAAATCCTCTAAGCAAGCAAGAGAACAGATGAAGCAGTTGACTTACATGCCCCAGACAGCACAGTTTTCATTTTTTTGTTAAAAATGTTTTTTTGCACTACTTATGTGGCAGTGTCTGTTCAGTATTGGAACTGGGAAATTGCATTTAAAATGATTATATACCAAAGAATGTACAAGAAGAGCAGGCTGGAAAGAAAGGTGCTTGGAAATTAGTATTGCCCTTGCAGCCTTACTGAGGTGTACTCGTGTCACACTTTTTGTGGGCTGTAGCATGTGCTGGTACACAGTGATGCAGACAGGACCTTCCTCCTCCAGATCACAGGATGGAGCTGCTCAAGGAGCGAAGCGAGGCTGTGCAGGAAGAAGGGCTGTAAAACAACTCCTCTGCCCGTTGTAGAAATGGGAAAGCACACAGTGTGCGAGTCAGAAAAGATGAGCTCATGGTTAAAGCAGATTAATGCTGCCGGGATACAATTTTGCTATCCCTGCCTCTGCCATAGAGCGCCTCTGTGAAGTTAAGCAAGTTGCCTGGCCTAAGTCTTTGGGTGCACTAATGAATGAGCCGTGCGCCTGACGTGATGCTGGGGTCGGGTCTGCCCCAGTGCTGAGCACTCACAGCTGCAAGTGATGTCTGCACCCATGCTGCTAAGCACTCTCAGAAAGGCAGGCTAGTAATGCCGGCTTTGTAGCTCCTTGTATCATTATCCAGTTTGAAAAAAAAAAGAAAAATAAAAGTGTAATAACGTGCTGACGTCCCTCTGTATTCAGGATTGCCCTTAAGCATATTTCATCCAGCTGTTATAACAAACATTAAGACCACAGAGCTTGTGGATTAGAGCTTTCTAATGCCACAAAAATATGAGTTTTAACTTTGAATGTACTGATGTGAGCAGTATGGGGGAGCTGCTATAGCTGCCAGCTATTTTGTTTTGCCCAAATGACACATAGTATCTTTCTAATCTGGCCTGGGACCAGCAGCAGAATGAAAACTGTTCTTACGGGTAGCCTTTAGTTCATTTTCTTCAGCTGTTTTCCAGCACCAGTAGCCTCTGTGCTGCTAGAAAAATGCATTCAGACAGTGTTACTACTGCAAGCCACACAAATATAGGAAACATTTGAATTATGACAGACTGTGCAACTGTAATACTGTCATGTTGCTTATATGCCTGAATATATTCTTTATTTAAATGATATTTGGTGGGGGGGGTGTGGGTGGATAAGGGGGCTGTACAGTAACAAGTTCCACTCAGACTTTCAAGCTGCAAGATCTGTAGTGCTCACCTGACAAACTCCTGCCTGATCCTCTTTTTTCTTCCCAGATCCCCTGATTCATATAAGCTGTGCTTCCAACTCCACTGACTTCAATGGGCTTTAAGTCATATTGAATAGAAATGGGTGTGTAAGACAGGTTTGTACAACCAGTGAGTCAAACTAGTACCTAGATAAAGACAAATCACACTTAAAGCTTTTTGATTAGCTTTAACCTGAATCACAAAGGAAAAACTATGGCATCAGACATTGCTTTTCCTAGCGCTGCTTTCTCACAAGCCTTTTTTAGACTGTGTATTCTCTGGCTTTCCTGAATGTTGTCCTTCATGTTTCCGAGACCAATGAATCTTTAAAACCAATGGCAGGTAACAATCTTATCTTAAGGACAAGAAAACAGAGGAAGATATGAAAGCTGACTAACAACACAGTTAAACAGACAGATTATTGCTCAGGAGCTCACAGTTCCTTATTTACACTTATTTCTTTGGACCCAAGTACTTAAATGAACATTGTCATTTTTCTTTAGTTCAGAGAATGGAATTTATACAAAAAGCCTGTTAAATACAAGCAACAAAAGATACTGAAATATCCAGGATAGCAGGACTGTCAATTTTCTTTTTGTAATAATCACAATAATCACAATTTATGAAATAAAGTAGTTTGGCTACAGTAGGGAAATCCTATCTGTTTCAAATCGCTGAACAGTTTCTGATCCACAATTATACACAAGGAAGAGTTTTATGAAAATGCACTTTTTTTTTTCCTTTTTTGGATAAACATTAAAGATGGGATTTAGGTGGCTAAACATAGTCTAGTACCATCCTAGATGCCCAAAGGTATCCCAGGTGACCTTGTGCTCCAAAGGGTGTAGGTCTCCTGTAACATTTGTGTCACATCTGCCAACCCAACAGGATACTCTGGGAGGCTTAAGAAATGCACTAGATGCATAAGTCTTAGTGTCTGAATCCTTCTCGTCTTGCTAGGCTGAGATTCCCAGTGTCAAATTGTTGTCTGCTGGATTTTTTTTTTCAATCAGAGTTGGAAACTCTGGAAAATAGGTGTTTAAGGGAGTGCAAGTGTAATGACAAACCCATGACACTATCTTTCTACAGTGGCAGATTTAAAAGGTCTAAAATGGCATTGCTATTCAGTTAGTGCACTGAGAACTTTACCTTTGGAAGTGCACAGATTAGCAGCAATGAACACAAAACCAGACCAACTTTACTTCTTTACTGCTGTTGAAATTGCTAAATTGGCTGTCCAATGCCTATGCCATTGAAGAATGCCCTAGGGAAGAGAGAGAACTTTAAAACCTACATGCATTGCAGCCTACAGCTCCTGAAATATGTATCAGTAATATTCCTTCATGGGAAGAGCACTGAAATCTAAACTACATCATTGGTTTCATTTCAGTGTGTTTACAAAAGCTAGAAATTCTATTAAGACTTTAAAGTTATTCTCAATTGCAAACACTTTCATTTGGTAAACAAGAAAATCTCTTCCACTTCTATTTATATTATTGCTACAATAACAAGGCTTCTCGAAGAATATTGTATGCACAATATTAACAGAGATCTTTAAGACATTTGGCTAACTTTTAATCAGGTCAGGAGTGTTGCAAAGAAGTTGTGCTCCTAGTAATTCATGTGCTATGTTAGCCATTACTTCTTCAATCTCTAACAGTATCTCAGTTTTTGATTCAGTATATGTTTGATAATCCTAAAAGAAATGAGCTGCAGTGTAAGCAGAGAAAGAGTAACAGCAAAGCTCTTTCAGAATCTTAAAATCTATAGAGTAATGCAAAGAATACTCTAATGCCACTTTTATTCCAAAATATTTTTCCTCTCTACTGTAGATTCTAAGGTGATAAAGCACAGAAAAGTTTTTACATTTTCCTTGAACCTACCAGCGACTCAGTACTATTCCCGGTGTAGTCTCTTTAGCATTTTTCAAGTAGCAAATGGCATTGAAAATGCTGGCACGGGTGTGCTGCCCTGCACACAGAGCTGAGACTTCAACCCCGTGCACTCAGAGCACTAAAACAATGAGTTTCATCACATGGTGTAATACCTGATAAATGATCCAAAAATTATTCTTTCAGAAAAGAATTAGGGCACCTCATTATGTAGTTAGGGCTCCATTGCAGCACTACTGCAGAATGAGACTAGGTGCTAAGCAATCCCTTAACCCTAATTACTACCTGTGCTGCAGCTGGTTCCCCATTGAAAGCAAGCAGAGATTAAGCCAGGTTTCCAAGAATGACTGCTGCCACCACTTCCCAGAGTGTCCACTGGAGCAAAAGTCCTCACTGCAACAGTAGTTTGTTTCTCTGGATGTCCTGGCACCCCTAGCCTCTCTGGCTCACTCCGTATGTCTATGGGATGACCTCCCACGTTGCCTACGTTGGGAGGTGGGAGGTCCCTGTTGTCATGCAGTCCCATCAACATAATGTTCGGACGCTACGGCAGCAAATTTACCTACAAGACTACTCAGCGCACCAGTAATTATGACTCACGGGGACAGATCTTTCTCGAAATATCCATTACCTTACAACCACACCTGGAATTTGATCAACCAAACACAAAATGCCCACTGCTAACACTGTGCAGCTAATCTGGTGTGGCAAGCAAAGGATCATAGTCACCACACGGAGAGCTTTCATGTAGGTGGCTACTACAGCACCACAGTGCCAGGGAAGGTCCTCAGAAATTTCAAAAAAAGCAATTTTGACTTTCCTGAAGGTGCTGTTTTTTTGTCTGGGAGGGGAAGCTGTCATCACTGCTGCCCTGCAACACTCCCCTTGATAAATGGGTGACTGCTAGATATACTGTGCCTCACCCACAGGGTCCAGTGCTCCGTGTGTTCTCCGCGTCTCTGGTTTGGCTTAGAGAAAAATAGGCTGATGGGATCCTCAAAAAGCAATGATTAAATTAAACCCAAACTTTAGTTTACAGTGTTGTCTGCTGGGAATCCCAGAAAAAAAAATAATCCAGAAGGCCCCAGAAGACGTACAGAGCAGCAACTAGCATAACACTACACATATCTGAACATTGCATCAAAATATCACTGCAACTCACTAAGGGAAAAATACCTCAGCTGTAGTACAAAAGTACTGTATTTGCAGCTCAGGCCACCATTGCAACATAGCATTTACCACAGATGTGCTAAGCCTGAGGCAAACTCAAAGTACAGACATGTCATTTTGCCATGCATTGACAGGGGGAAAAACACAGGAAAGCTGGTTTTACCAGAAAGTTTTGATCAAAAGTATTAACGGCTCTTTTTATAACTGCTAAGACTAGAGGGGAGAACTGGACAAAGGACATTGAAGACCTGAAAGACAGTAGGCAACCACAACTGCTTTTGGACTAAAAGAAACAGAGGTTAGAACTGATTTGTACAGAAACACTTTATCTGAACAGCGTATTTATGATATATTTGTGCACTGTGGGTGTTAATGCAACTCAGAAGACATCTTCACAAGCTGCATCAAAATCTTTGCACACAGATACTCTTAGGAAGATGTTATCCTCTCAGAGCAACTCCCATTAGTATTAATAGGAGATCCAAGCTCATATCATGGGAGGTCACAGGCCCATTAAAATTTGCAAATGAAAACCATAGCTTCCAGTGAATGAAATACTGCTACAGAGCTGCCCAGCAAATTTAGACAAGGTTTAGTGTATTCAGACCTGCTCTGAGATCACAGGCAGTAAGAATAGTTACCATTTTAAAATCAATTGCAGCTCTTTCATGAGCTAGGAGCAATTTTCAGTGCAGTCGTGTCAATTCTGTAGACAACCATTGTACAAGTTAAGAATATAAATTGTATGATATAACAGAAAGAGAAAAGCCAATTCCTATTGAGTTCACATAATTGCAAATGAAAGACAGCAAGAAACATCAGGGAGTCACTTTGCCCAGAAGCACAGAAATAGCAGGGGCTTAATTAGCACTGGATTATATGTATCAGACTGAAAATGTGTAATGAATAGTTAGTGCTTTCACATGAGACAAGGCTGATAATCTGCTCTATTCTATCAGGAAACATTTATGTATATAGAGAAATAATCCCTGCCACAAATAATCACACTGACTGCTGGGAACCTGCTAAAAGGATGAATTTGGACCTAAAAATCATTAAATGTATATTTAATGAAGCCATAATTTGTGTATGGTAGAAAACATAACTAACTTTCTGCCAGACCCAGCCACACTGGATACGTTGGGTCTACTCTTAATGAAAACAATCTAAAACAATCTGTCAAGTTACTTGAATTTATTTTCCTGGCATCTGACAAGGATGAAGGATGTGTCATGGTTAGGGTCTGTACCGGTACGTTTCTGGGACAGTTTTAGAGAGCTGTAGGTTTTAAAGTTATTTGAATTTTTGCACTATCACTGAAAAGAGAGTGATGTGTCCTCCTTCCTTGTGCCTGTAAGATTTTATTTAAAAAATTAGGAAAGGCAGAAAATAGTACCAGAGTAATTTTTAAAAAAAGTTTTCCTATTATTACACTTTTTTTACATTACCCTCATGTTTTTCTTACCTTGTTTCACACTGCAAGCATTATTTCTACAGTGAGCAAGATCTGATAGTTCACCATAGAAGAGGATGATAAAGAATGCAGATTTTCATCTGTAGGTTGTTCACTTCTCTACACAGCTCCAAATTAGGCTTTAAACAAGAGCTCTTAGTGACCCAGAGAGATTTCTGAAAATAATACTAGTTGATGTAACTTACAAGTTTACTTGGGTCTTTTCTATACCCAGCATTTTCCCCCACCTCAGATATTTCTCCTACATACCTGAAACAGAATAAAAATTAAAAGCTCCCCCTCTGGGCTCTGCTTTTAAGAGCACAAAGAGTGTTTTCAAGAGCTCAGTTGGGAACGACAGCTCAGCTTTGCCCAGAATTGAACCAGGCTTTTGATTTTTGAGCAGGACCAAGAGTTAAAGCAGGAATTGCAGAGGTTCTGCTCTAAACTGGCCAGAGAAATCATTTTTATACTTGGATGCTTCTGTTTACCCAATTCATGGTGTCTCTAATTTAACAAGCTAGTAATTCTTTGAACAATCAGAGGATAAGAAAGAGAATTTCAGAACTGCTTTTCATCTGTATCATTACATTTCTGGCTAGGTTATAGAAGTTCTCTGAATGCAAACTGATCAGGGAATGCAGAGACATGGTAGTTTATCCTGATGACATGATAGCATTAAAAGTACTGAAGATTTCTTTCCATTTTTTTTCTCTCTAAACATTCAGATTCCTCTCTTAGTCAGGCAAATGTGGATCATGATCAAGCCACATCTTAACTTCTATTTGGATTAAGTGAACAGATTAAATTTGATATCCTTTTCCCCCAGTTTTTAAATCTTTCTTGAATCCTTTTGCGTAAAGCACGCTGAGAAAAAGTATTAACCCTAGAGCAGGTCATTATATTCCTGCAGTGGTGATATTTTTATCTTGCACAGAAACAACATACTATTTCTGCTCATTGATATCTCCCTGCTTATATATCCTTGGATACAGTGCTAAGTAGATTCTTTATCATAATAAGTAGGTACTTGAATAGTGTTACAATATACATTGGTAGAGTGTCCCTGCGTAGCAGCTTACTGGGTGATCCCCTTTCGCTCAGGAGGCAAGATGCAAATCTGTTGATCAATCAGGTTTTAATCCCTCTTTTTGTCCTTAAAATTCATTGGCCATAGGTTGTTGGGTTTTTTAAAATTAATATTGTTTACAGAAGATCAGTCAGGTCCATGCTTCTGCCATATATTCACTAAATACTCCCTCTGTCCATATTTCCATTATACAAATTTTATCTTTAAGCTGGAAGTAAAAATAACAATGACACATACACACACACACATATCTAAAATATGTATGTTAATAGCTATATTAATATATATTCAATAGGTATGTGTCTATATTATCAATCTTAAATAATGATATTCTTTTACATCACAAAAGAGATATTTAAAAATCGGTAATAACATACATGTTTTGTGACTTTTTTCTCCCTCACTCAGTTTCCTTTAAGCACGTTTGCCTTTTGAGCACTAGCTCTGAGCTCCTCTTACTTATGCCAGAACCACATTCCTTTCCTCCATAAAGTTACATTGTGACCATCACTTGCTTGTAGGTAGCTGCAGAAATTAATTGTTAACTTTACAGGGATAAATCTGTCTAGCAGACACAGAATAATCCCCATCTGGTGGCAATACCTTGTTCAGAAAATCAAAATACTTAGACACTTCATAGGTATTTTGCCATTGGCAGCTGCAGCCAAGGTGTCTTTAGACTCGAAATTCCCCTTTATAATGCAGGCCCTTTCAATATATGAAGGAGCTGCTTATCCAGTTCCTTCCCACAATTTGGGCATGGTATCAGGCTCCCTCGCAGCAGGTCACAGCACAGAACCAGAGGCATTTCAAGTCTTCTCTTTCAATTTGTCAGTAATTACAGCAGATAACAGCATGCCCCATGTAAAGTGCCAGTCCCTCTGCCTTTCACAAGCAAGTGATTCACTGGAGACCTATTTTTTCCTTTTTAGCTTGGAAATTATATATTAGGTTAAAAAAAAAATTTCAACACCTTAATAGATCCAGATTAATGTCAAACTGAGGATGATATCCCAGCATGTTATGACTTTATGGCAACCATTTGCACACATTTTTTACTGGATTTCTTTTTTTCTGTATCAGTGGATGGAGGCTTATAAGGAAGTTTTCACATATTATTATATGGAGCAACTGTCTCACTGGAGTTTTTTATTCAAAATCTTCATTAGGCACACAAAGCTAATTCAGACTTCTGAAAGCCAGAAGTGGTCTGAAGCTTTTGACCCTCAGGCTACTTCCTCATTTGAGGCACTTGAAAACTAATTTATGTGACAGATATGAAGTCATATGAGTGAAGGTTGCAATGGAAACTCCGCAGTCCCAGAAACTCTTCCTTTCAGGAACTAATGGGATTTATAAATCCTAGGTTCCTTGTGCCACTTCTGTACACTATATACACATGAGCAGCATGCAGAGGAGACTGGTGAAAAATAGGAAGAAGTATAAAAAAGTATAAATAAACCAGACCCACATCCCACTCTTCCTTCCCTCCCCTCTACAGCTGCTGTGGATCAGGTCCCGTCATTCAAACAATATGCTTATCCATGCAGAAAGCAGGCTCCAAAATCATATAAAGCTATTGCTTCAGCTGTATCACTTTTATTTACAGCTTTCCTTTTAACCATCATGCCAGATAAGCAGCTTACCGCACAGCATTTGCACTGCAGAAACTATTTCATCCTACAATCCTAGGGTGAGAGCTGTAAATTTAAGACGGGCCATCTCTGGGCATGTCAGCTATTTACCTTTGTGCATAAGTGTGACAGAACACACCTGTGACAAATCTGTTTCCTCCCTCCCTTTTCTTGGATTATGAGTATAACAAAACACACCCTATGACATTAATGTTCATGTAATATTGGTTGAACTATTCAAATGCTGGGAGACATCACAACTGAGGTCATTTGTTCAAACAATGTAGTGGATTACAGGATCCTTCTTGCTTTTTGTTTTGTTTTTTTCTACAGGACCCATTTGTACACTGAATGAAGTAGAATCAGCACTCTTAATATGATTATTCTGTGCTTTATCTTATCTTCATTGACTTGTCTAACCACATGGCAATTCTGTTCTTCCCTGATGGGAGAAGTGTCGCTTGTCCTGCACTTTTCTCCAACACACACTATAGTGTCTGAATACATAATAAATAGACATACATTTACTGTCATAGCAATCTGGTGTTGGCGGACTTTCACTTTATCTCTCTTTTTTACAGATGGAGAATCAAGACAAAAAAAAAATAGAATATCAGAGCATCCATTCATTGCATGACCAACTTCAACAGGTAGGATTCCTCCTTTTAGAGCACTTGTTTTATGCAAGCTTGTCATATGTGATAATTATACAATTGTATAACAATAGATATGCTGAACACACAGTGACACTTGAACGAGTTCGGATACTCTAGGCAAACCAGTAGCTTTGGGAGAGCCACACAGGAGCGCCCTGTCAGTGTTAGGCAAGCGAGCTCCGACACTCCCGTAGCCCAGCACTGTGTCACCTAGGCTTGCCTTCAGGCTTTGAAGCTCATTTCCTGGCTATTTAAGTTCTGTGTCTGAGTGTTCAGTGCTCTCTTAAGTCTTACACCAGAAAATAGGGGGCATAAATTAAAGGAGTTGTCTGCACAGCAAAACGAGCTGCGTCAGGTTTTGCACGGACTAGCTAGTATGGCTAATGGTACCAGTGGACTCGAGGCAGACTTTGCAATATATTACTTGAGAAGAACCGCGGTGACCTTGGGTGTATACTTGTTCTCTCTCTAGTTATGGCCCATGAATGTGCACAAAGCCTTTTATTTATAGTTCTGTTTATGGCTTGCAGGAACAAGTGTGTCATATTTACTAAGTGGTCCTGCATGGTAATTGTAAAATAAGGCCACTGGCTGTCAGTTCCTAAGAGCAGGTGCAGCCTCAAAACAGTGATTCAGGTAGGAGCTCAGTGTGTGGGGGAAAAGCTCGCAGGCAGCTATTTGCCTGATGTCAGTACTTCATTACCAGCGAGCTCCCTGTCGCAGGCGCTTGGAACATATATTTTGCAAGACTTCTCCCTCAAAATTGCTTCTTCCCACTGGAAAAAGCAACATGATTTCTAGACTTTTCTTCCAGAAACCTTCAACAACAGCAGTTAAATAGTGCAGGAAGATCATCTTCCTCTCCACATCAATTACAAATGGGTTAAATCAATGCCCTTCCTCTTCATGTCTTTCTTTTCCTCTGTGTCCGTTTTTGACGGGCTCTCTGGCCCCAGGTGTGCTTCCCCTGTTGCCCCATGGCTGGGGGAGCCCCATCGCAGCCTTGGCACTCCCTGCGGCTGTCTGCTCAGCCACATGGCAGTGCCCAACGGCTCTGCTCCCACCAAGTCCTCCCACAGGGCATCAACCTGCCCTGCCAGTGCTGCCGCGCACCGAAACACACCAGGAAGTAAACGAGCATTTCAAGATGCTACAAGCCTGGGCAGGAAGTCAGGAGAATGGTTTTTCTCTTATGGTCTCCAAGACCAAAAATCAAAGCAATTGATTCTGCTGTGAAGAGCAGCCGAGAGCTTTGGTGATCTCACTGATAGTACGTGATAGCACCAGTCAGGCAGCAAACGCAGGGCACAAAGAGCAAATAACCCAGCCACCAGCATGGTGAAAACTTCCAGTTAAGAGTGCATGAGAAAAGCCTTACTTACTCCTACGGAAACCAAATATTCATTTGGAAGTCTGATCTGGGTTTGAAGGCAAGTATTTTATAGCCCCAAAAATGATGAATGTGTGAAACCTTGGAGCCAGGTGTACTGTGTGTGCCAGCTGGGCAGCTTGCGAGACGCCGGCATCACGCACAGGGAACTCAGAGGATTCAGATCAAAATGTTGGAGCCTTTTTTCCTTCCCCCCCAGCCTTACTTTTTGGTAGAACAGAGAAAGGAAAGCAGCACTTCTGAAAGCAACAAATCTGAATACAGCAGGAAAGACTCAGTCTCCAGAAACAAGTATCAGCTGTTAAGGTGTGCATACAGATGGGCAGCCCTGGCCCAAGGCTGAACTAATGGGAAAACAGTGTGGAAAAAAGCCAGACACTGCAGAAGAGGGAAGGGGGAAAGCACCTGGCCAAGCACACCTGGGACTAACCTGATAAAACAGTAACTGGAAAAACTGCTGGACATTTCAGATGGTGAAAGGGGAGTGCTGGGAACTCCCTTTAGGTGAAGGATGTCAAAAGATAGTGAAAGGGGGTTGCTGGCTTACTGGCTGTCCCTAAGGCCAAATTGGCAAAACGGGGGCCATGGGGGAAGATTAAGCAGAGGTGAATTTATTTGGGTGAAAAAAAGGGGGTGAAAAGGGAATCCAAGGTAAAGCAACTCATGTGACCGGGGCTCTGAGGGTTACCTGTCAAATATCCGTGCACTTCATCAATGCAGCCTGGAGCAGGACAATAAACCTGTATTTTCTCACCATATCATGTGCATCTGGCCTGCTTCCATGGTCAGAGGGACCCAGAGGGTTTCCTCGAATGTTGATAAGGATATATCCCAGGAGGGATGAAAGACGGACTGAGCACCACTTTAACGTTAATGATCCTAATTAGTCTTCTTAAAATACTCCCAGCTTCATTAAAATGAAAAACTAAAATTAAACAAAATAAAGATTTTGTGCAAGAAGTAGTGTTATTCCCGACTGAAGCTGTTGGACTAAGTCTGTTTGCATTCTTCAGTCATTTTGTACTTTTTAGCAGTCCTTTACTGAGTGTACCAAGTGGTAATGTCAGTGCTCCAGTGACACCTTGGTATCCTAACTGTACTCTGTCCTTCTTGGTTTCATTCATTAATACACTACTCAGTGAAGGTTGAAGAACCTGCCAAAACCAGACACTTAATGAAGTTTAGTTTCCTTTAGTAAAGTGGTACATAGGAGCTTGTGTCGGTCTGTGCTGTGCTTCTGCCCTTACCCTCTTTTCACATTCCTTCCACAAATCATGTGCTTCTCTTCACATCAGTCCTTGTCAAATAGTTTCCATAGTTAGCTAGAACATAAATCAAATTTTAGAAATAAAGAGAATGCCTGGAGGTCCAGGCAAAGATCAGGCTCTACTTGAGGCACTGGATCACTCTGTTAATTCACCTATGAAGGAAGTTTGGGAGAGAAAGACTATACTGGATGGAAAAAAACATCCTGAGGCATTTGTTATTCACAGTCAGCTAAGGATAATCTCAAAAGCAAAAGCTGTGGCAGACTGCAGCTGCTCAGTGGTCCCTTTCCCAACCCAGTCAAGTGAATGTTTGACAAATGGAACACAAAACAGCTGCAATTCTTCATGAAACCAATACACTCGGGCAATTCCCTCACTGAAATTTGGCTTGGTAGTAAAAAATAAAAACAAAAAAATGCCACAGATTCAGAAAGTGCTTTGAATCCTCTGTGAAGCATGCTTGGTGCAAGGTGTCACCCAGGACATCCTGGCCTTGTGGGCAGAAATGCAGACATTCCCTGTGACTCTGCTTCTTCCAAGCCTTACCTGCCTTCAACTGAGATGGCCTGAGAAGAGGTCAGGAGAGGAGTTCTTGAGGAAAATGTACCAAAGAGAAAATCTATGGACAGGGGGAGGCCTGTAGTCATGACTACAGGCCTTATGCCCCCAAGGCCTGCTCCCATCCAGGACACCTCTAAAAAGCCTCTTCTCCAAGTGGACTCAGAGCCACTGGCAGGGGACACAGTGAATGACGGCTGTGGTGCAGCTGGATCACAGTTGTCCACCAAAGTGAAAGGCCCCTCTGAGGGTTTTTTCCATCGTGCCCTGTGCTGGACTTCCTGGGCAGCTCCAGAGGCTGTGCTTGGTGCTTGGCCTTCAGATGACACCCAGAGCCAGGATGTTGTGGCAGACCACCGTCTTCGTACAAGAGAAATGCACTTTACTCAGGAAATGATAAAGTCCTGTCCACAGCTCGCACATCTTCAGCTCTCACATTCCCACCAATATCTGTAGTCCCTGACAAGCTGCGTGCTCAAGCAGAGTCTCAGGACACATCCTGGCTCTCCACAAGCCCACTGTGTGGGTGAGGCTTTCATATCAGCTCAGACACAACTTGCCTGGCGTTTCTGCTCTTTTGTATGCTCCTTTGCCTCATCCATAAATGATCACCTTCTTCCCCCAGGTTCTAAACATACAATGTGATTTCTGGTGTCCTACTTTTACTGGCTAGCATTGAGCAGGAAATGCATTTTAATTGTTGCTTGTAGGAAATATACTTGCTTTGTGTGGTTTCACTTAACCTAAACTGAGTCAAGCACTGGCCTTATGAGGAGATCAAATCAAGGTCATATCATTACAGGTGTATTCTAGCATGACAACGTGTACCTCCAACCTCTCCACAGGCTTTAGGAGATGTTTTCATTCAAAAAATACCTTCCAAATAAATATAGTAGGGTCATGTCAGACTTTCAGTCTCTGACAGCCTACATTTTGCTAAAGGTTGCCTTCATTTTTTTTGGAACTGACCTAGCATCCATCCCTGACATCAAATACCCAGCAGCAGTCAGCTGCTTGGCATGCCCTTGGCATCACAACTGGGCAATTCCTTTGCCTGCAAAGTTTCTCCAGCAGATGGGTTTCTAAAGGTGCCAGAGGTTCACCATGCAGCCCCCTTGGCAAGTCAGGGGGTTTAAAAGCAACCGTTCACTTGGTGAACTGACCAGGGAAAAGGAAATAAGGGAGGAGAGAAGGGGATGGTGCAGCAGAAAGTGGCTGGAAGGGAGGGAAGGCAAGATGGCAGAGAGACCAGGAGAAGAAGGGAGCGCGCATGAGAAGTGTAAGGTTAGGAGGACTTATGGCAGTGTTGTGGATGACAGATGGGCTTTTATGAAGCATGTGAAACAGTGATATGGTTTTTTTAGGCATTTTGAGTCTTTTCCACTGGTATGTGCTAAGGGAAATGCAGCTGCAGGCAGGCATATGGCTCAGATAAGATGAGGTTAATAAGCATATGGATGAGGTTTAAACCCAGCCAGATCAAAGGAATACATATATTTTGCTATTTCCTTAACAAGGGTATTATCCTTGCCTGACTTTGGGCTGTTTCCCCTCAGACAGGAAACTTTCATCTTCTAGTCTCAGGGCAATTTAACCTTTCCATCTGGGTCTCCAGAGAGCACTTCTTCAGTGTGAGAGTCTAAAAACATAACTGATCACCTGCCTCATACCCACTCCAAGCACTGCTCTCTGATGTTTCTCTGATCCCAGCTCCTTGCCCCCCAGCACCCCCTCAGCCCTTCCGGTTGCTTGCCCCGAAGCAGTGGGTGCACCCCCCACCCCTGTGTCCCAGCCTCCAGGGGACCAGAGCACACAGCTGCTGCTGTCCAGGGCTGGAGAAAGGTGCAGTGAGCAGGAGACATGCTCCAGGGTCTCACCTTTTCCTGGGGAGGGGGACAGGGCCAAGGCACACAGAGGGACACACTGACCTAGGCAGGGCTGCCCGTGAGACTGCCAGTGCCGGCTGGCCCCAGCAGCACCGAGAAAAGCCACCGTCACTCCCTGCTGCATGCAGGACCTCACTCCACAGCTAAAGCTGCCAGGGCTTGTTCGACCAGGTGTTTGTCCTGCTCGTTTTGCTCAGATTTTTGTGATATCTCTTGTTAGCTAGCCTGACCCTCCACAAAGGAGAAGCTCTTACCCTTGAAACCACAGACCTTTTCTGGCTTAGCCTTTACCTACCCTGTTACCCACCTCTACTGTCTGGTCTCACTTAAACGGAGCCCTATCTGAACCTCAGAGGATATATACTTTTTTTTTTTAGGTGATCAGCAGATTACTTTGTGCTGTTCATCACATGTAATCCAGTAAAATTAGCAAACATGGTTAGTTAAAAGAAAATGACAACATCTTAAAGGTAGCATTGAGTGTGATTTGGGGGCTGTATTTGGTCCACTGAGGCATAATAACTCCTGCTTTAAGATAATATCTGCTTTATCTGCTGCAAAAAAATATGGCTATGGTTTCCTCTCCATTGGTATTTACCAGAAGATGTAGTCTAGTTTTGAAAACATGTTAGGCCACACGAAGGAGCTGCCAGATTCTTACTGAGCTGATGTTTCCTTTTGCATCCTCATTTTCCTTATCTTGGAATCCAGGGTGTCTTCTTTAATTATTTTAAAACGAACTACTGCATCTTATCTCTTTTAGAATATTTTCTTCCTTGTTAACTTTTCTATCTCTTCCTTATTCACAGCATTAAAAGGAAAGAATATGTGAAAGGCTTTTATAGACCATCTTTGATTTTTAGTGTTTTAGCTCTTTGTTTCTTAAATAGGGAAAACTTTTTAAAAAAACAATTTGTATTTAGGCTTATCTTTCTGTTTTTATGGGCTGAGTGTTCTTCCTGGCTGCCCAGCTCTTTCCAGTAGGTTTTCTCACAGGCTGTATTCTGAACAATGAAACCCCACATCCTGCAGGCTTACCTGGGAGTGTATAAGCTGCAGGACTTTGGAGTAGAGGGACCCCTAGAGACTAGACAATGTGCTACATGACCCCATCTGCTATGTCTGCGTTACTCCTGTTGTTTTGCCTTGCTTCCTACCGGTTTGACATCACGACTCCATTAGGCCCCCTCCACAGCCAGACTAAACACCGTGCTCCTTTCTATCCTGCTTGGCACCGCTGCGTTTTTTGTTTTTTGTTTTTTTTTTGGGGGGGGGGCGGTTAAAATCATTATCTGGCCAGACACAATTTCTGCCTGGAGTTTACGTGCTCCACACAACGTTGTGCAAAAGAAATGCAGCATATGGTCAGTTCCAGCCTGTTCTGTGAGAAGCAGTGAATATACCTATCAATGCACATGAATATACCTATCAATGTACATCACTGTCATAAGGGTTGGAACTGGTCTGGAGAATAGGGGCAAACACCAAAGGGAATGGAATTTAGGGTAAAGTTTTAAGAACTCTTAGAGAGCGACATGAAGGGGCTGAGGACCTTTTTTAGATATTTAAGTGTTAGTGAGAGGTCTGTACAAGCCTTCCTAGCTTCTTGGCATCCTGATATCCTTAAATCTCCAGGGTTTTCGCTTAAGGGTCCTTATAGGTTACAAGGTGGGTCCCTGTGTTATGGCTACCAGGAGCCAGTGGCCCGTGCTGCATTGGCAGCCAGCTCGCTCTTTGCAATTGCAGCGTCGGACCTGAGAAAGCTTCAGGACCTTGTGGATCTTGCCGTGGGGTTTGAGGGCCATTTTCAAAGGTGACTTTGGCATGTAGGTGCTTCTTCAGAAAATAGGCAGGTAAACTAAAAATGTTACTGAGAGAGTTTTGAGTGGGAAGGGAGGAATTGTGACACTTGGAAAACAGCTTTTCTTTAAGATTATTTTAATTGCTGCCTCTTATTTGCAAAAATCAAGATCTGATTTACACAATCTAGTCCTGCCATGGAAAAGACTAGTATAGACAATGTGTAGATCAATGCCTAAGTAGCTACATTTCTATTTGTTCAGCA
The DNA here is from genome assembly GCF_036417845.1 of Apteryx mantelli. Lineage (NCBI taxonomy): Eukaryota > Metazoa > Chordata > Aves > Apterygiformes > Apterygidae > Apteryx > Apteryx mantelli. The sequence continues at coordinate 58,166,354 of NC_089980.1, read as the reverse complement.
CAACACATGTTTTTAGTGATCAATAAAATACAAATTTGGAAAAGCGGGAACTGAGTGAAATAGATTTTTAGCATTTTGACCATCAAAAGCAGAATGTCATAAAGTAGGTCTATGCCCAAACACCCAAACCAGCCTCTTATAATATATGTGTGCCTGCCAGGAAGCATTTATCTAATATTTAATAATTTTAGGCTTAAAATTAAGAAATATACTGTGCACAATTATGACTGTATGAACCTGCAAATACAGGAGGGTGGGTGAAAGCCAGGACACGCAGATGTATGGTAAAAGCGGCCAAAGTATAGAGATTGGTAAGAAGCAAGCACAAGACAGGGCAACAGGCTGCACTGAAACAAATGTGGAGACAACTGGAGGTGGACCAAACAATGGTGTACGGCATGCAGCAAAGTAATCAAAGTGAGACGCTGGAGAGCACAACAGGAGCTGGCATCAGAGCAGAAACTGAAATGAAAGCTGACAGTGGAACAAATGTTGGTCGGTAAAACACAGGCTGATTATATACCAGTTAACATTGATTCGGTTGCCAAGAATAACAGCAGGCACGGGAATGGAGCGGGGGAGTGCGAGGAACTGAGAAAGGGCTCAGCACAACAGAGCAGGAGATGATTAAACAAACAAACAAACAAACAAAGCAAACCCTGTCCCAACCAGGAAATGATTAAAGAAGCACGAACACAGAGATGCCAGCTTCTTCTGCGGGAAATAAATTCTGTGGCAAAGTGGCAGGCCTGGAAAGCCAGCAAACAACAACATTAAATTACAGGGGAAAAATTATTCGGCCCTAGCTGTTAGCCAGCTAAGTTTGACCTTTCTGAGAAAACTGGCATAAACGATTTTATTAATGAACATTGTGGGGAGATGGGCTGGAGCGGAAGGGTGTTTGATTTCTGGACCATCTGTGATTCTCCCTGCCAAGCGGCAAGGCAAAGAGCTCATCAGTTATTGCAATGCAGGCGGCTGTCGGCCAGCCTTGGCCTGGGACAGTGTCAAGCGAAGGAAAGTGAGACAGGCTCCACACCTGGGTGAGTGATGTCCAAAGACACCCCCAGGGCACCGCGTGCCGTGGTACCAAGGGCAGGCTGACTGGCACCTACAGGTGCCTCCTAGGCTAGCACTTGCAGGGAGCATTCGGTGGCCTGTGCTGTGGAAGTCCTACGGAAAAGGCTGAACTTGGGCTTTTTGTAGCCAGGACAAGACAACCCAAAGCCAACATGCTAGCTTTGCTTTGTGCTCTTAGACATTGCTTGCCTTTCTTCTCACTGGTGGCTGCACTCAGGGTGTAAGGAATGTTGCAGCTGTGTTGCTTCTGAAGGGGTTTCCTTGCACTTGAGCCCATTCGCAGCCTGTCTGTGAGCACTCCACATTTTGATGTGGTAGCATGTACCTTGCAAGAACCTTGCCACACCGCTGCCTTCAGGAAATGTGATTACACTGAGAGGGATGAGAGAGATTCAAGCAGCCTCTGCCTCACCTCAGCTAGAAGATAGTAACTTCCTAAATCTCCCTTTTAAACCTATTCATGTGAGCTTGCATCTTCTTTCACAGCAAAGCCATACAAACTAGCTTAAACAGTTTTCCTTTGCCAACCTGGAAAAAGCTGGATGTGTCCATCTGGCGTCAGGTAGCACATGGGAGCTGCAAGCCGGGAGCATTTGCCGTTAGATGGTCCCAGGCAGTATGTCCACAGGGCACGAAGTGTGTGCCCCGTCATGTAACTACACCATGAGCTGATTCTGCCACCAGCCTACCTCAAATGTGCTTCAGATGTGCTTTAGACTGAGCAAATGCTGGAGTAGCTTCCTTGGGTCTGCAAGGCAAATTAGGGATCTAGCATGACTCTAGGTCTCTCCATTTCTCCCCAAGCCTTTCAGGCTTTTCAGGTCTTATCTAAAATCATGTCTTTTCTCTCTTGCCTACACCTCTGCCCTTCTCTTTTGCAGTGTTCTTAACTCTTGAACTCCGTCATTTACCTGTGCGAAGGATGTTGGACCCACTGAAAGATGCCAGGCAAATAAGAGGCATGGTTTGCCTGCAGAGAGGGACGTACTGTCTACTGTGGGCTCCGGGTAGGAAGTAACCAGCTCTTAACAGGAGAAAGGGAAGGAAATAGGAGGAAACACCCAACAGGTTAAAATGTGTCAAATCTTGCATTTCATATTATGTAAAGCCACTATTTTTATATCCATCAATTCACTTTCTTTTGCATTCAAGCACACACAGTATTTTTCATCTTTGTATTTTTCATCTTTGTTACAGTTTTATCAGTGGGCAGGGCAAGATGACACAAAACATCATTTCCACTGAAGAGGAAATAGAAAATGTGATCATAGAAATAGCAGATTATTATGTTCAAACCCATACAGACAGAAAGCACTATGAAAAAGTTTACTCCCATCAATAGAGTAGGTTGGCTGGCCTAATCTATACAGAAATGTTTAGTGCAGTGACTCACAAGGAATAATCTGTGCAGATGGGATGTACTACGAGAATTATAAAGAGAATAAGGCCTTGGGTGAAAAGGACAATATAAGAAAATTAATTGATAGGGATGTTACCAGCAGGTAGAGATAACTCGAATCACAAATTAGCCCATTTCCCTTGATGACTATGACGCAAGTTGAGGCATGTGTTCATAAAGGGTGACTGGATAATTTCATAGGAATAACCAGACAGTCCTGAGGCTAGGAAGAGGATGAAATCAGATGGAAAAAAGTGTGACATAACCCACCTGGAGTCAAAGCACAAGGCCTGCTGCCACATGCTGAGATGTTATCACTTGATGCCAGCAGAGGAGGGTGATCCAGGTGTGCTGCAAAGTTGCATGCTGACTCTTGGCCACAGATGTCTGACAGCCACGAAAGATGGGTTAGCAATTCCAGGAGGTATCAGGTGAAATGCTTCCGTAGCGGCAGAGGAGGCCCCTGAATGGCGGAAAACACTTCCAGGTACCTGACACACTGCCTGCCCCTGGAGCCCAGACTGGCCCAGACAACCTGAGACTACATGGCCTTTTTATTTGCTCTTTTTCAAGAAATTTTAAGTCCCATTAGGTGTGATAGGGGACAGAATTTCATTTTTTGGCAGCTGGCAGAGCATGGGTCCAAAGAAAAGAATATGATGAAGAAGGGCATTGCTGTCTGCATTTGAGAGATCCTTGAAACTGATGGGCTGAGAGAAGTCCTGCAGACTTTTACACATGGCAGTGCATCTGGCTAGGAGAAACTCTCTGATTTCAGAGGGAAAGTTCACCTACAGAAACCTCCCCATACTCCCCACTATTTGCAGAGTGGAGCTTATAGCCATTCTCAAGCTGCATGCTCATCCAGGGCTTCTTGTTTCATTAAAACAGGAGAACTGAATATTATTTATGACAACAAACAGAAAACATTGCAGGTATATGCCCCAAGAGGTAACAGCCTAGGTAAACATAACCAAAAGAGCTGTTATTTAAAGTGAGTATTTTTACCCAGGAAAACTTCTTAGCCACTAATCTACTGTGTAAATATGCATGAAGTCTTTTTTCCTCAGCAGGAGTACTGGTTAACCAAAACCTCCTCCAGAGTCAGTATGCCCAGCCATTAAATAGTGTATGTAATTAGACTAAACCATTTGACAGCAACATCTCTCGGAGGACTGATAGCTGGGTAAGACTTAAGCTTGTTAAAAACATATGCATCTCTGCCACGGCTTTAACACATACCTACAGCCGACATAAAACCCAAGTTTATTTGTTTTGAGTTTGTCTCTCTATATTGTAAATATTTATCCAGCACCTCCCAACCTTTCACAATATTTTCATGTAATCCATTTTGTTGGTGTTTAGATTAAACAATATCATATAGAAGAAATACTGTTAATGGTATGGCTTGTGCACATTCAAGTTTGAATGCAAAATCAGTGAAACTGATGTTAAAATTGCTAAGCTCCCATGGGAGTGTGCACATGGGAGCTGCTGCATATGGGATAGAATATGAATTGAATCTAAGCAGGAGAGGAATAGAAATTCATATCCTAGCTCAATGCCTATTCTTGCTTTCTCACAGTCCTATCATCTCCAGAGATGAGGAAGATTTTGTAGTTAAGGTGCTGAATTTGGGCTCTTGGGATCTAGGGAAAATTCCCAGGTCTCAAACCCACTTCTGCTTCTAGGATAAACTGCATGTGTCAGTAATTTTATCTCTGGTAAAGTAACACAAATACAAACAGAACAGGATCCAGTCGCATTTCTGGAATACAGTAGAGCCATGATCAATTAGCAGCAGGATTTATAAAAACAGTTCAGCAAGACAGACTTCATTCCTTTTGACAGAGATACAAAATTACTGGCTGAAATTGGAGCAGCAACTCCTTATACTATTCAACATGTTGTTTTTCTACTAATTTTACACCTCATACCTCATGAAATGCCAGGTGTTACTGAAATATCAAACTGATTGCATGGCCTTAGGGAATTCCTTATGGAGCTGCCAACACCACACTGTTTGAAACGCAATCATGTTTTTGATGCAATGCCTCAAAAATCATATAAAATTTAGCTTAGATTGTATTCAAGAAGAATGGTTGTATTCCAGAAGAATGGTAGCCCCTGGATTGCAGTGTGGCTGAAAAGTGTGACAGTGATAGAGAGGTTAAAAAAAAAAAAAAAGCAGAGACTGCTGTGGCTGATAATGTTAGTTCTTGCCCTATCTTGGTCAGTTTGGTATATGCAAATCCTCTTGTTTCATGGGTTGCAGAGAAGTTATTTTCCTGAGGTATCGCTGAACTGGGGGGGGTGTGCTTTTCTTTTCCTTCTTACTTCTCTGGCTCTGTTATTGCTTCTGGAAGTTTCCCACAGGCTCAGTTGTTGCAGCTGGAAAAAGAAGTCCTGGGTAACTATTTGCCCAATGGATCTATTTTTGTCCAAGCATTCAGCCTCAGACTCCTGTCTGCCTTACAGATCGATAAATTATTCTGTTTAGTCACCAAACTCCCATTTAAGGGCATTCAGGACTAAAGGATGAGACCGGCCATCTAAAACCGTTGGAAAAACTATTGACATTTTGAGATTAGCTTTTGTTTCAGCGCAGTACACACAACAAAACAAAAACCCTAAACCTTATTAGCCTTCCTTTGTGAAAAAATGAAATAGTAATACTTCCAGCATCAAAATAACTAGTAACTTGACAGATACTTACAGGTTTCTGGACGGTCTAGATGTAAGTCCTTGGTGCCTGACTCAGGATACTGCCTTACCCACCTCAGTATCCTTGGGTAAGGTCTCCTGTCTTGAATCTAAAAAGAAATTGCAGCCTCAGCTATGTTTTCATCAAAGCCAGATCTCACTGCTGGGATCAGGGTCACAGCTCGAGAGTCCCTGACGCTCCTCGCTGGGGGAGCTCCGTATCACAGGGACAAGGCAGTACCTTAGAGCAGCTGCACTGAATGAAAAGGAGGGTAGTTTTTTCAGCCATACCCTGAAGTTAATAAAAATACATCTCCACTCGCTTTGTAATGCCCTCTCTGGAAGGCATTTCAGTCAGAAGCCCTTCTGTACCAAGGGAGCATTTTTACTCTCAAATGTGTGCTAAGCATCTTGTTCACGCCTGAGGCACTCGTAGGCACGTGGTCCTTGTGAGTGCGGGAGGAATGATGAATTATCCCTCCTGTCTGAAGTTATTGCTCTGAGATTGCTTGAAGGAAACAATAAATCTCCCTTTCAGCAGGCCAGCCTGCATTTTCGCTGAGCTTTGACACCCTTTCTCATCCTGAGGGTTGTTACACCCCGGGAGTGCCAGGTCCTGTGCGGGTGCCGTGGGACCCCACTCTGTCCCGCTATCCCCCCCGCCTCCACCCCGCTCTATGGCCAGCGATGCCTCAGTGGTCATGTCAGCTGCTTTAGTAACGTGAAACAAAAATGAAGGTTTTGTTGAACTAAATCTTGCAATGTGGAGAACTTACTTCAATTAGGTCTGGTTCAATTACCTCCCCCCCCACCCTTACTTTTCACACTGCTGGAGACCAAGGAAAATGGGTTGGTTTCTGCCAGGGCACCCACCCTGTGAGGGCCCTGGCCTGATTCATGTGCACATGCCCTAATATATATATGACAGGGAAACTTGGGGGTGCCCGGAGAGACTCTCAGCATTCATACGGGGGACGGTATGAAATGCTGCCTCCTCATCCTGCTCCATGGCACAGCAGAGACCTCTGCAATGGCACCATCTGGGTACCGAGAAGAGTATATGGTATCTAGTTTTAGTGTCTACATTCAAAAATGGATGTTGAAAAACCGAACCAGGGATGAGCTGAGTTTTTAAAGACATGTCTGCATTCAGAGCTCAGAGGAGCTCAGCCTGCTTGGCTTATTAAAGAGAAGACAGAGAGATGCTCATCTTCTCAGGGCAAGCTGATAGCTAATATAACAAGTTTCGTCACCTTGCAGACAACAACATAACCAAACCTACGGAAATGCTGCTTTCAGAATAATCCATTAGAAATTGTGCAGCCAGACCAAGGAAAGAGCAAATTTTTAACAGAGAAGGTAATTAACTTCTGTGACAGGGGATGATGGCTGGGGCAGTCTCTGTCAGACTTGTAAATCTGATCTGTCCTAATTCAGCAACCATTTATGTGTTTTGGGTCATGCAAAAGGTGAGGGAAGAGCATCACAAGGGCCTTTTCTGCTTTTACAAGTTAATGTATCTTTGCTCCAAACACCTCCTAATTTTTGCAGATTCACTAGTTCCTACTTCTCTGTATTTCTTCATAGAAAATTTCAAAGTCCTCCACAGCTCAATCTGGAAGATAAAATTTAAATCACTTCAGAAAGCAATCCCCCTCCTTGATAATCCTGACACCAATGTTATTCCACTCCTGTTCTTCATGATGCAGCCAGTGCATGCACTACCCTTGAGGGTGGAACAGGCTGCATGCCCCTGCCCCCTCTCAATCCTACCCTGTCCCCTCAGCCGCCTTTAGGTTTTGCTATTCACCTTCAGCATCCCTCCACGCCTGGGGGATCTGTCATGGGGTCAGCTCCTGCCTCCTCCTGCTGTCCCATGTTCCTGTTCCTCTTGGGGGCTGACTGGCCTGTGGGGCAGAGGCTGTGGCCGGCACAGGTTGGTCTCCGTGGCCCTGTCTGCCCCTCGGCTACGAGAGGCTCCCACCTCTGCTGTCCCCTGGGCAGCCCCATCTTGGCTCTGATGGTGGTTCGGCAGTACTGTGAGGAAATGACAGAGCCACACCAAACTCCCTGGGAGGTGAGGTACGGAACAAGGTCATCTTTCTCTCCTTTTTTTTTTCTTTTCTCAGAACATGCAGTAGGAATCTGAGTTAAATGGAGTGTGGATTTTAATTTTTGCAAAACAGATTTCAAACAAGGGCTTATTACCCCACGCAAACAGGATTAATCTGCAAAAGCAGCTAACTAAACATTTGGGGGAATTAAGCCCAAAGGTGATACTGTACTTTATTACTGGACATCAATATTTATCAAGCTCTCTTCAGAAAGAATTCCTCAAATTACAGCTGCCAATTGCAAAACAAATTTAATAGATCTTTGTCTGTAATCGAGGAAACCAGGCCCAGAACACAGAATTAGGATTTGCTAATTCCCATTTAAACTGATATTACAGTTTACTGCCTTCTGTCTATGCAAGCATCTTAATTAATCTTTGACAATGCATGACTGAGATAAAAGCTTTACAGTTCTAGAATAACATGGCATTGCAGGCCAGAATAATGGCAGGAAGTACGGCCACAATGTGTTTAAAAAAGAAAAATAAAATAATTTAATTCTTCTAGATGAGCTATTAGTTTTTATAGTCATTACGTTACAAGCAGCGTGAACTTTGGCTGACATACAGAAAGAGCAGCCGAGTGAATCATACAGTCCTTATGTGACAGACTTTGTAACGGGTTTTAGAAATAAATTAGCGTGACTAGTGGTGGCTGCGGCTAGAGTTAACGTATACTCACATGGTCACCTCAGGGATGGGGCTTCCCCGGTGCCTAACAGTCCCCTCAGTCTGCTCTCACTGATGTCTGTGGGAGCAAAGATGGTCTGGCACCGAGCTCTGCTGAAAGTCCTACGGAGGCCAATGTCTCTGGTAAACTTTCTCCTGGGGGTTGGCGGGCCAACTGAGCGTGGTGCCTCTTGCTCACACACTGACTGACTATGTGAGGGAGACTCAGGCAAAGAGGGTGAGGAATAACAGACTTGGTGGTAGAGTCTCCTGGGATCAGTAGCTGGAAATACAAGTCCCTGGACATGTAGAAATGCCTTAATGGCAAAAAAGGGCACAGCCAGGCCCTGTTGTTGGGCAAGCTGTCCTCCCTTTAGGTCAGAGGGTTGCTGTTACACAGCATTGCATGAGGTTATTCCTCAAGCTTTTTACTAAACTGGTAATAAATAAAATTGGTGAATGCTTTCTCAGTCACCCCGAAACAGCTAACATATTCCCATCAACACTCCTTAGGGCACACAGCATATGAATCCTTTCTGTTCTTCTTTTAATCTCACCTCACCACTTGCTGAAGTGGCCCAGCCAGTTACCAGTGAGTGCTTAGAGAAGGGCAGTGAATATTGAGTCACATTCTTAAATAGGAAAGATAAATTCAGGAGGTTGAGTAGCTTGACCAAAGTCACAAAAAATTAGGCCTTGTGAGAGAAAGAGTCCCAGAGACCCAATTCTACGTGCTTTAATGAGACTATATGGCCTCTGTGATAAGCACAAAATAGGTTTGGGGAGCTTTGAGCTCTAGGACAGTGGGTTTCTCTGTTTATAAGGTACAGGTGTAGCTGTAGTAGGGTTCACCTTTCTCTTTCCAGACAGCCTGGAATCCAGGAAGGGAGGCAGCCAAGGGGTTGACCAGCAAAGTGAAATGTTTTCTGCTGAAAAGCCTCAAGTGATACTGACTTGCACTCTTCCTTACAGGTCTGATACAATGCAGTTGCAGTAACAGAGAGCCACAGATTATAGACAAATTATGAAAGAACATAATTCTATTGAATTTAGTTTCAGATTAATTTTGTCCATATCCTTCCTCTTTCCTTCTTCTAGAATTATTTTTCGCTTACTCATAGTGAAAAGGAATGAAGTCCGGTGAAAACTACGTAGTCACATAACAGACTGTCAGGATGATTTTGTTCTGACATTCAATCATTCTGATTTATGCTTTCCCTCACGACAAGCTTTGCACTATGCCACTCAGGAGGATGGACTGTCAGCCTTCGCACCTGCTCCCAGGCATACTTTTCCTCCTCATTATCTAAATCTGTCATTTGGCCCAAATGTCCACATGTAAAGTAGATTTTGTTAGAGAATGACTCTGACACAGCAGCATCATGACCAGTAAAATAACTCTGCGTTATAGCACTCATAATCAGTGGCAACATGATGACTTTTCAAGATAATAGGGACAAGAAATCCATGGTCAAAAGCAAGTAGAATGATAACTTAGGAAGTGATGAGACTAACAATTTATGCATTAAAAATGACACATATCAAATACTTAATATGCATTAGTAAGCATGCAAATTTGCAGAGGTTGTCATGATGATTTCAAAAATTATTTCTTTTTGAAAAAAGCTACATGAAAACAAACACCTTTTTGGGCTTCCTAGGAGCTTTTTAATACATGCTATAATAATGAACATTACTAATGGAACTCTTTACAGAGAAGAGAAACCCTCTTTTGAACTAGTGTACATCTAGAACAACACTGCTTCCAGTTTAGTAACTTTATTTTGCTTCAGTGGAAAGCAGGATCTAGAACAAATGACAATGGGATAGCATTAGGATAGCAATGTTTTTAGCAGCTGGGAATCTTGCATACCTACGGTTCATCTCAATATGCTCCCAACTAGCATTTACAAAGCTAATGGTAATGCAGGGTTGCAAAATTTAGTATCGATGAAAGGGTTTTATAATTGTTCCTACCTACCCAGAGGACAGCAGTGTCCAAGGAACAAGCCCTTTCAGGAGACTGTCCCATGGGGCACAGTGCTCCATGCATTACTGCTATCCCATCTGGTAACTGCAAAGCACTCATCCTGAAACTGCCTTGTGGGAAGGGCACAGTGACTCTAACTCCTTTCAACCTTCAGCCAGACTCGTGTTCACTTGCACAAGGATCACCAATGTGTCATTGGTGATCTTTGGGAAGACCTTGGGGAACAGGACATGTTCTTGATTATGGCCCAGGTCCAAAACAAAAAGCTCTAGTAGGTTCATTCATTTTCTTTCCCCCAACATGACTGAGTAGCCTGCCATTTCTTTCTTTGAGACAGTAACAAAATTAAGCTATATTTAATGACTGAAAGACAAACAAAGAGAAGATGGAAAATGTCATCTTCAGGACAGCAATAAAGCTAATGGGATATGTGCCTGGACCAACTGAAGGTAGGAGAGTAGTTAGGTGGGGATAAGACCTAGACAATTTTCTTCCACGTAGACACATAGAAGTCCCTTGTTCACTTTCTGACTACCTCTTGCTACTTTTTTTTTTTGGCACTTTTGTTTTCTTACCTGTGTTCTCCATTTTAGTTTACATGCACCAGCTTCACAGTTTGCCTTCAGGATAGATATCCATTTTATACAAAGGTCCTTGCTGCACAATAATCTTTTTTCTTCTAATCTGGATTCTTGTTTTTACCATTCTGATCTTGTGTGTTGGTGTCACATGAAGATGTAAAACTGGTAGAATATGGAGCTTATCATCTTCATCAGTGCTACTGATAACTGGCAATGACAGTTTTTTATTAATTTCCTCAAATACTGGAGTAGTTATTTTATAAAGACAAGATAAATGTTATGCCACTATTATTTTATTTGCTATAATCAGTCAGCATCCAAAACAAAAACACACACACACTTTGGAATGCTTTTTCTATAGAAATAATCAATACAATATTAAGCTACCATCAATATCAAGATTGGGTAACACACTCTGGCATTAATGGTCCCTCCTTAAGTTGAGGAAGGGTAACTAAAGGATGCATAATCTTGCCAAATGCAAACATGATTTTGCACAGTATGCACAAACACACAATGCTAAAGAAAATACTCCCCACTTCATAGTGCAGGCAGCCAAAAGCTGAGTTTATTTAAGTTTAGAATAACAAATATTCACCTACATCACAGTATACTTAGTTTATCACTTCTGCTTTGAATTCTGTGCTTTCATTTCAAGTGTCTATATTTTGCAATTGTGTACACGCTGCAAAATTATCTTGGAATATCATTTAGCATCTGTGCATAATTGCATATCCATTTCTTTAGAGCTTAATGCTACACTGAAATTAAAAGAAGTCTTGAATTTTTAGGTATTGGAGACAATCAATAAAACTCCACTAAAAAAAACAGTATAAATGTTTCTTGTAGTACAGTGCTCTTAATCTTATGCCAATGTCACTTTAATGACATAGTTTTCAATTATTCCTCATATAAAGAGAAGTCTATGAAAAAAAATTATCTAAAATGCCATTCCTAAGTCAGTTAAACTCTGAGTTATGATATATGTACAGTATATAAATATACTTTTGTATATATGTACATATATATTGGCTAACATTCATTATAAATAGAACTGTCTTAACTTAAGCAGTATAAAAATAGCCACTTTCCTGGGAACATGCAAACACAGTATGCTTTCACCTAATCTAGAACACCCAAAACAACCAAAACCTTTAGCTCTGGTTCTTACAAATATAAATTTTAATTGAAGACTTTTAGCTGATTTAACCATAAAGTATTTTTTTGAGTAGAGATATAAAGTCTGTTTGATGCTAGCTATAATTAAGCTCAAATACAGTACATTTTGGGTAATTTACTTTCAAGTATTTTTCCCACGTGAGCTAAATCTAGACACAATGCAATTTTTTGTTTTGCTTTTACACTAGAATATTGATGATCAGCTCTAAACACTAAAAGTCAAAGTACAGGCAACCTGGCATGCTTGCACTGCAGGGAAAAGGCTCTCCTCTACACTATTCATATGTGGGAGGCTGCCCTAATATGGCTATTTGTGCTCCAGATCCTTTGTCCATTGCAAAGCAATTAGCAAAATACTCATTTTGTAGATTCTTAAGGCCAGAAGAGAGTACTATGACCATCTAGTCTCACCTCCTGCTCACTGAAATTCACTGAGATCCCTGCGTTCAGCACAGTGACTGGTAGCTGGACTAAAATGCCTCTCTATTACAGCCAAAGAGATTCCATCTCCGGAAGTTGAGTGGGGTCTTGGCTTCTTAGTGACTTTTCCCAACGGGAAAAAATTTCGGTTCCATCTGAACCAAATGTGACATTTTTCCTTTTTTCTTGCCATATGAAAAACTGAAAAATTGTTTGTTTTGCCCCGAAACATTCTGTTCTCCTCCCAACGAAGTGCTCTGAGTACTTGTTAGAAAAGCAAAAGAAGACAAAGGGCTACCTACATTCATGAAGTTGACACTGCTTCTCCATTTACCTAACAGCTCGGTGGAGAGCACACACTGGCCTGGACTGTGGAAGAAATTGGGCTGAGTCCTTCCTCTGCTGAACAGATTTCATCCCTCTCCCAGGATAATGCCTTAAGCAGGTGATTATGCTGAACATGGCATGTACTGAATTTCAGTTCTCTTGTTCATACTGTTCCACTTATTTAAATAAATTATTCCTATCCATTTCAGAGGAGAGGACTGAAATGCTGCTGTCTCCCTTCCCTAAAACCCTGTCTCATGCAGCACTTTGAGCTGGTCTTACTACCTCTGAGCTCACGGAAGTGTTTTACACAAAGTAAAACAGCATCAGCAAGAAGACTCGAGGCACACACTCTTCAAGCTGGCATTATTCTTGTGATCAGGGGACCTTTAAAAGAAACAGGAAATTTGAATGTAAATGCCCTGAGCAGAGGAGGAAACTGAGCCTTGTTTTTTAATTCCTATTGTTTGCACTTGGATGTTACTGGGTAATAGAGGGATGATCTAGATACTTCCCTCCAGCAGGCTGGTAGATATTGCTCTAGACATGTTTTCCAGATGAAGATATTTGTTGTGTTTGGATTAAATCTGTGACTACTTGTGAGACAGAAGTGCATGTCACAATTTGCTATTTCACCCAGTTCCAAGACAGGGCATGCAACTAAATGAGTTCGACGTCAGTGAAGGCCTGCTCTCCTAAATATGTTGCATGAGGTTGCTTGTGCGAGCCCTTCTCTCTGGCACCTTTGAAAGCAGTACACCTAACTCCTTACTCTTCAAGCAAAATGGCCTAAAGTTCCCAGCCACATCCTACATTGTTTTTCCCTGTTCTCCCAGGGTGGCTCCCACAGTTTTTCTAAAAGTCCTTCCTATGTCGAAAGTGATGAATCCCTGTTAAAGTAGCACAGTCTTCCAGCTTTTATATTTTTGTAAAAGAAGAGGCATTCTATTTCTTATGGTAAGTAGCATAAATGCACCAAAACAATGGTTTGGATGCCCCTGTATTAATTGTTTATAGAGCTGTCATTGGAGGTTGGGGACTGAGAAGTCACAAAAGGCTCATTTGCCTTCTGATCCTCCTTCATGGAGGTCGCTTGGTCTGAGATGGAAGAGAAGGAGAGCTGGTCATGTTCCATTATATGCACTTGGTCCTCTTCCTTGTCCTTCTTCACATAAAACAATTTCCTAAACTTTTTGAGCTCATGGAGTTCACAGAAAGTCTCGAGAACCACCAACATTGCGATAAGCCCCAGCAACAGATAACCTAGGAATGAAAAAAGTGCTTTAATTATTAGCAAATAAAGTGGGGATGAAACAGTTTTAAACCTGTAGCTCTTCCCACCCCTATCTTCTTTATGACCCAGTTTCAAAGTTTTGTAACTCACTTTGGACTGTCAAATCCTTTTTTGCCTTTTTCATTCTACAACCAACAAGGCCCCAGATAATTAAAAAAAAGGTAATGTTAGTGGGTTTAGTTCTGTTGCAACTGTACATGAGAAAAATATGTAATAGCATTCAATCAATCAGAATATTAGAATTTTATCACAGGTACTCTCTCTCATGTATTTATGAGCTTCATGATTATGTGCTCTTCAAAGTTTTTTTCCCCCCTTATTATTACTTCATGTTTCAAACAGAAGTAAAAATATGGCAGGTAAATATAGTTATTTGTTGTTTGTACCAGCTTAGCAGGACAAATCACTTATTTCATGAACGTTTTTGAAGTATTTTCATTTTAAATTATAGGAATAAAACTGACATTGTGAAATAAGTGGAAAAACAAAGAACCTAGAAACATGTACAAAAGCAGTAAAAACAAAATTCAGAATTACTGTAAAATTACTGCTGTGGTTTTTAAAAACCTGACAAAGTTTCTACTACATCTGATGAAACCTTGAAGATTATTTGCAAAATTTTACTAACAGTATATATACTATCCAATCGTGCTCATGTTACTTAAATAACATTAGTGATGACTTCAGTGATGTACTGACTCTGACTAGTTAGCTCTCATGGACTGTCACTTTTGGAAACCTAACTTTGCATGGTTACAGCTCACTATGTTCTTCTGTTTCCTCTCCAAACGCTTGTATCTAGAATTTCAAGGAAGGTGTTAAAATGAGCAATTCTTAATTTCTGTGTTATCATTAGGTCCCTGTGATTGATCCTTCAAATTAACAATAGGCACGACTACCTTAATATTTTATCATTTCACTGAGTAAATCAAGTAAAGCTGAGTGCATAATAAATCACACGAAGCTGAATGCATAATGAGTACAATATACTCTTCCAAAGACTGAGCATTAAATGTGCTGAAAGATCAACACAGATTAATTATTATAATCTGCATACGGATGCTTTGTTACCAAAAGGCATAAATATTTTACATGTAATTACAGATTATAGGTACTTCACTGACAATAACACTTCTCTGTCTTCCAGGAGCACCATCAAATCAATACTGCAATACCAGGTACTGATCTAAATCAACATTACAGCTAAAATTTATGAATTGTTTTTAAGCTTTACCTCATGAAATCAAATGGGAGCTATGCATTAGTCCAGGGAGGAAATGACAAAGCTATGCCAATTAAAAGGCATCTATAAATCTACACTAAGAATTTTGTAATTATTTCTGAAACGCGGTCCAGCTGATCACCACTTGATTTAGTAGGAGACTTGTATTTTTCCATTAATTCTTGAAAAGTCTATAGCACTCATTAAACATTTTCACATACAGATCTTGGTGAAATTCTTGGCCAGAACTTTTCTTGGAGAAAATACAGATTCAGAAAGAGTAAAACATTTTATACATACTGTTTCATTCCTTGAATTGTTCACATAAAACAAGAAAGAATAATCCACAGTTATCATTTTAAAATATTTAATTTCACACTTTTGAAATACATCACTGACTAAAAATTGCCTTTTTCTTTTAGATTTTCCTTCAATTTATTACTTAAATATTCCAAAGCTTGAAACTGAAATAAAAGTCTGTCTTTGTCCAAAAATGGAATCTTTGACTTTACAGTTAACAGGAAAAAAAAATCAGAAGAGAGAAGGATTTGATCCACAATGCTTGCTTTTGCTTTTCATTTTTCAGAACTGCTAGAATTTTAAAAGGCCTTCATTATGCAAGGCTCTGTCGCTATTCACTTCATAATTTAGCATCCCCAAATTAACTCTGCAGATCAGCAGAGTAATAATTAAAAGCTACTGATGATGAGATAAACAAGCTTGGGAGAGGGGGGAAAATCTGCAATGAGGATGGGCCTGGCAAGAGGCTGAAGAGAAAGTGAAATGTTTTCCTGGCTAGTTGAAGGCACTGCTTCAACACATGCAAATTCAAGACATGAACTGTTAATAGATAAAATGCAAAACCAAATTAACAGACATTTTGTCTAAATTAAGATTGCTGGATCATGTATAGGAGCACAGTATACTAGTCTAAGAAATGGACCTGGCAGGAGAGGTTTATTTTGGCCATTTAGATCTTTTAATCAGTATTTCTGAAGATCCAGAACTGCGCAGACTGAAGCCCTATCAGAAAAACTGTTATCGTCTCTGGAGAATATTGCACTCAGCATATTTATTCAGAATGTCAACACACAGCCAGTTTTTTTAGCTCTATTCTTTGATCAAATCACTGATCACTGTGCCTCTCTTCTGTGTCAACCATAATTAAACAGTTTTATTGTTTAAATTTAATGTACATAGCCTTGCTTTTTTACTATTCTCAGTTTACTTCTCTCTCTGACAGTTGGTATGTCCCAATGCCAGCCTCAGCTACCTTCTGTTACAATTGGAGTAAGAAACTCTGTTCTTCTGCCTCATTTCCCTTTGCTCCTTGATTCATCTCTGGCCACCTGTTGTCTCACCTTCATGAGATGACCTTAAGTCACACAGACCATCTTCTGGCTCTGTGATGCACTGTGAAATCTTAGTCCCTGACATGATCCTAAGCATTTTCATAATAACGACAGTAATACTGGTAATTTTTTTTTCATTATTAATAGGAGACCTGCCAGCTGTGATTTAGCACAAAGGGATTCTATTTTCAGCTTGTTCTTTCTTAACTAAGAAAACTGATCTTATTTAAAACTCTCCTCTTTGCACAGTTGGCTACAGTGCCCAGTTTGCTAGCAGGCAACTAGCAAAACCGCTGCAGTTGATGGAGGGAAAAGAAAAAGCCCAGAAAACTTTGATAGCATACATAAATGTCAGTTTGACACTTACACGTAATTCCAATTTTATACAGCTCTCGGAATTTTTGATTGTAGCCTTCTCCCGGCACATAGTCTCCAAGGCCAATGGTGCTCAGGGAAATGAAACAAAAGTAAAAAGATTCCAAAAAATTCCAGTCATCTTCCAGAACAGAGAATATTGCTGCTGGGATAAAGAAAAAGCACGAGACAGTGATGAACCCAAGGACCACGGCGTGGATAATTGCAACAACCTGCTTGGAGAAGCCCCAGCGAATGTGGAAATATAGTACAGGCCGCCTGGTGACATAAACAATGATGCGCTGCACCACTGCTGTCAGGAAAAGCAGTGTAAAAGGGATCCCGATAACTGAGTAGATGATGCAGAAGGCCTTTCCTCCATCAGATAAAGGCACTGTGTGTCCATAACCTGGAATAAAACAGAGGAAAGGCATGGAAAAAGCTTGAAATTGAAACTGAAATAGATATGTGCCAAAGCTGGGACTGCACGTACCAATTCAACACTGGTTGTATTTTGTGAGACAAAGAACCGCTCCATTATTGCTAGATCTAAACTCTGTTATTCTTGATAAATGCTATTCAAAGAAGGTCGCTTTTAACCAGGCATACAGCCAAATTATTGGTGCTAAACAAGTAAAAATCCAGAAGGATTTTTATACTTCAAAATTGTGAACATAATTGTATTAAACCTTATTTTGGAGGAGGTGGTAGTGCCTGGTCAGGAGCAGGGAACCTATGCCAGGAAATGTGTGTTCTACTCTAGGTTCTTCTGTCTTCCCTTTTGTTTAGATTTGCCACGTCATGCAACTTTTTCTTTTTCCTACTTTGTCAATTGGGACAATATATACTTCAGAAGGGTGTTCCTAGATCTACTTTGTAGTAAAACATTCTAAAAACTTTTATGAAAAGAATTTAAATTGCAAAGAAGTATTATGATTGGCATTCCACACTATACATTTCCATACTTCTACAAGGTGTTTAGGTGATAATCCACTGAAGATATTTAAAAGCAGAACAAACATTTCCAGAGTAAAAATCTCATATTTGCATTGCAACTAGACTTTCTGTCTAGTCATTTATGTATAACAAATATCAATACTTACGTATTAGAAATATCAATATAATCTATTTAGAGTATAGAAATGTATCCACTGTTGTACAGGCTGATCACGGCCAGCAATCTTTATTTCACAAAGGTGTACAATTACACTTGTATACAGTGCAAGCAGCTACGCTTCCAAAGCAACCTATGCCAGACAGCTTGGTTTTAAATGTAAATCACAGGCGCAGAAAAGAACAGTAAATGCAGCATAAACCAGGAATGCTTTCTTCTGTTTGCCAACCAACAAAATGAGTATTTTGTTTTCGCTGCAGCAAGGAAGAGGAAATCTTTTGAAATCTAGTTTGGGTAGTCACAGCTCTTGAGGTTTGCACTGCAAGCAAGCACAGACAAGCCCTACTAATTCTGCAGCCCCAAATCTGCTAGCTCACTCAGGTTATCTTAGTGTTGTACAATGAAGCATTTTCTAGAGCTGCTGCAGCTAGCTGTGCTGAGGAAGCTCACTCTGACCTAGGCCAGTCTGCCCAGCATGGCACCGGACCAGACAGCCCCTAAGCGCTTCCTGGGAACCCCCTGCCTGCTCCCTTGTGAAACCGGCTACTCAGCATGCCCTTTTAGGTTTTACATGAGCACAAAAGGTTTCCCCTCTAGATTAATGAATTTAATAGTAGAAATACTGACCTTTAAAGTTTTCCAGAAGGGTAAACAAAGCAAATGGTCTTTTTCCTTAAGATATATAGAGACATTTCTAGATAATGAAGGACATGCCAAATGTCTTACCATTCCAACATACAAAGTCATGAGAATAGATCTGTGAGGTGTAGTTTCTCCATATTAGCTAACCTGACAGGAATCTTCAGTTGCATTTGAATTTTAATATTATGAATAATCTATCCAAGTTCAGTCTTTTGAACCTCAGAAAAATATTACAGGGGTATTTCTTTTAATGTGGAAAATTACCCAAATCCATTATATATCATTAAGGACTTTAAACACGCTAAATTGTCTAACAATTCCTATTTTGTGCTGTTTACAGCACCTGTCCCATTTTTGCCACCATCTTCTATTCAGCTTTCAAAACAACTGAAAAACTAAGGATTATTTTAAGCACAAGGTGGGGAGGGGGGGAAGGGGGGAAAGTAATATATGGCTTTTTCATGCTCACCTTCTGTTTGTTATGTCCTTTTTGAGATGAGGGAACCAGAACTGCACTCAGAAATCTCAGGTGCAGCTGAATCATAAATTTATACTGTGGCAAAGACTATTTCTGATTTTGTTCTCCTCTCCATCGCTAATAACCCCTGACATCCAACTGGCTTTTCTGGCTACTGCTGAACACTGAGTTAACATTTTCTTGTAACTGTCTACCAGAACACCAGGATCTTGCTCTTGAGAGGCATCCATCAGTGCAGACCCCATCACTTCATATGTGAAACTAGGATTACTTTTGCTGTGCATCACTTCACATTTTATCTGTATTCACCTTAAAGTGCCACTTTATTGTCCAGTCAGACTGCAATTCTTCCATCATCCTTACTACCTTAAATAAATATAGTGTCTTTAAACTTTGTTACCTCACTGTTCATCCCCTTTTCCAGGTCATTTATGAATACGTTGAATAGCACAGCTCCCAACACAGGCCTCTGAGGAACAGCCCTTGTGACTTTCCTCTATTTCAAGAACTAACCATTTTCCCCTACTCTGTTTTCTACCTTTTTCTATCTTCTATCTATATAAGGACCCACACTGGTTGCTTAGCTCTCCAGCTCTAGGTTCAGAAGAGAAGATAGATCTGTGTCTTTGAGTTGATCATAGGGTGTCTATCACTGACTCATGTGACACATACATGGAAAAAGGCAACTGCAATACTACATCACATCAAGGCATCTTCAGTAAAGCAGAACTGGAGATGTATTAGTTGTACAAGACACAGATCGGTCCTCATCTGCAATAATCAATCTCATTTTGCATATCCAAGCTTAAGAATAAATTCACCCTGCAACGAGCACAGAGAAGAGTTACTGAAACTATCAGGGGATTAGAGACTGTTCTGTGAGAGGAAGATAAAAGTGGCTGGCTTCCTTGGCACATCTGAATGAAGACTGAAAGGTGATATAGCATCTCCCTGTTAATGCATCAGAAGACAAGCACTACCAAGGGAGAAGTGTTTTAGACGAACAATACTGCCACGCAAACAAACAGCTTTGATGTAGCCATGAATAAATTTGTTCTAGAAGTTCAAAAAATGTTTCAAAACTTCAGAGTAGAGTTTTGGAACAGCCATCCAGTGTCAGTACTGGGGGAAGAACCCAGCCATGTTTAAGATGGAGCCTGATGAAGCTCGATAACTAATGATAACTAATGTGATGAGCAGAAATTGAGCTTGTAGACTCAAACTCCCTTGCAAGCTCCAGGTTCCTAAAATTACTGTATGCTTGCACTGCACAATTAATCCAAACTTTCAGTAATTTAAACCCAAATATCCATACCATATATGAAAAAACAAACAAACAAAACCGAAACAGGCTGATAGTGTTTTAAGTTCAAGCTCTGCTCTACCTCGGGTAGTAATCAGCTCATTTCTTAGTAAGGATGGGCTCCAGTGCTGATACCTCTAACACTTTTCCCACAATCCTTTCTGAAGGACAGGCAGAATATTCCTCCAGGTACGACCCAGAGTGCACCCAGACTCAGAGGCAAGTATAGAATCAGAAAGACTGTACCACAGGGAAATTTGCAACTAGGTTGGGCTAAGTTGGATGCTCAAACCAGTCTGCCACTTAACCAGGCTAACCCTTACTGAAATTTTCCCAGTTCACAGAAGTAGTTGAGGTGCCTGAAGCAGGCACCACCTTCTAACATCTGTTCTGCTGTTCCAGTGAGGTTGCCACATCACATGAAGGTTAGCTGCAGGGACTGTGTACCTGCTCCTCAGCTGCTAACAGTTACAGGAAATGTAATAATACAGTGTGGCTGTTAGAACAGTGAGGAGAGAATATAGGCTCAGCTCAGCCAGCAGCAGTAAGAGGATGACATCTTCCAACAGCAGTGGAAAAGAGACCAGTGTTTGCTATTCAGGATCCAGAGCCACTGCTTGGGAACAATTCTTTTGACAAGCTTGAGCAAAAAGTCACAATTTATGAGACTATGGCAAGCAGTAAGGAAAAAGACCCATTTTTTTTCCCAGCAGGAAATTGCTTATGTGACTTCTCCTAACAAAGTCTATACATCTTAGCCCTCAACCGTACAAAAGTCATTAGAAAAAAAACAGCACAGCCATACATTAGAACAGAGGACACTGGAGAACCAAGGCAGGAGACACTCCATGTCAGCGTTCAGCCATTTGCAATCTATTGCCTCCTGCCTCTGTTCAGGCGTCTTTGTTGCTTCCTCGCACTGTAACCTCTTCACGGCAGAGGCTTTCCACAATCTATTCATAAAGTGCCCTGCATATGCTCATTCTGCTAAATATTAAGTAATAAACAGTGTGCCTGTTTGCCTTTTTCAGCTGAAACCACCATGTTCAAAAGCATTACAACTGCAGTCCTAAGATTCTCTTTATTATGAGAAAAGGATGCTCACAAAAAGGGGACTATTTATATTACCTTTATTAAAACAAAGTCATTTTGTTAATCTATCAAGGAGAGGAAATGGATAGACTTGCTATGGGTGACTAGAATTAAACTGTCCATGTAGCATATCTGATAACTCAGTTACTGATTATAAAGATAGGCAAGATTTAGAGACTGCTGTATTTTGATATGTATAAGCTGAACACCAGGTAACAATTGCTCCTTTAAAATCACCGATGCTTAAAACCAAATGCTTAGATAGCCTGGCCAAACTAGAAGCAAAGTGACACCAGAGATAAAATGGTATTACTCACATAGGTATATAACACTTTCTACTGCCCATTCACACATTAGCAGTATAAAAAATTAGTCATTCTTTCAAGAAAACTCACATAAAAAAATGTGTGCAAGACTTGTAGGATTTGCCATGTTAAATAAGATCAACACTCCATCTAGCTCAGCATTGTGAGACAGACAAGCACTTGATGGTTCATATAAAGAGCAAAACCCTCAAGGGTATGGACAGTTGGGTTTCAGTTCTGCTTATAAATGGGGATTTTTTTGTTAAAAGTCATTTACTCTCCAACTTATGACTTGGAAGACTTCTATTGTTATACGTTCACATAAATACATGTAATACCTTTATCTTTTCTGATGTAATTTTGAACGTCCTCGTAATGTCCTACAAAACTGCTTATTTTTAAAAATCATTTAAAACACAAATCTTTTTACATTGATCTTGATGCAGGGAGTTATACAGGTCAATTATGTGTTCAATAAAATACTTTTCTATTTGCAGTCTTTCAAGTCAGTCTCTTGTTCTTATATTTTATAAAAATGCTTGGTCATAACTTTTCTATACTTTTCAGTCTTTTGTATCCCTCTCATGAGATTCCTCTTCCAGTTATTTTCCTCTTCCAGTTATTTTCCTCTTCTGTCTTCCCTGTATCTAACCTGCTAGGTCACTTTATGTGGACCAGAACTGATCATTGTATTCCAGGTAAGAGAGATTTTCTCCCTCCATTTTGATATATCACCACATTTTGTTCATTTTCCAGAGTCATTAGGCAGCTCACATGTCCAACTCATAACAGTCTATGTCAAACCCAGCACTATTTACAAGCATTTCGTACTAGTCTTCCACATTGCACTACCTTGGCACAAGTTGGCACTGTTTTTTTCTCATCTTGTCCTTCTCAGTTGTTGCTTTTGACCAATCTAAGTAGTTCTATGTCATTGCTACTTTGTGTCTCTTCATAGTCAGTCCCTCCTGCAGTTTATTAAGCAACTGGTCTTCTTTCTGTTAAGAAACACCAGCCTTCTTACAGATCCTTTTGTGACTCTAAATAAAACATACAGTAGCAAAGTGTAGACATGCTGCAATTGTGCGTTGTGACTCCATGATTTTGTTACCCAGCCTGGATTTCTACACAGGAGTCCCCCAGGGGCTGCCTTGAAGGGTGGGTGTGTTTGTTATAAACGGTTTTGATGTCAAGTGAGGCAAGCAAGAGGCAAACAGAGCTGTCACAGCCCTCAGTAAGCCTCCCCCAACAGTCTCTTAGGCTACGGCGATGAAACCTAGATGGTACATTCGCAGGTGGCAGCACTGGCTCTTTCTCTTGTGCCTCTGTTATGCTCTCGGGGTTTCAGCTGCCTAATATCTCTCTCACAAGAATGGGACCTCACAGCCCAGAGACCCCAGTTCCACAGGATCACAGCTCATCCCTCTCCCTGCATGCCTTAAGCAGTCAATGGTTTTGTGCTGTCCACTTGTTTCTGCCTAGCGATCTCCTCCCCTCTTTCCTCCCATGTGTTTTGTCAAGCTGCCACTCCCTCAGGTCCATTCCCCCAGCCCAAGGTGACCTGTTACACCGCTACCAGCCTATGTGGCAACACTGAGCTTCTCATGGGGAGGTCTTCAGCACACCCACACTCCGCCTAGACTCACCTACTCCGATGGCAGAGTCACGACACCCAGGCCAAACGTGGCGGCACAACATGACAAGTATGCTAGTCCCTTTTCTGATCCGAGTTAGTGTTCATGAAGAGAAGGTAGCCCTTTGAAGTCTGATCATAATCTCCAAATGCCCCAATAGATGAAGTGACTCATGTGCTGTATGTTAAAGCCATGCAAAAAATCTTCTTCATTCACCCCAAGCATAACATGACTCACTGGAATATGGTGATGAAGACCAGTAATAGTATTTACATAATTTCTACATTATTTTTGTATAAACATTTGACATGCTCCAGAATCTGTGTTAAACAGTGAAACATCCTTCTTCATAACTGGTCTCTTATCCTCTCTAAAACATAAGGGAAATGTCAGTTGATGGTATATCCAAGTGGTAGTAAGAACCCAGAAAAGTTTTTTTATTGCTAGGAGGAGCACAGCAGTAACCAAAGTGATCAGAAACTTGAACTAATGTGTTCAGATCAACAACGTTATGATTAAAGTAGATGATTAGGAAGCTTATGTAAAGTACCAAAGCTGACTGTGCCATACATTACAAGGCAAAGGTGACCTACTACATAAAATGAAAGAAATTAAACAGAAATATATGCTACATTATTACACACATCTACAAATGCCAAAGCATTGTTCAGAGTCAAATCATCTTTTGAGAAAAAGTATTTTGCTTTTGCTGCTTCTGTTAGGTGTGTGCTTGGAAGCACACAAGTGACCAGCTTTAAAAATGAGTGATAATTCTAGGCAGGTAGTTAACTAACCTTTTAGCTTGCACTGTTGCACATAAGCATCTCTTCCCTGTATTACAGATGGGAAAAAGAATTCTAAAGAACTGCGGGAAAAGACATGAAGGATAGTCTTTTGTTAAAAATGTGCAAATCAGTAGCATCATACTGCTAGAAAACATTTTTCAGAATTTTTAGTCAGAGGTTTGAGACACAGCAATGCCATTAAAACAAGATATTAAAAGAGATGTATGTCAGAAAAGGAGGGGTAAATATTAAAAGGTCAGCAATCCAGTTTTGTTAAACTCACCTGAAAGCCTTGATTTCCAATCAGGCTGAGATAAGCTACCCTATATGGCAGAAAGGAGAGAGGAAAAATCCCACCATGATGGGCATTTTTAAGCCCCAGAAATTGTTTGGATGTCACATTTTGCTACCTCCTCAGTTGAGCTAATGGAACTGTTTTGTGTGTGCAGGGGCGGGGGGGAAGGAGGAGGAGGAGGAGGACAAAGAGATGCTTTAAACTGAAGCCAGATCGTTTCATCAATTAAAAAAATTCGGGGAACGCGAGAAAGATGACATTTATTTGATTTCACAAATGAAAGCTTACAGCACAGTCCCCAAAGAGTATCATCTGCAAAATTACGGAAGTGATAAAGGGAGGGGAAGTCTCTTAAACCAGTTTTGCCACTAAAGAAAACATTCATTAACTTCATCCTCACACAGCATCAGTAAAAATAATTTAAACTTCCTTTAAAGTTATTTGATTTGGTGTTATTCCAGCTCCCTTCAATAACAATATATCCCTCAAACCTGACAAGAATGAAACTGGTAAAAACATATTTTAATAATTAAAAGTAACCACAAGGATTGGACCTTCTCAGTAACAATTTCTCACCTAATTACTTTTCAAAGTAGAATCTACTTCATTTTGCCAATTTCTATTTATATTTTCAGTGTGATATTCCAGAGATGTGTCAGGGGACTTCTTCCAAAGAAAAGAGATTCCAACACACTGATTTATATCTACTATAACTGAACATGGTTTCATTTCCTACAGCCGCCATCAGTCACCAAACCTAGAGATCACCAATTCCTCGGAACTGAAGTTCTGCTAGCTGGGTTTGGAGTCCCCTCAGAAAGGCCTGGTTCTTTAATAAGTTCACAAACGTCACCTGCTGCATCAAGAAAGGCTGAGAGGTCTTTGAACACAGGTCAGTTTTGTAATAGGATTGTATGAATAATTTGGCTGGCTGTCAGCAACATCTGAACCCACAGTATCAAGCCAATGGCATGGATATATTGGCTTGTATGTTCAAAGGCAGTTTCAAAACCATTTTCTGCCAGCATAGCTGTATGTCAGAACATTTGTATCTTGCAATGAATATAGTGCCTAACATACCTGTTCTTGCACATGAAGCAATTTCACATGCCCAAAGAAACTGAGCTAGAAACTCTGTCCACAGCTGCTGGGAAAAGGGGATGTTGATGAATGAAACTGGGGAAAACGTTTGAATGAGGACAAGGGTTATTTCCTACACTATTTATGTTAATCTATTGAGATAAACAACATGCTTGATGATCTGACATTCGTTATTCTTTAAACTGCCCACGAATTTGTACTGGTGCTGGCAAAACACGCTTAGGTTCCTGTTCTGACTTATATGACATGTGTCAGCCTAAACATCCTTTGTGCCAGTGGCTATGGCTACATATTCACATGCAACATATCCATGTTCAGACAACATGGTGATTGTTACTGGAAAAAAAAAAAAAAAAACACCCACACCCTCCAAAAAAAACCCCAACAGCTCATGCTGGGAGCAGGGGGAGCAATGATTCTAGTTTCCTACAGATTTATGTCCTTAGTCCCCTGAAAACTTATCCTTTTTCCTGAAATAAGCCTCAGTCCCATCCCCATGTCTTCTCTGGGAGCCCCACAACAAGAGACAGCATGAGTTCTTACTGGCCCAGACCTATGCACAGGATGAGACTTCTGGTGGGAAATCACTTCTGATGCAGAGCTTTGCAAAAATAATAAAAGAAATTGTATGCAGTACATAAATACTTAGCAGTATAAGAATACATTAAAATTCACTATTTAATGAATATTTTGTCTATAGTATTTTTAATAAATTTAATAAGCATTTAGAATTTAGCATGTAAACAAATACTTAAAAATAAAATAAAAATGGCTTGAAAGTATTCCATATATCGTACAGGAAATATCAATACAGTTGATATTCTTACCAGTTATTTTATACTTATTGTGCTAAGTATTGTGCCAAAACAGAGTAAAAAGATGCCCTTGGCCCAAAATCTTACAACTTTGGAATAAAATATGAGCCAGCAAGTGGACACAAACTGATAGGTAGAAAGAGAAAAAAGAAAGAGTGAGATGATACTGGGCAATGTGAGATACAACGAAGTCAAGATACCACCTGCACCACCACT
Organism: Apteryx mantelli; assembly: GCF_036417845.1. NCBI lineage: Eukaryota > Metazoa > Chordata > Aves > Apterygiformes > Apterygidae > Apteryx > Apteryx mantelli. The sequence continues at coordinate 58,139,891 of NC_089980.1, read as the reverse complement.
GCTTAACTCGCACTTTTTTTTCTTTTTTAAAATAGGAATCACAGAAGAGAAAATACTTAAAGAAGGATTTGAAAGAAAATAATATGCTTAATCACAGAGATCTTCATTAAAAGTGGCAGCACTGGAGAGAAAACCAACAACAGGCACATGTTAAAATTCTCTTTTGAAGATTTTAAGTTCTGTCTCAAAATCAGCTTCACATTTTTTCATATATTCTCCCTTGGCCATGAATTATGCAAGGAAAATCTGAAGTGCATTAGGTCTTTTCAGGTGAATTTAACAATGGGGATCAGAACAAAAGATACATTAGGTATCTTTTTTCTTAACTACAGAAAAAAATACAGTGCCATCACCCCATAATGAGAACTCTCTTGTGTTGTCTTTTGATACTATGAAATCCACTTACAAGTTTCTAGAGTGATACCACTGTCACCATCTGCAGCTTTGCAGGCCTGGCCACTCCCAAATTACAAAGAACATTTCATAATTCCAAAATTAGGGCAGGAAAATCTTTACATTATTCATGTTTACTATTAACCCATTTCTATGATCTTCAAGGAATATTCTCTCTATTGCCAGCTGTGAAGTCTGTTGTTTGCTGCCTTTGTTCCACCCTAGCTGCCAACGCTGGAGAAATGTCTGTACTAGGAAAAATCTCTGTACTGTGTTAAGGTTGCTGGACACCTTAATATATTAAGGTGGGATATAGGAGGTTGGAAAACAGAAGTTGTGGCCTGGGCATGCCTTTACAATTTCCAGGTGTTTCAGTTATGCAGCTGGAGGAACTGTTGTCATTTTAAGTATTCATGACAAATGGTAATAAATAACCTTTTATTTATTTCTTGCGGAAAATTCTGACATACTTCATATGAATTATTACAAACCTTTTCCCTAGTTTGAAAGACATGACTATGTTGTCATTTCTACATGAGTGAAAAAAATCAGGTTCTTGAAAGGGAGTGAAAAATACCTTTGCTTTGCTGCACCTATGAGCTAGTTGCACTCATGATCCACAAACACTAATATAATAACACATTTTTCAAAAAGAAAAAAAAAAATTTCAAGCATAAATCTGGTTACAAAACAAAACAGTACAAGTACCCTGTTGTCATTTCCACCAGTAACAGAAAAACTGGTAAGTAGTATAGCATAATAAGGGTGGATCTGTAGACTGAAACAATTGGCAGTGTGCACCTAAAGTCAACATTATACATAGGGGAGCAAGCGTTTACTTCAGATTTGCTCTAATCTGTTCCCAAAGACTGAATGCCCATTAACAGTTGGGGTTAACTGTGCTTCAAGAGTGAACCTCTGAGTGTTGTTCAATCCAAAAGGAGTCCTGTTTGTGTGCTCCAAGACTGCTCCACAGTGTGAACCAAAATGAGGGGAAGTGGGAACGATCTGGAGATTTGTTTCAATAGCACACTCCTGATCTGAACCAAAACCCAACTGCAGATTCTCCCACCGAGGGTCAAGAAATCTGGCAGACTTCAGATGCCTTCAGAGTTTGAACTCTTAAGTTAACAGCACTTCTCCAGAGTCAACTCCTGGACATGTGCTCAGCAGACCCATGCCAGAACATCTTAAAAGTACAGGTCCCCATTTGGGATGTGTTTCCTCTTCTCAGGTGCAGTCCTGATTTGCTATAGTAAAGTCTTTCACCTGTAAATAGTTTGAGAATTGCCACCATGTTGCAAATATACTGGTGAAAGATAAATGATGACAGTATTAACGGTTTGTGTGGCTACCTGAACCTCAGGTCATTAATGAACACATGAGGACACTGCATAAACTGAAGGGAAATCAGGCATAACTGGGCCAAACTAAACAAATGCTAATAATTTTTACTTCTAATCCAAATATTCCACATTCCTTTTGTTGGAAAGTTCACTCATCACACCATGTGTGAGACAAGACATATATAAAGGATTACAGTCTGATGGGCATAATGAATGGCTAGAAAGCAGTAATATTTGGATAGACATTTACTGCTGTTTTAGTCATATAGTTACTATATAATGAAGTAAGTGAAAAACATTATAACTATGCAGTAGTAAAGGCAATGCTGAACTCATTCACACACAAATGGTTAAGATCCACATGGGGTGGGGGTAATAAGGGAGAGCTCAGTACAGATACTACGCAGTAAAAGGATGTATTGTGCTGGAACTGCATAAACAGTAGATGGAATCCGCTGCAGGGGAACCAAGTACAGCCATAAGAATAAGTACAGAAATTATATATCCCTCCCACATCTGGGATGATTACTAGTTAGTGTTTGGCTCAATAACATATCTTCTCAGTAAAAGTACCAGAGAGAAATACTACTCGAAAGATAACAACTTTAAGTGGAAAACGAAAGCACTCTTTCATGTCATAGCCGGATACCGGATCTTGCTAATCCTGCCTGCATACAGTGTAAATGAGTGAAGCATACACAAACAACTCAAGGGAACTGTTACACCCTTCCAGCACAGGTCTCTAATCAGCCAGTCTATATGAAAGCACACATTCCTCCCCAGCCATCACCAAAAGGGAACCCACTGTGAGACAAAGGTGGTGGAACTATAGTTAAGGCATATATTACATTTCCAGGACCATTAAACTTGCCTTTAGAAAGGTACACACTCCACAGGAGAAGTTTGGATTCTCCAGGCTCTCAGGTGGAAAAGCTTTCCCTCTTAGCCTGTGTGAGCAGGAAACTAGATTTTCCAAACCGTAGCTGTAAGCTAAACAGGTTGTATGAAACTGTCCATTGTCAAACTCCTTTTTGTTATGACATGCTAAACCTTGATCCTGACATGAGGTATCCGTAGGCTGGACCTGCATTCCCACAGAGTCCTGCCGACTTCAATCATGTTTTTTGAAGCAACGTGTCATTAAAGACTTCATGCTCTGAGTACGCACGGCTACACAGAGCTCAAGGCAGGAACAAAGACTAAATATGTGAGTGTATTCAGCAGACAGAGCTCTGCTACACCTTTGTGGCAAAACATTCAGTCTTTAATCTTATCACAGATAATAGTCAAAAGATATGCATGCATTTCTGGGTTTACTTTTTTTTTTTAAGCTAACTACTTTTTTTCAACTAGAATTCAGTTCCTCTTAGTCATAATCTAGATTTAAGACTCTGTAAGGGTTAAACTGTAATCAAACTAGGATCCATTCGCTGTTGGGATCCCCCTCCTCCCCCCAAGACCTCTCAGTAACAGCACATTTCTAGAAATACCTATCCAAAATAAGAATATCACATCTTTAGATCTGCCTCTAGCAAATATTTAGCTTAAGCAAGGAAACGTGGATTTTGCAGCAACAGTTACTTCCATCTAATCTCAGGTTCATTTTTCAATGGAAAAAACAGGAAAAGGAAAACGACAAAAGCCTGTGGAACACAAGCCAACCAACAGGTCAAAAGCAAGATTAGACTTCCTGAGGGCTCCTCTGAGAATTCAGCAAGGAGAACTCCAATTATTGTTTTATTGGTTTACCTGCCCACTAGGCAACAGATGGTCTAAAATCTGTACCAAAGTGGGGTTCTCACCAACAGACTATTTTATTATGAATGTTTCTTGGTAGAACAAACTCCATGAGTCTCCGAAACTAAAATTTGATAGAAGAGAAATATAAATGGGCTTTAGCAAGGAAGCTTTACTTGTAGTCCTCTGAAATGTTAGGAAACAAGGTTTTGTGCTGATTTTTTGGTTAGAGTTTTCTTACTGCTATGCGTATCAGCACATGTGCAGCAGCATTCTCACCAAAATAGAGTTTTAAAGCCACTGATCATCAACATTAATATGCAATCAAAGAAACAGGTTCATGCAAAACCCTGTTAAGTAGTTCAACATTATCTTCAAGGTACTGAGAGGGGTAGAAGCCTTTCTGCAATTCTTCTTCCTGGGAATCAAACCCCTAAATATTCAGTGTAGGAAAAGAACTTAAGCTGGGAAATGCTTCAGAGATTCTGATAGACCAGGAAGGAGGAAATGACATTATCTATTAATTTAGCCAGTAGTTTGTCCATGACAGTGACAGTCTCATTACATGTGTTAATATGGTACAGAGTATGATGAGACTCTAACCTTGGCTGCAATATAAAGGTGATATCATGTCTTAAACAAGACTAATACTTCCAGATTTTGTACTTAGATACAGCAGTCTGCAACAGTGATACCAATGGAAAAAATCTGTTTTAGCAGCTGACACCCATTTAGCTTCTAACTGGCACCGAACCTGAGAGCATATATACTTTTGAACAGAGTAGCAGAAGACAGGGCTTGTTCTTTGTAGGAAAAGGTCTGGAACCATGTTTTTTTTCCATGTTGCAACTTTCTCTTCCCTCAACCCCAATTTCTCCTGTAACAGGTTTGAAAGCTCTGTCAATTACTTCAGCCTCCTACCACTTGAAAGACCTTGTTTATACACAGGGTACTATAGGGATGGAGCAGCTGCCACTGCTGAGCCTGGCACCTGTGTGGTATGGAACTCAGCTTGAAAAGAACAAAAGTCAGGTGCAGTTTACTGGCAAAAGGTTTACAAAAAATTATAATGGGCACTTGTTACCATCCCAAATATGTCTTTGATGTGTCAAAAGCCTTGAATACGTCTCAGTGGCATGTACTGTAGTACTTTAATCAGGTATCTAATTAGTGATGAGTACCTATGCAGCTTTGCTAAATTATCATTTCTTACACTGAAATGAGTCACAGTTGTTATTCTTCCTGCCATCTGGGAATAAATAGAAACAACCAGCTGCAGATTAGTATGCTTCCCACCTCCACCTCTGAAACAAAAATTGCTTTATTGTACCATCAGGAAGAACAGAGCATGAAAACAGTGAATGAAACTGGTATTGTGGGCAGTAAAGAATTACCACACAACATTAAAAAATTAGGCAATTCCAGGTTGTGGAGTTAAAATCAAATCCGCAAGCAGCATTTTTGTATTAAAATGCAACCTCACATGGAAGAAAGTATTATCTACTGAATACAGCAGGGGGATAGGAATTTATTCTCCTAATCTTGTTATTGATTTGACATATGGAACTTGGGGAAATTACTTGCACTAGCTTCCTTTTTTGGCAGAGGAAGACAGTCTTTACCTATATTTGTAAGATATTTCAGTATTCCATATTTAAAGGAATCAAACATGATAATGCATCTATGTTAAAAAAAAAATCCTATTTCTGCCTTGTATTTTAATAGCTATTTCTGAGAAATATGAAGAATTTAACAGCACACAGAGCAAAATAAAAGCAAATCAACTTAACACAGACCACTAAAAATCAGAGGATCAAATAACAAAAATACACAGCACTAAAATGCATCATTCTCCACTTCTACAGAGGTATATTGCATATGGAAAATCAAATTTTAATTAAAAAAAACCCCAAAACGTCCCACTTCTAAAGTTAAGAGACAGTGTTTACACAAAGGCTAAAGTGAAGTATGTTTTCAGATGAGCTCTCCGGCTTATTCAAAATTCTAAATCACAATTCAAAATATGATGCATGATGGTACTCTACCATCCGAATACAGGCTAGCTGAATATACTCACAGTTTCATGTTCATAATAAAACATTAATTTGCAAGACCCAATGGAGAAATACTTTTAATGCTTTGAAAGCTAGCTCATTGAACCATAAGCACATTTTATAGATATACTAGTGTTATTAAACCATTCATATGTTTAGGACATTCCATATAGTAAATAAAAATTCTGAGAACCATAAACTTGATTAGTCACACAGAAATCAGGATGGCTTAGGATAATCACAACTGTATGTCCTACCAACAAATTAAGGGAAAACAAAAGAAAAACCCATCATTGTAATTGCATGTACTATTTCTGTTCATAGGAGGAAGAAATGTAGGTTGTTTCATCTAACTAGAAGAAATTATTTAGAAACAAACTGTGATATAATATTTAAAAAAAGCAAACTGCAGACACAGAAGTTTACCAACAATGTAAAGACACAGACAGAGCAACATAAATGCTTCACCATTTTCAAATACTATATTATTTGTTTAGATTGATGGCAATTTATTTTAAAACAGTAAACATTGATTTGTTTTCTTAGAAAAGTGCCTCTTTGATGTTCTCAGAAATTCTCACAACCCTTCTGCTTCCTACAGTATGATTTTCCTAGTGAAAATACATCAGGATAACCTCCCAGGGACAGAATAAGATAGTCCTGCACACAGTGAATAGAGGCAACATTAAATCAACAGGCCAACTCGTCAAAAATGCTCCATCTGCCCAATCAGAATGCTGGACCCATTGTGTCAAAGACTGTCAACACTGATAAATGATTTTGAGTCTTATTTCCTACACCTTAAAGTAGCACAAGTATCAGAAACTGCTTAGCAACCATCCCATCTGAAAACTGAGTCATACTAAGGTTTCTCATATTCAGCACCCTCCTGTCAGTGCTTGCATTTGCAAACTCTGGCCAAAACAAAAAAAGCCAGATCAGTGTAACCTGTGACTAAGGAAAACGTGATGCTTTAAGTGGCATCTCTCAGACTTCAGTATGTGGGGGGGTAAACTGAAGATTAATTCCACAATAAAAGCTTAACACTGAACAGCCGGGGTCAGCAATTTGTAAATTGCTAGTTAACACATCTTTTCAAGGGAAGTGTTTCTTTCCAAGAGCCTGACCCCAGGAAAGCATCAAGTTTCTTATAGTTACTAATGACTAGAATTTGCAAACAGGTTACAGTGACTAAACGCAATGCATTACTGCATTACTTCCTTACTAGTTTCAAAGGCTAGGCGAGATATCAGATAACATTAGTTATCAAGTGGAAAAAAATATAAGATTCGCCTTGAGATGTCTGTGCTTAAGGTATACTGCATGGAGTCCTAGCAGGATGTAAAAATATTTTGGTGCTGGAACCTGTACTAGCAAAGAGGACACTTGTTAAAAATGTTTCAGCTTTGCTAGCTCTCATTTTAAACTTGCTTGAAATGACGCTCCTTTACAAGGGGCGGTCAGCAGTTGTCAGATACATCACCATTACAGGAAACGCGTTCTTAGGTTGCCAGCTCCTTTCCTACATCTGTTGTTAACTTGGCCTGTGCATTTTTGATTCTTTCCATGCATTCCCCAAACAGCTACATGAGACAACTGATCTAATCTAAGAGTCACTGCTGAAAAAGAAGATCCTTTCCTCTGTGTGGGTCTACCTCCTCTTAGGTTGGTTGCAGCTTATCTGACTGCAATAACTCAGAGCAAACTAATCCAGGAAAAAAAAAAGTGAATACTTTTTTTCTAGGCTGATTTGGCTTACTGTTGGGGCCTGGTCAGTGACAGACCTAGCCCAGGGGAGGAATCAGGTGTCCAAGACATCTTCCTTTCAATGGCAGAGAGGTTAGGTAGGCTCAGCCCGTTTTGTTCAATGTCACCCTGAGCATGTACAAAGAGAGGCAACCAGCAGGCTACAGCAGAGCAAACACTAACTTCTTCCCACAAAGGCTATTCATGGATTTGATACGCTATCAGCTGATAGCAACTGATATCCTGCTTGTTTTTTGCACAAAGTACACAACTGAACAATTTCCTAGATGGGTGTGGCAATATTTCTACAGTCTCCACTGAAGGAAAGGTATGGAAATGTTATTACAGACTTTTATATAGCTTCTGTAAGTCCTCATTCATGTAACTGCAACTTCCTAAAATACTATGGAGCAGAAAAAAAAAATAATACTAAAGAAAAAGAAGTTCAAACCAAGAAAATGAAAGCATGCGGAAGTGCATTTGCGGGATGGAAAAATCAGTTTTATGTATGAGAATGTGGCCTAGCAGTGGGAGCAGAGAATTGCAAGACAAGATTCACAAGCTCCTATTCTCAACTATACTAATGACTCTTACATGATCTTTCACAAATGGTTTTCTCTTTGCCTTAGTTCACCCATTTGCAAAATACATACAGAAATACCACTGTCCCACAAGATGTAGAACACGTTAACAGTGCTCTAATCAGTAAACCAGTTTCTGCTATGCACATGCTTTGGGATCTATTGATGAAAGATGGTTCAGAAATGTGACAGATTACTACCATCTCCCTCATAACATCCAAGGACATGGCCTAATACAAGGCCAAAATTGGGATCTCAGACTTCTGCTTGAGATGTTGAGAGGGTTTGTACCTTTTTCTTTTGTCAACATTTATTTCTAATGATAACTTTTAGTGTAAATGACATTTTCCTGGAAGCAGCATACACGATTCTGTCAGATAGCAATTATCCCCCCCCCCCCCCCCAAATATGACCTGAACATTCAGCTAGTTTTGATAGTATAAATAGCTGTACCTACAGGAGCATGACTAAAATAAATCTTTATTTTTTGCACTATAGATGGGCAGAATGTAAACGTGCAGAACTCCAGTAATGAAGTAAGGCAGGAGCTTGCCCTCTTATATTTACCCTTTCCCTGTCAACACAGTTGTTGTTGACTCACAGAACGTAACATCTCATAATGTTTATAGTTCTTTGCTTGCCCAACTGCAGTCGCAGCAGTGGACCAGAAGTCAAATTGAGGGGCTGGATTGCTCAATGGACATGTAAATGTATGTAGGTGAATTTAACGTTCTCTTATTCCCACACAAGAGAGCTTCAGTGCCAGATGTTAACCATTCTAAATGATTCACTGCACTGTATTCATTTCTGTTCATCATTCTTACAATTTACAGTAGCTAGGACTTTCAAGTAGTAACACAATGATATGTCTTTGATTCTTAGTTATTTCTGGTTTACAGCTGAGTCAGCATTCCAATATTAAGTTAAAATACAACCATGAAAATAAGTAACAAGGCATGCTGGAAAGTGTTTAAAATTTAATTGCCCATTAGTAAGTCACACAGCCTAGAGCTTCCAGAACTCTAGAACAGATGGAAGCTTTCTGGTTTGCTTTAGGGTCTTCTCATTTCCTTTAGGCTATAGGCTTCAAAGGGAAAGGTCTATGCCATTCTTGTATAGCATGCAGTTAGGTAAATAGCTACTTAAATAATACACAGTGTAGAGCTTTCATAGCCTTCTCATGCTAATCTTAAACATGACAACATTTTTAGTGTTTTTACTTTTACAAGGTAAGATTGTAGAATGAAGTCCCCAATAGTTAAACATCCAAGCTCCTTTGTTTTTTTTCCAGGTCCCTGAACACATTGCTATTTCTGAAACACACTTCCCCCCCCCCCCATTACAGCTTTCTCTAAAGCCACCTTTAGTATGATCTCAGCATATGGGGAAGGAGAAGAAATTAGACACTTTGCCTTGCCTTTGCATTTGGTGATTCTGAAGTAACAAAAAACTTTACAAACTATACCAGAAAGGGTGGAGGATACCCATTCTAGCTCAACCTATCAAAATGTGTTCATGTGCCTTGTAGGCCTAATATCAAAAATTAAAAAAGTAAGCATCCAAGTGTCATGCAAAAGAACTTCCGTGAGGGCTTAAAGATAAAAACATACTTAAGCTCCAAACAAAACAGTGCCGCCATTATTTGAGGTCTTCAGTAGGATCATATTTCCTTCCTCTTGCTAATAAATCTTCTCAAATTTAAAGATAATTATAGTAAGTACATAAGCTTTGATGTATAAGAAGAATGGAGAAATTAGTGATACAACAGTAAATTTTACAAACACTGTTGAGCTGGCTGTTTTCTTTTTCCTTGGCACGAGGTCTTCACCCTGCAATTCTGTGTTTAGCTTGGCTTCAGCATACTTGTGTCACCTTTAGGCATATTATGACAGAAAAGACGGAAAAGCAGATATGCACCAATTCCCAGCAGGCTTAGTAGCTGTACGGTTTTCTGTAGGTCATACCATTTTTTTCCTCAACAGCATGAAAGAGATACCCTGTGCTCATGCTTTTAGTTGCACTGCATGTTTCTATATGAAAAGCCTGAAATAGTTTTCACCAATGTTTCAGGAAATACTTAAGCTGAACCAAATTTATAACTTATTTATTTTAATGGCATACAATTATATCTTTTTAACTATATGCAATGCCTTCACTGTAAACACTCAGTGAAGAATATTTAACCTCAAACTAAAAATATTGTCAATGAAGCTGGGAAAAATGATTCCATTTATATCTGTTTCTGCATAATACTACTAGCAACATTACACAGCCTACACAAAGGAAAAAAGGTCCAAAATCTAAGTGCCATCTGCAATGGATTTTGATTCATAAAAGCCAGAAATCTGAAGCTAGATTCTTCTCTCATTAAGTTTCTGCTTACAGAGGTAAGGAATGGGACAACATATTTTTTTTAACTCCAACATTTTAATATCTACATCTGTTTATTATTTTTTCCCCTAAAAGAAAAAACCAACCCATTTCTGCCTTGAAAACCATTTGTGAAGTAGCTGCTGTGAAAGAATTTAAGGTTATTTAGCTGATTGGATTTAAATAGTCTTTAAATAATTAAATGGCACAGAAGCAAGCACTCAGATACTAACACGTAGGATGAAATTCACAGGTACATTTTAACCTTTTTATTTTAGTTTCAGGAGTTATTTTTAACATCTTCAGAAAATACATTCAGTATGTGGAGCATGATACGCACATGAGGAGCAAAGAGATGACAAAACCCCATTCTCATGGTACCAGTTCTCTCAAAAGCTGTGTTTGCAACGATATTAAGTTATACTTAAAAACCTTCCATGTAGAAGTTGCAGGTACTCCAGAAGTTTTCAGTTTGTAGTAGAGGACAGTAAGAAGATAAAGAAAGCCTCTATCTCCTATTAGCATAACAGCACTCATGATTACCAGAAGAAAAATGGAAACTTGCTGTTTAAGTTTCTGCTGGTAAATAGCATGCAACTTTTTTCAGAGGGCACAGCCTCACTTTCTCTGCACACAAGCAGGATGGTGCTGAGAAAATGACTAGGTTGGCTTGTTCTACTGGCAAAACCTGCTGCCCAGCCCAACCTCCTCCCTCAGCCGCTGCTAGAGGATACTGCCTAGGCAAGCTGTTTGCTTCCACATCTGCGTTCCCCCAATTCCAAAAAGATGCTGTGATACCTTTCTGAAATTGCTTAAGCTACTGGCAAAAAAATCAGTTTAGAATACAAACTACAGTAACACAAGGGAAGCATCAGTTAGTAAACTCACCAGGTACACATTTGTGGTCTGGAGACAAGTGGTATACCATCCACAGCCATCTCTGAACAGAGTATAAAAACTTCCTTAAGCAAAGCCACATGTGACTCTGCATCTTTCTTTCTGGGGGACAGAAAATCCATGTGTTGGTGCAAAAGCCACTCTGATACCTTTCTGAAGCACAGCCACTCGAAAAGTTTTATTTTATTAATTTCTTTCCCTCAGTTAATTTTTTAATCAGGATCATGCCATTGTTTTTCTTTGTAAGAAATGCAAACTGTTTAACACTGCAAATAGGTTCTTAAGGGAAAAAGTGAAGGGACATATTTCTCCCAGGGTCTTCTGGATCATCATCAGTAACTACTCTAGAGCTTCAGTTGAACTTTGTACAAATGCCACAATCTTCAAGCAACTATGGCCAGATCCAGAAAGACAGTAGAAATGTAGGCAGCTAATTCCTGAGAAATCTTTCAGAGCTACTCTCTAATCCTGAAGGCATCAAAACTCTCCAGGTTTCCTAGTTTTTCTCAAATTGCTGAAATTTCATTTCTGAGCGTGTCAAGAAGTGTCTTGGTATGGTTGAGTAGCTTGTGGCCTAGTTTATGATTAACCTCCAAACAGTGGCTAAACTAGCTACTTCTCCCTGGATTATGCTGTTCCTTTACCCCAAAAAACATAGAAGATTAAGACTATGATGGAGTAGGCCAAAGTGAAACATAGAATGAAAAACAGCCAATAAACTATAAAAGGAAAGAATTTGGATTCGAAAGAAGACTTCTTTTAAGTTACATGCACATAAAAGTGAAATTCCTTCTCAGAAAGTCAGGAACTGCAGGATTTGACTGTCAAATGCACACATTTGAGAAATTGTGTTCTGACAGTTGATATAACTTTTTGCTTAGGAATTCAATTTGGAGACAACAGCTGAATGGTAATACAAACTCTAGCTTAGAGAAAGAATTATAAATAGAAACTTTTTAATGAAAGGCAAGTGTGAGAGATTAGTCTCTTCCTTTCCAAAAGGATGCAAGTATTACAGATCAAAACAAAGCCAAATACTAGAATAATAACAGAATAACAGTAGGCCACATAATCCCTCTATTACAAACACCAACTAATTTCAAGATAGTGGAAGTTGGAAAAACAGAGAAACAGCAAACAAAGTTAACAGCTACAAAACCCGAACTGATTAATAAACCCATGGTAGGACACCATCAACTCATTTACAACCTCAGTTATACTCTACATACCATACTAGAGTTCAATGGGCTGTCCTCCCCCCCCCCCCCCGCCCTTTGATTTTCAGTAGAGGAAGAATGACCTTAAAGCTGATGTAGCAGGACTAAAGAAGCTCCTTCCCTGTGGAGAGCTCCTGGGCTAGCTCCTCATCACTGGGAATTTAGCAAGGCAGGTGGAACAGTTCCACGCAGAAGTGAGGACAGAAGTGGTAAAAGAGGCACTCCATCCATCAGCAGCCAGCATGGCTCTGAACAACAATACAGTCATGCTACTCCATGGCTGCTCTAATTTCTGCCAGGAGATGTTTTTTACTACTCATCAGCCTGCAAAGCATAAACAATGGATTAGAGCTACTTTTACCATCCTTTATTTCAGCAAGCACAAGCAGGAGTTTGGCACAGCTTAGGACTGTGCCCACTTGAGAAGCCAGAAACTGCCACCCTACCTGGAACAGAAGACAGGCTAGACCCGGATTTTCTCTCTGCTACAGGCTACTACGATAGAGAAAACAGCAAAAGCTTTGTACTAGGCACACAAAAGGTAATGTGACCAGTCTACTGGGCATAGCTGTCATCTCTAGTAACTAAAGAGTGGCCTGCATCCTAAAGCATGAAGTCTAAAATCCTTCCAAAGTGTTTACTATCATTAATTTTGAAAAATATAGATATTTTGGATATATTCACAGAAATCAGTTTTTTTTCCAACATATTCAGAAAAGCTGAGTTTTTTCAAAACTTGATAAATTCCTCCTTTTCTGGTTTTAAATTTGCTATCTTTGGATTTCATTGAACATTCCCATGTTCTTAGGTTGTAAGACAGGGAGATCAGAAACACACAATTTACCTTCTCAGTAATATTTTATGTGCATCATCCTTTCTCCTCCTACAGCTTTCCAAGATACATAATGGTAGTCTTTTTGTCTCCTCTTCCCCAAAACAGCCAGAAAATCTCAACTCAAATCCTTGTCTCAAGAAAGGCATTAAGCTGAACTCATCTTAAGTCTCTCACATCCTAGAAGACAGTCTCTTAACCCTGGGGCCAGACTAAAATTTGACAGCATGCAAGTCTGAAGCTGTACTATGTTGTATAAAATACTGAAATATTCCCTGAGAGGAATACTCAGGGACACAGGCAGACAGAATGACTCTTTCACTTCGTGTTTACACTATTTAACCTGAGAGGTGGGACGCTTGGTTCAAGGCCCAGCTCCAGTGAATGTCTAATTATCTGAAAGGGGACAGCCTCAATGGCATAGCTCTGACTACCCTGTCCCAGAATGCCCTGTGTCATTAAACCATTCTCCTGGGACGTGAATTCAAGTCCCTCTAAGCAAAGGAGATTAAAGAATGTGGTTTCTCACGTTCTAATTCAACGTCCAAACAGTCAGCATATTGAACGTAAACCCCCTCCTCTGGCATCTTTCTCAATCTACTTCTTCATTCCCTTTACGTTTCTTACTGGCACTCCAATATGAAAACATCTGTCACAGCACAATCTAGCTTTGTCTCCTAGACCATCTCCAGCAAATTACATTTTTCTGTAGCTGTTGTTGCTAAGTAACAAACAACTCTTACTTAAAAGGGAGAAACAAAATTCATTCCCAAAGGTTGGAACCACCCAGTGAATAACTGCAATTTATCACAGGTATTTAACGATCTACAAGCTGTAAAGAGGAGGAGGAGGAGGAGGAGTACAATGAAGCTTCAGTTTTCTGCTGGAGTCAGAAGTGACTAGTGAGACTGATCTGAACTTAAACCATCATAAAGTTTGTATATTTTCATAGAAGAGACAACTCTGTAACTTATGACAAGTTTCCAGGCATACATTTGATATGAATTATGAAAAGCATTTTTTTCAGTGTATTAATGAGCTAGTATAGGCATCCTCAGGGATATTAACCACATTGTTGCCTACAAAATAAATTATTTATTCTACATTAAATTTGAGTATAGAACAAATAAAAGTTTGCTTTTCCTCTAAAGCCTTTGTGAATTATCCTCTGATTAAGTTAAATTATCCCTCTTCCATAATATATGAAAGACCCAGTGTCACGAAATCGCAGTGGCCTGAATCTTACAAAAGAGTGTTACAAAGACATCATGATGTTTTCATGACATTCCCTAATCTTTCATGGATTTGTTAAGATCTGTACTGCATACTGTAAGTATGCACTGGATGTGGGGTCTGTTCCTCTGAAGAGGCAGAAGAGCAAAGATGATCACTTCTTGATAAAGGAATGCGGGGAAAATGATGCGAACTGACAGGTCTCTTCTGAATTTCTACCATATTTCTAACCCTTCCTTTACAGTACATCCACTGACTCCAGCACAATCTCCCAATTTGGTATCTTTCATAAATAAATACATAGTTTAGTTTCTCTTACAAATAATTAGTAAGAACGTTTACAAGAATCAGACTTAAAAGAGAATGGCCTTGAGAATCAAATATTTGCATTAATAATAAATGTAACTAAGATTCCTCATATCACTTGCCAGTAAGACTCAAATAAGCTACTTAACTTGAATGCAAAACTCTTCCCAAAAACTATACTGTATCTTCATTGTTCTTCAACCAAGCAGTTTCAAGATAACTAGCCACTATGAGCATTTAGCTATAGCTATTACACATATAGTCTTTACTCTGTTCAAAATACAGCAAGCAGAAACATGAGTTTAGTATGCCACTGATCTGGGTGCCATCCTTTGCAATGCAGAATAACACACCCGTGTTTATTGCCAACGTTAGAACTGGTGCAGGCTAAACTCTGGAGAAGATGCAGGTACATCCTAATGACCTTACCAGATTCATAAGTCATTGAATACTGACAGCTCTCTCTCTTTCCTCCTCTTACTGTCTCGACTCTTCTAGTTCAGAAAAAAAGTCCAGTCTGATCTTAATCCAAAAATATTCATTGCCATTTTAGAAGAAATTTCTCCTCACACTTCCTCTGTCTTGCCCTGGGACCTGACTTCTTCGCAACATGTATCTTGGCAGCTCTGTCACAGTAGAGGAAGACCTAAAGTAGCTCTTTCTCACCTTCCCTCTGTTGTCTAAATGGTAAATGAAACCTATATCCACGATGGGTGAAAAAAATACTCAAAGCTGGACAGCCAGAACACACCTATCCTCCTTTCTTGTGAACAGCTGCAAAATACCTTTACACTGAGAAGACCCTTTCCAAAAACATGTCTCAAAATACAGGCCATAAGTTCATGAACTGGCATCTCCCTTCCTTCCCTATCTGTTTTTCTTCAGCATAAGACACTTTATTATTGGTTGTGTTGGAAGATAAGAAGAGTAATTTCCTTTCTTACTCTATTCTTCTGACAGTATTCCCATATTGCACTAATATGCAATAAGATGTTAGAGACCAACAACACTAAGAACAGTGAAAATATACTACCTGGGAGATAACCGATTCTGCATGCAAAAATTACTTCATTTTTATTCTTAAAATAAACACATATATGCACAGATGGTCCCATAATAAAGCCAACCAGAAACAATGGCTTCAGCAAGATTGTTCACGACATCTAGCACTGAGACCAGCTATGAACATATAAGTGCATAAGGTCATAATTACGAAGAGTTTCCAAATACAGATGCCATTTAAACACACACAACCATATATTCTTTGTGTTTATATTGTCAACACTTGATTAATCAATTCCTTCCTTTTGCGCACTGCTCATACAGGATTCTGCAAGACTGCTGAAGTTTTACAGGGTGGAGTAAATTGTTAAAAGAGGAACCTTCTGCCAGTGACTGCTGTAATTTGTTGGAGCCTCATCCAGTCCATTTCACTGCCATTTATCATTATCCTTTGTTTGCCCATCCTTCAGGCAGCTTGTGACAGTCCTGTGACAGTCCATGTGCGCAGCCAATTTGAATTCCTTTCAAGCAACAGTTTGCCCTCCTGTGTTTATTTTGCAAACCTCTTCTATTTATACATATTTTTCAGAATTCTTAATTGACTTTAATCATTTTCTTCAAGTATTTTTCTTTAGTTAGTAAAAGCCCAAATAAGGACTGAGGGAATAAGAAGGAGAGTTGGGGATTCTAAAATTTAAAAGCTTTCCCTACAGGCTTGCTACAGAAAACTAAAAGGCTGTGAAGTTAGCCTTGGCCTCTGTACAGGGGGTAGGTGTGCATTCATTTAAGCAGTGATTGGTAAATTCAATCAGCTAAACATAAGGAACATCCTAGTGCTCCCTCCAATTTCATACTACGCCCCTGAATACAGAAGCAACCATCAGTAGGTCTTCAATACCAGTGTTGTCTTTTTCTGCAATTAATCTGTACGCTCTTTGCGAAAGAGAAGGCATTTGAGGTATACTATTTGTAATGATACAACACTTCTCAAGTAGCTGTTCATAAATATTTGAATGTTCAGATGACCAGGCAGGTCCTGCTTCTTGCCAGTCTTATTTTAATGACTATTTGAAAGGACTCAAAAGGTTTCTTGCACAGATGCAGGGGGAAGGGGAAGGGGAAGGGGAAGGGGAAGGGGAAGGGGAAGGGGAAGGGGAAGGGGAAGGGGAAGGGGAAGGGGAAGGGGAAGGGGAAGGGGAAGGGGAAGGGGAAGGGGAAGGGGAAGGGGAAGGGGAAGGGGAAGGGGAAGGGGAAGGGGAAGGGGAAGGGGAAGGGGAAGGGGAAGGGGAAGGGGAAGGGGAAGGGGAAGGGGAAGGGGAAGGGGAAGGGGAAGGGGGAATCCATCCCTGAAAACTGTATGCTCTGGGAAGAATTTAGGTAGATGATGGACACGG
This sequence comes from Apteryx mantelli, assembly GCF_036417845.1. NCBI lineage: Eukaryota > Metazoa > Chordata > Aves > Apterygiformes > Apterygidae > Apteryx > Apteryx mantelli. Next base: position 58,122,783 of record NC_089980.1, on the reverse strand, counting down.
TAGATTGGTCTGCATATATACCTGTGGACTTAAAGTTCCTGTTTATATATAACAGGAAGCAATGCAAGAAGTACAACAGTGTTTTTACATAAAGTTCAAAGCCAGTACCTAAAATAAGAAATGGATGGATTTTGTTAAGAGCAGCCTAGCCCAAAAGATTATTAGATACAGAAGGAAGTACCATTTGATGCCTTATCTGTTTGATGAATGACTAATAGATGAACCTCAGTTTGATAGTCACAGGAATAAAAAAACCCACACATTTCAGACCTTTGTTTTCTAAGTGCATACTTCTGAAGTAGAGTTTTCTAAAAGGCTTTCAATTTGGACAACAGTGGCTTGTGTTTTCAACAGTTTCCTTGTGAGGTCTCTATGCTCAAATCAGGTTATGCCTTGCCCCAAAGCATATGTGCAGGGGGAAAGGGGTATCTGTGCCTGGACTGTACTACTGAATTCAACTATTCTGTATTGTGTCTTAACAGGCAGTACTGAAGTGTTACTAACACAGTCCAAATCCCAGGGTCCTGATGATGAACTTTTTTGGGTTGACTCATCTCTGAAATGGAAATTGCCAGATTTAAAAATAAATATATTGCAGTGTTTGTGGACTAGATTTTTCTGATAAACAAATGAAAAGTTATATATACTAACTGTATAAGAACAGATATAAAAGCAGGGCCCTTTTTCGTTTCCTTTAAAGTGCAGGTTACTATTATATAGAAAAGTTAATTTGAACATAAAAATAGGTTTCAGAAAAAAATTATATTTTGGTGTTAGAAAATTTGATTAGGAATGAAAACAGGGTAGCATAAGATCCATACAATTCAGTGCTTTAAGTTTAAAGAATTTTATGATTTTATTAAAAAAAAATAAATAAAAAAAGTAGTGAAGTACTATTACAATTTCACACTTTTCCCCACCCCTGCTATTACTATACATTGACTATAGCTTTAAAACTTCATTCACTGGAAACATTTAATTGCATATGCCATAAGCATGTCACTTTCACATCTTCTTTGCCCCCATCTTACTATTTGAAAACTCCTAAAATATGCAGACAACCTCATTTGTACATTCATTGTCTAACATTCTTTTTTAAAAACAAAAATACTTGTCCTAATCAGTCAGAAAGCACACCACAAAACATTATCATTGATATCAGCTGATATAGCTCTTAGAGTGCTCACTCGGTGGGGGGGGGGCGCATTGCATCTTTTATAGCAGTAAAGACTCAAATTACTTAGACGGCAAAGCCCTCAATTTGGACTAGCTTTAAGGCAATTTTTAAAAGCTTTTCTAACTAAATTTTTTTTTTTTTTTTTTTTTTTTTTTTTTAAACTGTGAGAGTGACTGAGCATGGGACAGGTCACCCAGAGAGGCTGCAGAGTCTCCATCCTTGGAGATATTCAAAAGCCGTCTGGCCACAGTCCTGGACAACCTGCTCTAGTTGATTCTGCTTGTGCAGGGAGGTTGGATCAGATGATCTGCAACAGTCCCTCCCAACCTCAACCATTCTGTGATAAAAAAAGTTTATTTCAGTGAGCCAATTTCCAAATTCAGTCATTAAAATTGTCACAAGTCCAGCTTCCCAGCACACATACCTGTACTCAGTATTTACAAAAAGAGCAGTCCATTACCATCTTACCTGAAACATAACTGTTATAAAAATGAGTGTATAAAAATTATGGCTGAAGAAATGTTTCCTTAAGTCTTTCAAAACAGCAATTTCCATTGCTATTTAGAAGCAAATAAACATTATCTTTTAGCGTTTTACTATGCAAATATTAAACTTGAAATTGAAGCTGGCAGTAAAAATAATACTGAAATTTAACTTCATTATTCTTTATTATTCTAGGTTACTGTTTTTTTCAGTCCAGACTGGAGAAGGAAAAAAAAAAGCAAAAAAGAAAGCAAAGCAGCAGACTTCTTCAGCTTCAAAGAGCCTAAGAAGAGACTTCTAAAAGCATGTAAAAGTTCAAAGAAGGAGACAGGCACCTAGGTGGATTTTCCAAAACACCAGTTTATTTGTGTGTGGGGGGGGGGGGGGGGGGGGGCGGCGCATGGAGGTGGAAGCCTGGCACAGTGCCTGCCTCTTTAAGCATTAGAGAAAGTTAAAACCTTGGCTCTTAGGGATAAATAGAGTAGATTAAATTATTAAAATTGAAACCATATTTTGAATGTATGGCAATGACATCAATATAGATGTTTGTGGGGGACAGCACTAATTTTGTTCTGGGATACACATCTTACATAAAAGATTTCCCTTACACAAGGGAACTACGCAGGTTCTGGGAAGTCAGTGTAACAGCTCTGATGTCTCCCTTTAGCTCTGCTAAGAGGTCATTTCCAGGAGGCCTCTCGGCTATCACTAGCACAAGATACCTGCGTGCCCTCCTGAAGCCAAGGGCAGGTGGGTTGCCAGTTAAGTATTTGCAGACAGGATTACTGCATAGCCACTGCCATGTTGCAGAGACTCAGTAGGTGTGCAAAGTCTCTCTTCTTTCCTTCACTTTTGAGATGCTCCAAAAACAACGCAGACTCACCTCAGAAGCAGAGGCATAAATTTATAAGTTTAAACTGACAGTCTCACTTTATTTCATTAAAAAAAAAAAGTATTTCTAAATTCCTGGAGAGATAGCAGACAGCCCACTATTTTGGCAACAGCTAGGACCAGCAGCCACGTCTACACATCTATTTGAACCTAGTTCAGTGCTGCTTCCAGGATTTAACAGCGCGTATGAAAACGCCACTCAGACTGAAATACTGAATTAGTTATGGGTGTGCTCTTTTTCCAGCCACCCGTGATGAGCAATTGATTTTTCCGCAGCGAAAGAAACTTTACACCAGCCTGCCCTCGCTAGGTCATTCCGTGCACGGAGTGACACCAGGCACCGCGGAGCCCGCCTGGCCGCTTTCCGCATTTTTGCGCCGTGACACCCGCCCAGCCTCTCCGCGGGAGCCGCCTCCGGGGCGGCGGCCGCCTCCCGCGCACGGTTGCGCGGGGGGCTCGAGCCTAACGGCCGCCCGTCCCCCCTCCCCCCTCGCGCGGCCCCCGGCCGGGCCTCCGCAGGCCCCGGCCCCTCCGCCGCCGCCCAGCGCGGGCCGGGGAGCCCCGCAGCGGGGACCCCGAGCGGAGGGAGCCAGGCGGAACCCTCAGCAGCCCCCGCGCCTCCGCGAAGGGGGCCTCCCGGAGCCCCCCCTCCCAACGCGGCGGCAGGGGAGGCCTCCGGGCGCCGGGCAGGTGGCGAGGCCCGGCGGGAAGGGCCGCCCCCCGCCGCCTCCTTACCCGTGGTGGAGAGCACGGTGCTGGCGAAGAACAGGGAGGAGGTGAAGTCCCAGTTCCAGTTGCCCGAGGCGTTGCTGAGCACCGAGACGCCGTAGTTGCTGGCCTCCAGCACCCGCAGCAGGAACTGCTCCAGCTGCTGCTCCGAGAGGCAGGCGTGCTCCTCCAGGAAGCGCTGCTTCAGCTTGCCCAGCTCCTGGCGCAGCAGGTCCTCGTAGGGCAGCTCCACCGAGGAGAACACCACGGCGCCGAAGACCAAGTAGAGCAGGTAGCCCAGCACCAGCAGCGCGAAGCACCAGGCGGAGCGGTGCTGCTCCACCAGCCGCACGCAGGAGCTGCCCGCCAGCGACTGCAGCATCTTCCCAAGCCAAGCCCAGCCCAGCGCCCCGGGGCCAGCTGCGGCCCCCGCGCCGGGCCGCGAAGTTGAAGGGCTGGGGGGAAACGCGCTGTGCTGCGCCGCGCCGCGCCGCCGCTCTTCCTGCTGACTTTGAACGCGCGGAGCCGCGGTGATGTGGCGCTCACGTGGCCTCGCGGCGCAGGTGGCCGCCGCCGCCGTCACGCACGCGGGCGGGCGCCAACGGCCGCCAACGGCCGCCCGACCCTGGCTCTGCCCCCGCCCCCTCTTCGCCCCGCCGCCTGCCGGGGCGGCCGCTGGAACGGAGGGTTTCACGCTTGAGCCCGCTGAATAAAAGGACGTTTGTATACATATACATACACATCTTTTTTTTCCTTTTAACCTTCTTATGTATGGGAGTGTTACAAGCCCAAACCAAAATTCAGTGAAACCAACTGCAAAACTCTGGTTGTGACGGGGACCGTGCGTGGCTGGGGAAATCAGTAAGGTTTCTTCCCCTTTTTATACGAATGTACTTCAAGATTTCCTGCCTTTGGTGCGCCCCCATCACTAATAAGAAAGCCAACAGCTAAAGACTTTTAAAAATCCTTCCACCAGTTTTCCATACTTCAAAAGGCACTTGTCAAAGCAGAAGAAGGGAATTCCTAGCGTGGCATTGACCTCTGTGAAGCAGGAGATTCGTTTTCAGTTCCTCTGATAAAATGAATTCAGGAAGTAATCCTGGCAGCAGGCATTAATGGCCTTCCTCAAACCATTGGGATGTAACTTGAAAATCGGGCCTGTTTGGGGGTGAGGTTTGAACCAGGCAATCTGCAGATGGCCCTCCCAACATAAATTATTCTATGAGTCTGTGCGCCGCCCCTGAAGATACTTGTTTTTTAATGATAGGAAATACCCATCCGGTTCTCAGAGCAGCGTCTGCCATGAATACAAATGCCCCATCCAGTTGGCCCTTTGAATGGTCCAAAAGAGTGACCTTTCCAAGTTTCACCTCAAATGCCTCTTTCTTTATCTGCTCCAAACTCCAACCAGCTATCATACAGTTCCCCACCACAAAAAAAGAAACAGTGCAAAGTGTAGTGTCTTGAAGTGTCCCTCGAAATGACTAAACCTAGCTTTGGGTAAACCAGACAGAGGAAATGCTAAAGTCTCATCCTGCAAGAGTCTGCCACTTCCCTTTCGCATCTCAGCTGATGGCAGCTTGTAGCATCGCAGAGAGAAAGTGATATTTTGTAAATTAGAAACGTACTGAGTTTAAGCAGGTGAGATTGGACAGAATAAATTAAATTCAGCAATTTAGCTTAAATTGAGGTACGTCTCCAAGGTGTAAGGACTAAATAGGAAAAGAATGCAGAAATGTAAGGTGCAAAAAAAATTTTCATACTAGAAACTGAAAATGATGTAGCAATGTTCCCTTTGTATACAAAAGCTGAATGAGTCTGTGGGCTGAATCTGGCCTGGCAGAACATTTCATCCAGTCTCTGGCCCATTTGCCACTTCCCTCTATAGCTGAGTTGTTTCAGGGGCTTCACCCCCCCTCTCTTTTTGCATGATCGAAATATAAATGTGCTCATGCATGTAAAGAGCAGCTGCTTGAATGCTCTGTCAAATGATGCATTTGGGTGGTGTGATAGCTACATATGTGACAGGCCATGCAAGCAGGATCTCAGTCATATGACAGGAGTACACAAGTGTGTCAGCTTACAGTGTCAAATGCACAGCCATCGTGTTTGGAGTGTAGATACTATAGACATGGCTGCTGGTCCTTTTGAATGCACGTTCAATCATACAGCCAGGGAAGGGGCACTGTGGGCATTCAGCTGTTTCAGTAGAAGAATATGCTTTTTTCCTATGGCTGAACTCCTGAACTGTTGCAAGGTAAACATTTCCATGCTGCATTGTTCAAATGTATAAATTGTAGCACCAAACAGAGAGGAGGTGCAGTTAAATTACGGGAAAGGGTTTAAAATGAGTAACTGAAGAAAATCTATGCTGTATATCCAGAAATTCATTGACAGAAGGGCAGGTAAAGGGAGAGATGTCAGGTCACTAGAACATAACTTCAGCACCAATGTCTCTTTAAGATGCAGTTATTTGCTCTAAAACAGTTATGTATAAGAATGAGGAGATCTAAATCACTAGCAATGACAATTAATAATGGATACTGTCTGACAGAATGTAATGCAGACAAGATATTGAAGGGAGTATTCCAAGCAAATGTTTTATTGCATCCCACTAAGACAACATGCGTTTAAGCATTGTTATAGAAAAGAGGTCAAGGGATGTTATTGACCAATTTCTTGGCTAACTCCATCCAACTACTTAATCGCTTGCACCTTCAAATTCCAAATGACTGTGTATCTCCATCTATAATAGAAAAGCCATGTAAAGCAATATGTATGACATACTGGGCTCCATTTTGATTAAGTGTACTTAGTTTGCCAGAGATACAATAGGTTTCATAATATGATCTAATTTATGGCAACACCTGGTAAGTACAGTTGTATGCGTGATGGGGAGTAGGCTTGTCTTCACTGTAAAACAGTATTTTCCCAGCCTTCAAGCCAAATATTTGTTTAAAGGTTAGGAAGTGTTTGCCTAAGAACACACCTCTTTTGAGCAGTGATAGGAGATTGTGGCTGGGTAGTTGAACAATCTTTTCTTTACCAGCCTCCTTCAGTTTTCCATTTTCATGAATTAGTCATTCTCCATTTTATAAGTCAGTCATGCTGTCACACTTGAAGGCTTGCTGGGCTAGAGACAGAAGCAGGACTCTGCTGAACAGAAGCTGCACTGCTCTTAGTAACTCAGTGATTTTTCCACCAAAGACCTTCAGAAGCATGGGCCAGGGGAGCAAGAGCAGAGCAGCGCAGCTGTGTCATAGCATTCACATTCTTGCTTCCAAAACAAATATCTGGACATTCTGAGTTTTGACCAGCATTTTTTAAGTCTATATTTTAAATCTGTTTTGTGTCTGATAATTTAATTACAGATTTCATTGGGATAGATAGGCAGAGAGAAAAGTGTCATAATATTTAGTTTTCTGAGTTTAAATTATCATATTCACCATGATAATATTATATTTGAGTGGAAGTATATCATTTAATTTTCATCCCCGAGTATGTTATGCCCATTTTCACATCATTTTGCTAGTCAAGGATCAGGTCAGTGTACAGAATTCGGTATTACGTATGGTATAACAGATAGTTACAACATGCTTCAGCAGGAGGTGAAGAAAATTCTGGAGCAGGCTGTTATGGAACAGTCTTTCTTCAGCAGAAGTTTCCTTCTACTCCAATTATTCCTCCTGGTAAATCAATAACCCAGTTAATAAAGCAAGCCACATCATAACATCACTCATCCCCTAGCTAAGCTCAGTGATATCTAGGCTCCTTACTACTGGAGGTCCAACTGCTAGCACAGAGAAGAAAAAGTGCTGGTGCTCCTTATAGCACCAAACTCAATTCTGAGGAACAGAAAATGCAAGTACAAGCTGCCCATCCTACAGGAAAACTCTAAGGAGATGGCAGAAGAGAAGACAGTTGCTCTAGTTCCTGCATACAACTTTGACAGCAACCATGTTTGTGTCTTTTTGGTGCTAGAAAACCACAGAAAAAGCAGTCTGCTCTAGCAGTCTGCTAGCAGTTAGAAGTCTGCTCTAACTCTGCTGCTCAGGGAGATATGACAGTCCTCCCCCATCACATTATCAGGCTAGCTGCTTCTCCAGTGTAGTCCAGACACTACTCATCTTTCCCTTGAAAATCCTCTCGTATATATGAAATGTAAGGCCCTCTCAGAGCAGCACAAGTCACTGATGTTTTTTGTTAGGTGGGTGGTAAAATTTAAATAAAGAGGTTTTGTGTTAATCACAACTTATTTTTCTCTGAGATTTTTGGTTAACTGAAAGAAAAATTAATTTTTAGGGCATTTGCAATGCAAACCTGATGTGCACTGAACAACAGGAGACAAGGAGATGGTAGTGGGCTGGAGGGAGAGGACAAACTGATGGCAGACACTGACTGGAGAGTGGGATCACTGCACTCTAGTCTTTGTTCCAGTTAGTGCAAAATGATATTAAACAAAAATATTAGCTTCTGTGGAAAGCAAGAATAACTCACTAAAATGGTCCAGCGCCCATTGACTAGCCTGTGCTGAATCAGGCAAAGAGGCGATTTGAAGCTGGAGCTCTGCTGCTCTAATCACTGAGCTCTAGACCTTGAGGGGATGAGTCTGGGGAAAGGGAAATACCCATGCTTGGCTCTGTTACTTACACCAGGGTTATAAAATATTTTTAATAGCTAAAGCAACTAATTGAAAGTGATTCAAATGCGCAGAGAGTTTCAAGTTGACTGAAAGGTACTTTTTGCAAAGGAACTAGTCTCACAGACTTCCACACAAAACCCTCCATCTTGACATCAGTCTTAGGAGAAAATATCTTTCCTCTCTGAAAGTGTAAATAATCGTGCTGAAGAACTTCTCAGTTCTGAGAAGAAGGGTAAATAAAATCAGCTACTAGACCTATTCATCCTGACAAACCTGTTCTGCTCTGGCATACCTACAGCATGAGCTCAAAGTATGTTGAACAGTGGTGCTAGTGGTGGTGGGGAAGAGTGGGATGAATCAGGACAATGTGGGAGGCAGTAAACAGTTACTTGCAGAGAACTTGAAATAGTACTAAAGCTGTCACCCCAAGAAAACTGAACAGCAGTAGAGAACTGATTCGTCCTTCATGCTTTTTCTTCAAATTTGGCACCAGTATAAATTGAATGTTTGTATCCAGTCTGAAGCCTGTCTGATCAATCCTAAATTAGGTGTACATGAAGGAAGATAGTCATAAATGTAGGATTCACTGAATTCACTGGCATTAAGGATTCTGCCACATTTAATTATTCCCATTAACTTTTTTTTTTGAATAACACTCAAAAGAAGTTAAATGCTTCATAATTTGCTGTATCTGTTAAATGAACACTGAAATATAATAAAATTTCCTGTTCTTGTAGAAGAAAATAGATCTGAACGACTGTTTCAGACCACTCAGTTTGTGGGCTTTTGCAGAAGTTAATATAAGGTCACCTAGTGGCTCTGATTGCATGTCATGCCCTTGCGGGCAGGCAAGGTGTGGATTTACAAGAATCGTATCCTCACAGCATCAACTCATATGTGGTAAGTTGAGAAGAAGTCGGATGGGTCACCATGTGTTCTGTTTCAGATGGATAGGTGTTCTATTTTGGCTAAAAGAAGTCCATTAGATTTGGGTCAAATAATGTGAATCTTATAAAAATTGAAACAACACAGCCTGACTTTCTAGAAAAAAGTTATCTCTGAAGAGGGGATTCATTCCCATCTTAATGTGCCAGGGAGGACGGAGATGTGGTAGGAGAGTACAGATATATTTAGATTTTTAAAATTTATCACCAAGCAAACTGGTGACAGTAGAAATATCTCTGTGGAAGAACAAGAATCAGCAAAGCCCGTGTCCGTACCATTTCCAATATCCTGCCTGGCTGCATTCTACTAGAGTGGGAGTAGAGGAGGCTTCAGATTTAGTGGCTTCCTCAAAAAAATCATTGTATGTCATTAACTTAATGCTGCAACAATGTCCACAAAGGTTAAGACCACTGATCTGTGATACCAAAAGAATGAATGTGCATGGTTTGGAAGCTATGTTTAGGGAAAGGATTACATAATGGAGTAGTATTATTCGGAATTGTGAAAGTTTAAATGCATGGTCGGGCACAAACTCTTTCTAGAGTGAGTCATGCCATGTTCAACGTAAATGTAATTTTCCTTAGAGTTGCAATAGGGATTCATATTGAACCTGTGACCTTAGCAACCTAACTGATAGATATCAGCTCTTAATAAGATAACCATGTTGTCATGGAAAACATAATTTCTTTTATACATGCAGTCAGATTTACTCTATGGCATCATCTAAAAAGGAACTTGGTCACTCTGTGAGGCGTGGGATGAGGATGAGGGCTGTGTATATGTACATAGATACATACATACTTATATATACATATATAAATTTATATATAAATAGATTTAGATACAGTGTGCTTCCTTGAACTTTTCATATATTATTGGTGTTTTAAATTATGCCGTATCTTGGTAGAAAGGTAACGACCCATGATTTGTAGCATTGTGTTAATGCCAAAGGAATGTAATGGCTCGGAAAATTCAGGATGACAACATGACCTTAGTAGAGTATTACATTAAATAAAATTCAGTGTTTTAAATAAAGTGACCTTGTCCTCCTTAGTCTTGTGGCATATCGCCAGCAGAATCAGTCTTTTAACCTCTTTTTCAAGATGCTGAAAAGAAGAAAACTGGTTAGGGTACTTAATACATTATACTGAAAATAAGGGTTAATTTTAACAACATTTCTTATTTCTCTTCCTTCTGCACTGTAGAATTGTTAATATCCCCTTCCCCTTCTTGACAATCTGGTATTAAAGAGGTTATGGGGGAAAGTAAAAGACTGCAGCAACTGAGGTGGCCTGAAACAGCTGTTGGAGTCCAGCCACCTCCTGGCTTGGTCTTGGTGGTGTCTCAAAGATGTTATACTGACTTCTTGGGCTCCCAGGAAATTATGTCGATTGCAAAGCCCACCAGCTTTCCCTGTTGTTTTCGAAACACACAGCCCCAGAAAGGGTTATGCATTAAGTGGCCTGTCTGTAATTATTTTGTTCAGTATTTAGGCCTAATTTCCATCATTTTCATTCTTGGTTAAGTGAGGTCTAGTCCCAATATCCTAGTCTTCATCAGGCATGGATTTAATATCATAGTTGGGAGTATTAGTAAGACTTTTTGCCTCTTTTAATTCAGTCTGCATTGCCTTAGAGTTTGTATACTCATATAAACAACATCACACAACTGGCTGGGTTGCACTTCTGCTACGGTGCGATACTCAGGAGTAGGCCTGGACACCAAAGTAGCGAGGTTTGCACTAAGTCACACATCCTCTCTCCCATTCTCGGAAAGGTCATATTAACTTGCCAAAATGGCTTTAAGCTTCAGCTCTGGTTGGCTCTGTTTGTTTTCGTGGGTCCCCAGTATGTGTACACAGCGTGGTGCTGTGCTCCCAGGCCTCCCTGATCTACTTAATTAGCTCAGACTGAATACTGTGCAAACCTGGATATCTTCATGCCCTTCAGTTAGCTAGTTAAAGCACTTCAGAAGGCTAACTTAGACACCTCCCTGTGACTCTGTTTCCTTTGGGCAGTTAGGCTCAGGCAGCAGGAGAAGTTTTTGAAACTGTTGTCATTAGTGGCAGCGAACTGTCAATGTTTGCAATCATCCTGGTTTATATGAGACCTTGTGATAACTACAGTCGCTTTGCTGTGGGAGGAGAGCCTGATGCTGGATGTGGCTGCCTGTCTGTGGACCATGTGGTGCTCCTAGGGCATGGGACACACACAAGTCCTTAGGACAGCTTTCGGATCCTGCCCAGATGCAGCCCAAGGGGTAAGGGACCCTGGAAGGAACAGGGATTCAGCTCTTGCAAAAGCTTTCTCTCTCCCACTGCAGCCATAAATGATGGCTAGGATGTATAACAACCTGGCTTTTCAGAGACAGGCTTTAGACTAACTCCTAGACAGTTTAAATCCTAAAAAGAGACCCATTTTACAAGTAGCTGCCAGCCTCTAATACATAAAACACTCTCTAACCCAGATCCTCAGCTATACCTGAAAATGAGGCACACCAAAGCAATCCTTATGTCTGATCTGGGCTCTTCCCTGTGCTGGATGGATCCTACAACTCAAAGGAGCTTAATGTATATCTAAATCTGTTGGCTGTCACAAGCACCAAGACTTTACTACGGTTGTCCTAGTGGGATGGAGAACCCAGATGCCACTCGTTGCCCAGGCACACCCTTTATGCCCCACACAGGGGGCCGTGGTGCTGTGGGCACCTTTCCCTCTTCGTGCCTACAGAGCACACCCATCGCTCCCTGTGGTCACTCCTCACGACTCTGAGGCCATTTAATGGGAGAGCAGCACGAAGCAACATGCTCTACTGGAAATCGTGAGCCTCGTTTATTCCTCGTTGCTGCAGTGAAATAAGCAAGAGTTACCGTTCACAGACGAGGAAACACAAACAAAGAGATCTGACCTGCGGTACTTGCACCTAGCCATGCTGTTTGGACAGATTCATTTTCCAGGCAACTCTTCTGCCTCAGCAGAGTTAAATTTTAATAAATGCAACTCATTGCCTTGCTGAAGCAACGTCTGGAACAGCCCATGGGTACTATTGCCACATGCACCTGCTATAATAAACACCAAAGCCTACTTCAGTGACCTGAATCTTTTGAAAATTTAGTCCTTTATTTTTATCCACTTAGAGGGAACACAAGCTGCAGTGTCCTACTTTTTCTCAACTGTGTCATCTGACTCATCAATCAAAACTGAATTTGAGTCCTATTTTCACCCATTGACTCTCAATCAACCTAACAAACCTATCAGAAGTACAAAAGGACAATTTTGTCACTCAGCTCAAGATTTCATTGCAAATATTGCATCATGTGGGATATTTTAAGATTTAAGAAAATTACAGCATGACCAATTACAGTATGAAAAAATACACTTGGATAGAAAGAATATCACAGACAACAAAAAAAGTTTTGTGAAGTAAGATAACTTTAATATTAGGGGATTCTATGCTTTTGGGCTGATTCATTTTAATATAATTCAACAGTATCCTAGTTTAATCCACTTCTGTCAGAATGCACTTTCATTCTTGTAGCATTTATCAGGTGTTCACGAGGGCATGTGTGCTGAGAAAGAAATATAAAAACTGTCTGGCATACAGTCTGCTAAAAGAAGTGACTTAAAGTGTAAGACTATCCAGACAAATCATTGGTAAAAACCCTACTATAAATTTCTTTCCCTATATTTTCAGAAATGCATGAAGTGATTTAAAAAACAAAACAATATCTGTTTTTCTTGCTGTTGTCATGGCAAAAAAAGTATCAGTGACCTAATCTAGTCAGGGATCAAGTCAGTATAGTATCCTACTCTGTCTGGTTCATGGGACATATATGGGAAACAGTTACAACATGTGCTGGAAGAAGATCTTTCCTTCCTCTTGAAATCCCTTTTCCAGAATCCAGCCTGCTATCCTCCCAACAAGTCTTTAACCTTGCCAAGTATAAAAAGTGAAAGACTGAAAAATCTGCTTTCCGGAGAGAGAACATTTCTCACAAAGCCACCGTTTCTCCTCTGATCTTTCACACCTGATTTTTAAGACACACACAATACTTTCAAAAGATGAGGTTGGGAACTAACATTTGCAACCTTTTGAACACTGCAAATTGTGTATTCTGATTTTATGCTGCATTATAATTTTCTCTACCTCCTCCACTTCTTCTTTGTTTAAAGTAGTAATACCTGTGCCGATTCTTGTTCTTAGCTAAAGCCCTCTTCTCCTACACACTCCATTGAGTGAATTTAGGACTATATTTTTGTAAACGGGAAAATTAAATAAAATTAACAATGTGTACATTTTTCAAGGTGTCCTTGTGGCAGCCCTTCATGTCATGGTTTTCTCTTGCATTAATTTAACCCTGTAGCTTTCAGCTTATCTTGCCTCTTCCTTCCTTCCAGCTTGTCAAAGGTTATCGCAAAACACCTTCCCTGCTCTTTAAATGCTTTCTTTTCCTGCAGCATGTTGAAACAGCTCTTCCTCCCCGCGGGGAATCCACAGCCTGTCTGCCCTGCCATGGTGGATCTTGGTCCCCTCTGGCTGTCCATGTGGGCCTTGGGAAAGGCACAGTGGCCAGTGCTTGCTGCCTGCCTGGGATCTGGCTGGTACAATGTTGAATGTCTCATTTACCTTGATGCTTATAGGTAATTACATTGCTCTTGATTCTAGCATTCCTGTGTGCTGCTAGCCAGCACATTGCACCCAGTGACCTGGCTGGATTAATTCTTGTAATCAGTACCAAGCTTATCATACCACTGGATTACTAATGTGTATTGCGATAAGAGCATAATAAATTTTGCTCTGCATCCTTGAGTCTCATGTTACTACCCTCCTAGCACTATATATTTCCCAAACTTTCCTTCTTATCTATGAAAGATTACTGCAGGTATTAAATACTGACAAATTTTACTTCAGAAGTAAACTCTTTCCTTGCTTTCCTCATGCAGTGGGCTAAGTGCAGCCACAGCTGCATCAGAGGTAGCAGTTCCACCTTATGGGGGAAACGCTGGTGAGGACCTCAGAGAGCTCCAGCTCCCAAGCTCCCAACCTGCTCCTTTCTGCTCCTACACCATCCCTCAGATGTGTCAGCATGACATCTTCTGTGACTATGCAATCCCACAGACAGCTGCATTAATATCGCCAAGGCGTTCTGCAATGTGTGGGTAGGAATAAGCAGCCGCAAAGAGGAGATGGGAATGTGTTCAGCCAGTTTTGCTGTTAAAGTCCTTCTTCCCTGAAACAATCTGGAAAAAATTCATTCATTCCTATGAGCTATTGTGTGGTATTCAACAAATACAGCAAAGGCTGGCACATAATAGAAAAATTCTCAGTCAAGCTCCCAATTCAGTCTCTGAGTTGCCACAATGGAAACCAAGAAAACTCAGCTTATTACAGTGAGGAGATAATCAGCTGCTATCAGTTGTCAGAGATCTCTGGTCCCTCAGGGGCAATGCTGGTTTACACTAACAGAAAATCTGCACAAGGACCTTTGAAGGGGATAAATGAGACTAGAATTGGATAAGGGAATATAGGAAAGATCACAAGATCCATCTGTTGGCACCTGCACTCTTATACAGTGAGAAAGACATTAATATTGGCCAGTTCTTGATTTTTTTTGGTGGATGAAAAAAAAACAGATCTACTCAAATTTCAAATTCTCTGAAAATAAAGAAGCTAAAATCAGTGTTGAAAAGATTGATAATGTGATAATCCTGTTGCTTTTCTTTCTCCTGGCCAGTCTCTGCCTTTTCCAAGTTTCTCTGTGAATTTGTATTTGGATCTAATTTTCCACCAAAATGGAATGGGCAGGGGCAGGCAGGCAGCACCTGAGAAGACGGAGTAGTTCAGGTCTGCGTATTTTGTACAATTATGTGATCTGTAAGGTTTGCAAATGCATGTCCAGCTGTAACCAGGATATGGTTCTACCTGAGGCAATGGGAAAATCTGCACAGTTCAGATTATACATGTTGAGGTGTGGGAGAATGGTTAAGCGAGAGAGGGTATGATCTCTTAGAAGTGAGCAATCCTGCCTTCATGATGAAGGGAGGATCCCACGGCTATGTGAACTGTCCTTGAGCATTCCTAGACCATTACAAAAGGGGGAAGGCAAGTAGTGGTAAACAAGTAAAGGAGGGGGCCGACAAGCCCCTCCACGTGAACAGCAACTTTGCACCAATCATATATCCGCTTTAGGCGCGTGGACAGAAGTAAACCAATCATACAGCTATTGCTAGTGCGTGCTTATTGCTTGTCTATATATACTCTGTGTAAGCTCTAATAAAGGGAGAACGACCATACTCATATTGAGACTCATCGTTACTCCGGGTCCGTCCCCCCACTCCGACATCTGGTAGCAGAGGATGGTTTATTTCCGTGACTACCGACATTGAGGTACTGGCATATGTGGTGAATGAGGCTTCCAGAGCACTCATATCTGGTGCCCGGTGAAAATTTTGACATGAACGTTGAAACAGTTTTGCCCCAGTATTTAACAGCTACAGGCTGCAATCATTTTAGTGAAGTGAAGAAGTAAAATTGCTCAAACATAAAAAAAGTCAGTATCAAACAGGAATTAAATAGTAACATGGTCCTCTTATGCAATATAATCCTGCAACAGTAACAAGTAAAGGATATTTCTCACTGGATTCACTGTTTTCTAACAGTACCAAAACGACTTTGCAGACCACAAGGTATATAACCATCAGGAAGAATTCTCTCAGCAAGGAGTCATCAGAATTAAAGCACTGTCCTCAACCTGTTAAAAATAGATCAGAGATTTTAAGTTGATATTGGTAAAGAGTAAATCCTGGATGATGCAGTTACCAAATTAGCAAGGGAAATCACAAGTGCAATTTCTTACGTAAGCACATGGAGTCATAAGACTCATTAAACAATATAATATTCATGAATTATAGTATTAAAATATATGATATGACTATGCAGTTAAACATGGCTACAGATACAGTAAGTACATTTCAGTTTAGCACTAAGGCTCTGGAGAACAGGGATATAGCACCAATATAACACTATACAGTTAAAAGTTAGTGCTGAACAGACCCCTCAGTCCTCAAAGGACTCTCAGTCTAATCACACAAAGAAAACAAGAATATACAGTTGGCAGCTAGAAGCTAAATTTTCTCCTATCAGAACGCCAATAAAGACAAGTCTCCACTATGCAAAACCAGTGAAAGGACATAGTGGAGTTGTCTTAAACTATTTTAAGACCTCTAGAAGAGGTCATCTAATAATAACAATGATAATAATAAATAGAAATAAAAAATAATAATGATTATGTTTATGATGACAAAGATGAAGGTTATTCCTACTAGACAAAAACTGTAGCAATTATGTCCAGGATTACAAAGAAGTTTCTCTTCAGTATGTTATCATATAATTATATCCTTGGAATATTATCAGATCTATTTAGCCACCAAATGTATCTAAAGCATATATTATATTATCATGCCATGATTACTGAGCAGCTCAGTGCTTTTGAACACTAAAACCAGAGAAAGCTTCAGTGCTTTTCTTCTCCCAATAGCCCTCTGAGGGAGGACATTCTGTTTCCTCATTTCACATCTGGAAATGGAGTCATGGAAACTCAGGATTGCTTTTTCAAGGCTGCTCAGTCACTAAGAGTTGTGGACGGACATTTAATAACATAGTCAAGACTGCCTGCAAAGCCCTACTGAAATCATTAGGGATTTAACATATAGTTAATAGCGGTGCTTTTTGGCAGTTTCCTCAGACACTTGCCTGCATCCTAAACCTCTGAGCCCCACTGACTGGAGTCACCAGCTGGTATTTAGGGCCTTGTTAGGCCAGTCCTCCTTGCAGGAGAAAACAATGATGAAATTAAGTGTTTGCTGCCTGCAGATTGGTCTGTGTACAAAGCACATGCAAGGTGTGCTTTTCTGCAGCACGCAAAAGGAATGCTCAATTTGCAAGTTGGCCTTTGCCAACAAGTTTTGTCCTCCAGCGAGGACTGAATTTGCTCCCTTTCTGGGCCACACTCTTTATCCTTTCATACTTCCTGCAGGCTGCTCTTCTTTTCTGGACGTCTGTATGCAAGCATGCATGTCTAAAGCTCATCAGGGTCCTGGCTGCTCTGTTTCCAGCCTCTCAACACTTTCCACTTGAGACCCTTCCCAGCTAATCATGAAGCTTGGTGCCTTACCTCCACAGTCTTCCACCATTTTACACCACTAAGAAACAGTGATTTTTTTCACTCTAAGTGTCTATAGATCAAAAATCCTGTTGGTGGGTGGCTCTTAACACCTTCCAACATAACGCCTATGGGGAATCTGGCCCTGGTGACTAACAGTGGGTCCCAGGCTGCAGTGCAACGTGTGACATACCGTGGGCGACACCCCAGCTGCTGGCTAGTCGCCTTCTCCTGCATGGCAATATGTGGCCCGTGGGACCTTCTTTATCTCTAGGACTGTTTCCACAGACAAAGGGGACAACAGACCCGAAGGAGCATTATGCAAAAGGACCTGTAATAGCACACACCTTAAGAAAACCGAGTGGCTTGTGGTTAATTTCCTAAATACCAATTTAGAAGCTTAAAGGCAGGCACTCTGAAATTTTTAGCCACAGGCTTTTGTCTGCTTAGACTTTCCCGTTCATATTGTATGATAGATAGATGGACATCATTTCAGGAGAACAAAATGTACTATTACTACAGGACTGTATAAATCCTGCCTGTCTTCTGGGAAGTTCGGATTGAAGGAAAAGCTGGATGTACTTATCCTAAAGCATTAAATATTAATGAAAAATATATATCACCAACATTTACATATAATTGTGCCATATATTTTTGTGACTTCTCTCCCAAGGTACTTCTTTTATTTCTTAAGTTATTGACAAATGACACAATGCTTTGCAGCAGAAAAAGATCTCCCCTCCGGTCCCCCAAATGAACTCCCTAAGATATATTTCTTCTGCCTGATGTTTTAACATAAATGATTTTTCAGTTCATCATTTTATATTGAAATATTTTGGTCATGAAAGTAAAAGAATCAAGAAAACAATTTTAAATATAGCTTCACTAAACTACAGAGGAAATTACATTGTCTGCTGAAGTTTGAAAATCAAACTATAATTAGATTAAAATGTTTTGCCTTTCTGTGCATTTTAGCACTTCTGCAGACTGTAGTCCTTATGAAATCTATAGTTTCAGCATATAGCCTTCCTCTTATGAAAATTATGACCCCAAGACACGCTTTCAGGAGAATATGCCTTTATATTTAGCTATAAAAAACAATATCTAATAGATGATGCAGCAGTGGGCTAGTTTCTTCTCATTCCAGTAGCATAATTTGCTTTTCTCTATGTACTGTTACATGCTGTAAGTTGGGGAGGAAAATGATTCATTTGTAGCTAAGGATAACACAGTTTTGTTATAACTGAAATGTCTGTATTTCATATTTTAAAAGTGATGCTTGTATACAAGAAATATTATTTACTTCATTTAAATAGTACTGGCGTTTCAAAAGTTGTAATATTTTCTTTTTCTTTTTTCCTGGTGTCTTACTATATAAATAAAGAATAAGGGTTACAAACAAAGAAGGACTGGTTGAAGATGTGAAGGTTGGGGGCAGCCTTGGCTGCAGTGACCATGAGATGGTGGAGTTCAGGATCCTGCGAGGAGGCAGCAGGGCACCAAGTAGGATCGCAACCCTGGACTTCAGGAGAGCAAACTTTGGCCTCTTCAGGGACCTACTTGGAGGAATCCCATGGGTTAGGGCCCTAGAAGGAAGGAGTGTTCAAGAGAGCTGGTTAATATTCAAACATCACCTCCTCCAGGCTCAAGAACGGTGCATCCCTATGAGTAGGAAGTCAAGCAAAGGAAGTAGGAGACCTGCATGGATGAGCAAGAAGCTCCTGGCAAAACTCAACCAGAAGAAGGAAGTCTACAGAAAGTGGAAAGGGGGACAGGCCACTTGGGAGGAATATAGGAACATTGTGAGAGTATGCAGGGATGTGACGAGGAAGGCTAAGGCCCGTTTGGAATTAAATCTGGTGAGAGATGTCAAGGACAACAAGAAGGCTTCTTCAAATACATCAGTAGCAAGAGGAAGACTAGGGAAAATGTGGGCTCTTTGCTGAATGGGGTGGGTGCCCTGGTGACGAAGGATGCAGAGAAGGCAGAGTTACTGAATGCCTTCTTTGCTTCAGTCTTTACTGCTCAGGCCAGCCCTCAGGAACCCCAGATCCTGGAGGCAAGAGAGAAAGTCTGGAGAAAGGAAGACTTTCCCTTGGTGGAGGAGGAGTGGGTTAGAGATCATTTAAGAAAACTTGACACCCACAAATCCATGGGCCCTGATGGGATGCACCCACGAGTGCTGAGGGAGCTGGCGGATGTCATTGCTAAGCCACTCTCCATCATCTTTGAAAGGTCATGGAGAACAGGAGAGGTGCCTGAGGACTGGAAGAAAGCCAATGTCACCCCAGTCTTCAAAAAGGGCAAGAAGGAGGACCCAGGGAACTACAGGCCAGTCAGCCTCACCTCCATCCCTGGAAAGGTGATGGAGCAGCTCATCCTGGAGGCCATCTCCAAGCATGTGGAGGACAAGAAGGTGATCAGGAGTAGTCAGCATGGCTTCACCAAGGGGAAATCATGCCTACCAATCTGATAGCCTTCTCTGATGGAATGACTGGCTGGGTAGATGAGGGGAGAGCAGTGGATGTTGTCTACCTAGACTTCAGCAAGGCTTTTGACACTGTCTCCCGTAACATCCTCATAGACAAGCTCAGGAAGTGTGGGCTGGATGAGTGGAGAGTGAGGTGGATTGAGAACTGGCTGAATGGCAGAGCTCACAGGGTTGTGATCAGTGGCGCAGTCTAGTTGGAGGCCTGTAGCTAGCGGTGTCCCCCAGGGGTCAGTACTGGGTCCAGTCTTGTTCAATTTCTCCGTCAATGACCTGGATGAAGGGACAGAGTGCCCCCTCAGCAAGTTTGCTGATGATACAAAGCTGGGAGGAGTGGCTGATACACCAGAGGGCTGTGCTGCCATTCAGAGAGACCTGGACAGGCTGGAGAGCTGGGCGGAGAGGAACCTCATGAAGTTCAGCAAAGGCAAGTGCAGGGTCCTGCACCTAGGGAGGAATAACCCCATGCACCAGGACAGGTTGGGGGTTGACCTGCTGGAAAGCAGCTCTGCGGAGAAGGACCTGGGAGTGCTGGTGGACACCAAGTTAAGCATGAGGCAGCAATGTGCCCTTGTGGCCAAGAAGGCCAATGGCATCCTGGGCTGCATGAGGAAGAGTGTTGCCAGCAGGTCGAGGGAGGTGATCCTCCCCCTCTACTCAGCCCTGGTGAGGCCACATCTGGAGTACTGCGTCCAGTTCTGGGCTCCCCAGTACAAGAGGGATGTGGCACTACTGGAGCAAGTCCAGCGAAGGGCCACAAAGATGATTAGGGGACTGGAGCATCTCTCTTATGAGGAAAGGCTGAGAGAGCTGGGCCTGTTTAGCCTGGAGAAGAGAAGGCTGAGAGGAGATCTTATCAATGTGTACAAGTATCTGAAGGGAGGGTGTCGAGAGGATGGGGCCAGACTCTTTTCAGTGGTGCCGAGCGACAGGACGCGAGGCAATGGGCACAAACTGAAACACAGACACTTCCATCTGAACATGAGGAAAAACTTTTTCACTGTGAGGGTGACAGAGCGCTGGAACAGGTTGCCCAGAGAGGTGGTGGAGTCTCCTTCTCTGGAGATATTCAAAAGCCGCCTGGATGCAATCCTGTGCAATGTGCTCTAGGTGACCCTGCTTGAGCAGGGGGATTGGACTAGATGATCTCCAGAGGTCCCTTCCAACCTCAGTGATTCTGTGATTCTGTGAACTGAAGAGTTGGTCTTTTGGGACTAGTCTAATTCCTGATACTGTTGTTGGATAGACATCTTCTGAAAGCCAGACTCAGACTCAGGAATAACCCTTGCTGCATGCTACATCAGGGCAGGTATGTTTTCATTGGAAACTAACTTTGAAATGCTAATAATTTGTTGAAAGTTACCTGTGAATTATTCCTTGAATTATTATTTGTAGCTGTTCCTTTTCTCATCATTAGGATGTTACTGGGGTGGGGGTGGGGGGGGTGTTAAAGGGAACCTCTGGGCTCGCTCCTTGTGAAGATTTGTTCATCAGAGCCTGCCCGGTGGGTTTATTAATGAAAGGATGATCCGATACCAGGACCCACTTGCTTGAGTCAACTGCTTTCTAAGTGCTTATCAGAAGCTCCTAGCTGCTGGTGAGAAACTTATGTGATGAATTTTTTCCTGCACTGATTTTCGTGAAGCAGCTGAAATAAAATAAAGTATCTCAGCTTGTTTTACAAGAAGACTGTCTTGTTTATATTGAACTAATTACCCTGCATGCGTATGGCTGGCTGTTTTGCTAATGCATTACATTATGAAATCTGTTGAATCTGGAGCCAAAGTAATTATGACACATCAGGTTTATTTGTGATTAAAAGTGGTGAATGTTCTTATAGTTCATATTTCCTCAGAGAAACTCAGAGCATTTTATAAACACCAATAACTCTCAGAACAGTTGGAGCAATATATAGATTGCTAATAAGAAAAACTTTTATATGTGAACACTGTCCACCTGTTTTTATTCTCAAAATACTTTCCAAATGAACAGCTACACTCCAAGCTCCATTCTGTATGGCACTGTAGACAGCATATGAGCAACCCAATAGCACAGTTTAGGGCAGGAAGTGAAACTGTAGTTACCAGTAGAAATAACAGAAAACCATTTTGAGGTGCAAAAAGTAAATACTCGAGTTAGAACTTGGCTAGGAGAAGGGTAAAATCTCTGTGCTCTTGGAAATGAAGTAATGCTGTTTTTGATGACTGCAGTGCCAGGAGCATCCACTTATGAACCTTTAAACACAACTCCTATTAACACAGATCTGGACTTTATGTTAACGCTGGGTCAGAGAGATGAGTCATGTACAGTGAAGTGATAGTGAATCACTAAACCCACTCATAATATGTGTCCTTTAGATTTTACAAACCAGGCATTAATGATGTATGCCTGCTTAGATCTAAGCTTAAGGTGATACAACTGCAAGGCTCGGTAGGGACACCGCAGAGTTTCTCTTTGTTCACAGGTGAGACCCCTTTGCTCACCTGATGAGAGCATGTGCCCTTACTGTGGCTTGGCACGAAGGATGTGCAGAGCTGCACAGAGGCAGGGGAAGGTTCAGGTGATGCCTGCCAGCCACATCACTCCATCCCTGCTGAGGCTCTGTGCAGTACATACGGGTTTCATACATGGCCAGGCAGCTGATATGGGGTCTGTGGCATGTGGGCAAGAGCAGGAAGCCGTCCTGGCATCCCGCAAATGCAAGAACTGCTGGTGCTGGAGCAGGGAGCGCTGCCTGGGGCTCCTGGGAGGGCGTCTCACAAAAAAATCCTCTGAGTGATGGAGGGGCAAACTGGGGCAGAGTATCTTTGGTAAATCACACAATGAGCTGACAGGAGAGAGAGAACATTTTACAGGTAGGGAACTGAGACACCACTGAGGTGACTAACTTAAACCCCCAAAATGAGAAAAATAGCCAAGAAATTAACTAACAACTTCTTATTCCCTGCCCAGGTTCTTGCAACAGAAAGTGGTACGTGCTCTACTTTGCATCTACAGCCTCTGCGCAAAGGCTGTCCCTGCCTGCTAGCTTGCACTGCATTGCACACCAAAAAATACTGTACATGGGGAAAGGCTCTGAGCCAATAGGGTTGAAGCAGCCTTAATTAAAAATGCAATTAAAAACCCCAAATGAGTTACTGTTAGCCGAAGGGGCTGGGAGAAGCCAGAAGGCTGGAGGTTTTTTTCTAATATATTGGAATGGGAATGGAGCTAGAGAGATAACAGAACAATTAAAAATGAGAAATGGATGAAATTAATGATGACTCAAAATGGTTGGGAGAGGCTGGCTTTTTTAAAAATCTGTCTATAGCGTATTAAATAAAGAAAAGAAGTTTGACTAATCAGGAAGTCAGAATGATGCTGTAAAATTAATTGCTGATTAAGAACACTGAAAGAGTAATTGGAAAATGTCAGATATATGATGTAATGGCTCCAGTAATATGTATCTCAGAGGAGCTAGAGGAATTGCGAAGTCCATCAAAGAATTTGACAGGGGTGTTGTCGGGTGTTCGCAATACTTGACTTTATGCACCTAATAGCAGTGCTAAGTTACAAGACTCAGTTCTCTCTAAAGTCACAGTGAGGGAGTCACTTCTAGAAGATGGCAGTATAAATGAAGTTAGAGGAGTCTTTTAGGGCAACCAACCCATTCACCTAGGCATCTGAACTATTGCCTTGATGCAGGTGATGTGAAAGTCCCCCTTCATTTTATACTGCATCACTCTATGGAAAGGCCAGGGGAAAAATGTGTTTTCTATCAGAACATGATGAAATCTGCTGCTGCTGAAGTTACTGTTCCATTTGGGTTATTAGAGTGTTCTCATTACCAGGACATTAGAGCCTTATTGATATTGAGTTCCCACTGGATTTGTATTCCCTTAACTCCATCAACTTCCAAGAGGAAAAAATGAAGGAAACTCTGAGACAGAAATGAGGTATCTTCAAAGGGCAAAGCTGCCGCTCCAATTGCTTGCACCAGCACTGAACTCAGAAGGGTAAACTTCAAAGGGACCAAAGCCTCTTTTCTTCAGCAGCTGGATGAAGCAAACATAACACATGTCAGCATGAGTATGGCTTTTCTGGTTCCAGAGCTAAGAAAACATCTTTCATGCATCTAAAGACTAGGAAATCAAAAGTGATGCCCCCTTGATTTCATCTTTTTGCCTTAGTCCCTTAATCAGGAATGATCCTTGCAGGAGTCGATTTTGTTAACAGGAAGGAGTAATGACTGATATACCTCAAAATGATCCTAAGATGGGATCAATCTCCTAAAAGAGCAAGTGGGAGGACAAGAGGTTGGGATATCTAGAGACCAATGGTTCACCCTTCCATTGCTATCAGTTCTGCTTTCTTCCCTCACCACTGAAGATTTATGCATCCGCAATCATTTACATGAGCTGGATGGATTCTGAAACCAGCGCTGGCCAACTGTGCACAGCCTAGTCTGGAGGGAGTATTCCAGTAGCCACGGGAAGAAATCCCTTGTGTATTGGCGTGAAAAAAGAGAAAACAGCTCTGACAAGTAGACTCTGTATGAAATATTAAAATGCTACCTAACCTGGATACTGTGGGCTTGTATCTAGCATTAGTGCATGATTCATTATCAATGGGTGGCACCAGGGAGTTGAAGAAAGCAAGGGAAAACATCTTTTGCATACAGCTTTTCCTATAGACTGCTAATTAAAAACAAACACACACACAAAAAAAGAAAGTATTTCTTGTTCTCCACTGCCCTGCCCCTCCTAACCAGCGCAGCTGGGACAAAACTCCCCATGTGCTGCTGCCTCCAGCAGCTCCCTGTGTCCTCCCTAGCCATCTCCACAGAAGCACCCCACAAAAGGGCAGAGGGGTGGGTGGCATGCAGGCATCAGGCTTCCCTCACCATTTTGAACTAGAATAAGGGTAGAGATCTCAGGCCCCCAGTTCAATCTAGAAACAGGCATAGAGCTGTGAAGCATCATCATTCCCCATGACAGAGACTGGCAGAAACCATCAGTGGGTAAGACAGGACAACAGAAGATACCAAGCCACTGTATGGGCAAATAATCTGTATTAATAACTTGTGTTTCGAGGGCCTGCTCCCACTTGCCTCCACCCTAGCCATTAAATCAGCTGGAATCAGGTTAGGGACATCAAATCCCAGTGGCTTCCCCTGGTGGATTCCTCTTGCATGAGTGCAAATGAAGGCAGGAGAAACCTAAGTGGCAGTTTTAACAGCTTCAGCTTCTCCAGATAAATCTCCAGCAGCCTCAACAGCAGATTTTTTTTCCTTGGCCTACTTTCAGTCTTGAACTCCCATGTACACTCCAGCTGATATTTTACAGAAAGCATTTTGGCATTTAGTCACAAGGGAAGACTTACTGCAGGCAAATGAAAGGTAGCTAGACAAAATATTTCCATGTATTTCTGCCATGAACAACACCAGTTGGTTATCCACACCATTCTTGTTCAGATATCCTGGGGACCAATTTGCATGAAATTGTACATATGCACACCAATAAAACAAATGCTGCACCCATTTGAAAAAGCAAGGACCACAGCAGAAAGACAAACCAGAATCTCTTGGTCAGTTTTGGTCTAATACTTTGTATTTCTTTAGGTAGATCAGCACTGTGTCCCATTAGCTTCTCTCATTTCTCCACACCCTTGATCTGGTCTCAGTGCAATTCCTGTGACTTGTCTGTAAGTAGAAATCATCAGCACTGAACTCTTGCACAAGATTTATTATCTGTCACATTCGTCCTGCCTTCAGGTTTAGGCAGTGTTGGAGCATAGGTAAATAAACTTCCACATGAAATTCATGCTACTAATTCATGCCTTATTTTAATCCTGTTTAATAAGTGCTTACTGCACATTACAATCCTTAGTGTAGAGGGTAAGACAGACAGTTGTTTTACCAGTGATGCTTGCTAAAAAGGGATCAGATACACTGGTGCACTCAGGTAACTTTGTCCTAATCCAGTGACACAAAATAGATGAGAAAAAGTTAAGAGGGGCTTCTGGTGGCTTTGCATTGCCTGAACATCACAATATGGCTTCTATGTCTTCAATGCACTAAAAAATCCAGTCCATCATCAACATTGTCAAAACCTTATGTATGTCTTCCTGTTTCCCTCCAGAGTTGTCGTTTGTTAAATTGTCAGTTTGCAGAAATCAAGGTCGCTGCATCAACTTTTCATTTCAACCTCATTTCATGCTGTAACATGGCTCATACAGTCACTTTCTGTGGGCGTGCTTGCATGTGTGTGTGTCAGTTCTTGTTTAATAACTGTTGCACCAAACTGCCAATTTCAATCAGATCTGTTGAGGTCTCAGAGGTGTTAAGGTCCTATAAAATTTATGAGAATAGGAGACTCTGTAGAGGAAGAAGTTTCTGTAAATGCTTTTACTGAAGGAATTGGGAGCACCATCCACTTCATTTGACATGAGGGAATCCACACAGACGTCCTTTTGTTGGTTCTCCAGTTTATCAAACTATTCATAAGTAACATGATCATCTCACATGGACAGAGTCATTGCAAAAAAGGGACTTCCTGAGGGCTTCTAGTCCAACCAGTTGGATGAACAATACTGTGTCATACCTGATAAACATCTGTCTAACCTGTTAAAGATTTCCAATCCTGAAGTCTCCCCAGGCAACCATACAAATATACATCTTTATTCCCCACCATCTTGTAAGACAGCTGAAACACTGCAATACATTAGTGAAGCACTTATAAAATATGGTTCAAAGCCTGCAGTTCTTGGCTGCATTTGCATTTCAATTTACAGAAGTGTAGGTAAGAGAAGGAAGGTAAAACAATGCTGTAGCATTGATTTCTCTCAGGGACATGAAAGTTGCATAAAGGGCTCTGCTAATTATAGCCAACAGCTACCAACAGACTCAAAAAAAGTCAAAGCAGCATTGCAGCAATTTGGGGCCTATCACAGTACATAGTTTGTTAAACTGAAAGCATTTGCCATGCATAAGAATTGATTTTCAGAGGTAATGCCCCAGCAGCCACCTGAAATGAAACATGGGTGGATTTGACTCAGAAAGGTCCTTCAGGTGGTGAGACACTGCTAGAGTGCTTTCCTCCATCATACCTTGTTTAAAATTGATGGGATTTCTCAAAAGGTGGATTCATTATATATGACTACTCCCAGGGAAGCTATCAGCAAAGCCCCCTTAAATTTAGGTTGGAAGAGATGTGGACCATTCTTAAGTCAAAAAAAAGCAGTATTTAGACAGAAAAATGCTGTTCAGTAAAAGACTCAAGAATGGCATTGTCTGCTTTTCGAAACACTAGTACTTAATATTCCTACTAAAAAGAAATGGATCAGGGTGGCTAGGCAAAGTAATAATGTTGTCATGTAGATTTTTGACTGCCTAGATCCAACGTTACCTTTTGAGGTCTATGTGATAAATTTATACACTCTTGAAAACAGTGTCTAGGGGAGGACTGGGAAATGCAGTCATTTTTTTTTTCCCTGGCTTGAGGGAATCCCATTTGCTCGCTCTCCCGCTTCCTTCCTAGCTGACTCCAAACTTCAGCTTGTCAGTCCATCTAAGTCCCTAAGTTGTGTGCATGTATGCTGTAAGGTTTGGGGAAAGAAAAAGGTGAAGCAAGTATCCATAAGAAATAATTCTAAGGATTTTTGCTTGGCCATAACTTAGCTCTATGCCTCTCTCAACCTTCACCCTGAGAGTGAAAAGGTTTAAAATGAAATTCCCTTTGAAGAGAGAGAATCCTTGGTTCCATTTTCAGCAGCTGATGGCTTAAAATCTACAAGCTTCTGCTGCTGTGCTAACGTGGCACAGCTCTCTACTTCAGGGGGTTTGTGTTGTTCCTATCAGGTCTGGAGCTGCCATCAGTCTGTAAGTGCAAGAGGGTAATTCCTCAAATGAGGAAGATAACTTTACTGAACACAGGTGAGATGGCATTTGCACTCTGCTCTCCCTAAGCTTCTGTCCTAGCCAGAAAAGGGAAAATATTTAAGCATGACATAACTTTTTAATTGTTTATGGCATTTGGAGTTGAAACTCTAAGCAATAATTATGCTAATGAGAAATAAAGTATTTTCTTGGCAGCAAAATGCTTTTTGTTGGCATTGTTGTTGACTCGTTTATTTGTTGCTTTCTTGTCATCATTTCTGGTTTCTATTTGTAGGCAATAAGTGCCGTTTACAGCTGTCCTTGAGAAAACTGCTGCAGCTTCCAAAAATTACTTTCCCATTTCTTTTTTCTTGTTTCAAAAGTAACAGCTTTTTTTTTGTCTTTTCAATCCTTTGTCAACTGCACGCCACATAGCTATTCCCTGAGAAGGGTAATGACTTTCGCACCAGCGCTGTGTGTCAACACACCATGGGAATAGATGTGGGGATCTGCCATTACAACAGATATGAGAGAAATGAAGTGCCCGTCCACAGAGGCCTCGCTATTGGGTTGAACTATCACATTCCCATTTCAGTTCTTAATTGCACAATGAGCAAGAGGAAATGGAGTAGATCCTGGGGGATCTGCAAAGCAAGAAAGTAAATTATCAGCCAAAGCTTGCTGCACAGAAATGCTCTTCCTCGGTTTTTACATCTTGAGCATAAACAGCAGGTTTATGTGATCAAAGCAACCTTCAAAGGGAAGTCTCTTGAAGACCTGATGATCCAACTGTGCTTTCACTGACACGAGCAGACCAGCCTCAGTGGCCTCCCTCCAAAGACGGGCTCTGATGCATTTGCTGGGCTGGAGGCAGGAAGAGGTTGCCTGGGAGAGAAGGCCGAGCACTCATGGGTGCCTCCCTGCAGCGTGGCAGGCAGTGTCCGTCGCTCAAGTCAGTCAGTTAACTTGACAGCATGATGCCCAGGTTAGCTGAAGTGACTTGACTGCTGCCACACTGGACATCAGCAGCCCAGCAGAGAACTGACCCAACTCATTGGTGTCAGCTGCACGAGCCAGGAAAGCCCTTGCTGTGGGAGCAGGGTCGTGAGCTGTGTGGAGGAGGACTAGTATACATCTGTGACATGAATCATGCCTGGCAAATCTTTACACAAGAGCCTTTAAAAATGATGTGACGGTAGTTTCCCTTGTCACATCTGAGGATAAATCACAGCAGGCTTTTGGCATTTCATACTAAGAAACAACTGTCTATGTCCAGTGACTGAATTATACTGTAATATTTGTTCAAAATAATGTAAACAGAAAGTGAAAACTGCTTTATTTTTTAAATTCATACAGGTTCCCGAGATTTTGATTATATTTTAAAGGAAGGTGTAATTAATGGGTAATGCAATTAAAGGTGAGATACTGTAAAGGCAATTCATTAAAGCTTGAATTTTGAACTACTAATACATGTGCAACTGTTAGATCAGAGAAAGAGAGACACAGAACTATGTCTTTTGAATCTACTGTCTCCAAGTTGCATCTCTAGGATGTGATAAATTAAATTCTTTTTTTTTTTTCTCTCTTTAGGGATATCTCCTGAAAAATCTACTAATTACAAGATTAGTGAATCAGTAGATGTTATTTTTCTCTTTGTGCTAAGTCTGCACTAAGCACAGCAGGGAAAGCCCTCCTCTCAGTGCACTGAAGTTCACAGTGATTAACACACTAAATAGTAACACAGTACACTAAATAGTAGACAAAGGCCAGTTGTTCCAAGACTGTGTTCCATGTTACTATTTTTACTCCTTTGTGTATACTAGGTGAACAGTTGCAGCTAATTTTTTTTAATAAAAAAGATAGATAGCTAATTCCCAAAATTATAGAATCACCTGTAATTACAACAGCACAGAATGACCAAAATAAATATTGCTGCTTGCTTCAGGTTATATTAGAACCAGCTTTCTCAGGGCCTGACACTCAGTAGGTGTTGCTTAGAGCTGCCCTGCTGCTTTAGGAGCAGCTGCTGACAATATGATCCTGCTGCCCCCGTTGTGTCTGCTGTAACATTGACCCAGACCCACTGCCTCCTACTTCTGCTCTTTGTAAGAGGAACAGGCCCAAACAGGGCACACTTCTGTATGGAAAGCAGTGTCTTTGCACAGATACATGAAGAAAACAACCAGGATTCATACAGATGCATATAAGAACATACACTTAGCACTGACCAATGTCAAAGCAATTGCAGCCTACTAAAGAATAAGCACACCTGGACAAAGGCAGTTTCTGTTTCTATCCTTTGGCTTTCATTCATTCCTCCCTTATTGCTTTACTTTGGAGGTATGCTGTGCAACACACCAGTGATACTCCAGCTGTGAAAAACAAACCAAAATAGCATATGCAGAGACACAGGGAGCAGATCACCACCTTCATAATACAGCATCACAGGAACAAGTTGGAAGGCGTTTCCTTGGGGCTGGGGGCAGGGAGGGGGGCATGGAGGTATACCAATTTTTTCCTTCTGGTACCCAGGTGACCATAAAGGAAGGGAGAAGTTCCTGAATTAGTGCCAAATCCATATCTATTTCTTGTTACCACCCTGCCTGAGCAATCACTTACACCCATGCACAGTGAATGTAAAACTGATCTGCATTACAAATCCATTTTGCATGGGTCCAATCAACTCAAGGGAAAAGTGAATGAAAGCTCAAGACCAACATATTTCTTCCTGCGTTTATGCAGCATTCATCAGTAGCCCCACACTTCAGAAACCTCAGGAGTTTTCTTTTCTGCTACTTGCAAGAGGTAACTTTTGTATTCAGCTACAGGCTGCTGGTGCATGAGATTAATCTAATGTATAAATGTTGCCCCCGTACCAATCTTCTGAAATCTAAAGGTACCTAAAAAAACCACCAACAATTACATATCAGGATATAGATTTCCTAAAAGATATGCCTTGAAAGATTACCTGATTTCAGAACAGGAAGGTTACTACAATTGCTTTAAGATAAATAAGCACATTAATTTGCCTTTAGAATAGCAAAGAAAAAAACAGTGATGGGGGAATCTATCCCAAAGTCTGAATTAATTTTTAATTTGTTGAATGAACATTTGAATAGTTTCTTTTGCTGCACTAAAGAGTTTTATTTTGGTTTCAGGAGTTTCATTATTAATTTTCATAGCCAAGGAGCATGACGTCCATTAAAGGTCTAGAAAGGTCTATAGTAGCTTCCCTGAAAGTATTGTTAATAGCTATGTTTTTTATTAGTTTAGGAGAAGGATAAAGAGGAGGCAAGTGGGAGTCACTGGAGAAATAACCTTCATAATGTGGAAGGTACCAAGTATTTTTAAAGATGCTGGCCATAGCAAGCTTTTTTTCCCCAAGTGCTGCTGGCTAGCTGTGAGCTAATTCACACTTGGTTGGATGAAGCTGCACTTGATTTGTGCAAGACAATGAAGGGGAAATGAGGCAAGGCAGAATGAACCTGTGAGTTTGTTGGGGTTTTTTTTTAGTAAACCAGAAGAGCCAAGGTTAAGTCCTCCAAGTCTCCTCTCCCAAATGGAGAATCCGTCTGAGAGACGACTGCCTGTCCCAGGTCACCATGCCCAAGCGCCTCTGGGAACCAAGTCAGGACACTCACAGATGGGCCCCTCCACTTCTCTGTGCCTGAGTTCTCCCTGTGCCCAAGAAGGTCCACAGGCAGCATGCACAAAGCCAGCAGACCATCGCTCTCTGTCTGCATTTTCTTATCTGATTTTTTTCCACATATCTAGAAAGTTGCAAGATTTGAAAGGTTCATTAATCCTTATAGTCATAAATGGCAAATTTCCAAATTTTGCTTGTTTTGGCTATCTTTTTTTTTTATATAAAGGTGAGTGTTCAGCTTGTATTTGCTTTCTTTTTAGCATACCAAATGTCCATCTAGGAACTCCCCCCCCACCCCCCCCGCCCTTGTTCCAAGTCTAAAAGTCTTCTGAAACTTTGAGACTAATCACAGAACTGAAAACTTTGGCTTATAAAGGTTACTACATTTCTACACATCATAAAATGCTCTGTTGAAGTCTGCTCCATAATTAGAACTGTTTTATTTCACAGAAGATTTAGATCTTTCAAAATCTGTTTTTTCTTGTGGTTCCAAACAATCCCTGAGTATTTCCAAATTTTCTGCAAAATGGAATGGAGCAGACCAAGCAGTCTTGGGTGGGCCAGGAGTGCAGAAACCCCCAGAGGCCAAGGGGCTGCTGCCCTGCGAGTCCCCGGGGCAATCCAACCTGCTGGCTCCCGCGCAGCCACCCGGGAAGTAAAAACCCAGTTTGTGCATTTGGGTGGTGGGAGACAGCTACTGTCAGACGGAAAAGTGGCTTCTGAATAGAAGTCCAGGCACTGATCAGTTTTTGCATAGAATTTGGAACATAATGATGATCAAAGAGACTTCATGGCTGCTGAGGGTTTTTTTTGAATATATAGTTCTTTGCAGAGTTATGGTTACATGTGAAATATAAAAAACATCCACTTCATTTGAAATCTATGCAGAATATTTCGACAAATTTGTAGCTTCATGCCTGTGGAGTTCCTTTGTGCTCAGCACAATTTCAATCTTAATTTGGTTTATGATATTATAAATTGAGTTTTAAAGCTGGCATACATAATGTTACACATACATCTTTTCTGCATACTGTAATGGATGTGAACATTAAAAGATTAGTTTGCAAAGAACATTTACTGTAATATTGAGAAGAATACAACAAAAGGACCTCATGCAACTCCTTGTGATTTAGCCAGTATCCAGGTCAGAATTTGATATTCATCTATTTCAAATGAAGTATGTCTAAACCATTCATTCTGCTATCTGTGGTTCATTTACTGATATGATTTTATATAATCTTGACAGCTTTAAATTATATTCAGGTACTTATGAATGCCTTTCAAAGCATCTTAGCTCTTGATGTATGATGACCCAATCCATTCCTAGGCAACTGGATTTAACCATGTCAGGTGGATTGAAATAACAGACTGCCACAGGTCTTTTAGCCCTGTTATCTCTTCTGTAGGAAACAGACTTGAAGAATATCTTCTTCTTTGTCTTCACATTTGTCTCTGTGCCAGATGGGAGTTTCTTGGGTACACAAATCCACCCAGTCTTTACTATGGTATTCGATTTCACATACTGGCTGATCAAAAGTGACATTATGTGAAAAAGCGCTGCATATTATTACTGTTTGACCCTCCACTCTGAGTACCTTGTACATACCCTTTGCCTTCATAACAGGTCTTATAAAGATGTCCATTGGCTTTATAAGTAGTACAATAACCTCCAAAGGTTTATAAGTATGATTTGGACAAGTGAGCTATGATTGCACTTGGCAATTATTTTGAGTTGGATTTCAGCCTTACTGAAATGAGGACAGACTAATTAGACTTGGACTCTTCAGCTGAAAAGAAGAGGCAACTGAGAGGGGAGATAATAGAGGTTTATAATGATAACTGAAGTAAATAGGGAACAATTACTCAATCTTTCACTCAGTATGAGAATTAGAAGGCACCTCGATTATCAGGCAGTAGGTTTAAAACAAACAAACCAAAAAAAGCTTTTCTCATAACATCTAATTAAATGGTGAAACTAACTGTCCAGTGAAGCTGTAGAGGCCAAACATACAAATGAATTTAGAAAGAGATCAGACAAATTTGTGGAACGATTGTCCATCCATGGATAGAGAATGTGACTGTCTGGAAACAACCCCTGGCTCAAGAAGTCCCTAAAATGCGGTAGCTGGAAAGGTAACACTTTGCATTTGCCCTATTTTTTATATTCTTTCCCTAAACACTCATTGCTGGCCACAGGCAGGATGCTGGGCTAGATGGACCTTTGGGCTGATCCAGTATGGCTGCTTTTATATTATGATTATCAACTTCATTACACTGCCATGGAATGATTTCAGGCTTTGGTATCACGAGCAATACTGTAATAAAAGAGCTGTGAAAAATGCTGAGCTCTCTGAGATGTCAAGGAGCAGCCAGTTCAGTCCCTCATGCCAACAGCAGTGTAGCTACTCGGGAGCTGGGTACCAAGATGCCCAACCGATGGCCCTGGGACAGTTTATCTGGAGCCTGGCCTGATTCTGAATACCTGTTTATGGGAGAGTTTCCCAGATGCAGGAGCCAAGCATGGACACCCTGCTGGCAGCCAGTCACACCTGCTGCACAGAGATGTGCGCTGGGTGGCCACCACGACAGGGAGGACAGCTCAGCATCCTCCTGCCCCAGGTAGGCTGGGCTCTGCGGCCTCAGCCAGTGGGGTCACATAGAGAATCACATCCCCACTCAGCCTCATTATAGGTTTTCTTATTTTATAATAAAAGGCTATAAAAATGAACTATATAATTAATCTCTCGGTGGAAAATAGTATCACATAGACTTTGGGAGTACTGCAGCTACTGCCTCAGTCCTTATTTTTCAAACTGTTGTATAGATTTCTGCTCCTCCAAATTCTGGCTTATTGAAAACCGGAAAAGGGAGGTGTACATGTGGAAAGGCATGTTATTCAGCATATGCAACACATTTGCTTTCTTATCAAATATCACCCACTGGAAGGAAACAGGAACTGTTTAATCAGTATTATCGCTTTGTATGTTCTGTTGCCTGTGACTTGTTCCCCCCTGAGAAGTTTACCCAGAGGGCACAGTCCTCTGTTTATTAGAAATAAAGTTGTGAGAGATGATCAAGAAGATGATCTCACATAAAAAAAAAGTTTCATTGAAAGAACAAAAGAATGTGTCTAGACAAACCAAAAGCCTACTCCAGAAATAATATTTTAAGAAAAAATATCTTCCAATCATCAGTAACATCATCGAGGAGTTCAAACGGGGCAATTTTCAAACAAAGGGCACGTTTCACCCACAGAAGTGACAGGAAGGATCCTTTTAGGTGCTCACAAATTGGCGAAAAGAAAAAGCTGAAAGACGTGAAACTGAATCAACACAGTTTCCTCCCAGATGAGGGTTGGTTTCATTCTAGTATTCTCTCCAAAAAACAGGAAAAGCATGGCAACAGAGAATCTGAAAGGAATGATACAGTTGCTTTCCATCACAGGTCTTTCAGAGCTGATTTCAGGTTGTAATTTGCCTGGAATTACTTCTTGAACAGTCTCTTGGCTTCCTGTCTGCTGTTCCAGGCTGAATGAAAGACACAGTTGCTGCTGGTAAAATAAGCTTTCTCTTTTGTAAATGTGCCAGCCTGCACTTGCTGTCATCAGCACACAAGCCAAATGGTTCTTTGGGGGAAATAGGAATTTCCAGGCAATTCATCTCTTCAAAACCACAACATAATACCAAGGGGGAAAAAAAGGGAGAAAAATAAAATAATCCCTTCTCTAGCACCCGCAAAGACAAAACAAAGACATCACAGTTATATAACCATCTACCTAATCTGAATCCATGTGAGAAAAGCATTCGTGGGCTTATCAGTAAGTTGCAAAACTGCTATTGCTACAGCTTATCTATATAGAAAAGTTTTAGGTTTCAGCTGAGTGTCATTCTCTCAATATATCTTTGGTAATATCACCTCCTGTGTGGCAACCCAGATTAACCAAAAAAAAAGGGCAGAGGGAGGTCAGAGAGTCAGGTTAACCTAAAACTTTTCCCAAGTGGCACATCTGCCCATTCTCCCCTAGCAGGCAGTACCCACCAGCAGAGGGGCAGTGACATACAGCTAGGGGGCAAAGGGGCAACACTCGCCTAAAGCACAGCAGCCGCCTGCTGCATGGCCACATATCAGAGCCCTCAGGCAGTCATTTGTGCCTGCACCTGAGGAACCACTCCAGTGGCACATTAATCATCAAGCTTTTTTTCTCCTGCTGAAGATGTTCTTTCCCTTCTGCTGTGTCTCATCCAGGCGCTCCTGGTACCACTTCATTCTGTCAGGGAATATGAAAAAATTATCTTGGAGCCCTACGGCATCAAGTGAGGGAGAAAAAATCCCCCCCCCCCCAACTGCAAAGCCCTAATTAAATCTCTAGGAATAAAAAGCAGTGTTTTGATTTTGAAAACATTGGTGGAAAAGGCTTTATATTGCTGCTTTTTGAGGCTTTTTGCCTGCCCCTTGGTAGAGCAGAACTGCAGAAAGCTCAGGCCTGTATCGATTACACAGCAGCATCTGCATTCCTGGCAAGCCTGCCAGGCAGGAGTTGTTTTCTGGTCCGTACATCATGTACAACGTGTTCTTGTTTTTCCACAAAAGCTAGAGCATCTCTTCAGTAATGCCATATTTTCTAACAAAGTCACCACTGGCTACACTGTAGGAAAAGTCAGTTCTCAGACAGCAGCAGTTCTGGAAATGTTGAACCTGGTTTGGCCATGGGGTTGGTGCAGCAGCCAGGTCTGTGTCCGTATGCAACCCAATCTGATGGTGCTGGAGAAAAAGCTGGGGATGGGATGAGTGGAAGAGCATAGATGGGACCAGCAGACCTGCAGTTACTTTGATCCATTTTTCTTTGTCCCCTGCAAGCAGATGCTCGATATGCATTCAGGATCTTGTCCAAAACAAGTTTCATTAGGTTTTTCTACGTAGATCCTTCTAAAAGCATGATGTTGTAGTGTTAATGGATTGCTACTGATACTGAAGCTGCACTATAATACTGATGTACTCCATTACAGAGCGAAAAATCATCATAAGCTTGGGAAGTTACGTTCTTGCTCTGCTCACAGAACACTTCTTTCTTTGTCAGAAATTTCCTGCATAAGGTGACTACAGAAAACATGACCAAAGAGTAAAACCCATGTCATGCCTCACCTGGCAAGTTCAGAAACACTCAGACCTAAATCAGAGAGCAACAGCTCAAACTGGGTGTTGCAGTTCATTGGGACACTGTGACTTGTATGCTCCAGAGACTTTCCTAATAGTAAAACCTATATGAACTTCACTTAGCAAGCAAAGCCTAGGCAAGAACTGGTCATATATTTCACTCTCATGTCTCATGCCCTGATTTGCCAACATGACTGACCAGCCTGAATGCGGGGTCATCAGTCAGGAAGAACTGATGTGGCGAAACAGAGTGGAAATGGTCACATAAAAGAGGAGGCAGTGTTGATGACACACGTTCAGACTGCTGCACTGTGTATTTTTAGGAATAGTCAGTGAGGAGTAAAGAATGCCAAGCTTATTCCAGGAGACAACAGCAGCTAACAGAACAAAGGCAATGACATTCCCATAAGTTATTGACTCCTGCCGCTGCAAACACAGCATGCAGGACCCCAGCTAGGGCTGTGTGCATGGAAGGTTTGCAACTGGGACCTAAGGCTGATTTTCTTTTTTTTTGTCACCTGAGTAGAAAGGGATTAACTTGGAGTGGAATATAAAAGAAATGAAGAGGATCTGAGCTGAGAGGAAAAAAAGAGATACATAAAAAGGGAGAAAAAAAGTGAGCTGCTCACGGAAGCTTATAATACTGAGTGAAAATAATCCTTTCTCAGATCGCAGAAATGTTTAGAGAGGAAATGCTGCAATAAACTTCAGAGAGGCATTGATGAGAGACTGCAAATTCAGTTCCAAATGTTTGAGAGGTTGTTAAGTAGACTAATATTAAGTGGGATTATAAATGTAATGGCGTGTAATATATCTTTTAAGTAACTAGGGAGGCATTATGTGAACTGACAATGGTGATCTGTGGCTTTGGGATCTTAATAAATTTATGAGAGTTTATCACTGAATTTCATTTATTGCCATCATAGGGAATGCTTTCGCATGAGAACGTTGCATGAATTGAGATAATTGATCACCCAGGGAAATGTCTAAACGCATTTAAAGGAAACTTTCAAATAAGAATTTTAAATAAACAAGAAAAAATATGTTAAAGTCTATCCAGGGAATACTGTTATTAGGAGGACACAATTGAACCCCTTAGGCAAGAAATGTTCCCTGTTACAAGATATTTGATCTTGACTGCAGGAGAAGAAAAGTTTTAAATCAATCCTTCCAGTGCAGATCCTTTCCCCAAAGTCACAGCAGTACCCATGAACAGATGCAACATCCCACAGCAACCTTTTGCAATCAAATCAGTTTGCTACAGGTCTAAGTAAAGCACAAGCTCCCCTTGCCCATGTATCCTCATTGCAGATTCATATTCGGTGAGTTACTGCTGTGCCCTATATTGTAGGTATCCAAGGACAGAACAGGGAGGGCTTCTGCACCAAAGGCCTTACACATCAAACCCACAGAGCTGCTTGGGCTGGAAGAGGCCCTGGCAGTTGCCCAGCCCAGCATCTGCCTCGGCTTTCCCCAGGGAGAAGAGCAGCAACAGCGGGGGGAGGAGGACGTGAGGGTTTTCTGCCTCTGGGCTGAGCTGGGGGAGAGCACTGTGCCCTCCCCCTCCCCGTGAGGCTGAAGGCCCTCGGGTTGACTGGCAGTAGAGTCTGAGCATCAGCCATGGCTGGGCTCAGGGAGTGGGGAGGGAAGGGAGGAAAGAGGTGTCAGCAAAAGTGGAGAAAGGAAGGATTCTTATGTGTGGAAAAGGAAGGAACAGAAATAAAGGAGAGGTTGAGAAATCAATCAAAGAGCAAACATATTTGAGACAAGGATGAAGGACAGTAAAAATGAAGGAATAGAAGGAGAAAGTAAACAGCAGAAATTGGGGATGCAGTCTCAGTTACGGTATTATTGAAGTCTGGTGCCAAATCTCCCTGAACATAATTTGATTCCTTTTATGTTTGGGTAAGATTTTTTCACAGATTTCGTGATTTCCATGCTAACTATCTGAAGGGCTCCTGCTTCAGTGCAGCTGCAATTGTACAAGACCAGCTGATATCTCAGTGGATGAGAAAAATTAAAGGGAGATATGATTAAAAGGCTGCAGGATAACCAGAAGGCACTATGAATTAGATACTGGCCAAACCAGCCCTTGGCTGGGGTCTTAAGTAATGAAGGAAGAAATCAGGTGGTTTGGAGCCACATAACTCAGCTGGGACTTAAATGACACCTGTCTAGGATCAGGGGAGATAAAGCTACAGATTCCCAACAGAATAACCTGCTTCATCTGTTTCCCTGATCTTCCTTTTCTTTTCTGTGAAGATCTCACCCATCTTTGCAAGTCACATAACCTGGATACTGTCCCTGGCTGCTTATTCATTCCTAGGTTTTAGTCCATCAATTTGCCTGCGCTTTCTGTCAGGCACTTTCCTTTGGAAGCTTTTTAATATATAGTAAGTGTCAGTGAGTGCTTTTTAAATTAATTTGTTTGAAGGCCTTCAGCAAATTAAACTGTTAACTGATGTGAGGTAGTTTTCCATAAGACAACGCTGAGACAGGGAACCAGATCCAGGAGCAGTGTTGATTTTTATTGCAGCAGAAGCACCTTTAAAACTCTGAAGACAGGATCTGCCAAATTAACAGAATATTAAATACAATCAAATAATGTAAAGTCAAAAGACATCTCCCTTGCAGCTTTGATGAGGATTTACTGAATTAATGTGTTAATTTATTAAAGAGAGCTAGTAACCTCTGTAACCTCTCTGCCATGCATACCCACACGTGCTCTGGCTGGGAACCAGCAGTGAGCTGAAATCGAAAGAGTTTTCCTGCATGAGGGCATCTGCAAAGAGTGAGCAGCCAGAGAGCAAGTCTGTTAAAAACCTCCACTACACTAGAAGCAGGAACTGGGACACTGACATTTCCAACTCACATTTGTACTTGGCTGACTCTTCGTCCAGTCCCAGAAGTTTGTGTCTAACTGGCGCCACATCATCAGGATGCAATCACAGGTCATCTCTGCTACATGTGGTACAGGTGGTGGGAAAATGAATGGGAAGCAAAGAAATTAAAGTCTCTCTTGATCATTTTTCCTTTTTGCCTTTCCCTTTTCTCATCATCTGTGTGCCTTCTCCTCTCCCTTTCTAGCCATTAGCCCGTAAAAAAATTCTTAGTTTGCTGGCATTTGCACACTCATATCTGTGAAGAACTGTTGCAAGTTGGCAAACTGATGTCCTAGCACCACAGCGTGGGTTGGGGGTTGCTCTGTACAGCAGGATCTGTTGCTTCTTCATGTTTTGAAGTGCAAATGCAAACATCCCTGGTCATGAGTCATCATGAGCATGAGATGTTTTGTATATATTTATTTGTATATATATATATTATATATATTAAATATATTGTATATTAAATATGCTATATATTATATGTTATGTTTTTATATAAAATAATATATAATAACATTATATATTATACATATTAATATTATATATTAAATATATTGTATATAATTATTTGTGTATATATATTTATTTATAAACCCTGGGCAGCTTAATGAACCAGCACGACTTGATGGCACATTTTTTCCCTTATTTCAGTGTACTTTGGGGGGAATGGAAATCTAGGGCAAATAAGGTCAGAAGAATAAACTCTGACCAGAGAGAGATTAACTTTCTTCTCTGCTCTTGGAATTAACTTTTTTTTTTTGTCTTTCACTCAAAAATGGGAGAAAAGATTGCGGTGTCTTGTGTCCTATGCCTGGTGACAAGTCTTCTGAAGGCTTTGGCCAGATTTATCAGCACATGAAGACTTTAACAGTGGCTGCAGGAATCTAAATCTCTGCGATGTTCTTATGGTGACAGCCAGGAGGCTGGAAGGACCAGCTTATCAATACTGTGATTCTTGTTACAGCCTGCCCTCCTCCCCACTCCCATGCTGTCCCACCATGGCAGCCCTTGCTGCACTCTCCTCTCTGGATGCAGATGTGGACCGGGGACACGGTGATGAGGAGAGGAGACTGGCTCCATCACTACCCCTCTTGTGTTCCTCACAGCACCTGGCCCTACATGTTCAACTCTGGCTAGAAGATCAGCACATATTATTTGCATTCATTTTAATTTAAATCATCCCTATCCTTCTTTACTCTTGTACCCTCTTTCTCATGTCTTGAAGCTGTAATAATCCCTGCTTGCCTAAGAAACTTGCACACCTGCCATTCTGAAATCCTGGTTTTAGAATACATATACACACACTTGGGAACTCAGTCCCTTTAGAAATCAGAAATCAGCTTTTATGAACTGTCTGAAGCACTTGTGGGACCACATGGTGGGTGGCCTCTTTTAGAACCTCAGCATCAAAGGACAGAGTTCCCCGGAGATTTCATTAGAAGCTTTATAAATACTTCATGTTTTCATTTAAAAATGCAAATTCTTGTGTATTTTCAAACTGAAATGAAACTTCTGAAGATCTCAAAAAGGTCTCCCTTCTCAGAGGGAATCCAAGCTACATGCTGTGGTGCACAGTATACAAAACAAGTCCCAAATGATGCAGGGAACATGACACAGAGAGCTCATTCCTCTAATGCAGACCAGCCATCAAATTCACAATCAACAGATCTTTTGCTGAAAAAGAGACTCCTGGCAGGGAGAAAATTTCTTGCATCAAAGAGAAGCTCTGCACTACAGTAGATGACTCTTGCTAGCTGCTCAGTTTTCATCTTTATTCTCATTTAAATAATTATGAAGAGCAGAGATGAAGAGAAAAACAAATTATGAAGAGCAGAGATGAAGAGAAAAACAAATTCTGAGGAGCACGGGCAACTCTAAGATTAAAATGATTGATTCACCTTGCACTGCAGGACATTGGAGAGTGAAGGTTGAACGAGCTTTGGATATAGCTCTAAGTCCTGTAATGAGTCACCCGATATTAAGTCTTTTTGTTGCTGTTAAATAAATTGCCTAAGGAATAAGAAATTAGTTGAATGCTTTCAGCACAAACTGGATCTCAAACAGAAAAAAAGCTTTTTATTCTTACTAGGTCATTTTCTTTCTTAC
The DNA here is from genome assembly GCF_036417845.1 of Apteryx mantelli. Lineage (NCBI taxonomy): Eukaryota > Metazoa > Chordata > Aves > Apterygiformes > Apterygidae > Apteryx > Apteryx mantelli. Next base: position 58,081,642 of record NC_089980.1, on the reverse strand, counting down.
ATCTAAGTACAATTCTGGAGTCAAGAGGAGCTGAGCTGAAGAGTCACTTGAATAGTGAGCTCAGCAGGCCTAGAGCTGCTGCCTCACCCAGGAAAATGTGTTTTTTTTTTGTGAGCAGCGAAAGGGGCTCCTGCTGAGGACAGTGTAGCAGGGAGTTTGGAAACATGACCTCTCACAGTCAAGCCATTGCCTGTGATGACAAGGAGGGGCCCTTGCTCTGGGTTTGTGCTGAAATCAGGTGGGATGGATGACCCCACCACATCTCGACCCTCATGAGCAGTGGGATCATGAGCAGTGTTGAGCTCAGTGTAGCCCACCCACCGCTGCCTCCCATGGCTGCCTACTGCTCCTTACCAGCTTGCCAGCCTACAGGGCTGCTCTCTATAGAGCCCTCGGCTGACACTGAGATCTCAGCAGAAGGCTCTCTTGGCTCCTTAAGGGCTGGTCAAGGAGGATATTGAAGGTCTATGGAGGAAGTGGGATTTATTTGACTCTAGAGGAGGGTTTCAAACCGCTTCCCTAATGAAAAAAATTGAGCATTGGAAGTATCAGCTTGAAGAAAGCAAGCTGGCATTGCCTCAGAATAATGTTACTCAGCCAGACATGGCAAAAGCTGGTTCATGCCTCCTTACACCTACCAAGATAGTCAGTGAAGGAAATAGTGCAGAGTTTGATATCACAAGGTTCAGTGCATTTAAAATCAAACCTTTATGAGCTGAGGAAAAACCTCATCTTCCTTTAATCAGATCCTCAACCAACTAAAGAATGCCCAGTCTGCCCGAGATCAACTTAGCACATACAGGATTTGTCCCTTGACAGCAATAGGTGATGCAGGAGGGAATATTTTTTTTGAGCACTTCCTTCTTACAGCCCTATCAGAAGGTGTGAGGTTGGCACTCCTACCCCTGCCCAATCCCAGCAAACAAATCAAACCCAGAATGATACTGATGAAGGGAACACACAGCCACATACACTGTTAAAGTCTGACTTGCTGGGTGTATTCTGGAAATGGGCAATCACGCAGCCCCTGAGGTCCGACAGCACATTCTCACTGCCGTGCTGGCTAACCTGTGCAAAGTTGGCATACCAAAACTCTGATCCATAATGATGCCACTTTTGCTTTTTGAGGCTAAGTGTGTAGCATTCACAAAATTTCAAGGAACAGGTTAAGTGTAGAAAGTACTTATCTTCCCTTCCTCCTCACATCAAAGTCTTGGCATAGAGTTAAATTAAAATAACTGCATTTGAAATATTAATGAAGAAGGAAAGGAAGGAAATGTGGCTGTGCTACATTAAACCACAGACTTTCATGTGCCTTGCCATTAGTTTCAAAAAATGCCTCACTCTGAAGGAAAAAGGTAGTTCAAACACCAGATTCAGACACTGAAAGGAAGACATCCACTATCTAAAAGAATGCGACAGAAATGACAAATGGTGACAGCAGTCCAAATAAAATCTAAATGAGCAAAAGAACAGATTTTTCATCTTTAAATATAAACAGACAACTTAAGTCTCAAAATAATAGTAAAAATAAGGAGGCTGATCCCAGTTTTATAAAAGACTGTAGTCAACTAAAACATTTCCAAAAGCACAACTATCACAGTATGTAGTGAAACTGTGGAGCACTTCTAAAGAGAAGTTTTATAATAGCATGAACAGAACTGAAGAGAAAAAATTGTGAGGAATAACAAAATTTTCTCCCTTCTACTTAAGAAAAAGGGGTAGACTGTTATCTGAACTACAGCATTCAGTCCTTGATTCTGACCAGGGAGTTTTAGTAGCGAGTTTAATGGAAACAAACCATTGAAAAAAAATTTAAATTCAGCCAAGTTAGTTACCAGATTTCAAATGCTGGTAACCAGCAGTGGGAATCATTCTTCAGAGAACATGAAGTCCTCTAGTGAGATGACTGAAATGAAATACTACTAGGTTGTATAAAGTCTCTGCTCTTTGTACAGGATAATAACTCTTAGCTACACCACAATCCAGATTTAAGGTGCAATATACAGTTATCTGTAGGGATGCCTCAATGGAGGGCACAAGTGCAAGCAAATCAAAGTCTCCCACTGAGCTACCAATAATGTTTGGGAGCTTTTCTCTGCACTGAAACTCTGAGCACTGAAACTGTGATCATACAGACTCTCTCTATAATATTACACCGTTAATTACAGGTGGCATTTCTTGCCATCTAACATTACCAAGCTTCATGTAAATATTTTCCATGCCAAATGTCTGGTTCATACTGAATTATTTGTGCACAGTAGCTCTCAGTACTTTCCTAAACCAGGAATAGCTGCCCATACTCCAAACAGTTTATAGCTTAAGGGCAGCTGCACCCTGGGTGCAGTGACCTCAGACTGGTCTCTCCTGCGCTGTATCTAGAGTTGGAAGCACTAAGGAGTTCAGTCTAGGCATGTCTAAGGTTTGAATCTGGCAGTGGATCCATGCTTGTCCATGTATCACGGGCAAAAGACTGAAGTGGAGGATGAACCATTCTGCAAGATGTGCTCCTCTGTGGACTACGGGACTAAATGGAAATCTAGTCCTTGCATTCCCAAGCAGGATCACCCATACTTGAACTGTGCTAGAAGTGGTTCCAAAAGACATTTGTCTAATCTGTTCTTAAAAACTTCTCTTTTGGTAACAGTACTAGCTCGTGCTCAGCTCGTGATCTCCACCCCCCCCCCCCTTTGGACTCTTTTTCACAAAACCATTGATGAGCAAGTAATTTAGCATCCTATATTCAAACAGGGCACCGTTCCCACTGCATACAGGACTGCATCCTGTTTTTTCAGACCACTCCATGGCTTACCAACACTGTCTGAATTCCAGTCAGTTTAGGCCAGTCTCGCTCAAATTGATTTTGCCCTTCATATAACCAAAACGGTTTCTCCTGTTGGCTAGAATTGCATCCAGGCAAGATTTCACTCTTTGCTTGACTGTCTCCCATAGCAAAAACTTAGCACTGACATGCTCTGTGAACATGCAGACCAGTCTGTATCCCGTTACTATGCCTTCTCCAGAGAGCTGGATTGTTCAAGTTCCACATCACCATTAAACTGCTGGTGAACACAAATGTGCTCACTGTACTGAGGTCTTTCACTCATTCATAAGCTCCAGGATTGTCAGATGAGCACCTTTCATCAGCACAATGTGTATTTTAGGAATAAAATGTTTTCTGGCACCAAGACAATTTGCAACAGTTCTAGACTGAAGTAAGCTTGATGTCAATCCTGTAAGAGTGGTGTTGATATCTTCAGTTAAATCCATTCCACCCTTTTATGCTGATGATGTAGTCTTAATTTCACAAGTATAAAAATCAGATTAAGAAAAAGATGAGACATTCTTATATCCTGCTGTGAGACAAGTAATAAGTAAAAGTAGAAATGACCCTGGGCGGGCAGCAACAGAAATAAATGAAGAGAAATGAGAAAGGTGCCAGGAGTTTCTAAAAGTTACACTGGTTTGGTAACACACTCACCCTGGGATGAAAGCAGATATAGCGTGAGGACAGAACAGCTGGTTTGAAGAACCCTTTGGTTTAACAGTATTTGATGGCAGCTTGGGGCAAGAATGTTTCCCAGTCACTCCTGAAGTTATTAACAACTACTGGGCAACAGAATTAAGAGGCTTTTTTAATGCAAAACTTATGCCACATAGATTTAAGCAGGGGAAATGGACCATTGAAGAAAGAAGTGCCTATGCTTTATTTATACTTTAAAAAGTTCTCTGAATATGTGTTAGCCATTACCAGCATCCTGAAACACTAAGACTGTGCTAGGTTTCAGGCTTATCCAAGTTGATTTTCCCCTCAAGAAAAATCACACACAGTTTCTCATAGGTACTAGCATGGCAACCAAAATTTTCTTCTGGTGTCCATACCTTAATTTAAGCATCCTTTTCATTTCTGAAATAATGTAAAATGACTTAGAGCATGCTGAGAATCCAAGGCCAAAGTGATTTGAGAATACAGTCACAATGGTTGCTTCAAAGTTACCTGCATGCCAGTGCAAGGATTGGGCCTGAGAGAAGAAGGAAACAACCACAAAGGTGTTGGGATGAAATCAGCACTACTGAAGGGGTAATGTGACCAAGAAGTGAGAAAAGGAGGTTAACCTAGAGGTATTATTAATGAGGAAGAGGCTCATTTCTCTCCAGCCCAGGGCCAATCCAAATTCCATGGAGCGAATTTCCATTAGCTTAATAGGAATCTGCTTGGTGCCATGAAAGATCAGAAATCTATTTGAAGATCTCCCTTCTGCTTTGTAGAAGGCACTATCCTGGTGGGCTGTGGGGAGTAAAGAGGGTGGTTGCTTATACTTGAAGGTTCTTCTATGTAGAAGAACTCTGCAAATCCATAAATACAGATTTATGTTAAATAGGAGAAGATGGATAGGTCTGTTCTTATTTCTCTCTTAGAAATATAGGTACTCTGTTAAAGCTCATAAGCACTTAGTTGATTAGGACAAAAGCTCCTCAATCAACATCAAAGAACTTTATGAAAGTAATAAGCATTTTCTATAGTCTGTGGGTTTTGAACTACAGATATTTTATCTGATTATAGAATTTTTAAATAGTATTAGCTAATCAAATTTAAACAGCAAAAGAAATTAACAATACTCTGAACATTAAAAGACACATGGATATAAACCAATAAAATAGAGACATCCAGCTAAATAAATAAATATCTGGTAAATATTATCTAAATGGTTCTCCCCTTGGGAATGTCACTAAGCATGATTCAATTTGTTAATATAGTTTAGTAGATAGGATTTCCATTATGAAAAATTAGTAATACTATGAACCAAGCAACTAGGATCTTCTAGATGATTCAATGCTGATTTTGTTACACATCAGGTTTACAAAAAAAAAAAAAATACTGTCATGCTTGTGTATGCAGTAAACCTAATTCAGCATACTGGACTTATTGCCAGCATTATGCATGCCACCCAGGGACTTGATCCAAATCACATTAACAGGATTATTTCCATTGGTTTTAAGTGCTGAAACATATTCTTCAGTGCATTTAGTACCTCATTCAGAGCCAATTGGACACATTAAGCCTAATTAGTCAGTAGGGCAAGATCAAGAACTGCAAGCAAGTTATGTTGCAGATCTGACACACCAGTTTTCTACTGTAGGGTATCGTGGTACTCGATTTCAGGCTATTATAGAGGTCTTCTCTGTACATTTTCCTCTTGGTCCTGTGCATTTCCTTGTGTTCACTGTGTCTGAATACCTGTGGAATATTTTGAAGTTCTTGGATGAAAGGTACTCAGCAAACACAGGGATCATATCTCACATTGCCCCACAAAACGCTCAGCAGCCCACAGCACCTGGATTCCTTCTCCACAGATTCAACATTGACACAGATATCACTATAACCTTGCCGATCTCTGAGTTATCCAGTTCTCTCCCTCCTTAAACAGTGCTTAAAAACTTCAGCACCTGGGAGTCATGCTGCCTCTCTAACAAGTGTGCTAAGCAATATCAAAGAGGTTTCATTAGCATTTTCTGCAGGCTGGAATAGATTATAAGAAGATTACTGTTGCCAGCAGAGGGGAAACTGCAAAGGTAGATAAGAAATCTGGAAGGTTGCTGGAGGTGTGAGAGGTGCTAGAAAAATAGGATTCTTCCAAAATGAACAAACTAATCAATCCCCCTTAGGAAATCAGTAAAGTTACAGAATGTTTGAAGAATTGCATGGTTAACTTCTGGATAGAAACCTTTAAAAATTTGTAGAAATGTCAGTGGAAAAGAATATGCAGATCCCCATGGATTTGTGAAGAGAGACATTGAGGCTAATCACTTTTAAAAAGCTTCTGTAACTCTCAGAAGAAAACTGCAGTAGTCTCCAAACATACGTAATACTATGATTTACTTTTAAAAACAAGCTGGACTAACACACCGCTCAGAGCTGACAGAGTATCCTACAGCTGGATTCAAAACTATTCCCAGACACAGCAACAGAGTTACTGGATGGCAGGAACCAAGAGATTGCAAGAGGAAGATAAAAAGTAGCACTTTTACATGTGGACTTAATGATAAACAGCAACAAAAAGTTCTGATTTCCACCTGCAGTCAATCTGTAACACCTTCACCCCTTACATTTTGAAAGAGCCACCTCTCTACAGCCTCTCCTGCGCCTCCCTATGCTTGGAAGGAACAAATTCCAAACATCTGCAAAGTCAATTGATTGCCACCTTTAAATCCTTCCTTTGCCATTATTCTATTTTAACTGCAACAACTAACAAATTTAACAACAATTAAGATGCAGGTCTACTGGGAATTGCTGATTCTCACAGTGGCCAATACTGCCTTACTGTTTTATTTTAGTCCCTCATCTGTCTGCATCCATCTGCTGTCTCTTGTCTACTTTTAGGTTTAAACTCTTTGGGAGAGGAATCACCTTTTACTTCTGTCTTTCTGCTTATAAAGTGGGGTGGCAGACTCTTGACTGAGCTTCCACCATGTCACAGCATAATTCACCAACAACAGTAAAGCGCTTCCTTAAGAAAAGACTAGGCAAGAAAAGAAGAATAGGAACTTCACTCCTTGAAAAGAACAGGAACTTCATTCCTTCCGTCCTTGCCCTCTGAGAGGGGAGAATCGGCTGGACTGTAACTGCAACACAAATCCCCTCTGTGTTTTATTTGCTGATGGGGCAGCAACTTGGGTCTATGATTTTAATTCTAACATAAACTTTATTATAACTACTCTTCTTATTTAAGATTTCTCCCAAAAGAAACATATTTACCCTCTCCCCTTTCTCCCAATAAAATCTCCTCTTTCCATTAACTAATGACACTTGTCAAATCTAAAGAAATAAAAATCCTCTACTCCTGGGAAGGATTTTATTCCGAGCAGCAGAGAAGTGGCAAAGACCAGGAAAACCTACAGAAACATGCCTACTGCCCTCCTTCGTGCAAGATGACACTGTAAAGTCCCTTCTATAACAAAAGACCTTCTCTTGTTACTAGTTGTATATATAATAAATGTTGTTACAACTAGCAGTAACTGTGTCTTATTTTTCAAACATAAGTACAGTATGCACAGTGTATTTTATATTACTTCCCAGGGATGTTGTTCCTGGGAAATACAGTAGAGCCAGAAGTGTGATCCTGTAGTATCCAGCATGGTTAGTTGCAATGAATTTACTAGTGTTTGATGATATTCTACTATGTCTTTATTGTAAGGACTTAAAACAAAAGCCTATTAAGCAAACAGTTCATACAGTTCTGACTCATCTTCTCAATATCTTTTGCCTCTTCTATACATTACCACGGCATAGTTTTCAGCACAAATCCAATCAACACACAAAACTCATTCACACAATCCCACCTCCAACTACATACATACTTTTATTTCAAGATTAATATATTCATTCCTTCACATATTCATTAAAACTCTTCAAATCTTTAAAAACATCCTTTAAACACATTTGAACTCAGGTGAAACAGAATGCACAGTTTATATTGCTTTCTAATTAAAAAATAAATGCTTGATTGGTTTTGTTGTTCATTTAGCTAACTGCAACTCAAAATAGCGATCTCCCAAAGTCAGATATTATTTTCTAGAAATATGGTGATGAAAAAAAGCTTAAGTCACTATGTGAATACTTAGTCCTGTTGATGATGCTTCATTTGTAAGCAAAGATGCAGGACAGAAGAGCAGGTGAGCAACAAGCAGGTTTCGGTATAGATTTATCTCTATTAAAAGTGTAATCTTTTCCTTGAAAGGGGGGGTAGTACAAGTTTGATTTTCACACATACTCGCTTTCACAGATATCAAAATGCCCTTCAATCCTGATTAGCCAATGAATGCACTCCAGTGAGCTTTTTACTTGTGGTTCATCTGTCATGGTTTTCAAAAACCTGCTTCATTATTTACAGGATTATGACTTTGGACTACAACTTGCACTTTTTTTCTCTGGAGTCATTGTTGACACTTCCATAATATTACGATTGCAGTAGATTTGTTTTAATCACAATATTATTTTAAGAAAAATAGTTATTAAAGACCTGAGCATTTGGGGAGATCTCAAATGAACCCACAGCACGTTTCTGAGCTCCCTTAATTCTTTTTCTGCTAAGCACTGTATGTTGGATCCTCTGGCAACAAGAGACTGCAGCTGTGTCAGATGCATCCACATGGAAATTGTAGTGTGTAATTCAATCTACATGCCCATAGTCCTTGGTCTCTCTCCTGGGACTCCCAAAGGCACTAATTAGTGCCAGTGTTATTTTGTGATCTGGGCGCTTGCTCTTTAGAAATGCAGATAACATCATTGCCTGTATTCACAGAGACAAAAAAATAACTGTAACTTGCTAAAAAGGCAGGATTTGGTGTAGTGATTTGAATAAAAAGTGTTCCATATTGCTTTACCAGGCCTCTCACTCAGGCACTACTATTCAGAGCCAAGAGGTTTCATCATTCACTCAAGTATATTGGCTTTATAAATAAGATCAAAGATACAAAGTTCTTCAGAGGAAGGATTGGATAATGACCAGAGTTTTCTAACCCTCTAATACTATGTTTTATATTCATAGACCTTTTAATATGTAACTTCTTTAAGGTAATTAGTTTCAAAACTTATTCTTATATGGTACGGCAACCATTGCTAAATATGTAAATGGAACTTCCTCCACTCTTAAAATAGCCAATTTGACAAATGTAGATCAGGCCTATAGTACTCTGCTTACAAGGTACCTAAGCCTTGAAGCATGGTTCTCAACCAGACTTCACATTTGTGTTCTTCCATCACATCATGGAAAAATGGAGCTGAAAGGGGAAATCATTTTGTTTATCACCTTACCATAAGCTAAGATCAACATGCATAAACCACAGATGTGCATTTTATTTAACATATCCAGTGATGGAGAGCCCACACTGAGGCGGTACTCCAGCCTGATTGTCTTCACTCTTAGGAGGCTTTTTCCCCACTGTTCAACTAAAACTTTCTTGCACTTCTGTTATACTCACAGTAAATGTGGGGAAAAGTTTGTTCCTTTCTTCTTTCCAGCTATTATTTCCTTCATTTTCAGCAACCATTCCCATGCACCTCCAGTACCTCTTACCGGTCCAAGAGGCATCTGCCTGCCTCTCTACAGCTGTGCTGTTGCAGGATGGAGAAAGCACTTTCTATTCCCTCTTTTTCTCTTTAGCACATCAACCATAATTTGATCCTGTCCTTACCTTAGTATATACATTTATGCTATTCCCTGTTGTTTGTCTGGTTTTTTCTGTCACTCTTTCCTGAGCTTTGCCCTCACTAAACTGAATCATTTTAGAGATGGTGGAATCCCCATCCTTGGAGATATTCAGAATTTGACTGGACAAGATCCCTAGCAATCTGGTCTAATGACAAAGCTAACCCTGCCTTCAGCAGGCGGTCAGACCAGATGACCTCCAGATGTCCCTTTCAGCCTGAATTACTCCATGATTAATATTTGTAGCTTGGAATATTTAGGATGAGTGTCCAGATTAGCCTCTACAAAAGTATCAGCTGCTTCACATTAATTGCCATGCAATGGATTAGGTGCAAGATCCTTCTCCTATCCCTGTGATAGATGAATCATTACCTGTTACAAGAGAAAGGCGCGACTCCTTACAAAAGGTACTGGAACAGCACTTGCTTTCTGAATGAGCCTGTCCTGCAGTTTAACTGGGTGAGCAAATACACCCCTTTTCCTTCATTTGGACCTGGTCATAAAGTCTCTGTTTCTGATTACCTGTTCTTATTGACTGCTGCTGGTTTTTTTCTATTTCAGGTTTTAAATAGATTCCCCTTCCTCCTCTTGCAGAGGCTGCTCTGCTTACAAGTATTCAGCTTAAGCATTCACATCTACAGTACTGGACTGGGCTCAGCGTTAGCCAGCATGAGTTTCCTCCTCTCCACTTCATGCTTTCCAGAGGCAGAGAACACAGCAGGAACAACTGCTCTCACTCTCCTGAGTGACTGAGTCACTGGTTCAAATAAATGAAGCTTCATTAATTACGAAAGAGTAGCAATAAATAAATAAACTCTCATCTGTGAAGGTCTGCTTTATTCAGGATTAACCATAACTAAATTCCTCCCTCAATAACTGCAGGAATAAACAGAACAAAATTTTTCATTGCAACAACTGTCCTGAGTTGATTTTTGAGAAACAGCTTTTCATTTCTGATTGCATTTTAATAGGTGAATATGTGAATGAGAAGCCTACCGTTTGTCTAAGACCTCTTGGCCCTTGCACCCAAATTCATTCTTTTAGCTAAAACTCTTCCCCTTTTATCCAGAAAATAACATAATTCAGTATTTCAATGCAAGATCATCCCCTTTTCCACCCTTCATGAGTATAGTAATGTAATAAAGATGAGTTCTACCAAAAAATCTGCATTTCTTTTCCATATTCACCCAGCTGCATCCAATCAATTATTACTTAAAAAATTAAATTGGGAGTCTGTTAGAATATGCTTCACATTTCCAAATAACTAGAACATGAATTAAATGGGTACAGGTGCAAATGGGTCAAGATGGCATCTTTCTGCCAGGCCCACCTCTAGAAAAGTCATTTCTCTGAAGCACATGGCACATTCCCAGTACAGATTACTGGGAAAAATACAGGTCCAAGATGTTTTCTAGAGGAATAAATGAAGTGGTGTAAAATATTTAGTGCACCTAGGGAGACCAACCAAATATAACTGCTGTGATATTTTGGTAGTCCTGTATGAGATCCCCCCTGCACCCTTAAGTCTAATCTCATCACTTTGGCATTTTCCAAATGGGAGGAAAGGAAAGCCCTTCAGTTCTTAGGACAACTGTGAAGCATCTCTCCCTGCTTTGCTGTATGTATGAAGCTGAGCTTAGCAAAGCACAATCCTTGAACACAAGCTTTGTGTGCCATTCACTAATGCTTAGTTCCAAGAGCTGATTAATCACTGAGAGCCAGATCAGAGACTTTATCTCTTGCTGCTAAATTTAGCTTAAAAAAAGAAAAAAAAATCAAAGCTCAGTTATCCTCTTCACTGTCCTTCTCTCCATACCTTTGTCAGCAGATCAAAATATTTATAAGCCTTTTTTTTGGGGGGGGTGTGGAAATTCTCTTATGCAAGAAATGCTTTAAGGAAATCTGTTTTCTACTGCTGTGAAGCCCCAAGCCTGAGAGGATGAAGATAAGATTATGCTGCTTGGTAGAAGATAAAGTTATTTCCAAAATGTCTGCACTTGAGGTTCATTTATCCTGACTTTTTCACTTTCCTCTGTGTTGGGGCCTTTTATGAAATCACCAAATGTTTGGAAAATTTTCAAATAAAAAGAATCTCAATGCTCTCTGCAAACAAAGTGTTATTCTATCTTATGCAGGAAAGATTACTTTGGTGGCTGGTCACATACAGGGTGCAGTGCTCACAAAATTTATGTCTCCATTTTTTGTAGTTAACAAGAGTTTGGAAAATTTTGTACAATTGGCCTCCTGTCAGAGATCCAAAACTGAAGGATGTCAATACTTTTGAAATCTAGCTATCATCCAGCCACAGTGGTCTTGCATAGCTTCTTTTCTTCTTCATGGGCAGAGTCCATGAAGAAAAAGTTATTAGTGAGAGAAGGAGGAAGGAAATAGCTGTACAATGCTGCAGATAGCGGCAGCTCAGGCTAGGCAAAAACCCAATATCACATTATTCTTTTCAGAGAGGCAGATGAGGAATGCAACCTTTATGGAGGTAGGAAGCATAGTTTTCCTCACCCAGCTGGCACCCTGGCTACCTGTCTGCGTGATCTGCAATTCCTACCCCTATTAGACTCTGGCAAGGACATTCACAGGGAAAGAAAACTGCAGTTGGTCCTTGTCCTGGGAGGTTTTGCTGTGAACTGATGGCCCCTGAGCAGAACACAGAGCTCAAGGGACTCTCAAACCCAGGCTGACTTACAGGCAGTAGCAGCCCAACACCAGCCCTAGTATTCACTTAAGAATAAAGGCATGGTCTCCAACAATTTACATTTGTTATTAAAATGATACTGCTCAGAGCTACTAGATACCTCCTACAGCAGGAACCTCAGCAAAGGTCATTTATTACGGATGTATTTTTAATAGAACAACTGTCTCAGAGGAAATCATTGATCATTTCAGCTAATGACCAGAATATTATACAGTTTAATTAATAACTGTATCAGCACCAGCTGGCCCTTTGAAAAGGAGAATTTCCTTGACCTTTAAAGGATTTCTAATATTTTTAGAAAGTACCTATGTTTCTTTACTAGGCAAAGAAAAGCCAAGTTCCAAGGCTCAGAAAATTTTTAATGAGAGCCCATTTAGACACAAAATGAAAAATCATTCCAAAACCATTATATATAAACCCTCATTATTTTCCTGTGCAACTGCAGCTGGTGAAAGTGGAGAATCCCATTTTCTGCTTTTGCTCACGTTCACACCCATGGCTAATACTTCCACTGTGTTCAGCCTCATGCATATGGCCACCAAGCCTGCCTGATCCCCCCCCTTGGCCTATACACACTTTGGCAGCTGTGGCTCTGCCGACACTAATGGCATCTGGCGCACGGGCAACCATCTGCCATCTGGGCAAGCGACACAGAGCCCTGAGAGTCCACACTGGTTGGGACAGTCCCACCTTGTTTGAAGAGCACAGCACCTAGCCTGAGTCTCCTCCAGATGCCCCTGTAGTTCCTATGAGGTAATTAAAAAATAAAATAAAATCTAAAAATAATTAAGGTCAAAGTGCATAAAACAATAAGTAGGCTGGGTCACAGACTGCCCAAGGGATGCTTTTATGGCACGCAGTGGTTTGTTCTGCACGATCAGTAGCAGGGCAGGAGGATTGCACTGGTGTCTGGTGGTGAAAGGCCACAGGAACATTGCATTGGTGTCTGGGCAGGGCAGGGGTGCTTGGCAGCTGCCCGTCCTGCCCAGAGCCACAGTTGCATCTGGCTGGAGAAGAAACTGTCTCTTCAAAAGCGGTTTGTTGCTCACAGGTTCCATGTCGATGGGGACTAGTGAGGGAGCAGCATCCAGGCACAAAGTGGGAAAGCAAGTGAACAGATAGTGGTGACACACTTGATTCTGGCACAGGTTCTGCCTATGTGCCATTTACTTTAGTTGTCCTGTTGTCTCTGCTCCCTCAAGACAAACCATATTTTCTCCATTTGTCATCTGTTTAATTCAGAGCAACCAAAAATAAGCAGAAGGCTTGATTTATGTTTAAAGTTTGGTTTGGTTTCAATTTTATGGAAGCAAGACAGAGAGGGACAAGGTATGGGGATCTGTGAGTCTAAAGTTGCATTAAAGTTAAAAAAAAAAAAATCCCACCATAAGAAGAGCAAAGGGATGGGGGAGAGAGAGGAAAAGGAAAGGGAATATGAATAGGGTGGCTACATCCTAAAGCTGCAGGCAAACCCATGCTTCCTCATCCTCCCTTCCCCCAAGAAGGCCAAAGGCCAGGGGATCCCAGAAAAGGACAGTGCATAGACAGTGAGAGCCACTAGGGGAGTGAGGACCAACTAACACGAATAAATCAAACCATCAGATCAGGTCAGCACAGATTGGGTCTTACCACAAAGACAGACTTAGACATTTTAAACAGTGAGAGAAAAACAAGTATGTTGCCAAGCAGCTGCCTCCCCAAAGGAAAAGACTGTACGCTGTAATGGGTATACTTATACTTAGAGTATTATTTATTGCTGCCCTGTTTATCTACCTCACTATTTTACCTTCTCCCTTTAACAGAATTATTTTTGTCACCAATAAATTCATACTGTATTTGCAAATGGGGAGAATTTTCTCTATTGCCTAACTAAAGCCGCTCCCCTGTGGCCTTTATTTGCAGCATGTTCTTGTCCTGTCACCTGTCTCAATCAGTCTTTAAATAATCTGTTTGCATATCCTCCTGAAAGGATGAAAGAGTAAGTACACGTCACACTGACACAGAGTCAAGTGGGAGAGCAAAACCGGGGAACAGCAGGAGGTCAGTACAAAAGACCTGTTGGCATCACTGTAAGAGAGGCCTCACTGGCAAAAAGCGTGGCTCAGAGATGATCTCACGCATTTACTGATTGTGTAGTTAGCTGGTGAGATGGCTAGCTGGCTGGAGCTTCCTCCCGTTGAGCATAACAGCTAAGATCTACAGAATGGGAAAAGAAAAAGTTTCAAATATATTTAGAAAAAATGAAGCAGAGCAGGAGAAAAATGGAGATATAAGCTCTGAAGAATACAGAAGTTTAAAGCCCAACAAAGCAAGAAGAGTCTCCAGGCAACGCAGTGGTACACCAGAGCAATGTAAACATTGCTTTATACAAGAAGCAGAAATACTATAATTCCTAGATAATCGCAAGCATCTTAAGTGATCAAAAGAGACCAACCAACCAACACCTCTCACAGACTATTTATAATGGTAATTGTGTCTGTGCATGGTACAATGTGAGAACACAATGGATTTATTTATAGGCATCTACTCTAAATTATAATGGTTCTAATGTAACCTTGATTTATTTTCTGTCATACTTTCTCAACCAGATTTTTTCTATATTCATATGGTTCCTTGAATTCCAGTAGAGTACTTTGACAGCTGTGTAGAACGACTGCACCAGGAGAGACCGGCAGGGTCTCATCTGGGACATAATGTTACCTCCACACTACTGCCACTGAGATGGGCTGACTGGCAGTAGCTCCAAACTGGCAAGTTAGGAAGCATGCATCTCTCTACTGGCTACACAAAAGGGAAAAATAAGACATCACATTGTACACAGCCTGGTAGCAAACCTTTCCAGCTATGGGAGTGACCTTCAGGCCTGAGGTTGGCTGAGCCTTCTTATTTCTTCTCCCTGAAAAAACAACCTGTATGCAGCTGCCATAAGCTCCCCCAACCTGTCTCCCAGGCTGATCACTCCAGCAGAACCAAATCCACAGCTTTGTCCTACAATGAAAGGAGAGCCAGAGCCATGACAAGGTCAGAGAGAAGCCCTGGAGAAAACAGTTACAGGTTCCTGCTATTTACAGCATCATGACAACTGTCCCCAACAGCCCCTGCAGAGCCACCAGGCCCTGCACCTCTGCCTTGACAGCAATCCAAGGGCCTGGGACAGCTCTTCTGCATCTCCCCTGCAAGTTCCAAGCATGCTCTCCCTTGCAGGCTGCCACTCGAAGCAGCTGCCTAGGCTAAGAACCAGCTTTCCTATTAAATGAACTTTAAGAGCACCTGACTGTAGGTTCCTTTCACTTCATGGCACTTCATACACTTAAAAGCAAAACCAAAAAAAGTGGCGAGGAAACACATGTCCCAGGAGAATATTCTACTTTCACAGAACTTTTCACTACCTGCATTGTACTTTCACTATTCCCCCTACACTGCAAAATATCTGGCCTGTTTGTATATTTGAAGGTCACAAGCAGAGCTCGATACTTCTCCCTGCAAGATACATAAGCACAAATCTCACAACACTCAGAGAGGGAGAGAGGAGGTCTTCCAACTCAGGTTTTTAAAATAGTTTTCTTACTGACCTATCACAGTGTGCAGATTAACCAGCAAATCACAAGTAGAAAAGAATTAATCAAACTAAAGGTTCCAAATACAGCCTCCTCCTTCAGTGCAGAAGATCTGGTCAAGGAGTTTCAGTTGTGTAAGCGCGTTATGAAAAGAGAAAAAGAAAAGGGATTGAATGATGCATCTTCCCTGACAGGTCTTTCCTTTGAATCCTATCTTTGAAACATATCCTCTGCTCACCTACTGCTCACAGTTTTCTAGACATTCTCCCTTTCTACACAGAGGAAGATTTAGTAAACTCCCTTTGTTTTTCACCACTGCCCCTGTAGGAGTGTCAACCAGCACAGTCTTTCACATCTTCTGATCCTTAATTGGGCTCCCCTTCTATGCTATCATACCTGTTGTTTTAGCTTGGTTTGTTTAGCACAAGAAGAGTGCGAGACATGAAGTGCTCTGCTGCGGTGAGCTTAATGCTCTCAGAGGAGCAGGATTTTGACTCCTGTTCCTACCCAGTCTTCAGAGACTTGCACCAAGGTGGGATTTCTACTGCGCCCAGCTGCAGTGAGGAGAACCTGGACTGCACATGATCCTGCCCCTTACGCAACTCAGACACTTCTGAAACAAAAACCAGTATTAAATCCACACAGAGACATCGTAACGCCCTTCTATCTCATAATATGACCTCCATGCCTGGGGAGGAGTGTGGAGCTATGCAGAGGACCCAGAGCAGGAAGCCTTGCAGCAGTACTCGCAAGAAGGCTCTCGCTCTGACAACCCAAGGATATTCTAGCTGGAGCAGATGGTGCTGGGCTTGGATTCAGTATGTTTTAGCTGATCCTCAGAGGGCAATTGCCCTTTAAAATAAACTTGTACAATATGGTCTGGACAGATACTTTCTCCCATTTTCCAGCAAAGAGGCCCTGTGAGGCCAATGAAGAAGGGAAACTAACTTCTTCAGAGCTTTTGTAATCACATACTTAGGGCCAGAAGTGCCAAGCTTGTGAAGAGGAATCTAAATGAGCACAACAGTGACATCCAGAGGGCAGAAACCAAACAGGACATTGCCAAACAGCAATCAGAAAGTGAAACAAAACCTAACCCAAGATGGTGGGCTTCTTGTCCCTCACAGGTGTTGCTTTAACTAAGGATCTAACTCCCCAATAAAAGAAGGGATAGAGGACACTTCTTAGATTGCAGAAGGATTACCATAGCCCTCCTTTCCTAGGCTAAATGAAGGTATATCTTCCCAAAACAAACAGAGCAGCAGGAATGCCTTTGGGAAACAAAACTAAACAAATGAGAGAGTTTTTTGGAGTAGTGTCATCCGTCTGAGGCAAATGAAGAGAGCTGGAGCAGCACCATCAGTCTATGCAGACTTGTTGCCTTTGCCGCAGACAAACAACCCCCTACTCTTTTGTCTGCAGCACTGTGTTTGTGAGCTTTTTTTGCAGCTTTAGCTGTCCAAGATAGCTTTTTGGTTTCTCCCCATTGCAATCAGCTCTGTCTCTCTCTTTCAGAGTCTCTTAAGCCATTCCCTCTTTTTTGTCAATGCCTCTTTCCCTTCTCTTCTGAATCTGTAATTCTACATACATCAAAGAAGCACAACTCAGTAGTACAGGAATGGGTTGCTGTTTTCTGCGCTTTTCGCCAAGAGCCTGAGAGCGCTTCACAAAACATAACTAAACCTTGTTTGTGCTAGAGGAACCTTAAGAGCAGGCAGCCCAGATCATCATGCATGTCACATGCGGTGTCCCTGCTTCCACACAAGCAGGGACCTCAGACTTCTTCCATGTACAATACAAAGAATTCTGAATGCACCATGTATGTTTGATGCATCCGGATCAAACCTGGATAGTATTAGATCAAGTTAGACTTATTGTACACTGCAGCTGGTATAAAGGTTCAGATACAGCCCTACTTTATGGCAGCCTTGAGCAGACTGTTTCACTTGTTGGCACAGCAAGGCTTCTATTTGCTCAAGCAGGAACAGAAATCCCAGAGGGGGAGACCATTATCTTATTTAGTGAGTCACGATGATTCACTTTGCATTCAGCTACAAAACAATACAGCAGCTCCTGGAGTTTCAACTAAATCTGCTGCCACCCCACCATGATTTCCATTTCTCATTCCAAACTTTCACTTTTCACTGCAAGAAAACAACTCTGGATGTTTATTTACTCTAGATACATTTGG
Source organism: Apteryx mantelli (assembly GCF_036417845.1). Lineage (NCBI taxonomy): Eukaryota > Metazoa > Chordata > Aves > Apterygiformes > Apterygidae > Apteryx > Apteryx mantelli. The sequence continues at coordinate 58,063,978 of NC_089980.1, read as the reverse complement.
AGGAAATTAGAAGAAGCTAGCATAAAGTACAAGGAGACTGAGAAAAACATATACTCTATAGTGTTAAGATCCATGAGAAGTATTTGCTTTGTTTAGAAAAGACCTCTTAAGTCTTTGAAGGGAACACTATAACTTACTATGAAAACATCTTCAAAAAAGTATATCCTGAAAATGTTCCTTTAAAGTTTAGTTAAATTCATGGCTGGGGCCAGTTGCAGACAGGATCTTCCTGCCAAAGGGACCAAGCCAGCAGGTGTAACCCAGAGCTAGTGAAGGGCAAAGGCAAGCTAGACAATGCCGGTGCCAGAGGTGCAGCGCCAGATGTAGCAGAGCAGCACAGTGGCTGTAGAAAGGCCCTGGAGGTGCTCTGCAACCCTGACCAACTCTGTAACAGCAACCAAACACAGCTGGGAGAAGAGAGCGTGAAGTCTGAAGTGGCAGAGCCAACTTCTTGATCCAGGTTGGTCAAAGAAGGGCTATGTCAGTGAGATGCTCCTTCTTTCCCCAAAGCCAGTCCTATGGAAAACTTGTGCAGTGCACGGGACAGACAGAGCCTGCAGGGGAACTGCAGCTCTTTTCCTCCACCTTAGAAGAGGCCTCATGCTCCAAAAATTACTAACAGGCCTCTCACTATGGCCTACACTACTGCTGTCTGTTGCAGGTGGACACAGGTATATCCAGATTACATTACTTGCTAATGTTAAGGAGGACATTCAGGTACACAACCTTGCCCCTTTTGAAGTCAGTGAAAATTCTACAGACTTCAGCTGGATTCAGATTTCAGTCCATAAACCCATCTCCCCCCATACAATTTGGAAAGCATGATTTGGGCTTGAAGACGTATGATGAGTTAGTATTTCTGCTGACCGACAAACAAGAGCAGTATAAAAGGATTTAAAATGCTATATATCTGAGCTGTGTTCCAGCCATAGTCAATCCTTGAAATAGATGTTACTGTCCCACTTTGATATATTCATATTGGTTCTCCTAGATGTCTCTAAGAAAAGAGGTTTCCCATGAGGCTTTTAAGCACTATCAAGCATTGCAAACCACAGGGACATGTTTTCTGAATTTTCTAAACGATGAGTAGAAGAATTAATCCCAGGAAGAGGTGGGCTAGCGCTGATAACATATTTCCAAAATACATTTTGACAGTTCAAATGGCTTGATCTATTTTTCACGGCAAAGCAGAAGCTTTAGAAATGTCTCTGACCTCTGCTCTTGCAGCTGGTGCTTCAGTATTTCTCAAAGGATATGGATCCTGCAAGCTCCAGAGCATCAGAGCTGGGACAGCCTGGCCAGCAGGGTCATCACAGGGACTTAGGGTGTCTGGGCCCTGGCATGGAAACATTAGATTTGTGAGTGATTCCGGAGCAAAAAAGGCTACGCCAAAGCTCCTAGACTCCTTAAACTGGAGTTGGGACCAAGAAAGTCACAAGAAGCTGCAGGTTCATCTTTCAGTTCTGCTGTGGGACATTCAGGCCCTGGGTTCAGCTCCAACTTGGGGAAGCTCAGAAGATTCAAAGTCCCTTATCCCATCTAAGTTTGAGGGCTTTCAAGCATTCCTGTATGATGGGTGAACAACTTGCTGCCCAATTAGCCTGACGTTTTCTTGTGCTGCTACATCTGTCCAGTTCAAAGGGCAGTTGCAAAAGTCCTCTGCAACTGTCCAGAGGGAGGGACATTTTCCATGAATCAGTCATTTTTGCCCTGAGCTGAATCAGAACAAGTTATTTTCTTCAGCCGGTTTTCATCCCAAATTCTCCTTCCAGTCTTTACCACTTCCTCCTTTGTTTATGCTAATTCAGAAGAGGAAGAATTTAAGGAGTGCAACATCACCTCTTTTTTGCTAAAAGAACTGGAGGAGATTTTGGCATCTCCTCTTATGCAGAGCTTTTCTGTAAAGAGATACTGCCATAGCTAATGAATGGAGGGAGGAGGTAAGGGGAGAAGGTTGTTTGACAGTTCATAGACTGCCTAAGTCCTTTCCAAAATCAGGAGCTGTCTACAATGAGTGTCAGCAAGTTTCCTGAATGACAACCATTCTGTGACTAATAGAAAAGAGCTGTTGTGAATCTGGATTTGAAAAGTCACAGAACAGAAGTCACTTGACTGAAAGTGGATTTGAAACTAGCAAACTTCAGAAAGCAAAGAGTGAGGTACGGCGTCCTGCTCTTATTTATTGACCCTCAGGAAAGCTGATAAAACAACCTAACCAGCAAAGAGGAAAGAAAGCTTTACAGACTCCTCAGGAATGATTTAAATGAGATTACAGAATTAAGCACAAAATATAAGATAACAAACAACAAATACAGAACAAGTGATAGCTGTAAAATATTCACACAGATATGTGGGGACAAATCATTAAAAGTAAGTCACAAGAGGAGCTGACAGTATTACTAAGCAAAGAAGGCTGCAAAAAAATTTAAGAACATTATAAGTTTGAGAAAGGGAGAAAGCTTGTCTAGTAAAGGCTGAACCATTCCATATCCTCTTTGCTTCAGTTTTCACAAGAAAGCAGAATAGTGGCTAGATACCTAAATCTTGTTTAATATCTCTCCCTGTGGCCTGTCTTCCCTCCTCCAGTTAATGTGAAATGCCGGACAGCATTCACCCAGCAGTTCCTTTGAAGACAGCTGAGGTGTTTGGTGAACAGTCTTCAAGAACTCTGGAGGACCGAAAGGTCCTGTGGCAGTAGTTAGTTGTTTGTTCTTCCCATCAGACTACAATAAATGCAAAAAAAGGTGGTCCTGTAAAACTGTGCATCAGTCACATTAACTGTGACAGAGGAAAGTCCGAGTCCGGATCTGTTAAACCTACTGCATGTTACTGACTTGAATGGTAGAACAGAGAATATGTTTCTAAAGAATGCAGACTAACGTTTAATCCTGCTTAAGGACAGGATTAAAATTCAAAGTGTTTCTCCTATTCATCATGCTCAATCTCAAGTCAAACTGGAACTGATTTGAGGAGCGCAGAATACTGCACCACAGAGGGAAGAAAAGGGGGTGAACTGTGTACATGCAGAAGGGGAGGGTTCCTCTGGGCTGCAATATTACAGTGAATGGGTACGGGGGGCTATAGCAGAGCAAACTCAAAAGGAATCAAAAATTATATTGCTGGAAGGAAGAGGTAAACTCATTAAAGGTACAAGAGACAAAACATCATTTACAAGATAAGAAAGGTAACTATTCCTTTACTCAACACTGGATCAGCGCAGATGAAAGTGTCCCTGGGTCTGGGCACACTTAATGAAACATGGGGAGAAACAGGAGGGTCCAGAGTAAAGTAATAGAAATGATCAAAGTTAGAAAATATGATTTCTATGGAAGGGATGAAAGAACTGGATTTGTTCAATGTACAGAGGAAAAGCAAGAGGGAACAGAACAGTCTCGAAGCATGAAAAGAGGATTTTACTGAGAGACGGCAATCAATAAATTATACTCCATGTCTACCAGGGAAAGGAAGGTATCCTGTTGAATTTGTTCTTAAAGTAGGGGGTGACCCACACACCACACACCACTGTTGCTATAAATCTGATGGACATCTGCCAGGGGTGGTGCACGTAAAGTTAATAGCGTCTCAGAACAGGGCAACAGGCCTCTTAACATCCCTTTGCGTCACTAATTTTTGTGATTTCAGTAATTTTGGTCACATCATTTTATCTGTCCACTGAAAGTTATTTTCTTCTAAGTGCATGCAGTGTAACTGCTAATAACAAAAGCGGAGCTCCCTTCCCTTTGAAACAGCTTTTATCTGCTGTATTACTGTGCATAATGACCATATCATTAAGCATCAGCAGGGCTAAAGGATTTCTATATTTAACTTCTGAAACACTGAAGCAACAGACTTCAGGTTGATAAAAGTAACACCGTTGTTACTTCTGCTAATGAGGGGGAAGAAAAAGGTCAGTGCCAGTACAGAGGGAAAATGCTCCTTGTGAAGTGTGAGCATGAAAGCAAACATTAACGGCAGAAATGTAGATAACCAAAGTTCCTTAGCAACCTACAGTGACAACCACAACAGACATGTACAGTAGGTAATCAGGAGAGATGTTTTTTTCCCCCTGCCCCCACTGAAATTCATGACACTGTTTGTCCATACTTAAAGTTTAGTTATTTTAGCTTCTTCACATTAAGTACTGCACATTCTCTCTTGATTTCTCCATCAACTGAGAAGTTTTTTGACCCATGTTAGGAAACTGTTCAGAACTACTCAATCTAATGAAGAAGTTACAGAGAATTTAATGCAGAACAGTCTGCCACAGTTTCTACAGCACAGAGAATCTTACACTATTTTTACGGTATTGCTCCTCAAATCTGCCTTCACTTCCTCTACCCTCTCTCTGTAACCATATACTTTCTAAATATGACGTCTCTCCTTCCTGTCTGAAAATCTGGGAGTTTTCTTCACAGACAAGAAGGAACCCTTACTTCAAGATTAATATTGGGGCTGGTTTCTCACTCATGATGATTTATTCTCTCAGATATCAGACATGTGCCAGGAGCTTTAGTCATGTGGGAGGTATTCATCTCTGGAGCACTGTCTGAGTGTTTTTTTCCCCCCTCACACCATCACCACCATGTCAAAAACTATACAACCGCCCCGCTTCCTCTCACCCTCCTCTCCCCTCTTTGTGGGGAGAGAGGGGTCATCTCCCCTGGGAGAAGGGAGGTGCTGCGCTCCAGCCAGCCCCTGCTGAGAGGGAAATGCTGCAAAACCACCCAGGAAGGTCTCCAATTCTGCTGCTTAAAGGGAGCAGTGGAACCCAGAGGCTTGCTCAGCCTCTCAGCCAAACCCGCTCACATGTACCACCAGACTGTTAAATCCTAGCTTTTTATCTGACAGTCACACTATATTTGTGAAAGGCAGCAGAACAAGCAGTTGCTGAGCTTGAGGAATGAATAAAAGAACAAACCAGCCCCTATCTCAGCTTCTTACTCTCGAAGGAGCACCTAGGACAATGCTCTGACTTTGCTCAGCAAAGGCAGATCTGGGAAAGTCTGCCTTGTCCCAGGGTCAAAACTCTCCTTGATGCCTGCTGGGCAAAAGGTTAGGAAAGGTTACAAGGGAGGTGTGCAGGCTGGCTGTTCCCTTTCTCTGCATGTCCTACCTCCCACCCAAGTGCTGTCCAAGTGGTAATTTTCTGCTTCTCCAAGAGAATATTCCCCTCTCAGTTTGCCCCTGCACAAAATTTCACCTGGGCCCACTCATTACTAAAGGATCCAAGAAAATATTGACTGGGATGGCCTTTAACCCTGTCCCTTCCTGCAGCTTCTGGAGTAGGATCCTCTGGGAGGATGCAACACAATCAAATAGACCCTTAGGGAGCTCCAAATGTGTTTAAACCAATGCTTATTAATTGACCAAAGAAATTTAGCTGAAATCCTTATTGGAGCTTGCTTGTTTCTTTGCATAAAGCACAAGCTCCTTGATGCCCAAGATCTTTACATGATCACAGAGTCAATTTTGTATGATCAAAGAATGGACTTCGGCCATGTCATCTTCTACAGTAACACAGTAGTGATGCATCTCCTTATGCACAAGGAGGGGCATGCAGACAAGAACTAAAGGGGGGCATTTCCCACGTGCTTGGGAAGGAACCAGGGGACTGCTAAACCTAATTGTGTTCCAAGTTTCAAAGCAGGGGCAGCAGGAAAATAAAGGCTGTTCAGCAAGCTCTGGGAAAGAACAGATTCATTGATATTTTGATATTTCTGAGCCCAAAATACATTGGACAAAGTTTGGAGAAGGTTCTGAAGGGATTCAGGAGAAGTTTCTGAAAAGGAAAAGTTGTATTGGAAGGAGGAAGGGAGCTGGGAGGATGCCGGGCCAAATGAGAATGGACTAGGCGAGCAGGACTGAGTGAATCCTTCCTGCATGTAGTCGAGGGATAGTGAATATACCATATATATCTATGGGGGCAAGGGGGAATATAGTGAATATCACAGATGACTCTACCATAGATGGATCACAGGCTATCTCAATCTCAGCTTATCCCCCTACAAGTATCCTGTTTTTCTTGCTGTACAGAGCGAGATCAGGATAGGAAAGAAGTGGCTTTGCCACTGACCTCCCAAAGCACCTCACATTAGACAAAGTAACAAATTGTTTTTACCATGAAGTCTGCATGGTCAAAGAGTCCAATTTTGTGCTGAAATTAAATATGCTTTAGAGAAATGAGCACTGGCCTTTAGTCCCATGCTCCTGTCATCCCAAAGCAGACCCAAGTGATTAAAACCAAGAGAGAGTTATTTGTGAGATGAAGGTCAGAAAATGGCAGCATCTGTCAATGGCTGAAATCACTGCTTAACCGGCATCTTGTGACCCTGTTCTCTGAGGAGCTCCTTTTACAGTGCTGTGTGATCTGCTGACACTGATCTACTACAAGGAGCATTTGAACACTCTTGACTTCGGAGGCAGACATGACTTTTCCAAGCATGGAAAAGAGCAGCATCATTTCCCAGATGAGGTTAGATCTTCCTGCAAGACTCCCCTGGGCAATTACAATGCAGAATTGTGGCATAAATTGTGTAGTGTGGATTTGGCAGGCTACCAAATCCCAGGACAGTGGAATTAATAGGTTGTTTTTTCAACTTGATGCTGAAATAGACAAAGTGATTGATTGAATGAAAACATTGAATTTCATCTTTGTGCTATGTGCCTCTTCTTCAAGGCAGGTAATGGTGGATTAGAACAGCCGACCAACTTCAAGGGAAACTAGCAGGAGTTTCTCTGAAAAGCTGGATGTCAAATGTCCTAAATTCAACATGTCAAACCCAGAAATGAAGCATTTAATTTTTACCTCTTGCAAAATATTTTGTCATCACAGATTCCAAAACATCATGTTTGGAGAAGGAAAAAACAAACAAACAAACAAAAAAACAAAAACAGCTTTGTAGAAAAAAGAATCCCCCAAAAAAGGCTCAAGCACCTAAAAGCAAAGGGAAATTGTAAGAGATTGTTATTCTTTCATTTCTCCACATTAGAGGAAAAAGAAAACCCTACCATCTAGCACAACAAGATGCTTGAGCACATCTAGCATTCCCTCATCCTGAATCAAAACTTTACTTCACAGACCATGATTAGTATTCCCTGCTGATAAAAATCCAGATATCAAGGATAACAGGACCATTTTTTCTACACAGCTTCAGAAATGTTTAGTAACAACAAATTCAACAGCTTTAACCGTATCCATCCACCACATTATACACATACAGGTCCAGACTGCCCATGGCCACCACCCTGCTCCCCATCTCACCAGGACCTTATAAGATCTGCCTCCCTCCTCTCCTGTCTCCAGCTGCTCGTTGACTTCAGTCAGAGCACTGTAAGTCTCCTGCAAGGAGCGGCACAGCACAAAGGTAAGGGTGCCTTTGATGCATAGAGACCAAACATATAGGCTGACCTTTAAGAGAAGCTATTGCAGTGGACTTTGCTGGGGACTTGCGGAGCATCATATCTAGAGGGCTAGCCAACAGCCTGTCTTCCACGCCAGAGGAGGTAAAGAAGATGCAAAGACATGATTTCTGAGTATCCCAGGCATGTAGGAAACAACAACCCACACACCTCTGTCCTGTCACAGTAATTAGACTCTTGTTTGACAATCTATTTAACTTCTTACTAGTCTTCATTTCAGCTGAAGCACTAGCTGACTCACCACCACAGCTTGCTATCAGTGCCTACAGTAAGGGAAGAGTCTGACTTCAAGAACAGCAGAGTATCTGGTTGTGTGTACCCCAAAAAATCAGTGACATGATTCTATGTCAAACTCTCCTTTGACTGGGAAAGGGCTCTTGAAATTCAGCAAATGGAAACTAACAGATTTGATTATATACCTATGATACCATGACAAAAGCATTTAATTTGTGGCTGGTCTCAAAGTAGAAACCCTTTTAAGCTCTATACATTTAGAGTCCCAGTTTCCCCTTTCTCCCCCCTTTCCCTTTGCAGAACAGTCCTAAATCTCTTCCCCAGGCTCCCTCTTCCACAAGCATTCAGAAACAGCAAGCAGAGCTTATGGGAATAAAACATTAAAAACACATGTAAGCATTACACCTCCTATTACAAAGGAAGGCTTCTAAATTAATCTTGCCGCCTCACACACAGAGCCCACAACAGCAATGTGGGAAGGTCCTGGAAGCATCACCCCCAGACCAACCATGCTGCAGGCATACTGGCTAGGGCATGGCATTGCTGCCAGGCCTTCTACCTCTTGCTGGGTGGCAGGGGATAACAGATGTCCCTCTAGCACTATCAAGTTTTATTTTTGCACTAGCTGTATCAATACAAATTATTTTGTTGATGCCATTTCTTGTCACTGTCATCTTGTAATGTCAGGAGAAAAGGCGGAAAAGTGATTTTCAAAAAAATCACTGGTACGGTTAAATCAGGCCAGTGCCAATATTTGAAGTCCATCTGGAATTCTTGCCTCTCTACATGCTAAAGAAATTAGGCTGCTGCTTTCTCAATGTCACTTTATAAGGACCAGAAAGGGAGAGAAACTTACCTCTGCTGGGTAACCACCAGCTATAACTATTCAGATAAAACAAATAAGGATTTGGAATAGGAATCTTAGCAAAAACCTGAGCCATGTTAATAAGACTAAGCGAACTGGAGAATATCAGACCAGCCAGTTGTCAGTTAGAAAGATACTGTGAAAGCAAGTCATGCAATAACTCACCTCTGCAATTAAAAACACATAGTACTAAAGACCTAACCCCTCAGCAAGGAGAAGGTCACAGAACTGGCATAGACTCCAGGAAAGTAAAGAAACCTAGTTCCCCAGCTTCTTGGCCCAGATAGGGGAGACTGTTTGGCCTGAGGACATCCCAGAACATACAGTAAACACAGGATATCAACTGGTGAGAAAAAAAAAAATACAAAAACAAAAGCAAAAAAAACCCAGAACAAAACAAAAAAAGACATTGGCAGGAATTCACTGGATTGCAGCTTCCATGGCACAGGTTGGCCAAGGAGGCAGATCTGCTTCAGGTGACAAACTGTGCAAGCCAGCAGAGCTTGAGGCACAGACTGTGCAATGCACAACACCTACCAAGAAAGCAAACCAGTTCATACTTGCTTTAGCTGTTTGTTTCTATACTTGCATGCCTTGGCTAAAACAAGGAGTTATCCCACAATGTACATAATGACACCAATAACAGTTCAAGTGCTATAGGTTTGTGCCATAGGAACATTAACAACCCTCCAAGAGTCAATGCCCTAAGACTTTAGATGAAGCACAGATTGAAGGATGTGAATTTATGCCATCTGAGGCCTAAATGGCAAGGGACTGACCAAACGTAAAAGACAGAAGAGGAAGGACAAGGCTGCTAAAAGGCCCTTTTAGTGTGTTCTTTAATGACTTATGGGTTCATATCTTATTAGTGTTTCACACATCACTGCTCAGAGCCAAGGAAATACTTTTCAAAGGTATATGAAATGCATGAAGATCCCACATGAAGATCCTACACAAATACGTGGATCTGCAAGTGTCAGACAGAACTTGCATTTTCCCTGCTTCTTGCTGTGTGCCTTTTTCTCATCATGAGATGAAACAGGACCAGGCACCAGGTAACAGGCAGCATCTCTGGGGTTCTGCTGTTAACCTTCCTTCCTCTGCACCAGGTATAGCCAATATCATGGGTGCCAAATACCAAAGTGCTTTCTGATCTTCATAAGAGCCTCATGAGAAGTCAAATAAGAAATCTGGTTAAAATGGTTTGAGAGCTTTATGCCTTTCCATCGTATTTTAATAGATATTCAAGAGGTTATATTTGTCTGTAATGTCTGACAAACAAAACAATTGCAGCAGTCTAATATCAGTCATAACCTGCTGGCAATGCTGCGGCACTAGCACAAATGTAACTCTTCTTTTGAGAGGCTCATACTAAAAGCCCAGCTTTTCACAGATCCAGAATGCTCTCTTATAGTGCTAAGAGACAGTCAAATTCATTAATATTGTTGACATCTCAGCAGCACATATCAGTGTTTACATGATAGTCACATATGAATCTGCCTATCAATCAAAGAGGGTGTTGCTTAGAAGGATATTAAAAAGAAATTTATATATTGTTTCTTTAAAATAGAAAATATGCCAGGTCCACATTTCTTGCATTCACATATGCAAGCCATTAATGTGAGGCCATGAGCCTAGCTGACGAGGCATTTTACAAATGAAAGCACATGAAGTTATCTTTGTCATGAAAGTGTATTTGACCATAGCAATTTGAATACAACTGTCAAGCTTTGCAATTGCAAGTACTGACATACATAATAAAAAGTGATCTCTTTATCATCTGCTGTACTTGAAGTCTATTACAAAAACCACTGGCAACAACTACCAAATCACAGTCTCCAAAAGCTGATAGCAATTTCTACCACAGAACAAAAGAAAAGCTTGAGTCAGAAAGGCTAAATCAACAGGGACTCTGAGACAACCAGCATTCCTGGGACCTGAAAATAAGGGGGCCTTTTCTGACAAAAACTTGTGGGAAATCTACTATCAGAACGTGGCGTCTGCAGGTCTTCAGAGTTTTGAGACCAAGCACAACCCACAGCAGCTGCGAGCATCCTTGCAGCCTAGGGAAGTTGCAGCAGCGTCACCTCCTCGCTACAGGCAGTCAGAAGATGCTTATATCCAGTTCTGAGGAGGTATAAATCTGACCCAGTACATTAAGATCACTTTCCATGAAGGCACACCTTCTGCCCACTGCCTATTTAGTTTGAATAAGTCTCCTGCCCTACTTTGTCTTAAGCGGCTTCTAGGAAATACATTTGAATGCAATGGGTAGATAAACAGGAATTCACTACTTGCCAGCAGAATTATCCCCAAATAGTTGAGGTCAGTTAGATCAAAGGATGCAAGTTTTCAGCTATAACTTTTAAGATGACAGTTATACGCTGACACCACATCCTGTGGTATAGCCTAAGAAAGCAACGTCTGTTGGACTGTTACAGCACTGGATCCTTATCAGGGCCAGAAGGATTTTCAAGTTCACTTTCCACAGCAGCTTTATGGACTGGTGTTTGCTGTGCCTGAACATATGCGCTGGCTGCTCTACTATATACAGTAGCACATCCAGTGAGATGGTGTATTTTGGACAGCACCGTGCCTTCCTCATTGCACAGTAAGTCCAAGTGGCTGTGTAGGGGCAACACAAGTATTGGAGGGTAGGTAGAGAGCCTGAAGACCCCACTTGTATTGTGTAAACCAACCCTGCTCACAAACACAGGAAAGAAGGGAATACAGCCTGCCTCCAGGGAAGATCTTTACAAACCCTGAAAAGAGCTAGGAAGAAAAATGTTGTGTATAAAATACCACCATCCCTACCTGACATTTCTGGAGAGTATCATAGGCAAACAGGAAATAATACTGCTACCCAAAACGTATTTTAAGTTGAAGTTGCCAGTTATTGGCACATCTACCTGGGACCCACCTGTAGTCCTCAAAAGACTGTTTACACCAGCTCCTTGACATTACCAACTTGTGTTATTTGCTGCCTCCTGAAATGTCAGCTGCCTAACCTTTCCAGGCTGTTCTTACACATGGTCTGCTTTTCCAAAACTCATTAAGTATAGCAGAGATCTACAATCCTCTGTAAATCTTGCAATGAAACCAAGCTGCAAAGGGAATACTCAGATGTTTAAACCATCTCAGACGTTATTCCTTGCTGCAAAGGTCTGTCCTCCTTGCTGAGCTGTGAGAAAAGGAATATTTTTATCTGCTACTTATAACTGTCCAATTTTTACAAGTGTATTGTAGTCAGAAATACTCCCTAGCTACACAGGGAGAGAGTACTCAGCAAAAGTTAGCTCAATGCTCATGGTTCGGGTTTCCTAGCTTTCTCTAAGCTATGCCTCTCTTTTAGATTAATCCCCCCGATAGAGGCTGTCCGTATGACATAGCTCAGTGGGCATTCTGCAACTGTCTAGGAAGTTGCAAAACTACTACTACATCATTAGCATCCACAGATAATATCAGTGTATCTAAATACCGTATTCCGGAAACTATACAGTATTAACTTTCTGAAGGGCAAAGAACGTTGTTAAAGTGGGTTCCTCCAGTCCAGTATCCTGCTTTTTGTGCATAAGGAAAGAAAGGAAAGCAAGCCAGGGCCTGATGTCCTATCTTTAGAACTGATTAAAAACAAACAAACAACCCACCAGCCAGTGAGTCTGATTACAAAACACTCCCGTATTGTAATCAGGGAGTCTTACATTGTTATCTTGTCACATGTTTAAAGACGAAAGGCTTACAATAAAGAGCCCAGGGGAAAAAATGTGCTCTTCCTTCCAGCAGTTAGGAAACAATGCCTTGAAGGGCCAAGATATAAGTCATTAAGTTTGAGGCTTTCCTAGAGCTAATGGAATGCAGTTCAAAAGCTACCTCACTTGTCAATTTTGCATTGGCTAATAGACAAGTTATCAAAGAGTTAAGACTTCAAGTATTTTGGCTCTGTTGCATTCCTCTGGACATTTTTATTTTTCTTGTCAAAAACCTTTAGCAAGAAAGGATGAGAATTCAAGGACTTCAATTGTATACCTGAATTCTTCTCTTGTCCTTCATCAGTGAACCTGGAACACTAATACATTTCAGCTTTCAGCTGATGTGGGTCTTGGACTTGCACTTCCAGGTAGATCCTGCAGGCAAGAGTCAAAATCATGTTGCAGCTTTTCCTTCACTGGAGACACTAGCGTACAGTCAACTGCCTAAGCACGTCTTCAATTAGTCTAATGATCAGAGAAAGTTGTTTGAAATGGAGCGATAGTCAGAGGTTACTGCATGCAATTGGAGGAAATACAGGTCATTGATGGACATAGGGCTAGGGCATTCACTCAGAGGAGGGGAGATGGCAGAAAAAGCTTACCCTAGTCATCATGGTAGTTTGGAAATCGCCCTTCCTCTAAGCTTCCCAAGATAAAGATGATCAGCCAGACCCCCAGCTTAAGAGCCACTTCAGTTTTGATATTCTCTGAGCACACTAGTGTGATCACAAGGTAAGGGGGGATGATTAGTTTTTAAATCCCAGCTGAGATCTTCAGAGATAGTGCTTGTGCCAAAACTGCTGATACCAAAACATAGGTGGCTCTATCAAGGCTCTGCAGCAGTAGGTTAGGTGGCAGCTGGGTGGCCATTTGAAGGATATCAACTGTCTAAAGAGGCTGTTGAACATCCAAGGCATTAAGCACCTCAGAGGAGCTGAGCCTAGGTTTAGTCTAACTGAGCTGATTTTGCCTGATGGAAGTTCACATAACCAATCATTTCAGGAAACCAAAGGGCAGGTAACCTCTAGCAGTAGGGGAGGCAGGGGAGAGGCAGAGACATGTACAGCAATCAGCATTTGGAGTAAAATATAGGTACAGGCAGATCCAGGAAAGGACACCTCTCTATGGCCTCAGCTCAGCCCTACTGGCTCAACCCTACTTGGTCATCTCAGACTAAAGTGACTAGAGAAGGGTCACCTGAACTTTTTCCACCAGAAGAACCAGGCTGTGGTGAACAGGGATACCATCAACAACAAAGCAAACATGTTTATTTTGCAGACATCTCCAGGCCAAGCCTTAACATCTCTTTTTAGTCCTTGGCCCTCCAGAAGCAGCAACAGTAAGTGTTCACACTGAGATGAGACTCCACAACACTCACAGGAGAAGAGCCCTGTGTTTTCATCTCCTATTCACTGCCCTATCAGAAGAAATAGGCTATAATTTACTAAGAACTTCTCAGTTGCTGACAAGATCAATTAGAAAGTTATTTTTCAGGATGGCTGCCTCCATATAACTTGTCTAGGTTTGACTGAGTTGATCCTAAAGGAGTTTACTCCATAGTGAAGGCTGATTCCCCTGAAAGAGCAGGCTTAAATCTTTCCCCCCCTCTCCTAATTCAGATTTGTCTAAGTGATTATGCATGTCGTTAAAACAACTCAACATTAGGATTTCATGAATGCCATGGCTGCAGTGTAGCCCCCTCACAGTAGATTGGGATAACTGGAAACACATACCACACTGAGAAATAACACAAAAATAGTAAAAGTCACTTTCATCTTCAGGTTTCAGTTTTATTGAAGTCAGCCTTTGGGGGTTTAAAAATCCACCTTAAATAAAAGGAATTATACACAAGTTGTGAATCTTCCACCTTGACACCAAGAGAAAGCTTACTTCAAGATACCCTGCAACTCTTTCTAGTTTTCTAAACTCAACAGCTTATAACTTCCATTTTTCTAGTATTTACCCTGCAGTAAAACCATAAGATCAGTAAACTCCAGGTCACCTCAGTGTTTAGATTCACAGAAGGAAAGAGTTTATCCTAAGCAGTTTAAGACATGACAAAACAGAATGAAAAAGGTGACCTTGAATATCTTTAAAACCCACAGTCCTTCATGATGTTATCCAAGCTAGCTGCTCTAAGTCTCTGCCCAAGAGCTTATGCTTCATACAGAACATACCTTTTCTGCAATAAGGTATTTCATAGTGCCTCTCAGTTGCCAGAATTGTACAAGGACACTTGGGAGAAATTTACCACTTCTTGCAAGCTGCAGTCATTCAAAGATTTTAAAGAACTGGGACTCTTAACTAAAGAGTTAAGCAGGTGCAACAGTTTTTGCAGGTGAATGGGGCCCAAGATACAAGTAGATCCCTTCAGAAGGCCTAAACAAAGTCGTTAAAAGTTATATCTCTACTTATTAGGTTATGGCAACTCGCTAAGTGCTGCAGAAAAGCTACAGCAAAGGTGGTGTGCTCACCTTGTGCAGCATCTCCAGAGCTGGGGCAAGGGTGAGGAATGGAGAGCCCTGGCCTCCTACCTGAGTTTGCAGGAGAGATGACAGCCTGCTGTCCTGCCCACCTCCCTCACTCGACGGGCCCAGAGCAGGGCTTGTGCTCCCTTCCCAGCACTGAGACCTTTGCTAAAGGCAAGCAAGTGCTGCAAGGATTGTGGCCTGTTGACAGAGATGTAGCCAATAAACAAATTATTTATTCATTCCTCTCTCTCTCTTTTAAGCACAGGATAATGCAGCCAAAGGCTCTGCCAAGGTGGAGAAAGCAAGTCTGTGTTATTTTTCCTGAGGCTGATCAGCACAGCACAGATGGTCATCTAAAGATTTATTAAGCCAGCCGAAAGGGGTTGGGCAGTGGCAAACACACACATTTTGTGTTATAGGTGTTGGAGGAATTCAGAAAATGCAGTTTATGAGAAACATCTGCAGGAACCTGATAATAAAAGCTATTAATAAGTCAATACCTTTTTTTAAAGGCTTAGAGATACTACAGCTTTATTACAAGGTATCTTCATAATTCAAATCATAATTCTTAATAATTTAATTCATATCCATGATTACTAACCCAGATTCATGGGACTGTATTTCATGAAATATTTTGATATAGTGAAAAAAGCCCCCCACACATGCCCAGCACTTTGGCACAATTTATACTGAGAGCTAGAAGATCACATTCAGACCAAAATTCTGCAACAACAATAACTGAGATAACACCAGCTGTCTCATGAACCACAGGGGAAGAGAAAACTCCTTTCTGCTAGCAACAACTTTAATGGCATCACTAAAGGTAACCAAGATATGGACCATGTCAGAAAATACTAGCATTTGAATAAGCTTACTATTTCTGTTTTGAAATATAATGTCCAGGAGTGCTGATGCATCTTAACCATTGCTGTCTCTGAAAAAATGTCTTTGGAAGAAAGGAAGACACTCCTAGAATATAAGGTGGCTCCTATTAAATACTTGCACAGTTCCTTTTATCCACAACAGATGTCATATGGAAAAAATACAGGGCTTGAATCCACCACTTCTTTAGAGTGAGATATTTTTGAAGCAGCAGAGTTCAATTTTGCTTTTTCTCCCCTTTAAAAAAAAAGGGGGGGGAAAAAAAAGGAAATACAGGCTACACAATATACCACTGGTTTGAAATTAGAGGATGCATGTTCTCTTTTCCCAACTTTGACATAAGTTTATTGCTTGACCTAAAGTAACTTCCTTGTTTTCCATTTCATTTTCACAGAATAGCAGAAAAATAAATGTTGGGTGCAACCTGTGGAGTTCATGTAGTCCAACCCCTACTCAAAGCAAGGCTAGCTTCAAAGTCAGACTAGGCTGCTCAGGGTTTTGTCTAGCTGAGGTTTGAAATCCTCCAGAGACTGAGGTCCCACAGCCTCCGAGCATTTGCTCCAGTGCTTGAGTTCATTGCAGTAGAAGTGGTTACATCTGAACAGAATTTTTCCTTCTGTACTTTGTGACAGTTGCTTCTCATCCTTTTGCTCTGCACCCTGAGGACAGCCTGGCTTCATCTCCTCCACCATACCCCGTGGGGCAATGGAAGAGGGTGATTAGTCCCCTCCATAACCTCTCCTCTCCAGGCTGAGCTAGCCCAGCTCCCTCAGCCTCTCCCTGTGCATCACGTGCTCAGCATCTCCCAACCATTTTAGCCACCCTCTGCTGGGCTCTTTCCAGTTTGAAGCTCTCTTGTCCTGGGATAGGGGGTTGGTATAAAACTCCATTTTTTAGTTTGCTGGGTCATGTCAAGAGAATTTAAACTAGACAAACCTGGCAAGAGTCCAGAAAGCCTGAAGTCCTTGCAGGCAGAGGGCTCATGAAATGTGCCTAACCACCACACTTGGTTGCCCAGGTAACATCTAATATTTGCAAATTTTCATGAGTATAATGGAAATTAGTTAGTTCTTCAAGTCTGGAGCAGACCACCATGACCAGCATATCCAAGGCTAGCAGACCAATAGCTCTAAACCCTCACTAGAAAAAAGTGGTCTTAAAGATGATGCACTGAGTTCAGGACCTCTCTGACAGCACCTATTTATGATACCATGGATACATGTGTGAGGCTACCTCTTTCTATACCCACATAATTCTTTTCTCATCCTTGAATGAGATTTATTCAAAAGGTCCTGTGCCAATAAAAGACAAACCTTGTTTTTAGAAATTCCCCTTATTTCACTACCAGCAAGCCCAGCTAAAGAATAGATGTAGGTATTTCATTTTTGAACAAGAATCTGGCTTACAGCCAGTAAAATAGCTGTTCAGACATATCAGTCTTTTTACAGGGCTGAAACAGATTTCCATCACTCACCTACTTAGCCAAACTCAGGAGTTTGTGCGAAACAGAGTTATTTAAGCAGCAGTTTCTATGACTACCATCACCCTGCTCATTACCTCTGAGGGATTAGCCAGAGGATTCTCTTTAATAGATGCCAGGAAGGTAAAGTCATGATGGCACACTATTTGATTTGATGGGTGTTAATGAAAGTGCAATGAATCATCTTTGAAAAACACAGCTCTTAAGACCCTTTGTGTGTTGGCCAAGTATGTTTGTGTTGCTGGCTTACAACCTGTCATATATGAATCAGCAAAAACTTTTCACTGAAGGATAAGGGAGCAGAGACCAAAGATGCAGCTGCAGCCTAGAAATGGTTCAGTATGTTGCATTCCCTCTCCTCACCCTGCTCTGCTGCCCCAGATGGGGCACATGGAGGAAAGATTAAACTGAAGACTTGATATCTAAGACTCTACTTATAAACATATTTACTTATGGTAATTCTAGTAAGTTTTGGTGGGAGGGGAAGGAAGAGACATTTTAAGAATAAGAGGACCACGTCTCTACCAAATTGAATTTATACCTGCATCTCTGACAAGAGGTGGTTGGTTCCAAGGCTCCAAGAGGAAGATCATCCTTTGTAGAACTGATGAAAAAATTAAATTTTCTATTCCTGAGGAAACCCCTAGACTTCAAAGTCTGGTTTCATTACGAGTAAGATTGAAAAGCAAAAGTCTTGGAAACTTTCACAAGAAGAGGGAACAATTTTGTGTCAGCTTTATTGAAAAGATGTTAGCACTTTACCATTTGAGTTCTGATGCAGAATTTTAGAAATCAGAATGTGTTCCGAACATCTAGGGAAATTCAACAAATTTACATGAAAAATCTCCTAGCACACAGCTTTCCTTGAGCCCTAATTTTGTGGCCAAAGCACCAGACAGACCCTGCAGGTAAGGTTTAGAGCAGGGCTGAACAAACATTCTGGGTCAAACACAGGCAAGTCATTGATTTTGTGTGTACCTGAACTTGAAGGGCTCAGAAGAAGCTCCTCTGTCTTATGCAAGAGGAGACTCACAGCACATGGATGAGCACCAAATGCAAAAGAGGTAGTTCAGGGCATGATGGCAAGCTTTTTAGCTCAAGTTGAAAGAATTCTGTCTTACTAGATGCTGCTTACAGCATACTCAAACTAAGGCTTATGTGACCTCTATTACCAACATTGTACAACTGCTGCTAGAAAGCCCATAGTCTTTTAAGTGGCTCTTGAGGTCTGAAAGGGAAACTAATGGCATTGTAAAGTACTGGGGGGGGGGGGCAAACAAACAAACTTAAGGTTCCTTTTGCTTTTCTAATATATGTAGAAATTCACAGGAGACTGGCTGCAACTACTTTATTAGGGGTTGTTTTATAGCTGGTAAAAAAAACAAACCAAACAACAAAAAAAAACCCACAGAAAATCAAGTCCCAGAATATTCGTTCTTTAAGATTAATCACAGTCTTATATTTTAGAAAGTTTAAAAATCCTGCAAGAATTTCATAATGGTTTGAAATATTTAGTTATACCTGACATAACTGCAAGTTAAATACAGCTCTTACCAGCTGCTTTAGTATAGTCACAGTAGTACTATAACAGCATTTAAATCTCTTCAGAATACAACTCCATTGTGCCAGATACTTTTAAACAGCCTAAACTCTCTGGGGAAGCATGTATCCACTTGCTCTCTGAATGTCAAGGCAGAAATGAATTTAAAAGAAGTCTTTTTTTCCCCTAGGTTTTTACCATGCCAAGAACAATAGGGTTTTCTTATATAACAGAGCCCCCCCACACCAAACTGATGGAAAAATATTGTCTGTAAAACAAAGGCACTGAACTTAGCAGAGTAACAAAAGAATATGTAAAACAAAGATCTGATCTCAAATTTTGAGAAACCTTGAAGAGTTAAAAGTTCAACCAGCTCTTAAGTTTCCTTCTACCTAGACACAAAACTGATGCTTACAGTAAGTGACAATAAGTCTCCAGAAGGGACCCTCACTACCACAAAGCCCAAATTTAACACACATCATATTCCTTGCAGCCACAGGCAGGAGAGGAACAACACAGCTGCTGTGACTGTGAGGAACTATAATCCATGGAAAAGCACCCAAAACCACACACTCCTAGCTTAAGCTTCAGTCCTACACCTCTTCATTTGTTTGCAAACGTAGTTGTCTTCACACCTATTTTCCAGCAGCAGTTCCTCTTTATTTTCTCTTTTCAAAATATACCTTTAAGAAGCTTAGATCACTGTAGGCCTCACTGTTAAGTGTGAGCAATAAACCATACAATAATCTCTAGAACAAGTTTAAGACAAGCAATGGATGGCAGATGAGTATCCTGGGCTCCTTTTATGTCACTGTTAAATAGTTTGAGAGGCATCTTTTTCCTTTGGTGGCAGGCTACATCTCTAATGAAATAAACTTCAGCATGCTAATTGGCACAGAGTATAAACTGGCTGCTGGTATGTGCCTGGAGGTCCTGGGCAATAGACTGAATGAAACAAATTTCCATGTAATTGCCCAAAGAGATTTGGACTGAAATCATCAATCATTTTTAATGACAGAAAAAGAATTCTGCTCTTATTATCAGTTGTTCTGTGCTACATTTTGCCTACAAGTACTGGAGCTGGCTCTTGTTTTGACTCATGTGATGCAACACGTTGGCTATGCTTATGTCTAAACAGGCTGTGATGTCAGGGGAGCAAGCGAGGGAGCGAGAAGAGACAGAAACATGAAACATGGAACAACAACAACAACAAGGAACAACAACAACAAAAACAGAAACATGGAAAAGAGAAGGAAACTCTGTGGTGCTTTTGTGGCGTTTCAGAAAATCCTTCCGTGAGGTGGGAGAGGCAGGAGGGAAACCACAGAAGAGGCCGCAGGCAAAGCCTTCGGTCCCCTGCTTCTGCAGGGACAAAGACAGATACAGGCGCTCCCAAACCTAGAAGCAGAAGCCTCCTTTCAAAAGCTGAGTGGATGGACTAATGCATCTAATTACATCATGCTGGCCTTGGCTAAAGAGGCAGTTTCCTTCCCACTCTTAGAGGTAGCAACTATGCTCAAGTAAATCTTACAAATACAGTCCCCCCACCCCCAAACACACACACATCCAGACCAGCCATTTTTCCCATAAACAAGAAACCTCTTTTTAAGATGGACAATCTCAAGATATTATTAGTGATTAATGAACCTTTATTCTCTGTCACAATACTCTATGCAATACTCATCCAGATGATGATAAAATTGACTCTCTTAGCCAGAATTTCTGACCTTGTCTTCCATGTTCTAAAAGAAAACTCTTGTGCATTTTTTGCCCCAGAGAGAAAATAACCAACTTTAGCTGGAGTCTCTTTGCTTAATGCATGACTGGAAGATGGTGGATTAGTTCTAGTATTAATTAGCTCAGTACCTATTAGTTACTAATTAGTAATTAGTGCAATTACTAATAAGCACAACTATAATTTTACATGACCTTATGGATGTCTCCTGGCATGTCTGGAATGACAATAGACTAGACTTCATCCTCTTTGGTGCAGGTTTATAGGCAAGAACAGGTGTCACGCAGTTTTAAACAGCATTCACTGATAAGGACAGACTAATCAGGAAGAAAGGACTGAGTTTTCTTACATGTTTCTCCCGAGTAAAGCACCCCAGGGTTATGAAACAAGTCAAAGAAGAGTTCAGCAAGTGTCCCGTTTCATTTCAGAAATCTGTAGCTTTCCTCTTCAGCTACAGACAAGATTTCTATTCTTCAAAGAAAGAAGCAAAGACATCATCATGCATACATTTTCTTAAATGTTTTTCTATGAGTGACTACAAGTCATGATGTTACCAACGAGCTAAGAGAAGTTGCTAACAGTTGAGCATCTTCTCTGATGAAGCAATGTTATTCACTCTGGCCAACGAGTTGCAAGGCCAGGTGAACCACATGAAAGCAACACAGTCCAAAAAAAGAAGACAAGGTGTGTATGTGTGTATGGATCTAGTACAGGATATCTAAAACACGATATCTAGAACACCACACAAGAAAAAACACACACTGGCCCATGCTCATCGACTATCCATACCATTTTCCTGCAAGCAGCAAAGAGAGGGTAGGCCCAGCTTGGGAAGCAGAGAGCCCAGATACATTTGTTAGCTAGCGTGCACCCATGCTCTTGCTGGTGCCGTCTTTGCCACATGAGCACAGGCCAGGCAGAGCACAAGATGCACCCAAACGCAGCTCCCCTAAGCACGGGCCCCTGCTTTAAACTGCTGCTATAGCTAGTAAGCCTTACTCTGTCCATAGTTCAATCAATTTGTTTCTGGATACATGTAAACTTCCATACACCCTTCCCCCACAAATATTATCAGTTTTTCCATGGAAAACTTTTAAACAGAACAGAGATTTTAAAACTTTTTTTTTCCAAGTCCCTCCTGCCCTGGAGAACAAGGTTGATTGTAATCTCTTGATTTCTCCACTTTTTTAAAATTTGCATTTCAAAGAAAAAGCCAGAGAGAAAGAACAGAGTCCACAGTAGCATCAGCTTAACTAAAACAAATTTTGAATATTCATTTTCTCTCTTCTCTCTACAGGAAGATTGGTACTGCTATCGCAGCTGTGTGGTGCGCGTGCTGAGGACAGAAGCTCTGTTGAGCTCCAGTTTCAAGTGAAAGAGCATCTGTTGCATTTTTATGCTTGTTAGTATAATTATAATTCAATATTTGCATTGCCATAACACCCAAGTAATCCCACCGAGATTCATTCCCCTACACAATGTACGAACATGTTGCCATGACCCAAAGGGTTGGATGGTTGCTGATCCCTCTGGCATAAAGCACATGTGATTTACAGGCTTAGTTAACAACAGCGTTTTTGCCGAGACTTGTACATTTGCCACTGATGCAAGGTCCAGAACGACTAAAGATGAAGCAAACAGAAACAAGAGCAGCAGCTTGAACACGTGTTATCCTGTTGTGCTCATGCACAGATGCTGCAATTTGGGCCCTGCAGTGACCAGCTGAAGCCAGCGTGGCTCCCTGCAAGCACTCCCAATCCGGGCCCCGGCCTGTGGCCGCTCACATGGACCCAAGCACCATCGTTTCAGCTGACGTGCCCCATCTGCCTTGGCACTCCCAGGTGTGCCAGCAAGCACTGCAGCTTTTATCTTTCACTCTTGCCCTTCCATCCTCACTTCCACCTTCTCTCTGTACAAGTTTCCTTTTCTTAAGGTTTGAGTTTATAGCATTTCTAAAGCGGCAAAACACCAAGTTCACAAACAGTAACTACTTCTATCATGGGAAAGTGCTTACTCTTAGGAAGTGGATGGTGGGGAAAGAGCACCTTATCTTTTGATGAGACATCCAGCTCAGAAAAACAAGGTTTGCTTGATGCTTCATCTGCAAATACCATATTTTTAAAATCAATATGCTGTTGTACCACAAGAGCTTTCCAAACTTCAGATGATTACAAAAGTTGTGCACATGGTGTGTATTTCCACATACATACACATCACTGCCTGTGTGTGTATATAAATATAATGTATTTGTGTTCATACTTGCATATATTCCATGCACACTCTTGAAGACTTGTACAAGATACCCAAAAGATGGAATTTAAGCTTTGAGAGCCTAAAATAAGCAGAGGAAGAAAAAGTCAAAAAGCCTCCATAGGGGAACACTGCTGGAGTTACCCAGCTGCTGTCAGACCTTCCAATGGGACAAAAGGGACACAGAAACTCTCACAGCTCAGTGAATCCTACTGGCTTTGGTAAAGCACAGAGAACCCAGAGACCCCTTGGTGCCCTTGGACCCAGGGACTTACAGGGTGCTAGAGCAAGCGCCGCAGCCCAGCAGGGCTGGCATGCGCACCCCGGCTCTGGAGCCCAATGCAGGACACCTGCATGGCACATGCTGCAGGGCCCATGCACTGGCCGCAGCCACCCTGCCGGGCAGCAACAAACCCAAGGGCTGTTAACCCACCATAGACTCGCTGCCATTATTTTTCAGCAAGAGTCATCATTATAGTTACTGGCTACAGCCTTGCAAACGCTCAGCCTGCAGGAGTGATGTTTCCTCAGGAGTTTGCCCCAGCATCTCCTTTGTTTCAATTAGGCTAATTAAGCACTATTTTGTAGCACCCTCCCATCAGCTGGGCCCTGTTGTGGCTAGATTACTTCATGCTGACTAGAAAGTTTGTGCTGCAAAGAAAATGAGCAGTCTCCTTGAAAGCCTTCATATTTATGCTGAATAGCAAAGTTAAAAAGAACCTCCCCCCCCACACACAAAAAAAACCCTTCCCTCCAAATTGCCTGTCAGGCAGCTAGGCAGCTGTCAGGCAGGTCAGGCTCAGCTGCAGTCACAGGACAAATCACCAGACCATTTCAGGGTCCACAAACTAACCTCGCCGTTAATGTTCATATTTGTCCTGCCATGTTCAGGAAGACCTTCCATGCTTCACTTAGTGATGAAATTGGAAAACTCGCCTGTATTAACTCGGACAGACCACATGGCAGTGGTGGTGGTGGTGGCTGGGCACCAGGCAGGGAGCCGGCTCTCCAGGAAGCGCTGGGCTGAGCCTGCGGCTCGCTCAGAGCACCCAGCCTCCTGCTCCCAGGGCCTGCTGCAAACGAGCCAGGACACCGTAGGGGGCTTCTTTATTTAGGTGTAGGGGGAGGTTTGCTGGAGGGAAAAAGGGGTGAATTGGATCCCAGAGCTGCCAGCTCTGGGGCAAGCACCCAGCTGTTGGACCACTGAAACTGCATTTTCTTTGCCTGCAAAATGCCAGGGGTGAGTCAGGAGCAGCCCTGGGACCAGCTCAGCTATTCCCGACCCCCTTCCCTCTGTCCCATTACCTAGCTAAAATGACCTACCTCATCGTCACTCCTGTGTTCAGTTTCCCCGTCTTCATCACATGGTGGGCTGCACGTGTCCTTTGGTGCGAGCCCACCTCCAGCCTTTCCTTGTGGCAGGCAATGGTGCCTGCAGACGTGAGGTGACACCAACCCATGAGCCCAGGTGCTCCTGTTTTGTCCAGGGGCTGAGAAGAGGCAGGGAGTCCACCTTTCTTCCTCATATTTGACTGCAGCCCTTCTAGTAAGTACTTCTCATCTCTGGCAATTTGAGTCTCTTAAAATCGCTTTTCTTAAAAAAAGGGGGTACTTTAACGCTCTTCTACTTGGCCGTGTTGAAGTAATGTTACTGGGCTTTTTAAAAAACAATGAAATGTGTCCGCTGTTGTTTTTGTGCAGTAGGAAAATACCCAGCGGTGGTGTCTTACATAGGCCTTGGCCACACACCAGGCAGGTCAGCGGAGGAGTTGCTGCTCCTTAGGATCCTGCCTCAGGGTCAGAGTTTTAATCCGAGCGGGGAAGGTCCTAATTTTGCCTTTGACCTCAAGCCAACTCAGTTCAATTAACCTTGGGTAGCTGAAAGCGTATGATAGGTCACTAGACAGCAAGACTCCCTTATTAACAAAATAAAATTGTCAATATGTTAAACAAAATGTTTGCGTCTGCTGTCCGCCTGCTCCATTTAACAGCACTCACCTTCCCCCTTTGGAGTACTGACCGGCCTCTGACGGGGAGGCCTAGAAAGAAACCTTTCTTGGCCAGCAGTTTGTTTAGTGTAAGGTCTTTCGTAGATCCTTACTTGAAAAATGAAATAAGGGTCCAGTGCTGTGGACAGAACAGCGGTCTGGTGAGGACGGTTGGCCTAATCTGTCTTGGAAATCTTTGCCTTTAAAAGCTGTTATTAAAAAGTGGGGATTCTTTAAGCAGTCTGGCAGTTAGTTGGTTAGGAAAAAACCCACAGTATCTTAAATCATTCTATTTTGGAAAGGAGAGTATTTAGAAGATATAAGTAAATATATTTCAGAATCGCTGTAAAGAGAAACTCATTGCATGGTCATTTTAATAAGATGTTTCCTGTCGTGCTGTCAGCTGCAGAAATAAAGAGAGGCTGAAAAGGGTGTTAGAGGCCTGCCAGCCTGTTCCTGCCAGCCATTGAATTTAACTTGATCTTGTTGTTTATTTACACCTGAAGAAAATCCAATTCTATAATTTTCTCCTTTCCTCCAAGATGAATAAACTGCAATTTTCCCAAAGGGATGACAATCAATTGTCAATCACAATGACAGTTGCCAGCCCTTATAGTCCTTAAACAAGTTAATTCTCTTAAGATCTAATGATTCTCTGTTGTGAAAACGCACCGCCACTACTTAGATCCTATGCATTTGACAGAAAATACAGGCTTTCAAAGTGGTCATGAATGTTGTTCCAAAGCAGCAAGTAGGAGTACCAGTTTCATCTGAACAAAGGTTCTTGTTAAAAACAAACTTAATAAAAAACACAGTGTTGCTTTTGTTCATTTGACAAGCAAACAGCATTTCTGACTGCCTTCAGTCAGTCTTTGGGTAGTGAGTGTTCCTCCTTTATATTATGGGGTTTTTTTGTGCCGTATCTGTGGAGACAGCTGATCCTTCCACATCTTCCTCTCATATTAGCTGCTGCCCTCCAGAGGTTCGCAGTAAGGATGTTGCAGCCTGAAACGGCTTGCTGGCTGGTGTAACTGGTTGCTCCAGAGGATGTTTCTCTCCAGCTCCCTGCTGCCATACACCAGATGCAGGTGCAGGAGAGGACAGCTCAGGGCGAGGTGCAGCCCAAGGCATCCCCTGCACTGCAGGACAGCCCCGCCATCCCACCCTGTGCTGGGAGCAGAAGAAGGTTTGTCCATCTTCCCATGACCACTCCAGCGGCCACAGAACCTGACAAACACCAGAAAGAACTGTGCTTTTGCTGTTGACCAGCTGCATTTGATTCGCACACTTGGCTCCCTGTTGGACTCCGTGCCTTGAGGCCTCTGTAGCATTGCTTTAGCCAATATACTGCTCTTGAAAAATGAGTGGTAGAGGTGGAATATGAAGCTGCCCTGAACTTCTTAACGGGCAGAGAAAGCGAAGAAGAATACTTTGTTATGTTCACAATACAGAATTAGGGAACACCTAACAATGTTATCAGACTTCAGGTTTAAAATGAATAGAAGGAGGTGTCTGTCCATATAACTTACAGTTCCATTTTGAAGTTCTCTTTCCCAGGATATTGTGGAGACCAAAAGCACTGGTGGGCTTAGAAAATAGAGTGGAGACATTTCTGGTGGATACAAGTCTGCTCATTGGTGATTTTAAATACAGGGGTGTAGAAGTAGTGTCAGGTGCAAACACAGAAATCCCCCTTTTCTAGAAGTTATCTTGCCTATGCAGTATGCGTCCTGGTGCTCTCTCGTAACTGGGGAACTCCACAAATTTTCCACATACTAATGTTTTCCTTTGGTCTGTTCTCCTTGAGAAATGTTATGTCTGCATTTTCTTTCTATATTTTCTCTCTTTTTATCAAGGACAGGGAGGGAGCCAGACAACTCGGTAAATCACCAACAAGTGCTTCATCAGTCCTTGAACTCTGCTGCAGCTAATTATCTCACTCCAGTCCAGAGTTCTTATCTGAGTCGGCGCATTTCTTTGCCAAAATGGGAAAAGGATATGGTGCTATTCCTCTGCATTTTGCCAATATCCACCAGTTCTGTATATCTCACTATATTCACAGTCAATCTTAATAGAGGTGGTGGTGGAGAAGGTAATTCTGTCATTTAGAAATGCCACCATAGGTAAAAGTAATTGCACAGAGCTGACAAATAGGAGCAGCGATGGGAACTGGGGGGCCCATGGACAGGCAGATGCAGGGCCGCGGCGGGGCTGGAGCCAGCTCAGCTGCGGCATCGCGGGGCAGCGACTGATGGCCCTGGGCTGGGCTGAGATGGGGCTGGGGCTGGGGAAGGCTTGGGGGGTCAAGCACATGGGCCCAACCACCCAAAACATTGGCAGGCCAGCAACCCCTCTTGGCCTGTAGCGATCTGACTGTCTTCCTTGCTAGTCACTCGCATGCTGCTTTGAATAATTTTACATGAGACGTCTCCACTTCTGTGCAGTAGAGCTTGCTCAGATCTTTGAAATAAGTCTCCCTGGAGCTTCGTTCACAAGCAAGGCCCTGGGAAGAAAAATGTTCTAAGAGAATATTGGACTAAAGACGAACGGATTCACTGCATTCTATATCATTTCCTCTATAATGACATTTTGTCAAGAAATCATTAATGTGCCACACACTTAGACCACACATGTTAAATCATATACTGAGGTGATTTTAAGTGAAGTGGGAGGAAGTAGCATGGGACAGTGAAGGGAAGAAAAAAAGCAGTTTTATGAAAAGCAAGCCACTTTATTTTTAACAGCTCTGAAACTTTATTAGAAACTATTCAACTGAGTTTAAGTAAAAAAATCCATATAAAAGCTATACAACAAATATTATCCATTTAATAATTACAGAAAAGTGCATATTAAGTATTCCATAATAAAACTGCTTTGGATGCCATACAAAGCATGGCACAAAGGTACTTGGGAAAACCACACTGTAGGGCTTTACCACTTGCAAGAAAGGATCCCAGGAGGAATGCTCAAAAGAAATCTCTTAAAATAATCTGAATATTTTTTTCCAGCACATCTTCAATAATCTTAGCACTCAAACATTGCCAAGCCCTTCAAAGAAAATATAGCTACAGATAAATTTTTAATTAGCTTTCTAAAAAAACCCCTTCTCTATTACAGCACAGAAAGTGCTTTAACTTACAAAGGAGCTTTGTAGAAAAATTGTATTTCTTTTTATGGTCTTCATCTTATTCAGTTAGTCACATGGTACTGAATTCATTCTCCCTATTGTACAGCTCTGTAACCTATTAAACCATCTTCTTCTGGTACATACACATTACACTCATACCTATTTTGTACACTACTGGGTTTAACTAAAGAATACAAGAATTGTTTTACATTCATCAGTGAACCACTTCACATCTAAGTTTGAGGTCATGAAAGGTTAACAGCATCTGCATACAGCAGGAATCAAGAGTCAGTGCGTAACTTCTCACATTGCTTCCCGCAGTGTTAACTACAACCCCAAGGGGAGCTGGCAGTCTCGGGCTGCGGGCTTGCAGCCGTGCACCCGGATGCAGCATCTCTGTGGCGGCGTTGCCTTGTCTGCAGCAGCAATTGCTCTTTAGCCGAGCTACAGGAAAGCAGTGTGCACCCTTTCAGCTTGCTGTGAGGCCAAACATGTTTTGCAAAGTAGAAGTCCTGCTCTGAATGAGTTGGGTCATGTTTTACTTCTCCATGGGGAAGGCTAACTGCACACAAGCAGCCACCTGCAGCAAAGAGCTCATTACTCTCCTGCCCTTCCACCTCAGCCAACCATGTGCCTACAGCCTGCATCAGCCCTGGGGCAGGCAGCGGCCTGGAGAGAAGGAGAAAGAAAGTGGCATTATTATTATTATTATTATTGTTATTATTATTATTATTATCATCATCATCATCATCATAGAGGGTCAAGGTAATTTGCACTATGGGGAAGCATGCTCTGCCCTTGAAGAACTTCAGATGTCAGGCTGGCAGACCTAGCGTGAGCTGTTTGGCACAGAAACATAGACACTGGGGCATCTAAGGCAGCCTTAGCAGACAAATCCCACCTTACAGACAGCTGTTAAGTACCAGTGAAACATCTGTACTGTAAGTTATGCTTAAGGTCTTCCCTCCTTTAGAAACATTGCATGGTACAGTGAGTGGAGTCTTCTAAAAATAAGGTCTTTCTGGGAAAAAATAAATGCTCCAGCCAAGGAAAGTGGAGAAGACAAACAGGGCTGACGGGGAGATGGAGTGACTCACCCCAGCTAGGAGCTCAGAGTCACCAGCTAGCATATGCAGTTGATGCCAGTGTCACCATGTTTCAGGAATACTGTCTTCTAAAAGAAAGGAAAATGCTGAAGGTTCAGTAACGGAAAAGTCCTTTGAATGTTTTATAGTTATGTATTTGTAACTAAATTAGTAAGTAGATGTGGCAGATTCCATAATTACATATCAGAGATTCATGGCACAACCAGACAGCTAAAGACATAGGCTTTTCCATGGGACAGATAGTCAGGCAGTCAGACAATCCAATACAGAATGAAAATGCTCAATGGGAAGCAAGAGAGAAGCACCAGGGAGAAAGGAAATGGAAAACTAGTTACCACAAAACAAAGAACTTCAAAAGACACCTTGAAAAGCAAACTGCAAGGAATCACAAAAGAAAAAAGTGTGGAATATGTGGGAACCTGAATATATCTAGCATTTGAGAAACATCAGAAGAAAATTAATGATTCTGCAAATGTTTGCAGCCATGTGCAGTGAGGGTCATGCAGCAAATGCCCTAATGCTGTATAGCAGGAGTCAGTACAGGCAGCAGGACAGACTTCTGTGTGAGACTGTCTGCAAGGGCTGAGACGCCCAGATTAACTCTTTCATGAGAAGTGAATTGCATCCAGATGAAGCCAGCATTATGGTATGTAGAAGAAAGACCTATAAAACTGAGAATGGATATGGAGGAACCAGTTCCTACGATGGGTATGATGTGATTTTGAATTGTGGGGGGTGGGGGGGGAGGGGTGGGAATCAACAATCAAAATAGAACTAAGTTTATTATGCCTGGAAACAACGAGCCAATATCAGATTAATTGTGAAGTGTGCTTAATGTGTCTGGACTTGAATTGGAGAATGCGCAGGATAAAGGAACCCAAAAATATATATACAAAATTAATTCTCAGATATCTTTATTGGGACTGATAGACTGGGCATGGAAAATTGAATTTTTAGCACTCCACTGCCAAATAATTCATGCCACCAAGAACATCCTTTGTCATGAAACTGAAGCCTAAACCTACTAATAATGGAAATAAAAAAGAGAAGTTTACCAACAGAGTGAATTTATGAGCAATAGCAGGAAAAAAATGGATAGGTCAGTCAGGTAATATCTAGGACTTGAAGTGTTCAATAAATACAATTACCTACATCTAGCAGGACATTTTTAGTGATATGACTGAAGCTCAATATTTTTAAACATCTTCTGTTGGTTCTGGCAATTTCCCTAGATAGGAAGAGTTCAATATGCACTTCCAATATGCCATATGGGAGCAAATACTGTTGCAGACTACCCTGTGGCTTAAAATCTGTTCCTGATACTTTTTTCCACAAGAAAGCATCACAAATACCTGAAGGAATACAGGGCGTAGTTTCTCTTGACAGTGTCCTTAAAAGGCAAGAACAAAAAAATGAAAGGCTGCAGAAAGCGTCTGACAGGGCTCAAGGAGCAGAACTGAAATTTGGGAGGTAATTTGACGATCATAAAATAAGGTTACTGAAAGAAAAACTGTCTGAAAATAACACAGAAGCAGCGCAGAGGCATGTAGGCACAGTGAACTCTGGAGGGATGTCAGCCTGTGCTCCTCTCCATGGCCATGTACCGAGAAAAGGGGCTGAAATGTCCTCCTGGGAATAGACTTCTCCAGTTTAAAAGGCTTAAAGGAAGCTTTCTTCCTTGCCTACTTTTACACCAACAGGCAGATCAAGTTTCCTACAAACACATGAAAATGCAACATAAGGCACAGTATGTTTGCAAGAATATGATGCATTTTGGAGGTTAGTGAGACATGCCCCCAGAATACTTACTGAAATGGAGTGTTATTGCACACAGGCACAGAGGAATAGTCAATGGAGACCAGTCTGGCAAGAACTGGCAATGAAAATATTATTTACATAGAGATGAATTACAGCTCTAGAAAACTGGCCTTTTTTCATCTGTTATTGTGTGGTCTAGCAACACTGTATAAGCTGCAGCACTAGCTACTTACAGCAGACATGCTCCTGAGAGCATCTGAACAATCTGTTCTTGAGAAGGGTACACAGAATGACATAAGGCAATAACTTTGATGCAGAAGAATTAACTGATCTCAGAAACAATGTAGAATGTACTTACAGGAGTGATAATGAAAGATGAGATAGTTGTTGCAGAAAGTCATTAAGGCTTCCTCTCTTGGGTGTCTGTGGAATTATACACCAAGCCTACATTGCCAATTCAAATTACCATGGTTTTCTGTAATTGCTGGCTTGATATTTAAGGGTGAGAAAAGTGCTGCCAGCAGCACTGCAGCCTGACTTGCTTCTAAGGACACAGGAAGGTCGCAGTGGTAGGCAGAAATACAAAAGAAAAACATGTGATCTACTGTACTGGCCAGTACTCAGTTTCCACTGTCAAATCTGGTGAAATTTCAGTACAGGAAAAAATGCAAGACAGGCTAGGACCATTGTCTAACAGAGGTATCTGTGTCCTCTTTCTTTGAGACATGAGGATATGGAAGAACCCATCTTCTCCAAAATCTTCAATGTATGAGTTTTGCAACACGACAGTAACATTAGATCATTTTCTGTTGGTATTATGGAAAAAAATGTGAAGAATAGGTATGGTTCTTTCAAGAGTAGCCAAAGTTTAGGAGGCAGAACTGGTCTGAGCTACTTAGGCCAGAAGATGAAGATTTTGAGAGAGAGAAAGCAGTCTGACCACACGGTTTCTTCAAATGGACCCTTGCTAAGTTCTTTTTCTCTTATGGGTTGTGTTTAAAGTGTCCTCCTCAAACCTTGCCCCCAAAGTCTTACAAAAGAAGCTGAACATAAACTCATATCTCCTGAGTTCCAGACTGGGGCTTCAGCAAGACAACCTCTTCACCTCCTAAACAACAGTAATAGAAAGCCTTCACCCAAAGGAGTTTATGTGAAAAATGGTAATTCTGCCACTTTCCTCTTTCTTTTTGGTCCTTCAAACAAAAATACTTAGGAATTAATATTCCTGTCCATATTTAAAAGCCCTTTACTACCCTTAGGCCTAATCCTGGTTCTCTTTAAATCAAAGTGAAACTAACTGGAAAACTGAGATAATGAAATCTCAAAGCATCTCCTTGAGCCAGTCTTAATCCCTGGAGGATGTAACTAATACAAAAAGACTAAAGACTACAACTTTGCTGTTTATGAGAACCAATCTGTACTGCATACTTCTCTACTCAACTTTGAAGTTTGCCCCCTCTCAGCCCTGCAATCAGTCAATGCCACTGCCCAAATCTGTATATAACAATGGCAAAAAACAGTAACAGTGAAGCACCTGAACTCTTTTCAAGCACATGCATATGCTGCCATTAATGTGCCTGCCTTGCAGACAGTTCTGGATGAGGAGGAGTGTGCAGGGGATCACACTCTTGATTATGTTACTTCGTGAATGTCCTGGGGAAGAAACTGGGAACACATAGAAGAGTTTGCACAGCACATGATGGAGTAGAATCAGAAAAGGGTCCCTTCCTTACTCAAAACAATAATAAACTGCTTTTATTCCATGCAGCTCTCCGTGCCTGCCACAGTTTCATCCACTACCTGCCCATTTATTAATATACACATCCCTTCCACCACCACAAATGTTAGCAAACCTTCCAGGTAACCCAAGTCTCTTACACAACAGTAGAAGTTGTTTTAATAAGAACAGTATACATTGGTGACATCTAGTGGGCACAAGAATCTAAACAAAAAAATCAAGCCAGGTTCTGAAAAATTCAGTATGTGAAAATAACTTGTCCTACACTATACCTACAAAATTTTGCCTTCAATCTCTTGAGCTTAATTTCTGTCTTAGCATGAGATCAGTATCATAAATTTGAACCCAACTCTTAATATCTTATAGTATTAGGCTCCTCCAGATGTCAGGCGATGTTCCAGAGTTAGCCATTGATTCCTTGCCTCCTCCCCTTTTTCACACCATGTGTTGCTGACAAGACCTCCTGATGATCTTTCAAAATTAGAGGCAATCTATTATATCCCAAATGATTTTTAAAATAACAGGTTCTTTGGGAAGAAGAATAGAGTCTGTGGCATTGTCTAAGAGCCTTGATTTGTTTGCCATGAAATTGTGCTGTTGACATGTACTTCTGCTAATAGAAACAGATTCAAGTGGGCCTAGCCCCTTCAAATGAAGAGAAAAATCATAAGCACTTAAGCTCATCATTTGGATGGGTACTTGTCCCAAGAGATGGGTTTTTGCAAGTATTCTGACTTCTACATCTTAGAAATGTAGCTGCACAGCTTATTTGCTATGCTGGACCATTTTTTTTGCAGATGATGAATTAAAGTACCTGTAGAATACCCAACCTGGTGGCAAGGACCCCGGGCATTTTCTCTTTCATAAGTGCTGCCCCCCACAGCTCTGGCTGCTGTCTTCCAGCCTCTCCCCCACCACTTGCCTTTAGGGAGGATGAGGCTCTCCAATCAAACTGGCAAACTGAAAGGAAACAGCCAGACGCTGGAAGCAAAATTCGCTCACTTAAAGCTTGGACAAGAGAGGCGGAAAGTGGGCAGAGTAAATGGTTTATATCACTTTGAGTTTTGGAGCCTACTTTTATCCTATCAGCAGAACAGAAGATGCTTTTTCTCAGGACTCAAGTCCCAGCTTCTTTTTATATTAATGCAGCACTATGAGGACTGCCAGGATTCAAACCTTAATTATAAGTCTAGTATTCCCAGAGCTCAAGCACAGGATTCAAGCTTTAAGGAAACTAGAGGCCTTTATGTAGAGACAGAAGGTGCTTACAGGCACTTCTTGGAGCTGCTAGGTTTCGTGTATAGCAATTTTATGCATCTTTTACTTAGTCCTTTTTATTCTAAGGAAATATCTTTAATTCACTGTGCTGAAGTGCAAAGCAAAAAGCTTTGAAGTATTTTGAAACAAGAATTTCCACATTAATTCATACCCAGAAGCATCTATGCAACATGCATTTAGGGACCAGTATCTGAGACTTTAGTGAACCTCTTCCCAAGAGAATTATTTGTACAGAGGCACTTCGAAAAAGTTTTAAAAGAAAATAAAAGCATTAAGACAGAAAAACAGGGCCTTTCTTCCTATCCAGAGCCTCAGCCCCACTACTCAAAACAATACTAGTGGTATTATACATTCACCTGCTGCCCTACTACAGTTTACCTTGGTCATGGCCCAGGGACTGAAATTGGACCCTGTACCCAGCCGAATGTGTGACTCCTATCTCCTTCCACTTCAGAGTTGGGTCCTTGGGCCCCTGCAGCAGCACCACCCTCACAAGCCATGCCTTGGTATTCAGCAAGCAGATGACTTTTCAGCTTGTGGTCTGCATAGCTCAGGCTTGCAATGGGATCTTCACCCCCGCCATGTGGGAACAGTACTCAGTGAACCTGCATTTCTTGCCCACCCAATTTGTTAGCAATACACCCCCACTCTGTACAGTCCCATGAAAGAGAGCCTAAACTAATGTTGTAGAATTTCTTTTTTATGGTTATCCTACAACTTGCCCTCAAACCACAAATGCACTGGTTCAGCCAGCTGTGATTACAGTGAAGGAAGCATTAAGGAAGCTCAGATATAATTACCCCCAGGTAATCATATGATGCCATACTGCAGGAATAGGAAGATATTTTTGTGAGCTTTGAACAGCAAATCAAAATACATTTCTGAGGCCGAAGCTTCTATTATGTTTGTAACACAATCCTAGCTTGTCTAATTATTCCATTTGCTTACACGTGTATATAATCCTGCTGCACTGGTGCATGCACATCATTATGCACATGCATGCAGGTTAATGATGCTGGGTAAAGGAGTTCAGTTTTCTTTCTCTTTAACTGCTTCTGGTTTTGCTACATCATTGTACATAATTCTTAATGTTCAACTTTTCTCTCAGGATCCTTACCTTACAGTTAAATGCGCAAATATTTAATTAACTGGAGCATAAGGTTCAGTGTTCTACCCTGAAGCTAACTGTCTTCTACTAATGTTGCTCCTGCTTTCCTCATTACTGCTTCACCTGCAAGATGATCCTTACATTTCCAAGTGTAGGGACAACTATTTTCCTCAGCTGATGCCGCTGTTCCTAATTCCATCACCGTAAGCAGCAGATGGTTTCGGCAGCACGTACATTCCCACTATTACTGAAGGAATAAGGAGTCTTTAACTGTGTTTGCTAAGTGAATGGGTTGAAGTTCAATCTTTCCCATAATCAGTAGGAACTAAAAGTTGTCAAATATTTATATTTAAATAGAAAACAGCTCCCAAAAGGTGTCAAATATTTACATTTAAAAAGAAAACAGCTCCGCTCTCCAGCTATACCCACTATTGGTATAGGTAGGGGGAAGAGAAGGCAGGATTTGCTTCTGCTTGCTGCCTTGGGAACCAAAAGATGACAGTGTTTTAAATAGCCACTGTGAGTGAAAAAAAAGATGCAAAAGGGAAAGAATTTATTTTGGTATTTCAGTTCTCAATTAAGGGAAGCAGATGCACACACTAATTTTGCCAGAGTAGAGCATATGCAGTTCTTACATGCATCTTTAAGTTGCTCAAAAGTCTTACTACTTTCAAACAGTTTTATTTAAAAGGACACAGTTAATCAGCAGAATAAGAATGAGATTATATGTTCTGAGAGTTTGATTTTGGTCCCTGTCATTACAGAAATGCTAGTGATACTGGGCAAGTTACACCTTTCAGTCTTTCCCACCCACAGAGTTTGCAGACACTCTTAGGTCTGTACTCTTTTTCTCATTGGCACTTTGCAGTCAATTTGATTTATTTGTTATGAAAGTTTCTTGCCACATCTTTACGGAAAAGGGAGAAAGATAGAGAGCATGCACACGTGTGAGAAAGAGTGCAAGAGTATGCGTCTGCGTGCATGCCCTTCCCACTTGTTCCCTATCAAAAGGCAGGCATCTTCCATTCAGCTTTGTCCCCAGGCCTATAAGAACAGAACTGTTTCCTTTCCTAGGAAAGGGCAGCACATCTGGAATACTACAGAACAGAACTAAAGAACTGCCATCAGCATTTGTGTGTCCTTTAGTGCTGATATGATGCTGGAGGGTTTTTTTGCCCCCAGCAGCATTTATACAATCCAGCAACTGCAGTTGTCATAACTTGAACAGTCACCAAAGTTCACTAAGGAGACTAGATTAGTCTCAATTTCTTATTTTTTATCCAATTCACCAGGTGATAATTTGAATTACATCTGAATGTTGATTAGATTAGGTCTCAAGAAAACTAGTATCCAGTGCTTGTCAGCTAAAAGGAACATAGCTAGCATACCAAAGAGTGGACAAGTGAAGCATCATTAAATCCAGAAAATCTTAGGCTTCCATAACACATTCCAGAAGGCATATATTACATGGTTTAAAAGCCTCAGAAAAAGTACGATGCTAAGAGCATAGAGGAACAACAGCAATTACTGCTGAAATGCAGTCAGCAGTACCTTGCAATAATGCCTCAACTCTCAATGATGTACAACAGCTCAAGGTAAGAAGAGTAGAATCTGATTTTGTGACTGGTAGGGAATTAAGTGTTGGAATCTGTCCAGGATTTGAGTGTTACATGTTGACCCTTAAGAAAAAAAATGCTAAGAAGTTGGTTTTTAGCATCTTATCCAAAAATATTGCTTTGAAGCAGAAGATTCCTCTTAGGAATTATTGTTTCAGGTGAAGAAACTCAGAGCTTTTGACATCTGTCCCTTTCAAATTTTTTTGTGATGAACTTCACTTCAAAATAGCCCAAGAATAGAAAAATCACCTGCAATGTGGGAAATCCAGGGTGAAAGGTGAAATGTGAAATGGATACAGCAGGGCTTCACTTTAGGACTCCTCTATTTTAATAAGCAGATTTTAGTTTCTCAGTGATGGTTTGATCTCTGGACTCCCAGATTTTCTGAGGAAAACATCACTAAAAACAGCCTTTCACTAAATGTTTTGGCTTTGGCAGTTTTGCCTCTTTTTTTTTTTTTTTTTTTGACAAAAAAAAAAAGCCATTGAAAAGTCTCAATCAGCTCTGCATCTAAAACTAACCAGGAGCGATATATCATTGAAGCAAAAGGGACAGGCTGTTAGTTGCTTTCTCTAGGTCCCTGGCTGCTTACGGGTGTCCCACCATTTGCGTGCAAACATGACAAGGAGGTGACAGCCACAGCAACACTGAAGGCTGCATGCTCAAAAAGCGAACACAACAAAAGGAGACTATTAATCTTGAAGAATACACCTGCTGCGCTCTAGGTGGTTAACTTTAAAGGCAAACAACCGCATCTTTGGCTTGTTTAAAGAACTGACTCTTGGCATCATGCTGTGCTGCCATGCAGTCCCTCTCCAGTTGTTTTATCAATGACTTTTCTTTGGGATTTAAAGCTGGAGGCTTTAAACCACACATTCTTTCAAACTTATTGACTTCTAATATCTCATATTCATACCTTTAAAGAATGAAGATACTGTAGTGATGAATGTTGGTAGTGATGAACAGTTTCTTCCACTAGCTGTACACTATGCTACTACTGGGAGAGGAGATTTACAGCATAGCTTTAGGCATTCAATTTTTGCAGTTCAGTTATGAGCCAGGGCTTTCTATACCATCAACAGAGCCTCCAGAGATCCATTCAGAGCTCTTACTTATTCCATTCACGCTAGGTAGATATTTCAATATAGAGTCTAGATGATGGAGTAACCCTTCTCCTCCCTCAACCTTATGTTTCACATTAATTAAATCCCGTCTCCAAGGTAAAGATAGAGAAGTTGAGCAGTTCCAAGAGAGAAATGCTACTGTGAAGAAGAGTATGATAAATTTATTCTCACATTTAGGCCAGTAAACTATAACATCATTCTTATTTAGGGAAGTTTTTCTTATCTGCTGTCCTCTCATAAATGTGGAGAAATCAGATAAAGCAGCTTTACAAGAGTAGCATATTAAGTAGCAGCTGTTGAAATATAGAGTCCTTTTATTCAGATGAAGGTAATAGTATCCTGATGAGTTTGGGGTGGGAAAGAATAAATTAACAGGATGTGTTGTATGAAACAGGAAATCAGAACTAAATTTTAATAGCTTTGGCCAATCATTAGAATCAGGAAAAAAAAAAAACAACCCCCCCACACAACCCTTTGTGATTGTTTTCCTAATGTGGCAGTTACTGGTTAAACCGTTGCTGTCAGTTGTTACTGGAAGTATTCCTTACCAAAGTTAAACTTTAACTTGCTAGGAACTTCGGTTCTGAAAGCAAGGAATGTTCAGCTTCTGTGCTGAGGTCCCAGGCCAAGAATTGGAGTTGCTCTTTCTATGCATAAAGCTATGACATTAACTCTGTTGTTGCTGTTGTTTACCACTGAAACATGGTGACTTTGGTCACAGTTCTCTAAGTGTTTTACAGAAATGGATGAACTAATTGTGCTTATCTTACAGACCAGAGCTACAGTGTAAGCTACAAAGAAGTTAAGTAACTTACCCAAGATCAAATGCCAAGCCTGACCTCGAGCCGAGGTCTTCTGATCTCCAGTTTGTACTGCAGGTAGTTACAACTTTCCTTCTGAACTCGTTTCACTGAACAATGCAGAAAAGTAAAATAAAGCCATTTTAGAAGCTGCTGTTCATGGTTAAGTTTTCACCACACACTATTAAGCATGGCACTAAGTGAAAAGATAGCATTCATTTTAATCAACTGTAGGTAAAAGTTTTCAGAAGCTGAAGTCCAATTGACCTTTTACAAAATCTGTAGACCTCCTAAAGCACTTAAAAAAATTTTATCATCCCCAAATGTGAACTAAATTGGCTGCATTGATCTAATGCAATTTCATACACTCATTTTTGAAGTCGCCCTTGAAACAGTGCTGTTAATTATTGTTGAAAGTGGCATGGGAGAGGTCACTGAACTGATAACAGTTAGATATAGTGTTTTTAACTCTGATATCAGAGACCTCAAGGGACAAACCTAGCTAGACAAGCTATTAGACAAAGACTTCATCTGATACACTGGTTTCTTAATCAAGTGAGGAGGATTTTGAATAAGGATTTGAGAGGGCAGTTGACAAAAGGACATAGGAAAATAATAATACGGCAACCTGGACAAGGAGCTAAAAATGAGTAAGGGACACATTTATTCATAAATATGGTCACAGTAAAGGCAGGGAAAGAGAAGTGGGTGAAACTAGTCTTAGATAGTTATATAACAACACAATAAGGATGAAGAAGAGCTGAAAGTTTTAATAGAATGAACCGGATTATCACTCAATTAGCATAATTTATGAGATAAATATCATGATCACAGTACAAATCACAGAAGGCAAATCTGATCTGAGAATGGGAAACATGGAGATGTTGCTTTACTTATTAAAGTTACATATGCTTGCTCTGTAGTCCAAAATATAGGAAGAACTACAGATGCTGAAAATCTTTGAAATAATTTCAAAAGGGGACACCCCTCAACTTTCTTCCTCCAAAGAAAAAAAAGAAAAAAAGAAAAAAAGAAAAAAAAAAGAAAAAAGAAAAGAGAAAAAAGAGAAAAAAGAGAAAAAAGAGAAAAAAGAGAAAAAAGAGAAAAAAGAGAAAAAAGAGAAAAAAGAGAAAAAAGAGAAAAAAGAGAAAAAAGAGAAAAAAGAGAAAAAAGAGAAAAAGAGAAAAAAGAGAAAAAAGAGAAAAAAGAGAAAAAAGAGAAAAAAGAGAAAAAAGAGAAAAAGAGAAAAAAGAGAAAAAGAGAAAAAAGAGAAAAAAGAGAAAAAAGAGAAAAAAGAGAAAAAAGAGAAAAAGAGAAAAAGAGAAAAAGAGAAAAAGAGAAAAAGAGAAAAAGAGAAAAAGAGAAAAAGAGAAAAAGAGAAAAAGAGAAAAAGAGAAAAAGAGAAAAAGAGAAAAAGAGAAAAAGAGAAAAAGAGAAAAAGAGAAAAAGAGAAAAAGAGAAAAAGAGAAAAAGAGAAAAAGAGAAAAAGAGAAAAAGAGAAAAAGGAGAAAAAGGAGAAAAAGGAGAAAAAGGAGAAAAAGGAGAAAAAGGAGAAAAAGGAGAAAAAAGAGAAAAAAGAGAAAAAAGAGAAAAAAGAGAAAAAAGAGAAAAAAGAGAAAAAAGAGAAAAAAGAGAAAAAAGAGAAAAAAGAGAAAAAAGAGAAAAAAGAGAAAAGAGAAAAGAGAAGAGACTTCACTACCTGAAGGACCTGGGAACTGGCTGAAAAGCCTAACGGGAAAAGCTTTTATATCAATGGCATGGATTCAAACTACTTCAGTGCAGAGAGAGAAATGAAACTGTGTAAGACCACCAACTCAAGTAAATTGTGAATTCTTTATTAACCTCAAATACAAGACAAAAGCCTACAGAAAAGCAAGTTGTGGAGACAAAATGAGGTGAAACTGGCAGAAAATAGCAAAATAATTTGTTTTATAAATACAGTAGTAGGAAAAAAAAAAAGAAAGTGGTGATACAATTCTGAGCAGACAGGAAAAGTTATCAGCTCATTAGCTGATACCAAGAAATCTTAAGTACTTATTATCTGATTTACATCAAATTTTTTCTAAAAGGGCCAGATGTTAAGCAGTTGCCAGCATAATTAATACCAGCAAGTAAAGGTGAGATTTCAGCTTAAGTAGGCAAAAAGTAGGCTAGAAAAAGCTCAAAAAATGAAAAAATCCTGATCAGGTGAGCTTGATGAACTTTGTTCTGAAACTGATCTGATCAGAGCTGTC
Source organism: Apteryx mantelli (assembly GCF_036417845.1). Classification (NCBI taxonomy): domain Eukaryota; kingdom Metazoa; phylum Chordata; class Aves; order Apterygiformes; family Apterygidae; genus Apteryx; species Apteryx mantelli. The sequence continues at coordinate 58,023,476 of NC_089980.1, read as the reverse complement.
ATTTCTAAGAACTACTGAAAAAACAGAAGACTGAAAAGAGCATATAGTTTTGTTTTTTTGGGGGAGGGTGGGGGGCAGGAAGGTGTTAGTACATTACAAACTAGCCACTTCACCATTAACTTTTCCCCAAATATTTGAAATGTTTGAATCAGAATACCTTTTGAAAACACCTCAAAGATGACAGTTAACAGCTAGGATGAGTTTGACATGATTTCCTGTTGACAAATTAACCTAATTTCTTTCTGTGACAGGGTAACAAGCCTTCTGGCAATGGGAGAAGTAGCAGATGTGCCATCACAAGGCTTTTGACACTGTCACAGATGATGCAGGTGTCAACTGGAGCTTTTTGGATACTGCCTTGCCCTCCCAAAGAAGTGTGAATACAGTAGAGAACCCAGAGAGGCATCAAATTTCTAGGAAGTTATTCAGGAGGAAAGATCGAATTTGATTGATTTGTCTAACAAATGCAAAACTGAGGTGGAATATGATAAACTTAGAGACAGCTGACAATAAGCAGAGAAATAATCTGCTCCTTTGTTGTAGTAAGGAAGTACTTTTCCTGTGGATGAGCCACACTCTTGGAGATCAGCCAAGCTGGTGCTGTGGAAAATCCAGTTTACAGCACATAGTGGAAAAATTCCCACTTAGAATTATTTGGCAATGAACAATTATAAAATTCTACAGGATCAACTTTTTATTCATTAGCAGACAGGTATCACAAGCCAAGCAACATATTTGTTCCTGAACTGACTGGGGTGAGGAAATGACACTGGTTACTCTGGAGATTTCCTCAGAGCGAGACCCCTTGGAAACCGGATAGTCATGTATGCTAAAGTCATATCTCCCTCTAGCTTTCCTCAGGACAAACAATTACCTTAAACCTTTTAGGCTGCTTTCTGACTCCAGTCACACAAGAACATCTAATAATGCAAAATGATACTTCAGCACACCACGCCAGCCACTGAATTGCTGTTACGGTAGTTGGTGAATAGCAGTAGACCACAAGAGTGTCTCCGTTTCTTACTCGTCTGTAAACATGAGACCTGCTGCAAAGTCAGCTGCTTTTACAACAGGGAGTCACTGTTAAAAAGGGAAAAGGAGCAATCTTGTTGGTGCCTCCTACTATGGAAGTAGAGCTGTTTGATGGAAAAATACCAAAGGGATGAACCCATCCTAAAATGTGCTGAACCAAGTGCCTGGGCACAGTTCCAGAAACAGGGAGAACTAGGCTTCAGAGAAACCGGTGGAGAAAAAAGACCTTGGAAGCGCAGAGGTATTTGTGAAGTCGAGAGGTAACAAGGAGCCTATTCTGCTTTTGCCCACACCTGCTGCAGCAGGCAGCCAGGCAAGACCTTGGTCTGCTGTCCCACTTTGGGGCTACTGCACTGGGGCATGTGCACCCTCTGAACACCTGAAGAAATCTGCAGGACAACATACTGGGGTTGGTCCACAAGATGAAGTAAAGGTTCAATCAGATTATTGTAAATGGAAAAGGGTGATAAATGACTGGTTTCTAAACTATGCAACAATTGGTCTCGTGTACACCTGTTGTCATCTATTACAACATGAAGAACTGATGATACCTTCCAGTTTTAATCCTTGGAGTTCCCTGCTAGTGAGGGAAGCTAATGGTTTGCATTATAAGATTTAGATATTGATAGATTTCCCACACACACCATCTGTATGTCATTAATCTCATTACTTCTTATTCTCAGTTCTGTTTCTGAACTGCTATTTCTAGTGTACTTTAAATTGTTTTACAGTGAAGACTTCTGTGGATTACATGAGATTTTGGGTTTTTCTGTTAATAGTAAGATAAACTTTGATCTGACTATATAGAAAAGTATGGAGACAAAACTAACACACAATCACTTTCCTATTTAGGTTTCTTTTCAACTGTAACCCAATCTCATGCTAGCCTGACTTCCTCTCCTTTCAATTCTTAGTAAAAGTTCAGGCATCCAGAAACATTTTCAAACACTACAACGAGTACTACAACTATCGCTCAAAAAAGTTACAATTGATTCTCTTCTTTTGAAATGCATTCACTATATACATATTCATACTACATGGACCTTTACACCGTGCTTTTTAATCAGAGAATTACCTTCAGCAATATCTATTAGGGTACATATAAACCAGTCCCCTCTATTTGGCTCACATGCAGCTAGAAAGGGGTAGCACTGCCCACTCTTCTCCCCTCAAAACCCTGGAAGTCTTAAGAGGTTTTAAGGCAGAGTGGGAGAAAAATAAGCACCTAAGAGGATAGTTACAGGTAAGAGTCTCTCTTCTCTTTTAGTATCTACAAGCACATGATGGGCAACTAAAAATTGTGCCCTGACATACTGGAAGGCGTTCAGATTCCAGAATTCAGAAATATTTAAATAAAAGGGTCTTAGAGGCAATCTTCTCCTAAATATACTGTGTAATGCTTAGTAAAACTATAGAAAGAGTTCCACATGGCAGCTCTGCAGGCCTGAGAGAAGAATGTATTCTGTGGAAAGTCCCCCAAATTTGCCAAAGTGGTCATAGATAGTGGCCCCATGCTATGACACTCTTAATATGCCTTACATAGTCAGTTATCCAATGTCATATTATCATAGACAATATCTGTTCTTTAGACCTTTTAGCCATAGATAATAACAGCACAGACATTTCTTTTAACGGTCCGATTCTATAAAACAATAGAATTTGCTTAACCCCAGAAGAGCAACCATGGTAAAAAAATCCTAAAAAAGCACCTAAAGTCTAAACTTTCAGTGGATCTAAATTGGCTAAGGTGCAATCAAAAGTCTTAACTCCTAAGATAGCTAGAAGCGGACTTGACTATAGGGAATAGCAGCAGATATGGAAAAACCAGCTTCTCTATGATAAGACAAGGCTATTTTTTGGCCACAAATGTCTGTTCAGCAATTAGTTCTTGTGGGCAAACTAGGGTGCCCCAGCTGAGCAGGCTTGTTCTAGGCCCAAGAGCCAGCCATCAAACAGCTACATCACAAACAAGGACTCAAGGCATGAGTGATATTTCCATTTGTGAGAATAGATCCAGCAATGGGAGTAATTTCTGGGCATTTTACAGTGAGAAAAGCAGGTCTTTGGCTAATAGATTCACCACTGCCAGTTCTGTCTTAAACATTTCAGATGGTGCTCGCACTGAAGGAAATGCGCATTCATTTCTCTGATGATGGAATTGGGAGGGCATCTGACCGCTTCTGGTGGTCCACGGGAGTGCAGTCCTTTTTGGTGAATCTCCCACCTCTGGAGTTACCCTGTAAGACATTATCCATCACCTCCCTCTTAGGAACCATGCACTCAAAATAGCTGAAATCATTGGACAATATATGCAATGTCTTTGACTTACCTGGATTGCTGCCAGATACACCTAGTGTGTGATCCATCTGTTTCCTAGGATGACTGCCTCTCTTCGTGAGGCATGGGAAGAATCTTGCCTCCCTCCGACCATTAGCAACATTCATCAGGCAGAATAAGCGGCATCTAACACAAGCAATAAGCATCACTTTTGGTCTGGAAGGCAGGAGTGAGTAAAAAGGTTTTGTAAAATATTACTGCCTAATCCAGTCTTCCATAAAAGAGGTTTTAGAAACTTTGGAATTATTTAAGTCATTTGCAAAACAGCAAGGGGAATGAATAGTCCTATTCTTTCCATTTCCTCCTAGGTCCCACGTACGCAGACTCCCATATGATTTCAGAATGGCTGGCAAGCCCTCACAAGACTTGCTACTTATTAGTAGAGACTGCTATGTGAAACTGTGAGACTGATAGAGGGAAGACCTTAGCTAGGCATATGTGAACTCTTGGCATGGAGACAGGACAATGTAGCATTTAAGAAAATTCTCTGGCATCTAATGAACTCAGTGGAGTTACAGTATCTATGGCTGCATTACCTTTTCGGAGAACTGTTAACAACTCCCTGTTGAGAAGTTCATCGACGTGCCCTCCCCATCTCCCCTTTGGAAGACCACAGAGGAGACCAGAATATTCATGAATGCCTTCAGCACCTCAAGAGAACCAAGTTGTCAGACCCTGTAAATGCATATGTTATATGGTGGGAGTAAAGACGGATGTTCTTACGCCTACTGCAACGTTAAAAAAAAAAAAGAAAAGTTCTATTTTAACAGCATTGTACAGCATGAATCGCCATATTAATAACTCAAAGGAGTAAAACTGAATTTGATGTCTGACTGAAGTATTGTACCAGTTTGGTCACTCAAGTTGCATCAGTGAATCTGTTTTTAAAGAAAATTCCAAAGATTTTGAACAGATATAAGCTGTTAAATTTAAGAAGCACTGAACTCGGGCATCCTATTGCCTAATCTCAACTACCGAAGTACTGCACAAAAGTCTAGATACGAGAATAGCCATTACACCTTTTCTCTTTGAAATGGAAAAGAAAGCTTCAGAAAGTAATGGAAGAATAGCTATCATCTAAATCATTTAGGAAAAATATTTTACATGCCATGAATAAAATATGAAATGGTATTAACTAAAAGTTGCTTTAATGAAAAAGTAAATCTATCCTACTCACATAGCTCTGTGGATCTATCCTCCAGTCAATCAGAAGAAGCATTTCTTTTTGTTAAAAAAGCCATCCTATTAACTAGATAAATAGTTGAGGATACTAGATTTCTAATGGTATTGAGATGGTTAACTCAAATCTGGTTTGCTCATTTACACTTATGTTCAGGAAGAAATCCATTACAAACTTGCAAAGACTCTCTTGCCTTAATTTAAAAATCATTTTATTTAAAAACTGCAGTCTTTAGTATCCTTAAATCTACGTCAAAAAATGTACTAGAGAACTGCAGTTTCATTAGCTCTTCATACTGTATTGATTATGATAATCGGACTAATTATTTTAGTAAAAAGTGAGGTGGCTAGTGAGAGACGGGATCTTTTCCACTGTCACATTCTTGTGTGCAGATCTTAATATTGCATTATAACATCCTCTATTAAATGGCAAGTTGCAAAGGCAGTTTATTTTAATATTCTAACTGGGCTCAATACTGACATTTACCAGTCACATGAATATTTGTTATCTAACCAGTCTCACTGAATGCTCCATGCAGACATGTCTTTATAAGATTAGACATGTCTTTATAAGATTAGGCTTTGAATTCCACTGCACCATTAGAGTCTTCATTGCATCTTGCCTGTGGCTGCTGTACAAGTTGATACTTTCCCATCTCCTTACTCAAAGAGGGGCTAATAAGCCAGCAGCAAGATGGGGGCGGGGGGGAAGAGGGGAGGGAAGTTCATAAAAGAAAGTGTTAGAAAATATTAAAAGGAAAATCCTGGTTTCATGTGTCTCAGAAAACTAAAATATTTAATTCCTTAGCTGTATTCTTGATGCTGAATCAGACGCAGAATTTATTTACTGCCACTCCTCTACCTCCAAGATATCCAGCTACCATAGTAAAATCACCAGAAGAAATATTATGGTGACACAAGAGAAAGAACAAGCTTATACCATAATGTTTCTGCCCACACCGACTGCAATAAATTATAGGAATGTCCACATTACCATACTGAACGATTAATCTTAGAGCAACAATACATTCTAATGTTCCAGGAACAGGCTGTCCACAGTTCCTGGTTATTCCCTGGAGGACTCCTTTGTACAGTTTAAGAAAGCATTAAAATATCTTTTTCAAGAACAGCCAGGTCATTTTGCAACACAGTAGCTACAAAACATTTCTTTATTTTTTAAATTAAAAAAAAATTAAATCATCAGGTTTTGTAAAACAACATGTCAAGTGTTTATCTTAATCTTTGTAGTGTAAGCACCTTCAGTTTTCTGCTAAGACAATCAACATAAATTATTATTTATCTGGTCAGACTGTTAACCTACACTGAAATAAATATACTTTTTACCAAGACAGACCACTTAATGCCTACCAAATTACCATACCTTTATAAAGAGTTTCTCTGGTGACAAGTGAATTACAGATTGTGAAACCATGATTTTACTAATTTTTCTTTTTCAATTTCAGTGAAGACTGGCCTACAATTCTAAACTAGGAAAAACAATGATAAAGCACTATAGACTATAGCTAAAAAAAGACTGCATCACAAAGAAAAATGTTTGAGATGGCTTACCTAACCTCTCTCAGAATGAGAGGTGGAGTACATACTCCTAAATCAGTTATAATGCACTGGGCTGGTCATAGCATATGTGCCATTTTTAAGCAAAATTATCCACTGAACATCAACAGATTTTTTTTTTTTTAATAACAAGAGAGAGGATGAGCACTGATAAGTGAAAACGATATAGCCACAAGGGCTTTTTATGTTGACACTATTAATTACAAAACATAGGGTGCAAAATTCAACATTTATAATGATATAAACCTTAAAAGTACAGAACAGAAGTTTACAAGACAAAATTACTACAGCACCTGAGATTTTCCTGTAGAAAGCCAAATAGAGATACTTTCTTCAGAAACTGTAATACAGTCAACTCAATTTCTCTCAATATTGCATAGGAATAACTGATCCCAGAGGAGTTGAAATATACATAATGCTCCAAATTTTTAATTAAGCCTTAAAGATAAATCTGCTATCAAACTATACTTAAAATTTGATCCATGTGCATTACATAATTGACTATATTTTATGAGATCCCATCATATTAAAACCAGAATAGATATAATCTATTAAAGTGTTCTGATGAAATTAAAGTTTAAAGAAAAGTCAAAGAACACAGTATGCCACTTGAATCATGTTGACAATTAACTTGGATTACTGATGTAAAAACAGGTCTGAACAAAATTTTATAGCCTGCTATGCAGTCATTTAGCTTTTACAGAAAGCTAGTGGTTATGCATTCTGGTAAAAATAATACCTTAAGGAAATCCTTTTTCATTTCCATTTTGAGAGCTGGGAAGTTGCATTTTTCTGTCTTCTGTTCTGTGTGATTAAGACTTCATGATTTTGTAGGTCTATCTGTCATCGTCAAGGTAACCAATGTACTGCATACCAGTCTTAGAAGAGAAACTTTCTTTTTAAATCCCTTGGCTTTGAAGCTTTAAGTAATTGTGTGTTCCACTTAACAACTGAAATCCCAAGACCTCAGAGCAAAGGAGAAACAGCATTTAAAACAAAGCTTTTAATAAAACACTGTTCTGATCGGAACGTAAAATTTTATTCTAACATTATATGATTTTATTTAAGAAGACTATTTAAGTGCCAAATGATATGAAAAATTACTAGTTCAAATACTGGAATTTAAGGGATGTCCCTTTAATTCTAGTAATACTTTCATCAGATAAAGTATACTATACATTTGGTTTTATTTAATCACTTAATTAGGTATATGATAAAAAAAAAAAAGTAACTATTAATTTTGTCAAGGTTAAGTGTCCCTTCCCCCACAATTAACTAACTTGGAATTTTCTGGAACCTTTTTAATCCCTGAAAAACAGTCAAGCATATCTGGTTTTGTCCTTTAATTCCTAAGTATGAATAACTGAGCACTCAGTAGCAACTTCAGGAAGAAAAGCTGTACAAGTTATAGTGAAAGAGTTTTAATATTAAATGTTTGCAGTTCTAAAATTTGAATGCAGTTAAATGCATTGTTGGCTCACTTAAAAACAAAAAAACACTCACCTTAAGACACTTCCTCAATACAAGGTGCAACAACAGAGTTAAAAACAAAAGAAAATGAAACAAAACAAAAAGGCAAACCCCTCTACCACAAACAAAAAATCCCAAACTGAGAATATTCCTTTCAGTGCAAACACTGTAGTCTTCAAAAAGTTAGAGTACAAATATTTACATTCCAGTGTATCCATACCTACAAGGAATGTTGTTTCACATGAGAAAGTATGTCAAATACCTTTAATCCAATCACAATACTATAGTTTACCCTCTCAAATTGATATCGTGGCTGAAACCTACATGTTTATATAGGCAGTATAATGTTCTGAAGAAACTAATGTACACAGTTGAAAAGTTCTCCCCAAAACCAAGGGCAAAGTCTGCAAACTCAATTGCTGGTCCTTAACCAATTTCAGTATCAAATGACAAAAAGTAACCAGCTACTTAGTATGGAGTGAAAAGAGCACTTCTGTACTGACATCTTAATCCCCTGTCCCCCCTCCCCAATTCTACAGGGCATAAAGAGGCTGGCTGCAGACAACTGCTTGTTATGCAAAACTCTCCCTGACTGAACACAGCCTTTCTGTATGTCATTCAGTTTTTCAGTGTGCAAAAGTTAAAGTTCTAGCAAAAAAATCCAAACCAAAAGAAAACATCTGTGATGCTCTGAAGGGAAGCAGACGTGTTATTTTAGTCATTTAAAATATGCTTGGCAAGTTCATCTAGAATACTATTTTTGCAGCATTGTGCTTTTAGAATTACTAGCTGGGATTCCAAGGAACACTTTAAGAAGGCACCTATTACACTTTCTTAATTAGCTGCCCATTTTAATAATTTTGGTACTATTTGTCACAGTACATTAGAAAACAGCAGCATGAAGCATTAGATGGACAAGAATTTTAGGTTTTGTTCTCCTTGAAAAAGCAAATGTTTCTAAAATGAAAGGCACTCAGGACAGAAACTCTCTCTCCAGTTCGTATATAGATGGCCGACAAGTTTTGCTCTTCATTCTACATAAAGGCACAGTACAGTCTCTATTTTGACCTTCTACATCAATATCAAGCAATGAGGGCATGTGGCAGTTAGTTCTTTCCTGAGTATCTGGTAAGAAGTTAACATTTGAACCTATATTGCCCTCTAAATACTCTGGGTCTTTAGAGTTTGGTTTAATAATACGTGGAAGAATCTGCCATGCATCAATTTTACTTCTAAGAGAAGAAGGTCGAGGCCTTGATATGATATTGACAGCTCTTTGTTTTTCAGGTGAAATACCACCGTGATTGCTTCTTTCTTGAACAGATGGAGAATGTAGAGTTCCGGTAACTGACAGCATTGGTAACTTGGGGACATCATTAGCTGAAGCAAATCCATTAGCTAGGGGAAAGGAAAGAGCAAAAAACGAGAAACACCTTAAACTGTGTAGCGTTTGGTTTTCTTTGTCATCTGTAAAAGTGGATTACCATAAATGTTAATGATTTTTTCATAAAAAAATTAAAAAGCTCATATATATTTGTGGGGAATCTCCTAAGGAAGGATCATCACTACTCAAATAACTCTTCTGCATCTATAATCTCTCTGTCAAAGAGCATGACAATTTATTTTTCATTGTTACAAAAGATACAGAGAGCATTAACCACACCGTAACTGGATGAAAATTAATTGTGGAATAAAGCCCCACAGATCTGATAAATTATTCAAATAATTTTAAGATATCATGAATTATAACATATGCATACAATATTGTAAAGAATATTACATTGAATCTGTTCTAGAACACCAGTATTAAAATTTAGAACTTCTGTTCTTTGCACAGTCATTAATCATGAACATACCATTTACATGGAAACCAGATTTAAAGACCATTTTTTTCTGCTTCAATTTGTAGCAATAGCTTAGCTTAAAGATTCGTGGAGCATATGACATAACTCCTGGGTCAGGCAAGCAAATCAAAACTCACCAGACCTGTTTTTCTAGAAGTTAATAAATGGACAGGCTAAAATGATGCTAATTCACTCACCTGTATGGACTGTCAAACTGTATTAAACAAATGTATGTTTCTCTTGGGATCCTGAAGTCAACAAGCTACACTATGCATTCAGCTGACAATGTAGTTTTAATTTATTTTACTGATAATGCTAGTGTTGTATGTTTCACAAAAAAGCAGGTTCTCGCTGACGTGAATTGCTTGAAAAGTCTCATGAAACTTATTTTTGCAATATCTGAGAAAAATCAATATCTACTTAAAATGAACTTTCCTATACCCACATTGTAATAGGATACTATTTCCAACTGGTGCAGGTAACTTATTCTGGGTTCAGTCACAGAGGACTTATCACATACCGTTATGGTGGCTCAGCTAACCCATGTGATAATGTAGCAAAGAACTTAGTGACTAACTAGTGAACAGTTATTGCTTCTAGATTTTCCATTTCTATACTAAAACCCCCCCACATTTGAAGTTCTTAAATACCCACCTGTGGTCTGAAAATTGTTCCCATCTGATAAGGTTCGTCTGTGACCCAACACACTTAACTTTGACAAAGAATAATTTGGCACATTTTGAGATACTTGTTTCAGACAAAGATTAAAAGGTTGATTCTTTAATGGTGTAGAAAATGTGTTAGCAGCCAGCTGTAACCTCTGTTCTCTCTTACTTTCAGAAGTTTCAGATGAAAAGTCATCAGTGGAACTACATGGATCACAATCACCAAGCATAGTGCTTACAAAAGCATCTTCATTATCAGACTGAAGTAGGCATTTTGTGGAAATGGAAGGCATAGAAAGAAGATTCACAGTATTTGGAGCTGGATTTAGGGATGGAATACATGTTTCCTCTTTCTTGGACTGCAATCTTGTAGGGCTGGCACTCCTGCGAAATTTTGAAGCACGCTGAAATAGCCCATCACGCTTCTTCTTCTCATCCTTTGGCAAGAGTTCATCTGGACCTTGTGATTTGTTCAGTTCTCTAATATCCAAGCCCAGGGCAACAGACGCAAGGAGAACTGCACACCCATACAGCACTGAATCAGTCTTCTTTTTCTGCAGTGTTCTGCTCAGACTGTTTGTAGGCGTCATTTGAGGAGTACTATTTGTAGAACTAGCAGAGGTTCCTTCTTCAAAGCTTTCGTGTTCTACTATATTCTCTCCCTGATCATCTTTCCATAGAGGTAGATTAATATAGGCCTGATTCGGCAGCTTAACTGGCTTTGGTCTTTTGGTGTCCAAACCTTCAGGGAGAAGTCTCTTATCAGTACAGACACCTATAAAGTGTTACAGTATACTTTAAGATTGCAAACAAGCTATTTGTTATTACATGTCTACATACGTACATCCACTCACTTGCACATGTATTAATCTTGAAGATATACTGACTGCCCCCTTTAAATGCATTCAGAAGCTGAGAGACTCATATTGCAAGATTCAGAAACATTCTTAGCCTAAACCTTTTCTTGTTCTCTTGATAGTGCTTAAGATAGTAAAAACACTGCTTTGCTACAATTTCATCTTTTCAGCAACTCAAGAGCAGAATCTAATAGAAGCAACTTTCAGATCTAATCTTCCTAAATATGTAAGCTAACTGTAAAAAAAAAAAAAAAACCAAACAGGTGGGTTCTTCCCCTCCTATCCTCCAAATCTGAAAGACTGGTCTTTATTTGTAGGAAAGCACAAAGCATCTTCCAACTTTTATTTACTCAGCACAGTTAAAAAGCAGATACTGTGTTTTCATTTGCTGTGAAATCTCAGGATTTGCAACACTTTTGGTAGTGCTTTTTAAACAAGAGAAATATTTCTGTGTGTGGATTACAGTTAAGTAACATAATATACAGAAACTGCCAGATAGTCTCTGTAATACATTCTTCACAATATTTTCAATCAATTAAATTCAATTAATTCCAAAATCCAATGAGTTACTAGATTTTTTCCCAATAATTCACTGGGCAGTTTGAAGCGAATTTGACATTTCCCACCTAATGAGTGAAACTGACACTGCCCATCTAATGACGAACGAAATGGAAGGTGTAATTTGACTTGCATGCGTTATCCTGCTGTAAACTAATGAATACTACAGAATATATATTTCAGTATTTAAATGCAAACATGTAGACTTGTAGAATCTTCTCTGTACATAGGGGTTTAGTAGTAGGCTAATAAATCTGTGAAACTGCTATTTATGAAGCCTTGATTGACAGCCCTAACACTATATATAAAGATGAAAATGCTTTTCTCCTGGGCAGGGGAGGGGGAGGAAAGGAGTGCCCAGGCAGCTTAGCCTTTCCTCTTCCAGCTAGCATAAATCTATAAGCTGCTGTGGACACCAAGTTATACTACAGTTCATTTCTATGACAGTTGTAACTTATTTTTTTCAGATAAAAATCTCTGCTAGAGAAAGTGGGTGCAAATATAAAACTATTATAAATGTTGTACAGCTACAGCACATTTAGAGTAACAGACACAGAAAGCAACATTTTGTTTATGTTATATTTACAGCTATTATGCTCCTGACCCTGAGAATATTAAGTATAATGTTCTTCCTTATGACTTACTTAACAATCCTGAAAAGCTGCCTAGACAACTTTAAGATTTGGAATCTAAATATCCCTTTTTCCGCCCTCTCCAAAATTGAGAGAGTAAGTCCCATTTTAAAAAACAGAGAACTAATATCTGGGAATATATTAGGCTTCTGGCTTACCCACTGACAATAAATTCATTAATGATCATTTTAAATGTCAAGCAAATTACTGATTTAATTATTTCTTTGCAGAAGAAATTAAAATGCTGTGCCTGCAGACCTCAAACAGATCAGCCTGTATCTCAAAAACTGGGAAAAATCTGTTTGTAGCACTGCTCACACACCATATAAGTTTCTTAGATGCTAACGATGAAAAGGTAAGGATTTTAACACTTAGTTTTTTATATGTAAGTTTTTGTTTTGTTTTGACAGACGAAAAGTATCCGTAGCAGGACAACATTTATGAGGTTTGTACAGCCCTTGAGAAACTTGAGCCATGCCGTTTATAACACTGGAGAGAGACTTAGTACCATTACATGACAACTTTCACTTTTTCAGAAGTAGCTCTTACCTTGGTCCACAAATAGTGAAGCTAAAGGAACACCCTTCTGATTTTTCATTAAAAGGGTTGACCAAGGGTTGCTGCCATCTGAAAGAGGTCTTATTCTGAAATAATGAGGATTATTTTGATATTACAGAGGATACCATGCTTATGTATGCTTTGACAGAAAATTACTAAAACATCTTTCTTTTTAAACCATAAACATGTAGCATATAAAACAGTATAGTTTTCCAAGGTAAGAAATGTTTTATATAGTATATTGCAGAATCATATGATTACATGCCGATACGTGCCTTATGATCTGGTATCTATTCTAAGATGGAAACTTCAGAACATAATGGCCTAAAAAGGCAGTCAGTGAAAAATTGGCCTTAACTACTTACTGAAGAACAAAAGTTGGTGGAAAACCTGGACATCAGGTTCACTGTCTCAAAGAAACACAATGAATACTGCATATTTATTAAACATGGTGACTTTCAAGCAAACAAAAATATCATCTAAGCCAGTTTAAATAGATGGTCTGGAACCAAATAATGCCACAAGTAAATTAGTGGATATCTCAAAAAAAAAAGTTTTAGAATTATATATGCTCGAAAAGACAGGAAAAAGGATCTCTTGTTTCAGAAAACTGCTAACCTCCTGTTTTTAGCAATCAGAAAAAATAACCTGAAAGTAACATTTTCCAACCGATTTTCAGAACTTTTTCACCCTGCGTTTGTCAGTGTGAATGATATTTCTGATGTGCATTGTGCTTCACATATGCTAAGTCAGTCACTCTTACTTAATAGTACTGGAAGTGCCCACTGGGGGCCATGCTTGAAGTTCCTCAAGTCAATCTGAGGAAGACCAAGAACGATAGGCCATGAATATCTTGTATGTCTCAGCAGTTCAGAATCCCAATAAGTCCTGAGTCTCAAAAACCAGAGATAAAGGGTAATAGACAGAGCCACAGAAACCTGAAGATAAGCAAACATTTTATCCTCAAGTCTATGTAGGGGAGCTATTCCTCATTAACAATAATTCCTAAATTAACAAATGCGTAGGACTGAGGAGTCTTAGCTATAACTATAGAGGCTGCAGAACCTCTCTCCCTCACTAACTAGGTTAGTGATTCAGTTACAAAGAACATTTAGTATTATCAAATGAATGAAAACGTAGTAGACATACTTGTCCTTACAATCTGCACGATCCTTTGTTTGAACTGAACTTGGTCCCCACGTACAACCTCTCTTTTTAAAATTTCTCTTCACATCTTCAAATTCTTCCTGGTGGCAAGTTGTGTTTCTTCCCCAAGTTCTGTTGCTTTCATCTGAAGTTACTTTAAAAAAACAAACAAACAAAAAACCTCCCACATTAATAGTACTTCTAAAGACAACATATTTTTGACAGAACAGCTTTGTCCAATGCAAAACCATTCTGACAGTACACAGAGACAAGTAAAAAAAAGTTGAGATTATTTTCCCTCACAATAAGAATCACCACACAAACTGCACTGATCCAAAAAGACAGCAAGCAAGAAAAATAATTTGTGAGCTGACAAGAGACCCAAATTAAGGACAAAGCAGCACAACGATCTTATTTTCCATGCTTACTTTAACCTTAACCTTGCATTTAGTAATTCAGACAAGTGAATTAGACTGAGCACTTAAATCCTGATGAAGAAAGTATATGTTATGGAACAACTGTATCAAATTAAATGGAATATCCAATTCTGACAATGATTAACATATTCTTTTTCATTACACTAAAACAAGAATAGACACTTAAAATTTTGATTTCATTAAATGCTTAGTCTGTCACTTCAGCTCAACTATCAAATCAAAAAGAACCAGCACCCTTGAAACATAACGAAATCTTGCCTTTTTTCATAACCCCACTGGAAAGTTCATATTCACTTGTGATATCTACATCTTGCTGGTACACATATATACTGTTTCTTCGGCCATTAGTTGTGTGTGTATCTGTTTTGGAAATCACTGAAGAAAAATTAAAAGAATGTAGTAGAGATCTTAGTCAAGCTGGTTTCCCTTCTTATACTTTTAGCTTTGGGACGTAAAAGCCAGACTTTGAAAGGCACAAAGCATTTTTTGATAGACAGCTTTTCCTGTAGGGTTTACAGGGTCCTCTTTCTAGGAACAGACTCAGGCAAGCGGATGTTTGTATGTGATCAACAAACTGAAGAAGTAGTTCGCTATCAACTTAGCATGGTTACAGCTACGATGTAAAGACACAACAGAAAAACAACTTAGCTTGTTAACAACATGATAAATAAGGTAATTGTTCTACCTGTCAACTGTCTTGCCTCTCCTGCACTGCACCGCACTCTCCTCCTCCCTCACTGTACACCTTTTCACTGGCGCAGCTTGCTTTGTAGTATAACATATTACTTGCCTTCTTCAAACTCTCATATTCCAAACAGTTTCAGGACCTATGGAGTATGCATCTTACTGGTTTCCTGCCTGTCTTTAAGACAGCTTTAAAACAGCCTTCAAAACCAGCTGAATTAGGTTTTATGACAAGATTTAAAATTAACTAGATTTTTTTTTTTTAATTTTAAAGAACATTTAGATTTAGAAGTTAGAACCACTCATAGCAAAGTGAAGTGATCAAGTAACCAATTGTTAGGTATGCCTGTTCAAATCATGTATATTTGAGTAACTCTTCCTGAAACAAAGACATTTTGAAGTTAAATCAAGATAAAACATTATTGTGGGAAAGAGAATTTATTTTACACAGGTGCAGATGGGTGTGGAAGCTAAACTGTTTCAGCTAGATATGCCTGAGAGATCTGATAAGCTTTTAGGTCAAGCCTAGAGATCCAAACTCAAAAACAGAAGAGTACTTTTAAAGAACAGCCTTTTTGTTGTCCTGTATGTTTCAGTCCTACAAATTCAGATGCCTGCTCAAAGGAAAAAAAAAACAAAAAAACAAAAAAAACCCCTTCAGTTAGAACTTAGCACACATGCAAGGATTTAGAGTGCCATGACTATGACTTACACAGAAATTAAAAAAACATTCTCAGTTTTTCAGAATCATGCCAATACCTGACACTTGCTTCACTTCCAAGCACTTCCATACAGAGCAATGAGAAACAAAGGTAAAGGACGGCAGCTTATTTGTTTGTAACTATGATATTTCAGAAAGGAAAACAAGAGCTATTTCTTTCTTGTCTGAAGTAAAAAACAAACAAACAAACACCCCTACCCCCCGCAAAACAAAGCGTGCAGTCACAACAGTGTGTGTGTGGGGGGGCATTATCAACACAGCTTCTGTATCAGCCAACATTCTGCAAAAGATTTTCCTTTTATAATTTTCCTTGGATCTCAAGTTTCCATTAAGAAAAGCAAGATAGGTTTATCCAACTCTCTCCTTTACCCACAACATACCGGTAGGAATGATCTTGGTCCAGGGAACTGTATCAGTTACAGTTCAAACAAATACTTGAGTTACAATTGCCAGAAAAACACACCACTTCACCTGTAGTCACTAATTAATGAAAAGGATTTCGTAAAGCAGACATACCGCAAAGGAGATGAGAGAACTTGTTTCTATCAAGTTTTAAACAAAGTTTCAGGATGGTGCCAGAATTTCTTAAGTTAGCTACGGAACAGCATGCAGAAAGAAACCACGCACTCCGATTCCCCCTCTCCTTATTCACATTCGCTAAGATACAGGCCAGATTCTGAAGTAATCTTCTTCAGAGGTGGACTACTCTGGCACCAGAGGACAGTCACAATTCATTAGTGATCTGCTGGAACAGGTTCCACTGATTTCATAGAGAGAGCAGCCTTTGGGTTTTTCATCCCTTGTAGCACTACATCCTGAATATGGATAACTGAACAATCCACTTTGCACAAAAGATCAGACAGTATAAAAGCAACCGGTGAAACCTGTAGGAGCCTTTTTTCCCCATCACTGCATACATCATTCCCAAATATGAACGTGGGCTTCGCTATAACAATATGATCAGTTTTATTCCATATTCATAAATGCTACCTCCACTCCACTAGCATAAACACATCTTCTCTTCTGGCACCAGTATACATGGAATAATGTAGACCTGCAAGTGTATGCCCAATTTGCAAACAGGGGAAAGAAACAAAAAACAAACAAAAATCCCAAAGCAAACTGTCTTTATTTCCATCTGGCTTTGTACTTGCTTACTAATTGTTTCTCTTGTTCTGAGCAAGCCAAGTTGTTGGCTGATTCTTCTGTCTTTCCAGCTTATACCACTGCCTCATTCTCTGACTCTTTCTGACAGTCCACAGCTGATTTATCAACTTTAATAAAAACTCATTTTCCATCTTACAGGGGTTCTAAACTTGACCCTTTACCTTTTACCATTATAAATTGATTCTTCACTGCTTTATCCAAGTCAGTTTGCATATGATTTCCTGAAGTTAAGGAAGGATATGATTTAATACATTCCCAATAATTTTGAAATAATTACTGGAAAGTAATTAACATTTTAGCAAGATTATCTCTCCTAACTTTTACAACTTGTTGTTTGAGCGAACAAATTAAGGAGCCTGGAAATCAAACAGAAATCTATCCGGAATTTGATACTACCAGTGTTTCAGTGATTCTGTACAGAACAAACAATCTCTATTAAACAAACTGAAATGGCGGAAACTTACACTGTATAGCTCGAAGGCGAGGAATTATTGTGGGGCTGCTTGAGGGACTAGAGCTGTTACTGTTTAAACTCCTCCTCTTATCCAGATTGGGGGATGCCTGCACTGTTATTTTGTGCTGGAAATCTATGAGAGAGAGTAAAACAAAACAGTTTTAACATTCTAAATAAAGAATATTCAGATTATACTGCTGTATTCCTTAAACCAGCTAAAGCTATATAATGAATAAGACTTGATAGTGCAAGAGATTTTTATATTAGCAACACTGACGCATGTTGATCATTAATGTAATAATCAGTTTAGATTGTAAGTCAAACTGGTATGATTTCACAGCTCCATGGACACTATATGATAGGTTTACAGTGACACCAAGAAAAGCAGCTAGGTTGTCCAACTGGAGCCAAACTGAGGCATGTCCACATTGCATGCCAATATTCAGTCCTGTTGGTTGTCACAGGGGGAAGGAAAGGCTAAACAGATACAGTAATATATCATCTCAAATCAACCAATATTCAACCAGCATTTCAAAATTTAATTTCAGATCATTTCAAATGATCTTTAGGCAAAGGTTTAGATCTGACTGTGCTTATATTGATGTTAGATGCACTATACTTTGCACTAAATAGTCAGGGAATAGCAGTCTTCAGGGCAATTGGTTTTGCCTTTTTTATATGTATTTCATATACAATGTAAAAAATAGCACTGACAAAGAAGTAAAATCTATCAAAGTGTCAGAAAAACAAGATGCTGAACTACAGCATTACATATATGCCTCTCTAACCCCTATCAACTGTGCAATTAGATCGTATGTTATTCTTAAAACAGACCTGTCAGAAGGACGAGTTCATCTGGATAGTTCTCGAAAACAGAGCTAAGTGGTATTCTAGATAAAATTATTGATTTTATCACTTTTCCAAGCTAAACATTGGCAGATCCAGGAAACAAAAGATCAAACATTTAATTTAAAGCTTGTGATCCAATATAGACTAATATCTGCATATAAGTTTTGAAGAGGCTAACATGTTTTATTTGTGAGGCTGCAGTGTGACTGTTTCTGTAATTTTTTTTTTTTTAAGTAAGGAAAAATAAACTTATTTTGCTAGCGCTGAAACAGTACGCTAAATATTACCACATTCTTTGCCCCTTTCAAATGCTCAGATAGCTATGATTGGTTGGAATTTTGTTAGTGCGGCATTAAGGTCTTACTGCATTAGTAATAAGCTGAGACTTCACGTGGAAACCACTGAAAGGAAATCCATCAACCACAGGATGCTAGTACCCTTGTGAAGGCTTTCCAATTATTTGCATAACCCTTGAGTTTCCACAGTGCCATCTAGTGACAGCATTAATAAAGTTCCACTAAAACTGCCACTAACACTAAAACAAACTAATCTTCTACAGACACAAACCTGCTTTGCAAAGGCAGGATTTTAATGTGTCCCTGGGTGGAATTAAATGCTATAACATTCAAATTATATCACATTTGTAGTCTGAAATGACATCTTCTGTTGCTATTAGTGTTTTCTTCCAAGAAGTAAGGCAAAGATCGTAACCCCTGCATTGTATTTGTAACTGCAAAGAACACGAGATTTGGACCCACTACGCCTAAACTTCTAGTCATTGTAAAGTGTTGTTTTTCATTAGATATTTGCAAGTTTAGGGCAAACAGCATTAATATTTAATCATGTTAGAAAATTCCGGGCAGTGATAAAAAGGTACTTCTCTATCTGCACAAAAATAGAGATAGCAGACATCAGAACTTCACACCAGTCTCAAATCTCTTGATTCCCAGTCTAGTAACCCTTCCCTTCAGGTAAAATGGATTTCTGAGTCAGGTGGAAGATTCTTCCAATTTAAATGAAGACTACTCCACAAAATATGATATGTGAAGGAAAAAAAAAAATGCAGCTATATAACTCTTACCATATCCATTGCATTATTAGGTTAGAAGACCCTAGCAATGACTTAAAATAGTAGGCAATACTGAACATTTTAACCACGGAATTTAAGTCTGCACATTTAATTAATAACATATATTGTGAATTTAAAGAAAACCCTCAAACCTGAAGGCAAACTTATTCTATGTCCATCTTTAAGTTTTAAACGGCTTCTTTTAAATTTGCCCTTCCTCTTCTTTACATTGGGTTTCTCTTGATTTAACTGGAATATCATGATATTCAGTTCACGCTCCAGTACATCGATCTCGCGTTCTGCTAACTGTTGCTCACGGCGCTTAAGTAATTCTTCTTGAGATTTTTGCTGAAGAGCTGCTCTTGTCAACTCCTCTTCTCGTGATCGCAGCTCCTGAAAATAAGATTTACACAAATGAAACTAAATAATAATGGGAAGAGTTGTATTACGGGATAAGTGTACAGTAAGTTGTATTTCTTATCTATTTTGATGATGCACTATATACATTTAACATGCACATACGACATTCTGACAGTCCTCCATTCCGCGTAAGCCAAAGAGCTTCTCTATTCTGTACACAAACATTATACAGATTTCCTTCTAGCCATTTAACTTTAGTCAGTAGGTAAGCACTGGCAATGGAGACATGCAATCACAGATTATCAGCTTAGGGCACATTTTCTGTTAGGCAGGAAGTCCTTCACTTCAGAGACTCTCTCCCTGTTTATATAGCGTGAAGGCTGCTGTTAGATAGCTCCTATGGACTAACACAGAAACCAGCATCCTCACCAATACATGAGTGAATGCTTTTATCTTTAATCTCCTAACCTTTCCTGTTTTCAGGCATGTATTAGGTAGCACTTCTCTATCTAGAATAACAATCAGTACTATAATTAATGAGGATTAGTGTAATAGGAAAAAGCAAGTCATAAGACAGAATACAGCTGTTTCTTAATTAAAGTCTAGCAGGTATCTCTATAACATCAACCAGCTACTAACCACTGAATTACACCAAACGGACTTTCCAACAACCAATTCCTAGAACAGTTTATTTTTTTTGCTTTTTTTTATTTTGGAGAAGGAGAAACTTTAGTGAAGAAGCTACTTCATTTTTCAGTGTAAGGACATAAAACCCAAGGGTAAACAGCTGTAAAGCTACCATCTTAGAATGATCTACATCCTCAACTTTCAAAATGTGTTAAAATATATCTCAAATTTAAATAGACATGCCATCATACTATGGGGCATATTAATACACAAAACAGACTTATTCAGAAGCATTGTAGTCAGTACTGTAAATACAAGAGGAAACAGGAAAAGGAGGAGCTAGAATATGACTGATACTGTATGCTTCTCTCACTAGATAATTTTTCATTTTTTGTGTACAATTGTGTAAACTTTACCTGGATAGAAACTGAAATTCAATTAGAAGTATAAAAATAACTTTTAAAATTAAGCTACTTTAAGAGTTCAGGATATAAAAGAATCCCTTCCCCCTATTTAAAACCTCATTTGTTCCCTCACTGTTATAGTTGCCATTTTTTATAGCAGACTGACTACTTCTCATCAGTATCCATCAAGGTCATAAACCAGCAGAATTCCTTATCTCCTACTGAGCTTTTATTCACAAATTGAAAGCATAAAACAAATGTTCTGCTCTTTTGATTCCCACTTGGTCATGAATAAGTTAATAAGCTATACTAGTTGGATATTTTGGAACAAGGGAAAAAACTCTCTCTGTTCTTGCCAAAATGACTGCAGATGTCAAAAGACAGGTTAGCACTGAACCAAACTCTGGTTCTTGGTGTTCAGACAATGACAATTATCTGTTCCTTAGAAACTTGCTTTTTCTTTACAGATTTAGTGAAAAATATATACACTGCTTATCACTGTTTCCAAATTTAATTTAAATGATTGACACATTTCATATGGTTTATTAATTTAAAGTGAGCTTCTTCCAATGGATTTTCTTTTATAACTTTTTTTTTTTAATCCAGTCTACTTAACATACACACTTTGGCAATAGGCAATTCTGCCTCTTGGTAATTCAAAGGAAGCTGTCTTCATACGAGCAAATAAGGTGAAGCAGAGGGGGTTACCTTTTTTTTTTTTAATAAGATATTTAATCACTTCATTTAGAAGGGAATACTGCAAATCCTCACTTCTCTCCTCCTGTTCCTGTCCAGTCAAAAATGACAAAACTAAAACAAGTGCTGGAAGCAGAAGCCACGTGAATTCAAATTTAGAATAAGAATACTTTAGAGTTTAAAGAGAGAAGATGTTTATTACTACGAAGTATTAGGAGACACTATTAATTATCCATCTCTTATTGTCCTCAAATCCAGGCTACCTAAGGCTCAGTAACTAGGTAAAAACTGGGGACCTGTATTGAAAAGGAAGACAGTATAGATGAAGTAATAATGTTTCCTCATTGACGGTCTTGGTATTTACTCTTTTCCAAATAAACTAATTAAAAAAAGACTTACTGCAATTAGTTATGCAATGCTTCTACACCACTCTACAATTAAAACACTCATTATAAATATAGAATTCTTTCCTACCTTCCTTAAGTTGCTCAACAACGTTCATCAAAGAAGATTGTGATCTTTCCTTGGAGTGGGTGTCACCATCACTCATTTACAGCAAGCCCTTGAGGAAATTCCTCCAGCTACAGAAGTGCCTCTTTCAGAGGGCATGAGACTCTATGCAGGGTTTTTTATTATTTTTTTTAATTATATAAATACTTCACAGACACAACTTTCTCTTTAGTACCTCTCAGTAAAATTGGTAATATGCCAAATTAAATAAGCATGAACACATGAAAGCCTTTTCTAAGTCAAAGTTACATGTTTTCATTCTTCAACAAGTTTACCTAATTAGGGCAGATGCCTTTGGAGATGCATTTACTTTGGCATATGAGAAATAGGTTTCATTTTATATTTTTCCCCCCTCTAATTAAGTATAATTCACTTTTACACCAAAAAAAAGGAAAAAAAAAGAAATTTCTCATAAAGCTTTGCACCAACTTATCTTCTTCTCACATTGATTTAGTCAGTGAGATTTTCTTTGCTAGGAAATCTCCTTAGTCTGGACTGATGCCTCCAAAAAACAAACACACACCTGAATGGCTATGCCTGTTCTTGTTACAATTGCTCCCAAAGCAAACAGGAGAAAAGGGGTGTTTGAGCAGTTGTTGGAGGGGGAGAGAAGAGAGCTAGGCCCTCTGGCAAGTTCCAGCAAGTGAACACAGTGGCTGCAGACCCCACAGCAAGTAAAATGGAAACCCTGTACACCTTGCAGAGGGACGATCACCCATCTGGAAAGGAAGAGAGCTGACAGCTACACAGCTCAGCTCTAGCAATTCGTATGCCCATTGCAGGCAGGGGACACCATACAGACAAAACTTGCCCAGTTCTGGAAACTGAAATGGAAGAGGGGAAACAACAGGATGGGAGAAAAGGCAGATAGGTAAGTGTGAAAGATTATTATTGAGGATACTACAATCTTAGTGGTGATAAATAAATTCTGATACCACATATATTGATATTACAGTAGATCCATAATGTCTCACCCCCATCACCAGCCAGTAGTCCACAAATTGGCATTGGTGAAGTTTGCTGAGAACAGGTGAGGGGCTGAGGCTACTGACAATGACCTGAGACGTGCTTTTGGTTTTTGTTTCAAAAAACAAGAACGTGTCAAAAATTTGTCAAAAATTTTTTGTGTCAGAAATGTTTAGAGTGACTAAATCTTTAATTAAGATTTCTCTATGAGTCTCTGCAACTTAATTCTCTTCTGATCTATTACCACTTTATGAAAAGTAACAACAAATATCAGAAAACATGATATACTGGGCAATAACTATATTGCAAAAAAAAAAAAAAAATCCAAAACAAACTGCAAAGGGAACTGCCTTCTGTTAAAAGTATTTCTAACAGGGATACACAAGAACGCCTGGCTTATTCCAACCAGCAACTTAGAGAAGCTGTCTAAAGGAAAATATAAACCTAGGGGTGATTTAAAACATGCTAAAATAACTAAATGAGAGAAAAAGAATTCACAGTGAGTGCTCGTTTAACACAAATAAATCACATAAGAATATGGAAAGATCAGTGATAGGAACCTGAATAACAAACAAGAGAAACTGGATTTACTGATTCATGAGCCTAAGTTTGACATAATTGATCTTATTAATATCCAGCAAGATTTCCAAAACTACCTCATTAAAAAGAGATCAATATTATATGCTTTCAGTTGTCTGAACTCCTTGAATGAGCCATGATAGTCCTCTGTTACTACCATAATTTCATGCTTCCTGTCAAACTCAGCATTTCAGCCCCAACTGAAATACCCTAACTATAGTTTTGGCATTCAGAACTATTTATTTATTTGCTTTAGTTAAGGAGGAAAGGGGAAAAGCAACATTGTCTGAAATTTGAGGACACCAGTTATAGCAGTCCCTGTTTCTAAAGTAAGCTTGTTGCAAGACAATCACAGTTGTATCTTAAAATACTGGCCAGAAACACTTTAATGAGTTTAAGAACAGTACATCTACCAACAAAAGCAGGCAACTAAATTAACAATCTGTTTGATATTTAACTTAGGAGTAAATCCCCGCCCTTCATGTAGGTTATTACCTCAAGTGTACCTCAGCAACTAAATCAGGTTTCTAGTATTATTTTGACAAGTTACAATTCAAAAGTTCAAAACTGCTACATCACATAAATTCATATATACACATATCCTTCCTTCGCTGCCTTGCAAATGGAAAAATCAACTTACTTTTTCTTTGGTCCTCAATTCATTGAATATCTGCTGAATTTCCAATTTCCAGTCATCTTGCATGGAATGGAAAGATTCTTGAGGCATTTCAGTCATAACTGCCCCCTCAATGGCAGTAAGCTGTTCAAGAATTAAGGCAAACGATGGTCGGATATGAGGATCCTGCTCCCAGCATTCTAGAATTTATCAAAATCCCATCAGTTTTTAACAATACATAGAACTTTTTGAAGAAATACATGAATTTCAAGTTACTTGCTACTGTATTTCAAGTTCTAGTGCATTCCCATTATCCACAATGCTTCCCTAGATCTGTTCCCATTTTAAAAAAGTGACATTTACCTACCTGTATTCAATGGACTCATTTTATACGAATAGCCACATTTTTTTCATCTCTATCTTTAGAATCTGAAATAGTAAAACTAACAGTACTACATAGAAGGGGTTCTTATGTAACCAAAAGGTAAAGAAATTGCACCCAAGGAAATAGACATTAGCAATGTTATTTCTCTCTAGAGAATTTCAGAAAGATTTCTGGCACTCAGGAAGAAAAAATGAGAAAAAATGGCATTTGTGGTTCTTCCCCTTGGGATTCTAGTCTTGATTTTGTATTGCTCTGTAGCATATTATCTATTTTATGAAAATTAATGCAATTTGAATGTAAAAGGAAATCTGTAAAGCCAGAGCAATAAACTGAAAAAATGTCCTCAGTCACCACTGAAGAAGTACTATACTGCAATACTATATTACTTGCTCTGAAACACGTTCAGATGTCTGTAACACTGGACGGCTGTGAAAAGAAAAACAAAACACTTTTGTGTTTTGGAAAGGACACATACCCCCAAAATCTAATTATTTAAATAGATAGGAAGGAACAACATAGATACCTTTCATTAGTTTTGCAAATGGTTCAGGACAGGTGGATGGAATGGGCAAAGTAAGCTTATTGACAGCAACTCCATAAGCCACAGCAAGTCCATCAATGCCACGGTAAGGAACTTCTCCTGTAAGCAGTTCCCACAGCAACACTCCATAACTACAAAAGGCAATTATTAAACAGTTATTTTGTGAATACTGACACGCTTTACTCAAGAACAAACAAGTATCTGTCCAGCCATGTCCTGGAATCCATGAGGATTTCCCATGTCAAAGGTGAAAGCCTTTAAGAATTTATTCCTCTTCAGTCATCCTGCATCTTGCCTCTAATAGTGATCAGCCAAATTGGACATGACTCTAAGACGACTGGCTTGCACCCCACCCTGTTCACTGTCATTTCATAACTGGAGAAAAATCTAGAGGACTCCTATTCAAAATGTTACGTAGAGTCATTTTTATATAAATGCTAATATCATGTAAATCTCACTTTTAATTACAAGTCTGAACCATAAGAAAACAAGCAACCCTCTCCCCACCACCAAAAAAACAAACAAACAAAAAAACCACAACAACAAAACCCCCAAAACTCACAGCAGAGCATTCAGGCAATACTCCTCATCAAACATTTCACAACAGTCCTCCTAGACCTATACACTAATTTTTTTTTGATTAAAAAATGGCATTGTTTGGATGTTTGCATTTCTAAGTCCCTTGTATGATATAAAATTGCCTGTTAACTTTTCACTTCTCACAGTAGATGCTACAGGATTGAGAAATGCTTAAATATACAAAACTAATTTCACCATACTAAAAAAAATAAAACATCTCTAGTGAAAGGTGATGGTGCAAAAAGATCTTTTCTGAGCATCAGATACAGAAATCATAGCAAGTTCTATTGCAGCAACATTAATTATAAGTATTTCTGCTATGCTCTCCAATCTAGAGGAAAAGCTGGGTGTTACTTTCACTTCTTAGGGTTTGTATAGGCACTGCTTGTTCAAACAACCTTCAAGTGCTGAGACAGCGTACCAGTTGCTGTTGCTCAGCTTTGGGGTTCCTATTCCAATACTACTGAAATTAATAACTTTCACAGCCATTTTTGTGAAAGCAGGAATTAGCCCTTTTGGAATGTAAGCCTAACATTTACTTGGTTTACTTGTAAGGCTAACTTTATTACTTGTAATTTTACTTTTCCAGCAGGGAACCACTCTGTGTAGAGCAAGGAAAAAAAGGGCACCTATTGTTGTTTTCAAATAGTGAAGTGAGCAGGCAAAAGGAGAAAAACAGAATACAAAGTATTGCTTTTGCCCTTCCTCTCCAGCTGTGTAAAGAAGTTGCCTGTAGGCTGCACAGAACTGGATCAAGATCTCCTACTACATGAGGAGGAAAGCGCACAGCCCTAGTGAGGTAAGGGTTATGCACCTCCTCCTATCCAACATTATCACTAGTAAATACAACCCCAGTTACAGATGTGAACACACTAGTGAAGTTTTTCCATCACTTGCCTTTTGCAGCATTGTACAAGACCTTACAACAGCACCTTAATTAATAATAAAACAGTACAGTACACAGCACAAGCACTGACAGAACAGATAATTTTATGTGAGCAATAACTATATAGCAAGCATTTTCATTTAAACATTGGTGTTCTGTTTATCTAAGTACTGTTTATCTAAGAAACTTTACCTGTCATAAAACCTTAGAAAACTACAGAATTTACAGTGTTAATAGTTGATCAAAAGCTGAGAAATACGTTGTACTCCTAAACATATCATTTACGAATACAAGAAAAGTCTTGGGCTTCTTAATAAAGTGGTTTCCAAAAGTTTTCCAGGCTAATATATGCACCTGCTTGCATGCTCAAAGGAGAGGAGAAAAGTATAAATTCCAATATTATCTTAAAATATTGGTACTTCTGGCAATATTGGATTCAACAGTTTTGGCAGTACATACACATTTTATATATGATTCAGGAATTCTATTGAACATGTAGTTCCTCTTACTTGTGTGTTTAGAGAAAGTACAAGCCTTATGCTCTGTCAGCAAGCATACTATTCTTAATTCAAGGAATCTCCTTGTTCAGACTATTTTATACATATTTTAGCATGACTTCTAAAGTCAAGCAGAACAACAAAAATCTAACTAAAAAGAAACCATCTTTCATAAAAAGTGTTGTCATTCTACTAGGTTTAATTATATTTAGAATTCAAACTTTTAATGCTAAGTAGTATTCAACAGTGCCAAAAGGTGGTTGTAAAATTTTAAACAGACCAACACAGTAACAGCCTAAAAGCACCTCTTTTAATGAAAACAAGGTCTTAATATCAAGTACCAAGAGCCAGAACTGGGGGGAAAAAACCCTACAAACATTCTAGTCCTACCCTGTTTGAGTTTTTGGGAAGTGCTAGTCTATCATTATCTAGGATAATAACTACTTATTAACTCTCACAGCTATGGAAGTAGCTGCTTTGTGCATTAAATTCCACCAGCCCACATACAGTCATCACATTATACTGTGACAGAGCTTCTAAGAAATAGCTTTTTAAAATGAGCAAGAGCTATCTCTTTTTCCATCTTCAGAAAAAGACCAAAAATACAGGCATTATCACTTGAATTATACATTTTTTAAACCACAAACTAATACACTTCCAGTGAATATTTTCATTATTGAAATTTATTCTCCTGTCATCAAACGTAATTTAAGCCTTGCTATTTCTCATTCCAGTAATAGCCTGCGGCTTTTACACATTTTAAAAGCTGATCAAACTGAAGGTAATTTAGGCTCTCCAAATTTATATCATTCAACAATCCATCCTCTAAATCAGAGGTTCCCAAGCATTGCTACATGAATCACTTCAAAATGATAAAAATGTGCCAGGCAAAAGCAGCTGCTAATTCTGCTATACATTAAGTGCTTCCTGGCTTTGTCAAGAGCTTGTACAACAGAGGTAGGGATTACTTAAGTGCCACTACTGAAACACACCATCATCACTTGCAAATCTGTGGACATATTTGCACTTTCTGGCTTTATACACCAAAGCAAGACTGACATACCACTAGAAAGCATGTGATGAATGATGGCAGGGTAGGGGTGAAAGACTGGAATTCTAGTTTGGGAATCTGGAGGTATGTTCCAAAGAAGAACAACAGGATACCTACAATTCTTGCCTGGGAAGCAAGACAGTACACATGCACGGCCTGGGGAGCACCAGTACTGCTACCTAGGACGGCACCTGAGAAAATGCAGCCTGCAAGGCTCTGTACTAAAGTACTCCCACGAGATTCCCCAGCACTGGCTGGTTCTGGAACACTAGATGTGAGTGTGATCAAACTTGAGCAGCCTCAACTGCTAGTAATTTTTTTTGTTTTCCAATGAGAGGTCATCTTTTGAAGACTCAGTACTCGGTATGTTTAGCTTCAGCTTAGATCTTTCCTCAATTATATCATATTCTTGATCTATGGGAGCCCTTATTCAATTTTGCAACCTGAATTTTTTTGAAATAAAAAGCAGTTCCATATTCAGGGTATTACTAGATTCACAATCTTTTTTTGCTTTTCTCTTAAAGAAAGAGTAAAGATAAGCAACAGAATAGATCAAGGTGCAGTAAGCAGAAAATCTTTAGAAGCCAAGAAGGGCTAAACTATACTGTACAACACAGCCTTTCTACTTAAAAACCTCTCCTGTTAGAGCTCCATCATTGAACTAAATACTTACATTTTTACAAGAGAGGCGTGCAGGAGAGAAGGCGAAGAAGAGAAATACTGTAGTTTCCAAAAATGTAAACTAATGTTGCAGTAGAATATAAAACAATTGCACCAAAGCATACCCCCTCAGATACCTAAAATCACAGCAACAAGACTGGACAGGACCTGTAATTAAGCATGGAATACAGCTGATTAGGGAAGCGCCTACACCCAACCTCCACCCCACAAAAGAAAAAAAAGAAAAGGAAAGAAAGAAAAAAACAGAGAAAGAGTTGAAAAAAGGAAAGAAACCAATGACTTTTCTGAGCTGGTCATCAACTCAAACTGATATAAACAACATGCTGAGAAATCAGTTCAAGGCATAAGACACATAAAAGGAGTGTCACAAAACAGTACTACAGGAATAGAATCATCCTGAGAATATCAAAAGTATTACTACATGCTGTAGAATAGCAGGCATCTAAACAAAATAGGACCCTACTTAAGAACTGTACCACACAGAACATGCATAAGAAAACAGATTGCAGTCCTCCCCTCCATCCCTGAATAGCTACTTTGGATCCTCCAGAGAGGAAACATTTTGAAAAGTAAGAAAATGTAGACTTTTCAGGGTGAGGCACAACAGCTTTCAAAACCTGTTGTGCAATCACTGCTTTCCCCCATTCAGAAAACAGAATTAAATTGAAAATAAAGTCTAAATTACTTTTGTACAATACATGTATGCTACACTGCACCACTCAAAAATAGCATCAGTATTAAGAGTCATATTATTTATACGATGTACCAGAATGTCTTTAATGAGAAGTTCACAAACTTAACATAGGGAGTTCCCCACCTTCCAAATTAGAGAGCAAGTTAAAACAATTATGTGCTGAACACAATTTCTTCTCATTCCAGCTACTGGAAGCACAATCTCCAGATATAAAAGTTTGGATCTGCTGTTCCCTTTTATACATGATCACCTTCTAGATTCCTAAAAAACAACACTAATTTAAGTTAACATATGGCAAAATTCTGGCTTGCAACTTATTTTTGTTTACCAGACATGCAAGGTAATAACTGGCTGGTCCTAATTCTTTATACACAATGAGACTTTGCAGAGACCTAATATAAAGCAAACATATCATTACAAGATAGGTCATACATTATGTATCAAGAGCACATAGCCTTTTATATTAAGCGTCCAGGTAAAATACTTAGGTATCTTAACCAATAGATATTTTAAAGGCTTCTCTTAATCAGATCTTGCTTTCTTTTCAAAATATGTTTCTCTGCTATCTTCCCTCTCCTTCCCCCAAATTATAAGTCATGAATAACTAAAGATAAATCAAATGAAGTAGATGCTGAGAAATTAGTATGTTCCTTGGAACTGCTGAAATCGCCATAAGCTAAGGAAACATTCTAGGAAAAGATCAAAGTATTTCAAATAAAAATTCATTCAAAAACCTTAACATGATTCTACTGAACATGATTTTCAGTAGACAAACTTCTTACCTCCAGATATCACTTCCTTTAGAAAACAGGGAGGACTTGATAACTTCTGGAGCCATCCACGCATAAGTTCCTGCTGCACTCATTTTGGTTGTTCTGTGCCATTCTCTAGCCAGACCAAAGTCTGTAATCTTCAAAGTTTTATTGCAAATGTCGTCATGTTCCATCTTCTCTAGCAACAAAACTGCAAAAGAGTTTGTAAATTATGGCAATGGGAATCAAATCAAAATGTCTAGTTCTGTTATTTTCACATACAATTTGTACCTTGCAAATAGTTGTATACTTTAAATAGTTGTGAAAATATTATTAAAATTTTTATAAATATGAGAAAGTTTACTCATGATTCTAAGCTATTCTGAGTAATAAAAGTGAAAAATATGTACAGTGTTATGAGTTCTTTCTGCAACTGTGTACATAGACATTGAACTAGTACAACAAATCCGGTGTAAACAGATGTAAAGCATATAAGATTAAAAAAACCCTCAGAATTCTAACACCCCACAGACGATGACAGGTTGCAAAATAGCTATTCACCTTGGAAGGAGATTTTAGAGTAATAAAAAAATTAAGAGAAGCAGCAAAAAAAGCCCCTAATGTTAAGAACTTTTATAAAAGACCTAGAAAATAAAACAGGAAACACCATGTCACTGTATATATCTATCTTTAATATGGCACACAATTCAGGTCCCTTCCCATCTCAAAAAGGACATAATAAAACCTGAAAGAGGCATAGAGAAGGACACGACTAGAACGCTTAAAGCAGCATGTCCTTAGCTACAATAAATGGTTAAATAGCCTAGGACTTTTCACCCAGGAAAAGAAACAGCCGAGAAAAGGATCTATGAAATCATTCATGGCATGAAGTTATAGGGAATAATTGTTCGCAATTAGTCAACGCAAGAAATGGGCAACATTCAACCAAATTAGCCCAGAGTCAAAGACGCACGTGCCAGCCATTCACACAACACATACATACTTAAACTTCGGAATTTTTTGGCAGAAGATAATACTATTATTTTACATAGATTTAAAAAGCACCTACACAAATTCACAGAGGACAACTCCATCAAGAGCATGTACATCAAAAGGTGGATTTAGGTTCAAGAAATCCCGAGCCACAAATCACTAGCAGTTGGGAGACTATCAGGGAAGTAAGCTTGCCCTAGGAGTTTACAGTCAGCAAGGGGACGCTGAACTTTGATCTATTCCATGTTAGGTTAATATCCACTGTAACTTCATGGTTGTTAAAGAGCAAATCATCAGTTTTGATGCAGCATTAGACAATGTGCATTCACTTCTGTCTGACTTGATCTTAACACACTATTGGCAATGTTGTAACACAGCTTCACAAAATGGCTTTAAAAAGAAGAGAGGAGAACTGGCTAATCATGTCTTAGAGCTCACAAGGAGAAAGATAACAGGAACAAAGAATCATAGTGTGACCTTATTAACACAAATTTTAATCCCATATTCTGTTTTTATTGTCACTGTCAATGGTAGTAACTGTTAGTTTTAACTTTCTATTAAAAAGATCTCTGGTGACAGAGATCAAAGGTTAAATTACAAATAAGAAGAGTCACTGGTGCTGTATATCTTTTCCAACTATATGTACTGCAAAGCACAGGATAAGGGAACCCACTAAGAAAAAAAGTGGATGAAGAAATACTTTGCCTAACAGAGAATAGAAACTGATAACCTTGCAGTTGCAATTGCAAGAAGTCATTTTTAGTGGTACAGATTAATTACACTCTTACAAGTATTTCAAAAGTAATATTAAATCCAGACAAAATAACAGAACACAGATGCCTTCTTCAACAACCTTCTTAACACAGTAGAACAGAAATGAGGGCCAAAATGGTATAGACAATCTAAGAGCTCCGCAGTCAGCACTAACAGAACAAGTGAAATTCATGCAAGAGTTTTTATTCTTTTAGATTTGAATGAAAGACCTATTGTTTTCTTTTCCCTTTCAAACATGTTCAGCAGAATTCCTGACATTCCTTGTCAGTCAATGTGACCGAAACCAAAAACAGTCAGTCTTGCAAAAGGTAATAACTGGCACATGGCCAAGTTTCATCCTACAAGGGGACAATGTTTCTTAGTAATTCAAGTTTCCGTTTCCGGTTGGTAGTCAGGAAAACAGCGATAGTATGCACAGATTACTTAGCAGCTGGGAAGTAAAAATGCTCAGCATAGCTGAGTAGTGCTTAGTAAGTGCTTTGTAAGTGCTTCTCTTGCAGTAACATAGCAACCTTCACTGTATCATCCTTCTGTGACTCCTGCAACTTCTCAGCTCTTGTTAACTTACGTAATGACAATTTTACAGCACTGTGCTTAGCCTTGTCACTCAGCTTGCAGTGACTTCTTTTTAAAATCCTTTAAACTGCCTTTTCAGAATCCAATACACCACCAATATTAAGTTGGGTAAGAGCCAGTTTAGCACTTTCTGGTTTACTTTAAACTTTTTCAGACTTTATATTTTCACAAAGTTCATATTTACATTATGCTCTCCTGCTGGCAAAAACAGGCTAAAATATTGAAGGAGAAATACAAAGAACATTTGAAAATAAATTCAAACCTAACAAGAAAAAGGAATTAAATTAGGAAGGCAGAAGTACAGGAAAATTATATGTACATCTTATTTATTTTTACATAAGCAAAACCAGAGATATTTCTGAATGATTCAAAATCTAACAGAGAATGAGACTACAAAGTAAGTCAGATGTGATAAAGCTACTTTGCCACAGTCCAACTAATACAAAAAAACCTGTGTCTTGGATGGTTGTTCAAAAATTGTGTGTGCTACAGCCAGAAACATTTGACTAAATAATTTAAGGTTGCACATGTTTCTTACTGGTTACAACATTTTCAGCTCAATTCTGATTTAAAATGCCTCCCAGTGTGACTCTACCCTCCTGCAATAAGATCAGGGCACAGATAAGTTTATCAATATCATAGAGTCAAAGATGTTAGGGATACAGGGACTGCATGAACATAAGAGATACCACATGCTCGCCACCATTTACAGTTGAGAAACAAAGAGAATTGCATCTTATTCTGAATAATTCCATAAAATATAAACCAACAACTTGTACATAAAAACAAAAAATCCTTAAGTCATAGAGAAAAAAAATAGAAAAAATACAATAACTATGTGGTAAAGTGGTATTGAAATTGGAAGCTATGATATTGTGCATGTCCTAAAAATTAAATAAATATTTAAAAGCGCAGCAAGCATACATGAGGAGTCTAACAACATCCCTAATGAAGATATTGCTATTTAACCATATAGATAAACAGACCTTACACTCTTAAGATGCCTAATGTGACTAAAAAGAACCTGGAAATCCAGGTGTTATTCATCCTGGAACACTGAAGGAAGTAGCTCATAGAATCATAAAATAATTTAGGTTGGAATGGACCTCAGGAAGTCAACCTCGCTTTGGGGAGAGGGCTAATAATGTAAAAAATGTAAATCTACTATCAACCACTTCAAATAATCGGTAAAGTCATGGCATTCTGTGATAAAAGAGGAGTAAACACATTTTCTATTTTTTATTATAATAATTATAACTATCTATATTCATGTGACTGTAGACATGTTAATCTGACTTAAATACCATCTTGAATAGACTTTGAAGAATACAATAATTAAAGACATTAAGTCATATGGAAGGCAGGATAAATTACAGCAGAGTTACTTTACAAATTGGTTATGTCACACTAATCCCATTTTTTCCCTGATAGACGATTTCTTAAAAAGGAATAAGGCACCAGACCTGAGCAGATGTGAGTGCCTTTTAGAAAGTCTCATTATACAGGTGCAATAAAGATGTATAAAGGAAGATCTCAAGAAATTAGTTACCGGCATAAAAAGGGATGATTAGTGCTCTCCATTAGGAAGCAGGTTTGTTCCACAGGCCCATCAGCATTCAGAGAAGAAACACAAGGCGTATTTCAAGAACTAAACGGCAGAGTCAGAAGATACTGCCCACTCTGAAGGCCACCAGATTATCATGCTAGAAAATGTACAAGGTTGGAAGGGATTGACAGTAAATTCTACTGCTATGAAGTGGAGGTGAAGGAAGAAGAAAGGTCTGGATACACTGGCTAACAGAAGGAGAACTGAAACAGCAGCTTCACAGTTGCAAAAGTAGATCATGTAAATCTAAAATGCATTAAAAAGGCAAGTTTAGTAGAAATAGGGAAGTATTATTATTGTAAAAGGCATAAGACCTCAAATGAAATACTAGATAACTAGAACTGTGCATATATGTTCAAGAACAGGAACTTAAATTGGAGCAGGTGCAGAAAATGGAAGTAGAATAATTAGGAAGCTGTAATGTCGATGTTATTTAGATAGATAAGAAAAGCTTGGCTTGTTTGTTAGGCTAAACAAAGATTGAGAACAGTTATGAGAACAGAAGTTAGCCTCATCTAGAAACAAGATGTAGGTGTAAAGCACTTGTGCTCTCACCAATAATAGCAGAGCCCTGGCTGATCTGTCTTACTCACATGCTCACAATTAAACTCATGTCTAGATCTGGAGCTATGGATGTGTGTGCATGCATAAGATTCATGTCCCACTGCAAGACACTGCCCCTTTTCTCCAGCCCACTTTTGGCTCTCCTCTGCGGTGTACAGCACAGTTTACTCCTCAAAAGATGACATAAAAGCCAACATATAGTCCTGTCAAAACTAGCAATAGCATTGATCTTTCCTGCTCTTTTTCTACATTATTATAGTTACAGCTGGAGTCTTTTACTACAAATCTTGTAGCATACTGCCAGTATTTTATGGTGTAACACTCTGCAGATAAGATGTTCCGTACACATTTTAAAATCAAATCTATCACACAGTTACCCAAGACTGTAATGGAATCGGATCTGCTGAGCCAGAAGGTACTTTCCAATTCTGTTTTCCTCTGTAATTAAAACAAAATGGGCAACATCTATGGAACCACTGCTGTTTGCACACAACAGCGGCTCTCTGGCGGGGAGGGCACAGAACATGGCCTAGGCAAGGAGGCAGAAGCCCTGGTAAAATTCCATCCAATTGCTCTCAGTCTCCTTTTCCTGTGTCATTCCCTTGCCTATCTTTTTCCTCCCTTTCCCTCACTCTGTCTTCAAACTCCCCCCTCTCTGGCAATCACAGAGTATAACACTTACTTTGAGCTACTGAGAGCAAAAGGTGACACCAACTGCAGCAGCTTAAGTTAGAGATGTATAAAGCAGCAGAACAGATATTTGGACAAGACTTGCTTTCTCTGCTCCATTCCCTTCCCTTGTGAGTTTGAATTAAAATTTTATTGGCAAAAAAACGCAGTGAGAGTTATGAACTGCTGTATTCAAAGAAATAGAGAACTGAAGGTTGAGTGCAGGACACTGATACCTGTAAAAAACAAGAGCGAAGAATAGGAAAGGAACCAAACTATTACAGAAATGCAGAGAAGGGACTCAATCCTTACTTTGAATGCATTGAAGGTTATCCTGTAGGGAAGTATTTCAGGGCAGTAAGTGGGGAAAAAAAAAATAACGGGAAAGAGCATACTCAGACAAATCAAAGTCTTGGGGTGCATGCGTGCTCTCCTAAATTCAGACAGGATGAGGACTACATTCCCAGTGCTACCTTCAGTACTAGGCTGAAGTCTGGAAAGAAATTGCAAGAATTTCTGTTTGAAGCATAGCTTTAAACAAAAAGCTCACTTTCTTGCCTCAGTTTCTCTCCTATTTACTTCTTAAAATGTATGCACCTTAAAGAACAGCATATGCAGTAAGCCTGAGGGATGCCTGGATAGAGCTTTTATTTAGCAGCATACCCAGGAAATTTCCACCTAGCACTATGATCTTCTGTGCTGCTTTTCTAATACATGTGGTTATTTCCTGTAGCCTTACAGTTCTGTTTTTGTTACTAAGAATACACAGCCCATTATATTTCTCCAGCATTAGCATCAATCCCATAGTCCCCATTTAATACAACCTCTCCTTTGACAAGATTCTTGAAATCCCAAGACCACATGTAATTAAAAAGTTTTATTTCATAATGCACTCCAGCACTTCCAGTTACTAGTCATCTAAACCAATGTGTATAAAAGATATTGAGGGAAACAGTCAAAAGTTTGAACACTTTTATATAAAGTTTAGATGTATTGAATGCAAACTATCTTTCAGTGCTCAGATTAAAAAAACCCAAAAAACTCAAGACTTTTCTATCCCTTCTATCCTCTTCATACTCTCTTCATCTACTTTGTTGCTACTAAAACTAAATAAAATGTTAAGCATCATTATTCTCTGAAGTTAAACTCATTTGCCACTAACTGCTTCTTACTACCTTATCTATAGTTCACTACATAGCCAGGTATTATACTTTTTGCAAATCCAAGACGTTTAAGTTAATATGATTAGAGGTAAGAATGTCTACATGCCACTACATTTACCACCACTGATAAAGTCATTCTTAAAGAATATCAGAAAGACAATTAAAAGGTTATATTATATACCTCTACTTGCAAGTAAAGATGGTCCAGACAATGCTGCTACTGTCCCCCCACCTAGACAGTTTCCTCTCAGTCTGTTTGCAAATGAATCTGGTTCCTGTTAATTCACTAAATCAACATGTAACAAAACCAGCAGGGCAACCTTGTATCTTTTCTTGGGAACTAAAAGGCAGAAAAATAACTTAGTAAACATGTTGCCTATTCAGTTAATGCCATCATACTTCAGAAACACAGTACCTTGTCAATAGACCTATCTCCACTACTTGGAGCTTTTAGTTGATTCTGATTGTAATTAGAAATTAAATTTTCAACAGTGCATATAGAAGCCATACCCTGCTACACTAAGCATTTAAACTGCAAATTAACTAGGACACTTGAACTCATTAGAACATCTTTAATACAGGCACAGATGATACATTACTACTGGCCTATACAGCACTGCTGCTTAGACACATTGCTTTCCTCCTATGGGTTTTCAGGATAATAACTATTAAGGGCTAAAACCTCATCTCTGTATCCATATCTGTCAGATTACATTTATCTCACTGTATTAAACCCAGAGATCACTATCAGCAAAGGAATTCATCCTTTAAACAGTGATTACATATGCAAGAGGCATTTCTCTACCTTTTACTATTGGAATACTGTGCTCCTCCATCTCCTGTCTCCATTCACAGCAGACATAATGATTTCTTATTTTTCCATACTAAATTAAAAGTGAGTCACAACAGATAGTCTTTAAACGTATTTGTTTAAAAACTTCTAGTTTGGGGGGGGGGGGGGAACCACCTAAAACCCTACCTCACTCAGGCCAACATGTACTAAAAAAATCCTGAACAAAGTGCTACCAACTGGAAGGCTAAAACAAGGTGAGACTTGTCAGGAAAAATCCTTGATAGCAAGAATTGACAAACACATACCATCCCCACAAGAAAAACATCCCATAGCGGGACATGTGGCACAAGAAAACAGTCAAAGCACTAGAACGACAAAGTAACAGAGTCACCTGACTGCCTGAAAGTAAGGAGAAGGAGAGAGAGAGAGAGAAGAGGAAGAGGGATGAGCGATTTCAACAGCTTCAACATAACTTGCATCACCATTTTTCACTCCCTCTCCACTTCTTTAATAACCATTATTAAAGCAACTTTGGGCAAATGGAAACTTGAGAGAAAGAAGCAGTTTTAACAAGTTATTGGCACAGGCTGCAGATACTGTGAGTTATTTTACTGCCTGCCATCTGTGCTTTATTTGCTGTTCAGATAGTTCTGTAACGCAAACCAGAATTTTCTATTATGCCGAAAGAGAAAGCAACAGTGGTAAGAATCAGTTATAATTAACCATTCAAATAATTATCATTTAAACAATAAATTCAGAAAATGCAGGATTGGGATGTTGCATTAGAAAAATCAAAAGCAGTTTGTATGCTAAACACTCTCCAGTTCTCTTTGGTTAAAGAAATATTAACATTAGTTTTCCTATTTAAATTTTACACTTAAGAAAAGTTACCTCACTACTGCAATTCTTCCATAATTTTACAATTACATGGAAATCAGTCACCACTGAGACTTGGTTTTAAAACTCAGGTATGCTACACCTATGAGGAACTTCCACATTTTTTCGAAACACCCACAATTACTTTGTTTTTAAATGAGCTTTAAGCTCTTTCTTCTTTGCTTGCTATTGATTTTTAAAAGGAGCTACACAATAAAGAGAGTGATGGAAATGCAGGGATATTAGAAAGAAGTGCCACACAGAACTAGTTTGGTGGTAAGCCAGTCATTTCTGGCTAAAAAATTCTTTTAGTTTCAAACTCTAGAGAACAAAAAGGGTGCTTTAAAACATGTCATTTTTGCTAGGTAGAAGCAAATATATATACATATATATACATATACACGCACATATGTACACACATATATGTATATATATACCCACATATGTGTGTGTGTGCGTGCATGCTATTAAGTGTGTGTGTGTGTGTGTGTGTGTGTGTGTGTGTGTGTGTATATTTTAGCAACTCCTCCCTATTTCTAAAAACAAAACTCAAGGCAAACTGAAGCTAATATACTCAAAGTGCAAAAGGAGAATCACAGCCAGTATATAATGCATGAGGTACAGCTTCCTCCAGGTGGAACTGTCAGAAAACCTACTAGCTACCTCCCTTCTCCCAAATTCGAGACCTTGGCATTCCCTTGCAAAGGCAATATATGCCATGCAATATACAGAATTCACCAGAAGAGATGCAACTAAACCTTGTAATCTCAGAAACGGCATCCAGGGGCAAAAGCTGACAGAGGTTACCTTTCTTCAGGATTGAACTAACACAAGCAAACTTATCATTAGTCAAATCACCTATTTAAGATTTAATTTAACAAGCAAGAATATTTAATTTAAATGCTAATTTTGGTTTGCATTTACATTGCTATCTTCTTGAAGAAAATAGAACATCACTTGATGTAATTTGATATTTCAAGCTAATCAGGAAAATACACAACTTCTGAATGCATGCAGGTATTTACATAGTTGGCATACTGTTCCTGATCCTAACATATTACACTGATCAATTATGTACTTCCTGCTAATTTATATTTTAGTTGTGATCTATATCAAGCTGCATTTGATGTGCTGAGGGGAAATTAGAATGTTATTCAATGCACAAAAACAGCACTTCAAAACTTAAAAAACCTTAGAAAAGTTCAATATAAACGTATATAATGAAAATACATTATACACTTAAGGATGACTTACTAATCAAACTGAAGTATAAGGGTGTATTTTGATGTCACAACCAAAACCATGAGAGCTGTCTGTCACTAAAATACATATCTTCATCTCCTCTCCAGTTACAGCCACTCACCTTCACAGCTGCATTTTTTTTTTTTCCCACTGAGTCTAGCAACTAGGTAGTCTTGGGAGACTGAACCAGCCAGATAGCTCAACAGAAATTAATCCTGCAAAGAAAACAGTTTAGAATAGTTTTCTGCTGGATCTATTGGCTGATTTAACTCAGATCTACTAACTATGCAGCCAGGGATGAGTCGATTCCACTGATCTGTGGGAGGGGGTAGAACCTGTGTTTGGAGATAGGCGGGAAAGCCTTGTAGAGCAGCTAGCTGTTAAATGAAGCCAGAGTGTGCTACAGTAAGTGAAAAGTCAAGCAACATTTCAGATTTAATAGATCTAACACCTTTACATCTAATTTTATTCACAGATGTAAAGATACAAACCAGCTTTGCTGCTTTTTCCATTAAAAAATCACTTTTGATTAAATATACTATTGAAAAGAACCAGTTGAATAAACTGAAGAAAAAAAAATTCTCTGTCCCTTGGACGATGCCTATTGCTATGAAAAGCTAGTCCGAGAATTCAAACAAACTCTGATTGTAAATGCTTCATCGAGTAACTCATCAGTTAACAAGAAATTCCTTGAACATCATTTCTTTGAGAAATTTTAATAGGTTGTATTCCATTAAGAATTCTGACTCAGGTTGTCAGTTTCAGATTAAAATTAAACTAGTTTCTTTTACACAGCAGTGTTAAAGGAGACTTATTACTTTAAAACAATTTTTGCCCAACTCAAGCTGTTACAAAACTTGGGCAGGAGGGGAGGGAATCAAGTTTTTATATAATTCTGTGGGGTGAAAGAATGGCAATGCAGTGGAAAGCAGGTGGTAAAAGGATCGCTGCTTTCCATCCTTAGTTTCCTCTATAGCTGAGGAATAGCCCCTCTGTATTGTGCATTTCTAAGAACTCTATTTTTTAATAACAAGGCCAAAACACTTGTTTTAAAATGAAAACTTAGGACACCACAAAATTTGACACCTCTCCCTTTCTCTGGGGAAGAGAAAAGAGAAGTGAAAGACTGCTCTTTTGATTCAGTAATTACTGCAATATATATTCAGCGCTGAGGTAAAAAAAATAACTTTTTTCTTTTTATATAAATACATGAGGAAATAAATGCAATGACTTTCAGGGAATAACAGCAATAGCTAATCCTATTGGAAAAAAAAAAATCAAAAAACCACAAGAACTACTCATATACCCAGAACTAAAATATAATCATTACCAAGGGTTAATTTGTCTGATAATGAACCACAATAATGAATGAAGCAGCTACCCCTGCATTTTTGAGAGGGAGGGCTGTCTTATTAGCTCCAAGTTAATAGCACACCTGCCAAAACCCAGATTTTAGTAGCTATGAAGAGAACAAAGCATGATTATACAGCCAACACTAGCATGTCCAGGACTGATTTAACTGGAGTTATGACCCCAGACAAAAAAGGATCAACTTCGCTGGAAACTCCATGAAGGAAGAATACTTCTGTGGTGACTTCATACAAACACTTAAGTTTTTCATCTTACCATATATTATTGCATCTTAAACTCACAGATAAATTGGTCAAAACTTAAACATCCACTTACTTGCAGTTACTGATGTGGGGTAAGCTTTCAGTAACACAGTTAGCAAGGTAAAAATGGTGAAATCAGTTTTAAGCAGTCAGTTCTTGAATGTAAATTTATGGCACCAATTATTATTTCAGTACTGCAAAGACAGATAGCCAAATAATTTGGTATTGAATGTATTAGCTATATTTTTATTCAACTTCAATGTCATAATTTTACCTCTAACCAAAAAAACGAAACTCAAAAATAAAAAATCTCTGAACTTTTTAGAAGCATTACCAGTGAAGATCACTGAATTAAATTTCAATGCTTTTAATTTTAACTGAATATCAAAAATAAAAATTCAAGGACAGAAGTCATCCATGTTGCAGATACTCATCGTACAAGGCCATTTTATTTCAGAACTTGCTACACCGAAGCACGCTTAGAAGAAAGTTTATGCTTAGTGATAAGAAAACTTACAGGCTGCAAACAAAAAGCCATTATCTTCTAAGGTCAAAGAACCACAAAACAGCATTCAACGTCCACATACAGTCCGGTGATGTAAGTGTTACTTCTCTATTCTTTTGAAGTTGCATAATACAGCTTTTTAATGGATTTTTTAAAAATTTAGTAAGAAGGTCCAAACACATTCAGTGTGCTTGCAGTCCTAACAGGGAAAAAAAATGCTGAAATTGAAAACCCAGTTGTACCTCAAGTTTTTACAATGTTAAGCTAATACTGTCAATGCCCAAATCTAAATCCCATTTCACATTAAGTACAATACTTCACTTCACAAGTGTTAGGGTCAGCGGTTAATCTTACTTTCTCACTGTTTACGAGAATGACCAGAATTGCAGAAGAATTTTAGCAGCTGTTGGGAGGTGTTTAGCTGCCTAATTTACAATTGACTTCTGTGGACATATTCAGCAGGATTTTCAGAGTGCGCAGGTATGCGACCATATCTTTAGGACAACAGCTTTAAAAGAAATCCAGGCAAGTAGTGCTAAAAAGTCTTGTTTAACATACTGGTATTTACTACAAATGCTGTCAACCGATGTCCTACCGTTCAAAATACAAAGCCACCTCAAAACACAAACTGAGGACAATTGTTCTCTTTTCAGAAAAGCAGTCACAAAACCTGAGAGGTAAAGACTAGAATGTGAGTCCCCATGTTGGGCAAAAAGAGGCACCAAAAACCTTGGTGCATGAGAGCTTCACACAGAAAATGCCAGGAAGGAGTCCATATATAGAGCATGAGGGAAAAATTTCCAACAGCTGTAACCCGGCTCATTTAGTATCTTAGAATGGGGGAGGGAGGAAAGCCAAGGAGAGGACAAAGACATGAGCAACCAAGTAAGATCCAGAAAGTGATCAGAGTAACCTGATTTTTGAAGAAATGATTCTATCTGTTGGAGATGCAAATAGTCTTAACACCAAATAAGAGAAAGGAACAACTCTACATTGGACTCATCATGCAAGAGTGTCAGTTGACAGATGTACATAGCTAGGAAAACAATAAATGGAAATCAAGGTCTGTATTAAAAAGGAGTTAAAAGGGGGGTGTTAAAAGTTAATGTTTTTAAAATTAATTTTATTATATTCAGCTAGCATTTCAGCTTAGAATCTTCTTGCTTTCAGTATAAACACTATAAACACTGTGTGTGAATGTATTTGAACAAGTTAACGAGGTTCTGAGTTACAAGAATGTTTATTTCTCCATCTTTTAATGTCCAGACTTGAGATGCATAAAAACAAACAAGAATAAATTTAGAAGATAGTAAATCAAGGTCAAATAAATGGCTACTGCACTTAAGTCTTCCACCTACATACAAAATAACAGTTGGATGTTACTCATTCTCTGGGAGCTTACAGATTATATAAACAAATATCGTGTTACAGAGTAGTTCACAAAATTTCATTTAAGAGATATTGTATTATAGTCATTAAGCTCCTGTATATTAATTTTTAAATGTTTAAAACATCCTTCAGTTGGAAATTAGTCTCTGTGCCATTTTAGTGCTAGTTGTTGCTTCTGCAAATAGTGACAACCACAGCAACCAGTTACTCAAAATTGTTTCCTTTCCTGAATTCCAGCCTCCCTTTCTGAACACAAAATATACAATGTATTTACATCCAGCAAGTAAATTTATCAAGTCCAAATAAAACAGACATTATGGAATACATTTTGGAGAACTAGAAAAAGATACACTATGGCTCAGAGTTGCTAAACATTTGCTGCTCCCGCAGAAGTGCAACAGGTCTTCAGAGTCTCAAAAACAAAACAAAACAAAAAAACTCCACAACCCTGTCTACATAGTATGAGAGCACATCAAAATGTGCAACAGATTACTGGGAACAATGTTTGATGAAATGAGGTAGAACACTTCAGTTGACAACTTTACTTAAAAGAAGAGTGTATTTGAATTCAAAGCTATGCTAACTTTTAATAGGTCATAGCTTTCAGAAGTGATGCTGTTTCCTAAATTGACCAAATTCTGCAATCCTATTATAGTTTGTATGGGGGTTGTTTTAGCATACTAGGCGGACAAAGGTACTAAAACTTAGAGCTCCTTCCTGCTGTACATTTCCAAATACTTCAGGATGTATGACCAGTTCTTATGTTGTAATACAGCAGCGTTATCATTACTGCAGAGTACAAGGCAGGGCTACTGACACTCATACAGGTGGAATAGGAAGTTGGTGTACTTAGAACAGTTTCTAGTTTTATGCAACTTAAGTAATTAAGAATAGTGCAAAGCAATTAAGTACCATGACTTGCTATATGAACACAGGGTGAAAAACTGAGGCACAAGAATTTTAAACTGCTGACAAACAAAGAGCTCAAAACATCTACAAGAGTATTTACATTCTGAGCAACTTCCTAACTATAGGATGTATTGCCTAGGGTCAGCAGCCCCTTGCCTATGGGTTAAGGGTTTTCTTTTTTAAGCCAGCCTTCCTAAGGGACAATCTATCTGTCAGTGGTCATGCCCCTCCAGCCCCTGCCGACAACTTTTGGCCCCACTATTTCATCTGACTGGCACTGGTCAAAGTGATGTAGTGTTCTCAGAGATATCAGGTTCGTATGGGTTTCATGAAAATCAGCTGCCTTATGGAAGAGGAAGTTCAGTTAGTTCTGCCACAGAGAAATGTTCATTCCTCTCCAGACCTTAGAGACACCGGCCAGTATGAGCTTAGCAGTCAGCTAGGCAATACAGCTTGTTTCAATCCAATTACAGTATATGCAGCCTATTATAAGATGTGACAGCAATCAGC
Source organism: Apteryx mantelli (assembly GCF_036417845.1). Lineage (NCBI taxonomy): Eukaryota > Metazoa > Chordata > Aves > Apterygiformes > Apterygidae > Apteryx > Apteryx mantelli. The sequence goes on along the minus strand of NC_089980.1, from coordinate 57,979,236 downwards.
CACAGAACAAAGCTAGGGTTAGCCCAGCAGGGATACTAGGAACATGGAAGGGAACAGAAGAGCGAAAGTTGAATGAGTGTCACAGGGAGGTGAAGGAGATAGAGTACAAGCTTGTAGAAAAATCAGCTTTTTTAGTCTTAGTGCTCACAGAGCAGCCTGTTACACGGCACCAGTTGGCTCAGTGCTATTGATAGAAACAATTTAAAGTTTCACTGTCATTAGAAGACATCTTGGAACTTTCTTTCCAAAGAAAGTTAAGCTGAAGTTCAAATCTGTAGAGAAAGCCACCTCTCTCCCCCCTCAAAACTACCAAAGTAATAAAATTTCATTTTGAATTTTCTTAGTAAATGTACATTAAAAGATAGTTAACTATCAGGCATTTTATAACACATAAGCAATCCTTGCAAGCTTTACTTGTGGTGTGAGCAAGTTTTCCCTCTTCAAAACAGAGTCAAGAGACAGATTATGTGCCTCAGTGATTTCAGAATAAAATCAGTTCAGAAGACTGCAGATATGTTTAACACTAATTTCTTTCTCTCCCTACCTCCACAAGAGCTAACCTCTTTAGCTTTTAAAACCAACACTCTCAAGACCAGGAGAAACTAAGAGTCATCAGAATTTAATCCAACCTGCTCATAGGGAAAACAGATTAAAAAAAAAAAAAAAGTCTGAGGAAATACCCTTGATCAAAGTTTTTGAAAACATCTCCCATCTTTTCTTAAGGATGTTTAACAACATAACTTGAACAATTTTGCTGCAAAAAAACCTATAACAGCAAAGACCCAGAGATTACTTGTTCTTCCTTTTCTCAAACTCTGGGACACCTTCCCCACCAAAAGCGACTGATTCAACAATTCCGTCAAACCACATCACACTTGTTTATTCAGATTTTAAAACCAAATAATTTCTACCTTCCAATTTTTTTCATGAGGTTAGTTTGAAAAATATCACATTGAAGTGGATTGTCCAATCTGCAGTTTCACTGTTCAATTGTACATCAGATTTCAAGCATTGCTCTCATTATCATTGTCATGTCCATGGCCTTTTTCAACAACCCTTGAAAGTCAAACTGTCCTTGACAACCTCTAAAAGTAATACAATCTGAATACACTTAAAAGAATGGAGGGCTGCAAAGGATCCTGGGACGTCCAAGAAACTGGTGGAAGTCATAACAAGCCCAACCCTACTTGCATATTCATCTACGACAAATGAACACAGACTGCTTATCAGTATTACGTTGGTACACATAATCTGCACAGATTCAACCTTGTGCTTTGCCTCTTATAACTTATCCATGGATGGGTCTATGCCATAAGCAAGATACAAGCTTTTTGTTATGTCTTTTACAAGTACACAAACCTGCACTAATGATAAGCCCCCTTCCTCCCTTTTGTTTTTAAGGTAGAAGTACTGCATGATCTGAAATCAATCCTGGAACCAGGAACCTCTGCTTTGTCTAGACTAGAATTCAGAAAGTGAAGACTAGCATATTCCATCCAAACATACTAGTAGCTTTATTCAGAATCCTAGCCTAGACAAAGCTGTACTGAGCCCATAAACAATCACAGTTAACTGAGGTCTCTGCCATGCTCATAAGTAATGGGACATCCTTGGCCAGAAGCAAGCAGTTTGATTTGCTCAGAGGAAGAAGTTGCCATTTGAAAGAAGTCAGCAAACCAGCTGAAAATGTACAAAAAAGACATTTATGCAACTACGCATGTCTGATCTAGATGAATTTGTGTATTTTCAATAAAACATCCACAACTTTTTCCTAATCAGCTGGCATGCTAGAGCATGACTAAGTCTGTACCCAGGAGATACAGTTAAGAATGTTCGAGTATTTTCACAAGTTTTAGATACCTGCATTAATTCAAATCGTGATTTAATTCAGAATTCCTTGACTATACAGGCTGGTTTGAGAAACTTCAGGTAAAGTCCACATCTTAATCCTGATTTTGGATTATTTCCTTAACATATAAAGTATATCTAACAACATCAGGAACTGCTTATTGGGAAAATATTTTCAAAACAGACCATGTTTTTTCCAAAGAAACTTCTCACCATGTCACCTGCACAAAGATTGACAAAGCTCATACATACAGACTATTTGCAAACCAGCATTACAGATAATGGTTACTGTGTTTAGTTTTTATTACATATACTTGAACCTAAATGTGTTCTTTTCATCTTTTTTGTCTACTTCTGACATAACCATTAAATATTATTTTTTCTACATGCACCTGAGAATTAGAGACTCTGATACCAACAAAACCTGAGTTCTCTCTTCTTTCCTTGCTCAGCCCTCACAACTAAGTTTGTTAGCTTTTCTCCACATTCCAGAAACAAAATTGTTTGTCTATTTCCCTCTACTTATTTTGACAGAAAGGAAAACCTTTTCCCACCTCCCAAATAGAGTCCAAGGAAACTTGCATGTACAAAACCAGTCTGTCACTGTTTTTACAAATCTATTGTTCTCATTATTGCTATTCTGTTTGTGGCACCTTCTCTCACCAGTTATGTCAATTTGGCATCAATGAAACAGCACTAGATGTACTGTCCTACAGACTCCAACTGTATGAGATGGCTTGGAAAGAAATAACATACTTGCCTTTGAGGTGCTTGCTTTGCCTATGCCTGCCAACCACAAGCTCAGACATATACCCTTTCTGGATCAAGTATGTTGATGGAAGGGGCTCCCCTGGCTGGAAAAAACAGTTCCTACCTATTTGCTAGGAAATTTTTGGAGAGCTTTCCTTACTTTAACAATGCAGGGGAAGTCATTTTTCCAGTTTGTCTTCCAAAGAAGAAAAATTCCTTCTTAAGGTGAGTCAGTAAGATAGCACAAACAAGACTGATAGATTGGTATACTAGCTAGAGTTGCTTAATGGAAAGCACAGAAACAGCACCACTAGCAGCCCAGAGAAAGCAGTGCTGAGCAGTTGAGGAATGGGCCCAGCCAGATCTGACAGCAGAACCTTGTCTGCAGCTATAGCCATTGCTCAGTTGTTACTATCCACAGCAAGTCAAGTCCATCAGTCAAACCCGGTGGCTTTCTGTTCTCACTGTGTATGATAAGAAGAGACTACTTGAAAAGAATCAACTAAAATCTTAGATGAATAGAAAAAGTAACAGAACACAGGGTACTGTCAGGATTGCATAGTCATTTTAAATCATATTGTTCAACCTGAGGACTACAGCCTATTGTATCACTACCATACTATAAACTTCCAATGTTATCATTTAGTGGGATGATCAAGAGACATAATTCAATTCAGTATTTCAATACCATCTTCAAGCTTCACTAAGATTGAGAAGCATGGGTGAGAGCTAAATGGCTAAACTTAAGCAAACGTACAACCAAAGTAACAATGAAAGCAGTGAATAAGCACATATGCTGAGGTTAAGATTAAAAGCATATTATAGTACCCTCTGCCATTATCTACATACACAGAGATTATAATGCAATCAGTTCACTGCAGTCATCAACTCAGCTCTAAGTGCTACGCTAAACTATAGGGTTACGAATCCCTTTCAGATCTGGACTTTGCCACTCTTATATTAAAGCTAGTGTACAGCAACCCATTCTGTTTAAGGAAAGCCACTCAGATACTAAAGTTAACAGTACCTCACTCTGAACAGAGCAGCAAACCAGGAGGGCCTACTGACAACCAGTTAGAATTTAAGGTGCCGGCCATGACTTACCTAAGACTCTAAAGGTAAGTTCCATGAGTTCGTCATCTTGTGCTACGACTAAAACCACAGAGTTGAGCCTCTTCATAAAACAAATAGTATTCTCAGGAACAGTCCCATGACTGAGCCTTGTCTTAACAACCTATGCACGATGATCTTCAAGACACACTGAAAAGGTCTTTTAAAGAAAATACCTGAAACTTGAATGAACTTTTTCATTTCCTTTGGACTGCTTAAGGATGCCCAGCTGAACAAAGAGTAACATATTGCTGCATATTTGGTCCGTTTGAAACAAAGAAAGGGAAGGGAGTAAAGAGGGCTCCAGACATTTACATAAGGACATGGATTTATATATTCAGGTCACCAATTCAAAACACAATTATAATGGAAAGCCATAAACATCTCTGGTTCTTCTAGCTAACCAGCCTTCCAACATCACAACTGCCAGAATTTCAGATGCTCTTGAATCAGCTGCAGCAGATGGACCAAGGATTCATTAAGCATGAACTGAGTAACCCCCTCACTCTTTCAGGTACCTTTTATCCATGCCAAATGCTGAAAGGAAAACAGCAACTGCACAAGAGTTTCTACTTTTTTCAAGCTACTCTCTTTTCTGCCTCAGTATTCACTAAGTGGGTGAATTTTATCAATGCTAAATCAGCACAGTGAAAAAGCATACAGTTGTTCAGCAGTAAAACATAAATTATACCATTATTAAACACTTCACTTAAAAGCTATAGGAAACTGAGTTCTTGTAAAAGCTGAAACTGCAGAATGCACCAGAGCAAAAGAAGTCTCATGAATTTACAATTGCTATCGCGCACAGGATTTTATCCTGCTTAGCCTTTAAATAAGCTCCTATCTGAGAAGGCAGGACTTTGCTCCGCGTGTGTTTCAAGCAAACCCTCTTCTCCCTAACTTTTTCACGATGGATTTGTAACTAGCTTACAACCGGGACAACTCAGTCTGCTGCAGCCCAAGCTTCTGGCAAAGTCTGCCCAAGCCTTCCAAGCCGCCGAGGTTGCAACCCCTATCTGCGGGCGGCACAGGACTTGTGGACCATGCGCGGTCCTGCGGCCGCGCAGGCCCGACTGCCCGGCCAGGAGGCCGCCTGCCCGGCTAGCCGCTCGCCGGGACGCACCGCAAGGCCGAAACGGCGCCGCCGCCGTCGCCGCCGCCGCCGCCGTGGCGGCGCACGGCCGGCCCCCCCCCCGGCCCCCCCGCCGCCGGGACTCACTGTTGCTGGACTTGAGGTCGCGGTGCAGGATGGGGACGATGGCCTCGTCGTGCAGGTAGAGCATGCCGCGGGCGATCTGCACGGCCCAGTTCACCAGGACGTGCGGCGGGATGCGGCGGCCCCCGCGGGCGGCGCCCCCCGGCGCGGCGGCGGCCAGGGCGCGGTTGAGGGAGCCGCCGCGGGCGAACTCCATGACGAGGCAGAGGTTGGGCTCCCGCAGGCAGACCCCGTGCAGCGCGATGATGTTGGGGTGCCGCAGCATGGCGAAGAGCTTGGCCTCCTGCCGCACGCTCTCGGCCGTGGCCGTGATGTCCTCGTCAGGGTCCTGCCGCGCCGCCTTCACGGCCACCTCGCGGCCGCGCCAGGTGGCCCGGTACACCTTGCCGAAGCCGCCCACGCCGATGATCTCCTGCAGCTCCAGGTGCTGGAAGTCGATCTCTGTCAGGCTGCCCGCGGGGTCCCCCCGCCCGCCGCCGCCGCCCGCCGCCGCCGCCGCCGCGCCGCGGGGCTGGCGGGTCACGTAGTTGGCGGGGAAGATGCCGAGGCGGTGGCGGATCTTCCCCGCCCACCAACCGTCGTCGCCGGACACGGCCGCGTCCTGCGACAGCACCTCCACCACGTCCCCCCGCCGCAAGCTCAGCTCGTCCTCGCCGCTCGCCTCGTAGTCGTACAGCGCCGTCCACAGCGGGCACGGCCCCCCGCCGGCCGCCGCCCTGGCGCCCGGCAGAGCCATGGCAGCGACCTCAGCCCCGGCGGCCGCCGCCGCTGCTGCCGCCGCCGCCGCGGGGGCGCCCGGCCAGCCGCATCCTCACCTGCCGCCGCCGAGCGGGAGCCGCGGGAGGGGGAGGGGCGGCAAGGGCCGCAGGCCGGGGCGAGGGGGCGTGGCCTCCCCTGCCCCGCCGCCGCGCGGCCGACAGGTAGGGCGCAAGCGCGCGCGGCGAAGGAGGGGGAGGTGGGGACCCGCGACCTCGCGCCCGCCTCCCTCCCCTGCCGGAGCGGATTGGCCGCCGGCGGTCACGTGAAACCGAGCGCCGGGAGGGAGGGGCCGGGGGCGAGGGTCGGGGCGGTGGGTAGGTAGGCAGGTGCCGTGCGCCCGCCCACGCGCGCGGGCTCGCGGGGGGCGGGGCACCGCCGGCGCGCGGCTCACAACGGTCCCGCCCGGCGAAGGGAGGGGGCGGTATAACGGCAGCGCCGGACGCGCTGGCCCCGCCGCGGTGCTGTGTGGAGGCGCGGCGCTCGGTGTGCGGTGAGCTGGCTGCGGCGTCTCGGTGCAGGCCGCCCCCACTGCCAGAGGCCGCCGCTGGGCGTCCGGGGAGGCGGATGCGGCCGAGGGGTTCGTGCCGCCGGCGGCGTTGCCGCTCTCCTTCCTTGTGCAGTCTTGGGACCTTACCAGAAACCAAACCAAGCTGTTCTTAAGAAATCAAGCTTCCTTAATTCTGCCGCGCACAGATGCCTGTCTCACATCCGTGGACTTCCTCTTCCAGCCTCCTTCGCCACACACCGGCGCCCTCCCGCGCTCGCCGCCCACCCCCAGCCCCTTCAGCCTGGCTGTCCTGCCCCTACACAGGTCGAGAGGATTTCGACCCTGTGTGGCATGATCATGCAACCCTTTCATTAGGCGGTTGTCGGAAAACTAGCAAACGCATTGCGCTTGCTATATCTGGATGAGGATCTTTCTGGTGTTAGCTGGGAAACTCGTACCACTTTCTAAACTGTGGTAGTTGTTTCACTGGAAGTTAGAAGGAAGTGTGTGGGCTGGGGACACACTGTCTTCCCACCAACGCTGTGGGAAATGTGTTTCAAAGTTTCACAAGGTGTGGTCTCATCTTCGGGGTTGATCCCTTTGCGCTGTGGAAGCTGTGGATCTGATTGCAGCTGCTGCCGGGAGAAGCCCCCGGTGGAAACTGAGGTGGAGAGAAAAGGCTTGGAGAAGGAGCCAAACCACACTGCTGGGGAGTGATGAATGCCTCCCAACTTCTTGCATAAAAGCGCACATCCACAGCGCTGTACATCCCTACATAAACATGAAACTTGCAACTGTGTATTGCAAGACTGATGTTCCAGTGTATAGACTGTCGTTCAGAAAATTAAAATTATAGCACACAAAATTCATAGATTCTTGTCTATCCCATGGTCTATATACTATGACTCTAGTTCTTCATATAAGGCAAAAATAAATTTATACATGAAGTGACTTACTGAACCATGTTAACCAAAAAGAAAGAATGTAGAACCAGCATGCCTATCAAGTCTTTTCCCATTTCCTTTAATATAAGAGAATGCCTTGCAGCTATTCAGAGAGAGAATTATAACTCTTTTCCTTATCTGCATATTTGCCTTATTATAAAAGCCATAAAGTATGTTGTAATACAAGCATTCTGCCACACAAATTCCACCTTGAACTTTATCTGTTATCTAAAGGAATCTGCAGGAACTAATTAACTGTGGAATGTTTTAGGTCAGACAAGGTATTGGTTGCAGTACAGTGAAAAGTTTAAATATTTATTTAGAGTTATTATTCCAGAATTTGCTCTCTGAAGTACCATTATCCAGTAGCAATTGCTACAGTCGCATTATTCTTTGTTCAAAGATTCTGCAGCACCTAGCACTCTAAGATCTTGCTACATAACTGTTGTTCCTAGGTTTTCTAATAATGGAAATAATTTAAAAAAGAATAATATAAAATGCCTGTAACTTTTCTCGTGGCACCATCTAGTGGATTTATCATTAAGAAGAACAGACTATAGAACTTGTAGTAAAGCTTACTGCTCCATTTGTCGTAGACTTCTCTTGAGAAATCTGTGGTCATGTTTTGCATCTTTGGCACTCGTGTAGCTGTAAGTATAATACTGTATATCTGCATTGTGTCCAGAACACGTACCCTTAGCAGGAAATTACAGGACCTCTTCATTCTTGCCCATAGCATTATATCAAAAAATGTTTGGTGTCAACATTATCCAAATGATGAAGATGAGGTGAAAGATTTGAGTGATAAGCAGACATGTCAGCCTGATGAGATCCAATGTTATATATATTCCAGTCAAGCCTTCACCACCTAGGGGGTCCAAATAATAATCTATATGAGTTAGAGGTATCAAAAAACAGAAGAGAGGAAGCTTTGAAGAAGCTCTTCATTTTCACCTTTGTTTACCCAGCTGTTGGGTTTTTTTTGGGGGGGAGGTGTGTGTGTAAATGTTTTTATTTGTGAATATGTATAAGGAAGACACAACTTCAGTGGTTTCTGAAAAATAAACTTGTTGAATTCTCACATATTAAAGAGTATTATTACTCATAGCAGGCTATGGTACATGATGCAATCATTCAGTTTGTGTTAACAAGCCATGCTGTCTTTGAAAACAATCTCTCTTGCTATGCAAAGGGCTAAATAAAAAATTCCATTTATCAAGGGAGAGATGTAAGATGTGTTTAAAGGAGTAGCATATGAGGCACTGGTAGAACTGTACCTCCTTAATACAGATCAACAGACTTAATAAGGACAAACCAAAAAATACTCAAAACCCATGGCTATAGGTCCATGAACATCTTAAGTTACCAGTGCTGCTGAGGAAAACAGTCCCGTCCCTCCCCCATCCCCAGCCATTCATTTATACTGCCGTATCATCCCTCCTGCTACGCGAACACAAGCATTCAGTGTGGCCGTGCAGTAAGCAACATGAGAAACTGAGCTGAGATGTGGTGAATTACCTCACAAATGTCTAATATTATCCTTGTTCTTTATCATTTTCTGTGAAATACATACAAAACACATGGAAGTGGCTTATTCCATTGAACTGTAGCCTGAGTCAGGAACAACGAAGGTAGGTTGGTCAAGAAACGTGTAAGCGACTTGACTGCCCCCAGTTTCATACACACATCCTGCAGAAGACTGGTTGCAGTAAAAGTCTATTAAGACAGAAAAAAAGAAAGAAAAACCACTAGAAGGGGTTGATAAGACACATCCTCTGGAATTCATGGCTATTTGCTGATGGCAGAGGATGACAGAGAGGGGCTGCTGTGCAGGACCAGTGCTAGCAGCCGTGGGTCCTTCTGCCCCATCCTTCACTGTCTGTGGCCTCCTCTGCCCCTGTCTTACACTTGGCTCCGTTGAGGGCTACTCCCACCCGCCTTGCACACCTCTTCTTCTAACACCCCTCCTGCAGGACAGCTCAGCTAATTTGAGGTCAATTGTCATGAAAGTCTTTAACTGTGTTTTGCCTGTGTTTTAGCTGTGTTTTACCTTAAACTTCTGGAAAAGAAAGCCTTCTGGAAAGAAACTGAATGGCTCTTATGGGAATTTTCCTCCTGCCCGCCAAAATAAGCACAAAATTGCCAGGCACGAGGGGCAAGAGTCCGACAGCGCCCAAAACTAAAATACTTCTGGAGCGTCAGGCGAAATTAGCCAGAGGTAAGGAGGCGCGGGGGGCTCACAGCAAGGCGCGGACGCCGGCGCCGTACCGCTGCTGTTCCCGGGCAGCGCAGGGCGCTGGGCCCCGCCGTGCCTCCACCGCCCTCCCGGGGCGCGCGGCGGGGCCTAGCGGAGCGGCGGCGGCGGCGCTCGGGGTGGGGCCGCGGGATGCTCGGCGGCGCGGGGCACCATGGGAGAATCCGCGGGCGCCCGGCATGGCGGCGGTGGCGGCGGGCGGCGGCTGAGGGGCGGCGGGCGGCGGCCATGGTGTCGCCGGCGGCGCGGCTGGTGGGGCAGGGCGTGTGGGCGGCGCTGACCGGCGGCTGGTACCACGACCCGGAGCAGGGCGCCTTCACCAACAGCTGCCACCTCTACCTATGGCTCTTCCTGCTGACGCTGCCGCTGGCCCTGCACCTGGTGAGCCCGCCGCGGCGGGGCCGCGCGGCGACGCCATTTCGCGGCCGGGCCCGGGGCAGCGGGACGCGCCGCCGCTCTGCCTCCCCTGAGGCAGGCGGGCCCCGGGACGCGGCGGGCCGGGGCCGGGGCCGGGCTGGCGGGCTGCTTCCCTCCCTCCGCTGCCTCCTGTACGACCCCTCGGCGCGGATGCAGCAGCCAAAACCGCGCGAGCGTAATGCGGGGGTGTGAAACGACCGGTTAAACCGACCGGTCGGGTCGCGGAGAGGCCCGTTAGATGCGGCCTGGCGATTTTGTATCTCAAGGTTGAGCCCCTGAATAGGCTCGGCGCGGCGGTCCGAGGCCTGACCTCTCCGTCCTGCTGAAGCCGTCGGATAGGAGTACCTCTGAAGGTGCATGATACCCATCGATAGAAATGACGGATGACCAGATCAACCTTTGTTCAAAATTTGCCTTTAGAGACATCTGTTTTCAGGTCTGCCCCTGGCCTTTTCTGCTGAGAAGGGTAAATCGGTGGAAAAATCCAAATACCATTTAATTAATATGCTAGCTGAATGTCACTGGTGAGTCACATTGCTTTTCATGACATGCAGCTCCATTTGTTCTAAAATTTAAACACTGCAAACAAATAATTTTAAGAACTAGGATTTGTTTGCTAAAGTTCAGTATTGTATTTCTTGAAAGCATGAAACTTTTACTCTGTTTTTGTGTGTTTTTTCCTACTGTGTTAGGGAAGCTTAAAAATACAGTTTGCTGGATCATTGCATCTCTTTATTGGTATATTCTTTAGTGTTTGTTGCTTAATATTGCTTCTATTGGAAAAAATTGCCATTTGTTTGGTTTTTATGGTGACTCCTTAATTCTTAAGTTCTGTAGAATTTTTTTGTTGGACAAAAAGTTCTAAGTAGGTGTCTGACCCAAATGGTCAGATATTGGCCTGATTTTCAAAAGCAAGGAGCATTCATGAAGTCCTCAAAAATCTCTGTGAGACATAATTTTGGCATCTTTAAAAATCAGTTGCTATACCACATTTTGTGGCTGAATTCCCATAAACATTGCTTGTGGAGTTGAACCAAGATAACAATACAACAGCGTTTTCTTCTGATCGACCGGGTCTGTTTCATATATACACCAGCAAGTGTCTTATGTTGTAGAATTTACTGTCAGAGTGGTATATGTAGTGGGAAAAAAAAAGTTAGCTTTTCTTCCATTTGATATAAGTAGGGATGTATCTGGAAGAATATGTATTTCCTTGTGGGAAGTATCTGAGAAACTAATAGCATGCAAGAAAGCATGCAGAGTTGCATAAAAAGAACACTGTGATCCAAAGATTGTAGGTTAGAGCTAAGATAAACAGTGGAAGTTGTTTAAAGGAAAGGAAAGAAGATCTGACTTATCTACTAAACTTATCTCTCTTTTTCTTGTGCTTCATCTTTATTTATCCAGATGGACTTGCTTTTTTTGCAGATTGGCTGACTTTCTGATGAATCATCTGGTTAAATGCAGGAACTGTGTTCTTGAGCTAATGTATCACTATGGGAATTTTTTATCTTTGATAGCAGTGATGCATTTATTGTGCTGGCTGCTCAAGAGTAGTGATGTCCTTAAGTATTTGTTTTCTTGCTTTTAAGCGGTTGGACTTTGTAAATACTGTGCAAGCTAGATATATTCTTGCCTCTTGAACCTGCTTTTTAATTAAAGGTTTTCTTTGAGGTTTTATATTTGGTAATGTTTGGGATGATATTTACATTACACACACATGCACTTAACACCAATAGTTTTGGATTCAGCTAAAACTGTTACTGGCATTCCTTGAAATGGCAGAGTCAAAACAAAATAGAATACTATTTAAAAAAAATTTTGCTTTGGTCTGGATCGTCTTCATCACGCCTTTGTCAAAGTCAGAAAGTCACTCTAAAACATTTTGATTTCAATGAAATGTCAAAATTAATCCAACTGTTTTGAGATTTTTCCCACTAGCTCAGCTGAGACACGCTGACAGAAGGATCAGGAAGCTTATAGTATCAAGTTGTTTCTGTTGTGTGGACTGTCTCTAGCATTGTCACCATAGCTTGCTTTGTTACTAATAGTTCCATCATTAACTTCCCCACTCCTGAAAAGGCACATCTGTATTTTCATCTCTTCCTTTTCTATCTCATTTACCCTTTATAGTAGTAAACATACAATTAAAAATGTACATAGAAAATTATTTGGAGCATCTCTGCTATTAAAATCAACTTTCAAAATTGTAATGAGAGCTCTTGTAACTTTACTTTGTCAAACCTCATAACAGATTATGAATTTGTTACCTTATTCCACCAAACAGCCCAGGGTTCCCAGGTGCTCTGCGCATGAAAATAGCGATGCTTGTCATAAAAAGCACCTGAGCTAAATTCAGCCCTGGTGGAACACCACTGAAGCAGAGAGATGACTTTGGGAATGCTTAAACATTTTTATGTTTATGCTACTGTGGAAACATTCTAAAAGTTTAGAAACACTGTGGTGGTTCAGTGCCCTTGTATTGTCATACCGATCATTTTTGCCCTGTCAAATATATTGAATTAGGTATACACTCAAATAATGCAAAGTTAGCTTTTGCCTTTGTGCAACCCAAATAATATTAGCAGAAATATGAAGAAGAATTTAGCCATTCATCTGGGATCTCTGGGCAGGCAGAAGTCCCAGTCAAATGCCCTTCCAGCATGGGCATATCAACTCTCTGTTGCATTTGCAGTAATAAATCAGGCCACATCTGGAATGCATAAACCTATATTTCTGCCTATGACCCCAAAATGTTCTGGTGCAGGGCATAACAAGGGAAGCAACTGGAAAACAAAAAGCACATTATGATGGAGTCTTTAACTGGATAAGAGCAAGGAAACCTAGAGCTACAGCTTCCGCAGAAACTTGTGGAATCTCCTGAAGGCTGCTCTCTAATGGATTTGTGCTTGTGGATGTTTTTTTCTAGTTGCTAATAGTGTCAGCTCACTTGAAGCTTTTCCTGTGACTGGGGCATTCAAAAGGCAAGACTCCTCTCATTAATACAGGAGGCGCGCATGTTGTGGTCTTGTCCTCAGCGGTGTGTACTCTATCAAAGTTAGTTGAAAGTGGCCACAGAATTAAGTAATTCAGCAGAGGGATGGAGAGAGATGATGGATACACAGACACATGGTGTGATTGTAAAACCTAGTTTCCATTGGAAACCAGGCTAATTATAACACATCAAAAGTGACTCTATCATGTAATTCCTCAGTGGTCTATAATTTAATTCCTCCTTAGTTCAGGCAGATTTTATAGCTTTCATGTGTCCATAACTGGGAACACCAACCATAGTCATATGACACTTGTACCCTTACACAAGAGGCCTGATTCAGAAAATCTAGGGCTTTCCATTCTCAGCTTCATCTTCCTCCCAATTCCTCATGTGGGCAGGGAGCAAGCTACCAGGTTGTACTGCTTAGCATGCCCCAAGGTCCAGCATAGAGAGGATGTGCTGCCCTTATTACACATAGGCAGTTTTGGAATTGTGAGCATGCATAGCGCCTACTCCATGGGAAGTACTGTATTTTGGGCAGATGTGCAGGGAGACCCCCGTGAGGCACAGGGTGCCTGCCTGGGAGGTCTGGTCACAGGGCAGGGGTGACGGCATGCAGCATTCAGCATTTGCCAGAACTGGTCCTCTTTTTCACTTTGAAATTTAGGAGCTTCCTTTGATTCTTTCTCTCTTGTAGTGTGCTCCACACAAACATAGAACATGTTATCATAAGTTTATTCTTTTGTGCTCTCTTGACAGTATTGCTGCAATGTGTGTTAAGCTTTAGGAATGTCACCTATCAAGCACTTCTTTCCCAGTGGCTCATTTATGCTGGATAATGATGTATTCTGAGGCATTATTTAATAATGAGTGGTCAGTCTGTGCTTTTTAGTGCAAAGGAGAAGAAATTCCCCAGAAAGTGAACAAATCCCTTGTTTGAACAAATCCTTACAAATAATTGGCTATCATTCTCTGTGAAACCCAACATTATTTCAGCTTCTTTTTTTGCAAATACCTTACTCATACATTAGTTATAAAATACAAATTCTTCAACCTCATCCACCAGAATTTCTACCCTGAGTGTTGTCTTGCAAACTGATGCTCTTTCTGGTCCGGATTTGGTGACAGACTGAGGATATGCTTAATTTCGGTATGTACATAGTACCATGAAATACTCTAACAGACTAAGCCTCAACTTGTAGAAAGTAAATGCATTTCTCATTAGGTATCATTAGTAATGCCTGCATGCTAAATAGTTTCTCCACTTTTATGCAATAGATTCTTAGTGTATGAATCAGAATAGTACTAAAAAGGGATGTGCCTGAAAATTTTCACATGTACATCTTAAAGATATACAGCCTCACTTAGCCAAAAGCAGAAGAACAACACACTCACTTATAATTTCAACATGAAGATAAACACTGTGCTTGTTTTAGCAATGAAGTAAGAATGCCTAATGCATGTCCATTCCTCACCTAGATGTGGTGAGTGTGGTTTATTTCTGAATCTGGAAAGATTTCTAAGCTGAAAAGACTTCTCAACTTTTACATCCAAATGCTTCTTCAGCTGCAAAGCTGGTATTTAAAATGACAGATTTAGGGCCCTAAGTAAAGACTGTTCCTAAAAATTAACTTCAGTAGACTTTTAGCAGGCCCTGAACATTGGGAATCTTCCTTTTTGCCCCCACTACAGTTTGTGCAGGAATACAGTAACACTCTGTTTAAAAAAAAAAAAAAAGAAAAGAAAAGAAAAAGAAAAAGAAACATTAAGAGATTTAACTCATTTTGAGCCTGCAACTGAATAGAAACAATACATAAGAGCATTCCATGACTATAATAGTATGGGCTTTGGCCCTTCAAAGATAACTGCAAGTATCCATTGCTATGATTCTCCCTTTACAGTAAGGAAGTACTTACATATAGGAGTGTTATTGGTATGTCGTGTCTATGAAAGGACTTTACAAACTATAGTTGAACTATAATTCATTTTAACGACTAAGAGAGATGTTGCTCATCACAGATCAGCAGACACAGATCGCAGACAGCTGCAAAATAGCAATTATGAGCTTTTAAAAAAAGAATTCAAAGAGGCTGGCTGTCTAAATGCATTTATGTTTTGACTAGTTCTGTTTAATTATTTAAAATTCTTTAGCAGTGAAGATACCTGGAGACATGCTGTGAGGTGTTAGTAAAAGGAGATCAAACTACAGCACTTTACTCTTAAGTCAGAACTGAGAAGCAGGGTAAGATGACAGAATTTTTGGAAAGGGGTTTCCTGTTTGTAGATTGTTTCATTTTGTGTCTGCATTTTTATAAGTGCATAATTTAGAAAAGGCTACAGCTACAACTAGCCTGGGAATGGGGTATTTTAAGAGGTTTTAAAATGTTTATTGATTGTGAGATTTTACTGATTTTGTTAAGAAAGGAGTAACATCCATAGCTAGGCAAAAGAAGAAATCTTGCACAATGGTTTGAAATTTGAGCCAATCTTTACAACTTGCTGGTGAGTAGGACTCAAATATACTATACAGAGAGGCATTACTTGGGTTTGCAAAACTCACTAGAGGTACAAATAACAGACAAAAGAAATAGAACAGTTTTGAAAATGACTTTGAAAATTTTAGTGGCATCTTCTCAAAATAAACTATTATAATAATTTCTTTATTATTCCTTTCTCTAGGCTTTCCCACCAAATACCATCACAGTTTTTGTATACTGCAGCTCAGTGACAGTGTTCTTCACAATAATAAAGGTGATCAGTTACCGTCTGCATCTTATGTTTGATAAAGGTGAAGTAATTCAACAAAAGATCTCAAGAAAAAATGGAAGGCAATGTAAAGATACAGAAGTCCCAAAAGGAAACACAGTTCAGCCCTCAAATTGTAGGTAAGGTTTTCATTGCACAGCGCCGATACATGTCATAAAAGGAACAAGTTTGCACCATGGTCTTGCATAGCAGAAACCTGTTGACTGTAAGGAAATTCCTTACAGTTGTGTAAGGAACAGCACTTCTTAAGACCTGCTTAGTGTTTTTGTTTGGTGGCTCCAGTGTACCTGTGATGAAGCACCTGATCCAGGGGGTGGGGCAGCAGCTGGGCCTGATGAAGGGAGAGGAAGGCAGAGGAAGAGACCTGTCTGGGAGGTGATAAAAGATCCCGGGGAAGAGCTGGAGGAAGTTTTCTAGGGAAGCCTAAGTGCTGGGGGAGCAGTAGAAAAGCTTTTCCTGGTGTTGCCTCTAACCTAAAGAAGTTTGAGAGTCAGGGAGAAGAGCTCTGCCTTCATCAGAAAGAATAAAGTGCTGGGCTCTTCTGTAATGAAGTAGGTCCTTTTAGGATGAGACCTTTTCCAGCAAGACACGGCAAGATTCAAGCTCCTGGAGCAGCTGCTCACTAAAAGGTACAAGGAAGCACTTGGCAGCCTAAGGTGCTAGAATGGGATATAATAGATCTAGAAAGTGCTGTGGCTTAGGCTTTCTAAAGACTGTGTGTTATTCTACATGTATATGGTAAAGGGATTGTATTGTTCCTGAAGTCCATCTGTGTAATACATTGCCTTAACTGGAGGGGATTTTAGTTCTAAGAAAACCTTGAGTAATTGCTTGGGGCTTACAGGAACATAGTGAAAGTCCCTGCAATGCTGACCTACTGGGAAGAAGGAAGGAAGTGACCTGCACCCCTTGGCCAGGAAAATGCTTTAATGCCCTGTCTTTAAAAGCCTGAGATCCTATTGCCTTTGCATGCTTGTAGTAGTTTCCCTATCTGTGACCAAACCTAGATGTGTTAGTCTCTTCCCCTCTTACTTCTTTGTGACTACCTGTGATTATTCTGTGGTACTGTTCATGGGGAAAGCTGGAGATGCTTTTATTTTTCAGAGGCAATTTAGTAGGTATTTTAGCCTCTTCTGTCTATGAGGAGCCAAGTACTGTTTATGATGCAAATAAACTCTCAAAGTTAATAAGGCTACTTCCAGACTGAGATAGCATTAAAGGGAAAATAGCATTGGGCTAAAAATTAGTACTTAAACTTTCCAGACTTATGTGTGCATAGAATATTCCTGTGTGTTTACTGAAAATCTATGGAATAAATTAAAATTGAGAACTCCTGCTGATTTTACAAGCTTGAGTCACAGAGAAGCAAATGAAGCTGGCAAGCAGTTTTCGGTCTTCCCAAACACTATGATAGATATGAAAAATTCTGAAATAAGGTACATCCCAGACTGTGTGCAGCACTGAAATATCCAAACAAAGCTTAAACTGAGTGGGTTTGTTATGACTGCCAGCCATACTTTAGCAAGAGAGAGCTCTATATGAGTGAACTTGCTTTGCTGTTTTAGTGCATTTGCAGTCCCTACCGAGAGCTCTGCTACTGTTAGGGCTGTGCAAGCTATCTATTAGAAAGCTTATCTGTATACAGCAATGCTACTATTCTTTTGTGTCTTTGCATACATCTCTGTGCTACACTCCTAGCAGTGACATTGCTATTCCTCTGTATCACCAACTCACAAATCTATTTCCTATTTACAGGCATACCTTGGAGATATTGCAGATTTGGTTCCAGACCACCGCAATAAAGCGAATATTGCAATAAAGCGAGTCCCATGAATTTTTTGGTTTCCCAGTGCATATAAAAGTTATGTTTACACTATACTGTAGTCTATTAAGTGTGAAATAACATTATGTCTAAAAAAACAATGTACATTACCTTAATTTAAAAATACTTTATTGCTAAAAAATGCTAACCATCATCTGAGCCTTCAGTGAGTCGTAATCTTTTTGCTGATGGAGGGTCTTGCCTCGATGTTGATGGCTGCTGACTGATCGGGGTGGTGGCTGCTGAAGGTTGGGGTGGCTGTGGCAATTTTTTAAAATAAGGCAGCAATGAAGTTTGCTGCATTGATTGACTCTTCCTTTCATGAAGGATTTCTCTGTAGCATGCGATGCTGTTTGATAGCATTTTACCCACAATAGAACTTCTTTCCAAATTGGAGTCAATGCTCTCAAACCCTGCTGCTGCTTTATCAACTAAGTTTATGTCATATTCTAAATCCTTTGTTGTCATTTCAACAATGTTCACAGCATCTTCACCGGGAGTAGATTCCATCTCAAGAAACCACTTTCTTTGTTCATCCATAAGAAGCAACTCCTCATCCGTTAAAGTTTTCTCATGAGGTTGCAGCAATTCAGTCACATTGTCAGGATCCACTTCTCATTCTAGTTCTCTTGCTATTTCCACCACATCTGCAGTTACTTCCTCCACTGAAGTCTTGAACCCCTCCAAGTCATCCATGAGGGTTGGAATCAACTTCTTCCAAACTCCTGTGAATGTTGATATTTTGACCTCCTCCCATGCATCTCAAATGTTCTTAATAGCATCTAGAATTGTGAATCTTTTCCAGAAGGTTTTCAATTTACTTTGCCCAGATCCATCAGAGGAATCGCTATCTATGGCAGCTATTGCCTTATGAAATGTATTTCTTAAAGAATAAGACTTGAAGTTGAAATGACTCCTTGGTCCATGGGCTGCAGAATGGATGTTGTGTTAGCAGGCATGAAAACAACATTAATCTCATTGTACATCTCCATCAGAGCTCTTGGGTGACCAGGTGCATTGTCAGTGAGCAGTAATATTTTGAAAGGAATCTTTTTTTTTTGAGCAGTAGGTCTCAACAGTGGGCTTAAAATATTCAGTAAACCATGTTGTAAACAGATATGCTGTCATCCAGGCTTTGTTGTTCCATTTATAGAGCACAGGTAGAGTAGACTGAGCATAATTCTTCAGGGCCCTCGGATTTTTGGAATGGTAAATGAGCATTGGCTTCAACTTAATGTCACGAGCTGCATTAGCCCCTAACAAGAGAGTCAGCCTGTCCTCTGAAGCTTTGAAGCCAGGCATTAACTTCTCCTCTCTAGCTATGAAAGTCCTAGATGGCATCTTCTTCCAAGATAAGGCTGTTTCATCTACGTTGAAAATCTGTTGTTTAGTGTAGCCATCTTCCTCAATTCTCTTAGCTGGATCTTCTGGATAACTTGCTGCAGCTTCTACATCAGCACTTGCTGCTTCACCTTGCACTTCGATGTTATGGTGACTGCTTCTTTCCGGAAACCTCATGAACCAACCTCTGCTAGCTTCAAACTTTTCTTCTGCAGCTTCCTCACCTCTCTGAGCCTTCACAGAACTGAAGGGAGTTAGGGCCTTGCTCTGGATTAGGCTTTGGCTTAAGGGAATGTTGTGGCTGGTCTGATCTTCTATCCAGACCACTAAAACTTTCTCCATATCAGCAAGAAGGCTGTTTCGCTTTCTTATCATTCGTGTGTTCCCTGGAGTAGCACTCTGAATTTCCTTCAAGAACTTTTCCTTTGCATTCACAACGTGGCTCACTGTTTGGCGCAAGAGGCCGAGCTTTCGGCCCATCTTGGCTTTTGACCTGCCTTCCTTACTAAGCTTTATCATTTCTAGCTTTTGATTTAAAGTAAGAGATGTGCGACTCTTCCTTTCACTTGAACACTTAGAGGCCACTGTAATTGCCCTAATTTCCATATTGTGTCTCAGGGAATAGGGAGGCCCGAGGAGAGGGAGAGAGACAGGGGACTGGCCGGTCAGTGGAGTGGTCAGAACACATGTAACATTTATCGATTAAGTTTGCCATCTTATATAGGGGCAGTTCGTGGCGCCCCAAAACAATTCCAATAGTAACATCAAAGATCAATGATCACAGATCACCATAACAGATAGAATAATAATGAAAAAGTTTGAAATATTGCAAGAATTGCCAAAATGTGACACAGAGACACAAAGTGAGCACATGCTGTTGGAAAAATGGTGCCGATAGACTTGCTTGACGCAGGGTTGCCACAAACCTTCAATTTGTAAAAACTGCAATATCTGTGAAGCACAATAAAGCAAAGCCCAATAAAATGAGGTATGCCTGTACAGATAACTGATACAGTAATTTAAGAGGTCCATCTATTGTTCTAGGTTTGTTGAAATTTAAACAGAATCTCAGTGTTTTCCTGTTCACTGGCTAGTGAAACAAATGCAAACTTTCATTATCCTGCCTGTGTTTTGACTGAGAAGTAGAGTTACTGTCCCTTAAAACTTGCATGTTAAATCCCATAACATGTTCCTCTTACGAGGTCCTAGACACAAAGCTCAATTATTTAGCCCTTGGTCAGCAAATAAAAAAATTTATACTTTGATTAGGTGGATGACAGAAACTTTTAAGCAGACGCTGGTAGTAGGCAGGTTACTTGAAGTTTTTGAAGCCAGCTAAGTACAGAAAAAAATTGTGGGAAGATGACTGGGACTTAACAGGTAAAAAATCTTCTAGATTATGCATGTCTATGATTTTATAATGTTCATAATGCATAATGGTTTTAAAAAACAGTATATTGTTTTAAAACTGAATTTGGAAAAAAAAGCACCTTTTGGTATTTTACTACAACAATGATTTTTTTTCAACTAAATCTTTTTTGTATTACACCTGAGAAACAGAAAATGTGTTTCTTCTCATTAGTAAGTCTTGTCCAAAAATATTTGTCTATATCCACTGAAAAAATAGTAGAAATATTGAAAGAATTAGTGGATAGCTGAATGCATCCACAAAGGAAGTGATGCTTATTACTTCAAGCTGCCTCTAATATATCCATTGTTAAATTTCATCTGTTTGAAGAAACGTCCTTATATTTCTTATAGCAATGTCCTACTTCCTAGAACACCAGAATCATTTTAAATGAGGAAAAAAAAATTTTAGGAAGTCTTCTTGGAAAGGGATGAATGGCAAAAGGGATTATAGTCATTTTCAGCGCTGCTCTTTTAGAAGTGGAGGGGGAAGAAACATGCTGTCACTTGATCACACTGTCCTATTAATTCCCATTCTGTTATTATTCTTCAGGTTCCTCACAGACTCACTGTGATCCTCTGTGGTTAGAAACATTGCTTGATTTTTTTTTAATATTTTTTTTTGCTTCCTTTTTCCCCTGTTTCAGCAGTAACACTGGGGATAATGATGTAATTGGTGAGACCAACCAAAATGACTCTACTCCAACAAGTGACAGCAGTTCAAGAATACAGGCTCTCCACTCACAGAACTCATCTGGAGCGATGGTTAGTATGCTGTTTTCTGTTGTAGTATCTTCCTTTTGTGCAGTACACTGCTTACCATGTGGAGTTTTGTATTGTCAGGTACTTACCACTTAAAGCACTGCTCTGCCCCTAAATGGTAGGCAGTGGTTCCCTGGAGGTACTTTGTATACAACTGGTGTTGGTTGACCTTAGCCTTGTCCTAAAGGCTTGGGTTTGCAAAGCTGTAGATAATTCTATAAGCCTCTGGAGAGGTCTGTCTGCTCTGTAGATGCCAAATGGCCCTTGTAAATCTTGCCAAGAGCACCTAGTGTTCACAGGTGCTTTCAGAGAAAGGGGGGGGCTTTCATACAATGGAAAAAGGGAATGTCTACTGCATGTTGGTAATGCAATCAGAGCAGCCTGTCATTGCCTCATAAGGGATCTATTGCTGGAGCATAACTTCCTTTTGTGTAACTAGATTTATGTTCGTAAAATGAACCCAACACATCTCTTGAGCATTTATACAAAGCATAAAAAAGAGTGATTTAAATCCAGGAGATGTCTACATGAGATTAAAACATACATGCATTCCAAGCCTTTGGTCACACTTCCTAAATCAGTAAAATGTATGAAGTGATGAAGGTGATGTACATACATGTTATATTAAAGAAACAATAATAAGAAACAGTCATGAGAAGGTTGAAGAGTCAAATATTCAAAAATTAAGAAACAGATTGAACACTATCTATGTAGTTTTAAGCTGCTCCCCATGTATATTGTGATAAAATCTTTAATTATGTGATCCCAAGCTATTTTTTCCTACAGGACTCCTGCCTCATTCAGTGCAGAGGATGGTTAGTGATCTCTGAATAAGTAGCTTTTTGATCTTTCATTGTCTTCATTCCCTCCCTCCCCCCTTTGTCTCCCTATTTACTGCAAACTGTTTAAACCCTGGTTTGAATCAGAATTATTTCCTCATTTTCTAGAGTGTTTTTACCTTTTTGTAGCATCTGTATGATTCACAGACATTAACAGTTTTCTTTTATCAGGTAAAATATTTCTCACCTTGTTTCTGTCTCAGTCCCTCCAGTATTCTGGTTTTTGTCCAGTCTGCCTCTGCAGACTCATTTCTCCTTGGGACCTTGTTCCAATCTCCCATTTCCAAATGTATAGGTCAGGTCTAGTCAAACCTAATCTTCTTTCCTTGCCGCCAGCATGCTGCCATGACTTTGCAGGAGATGCTTATTTTTCCCCTTGTTTTTTGTGCCTGTCAGCCAGAGGAGAGGAAATGGCACATTAATTTGTCTCAATAACTTTTTTCTAGTTATAAGTCTGGGCTGTTCAGTTTGGAGTGCTGAAGTAGGCATCTGGAGTATTGTGCCCAGGTTTGGGCTCCTTAGTGCAAGACAGACGCTGACAGGCTGGAGTGAATCCAGCAAAAGCCACCAAGATGACTGTGGAAAGGGGTACATAATATATGAGGACAGGCTGATGAAATGTTTTAGCCTTATAAAGGCTAAAAGGAGAGCTTACTGCTGTCTCCAGCTACCTAATGGAAGGGTATAGAGAAGACTGAGCAGACTCTTCTCAGAGGTGCACAGTGACAGGGCAAGAAGCAGTGGAGACAAGTTGGAACATGGAAAATTTCATTTGGATCTAAAGAAATTTTTTTACCATGAGGGTGGTTAGACACTGGAAGAAGTTATCTGGAGAGGTTGTGGAATCTCCATCCTTGGATATATCCAACACTCTACTGGACACAGCCCTGAGTGACCTGCTCTAACAATCTGCTTTGAGTGTGTGTGTGTGCGTGTGTGTGTGTGTTGGGCAGGGCTAAATAACTTCAAGAAGTTCCTTGCAATGTAAATGATTCTAAGATAATTTAATGGATTTCCCCTCTAGTGTTTTAATGAGAAATTGCTACCAAGTGCTGGAGAGAACACTTCATTTTAGTGGTTTGGAAACATATAGCTGGAAAAGGGAAACAGATGAATGCATTCTATTCCTTAATGATTAAAAAAAAAAAAAACAACCCAAAAGACAACCCCCCTCCCAAACCTGGATTAGGGACTGCAAAGTATTTTATAAAATCTTAGATTTTTTTTTTCTCTCCAAGCATCACAAATCTAATTGCAGTGATGCAATTTGGAGCGTGATTGCTCAATAATCATCTCTGTTCCTCCTCCTTTCCTTTTTTTCCTTCCCCCCCCACCCCAGCATTTTGTGCAAGGTACATATCCAAATTTCAGTCATGTTTAGCAACTTACCAATACTATAATTAACCTCTGATTAGATGACTATTGCATTGATTTTTTTTTCTAACAGTATTTAATACAAACCCATACTAATTTTGTGTGGTTTATTACTTTTTAGGAGCTGCCAACACATGAAACTATTGAAGATCTCAAAGGTATCTTGAAGGCTTTATAAACTGCTTTAAACCTTTGTTTAATCATTGTTCGCCACAAAAAAAAATGGCACACGACTCCACAGCAGGTTCTGTCATGCCCCATGTTAAGAGCTGTGTGGAAAAGCTCAAGAAAATGATTTGAAGGGAATTCTAACAGAGTAAGTTTTCTCAGCTGTCAGCCAAGCTCTTTGGGCCACAACTTTTTGGTGAGTGTGGAAGCAGCTTCCCTGTTTTGATATGAGGAGATGGAAGAAGCTTTCCTCCCACATTCTTGAGAAGCTCTGTGCCCTCTGGAAGGCGTTGAAACAGGAAGCCACAGCTCACCTCACATCTTAAAGCCTTTAAACGTCATCTGACTGTAGACTCCTCTTGCCATTAATGATCCTTAGCTCATTAGCATAGATGTTTCCAGCCAGACATGTTCTGCCTACAGTTCCAGTTGTTGAGATGTCTCAGCATATTTCATGATTTTTCTGTTTTGTGAAGGTTGATCACTATATTCTATGGGACCATTTAGGTATTGCACTAGGTAATGTAACTAACTTTTGCCACATTGGCTTATTTTTTTTCTTCTGTCCCTAGGTGAGAATAATTCTGTGTAAAACATTTTAGTTCTGATGTTCGCTATTTCTTGTGAAGAAGTGGTTATTCTGATTATTTAAATTAAGTAGACATGCTGCTATACCTGTCTTGACCTGAAAGGGTTCCAGGTAAAGGCTAGAAAAGCAGATTTCATACATGTGAACACCCTTTTAATCTCAGGACACAATCTTATTAGTATGATTTACAGTATGCACACAACTTCACATAAAACACTAATTCCTATTTATCATCACAATAAAATGGCTTGTTTAACCATTCTGATGGTTATTCTCATATAAAGCAGTATCAATGCTACTCTGCTTGCTTTCATAGTATTTCACATCTAGCTAACCATTAAGATCCTTGCTTTTGAATTACTGTAATCATCTACTTTATTTGTGCTTCCGTCACTCTGCTCTCTAACAGTTTTTGCTAGCTGTAGCTCAATAATACATAGTGTTCCTATTTGTGAGGCCTAATTCCTGTATGTTTTTGTTAGGAGTTACAGTATTAGAAGAGCAGGCTGCACTACCAATTACATCTACCTCACCCCGTATCAAAGCAGATATATTACCCGTTTCTACAGCCTCTGCTTCAGGTTCCACCACATCAGCAATAGTGGCAAAACCAGCTGCTATGGAAACAAGTTCTGGCAATGGAATAAATGAAAAAGGAGAGAAGGGACAGTCATCTGGACAGCATGGATCACAAGATATTCTTGTGGACAGGGATGTAGTTAAAATTTTCTCCAATGTTTCTCCATCACAGGGTGACATTTTAAGGACTGGAGTTTCTTCGGAGCCATGGGACAGTGAAAATTCAGTTATTTCAGATCACTTGAGTAATCCAAAAAGTTACAAAAGAGAGAATTTGCCAGATGGATCACCCCAGGCAAGCTTTACCAGTAGCTACCCACATTGCAATGCCATTGCAACCAAAGATCCCGACCATGTGGAAAGTTTGTGTAATGCTGATAATACCAATGAGGACCTTGACTGCTCAGACAATGAGACTGCTGTTGCTGTTGTTGACAACTCTCTTCCTGGAGGCCAACTATGTGAGCCCATTAAAATTGTTATCACAATGAGTAGTACACCAAATACCCTCAGTGACCTAGCAGGCTCTGTCTGTCTAAGGGCTCTGGGTACTGAGAGATCAAGCTCAGCCCTCAGCTCTAGCATAATTACAGCGGATCAGCAGAGTCAGCAAACTAATGAACAGCTCAGAATTCCTGTTATAACTTTTGATTTGTCTGATGACAGTAAAGGTAAGACTTGTCCAGAGGTCAGTGGAAGTGAAAGAACTCCGGAAGTTTTAAAGACAGATCTCTCATCCAACCAGTGTTCTGGCTATGAATCTGGTGATCCAGACAATGCAGTAAA
Source organism: Apteryx mantelli (assembly GCF_036417845.1). Taxonomy (NCBI): domain Eukaryota; kingdom Metazoa; phylum Chordata; class Aves; order Apterygiformes; family Apterygidae; genus Apteryx; species Apteryx mantelli. Next base: position 57,954,023 of record NC_089980.1, on the reverse strand, counting down.
GGAGCACAGCAATCCAGCAAATACTCCTTTAGACACTAACACCCATTCAGATCCAAATGAGGAGAATGCTTCTGAAAATATACAGGTCATGGCTTTCAATTCTAAAGAGGATCAACAGAACCTAGATCCACAGTCCTGCAGAACTTCTCAGGAAAAGAGGCACATTCGGGTGCTGAGTGTAGACAGTGGGACAGATGTACTTTTAAGTAAGAGTTTCATAGAGGTAACTGACAAAGAAAAGACCTTACCAACTTCTAAATCTGATCTGGAAGCTAAAGAAGGGCAGATGCCCAATGAATCTAACTTTCTAGAGTTTGTCTCCCTCCTGGAGTCCATTAATACCTCAAAAATGAAGGCATCCAATCAATCCACTGTCAAAATGGAGAATACGAAAGAAAATGGGCCCATTGGAGGTATGATGCATGATTTACAACCCTTGGAATAAGCAAGTCAGAACTAATTATTTATGGCAACTTAGTCTGGTCTGCAGTAGGGCAAATTCCAAGGGGAGAACTTTATTTAAAGGGTCAGGGAAGGGCTGGGCTGGGTAGGACAAGAAGTTTTAGTGAAACAGTGTGCAGTTTCAGCTGCAGTTTCTGAATATTTTTAGTTTCTTAAACTCCTTTGAAAAATCTTATGCTAAACACAGTGAGGGTCAAGTAGCTGACTAATATTTCATACTAGAATAGCTTACATTTGGCAGGCCTGGGTTGTTGGCATACTGAAAAAAATTCTTACAAAAATCAGTATAGCTATAGTGTTGCACCTGCCCTTGCCCATCTTATCAGAGGCATGGAGTACATCTGGAGTACTGCATCCAGTTCTGTGCTCCCCAGTACAAGATGGATGTGGCACTACTGGAGCAAGTCCAGCGAAGGGCTACTAAGATGGTTAAGGGACTGGAGCATCTCTCAGGTGAGGAAAGGCTGAGAGAGCTGGGCCTGTTCAGCCTGGAGAAGAGAAGACTGAGGGGGGATCTTATCAATGTGTATAAATATCTGAAGGGAGGGTGTAAAGAGGATGGAGCCAGACCCTTCTTAGTGGTGCCCAGCAATAGGACGAGAGGCAACAGGCACAAACTGAAACACAGGAAGGTCTGTCTGAACATGAGGAAAAACTTCTTTACTGTGAGGGTGACTGAGCACTGGAACAGGTTGCCCAGAGAGGTTGTGGAGTCTCCATTCTTGGAGATATTCAAAAGCCATCTGGACACAATCCTGGGCAAAGTGTTCTAGGTGACCCTGCTTGAGCAGGGGAGTTGGACTAGATGATCTCCAGAGGTCCCTTCCAACCTCAACCACTCTGTGATTCTGTGATGTTGAAGTCTTCTGTGTGTCTGCAAGTATTTAAAAAGCAGAATTGTCATTGCTGATGGTTTAACTTTTAACACACATGTGCATGGACACACACGTTCTTATAATTCCTGGACAGTTGTGGTTGGTTTATATTTAAAAATATCATCAATTTGTTCTTAGTAGGTAAGAGTTTTGATTTTTAGTTGCTTAAAATGAAAATATGTGTTTTAAAGAAGAAAGTTTGGGGGTTGTTTTCAGTGAAGGTCTGTAGTATTTTAATGAAAAATAGTATCTTTTCTTGCAAGATTCCATTTAATTGAAAGGACTTTCCTTTACTTTTCATTTACTGTTCAAGAAAATCTCAAACAAGTATTTTAAAGACATATATGCACTGCAATTTATAACATTTCTATAGATAGACCTGTTCTAATTTGTATTCTTCATGCTGTCACCTTTGCTAATTCTCTTCCCCTCTGCCTCCTTTCTGTTATCAAGGAATATTGTTTGTAACTGCTTTATCAACTCTAGGCAAAACTGGCAGGACTGTTCCTTGAAGATATGAGATAACATGCAGTAGAGGTGTATGGAATCCCAGAGAACTTGCCAAGTGATCGGTGCAATTTCCTGTTTTAGAAGATGCGGGCCAAAGTCAAATACAACACCCCACTTCTTCCCCTTCTCAAAAATGTTATGTGTTTACCTTAGATCCTATAATAAGTTGTTCCTTACTAACATATATTCTAAAACAGCCTAAGAGGAAGTAATCTAAATAACCTGTTTTCCATTGAATGTGAGGAACTTAACGGAGCTCAGCAAAACCGCTTCACTCTTGTTTTAGAATCATATCCCTTTCCAAGGATAGGCTCTAGGGAAGCTGTTCTCCCCAACTACATCGACAGCCTCTCATTGCACAAAAAAATTCACAACTGACTTCAAAATTTGTTACTTTTTTTTAAAAAACAACTGTGAAATTCATGTTTTTTACCTTGTTAAGAAAAAGTAAGTAGATATTTTTATCTTCCCAATAGATTTTGTTTTCCTGTAGATTTCATTTGCCTTTCACTCTTCCTTTCCTAATTCTGTTTATTGCTCTGTCCTATCAAATGTACTACCTGCTTGTCTTGCTCCACCTTTCACTCGTGTCCATTTTTCCTTCCATTTTATATTTCTGGTTTTGTGACTTCTGCTGTTCTTCCCTTTTTCTATTTAGCCACACTATTTCTCTCCTATGCTACTTCCCTACTTGCGTTACGTTCCATATTACTTCTCTCTTGTCTTTCCCTCTGTTCTTCCTAGCAGTCCACGCTGTTGCTTTTCTAGTCTTTTCCACTCTCTTTAGCTCGCCTAAAGTCATTGCCTCCCCACAGCTTGTATTCAGTTCTCCTATACTTCTCCTCCTCTATATTGCCTAGTCAAATTTCGCTTCTTGTAGACTTACTGCCTCTCTTCTGATCTGTCAGTCTAATCTTACCCATCTCTGCTTCTCTGACTGTTTGTTCTGCAAAGTAGTTTCTGCTGTGCTCTATCTAGTTTATCAGTCTGCCCAGCTGGCTCCAGTCCATACTCTGCGGTTTCCTGAGGCACGTACTGAGCAATTTTTCTTTTGACTTGGGCCTCCTCAGCTGATCCATTGCTGAGCGACTGCCCCTCTTAGCGCCCAGACAGAGCTCCTCCATGGGCACTGTGCCCACCAAGGGTCACTTGGATGGAAGAGTTGCCTCCCTGCCCTCCCCATGCAACAGAGCAAGGGTTGTGGCAAGTGTATGGGGATCTTTGCTACCCCTCAGCCATAACAAAAAGAATATTTTCACAAGAATTTGACTTCTGTGTGATGTGACTTAGCTGGAAAAGATAGATGCCTAATTGAACTGATAAAATTTTAGGGGTAAGTAAAAAAAGTGTAGCTAATCTATAAATGGCTTTCAGACAAGTACCCTTGTGAATGTGGAAGACTAACTACATAAAGGAAAGGAACAAGTGACCAGAATAAATCAGATGAATTCATAGATTCCCCACTGACAACACCCTTCCCCCCACCCCCAAACTCCATTAATGTGTGTGTAGTCATTAGGCTGTAGACCTAGCAAACACAGTTCTTTTTACTGAAATCCGTACCAAAATTTCTTCCCTCAAACCAATCTGTTACTTTAAGTGACCAGGACTGAATTTCCTACTTTTCCATCTGTATGTTTAGTGAAGTTAAGCTACATGTGTACATAGTTGAGCTGTCCTGCCTGTTTCTAGGGTGCGCTGAGCTGATGCTGGTTCAGCCCCTGTTGTCCTGGGAGAGGAGCTGGGACCAGGAAAACTGGAGCACTCAAGAACACGAACAGAAGCTGTGGCTTCTGTTGCTGTGTGGTGTCTCCTAGACCTCGTCATAGTGGTGCTGTGGGGAAAATGAGTTTGAATCTGAGCTTTTTAAGCTGGAGAGAGGTAGTTCAAAGGCAGTTATTTTTAAAAGCAAGTAGACTTAGTTTTCCAGTCAAGTCAGAATGTGCTGCTTGCTAAAATAAATTGCTGTCATTACTGGCTGCTTCCCCAAAGTAGGACTTAATTTTAGGAATGAGAAAACCTCTAATTTGTTTACAGTCTTGCAATTACAAATCTGTTTTAACACAATAGCATTTTAGAACAAATCAGGATAAATATTATTCCCACATTAAAGTGGTAGTTCAAAAAAAACCCAGTGTGTGTGTGTGGGGAATATAGAGCAAGTCAAGCTATGTGCCGGAGATTTTGAGGGCGGAGGTTGTTTGTGTTTGTTTCTTGTTCTTTTAACCTTGCAAACCACTTAATTGGCAAAGGCTAATAATAGGTGTCTGGTTCAAATGAGCATGAAGTGCCCTGCACAGAGGTGTATATTAGGAAACGTGAGAAACTTGGCAAATTCCTGGAAAGCTAAATATTCAGAGCTGCGTGTAAGAAAGCTGATATTTTGCATAATTTGGAGAAGGCAGGGAAACTTGCTAATCAGAACAGTCTTGAACATGAGTCAATGTCAGAGCTGATTCTGTATGTATGCTTACTTCACATACTTGTGAATTGTGTGGAAGCAGAAGATATATTGTCTTGACCGCAAAAGCCTTTGCCAATAGACAGCTCAGTAAAATGCAATACAAGGAAATTAGCCTTGCTTAACCCCATCAGGGATGCCAGATTTAATGTGTTAAAATATGCTACATAAAAAAGCTGTCTAAGAGCTGTTCTGTCTCCAGCCCATCTCTTTTGAATCGTAAGAAAGTACCACTGACACCATTGCTAAATATGACTTTCAGGCCACTGTCCTTTCAGTTTTGAATCAAACTTTCACCACCCACATAATGAAAGCCTGTTGAAGGGCAACTGCAAATTTTCTTCAGTCTTTGAGATGCATAGAGAAAGCCAGGTTTATTGCTATGCTTTTGGCTCCCCTGACATATCTGCAGCTGAGTAAGAGCAGCTGTACGTCAGATTTATGCAGGGCAAAGGCTCATGTGCTGTCTCTTCTGACACAGTTGACTTGGAATCTAGGACAGATAATGTTATCACCCGGGGAACAAAACCAGTCATGGGAGTGGTGGGGACCTGCACGGAAGAACAGAAACCAGAACTGCTTGACCTGAATTTAGATGTTTTGCAGGCTCTTTTTAGAAAAGGTACTCATCATTCTGGGCAGTGCACAAACCACAACCTTGAGTGAGTTCTTCTGGATCCCAGGCAATTATCCTTCTCCTATAAAAAGTTAAAACATACTTCTATGGGTATTTTTAGATTCTTCCCCCCCACCCCCCATGTGAGAGAGAGGGCTATAGCTTGTCATATGGCAATGAGGGAGAGGGGTCTTGTGCATTGAGTTACCTATTCAAATAACAGCCGTGATGTGAGGCTGCAGTAGGGGAGTTTGCTGCTAAACAAGTAGCACCTTCAGCACAAAACCCTGCTAAGTGTCCTGTCCCCTCTCACTCCATGCGCCAGAGGGAGACTATGTGGCATTTGATGCCCCCCTTTGGATGGAGGAAAATGGGGTGAAGAACTCAGTTCTCTGCATCTGATGCTCAATGTGTAAAGCTTGACAGGCTGAGATTTTAAAATTTCAGTCTTTAAATCAAAGAGATAATAATACGTTCAAGGGCAGGCTGACATCTGTAAAGAAATTATGAGGGTATTTCAGAGGTTTGTATTCTGACATAATTGTTAGGTTTAGTGATTAGACTACTTACTGTGAGCTCAGAAACCTTGATTTTATTTCCAGCTCTGCTGTGGACCTAAAAAGATTATTTTGAGCAAGTCACTTCTGTGCTTAAGTTTCCCTGTCCTGTTACAGTCAGTATCACTAGTTTTTCCTACTGCTTCAGGATTAATGTTCAGCTCCTGTGTGCTTCTTCAGTGCCCATACTGAACTTCTACAGCAGTTTCTGGACTGTGTCAAGTTTCCCTGGGCTGCTGTCTTCTGGTGGGTGCCCAGCTTTAATGTCAGATTTTTCTTTTAATGATTTGGGGAATAATAGGCAATTTTGGATTGTGGATAAAGTGCATAAGTTAGATGTTTCTGCTAAACAATCAGTGAAAAAAGGGTTAGGAATGTCAATTAAAACATTGTTTTTTTGTCCTATATTCCCCAGAGATATGAATGGGACAGTTCATACCTCTTAAAGCTATTGTTTCATGTGAGGTACTGACAAGAGTGTAAAGAGATTTGAAATCAGTTGTCTCTGCAACCAAATGGGCAACAAATATATTTTAAAATGAAACTTTCTATTTAGGAACATAGTTTTGTGGAAAGGACTAGATTCTGCAACAGAGCAATTAAAGAACAGAAGAGACTCAGGCTTAATTAGCTCAATTCTGCTTGACCAGATTTCAAACCAGATGGCATTTGAAATTATTATGACAGTGGCATTTTACTTTACAAGAATGAGCTGTGGAGATTGGGGTAGAGGTATGCACATACAAGCCACGGGAAAAAGTCTGGGAGACTCTGGAGAAAAAGTATGAAGTAGAAAAAAGATTTGGAGAAATGTCACAGTTCAATAAAATTTCATTCTAATTACCGAATAAGGTAAGGTAACTTTAAAGTTGGGATAACTAGCTGTCAGTATTTTGATTATTGTTTGCACAAAGGCTGCTTCATTTAAACTGTAAAACCTCTTTCAGTATTATCCTGGTGTGGACCAAAGGCTTATGTACACAGGTGATTTGGGATACCTAAAATCAGTTTCACAAGTGAAAAAGTTACACAGCAAAGGAAATTTTTGGCAGTGGGACTGTATTTATATTAGGGGCTCATTTGGTAGCATTGGTATGTTATGTTCTAGGTAATGTTGCTATGCTGTTAAAACCCTTTAGTGTAGGTAAAGCTGAAAATGTTTACAGAGAGGTCTTTTATTCCCGTATAGGAAATATGTTTATGTTGGTAGGGATAACTAAGTGATGCATCTTATGCTTAACCAAAATATGAAAATGGTGTACAGCCCAAGCCTCAGTTGTTTGTGCAGGACTCTTCTGAATCACCCTTCCTCAAGCCTGATGTAGCCATGAATCTTGATAGTTCCACTGATCAGATTTCAGTCATAGGGAGTATAATTCCCAGCTAAATTATGAAGTTAGCTGCTAAGCCCAGGTCTGTACTTGAGGCTTCTGCTGGCCAGCCATGTGTACATCAGAGGTGTGTGGAGCAGTGATCCTGACTAATAGCTCTGGCCAAGGCCACAGTGAAGGTGCAGATATACTGACATACTGTGCCTTTATTCTTCCTTTACTCTTGGAAAATATTTTCCCCAGTAACTTAAAGTTGAGCTTTGCCAGCATAATTTTCATGCAAGGAGTGTTTTGCTGATGTAGAGCTCATTACGTACCCTGGCAGAGTGCTCCTAGTCTAGACACTTCTATCTCCGTTTAAGTAAGTCACTTGGAAGAAAATGAGTAGGAATCATGAAAACCCATCACAAACCCATCATGGCCTATCTTTCCAGTGCTAGAAGTACTCATCACCATTATGTTGTCTGATTGGCATATAAAACCTGTAAGAAGCAGTACTATTTATGTTGTTACTATTATGGCTCTTTACCACTGCAGGGGAAAGAAGTCTGAAAGGCTTGTGGTTTGGAGTGGAAAAGAGAGAGGCATTTTTTAAAGCCACTAAATAATCAAATTAAAAAATCTTGTTAATTGTTCCAGCCCTAGAGCCAGTTTTAGACAATATGGGACCAATTAGATTATTAAAACCAAAATTTCTGATCACTATCAATGATTTTAGTGCTTAAATAGTCTTTAAGAAAATGATTATGATTAGGTGTCTATGGCTTCTTCATGTCCCTCAGGTACAGTTACATGATTATGGGGATGCTTCAGTAACACCACAGTTAAATAAGGCACAGTTTCAGCTTAAAATGGAGTTTAAAATTTTAATTAGGAAAGAAGAAAAACGTCACCCACCCACATGGTTCTTAAGTAGGAGAAAGTAGGTCTGGAGCACCCATAGAATTTTGTGTCCATGCACAACAGGATACAGAAGATTTCCTTTGAACAAACTTATGCTTATTATACTTATTGCACAAGAAATCAAAATCCATGATTGTCATTTGCTGCAGAAAGGTAGCAAGAGACTGAGAACATTGCCAGGGTTGTAGAAAGATTTCTCCTCATGGAAGCTGAAGGAACGCTGCTGTTTCAAGCAAGAGTTGGGTGGTATATTTACTGCCCGCCTTCTCTTGCTTCTGGTACCCTGGCATGTTAAACATCTAGTTACAGTCTGTGGCCCTGATGAGGTTCTTCAGGTTTGGTGCTGCTTGTTGTACTTTACATTAGGGCTGAGACCTGCTGGGACAAGATGCGATGGCACAATTAAAATTGTTCTCATGCATTGTTTTTGGATTATTTTTTCCAAAAAAGGATTGTTTTTTCCAAAACTGAATTTTTCCACTAGATTGTTTTTTCCAAAAAATAAGTGCGAATGTCTACAATGAGCACTGGTTATGTGGCAAAGCTAAGGAACTTGCGCGAGTGTCTGGGATTTTAGGATATTAGAGGGGTGTGTCCTGTGAATTGAAACCAGTATAGAGATGTCTTAACTCATTAAGGTAGGTTTGTTTGTAGAAGTTGATCTGTGCATCCAAAAGCTTGTCTGCTTTTTTCAGTGATATCAGTTGGTCTAATAAAAGGTATTATGTCTCTGTACAAGCATGGAATCTGTTTTATCCTTAGACCATCTTAGTTATGACAACACTATTTCCTGACTGGTGACTCTTGTGGGTTAGGATGATTAGATTTCTAAGGCGTTTAAACAGCAGGGATGCAAGAAATCTAGGTAAATACATTTCAATACACCTTGCTAAGTACAAGAAGCTACAGGGCTTACTGCAGCATCTCTGTCAGGCACAACAAAACCCAGCCTTTTTCATTTAAAGCATAAAATTGTGTGGCTGCTTATGGTGGTGATGAAACCACTATCCTAGATGCACTTTCAAATCCTAACTGATAACTTTTTCAGCTTACAGTCGAAGCAAGGTTGCAAAATATTTTCTGTTCAACATGAATGTTAATAACTAAAAGAGACTACCAGTAGAAAATTATACACATATAAGTAAATGATTTACATGTGTAGTGAGGTAATGTAATTGATGCATTCAAAATAGTAGAAACAGGACAAATCAGTTATGCCTATTTTGAAACCTATAGTTCAGCATTTTCCAAACATGAAATCTACTGTGAAATCATTTAGCCAGTTTGTCCTTTATCCTGCATCAGGTTTGAGGGGGTAGGTCAGGGGTGTTAGCAGTTACCTGCTCTCCTGTACTAGAGCTCTATTTTCTTGGAGGTGCTGCTTTTCCTGTTGTAGCAGGGGAATGGGCCAGTGCTTTTGCTTTTCCTCTGTCTGTATACCAAGCTAGGGAACCAATTAGGGCCTCCAGGGAAGCAACTTCTTACTGTGAAAGAGCAGGGACAGATTACTTCCCTCTGGAATAATAGAAGAAGCAAAGCATAATTGTCTCTCATTTATCCATTGCTCCATTGTCTCTTCTTGAAACAACCCTTTCACATAGCCTTCCTAAGTCAGAATACCTCCTCATTCAGATTTATATGATTATATTGCTTAAATCATTTTAATGGTTTTCATAAAATGAGTAATTGTTGCAGTGTTTAGCTTTCCTCTTTAAAATGTTCTTGTTCAGATGTTAATGAACAAAACTCTTGATGGTCATCCGTGGAGAGTGGCTCTACTTCACTGCCCTGTTTTCCAGATAGCCAGATGATAGAGAGAAAAGAAGAAATGGTGGGAACAGAAAAGCACTGTGAGCAACTTCCTAAACAGGAAAGATCAGATGTACAAAGCCAAGATCGTGCTAGTACTAGTCCGGTGCTACCAGAGCCTGCCAAATTTTCAGCACTGTAAGGCCATTTTACTTTACAATTTTGTACTTCAAAGATATGATGTAAGCTGTTTTGTTTCACTGAGTAGAAATGACATAAACTTTTAATTAACCTCTCTTCCTTTTTGTCTTATTGAGAACAAGAAAAAAGTTCCTCATAGTAGTTTTGAAACATTTTTGTGTCAAGTTACCAGGGCAACAGGCAAAGGCAGATTATCTACCGGGTAACTTCTCAGCAAGATAGTTCTGTCTTGCAAGTAATAAGTGGACCTGAGGCGTCTGTACAAGATGAGCTATCCGTGGATGCAATGCATGTGTTCATAGATGAAAATGGTGAGTTTCTGTAGTTGGAATAATTACAATGTGTGAAGAAATTCCTAAATAAATCGTGGACTCCTTATAAAGATATTTCAATTCTTGTCTGTTACTGATGGCGTTTCCTGTGTGCATGAAAGAAAATGGCTTAGTAGTTTCAAGTCAGATCAGAAATAACTGGAGAGTTCAAAGCACAACAGGAACCATCTCAAACCTGAGGTTTGCACAGTGCCATATCTGCCAGAGGTTTGATCCGTCTTTCAAACATCATCTTCAAGAAATGCAGACTTAGGCATGTCTTTGCTGAAGAACCCATGGCATTTTCTGCCTGATGAGAAATTATGCACAGGGATGGTTGGGCAAAATGTTCCTGTTTTTGACTGCTGTGTCCTTCAGATGAGTGTGAATAGTTGCTGGCTCAGACTGAACTGTCTCTGATAACACTGGGGTTGCTCTCATTCAGAGTCATGGTCTGCTACCTCTTTCAAGAGAATTAATGAGTGAACTAGTCTTTCTCAATGCCTGTGCCTGGAACGCAGCTGCTCCACAGCTATTACTAGAGGTCGAAGCTGTAATATAGTTGGTGGTGGTTTGTTTGAACTCCATGTAGTGCTTTGTGAGCTACTGGCCAAATACCTCTGAATGTCAGTAGTCGCAAAAGCCTTACTTCCCTTAAAGCTGCCTTCAAAAGCAGTACGGAAAGAGTACCAGCGGTAGCTGTGTTCATGACCCCAGAGATGTTTTCTTTTCCACCCTTTCTTGCTGGCCCTGCAGCTCCTGGTGTGCTGTGGGGCTAAGAACAGCTGCCAAGCAGGGCGATGGCATGACCTCTGGCTTAACGAACAGTGCCCCTTTACTGTTCAGTAGGTGTGCAAGGGGAGAGTAGCAGTGGCTGTACTTCTAGCTTGATTTTTCACTGCTTTGCTCTTCCTGACCTCACCTCTGCAAACTGAAGGAAAAATTCTAATAATAATTTTGTATTTTACAATGAACTTATATTGGTAGATGGGCTTTACATTTATTTCAGATACCTATAAATGACTGTGGAACGCATAAGCCTGTAGCAAATCTGTTTCTCTGGGTATCCTTTTGAGTAGGATTCCTTTTCTTTGCTCTCATGGAGTCTCGTACTCTGCACTGGGAAAAGGAATCAGATTTTCAATATAATTTCTGTTTTGATTTATCTCAGGTTTCCAGTTGTTTGAGGGTTAATTTGTTTTCTGAAGTTTTAAAACAAGCTTAATTTCCAAAATGAAATCTACCTATCTTAATATTCCTGACCTAAAATACATTTTTGATAAATTTTATATGTAAAACAAATGATCACATCACTTAACTGATTTCTTTTCTCTGTATGTTCTAAAGGGGAAATTAGATCCTGTTATTTAAAGGCTGGCTGTCAGAAGGAAGGAAATTTTCGACATCAGCTATCAAATTGTGGTTGTATTTCAAATGCTCAGTAAGTAAGCCCTTATTTTTAGATATGCTAGTGTTTCCATTGGTGGAAGCTATGAAGCTAATTGTAGCTGTGAAAGATGCATGTAAAAGGAGTATCAGAGAATAAATGTGTTAATCTATTTTAGAGATGTCAAAGCATGAATTTTTTCTTCTGTGCTAAAACACTGACTGCCTTGTAAGATTATTGATAAGGAAAAGTGAGAAAGTAAAGCAGAACTAGCCAGTTTGTTTTCATTATTTTCTAGGAATATCCAAACTCAAATGCAGAGATAAAAATGAGATTGCAAATAAAACAAAGTAAATGGGACTATGTTATCAACTTATCCCCCAACCTTGTCGTCTTACTCATTTGTCCTTACCTGTTGGGTCTTTTATAGATTTTACTGTTGTATCTATTATCAGCCAGTGACACTGCTTCCTGTGGACTCTAGCAGCCAAGCCTTTCACCTTGCATGAAATCTCTAATGAGCACTCTGAAAAAGCATCTGAATGTTTGTTTTTTTTTTAAGGGTCTTTTCAGAGTGATCCATATAAATCCCATATTCATAACTCTGGTTTCTATTCTCTTCGATATGATCTGTTCTTATGCTTATCTGTAAAAAGAATTTTAACTGTTCATAAAAGTTTTTATTGAATTTTTTTTATTTTTCATACTGTTATACAGCATTTTGAAAAATTGAGTGAGGGGGCGAGAATGGTCATTATTAATAGTAAATATTCTTCTTAAAGTGTTTGGCTTTCATTGGAGACTTTTGAAAAATTTGGGACCATGTTAAGAACAGTGCTAACCTGTGAGATAGAATGCTATCACCAGAGACATGAGAATAATGTTTTTTTTTTTAATTCAGTGGGCAGACATTAAAAAAAACAATCTGAGTTCATTCCCAGTAGAAATGTTCTAGGTTTCTTCAGCAAAATGAAAATGGTGGTTTCAGTCGTGACCTAAAATTAGACACTTTGCTTTGGGGCTATTTAACTCTTGCAACTCGTTTGTTTCACCTGGTACAGAATATATTTTCTCTCTTACTCCCTTCCCCCCATATAACTATGAACTGAATCTGTCCTAAATTCACAAACTGTTTCAAGTCCCGTGACATTTCTCAGTTAATGTTTCTTTTGCCAAAAAAGAATAATCTTCCATCTTATACAAGAAGTCCTTCTAAAGCTGTCTTTGCTAGATGCTCCTCTGACATCTTTGTCTTCCTGTACTATATTAGATCCTGGTTTTTAGTTTGTGGTTTGCAGAACTCTAGGAGTGTGAGTTATTTTTAAGGAGTCTGCTAAAGGTTGTTAACAAAAGCAAGTTCAGATACTCTCAACAGCCATTTACATACATGTAATTTCTAAAGATTTGCACCTTTGTTAGAAAACTCAGAGCACAGTAACAGTTCAAACTGTGGAACAGAACAAGTCAGCAAAGATGGTTATTAGTGGGTTCCTGGAGTGTTTTTGTTTAGAAGGCTGTGGGAAGGCAGGACACAAGCTTTTCTAAGAACAGAGCAGCATGAAGGAAAGTACAAAACAGAGAGTTCCCATGGAAAACAAGGAAAGAGGACCAGGAAGCATGAAGTGTGCCCAAAATTATTTTTTGCAAGAGCAGTTTGTAATGTGATTAGGCCAGCGAGATTACTTAAAGCTGTTGGTTCAGTCAGCAATTCCTACTGTCTGTGCATAGATTGAATGGTAGCATGGGAAGGAGAGGGTTTTTTGTTTTTTTGTTTGTTTGTTTTCAGATGTTGGGCATCAAGTAATTTTGTACTTAGACATTACTAAACATTTATAGCCTATAGAAACAAGGCAGCCAAGTATGATTATCTTCCTTCAAGCTAGTTCAGGGATGAGGCATCTTCCCTTCCCCTTCCCCTTTTGTCTGTTGTTGCATTGTTCATTGTGCAAGAGTCCATACCAACAGGAGATGGTGCTCTTGTGAAAGGGTATTAGAAAATAGTCATGAAAAGCATCTTGAGAAGTGATCAGCCTATTTCCCAGCCCCAGCACAAAGTTAACTAAGGAGAAGATGATGACTCTGACAGTGCTTCTTTGTGAATACTTGAGACAGTGCAGAAATCAGCACTCTGTGGTGTCTGCACCCATTGAGGAGCCATGCAAATTAGATTGCATGAGTTCAAAGGATGCAGGAGAAAAATGCCTGGACGTAAGAGGTGGCATCCTCTTTGACGAGAGGGGTAGAGTTTTGAGCTAAAGTGAGCTCAAATTTCAGAAGCTAGGAAAAGCAAAGTCTGTGGAGAACAGTAGGTAACATAGATCTGCCTTAATAAGTGTATAAGCTTTTACAACACTTTTTACCAGTCAAGCTTGGTTCATAATATTAAGATGAAGCTTGCTGCCAAAGGGAAAATGTCAAACTGAGTTGAGCTAGTGGAGTAGTTACATGGATGCGCGTGGGCTGTACTCTGAGGTGCTTGTCTGTGGGTAGGAAAATCATGGGATTTTGGCCCAGGCCAGGGGATGGCAAAAAGCCTCTCACTTTGGGAGTGTTTTCCATGTGAGAAGCAGCAGATCAGAGGTGCTGACATGCTTGGAGCTGTGGCAGTTCTGGGTAACAGTGCAATTTGTGAAGGAGGAAGGAATTTTGATTTGGGAGGGTATGAACGCTGCCTGGTTTGTCAAGAATAATCCAAGTGGCTTATGAACTGGCCAAAGGTAAATACTTTTTAACTAAGTCAGGTGAAACTGGAGAAAGTATTTAAATCTATGAAGTATTTAAATATTACTTAAAATAAGCCATTAAAGGAAGCTTTGAGGTAGACTAATGATTAACAATCTTAAATTCAAATTATAACTCACTATTCTTGTCTATTGAGTCTTACTATTGTCTGCTGCAGTAGTTAAGTCTTAAGCAGTCTGGCATTTCACAACAGAAATTATTAGGAACTGAAACTACAGTAGTATTTCTATGGCCTATAAACAATAATCTAATCTTTTTGGCATGGCTTCTGTAAATCTGCTTCCTACAAATAATACCAGAGTCTTAACAATGTCACTGTGTCACAGAAGTGATGCTGTGTTGTGACTTTTTTGTCTTTACTGTTGTGTGCTTGCTGCTCTTTCTTTGTTTGTAAAGGCTAGGTGAACAATCTAAGAGAATAAGAATGCATTAAAATGTGCCAGGGAAAGCAAGAGTGTCTAAGTTTGAAAGAATTTATGCTCTTCTTCCTTCAGAGTCTCCCTGGCCCTGGAAACTGTATTTTTTGAGGGGATTGGCTGAATTCAAATATCAGCTGTCGTTGCCTCTTACTGGCTCTACTCCACTGTGGAATGGTCTTCATAGTATTCTCCCATTTATCAATGTTAACATATATTCCACCAGTTTTGTTGTTTGTATTCCAACTATAGTAGTTGGCCTGATCAGAGATACTGGCTGTACCTTCATTCCTTGTCCTGGAAATTATCAGAATGTCTTAAAGGTAGTAAAATACTGTCTTATTAATCATTTTTAAAATTATCCCTTAGTTCTGCCAAGGCTTATAGGGAATTAGAATTGTTTCAAAGTGTCTCTATGTTTCTAGTCACCAAAGCAGTTCAGCTCTTTTAATATTTCAAAACTTAAGTTAAATTTAAATGAGGACCTTAAATTGTAACAATCATCAAATAGGGTATTTCCTTTTCCACCTTAACCCTCACTTTGGCAGTGATTCTTGATATTAAGTTTGGTGGTAAGTTATCTAAACATTGGCAGGTAGCTAATCAATTCCCCAGTTACAGTCCATGTCATTACCCTGACCCCACTTTTGTCTGTTGTCTTGTCAGCAACACCTCTGGCCAGGACGCACTGTGCAATGGATTCCCTGCTGCGCTAATTGCCTCTAAATCTGATGCTTCCATTACCTAGCCAACCTCACCTCTAGCCATAAATCGCTTTGTGACAGGCTTTGGCAAGACAGAAAACGTAGTCTATTCTGAGTGCATGGATTACATTAGAAACTAGGTACAGAAAGACCATTGGAATCTATTTTGGAGCTGGAAATTTGAAATAGATTTCCCATCATGCAAAAAAACCTCTTCTACCCCATTACACTATGATCTTTACCAATCTTTTTCTCTTGTAGAGTGAAATGTTAGTGTTTGTACGCTGTGTGTTTTTTGTATGTGGTTGCCTTCTGGAGAGGGAGAGAAGGATGAGAAAGCTCATGTTTTTGTAAAACTGGTGCCTGGCATAAGCATGAACCGCCTTGTTGCTTGGTTATTTTGACTTTTGACCAAAAGGTTGCTAGGTTTGCAATCTTACCTGTCTTACCTGTATAGCACAGTTACAAGTTCCAGTTAAATTTCTTCCTATTGGATGAGTGATACAAGGTAAAACTCTCAATCGTTAACAATAACACATCTTTAAAAATATGAAGTGTAAAATGTACAAGTTAGAGCAATGTTAGAGTTATATATGTTTTCAGGGTCAATAGAACAAGCTGGTGTTGTGAAATATCTTACAAATAAGGAAGTGTCACTGACACCTTTTCTGTCTGCCACTCTATAGCAGAAAGCAGATGTTTCCCAGGAATTTCTTTAATTACTTTGAATGTCTCATGTAATTAAATAACTGAACCGGTTATAATAAGCAGTCAAAGAGAGAAATGTGATCTATCATATTATCTAGGCATTACATGAAAAGTGGCTTGTAAATATCAATGAAAGCTTAAATTTCTAAAATTACAGTAATTATAATTAATTAATGATTAATGAATTAATGATTTTTGCATCAGTTTTATGATCTGTCTTCAGAAGAGATGTTAATTGGGCCATAAGGTATGTATCAATGTCAATGTATAAATTCTACAGCAATCGTATGTTCTGTGTATACTTGCTGTATCAAGCTGCTGTATTTTCAGACCTGTTTCACTGCTTTGCTAAGTGTGCTTTCTTTGCATATTGAGGAATTAAAACACGCAAATTTAAACAAAATTTTGTATTCTTGTTTAGAAAGCCAAGCCACCTCTAATGTAAAAGAAAAACAAGCATCAATATTTTTTACCTTTCAGTAACACAGCTTTCCTCAGTGCATGTTTGAAATACTGCCCTTTAAGGATTTCGTCTTTCTAAATGACTGAGTATAAGAGATTGATCTGTAGGGAAGTTATGCCTCCTGGTTTCACTTCAATGAAAAGCTCTGTTCAATCAATGCAAACTATCGCAGTTTATTTTCCCAAGTAACAAGTGGTAAAATGATATATTGCCTGACTCTATAGCCTACAAAAATTGGTCATTGAAAAGGAGTGGTCAAATATTCAATGAGTGGGGTGGTCATTTCAGAATTCAGTGATGAAATTCAAAACCGTTTCTGTATCTGCTTTCTTCATTTACGTTGCAAAAGACAACAAAATGTAAATTTACAATAAACTTTAGGTCACTGTTGTAATACAGTTTACTATTTTGATATTTTGTATATAATTCTGCTCCTACCAAAAATGTATTCCAATTTTTACTGTGTGTAAAATTGTATCCTTAGTAATGAAAGGAATAGTGCTTGGAGAAGCCTTAAAAACAGAATCCAGTATCAAAATATAATTTTGTTAAATAACTAGCTAGATTTGCATGATAATGAGAGAAGCAGTCTAAAGACTATTTACTCAGAATACTTGTTCTTTCTGCTTTGCCATTTCAAATAATTTTGTAAATATTCCCATATCAAAAATGAGCTCTCCAAAATTTCCGTAGTACCATAACAGCCTGAAGCAGTTCCCAGGCAAGGTAGCATGATGGCACTATAAAACTCAAATGCTTTCCTTCATAAGTTTTACTGATGATCTATCACCTATCTGATGATGGTTTTTATTTCAGCATAGCATTTTGACAGCTAATGTGAGTGAATTTAGTTTTGGTAAGGGCTGGATTCATTTGCAAAAAACTGTTGCATTTTTCCCATGCTGTTTTTGCTTGGATATATTGCAATCCATCTCTGACATGTCCATGGGTACTCAGATATGAAATGAGAATAGGTAATTAAACATCCTTGAAAAGCAAGCCAGCGTAGGGTCATGCTAGATATTCATTATTACTTATGGGTGTGTGAGCATCTTTCTGTGCATCCTTATTTTTGTTTCCAGTGAAAGCACAGATTTTCTTGGTGTGTACGCATGTGTATGTGCTGTGGTTAACTGCACTTCCTAAAATACAGAAGGTGGTCCACACACGAAATCCTTATGTGGTTCTGTCCATATCAACCCAGGAATGCTTTCTGCACAGTTGAAAAACTGAGATGTGTATAGCTCCAAGGCAGGAAGTTTTTTGTCGAGCTTTTTTCTTAAGTTGAAAAAAGTTGAAGGCTACTTTTTGAGGACAAGCCAATTCTATCTGTCAAATCATGTATTAGATCTTCTAAAGTCAACTGAAATTGTGCCCACACAAGCTTTGTAGGCATTTGGCTGTGTATATTTTCTTCAGGAAACAGTCTAGGTTTTAGTGAATGTGATTTACAAGAATATTGCATGTATTCTTTAGCCTATTTCCTTCTCTCCTGTATTAAACTCCTGTGAAGGAAACAATTTTGAGAACTCCCAAGTCTGTGCAAGATGGCATCATTATACGCATGCATTGATTTTAAAGTGATAGAACTGGTGTCTTTTTGGAACAATCCAAATTTTTTACCAGTCGTGATGCAACTTTGATGCAAAAGTACTTGATTCATTCAAATGTATGTATAGGTTTAAGTAGTGGACCTTTTGTTGCAATTTATCACTTTATTTGTCTGGCAACAGTCAGTAGTAGCCATAAATTGCATCACAAAACTGCTGTGTTGTATATAAAAAAAAGAAACTAGAGTTTAAGATAAATAAGTAAGACAAGCTGGAGAAAAGGAGGTATGGCATGCAACTGAAGTATTTGAGAACTGGAGCAGAGAAAATGATTTGACTTACCCACCCCTGAGGAAAAAAGCTTCTTTGTATCTTACCCACAAGATTCTCTTTCCTGCTTAAGTGACATTTGGGTTTTCACTTGGAGTCTATTGTAGTTTCTTGCATATCTTCAAGTGTTCTGGTTTGAGTCTTCTACTTTCTTAATAATGTATCAATTTTTAAATTTATGTAATAATATATAATAAAATTGCATAGATAAAATTATAAACATAAAATTATATGTTTTATTATTATGTATGTTTTTTCGCACATAATAGTACAATTTATGCATTCATATTGCACTATCTATGTTTTGTTGGAGCAACTGGAGCTCTGAACTCTTCTCTTTGTTAGATGGGGCCCTGACACTTCAGCTAGGCTTCTAAGAAGCCTTGTTACAGTTTGATTTAAAATGCCTTCCAGTACAGATAGAGAACTCTGTTATGAAAAAATCTTCTGCTTAATTTGTTTTTTCTGTTTGTTTTCAGGGTAGGTTTTTTCAGCAACAGTAGGGCCATAGGCTAAAAAGAACTAATTGCAGCAAAATAGTGAGTAACAAGTACTAAAAAAATAATTTAAGCTACCTGCCAACATAGCTTTTAAATGCTGCAGAGTGCTAGTGTTTCTGCCCTTGGGCAAAGAGAACTTCAACTCAGTGCGTTAACTTGTTTGATTTACATTCAAATCCACAAATAAGCTGCTTTGAGTGCTTTATGCTATATGAAGGCATCTATCTGAATGCCTTAGCAGTACTGAATGTCTCCTGTATAAATCCATTAATACTTTAGTATGTTCATCACTGGAAAATTCCCCAAACCCCCTAGGAGAAGTTTTTTAGGTTTTTTTTTTTTTTTTTTTTTTTAGCCTTTCAAAATGCTGTTTTAAAAAGAGAAAATACCATATCACTAAAACGTCTTTGTATTTCTCAGCAAGGTGACCAAAGTAACAGACCATCTCCAGCTCGAGTAATAGGCTGCTGACTCTTAGTTTTAGAGAAAAATTCTTACGGCTGCTTGACAGATTGTACAGTTCTGCAACAGAGCAAATTTGAAAATAGATGCAACAAATGCTATATAGTTCATTTTGGGATTCAATGATTTAAGATGAACTGTTCACCTTAAATGTAATGCTGCTTGAACACGTAAATGTGTCTGTGTGTGCGCACACTGAAAACAGAAGTGTCTGAATTCTAACAAAGCCATTGATTTTTTTTTAAAAGTACTCTTTACAAACTCCGAAGCATTTTCTTGTTGGCTTTCTATATGCAAGAAGAAACACTTTTGTTAGCTGACCAGTTAAAATCCTTTCCTGGATTTCTGGCTTTTCTAGCCTCATTTTCACTCTTTTAACCCAGGGTGGGGAAGTGGGTTGTTTTCAACAGAGTATGACTCTGGGAGATTAAGGGAGGCCATGCTGCCACATGATGGCAGCAAAATCCCGTTCAGGAATAAAAGCTTCTGTAGGCCTTTCCTTTTAGGACTTGCTTCTTTTCCCTCCCCTCACCTTTTCATATGGAGAACTAAAGAGGATGCTTTAAAAGACTCTCTGAAGATAATGGAATAGTGGGTGTTGTTAATAAATTAATTCGAGTAAAGCTGCATCTTCTCAAAATGCACCGTCTTGTTTAGTAGCTATTATGTTCTGTTTGTTTTTAAAGTTGTTAGTACTTTTATCTTTGCTCTGAAATGTAATAGGCTTATATATTTTATCAATTTAGATACTTGTTTTCAAAATAAAAAAATCGGAGTACAGAGAAGTAAGGCTACAGAGAAGTAAGGAGTAAGAAGTAACCATGTGGATGCCATTCTTGAAGTGCCTAAGTAAGGAGATATGCATACCTTTCTGCCTTCATATTACCTGCAACACTATTGATAGCATGCTTTGCAGGGCTTTTCTTTCCATATACAATATCTACTTTAATTACTGAAGCTTATTTTGAAATCCATTGCAAAACTTTAACAGTGACCTGATATCCTTTTCTGTCTAGTATGTCAACAAATTGGTACATCCAGCTATCCCGTTCTGTAAATTTGGGTATTTTACCTTACTAGTATTAGGACTTTGTGCCTTTCTTCTCTCAGTTCCTCTTCTTCTGAAGTACATAACGACCTTTGGAGGGTGGTGTGGTTTTTGCCATTGTTTAGTAGCTGAAGGGCTCGGTTGGAGCCTGTATTTCCCACCATTGTTAACAGACCTTGCCCCTTTTTAACTGATGTCCTAGAAAATGGGATGTGAGGAGCAGCGATATGGCTCAAGGACACATTCTAGGTCCCAAACGTTGCAGAGTTACAAAGGAAAAGTGGAATTCTCCCTGCCAAAAATAAAAAAGCTCGGTAATCAGTGGAGCTTCCTACATGTTCTCCAAAACTTCCTGTTATGCAACCAGGAATAGCCACAGCCAGGAATTATTACTGATTTTTTATGTTATTAAAAATCACTTTAAGATACTGAATATTTGCCATTCTTTACCATTGTCAAATGGAAGCACTCTGCTGTGAACTTGGGTCAAGGTGTCATTACAGAGCCACAGTAGACAGCAACCTGCAGAGATGGGACCACCACTGAACCAAAAATGCGGAATTTTGTCAAATATTTTTTCGGTACTGAAGACCAATTTAAATATTTTCAGAACTGATTTTGTAGGTTGCAATGGCAACAGATGATTTTAAGACGAAAGAACCCCATTCAGAGTATTTTCATTGGAAATACTGCTGCTTTCCTGCAATTGGAAAGCAAATTGTCTGCTTAAAAGATCATTTAATTTATATTTATAATAATATATTTCCAGCAAAAAGAAATGTCAGAAATCTCCCCAGATCCTGTTGCGTGAGTAGCAAAATGTGAACTGATTTAAGAGAGAATTCGTCTTTAGCTTGAGCTCCCCTCAATAGGAACCGTTAAGTAAAGCTAAAACGTGCATTCTGAATGGGTAATATTCTTTTTGAAACTACTAATGTACTTACAGAAAAACAGTGAAGACTGCCTCCTCTTCTTCACAGATTTTAGATGTTTGCTATGATCAGTTTAATATGTAATCATCAGTGGTGCTGACTTTTGTGTATTTCAATTTTCTTGTATGTTTTAAGTTGCTTTTTAATTTATAAGTAAGTCTTGTTATTTAATGCTGCGATTGGTAACTAAATCACCTGCTGTTTAAGAAGAAAATTTTTCACAACTAGTGGATTTAATCTCAGTCTGGAGTTATATAATACTGCGGTCAGATTAATGCTGGTGGTTGTGGAGAACTAAGGAGTGGTGAGTAGAGACGTAGCAAGAGATCTGTGTGATGAGGTGTAAAAATGATGGAGACATGAAATGGCAGGGGAACTTTTTTATGTGAGAAGGAGTAAAGACTTCTGCAATGGTGATAGGAAGCCATCAGTAACGGATCAAGTAATGGAGGTACATTCAGGGAACCTTGGGCAGCTATTGATCCAATACTTTTAACGTCAGTTCAGATATTTATGTTAGTACCACACCTGACTGTTTTGAAAGGACACAAAAGTGAGAGAATTTGGAATTCCCATTATGTTGTTAGTGTGTTGTTAGCTCTTGTACAACTTGCTTACTCAGTTCTCAATTCAATAAGGTATTTTGAGTACACCTCAGACCATTAACTCAGAAGCGATCGTTCATTAGATACACAGGGAGCTTCCTGCCTTTAAGCTTCAGTCTGGCTTTTCTTCCAATGTCACAGCCATTGCTGCATTGACTTAAGGGGGTGATGCTTTTAGTGAGTATTACATACAGCTTTCAGCTATAGTATAGCTGTAGAGATTTGTTATGTATTGTTGTGCTTTGTAGTGACCCAGACACTGCTGCCTGAAGCAGTCTACTAGGATCTTTCTAGTTCTGAGCACAAGAGGAACATGTTTTCTAGCAGGTTATTTGTTATTGTGACTGTTGTGACATTTATTAGAAGGTTACCTGTCCTAATTTAACCTCCTCTACACAGGTTAAAATATTAGCTAAGCCCTACAAAAGAACTTTATAAACCAGGGGATTCTTTGTAGTTGTGTGGAGTGCTTCTCTAATGACTTTTTATCATGAGGTGTTCAGACTCCATGCTAGCTAATTCCTAACAAAGGGGATGGCTTAGGCTGAGTTATATTGGAATGGTTTGGGTCAGATTGTCAGCAGTATAAGACATACTGACAAAGAATAACAAGAGAGTCAGAAGGAAGATTTTTCCTGTGCTGCGTGGTTATAATAAAATATTGTCACTGTTGTAGGATTGTTCAACTAGCTTATGTTTACTCAGTGTTCTTACAAAACTAAATTATGAGCCAGAAAAAAATTCTTAACTTTATAACCAGTTATCAGTAGAGGGTGCTATATACCTTTTGTTTTTGATCTAGATAGGTTGTATGCTTATCAAATATATTTTTAGTTATTGATTTATTATTCAAAATTTAATTCAATTATACCTTGGCTTACATTAGCAATGCTGTTCACTATAGTAGATCTTGGTAACATTAATGCGATTCTGTAAATGAACAGATTTTCCATTCAGTAAGATTCCACGTTATACTGTGATCAGCTTTGTTCTGATTTTACAATTAGAGAGTACTTGCTCTTACTTACATATTGTAATAAATTTATGAAATCTAGCTTATAGGCTTACAAAAACACAAACACCACTGTCATATATGATTGTTTGTTGTCAGTGTGGTAATGATATCATCAGACGAGATACACAGCGTCTAAGTAGCTGTTTATATTGTTCAGCATCAGGGAGGTTAATAGGTGAATGTGAGAAGGAGGTTGTGTGAACAGTAGGGACAAGTAGGAGAAAAACTAGGAGATGGGGGCTGAGGGGAACAGAAGATGAAAAAGGAGTAAGAAGTAGTATGGAGGGTGAAGGTGAGATGAAGGCCTCTGATTTTGGAATTGCTCCTTTCCTAACTTTGCCTTCCCAGCTCCTGCATCCTAAGCGCCTTGTTAGGCCTCTGAAGTTTCTGACTTTTTCCCACAGTTAGTGTCCCAGCTGCTATAGCCTCTTCTGCCAGTTGCTGATAGGTTGAGCTATGAATTTTGCTGCTGAAAGAAAATAGAAAACAGACTGTGGGCTCTTGGCTTTTCAGTTATCTTGAAGTCTGGTGGGAGATGATTTGATCTCAAAGTTTATTCTTGGAAGAAGTCTTATGAGCCAAATGATTTTGATTTCTGAGAACTATTAGAGCAGAGTACCAGGGGAATATCTCGGTGTATCTATTCATCATTCTACCAGTTCTGTTCTTGGTAAACATGGGATAAAAGGGATGGTCCAATTTAGAAATATTCTTAACTCTGCTTGGCTTTGGTAGAAAGATAACTGAAGAGGCAGAAGGTCACTGAAGATTAACTCTTCTTTTGGAGGCTTATACTGAGTAACTACTATTGTAATCCACTGTTTTGTGGGTTGCACGTTAGGCAGGAGTTCCCAAGGTAGTGTTCCTGGATATTCTGGGCTAGAGAATCCCATGGCCACTCCAGTAGTGTCCCTTCACCAGACTCCCACCAGGCACCCACAAAGAAAAGGAATGGGAGGGCTCATCCTAAGAGAACAAACAAACAAAAAATCCATTGCCTTTCAAGATGGATGAGGTTGCTTTTCAGTAGGGCTCTTCAAAATAAGAAAAAGACCTGGCTGTCCTCTGTAGTCCTCATCTGTGGTTGGGCATCTGGGGGAACTTTCCTCCTTAGAGACATGCCTCTAGGCTTCCTGTCCCTTCTGCCTACATAAATCTGTTGGTTAAGAAACAGGATCTTGGATCAGTCCCATCACTTCTCTACTGTTTTGTTGTTGACTACTGACAAGGTGCTGTACAAGACTTGCAAAGCAGATATGTCATCTTACAGAGGTCTGCCTCATGGTAGAGGCATCAGTTGGGTCATGTGGGGCCAAATCCCTGTTTCCCACTACTGTCCAAAGGGAACATGACAGCTGTCCTGACTGTGTGGAGCAGACTGTGCTTCTGCCTGTAGTGGGAGGAGCAGGGAGTGCTGGGGAAGTTATCAGGGCCTGGAACAGGAGGCTCTCCTATTTCTGCTCAGCTGGTAGCTTTGCTGGAGTGGCAGATGGTAAATATGAGGTCTGGGATCCAGGGCTGAAAGCAATGGAGCTCTTGGGAAAACTAAACTCCCTGGCTCAGAGACTGAGGGCAGGGTGGCTCCTGTGGGGACATCCTGGAGCTGCTGGTGGTCCCTGTTGGTCCAGGCAGAGCTAGGAAGTCCTGGAGGGGAGAGAGGGAGAGAGAGAAGGAAAGAAAGAAAGAAAACATCCATTTGAAGCTCAGACTGTGACAACTTAGCCCTGCTTCTAAGTAATCCAGACACTGAACCTTATCCCAGCACAGCCCCAGCCATTATAGCTTAAGTGAACAGCCAGTTATGTGCAGCACAGCCTTGTAACCCTTGTTTTGTTGAACTTAACAAGGGTTATAGGACAGGCTTTGGGAGCTGGTCTCCAAAGGCAAGGAAAGTTATGTTCATTAAAATTAATAAGGTCGCTTGGGGGCAAGTGTAGGGTATGCAAGGAGTGAGTTTTATTCTTTGCCCTGCCACAGACTACCTGGATGACTGTAGGCTAATCACTTTAGTTTCTTCCTGCTTATCTTTCCTTTATGGAAAATAGTAATAATAGGTATTGCCTATCTTGCATGAGGTAAAAGCACTGAAGACTGTGAGGAGCTTGGATACTAAAGTAGTAAAAGCCCAAGGCAGGCACCCAAAGGCAGGGGAGTAATGAGCTTAGAGCAGGGAACCTGATTTGTAAACCCCATTTGGAACAGAATAAGCAGGAAGTATTCAAAATAGACCTTTTCCCCAAGTAACAATTATTAAATTTCAATATAGTTCTTGCTGAGAGCCAGTCAGTCATATCGTAGTGGCATACCATTTCTGCAACTCAACAGGTATTGCTGCTGTTGCTGCAGATTTCCTGAAGCAAACTATTTAAGTGCTGTATCTGCAGCATAAAGCAGCAAACGTGGTGGTGGTGGTGGGGAATAACATTTTGCTCAGGGACCTCCCAAGGTAAGTTTATACTCAATACCAGGGTTTGATGTAGTTATGTCTGAGCTAGCCTTAAGTCATTTAGCTCATGTATTGTAGGCGTCTTGCTAGAGCAGAAAGAAGCTCTGTATAGCCTAAATTCTCAGTAGGATAAATTAATACTCACTGAGTTCAGTGGGGCTGAGGCCTAACTAGTTTTAGTATATAAATGAGCTTGTTTTAAAGCTAGTTCAAGATCTCTACGGTAGCTGCCCTGTACTTCTGTACTGTGGACATGGACATGCAGCTTTTGACCTGAATTATGGTGGAAGGTAAACAAGAGGGAAAATTTTACAATCTGTTACTGATACAGCAGTGTGCTTGGGAGAAGCAGAGAGTTGTAGAGATGATCAGAAAAAGAATGTGATGTTTGTCTTCCAGAAGTTTAAATGAGTGTTAGTGATCCTGAAATAGGCCAGACCAATGTTTCTGGAAATAACCGCTGGATTGGGAGTCAGGCCAGATGACCCTAGATGTTTACTGTGCAGATACCCAAACCTGAACTTGTCATATAGACTGCCTTTGTAGTCAATGGACAGAAAATGCACTTCTGAAGTGTGATTTGTCTTAGGTGTTCATCCCAGGAAGAGAAAAATCATGATACAGAGGGGTCTGTTTCTCTGTGGTGAATGTTGTAGACCATGTATCTAAATTTGAGTGGTAACTGCTTTAGGGACCTGGGGTAGGTTTCAGGTAAGAAGGTGGAAGGCTCCATGTCCTGTGAGACAACTAGTCCTTCTCCTGTAATGTTTCAGAAATACTAGGAAAGTGCTGCTTCTTAAAACTGTCTCATTCCTTTCTCCCTCTCTACACAGTGAAATACAGTTCAGCTCCTCTAGTACTACCACTTCAGAGAGCCAAGAACCATCTTCTGGTGACCAAGCAGCAAGCGCACTTCAGCAGCAGCTCTTACTGATGGTGGCACGAAGGACCCTTTCAGAAAACCCACGGGTACATTGTAATATCTCAGTTTCTAGCATTTTGATAAATTTCATTATTAAAAAAAATGCTGCAGACTTGTTGCTGAGACATTTCTGTTGGTTTTGTGTGTGTTTATATTCAGTACTACTCATTTGGGAAGATTTGTTTTACTCTGATGCAATTCAGCTGCCTTTCTACAGACACTGAGTAGTGTCTTAGAAGAGTGATGTCTCTGGTTTGAAGGGGCTATTCACAGAACAAGGAGGAGGTCTGGCCATGTGAGTGAGAAATCTCTCTGCAAAATGCAGACCTGTAGTCTGCACTAAAGACTCAGTCACTTAAAGAGTTGATCTTCTGTCTTCAGTCTTATTTGCTTTGAAAGAAAGAGGGCACAGCTGTTAGGGTTTTAGACACACTTCCAGATTTTGTTAGTATGACATGCTCACTTCTCAAATTCATTACTGTCTTAAAAACTCACATCTGATACGACTTTTCTGAATCAGGTGACCAGATGACTGGTTATCTTCTGGATGTCTATTGTGGAATGTCAGAACCACCTCCCTCAATGCAGTCAGTAAAAGAAAAAAGGACCTCAGACTTTAGTTTGTATAGTAATATGTGGATGTATTTGAACTTTATAGTGTTGAGGTCTATGACCAATGATGTAAGGCTATGGTCTGTTGTTGCAGTTCTTTTCATAATATCTTTAACCTTCTCTTTTTTTCCAGAGAGAGTTTTAGTTTGATATTTATGTATATGTATATGTATGTATAACCTTAAAATGCCAGTTAAGTATCCTTCATCTTAGATTTTGAACAGGAACTACAAGCTAAAAGCAAAGTGTTTAAATGAACTGTTTTAAGTTATAAATCAGGTAATTGTCCATATTTATTATGAATATGTGTATTTCAGATTTGGACAGGGACTTCTGTCTAAAGGCTCAGATGTTTTCCAGATATTTTTAATCTTGTAAATTACTTGTAAATTAGAGAACAATTATCACTCTTCTTTGGCTTCTAGGAAAACTGCACCTTGAAAAAGTGAAATGCATTGCTCAAGACAACCTAATAATTTTGTAATAAGGCCAGACAGTAATTTCAGGACTTCCTGGTTTCTGAATTTTTATTAAATGTGAAATCATGAGCCTGTGCAAGTCAGGAAAAGTTTTGTCATTGATCTCAGTGAAGCTAGGATTTCAGGCTGTCTCTTGACACCATATAAATTTGTGAAGCGAAGTTTTGTAACCCTTTTTGTGATAGGAGGCACAATTAGACTTAGTGACTTGCTTAGGGCTAGTCAGAAAGTTTCCCAAACATATAGCAGAAAAATCTAGTCCAGCCCAAGTACTGCAAGCTTTATGTAATTGACTTTATCAGTATTTTACAGTTCCTCAGGAGCCAATGTGTTCACTTACCTACTCAGTTAAATATATGTTAAACTGTTCTGAGTTCCAAGCAATCACATCCTTAGATGTTTTTAGTTGCCACCATATTCTTTTTTTTTTTTTTTTTTGCTTTCAATGAGCAATCTAGATTGTAAGAATGGAGCTAATGACTGCAGTTGAACTGAATTTCATAGTACCTTCTGTTGGCATAGAGGACCCAAGAGAAACAGAACTGTGCCAGTAGTAGCAAATATAATATTAAAAAATACATACTTTTTAAAAAAGTCACATAATGACTTTTTAAAGTGATAATAGAAATATTAAATTGGGAATATCTGAATTACTCTTAGGTTGTAAAATCTCTGTGGCAGAGAGATTGCAATCTATCTCAAGGCTTTTTTATTACTTGGAATTGTTAATAGATGAAAGAATGGGTAACAGGCTATCATTCTCTTGCACATCTGAAAGCTCAGAAACACAGGTGAGTTACTGTCCTTTGCTAAGATCAGCTGAGCTACCAGGCATTGAGTAAACGTGCGCCTTTAGTTAGTTGGAGGCATGAGATAAAATTTGTAAACCTGAATCTCTTTCACTGAAGCTTAAGCTAACATGTTTTACCTTGTGTTTGCTAAGAGACTGAGAATATCAACAAGCCTGTTCCTGTGGCTCAGCAGTAATACATGAGGCCATGATATGTCAATTATGTGTAAAATTTGTTTTCCTGAAAGGCAAAGAATAGTAACTGTTCCAACAATCTGAGAGAAAGACAGTTAGTTCCTTTGGTCAGGTGGACAGGTCCTTTAAATATCTGTGTTTTGCTTACAGGTACAATTCAGGAAAGTGATAAATTATTTCACATGGGAATGCAAAAGGTGTTCTGAGATTAGAATGAGGAGGGAGACAACCAACAGTTGACTCAGAAAAGTGATATTACGTAAGAGATTGCCTAAAAATTAGAAATATTGAACATCTGTAGGATAGAATCAAAACAGATTAACTCCCTTCCCTGACTAGGAAAGTTAATCTCGCACAAATAATTCTGATGTAAGCACTGCCTAGGCTTTACACTGGTTAGAAATTTCAGTCAAATTGTTTTTGAAAGAAAAATCAGCAGTGATTTTTTTCATAGAATCAATTATTGGTGTATGTTGGAAGGAAATCGCTACTTTGCAGAGGTTTTGGGTTGGGTTTTTTTTTTTTCCGGTTGTCCAGCTTTGCAGACTGGCTGATGGGTCTATAGGTAAGCCTCCCTCCCCACAACTGCTGCTGAAGCAATGCAAGTGTGGAGTTGAAGAAGATCTGAAATGCCATAGTTCAAGCGTAGGAAAGAAGAAAAGGCACTTAGAATCTGACAAAAGGACTATTCAAAAGGCAGGATTTATGTTTATGTGGGTAAGATTAGAGAATCATACACTAGTGATGTTTACACTGTTTGTGTTTGCGATTTCCCTCTCGCTGTTCTCGAGGATGCACACCTGATGTGTCATTAGAACCATCTCAGCAAAGATAAGCAAAGCTGCATTCTGCAAAGAGAGTTGACAAGTCATGTCTCTAGACCTTAAAGCCTGCTTGAATTCTTGGTTAAAAACAAAGATTTGTCCTATCGTGGTTTTGTATTGCGCTGTAATTAGCCTGCCACATGGAAAAGTCCTAATAAAAAACCCAAAACAACAACCAAGAACCTCCCAAACAACCAAAAAAACCCAAAGCAACAAAAAAACCCAAAGCAACAAAGAAATCTGTAGACAAGAAGTAGATTGGGAGTAAAAGAGAAGTAATGTGTTTAATGAATGTTTAATATCTAAGTTTGTATTTAAAGCATATTATCACTGTTGAGCTCCACTCCCATTCATCTGCAAGAAATTAGGCTTGTGTGATACTTTTTTTTTAATATAATTAAAATGAAGAAAATAAATATGCTTCCAGTATCTCTTTTAGGAAAAAAAAATCTGAAACTTGATGTAATTTCTGCCTTTTAAACACCTATTTTGCAGGCAGCCATATGTCAATGTGAAAGAGTGTTTTGTGTGTTTCTGGTTTGTTTGTTTTTAAAGCAACCCAGTCAGGACCTTGAGGATTCTTCATGTTCTTCAACACAACGGAAATTGAACAGGCAGTTTTACAAATTTATTATATTTCCTGGCAAATGGATTAAAGTCTGGTATGATCGGCTTACCTTGTTGGCATTGCTGGATCGGTAAGCTTTCCTCATGTAATTCTATGTGGTATTACAGTATGTGGCTCTACAGGTCCACAGAACTAACAATGCAGATCACTAGAGGAGCAAAGAGTGATAGTCCTGTTACTGTCTCATATTCAGGTTAAGTAGGTTTGACTCATGCTTAACTAGAAGAAGATGTTTTTCTTCAGGCTAGGTTTTTGTTGTTCACTAACCTTCATCTTCGAGCAGATACTTTGATTCATGGGGGCACCAGGCCTGTGGAATAGTCCTTAAATTTGACTGTCAGGTGTTGGGTTTACTGCTTCTGGGCATTCTAATGAGAAAATCAGTGTTTTGTGCAAAAATACAGAAGTGCAAAAAGAGGGAAGGGTTCCAGGGAATTTTCAGCCAAGTACTTCAATCTTTTAAAAAATTTTAAAGGAAGGAATTCAGGAGGGAGTTCAGGAGGGAATCTTTCAGCTGCTCCCTCTGTACTAGTTCAGTTTTATTTGTTCAGAGAATTATTTTTTTTCTCAGCATCTCTCCTTTTCCGAGCCTCTCAGTCTCACTTGGTGTCAACTCTTTTGACAGTGCCCTTTGCTGTTAGATCCCACCTTGCGCTCTGCTGGACTACGAGCAACCTCAGACATGCTAACTTGCAGGCCTAATGACTGCTGGCTGGCATGTCTGCAGGTTGATCCCTGCTTTTGGGTGGGTGTTATGCCATATATGTTAATATAGGCTCCACAGCAATAATTTCAGAAGACAGCTTTTATGTGCTGCAGAAATCAGGCTATATAGTCAGGGAGCTTAGGTCTGTAGCAGATACTTCTTTATCTATGGTGTCTTATCTGTGTGTTTCAGTTGCATGGAAAATACCTACCGATAAACTCTTGTTAGGGCCTGAATATTAACATTGTTGTTTTCCTCAGCTTCCCTGTTCTAATGGAATAGATAAAATGAATGAAACATGAGATGACAAATTTTGTCCTTCATCCAATTCTTTGTTGTCAGATGTATATTTTAAAGACTACAGGGGTATAAACTGTCACTTTATTTGGTCCTCTATTATATTTTCTCTACAACAGTTTTCGTTAAAAGAATGCCTTATTTTCTTATTTAAAAGTCTGATAAAGATATGCTTGCATATATTCAAATCAGCTCCACTGTGGTATTCTATCTGGGAAGTGAGATTGGAGGATGCTGATAGGTACTGAAAGGCAGCAGAGACTATGCCTTTTGTCTATACATTTTAGCTATCGCAATGGCTAAGGTCTTTGGTGCAGTGGTGAAGTACTTTTCTACATGGAGATATAGTTTTGGGAGCAGAACCTTAAATCCAGGAAATCCTGATCTTTCCTGCACTGACAGTTTATACCAGCTGCAGATGGGCCTGGCTTGCTCTAACAAATATATAAATATTTTTCCTCTTCTTAAAATACTTTTATTTATTCACATAGGACAGAGAATATAAAGGAGAATGTACTGGCTGTTCTTCTAGTAGTTCTTGTTTCACTTCTTGGATTCCTGACTCTGAATCAAGGCTTTTGTAAAGACATTTGGGTTCTGCTGTTTTGTCTCGTCATGGCCAGTTGCCAGTATTCCCTCCTAAAGGTAGGAAGCAAGTTCATATCCAATTGATCAATTCTCTTCTAATTTCTGTGAACGCAAAATCCTGTAAGCAAACTTCTTTCTGTTTTGTTTTTAGAGTGTTCAGCCTGATCCTGCTTCACCCATACATGTAAGTCTCAGCCAGCAGAACAAGTCTTTCTGCTTTATTATCATTTCTGTGCTGCGAAACAGTTGACTGTTCAGTGAAACACAGATATAGGTAGTTTCTGTTCTGGGTGGTTTACAAAAACAAGCCTGTGATTTTGAGACTTTGTACTACATTTAATTAATTTTAGGTTATTTGAATTTATCACTGCTATTAGAAAAGTGTTTTTTCTTTAGACTAAAATGTACAGTAAAAACGAATGCACCTGGACTAGTTAGCTGAAATTCAATCCTGTGGCATCAGACCAGCTTTTTCTTTGCTTTCTGTTAGCAACAGTTAGTGACTGAAAACAGCAGAAGTTCCAGATTAACACCTCAGTCATTGGTCCATTGGGACTTTAAATCTTTTTTTGAGATTGATTTTTTTTTTCTTTTTTAATCTGATATTGCTGATGTACACTTTAATAGCATTATTAGATCAGCAAATGGCATAGGTTTTCCCTTTGTTATAACATGAGCACTGTTTGTTTGGCTGGGGCCTGGAGAACTGTCAGCCCTGTGAATGAATGCAGGTTATAGGAATGTTTGCTAGTTCTTCAGCAGTATATTCAGTATACTTTGAGAAACTGATCTCTAACATTAGTGACAACCACCTTGCAAATAGCCAGTTCCTTACCCAAGTTTATCCTCATTATAGGACTGGTTTAGGAGTATCAAACTACAGCTGCAAGCTGACCCTCCATCTGTCTCAGTTTCTGAGCTTTTTTGGTTTGCAGACCTCTGAAAACATTCTAGCAGTCATGGGGCCTCCCTTGCATTTACCCCTTCTGCCAGGATGCTCACATTTCTTATTTAGCCCCTTGAGTGTTTCTGAGGATCCCCTCTCTTCCCTCAGGCTTCCCAAACAGCATGCTGAAAACTGCAGGTCTGCTGGATTGTTTCCCTTTGGCAGGGAGCAATTATTTTTGTCAGTTTAGGGGCTGGAAATACCGGTTCAACTTGAAATCGAGGTTATTTACAAGTATATGCTGTATATTAGATATATTTCAGTGGATTCTTAGTTTCTTTTCCACCCTAGTCATTATGGGGTGAACTTATGGTTATAATGGATTCACAGGCAATCCATGTCTACATAAAAAGTAAGGAAGGTTAATGAAAGCAACTTCATTTACAGATTAATTCCATTCATTGTAGTATAATATTTTCAATGAGTTAAAGAAATATTCCTACCTCAGTAAAGAGCTGGGGGGGTTGCACAAACTAAAATCAGATTGTTTGTCAGTTCAGCTAGCACATATCTAGGCATAATAATGTGAACAGTAATCAAATCGATTGCACTGATACACACATTAGTAATGTGCACATATTTTTAAAGTGTGTGCCAACCAGTTTTGTTAAAACTTCATTGTAAACCTCTCTAGCTGACATTTTTTGTAGTATTAAAGACAAAGTAGCTAATGAAGTTTAATCAAAGCATTTTTTGTGCAGAATCCAGGTTAGCATTTCAAACTCATACAACAATATCGTTACAAGTATTATTCATGTATTGTATTCAGTATGCCATGCAGCAGCGCAGCAAAGTAACAATAGACATAATTCTATCCTCCAAATGATTTCCTATAACTTTACCAGGGAGAGTTGCAGACTTTTTGGTGCACCACAGGAACTCCAAAGAAAATATAATTAGGAGAGTTTTTCCACACGGGGTTTTAAAGACAGAAGGCATTACAGCTCAAATTAAGTTGGAAGATTAACTATTTTTACGTTACATCTTTTTAACACAATAGGTATTAATAAAGGCTTGCTTGAGCTAGTAAGAGCCATTAAAAATAAGACAACAGAAAGGCAAGAAAAGATACTCCATGTACTGTTTCATAATTCATGTGACTACATTAAAATTAAAGAGAAATAATGTCTCTTGATGCTAATGTAAGGATGCAGAACAGCAGGGGGATTAAAGAATGATCAGTACCATGTCCATGAATGAAAATGCAGATGAGATTTTTCAGTGTGAAACAAACTATCGGGAACCACAGATTTGCACACTGAATTAATTTCTATTCCTGGTTTCATGAGTAGTCTCTAATGCCTTGCGTTATCCATGCCTGCCAGAGAGGATCCAAACTTATTCCCTATCTCTCACATGCAGACTTTGTTACAGTTTGATGTGGCTTTGTCAGCTCTAGCCTATACCATTTTAAAAGACTGTTTTAAAAGACCCTCCAGTGAATTCAGAAAACCCAGTGTCCAGGGATGCATAAGGCTTTTATTCTGAACTCCTTCCAGGTGCCAGTCTATTCACTTCCTTGTGTTGAGTAAGAGGTTGCTGACTAAACTCTCTAAAGTCTGGTTCAGTTTTATCGGAGATAAGGTTATTTCTTCCCCATACCATTTGACAGCTAGGGTCTCTGAGTCGGTCACTGTGTATTGGCTCTATACCGTCAGTGTGATGAGGAATGAGTTTCAGCATATAGGAAAGAACCTTTTGAACTTGGATAATGTTTTGTTTTTCACCTGTGATAGTATTGTTTTGAACAGCTTTGGTGTTTAAGTTGGACCGTCCTGTTTTCTGCAGCACCAGTTCTACAGCTACACCAGTTATGCAGTAGCTACTTGCTACTGGCATTTATTGTAGCAGCAGGTTTAGGACTGTTTCTTGCTACAACATGAAAGTCTAATTTTTCTGTCACCCCCTTCAGGCTTTTCAGTTCTGGTCAGCTGGGGGCTGGTGGCCTTTAGTTTCTCTTCACACCAGGGTACATAGTCCTGGGATAGCGAAGTTCTGGAATAGCCTCCTCACTGGAGTGGGGGGGGCAAGAGAATAAAATCCATTTCACAACTGAGTTTAATCAGTTTCTTAAAGGCATAAAATAATCGATGTGCCAGTGATTAAAGGGAATTAGATTCAGAGATCCAAGAGATCCATTCCACGTGCATTTCAAGGAAATAGGCAAACAAGGTTTGATAACTGCAGAGTTTTTCAATATGGTAATGGACAGCAGCAGCAGCAGATTGGGCAATAGAGGCTGGGTCTGTAGTGAATCGCTAGACAGAAGGATCATGGGAGCTTGTTTGTAGGTCCCTGTCAGACACCTGTATGACTTAGGACCTAGCTCAGGTTTGCAAAGGCATTTGGGCTTTGAAAGATTGCAATCAGGCTCCTAATAAGATTACAGAATCACTTCGTTGTCTTGGTGGCATTATCTGCCAAAGCAGTTTGCTAACTCAACTAGATAACTAGATAACTACCATAGGCAGTTTTGTAAAGTATTTTTCTAAAGTATTATTCTATTCTAAAGTATTTTTAATATGTTCCTGTAAGCTTTGCTTTAGAATCCATCACACACACTTATATATAAAGATTTCTGTCTTTTTCTTCATGTATGTTTGCGCACACAAAAAAACACTATTAAATTAGAGCTATTTGAAATTTCCCCTTCAAATATTTTGTAGTGAAAAGTGTTATTTTACTAAATGAAAGTGTTTGTGAAATCATTCTAGCTTTGTTGAAAATCTTCACATTTTTATGAAAATATGAAATGCACCAATGCTGGTTTTGTGGGTTGTGAACTGAGAAATGGGAATCTGAAAAAGTCAGTGAAATTTTTTGACAGAATTAGGGGAAAGGAGGAAGAATTTTCACTGAAATTTTTCAGTGGAGAAAAAATGATTGTTCAGCAAATTAGACATAAAATACAAAAAGAATCCTGCTTTGTTATATAAATTCTTCTGAAGGAGATACAGAGCAGTTTCACCAAAATGAAATCAATTTTGTATGGCGAAACTGATCGGTTTGTCTAATAGACCAAAATGAGCCCTTAATATCCAAAATACTTTGTTGGTAAGTTGTGCTGGTAAGTTGTGCTGCCCTGTGCCCATTTCAGTGAAGAGCTGCCTCAGCTTGGCCTATCAGTTGCAGGCACGAGAAGGCTTCATGCTTTTCTGTTTTTAAAACCTTGAAAGAAGGAAATGTAATGTCTGTTCTTCTTCTGTGGCTTTCACGAGGTAATGCACAGTCCTGGAGATCCTGTTTCCTAGAAGGTGTCTGCTCTTGGCCACTCCTGTCCTGAGTAACCTCCCTCACACAAAAGCTGTAGATGACAGTCGTATACAACACCAAGACTAGCAGCAGTTCCTTTTTCTTGTATCGCCCATTCCCTGAAAGCAGGGACTGGAGT
This sequence comes from Apteryx mantelli, assembly GCF_036417845.1. Classification (NCBI taxonomy): domain Eukaryota; kingdom Metazoa; phylum Chordata; class Aves; order Apterygiformes; family Apterygidae; genus Apteryx; species Apteryx mantelli. The sequence goes on along the minus strand of NC_089980.1, from coordinate 57,918,361 downwards.
ACTCTGTGCTCTAGGAAGCTTGTTCAGCTTGAGAGTGTGCCAAGCAGTATGACAGCTATGTTGTCAGTGTCCTTCTGAATGCATCACTGCACTTGGTTTACTTTTGTTGATCCAATATATGAGTGTAGTCAATATTTCCATTTCGGGATCCTGTCTCTTTCCCCTCTGCCATCCCCAAAATAGGGAAAATAATGCTTGATCACATTTTGCAGGCTGTTCAGACAGCCTTTGAAAGTTTCTTCCTCAGTCCTAACTAGCCCTGTCGTTATTAGCCTGATACCATGGATCTATTTAGCAGTATGAGTTAAATGTATACTGTAAACCTAATTGGATCTGTTAGTGCTCTGCTTGGAACTGAAAGATGTGTGGAGCTGAACCTCTGGACTTGTAGTCATTGGACAGCATCAGCTCCATCTTACCCAACTGACTTGGAATAATTACTGTGCAAAGATAAATCTGGATTCCACAGTTCAAGAGATAAGAATGTAAGATTATAATAAAATAATCTTTGATCTGGAGTGTATCTGGAATGTCAGTATATAAATCATTGAGCAATTGTTTAGAGCCGATATTCTAGTAGTTTTTTTTCTTGAGGCACAGCTTGTATTTAAGATAAATCAACTGAAGTTTAAAAACAGCTAGTAAGTAATATTTTAAGTGATTTTTTTTTCAGTCATATTTTTATCTTTCTAAATCTCCTTTGATTATTTTTCATGGACATGTGTCCTATTAAATATAAAAGAATTGTAAGCTTTAGTAATATTGAAACTCTGATTAAACACTAACTAGAATTTGTCAGTCTGACTTAATTCATATTTCTTGAAGATAAGATGCAATATAAGCATGCTAGTTCTCTGCAATCTGTCACCTTGTTAATTGATTGATCCCAGAAGAGATTACGGATCAGGTAATAGCAATGCTGACATATGAGCTTGGCTGGCAGCCAAACAAATATCGCTACTGCTTCAGATCAGTAAACAGACTCAAAAGAAACGATCTTTTATTATACTCACTTAACTTACATTTTATAAGTAAGAGCAGTTTCACAGCAACTATTTGCAAAGCAGACCTGAATCCTTGTCACTTTGCTCCTGTCTTTTCACACTCAGGTGTGTCCTTAACTACTCCCCATTTCTCTAAAGGACAGTGAAGTGTCTTTAACAGCATCATAATGCGTCAGTTTAGTACTAGTTGGGAGAAAAGAGGTTCCAGCTGCTAAGTCGCCCATAACATTACTCTCTTTTAGGAACGACAGTGCTGGTCTTCCCCTGACTGCAGGGGAGGTGAGCAAAGGGCACCAATGGAAGGAATCGGTTCTCACAAAAAACGAGAATCCTGAGGGGAGACCTTAATATTTTGCTTAGGTGTGACAGAAGTGTCTGTTGAACGTGTGTTGCACTTTCAGGGCATGTGAGCCAGATAAAGTAACAATGCACTCAGACTTCTCCCAAAATTTAAAATGACTGATTCTAAATGTTTGCAATTTGATTTTATTCTTTAGCTCCAGATGGGTAGTTTGCAGAAGGGTTTGTTGCTATTTGTTGTTGTTTTTTTTAAATGTGTTTTTGGCCTGGCTGAAAACAGAGTCCTCTCTGGAAAAATAACAATAGCATACTCATCACCACTGTTCGGTATCATCTTATGATGATATCTACCCTTGTAGATGTTGTAAATGATCACACCAGAGACCATTGCTGCTTCTGTTACGTGCTCTCTCTATGATGTTTGTTTAAGTGCTCTGACTCCAGAAGTTTAAAGGCTCCTAGCACTAAGTAGGCTCAAAACAAGATCATTTAAAGCCAGTAAGCAATTGCAGATGTATCAGCGAATAGAGGTCAAATGGAATCCTGACAGAAGTGAACATGGGCTCATTTTGAGCTATAGGCATGCCTGTAAAGCAGGCTATCGGGGCAGAGCTGATTCCAAGTGACAGCAAATATAGAGGCAGGGGACAGGGTAAGGACATTGAAACAAGTGTTTCGGAGGAGGGCAGCAAGTGTTCAGCTGCCAGAATCAACCTCCATGCCTCACCATACACTTAGGAGATGCTTTACTATTTTTTTAATTTGCCAGGATGCAACTAAAAAATGAATTTTATTTTCCATAAAGTCTAAACAAAAAGCCAAGCTATCTGAAGCAGGCACTCATTATAATAAAAGTAGTATAAATATAAAGCTTCCTATTGAAAAGAGAATTTCAGATAGCTTCGGATTTTTTCTCCACAAAAAATGACTTCTTTGGCGATTAATGTATTTCGAAAGGTTCAGAAGGTTAGTTTTTCAAAAGTATAAATCATTGCTGGAGTTAGGGTCTTAACTGCTTCTTGTGCCCTTTGAAAGCCTCCTCTGGAGAAGATAAAATACCTTGTATCATTTTTATCATTAGTTAGTATGTATAAGTCATTAAAATATTTCGTCTGATTCCTGCACCTCTCTCCAGTGCAGTGCACAGAGCAGGAAAATAAAACACAAAATTCAAACACGTTTTTTTTTTCCAGGGGCACAATAAAATCATAACCTACAGCAGACCTGTATATTTTTGTATATTGTGTGGCCTTATTTTGCTGCTAGATGCTGGATCTAAAGACTCAAACCCTTCAGTTTATACAATGTATGGCTTGAAGCTCTTTTCACCTGGATCTCTCCAGTCAGCCAGAGACCATATAATAGGTGAGTCAATATTTTTCCTGAGATTGTAAAAATGAATTAAGTGTTAGCTGCAGAAGTTTGTGTTTTCCTGTGTTGACAATCAAATGCATGTTATGGAGGCACAACTCTTAAGTCAAATTGATAGAAACATTTGGAATGACTTAAGACACATGCAGTGGAGGGGGGACAGTTGGCAACCTTCCCTCATGTAGAAAGAGTTCTTAATGAAATGAGGCTCATAGTTGTATTCTCTGTAGAAAACTAACAGTCACTGATGTTATTAGCAAAAGACATCATCTGTGAAATGCAGTTAATCTTTGTAAGGACTTGTCTATGTGGGGCAGTTACTGTAGAATAAGCTGAGGTTTAAATTTAATGCCTGAAAGCTATTCTGTGCCAAGTCCTCAGATGGACATTCTTCTGCTCATGAAGAATACAGTTTTTCTTCATTTAGTTTAATCTTGCTATCCACATGAGGAGTTAGTGTGGAGTGGCCGTTCTGCAGTAGCTTTACCAGTCCATTTCCTAGGATATTCAGGTATTGCCCCAAAATCAGGACTGATGGTCCTTTGTACTGATTTGGGGCTTACGCAACTGGAAATACCCTGTTCTGTTCTTTTTTTTTTCTTGTCATACCCTTGTAGTCCGTAACTGTGATGCTACTCTAATTGTGTTATAGAACTGAATGCTGGACTGGAATTAGAGCAAATAGTGTAACACTGTTAGCTATAAAGTGGAAAAGTTAAAATTTAATCTAACTATTGTGAAAACTTCCCAATAGCTATGTGTACCAAAGAAGAACCATTGTTCTGTGAATTTAGAACTAGGAAAACCTCCTGTATTAGAGGAAAGAGCTGTGTGGTGTGAAGCATATGGCCTTTGAGGTCTTTGTTCACCTGTGACTGTTGTACTTGCATTTTGCTGTACTTAAGTCAGGCTATTACTGCCTGAAAGGCATATTATTTTTAGGAAAGTCTTCTGGTCCTTTGTATGGGTTCATTGACTCCCAATCCCTCTCACCAGAAACAGGGGAATAATGAAGACCTGCATCTCACTTGTTTTCATTAGCTTCTTTCATTACTTTCCTTTGGTCTCATTAAAGTTTCTTCTTACATCTTATTTTCTCTTCCTGTCAAAGGTGAACAGTAAAAATACTGATAAATAATTCAACAAGAATCTTAAATGACTCCTGGGATAGAGATAAATGAAAAACTATAGCAACCTGTATAAAAAAATGTGTGGTTATAAATGTGCTAATTTTGACCGACCTCAAAAGAGATCGTGGAGTAGGTTCTTGGAGCAGCCTGGAGAGGGATGAGAAAGGAAATACAGGCTTATCTCACCAGTTGGAGTCTGTTTAAAAAAAGAAAGAGAGAGAGAGAGAGAAGAAGCTATTTCCCTTTGCTTGTCCCCCATTTTTATTTTACCACCTCTGGGAACAGGCATGTCTGTAAGTATATTTGTTCAAGTGATATTTGGTGCCACACTCTGGCTCTTCCTAACTTTCTCTCTATGGGAATCTCAACTTCTGGCTCCTGTGAATCCTTGCAAGTTTTCACAGTGCAGTCATTTGTCTAAGCTGTGGCAGTCTGCATCCTCCAGAATCTTGCTATATTTTGAGTACAGTTTCCTTTAGACAGTGAAGATATACAAATATTTGTTTTGGGTAGTAGAATTGGAAGGGAAGTTAGCCCCACTGAAGACCAATAAAACATTGTTATTGTTTTGCCTTTTTACCAGTCTGTTAGGTATTTTTGATCTCTTTGTTGGTGTGTTGTTATATGATAACTTTTTAATTTATATTTTAACGGTATTTTATTTTAGTATTCAGAAATGATTTGTTGGGAAATCAAGAAACTTTTAACTGCACATCACAGAATACTGAGAAAAGGAAAATTTTTCTGTTTTATTTCGAATGTTTACTATGGGGAAGAAGTTAAAGTAACAAAAATTGAAGAAAGAACTGACCAAGAAACTAGTGTGATGCCGCATAGAGCACTCTGATAAAAGTCTTGCAACAAGATTGTAAAATAAAATCAGTGGAAATTTGTTAGATGTGTAATCTAATTACTTACAAAATATGATTTTAACAGGTCCATTTCTTTGTGAGCAGCTATTTGGGATCTGATTCTTTTTTATTTCAAATTGGTGATGGTTCTGCTATTGATTTATATAGTTACAGGATCATGCCTTTAATTCATTCTGATTATGGTTTTCATTTTGAATTCCTTATTTCAGTTAACATCTTCAGTAGATTAACATACGTAGTGCAAGTGAGGGCACAGACAGGGAGCTAGCCTCCAAGTCACTAAGTGCTGTAGTTATGGTCAGTGACAAAAGTAGTTATGCACTTAATGTGTAATAGTTTTTGTGATGAAACCATTTGAGCATTAGACAGATGGGTGAAATTATTTGTCAGAAACCTCAGAAGAGTATCAGGTGATGGCAAAATCTGGTGATAGCTAATCCTCTGCCTGTCACTTCCAGCACTAACTGAGGTTCTGTCGGGGAAGAGCCTCTGTGAATATTCATCTCGACTATCTTTGGGAGGGGAAGAAAAAAAAGATGATTTCTCACCAAAATAATGTATTTTTTTTTCCTGTGAAAAAAGTATGTATTGTCACACAACAAACAGACTAGTGCTAAAATATACCTAGTCTTTTTAATAAAAATCATCACTTTTTTAACTTCTAAAGTGTTTGCAGTGACATTGCCATTGAACTACCATTCTATATTTCTCAAAAGACCAGGAGTTTCTGCAAGTCGAAACTTCTGTTTCCCTACCATCTTCACCTAGCTTTTAGAGAAAACCTCCAAATTTCAGTGTTAAATGCCAGAAGTTCATGTAAGCAGCAGTGATCCAGCACTTGGAGGAATTGTTGTGTATGGAATCTTGTGCTGCTTGAACAGATTCGCTCTGGAATTCATAACGCAATTCCAGCTGATTAACCAGCTTCTTGTGTTGCCTGCTTCCCACAAGGGAGGCTGTACTGCTCATAAATTCAATCCACTTGAAAGTGACAACTGTTTGTTTTCCTCTCTAGGTTTACTCCTTTATGCAGGATAGGTAAACAAAGCTACCTTAGCCGAGGAAGTTGCTAGGATTACTCAAGGTATTATCAGAGAGAGGGTGAGGTGAGGACACTGATGTAGTCAACCAACCTCTCTCTCCCTTGTTTGCCTTTGCACCTATTTATTTTGGTGTACTGATAATAAGTACTGTCTCCAGTCTTGTGCTTCTTTCCTCTGCTCCTGTTCAGCGTATTCTTACATTGCGACAGCAAAGGCAGTCATTTGGACTGAAAGTCGGCCGTCTTAGATGAGTTCTGTTGTGATTCCTTTGCCTGAGGAACAAGATCTCCTGCTAATGGAGATTGTGTTGGCCTGCTGGGGAGCTTGCCATCATGCCATTGTCTTTTGTCAAGAGCAGTCCTTGCTTGGCTTGGTATGGATTTGTGGAATAACTAAAAAATTAGTAAAGGAAGAGGACATTCATAATGGCATTTGCATGCAAAAGATTGAGAAGACAGTATTTCCTCATGGTTTTTTGTCTGTATAATTTGTGCCATTGATAGGAAGTCATGATGAAGGGTGCATTGTAAATGCAAGTATATTTAAGTGAGCCCTGTCTGTGTTTAACATTTGAGTGTGTCATTTCTCCTCCTGTGTTTGACTTCTTCAGCAAGATTTACAGTATTGAATACTAGTAGCATATAACAGAATGAAGATGAAAGCTGTCAGATCAAACTCAGTGTATTGTTTTCTTTTGGCACAAGATGCATTAGTAAGAGGAACTGGAAGTAAAATGTGAAATTAACATCCAAAAAGGAACACAAATCCTGTTGTTACCTTCTTAAAATTTGACTGAGGAGGGAAGGTGAATAAGTTATATTAGTGATTTTCTTAATCTACTTTTTATCAGAGTGAGCAGAGAAAATTGCAGCCTTCCTAGCATGTAAAGTAACAAATACATGTTTGTTTACAAGGAAGAGTGGCTGACACAGGTCTCTGTCCTTCAAGATGCAGAGCATTCTGGTATTAGTACAGCAAGGCAGTAAGAATATGTTTAATCATGTATCTGCATCCTTGAAAGTCGAGACTTATGTCAAGCATGTGCTTAAATGCTTTGCTAGGCAGCTCCGCTTAGCATTTCTAGGGTGGCAGTAAGAGAAAAGGATGGGAAGGATGGATGGCTGGAAATGGACAGAACATAAGATCAGAAGCACAAATACCTGAATTATGACTCCTGCTTTTCCTTGACTTTAAGGTAGCCATGTAAATTAGCTGTTTTGTTTAGAAAGAAGCTATGTAAAGGTGACAGCCTGGGTTTTACGCCTGGGTTTCTTAACTATTTTAACTGTGTTTTCAATACTGCAAAGTCAAGATACACACTGCTGGAAGCTTGGGGCAATATTCTGGGGAAATATCACTATAAGTTTGCTCCATTTTTATATGTTTTCTCAGGTGGCTGCTGTTGACTGCTGCTGGAGGCAGATACTGCGATAATCATGATACTGTGAATCTTAGCCATTAAAGATTTTTGTTGTTTTGAATTTTTATAGCTATACTTGACTAATCTCACCTGTCTGATTCAAGGAGGAATTTTCAAAGTCTGCAAATTAAGATTTCCTTCTGTATTTTAAGTAAAACAAATGTAACTTTGAAAGTGTTTGAGAAACAGTTAAGGAGGCTACATAATGCTATTTTTCTGTTGCTGTTTGGTTTTCCAAAATAAAGCTGAAATTTAACCTCTGTGCCTCAGTTTTTTGCATGTAAAGTAGAATAATTTTGTATGGATGAGAAGTGAAATGTAATCATTGCTACTAATGTTAAAGTATGCTGGCTTGAGTAATCTTCATAATTTCTTGGAATGATTATCTTAGTTTAACGCATGTTTCTCTGTTCTTCATACATTGTACTTATGCATATGTTCTAACATGTATCTTTTTGTTTCCTTTAGTGTTTTTGTATTGTTTTCCTGCAATTTCTCTTCTTGGTCTTTTCCCTCAAATCAACACCTTTTGCATATATCTCTTGGAGCAAATAGACATGTTGCTTTTTGGTGGTTCTGGTAAGTAGCTTACTGTAACCTGAGCTGTCCCTTTCAGAGCCTGTCACCTTAGATTAAAGTATATTGTTGCACATTTTAAAGCACAGCACGTGTTAAAGTTGGAACAGCTAATGGTAATCTTGTGAGAGTGGGATGGGTACTAACAGGACCACCTCAATTAGATTTCTTTTTGCTTTTGAATAGTTGTATTCAAGCTGTGCTGTAGGCTGCTGTTTTCAGAGAGCTGTTTTCTAGCACATCCAGTATAATTCTTGTTTCTATTAAAAAAAAAAAAACTATTACAAAAAACTCTGCTAAAATGCTCTTTAAAAAAAAAAAAAAAGCTTTAGTCTGCATTGTTCCATAATAAGGCATTTCACATGATACTGGATGTGATCATGTGTGGCATTATTTCAGTCAGAGATTAAACAAGACAACATGCATTGTTTTTTGGTGGTGGTGGTGGCTTTTATTTCTCATTTTACCTTAAATAACAGAGAAGATTGGGTACATCTTAATTGTCATCTTAGTTTGGATCAGAAACAAACCTTATCTTTGTTCCCACTTACTGTGCTCTGTTTTGCATCGTGGAGCGATGTCAGATTATGCAAACTGGATTCATTTTGGATGAAACATAAAGAAAGGTGCACTCCAGAAGTACACCTAATGCACTCCAGCCACTAATAAGCGTAGAGACCACAGGACCAGACTAGAGCTAGTCTGCAGTAAAGCATCTCAAAAAACATATATCATGGATATGTCATCCTCAGCACTTTTCACTCTACAAACCCTCTCTTAATGCATCACTCTACTTGCTGCTGTAGACATAGCCTTTGGCAAATGGTTAAAACTAGTACAAATAACGAGTGTTTTTTGTCTCTTAAATAACATAGCAGACCTGGAGGAAATAACATGTTGGATAAAGTTCTCATCCCATCCACAATGATGATTACAGTGTGTATTGACCCCTAATCAGAGCACTGTTTTGCAGCCCATGTATTTCCATTGCTGAGATTGCTGAACTCCTAATTCTGTCTGACAGCACCTCCTACCCTGGTTCTGGAAGCTCTCAAAGTTATAGTAAGAGACCAGATGGCATCCTTCTCTCTCCCTTTAAGCTCATTCATGTATCTTGAATAAGGTGCGAATCATGGTTGAGAGGCGAGTTAAGATGTAGTTGGATGTTACCAGGGCCTGTATCCCAGGAGCAGAGGGAAGGAAGAAAATTCCATGTGGCATTTGACTAGAAAATTATCCTAGGTCTGTTTTGAAGATTGTTTCATTCCTTCTATGTAAGAACATAAAGAAACTTGGAGATATTTTGGTAAAAACAATGTTCAGGATAAAAAGCAGTAGTGTGAGACCTCATGTCCATGGGAAACATATTGAATAGAGTGGCATCAGGCTTGCACTCTTAGCTGCAGACAGTTTTGTGAGGTGATGGGGGCGCTGAAGGTGTTCTGTGAACACCCAGTTTTGTAATATCTGCTTTTAATCTGTACTTCTCTGGTGGTGAAGGAGTTGTGGTTTTGTTTTTTGGGTTTTTTTTTGTTTTGATTGCAGCTTCTCATTTAGGAAGAATTTAACAAACATGTAATGTCTATATTTCAGCTGCTGCTGGGTTCATATCTTCACTATACAGCATTTCTCGAAGCTTTGTGGTTTTGATTGTCCTATACGCCTTCTGCTTCAGTGCAGTGAAGGTAAGTCAGAAAAACTTCGGTAGCATTATGGACTTTTTACAATGCATGTAGGGAGCTCAAAATTCATCTAATCTAGGGAGATCAGAATTGTCTTGCACTACTTTGTCAATTGTTATTTATCATGATAGGCTTAGGCTGTTAGCTACACTGAAGTACCTTGAAACTGTAGTAGAAATACTAGAGTAAATGTTTAGCTAATAGCTGTAACTGTTTGCCTCTTGCATATATCAATATGAAATGATCAACTGAATTGCCACTACAAAGGCTAACATCAGCCATAGCTTAAATAGCTAAAACACCCATTGATCTGTATAAGCAAGGCTGAATTTGGTCCAAATTCCTTGTAATGTCCCTATTTCCTGAGGAAGAATTAGGGGTTTTTTTTGCTGTTGCTTCACAACAGCCTACCGGCGTTCCTCTAATTCTGAGTTTTCCTCTGTTTTCTCCATGCTGGTGATTACTGACACTTCTGTAAACTGGAGCTTTGGGGATGGATTTACTGGGCCTGAGAAGCCCTTTAAGGGGTGGGCTTTGCTGCTGTTATTAGTACCAACTGGTGTGGCCCATCTGTGCTACTCTGTCATGTGATGATATAGCACCCATGTAACTATATAGCCTCTTTGCTGCTAGGCAGATAAGGACACTGGTTCAGCCCCGGATCAGCTTATGTTCCATTGTTGTATGTTTTATGGTGGAGAAGATTGCCTGCAATAAAACCTCATGTCCCACAGTAAAATCTTGATATACAAGGTTCAAAGCCAAAAAGAGAGTGTAAAGTATATAAATTTTATACATTGCCTTCCTGTGGCAATGTTGAAACTGTGGGGGTAAACCAAAATAAGAACTTAAATGTCTGTCTTAGGCAGTTCAGCAGACCATCTAACCCAGTACTTTGTCTGTCAGTGGCAAAGGGAAATGTATTTTAGGGATCTAATGCAAGCAAGACCACTGTTAGCCACCCATTCCCCTAGTATTCCACTGCTATCTGTAATTGCTGGATTAGGGATGTTAGAGAATGCATCCCTGCCTATTTCATTTGGTATCTGTTTGTGGACCTGTTGTCCATGAATTTGCCCAATCCCTTTTTGAATGTGCTGGTAGTATCTGCCTCCACAGCTTTCTGTGCAACAAATCCCAAATGTTCACTGTCCTCTGTGTAGAGAAATGTTGTCTTTAGCAGATCAGTTTAAAATCGGTAAATGTCTCTGAGTCTTGCCTTTTCCTAGTACTGCAGGATTTGTGAAAAACCTGTTCTGCATTTGCCTTATCTGCTGCCTTAACAGTTTTGTAGGCCTCAGTTATATTCCCCCTCAACAGTCTCCTTTCCAAACTGAAGAGTCCCAGCCTTTTTAGTGTCTCCTTGTAAAGCAGCTGCTCCATGCTCCTAGGAATAGCTAAGTTAGCTACCCTTCTCTATGCCTTCTCTTACTCCGTTATGACCTTCTTGAGATGTAGAGACTACGACTGTGTACAGTGCTCAGGATGTGGGTTTACTATGCCTCTATATGCTGTCATGCTCTCAGTACCCTTCCTGGTGATGCCCAGTGCTTTGTTGGTTTTTTGGCAGATGCTACACGCTGAGCCATTTTCAATCTTAAACATTTATTTTTTGCAGTTAATGTATATGTCCTCTGCATTTTTTTGTTTTATTTAAAAAATAATGATGAAATTCTGGCTGATTTCAAGTCTGCTGTAGAATTTCCAATGACCACATTGAAACCAGAATTTCATCCTTGACTTGTGATAAAATTTCTCCCTTTACAAGGGTACTTTTGGCAGTGTTACATTGCAGTTTAGGTACTGTCAGTGCCCATGCAGGGGTGTATCAGGGTGTGCAGTGATTTACAAGCAGCTTTCAGCATCCTGCAGCACATGGGACAGTGCTTTCTCATGTACACATATGTAGCACACACACAGAGCCCATTATGAGGTTCTACAACAGCCAAGGATGCATCCTGTCAACATCCAGCCCAGTGATTTACACAGATGAGAGGTGCTATCAAATGATTCTTTAAGGGGATTTTTTAAGGAGCATAAACATTTTTGTAATGGCTTTTAACAGTTTTCCACTTAAAATTTTGAATAGGAACCTTAAATCAAAATGCTCAAGTTATAATGCCTTAATGGTCTATCACAGATGATCAGAGCTCCTGTAACTGTCTGTGCTTGTGTTTTTAGCCATTCCCAGTGTTAAAGTAAAATATGTTAAGCCACCATTTTATCTTGTGTCTGAGGTGGCTTGAGTCCATACCCAATAAACTACAGCAACTCAGCTGCTGAGCAGTGCTGTGTTAAGACACTCTAACTTAAGTATCTTTGAGCGTGTGGTGTACTCCCAGGAAATCTCCTGTCCCTAGGCTCACCCACTATATGAGTTATACTGGTTTGACATGCCCCAATTGCATGATGCTGGAAAACATAACTGTCTCCCCTGTGCAATTTCCTAAAGTAGCTAGTATTCTTGCTACCATTTCCCAACTATATTAATGAATTGGAAATTGGTAGATGGGGAGTGAAGAAGGTGCCTCTTTGTGATGATATAGGGAGAAAAATCTCTAATGAGGGAGGAGAAGCAGTAAGAAAAATGGAGAGCTAAATGGGAGGAAGGAATTGAGCTGAACCACTGTTTGAGGAGGAAGTATCTGGGAAATGATCACTTGGCCCCTAAGGTTGAAAAAGGAAGATGCTCTAGTTGAGGGCAGGGAAGTTGTGTGACTGATATTTTAAAAAATAGTTTTGTAAATAGGAAAAGCCTCTTAAAATATTCTACAGACCCCTTTCTCAGCATAACAGTTTAAAATTACAACATGCAGGTGGCTTTGTAGATAAGCAATCTCCTTGTGGATTAGACTTCAAACTGCTTAGAAATATGCTTTTAATGCTACCCTGAAGTTGTAGAGTCCTGTGAAAGATTTACAAGATATCTGTTGTAAATTACCAATATTAAGTGCAGACTTTCTGTTCACACAGAAATTACAGCTAATTTGAATTTTTATGGCACTGTTCTTGTGAAGACACTTCTAAGGAGGTTAATTTAAAGCATGTAAATATGATTCCATTTACTTCAGCTCATCATTTTAATCTGCTGGGGTGTTTGAGATCTCATAGGTTTTTCTTCTGCAAGTTATGAAAGGAGCACTTGCATTAACCCTCCTTATTCTTCAATCAGGTCCAAATCTTTTTGTCTTTTGGGCTGTTATTTAGAGCATTTCAAGGGAATGACTCTGTCAGACTTATTTGTTGGTTGGTGCAGGAAGAGTAAGATTTGCCTTAAATGTAACAGAAGAATGTGACCCTGAGTAGGCATCATGATGAAAGGTAGTCTAATACCTCTGTCAGAAAGTGGAACTGTTTTGATATGCAGTGGGCTACAACTTCTCATCCTCATCAAATCCAGGTTTGGATTTTTGTAGAGTCTCACTCAAAGCTGAACAAATGTCATAGGGCCTGTTTCATTAAGCTGTTGTTCACACAAAGATGATACTAAATATGTGGTTGTCTTTAAGATACAAAAGACATCCGCCCTTAAGCTTTACAGCTATTCTTTTTTTTTCATGAAATAGCATCTAAGAAACCAATTGAAAGACCAGTGCTGTGTCCAAAAGAAACAAAGAAGGAAAACCTAGCCCTTGAGTATCATGCTAGATGTGTGCTACAAACATAAGGGCAAGACAGCTAGGGGGAAGAAATAACAAAAAAGTGATTTTCAGGAAGGCAGAGGTCCCAGGTCACCAGTTGTCTAATCAAAGATGTTTTCAAAAGGAGTTATATTTTTACTCTTTCTGCTTTTAGCCAGTTTGGCAAAAGCAACAGGCTAAAGCAAAATTATCAGTAGTTTATGGAGGTCAAAAATCATCCCTGCTGAAAAGATTCAGGGCAGAGAAACATGATAGCCTGTCTCTGGGACAGGATTTCAGAGTTGCAAATCTTATTACTTGGCTGAAATGTAGCTTTCTCAAATGAGTACTGTTTATCAGCAGAATGCCTTATAGCTCAGCAGATGTAACTGGCAGAGTTCTATTTCCTGAAATAAATTGAAGGGCAGAACGGATCTCTAAGTGCTTGTGCTTTTTTTTTTTTTTTTACTGATGGGCAATTGCTCAAACCAAACGCCCAGGCTGAAGACCCATTCCAGTAGTAGCAGGCTTGAACTTTCCTTCTTTAATGGTTCTTGTGGGTGAAATAGTCTAGCCTAATTTTTCTATGTTTGTTAATGTGATTTTATTCCTGAAAAAGCTCATTAGAAGAGGAATTAATTTTCCATACATTTTTTTAAATGAATAAGCATTCTGTTCATTTTATCATGGATCTGTGTTCTTAAGTGAGCTTTTCTTGTTCATTTTCAGAACAGAATCTATGTATACACACCTACAATAGTAGGCATTATTTGCAGTCAAATTTTGAAATGATCTTAGAGTAACTAGTTCACATCCATTAATTCTTTGCCCTTGCACTCCAATTTTAGAATAAGAAAGAATAAGAAATGAGCGATTGTTCAGGGTGTGTCCACACAACTATATAACTGCTCAAGTTAACTTTCAACATGCTAACTTAAGCTCTGACAATTGGGGTAAATAGGTCTGTGTTGAAATCCTGTGCCTTATCCAGACCAATTTTGCTTTTGGATTGTGTTGTACAAAACCAACTGGGGGTCTCTATGAAACAGCAGCTGCAGTGTAGGCATATCATTAGCTTAACTTAATAATCATCTTTTTATTTTCTTCCTAGATAAATTGTCTGAGGAAATTATTAGGTAGTATTCTTGACTGGGAGTTCATCCTACAGTCTGCAGACAAAATTTGGCTTGCCCAAATTGTTCATCTGGCCCTGCCACTCTTTCTGAAGGACCTTGCAGTTCCTTCACCATCACATGACCAAAAATGTTTCTCTCTCATGGATCAAATGCATATATCACCTAAAATATGACAAATGGATTTCTAAACTTGTGCTAGCAGTGAATGTGCAATTTGGATCCTAGGCAGGCTGCTTACATGTCCCATTATATGATCTGATCAGAAGCATATAATATGTTTTGGGGGATGTCTGCATACTGGTCACCTGGCAGACACATGGTGTTAAGTGATCAGACATGCACTTTCCATACAACTAAAATAAGGGACAGTTCATTACAAGGCCAGATGCAAACCTGACATGTGATGGAGAGGCCTATGCTTGCTTTGTGTGATGGGGGCACTCTGTCACTTGAAGGAGGAATGGGGACATCTTGTTTGGAAGTGACTCTGAGAAGTGAGAGGGTTCCTTCTCCAAGGCTTTGCCTTTGGTTGCTGTCTTTGTGAAGGCACTGTGAGTCTGCAGATAGGTGCAGATATTCCTCTGGTGGTGCCACTGCTGGCTTGATTAGTTTTCTTTTGTTTTGAAACACAAAAAAAACACTAAATTTGTTCATACTAAGAAGTCAGGTACAGAGAATTGTATCTAAAATCATGACAGATAATTTTTCCAGGAAATCCCAAAACTCAAAGTAGCTGGAGTTTCAGGTCTCAATCTGTGCATTTGGAGCCTTGAAGATTGATGGACAGGACTGTATTCGTCAGTGCTGGCAAAGCAGCATATTGTGTGAGGAGCAGATTTTCAAGTCACTGTCTTGTTCTGGCATAGCTGGTGAGCAGAAGTCATTCTGTCTGTGATGATTCTAAGTCACTTGGATGTATTTTTGTTTTACAGTCATGTTATCACAGTCATGCAAAGATGGTTTGGCTATAACTTTCAGGTGCTACAAAGCATCTTTTCATATATCTTATCATGTGACACTTCCCTGTCATGAGTGATGTGACACCAGCTGCTTATCCAACCTTACGTACAACAGTACTGTGTACTGTGAACCTGATTTCAGATAGAAGTGGAGATAAATGTCTTGGCCTGTGAAGTGCAAAGACTTGAGCTTTTCCTGGTTGCATTGAGATCTTCTTTACCTCTCATGCCTCTGTTCAATGGTACCATCCCTCATTACTCCAAATCTTTCATGAACTTTCTTTTAGTTTTGTTTAATAAAAAGCTCTAAAACCTAAATACAGTTTTATCAACTCTTTTGGTCATTCCTTGCATTGTTACATCTATTAACATCAAATTTTCACCTTTCTACTTATTTTTGAAGCTACTGGGTAACTGAGTTTAGTTTAAATTATCTATGTTCACTTCAGCCTGGCATTGTTTCTGCTCTCAGCTTTAGTCCTGTAATCTTGAACAGAAATTGGCCACTCTAATAGCTATCTTAGCTTTGATATATGAAAGGGTTGTCTCTGTTTCCTGGAGGAGATGTTTTTATTTTCAGATATTATATCCATCAGATTGGACACACAAGAACAAATTCTCTATTGTACCATGTTTTTCGCTTGACTAGAATTGCATGGTATGCTGTCTTTTCTCTCCCATTCCATCTGTTTTGTGGTTTGTGCATGGATATTTAACAGATACTTTAAAAAAAAAGGTATTTTTTCTTCATATCTTTTTCATGAATATTCAGTCTGGAATTTAGCCATCTTGATATCTGTCTCTAGTATTCCAGTAACTGGTACATCAGTGTTTTGCTGTGAGGTAGAAGAGCACGTCCCAAAATGTTCTGGAATCAGTCAGTTCTTCTCTTCTGTGCTCTGTTCCAGGCAGCTGGTTTGGATTTGAAACTCATCCAGAGCTGGTTTATTGTTTGTGGTCTAGATTTTTTTTTAACTTCTTAAGGATCTTATGGGTTATCTTAATTAGCCTGGAAAAAAAATCAGATATTGAACTTGGGTCAAAAAAAACAGGCTGAAGTGAATATGATCATATGTGGCAATGCTGCCTCCTCCAGCTCTGTTTAAGTACATATTTTTTTAATGAAGGTTACAAAGTTTCCGTAACTCTTACCTTTTACCTGAATAAGGGAGTCTCTGGTATTTATTTATAGCTTCAATGGACAGTTACTAAAAATACTGTGTGTATTTTAAACCATTCTTCTCAGCTCACAATTGATGTAGTTTGATTTGTTGTCTGATTTGAGTTCTGAACTCATTAATCTGAATCAGAGTTGGAACAAAGCTTCTTGATCGCTGTTTTCAGCAACAGAGCCTTCATCTGTGTACTAATTCTGACATATTTGTCTTAGTTTTATAATGGGAAAGAATTGCATGCATATGTCTCCCTCAGTCTACTGAGACTGCCCAAATATATTTCTAAACAGCACTGAATGGACCTATGTGTATACACAGAATTCCCAGATGTCTAAATGACCAAAAATAGAAGTATAAGAATATTAGGCACCTTTGTTTTGACCGCATAAAATACTTCCAGCGCTGTGGGAGGTTTTAAAGACAAGGCCCATCAATGTTATTTACTTTCCAATTTAGAGACCCCTGAGGTTCAGGCAAGAGCTATTAAGAATGTTAATTTTGGAGAGAATTGTCAGATATTATGCCTCTCAGTGAGTGATGATGTTTTTAACCATAGTCAGACTCACTGTAGTCATACTTTTCAATAGGCATGTCTGTAGTTTTCTGTGTGTATAATATAAACTTAATGTCTGGATATAACAGAAAAAGTAAATTGTCTGCAGAATCTGAAATGGGCCAGGGTTACTTTTATAGGTGTATATCACTGCATAGTGGTACCGTTCTTAGGATTGTAGAAACCTGTACTTCCTGTTTAAAATAAACTCACCACTATGTAAAACATGAGTATTCGGGCCTCCAACTTGAAGTTCTTGCTCACCTTACTCTGTAGCCCAGGAGTTCTAGTTGCAGTCTGGGGCCCTATGGGCTGAGGTGGTGTATGCAGATGCGCGCACCCCTGCCTTAGGCCCATCCTAAGCAATTTTACAGTTTCAGCATAGAAAATGTGGTGGTTCCAGATAGGCATTGGGCATGCAAAGAAACAGACAACATTGATGAGGATGGGTAGTGATAGCAATGTTCTAGTAATTTATCACTTAACAAGTTTTTGGAGCTCTCATGGGAAAGAAATGTTTCATTTTCTGTGGATGATGGGAAGATAAGGCTAGTGGGGATCTCTCCCTAGAAGTTGTCTCTAACAAGCATAATGCAGGCTCCATGAACAACTGACTTTTTCTGGTTGTTCGTGTTCACTGTTGATGGTAATATAGTTAAGCTTGTACAGAACATGTTGCTGTTACCATTTTCTTCTATTTTTGCAGGAGGGGATTCCTTTTTTATATTTTCATTCAGAAAGTAAATATTTTATAAGTTCAGAAGTAAGATGATAGTGTTCCTTGTAATTTAGCATCACACGTTTAGACATTTGAAACAACTAACTGTCAACAGCTGTCCTGCATATTGTTTGATATGAGCAAAAGTGTAGATCCATGATGAAGCTGGGAAGTGGAAGTGAAGAGAAGGGCAAAAAAATATTGGTTGAATGGTGATAAAATCATGAGAGACTGGAAGATTAGAAGGTCTGTGCACTTCTGTGAAGAACAACTTGGAATTGTCTTCTTTCAGTGATGCAAATTCTGCAGCAGTCTACAAAATCTCTCTTGAGTTGAGAGGACTATTTTGTAAAAAAGTAACAAGTATTTCTACTTATCTCAGTGGTTCTGCTTGTGTTCAGGGCATTTGTTGTCTCTGGAGTAGGACACGATTTATTTTAATACATCTTTGAAAGATAAAAGTTTGCAACACAGTTCTAAGGGAAGAAAGAAGCAAAAAGGATAAATTACAAAGGATAGAAAACTACTGTCTCCACTTTTTAAAAATACTCCTTCCTCCCCACCTTCACCAGTGGTAAAAGGCTTCTAAGTTCAAAGAAACCTTTATCTTCCTTTTCAGTGGATTGTTTCGGGATTAGATGATTCTATGGTTGAAATGGAACACCACTACTGCCACCCCCACCTCCCTGCCTGAGTATCTGTTTTAACTCATCACTTTCATCCTTAACCCTGCAAGTCCATTTCACTTGTTTAAAAATGTCTACGTGAGTGTCTGCATCAAAGTCAAAACTGTATATGAAAGCACTACATGTCACTTCAAGCAAATGAGGTAAAGCAGGAAGTCAAACTCCCTGTCTAGTATGACAGATAATACTAGCTTCCAAGAATAAAACCTGTCATTCCTGTTTTCCCACTGAGAAGAATCATTGTCCAATTATCAGCTATATTGTTTATATTGGTTTTTTTAAATCTTTTTAATTTAAAGCTCTACCAGGCATCATTAGTGGGGGAGGAAAATGACAAAATGGACTGGAATACGTCGCATTGATGCTGGAGAAATGACGCCTTTGTTCATTCTCATCTTTTGTAAAACACTGTGTAGCATTATTCTGGAAAGTCATATTCTCTAGGCTTATATCAAATACTTATGACTGTCCTGCCTTGGCACTGGAGCACAGGCCATCCAAAAGCAGAAGTAATGCATAATGTGCAGAAAAAATGGAAGTAAAGAGATCTTGAGACATTAATATGGGGAATCAACTATGTTCTGTTTTACAGGAGACAGAAGTGGAATAATTTCTCAAACTAGATACTGATATGTTTCAGTACTAGATATCTGATATTGATGGGCTTTTTATAGTATTTTGTCTTTGAGAGAAGTTGCAGGGTGAAAGGACAGTTTATGCACTAGAAGCTGCTGGGTGGATCTGTATGCAGTTATACTACCCTGGAAATGCAATGGATATTTGAATAGACTCTGATTCAGCCATTTTTAAAACATTTTGGCTTCAGTTAGTTTTCTTCAGTGTTTTAAAGAATATTCCTTTCCGAACTGAAACTAAACAAGGGAAAATTTAGCGCAAAATGTATTTGGCACAAAATTTGAAGTCACCTGAATGAGGAGGTAAAATGGATGAAGAAATTTGTCAAGTAAATGATGCTGGATTCTTTTTGAAATACTGTGTAGTTCTCTTTTGTTTGCAGTAACTATTTTGATTAATATTGTGTAGCAGAACTAGATGCTTCTCTTTCATCTTTGTGATTTTTAGCAGCATGTAGAGGGGAAGGTGATTCTTGGAAGTAAAATTTCACTTCTATAACACCATTTTTTAAGATAGTGGGTACTGCATGATTAAACTCCAAAGAAATCTCATGTTGTGGTAGATTGGACAAGCCCCTTAAAAATAAGCTAGTTTGCCTTGTCCAGATGTTCATTGCCCATGAAAGAAATGGAATGGTTCTTAGTGTGAGTCAGCTTTGTTAAGAAATCACTTATACATCTGTGCAAAACAAGATGAATGAAACCACTTTATTCTGTGAAAATATTGGTCATATACAAACTGTGAAGCTTTTCAAGCAAAAGAGACAGTGCAGAAGATGCCTTGCTCATACTAGCTGAACAAAGCTAAATGTTTGAGAGATCCTATAAGCATTGTTTCTCAAAACCTACCCAGAAAGTGCTCTGATGTCAGTCTGGTGACCCCCATATTCACTTGATCAGGTAGAAGTTGTATAGAAGCAGTGAACAAGCCTGATGAGTTAAACAGCCATGGGTCTGATCCCGCAGATTTCTGTGTCTTTCTCAGCCAAAATCTGTGTCCTGTTACAGCCAGGACTCATGAGTATTTCTTAAGCTCCCTAACAGGTAGCTGAGGATCCCGCAGATGAAGCTGGTTTTGATAAGTGTTCATTAAGCTTCCTGTTCTTTTGCTTATTAGCACTACCCAGTTTTAGTTGTTTAAGCCACTCAAGGAGATTTTCCATTTTGGTTATGCCCAGAGAGCATTAGCAAGTGTGTAAATTGTCTCTTCCCATACTCAGAGAGGTAGCATACTTTGGCTAGCACCCTCCCTCTCTGGTTTGTTATCTAGCACATAAGGCCTATATGTAACATGCAGAGCAGCAGGAAGGTTTAGGAGTGAGGTGGCAGAACTGTACCCAACACCTGATTTAGGTGACATTGGCATATATTGAAAGCAAGCTGGCCACAGGTCAAGTAACTACATATCAATTAGAGTTAGGCAAACATAGTGCAATTCATTTCACTTGCATCTCATTTTAATGAAAATTTGCCCCTAGTGTTTCGTTACAGAGAAAAGAAAAGCTGTCTTTCATGTGGTTTTCTGGTTTCGTTGCTAACTGCTGATTACAGAGGAGTTACAATACATATAAGAACAAAACATACCTGTAATATCTCAGCCTTTCTCATAATAATAGACTTTGATATAAGAAAGGATTATAAATCCTTGATATATGGAATATGTACAAATTTAGATACTATATATCTAGCACTGCATGTACAGCTTAGTCTACTTCATTAGAAAAGAAGAAAATTAAAAGTGCTCTATCCCTAACCTACAAGTACTCTGCTTTCTGTCCTCCTCCTCAGGAACCCTGGGATGCACAGCACATTCCAGCGCTGTTCTCTGCTTTCTGTGGCCTGCTAGTTGCACTTTCTTATCACCTCAGCAGACAAAGCAGTGACCCATCTGTACTGATGTAAGTTGCCTGCAAATGTTGTTTATTGATTGCTCCATGCAACACACAAGCTGTGGCTTGTTCAGAGTGATATTTGGGTTTCAGAATCACAGAGATTGTCTCCCCCAAGTACTGTGGTGAGATGGAAATCCCTCACCATGTTTGGCTGGTTGGTGTCTGTCCTGTAAATAAACGAACCACTTCAGACCGATTGGTGGTAAGGCTGGTGCTTTTTACAACAGCAATTCCAAATACCCTGAGGGAGGCTTCATCCTCTGGGGAATTGTGCTTACTATACTGAAGACTAGCTGTTTGTGTAGGGGGACACACAGATTACCAGTGTTGCAGAATATACATTGGGTAGCACCATGGGAAGAAAAAGGGCATTTCATATGTTGGGAAGATGGACAATTTGAGTTCTTGCTTAAGGTCAGTTTTAGTTGGCTGTGCCTCTCTTCTGAGATTACCTCTTTTCCTTTCTGCTCTGACATGTTCTGCTAAAGCTGCTTTAGGAAAGGTAGCATAAGTTAAGAGCTGACATTGGGAACAAGGGAGAAGTCCCAATATTGTGATCTGCAATGGAGAAAATGTGAGAGATGCTGGTAGAACTATAGGTCAGGAGTGGCAGGAGTTTTCCTATGTGGGAACTGTGTCATAAGGCTCTCATGGGGGCTGTGGTGATACACAAGCAACTAGTAATATAAGTTTATGACTATGGGATTAAGCAAGCGAGTGGGTGTCCTGAGGCCAGTACCACCATGTCATCTGGGATCCTGCTTCACAGACAACTCAGTCTTATTCTAGGCTAGAGCAAAGGATCTATGAGGGAATCCAGAGTTTCTCTCCCTTCAGTTTGATTAACTGCGCTGTTTATGTCTTTAGACGAGGCTGTTTAGCATATGAAGAGTTTAGTAGTCATATGGCAAATCAGAGTGATTGGCCACGCACTTTAGTAATGCTGGAGAGAGAGGGGGAAGTGGAGGGCTTTTTAGGCTATTCAAGATTATATTTGAGGAGAGACACTTGGGAAAAGGAGAGGAATTCTGATGAAGGAGGAAAAGGATATAGGGCACTAACAGTAGTTTACATCCCTATAAATCTCACTGAAAAGCTGAAAAATTCCTTCTTCCAGAAGATTCAGGGAATCTAATATTTACATGTTACTAGGGTGTGATGTGGCAAAGTAGGAAGAATTGCTTATATTATTGCCATTAACTTTATTCAAAGCCCACTGTATCTTTCATTGACATCAATTAGACCTGAATCAGACTTTGTGTAGATGCCTTTTACTTCATAGATTCCACATTACAGTGTGGAATCCAGGTATGAGAGCAGAAGGAAGAAAGTGAAACTTTGTGCAGTAATAGGGAGATTTTTTCAGATTTGGAGTAAGATACAGACAGGTAAATTCCAAGTCAGCATGGAAGTGTGAGCTCTTTCAGTTTTCAAGTAATTTTAATATATTTTTCCCCCTCCCCACCCGGAAAGGAACCCCATTTTATTAACTTCTGTAATAATAGAAAAACTCTCGTCTTTCCTTAAGACTTTTGTTTTAAGGAATTCATCTTAAATCCTTAAATCCATTTCACCTTTTAAATCTAGTTCCTGATTCCATAACATTTAATGAAATCATCAGCATTTGAAATGGTTGTTAAATATCTTATTTAGGATTAAAATATGTGTACAACATCATCAAATGCTCATAATGCAATCATGATGAAAATGTATAATCCCTTAAAACGAGGTTTAAGATATTTTTTAAACTGCTCTGAACTTAATTAAAGGAAGTTAAGGGGACTGGAAGCAGTATTTAAGATATGGCCTACAGCATAAAGTTCAAGATGGAGGAGAAAGTAACACATAAATCTTGAACTGGGAATTAACGTGTTATTTATACAGAAATGACGACTTTGGCCTTCCTAATGTGGTTCTAAAGAGCTCCCATATTGGTTTGAGCTTAACTGAAATATTAATAAAGGGCATGAATACAATAATACCCTGTCAAATCATTCCTCTAAATGACCAAGTAACACTGACTGAACTACTCTGGTTGGCAAGGAAGTTCCACTCTGATCAAAGGTAGGACTGGTTTGTATCAGTTGCCAGCTACAAAAAGATAAGATAGACGCTGCATACATAAGGAAGGAAAACTGAGGCTACTCCTCTTCTGCCCTCTCCAGGAATATCCATATCTATTAGGTGTGTTCAGAAGTATCCTAACTAGGATTTTTTTTTTTTTAAATAATAGGTCTCTTATTCAATGCAAGTTTGTCCCTCACTTCCTACGTCAACATTTTGAAGATTCATCAGCAGATCCGCTTCCAGAAAAGATGAGAGAATCAGTGGTAAGACCTCTTTTTTCATTGCTTTCTGTGCAAAGTTCTCTTCTTTCCTTTTTCCACACTGAGAAATCTTTTAAATATTCTCAACTTTCACTAAAAGCACAGAAAGCCAGAGGAGATATAATCTGTTCCTTTATATCCACTGAGGGAAACTGAAGGAAGTTCTTCTAAATAGATCTCTTCAGTGAGGCAGGAAAGGAGAAGGGAGATGTTGCAAATTTCCTTTTGGTAGGGTTTCTTTAGAGGAGTCAGTAATGTTGATTCATGATATAGTCAATGTGAAATACAGTCTTAGAATTTGGGAATGGGACATCTAATCCCAGTTCTGAGAGGTGATACTCATAGATGCTGTGCATAGAGTTACAGCCTGGCAACCTGGTGTGCGTAAGGTAGGATGAACAGCTCAACAAGCATTCAAAAAGGTGAGTAGTCCTGCCAACCTCCCATCTATATCAGAGTGGGGACAGGATTTGGTCTACTGAATTGCTTGTTTTTAAACAGGGCATTTCAGTTCTTTCTCTAGGCTTAGGAGTTGACCCAGTTTGCAGGAATTCCTTTTTCTTTGCCAGAAAATGCTCTCGACTGTATGCTCTCCACCCCAGCCAAGCCAAGCAGAGTACAGATCAGCCTCGGCAACCAGAAGTGGAAGAAACAAGTGAAACTTGGCTAGTCTGAGAGAGGACCCACATGCCTGGTGCCAGGCACTGCCATTTCTCCTTCTCTTCTTTTCATGGCAGGCTACTCATTTCCAGCTGTCTGCCTCCTTGTTCTAAGTTTATGCCAGTTTATATCCCACTTCATCCTAAACATCCAAAGTGACCCATCTTTCTTTTTGTGTTGTTTTTTTATATAAAAAATGCTAACTGGTACCTAAAGGAGATTGATCTCCTCAGGAGTTCATGTGGAAGATCATCAAGTTTCCAAAAGTATTAAGGGGCATGAGATTTTTCCAAGAGTTGTGAAGTGTCCTGCTTCCCAAACATCAGATAGTGCCTTCTTTCTGACCACATCCCATTTGCAACATAGGCAAGTGTTCCTAAAGTCCTGACTGCCCACAGGAGCAAGGAGTCTTCAAAGAGTGCGCATAAGACACACTGCCCTTTTTTGACCCTCAGACATGAGCTGAGAGTCAATAGATTTCAGTGTCCAGTAGTACAGGCTGCTAGTGTGGTAGCTGGCCTGGCCTTCAGATATCTCTTCAGAGGGGTGCACAGAGGTCCTGTACATCTGGTGCCTTATTTTTAGGGCATCTTATATAGTGTTAGACAGCCTATGTTAAGCACACAAGTTTATCTCACACTTTCAGTGGTTTCTACTTTTCTTTGCTAAGCTACTACTTAGATTGTTATTTTTTACCATGTATAACGTTATCTTACAGTGCTTTCCGTATTAAGGCCCACTTAAGATTAAGTGATAGGTCTATTCCTTGTAGCTTGCTTAATGAGCTACAGCTTCTTGCAAACTAAACTGTTTGCAACAGGGACACACTGAAAAATGAAATGTGCAGCTAGTAACCAAGGAAGTAAAAAACCAAGTATTTATGATAAAGTTTTGCTCATATTCTGTGGCATTTGTGGTGTGCAGTTATTGGCATAGTTCACTGTCAGTCCATCCTTGTACATAGGTAATATATGGCAGATGTAACGAAAAACTTCTCATCCCCCCTCATTTATATCTCACTTGTATCTTTTGCTGATAGCACCCTTGTTGGAGCATTATACAGTCTGACCTCATCTCTTCTGCAGATGCAGCTTTGCCAGGGGACTGAACCAGTTAATAAGATTGTCCACTTAACTGGTTTCATTTCACCGTGCAGAGGAAAATGCAGAGCAAGGCTTCAATATGTTGAAAACAAGAACAAAAGAATAAACAAATTCACGACTAAGATCCTGGATGTAATTCCAAAATATAGTCGTGCTACAGCTGTATTATCACATGTTGTCCATCTTCTCCTATGTCTGTGTTGGTCATGTAGGCAGGGATCTGTCTGATATCTTACAATAACACAGTTATCACATGGTTCAGTCATTCTTGGGCCCTTGAACTGCTGAGGCTGAAGGTGCAGAAGTTCAGGAAAGAGCACTGCGGGACTGGCCAGACGCAGGTACTCCATTTCTTCTCTTTACCATGTCTCATTCCTGTCATGCTTTGCCACTGGTTTTTGTATTCAGTTAAATGGGATTCTTGACACTTTCTCTTTGCAGGATGTACCTGTTTTTTGGGATCTGCACTTTTCTGCACATTTGACACTCAATCCTACTTCTGTAGGCAGAAGCTGCTTTCATTCTTTGTTGCTGGGGCTTGCTAGTGCTTTGCCTTCCTCTTTTTTTCTTCTGTCCATATTTCCTTCAATCTGTATACAAACTGTAAGCAAATGTGATTGCTTTTGATGACAATTAACAGGGCTAATTCTTCCGCATTGGGAGATCTCTTGAAGGAAGAGAGGGCAATTTTTGATTTATGCATGCTCTTTGCCTAACCCCTGTGGTATCTGGTACCTCTATCTCAATTAAACAGTTTAACCAATTCGCCAGGAGACTCCCACTGCTATCTCACAGTGCAGTGCTAATATAGCAAGTAGGGAAGAACTGAGGCAACAAAAAAATGCATGTGCCACAAGTCTGAGGAACACAATCAAATCACAGTCTCAGTGCTGATTTGCTTCAGCAGTAGCAATTACATCCATGGTGTAGGACTTGATTGACTTTTAAAAGCAAATTTTAAATAGCTTCCAGAACTTCTGCAAGGGTATCTTCAATCAGTTCAGAAATTCGGAGAAACAATTTATCTGGATTTGAAGTAGAAGATTTTGTGGCACATCTTGGAAATCTCTTTCTTTTTTTTAATTTTCTCTGAGTGCTCCTCTGCGAGGAGAGCATTCCTAACCCCTTGGCAGTGGCAGGAGGTGGCAGAATGCAACAAAAAAGCCAGACCTGCCCTGGCCTATATACGTGTTTATGGTGTACATAACATGCCATTTAAATAAGACCCTTTTTAATCAGAAATCCTTAGGTGTAGAAAACCAATTCTCTTCCTTAAGGAGCTGAAAGCAAACAAGGTTAATACTGAAAATTAATCTGTTGTGTTCTGTAGTGGTTTTGTATTAATGTTAGTAATAATAAATACATCATCTCTAATGTTTAGCTACATGACCTTTACTATTTTCCTTTGCTTGAATAGCTGTGTAAGAATTGTCAGCTTTGGAAGCTGGAATTATAAAGCAGCTGTGATGGATAATTGACCATTCAACTTTGAGAATGGAGCTTCCTACCATTATAATTAATTTCTATAGGCATCCACATGGTTGATTACTAGATTAACCAGTGGCCTGAGGGTGTTAATGTGTTACATTCAGACCCAGCTTCCTTCCTGGCCTTTAATACAAACATTTGGATAATTAGTAAATGAATTTGTACAAAGCTCCAAAAGCATAATTGAAAACAATTAAAAAAAACCCAAAATGCTATATATTCTCCATGCATAATCTCTGAAGCAAGAGGCATCTAATATAATGTTGTTGATTTGGGGTTTCTTTTTTTTCTGCAAGTGTAAAATGGGGAAAAAAGAACAAATGTTTTCACTCCAAACTATAACACAATGTTAGTGGTTATCTCACAGTGGAGATTTTAGCTGTGATCAGAGCTTAACTTTTACCTATTGGGCTAATAACAATAAAGGACTGAAGCATCACATCATAAGGTCATTCAACATCCAGTTCATAAGTGCCTGGTCTTGGGAAAGGAATCCAAAATCCTGCTTCTCGACACTTGGGTTCTAAATGCAGGATATGGGACAGAGTTGAGTTCTAGGTAGCCATATGCTTTGCAGGAGCTATCAAAGTGGGGCATGCTGGGAGCAGGAGGGAGTCCTAGTTCCCACCTGTGAAGACTGCAGGAAGATGCCTTCATTTGAGTTCCATGACTTTCAATCCTCTTCAGAAAACAGGGTTTTTTTTCCCTCTTCTTTTAAAGAGCTGAGTAAGGCTCATTGTTATAAGACATGATCTGAAGAGGTGATGCTACAGTCAACTCTTTGAACAGTTCATAGAAAAGTCAAGACCTAGTTCATTTTTACATGAAATCATCATCAACCTACAAAAAAATCAATCTAGAAACAGGAACCAGAACCCATCTCTGCTTCCTGCTCCGCTTCCCTTCTTGTATCTGACTGCCTTGCCAATAGAGTTACACTCCTTCTTGCGATTCCCACCGAGCCTTCTTGCAGTGACTTGCCTTCAGCAGGAAGGGTGGAAGCCACTGACCTGACCACAGTAACTTTTAGGCAGATGCCCAGGGCTTTCTGGTGGGAGTAGCTCTGAATCCCCTTCAGCCAGAGAGGTAACTGGTCCAGGGTCAGCCACTTCCTGGGTGTCTTGACCATTATGCCATGTTATGAAACAGTCACTCCTGTCCAGCTTTGTTTTGGAAGGAAAAAAATGTGTTTTGTGATGAGTTTGTACATGTCTGCCAGATCAAGAAGGAGCAACTGCCTCCTGTTGGGGCCATTGCATTAGTCAGCAGCTGAGCAGCACATTTTGAAGCTGTTCTGGGTAAGGGCAAAGGGTTGAATCTGGTCCTATATGAAACCTTAGACACTTTAGATGTTGCCAAAATTGGAATGCAATTATCATATTTGCATTCAAATACCTTGATGGTAAACCCTACTTTAAAAACATAGGCCTTTTGCTACATCTGATCATCAATATGTATCAAAAGCAGTGAGAGCACCCTAAAAAGAATACTTGCAAAATCAAAGGTGGGAAAGGTGAGAAATACAAATTCTGTGTAATATAACCTGTGATAGAATTTGTTCTCTTTGGTGACCTGGCCTCTGCACGGAAAGGAAAGATGGGAGCTCTGCCTCAAATGTCCACTATTATCACCTCTTCTGAATTTACAGTTGAATTCTTAATTTTTTATGTAGTTCTTAAAATGGCAGCTTCCTGAGTCACCTGTTTATATGAGGCTCTCAGCTGTCATTTTAATAGTAAATTTCTAATCCTTTTGTAGAGAAGGTTGTAGAGAAGAGCTTGAAAATATGGTTGGAATGTGTTTGTTGTTCTTATAAGCTTGTTTTACATTATTGAGTAGTTGGATTCAGCTGTACTGAAAATGATACTTGATCAAGACTTTTCATAATGCATACTCAAAAAGGCTGGAGTACAGTGCTGCCACATAAATCTGGCACTGCTTAACTTTTTTAGATGCTGAATTTTACAATCTAGATAATGCTGCTTTACATAGGTTTTGTATGCAATGTCTTTAAAAAATATACAAAGATTAAAAAAGATATTTCCATTATATGCATTGGTAATAATTCCCATATCTATCATTGTCAGGGTTTTGACCATGATTTTTCACTTCTACTGCACATATTAAAATCACTTGAGTTACAGGATTCAAAACATGAGTTGTGAGTGAGAGAAGGGTTAAACTGAATGGAGAGAACCAGTAGGGACAGGGAGGGATCCAAGGTTCGTTCAGGGAAGAGAAGGCCCCTTCTGTAAGGTCCCTTATGTTGGGGTTCTCCTGTGGCATACATTGGCCGAGAAGCAAAGAACAGGGCCAGCAGGGCCATGTTTTGAAAAGATGGTCTGGAAGAGTCTGACCTAACTCTGCTCCTACACCTTCAGGCTGTAGCCCTTGCTGAGTATAGTGCTGTCTGATGAGGGCATAGCTTTAGGGGTTGAGTGAGTGCTGTTCTTTTTGAAAGTATGTTTTCCTGAACAATCCAAGAAAGAGAAGGGAAAGGACAGTTTTTATTGCTTTACAATTCAACTAAACCCAAGCAGAGTTTCATGGGACAAAGCAAAAGTACTTCTTGAGCCTGAAGGCTTTTTTAGTCCTGCTGAATTTCAAAGGCCTTCTGCAATAAGTGGAAGTGCTGATGCTTGTGACCTTTTACTAAGAAGCCTCTTTCATAACAGAGACTGACAGGCAGCCTAAATATAGTGGTTGCTATCCGCTTCCCATGTAACTCACAACCCTTCTGTTGTTCAGTTGTTCTATTTTCTTTGTTTTTCTCTCTTATTCTTGGATTTGCTATCCCATCATTATTTTGTTTTTTTTTCTCTGATGAAATTCATGAAGGCTACCTAGACCGCAGCATTGCAAATCAGATGAGTTTTTCAAATTAAGTGTACCCCACATTTATGTTTGCAGATGTCTTTGAATTAAAGCATAAGCCGATTTTTAAATCAAGAGCTACAAATAGTTACTCAGGTGATAACTTAGCACTAGTATTGAGTGCTGAACTTAAATACCCCTCTCATAAATCAGCCAAGATTTTCATTTACTCTCACAGAGACGTCTGGGTGACCTCTGAAGTATGATTCAGAAAATTATACAGCTCAAAAGTTACCTCATTTATTTGTTTCCTGAGAATGACATTTTAATCACAAGAAAAATGGACTGGAAAGAGCATGATATTTTCCAATCTTTCAAAATCAAATTACTCCTACCACAGTTACAGATCTTTATATAAAGGCAGACTTGTTCTTTCATTATTATTCAATGATATTAGAAAAAAGGCTTTGTCTGAAACCCCTCAAATTTTGCTGAAATTTGGCTTCTGATACTTAAAATCAGCGAATGGGACATGTCACTGTAGAACATATATATTTTAACTTTATGCCTCTGAAGACATTACAGAAAAGCAAGAGTCATTTCAGTAATGCAAGAAAAACAGAATTTGAGGAAATCTTAATGCTTGTAAATAGGAAATGGAAGTAGAATTTCGATTTCCAAAATCAAGAAAGCCATAATGTAAGAGAGTTATATTCCTTGAACAGAATCAGACTCAGTGTGAAAATGTGTTGCTTTCATTTCTCTGATGTTAAAACTGAATTTAAAAACGTTATTTAAAATTAGTCAAGATGAATTTAAATATAATCCCTTTGACAAACCTAGACTGTGAAGAAATAATTTCCCAAAGCAGAGAGGAGAAAATACTTTTGTATTAGACAGTGATGACTAGCCCTATCACAATGCAGACTGTGGGTAATTCAGAATAGAGTCATTTACTTTGTCTAGTTGAAATAGTATTGGCTTGCTAATTTTGTATTAAATAATTATTTTCGCAGAAAGAAATCTTGAAATCGGATCTCATTGTTTGCACAGTTGCTGCTGTTCTGTCATTCGCAGTCAGTGCTAGCACAGTGTTTCTGTCATTAAGGGTATGTATACATCCTTTTTTTTTTTTTCCCCTAAGGTATTATTTCTTATATGTAAAAGCACAGGGTGCTTTAGCTGGAAGGAATAGAGACTGTGGGAGAGGACTTAGAGAAAATGTATTTATTGGCCTTGATGACTTCTGGTTTTTGATGCACAATGCAATTAATTTATGGATATTTATACTAGTCATGGTATTATTCATTTAATGTTTCTTTCCTTAAACCTTTTTGTATCTTCACCTCTGTTATGCTGGGGAACAGAATGGATAAACATGACCATTTGCCGTTTTTTCCTCTATTTGGGGGGAAAAAATGGTTAATTGTGTGTGCAGAATGCATATTTCAAACAAAAGTTTGTTGCTTCATTTCCATAGCCCACATTTATATCCACGTGTAGAATTGGAGAGTTTGAGCATAAGAATAAAAATCAATTGCACAGAAATACAATTATTAGAAATATATTTTTTAAAGTTTTTAAAAAATTGCTTGCAATTATAACCATGTTTCTTTTCTTTTTTTTGACCCAGCCATTTCTCAGCATTGTTCTGTTTGCTTTAGCATGGACTGTGGGATTCGTAACACATTACATACTTCCTCAGCTTCGCAAGCATCACCCCTGGCTGTGGATCTCCCACCCCATACTGAAAGGCAAAGAGTATCGGCAACGGGAAGTGAGAGGTTTGTAGTAAAATGTTATCATCTAAACAGTGATTTGCAGCTTGTCTTGGTTTAATGAGGAGAAGAGCAAGGAGAATAAATTATGCTTTACATTTCCCTATTATGAATAACATCCCCCATCACCTTGCATTTTTAGTGCTGATCAACAACAAATCTGAACCTGTAGAAGTTGTCTCCTGAGACCACATCACAGAATCACATGATGGCTGAGGTTGGAAGTGACCTCTGGAGATTGTCTAGTTCAACCCCCTTGCTCAAAGCAGGGTCTACTACAGCAGGTTGCTCAGGGCTGTGTCCAGTTGAGTTTTGAATATTTCCAAGGTTGGGGACTGCGTTAGTTCTCTGGGCAACCTCTTCCAGTGTTCAACCACCCTTACAGTAAGAAAGGTTTTTTTTCTTATATTGAAATGGAACTTCCTATGTTTCAGTTTGTGCCCATTGCCTCTTGTCCTGTCACTGGGCACCACTGAGAAGAATCTGGCTCCATCATCTTTACTCCCGCCCACCAGGTGTTTATACACACTGATAAGATCCCCCGAGCCTTTTCTTCTCCAGGCTGAACAGTCCCAGCCCTCTTGGCCAATCTCTTTATAAGTCAGATGCTCCAATCCCTTAAACATCTTAGTGGCCCTTCATGAGCCATCATCTGATCTGCCTTTTGCATCTGCGTTACCATCCTGTTACTTGCTGCATTGTCTGATATGTTATAATTCATGTTAAGGCAATGGTATTTAAAATAATTAAAAAGCTTAAATTTTAAAGATTAATGAAATTGAGGCAGAATTACTTCTGCTTTCAGACTGTTAACTATGCCATTTCAGCAACATGAATAGTGCAACTTAGAGCTTTAATTTCCATCATTACACTCCAAGAGGAACATTACAATTGAAAGTAACTGTAATTTCCTTGATGATTTGTTTTTGCCCATGTTTGCTGGCTTCAGCAGGTGATGCCCTGATATATACAAGTATCTATAAATATTTTAGTATGTCAGGGTCTGATTTCCTGTTCTTACACAATTATTTCCACAAGCAGCCAGTGTACTTTGAGAATCACGGCTTTTTATCCCCAGCTATCATCTTGTCTTTGCTCCCAGCAAGAAGCTCACTTGTCATTTCTTGATGGTTCCTGTGCCTTAATCATTCTCAATATATTTTCCTGAGGTGTTTGAAGATATTGTTGTCAGAACACAGTCTGCTGAGGGACTTTAGTTTCTTCTTCGGCTAGACGACAAAAGGGTTCAGATCGCTCTCTGTAAAACTATGCATTAAGGATTTAAATCTTTTTTTAAAAAATTGTGTCTTTCAAAATGATTACTTTCCAAACAAGGCTTGGGTATGAAGAAATACCCAAGAGACTTGACTGAAGGTTGCCTGTTAACTTTTACTGCAATATGCCAAAGAAAGTGTAGAAGAAATATAAATCTTATTAACAATCATATCCAACTGAAAAACATTGTTCAGAGCTTCATCTCCTTGATAATCAGTAATTCTGAGGAATACCCAAGGTTTATTGTTTGTTACATCAACTTAATCATAAAAGGCAACCATAAGATTTCTTTTCCCTGTCCTGTTTAAGTCCATCTTCATTTGTCGGAAAACATTGTTTTCCAAAATGCGATGACTCAGCTTTTGAAAAGGTTGAGGGTAGAGATCTTACCAGACTGATCTCCACAGATGACTTTCCTTTTGCTTTGAGATCAGCTGCACTTCGCATGCTATCTGCTGCAGGCAACAGAGTTTTTTAGCTTCTTTTGCAGTCCTCATTTTTTATGCAGTCTGTCTCCTCTCTTTTGGGTTTAAGTATTATTGCAATGTATCCAGTGTTGTGCATTGGAAAACAGGATTAAAATATTGATTTTTTTTTTTCCCTATCCCTTGGGCTGCTGCAGAGGCTTCTTATGTTCGGGGATGAGACAGGTTGAGGAAAAGATTATGTAATCCTTTTGACAGATATGCCTGTCACCCTGTCTTTTTTCTTGTACAAAACCTGTAAGAAAAATTTTGGAGCAGAACTTGCAGGCCCCCTGTTTGTATAGAAAAAGAAGCTCAGAAAAGGACAGCATCCTGTATTTGTCAGGTGGGGACAGTGAAAGAACAAGTACACAAAACAAGGTGTCTGTTAGGAGCTTTTACTGCATGGATACTTTAGTTCCTGCCTGCCTGCTTTTGACAGCAAAGGTAGTGCTATGGTGAGATTGCTTGCAACTAGATAAGCATCTACTAATGGCGATTGCACAGGTGTGTTCCTGGCTTTATTTCACAGACTTCAGGTGAGCCATTTAAACTTTCAGGCCCTCCGCAAAATAGCAATTATCAGAGCAGTTCTCATAATGCCCCTGTGAGATAGCTCATTTATTACTAGTTATTGTTTTGCCTGAGTGCAGGAAGAAAGGCTGAGCTTATAATATATGAGCTTATGGTACAATAAACATGTCAAAAGTAGTGCAGGACTGAGTGAGAAGCCCTGAAACACTAGAGACCATGGCTTTTCTTCCCTTTCTTCCCCACCACTTCTCTTATCCCCCCCCCCCCAAGCTGTTTTCAAATCATTGGTTCCTTTCCCTGAATCCCCTCCGAATGCGAGCTCTTTTTTCCTCTCTCTGTTGTCTATACACACCTTACTGCATCTCTCTCTGCTCTTGTGGCCACCACCTTTTTGGCCTACTTGATATGCATGTCTCTATTCAAGTTCAAGTTCTTACATGGAGCTCAGCCTTTGGCAGCTGGATGAAGTTCTTTAGTAGAGTTCAGGAGCCCTGAAAGCAATTTGTAGTTCAGGAGAAGGAGAGACAGAGAATAAAAGCTAGGTTCCAAAATGGAGATCTCGGTGTGTGTATTTCTTAGGAGGTGGCCCTTAGGTAATAAGAAAAGGTTAAAAAAAGTGATAGAGACTGAAAATATTCTCTGAATGTAGGTTTTTGCAAGGGTGTTGCCTTAACCTGAGATACTGGCAAACATGACTTAAAGCTAATTTGGAAGGATAATTTTTAGATCTTTCTCTTTGTGCCTATACAACATACAGTCTGTTGATTAAGCATGTCTTCTTTCCCTGTCATTGAACAGGTGATGCGAATGTGAGTATACATAATTATTCCCATTTTTGCAAGGAAGAGCACTGGAGATTCAGTAGCTGGAGTTGTTATCCCTGAGTCAATATCAAGTTTTGTATTTGCTGTTTTTCCGATAAACTTGTTTAGCTGAGCTCGATTAAGAATAAAGACATTACTTTTTTCAATACACAAATGTTTCTGCACTCAGTTCACCTAGGTTCTCATAGCAATTTAATTGCATAAAGCATTCAGTTTTTGTTTAATACTTGCATTGAGCACAGTGGTGGTGTTAGTAAAGTCTACTGCAGAAGAACGTGGTTTTCACTGGTGATTGATGTGATCCTGGCAGATACTTTGTACAACAACTGTTTTTAAGGTGTCTTGAGAAACATCTGTGACTGTGTCTAGTTCTTGTTAGTTTTTCAGTCTTTAGATCTCAAAGGACATTCCCTTTACAGAGGTTGATAATACTTTACAAGATAATGAGCAATATTTTGCCACTTTAAGATGAGGCACAGAGTTCAAATGAGGTTCTGCAGGTCATCTACCAGGTCAACTGTAGAACTGAAAAGGACCTATCCAGAATCATTAAAGCACTAAAGGTGCTATTTAATTAAAGTGATTAATAATTGGATTATGTAGGATCTGCCATTTTAGTATATGTCATCTCTTAACATTTCTGAGTGTTTCTTGAATGCAGTTTTAAGAAACAAAGTAGATACTCTCCAAACTCAAAGAGCAAATTGATTTCTCTGTTGCAAAAGAATTATGGATTCCATAAGGTGTCATAAATTAGTTGGTTGATTATATTTATTAGTGTGAGCTAACTCATTTCTTTACTTCTACGGTATTACTGTGAAAAAAATGCTGATAATGTGATGGAATTGTCTGTTATCTCAATTTTTATTTCAGATGCTGCTCATCTGATGTGGTTTGAAAGGCTCTATGTATGGCTTCAGTGCTTTGAGAAATACATCTTGTATCCAGCTATTATACTGAATGCCCTCACCATTGATGCTTTCTCAATTAGTAAATACAAGAAGCTTGGTACACAGTAAGTTGATCATAACTCACAGCATGTGAGTAGCAGACTATTAGATTTAGACTAAAGATTGAGAGATGAAATTTGTTTCTTTAGTCTGTCTGTCACAATTTGCTTTTGTGCCATTATTGCTTCAGTATACAATAATCATTAGCTCTGCTGAAAGAGAAAATCAAAACTACCTCAGCACATGCTAAGACATGACTGAAGAGAGAGAGAAATTAAAAGATTAAAGAGCTATATATAGATGTATATGGAATATCTAAATGTCAATTAAAAGCAAGGCACAGTATGCCAGTCTGCAGGTGTTTGATGGGCATAAACACAGTGGGGTAACTAGAATTAATCAAATGAAAATGAGAAATCTAGGCTGGATATCAGGAAACATTTTCTAACAGTGAGGATTTTTAGGACTACAGAGTAGTCTCCCAAAGGAGTTATCAGAAGCTTCACCATTCAAGTCATTTAAGGCTAGACTGGATAAAATATTCAACAATGTAGAATGGTGGATAGTCCTGCATTAAGAGTGGCTTGAGAAAGATAGGGATATAAGTTTTTCCAAAGGCTGATATCTCTGATATTAAGCAGAACTGTTGATGCTGATCCATGGATTCACAGTATGATCCTTGCAGACTGCCTTTTATGGTAAACATTTTGGTCAATGACTTACCTACTGCAGAGATTCAGCAGGCTTAGAGATTGCAGGATCCCCAGTGTGCAGAGTTGCTGCAGTCTTATCAGAGTGACAGTGATGCAGATGATTAAAAAGAGAAGCAAAACAAAACAAAAAAAAACCAAACCAGCCTGTGTTCAGGTTCCAGTAACAGGAAAAACTGCTGTGGGGAGAAGGAGGGGATTCTCAGCATTAGTAACAATTTAGAATTTTTATTTTAAGTAGTCTACCAAAAAAATAACTTTGATGTCAAAAAACACATGTTGTTTTAATTGTTCTTCTCTCTTAAAGAAGAACACTGGTTCCTGCTTTAAGGACTACACAAATATAAGAAAAAGATGGTCTCTGCTCTTAGGAGCTAAAGCTAGAACGAGAGTGTTAGCCAACTTTGCATGTATTCATCCAAGAAAACTGCTTCTCCAGAGAGACTCTCAACAGTCACTCAAAGATAACCTGTGTAGTTTCCTATTGAGCTTTTTCTCTCAGGCGCTTGGGAGATGATAGGGCCAAAGTGGTTTAGGAGCTTATGTGTGTTGTCCAGGGTAAAACTGAGGTCACACTCATTGCTGTATTTGGTTTTGCAAGGCTGGCAGAACTAAAAAGTAATCAAAACTTCATTTGTCACTAGTTAGCAGACGTGACTGAATACATGCATGGAACAAATGCGTAGACTTAAGAAGGTGCTAGAAGGTGGTATTTATACGTAGTCATTCTTCAAAGCTAGATTACACTTTAAAGTTATCACCTGCCTCAAGTGTTCAAAAGCAGTGAGTCAGTCCCCCAAAAATCTTGAGATTAAAGAATGTAATTACATTTGTTTCTGCCTCTGATTGTTTAGCCTTTAGGGGAATAGCGTAACAATCCTTTTCTTCCCCTTCCCTCTTGTGTCTGTGTGATCATCTTGGATTTAAAACTACCTTTAAGCATGCCCATAAAAATACAATTTCTGAATGCTGTTCAGAGAAATTCCACTTAAGGTATGCCCAGACTTCAGTCAAAGACGTGCTGTGGCTTAGAGAGACTAACCCTATATATCTTTAGTACTGACAGTGGTGGAGCCGTGGCTCAATGCAGACTGTAAAGCCCAAACAAGCCTTGGGTGAATGCTGCTGTGTCAAGACTACTACTGATCTGAAGTATACTGATTTATACTGAAGTATAAATCTACTTTGGCTATGTTTACCCAGGTGACAGCTGCACCAGTGGGTTGAAATGAAGATACACCCTTTTTCTTACTATGATTCAGAACCTGCCTTTCTGCCCCACACTGGCTTTCTCCTGATCTGTCCTCTCTGGTAATAATAGAAGAGGACCGAGACAGGAGAAAACAGAAGTGATTTATACCTCATGTGTTACTTCATTGTTACAGTCTTACTAGACTGTTTTCTCCTGATGCTTTGCTATCTCCTATTCTGCATAGGTTTCCAATAAGCACTGTTGCTAGGCATCAGGAGCTAAGTTGTTTCACAACAAAACTACTGGGAATAAATGAAGGGGCCCTGGATTCTTCTTGGTCCTTTGTATACCATGTTACTGAGGGTTGTACTTTTCACTGCTTTAATATGTAAATACACGTTTGCTGTTGTTTGAACATACCCTAGTTATTTACCATCCAAGGAGCAGACCATATCATCCCTTAGAGAAGGGAAGGTGTTCTTTCTTTCTGTGTTTGAAAAGTGTCTGAGGTAACGTGTATGATTTTATTTTGGAATTTTTCTCCGCTTTTTTTTTTTTTTTTTTTTTTTAAGCAGTTTCAACTTGTTGTGATTTAAAGGACTGATGCAGTTTGCTTCTTGGAGAGGGAGAAAGGCTTGCTTCAGTCAGGAGTTTACTTGAAAATTCCAGGCACTGATGTGCTGGTTATTAATGGGACTCATGCTGACAACCTGAAATGGCTTCCCATGTTACCTACCACAAAGACTTTGGAAATAAGCCTTTCTTCTCTCTCTCTCTCTGTCTACTGGGAGTTTAAGGCCTCAGAAAAAGCATCTTGTGTGGCAATACCTTTAAAGAAGTGGGATAATGAGCAAATTATTTTCTGTTACCTTGTGTGAACATTATTTTATATAGCATCCATTTGTGTGAGATGTTGTGGATGTTAACAGACGTAGTAAGCAAAAAGTCTTCCTTTTGCTGTTAGTTTTCCTTGTGAAATTCCTCCATGTTGCAAAAATTTTCTTCTTTATGAAGAATATGAGATCCAACCAGTTTGTTCATGACACACTGGAATGGCTTCTAATGACTTCAGAATCTATTTAACTCAGCTACTAAGTTTTCCATTTGGAAATCTGGGGGCGATTGAAAGGAACAGCTTTGACAAGGTAAGAAAGAAGGGCACTTGGCATTTCATTTATTCAGTGATGTCCTGGTGATCCCTTAGAATGGTCTGTACTCAAGTAAAGTTGCATCTTCATTAGGGGAGATACACAGTAATGAATAAATGCCACACAAAATCAGCCTGGAAATGTGCAGGCTGTGAGACTTACTAAAATGATGAAAACACAGTTTGAGTCGGGATATCCTAGAGATCTTTTCACGCTTGTTCAGAGCTTTCTGAGCTGTCAAGTGTTACTCAGGGCAGCAGGTATTCTCCTGGTTCATAGCAGGGTGGAGGAGAACCCTCCCTGCATTTTGCGAATACCTGGCCTGTTTCATTGAGTCACTCAATATGGATTAAGCTCCCTGTGTGTCGTTACCAACATTAAAAACAGCACACTTCCCAAAAAATGAGTGTTCTTACATTATTTAAGAGACATCATCTGTCTCCCAATTTTCAGGGAGTTACTTGAACATGTCTAATAGGTCTGTTGTCTTTTCAGGAATAGATTCAATATAGTTCTTAGGCATTAAAGTGCAAAACCACAATCCAGACATTCCTGTTCAACTGCCAGAAAATCCTGGAGATGCCTAATATCACTAAATATTTCTGAGATTGACTTGATGGTTATTTGGAGACTCAAGGTGTACTTCTGAACATATTCAGAGCTTTCTAGGTTGAATAAAGCATTTGCTCCATGAGCAGTCCTGGCTAGGACCCAGAAACCCAAGGGTTTTGAGCTGAGAGATGTTCTTGCAGCATGTCCAATGTGTGAATAGTATTGCGTCCACAAAATTCTGATTTGATTTACTTCTTTTTAAAGACCTGGATGGAGAAGAAGGTGTTGCCCATTTCATTTAACAAGAATCTAACTGTTAAGCATTTACCAGGAAAACAGAGGCTATGGAAGAACTGTTTGCTCTTGATTCCTCCTGCTTTGGTGGCAAGGGAATTTTTATGGGAGTCATGGGCTCTAATTCTTGCTCCTAACCTTATTCCTGTATTTTTTAGGGGTTGTTGAGTAAAATACAGAACCATGCTGGTGTTCGTAGTCTGGAGCTCAGTGTCATCTCCCATCTCTGGGGAGTGCCCACCAGCAAGGCTGTAGAATCACCTTCTGTCTCTCTGGCTAAAAGAAACTTTAACTCTTGGCACAGATTCAACAGGAGTCGAGGGTGCCTTAGAGGGGTGAGATGAGAGTCTGAGTCCCTCTGGATCTGGGAAGTGATTAGATTTGGATTCCTTTCTTTCCAGGCAAGTGCTCTAA
This sequence comes from Apteryx mantelli, assembly GCF_036417845.1. NCBI lineage: Eukaryota > Metazoa > Chordata > Aves > Apterygiformes > Apterygidae > Apteryx > Apteryx mantelli. Next base: position 57,879,062 of record NC_089980.1, on the reverse strand, counting down.
CCAGTAGGCTGCTGCAGAAACATTTGGCATCACTAGTGCTATTCTGAGAGTAAAGAGCCAGCTCAGTTCCCTGCAAGAATGATGAGAAGCACATAGCTGTGCTGGAGGGGGCAAAGAATCCTCACCTGCAGTCCTGGGTCAGGGTGATTTAAGAAGTGGAAGTATTTTCCGACACATCACTATCCTGAGGCTTTCCTGTTGACTAGCTCTAGATAGTTGCCTGCTCAGCAGTCTGCCTGGTCTTCCCTCACACTGAAGAAGGAGTCAACATGCCTGGCACTGGATTTGGAGTCTATCTTGGTGACCTAAAAGTTAATAATGTGCATGTCTGAGCCCTTTCTAAGATTTAACCCCCCAGATGGGTTGTAATTATCAAGAGATCAAAATTACAGTCTAAGCAAGACCATCTTTCTAATTCTGTAAAGTTATCTTAAAACTAAAATATGTGAGCAACTACAAGTCTCAGAGAACAGATATGTTTACAGAGACTAGTAGTTTTCTAAAGTAAAGGAAGGCTAATATTCCTGCCATCTTTTCTTCTTGTATAGTTGTACTTTTCCTTCCTGTATAGTTGATGGAGAGATTTTTGGAAAGTTTAAAGAGGCATACTGTGTTCTTGGAGATGTAGCAGCAAACACTTTTTCTTTTTCTTTTTTTTTTTTTGAGATGGGCTTGTTGGTTTTCTGTGTGGCACTTATTATTTAGAGTTCTCAGTTTAAATTCACTCTCTGTAATATATTAAGGGAGAGTAAAACAAAGATTGCATACATTTTCTCACATATAGATGCAATGCATAACTTATTTTCATCTGATGAAGAAATGAATATACCGAAGAGACAGCATTCAACTAAACAACAACAAGAGCTTCAAGCACTCCTAATCTGTGGATGTTACTATCCAGGATTGTGGCATAATGCATGATAAAGCCAGAATGTTTTTGTAATCTCTGTTACCAATAGCAGATTCCAGTAATAAAGACAAAAATGGAGTGGGTTCAGGCTGTTTTCTCAAATTAAGGAAATATTAATAGACATGCTAAGGTCAGTTCCCAAACTGAAATTGTATTTTAAGAGCTATATAAAAAGTTCTTTATTGCATCCTTGATTCTTAATAGTCTATACCACTCTTACAATACGGTTTATTTCTTTATTGCAGATTGTAAGCATGTGATAATGACAAGGAAAGGTTATGCAGTTGCAGATGGGTAAAATAAATATTATTATTAAAACATAACATAATATCAATATCAGAAATCAATAAGCTGTGTAAGATTAGATATATTTAGCAATCCAAAATACATCTGGTACTGCTATTTATATTTAACAGCTTCATAATTTCATGTTTTATTACTTTGACTTGATTAGGTTTTTCTTTCTGCCTTTCTCACAGTTGTGATATTATCCTGATAACAGTTGCTGGGATGAAACTTCTCCGCTCCTCATTCTGTAATCCTATTAATCAGTTTGTTACTTTGAGCTTTACTGTAATCTTCTTCCGATTTGACTACAAAGACATTTCAGAAAACTTCTTGATGGATTTCTTCATGATGTCCATTGTATTTCACAAGGCAAGTTTTATAGCTACTGTTGTTTCTCTGGAAAAATATGTTTTGTAGTTTTGATTTATTTTCTTAGTGTCACTGTATTGATAAATATGTGGTGGGATTTGTTGCATATAATGAATTAATATATAGATACAGATAATTAGTATTACAGAGGAAAAAATCTGTAAACTGAAAACAACTTTCCGGTTAAATGTCTTCTCTGTTTTGTACTATATTTTGTATTTACTTTTTGCTCACATATTGCTATGGAAGTTCAGAATTGTGGTTTTTCAAGAGCAGAATCCTCAATGTGCTGGAAAGAGCCTCTTGGGTCATTAGTGCAGGGCTGCCCTCCAGATCAGTCGCCTGGGTTTTTTTATCTAGGCTTCCTTTGAATGCCTCTAGTGTTTGACTCAACAACTTCCTTTGGGAAATTATACCATTATCTAATGATCCTCCTGATAAAAAATGTGTTCCTAATGTCAGACTTACATTTTTCTTTTCCTAGTTTCAGGCTGTTATCCTTGTTATGCTGCCCTTAACCTTAACCTTGGAGCTCCTTCCTGTTTCTTACTGTTAATTCTCAGTTGCTATGGACTCCGTGTGTTCTCCTAGTTGTATATACTTTAACAAACCCTTTCTGCATCAGTCAGATCAGATCCTAATCTACTCTATGTGTTGTTCCACTGAAACACGTAGATTTAACCAGTACCTTGATAAAACATCGGAAAGTATTGAAGACTTGCCTAGAGTGTTTACTAATTCTCTTGTGTTTTGTTTTGTTTTTAAACTTTTTGGTTCCCCAATTTTCATGGCATATGGTACAGCTTTGTATGGAGGTAACTCTGGTGAGATTTTTTTGTGCTTTTTGGTGTTGTTGTTCTTTGCTAAAATATCCCTACTGTAAGTGTGAGTGTGACCCAGCTAGCATCACTTCATCTCTGAGAGGAGAAAGAAATGTTCCCTACTGGCTGTAGCATATGCTGTGGAGATGCCCAGTGATATGCATAGAGATGTTTAGCCCTTCTATACTAGGAGGTCAGCTTCAGTTTACGCTGCTGTCTATGCCCCGCTGAAGTCTCAACCTTGTTAAGGAAAGGCCCAGGTTATTGGTGTTATTTTGGCGGTTCCCAATCATTGAGGCAAACAGTGAACCAGAATTCAAATGTTTTTTTCCTGACTTATTTCTGTGCTTCTGTGAGGGAGGAAGGGAAGGGATGAACAACAGCACCTCAGTGAGGCACGTTGGGCCCTTTCTTTTCTCTAAACTCTTGGACAACTGTCCAGTGGCAGCTTCACCTGCTTCAAGCCACCATCCTTCAGACCTGGCAGTGCTGCTGTGCGGCCACCACCTCTCTCTACTGGGGTAAGGAGGCAGAGTCTGGAGGGAAGAAGGGAAGAAAATGAGCAAGAAAAGAAGCCCTACCTTAAACCCTATCACCCACCACCAACACTCTATGATCCCAAAATAGTGTTAGAATAATTTGTCAAGCTTCTTACCTCTGAGGAGCGAAAGATTAGCTCTTAGGTGATGCAGAAGTTAGTTGTATTGTGGCAGGTTTTTCAGTATTCGTTGCATTACCATGTTCCTTAGGGGAAGGGATGCATTTCCATTTTCTGAGAAGACTGTTGATATGTGTCAGTGGACATCCTATGTCCAGATGATAACTTATTAAGACCTAAAGCTCATTCTCCAAAAACCTCTTTACAGTATCAAAAAATTAGCACCTGAGAAATGAGTCTTGTAATTCATTAATTCTGTGGAAATGTTGGCTTTGTGAGCATATCACAAAATACCAATGTGAACTATTGCATGTTTTTGGAAGAGAAAGATGTAAAGACTTTTTAATGATTCTTTTTTGAAGTTACTTAGATGGTTTGGATTTACTACTTCGAGTAGAAAGACTAGTGATTGGAATAAGACTGAGATAATCAAGGATGCATGCCAAACTAAGTAGTGATGTTTGCTAGAATAAATGCTGCTGTTCTGGGCTGAAAGTTTGTACTACAGATGTATTTTGAAAGTGTAGTTTTAACATTAATCTGTCATCTTTTGCATAGCTCATTAAATCTAAAATTTTGAAGGTCATTAGTTCATCAGGTGGACTTGTCCTTGTGCCATTTTAAAAATTTGAAATTAAATGGTTGAATTATTTATATTACAAAAGCACATGCATAGTTGCACAATGATCATTAAAGCCAATATGAAAAATAGCATTGCAGATGACAGCAATTAAAGTCCTATTAATTTCAAATCATTAAGAACATAAATTTTCTTTAATTAAGGTCTGAACTTTTATTAGGTCAGTATTATGGAACTTTCTTAAAGGATTTGCTCACTTGAGGATAAAGATGAAGTGTTTGTTTTCCATATTATTGGCTCTAAGCAGGCTACATCCACCTGTGTTCCTGAAAGCTTTATGGATCTTCACAGATTCTATCCATCTGGAACTCAGTCATTTTTGTGTTTGTGACTATTTTTAAAAAGACAGAAACAAACCCCAAAGCGTTTCTATTGTCATCCCTTTGGCTATGCAGAAATACTACCCAATGGTAGTTAGTATCTGCTCATGCAAGTTTGAACTTTCCACCATCTGATAGTGGAACTCTACAAGTGCTGTGTCTTAGTCATACTGATGGTAATTTTTAAGAAGAGTTGCCCCATGAAAAATTATTTGCATGCTATCAAAGCAATGCTGCAACAAGCATTTATTTTCTCTTCTGCCAGGCACTGGGGGGAAAGCCATCTAAATTCAGCAGACATTCACAAGTGTGCTAGTGAATCTTGAAGCAGGTTTATGTTGAATAAAACTTTGCTAATAATGTTGGGTGGAACATTTCTGAATATCTCTCTGATTTTGCTTCCCTCATTTTCCCCATTGTGCTGTTGATTTAATGTAATTCAGTCAAATCAGAGGCTCCGAATGAATGTGATTGCTCCCTGAACAAGTTGAGGCATGGGAGTCCGAATCACTGCTCGCAGATTTTTATCTCTGTTTGCAAATAGCCAAGCACCCACACTGGGGTGACAGAGTGTGAGAACCTGTTCAGTTCTATTCATGGGGCTTTTTTAATCAACATGGATTTTTTGGTCTATTTTAACATCGTAGGTCTTATTAATGCCACACGAATAATTCGCTCCTTTTTTAAAATCATTAACTGTTTATATTTCATCAAGTTGCAGAATGTAAAATCTTAATGCTAAAAGGTGATTAGGCATACACTGAGTATGCTGTTTTGTCTTTCAAATTGCCATGGAAGAGGAGCAAGGTAAATGTTTAGAAAAGGCTTTGTTATTTATTTTTTAGGAATAATTTCAATTCAAGTGGAACAGGACTTCTCAATCTTTCTTGTGCTAGGACTTTCCAAATAGCCACCCACAGATTGTCTCATTGGCTACAGCCTGGGATTCTTCAGTCCAAAAGCTCCCATTGTCTATACTCATATATACATTTATACATACATATATACAGTATATACATTGTATATACTGATTTAAAATCAGAGTTGAATGGCCTTTTAAAAATACATGCTAGCTCATTCAGGAATTGTGGATGTAATGCTCTGGTGTATACTATACAGGAAGTCAGACTGGATAATCAAGACAGTCTTGCTGGTCTTTATTACTCCATCTAAAATTTTCAGATGAGCCACTTTTTCTCCCTGGACTTCTTAGGAGATACTATAATATCAGTGCAAAGGTTAATAAGGATGTTCGTATTAGCTGAAAAAGGAAAACCACAAATAATGGAGAATATATTCTTCAGAGGCACAGGGAAGATGGACTTAGATAACAGGACTTAAGGGATTTCTCCCTAGACTTCTAGCAGTAGGAAGATCTCTAAGACTTTTCTGTAATGGGATAAAAACTGTGGGAATATTATCAAGTTTTGGGGCGTGGAAAGAATAAACTATTTGGGGAAGAAGAAAAGACAGCCTATTCTTCCATCCCTGTAATGTCTACTGATACAATACTTAACTTAGGAAAAATTCTAACATATGAACAAATACTTATATGTAACCATATGGATGGTTAAGTGCATGTTATGGATTACCAGGACCATCTTTCTTCAATGCAATTGAAAAGAAAAAGAAAAAAAGGACAGCACAGTCTTCCTTGGCAACTGTGTGAGCTGCTTTTAGAGAATGTTTAGCAGTTATTAAGTCAAGAATGAACAGATATTGGTTAGCATGATGGAAAAACCAATGCAGATCATTTGGACGTCAAGGTTATTGGTTTAGAACTGGCTGAGTGTTAACAAAGATGCTCAGGACAAGGCTTGTCACCAGCTGCCAAGCTGTGTTCTGTTAAGGATGGAGCTTTGCTTTTCATCCTGTGCCAGCTGTGAATCCTCTAACTCTTGCTTGTAAGAGGGGTTGTAGTGTCTGCCTGAGCTGCTTTTGGAGCCTTGAATGGTGATGATGTTATGCTGAAGAAGCAAAGACAGCACTGTACGTGCAAAAGAGGAGGCATATGCACTCCTTTCTTTGTCTGTGATGTTGTATCTGGCCATGTGCAAACCAATGCCAACTCTCCCTGGGTTGTAATATCCAGCAGGTAGTGTGTAGTTGCTTGTCTGCGACAGAAATTATGCCAGCCAGGTCAGAAACAGACCTGGCTGCAGTCACAGACTTCCCAGACAATATTGTCCATGGCAACAGGGAAACAAGCGTATCTCTCATGCCTGTGAATGGATGCTCACAAGAAGGAAAAAACAATCCCCTGGAAGAATTATCATGTCTTGAAAGAGGGTGGTACCCAACGGTCAGGCCATGTGGCTCCCCAGCAAATCAAGGCTCACAAGTTTAGGGGAAACTGGTGCCCTGCAAACTTTGAGATGGACATAGCTGAGTTCTTAAAACAGCTCAGAACAGTGGTGAATTGCTACCAAAGTAGTCATCACTATACTGTTCATAGTGGTCTGGTTGTTCAGATGAATCCTTGTCGCGAAAACATGCATGGGCATGGAGTTTGTTGAGTTTTGGGCCTGGGCATTAACTAACTTGTTTGAATGGGACTGCTGGGAAATCTGTGCATTTTCACCAGCTTCATTCCTCTAGCTATGCCTTTCTTAGAGATTTGAGCCATGGAAAAGATCTCTGTGCTCATAAAGGGACAGGAGCAGCCCTTCTCCTGTAACACAGGTCAAGAACTTTAAACTGTAGCCATCATCTAATACTATGGGAGTATCTTTGTTGGAAGATAAAAAGTGTTGTTAAAGTGTGTGTACATGTCTGTCTGTCTTTCTCTCTTGACTGGAAAGCCTCTTCCTAGGTTTCCTCTGGCCTTTCTCTTAGCTGATCTCATCAGTTAAAGAAACCGTGCCCACATGCTTAATGCTGCACAGGCACCTCTTCTTTCTGGCTGGATAAAATAATCTTATCTATTATTTCCTAACAAATTTTCAGTACAAATATATGGAGCAGGTTCACCATCCTCTTCAGAGATATTTGGGTGTTATACCTCTGAAGGGTTTTATGTGTTTGACTGCCTTAGGTTATTGAATCCCCAAAGATATGAATTCACATCTACTAGGTCTGGGGCTCTTGCCACAGGTTTATCTTCTCTGAGACTGTGCCAACTGTACCACAGGCACTAGAGGTCTGCAATACTCAGCTGGCTTGGAGCAAGCTGACAATCTTTTCTGTTTCTTCTGTACTGTAATAATGAATTTTTGGATGTGCAATGATGGATTTCAGCATGCTGGTCTCAGGTGTGAACCTCCTTGCTTATACTGGGTAAATTTTAGGCTACGGGGACTTCAAGGATTGAACTGGCTGCCGTAAGAAAAAAGTTTATGCCAAGACTGCAAGTGCTGTTCTGATCCTCTAAGCTATAAGCATCTTTGCTGGCCTTCTCCTAGCGATCAGTGCAGGTTGTCCTGCAAACTCAGCAGTGCAAGTGTGGATGCTTCTGGCTGTAGAGGAGCCAGCAGCATGTCTGAGATCACTGTATGCCAAACTCTGGTATGCTGGTTCCTTGACAGCAACTCTTTCATTTGTAGAGCACAATTGAGAAGAGATACCTGTTAAATTCTGGGCTTTGGAAAAAATTGGATTCTTGACAAATCTGTGTAGCTTCCTTTAAGCCTTAAAGAAAGAGCCTCTATTTGCTTACACACTCATCTACCACACAGACCCTGATGGGAATGTTAAGATCCAGTGTCATTAACCCTTTAATCTATAGGACTACAACTTATTATCTTTTCCTCTCTCTTGTATGTTACTGGCAGGCAGTTTAATGGCCTCTTAATTTGTGTGTGTGGATGAACTAATTAGCAATATTAAAATATGAAATCACCATATATTTTCTGATAGTCAAATTCTCTGAGGGTTCTGAATTTGTCTTCATGCATAAGGCAAAATAATCAAAGAACAAGAGCTTGTTAAATTTGCCTTCATTAACACTGAATTCATTTGCCTAAGTACTCTTACCCCTGCTGAGCTCACTTACGGATACAGTTTCCCTGTCTGATATTTCTTCTTCTTCTTTCCCAGAATACATTTTCCAGCCTAATGAGTCTACATTTTTTAACTTTTTATTTTTAGTAAGAGTTTTTCTCTTTCCATATACTTATTTCTGCCATAGTATCCTATGTCATGTATCTGTGAAAGATGATCTTTACATCAAAGTAACTCCAGCTAGGAGAGCCAGCTTGTAACAACCTGCCAGACCTGTGCTGATCAGGCTTAACTCTGTAAGATTTCAGCGTCTGCAACACAATCCCTCAGACAGGGAAGAAATTACACGTCATCTTATTTTCATTGATTTTATGAGAAAGTGCTACTGCTGACTTTGGTGCTTCGTAGAAGTCCAGCAGTTAACCTGTTGAATCCTTTTACTGCCTTTGTGGCTACAAACAACAGGCTTCTTGGTTAGTCTGCATGTCCGAGGGCATTTAGGTGCTACTTACTTATAAGACAAAAACCTCACTCTGTTTCCTTCCCCCTTCTGATCTTTTTTCCTACTCTAAATCTAATGTTTCACTTCAAAGCTTCTGGCACTAAGTCATTAATTCATATTTTAATCCATTTCTTGCCATTCGTGCAGACTGAAATGCAATGTCTTAATCAGCTGTACCCTCTTAGCTCACAGCTGTTTCCTCAACTTTTGATATCTGGTGTATAAGCCCTGTTAAGACACTTTCTGCTGAGTAAAATACCCAAGGCTACATCTGATATTTGACAGGATAATCCCAGTGGTGTTTTCTGTAGACTCCTTAACTCTCTTGTGCATTGTACAGTTCATGTTTCCTTTTAATATTGGTTTAACTGATTTTTCATTCACCTTTCTTCCACTGATCTCTACTTCAGACTTCATCCCTGACACTCTTTCCAAATTGCATTTTCTCTATTTTTTTTTCCTTTTTTCTTTAGAATGGGAAAAATGCATGGATGCAGGAAAATATATACCCATTCCCTTGGTCAGTCTAACTTGCTATACATTGAGAACTGTATTCATGTACACTCATGCTGTTAGAAGCATGTTCTGTGTCTGGTAGTGCTGACATTGAAAGAGAAATCTCCACTATCTGATGCTTCAAAGCGCAACTTTCTCTGTGCATTTTTTTATGTTCGCTTTTAGTAAAGGAGATTTCTGGGAGGATACAGTCTGAGCGTAAGCCAGTCTATGAATGCTTCACTGGAGAGGCTGGATCAGTGCAGCTCCCATCTGTTGTATTTCAGCTATCTGGCCATTGCAGATTGCACTGATAAGCTCTGATCTCTTTCTTGTCCACCTCAGGAAATATGGGAGATGGTTTCTTATGGTACCACAGGCTCCTTCCCTGGGCTGTTGCCTACAGTGTTGGCAGAAGCAGCCTCTGCCACTGGAGCAGATCCAGGGCTGTTCATTTTATCATCTTTTTATTGTCATAATCCTCATCATACTTACTTCTGCCTGATGGTTAACATTTGGCTTAAAATGTAAGGCTTCAGAAGCCTGTTACTCAGCTGTTTATAACATGCCTGTTTTGTACACCTTCACTGTAAGTGCTAGACACTGTGTTCCAGGAATATATTCTTACAAGGTTCTGGTTTCAGAGTCTTGGACTGATTCTATTTTCTCCCTCTTATATATCTTGCATTAAACAATGATCTTGAAATCCCATAATATAAGGGCAGATGCAAATAAAGATATCCTGGAAAGCTGTTTTTGTTTAAAATCAATGTGTGCACACACTCTCTTAAAACCCAGAAAAATTCAAGCTTAGCAAGAAAATTTAAATTTTTACACTTTATTTAGTCTCAGTACTACCAAGGAGTCTGCCCACATGGAGTCTCAACAGATGCTGAACAGACAGGCTGCCAAAGGCTGAAGGTATTGCATAGTCTCCATATCACATTCAGTGTCTTTTAAATTCAGCTGGTAATCTCCAGCTAGATTATTGAAATCCACCAAACTGAGAAGAGGAGATCACATTTTAGTGGTATTTCAGACTCCTCAATTTTTTTTTATATATGTTAACTGTAATTTCCAGTAACTTCCAGATTGTAATATTGCTTACATTCAGTAAAGTAAGAATAAACACAAAAAAGAAATCCTGAAAAATTAAGTCTTTACCTCTTCTGTGTTATGGATGTATAGGATACTAGTCTATGTGCCAGAGTTCTATAGAGGCTTTTAACAACTTATAGAAGATGTAAACATGATTAAGATGCTAAACTGTGTGTCCACAGAAAATAAATATGAATGAAGGATGCATGCTCTGCACTTTCACTTGACAGTAGGAGGAATGTGGTAGTTTAAATTTACTGAATATACTGACAATTTAAATTCTTTATCAAAGACTTAAAAACTGTTTGCTGTGCAAAACTGTCACATGAGTAGAGATATCTAGGACCATTAGAACTTTATGTCCCCTAAATAATACATCATTTTTCTGCTTGGTGAACTGTAGAAAACGTTGAAGGTCTAAGAAAGCATAATAAAAAATATGCTTTGATAAATCATCCTAAACCAGGATGTAGAAGTCTCAAGGAAAATTAATCATTTATGCATGTTTAAGGAAGATATCATAAAGACAGGGAAAGAATTCAGCATATTTTTTTAAAAAAAGCTTTCACTTTAGATGGGAATTTTCCCCCTTTGTATCTAGCACTGTTTAAAAACAATACTTTGCCAAGGATAAATTATGTATTTCACAGAATAGTGAAGGTTGGAAGGAACCTCTGGAGATCATCTAGTCCAACCCCTCTGCTCAAATCAGGATCAGCTAGAGCAGGTTGCTAAGGGCCATGTCCAGTTGGGTTTTGAATATCTCCAAGGATGGAGACTCCACAACCTCTCTGGGCAATCTATTCAACTGTTCAACCACCCTCACAGTAAAGAAAGTTTTTCTTATGTTCAGGTGGAATTTCATGTGTTTCGGTTTGTGCCCATTGCCTCTTGTCCTGTCACTAGGCACCACTGAGAAGAGTCTTGCACTGTCTTCTTTAGTCCTGCCATCAGGCATTTATACAGATTCATAAGATTCCCCCCTGAGCCTTTTCTCCTCTAGGCTGAACAGTCCCAGCTCTTTCAGCCTCTCCTTGTAAGTCAGATGTTCCAGTCCCTTAAACATCTTTGTGGCCCTTGCATGGACCCGCTCTAGTATCTCCGTGTCCTTGTACTGGGGAGCTGGGCGCTGGACCCAGCACTAGAGGTGCAGCCTCACCAGTGCTAAGTAGAGGGGAAGGATCATCTCCATTGACCTGCTGGCAAAGCTCTTTCTAATGCAGCCCAGGAGGCTGTTGGCCTTCTTTGCTGCAAGGGCACATTGTTTGCTCATGTTGAACTTGTCCACCAGGACCCCCAGGTCCTTTTGTGCAAAGCTGCTTCCAGCTAGTTGGCAACCAGCCTGTACTCTGCACTTCCCTTTGCTGAACTTCATGAGATTCTTGTCAGCCTATTTCTCCAGCCTGTTGAGGTCCCTCTGAATGGCAGCACAATCATCTGGTGTGTCAGCCACTCCTCCCAGTTTTGCAAACTTCCTGAGGGTGCACTCTGTCCAGGTTATTAATGAAGATATTAAACAGTATTGGCCCCGATATCAATCCTTGGGGTGCACCACCAGTGTGTGGCCTCCTGCTGGACTTTGTGCTGCTGATCACAACCTTCTGAGCCTGGCAGTCCAGCCAGGTTTCAGTCCATCTCACTGTCCATTTGTCCAGTCCGTACTTCATCAGTTTGTCTATGAGGATGTTCTGGGAGACAGTGTTGAAAGCCTTACTAGGGTCAAGATAAACAATATCCACTGCTTTCAGCTTATCCACTGAGCTGATCATTTCATCATAGAAGGCTCAGATTGGTCAAGCATGACTTTCCCTTTGTAAATCTGTGCTGACTACTCCCAATCACCTTCTTGTCCTCCATGCATTTGAAATTGGTTTCCAGGAGGATTTGCTCCATTGCCTTCCCAGGGATCTAGGGAGGGTGACTGGCCTGTAGCTCCTTGCATTCTTCTTTCTGCCCTTCTTGAAGATAGGAGTAACATTTGCTTTCTTCTGGTCCTCGGGAACCTTTCCTGATCACCATGACCTTTCAAAGATGATGAAGAGTGACTTCGCAATGACATTGGCCAGCTACCTCAGCACTCATGGGTGCATCCAGTCAGTGCACATGGACTTGTGTATGTCCAGTTTGCTTAAATGTTTCCTAACTTGATTCTTCACTACTGAAGGTACATCTTCATTTCTCCACACTTTCCCACACATCTCAGATTCTAAGTCTTGCCAGTGAAGACTAGGGCAAAGAAGGCATTGAGTACCTCCACCTTTTCTGTGAATTTGTCACCATGCTGCCCTATTCAGCAGTGGGTCCACATTTTCCCCAGTCTTCCTTTTGCTGCTTATATACCTGTAGAAGATCTTCTCTTGCCTTTCATACCCCTCACAGGATTTAACCCTACCAGATGGGCTTTGACTTTCCTAACCCTTCCTAATCCTAGCTGTTTCTGACAATTTAAAAAAGATGTTAAAGGTTTTCCTTTTAAAGCATTATGATTACTGAAGACTGAAACATACGTAGTTCTAGCTGAAGTAAGAGACTGATTGTGTTTCTGAGGATCAGCTTCTTTGAGTTTATGAAAACAAATTTTAGCAGCTTCAGTTTCCCTGTGAGAAAGCAATAGCACTTTCTGAATCCTTTGAATTCCTGTATCAGATATAGAAGAAGTATGTAGTAAACTGGGTAGAGCTGATAAGGAGCAATATTTTTTAGATTGCTTTAGCAAAAAAAACCAAACAACCCCTCCCCCCAACCCCCCCCCAAGTCTCCCCTCCTAAATCTCTATGTTGTGGTTGCCAAACACAGGTGAAATCATCTCTAGGAAGTATAGTAAGCTTTGTAGAACACCAGTGACATGTTTTGCAGAACTGCCCTGGAAGCAGTATTTTAATGTCTAATAGAGGCATTTGACAACCCTTAATGAATGCAGTAGCTTGAAAATTGCAGATATCCAGGCCTTTGGGTACAGTGTTGTAAAGCTCTCAAAAAACAAGAGAATTCACTAAAATGTTTGTCTTACATCCATGTTCTTGCTAATGGAAATAAGATCTGTTGCCTATCTTATGGAAGCATTAGCTGAAAGGCAGGTGTTAAAATAAACAACAGAAAATTCAAGTAGTGAATGAACGTAGAAGTGGTAGGACTGGTTAGAGGCAACAGAGAACTTAGGCTCCATGACCTATTTTGCAAGAATGTGTAAATATTAGAGAATGATGAAAATGATGTCATAGAACAAGAAGCCAGAAGAGTCTCCTCCTGGATTTGGTTTCCTAGCAAATACAAAACCTGAATTATATTTGAGGTTTAAGAACCTTTTGATGAACCCTGAGCTTTGAGCACAGCTGGGCTGATTTATGTCTTTGTGATTTCAGTCTGTAACAGGCAGAACTTTGGTGGGTTGTGCTGCAGTGTTGAATTTTTGAGATTTCAGATGTGAGTCATTAGCTTTTTCAACCCTTCACTTAAATCTTTAGCAGATATAATTTTTCTCCCAGCTGTTCATTTAGACATTTCAGATGAATACAGATTAAGTAAAACAAAGTAACCATCCAACCTGTTAAGAAGTGTTCAAATAAATGAAAGTCGATTCTAGTTTCAGTTCAGTTTTACTTGCCTGCTTTATTTAATGTTGTCGTTTTCAAGTCACATGTAGTATTTTTCAGAGAAAACAAAGTAGACAATATCAGAATTTCTCATAGTTAAACTAAGGAGGGGTGACCAGGCTGTGCCTTGAAGAGATTGTAGAGCTTGTTTTCATCAGGACTTGCCTCATTTTGTGTAATATGCCTGTGATAATGTAAGCTATATTTTTTGAAGTTGCTCCTAATTTGAAACATGCCAAAACACCAAAGCACATAAATCATGTAGCGCTGCTTTCATCTCAAGCGGAAGGTATATCAATTAAAACTGGAGTTAGCATGATGCAGCAGCTGCTGCTGTGATCATTTGGTAGCACAAAGACCAAAACATTTTCATGCTATTAGTCATTCTGTGCCTCCCTCCCAATTCATTTGCAATTATTTACAGTGGAATTCATAGAGGAGCTCAATGAAAAGTCCCATCGGCACATTGCTGATGTGGATACAGGTGATCAAGTGATACTTTGGGGGTGGTAACTTAAGGGCAGATAAAATGCGTTAGCCTGGCAGTGAAGATGCATCCTCTCTGACTATGTACTTACTAGTTAATAAAGTATGCCTAGGACCATGCTCTGTCACGGAGGCCAGTTGTCATGGAGAAGGCTGTGTCCGTGCTAGTAAACTCTCCTAGCCTCTCTGCAGGGTGGAGGTATTGGTTTTGGCCCAACAAAAACCTTACTAGGGACCATTCTGACAATTTAACTACATATACAATACCAGTGCCTGGGAACATTTCCTGGTAGCATTTTATTTACTAATATAGCCTCAATATCTTTCAGGATGCTGGCAATGTCATGTTTTTCATTTAAGCGATTGAAAGGTGTATTATAAGAAACTCAACATATATTTGCTACATGAGCATGAAATGCTGCATATATTGTTGTTTCATTCTCAAGTCGTGTGTGTGTGTTTAGCAATAATCTCTGTTGAAGGCCAAATCTTTCCTGACAGTTTATCAGGAACCTATGCTGCAAAATGAATCTGATAACCCAGTGCAGGCAAGACAAAAGATCTGTTCAGGCCTGATGTCAAGAGAACTAACAGAAAAAAATTTATATATACGTTCCAGGAAATATGCACACATCATTTTTGAATCAGAAGGTTGTAGTTGCACCACAATGCATATTTTACAGGAGCCCAAATGTAAATTCAGTATGTTTTTTAATTCGTACTGTGCAACGTGAAGAATTCGTGTTAAAGCAACCTTTTTATGGTAAGATGGTTTGATCTTGAAATGCAACTACAATGCATGGTTAGTGCCAAGCATATGCTTAAATAGCGATGGCATCTCCCACTGATTCAACACATAAGCTTTGTGTTCCTGAGAAATAAGCCTGGTTTTCCTGTGCAGAGCTGCATGTGTTGCACACAGAGCTTCCTCTATTTCCTGCACCCACTTTCTCCTAGGGGTTTCTTGTCCTGTATTAACCAGTTGTCTTACTGGCAGTCTGATATATGCACCCAATATCAGAACCTGTTTTCCTAAAAAAAAGTTTTTGTGTTTTTTCTGCTGCTTCATGGTGTATTGTACGAAAGATACCTGCTTGACTGACTGTATTTTGCAGACTGACTGTATTTTACAGATTTAGTGTTATTTCTAATGTGGTATCCCTAATCTCTTCTGCCAAACCAGCGTGTGCACTGAAAGTTACAGAAAACATTGTTTTGATAATAATGTACTGGAATTCTTTTAAAGAAATATTTAAGTGAGGGGAGAAGGGTAAGGGGTGAGGCATCTGTTTCCCTGAGGAGAACAACTGAAAGTAACTCTTAAGACAAAGAATTATTTTGCAGAAAGATTGAGATCACAGAAGTTCCAATTCAATGAAGTAATTTCTATTAGCAAAAGCATGGTTTTCCCTCAGATGCAGTTTTTTCTTTCTTTCTTCCTGTGAGAATGCTGATAGAAGAACACAGAAGTTACTATGTAGTGTTACAAGTTGGCAGGTAACTGCTATGTTAATTTCTAATTAAAGCAAACATTTTTGAAGAAAGACAATCTAGGAACTAGATTCAGTTTGGTAGTTAAGGATGTACCTCCTTGTAAGTGTGAATTGCAAGTGAAAATATACTTTTGTTCCCTACTGATGTAGGGCATTAATGACAATGAAAATTAATATAACAACATACACTATCTCACATTCATTCCAGTTCTAAAAGATTTATCATTTTCAGATGTTACTATCTGAAACTATCTCAATACCTAAAAAGTGACCATGTCTTTCTATTTTTTTTTCAGCTGTGGGACCTACTGCAAAAGTTACAGTTCATCATGACATATGTTGCTCCCTGGCAGATTGCCTGGGGGTCGTCGTTCCATGTTTTTGCTCAGCTCTTTGCAATACCTCATATCCTTTATAAATTTATTTTTTCTTTACTCTCAAATTCCTCTTCATGTATGTACAAAAAATTATTTACAGTGTTTGAACAAGGTGTGACATTTCTAGGTAACTTTTATTTAAAAACATGAAAATGCTTGAAGCATCACCTGGGAAATGTGGTTTTCTCTTTTGCTTATGCTCAACTCTTGCCTGCATAGGATCCGAAACCAGGAAATTGTATTCTGACCAAAACTGGTCTTATGCATGTCCACTTCACACCCAGTCACATTCAGCAGATCATATATTTCTGCAGCTCTAGGCACTGACTTTCGGTGCTTCTTGAAACTTAGTTCCACTTTGGGTGGACTTCTTTTGTATACATTTTCATTGTGGAGCTGAGAAGCATTCTCTTTTTTAACATTTCCACTATGCAGATGCGTAGAGTAAGTTGAGGATAATCCAGTGAAAAGTTTTTTGAGTAACAATGTATGTTCATCAACATTAGTGCCCTTTCCTGGGCTGATAACGTTGTTTTTGTGGATATGGAGACTTAACCATGGAGTATAATGACCCCAAAATGTTTGTAGGGTTAAAAATATATAGTGGATTTTTGAAACAAGAATTTTTCAGTTTAAAGTCTAATTCAGTTAGAAATATGATTTAAAGCAGGAGAAAGATAAAAATGAAATAAAACACTGTGACCTTAACTGATCAAACTTAACTTTGTTGGCATCTAAAGCATTTTCAGAGTAACTTTTCATTTCTTCCTTCCCCCTAGCCAAAACTGCAGAAAAAAAAAAGTTGGGTGAACTGTTTTTAGTTCAGACCTACTGAAGAGTTTACTTGCTACTGTTTATTAGATGTCTGATTCATTATCCCTTTCATCCTACAAAGAGTAGTTTTTGTTTCTCTCTTGAGTGATTTTTCCCTCTGTTCTTTGCTATGATATTTTGAATCACCTGCAGCACTGATTAACTGTGCTAATGTTTATTAATATTCAAAGGACAAACAACTTTTTTCTTTACATTTTCTTAGTGATTCCATGTCAAGGGGGGGAGATGGTGTCAGTGACACCAATTAATGTCAGAGTCCAATACTCTCTGACCAGCTTCTTTTAGATATTCTACACATGGAGGGTATAACGTTTAATAGCAAAATTTACTTATTTGAAGATATTTGAGGTTACATGGGATTTTTGGTTTAGCAGAGTGATACAGCAATATACTGAAATCACAATACAAGTGTAAGTTACACTTAGGAAAATATAGCAATTGCAGTGTACAGTTCAATCACAATATAAATGTGTTTCCCATTGCGGGTCCCTGTAATATGCTCACCGTCACGATGCTGGACATCCCCCATTGCCGGGAAGGAATATGTGGGTTGAAAGCAGCTCAAGCCTATTGCTTTCTTCAAAAATTTTGTTAGTTCTTCAGTTTTTATACTCCATGTTGGACTGAGGCATGTATACACTCCCTCCATGCTGGTCTGGCTAACTCAGGGAGACATTCACACTCTTTCAGTAATCTCAGGGAGAAACATTTATACCACCTGTTAATCCACTCAGCTGTGATATGGTCAATTGATCCTCTCAACTGACATAGCTGTTAATCCAAAACAAAGGCTGCCCGCTGGTCCCCTTTGTGTTGAGATGAAGTCAGCTTTCTGTGCTACAGCTAAGGTCAGTCACAACCTGCCTTATCCTCTGAGCTTTATGGGGCAAAACGCCCTTGCCTATCTCCCCTGAGCCTTCTTCCAACCCCCTCTAAGGGTTTATTGGTTGGGCACAGGGAGTCAGAAATGCTTACTTTTAGGTACTTTTCTTGGCTGGCTGAATTAATTGAGTAATCTCCCTCAGCAGATAATTGAAAGAAAGAAAGAATCTCTTCTGGAGAAATTCAAAGCCTTATCTAGATGCCCTGATTTATCTTTGGGGAAATTATCCTTCACCAGGAAGTTAAGTATCTGAAGCTGGGTATCGGAATTTTTTCCAGTTCCAGACTGATGCAGGTTTTAATATAGGAAGTGTAAATGGGCAGGTAGGACAGAGGGAAATGCAGACAAAATAAACACCAAAGGGAAAGCTTCAAACTGACAATTTAGAAAAGAAAAGCATTATTTATCCAAATACTTTAAGTGATTTATAGCAAATTATTACAGAATTCTACAATGAAGAAATGATTTTCAACTCTGTCATAGATATGAATTGCAGGAGAGTCTATATAAGGTTGTTCAGCAAAACATTGAAGAACTAAGATGATTGTATTTCAATGAGTTTCCCTTTGATTGCAAAGTTTTGCACAGTGATAACTTTACTCTTGATAAAAGTACCAATTAGGCTTTGTAAAATGGAGAACAGTTAACAAAGCAGGGTTAGCTTATTTACACAGTTATTGCTGAAGTGTATCTAGACTAACTTTCTATCATTTATATTAATAATATCGTTTGTAAATGCAAATCGGTCTTTTAAGGCAGTGTTGCAATTAAGATACTGGTTAAATGCCCAAGTTACTATTCCCACAACAACAATAACTCTGCCTTTTTGTATCTGCACAGTGTTTTTATTTTTTGCTACCGTAGCCCTGCAAACAGTACTAATGAATGCATGTTGCAGTTTGCAGAGGCACTAAGCTTGCCGCTTCTTTGCAGAGTTAATTATTTGTGTCTCTTAATTGCCTAAATCACTTTTGCAAACAAGACATAAATTTTTAAATTTTAAAGTACCTCAGTGAGTTTTTACCAAAGAGCTTAGTGATATGAGAAGTTCTGCTTGCTTTAATGTGCTTGATTCAGCTGTGCAGGGTATTAAGTGAAATACGCACAGAGAGAGCTTTGCCTAGGGGAGGTTGCAGAGTCTCCACCATTAGAGATCTTTAAGGAGAGTTTAGACAAACATCTGTCTGGAATCATACAGGTATAGCTCATCCTGCCTTGCGGCTGCTAGATGGACTAGGTAACCCCTTAGAGTTCCTCCTGATCCTGTGATTCTGTGCGTTGAGAGAGTTTGCAGGAATAGAAATGGGCTTCTGACTTGAGGAAAGATCTGCTGCTTTGCTTCCTCGTGTTTAAATGGGTAAGACAAGGTAATGTCTTTATGCCCAATAAGTTACCTGCACACTGATAAAGCCTAGACAGTTTTAGTCAAAGGTGGGTTTTATCTAGTAAATCAACAGTGAGATTGGGAAAAGAAGGATTTGTAGTTTGGTTGAATTCTGTTTATGAGAGTTACTGCTCTGGCTATTTCAGGGTTTCAGCTCTAATATCGGGGAAGGAAGCCTTCGGACGCTTAATTCTCCCATCCTCTTCTGACTGGAACTGAGCAAACTTTTTTTGGTCCATAGTAATTGCATTTAAAAATGTGATTTGGGGAAAACAAACTGTGAATTTGGGCTGAATTTACCACATAGGGGAGGCGAAATTTTGATTACTTGTTTTTAAGCAGATGTGGATTTAAACAGATTTTTAAATGATATGAATTGCTTCTCAAATTGTTTTATTTCATGCTGAAGGTTGGGTTTTTTTTCAAAATTTGAAATTTGGCCACCTTACGAAGAAAATCCACAATTCACAAAGAAACAAATTCTGTTTCTACACCATATAACCTAACAAAGATGGTGCACTGGAAAACTAGATTTGGATGTAGAACAAGAAAGCATGCCTGTAGATTTATGGCACTTTACTACTTAGACATAATTAACACATTGCTATAAAAAGAGAATTACCTATTAAAAGGAGATCAGGTACCATGAAATGGAAAAAAAACCTGATGACAAATAATTGCCCACTCTACATGTCAACTAGTAGGTAAGGGAGTTTGGTCCTGTTACTTGCTCCTATGCTATGTTTACATATATGAAACACTGAATTAAAATTACTCTTCACAAGTCAAATAGGAAATGTCTTCCAGCATGCATATGATAGAATATTATGTCTTCTAGCAAAAATAAAACTGTTGCTACTGCTTTATGTCTTTGATGCTAACAGTTCACAGTGGAGTCCTAAATATCTTAATTCATGACGGTGGTAATTTTTAAATCAATAATTACATTCAAACTCTCTTTAGAAAACTTGATATACTGTCCTTATCTGTCCTCCTTGTTCTCTTTTTCTCTTCAGCTGCCATGCCTCCTTCCCTTATCTGACACTTGTAAATACTTGTGCACCTTTCACAGCCAATGCTGGTTATGACTGCAGTGTAATGTGACAGTTTAACTTTGTTGACACACTTTCTTCCAGCTCTGTGCTCTCTGTTGTTTTTTGTACTTTCAGACTCTGAGGGCAGCTCATTTTGCAAACTCACTAATGTACTGAGACACCATTCCAAACCACTCGCTTTTAATAAGTTTGAGGGATTTGAGAGATATCTTTTGGCAAATACTTGTTAGTAGATATTGCGTATTGCTTTGAAAGCCTGGTTAGCTAGCCTTTTTTTGGAAACACTGTGTCACAAATGATGCTATATATGTAAAGACATTTATTGCAAAGTCTTAACGACTGTGGAGGACACTTACAGGGTTTTATTAGAACACACTAAACTATCAGACTGTGGTTATTGGGTGATTTTTACCTTAATTTTAGTTTGAGATGCACCTGCTCTCTGTACTTTAATAATTGCTCCTTAGTTCATGGCTTCCTTATATAGCACCTTCCTCCCAAGAGAGGTGTAAGGAAGGACAACTGGTCTGACATGCCAGCTTGGAAACTTTTTGTCCTGAGATTTCATGGAGCTGGTATGAATTAAAGGGGAATTCAATCCTAACATGTCATTAGTTTGCATTTTTTAATCATGCTCCTTTCAATGCGTGTCTTTTTCAGTATCCTTACCCATCTCATAACTTGTTTTCCAGTGATATAGAATATGAATTTACATTTAAAGTAAGCAATGGATTCAGGTATTCATTATGATATGTGTGATATTTATTATTTCCCTGTGTTTACCTTCTCATGTTGTATATATTTCAAAAAGTATGAAAGGCAGAACACTTTTTACCTTTCAACCAGCATGGAATATTAAATTGTCAGTGACAATTAACATAAAAGCATAATTCTGAGCCAGCAGGTTGTATTACAGAGGCATAGTTGTTTCTCCACATACTGGAGCATCCCAAAATAAGCAGTAATTCACAGAATGAAATACTGGACTCATTGGTATTGGAAGCAAGATTCCATTGCGGAGAACCACAAATTTCAAAGCCAGTCAGGGGGTTGGGGTCTTTTTTTTTTAATTTATTTTTTTTTTATTTTAAGCTCTTAGTGTCAGACTCTCAAAAGCCCTTTGTGTTGTAGAATAGACACTAGGTAGCTGGAAAAGGGCACTCGCTGCTCTGCTTAGGCTCAGGATGTCTCCTTGGGCAGAGATTAAACAGAATCACCCTGCTTGTAACGTGCTCCATTTAGACATGTGGCCTTCATTACAACTCTATGGAGTTGAAGAGCCACGGATTACATGTAGGTAATTGGCAGTTAGGCACTGCCTTCCTTCCTTTCCTTTCCTCCCCCCACCTCTTTGGTAAAATTAAAAACAAAAAGGCAAAAATAAATAGTTTGAGGAGCTGCCAGAACAATGGTTTAACAGTATGATGAAATCATTTGTTTTACCTTAACTTGCAGTTTTCAGACTCTGCTATGCTTTTTTTTCAAACTCTGGCCACTTCAGTCTTTTCCACTCCACTGAGTCCATTTCTTGGTAGTGTCATCTTTATTGCATCATATGCAAGACCGGTCAAGTTCTGGGAGAAAAACTACAAGTAAGACTATTCAAAAGTTTTCTACATTTGTTATTTTTAAAGGTTGTGCTCTCATTAATTTCATTTCTGGAGGTTTTTTCTTTCAAAGATAATACTGAAAGTGTTGTAGGTCATGAGAGTTACATTTTTTTAGTCTGGATTCTGCTGTTTTACTATTTAATGGTTATTTGGTAATTTCTGCAAATATATTTAAACAATTATCAGTGTGTTACAGATGAGGTGTCATGTTGCATTTGTCGTGCAGAAAATAACAAAGTTGTGAAAAAAAATCAGTAAAAGTCTCAGTTGTCAACCTTTTTTGTCTTACTGACTGGTTTTAGCAACTAAATCTGTTAAACCTTTGGCACTAGAAGTCAGATTGCATTAATATATTTTACGTTAGCCTGTTACCATTTGAGATTTGGCAAGTAACTCTCGAAGTGATGATGAGTGTGCATTGTAATTACTTGCTACAGCTGATCTTAGAGTTTGACATAAGATTTGGTTGGTTGTGTCAGAATTTAGTTGTCATGCATTCAGTTGCACAAGGGCATGAACTTTGAATACTGAAAAGACTGTTTAAAGAGGTTCTACTCCTTTTAGCCAGTAGGTTTTCAAAGCACTTTGTAATTGGGATCTAACAGGTTCCAAATAAGAGTAACGGAGGCAGGAAAACAATTTCCTTTCCAGATGGAGGTAGTTTTTGAGAGGGATCGTATGAACTGTTGGTCTGCAATGTTAAGGAACTGGACTCAGTGAGTAAGGGGCTTCCTTTGAGTCTTGTGTTCTGGGCTATACATAAACTCTTCCCTTCCTACTGAAATGTAGCCAGCCTTGGAGTAAATTACTGCAGCTGCAGAACAGCAGTTTGAGGCAGAAAGTGAAAAATATGTTGGCCAAAGCAGGATTTGGCCAGATCAGTGCAAAGTGTTGTGTGTTTGTCAGCACCTTGTCTCAGTATCACTGATCTATCTGAGCACCTCAAAAGAATTCAAAATAGAAATTAGTGATTGATTTTCCATCTTCCAGCAGAAAAAGTCTGATTAGTTTGAAGTTTTATTTTTGTTTGAATTTGACCTGGGTCAGTGAATGAGTATGTACTCATCTATAAAGAAGTTACTGAAACAAAGCCAAGTCAAATAAAGGGCTTTATATTTGCTTCTGAATATGATGAGATTTGTGGAAACCTTTTGTGTGGAGCTGAGTTTTGTACATTGGGGTGAGATTTTAACGAAATTCTTTCACACACATCCTTCTCTGGGTCAACAAGTTCATTATTTCACTGGAGTGAAGTTTGAGGGGAGTCATGGAAAAGTAGGAAGCTATCACTAATCCCACAGACAGCTTTACATTTTTGGACAGAAACTTTGAACCATACTAAGTACGAAGGAGAGAATAGAACATCTGCTGCATTTTACTTCAGAGCTTTTTTAAGGCATGTGACTTCTTTTCTAGGTACAAGTTAGAGAATCAAGCCTAGTAGTTGTAGGCACATCACTGCTATAGGCAGGTTAGTATACGTTATTGTAGATGGAATTAGATGGGATTATTTTTATTTGCTTTCGGTTTGTCTAGGACTTTTGGGACAGGGGATGAGCAGAAGAGAAGATATTCAAAGGGAATTTCAAAACATGGTGCTTAATCCTTGATACTTAAATAAGGGTGGTGTCTCATTTTCAACAGTACGGACCATCTGTGACTACCACAAAGAGATGTGAAGCAGTTGGTGCTAATCATTTTTGAAAACAACACTATTTTTCTCGTAAACTATAAACCCCCAAATGTGAAAATCTAACCCTTTTAATACTTAAAATTACCACTACTTGTCCTTTTAAAACAAGCAGTAACTACAGCTTTATCTTCAGTGTGAATGCTAAAGTTAGGCTCTTTGTGAAAAATTTATGCTGTGTCGTTTGTTAGAAATTCTAGTGTATCTTTTATGCTCTTCTCACTTAAAAACCAAAAAAACACAAAAAACTATGGAAGTGGAAAGCAGCCTTGTAGAAGATTCAGATACTCGTCCAAGTGAAATAAATGTTTGCCTGAACCTGTGGCATCCCACAAAATGCACATGTAATCGCTCCTCCTAAGTATATATTCATTTTGACACTAGCACTTCTGATTCTCCTTTGCCTCACTTCCATTTCAGTATTTCATTGCTCACATGAAGAACCGAGCAGAGTGAGAGTTAGACTGAAAAATTCCTGGGTCATTAAAAGGACACAGTGAAAAGACAAAAAAAAAGGCAGGGGAAGGGAGTAGCATTGTATTAAGAATAGATAAATCTTTTATAAATGGATTAAAATAATTGGATAAAGTCAGACTGGCCTTGCCTTATTGCTTTAAATCTTGATCCTTCAACATCTAAAAATTCAAAGGAATGGCATGATTGCCTGTTAGGGAACTGTAGAGATAAAAGGCTCAGGAACTTGAACAGGACTGGAAAGTTGTTCCGGTTCTTCCACTGACCATTCTTTGGACTGCAATGCCTTAGGGCAGGCCACACACAATTTTCAGGTGCTGTGAGATAAAACACAATGGTTAGTGCAACCGTTTGTGCAAAAGATGGGAAGACAGTGCATAGATTTCTTTTCTGGAGTGGATTGACAGTTGTTTCTGCTAAATTCAGCTCAGGGCATTCATGGAAAGTCAGAGGTTCCTACAGTGGAGTCTGAGATACACTCGTATGAAGCAGAATCCTCTTTTTTTTCTTTTTTCTTTCTTTTTTTCTTTTTCTTTTGCTATTTCTATACTTACTGCCTGGCGACAAGAACTTTTGCCTAGGGGAAAACTACCTTTAATGTGCTTTATATAACTGTTTTTTGCCTAGTTTGCATACTCATTTTCAAAATCTTCCTTACCATATTGATGACTACATTAAATTATCTAATTTATATTAGCTACTCAAAAACTCATTTATGTTTATATGAAGTGACACAGGAAGTTACTTCCATGGTTATATTTTTTATAACTTAACCTTGTAATTGCACTAATCAAAAGCAGTTCTGGCAAGCAACCCTGTTCTGATTTAAAATATGATGTTTTTGTTTTTCTTCTGAGTAATAAGTAAGGTTGCTTTCTCAGAATGTCATTTCTGTTCGTCAGCATATGCATACTTCACTGCTGTCAAGTGCACTTCAATTTTTCTGGTTTCACATAAGGAAAACTTATTTTTGCACACCCCCTTTTCACTTATCTCATTAGAGCCAACAGTGGAAAATTAGCTTCAGTTTTTGTAAAGTGAATCCAAAGTTGAAGGTTTGGGCATTAGTGAGTAAGGACAGGGTAGGGCATTACTGGAAGTGAGCTGTATTATTAGGCCAGTAGTCTGTGTGGTGAGCAACTGCTCCATCTGTTCCTTAAAATGCAGTTTTGGTTGTCTCTACCCAGTGTTTCAGAGCGCATACTTACACATCTTTTATTTCTAATATTTCTTTTAGTCCCACTTTTTCTACTGACTAAAGAGAAGTTTGATTTCTCAGATTTCCGACTGGACATCTGCCATTCCAGACGATGAGAGTCTTAGAGAATTAAGATAGCTTGCTTGTTTTTTCAAGGAGATGGAAGAACTCAAGTGGGTTAAAAAAAAAAGAAAAGAAAAAAAAGAAAGGTTCATCTTGACAGTAAGCAAACTGTGAAATTCCTAACAAGCTCTTCAAAATTCAGGGCTCATACTGTGCCCATTTGTGTTCTTGTGGTGTGTGCACAGGGCATGGGTGTTCTTCCCTGGAATCAGCATATGCTATTTGTTTGTAGCACGCGCATCTATACTCACTGTATGCAAGGTCTAATCCACCAATACATCACAGAAGTGAGGAATCTTTCTGGGGGGAAAGGGAAGGGTGGTTTTAAGAATAAGAAAAAATTGGGGAATAAGGAAGGAGATTAAGGAAGAACAACTTCTCATGAAACCATTTTGTTTATAGCTTTTGCTGCCGTCGTTGTTGAAGAAAGAGGGGCATAAAAGCAGAAGGCTAGCTGGCTGCTTAGGAATTAGTTGCTCCATGGGAGTCTAATTATGAGAAATTTTCTCTGAAAAAAAAAGTTTGATGCAAGACCACTTTTTTGCTGCCAATAGCCTGTGTTCTGCTTCCAGTTTGAAGAGTCCTGTTTTACTCTTTGTTTTCACAGCTGTTGGAATGATTAGGCTGTAGATGTCAGAGAGGGAGAAAAAGAAATAGCAGTAAATCTTGTTTAATGTATAGGCAATTTAAAGCATAAAGTGTTTGTTCAAAAGCTGTTGTTTCATTCCTTTGCTTTGCTTTTTTTCTTTAATACTTTGTCACCCTGTAGCCTGGTTCTCTCCCCCTCCTCCCTTCCTCTTATCTTACTTTGTATCTTGGATATGGCAATGGACAGAATAGAGGAGGAAGTTTACTTTCATTCCCCAGTGGGTCTAATCACTGTATCACATAGAGCAGCCTGTTCTCTGCTGCAGCTGTGATTTGTCCCAGTAAACGGCAAACTGCCACCAGGAATCTGGAGATCTCTCTTCTCTCATGTTTCTTCATGTTTCTATTCTTTCTTGGTCATCTGGTTCAATGCCTATTTTTGGGTAAGGCACAGGTTGCATTTGCTTTGGGGGGTCTCTAGTGAATTACTATGTGGTGTAAGTAAATTAGTTAAGTGTCTCTAAAGAGGCTGTGATTAAATTGCCAGTTATCTAAGAATGGTATTACCAGTAGCTTTTCTGTATTTGAGAAGGTGTGAGCAGGTCTTTCTTTTCTCCATCTTTTTAAATATATCACAGTTTATTGTTCTAGCCATTGTGGTCTGGAAATAGCCACCTGTAATGTTAATATAGCTGGGAATGGAAAGTGAGGAAAACCTGCCCTACCTCAGATTTCGTGCAGCTGACATTTTACTACTGGCTCACTTCACTTGTCTTTCATGGACAGCCTGCAGGTGGAATGGGAAGAGTTTTCCCAGTGTGGACATAATTAGAATTGACCCCACATTATGCACACTGTGGGAAAGGAGTTGTGAAGTGTACCTATCTGCTCCCTCCCTTTTTCCCATAAAATAACCAGCCGTCCACTTCCAAAAGCTTATTTTTAACACGTCTGAGTTCATCTGGTTTCTCTGTGAGCCTGCCCATCTGGTACAGCTGCTAAAACCTCTGTTCAGGATGCAAAAAGCCATTCACCCATATCTGTCAGTAGGCCTTGTTGGGAACTGCAAGTTCAGACCTTTCATGTTCTCCTTTTAAGAGCTGGAGTCTTTTCTTACCATACTGTTTGATTTCTCACATGTTCTTTGACCTCCATAGTTGTGTTTACAGAGGAACAACTGCAGCAGATGTTTATAGTTCAGTAATCTCTGACATTGATTTATACTGAATACTTTAAAGAAAGGTACATTAACCTCTGAAGTGAACAATTATAGCATACTTTAAGCACAGGAGAACCTTTTCCCCTTAATCTGCAGCAGTTAGCATTTGCATTATTTCCTCAAATATCATTTCTGCAATGTTACGTTCTGACTACTGCCACTGACTATTCTCCTTACTTAGAGTTCAATCTTTTCTGAATACTACCAACCTCCTTGCCTCCCAGCCACATTACAGGCCTGAGTTTACAGTTCACTGCAATCTTTTTAGTTTCTTCTTCTAAACTACTTCTAGTCTCTCAGGTAATTTCTGTTTGTGTCTCTGGCTGCTTCTGTTTCTGCACCATTTTATGAACTCAGCAGAAAGAAGCACTGTATTCCAGTTGTGAGGTATTACTGTTGAACATACTGAAGTTGTAGCTCTTCATTATCAGTTATTACTCAGTTTTACATATGTTAGCCCCTTTGATGACCGTGGCTCCTTTAAGAGAAGTCTTCATTGAGTTGGTCTCAGAACTCCTCCAGGCTTTTCTTGAGCGTTAAGTTAATTTAGAACTCAGCAAAATAGTATAAATATTTTTATAAATAGTATAAATATATATAAATATTTTATATAAATAGTATAAATATATCAGTAGATAGATAAAACCAAAATGGGTACTTATAAGTGCCCAGGAATTGCAAGTCAAAACAAATGGGATCAATGAAAGAATGTTTTTTAGTTCAAATCTTCAAATCAGGATGGTTGTCTGGTCCTGTTCACAAAGCATGTTGAATTTGGTGAGAGCCTTTCTGATGATTTCAGAGGGATTTAGATCTCTGAGCCTGCAGCCTAGCTTGATACTAGAGGATCCTTCAGCCTAGTTCAGGTGCCCTTGGCTCTGGCATTCTTACTGCCTGCAGCGGTGCTCCCTGGCTGGCAGTGACGCAAAAGCTGACACATTAGCAAACTGTCACTTTTTCTCCTTCGCTACTCTTTCCTTATAATTAAAAAATTTCCCCAGTGAAGATGTTTTTTGGAAAAAAAATCTGTTGCTCTGTTGAAACAATGAGTATAAACTAATCTTTGGGAGCTTGCACCCTGTTCTCCAGGTGCACATGTGGCAACAAGGAGCATCTTTCTCTGTCCTTTGGCCTTTGTTCTTCATGAGACCCCTGAAGTTGCAAGTTATTCATTAGACTTACTCATTTGACTATCTTCTCAAGACCCTTCCCTCTTTCATCTCTGCTGAAGTGCCTACATGTTATACATGTTCACATTACACACAATCAGTACTGCCCCTGGACTTGGGCCTGCAAGACCTGTCTGGTCTGGGAGTCTTTAGTCCCCTTCAGTGGGTGCGTAGGACTTTGGGCAGTGACAGAGCCGCAGTGTTCAGGGGAAGGAGGTGTTGCTTCAGGTAGAGCTCAGGAGAAAAGAAGCCCTATGAAAAATCATGTTCCCCTTAGTGTGTTAAACTGTGATCTTGTCCTTAGCAAATGACCTTGTGTGCCTGTATGCCACTTTGGCCACTTGCTGTAACACAGAGGCATGCATATCTCCTCTCCACCCCAGCCCTTACTTCATCACTTGACCCCATGTGTGGAGTCACACAGAACTGGAAGAATTCTGAGGGCTATCTGGGATTGGGTAGGTGAGAAGAAATAGGCATCTTCAGTGAAATAGAATTGGTATTAAAATAAGTGTTTTCTAAGTTGCCAAGAGTTTTGCACTCAGGGGATGCTATACAAAATTTAGAGCTGTATTTTAACTATTTGGCAGTATCTCTTTAACTGATAACACCTCCTCTCTCAAATTTTGCCTGTGGCAGTCAATAAAACAAATTGAGGCTAATTGAATAGGAGCCATATGTGTGATAATTAATTGGAAGTGCATTCAAGATTCAGTGCTCTGTAGTTCCCTGCTGAGTTAAAGATGCATTCACAACTCCAGTTCACTGAATCATTCTAAGAAGACAGAGCAAAGGCAGAAAGGAGGCATCAGAGAGAGAACGCATGCTGAGGCCAGGCAAGAACACAAGCAGAGATCAAAACCACAAGCGAGATAAATGAAAGGGGAAAGGGATGGGCAAAAAAGGAAAATGCATGCAGTGAAAAATCTGAGAGGATAATGCAACAGAAGTTCATAATCAGGAACTGAAATCACAGACCTGTAGAAGAAAAGAAATCCTAACCAGGATAGAAGAGGGTTATTAAAGATATTTGGAAAGGAGAGCAGCAACAGGGCATAAGGGAAAGATGAGAATGGACTAAGAAGTAGAAAACAAGTAATATTGGGCTTGTATGGATATACAGTAGCACTCAAATTTTGTAAGCTGTTCTTCTGATGCTTATCTTCCAAATCATGGAAATCTAATGAGGTCAAATGAACTCGTGAAGTTTCTGTCATTTTTAATATTGGAAATCTGTTGAAACTAAGTTGTTTTTCTTTTGGTTTTGACTGAATTTCCACAAGAATAGGTGCTCTCAAGAAGTGTTCATCTCATTCACATGGATAATGTAGCTCATATCCTGTTTTAAATTTAACTGAACCAAACTTTCAGGATTAAGTTGAAATTCAGAGCGCTAAACTGAAACCTTCCATTCAAGAAGATGGTTACTCGTACAACTTCTGTCAAGATGTAAAGACAGGGGGAAAGCTGAGATTGAAGAGGAAGTGTTCAGTAAGTGTCACTTTTTTAACTGCAGTGATGTGTAAATTATACACAGATAGCAACAGGGAATAATTAATACTATGCCTTGCTGTGTCCTTACATACAAGGGTATATACTGAGCCCAAATTGCTAGAGGGCTTAGAGGGGCAAATTGTGCAATGTCTCTCACTTCTTTTAGAGATTATGCAAAGTGTAGAATTATATCACTATTGCCACTGAGAATTGTCTCTGAAGCCTTGTTGTCACTGGGACTAGATAAATACTGGATAAATGCTAGAGAAATATATTTTTTTATCCTTTGACTTAGCAATGTTTGCTCTCAAAATACCATCTAGTTCAGGCATGGATTGGAGATTTTTTCAGTCTGATGAGTACTGTAGAGACTACCATAAAGGCTGCTATAAATTAATGTTAATGTTAATTATTAATGTTCTCCATCGTCCTTGTCTAGCAATGAAAAAAAACACAGGTATTAAAAATTTATCCCTGCTTTAAATTTGATTTTGTGCAATTTCACAGTAGCTGTAAAATTTTTGTTGTTCTTCAGTGCAGTGTCGCTGATGCTGCACTCTCAGGTTTATGGCTAGCTTTGCTTCTGTTTTGTCGTCTTTCATCTTTTGGTGAGAAATACATATGTGCAGAACCCCATAATGATCTAAACTAGTATTTCTGATGTAGGCTTTCATTATAAGACAACACTCCCCAATCCATGTCTTATTCTTAACATTGACAAAATATGAACTCCCTTTTTGTTGTTGAAGCGTTTTGCATCTCTCTGTGTGAAATAGCCATCTTGGGCTCACTTGCTCAAGCAGCTCCCAGCATACTGGGAATGTTTCTGCTCTCTGATTTCTCTGTCCTCACCAGAACCTTTCTCATCACCTCCTTGCTACTCTCCAGGGCCTTGCGATTTCTCAGGCCCGCAGTGGTCTGTCAGTGTCTCCAAAATAGCCAGTGCAGAGCCCAAGTGAATTAGCCCCAGCAGAGCGCTTTACCCAAGGCTGAGCACAGCACAGCACCTCTCCTATAATGTCTGCATGGCTCACGATGGAAAAAACAGAGGACTAACACGTACCTGCAGTGTTTCAGATGCATGTTTTGTTTTTTGTATGCATGTGTGTATAATGAACACATTTGCTTAATTTAAATTAAAATTGTGCCTGTGAACTGTACACAGTGAGACATAGCTGGGATGCAGTGTTCAGTGCTGAACACAGGTCCTGCAGGAATGTCAGGGTGCTGGCCCTTTCTCTCTGACCGCGAGAATGAGCACAAACATCTCTGTGTGCAGTTGCCATAATCCTCCTGCTTACCAAGCTCCTTGTATTGCTTAGTATAGAATATCTGAAAATGGTAACTAAATGTCTTTTAACAGATAAACCACAATCAGACAAGGCAAAAAAAAAAAAAAAGGAAAGGAGACAAATAAGATTAATATGGGGGTATTGATGACTTTTTAGTAAAGCATTAGTAAATACTTTAAAGTATACAAATGCTTAAATGACCTGACTTACTGATGCGTGCAGACAATTCACCAGCTCCTCTGAAATAAAGGGCAAGTGCCCAGCTAAACCTTTCAATGTCAGAGCAGGTAGGTAGGCTGTTGAATCCATGTTTGGCCAGGTGGACACCCAGCTTTTGATCTCAAATTCACACTTCTCATTTGCATCCCTATTGATTACAAGGATCTCAGGAAACTCCTCTTCAGGAAAAGGAGGCTTCAGAATAGGCCAAGGTCTTAAGTAGTCTCAGTAGTGTCTCAGCAAATGGCTGCAGTTCTGATTCTTTCCTACGCAAATTTTTGGGTTTGATTTTTTGATTGATTTTTGCCTACGCAAAAGCCAAAACAAACATAACAAGCTCCCATAATGAATTATAAAAACTTTTTAAGAAAGTAAACAAACCTTAACAGCAGGAAACATTATTGACAATAAGGTCTTACTATGTTTTAAAAGGACCCTTCAACAGCATTGTCTTTAATAACTGCAACTTTTTATGCCTTAACCCTCCCCCTATTTCCTAGCATGCAATCAAAGCCACTTTTTATTATTGCTAGATGAAACATTGAAGCAGTCAGAGGGGAAAGGGAGGAGGGGAGCATGAAGAATAAAAATCAGAGTGAGCGAATAGTAAGGACAAGTTGCTTTCCTTTTTAAGAGATCTTTCTTTGTTAAAGTGAGTTAAACCTGTGGCATGTCGTGCATGCAACTGCCCAGAAAACCTGGAAATGGTTATGCATGAAGAGCCTGTCAGCATTTGCTGTTATAATCGCACTGAAATCATTCTGTGTTTTAGTTGAAATTGATTTAAAACTAATTGGGCATCCTCACACTCCCAGTTAGTACCATGGTTTTTGCCTCTGGTGTTCTTCAAATATTCATGGATGCCTCCTTTTTCTGCCATTTCCCCATTCACCTTCCTGCCTCGCTATCTTAGCCTACTGGCTGCTGGCAGCACAGGACTTTCAAATAGGAAATGTTGGGTTTTTCTCTCCAGAATCCATGAATAATCATAGGGCTGGAGCATAGTAATGTTTCTCTCTGTTAGACTTGGCTGTTAGATGTCATGCAAAGATGGATTAAAATTCATTGGACCTAAACAGAGAAAAACTTTGGATCTACCCTAGAAAGGCATCTCTTGCATCCCCCAGAGGGGACTGCCTTGCTTTGTTTTGTTGTCTCTCAAAGTAGAGATCCTCTCCTTCACAGCAGGAGTCCTGGAAATCTTGAATTTGTGTGTTGGGGTAAAATCTAGCAACAGCAAGGCAGAAAAAAAACAGCTGCAATTTCATTTTCAGCTTCTGGAATTAAGCACAGCAATGATCTGTTTTTTTCTCAGTTTGCCTGATTCTCACCGGCCCCTGTGTGTTTCCCCAGGCTGCCCGAGCCCCCCTCAGCCTTTGTTCTACCTTCTTATTGTTACTTGCAGGGAAACTGGGGAGTGAAGTGGGAAGAGAAAGTCTTTCTGGGTTGAGAAATGAGGCAGTATTTTTGCACCAGGGAAATATGGGAAGTGATTCCATCTTTTTACAAAGGGAAGCAATAATTATAATGTCATGAACAGTGCCATGCAAGCGAGTGGATTATCTCAGTGCCCATATAAATGCTGGATAAAAGAGCAGGAGCTAGATATTTCAGGAACCAAGCAGGACATTGACTTTAAAATTGCTTAGACTTAGCTGAAGACATTCAAACACGATCGCTTGCTCTCCAGGGCAAGTGCCCAAGGGCCTGCACTCAGTCTGCGTAGAATAATGCAGTTCAGGAAGAAATCCGATTACTGAGCTAATTATCACCTTGAATGAGTGGTACTGACCAAATTTAAAGCAAGAAGCCACTGGAGGAAAGCCCAAATTGCCCATTAGTCCCAAAAGTTCACTTTAGGAGATTCTAGTTGACAGCAAAAAGCCGAGGAGTAAATGTACACCTAGTTTGGTTGTTAGGTGCAGAATATTATAGTTTAATGCCATGCAAATTCCTGTCACCTTTAAGAAGGTACAAACATAGCTTTGGTTACTAATAATTGTGGAAGATTTTAAAGACCAAAATGGATTAACTGATTGAATTGATTCAAATAAACTGAATTTCAGGGCAAAAGTAGTTCACTCTTATTTTGTTTTACCAACTGTATGTATTACTCCAGGTCTTCATAAAAAATTAAAATTACAGTTCAAAATATCTGGATAAAGTTTTTGATTTTTTTTCTGGTACTATCCGAAAAAAAACAAATCTTTTCTTATCATCTCATGTCCTGGGGCCCATGTTTTCCCTGCTTAAGAAAATGATATTGTGCTTGGAATGGAAGATAAAGCCACAGCAGAGGCTGGTTTCATTTTGTTTGTGAGAGCTGTTCCGTTTCCTTCCCTTCTTCCCATTCAGGCTGCATTATCCATGTCCCGAAGCACTCCTGATTTTCCATAATTGTTTCATGTATCTCTCGTTTTTTTTTGTTTTTTTTTTTTTTTAAAGGCGGGGAGAGGAGAGAAATGGAGCCAGAGCTGCATGCTGGGCAAAAGGATTCCCACTTATATAGATTAGAATTTTCTGAAATATTGCTTGATTTGTATCTGTCTCAATATGCCTCAAGATCAGAAATGCTTTATGGGTTGTTAAAAAAAGAATGGGGTGAAGAATAGTATTGACTTGTACGTCATACTGGCACACTGATTTCAGAGGGGATGAAAGTTAATAAGGAGTCTGATAATCTTAACACATATCCATTTTGAAATCAGCAACATTTCTCTGCTGAGAATAGAAAATTGATGATTGAATTCCATAACCTAATCTTTATGCTAACCCTTGCATATGTTGTAATTGAAGGTGCGTGTATATCAGGATAGAAGAGTTCTGGCAATCTTTTTGATGTTAAATCATTCTTGTATTCAGAGTTGCCTAGAAAGCCCCCCCACACGTAACCATTTTCTGTTGCGTAGAAACTGAAAATTGCAGTTACAATAAGCTGAGCCAACCAGAGCAGGAAGATAAATAATACATCAAATTTAATGTTAATGTATGTAGAGCATATGCTAATATTAATTACAAATAATTCTAATTAAGAATCATACTCTCTCCAACTGTATTTCTTGCAGAGTGAAAACCTGCTCTTTTTAAGGGAAAATCAGTAGCCTGTAGGGAGTAGAGGCAAAGCAGTTTTATTCCTCTTCTGTCAACTACAGGGAAGCCACTGTATAATTTTTTTGTTGGTCAGTTTTCCACAGCTTTTTGGGGGAAGCTGTAGCTAGAGGCTGGATGAAAAGACTTTCTGACATTAGGAACATCAGTGGCATTCTTCTCCCTGAGCAGCATCAGCGTTAGCTTATAACTTCAGATCAGGAACTTCCAACCTGTTAAATAGTTTGTATATTGACTCAAGAAATGCTGGGAACCAATGCTGATTTGAGGAAAGCTTCAGAAGCACAGAATCCCAGGGGGAGCTTCTCTGCTGTGCTTCAAAGACTGTGGGTTTGCACCATCCTCATTTAGTGTTGTTTAACTGATCTGAAAGCCCCTCCTATAACTTAGACCCACCCTGCCTCTGTCCTCCTTGGGGTATGTCTAAATTCTCCTAGTGAGTGGTTAAATTCTAGCTTTCCAAGCTGAGTGTCCGACCACTGCACTATTCAAAATCTCCACTGTGCTCTGTGCTGCGCCCAAATTTCTCCAATGCCAGCCGGTCTCACGCAGCCATACCTCCTTCACCAGGGTTCGGTAAGGGACACTACGGACAATCCCAGGTATCTTCCTCAGCCCAGGGAAGGGCTGTCATGGCTCTTTTTCCCCACCATAAACAGGCTGGTGGACAGATGAGTGTCACACCTCTTCCATGCTTAACCTTATGCTGATAGCAGCTTGGGCCAAATAGCTTTGTCTTTCCCCATATTCTGTTGTAACCTCATTTTCCAAGGAATGGTAGTATTTGCCTATCTGATTGACAGGACTTCTGCTAAGGTTAGCAATAGAGGGCAAAACTTTCAAGGCAGTGGTCTTAGTGAAGTCGCAAAGTACCACTCTCAGAGCAGTATTTTTAGGAAATAAAGTACATTTTCTATAGCATCCCAGGCTTACACTCATACCCTGAAGGCTTTGGAGATGCTTTGGACTTCTGGCCTTGAATATGCTTAGTCACCACAACCATCACTCCCTTCTACTGGGAAAGTGACGTTAGTAAGGGAGACAGAGTCACCATGTGTGTGGAGT
The DNA here is from genome assembly GCF_036417845.1 of Apteryx mantelli. Lineage (NCBI taxonomy): Eukaryota > Metazoa > Chordata > Aves > Apterygiformes > Apterygidae > Apteryx > Apteryx mantelli. The sequence goes on along the minus strand of NC_089980.1, from coordinate 57,843,668 downwards.
AAGACCCTGGAGTTCACTCTTTTTCAAGAGATAAGAATGACCAGGGGCTCCCTCATTGCTGCCTAGGTAATAAGAAGCTTGTTGTTTGTTTATTTGTTTTCTTCCATAGATGTTGCACATACACAGGAATATTCCCACACAATCAAACAAAACCCCTTGAGTCCGGCTATTTTCCTTAAGGCTTCAGAAAGGAGGAAAGACTGATTTAGTATTCTTTGTATTCAGTATTTGGGTAACACCTGGTGGGTATACTTCTGGAGCCAATTTAAATATTTTGGTATATAGTATTGTTGTGTATTGTCACAGATTCCAACTTCTAAATGGACTCTGCTACATGCTGAGTTACTTCTTACATGAATAGCCCCACAAGAAGGAAAATGGGGAAGGAAGAAAGAAAGTTTGAGGAAAAAGAGGCAGTGAAAGAGACACTTTTGTTTCATATGCTGAAGAGCTACTTTAGCAGTAGCAATACTGAATTACAATAACTGTATGTGTTTACTTGGAGTAAACCAATTCACAGATTAGGAGTTTGAACTGCATAATGATACAAACACAGGATGAGAGGATATGTTAAAAAGAAAAAGAAAAAACTTGTATTTGGGGGAATCTTGCTTAAAAAAAGAATTGGCTGTACAACATGTCTTTGTTTCCAGCACCAAAAGATCGGACCATTCCAACACAAGACTGGCAATTCAGATCGAAAAGGATGCAGGTATGGCCTGGGAGTCTGGGTATTTTGCTTGATTTGGAAAACGCGATGTATTTACTCCTTTGAGGATTTGCCTGGAAAGTTAGAGAGGCAAAGTGTTTAATTGTGTGAATGAAGCAGAGCATTTTAGATGTAACAGAGCCCTTGTTTAAGTTGTGTGCCTTGATAAGTAAATTCACTCTTCAATTATGTGGAACTGATTAGATAGCTGCTGGGCTGTGAATCTCTTGGTTAATCATAAAATTTCTGTTTGTGTGGAGTACACAGCAGACACCCTGGCTGAACTCCAAGGTCAGTCTTGGTAAGGGGAGTATTTTGGAAGAAGGAAGCAGGTGATACTGCCCCTACAAGTAAGCAGTTTGGACTGACAGGTATCTCCTCTTCCCTGGGGAGAAACCTTTCTGGAAAAGGCAGAAAGTGAGGGAAGGGAAATCAGAAAATTTGCAGGAGGAGGTAAAAGAAAGAAGGAAAGCCAATGGGCTTCTCTTCCAGGTAATGACCCGTGAAATGAGCTCTAATACATGGCAATCTAAAACACCTTCCTGGACTGCGCCAGGTAATTCCTGCGAGACTCGAAATGGGAGTATTTTTTGACAAGTCAGTGGACATGGAGAGCATGTGATAGCTCACTTGATGCTGTTCATCATCTGGCAGGACAGAGTCCTTTCCAGGAGAAACCGTTATCAAAGTTTCATGCCAAATCCTGGTCCCAGTAAGAGAAGCCAAGATTTCATATCTGCAGCTGATTTTATTTTACCACCAAGGTGTCAGGGGCTTGTACTGTGGAGGTAGAAGCTTACATTGTAATTAAAGTTGTTACATTGCATTTTTATCCCTCCTTTTTAAGCATAGCTGTTACATCAGCAGCACAAAAAATATACATCTTTAAGCAGAAATGAATATAATCCAAGGTGTCCAAGATGACAAGAGAGGTATTACCAGTTCAAGGCATATATAATTCTCTTTCATTATTTATCATTTTAAGGCAAGGAGTTAAGATGTTTCTCAGGTCCATTCCATATTTGGATAGCAATCACCTTTAGCATTATTATAAATGCTAATGATTATTTAATTATGTTTTAAAACCCACTGCTCAAACAAAACATTTCTTTTGTGCGTGTGTACTTAAAAGCTTCCTTTTTTGACTAATCTAAGTTTTCACCAAACATACCCCAAAAGGTATATAGCTGAGTGTATCTGTATGCGTGTACGCACCTGCACATACGTACCAGGTCTGGCTGCGTGATGGCCACAGTGATGAGGGGCTGTGCAGTAAAGTGTCTACTCCTCTTCTTGTATGGTGGAGCAATTTGTAGGGGAAGCTATAGCCTTTCATCCTCTCTTTTTTTCTCCATATTAGATCTGCTCCCAAATATGCACATACATAAATATGCATGTGTACCTGTGCATCTATAGCCACATACACTCTCACATACACATATGCATCTCCAAGATGCTGGTTTGTATGTGTATATCTATTCATCCACTCACATTTAAAAAGTATTAAAAGTAAACCATTGGTGCATTATAGAAAATAAATATAGTTGTCATATCAAGCATATATATCATATAAAAGAGTACAAGCACACCAACACCCTGTTGGATTATGTGGTGCTGTGTTTGCATTTATGAAGGATTTATTTCTTTTCTCTAATCATCATAAAGTGCTAATTTTGTTTCCATTAAATGCCATAGACCTTTATGAGTTTTTCATACTGTTATGTGGTATTCTATCACCCAGACAGTTGGTCCAAGCAGTGTATATCTGGACAGCTGAAACTAGTTTTTAAAGAGAGTGATAACAATTCTAGTGGTGAATGGCCCTTGTTTCGTTCTTTCTCAATATACTAAGTGTATTCTTTTAAATACATGTCCTCATCTTAAGTACCCATCAGACACTTCATGGAGAAAGATTTGTAAACATTCCTGGAAGAGTCAAAGAAACAGCTCCCAGTGAAATTACTGGAAGCTATGTGACCAGATCCTTTACTGAGTGAAAATCTCAGGAAGAATATACTGTTCTAAGCTTATGTACTGAGATATTCATGATCTGTGATTTCTTAAAATTGATAACAATATGTAGATGTTAACTTAGGATAGCAGAGTCTTTCAGTGGAGCCAAAAAAACTTGCTGTTGTAAAACATGGAGTAGGAGATGTGGTTCGATCTGAAATATATTTTTTCACCAATCTAGTGTTCTGTTTGTAGTACTGTTCATATTAAACAAAAGTCTCACTCCTGATTCTGTAAAGGACTTCTAGTCCACCTAGACATTGCATTTAATGTAGTGTATCTTTAAGAAGATACCATCTAGCTACAGGAAGAGGCTTTATGCAGGAATAAAAAAGAACATAGGATTCTATTCAGAATGGCTTAGTTTATAATAAATTTTATTTTTCACAAATGTATGCTGCTCTGGTTGTAGGAAATGATGACAATAATCTCAACTCCATTTTTTATGAGCATTTGACAAGATCTCTGCAGGAGTCTCTTTGTGGAGATTTGATACTGGGCCGCTGGGGAAACTACAACACAGGAGACTGTTTTATTCTGACATCGGATTATTTAAATGCCTTTGTGCACTTGATCGAAATTGGAAATGGCGTTGTCACCTTTCAGCTCAGAGGGCTGGAATTTCGAGGTAAGGATCTACATCCCTGATGATTTAAACAACAAAAAGCAACCACAAACTGTCTGGCTTCCTTAACTTATCGCAACTCTATAGTGGGGCATAGAGTTTAAGGACCTCTTTCTCTCTCTTTCTTTATAGGTATCTGTTTGTCTAAAGGCTCTGTATTTCTTTGTATCAGTATTTGAATGACAGTGCTGTGAAACCCAAACGTTTAGAAATTAGGAGTCATGTTCTGCAGTATCTAAGACTTCCAGAAAGAAAGCATATTGAGTTCTTTTCTTGGTTTACAGGTCTTTTAGATTACGCTTGGTCATGTTTTCAGATATTTTTTCCTTCAATAACGTGAAGACTGAAGTTCCTCTGAAAATTGTTCAACCTTCAAAAACTTGCGTTTGAAGAAGCACCAAATGTCATGAGACAGCCCACTGAAAATGTTGTGGGTTGGATGATGCAAGATGCTAGTGGTGAGCTGGTCTCCCTCACAGTAGAAAAGGAACACTTCAAAAGACCTGAGACATGTTTAAGTGCAGACACTAGGCTACAACTAGAGAATAGCTTATATCTTGCATTGATGTTGAAACTGGCTAGAAAGCAGCACCCTGCTTCACTTAATATAAGGAGAGGAGAAGCAAGTGGAGACCTGTTTCCTGAATGAGGGCTTCATATTTATTTTATTTAGGAAGTGCTGACTCCTAGTAGAAAAGACCTATTCAATGTGTTCCTCTGACAGGACCCTCCTCTTTAGGGAAAGATGCTTGCATCCCCTTCCTACGTGTTGTGGCATTTGTGAGGCCAGTTGCTCATAGTATCTCACTCCTGTCCTTTCACCTGTTGTTGTAAGGTAGGGAGAAAAATGGAAGTAAAACCACAGAGCTTTATAAATAGCTTTTAAATTCTCTTTGTGCTAACATACTGGCTAGCTGTGATTGTTGCTTGGGTTTGTAGCCTTTCAAAGATACCACTTTGCAATTGCAAATGGTTGGTGGAACTTTGAAATCCTAGAACAGCTTCCCAGGCTGGAGAGCTGAGCATCTAAGGGACAGCAAGCATAGCAATGTATAATCGAGGCAACTTTTCAGCCAGGCTGAGTATGAGAAAATAGGAGACAGGCCAGCTCTCTGAATGCACTTAAGTGTGGGAAGTTTTGACTCGGAAAAAACACGTGTGGCCTCAAGTCTTGACTCTGTGACAGACTTCCTGTAGGTTCACAAGGAGGTCTTTAGAAGATCTTTAAAATCAGCAGTGGCTGAGCCCTGCAGCCTCTTGTGTGTCTCATGAATTGCCATTTGGAGCCAGCTAAGTTCTGAACACAAGTATCCCTTTCCCCATTTTCTGTCATCCCTCGGGAAGAGGTTGGCAGTCTGCTGAAGTCACACTCTTACCTGGGAGTTCAGAAGTTCTGGATCCACATAATTAACAAAGCAGCAGCAACCAGGAAAGCACAGACATATTACTGGAGGAGGAGGAGGGGAATGGGAAAAGTGGGAATGGGAATCCCGCCTAGATTATCTCATCTTCAGCACTTCTAACCCTCAGAGTATCACATTTTGGGGGAGACTCCCCAGTACTAGAAGGGAAAAGGATGGAAAGGGGAAGAAATGGCTTCCCCCTGCTCTTCTTTCTGTTCCCAGTGAATGATGCTATTCTAGGAATGGGACAGAATGTATAATTAGTTTACATCCTCATGGACATGATGTGTACATGAAGGATTCTCCAACTTTCAGAGTGTTGTCTCCAGGTAGAGATGTGTTGGGAAGATAAACTAGGAGTGTGTGAATATTTGGATTACATTCTTTGACCTGGAACAGAAAAGCCATATAGGATTGAATAGCACAACATACTCGAAGAAAGAACAGCTCTAACATGTAGCATTTGACATGACGTGTGTGAGTAAACCCCACTACACCATGCAGAATGAGTACCAGAGAAACTGCAGAAATTGCAAGCCTGTTTAAGGACAGAGTAGGCAGAGTAGGAGGAACAGAGGAGCTAAGAGAGGAACCAGACACAAGCAAGATAAGATGAAGTCTTTCTGACATGGACTATGACAAAAGTGTCATGGACTGCAGACAGGGGGCCTGGGACAGGAAGTTAGACCAGGCTGCCCCAGTGCGGCACAAAGAACCGTCTCTGACTGCCAACTAAGCAGGTTCTTCCCCGTTTCAGGTCTTGCAGATGGTCCATGTGGGGTCACAGTTGCATATAGTAGGGTTTCTTCTGCAGAAGTGGGAATGGTGTGTACAAAAACTGAACTGGAAGAACACCTTGTAGTTTATAAAGTCAAGTGGTAGTTGTTAATAAGCACTAGATTTTAAATTTCACATGAAATCTCATTTCCTCTGATTTGCATATCTGTCCTACTTTCCTATTTTTAGTTGTCTGGTCATATACTGCTTTTTTACCTGGGACCCTGATTTAATTCATTGCACAGAATGGTTTCCCACAAGCAAAAAAAAAAAAAGGTAGAGGAGGAACTTGAAAACTGTGATTTCTGAGCTTTGGCTGCTTGACTTCTACTTTAATTTCAAAAATGCAATTTTAATTGAGGGCCCTAAAAAATCTGCAGTTCTTTAAATATGAAGTCTACATTTGCTTGGGAAATGAGTGAATCATGACAGTGTTCTCTGTATCTGTTTATGAGTAAACCAGAAGCAATATTTGCATTGTGAAGCTCTGGATTTGGCTGTGAATATTTGTGACTGTTGTAGCTGAAAAGCTGGGCTGGTAATTCTGCCACAACACTGCCCAAAGAAAAGGTCATAGGCTTCTGAATTTAAGTTTACTAGGGGGAGGAGATATTGCTTCCCCTATTTGCAGTCTAGCCTAATTAACAGTTGGCATTATAAATGACTTTGATCCAGATTCCTTTCTAACTGTAGTTAATAGATGCACTCGGCCCAGCTTTTAACTGAAAAAGATCTTTGCAGTCAGAGAAAGAATACATCGAGCAAACTGGAAGAAGTTGGTCAGCAAAGCTGGGATTCCTCTAATCTCATTTTAGTCCTGTTCAAATTAAGCATCATGTCTGAATGAGCTCTTCACTCTCCATTTCTATGAACAGAGAAGGGACATGCCTCCACTGTGTCATTCATCCTGTGTGCAAAGCAGGGGAGAGGCTCAGCACCTGCTGATGCTGTCTCCCCGCCACTGGCAGCAAGAAGAGCACAGAGTGATGAGCTCCAGCTAGATGATAACTTTGAGGTAGCTGCATACTGGTGTGGGGGAATCAAGCCCTTCAGGAACTTAACTATACTGTCTGTGTTAGGCCACAGTGGTAAACTGTATGCCAGAAGAAATACGTACTGTATCATTTAATTTGAAGAGAAGAGATAGGGGAAAACCCACAATCAGGGAAAGAGCAGAAAGAATGTCAAAATATGTAGGTCCTGTGAGTTTCCTGTTGAACAAGGAAGACTTTAAATATTTTCGTGTTTAGTCTGTGCCCCAACAAAATGTCTTTTGGAGAATATCCAGTTAGACATAACGTGTGCGGAAATCATTTATGGATGGTGATACTGATATCTTGAGGTGCAGTTTTCTAACTCACTCCTGATGTTCTTCAATAATATAATTAGAGTCTAAAACTCTGCTGTGATTTTTGTTACTGAATGTTGCACGTGCAATATTCATGCTTCACTTGGAACTTCATTAGATGAATCAAGGAGAGGAGCACAGAGCAGACACAGATGCAATTGTACATAGTGGAAGGCAGCTGTGATGGGACTGCCCATGGGGCTTTCTCTGTGTTAGCTAGTTTATTTCCCATGCAGAATACCAGTTTGAGGTATAAACTCCAGGAGCAGTAATGATGTCTAAGAAATAAGAATAATTACTCATTTCTGCAGTGTATGTGTACATTGTATAGTTTTATTACAGCAGAGAGTACATTACCATTGTAAGGAATGTTTATTGGCGTTTGATTTTTGTGTCTGAAGACTCTGTAGCACTAGCAAGAATCATTCTTTTTTTAAAGAGTGGTTGCAACTTTCCCTTTTTACTTCTAACAATCACTTCATGCTGTTGGAAAATAAAAGTGCCCGTCTTCATGTCGTTTCTGAGACCACAGTTGAATATGTTCTGTGTATGCACCAAACTGTCAAAAAGGTATTGACAAATTAAAAGGAGTTCAGAGAAAAGCGGCCATTTTTTAACACATCTCTTTTGAGAGAAGGTTAAAAGAACTGAATGTACATTGTTTGAGTGGGAAAGAACAAAGGTTGAGAGACCTGATGCTCAAAAAAATTAGAGAAGCATGAACAGAAAGGTTGCATAGGGATTTTTTTGACTGAATCATGATGATTTAATTGGAAAGAATGGCATAAAACAGGGAAGAGGATACTTCAGTTTGAATGTGGGAGATCTGTAATGGTGAAATCTTTTAGGTGTATAGTAATGTTCCGGAATTTCAAATACTTAGAATATTTTCGTTTCTCTAACACAGGTTAGAATAAATATTTGTTGTCTTTTTCCCCCTTTCCTCCCTTACGCAATTTTATATGTATATATGGGTGTACTGTAGAAGACTTCTGAAAGGAAGGAACATGTTAGATGCACAGCAGCCTTTTTATTGAGAAAAGGCCTATGTCAAAAGCCATGTTGCATTTTACATTGCATCTCAGGAGAAGTGACATGTGAGGTTCTCATGGATTTGTTAGCTAAAAGTTTAACAACCAAGGTCCTTAGAGAATGTTTTCTTTCACATTGGGTTCCATAATGTGTTTCTGCAGACAAAAAAGAGAAAGGATTTTTGAGAAGAGATGATGTCTGTTGTAAAACCAATTGACCTAGTTAGAAAAAACAGAATATTCTTCAGGCATGAAAGCACCCAAAGCAGTCAAACACCAAACCACAGTTCTGTAACTAGTAGCTGTGACATTTGAGGAATCGGTATTGGTTTGAGGTATTTTTTCAAGTCCTGCGATTTTTCTTTGAGACAACTTGAGACTATCATAGCCTATAAATTACTTTTCTTAATCCCAATTCCACAAGGAAAAGAGCAGGAAGGATCCCAAACAATAGTTGTTTTCCAGAATGTGTCCAATTCTGAACTCATCAGCTTCCATTTGGGAGCTCAGTTCACTCCTCTCTCTCTCTTTTTTTTTTTTTTTTTTTTTTTTTTTGAAGTATTGTTTTCCTTTGGCTTTTGAACTATATACAATGCTTGTTTCGGGAGAGGATGGCCTTTCAGTCTCTGTAATTATGCTCTTTGCACTTCCTCTGGTTGATAACTTGCTGCCTGTTAGTCGCTATCCTGAGCAGAAAAGGAACAGGTGATCTGAGGAGGAGCCTTATCTGTCTGAATTTGGGAATACTCAGATTTGCAGCAGAACTTGGTGGAGCTGAGTCAGATATTTTCAAAGTATAACACATTTATTTATAAAATATTCATGTTTACCAAACAAATGGTGAACAAGCAGGCATTTTTGAGGAGCCCCTTGTGAAGAGACTTGTACATAACCTATAAAAGGAGGTATCTTGTGCTCCACTCCCTCTTCACAGCTCCAAGTCTCCACATGCAGCCCCATCTCACAGACTTATACCTACTTAAACCACCTAGTCTAAAGCTGATTGTTTGGGTCGCATAGTTTAGAGCTTGAAATGCCCAATGTGGGAGAGTGATTTATGATCTTCTTAACGTGTGCATGTGTGATTAGTGCATGATATACTGTGAGCCCTTTCTAAGTACATATACACCCTAGGTGCTTATATGTCAGCAGTCTTAGTGGTCAAACTATCACTACCTTCAGCTGTAATAATTTATCTCCATTCTGTCTGTGTTGTTAAGCTCAAGTATTTTATGAAAATTAAAACTGCTCTGGAAGTATGTTGTTGTGTCACAGAATTTTATGTCTGGCCCTTGAGAACTGAACAATGTTTTTCCTGCCACTCACTGAGTTTGCAAAATTCAATTCAAAAGTATGCTTTGGTTTCAGCCATTAATTTTAGAAGGCTGGGTGGTCATTAAGTTAGGTGTATTTTATGTGTCCTCTTGAAGTGAGATTACGGTCTTCAGTTTCAATTTTCTGATTTCCATTTAAGTCAGATCCTTCTGGCAGAGTACAACTGAGTCCTCAAATCCTGATGTGTCAGGAAAATAGAAAGAGTGCTGAGCTCTCACACTGATTTTCTCCTGAGCTTCCATAGAGTGACCTTGCTTTGTTGAGCTGGCACAAGTTTTGCATTGATACGTTTTTGACAACCATCCAGTGTCAGATATCTTACAAATGAATCGGTCTCATCTGTACTAGCAAGGGTCACAGTGAATGACTAATGCTGAATGAAGTGGGAGAGCTTATTTTCTTTCTACTGCAGAAAGAAATGTAAAAAGAATGTTTTTCTTCAGATTTTAAAATCACTAATTACCAGTGAAAACATCTTCCTGCTTTTTAATATTTAATGGCACTATACTTAATTATATTGCATTACTGAAGTGCACGTTCTGCTCCACTGCTCTTTGGTTTTTATGAATAATTCTCTTAGAATTGCTTAAACTTGATAATTTCTGGAGAAGCAATATAAAAATTGACATTTTAATCATCAGCTTACAACATATATACAAGTATAGGGTTACCATTCTGTAAAAAATACGCACAGATGCTTAACTTCATTCACTATGACTTGTCCCTTTTGGCTTAATTCATAAAACTGAGCAAATGTTTTTAGTCCTCGTGGTATCACTGTCTAGAGTGACAGACCAAAAAGAGGATCGATGAAGGAATTCGTAAGATGAAATTTCTGAATAACATGAAAAGTTATGACATTCAAGTCCAACCATTGCATTATGGCCTGAAGTAAGGTTCAGTCAAAGATGGGAGAAAATTACTGGCACTCTTTCTAGAACTGAATGCAAGAAATGGGAGGGAACTAACATGTACTTGAGCATCAAACCTGCATTTTGTATTTGCAGACTTGAATCCTCTTATTAGATGTCATTTGGAAATATTAATCAGCAGATGAGATAGGACTGAGGGTACGAAATAGGGATTTAGTATTTTGTCAGAACACTGGCCACTGCTCAGATCATTGCTGCCTTGAAACTAAGCAGAGACACCCCAGAGGATCTGCAAGCAGCCAAGACACCAAATCCCCAAGGTGATAGTACTCGACTCCATCAAACGGCTTTTGTTAAGCAGACACGTGTTTGCCAGATGTTGACAGAGCACAGACCTGATTTCATTCCTTGGAATAAATGTGCAAAATGACCACATGAGCTCCTTGGTTTGTTCCCAGAGCTTTTGTAATAATCTGGTCCCGCTTAGAATGTCTCTAACTCCCCAAGTTCAATATTGATGGTGTCAACTGTAGTATAATTTTAGCCTTAATTGGGAGAAATGTTTACCTGTTGAATTAGGTGAGAATGCAAATAATTGTTCTGGCTTCATCACCTGTTTGTTATGCATGTTATGCACAGCTTTCTTGGATCTCTTCCCAAGGATCTCTTGAATTCACTTATTACTTGCCTTGCTAGCCTCTTTAGGGGCTAATACATGTCTTAAGAAAAATAATAATTACACACATTCTTCAGAATAATACAGATATTAAGTAATGTAGATAATACAGAGAGTGCACAGAAACCTGATCAGTATTTCATAGCAAAGAAATGTGATATGTTGATACAAAATTAAAAATAAATGTAAGAATAAGGATATGTAAACTGAGCAAACCCCATCTTTAATTCTATTAGTTGTAAGGGCATAAGTGACAGCTGTTTATTAGACTTGTGTTTTTCATCAAAAGGGGCAATGTTCCACTTACAAATGTTTGGCAATGCTAAATTTAGCACCTGGAAAGAAGATTTATCTTCTCTTAATTTCAGTTTAATACTGTGAGATCTTTAACCTTTCAGAAAATAAGCATAACAGCAATAGTAATAGCACCAGCATGCAGTTGTTATTTTACTCTTTTCAATATCCAGCTGTATATAAGCTATGTACAAAGGAATATGCCTTTCCCTACTTCACTTTGAGTACAATGTCTTTTGACTTGACTTCAGAAAAGCATCCAGAGCAGTTGCTGCTTTTTTGCTGTTGAGCAGCAAGTGTTAATTCATGTAGAAATCTGTGAAATATGAAGCAGAAGCAGTCCAGTTCACGTTCAGTCCTAGTGGATATGTCAGCTTGATAGGTCATGTCTTGTATTTTGTGGAGTCTTCAAAGGAAATGTGTTTATTTTTAGGTTACTTGAAAACATGTAATAATTTGTTATATTGTGTTCCCCTGCTGTCCGAGAAGGAATAGATATCAGTCTGTGAACAACACTGGATACACAGGGTAAACAGAAAACTGAACAGGGAACAGTGGAAGTAATTGATCTTTTCCTCCCACCTCTCAGGGCTACAATCCTATATTTTTCTCAAACATTTCCTTCAGATTTTTTTATTCTTCTTCCTTTTATGTGTTTTCTTCCTGGATACATTTTAGAAGTGTATGGAGAAGGAAGAGAAGTTCATAGCCAGTAGTTTAAAATATTTTGTTGTATTTTGGAAGGCTTTTCTTAATGTGGGAAGGGGAATACTCTGGGTGCTACTTCCATCAGTAAGAACGAAGGGTCCTCAGTTTGTCATTACAGTGCTGTTAAGTTGACCATACAGTTGTGATTGACTGGGATAGTCAATCTAGGACACAGAGACTGTCCTGACGCTCCAAAGAAAGGCCTTCCAGATGCTCTCTTGTTCCAGCTTCTCTTTTGGGATGCTGGCAAATTTCGGGGGAATGGACCTGCCGTTATTTTCTTTCCCAGTCTACTGTTTGGATGACAAACATAGCCAAATTCTTCTCTCATTTGCGCTGACACAAATAAACAGGTCTGTTGGTCCTGGCAGGGGTTTTTATAGATGTTGATTACTATAATGTATGTAAGGTATAGCAATCAAATTCTCAGAGAGGAACTCAAAGGTGTTTTAAACCATGTGGTGTTCTTGCTATTTTTTTGACTGTGAAAACACAGAATGTGCTCTTAAGCGTATTTCCTGATAGGTAAAATTCATACTCCATGTCACACTTTCCCCCCAAATGACAGGCAAGTGGTACTGGGAATGCAAACACAATTCAGTTTGAGAGTAAGCCACTGGCGAGGGTAGTGTTGCTGTTGAGGGACGTAAAAGAAGCAGATGAGAGGCTGCTGGTAAATATTGCAGCTTTGCTTTCAGATCAGCACTGTCCCACTGCAAGCATCGGCTAATGCCAGCTAAGGCTTTAGCTGGGCATGTCCCCTACTCGCCAGAAACGGCAGTGTTGTGTCTGGCAGCTTCCTCTCTTGTTGAGACCATTTGGAAACCGACTGAGCCAGCTCTTTCATGGGGTGAGACTTACCCATTGGCGGAAGGCCCATACAAGACATATGTGCAGCTTACCTCATAGTAAATAGCCTTGAAAGAAGGTTTTTGCAGAACTTCAGTGGAGAATAAGTTTTGCAACAGTCCATGGAGAGCAAATTTTAAAAAGATCTATGCATCAAGCACATGCAGTCTGTGTGCTGTGAGAACTGTGTGGGGAGCATATGGGTGTCCACCTCTGGTCGTGATTTGTAGGGCCCTAAATGGTTTTGACACCACATTCATAGATTTCAAATCCAGAAAGGCTTTGGTTGATTATCTAGTGTGCATAGTACATGCCAGAAATGCAGTCTGCACAGCAGAAATATTATATATGCCTCATAAGTTCTTTTCAAGTTAACATTTCTTTTTCAGAAAGATTTACTCTATTTTGATCTAGAGCCCATGTAACAGGCTGATTAGAAAGCTGTTCTATCCTCTTGATGCTGGCAATGACCACTTATTGCTCTTCATTGGAAATGTTTGATCTGGAGTAGCTTTAATTCCACTGGGGAAGAGAAGAACCAGTTAGATGTTATTTTTGGAACGTGCTTTCTAAGACCCCTTGCTGAAACCCAGATTTTGTAAGTGCTCTGACACGCTGTAAATTCTTTGTTTGCATCCTGTATGTTATTTGAAGAAGCAGACTGAGATTTGGAGCAATTTGCTTAATATGCCTGACGGAGAGAAAATTTTTAGTGTTGCTTCCTGGTGAGTCTTTATTAAGGTAGAGGCTGTGGTCTGTAGTGTAGCTCAGCTCAGAAAAGGATGCGTAGAACATGAGAGTGGGCCCTTTTGGCTTTTATAGATGATAGTAAATAAATAATGTACAGCTCTTTATTTGCTGCTGCACATGGATCAGTTGGCACATCTAATTTGTTGCTGTAGCTCTTTTTATTAGATTTTTGCTAAGTGGCTGGAGTCTTCAATCATTCTTTTTTAGCTTGGAAGAAGTCCTTTGTTTCCTCCTCCCCCAGTAACCGCCAGCATGCTCTCTTTTTCTTTCTGCCAAGGGACGTATTGCCAGCAGAGAGAAGTGGAAGCTATAACAGAAGGAGATGAAGACAATGAAGGCTGCTGCTGTTGTAAGCCTGGACACTTGCCTCACTTGTTATCATGTAATGCAGCCTTTAACCTCCGATGGCTGACATGGGAAATAACACGAACCCAGTACATCCTGGAAGGATATAGCATCATTGATAACAACGCTGCAACAATGCTGCAAGTGTTTGATCTGCGGAGAATACTTATCAGATACTATGTAAAGGTAAACTCTTTGGTAAAGTGGAATTTACTCCTTGGCAGATTTGTCAAAAAGAAAGAATGCTGGCTTTCTATTAGAAGTAGTGTTTTAAATAGCTGGCTTTACGTTCATTCATTTGCACTGTAGGCAGTCAGACTGACTTGAAATTAGAAAGGGATAATTAACTCATCTCCATTTGCTCTATTTGATTCTGACCAGTCATACCTCCAGTTACTATAGAAAATCGCAGATTTGCTTAAGTAGACATCCAGAAGTTGAGTTAACATCCTGTATCGATAAAGTCCTAAGAAGCATTCTTACAAAGCAAAGCTTCGCTAACAGTTTGTTGTTTTCTTCCTGACTTGGTTTTAATGCTGTTTTGTCTGGCAAACAAAAAGATCAACAAGCATAAAGATCTTGGGGAAGTCTCTGAAGAGCTGTTTCTCAAATGTACTTTTTTAATCATTCAACCCCCCTTCTTACTTGCTCTTTTAGATATATACCATGACACATTTTAAGTCATTTTATTTCATTGATTAAGCAGCAATTCATTTTCATCACTTCTGTAGTTGCAGTATGATTGAGATCAAAGTGACCACACAGATACTCATTTGTCAAAATAATCGAACCTTACAAGGTAGCAAGACATCTTCATCCTCTGCTTAAACCCATTCCAGTCCAGCAAATGAAGAAATTGCTGTTCTTTATTGTCTTCTACTGAAGCAACAAAACCTAAATGCCATAATTTATGCCGTTGCTACTACCTTTAAGCCAATCAGCAAAGCTCCGACCATCTCTGAGTGATGCAATTCCTTCCTACTTATATCTATGCAATCGTCAAATCCTGTCAGCCTTACAGAGAGATCCGTTGTAAAGAAATGAATCACCTTTTACTGCAAATGAACAAATGCAGTAAAAACAAGATCATTGTTTCACAAAGGTGTTTTGATCATTCAGTCAATTACTTCTGTAAAATGGAAATTGGGATTTCTTAAATAATTTTACATACAGTGAGGCCTTGTAACCAGCCTGGTTTGTTTAATTAATTAGAAACAAAACTGCCTGTGAGCATGCTTCTTTCATTTTAAAAGTGGGCTTTGTTTGTATAAATTAAATGGTTTTTAAACAACATAATATACATGGAAAAAGACCTTGTTTAAGCTGAAATGAGTATGTTCTCACGATTACTTTATTACTTTACTTTAAAATGAAACCTGAACATGAACTGGTGCAATTTTATGTATGACTCAACTTTTGATGGTAAATGAGACTGAAGACAAACCCAGCCTAAGACAAGGGAAGAGAGAGTGCATTCAGGAGATTCCTCCTTTAGAATGACATTCCCCAAAGGAAAATAAATGGAGATTTTTTTTCCTCCTTCTCTTCAAGTTATTGGTTTCTTCCCTGAACAGGAGCTTTGATAAGATTTGGTGAAGTTCTTAGTGCAGCCTAGGAAGGTGAGAAGATTGCATTACATATCAGATGAGCTTTCATCCTGTTAACTTAGTACTGCTAGAACTTCTCTCCGGATAAACAATATCAGAAACAGAGGTGAGAACTTACTCCTTCCCCAGCTCATTCCCATTAGAGAACCCGAAGCTGCAAAGACCCTGGGCAATTTCACTGTGAAGATTTTAAAGCCCTGACACTTTCCTTTTAATGGAGCAGGAAGGTATTGTAGAAAGAACTCTAGTTAATGCAGTATTCAGGTCACATAAATCACAAACTCAGAAAACACTTAGACTTTAAGTTTCAACAGCAACTGCACTTCCATTACACTGAGTGTTTGGAGTGCTTCTGGTTTATTCTTTATAGCTTACCATATTGTAAATATTTACCATATCATTTCTGAGTTGTCATATAGCTGAGAATATACTTGTGCACAGAACATATTCGGGAAGAGTTAGTAAAACCAGAATGTAATGAGGTATTGGAAATTTTAGCTATTTCTGTGTCTGATTACAAGTCTGATTTTTTTTTTTCCCTGCAGAATCTGCTTCTATGTAAACACAGGTGAGAATAATACAAAAAGCAAACTATATTTTGAAGATCAACCAAGAGAATGTATGCTTTGTTTCAGTTCTTCTATGCTTCATGAATAATTATCATATTTGTCTTTTAAACAATGAGTTGCACTGAACCTCTTGTGCTTAATATATTTATTTCATTTGTAGTTCATTGACAGCCTAGAAAGACCTTTATTTCTTCTTACAAAAGGATTTTTATTCTTCTCAAATAAAGTGGGTCAGCTCCCGTAGCCCTTCTGCATATATTTTGAAATCATTTCCTGCCCAACTACTGTGAAATTTTTCCCTCATGCCTCCTCCATCTCTTCTCAATATATTCTTATTTAAACATCTTTTAGTATTCGAGAAGTCTACATTTGCTGAGTGTTATGTTTCCAGCTCCTATTGTTTCTGCCTGAATCTTTTAAAAAGAGTGTATTGTTCTCCACATGCCAAAAAATTAAGGGTCCATCCCCAGTCTGTCTCTGTCTGCCTTGTCTTTTTCCTCTGGAGCTTAGTTTTCCTCTTGCTCGTGTATTTTTGTATAATTTAAAGGATAAACTGTGGATGTCATCCGGGATTTGAAAAAGGGCTGATAGTGCTTCTGTCCTTTTTAATCCATCAGATTTTCATTTTATACATTTATTTGCTTAATAATATTTCCATTGCATGGGTAAAGTAGAACCACATCATCTTCAATCATGTTCACTGGCCCCTCATTTGCTTTGGAATCCAGTTCTAAATTAATATTCTTTAATAAAACATCATAATTATGAAACATTATAATGGGACTTCCCACCTGCTGCCACTTTCCTTTGCAACACTGGAACATCTCCTTAAGTTTCATTCTCTTTTGAAAATACACTTTAAATTTAGTGCTTATAGCTATTCTGATTATTATTTTTATGGTTCCAGACCAGTTGGTTAGAAGAGCTTGAGCTCAGAAACCCAGGCACAGATATGAGTCTTGCCATTTTCTAGTGTTTCTGTATTTGATAAAAGTGCTCCTGCTGAGTGCTCATCCTCCTTTCGTGCTTTGAAAATAAAGTCAGTTGCATCAGTTATCAGCTTCCTAACCTTAAATATAATAGATACTCCATTCTTCTTCTTTACTGGCCTCATCAATGAATAACATCAAAAATATCATCAAAAATAGTGGTGCTACTAAATGCAGAGAGAAAACAGCAATTAAAACAGAGTTTTTCAGAGTTATCTTGTACTCACTGGTCGCTTCCCCCCTTAATAGTTAAATCATAATGAAAACGTTTCTGTTAAAGATTTGGGAAGGCTTTACGCCCAGAAAACAGGAAGACTGCATAGAAAAAAATATCCTTTTTTGACTGTGTGACCATTGACTGTTTTTTCAAAACATGCCTGAACTTTTATCAGCATCACCTTTGTGGGTAGACTCTAGAACTCCAGTTATATTCTCCAGTTAACGCATCTAAGTGCTGGAACACTATGTTCTTATCATTGTCTAGTGGTTTGTATTTTCTTACAGGGCAGCAATGTTTTTAAAAGTAAGACTTTCTTCTCTTTCTGTTTTCTGATATTTAGACATTAGTTATTTCTGTCATTCTAACTGAACAATCATATGAACCAATGATGCCAAGCAGCAAAAAATAGGAAAAATATGTACCGTTATGGGTAGTTAATATTGTCTTATTTGACATGTTCTCTTCTATGTAAAATATTTCTGTTTTAATCAGAGTACAGTGGCTAACACATGCACATTTTGTCAACAGAGTATAATATACTTTACAGCAAGTTCTCCCAAAATCCTTCACTGGATCAAAGATGAATCCATCCAAAAGATACTGCAGCCTTATGCAAAATGGCATTATATTGAACGTGACCTCACAATGTTTAATATTAACATAGATGAAGATTATGTTCCATGTCTCCAAGGAATAACAAGAGCTAGTTTCTGCACTGTTTATCTGGACTGGATTCAATACTGTGCTGCAAAAAGGGCGGAGGTAAGCTTTTGTTTTCTTATTAGTAGTGTTTTAATTCCCGGGATAGAAGTTAAATGGTGCATGGTTACACTTTTGGTTGCTCTGAATTAATACAAGAAATTTATTTTATTTAAGCTGTGAAATGTAACACAATAGGAAAGAGTGTGTTTTGTAGATGGAAAAAAAATTATAGAGACTATTGTTGCACAAAAAATGAGTTTTAATAAGGATTACTCTTTGGATACAGAGCCAATCCGTTATTGCGCCCGCCCTCCAGCACCATTAATTTCATCATCTCTAGAAAGCACAGATATAACAAGTGTTGGCAGAAGTGCTGCTGGAGCAGGTTGTGTTTGGGGAACGTCACCAGAGCAATTGTTCCTTTAGCGTTTGCCAACATTTGAGTACATCTGCCAAACATTCGCCATCGTTTGTGTACCTTTTCCAAACACTTGCCAATGCGTGGGTATAGTCTTCAACTGTAAGGGAAGTACATAACAAACTACCTGTTAGCATAGGTCACCTCTGAAAGCTCATAATTCAAATGTGGACTGTGCCACAAAACTGTGTGAAATTACCTTGCAGCTCTAGAAGGCCAAGGGCAAGTTTACAGCTACACATTCTTAGTGGTTTGAACCACTAAGATTACTGATGGTCAGGGATCATTCAATGGAAATGCACTCTTGTATTTCCATGGGATACTCTGAACAGCACAGGGGGAGAATACAGTTGCAAACAAGCATATTTCTTTGTTTTAATTCTCTCATTATTGCTGACAACTGAAAGAAATGACGAGTGTATCTTTCCTGGCTACTGTACGTGTTACTTGTGCATTTTTCATTCTGGATCACTGACTAAACATCCCATTTCCTGCCACTGGCCTTATTTGGAGTAATGTCACTGAATCTTAATGTTTCTTTTCCATTCTCGTTCCTTCTAATGTCTGTAAAACTGAATACCATTCCACCAGTTCCACTGCATATCACAACTTTGATTTTGTTTTCACTGAATAGTCTCCTGAGCCTTCATCACCATCTCTTCCTGCTGGGAATGTTTCATCTCTGTTCTTGCTCATCTCCATGTCTCAGCTCCCAAGTTCTGACACACAAAGAATTTCACGTTGCAAGGAAAATTACTGTTAAATGACACTTTTTCACTTGTTATGTGGCTGAGACTTTCAAATAGAATAATAGATTTAGGGAAGTCCAGAAGACTTGAAACTCATCAGAATTAAACTTGAAAGGACAAACCAATGCGTGCACTAGTGCATATGTGTGGGCACACACATATTTATATATATTTTTACATTATTTTCTTTTACCTCTATTTTTGTAATTCATTAAAAATGTAGATATTAAGTTCATGTAGGAGATGAGATGTAAAAAAGCTTCACAGTACACATAGCCCTGGAAATCAGTATATTTTATAGAAGCAGCTAAAATATCCATTATAATTGGCTTTAGTTTTAGAATCAAAGAGATCACCCATTGCATAGACTGAAATGATAATCTGCACACTCCTAAAGATTCACATTCATGGGGAGTTGTTTCAGTTTTTTCTCCTGCCTGACAGCAAGTTTTCTTGCAAAAATTTCAGTAAGAAATGGCACTCCTGAGCTGGTAAAGGTAAATGAAATGTTTTGACTGTTAAAAAGTGAGATCAGTGTCATCAGTGGTATCTAATTTAAGTATATATTGTTATTCACTAAAATTCAGTTCCCCCGAAGTTTTCTAAATAGACTGTTATTCTGAAATCTGTCTGTGGGGTTCGTATACCCCGTGTCTCATGAAAAGGGGTTCGGCTGCTTCTCTTTGCATTGCCTCTCAGCAATAAAGATTCTGCTCTGTTTTAGAGAGTCATATGTGGAAAACAAAAAAAAAACCAACAACCCCCCCACTCCCTTTAGATCTCCCCACCTCAGATTGAAATGTTCTATTTCTAGCCAGTGGGCAAAACAAGCTTGCATTTTGCAGAAAGCCTATGATTGTGGTGATCTTCTTGTTCTGTTTAATTGCAAAGAATGTTTATCTAGGTAGGGCCAGCTACACACAAATTTTACAAATGTTACCATTTACACATCTATTATAGTACTGCAATGCTTTTAAAGATGGTATTTGCATCTAGAATAACATGCTATACTTAAAATTTTGTAGCACCTGGACAGTGATGAGGATTCTCCCCTAGTAACGCTTTCCTTTGCCTTGTGTATCCTGGGTCGAAGAGCTTTGGGAACTGCAGCTCACAATATGGCCATCAGGTAATTCTAGGAATCCTTTTCCTCATCGTAAAAGATCTG
Source organism: Apteryx mantelli (assembly GCF_036417845.1). NCBI lineage: Eukaryota > Metazoa > Chordata > Aves > Apterygiformes > Apterygidae > Apteryx > Apteryx mantelli. The sequence continues at coordinate 57,823,511 of NC_089980.1, read as the reverse complement.
TTTGTCAACTTTCACTTACTGTGGAATCTCAGCAGAACATTAGATCAAGGTGAAGTCTGTTTCCTCCATAAAATAATTTGTTCTCTGCCATTCCTGGTCATCTTCTGATTTGCATAGTAATTCGCATGGTAATTTCCATAATAACTAATACCAGACTTTATTTCATGTGGCAAAACAGAATCTTGCTCTGGAAAAAATGTATACATGTGGTTATTGCTTCTTTCAATCTAGTCTGGGCTGGGTACTGAAATGCTGATGTCCTCTAGGAGGAAAAGAAAATGCTAAGTAATCTGACAGCTGGTTAACTAAATAATAATAAATCCATACGTGGCCTGTATTACGCAGGGCTATATTCCATGTTCATTGTGGCACTTCATTCTGATGACCCAGGAAGGGAGAACCTTGCATCTCTTGAGACTGCAGTTTTGTCTGTTCTCTATCATCTTACTCATTCCTAGAAAATCTAGTTAGTTAAAATATCCTTGATTAAGTTTATTTCTGTATATGTTCTTCATCTGCCATTTTCATGAGGGGTTCTGATTTGTCTGGGTTTTATAAAGTACCTTTTAAGCTGTTCTAAGTGTTCAGCCTGAGCAATTAGAATTATTTTATAGATAAGGCATTTTATAAATAAAATAATTTTTACTTTAACAAAGTCTAACTTCTCACCTAATTTTAGATTTGTTTTAGAGGTATTTGAACTCCCTGTGTTCACAGGAGTTTAATAACAGAAGAAAAATTTATTAAATATGTCATCTCTAAATGACACTGCTGTTTTGGTACAAAACGATGAGTAAAGCTAGCTAGGTAGCCCGCTATCAACATGCTCCTTAGAGAGGATTTGTCTTATGATTAACAAAGAAAGACAGCATGAATGACTTTGAATGCATTTTTTTATTATAAGATAAATCAGTCCTTTAAATATTCATTCTAGCTCTGTTAGCTCTTATTTGAGAGGTTTGTAATGTCAGTTATTATATCTTCTTCTTTGAGTCAATCACTTGAAATGTTCATGGCCTGCATGGCTTATTTCTGAGAACTGCTTCTCTCCTCTTTCTTCAGTGGTTTTCTCCATCTCTCCTCTATTAGTTTTTGCATGTTCCCATTCTGTGTTAGTTTTATTCTGGGTTGAGTTTCCTCTCCCTTAATTTCTATGCTATGCTATGCTATAAACATGTGTCATGTTTAGTAAGTGATCAATATTTCTAAAATTGCCCTATTTTTTGATGAACCAAATTTTAGAGTTTGGGGACATAATAGAAAAGTTGATGTGCATTTATCATTTTTTTCAGAGAAAAGATTAAAGTGATTTTGATCTGTGTCTGCAGCAGATCTGTGACAGTGATGTTAGAAGCAGAGCTAAAAATATCACAAAAGCTTTCTAAAACTGTCATCATGCTGCATGTACTTTCCACAGGGTCGTAAAACCTTCATTATGATGCTTTGGCACTAGTACAGGTACAATAACAATGTCACCTATTTTTATTGGCTGACATGGTTAGTAGCTAGTGCAAAGACATAATATTATCAGAGACTTTCCAAAGCTTAACGTGGAAAGTATGACTGGTTAAGGATAATTATTTGCAAAGTCCTTTGTAAAGATTTTAATAATGATTGCAGGAGTCAGCTAAACCATGTCTTTTTTACACCTAAAAAATTACCAGTGAATCAGATGACTTTCTTTCTTTTGGTGAGTGGACACGCCGTACTTAAAATACTTTTACTGAGGAGAAAAGGTCTGTAGAAGGGAAAAAAATGGGGCAGTCATATGTATCGCACAGCTCCATCCCTGTTTTTCTGAGTCTGTTATATATAATCCTATATCTTTAATTAAGTTCTGGCTTTCTTTTTATTAAGAAAGTGCTCTAGGGCACTATTGAATCATAGTATATGAAAATGTACATTACGACATAAAAGGAATTGTATGGCAGCTTCTGTCAGTACCTTTTTCAGTGCTATCTCACAAAAGCTTTCCCTAGGAAAGTTTCACTGTGAAAACCTGTGAAACTCATCCACCTGATTGTTACCTTTAATAATTTCAACTCTTGGAAAGGTTTAAAAGCAGAAAAAAATAACAGGAATCTGAGTAGCACAATTCAAGGTATGGACTGGCCCAGCTACAAAACGTGAATTTAGTTTGGTGAAATATGTTTAGCTTTTGTCTTAAAGATTTTATTTGATATTGAGCATAGAGATAACTTGAAAACACAACATCAAAATAAAGAATGTCTGGCTATTATGTAGTCACTGACAAAAACAGTTTAGTAGAAATTAGTACCTAAGGAACAAAGTGGGTACATTTCCCTCCTGACATGAAGCCCATTATCAGCAAAACCCCCTCAAATTCATTCACTTCAGCCCAAAGAGCAGTTCTTGCCATACTTCTTGTTTACTGCTTCACACAGGTCACCACAAGTTATTTAAACACAAAGAAACAGTAAGTGAGCAAGCCTCGGATAGGACTGCGGTAGCACAGCACGCAAAGAGGAAGGAGACTTTTTCCAGCACCTGAAACAATGCTGAGGCCAGAAGGGGATGTTCACAAGGACTGACTTCAGGCGCTGAAGGCCTCCCTCCCCTCTCTATTTGGTGGAGAGAAAGTAGCTTCTGCAGAGAGTAATTTAGAGCATTATTGCTGGTCCTCACCCCCACCTCTCAGCTTGTTGCAGATCTGTATTCAGTCAAATTGGGAGAGAAGTACTTGGATCCCCAGAAGCTGGAGGAATCTGCTAAATCATTGCCTAGGTGATGCTTCACAGGCTTTTCCCATGAAGAGGTGTCACGGTGTTTTGGGGACCTTTCCGGGCTTCGTGGTTGTTGAAAACGGTTTGTTTTCTGCACAGCTGATGTTTGAACAGGCTGTGCCATGATCACCTGTGCGCGTCATGGGGATGTACTGCTCACGTGACTGTTGCATTGGCTCACTTCATAAGGTGTCAGGGCTCCTAACCCATGTTCTGTCCCACTCAAATGCTAGACTACAAAAGACTTAGATTACTTTGTTTGGCATTGAGAAATGACCTTGAAGTTCATCTTGGGACTTTCTATAAATTCTGACTGTGATTCTTGCCTTCACAAATTTGTGAAAAATTTGAGACGTAATGGGCAAGTAGGTGGCGTAGTTTTATCCTCCTCACACTTATTTCTAGAAAATGTTTCAGATATGCCCAATGTGAGTAAAGTAGCCAAGAATTTGTGCTCTCTGGTCCGTGCTTTGTTCTCTGGGGTAACTGTGCAGGTAGTAGGAAACTTCCTCTGGACTAAGTCTAGTCCTCACTGTGTCTTGAGGAGTGACAGTCATCCAACTGCTTCACAAAAATAGTAATGCAAAAGTATCATTGCATTGAGCTGTGCACTACAGAATTGAGATTGAAGTTTACATTGTGTATGTAAACTATCAATTTGCACTCATTTACACATGATTTTGTCTAATCAATTAATCAGTAAATGTCACTGTGTAAACCAAGATTTTAAATGCTCTTATATAAAGTATGTAAATAATTATTCAGCGTACCTGTTCATGTAAATGTCAGTACAAACCCAACATTAACACTAGATTACACAATAAATGCATTCATTAAGGCAGAACATTGCTATGCAAATCACATGCGCTTTTAAACTGTCATTAGGAAGCATCATGTACAAAATGCAATTTGAAGAATGACATGACATTACCATTCATTTATTCAAATGTGAGTGATATGTTTCAGTATGCATTTGTAAAAACTGGTTAATAATCCTATTCAGCGACAAGATCTGCTAATAAATAAATATTTAATATACATTTCAAATTTGGAAAAATATAAAAACAAAGCATCTCCAAGTGTCATGCACTGGAGCACAGGAGAGGTTCGGAAAGCCAAGCCGAGTTGTTCTTGAAGCCAAGATTTAGAAACAAACAGCGACATCTTCTACATTGGAGAAAACGAGAAAGCAGATACCTCTGGTGTTAACCAGCTTGCATTCCTGGGTCCCCTCAGTTCCCTCTGGACTGTATTACTCAGCATGGACAGAGGGTCACTTTAAAAAGAGAATTTCTCTGCCTGGAGGAGTCCCTGCTGGTGGCAAAGCCAGTGGCCACAGCTGGCCTAACGTGCCTCCTCCCTGCCTGCCAGGTGTCCCGCGCTTCACTGCCCAGCATCCAGGGGAAGAGTGGGGGCACCGCAGGAGGCTCCCCAATGCCTTTGCTGCTGCTGTGCCGCTGGCGAGGGTTAGAGCAGACAGGGCAGCGTTAGGTGGGCTGGAGCTGAGCAGAGCAGAACCAGGGGAGAAAAGTTTGACCCTTCTCTCACAAACACTATCATCTAAAATATCCAATTTAAAGGGACTGCAACTGAAGATATTTCTTTGAGGTGAGCTGAGACATACAGATCATTATCAGCTGACAGGCATGCATGTCTCTTTATTACTTAAATAAATCTACAGTTAATATTAGGATAGGTCTATAAACTGCACAGATACTGAGGATGGGTTTTAGTGTGGAAAATACACACAGATATATTTACCAGCTCATTAATCTTCATCAGTCTGTGCTGTTTTCAGATTTGCCTCAGATGCTTTTACTTTCAGTTTTTCAAACAATGTAAGGTGTGAAATAAGAGGGAGTATTTACTTTAGCTTTATTGCCCTCCCCCTGGTATTTGTGGTGCGACTTAATCCCCTCCTTTCTGCTCATTTGAGGGGCAGAAGGTTCTGTGTATCTACTAATACTGTTCTAAAATAGCTCGCAGTTGTGATAGAAGGTTTTTAAGGTTCTTAGTTCAGAGGCTTAGAAATGTTTCCAGTAGTTCCTAGTAGTTATGTCTCTTCCTGATTAATGTAATTTTTTTGGTATCTGTGTTTACCTTAATTAGTTTTAAAAATCACAGAATCACAGAATCACTGAGGTTGGAAGGGACCTCTGGAGATCATCTAGTCCAACCCCCCTGCTCAAGCAGGGTCACCTAGAGCACATTGCACAGGATTGCATCCAGTCGCATTTTGAATATCTCCAGAGAAGGAGACTCCACCACCTCTCGGGGCAACCTGTTCCAGTGCTCTGTCACCCTCACAGTGAAAAAGTTTTTCCTCATGTTAAGATGGAATTGTCTGTGTTTCAGTTTGTGCCCGTTGCCTCGCGTCCTGTCGCTCGTCACCACTGAAAAGAGTCTGGCCCCATCCTCTCGACACCCTCCCTTCAGATACTTGTACACATTGATAAGATCTCCTCTCAGCCTTCTCTTCTCCAAGCTAAACAGGCCCAGCTCTCTCAGCCTTTCCTCATAAGAGAGATGCTCCAGTCCCCTAATCATCTTTGTGGCCCTTCGCTGGACTTGCTCCAGTAGTGCCACATCCCTCTTGTACTGGGGAGCCCAGAACTGGACGCAGTACTCCAGATGTGGCCTCACCAGGGCTGAGTAGAGGGGGAGGATCACCTCCCTCGACCTGCTGGCAACACTCTTTCTGATGCAGCCCAGGATACCATTGGCTTTCTTGGCCACAAGGGCACATTGCTGCCTCATACTTAACTTGGTGTCCACCAGCACTCCCAGGTCCTTCTCAGCAGAGCTGCTTTCCAGCAGGTCAACCCCCAACCTGTACTGCTGCATGGGGTTATTCCTCCCCAGGTGCAGGACCCTGCACTTCCCTTTGTTGAATTTCATGAGGTTCCTCTCTGCCCACCTCTCCAGCCTGTCCAAGTCTCTTTGAATGGCAGCACAGCCCTCTGGCGTATCGGCCACTCCTCCCAGTTTTGTATCGTCAGCAAACTTGCTGAGGGTGCACTCTGTGCCTTCATCCAGGTCATTGATGAAGAAGTTGAACAAGAAAAATAATTGGAACGAGCTTGTAACTACAGCAGATTTCTAATAGAGGTATGTTAAAACTGGGCAAAGAAAGTAGCAACAACCTTGAGTCAGCCCAGAGATCAAAGCATATGACTTATAGCTTCCTTGTAATCTCATTTGAGTCTTCAGCAGAGAACATAATGAGAACAATACCAACAGCTGCATTTTATGTGGATTAGGGTTGCATGTTACAGAAGAGTTGAGATAGTGTCACATTATAGGTAGGATGTACCCAAAAGCCTCATTATGACTGGCAGAATAAAAAATTTACATTGTTTCGTGAATACTACAATCTCCTCCAGATCTCTCTGGTGGAAAATACAATATATAAAATAATTGACTCTCAGCCTCCCACCATTTCTGCAAACACTGCTTTGCTCCTTCTAGCACTCACATTTGTTCTTGAAAATGATGGTTAGGGAACTTATTATGCAGAGGGATGAGAGATTGATGGGTCTTTCCAAACTAAGCACAGCGAGAGCTATAAGCGCTTCCCTCCACTCCTTCTGTTGATGCTTACCTGCGGTTTGCTTTGGCTGTCCCAGCCCTGGCCTTGCTTTCAGCAGATACTGCTGTTCACAGCAGCCTGTTTAGCATGTGCTGATGCCTGTGAGACCCTTTGATGTGAATGCAAACTCTTCGTCTGCTGTGGTGTTCAGATATGGCTCTGAAAGCCTCTAATGATGTAAAAAAACAGTTCCTTCTCCTGCCTACTCCCAGCCAACTTTTCATAGCAAATGCAGTGGGTCTTACTTGGGGAAAAACTATACCACAAAATCATCATTAGGTGTAGAGTTCAGGGTCATTTTTTTCAGTTTCATCCTGGAAAGAATATTTAGGTATAGAATCAGTTTTTGCAGGCAAGGATTCAGCTGAGTATGTTGGATGTTCAGTCAAATGGGTGGGTGGGTGAAAGGACCCTGCAGATTTCCAGCCAGTTTCAAGGAGATGATATTCACGTATTTCACCGTAGAGGCTGCACCCACAATTTTTTTTTTCTACCTGCTTTATTCTGGGGCTTTCCTAGCTATTAGGCAGGATTTGGGTATATTATTATTTTCGAATCTCTGGAGATGATTGATTAAAAGTCAGCCCAGATCAGGACCCATTCCTTGAAGGCACATAACAACTCCCACTGAAATCAGTGCTTGAATGTTTTGAAGATTTCAGTTCAAAGTGCCTATCTCACATAAGCATGTTTTAATGTGCAACTCAGTATATACTAATAAATGCAAACAAGTTAAGAATTCACAAGAGCTTCTCTGTACTCATCGCGTTCCCAGCAGTGACAGTAAGCCCTGCCTTACTGACTGGCCTTAGTCACACTGATTACTTGATTTGTATTACATGGTGCTTTTAAAGAGAAAATCAGTATCCAGCTGTTTTTCTGGTAACAATATATATATCTTTTTATTATAATTTGTAAAACATGCTACCCACCAAGGGCAAAATTAGAATGTGTTTGAGCTGAAAATAGGCCAAGCAGTTTCCTAATCTCTCTTTTCCTTCTCTTGGAGAAGAAAAAAAAATTAAAAGATTTTTTCTTCTCCTAAAATAATTAAGAAAGCTCAGTTAAGTAGAAAGAGTATGCATTCTCTGGAGAAAGCCTGAATGGTAATGAAAATCTCTAACATCTTAATGCCTTTTCTCCTCAGAGCCTTTAAAACCTAAAAAATCAGCTCTTGTAAGAGCGAGTAAAATCTTGGCAGGTAGATTAAACCATGTCCTGTGGGTTTGTAAGAGATGCCCGGTTTAAACAGATGGTTCTGTTTTCCTCAATTTCAAGATCACTTCTTCAGAACGGCATTAGGACTGCAGTCCTACTATAAACATTATGTAAGTGGCTGTCGTGAAGCTGTGGCAAGCTCATGATTCATGGGTAAAACCGGAGCTGAATGCTAGCTGTTTTTCCCTTCACAAAGCTCTTGTGCAACCGTTTTCTTACAGCTACTTGATTTTCCCCTTTTACATCTTGCTTAAATCTCAAGTCCAGGCAAACCCTCATTCAAGGTCAGGCAGCACTGGTTACATGTAGTTTCTTATATTAGAAAACAAAGAAAAACACCCCCCCTGCTTTGGTTTAAGGTTCATTGTTTCAGTCTGAAATGCCTACAGTTTATTTCATGCTCTTGCCTGGTTTGTTGAACGGCTTATGAAACTTTGTGTTCTTTTCAGTACGTCTGGTTTAATGTTCAAGTCTGGTTTTGAGTTTCATGACAAAGTCGCAGACTTTGCTGAAAATATTTTTTACAGCTGTTTTTTTCCTTTTTTTTTTTTCACCTTGCAAGCAGAGCTGCGAACACTAACAGTGCTGCTCAATAAATATTCAAGTCAGGGGCCGGAGGGGACCTGGATAAATACTGCAGCCCAGCTGCCATTCCTCGGCCCAACCTCAGAGATGCAGCACCCTGATCCCCACAAAACCCTTGGTAGCAGTGATCCACCCACCTGTACGACTTATGCTGCAGGTGCCACATTCATTTCATGGCCAATCATTTACAACGCAAGCAGAAGGAAAAACATTTACCACAAGGAAAGGATTTTCATTAGAAAAAATTGCTTTATTTCCACTGCAAGAATCTGCAGCCAGCAGACCCCTGGCAGCACCGTGCTCCATTCTCGGCTCCGCGAGGGCACTGGCGACCTGCGTGTGCCGCTCAGCACGTGGCTGACAGCTTGCAGGGACGTGGGTTAGTGTGACATTTGGGGAATAATTACTGTTTTTCTCTTACAGTTTAGATTCTTTTCTTTATGGCCTCCATGCACTGTTCAAAGGAGACTTTCGAATAACAGCCAAAGATGAGTGGGTCTTTGCAGACATGGATCTACTGCACAAGGTTGTTGCCCCAGCAATCAGAATGTCTCTGAAGCTGCATCAGGTGGGTTTTTTTTAATTACTTTTACTATTGCATTTGTTTTCCTAAGTAAATATTGGAAACCTCAGAACCTGTCCGAAGAAGAAATGGGAGGGAAATGCAAAGTGCTGTTGCTTTATTCTGAGAAACTTCCTTAATGGAAATGGGAAAGTTCAGCAATTGCTTAGCTTACGTTCTTTCACTTATACTCTTTTCGTACCCCTTAGCTCCCCATTTAAAAATAATTTATATTCCAGGCCTTGACCCAGTATTTTTCATAAAAACAAAACTGCCAGTCATGTCATGTTTTATTTGCATAGATATTATAAAGATGGTTTCTAGATTGAAAATAGTTATATTCATTAGACTAATCTTATTGCTAATTTATCAATCATTTTATGATGGGCAATACACGTGTAATGCTATTCCGTATACTAAAAGACACAGTTGAGAGGAATACTTGTTTGAAGGGCTTGTGTCACAGCTGTTTGAGTATGTCATGCTGTTTCTAGACCTGTTTTGTTTTCAGCTGTAAAAGTCTGGCACACCTCCATTGAAGTCACTCCAGTTCCTCCAGGTCAACTCTTGTATGGCTTGGAGTTGATCTTGCTCTTGCTCTGTGCTGCACATTATCTAATACCATACATTTTCATAATGTATGACATATTGGTAATTGCTCTGTAGTGGAACTGAAATGGAACAGCAGTGAATTAATATAAGAGAATTTGACAAAATAGTTTTATGAATGTTATCACTGGCACTGTTGCTGTGTGGCAGATAAAGAAGTCACACAATGTTGTGATATCTGCTGATGGATTCCCAGTCTGTGTTCTTGTTGCTGTTTTTTCATGAATAAAAATAAGGATTTCCACATGAACTGTAGAATGTCCCGGGTAATTCTGATCTCCCTCCAGCTTACCCAGAAGCTCCTCTGATTTCCCACATTACAAAAAGAGAGTGGCTAAATGTCATTCTCTGAGTGTGCTTGTCCAGTAGAGAGGTAAGATCAAGTTAAAACCTGATACAAAAAATTGTAGATACAAAATTGTATCTCTCTGTATTACCAAGAAATTAATTGTTCTACCTCCCCCAACAAACACTGTAGAGAATGTTAAGTCATTTTGGGGACCAGTTTACACAAAGATGCCTGACCATTCTAATACTTCTTCATTTACTACCAGGACCAGTTCACCTGCCCAGATGAGTATGAGGACCCAGCAGTTTTATATGAAGCAATCCAATCTTTTGAGGAAAAGGTGGTGATTTGTCATGAAGGGGACCCGGCCTGGCGCAGTGCTGTACTCTCCAACAGAGAAGAGCTGCTAACCCTGAGACACGTGGTAGATGAAGGAGCAGATGAATATAAAGTTATCATGCTCCACAAAAGCTACTTGAGCTTCAAGGTTATCAAGGTACCTATGCCACCTTTCTAATATTCCAGTAATGTAGGGCTGTAGTTACAGATATTATTTCTCAATAAACTGGCCAAAAGGAGGAGGTTGATTATAGTAATCAGAGTAGCGACTGGAGGCCAGAAGTGGAGCTCTGTTCAGTTCACTTCCATTTCGCACCCTTAAGTTGCATATCAGAAATAACATTCGAGGCTTAACCAGGGAGTAGTTGGAAAGGTTCATGAAAGCTGCTGGTACAAAGACATGACGTGCATGCACATGGATACTGCCATCCTACCTATATCACATAGTTCTGTATCTTTAGTAGCATATGTTTTCACATGATCCAAACTTTTCTTACCTAACTGTAGGTGAACAAGGAGTGTGTCAGAGGGCTTTGGGCTGGACAGCAGCAGGAACTGATTTTCTTACGCAATCGTAACCCGGAAAGAGGAAGCATCCAGAATAATAAACAGGTCTTGCGGAACTTAATTAATTCTTCATGTGATCAGCCACTGGGATATCCAATGTACGTTTCCCCTTTAACCACCTCGTACCTTGGAACACACAGCCAACTGAGGAACATTTGGGGGGGACCTGTCAGTCTGGACAACATTAAAAAGTGGTTCAGATCCAAATGGTTAAGGTAGGTGTTAAATTTTGGTCATGATATGCAGGACAGAGACCGTACAGTCTTAGTTCCACTGTATTTTCTGTTAAAAAAAGTAATTCCATACTGTTACCAATGAATAAAAAAAAATTGCAACCAATGCAATATATATATACTTTTTATTTATAATATAAATAAAATAAAAGCAAAATAAAAGCCTTACATATGTGGCAGAGAGCAAATTCATTAACTCATTAATGGCATTTAAGTAGAGCTTTCTGTGTGTTAGACATGCGTCATTATCAAATCACTTAGCACAACAGACATTTCCCTTTTTAAGGAGAATTTTACTGCTTATTCCTTGTAAATAAGGGTATCTTTTGTATAACTGACATTTCAGAACATGAGTAAAGGTTTTGGTGGGGCATGCTTCAAAGCTTTGGCAGTTTAGATTATCAGGCCCAAATCATTGTTCCTGACCAAAACACATCTAAAAATGCACTTACTAGTGCCTGGCTCCCCTGGGTATGCTCCATCAGTATCTGATACTTTCCACCTCTCATTCTTATGGGCACTTTTCATACAGCAGTAACTCATTCTGGCTCATTCCCCCCTACCTGCACCTGCCCTATTGCTACTGTGACTGTTGAAGAGAGACAGGGGACAGTTCAGTGGCAGCCAGCTTGCACACTAAGATGTATGCTAAAATATGAAGATACCTGAGTGTTTAATGTGTTGCTTTCCCCGTATGCAGTTCATTCCCAGACCTCTTGGGAATGAACTGCTTGGTTACCTCATGTGGAAGCTGATCTTTAGAAACCCAGTTTGACATTAGATGAAGTGTGCTAAGGTCTTGCAGGGCTTAAGCCACTTAACACAGAGAAGGAATGATTTGGGTAGGATCACAATACAATTTTGTCCCAGCTAAGCTTACCATGCTGTCATCTTCGTGATCCCATAAAATGTCAAAAGACCTGCAGTGGCATGAGAAAGTCAAACATTTCTGACTTTCAGAAAAGTACAAGTCAGACATTTCTATTCTGAGGAGACCTATCACTGGAGGCACAAATTCTCATGCATAATAAATAGCCAACCATGTGTTTGTTCCTGCACACAGAATGCGGAAGGACTGTCATGCAGCTCACCACGACAGAGGTAACGCTGAAGAGGTGGATAGCAGAGGCGGGTCTTCGTCCGGCAGCAATTCCACAGGTAATTCAAGCCAGAGCAATAGCTCGCAGCACACCAGAAACGGAACACCTCAGTTGCAGGCTGCATCGCAGGAGGTCCACCAGCATGCAGGTATTTACACAATTTACTTGGCTTTCTTTATAGTCTTGTCACTAACAATGGCAGAATGAGAAACAGAGATGGGAAGGAGTCTACATGTGTGATGCAGAGCGCCTCTAACACAATGAACCTCTGCTTACTGTTGAGTGTTGACTGGGAATAGCAGAACTGAAACTATGCAAAAGCCTTAATTATCTTAGAAGGACTACAACAATTTACTTGAGGAATTGGCTTGGCTGTTCATCAGTGTATGTGGAGAATAAATAGAAAATAACTCATTGAATCTATACAGCAATTATCAGAAAAAAAATTAAATGTTGTCATGTTGTCAGTCTGTCAGTTAACAGCTGAACGCTCTTCTTATATTACATTATGGGTCTAAAATTACTTCAAATGTAGTTACAAGATAGAACTACTGAACTTTACATTGGAAATATATGTTAAGTTTGCTAGTGGATCACCATAAGACTTATCACTAAGGGATTAGGATTTGTTGAAAGTTAAGTGGCTTTACGTTACGGTTGTGGTATTATTGTATACATTAAAGCACAGAACTAGAGGGGTATGATACTTCCTTGTTTCCTGTTAGATCGTTTTGACCTATCATTAAAAATAATGGACAGGACTGGAGAAAATCTTGCCATGAATATAAATCACATTATAAGAATAAAATAACTGCTGCTTTTAATTGAGTCTAGCTTTCGAGGAATTCCCATGTGCATACTCATAATTTGACATTGCAGTAATCAAAATGGCAAACTTAATTGTAAAATAATAAACCTGAGCATCCCATACAATAATGAAAGTTAATTGTGAATTGTTTAAAAGAATGCATTGGATGCCTAAAAAAACCCACAATCAAGAGAGAAGGTCACACTTAGTTAAGAAAAAGCAACCTGACTTTGAGATAAAATGAAGAAATGCACAACAAATGCAAGGATGTGGAAAACAGCAAATGTAAATCAGCATTCGGCTCTGAGAGACAATTGATAGAGAAAGGGAAAGGAACAAGGAGAAATTTCCAGCTAGCAGCATTAGGGACAGTAAGATGAAAGTGATTTTGTTGCTATTTATTTTTTAAGAATATTAGAAACAGAAATCATAACAATAGTCCTGATCCATCACTATATAAAAAGGTAGAATTGTTGATAAGGTAGAAATGAGAAAAGAACACATCTGTTTTGTATTTGGGGAAAAATCCAGATGATACAGTTTTAGCATCTGATGATGAAATAGTTCTTTCCATCCTAACAGCTACAAAGAACATTAAAGAGCAGCTATCAAAGCTATATGCTTAATTGAGCAAATCCAAATAACTCTCATGCAAGAATGTTTTTAAAAGAGCTGTTTAAAAAGCTCTGTTTGATCTTCAGTATCAGACCACTAAGGCAATACCAGAGGACAGGGAAAAACTTACACTATGCCAGTTTTAACAAAAAGAATGAACAGGGTGACCTGAGTAATATACATCTGTCAATTTGATGTTGGTTTAGGAAACTGTTGGCCTATTATGCACAGTCCTAATGCCCTAATTTAAGAAGGATATTGCTAATTTTTAAAGAGTTCAAAGAAGAGTCACAAAAATGATCAAAGATCTGGAAAATATGTCCTGGGCACCAAAAGCTGACCGAGATAGTTGGTTCTAGTAGATTTAGATATAACAAAGCTAAGCAAATTCAGATGTGAAATCAAGTGCGCATTTTTAACAGTGAGGGTAAAAACCAGTGAAACAAGTGGCTAAGGGTTAAGATGGATTCTCCATGACTGGAAATGTTGGCTGCATTTCTTAAAAATAATAGAACTTCCTGGAATTAATTCCTGTATGGTATTATTAATTAGTACTATCGCCCATGTTATATAGCATGGCAGACTAGATGATCACAGTCATCCCTTCTAGACTCATAATCTAAGAATCAAGTGCATTTAATATTTTCATATTTCATATTTCATTTTGCAGCCTGGTGCCACTGAGTCTGCAAAATGCAATTAAAGTCATATATAAAAATGCAACCAAAATCAGAAGCATTGGAAATGTGTGAGGTTCACCCCCAAATTGTCCTTATTTCATGATGCAGTTTATAGAACAGGCTTTGTTTCCTAAGTATTTTCAGGGACAGAGTTATTTATGTGTAGATATGGGTGGTCTCCTATCCAGTGCTCTAACCACTGCATTTGGGATGAATATAGAATACTTTTGGACAGCGGTCAGCTTGGCAGTTTAAATCACGAACAGATGTTTGGCCACGATAGCCCTTGAACAAACTAACACTCACAGCCCCTCCGTTCTTAATTCCAATCTGCTCTTCTTATTTCAAATGGTAACATATTAAAATAACCATCAGACCTAGAAACCAAAGCACTTAACCAAAACCCCAGAGTCTGAACAAACTGAATCTCTGGGGAGGTCAGAATTGCAAATGGATGCCAGTGTGGTGGCCAGGCCTGACTCTGATTACAGCACGTGCCCTCCCTACTCGCTGGGTTTAAAGTGCAGAGTATGCTTGTGAAGCAGCATGCAGCAGCAATGTCCTGTTGCTCTCAGATAGAGATCTTGGGGCTCTTATTACAGGGGATGCTGCTTTGCATGCCATCTTAAGAAAATTACTTTTTATTGTCCTGAGTATAAAAGTAGAAATAATGATATATTGTAAATGGGGTGGAAAAGTGTCCAGTGCTTGCCAAACCAATCAGATTTTATTCCAGCTAAGCAGCTCCAGTGAGGTTATGGACCAACTCTGCCATCTGACTCTGTGCAAAGTTACCTAAATCCTCTTTGCTTCAGCATTTGCAAAATGGGGCTAATGATACCAGCCTCTGGAAAGTAGATGGGTGGATGTAAAACAGTATGTTTCAGTTATATAATGTAAACAGTTTGGATATGAAATCCTACATTACTGGAATTCTCATGAATTCAGCAAGCAATCGTATTTCTAGAAGACAGTGTGAGCTTTCTATTGCTTTATGTCTGCAAAATCTCAGTATCTGGAGGAGTTTCAGTGTTTCCCTCCCCTCCATAGTTCAGGTATTGGGAAAAATGAAAGGAAAAAAAAAATGCCAACAACCTGGGAATGCCTGCCAGCAAAACTTGTTTCTGCACTGATGGGTCTCAACAGATTTTTCTGGTATCAACTCTCTGCCCCACAGCTAGGAAATCAAAATGCCAGCTTGTGTTAATGTCTGGGGTTTCCTGGAAAGCAAAAAGCTAGGCAGGCACTCACATGACTGGGTATTTGCTGAACGTGCCAGCCTGCTGCATGTGATTTGCAGAGTGACTGGGTGCAAGCAGGTACTTGGTAGTTTCACTGGCTAAGTTGATTTATTTTTCATTCTATATCTATATAACTAGGCAAGCATAAGAAAGACAGAAATGGGTTGTTTGAATGACATAAGGTGTTGATGTAAACGTGTTTATGTGGGTCTCATTTAGACCTCTCATAGATTGCCTGAAGTAGATGTGGCATCTGTGTTATACTGTAAGCATCATCTCACTCTTAGAACTCAGTTCCACTATTAGTCTAAAAAACTTTCAATGATGTGGCTTGAATTCTGTGGTGTCCACTTGGCTGAAGTCTCAAATTCCAAATTCCAGTATGCAGGAATAATTCTTTTTGATGTGGTTTTGTTTTAATTTACAGACTTTTGTTTTATTTTTGCAATTAAGTTATACCAAGCCATTTAAAGTGAATATTCAGCATCGCCTAAGTTAGTGATGTTGTCAAGGAGGAGTAGAGTTACAGCAATACTATGCTCAGTCATTCAACAGGCAGGTTAAAATGTGCTTGGCAGAATAGGTGTGAGCCTGTGATGAGAATAGTTTCCCTGGGTTCTCCTCTCATCCCCTCTCTTATGACCCAGTGCAGAACCACTGGATCTATTCTGACCAAAGGCCAGAACCATTGTAGTGGAAAAAACAGATTAATAGGTTAACAGGTTAAGCAATTTCTAATTTTTGTGGTTCTGGTAATGCTGACAAAATGTCACTTGGTTCTTGGCCAAATAGTGACACATATGCACTGGACAAGGTCAACAGCATGGACTTCATCAGGATGCCACTGAAGAGAGCACTTAAATATATTAATTATTTCTCTTTTAAAGGCAGGAGAAAACTCAGGAGTCAGTCTGTCCAGGCACACACTGCTTTAAACCAAAGGCCCCCTGTTTCAAGTCACTCCGGACCAATCGTAGAAAGCCGCCAGCCTTTCATCCAAACATCTACATCTGCCCACGAAATTGCCCAAAGGCTTTCTAGTAGTCAGCTGTCACTCCACAACTCGGCAACATCTGTGTTTTCTCAATCCCCTGCTGTTCCTGTTGCTGGCCAGCTGACTGTGCAGGACCAAGCTGCAGCAATGCTTAGGTCCAGTCTGGCCTCTTCCACCAGCTCAACTCTCAGCCTGCTGTTTGGCAAGAGAAGTTTTTCAAGCGCTTTGGTGATTTCTGGGCTCTCAGCTGCAGACGGAGGTAACACCAGTGACACTCAGTCATCCAGCAGCATGAATATTGCCATGGGTCCATCTGCCAGAGCAGCGAGTCAAGCAGCTCGGGTAAGGCTGAACTATAAGTAGCAGTACTAACCATGAGCTACTGTGCTGCCCTCGTATCAGGTCTTTGAACCGTCTTCACCACTGTTTCGTTTCTTCCTTCTCACTGGTCAGAAAATAGTCATTCCTTTTCTAAAACAATATCAGGATTTTGGTACTTGTTTTGGATTTTGCATCACAATGAAAATGAGACTGTTCACTATTTGTGTGTGTATGAGAGAGCGTGAGAGAGGTGTATTCATAAATAAATGACAGACTGGCTGTTAAGCATGCACCTGAGCTGGCAAACCCTCTTCATTTTACTTAGATCAGGACCTTAAGTTTCCAAATTTTATGCAGCCCAGCTGATGAGTACCACCATCAGCAGACTAAATAGTCTCTTTCTTGCTTGCCTACCCAGGAATTAATTATTTGTACAAAGAATGGCTCCCACTGAACAATGCAGTTGTCTTCTCTCTCTCTCTGACCAGAAATTTGATCCAGGACCTGAAAGCCTTGTTGTTGAAAGGGTTACTCAAAGGAAGTCTTTAGGAAACACTTCCAAAAGGAAATGAAAAAGTCTTTAAGGAAACCTGCATGCTTTATGAATCAGCATTTTCTAACAGAAAAATATTGCACAAAAATTTCCAGCCTACTTCCCAGTAGGCTTCCAGTTCTACTCCCATTTTCCCTGGAAAACTCAGCACACATAGTAGTGTTATTGTTTTATTGCCTGCTTAGCTGTATTTATTTAACTTTGGTTATGATCAGTTGCTTTCCTGAATTTTGAAACTTTCACCTCGACACTACAGAGCAGTAACATAAGAAAGCAGTCATTAGAGAAAAAGGGTGGCTGCAATTAGAGCCTGAGTTACAACGTAACTACGACTTTCACATTTGGCCTAGCAAAATGGAAATCAAATGATCAGCAGGGCAAAACCGTGGAGATGGGAAATCCAAAACACTTTTCTGCTAATATGTTTCTGAACTGTGTATAACTTAAGTCTCAAAAAATTGTCCAACCTCAAGTGAAAAAAGCTCCTTAGCCTGTGTATATTTTGCTTTCAGCCCCAAAAGTATCATGTACAGTACAGTCCACTGAAGATGAGTTTGCCATTAACTTCAACAAAAGTTGACTGAAAATTACTCATCTGGGCCCAGTTCTACTCTAATGAGCATTAATGATACTTCTACATATACAGCTGAACACATGAGATGTCACAGCATAATTCCAGTTCTCAAGAGTTTGCAGTCTAATTTGCAAGAATTCAGCCAGTTTGCAATATAGGGTAGTAATGGTGGGATTCACCTCATCTAACTTTAAGCCATCTAAAATTTTGGAATGAAGTCTCAGTAGGTTGTCGGTGTGGCCTTTGTGCTCACTGGAGAGGACAATTCAGTTCATCTTTACAGCTGTCAGGAGGAAAGCTTCCTCTGAAAGACTTGTCTCTCTCTGCCAATGACTGATGACCTAGATGATATGCTTAGACTAACATGGTCACATTTAGATGAGGCAAGTCCTGGCCAAAGTAACTGCTCAGAGTCCAGGTGCATATTTGTTTGAGAGTGGTAAGAAGGAAGCATTATATTTAAGCTGCATGCTTCTGGAAAGCTTATATAGAAATGGACTTCTTACAGTCGGGTAACACTGAATGTAACCTTTGCAAACTGATAATTGTATTCAGTTATGATGAAAAGGTTTCTTTGTATGCTGAATTTAAAATTTGGTGTATAAAGCTAGTCCCAGAGCAACTTGGTCTAACTTAAAAGATAGCCCTGCTTGGAGCAGAGCACTGGCCTGGATGACCTCCGGAAGTCCTTTTCCATGCAAATTATGCTATAGCTCTTATGTACATGTACATCTGTGGTATTATACCTCTATCTCCTAGTCTGCTTTTCCTTCCAAATTTGTGCATTATTACACTGAGACAAGTACCTGTTCACTCTTCAGAAGTCTCTTGTGAATAATGCATGTTAAGAACCCCATGCAGTTTCACAGGATGACATTCCTAAATTTTTTAACTTTTTCACCTGTCACTTCAAAACATAGGTGAAGTGTAACTTAGAAATTCCCTAAACTAGTTGACTCTCTCTTTCTTTAAAGCAACTCACTGAGACCTGCGAAACAACCGATGCTACAGACTCCAGACCCCGAAGAGATGCAGGCCCTACCTGTGCCATATTCATGAGTCAGAACCTGGAGTGCAGAAGGGCCAGCCAAGAAGATATGGCCCTGGAAGACACAGCATCTCAGCAAAGTCTGTCTGAAGAGCAATAAGGACTATTCCTAGAGCAAGGGCCACATGCTTCTTAAAGAAAGACAAGTTAGGTCAAGGAGCTGCAGGTGGGTTTAAGTTCTTTCAAATTTAACAAGCAACCTCCAAATCTTTATTTTTCTAACTTCTAAGCAAGAATACTAGATGTTCTCCAGCTAAAGGCCTTGGCACAGAGGGGGTTGAAAGATGTCCTAACAAAAAACAGTGCCACTTCATCTCAGGTCCTTGTAAATCCTAGAACAATAAATACAATTTATTTGACATTCCTTCCCCTGCAGAGGTGTTGACACATTTGTGGTGGAACTTAGAAAAGCTTAAAAAATTTGTAACGGTTGGAATCAAGAGTGAATACAATGGGAAATATTAATACAACTCAGTGAAAAGCACACAAGATATCTCTTCCTTGCCATAATTAAACAGCTGATTGCATGTGAAATAACTGGCATTTGATATATAATGTATAACAAATGGCAACTTTGAACAGAAGCAATGAATACATAAAAGGACAGTACAATATGTACTGTAACAACAGAGTTAAATCTTGTTTTTTCTTCAAAAGCAAATCTTTATTTTTCTTTAACATGTTATGCAGGTGATAATCATGAACAGCAACTTAGCATCACAGATTGATATACTGCATGCAGCCATATTGAAATATTGTGTGACAGAACCACGCTACACAGATTAACAAAAGTCAAGTTTGAGAAAAGAAAGTAGCCAGTGCATGGAAAGCCTTCACAAAGCATATGGTGCCCCTTATTTGCAAAGAAAGCAGCTTTGCAGAAACAGCTGCTCTTACGTATAATCTCATGCTCCTGTTTGGTTTACAGCAGTGTCTCTCAAATTCTGGGCAGCAGCCCCTTTGGGAGTTGCAAAAGGGCCCAAAGGAATCCTCCTCAAGGACACAAAAGTGTAAAGCAGGCTATAATTATTGTCTGCAAGTGTTTGCATCAGGAAGGTAACAGCTAACTGCCTTTAATCGTGGGACACAGTTCAGTGTCCACAAACACTTATAGCCAGTAATTACAGAGCATTCTGATTTGCCTCCCCCAGAGGGACTGAGCTGCTGCCAATTTAATAGTTGCATGAAGACAAATGTAGCAAAGAGGGAGGTCACACTTTCACAAAGTTTGAGAAACACTGATTTACAGGAATGTATGACTATTTTGGAGGGCAAAAGGCTACAACAAATCCTTGCTGTACTACAACGTATACATGCACACGCACACATTTGTGTGCATTCTCCTCATTCTTTTTTTAGTTAAAAAATTTGCAGCTATCAGTGTCTTGCTGTTCCTCTTTACTGCAACTACCATAGATTGTTACTAATTCTCATCAGGAAAATCTGCAGCCAGGCTATCTTTTCCCAATTAACAAGAAAGATTTAACAAGAGATGCTGTAGCTAAGTCTCATTACCTTTAGACAATGCACTGTTGCATTCTGAGCTTCCTACTGTGCCACACAATATTATAAGTAGTAGAACTAAATAACATCTAGTGAAAATAAAGTGATCCAAGTATGTTTTGTGTGGCAGCAGTTTTTGGGTTTTCTTTTTTATTTTGAATTACTTTTACTTGCTTTCTGATTTATGAAATTGAGAAATTTACTGCTTTTCTTTCACCTCACATCGTGATGAATTCTTTATTTATAAAGCTCTGCATGAGCTAGGCAAATCCCTGCTCATGTTCACAAAGGCAAAAGCAGAGTATTAATGTATGGCCTCTAAGACACATGGTCAAGATGCATCAGAGTGTGGTTTAGACACTACTAGTGTTGTCTCCTGCATCCAGGTGTGGTGTGAAAGAGGAAACTGAATTCAGCTGCTCTTTTCTGACCACTTCTGGCAGGTATTACTCTCTCACCACCTTGCCAGTGGAGTGCTACGTATTCTCCATTACAAATGACAGATGGACATTATACAGATAGGTGGTGGGCTCTTCCCAACAGCTGTCCCACATCTGCCTGTGGGGCTTCTGCTACAGGTAATGCTGATGTGCTGGTCAGATTTTACACTGCAGTCTATTATGATAAACCATCACCAGTTTGTCTTCCTAAATGCTGCCATGCATGGGGGAAGGGAAGGCAGTCAGCTGCAGAATTTTATAAATAAAGAATTCATCACAAACTGTTCCCATCCTCCAGGTATGCTGAACTCTTCCATATTAAGTTATCCTCACTTAGGCCTCTAATTTTCAAAGCTCTAACTTAAATTTGAATTAATTTCCATCAAAATTAACTAACTTGGACTTCCAGTAGTTCCATCCAACCTAAATTGTCCTATGAATCTAATTTAGGCAAACTAAACCAGATTAGGAAACAGCTGCACAACCTCTTCCTCTGGCAAACTGCTGGGCCTAGTTACCACTGACAGAGGCCCCGTGACAACAGGAACATCTTCCTCCTTCTTCTGTCAGAGGCTCTCCTGGCTCCAGAGCCTTTGTTACTGCACCCTAAGGAAATGCAGCCACCTCTCAGGTCTTGTCTTAGTTCAGGCCACCAAACCCTGGAGCACCACTCCTTGAGGACAGGTACATGCAGTAAAGCCCAGACTCCTGCTACCACCAGAGAAGGCATGTCCTAACTCCTTGTTTGTGCACAGCACACAAGCAGAGAAGAACAGGATCCAACCAAAGATTCAAACAGTTTGAGACTGGACTTCTTCTAAAGTAACTAGTTACTTCTAATATCCAGGTCTTACAGTTTGTTTTGTTTTGAAGTTGTTATTGAAGCATGCTGCATTGAAAAAGAAAAGACTGACCACTGACAGTATCAATTACAAAAAAAACAAGAACAAAAACCCATCACCCAAGATGACAGAATAAACCTGCTCCCAATTGTTACATTTCTTCGTAATTTTGGAGAGAGTCTGCTGGTACGCATAAGACTACTGCTATTTTCAATGTTTTTAAATATGGGCCAATCTTACAGAATAAGCAAATGTGATGGTTAGAAATTATAAAACCTGGAATCAGGTAAGAGGTTGTATTGAGTAAACATAGTTTGTGATTAAAACAAGAACAAAAAAACCCAAAACAAACAAAAAACTCCACACATCAGGTAACTACCCTATCATAACTGAAGCAGAGATAGACCCCTCTTGCTCTGTAGGTGACAGGAAACGCATGTAAGGCTCCAATGCACACAAAGCTTACAAATGGGTATTTAACTTTTAGGCAGGTCCTAATTTCAACAGTAAGATCCTCAGAACTACTCTGCGTAGCACTAAAACATATCAAAGTCCATAGGAGCCTACATTTTCAACACTAATGTCTATAGATAAGCAAAAGCTTTAGACATACTTTGTTTATTCTTGAAAGCCCTAAATAGTTTGACACTCACCTCACACAAGATTGTTTGAGTTGCAAGGTGGGCATTTGTCCATGACCCCTCAGGGACTCCATTTATCAGGCAGTCTGGGGCTCTGCATACAAAGCAGAGGCACCTTTTAAGTCAGATGCTGCACTGAAAGGTTTCATGGTGGCTAAACCCATTGTTAAACTTGGTCCTAAATTTATTCAGCTTGAACAGTTTGCAAACATTACGTTTGATCTGTACCATAGGCGTGACACATGAAGGATGGCCCTGACTAACATGTAAGTACCTCTTATATGCAGTTCCAGTGTGTGTCAGTTTTGAAGATTCAGGTGCTATGCTTGATTTTTTCCAGAGCTACAATGGTTAGAGAGGCCACTTACTCAGCAGGCACCGAAGAAAGAAGCCTGCTTGATGTACGTTCAGCCAGTTCTGAACCTTTTTGTTTCTGAAGCCTGAAATCAGTGATATTCCCATCTTGCTAGCAGGCTCTACTCATCCTTTGAGTAAATCAAGCACTCAATCCACCAGAGCAGTCAGTACATGTGATTTTTTTCACAGAAATGTCAGAAAGGAGGAGGCCCTATCTGACCCCCAGATTACATCACCACAGCTGAAAAGAAATATTGTGAGTGGTTTTATGCTCAATGGCTGGCTCAGTGCTGGCCCTCAGAACAACAGAGCAGTGTACCTACTGTACAGCAGGCTGCAGGAAGGAGTATAATGAGTATATGGTAAAACAAGCACAAATACAGTACTTCAGCCTTCGCATTAAATGCAGGATAGCTGCCCCCTTCTCATTTTGTTTTCCAAAACCTTTCTTTTCACTAATTGGCTCTTGTTTATATCATTCTGTAAAAGCCAGGTGCTAAGCTCTTAAGGGTGAAACATGGCCAGAAGATCTGGTCAACAGATTTCAGTAACATTCTCCCAAAGCCAATCACAGGCTGCTGAACTGCTCCCATCCTCCAGGTATGCTGGCAAGCCCCCAGGCTGGCCTTCAGCCCAGCTGCTCCCTACCACAGCAAGTAGCAAACAGTGTCAGATAGCATTTACAAAGGTCATTTCCGTTCATCCCAAGCTACAAATGCTGGAGGTCCTGCTGTTCCCTCTATTTTGAGGTGTCTTACAAACCTATTATATGTGAAGAACTGGAGTTTCTCGTTAAAGAGCCTCACTTCATTTCTATAAGACAGAAAATCTTGACATCACATTGCATTTAAGACAAACGTTAGCAAAGGACTTACCTACCATTGCAATTCTTTTTCCCCTGCCAAGACTGCCAGATATTCTCAGTATCTATGACATTCTGAAACCATCAAGTTCTTAGGAGTCCTTGCAATGTCATTCACAGCTTTTTTTTTTTTAAAAAAACAACATTAGAATAAAGCAAGAAACAGCATCCGCATTTTGCTCCAGCCCACCTACTGACTGCTCCTCTCTTGCTGGGGAATTTAAGTTCAAGATTAGCTGAATTCTATGCAGCTCATTTTAGAAGATTAGAGTTACCAGTAAAATTCTCCAGCATGCAATAATCATCTCATCAATACATATTTCTTAACTACCCAATTTGTGCCATTTTTAGATTCCTCTCTGGATTGGGAGTTGGTATTTAATTACGTTTCACTAGTGCTTGTACATCCTTAAATCTGCAAGACAGACATACTACTTATAATTAACTTTGCAGTAGGTCCAGTGTTAAACATTCACCTCTCTTATTCAGCCTTCTTTTAGTTTTACAAGTCAAAAACGGTCTAATGCAAGACAAATAATGCAGGCCCTGTTTATGCCATGCTGTGTGCAATTTTATGTTGGAATTACAAACCTCCTTGCCAAAAATGTCCTTGATTCTCAGGCTTGGAGAGAATAATTGGTACCTCATATTCTCCCCTTTTTTGCACCAATTAAAACCTGCAGGTGCACTAATGTTGTCATCTGGAATCTTGCTGGTGCATCAGAGGTTATTTTCACTAAATGTGTGCTATTAGTAAAATTAGCCCATCAGGGTAATTGCGAATGCTGTTTGTTGTTATAGTGCTCTTAAGGCTTTCCAAATATTTTACTAGTGCAAGACCAGACAATAAATTTCTACCTCTAAAGTAAACACAGCATGTCATAAAAACAAAGTTCAGTTGGAAATACTACTTTCTCATTCACTTGATGCATATTTGAAACAGGTGAGTCATTACTTTGGAACTGACTCAAATTTAAAGGCCAGAAGCAACTGTTAAGATCACCTAGGATCTCCTTCTTAACACAGGCCATAAAACTACTCTCTTTATTTCTCTTAAAAACATTCTCTAGCTCAGAGAGAAGACGATAGGCTTAAAAAAAGAACAACAAAAAAATTGAAGACTTTTGGCAATCTTGGGATAGGTAGCAGCAAGCAAGATCCACTGATGTCAGTTGAAAAAATACCCTTTCATTTGAAGGGGGCGATGATTCATTCAGAATTCAAGTGAATGAAAAGTCCACCTCCATTTTGGGTAAGTTGTTCCAGTGACTAATTACCCTCACTACATAAGGTCTTGTATTGTGAGATAAAACCTTAAAAGTACTATCAGCCCACTGTGCTGAAATTCCCCAAACTTGTTGCTATGAAACATTTTTTCAGCAGGTAAATCATTTTAGCAGCCTATTATATTCTGGGACAACAGCAGGCATTATGGCATTATACGCGGGGCAATATATCCACTCTTAAGAGGAACAAATATTACATAAAGTGATGCACTCTAACATTTCCAGATGAATTGGAATTTGGAAAACTGAACTTCAGCATCACTCCAGAAAGAAACCGCCTCCCCAACCTCTCCAGAAAAGTGGTAAATATCTCCATTTTATTTATCTTGATAGGTCAGTCCTTATTTAAGACTGAACCGCAGTCCTGATTCAACCTTGCTAAAATTTTGTCATGCACCTCAGTGTTGAAGAAAAATGGTCTTTTTCTGAACAGCTGTAGATCATTTCAGTGCTTCACTAAATGCCAGCTAAATGCTGGATGGAAAAAAAAAAGCACTTGGTAACAACTGCTTAACCATTGGAAGAACTATTCTTTTGCAGTACCTTTTACAGCTGAAGAGACTTGACTTCTCCCTGTAAAACAGTAGGAGATACCTTAACATCCAACATTTAAGAGTAGAGAGGCTCCTGCTCAAAAGTCTATGGCACATCGCCCTGGGGGAAAAAAAAAAAAAAAAGTGCTTTGGTCCCAATTCTTTCATCTCTAGCAAGGTACCTCAATGGTGTTTTAGATTTCAAAAAAAAGTCCACTGTAGGACTGTCCAGGCATTATGGTTTAGATACCTGTATTTCAGAAACATCTAGATTATAGCTTCTGTTTAAGTCTCCTTTCTGAATGAGGTTTTGGCTCCCTTCCAGTAGCTGTATTTCAAATACACTGGCATATTTAAATAAAATCAGAGTTGTCAGTGTCCTCTCCCTGTTCAGCAAATTAAAGCAAAGGAATGAAAGAATCAACTAATAATTTTACATAGTCATACAATTCTGGGCTGTATACTTTTTTTTTTAAATGAGTCTCTCACTTCTTCAGCTTTATACTTTGTTTAATAAAATGTCTCTAGGTAAAGTAGGAGCAAATTGTTCCCCAAGCAAAATGTTCTTCCACCCTGTCTTACCTCTCAAATTCAGTAAAAGGAATTTTCATTACGTTTCTCAATGTATTTGAGATTAATGCATTCACACCCTCTTTAGAAGGCATACTTTTAACACTATTACTCCTGTACATGTAAAGTTGCAGATGCAAACTCCTACTTAAAGTTTCTATGCATATAAAATGGAGCCCACACAAAGGCATATGGATGACTGCAAAAGTCTGACCATGAGTCTCATGACCATGAAATGAGCTACACAGATCTGATGTTAATACAGCACACGGTGGGAGGAGGTGCCCAAGTATAAAATGGTTAAGACTGATCACAGAACTACCTAATACCAGTACTGTAGCAGGGCACAGTGAATTCCCACTGAGTTGTTGTGCATGAGGGATGAAAATTTAAGGGTAGGAAAGAGCACAAAAGGCAAACCAACTTTGCAGTACCAGAGGTCAAAAGCATTAGTACTAATTACACAACTGGACCATTATGTCTATGGAAGACACTCACCTCAGCACACAAGACTTGAGGTCCTTATTTCACTTGGTCCTAAAAAACACTATTTACTTAGGCTAAGGAGCCCCTTGTTTTAAGAGTCTCCTGCTACAGCAGCAATGTGGAAAGCAGCTGCTCCACGTGGCAGGAGCTGTGCCTCTTCCTGTACTGAGGAGGAAAACATCCAGCCTCAGGTTTTATCCAGGGCCTTGACTGTGTGTAGATTTCTGGGAGGCAAGTCAGCAGTTGTATCATTTCTCACCTGTATTAATCACTTCTGAGCTGCTGCAGAAAGGGTACTGGCAAAGAGTTCAAGTCTGAGCTCCCTCTTGAATGCCTTGCAGTAGCCCTCAGGTAGTGCAGGCCAGCTGCCTCTACTTTTCTTACTGCAAATCTTGACACACTGGCTTCATTCAATAAGAGCCCTCCAGATAGCCATGGAGAAAAGCTGCTACGACTTTAGGAGACAAGTACACTGAGTACCCTCTACAAAAATACAAAACAAATTCCTTGCATGCTTCTTGTCACACAGTCCTTTCAGGACCAGCAAGCTCAGTGGAGCCATACCACCGCAGTCAACACTTAGGATGGGAACTAGCCCACTCAGAAGGGAGAATTCCTGCAGCCCCCACCAGAGCCAACATCTAGGGGATGCCAGGGTAGGAGTCATGCTTAGACGTGACCTTTCTTTCACACAGGTTGCATTTCCCAGTACCAATCTGTTACAGCCAGAATTTGGAGATATCCATGCTTCTTGTCCTACACACAATAAGCTGCAAGTAGTAATGAAGAGATTAACTATACCTTCAGGGCACAGTCTTATTTTGAGAACAGCAGCCAGGAGCTGCACACACCCAAAGGAGGGAAACTCTGGGAGGAATTCCCTAACCCCCAAATACGATGAAGTAAACAGTGTCATCCGAACTGTGCAGAATGGTGATATAATGGGGCAGCTGGGGAATAGGACCATATGTACCTCATATGGCCTGTGGAGGGACAATGTTTGCACAAGACCCTCACCCTGAATATGGGAAAGAGTATGGATGGTCGCAGCATGCTCCCACCTGTTCCCAAGGTACCTGTTAAAATGCCTGTCCCCATCTAGCCCCAAAGAACTTTTGATGCCAGTTTTCATAGAAATAAATAACTAAATGGTTGTTTGAAAATGCCTTTAAATACTATGCTCATTTTAACAGTTGTTGAACTGAAAAGAAAAAAGTTAAGAACAGAAAAGACTGAATTCTTAACATCATTTTACAGCCAGAGATGACTATAAATCATACAATGAACAAGTGTGCACCTGGGAGGGAATTCTGTTTTCATAACTTGCAAAACTGATTAAGTGGTAGCACTTTTCCTGAACACATTTGCAAACCTCCTAGGGAAACACATTGTCTAATACTCTCAAAAACTTCTCATTTCACTGTTAACCATGAAGCATGCACAGAACTGAATAAGGAGAAAAAAAAAACCTATCAAGAAAAAAAGTAAGTATCAATAAACCATAATGGATTGTAAAACCTATACAGACAAATGCAGAATTAAGTCTATCCTGACCTATTAAACTCCACATGAAAAACATGTCATGATTTGACTATGCTTCATGGACCTTAAATTTTAGCCTTTTTTTTTTTTAAGGGGGATGAGAAGCAGGATTGCCATCAGAAACTTCAAAACAAACACAAAAATACAACCTTTTAATCAACTATTGTCTGGGCTACTTAAGAAGAGGGTGGAGCTGGTTATTCTTCTTTCTTAAGTAGAATTTTGTAAATTCCTCTTGGGATTACAGTAAGTTTGCTTGCAATTTTGGGTAACCCTTCTTACACTGCAATTAGGGAGGGTGTGCTGGGAAATCAGGTATTCCTTCCATCTCATGAACCATCAGCAGCCCTGCTGAAACACACTCTTCTGACACACCTAAACTGGGTCGCAGTTAACAGAGACATAAAGCAGGCAGAGCACACACACTTTCTGGGTACAGTTCTGTTCCATCAGAGTTGGACAAAGCTCCAGGTACTCAGTGCACATTACTCAGTGGGACTTTACCCACATCAAAATGCTCTCTAGACAGAACAGTCCATGTCACATGCTGAAGGATTAAGATCTCTATCAGACATAGCTCCAGTATGTTTGACAGTTAATTGCTTTCACATGGTGTAACTAGGATCAGAGTCAGCCACTTAACTTTCAAATATCCAGATTAGAATTTGATGTTAACTACAGGTATTTGATGTTAACTACAGGTCTCTTCAATTTTTTGATAGGCTTGTGAACTGAATAAACAAGAATCCTACTATCTCATTTTTTACATTTTAAAGTATTGCCAGCTTTACCTTGCTTACCCTGGAGGATCCAGTAAACCCTCCAGTGGCTTACACAGGAAGGACAGACTCTAAAAGATCTGCAAAATGTAGTATTTTGTAAAAATAAAAGCTTAGTGTTTACAGGCAAGAGAAGGGTCTTCATTTTCTGCAGGATTCCACAGCTGCCAAGATGTCTTGCAAAATGCTGTTTCTATTTTCCTTATTAACCTAGAGAAAGAGAAATTAAAACTGATGTGATTTGATAAATAATCCCCATATCATGGCTTCCTTCAAAAACAAACAAAGCAGAGATTCAAATGAATTTCCTTCTCAGTGGAGAACCCTTAAGTGTCAAACACCTGCCTTCTCCTGTTACTGAGAACACAATAAGCTAAACCCAGAAACCTGCATACATAATTGAATATTCAGTGATCTTTTTGATTTAATCAGCCACAGTATTTTGCAGTATTATTCAATGCTTGAATAACTAACAAGAATCACTCAAAGAGCCACCTTGTACTTTCATCATTACTAAAATCCTTTTCAATTACCAGATATCATTTTCTATTAAAGAGGAGTTCTTATTGCCTTCAGTAGTTGAAAGGATTATATTTATTAGGATGACATACCCAGCCAAACACACCTTCAGTGAAAAATTCAGTGCTTGACAATGCAACTGTGTATTCGGAGAAACCTTATCATCACAGGAGAAAAATACCTTGAAAGAGTTGCTGTGTCAGAGGCTTGGACCCAGACTGGCCCTCTGACAGTAGATGCAGCTCTACAGGTCTCAGGCTGCAGGGAGTGCTTGGGGCCTCTCCGGGAGGCCTGGGCTGGCAGTCAGCTGTCCTGCAGGAGGTGTGCTGCTGTTGACGAGTTGTGTTGTCAGGTAAGGGAGTTACGGGAGGAGGTCAGTAGGCTGCGCAGCATCCGAGAAGCAGAGCAAGAGATAGACAGGGTATTCTCGGAGACTGTACAGCTCCAGGAGTCCCAACCCCCTGCAGCAGTGGAGTTGCCAGAGGGCTCTGTGCCGTGTGAAACGGTACAACATAACATCATAGAAGAAGGCTGGAAACTGGTCACTGCTCGTGGGAGGAGAAAGGCTCCTACTCCTCCCAAAGACTTGCAGCTGAAGAACAGGTTTAGTGCCCTCCAGGATGAGGAGGAGATGGGCATGGCTGCCAGGGAAGTAACCGGGACAACAGACCCTGTGCCCTACCGGAACACCCGGAAAAAGCGGCGGGTGATTGTTGTGGGGGACTCCCTGCTACAGGGGACGGAGGCATCTATCTGCCGACCTGACCTCTTGTCTAGAGAGGTTTGTGGCCTGCTGGGGGCTCGTGTGAGAGATGTCATGCAAAGACTGCCAAGACTCGTCCATTCTTCGGACTATTACCCACTGCTGCTCTTCCATGTGGGCGCCAATGACACCAAGGGCAAACTGCAGACCATCAAGCAGGATTTCAGAGCTCTGGGGATGGTGGTCAAGGGTCTGGGAGCCCAGGTCATCTTCTCCTCAATCCTGCCAGTGAGGGGGATGGATGAGAGGAGGAGGAGACGGACTTTCCAGGTTAACGACTGGCTGCGCCGCTGGTGTTGGCAACAGGGTTTTGGTTTCTACGACCATGGGACCCTGTTTGAAGATCCCCAACTGCTGGCGAGAGATGGGATCCACCTCACGAGGCGGGGCACGCGGGTCTTTGCCAACAGGTTGGCCAACCTGGTAAGGAGGGCTTTAAACTAGGAAAGATGGGGGAAGGGGAGAGTTATAGTGCCAGGGTAGTTGGCAAAAGACTGCTCAAGTCAGGATGCCTCCAGCAGGTGAATGCAGCCAGGGAAGTGCGCATGGGATGTGGCTATGGAGGACCCTCTTGTATCCCTCCTGGGAAACCTGCATGCTCGATCACCTCCCTGAAATGCCTGTACACCAATGCACGCAGCTTGGGGAACAAACAGGAAGAACTAGAGATGTGTGTGCGGTCGCAGGGCCATGATCTCATTGCCATTACAGAGACATGGTGGGATAGCTCGCATGACTGGAGTGCTGTCATGGATGGCTACGTACTTTTTAGGAAAGACAGGCCAGGAAAGCGAGGTGGTGGAGTTGCTCTTTATGTGAGAGAGCAACTGGAATGTATTGAGCTGTGCCTAGGGGTAGATGAAGAGCGAGTCGAGAGCTTATGGGTAAGGATCAAAGGGCAGGCTAGCATGGGTGACACTGTTGTGGGTGTTTACTACAGGCCACCTGATCAGGAAGAGGAAGTCGATGAGGCCTTCTACAGACAGCTGGAAGTAGCCTCACGATCCCAGGCCCTGGTTCTCATGGGGGACTTCAACCACCCCGATATCTGCTGGAAAGACAACACAGCTAGGCACAAACAGTCCTGGAGATTCCTGCAGAGCATTGGTGACAACTTCTTGACCCAGGTGGTGGAGGAGCCAACAAGGAGAGGTGTGCTGCTGGACCTCGTACTAACAAACAAAGAAGGACTGGTGGAAGATGTGAAGGTTGGGGGCTGCCTTGGCTGCAGTGACCATGAGATGGTGGAGTTCAGGATCCTGCAAGGAGGCAGCAGGGCACCAAGTAGGATCGCAACCCTGGACTTCAGGAGAGCAAACTTTGGCCTCTTCAGGGACCTACTTGGAGGAATCCCATGGGTGAGGGCCCTGGAAGGAAGGAGTGTTCAAGAGAGTTGGTTAATATTCAAACATCACTTCCTCCAGGCTCAAGAGCGGTGCATCCCTATGAGTAGGAAGTCAAGCAAAGGAGGTAGGAGACCTGCATGGATGAGCAAGGAGCTCCTGGCAAAACTCAACCAGAAGAAGGAAGTCTACAGAAAGTGGAAAGGGGGACAGGCCACTTGGGAGGAATATAGGAATGTTGTCAGAGTATGCAGGGATGCGACGAGGAAGGCTAAGGCCCGTTTGGAATTAAATCTGGCTAGAGATGTCAAGGACAACAAGAAGGCTTCTTCAAATACATCAGTAGCAAGAGGAAGACTAGGGAAAATGTGGGCCCATTGCTGAATGGGGTGGGTGCCCTGGTGACGAAGGATGCAGAGAAGGCAGAGTTACTGAATGCCTTCTTTGCTTCAGTCTTTACTGCTCAGGCCAGCCCTCAGGAACCCCAGACCCTGGAGGCAAGAGAGAAAGTCTGGAGAGAGGAAGACTTTCCCTTGGTGGAGGAGGAGTGGGTTAGAGATCATTTAAGCAAACTTGACACCCACAAATCCATGGGCCCCGATGGGATGCACCCACGAGTGCTGAGGGAGCTGGCGGATGTTATTGCTAAGCCACTCTCCATCATCTTTGAAAGGTCATGGAGAACAGGAGAGGTGCCTGAGGACTGGAAGAAAGCCAATGTCACCCCAGTCTTCAAAAAGGGCAAGAAGGAGGACCCAGGGAACTACAGGCCAGTCAGCCTCACCTCCATCCCTGGAAAGGTGATGGAGCAGCTCATCCTGGAAGCCATCTCCACGCATGTGGAGGAAAAGAAGGTGATCAGGAGTAGTCAGCATGGCTTCACCAAGGGGAAATCATGCCTAACCAATCTGATAGCCTTCTATGATGGAATGACTGGCTGGGTAGATGAGGGGAGAGCAGTGGATGTTGTCTACCTAGACTTCAGCAAGGCTTTTGACACTGTCTCCCATAGCATCCTCATAGACAAGCTCAGGAAGTGTGGGTTAGATGAGTGGACAGTGAGGTGGATTGAGAACTGGCTGAATGGCAGAGCTCAGAGAGTTGTGATCAGTGGCACAGAGTCTAGTTGGAGGCCTGTAGCTAGCGGTGTCCCCCAGGGGTCAGTACTGGGTCCAGTCTTGTTCAACTTCTTCATCAATGACCTGGATGAAGGCACAGAGTGCCCCCTCAGCAAGTTTGCTGATGATACGAAACTGGGAGGAGTGGCCGATACGCCAGAGGGCTGTGCTGCCATTCAAAGAGACTTGGACAGGCTGGAGAGGTGGGCAGAGAGGAACCTCATGAAATTCAACAAAGGGAAGTGCAGGGTCCTGCACCTGGGGAGGAATAACCCCAGGCACCAGTACAGGCTGGGGGTTGACCTGCTGGAAAGCAGCTCTGCTGAGAAGGACCTGGGAGTGCTGGTGGACACCAAGTTAAGTATGAGGCAGCAATGTGCCCTTGTGGCCAAGAAGGCCAATGGTATCCTGGGCTGCATCAGAAAGAGTGTTGCCAGCAGGTCGAGGGAAGTGATTCTCCCCCTCTACTCAGCCCTGGTGAGGCCACATCTGGAGTACTGCGTCCAGTTCTGGGCTCCCCAGTACAAGAGGGATGTGGCACTACTGGAGCAAGTCCAGCGAAGGGCCACAAAGATGATTAGGGGACTGGAGCATCTCTCTTATGAGGAAAGGCTGAGAGAGCTTGGCCTGTTTAGCTTGGAGAAGAGAAGGCTGAGAGGAGATCTTATCAATGTGTACAAGTATGTGAAGGGAGGGTGTTGAGAGGATGGGGCCAGACTCTTTTCAGTGGTGCCGAGCGACAGGACGCGAGGCAATGGGCACAAACTGAAACACAGACACTTCCATCTTAACATGAGGAAAAACTTTTTCACTGTGAGGGTGACAGAGCACTGGAACAGGTTGCCCCGAGAGGTGGTGGAGTCTCCTTCTCTGGAGATATTCAAAACGCGCCTGGATGCAATCCTGTGCAATGTGCTCTAGGTGACCCTGCTTGAGCAGGGGGGTTGGACTAGATGATCTCCAGAGGTCCCTTCCAACCTCAGCGATTCTGTGATTCTGTGAAAATAAGACTACTTCAAAAAGCCGGGGGGGGGGGGGGGGAGGCTTTGTACTACAGTGAGGTGTGCCTTTAGTTGACCAGTCTATGCAAATGCTGGGCTTTAACACCAGTACATGTAAAAACCCAGAGAGTCAAGTGTCCTGTGTTTTGCTGGGCCCATCTGCATTGCAGCACCTGTAGATAACTAAAATGCCAAGCTAGGCTAGTGAGCTCAGCTCCTGGGTGCAGCAGCAACAGAGCACAGAGCTGGGGGGGGAATTACCCCCCTTCACGGCAGACTGGATCTGCTGCAGTGCCCACAGACCCGCAGTGCCCCATGCTGTGTGCCTGACTGCAGCATGCTTAACCAGAGACAGGGACTGGCATGGTGAAGGTTAAAAAGCAATTGTGAAGCATCAGCAAAAGCTTCATTTAGAAAGCTTCAGAAATTCTCCCCACTGCTCAGACCCCTGCAGAGAGGGCAGGAAGGGGTCACACAAAGACAGATGAGCCAAAAAAAGTAAGGGTGTTCATATTTTTAGCAAAGTTTGAGAAATGCTGCTTTTGAAGAGGAAGGAGATGAGACAACGCAGTATGCACAGGATAAAACTTTCAGCCAGGAAGGCTTCATTGCATCCCCTGTAGCTGCATTTAAAATCTCGGCACATGGATTTGTATCCCTTCCTGTACTACAGTTAATACTCAACCAGAGAAAGTCTTTATTTTTTCATTGTAAACAAACTGGTGACAGTCCTACCGGAGGAATTTGGCCCTAGGCACCTATTACTACTTACAGTCACAGACATCCTATCCAAATCCTGGAAACCAACACTGTAAACCTGAAGAGACAGTGAAGGGATCTGTATCACTTGAATTCAAGAGAGCACACCACCATGGGACTGCCAAAAAAAGTGAGATGAAAACAAAAGGGGGGGGGGACAAAAAGGAGGAGGGAGGGAAGCAGGCAGGCAGGCAGAAGGGTCTGCAAGTGTTACTGTTTTTACTGAGTATCATTCTAACACCATTATAAGATGAACAGAAAAACCTGCAGCAACAAAGAGCAAGACAACAAAAGATGGAATTGCTCATTAGGAAAGCTACTGTGGGACCCCAAGGTACAGAAGGCATAGATGAGCCAAACACTAAATCTCACAGCAAGTGCCCTGATATTCTGACTTTCAAAGGACCTTCTGAACATTTAATAGCTCTTCCCACTGTTTCACAGCCAACAAAAACAATACTACGTTTTATCTGTCCCTTTTCCATACCTACAGGCCAGAAGTCCAGAGAGAGCATCAGAGAGAAGGTGCCAAGTGCTGGGAAATTTTCACAACTGCTTTGCAAAGGCTGCTTGATAGATAGCAGTGTCCTCTTAAGACCTGGAGACATTGTGTGCAGGCAGCCTTCCCAGACAGAACAAACCTGCCAATAACTGCACTGAATGTACAAACAGATGGATAGATGTTTAGTCGGGCAGCTGAAAGTATCTGTAGATACTGCTTTTACTAAGCATTTAGGTAATTAGGCACCAAGACTCCAAGCGGGCAAGAGTAGAGAACAAAAGTTTTTTTCCCCCTCAAAGCCTCAAGCACTTTCAAATAAAACACACTTGTGGAGTCTGTTCAACTAGAACCTTTTCTTCTTTGGAGGAAGAAAGAATGGAAAGAATTGAAAGAATAAATCCATATTCCCCAGCATGTATCAAAATAAGCTGACAAAGCTGGATCAACAATATCTCAAGCATTTGATTTTAAAGATTTTGTATCTAGGACCTCCCACTTTACTAGATTCAATATTGACAGGACTTGACATATAATTACCAGATGCCACAAAACCAAATACCAGGTAGCTATACCAAAAAAATAAGCCAAAACCCAAAGTTTTGCTTCCAAAACAAAAAGATAAAATGTGAAAGATGGAAAGAACTTTGGTAGATAGGGACTCCACAAAAGGTCATCTTTCAGAGAGATTATTCCATAGGTCAGATGTACTTCTGTCCATGACAGATATCCTGTTACATTCATTTTATGTATTTTACTATATGAACTTGTATCATGGACAATGACACAAGCAGAAGTGAAGATCCCTGGGTATCACTGCAAGAAAGTGAACTGCTTGTGACAGAAGAGGCACCATTTTGTGTCCAGCATTAGATTATTGTTCCTGCTCAATATGAGACCAGCTGCTGGGCATCACCTTTCTACTGCCCTGTAATGGAGGGCATACATCTATCCTACAGTAAGAGCTGCCAGGATTCTGACGCATTTAACTACTTACTTTTTTTCTTAAAAAGGCACACACAACCAAACTTCACTGACAGGTTTCATGGAAGCAAAACCAGTAGGTGGAAACATGGGAGAAAATGAGTATGTGCCAGCTGCTAAGGATAATCTGAGCCTATTTAAGACACATCTGCAAAACTACACAGACCCAAGCAGTGCAAAAAGAGCCCCTACGCTTTTACTGAAAAGTTTCATTCTCAGCAAAATGAAATTGGGCAAGGATGGAAAAAAATGTGTTAAATATCAGAGTTCCCATTGTTAAGTGCTCTAAAGGTAATAAATTAAACATTTGGGACTAAATCCTCAACTGCTTTTAGGGCATCTGGGCCCATTTACACCAACTGAGAATACTTTCAAGACAGAAGGGACTGTAAAACTCAAAACAGCTGTCTCTGTGCACTTAGCATCAAACATCAGAACTGCTATAGTGACACGAAGAGAAGGATCAGAGAACTCTGCTAAGTTACTATGGAATTAAGTTGCATTCAAGTAAGTGACAAAGAAGAAAAAACTTTTTTGGAAGGTGGCTGCTTACTTCTGCATGCTTCCAGGCATCATAAAAGTTAGCAAGATATGACTAATCATGAACTATTTAGGCACTCCACATTCTCCCCATGCCACGGCCCTGCAAGAACGTAGCTGGTGATGCAGTATTTACTTCAGCCAACAGCACATCTGACTCCCCAAAGGCTGCTTCTGTTCCTGCTCATGCACACATTTTAACTAGCTGGGAAAGAGCATGCAGAGTGTCACAGGAGCAATCAAGACAGATGCTCTCCTATACAACACTTCAGCATAGCAGGTCTCTGCCGCCTGGGAATTACTGCAATCTGTCACAAATTTCACACCCATGCTTTTGGCTAAAGGACTCACCAGAGAACTCTCCATATTTAAACAAAGAAACATCCTAATCTCCGCAGCATAAACAAGAGAGCTCACTGTTTAGCAAAGCTAGCTAGAGCAGCCTGCAACCACTGCTGCAGTGAAATCAACAGAAAGACTTCAGCTGGCTGTCGTTTGCATTTAAGAGACATAGGTATTGGCAGACTGACACACCTAACAACCCGGGGTCGAGCAGAACATCAGAACATCACCTGATATAAAGTGATCCTGGCAGTCTCAAAAGCTCCCTTGAAAAGCCAAATGCTGTTTTCCAGTGCTCTGTTTCCTCCCCTGAGGGGACCAAACGCACACTATTGCCTTGCTATGAGCACATCCTAAGCACCAAGACACAGTGTTGTTTTCAGGGAGGCATTCTCCATTCCCTCTCCCCCAGCTGTACCGCTGTAAAGCAAGTCATACAAAATTCACATCCACACACATGCCCAGTTCAGTAGCCTCACTGCTAACACACATCAGCATGGAGATGGGAAAAGTGGATTTTAATCTCTGAAGGGAAAGGTGGGACTTGAACGTGTACATGGGGAAAGGAATCATCTCTTGTCTTTGCTCTTGAGATTGCTTCAGCACTTAGTTGAACAGGCAATGGATTTTTCTGAGGACTGCAGTTTTGCAAGTCTCACTTTGAAAAGGGGGGGAAAAAAAAGTAGGAGACTTTGCTTTGTCTGCAGTAAATAAGACCACTCAGTATAAAACTGTTGAGATATTGTCTTTTCCTTCCTCGTTCGCTCGGATCACAGCAAAGTAGGCATTCTCACTGTGATCGGCTTCAGCTAAAGAGCAGGCTGCAACAGTACGCTGCTTTAAAGCATATTACCTCTACTAATAAGCCAGGATGTGCAACTTCCACCTTACTGAATGTGTAGTTTATAGAGATTAAAATTCAGTTTGGGATATACAGCTTTGTTTTCTACTAGAAACAGTAAACACTGAGCAGAAAAATAAAATAAAGGGATGTGAGCAATATTTAGCCTGTTTTTGTAAAGCATCCGGGACACTTACAGATACTTAGCAAATCTCAGGCTTGTACTGCTGTAAACAAGCTATGTTTTGTTGGGGTGAGGTTTTGAGAATTTCTCCCTAGATGATCAGAAACGCACTTTGAGGCTCTAATATTCTGAAAACTATGTCTGTAAAAATAACATAATAAATTCCAAAATTCGTTCAGTGACTCCAGAGAAAGCGCACTCCATTTACAAGTGTCTTTCTTCTAGCAATCGTTTCTGCAAATTCTACTGCTGCCTTTTTTTTTCTTGCATATGATTACTGGTAATATTTCTGCAAGCCAGTCTGCACAAAAATCTGACTATACTTTAAAAGATTTAACTCTTAGGAATACTGAATACTTATGTGGCAATAATATTACAGCAAGAAAACCTTCAAAAACAACCATATCATTACTTCTACAGCCTTTCACAAGCAAAGCCAGCTGTGTAAAACTGCTACAGTAAGTGCCAACTGTGATTTTTTTTTTTTTAAGGTGAACATCTGCCCATTAAGAACTGAATGGAAACTACAAAATTAATTTCATATGAGCTACCCACAGCTATCCAGTGGTAGCAACAATTAGTTTTTAAACAGAGCCAAATACAAACCAGCAACCTAGAACAGAAGGCTCTTTAAGAATATTTAATACTACTCACATTGAACACTTTAACATCTTTTCTACTTCTTATTTCTTCAACAAGATCCAGCGGCTTTCCCTTAGGTATTGGAATAGTTCCAAGTATCACGGTCCCTGAACCAGTCAGCATTTGACGAACAGCTTGAATAAAAGACTGGCTGAAGAGTTCCATTTTACCAATCTCATCTATGACGCAAATTTTTTTCTCTGCATCACTGCCAAGATTTACCTGTGGAAAAGTACATCAAAAGACTGTAAACAACACTGAAGTTAGAACAAATAACTGAAATAACCTCTATTCTAATCAAAAAGATACCTCCAAAAGAAACCAATTGAACTGTAACACTAGAGGGACTGGCAGAGTCAAAACTGCTGTTGGTCACTCACAGGCTTACAAACCTGCCATTTCTATTTCAGCAAAGATTTTTTGCAAGATTAGGATTAGGAATTTTATTGTACGTTGATATATGTGAAGATATTGTCCCATATATAAAGTTCATGCTTGAACTCAGCACAGCAAGTTACCTTTTCAGCATCAAATGGAAGCAGTTCTGACTGTGTCAGCTGAGTCCCTAACACTGCAAATTCAGGCATGCACTAACCCTTGCAAAAGTGAACAAACCCAGACTGGTCCCAGGAACTTTAACTCTCACTCCAGTACTTGCAGCATCATGATAAAGTTTCAAGAGGTCAAAACAGTTTGTCCAAGGTAAAACAGCAAGTCAGTAGCCTAAGTGTAAACAGAGGAATGCTGACATCTCCATAAACAAGAAGAACATAGTCCTTCACATTGTGCCTTCCTTTTCTGTCTGATCTACAGCTTTGGCTCTTGCCACAAAATTGACCTGAACATCAGATTTGAGATTAGAACTTTACACAAAAGTAAGCAAGGCAGAGGCACAGTGCAATAGAGAGTCTCTAGAATTAGGGAAAAACAAAACCAAACAAACAAAACCCCCCACAAAAACCAAAACCAAGACCCAAATGAAAAACCCTCCAAATGAAAAACAAAATAAAAAGTGCCAAGAAGGTCGAATATAGCATTTCTCTCAGAACAGCTAACTTTTTTCCAGTTTCTTTCCTCTCTCATGTCAGAATAATTATCTTTCTTCCATTCTATTCTCCTTACATAGCTTACTCTATAGTACCAGCCATTCACCTGA
Organism: Apteryx mantelli; assembly: GCF_036417845.1. Lineage (NCBI taxonomy): Eukaryota > Metazoa > Chordata > Aves > Apterygiformes > Apterygidae > Apteryx > Apteryx mantelli. The sequence continues at coordinate 57,784,310 of NC_089980.1, read as the reverse complement.
ATCATAGGATATGCACCATATTAAAGATTAACCACAATTGTGGTTGGTTTGCTTTTTTTTACGAAATGAATACTGTTCCAAGCAGTACTGTGCTGCAGACTGGTGAGCAGCAGGGAAGTCTAGGGGAGAACACAGGTAATCACCACTGGGAGCAAGACAACTTGAAAAGTGAAGGAACTACTCAACTGAAAAGGAAGTGCACTACCCATCCTGTTTGGAAGAAAGTAACTGAGAATTGCACTCCATTATTTGAAGATACGAGAAGCAAATCAACTCAAGTCAGAAAGCCACCATAAATCCATGAATAAATACTGATACCAGCCATATTATACAGAACCTTAAGAAAAAAAAATCTAAATGTTTTCCCTTGTGAAGACAAAGTATTTGCTTCTGGGAAAGTGGAAAAACTTCATAACATGCATCCTAAAATCTTTTCAAGCCAAGTCCCTGCTGGGCAGCTGTTTTATCTAAAATCCTTTCATAGATCAGTGAAATAGAAAGCCAACACTAGTCACTAGGTCACACATTGAGAAACGGAGCTTTTTGCTTTGAAAAGAATCCCCAGTCCTGCCTGGTAGAGTTTCCCAAGCTTGAGAGATCTTCTCCTCTAGGATCTGTTCCTGTTCTTACTGGAGTCAATGCGATCCAAGCCTTAACAGCTGAAGCTGTCCCCAGGACTAAATAGCATACGCCTTCTCCTGGCTTCTCTGAGCAAACCAGACCATATCCTTGGTTCTCCTGCCTTCATTCTTCATTTGTCTCTTCTTACTGCAGGTCTGTGCTCTTCCTCTCTCACTCTCCTCTCATTTTGTACCACCTAACATGCATGACCACATACCCACCAAATCAACTAAGAGTACTTTCAGTGAGAATGGTCAAGCACAATTGACCACTACTAACACCCTCTACTACTAAAGTCTCTGTTGGGGTTCACATAACTTAATGCAGCAGTACAAGGATTCAGAGGACAGCCCACACTTAATGAAGACTTTTTTGTCTATTTAAATTATCAGCCTATTTACTAATATAGAAAATAAGTTACTTTGAAATTAAACATTAAAAATATATATATATACACACACATTTCTCCCATTCTATACATATTCCCTTTCTCCTCTACCCCCAAAACCTTTGCTTCCCTACTCTTGGACTTTTACGTTCCTTGGCAAAAAACAAGGAATGGATCCTCAATCTCCTTTTTGCTCCCTGCACTTCTTTCTTTTCTTGTTCTTCCAAAGTTCCTTACTCCTTGGCCCTTTGAGCTTTGACAGTGTAGAAAATCACAATAGGATTTTTCTAGTAGTACAGCTCAGCAGCTGCTGTACACAGTTTGTAAGATGTTCCTGCCAACATCAGATCTGTTCTTGTTTAATTTTGGAGAGGGGAAATGTTAGGGTGGGCAAGAGGGAGGAAAAGGAAAAAGGGAAGGAAAAAAAAATCATAATACCTCTTGCACTATTGTAATAGCACGTTAGGGGAAGGACAGGAAAAAGAAAGACTGTGTGTAAAGGAAGGGATCACATCAGATATATCAAACCAACTCACTGTACAACAGCCAGCTGTTGTTTCTAATAAAAGTTTTAAATGAGGAAATATTATCTGTATTAGTGTGTATGTGCCTGGAACTAGAAACTGTAAAACCAGACCCCAATTTATACTACTGTGTAGTTGTGAGATTCTTTAACCCAATGTTGCTGGCAAACTTTAACTTATGGAATGTGCCTTGAGCACACAGTATTCAGAAAGAAAAAACAATAATCTAAAATAAAAAGCAGGTCCCTCTATTGTCGCAGCCAGAGTACTCATTGTCCTGCAGGCTGAATTTCAAATTATCGGAAGGCTATTAAAACATAACAGTCTGCAGGTACTTATACAGTGGTAATTAAAAATAATTCCTAGATTCAAGAAACAAATACTGTTTCTACTGGAAGAAAACAGGCATCAGCACAATAGAGGAAAAAGATTTTAAGAGGAGGAATAGCAGCAAAATCCTTTTTCTTGAACCTGCTGACACATCCCAGTTCTGTGTGGGTAAAGCCAGCTATACATTTCATATTTGTCTTCCAATATGCAAAACAGTGGCTTCCTATTACCTGTCTCTCACTCCGAGGAGGGCCTGCTCACAGGAGGATGTCAGATCAAGAATGAGAAGGGAAAGTGAGCTCTCAACCACCACTATAAGCACAAGAGAACAAGCTAGTTTTGCCCTCCAGCTCCCTAAAGTCAATCAGAATCAGTCAAACCCCAGAAAGGTCATTTATTATCATCAAAAACTAGGGCATATAAAGGCTTTTGAATAACACTGCTCATCCTAAAGCCTCCATCTTTCAGCAGCTTTAATGTAATACTCACATTTCTCAGCAAAGGAAGAACCAACTGCTCAAAGGAAACGACGTCTACAATATATTGTCCAACCCGACATTCACGTCTTGAAGTAGAAGAATCAGAACTGAATTTTAAAAAGAAACAATTCCTCCTAAGTAGCATGAGTTTAGTGAGAATTTACTGCAGTCAATTAAAGTGGATTTATGAAAATTGTTATCCTAATAAGTCAAATTCCCCTTAATTCTTCTAAGAAAAGAAAATCTGCAAACTACACATTAAGTCATACTGCAGATAGTATACCTTCTGAAGATAAATATACCATAAGCTACTTTTGTACTATGTAAGCTTAAATTTGAACATTGTACCAAAGGATAATGGGATCTAAAAGCCAGAAGGTATGTTTACACTGAAATCAAAATACACGCCTGCAGTTCATGCAGGTATATGAGCAAGCTTTAAATTAGGTAATGTGACACTGAAAGCAGCATCATTGCAGTAGCTCAGGCTCAGTATGGGATGCAAAACCTTTAAACAATCTTGGGAAAATACTCAGACAGCTTGCCTGTGCTGCATCACACTATCCTAACCGAACTTCCTCCATTGGCAGTATTTAAACTAGTTAGTCTGGTCAGCTATGTCTGAATGAGGTGCAAATGCCGCACCTAACAAATCTACAGACTGAGTTTTGTAGGAAGCATGGAAAGCTAAGTCAACAGAATCAGGAACGACTGTGAGCCCCTCTGCAGTTTAGATCTCTTAGTAGGGCTCTAAAACCCTCATTTGCTTAAAACTCACTTGTGGGATTTGTGGGCCAGACAGTGGCTCATTAAAATAATGTTATATGAAACTTCCCTTGATTTTCAGCTTCTGTCCCCTTACATTAGCTAATGGAAACAAGTAATTTTCCTCCCAGCTTTTTTTTTTTTTAAGAAACAATCCTGCCTACTACAAGCTAGTCACTGTGTCCTAAAGAGACTTGACTCTATAAGAGCCAACAGCCTGTATAAGAACAAGGGCTCTGCAATGCTTCCCGTGTATCATGTGTAAAACACACAGCAAGGGAGAACACCCTCCAGCACATTTCCAGTGTTTCACTGTGCAACAGAGCAAGTGTTTACACATACAGTACAGACATTAACCAGAGCACGAGAACTGAACAAAGAACCTGACCACGAAAGCTTTAAGTGTGCTAGATATCACCTTATGGAGGAACATTTAACAAGCTGACAAACTGGAGGACAAGCCTAAAACAACAACCCCCTTATAGCAATTAAAACATCAGTACCTGACTCTAGATAAAGGTCCTCGTTTTCCAGAGAGAGCGACAACATCAAATCCTGTTCTCCTGCCATCTTCTCGGACTTCTTCTGTGTAAAATCCATCAATGGGAACCCCTGTGGATTTTAGAGCTTGAGTGACTTTCCGGATCAAAGTAGTCTTTCCAATCCCTAAAAATAAAGAGAAAGCAAAAAGCACACAGTATTAAACTTCTTTTACACTAAAAGTTCATTTTTAAAAACCATGCCAATGATTTAGCAGAAACGTGGATTACTTTCTAAGTCTGCAAATTCTTTAAATGGTAAGAAAGGAAAGAACAAAAGCATCTATAAAAATGCATTTTCTACTAACACCGTAACAATTTATTAACTTTTAAGAAGTATGCCTACAGCAAAGTCACAAGAGAATGGTACAAACATCCCAGGCCAGCAGTGAACTTGTTTGCTTAGATAGTGCTGAGCTCCAGGCAGGCTACAAAGCCTGCCCCAGTGCAGGCAAGAACAAGAACAATTAGCCTAGCTTAAGAGCCAAGCAGTTATACAACTGATATCCAAGCTAGCTGGAAGTTAATGATGGGCCTCCCTTTCTATCACCACTATTCATTACTGCTAAAGAGCACAGCTGAATTCATTCCCTTTTTAGATCATTAGGTCAAAACTGACCGCAACTACAAGGAGCCTACCTTCCAAAGGCATTAAGCACATTCAACTGCTACTGACGTCCTAAAAATCAAAAGAACTCAATACTCTCAAGATATTTGGTCCTACATGGCAAATATATATATATATATATTTTTTTTTTCCCCCAACAACAGGAACAGGCTTCTAACATATGATAATTGAAACAAGAAAGGTTTTGACTAGACGTATGGAAAACCTGATTCAGTATGAGGACAATCCAGCACGAGAACAAGTGGCCTAGAGAGGTGGTGCAGTCTCCATGCTCGGAGGTTTTCAAGACCAGGCTAGATGAAGCCCTGAGCAACCTGGCCTGACCTCACAGCTGACCCTGCTTTAGACCTCCTGATGTCCCATCCCACATGAACTACCCTATGATCCTGTAATCCATTCTCCTACCCTAAGACAGATCCTTAAAGTCCTTCCTATCTGATGCCTCCTTTGACATTTGTTTGATATACCTTCTACTATGTGAATGCTGGCCACCTTCCAAACACTTTCTCTTTTCCCACAAAGGAGCTAATTCTTTCCTTTGCCATTGTACAAGCACATTCCTTAACAATCTCCTTTTAAGCTCAACTTTATCTCCTCTCACAAAATCCAAAATTATCAATTCATTGATTTCATTCTTGTCAAAAAATAAAAATAAAAAAATCAGCCTTAGAAGACAGAAAATACCCAGCAGAACACAGCCTTAAATTCCTGGAGTCAAGGAGTATAGGCCAAATGTAAGATGCCTAAAGAGGCTGACAGAAATCTTTTTCAAGAAGATGTATATACCTCATTTCTCTCTCAGGTTTTAAACTGTTTTAGGAACTATTTTCTTAAAAGTCAGTATCAATGGTAAAATCTTCTGTGGCTTCAAGGGCATCTAGTCAAACTGTTAAGCAAACTTTTCATAACTGAAGCCACAGGGATTCCTGCTGTCTGGACAACAATAAATGACAAATGTGGCACCATCACTACCTACAATCTTTCCACTGCCTTGTCCCTACAAGGGAATTTATACTAATTCAGCTAAGTAGATTTGATATCTCTAATTTGGTTACCTTCATTCAATACATTGCCAAAATAAGTTAAAGTCATTCAAACTAAGTTTAAGAAGACTTAAAATTGAACATGTATCTAATTAAAACAGTGCATTCAATTTCAGTTAAATGAACATAGATGAGGCCTAAGCAGGCCTAACCTCTGTGTTCCCCAGTCAACTGCCTTTATTCAAGTGGATGCAAAAAAAAAAAAAAAAAAAAAGTGCATGAGTAATATACCACTATATGAACCTTGGAGCACTTTAAGTGAATTCCAGACAAGACAAATATCTGCAAAAGGTTCGCAAAAAGGAGAAGTAGGCCCACTGCTTTATTTCCAGAGTTCTATAGCAAGCTTTGCGATCACAATAGCTGGTTTATTTATTAACCTTATAGCTCAACGCTATCCCCTATGCGACCTCCACAATAATTAGATTATTCCACCGTGATAAACGACTCCCTCCCTCCAAACCAAGGCCGGCCCGCCCGCGATACTTATTACCCCCCCTCCCCCCCGTAACTGTGTGCTAGGTAGGCTGGAAGTGCTAAATCATTACAATTAAGGCACAGAGAGAACGAGCCCTAAGAAAATTATTAATGACTACAGTTTAACTGAAGGGGGATTTGTCACCCAGGGATTTTTCCCACCCCACCAGCGCGGGGCAGGATGCAGGGACAAAGCAGTAGCACCCGGAAACGTGCAGCACAGGGGACTGAGCCAAGGCCAGAGACGGGCCACGAGTGTGAAGACGCCAGGGAACCCAGCAGCTCCGGCCCAAGCGGTGACAAGCGGGGAGGGAGCGGCGACACTGGCAGCGGGCCGCAGCCCCGCGCCCCCGCAGCCAGGGCCCAGCCGGGGGCGGCTGCCGCCGGCGGCCTCCCCGCTGCGCCCTCGCGCCGCCCCGCACCGGGGCTGCTCCGTTACCTGGGGGTCCCGTGAGGAAAACGTGCTTGGACATGGCGGCCGCCGCGGCCCGCTCCCCGCCCCCCGGCAGTGCCGCGCCGCAACACCGCCCTCGCTCCGCTCCGCTCCGCCCCGGCCCCGGCCGGCCCCGCGGCGCCGCCGCCCGTGCCCGGGGTGGTGTTGGGCGGCCCCGGACCTCGCTCCCGGCCCGGGGCGCCTTAGCGCGGCCCCCTCGGGCCCTTCCCGCTGTCTGGACGGTGCCCGAAATGGCCGCACGCAGGGAAGGCGACTGCGGTTAGGGGTGGCTCCGTGGTTTAAACCGTAACGGACGGCTTGAGATTTTAACCGTCCGGTCGCAGCGCTCGGGCGAGTCGCTGTACGAGGAAGTCGGTTTGCCTTAAAAAAAAAAAAAGTGCCCATTTCCCGCCCGTGTAGCTGCTGAGACAAGCCAGAAAGCCCAGAGTCCTTGGTTTCAGTGGGAATATCCCCAAAATCCGGGATAGGGCTTACCGAGCCTGTCCCCGAGGGGCAGGACTGGCCGGGTGGGCCGGGGTGTCCCCAGTTGGGACGCAGGTGTCACGGCTGCTGTGCAGGGTGTCACCTTGGCCCCGCGCCAGGTCACCCGGGAGGAGCTGCGCGGTGTTAAAGTGCTGCCATGTTAGTTCCCCAAAGACGGCCGTTATTTAAGGTTTGGGATTGGGGGGGGGGGGGGCGGGAAAAGAAGGGAAAAACAAATTAATTTCCTCAGTGTGGGTCACCTTTTCTTTTTCCAGTCAGCTTGACCTATTTAATTGTTGAGTATGTTAGTAAAAGCTCTCCCTAGAGCTTGTATCCGTTGCAGTAAACAACACGATCCAGGACGCAGCAAACCAGTCAATTAGAAGCCAACTGAATCGTCTGATTTCTCGATGCAGATAACAAATGAAGGGTAACCAGAGAGTTAATATGCTGGGTTCTTACAAAGCTGAGTGAACTGGGTCACAAATGAAAATGTTTGGCAAGTTTAACAAAGGCTCTGACAGACATCTGTCCACATCCCAAAACACCATGTGCGTTTGGCCTCATTATTTGCTTAGACTCAGGGGACAGAGATTTGTACAAGCGCAGGAAAAAGGATTTTTGTACTGAGGGCTGAGATGTATTGGCAGAACTCTGGGCGAGGCTGTGTCAAGCCACCAAGGTATACCCATCCTTCCTTTTCTTAAGCACCAAAACGATTATCCAAAATACTGAACTATGAAAAGGATATGTCCTCTGCTTGTTGGTTACTTTCACTAAATGGTTCTCTTCAAGTTCAGTGTGTCTTTCTGTCTTGCCTTTATTTTCAATATGTTCTCAGGAATATAAGGGTTATTCATCATTTTCACAAAGGTAATGAGAGTATCCTCTTTCAGCCCCAAGAAATGTGTAGATCAGCAAGAGGAGAGTACATCACAGTAGACAGGTATTTCCATAAATCAAAAAAATATATTTTTGATGTGTACATCATGCATGGCCATTCTTCCTTATATTGTTTTTTACTTTTAACAGGATGAGCAACCCTTTATTTAGTGATTCTGCATCTTTTAAATGTACAGTATTTTCTTTGAGGTCAGCCCAAGAATGGGGGCTGTGTAGAACATTGGGTCATCTAAAAGTGTGAGAGATGCAATCAGCTATTTCACTGCATAATAAGAGTACTTTGTACTACCGCACTTCTTGTTGCTGAGGAAAGCAAAAGTCTCTTTTAGGCTCCAGTTACACAAGGGTCAGCACTTTTGTTAGGTAAGAATTATCACCCCCACTTTCAGAAGGAGAAACTGCAACAAAGGGATGGTAAGAGATGGGGTTAAAAATTAGGCGTTTGGTCCCTAAAGTGGCATGCAGAACCCAGACCTGGTGCCTAGCATCCCAAGACAGTATGGAGGGAAAGGAAGGTGTCTTGCAGAGGTGACCAGAACCCGTGGAGCTTGCCAATAGGAAATGTGTGAGGAGGATGCTTAGAAAACCTCCCTCACCTCTAGGTCTGATGCACTGCTCTCAGGGTGGTTTCAGCTGGGCTTTATAAACTGAAACCTTTTACAACTGCACTATAATTGCAGGTGAAGCACCTCTTTATGTCATAGGCTACCATTTAATCACTAGGAATTATGCAACCTTGAGTTGAGGGAGTAGAAATGCATATTGTCCATCTGCCAGGAGAGTACCCTTATAACCAAATCTACAGGCTTTTCCTATTAAGGCTGAGATATGATACAGCCACAAACTCAAGCTGATTGGGCCAGACACAGCATGGTTAGGATGCTGTCGTAGGAGAGGATAGACCTAGTTTCTGCCCCTGTGACAGCACTGTATAGTCACTGGATGTAATTAGGAATGATCAATACACTTCTGTTTTATGTAAAATTTGGGGCATGGTCAGAAGCAAAATTTAGGTGTTATTTACAAGCAGAGCAGGGATTGTTTGGATTACAGTTCAGAACATTTGTACTTCTATTTGTCCTAACTACTTTATTGGATCTGGCCAAAGTCCATTTCAGAGGGGAGAGCATAACTTAGAAGTCTTGTTTGCCTATTCTACTGCTTTCACTGATGACCACATTTAGGTAATTTATCTTTCTCTTAAACAAAATGCCCTTTATTCCTCATTCCACGTGAGTAATATTGAACATATTTAATGCTCAAATACTTAATTAAAAAAAGCTTGACAACTCTGACATGCATCTGGGGGGGGGAGGGGGAAAAGGGGGGAACAAAGACAGCTTCCCATGTCTTCCAAAAATGAAAAGTGAATTTTCATAGTTTACTGTCAAGTACTTTACTTTTTTCAGGAGCGATAAAACTGTTGTGATGTTAACTTATTCCTACAGGTGTTTGTCAGGCATTGTTAATCTAAAGAAAGAACTGCAGAAAAGAACTGCATATTTACTAGACTGTTAACAAAAGAACAGCACTTTATAACTGCCTACCTCACCCTTGCCCTGAACTTCCAATGCAGAACTTATTGTGATTGATTTTACAGGTAGTTTTTTTGTATAATATTAAACTATTTCAGACTATTGGCTTGTTGCCCAGGCAGGCCACATAAAGAGACCCAGACAATGTTGTTTTATTCAACATACAGTTTTACTAGGTTTTATAAATCAACTTTTCATTTTCAGAATTGCCTGTGGGGAGTTTTAGGCCTATCACTACTGTTTGACAGAACCCCTGATTTCTTGTACCATACTCTCAGAACCATTTCATCTTGTCTTCAGGTACTCTTGACAGTTGTTTCACTGTGTGGCTAATACCTTGGTCTTGCAAACAAATGTGTGAGTAAAGCGCTTGCAACAGCAGGGCATAAATTAAGTCAGCATTCCACCTAGTTTTCCACTGTAATTAGTACCATAAAATGTTCTCTCTATCCGGGTGCTCTGTCTAGCTCAAAGTCATACAAATGTGCCAAAAAAAGGAAGCAGTTATGCCAGTTTTGCTTTTGCAGAGTTTTGCTGTTGAAGGGACCTTATATTTGCTAAATCAATTTGAAGTTCTATAAATATTCCTCAAAGATTTAAATTTGCTCCCTTTGCTCTAAAGATTATTTCTGATGTATTTAGTCTATAATTCAATGACTGACACATAGGTAGTTCAAGAAGCATGAGCCATAATCCAAGTCATCTTCTGTGTACACTGTAACCACTATTCAGCCTGCTTGCTCTCCTGATCATGGGATTTTTGCATTCTTGCCTAGAGATGGGCCAGAATAGCAGAAACAACACATACTGCAGCAGTGTAAGTAACTCTAAAAGAAAATGGGCAATGTGAGTTTTACTCCTTTTGGGATGAGGAGAGAAAAACCTGGCTCTTCCTTTTTCAGTATGGGTAGCTTTATCAATAGTCATTTATTCCTAAAAGGTGGAAGAGGTTGCTAGCTTGAACAATTTTTCTGTCCAATTACCTAGACTCTGTTTTTGATCTGTGCCAGTCTCTCCACTTAGGTGAGGGTCAGTTAAATTCAATTCATGTTGAATTGAACTGTGTGGTTGGGCAAGGCTATGAAAGAAGTCTGGTGCCTGGAAAAGGCCCCTGGAGTACAAGTGGTAAGCTGTGAATCTCAGTTTTGAGTGACCTGTAGTGACCTTGGAAAGAGCTGCCAATCATTGTTATAAACTGTTTGCTAAGCTTGGGGAAGCTTCCATTTATTGCTGGATGTTCACTGGAAAAAAAACTTGGATAGAGTCCTAAACCTTTATGTTGAATGGGGGAAAATTAATTAACTGCAAGTTTCCAGACCAGTGGCGAAGAAAAGAGGTCATTTATGATATTTATGGTATTCCCTAGAGGAGGAGCTGGAAGGAATGAGGGAGTAATCTACCATCTCTGACCTGCACCCTCAACTGAGCAGTAATTTACATTGCAGCACTCTGCTTCAAGGAAGGCTCAGCACATTGTTACAGTCCTGGTCCTTAGTTTTTCAGGTGTCAGGTTTCCTTTGTCATGGAAGAGAGAAAGGTTAGGTTGAAACCCTTTCTTTTCTCTCCAGCTGAACTTGTCTTTTTTATCCATGATACTCTGAGTTTCTACAGCACTTTGCTTGTGTCAGGATAGAGAAGTACACTTTCTTTTTTAAGAGATTTAATTTTAGAGAGTTCCAAGTATCCTTTATTTTGTCATTGTTCTCACTTGCAAAGAATACTCTTGCTCACAAATAGCATCTAGCTATATGTCACTAGGCATCTAATAATATTTGCAATAGTATCCTTCTGGCTGACTGTATTTTCCCATGGAGTAATCACTGAGTCAGCAGGTGTCTGAGAGTAAGCACTCAGTGTCTACAGCCTGTCAATCTTTAATCTTAAACTTCTCAGAGAGATTAGCCATTAGGTACATGCAGGGTCTCCTCTAGATGAAAACTGCAGTACTTTCGGTATCAGTGATTTGTATAAAAGTTGTCTGTAGGTCTTTTCCTTGTGGTTCATGAAGCAGAAATCCTTTGTGTTCCACCATTTGTTGTGTTCTCAGACAGAAGAAATTCCTGAAAATATCTCCTGAAAGTAGAGACAGAAAAAATAAATTATGTCAATTATTATAAACACTTCTATATGGAAGTGACAGAATATTTATGAAATTGGATTTGCTTTTGTAAACAGAGATCAGCCCTCAAAGAACTTAGTTCTGTGTCTGTACCAGCACAGTGTGTCATCTACCAGAAATGTTTCTCTGTCAACGCGTATGGTTGTGTACCCTATCACTATACACACACACACACACACACACACACACACACGGTAATACACCCCTAGAGGAATAATTGCTCCCACTATAAAGACTTAAGTCCTTCAGAGAAATGTATACTGTCAGGCAAGACAATCAAGAGGAAAGCAATAAAAACAATTCAGCTCTCTGACAGAACTGAACAGGCACGTGTATACTGCTGTACCCCTTAGATTAGCAATTGAACAGGATTTCTGAGGAGAAAAGCAGGTGATGAAGGTGATAATATGGGACTGGTCAGGAGTATAAAGCTATGTAGTTCTGGGAACCTCTGTGCCCTATTGATTTTGTTGGAGCTTGCCCTAAGGCTACGGGGTGCATTTATATGTCTCATTACAGGATTTAAACTTAAATGACATAGTTCTCCTCACTAGTGGGACAAAATGAATACCATTAAAAGATGTTTCCTTCGCCTGATACCAAATATATCACTATTTCAGGTTATAGTGTCCTCCTGTAATTTGGAATAGGAATCCATTGCCTTAAAGTCAGCACAGTGTTCTCCATGTTAGTAGTGAGGTTGAGAGGAATTCATCTTATATGGCAGCAATACAGTATTGCTCCAAAGAGTCAGAGTGAGAGAAGAAAAAAGGAGCAAGGAGTTGACACAAAGTAGCTGATTTGCTACCAAAACATAAATAGCACAACGATAGTTCTAGATTGGATCAGTAACAAATTTAGGTTGTACCTTGCAAATGAAAACAAAGATCTGTCAGGGATAACAAGTCTGTGGTAAATTGTCCCCTTACATAGTTTGCTTGTCCTCTGCATTCGCTAGAGATGTACTAAGAAGTTTCTTGAGCAGAAGGTCTTGTGCATCTCCTATTTGTGGAAACAGAACCCTATTTTCCTGCATTGCTCTTCAGACTGAAAAGTAACATGTACAAGATATTATTTATTTCTTCCTGAGACAAAAGATGTGCTAGCAGATGAGTTAGTATGTGATTAAAATATGTCTTAACAGTTTAATTTCCTAATTTCCTAATCACTGGCAGTCCAATACAAACATCTCTCAGATCTAGCAGTCTTCTTATAGAAAACTTTTTGTCAGGAAACAGCAGGAGCAGGGCTGCTCTATGAGAGGGGATGAACCAGAAGCTGAGGGTGACCATGGCCAAGACAGTGCCCTCATTGACCAGAGCACCATCCCACCATCTCTGAACACTGTGGGCAGCACTGGGTGCTGGTAACAGTGGGTCCATGGAGAGTCCCAGACAAGGTGAGGTGATGAATCAGGTCCAGGATCCATCCAAGGAGTCCAGTCAGGAGCAGCAAGAGGCAGGGCCAGAGACAGGACAAAGCTAGAGGTTATCTCCAACAGGTCCATTCAGAAGACAGGGCTGGAGACAGAGCTACAGCACAGGTCAGAGGCCCATTCAGGGTGCAGGACCAGAGACAGGATGGGAAACAGCTAACCCTGCAATGTAGCTCAGGCAAGGAATGATGATCCAGGGCTGAGCTGAAATGGGGCTCCTTGGCCCATGGCAGGGGTGTGGGGGGAGGCCTCGGCTGAGGATGCTCAGGGCCTGTAAGGCCCCTTGGTGGCCCTGAGGCTTTTTAGATTGTCTGGCCCTGTGTCACAGAGTTGTAGTTCTTGCTCTTTGATTAAAGCTGAGCATATTTTTCCATGGATTTAAGCCTGGTCCTAGGGAAACAAAACCCATGTGATTATGCTGCATGTATGTGTCTGTCTGTATTTCACCCCACCTCTAATGATTTTTGAACCTCCTGAGCAATTGCAGCCAATTTGGCAGAGAGGAGAGGGTCACAAATCTAGTAAGCTACTATTCATTTTTTTAAACATGCATGTCTGGATAGAAGAGAAAGACCTTATTAATGGTCTAACTGAGGGGAAATATGCAGCATAAACAGAATCCTTATTAACCCAGAGAGAAGCGACAGAGTTCAACCCATAGCATAAAGCCATAGGATACCAGATTTCATTGTTTCCATTCGCTGTTAAACAGCTTGCTTGTTTGCTCCTTTCAGTGATCTCCCACCTCCCACTTCTTCAAAAAGAAAATGGTCTCCTTGAAACTGCATGCCATTTTGCATGAGATTCTTGTACATTTAGTGGAGATAGCAAGAAGCATTCACTCTGCAAAAGAATGCATCTTGGTTTGTTATGTGATTATAAAAACAAATTTCCAATGCTAATGTTTTTTTGATTTAGATACTTGCCTGCAGATTTCAAATTTCAACTGAATTCGGCTGAATGTTAGATGTCAAAGATGTCAATGGGATAACATGTAAGTAAGAACAAAGCTTATAGCAGCAGAGTACAAATTAGATTGTATTCCTGGATTTTTCAATTGCTGTTTTTTAAGAAGTAGGGTTTTTGTCAAGAAAATGTCATTCTTGTGGTTGCTGGTTTTCATTCCAACATATATTAACCCTGATTCAGTTAATTATATTAGAGCATTTTGGCTGTATATATACAGGCATTTGTTCATGTTATTCCATTTGCTTGCTTTCCAAGTTTCTCAAGAGCTTCAGTGACATTCCTCACATAGTAAGCACCACTAGCATGTAAATGATCAGCTCTCGTAAAAGTCTAGTTGTTCAGTATAATGCAAAACATAATTCCTCTATAGAAGGAAACACTTTGCCTACTTGTGCAGTGTAAGCACAGTTCAAAACACTATAATGGAAGCTACAAACTGAAAATCCACATTCTAGCCCTCGTATTGTTTAAAGTGGAAGGGAGGGTAGTTAGTCAACTGCATCAGCATAAATAATCCAAAATAGTTGCCCTGATGTTGCAAAATAATGCAGTCTACAAAAAACAGGCCTTTGAGGAACTGATCACAATAGATGGAGTTCAACTCTTCATGGCTATGTAATGCTTTTGTAAGTCATTTTTGTTTTTCAGCATGTGCACTGAAAGTTACCCAGATTTTATAATCTACAATCAGTCTGTGACTGAAAGGGGGTAATTGCATATGTGACCAAGATGCAATAATTTTCCTTTTCAGTAGGAAAAGGAAAGGCTCCATTTGCTGCATCATACATCAATTAAAATGATACTATCAATTAATCATGCCCGGTTTACATAGGCAGGAACATACACTTTGCTGCTTTGAATGACAGTTGGCAGAATGGTTGATACATGCTGCTATCCTGGAACAAGTGCATCAAGCAGTAATTCCAGTAAGACAGTTCAATCAAAGAAACCATAGGATGAAGCATATACAAAAAAAACCCAGGAAAGTGAAGCAAAGTATCTCCCACTGGGCCCTGATCTCCTCAAATGAAGTAGAAAAAAAACCCACAAAGTTAATGAGAGTGAATAGTTAATGCAAAGAAAAGCAAAGCCAGTCTGACAAGCTGTAGATATATATAAATTTAGAACAATGGAGTTTTCAGATTTATTTTTCTGCAATGCTCCTTTTTTGATTAATACCTTTTATTCATAAAGGATGCAGTGATAAGCCCTGCAGTATACTGGTGGACAGGTGTAAAGATGTTCAAGGAGTGTCGCTGTGCCTCTTTGGCATCCACACATAAGAGGGCAAACCATGGAGTGATAAGGTAGATACTGTTAGGAGTTGCCAAATCTGGTAGCCTGACAGAAGCAAGGCTGCTGCAGCTCCTTATTCCCACATCCAGCCAGTAGTGAGGATAAGCATGTATTCCCAATAGGCCAAAGCCTGCAGGCCCACTCTAGTTGCTGGTACTCAGACCCCACTGCACACACACACACAGACGCAAGCACAGGCGCACACGCTGTGGATTAATCCAGTATCTGACTTTAGACACTCAGTCTACCAAGTAGCTGTCCCCTGGATCCCCTGGTCTCCAGTTGCCTCACGCACAGATGCACACATACAAATGGGGCTCTCAGCTGACCCCCAGACCCCAAGGTCTCTCCAGGAGCTGGCTTGGACCTCCCAGTCCCTCCAGTAGCCAACTGCCAGGCCGTCTGTTCCTTGCAGTATCTGGCCTAGATTTGTGGCTGCTTTGATACCTGGCTCCTGAGGCTCTTGCCTGGCTCTGAGCTACTTGCCTGCTAATCAGCTTGATATTCACTAGTGGTCACACATCAACATATACACCCACACAATATGCACACACTCCAGTCACTGGCACCCCGGACACACAGTCCCCTATGACCTGTGGTCTCCAGTTGCTGGCACTTAGACCTCCATATACTCCAGTCTCTGCTGTTGCTGGGACCCAGACACACGGGGCCCCTATGACCCGTGATCTGACTACAGTTGCTGACACTTAGACCTCCATTAACACACATGAACACAGAATAGAGTGTCCCTCACCCAGAAAAATAGTTAGAAATGGAGTTTCCTAAAAAAGACAGGACAGACTGTGCTAAACAGCTACAGGGCATGGCCACATGAGCTTTCTGATCAGCAACCTGTTTACACAAAACCCAACCCAACCCTTTTATCCCCTTATCCCTCCATTTTCCCATGCTTAACATGCCCTTCCCCTGCATCCCATAATGAGTCCCACACCCCTATAGGCATTAACCCCCTCCCCAGTCTGTAAGGTGCTTTCTGTTGACTCATCTTGGTGGGTTTCACACCTTGAAAATGGGGCTGATAGCCATGCATGACAGCCATTGAGCATACATTTCAATAAAATATTCTAGTAGTTAATTACCTTCATTTAAAATTTCAATTTTTCTTCCTGTTCAAATTTTTCTGGCTTCAGTTTTCAGCCAGTGAGTCCTGTTATGTCCTTGCCTATTTAATTAAAGAAACTCAAGAACATCACATATCTGCTACTAAACATGCTTATATTTGTATCAATACCAAAGAAACGCCTGTTTGTTTCTCTTGTATCTTCCCCCTCACCCTAGTTATCAGTTTAAGAGAGATCTTGTACCCCTGCTCTTTTTATAATAACACATATTCCCAAGAAGATTCAACCACTAGTAGTTATATTTGTATTCTTTTTCTACCAAGAAAAGAACAAAGGATCAAAATTCTGCCTGCTAAATAAATTCCTCTTAGTGCCACCTGTGGTTTTGCCAAGCCACATTGAGCAAAGTCACAGAGAGTAAACAAACAGTCTCTCTAGTGCTAAAATCTATACAAACTCTGGCACAACTGTCGATCATTCCTTGACTGATGTGAAAAACAAAAGCCTCTTTGGCATTAGCAGTTAATGGTACTGAAATTGCTGACTAGCCAGTTCAGCTCAATATCACTGGGAAAAAAGTAACCTGAGCAATCAGATAGATGAAATTTTTTTTTTAAATGATGAAACCATTTTCATGGTTACCATTTGCTTTAGTTACTGTTTTTATCATGTGTTTTCTAACTTAGGTGCATTGTCATGTTACTGGTAATGTAGTTAGGTTTAATTTCTCCTATAAACCCTTGTAGAGGGCTGTGTATAATTCTGTTTCTGTCATTACACATTCTGATTCTTCAGTTTAGATTATTGTTCTGAAGTCTTGGTTGCTAGGAATAGTGGTTTGCCTCCTTGCCAGGAACTGAAGATTTGTTTTCTTCCCAGAAAAAAGCTGTTATTTACTTGTTCATAATACGTGCTTTTTCTGCATGACTGATATTTGGATCCATTTGTAGTTTAGGTCTTTTTCAAGTAAAAATCCCTCATGAGTGATAAATCTTCTGAAGGGACTGGATTAACACCAAATGGGTAGAAATATCATACCAAGGGAATACATTTAACGTTTAAGATGTAATAAAGGATGGATCCCTACCTTATGATCTTGTATCAGAGATTGTCCCTCCTCCACCAAACACTTTGGTTTATATTCAGCCTTGCTACTGTTAGTTGTCATAATGAGTCCATGGAAAAGCAAATACAGTGGCCTTTTCCTAGGAGTGGTGAAAGGCTACTTCCTTCCAATTTCATTTGAAATACTTATTTTTGTGCTATGAAACTTTCCCCCATTTAGCATTAGTCCTATTCCTTAAGGGAATTAAGTTTAATTGTTGGAAAGAACATTTTGGAAAGTAATGTTTAAGATCACCTGAGCAGCCAGGTGTCAAAAAAAGAGCTGACAGCTGTGACTTGTTAGGTTAATGGCAGATGAGCTGACCAATTTCCTTTTTAGTTAGGAAAACCATAAAAGGAAGAAAATACTTAGGTGGGGGGAGTAGGTAAAGAAAAAAACAAAACAAAACAAAACACTGTTAAGGTTTAGCAAGATGTTCTCTTTTTGCTCAGTCAGAAGTCTGCTGACCTGTGCTCTTCAATGAAAACAAGGGCTGTCAGATTATTTGCCTGGGTTGTGCTGTAGACTGCTGTTTTGCTGAAAGAATAGCAAGATCTTTTCTTTCTGTGCTCTTGTCCTGAAGACCTAGCCTGAGAGGGCACCCCCTGAGGTTTATATAGACAGGTAAGTTGGTTGAAAGGATATGGCCCTAGTTTGCTTGGGTCCAAGGTCAAAAAAAAAGAAAAAGCTTGTTGTGGTTTTGCTTCCCCCTTGTTGAATGAACGTGGAATGATTTCCCCTCTTGTTGATGGAGTTAGAGGAGGTAGGACTGGGTTTGGGCTTTTGTCTCCTCCTTATTCTGTTAGTGTGCGGTGAGGGCCAGCTGCTCTGGAAGGGAAGGTGGAGCAGGGACCTTGCCAACAAGGAGCCAGGATGCAGAGTGACAAGTCCAGGTCAGAGACAGTGATCAGGGTCAGGCACAGTTCAGTGACCTCCTGGCAAGTCCGGAGGTGGGCCTGGGGTCAAGTCAGGAAGGTGGGACAGCAGGTCCATCTCAGACTTGTGGAGGTAGGAGACAGGGTGCAGACCCAGCTGCAGCGTAGCACAGGGAGGGGCTGGTGCTGAGCCCTCAGCTTACAAGCAGCTCCTAAGGGAGAGGAGGGGCAGGCCCTTGCTTCCAGCTTTCTTCACAACAGCTCTTGCCAGCAATGGAGCTGACCTTGGAGTCAGCCAGTGAAACTCTTTAACTTTAGCCAGCCACACTCGTGGACAGGGGATGCACTCCAGGCCTTGACATCTGTAATGAAGTTGGTTGTCCTGTGGCAAAATGAGACATATGGTCTCTGCTTTAAGCTCTGTCAGGGCCCTGCAAGCACCACCAGCCTTCCCTGTCCCTGCCCACCCCCCTGGGGCCTTCCCCCAGACCAAGGCCATCAGTCCCTGCCCCTCCATGCTGGTGGTGCCAGCTCCGGCCCTGCCCGGCCCCACGGTCATACCTGATGCCCTGCTGGAGCTGCCCTGACTATCCCCGGGGCCCTGCACCCTCAGGGTGGGGGGATGGGCCCTGGCAGCCAACCCCAGGCCGGACCCACCGGCAGCCCCAGCACTGGTCCTGGGAGCCCCTGGCCTGCAGTGCCCTGACAAATGTAAATTTACCTCAGCCTTAATAACAGTGTTACAAGCAATACCATTTTCATATTATCCAGCTTATTCTGTGGGAGTCTGAGTATGTTCCTGTTATCTCCATAAGCAGTCCTGTTGTTTTCCATTTTTATGGGAAAAAACACTTATGTGAGTAAGGATGACAGAGCGAAGCCTGAAACAAATTGTATTAAAGAGGGTAGTTGGACCTGGTGAGAAGTATCCTGTCTTTAAAATATATGTCTATGTTATTTGGTTAGAATCCTTCTTATTTTATATTGGATGCAATTAAAAGTCAGTATTTTACATATATTGTGTCTAACACATCAGCTTCAAAGTTTCAGAAACAACTATTTCAGATTCAGCTGGCTGGTTGCTCATGATTTTGAGAGCAGCCTTTGTACGTACACTTTAAGATAATCTACAGGAGGGCCAAAAGGTCCAGTGGAGATTCAAAAGCAAGATTTCAGTGACTAATGCCATGATACATTTTAAAAGTTTCTCCGCTTTGAATCCCAGTATCCTGACCAGACCATGACTTTGATTATTTGTGTTCTGTTTCTTTCAAGTTTCCTACTATGTTTCTTATCTGACTGTTATAGCACTTGACACTGCCTGTCCTAATCCGTTTTGGTTGTGATGTAGCAACTCGCATAGTACAACATTTTTGTCCAGAGGTGTAAGTAGCATTTCACTATGTAAGTTGGCAGGAGGGAGGACAGTTATTTCCATGGTATGCATACAGCCCATAAATGAATCCTTTAGGATGAAAGATGCTCTGTAAGTGTAAGATCACTATCAGCATTGTTATAAAAGCCTGACTGCTGCTTGGAGAGTCTCAAACTGTACTTGCCACACTTTCCTTACTGGTAATGCTAGTTCTTCAGTGCTTTTCCTGCTCTTCTTTGATCTTAATGTTTTGGATTTTTATTTAACGAGAGTAATTTGAGAATCCTGACTCCCTTAACTAACATTATTCAACACAAGCAGGTCCCAAAGCCTCTCCAGGAGGTACCATTAGCTGCAATAAAGGCTGTATCAATCAAAGACACATGCAGAGAATTACCAATATTTGATGTACTCTACCTCTTAAGTCTGGCATATCATTCCTCAAGGGATGGAAAGATATTTAGACATCATGCCTAGTGAACAATGATACTAAATGTTCTCTGAGAATACCTGTCACTGATGGCTCAAATTATGATGATCAATAGTAAGCCAAGTTCTGGAATATATCTAAACTGTATGTGAAGTGCTGGTACTGCGCAGACACAAACACATGTGTATCTTGCATGTTGTTCTGTTACTAACTTGTTGTGTTCTCTATTGACTCATTTGCCACCTTCTGCATTTTTGGTATTTTTATTGCTGGGTTTTTGTTGAAGGGTACTGTGCTTCCTGTCTGGTAACTAAAGCTGCTAGAAACTCATTCCTTCTTGGTATCTGGAATCAAAACAAAAGATGGGCCTCATTTCAGACTCACTGCCTTCTTCAAGGGCTGGAAACTTGGGAGTCTGCACTTCCATCCCTTCAGTGTGTGAGAAGGCAGGCTTGCTGTTGCCCTTGCAAAAGCCTGAGCCTGGCATCATCCAGATAACCCGATATCCCTGCTAACCTTGGAAGGGACTCTTTAGACCAGAAGGATGCTGTCTTCCCCCTCCCACCTGCTTTGGCTCAGATGTAGTTTCAGCAAGGCGCACTGTTTGCTGATCTCAATAAATGAAGCAGTTTTCAGGTCCATTCATGTTTTATGTCATCCATGATTTCCGCTTCAACTGTTTTCATCCAAATTTTTGTCCAGAAGTCTAGCTGGGGGTGGAAAAACTGAAGGTCTGGTACTTGTGGATTCTTTGGGCTTAACAGTGAATGTCTTTTCTGCTGTTCTTTCAAATGTTATTCATCGTACAATCCTTTGTACTTCACAGTTCTTTGAAGTCTTTTATGTGATTTACACAGATTAATGTAATTGGTGTGTGTTTTTTCTGGTGAAACAGATAGAAAGTTGATATTCTAGTTTTACAGATAGTTACAGTATAGTGTAGTCATACAGATGTGAATTGGCTTTCAGTCACGTGCTTTTAACAGTAGGTCTAATGATACTGTCTCTGTGATGGTTAGGAAGGAGATGTCATGTTCAACATGGCTGTTGCCTTAATCTTGTGTAGTCCATTTCAAATAGCAAAATTTAGTGTCTTGGTGGTGTTTTGCTGTAATTGTCTTGGTTCTCGATTTTCTCGATGGTTCTTAAGTAGGCTGCTTCTACTCTGTATTTCACACATGAAGAAGGGTTTGCATGCCCAAAACCTTACTCAGTTTTTCTGACAACATACCTGTTGATCTAACAGAAGATGTTGTATCTACCTACAAATTTTGCTTTATCCTTAGCTATGGGATTGTTTTTCCTTTACTTATTTTGTGTTCCTTGAATACTGAACAGGGAGTTCCAAACTGAGACATAAAGTTGTTATTAAATGCACAATGATGAAAGACCCATTAGTGGTCAGAATCTTGCAACTGGTTTTAAGTTTCAGACTTTAGTTTTGTTGAGGAGACAAGGTAGAGTAGTTGTTCTGTTGATAAAGCGAACATACTTTACTTGAACCAGAGACTAGATTGGATAATGTTGGACCTTTCACAAGTAGTAAAATCAGGAGGAAAAAAAAAAAGGTACATAGCATTCTTGTTCCTGCAGACTGTAAGATTGTGGTGGATGAATCTTCAGGGTTTTAAAATTCAGTCCAAATGAGTATCCAACATTTCAGATTGTTATGAAATGTATATTTGAACCTCTCAAAGCTGATGAGATATTTTACATTGGTTTACTATCCTTTGCTGTCAAACTGAAATAGTGTGTGAACAACTTTATTTATCATTTTTCACTATTTTTTTTTTTCCTATCAGAGGAGAAACGGGAAGTTAACAAACTAGCTGAACTTTGGGGGAATTCTTTAACACACTGGGCTGGTTTTCAGTTTATAGAGACTAAAAATGAGAGAAGGTAGAGACTTCCTGTTTGTTCAAGTTATTTTGTCCTTTCCCACTAGATATATTGGCTAGTGCAAAAATCCAGAATTTAAATATCTAACCATGTGTGCCTGTGCATGTGTTCATGTACTTTTAATAAATGTTATTTATACACAAACCTATGTTATAAAAGTATGCTGAGTTACACAATAACAAGCATTTCCAGGAGACTCTTATTTTCACTCGCGCATAAAGATCAGCTAAATGTGTAAAATTACCATCATTTTGAAGCTATTTGCAGCACATGAATTATTTCTTCTTCCTTCAGTGTGCCACTGTAATCAATTCATATTGGAGAATAACATCCCATTTTTAATTTAACTAGTTCCATTTAGCTCTGAGTCTTTGTCAGAATGTAGCTTAAACAATAACCACATTATGAAAATATACAACAGGAAAACAACATCTGCTGTACTATGTTGGCACACACCAGGCCTAATGAGTGGTCGTCAGTATCTAAACAGATGTCTGTTTGCAGTTAAAAAAACATTCTTCAAAAGTTTAAGTAAATTCCTAAATTAATTTAACTATCATTTGCAGTGTGTGGCTGAAATTGCTTTGTTATGATGATGCATGATGGAAATGTTAGCAGATTGAAAGCTTTTTGTTCCCCTTAGGAAGTCTGACTTGAATATGATGTCTAAGTTGGCTTGTGGAATATATGAAGACAATTTGATTTGATGAGGATTATCTTGTCAGTGGGAGAAGACCTTCATAATTTGCTGAATATAATGATCTACCTACGAATATTGCAGTTTAAAATTCTGGAGGGTTTTACTGAAGTGGAAAATGAATGTTTAAGGGAAAAAAACACAAATAGATATACAATCAGATGAAATAAAATAGAAATAACTTCAGTGCTCTCCACTCCATCCATCATGTTCTTAACAAACCTCAGCCTGTAGATCTTGCATCCTCTTGCATCTACCCCACTTCCTAGTGTTAACAGTGGAGGTGCCAATCCTCGAACAACATACAAACAGTGTGCAGGTCTGTAGGCCGCTCCTCCGTTCATCTCTCCTTCATCATCCATATATATCACAGCATGTTGCCTCTTGCCTTTCTGGGTGCAGAACGTGGACTGCTCTTTCCCAAGTTGTGGCTCACTGGAGACAGCACATGACAGCGCACTGTAACTTTGTCTCAGTGTATCTTAGAAGAATCTCCCTCATTTAAGAGGCATGAAATTCAGGTCCGCCCTCCTCTTGAGATAAGTTCATTTAAACCTTTCTTGGTTATCTAGGAAAGTCAATTTACTAGTGAAGAGTTTTATTTTTCAGCCAAGCTATTCCATGTACAAAGTTTCTGGTCTGCGGGTCAGGATTCAGCCAGCAGTGCAGATTATATAAATTCAGGAAAATAATCTAGAAATTTTTAACCTTGTGACAGTGTCTCTTGCCTGTCAAGTTTCATAGCTGCATGTCTACTTTCATGCAGATGTGTGTATTGGATAATAAATTTTTGACCACATTTTGTCATAGCGGTGGCATTAATAATTGACTAACCTCATCATGATGTATATTCTCTTTTCACCCTCACTCTTTCACCAAAGCAAACAGCATTTAAGATGATGAATTGATTTTTGAGAATGAGTCAGCAAATTACATGTTGTGTTTTGTCTTTATCATACCCAGAAAATTAGTGTTATAGTATGTCAGTAATTCATGACAATGTATAAATTGGACTGAATCCAGCACAGATCACAGAGAATTAAGAGTGGTGAACAATATTGATTATTCAATTTAGATTTCTGGACATAGAGAAGAATTAAAAAATAATCTCTAGGTGTTATTCAGGCTTTTGTTGTTTTGTCTGGATAATCCCAAAGTATTGCACATACTTAAACAATTAAAGAGGTTGAAAATGCTGCCCAAGCTTGATGCCACTTAATGTAAGCAGCCTTTCATCCCTTCCACTGTAAAAACTTACTGGATTGCTGGGTAGCTCTTCCTGGAAAGTACAGTCTTTAGCTCTGCAGTTGAAGTTTCAGAGAGATACACTTTACTGTTCTGTGTATCGACTTCTTATCATAAATCTTTCTCAGTAAGATGCTGAAGCTAGACACATGCAATAAAACCCATGGGAGGAAGTTTTTCCAAATGGTTTTCCATCTCCATAAAGTAGCTTTTTCTAAACTACTTACCAGTTCAAAAGTATGGTTTGGGTTTTTTTTAATCTTCTCTTCTTAGTCTCTAGCAAGAATGATGCACTGATTATCTTGTAGGAGCTACTGAACTGACTTCTTAATCCTTTGAGACTTCTTGTTCGATTGCTTCTTTACTACATGTCTCAGCCAACAGCAGGAGAAGGGCAAAGGAGAGGAGTACAAGTTGACAGAACTTCCCTTGCTTTTAGAAATGAACAAAGCCAGGACTTACCATTTATTTTGCAATTACAGTCAATAGCGCACTGGATGTATGTGGAATCCTGGAAGGATTCTAGTGTGTGAAAAGTTGGTTTCTTTAAATTGTGAGAGGAATGCAAGAACACAGGAATGCAAATCAGCAAAACTTTCTGTTATGGAAAATCAGTCTTCTCTACTGGAATTCTCCATGTGTCATGGAACACAGTCTGAAAAGGAAAACTGGTGACAAGAGACACTGAAAAACATGGCAGAGAGACTATAAATTCTACATGCCCATTTATATTTTCCTATTATATGAAAAGACACAGATTTTAGAAGACCAACTTTGACTTTCTTGTGGAATTGTTTGCCAAATGGATTTACCAAGTGTAGGTTATTTAAAAAAACAAAACAAAACAAAAAAAAACCCCACACGGAAATAGTAACAATACTCTTTTCTTATGCACTCATGTGATTTTTGAAAAGTCTCTGCTTACAGAAAAAAAGCTATTTCACTATGTTGTCCATAATGAAGATTCTAGTCATTTTCTCCCCTTATCTTTTTTCTAAATATCTTTTGTTCCTATTAAATACCAGAGAATGTATAGTTCCAAAACTTAAACTCTTAAAAATTAAAATCATCTGTGAATTTTGGGTGCTTATTGCAGGCTGTAGTCACCAACATCACTTCTGGTAGTGTCCTCAGTCCAAGGAAGAGCTGTGCAGCTACAGTTGTTTCTTTAAAAAAAAAAAAAAAAAATCAAATTTCAAAGATGAGCTGTGAAGGGTGAATGGAGGAACAGCCTGCTGTACTGTATTTGATATCTCAGTGGAACTGTGGCATCTGTCTCATCAATAGAAAAATTGATTTCCTGTGAGCTGCTGACCATCTTTTGTACAGAAAATATACAAGTCTGCTTGCTTACAGTGTTTTAAAGCTAAGAAAGTACTACTGCCTCATCTAGAGGATTAGTTCTTGTCTACAGCATGAAGAAATTACAAGGTCATTGCATGGAAGTTTGCAGATAGTCATTTTTTATCATTCCACCAATTTTTATTAAGGTAGATCATTTAAGCAGAGCAGCCTGTATTGCATTACGAACTAGATGCATTGAAGCATGCCAAACGAAAGGCTGCATGTTTCAGAAGGGGGGAAAAAAAAAGGTAGATCCTACTTATGCACTGGAGGCTGTGTCTTGAGAAAGCAAGCTTCAGAAAGGATGGGGAAGGGCCAGGGGATGGTGGGTAACTGGTTGAACATGAACTCCTGGTTTTATGCTAAGACTGAGAAGCTAGCATAGTCCTTGGTAGTGTAGCAGAGGGAGTCCAGAGCAGGGCTGGAGAAGCACATTCTGCCGCTCTGCAGCATCGGTGAGCTTGTTACTGGACTACTTTGTCCTGTTCTGGTGTTAATACACTTGGGATGGGAGAGTTGAGAGAACAGTGATGTAAAAACTCATTAAGCCTCTCAAAATAAAAGGTAAGCTCTCAAACTGATACATTCAAGTGAGCTGAGGTGACTTAATATACAGGGGAAGGTTCTGTAGAAAGGCAAAGTTTTAATGAGCTCTAATAGTAGAAATGGACAAACTCGCACTAGAAATAAGAGTGCTAGATTTTCAAATGGGATGGTAATTACCTTTGGGGACATAGCAGACATGGTAGATTTTTTCATCACTTTCAAGACCTTAAATGTGACTGTGCACTTCTCCATGCAATTAGTTTAGACTAAAAATTATTAATGTGACTTGGGAATTACTAGCTGAGGGTGTCTGCTCTGGCTACATCAGTGTTTTTTGCTAGTTTTAAACTTGCTCGTAATTGATCTACAGTCTTGGTCTGCAAAAAGTTCCAGAGTTCAATTTTAATGAAAGTACAAACTGCCCTTAAAATTTTGGATCACTGAAACTGGTATTGTCAGGAATAGAAATACAGCCCCTCATTGTAGTGTTTCCTCTCAGGCAGCCTTGGTTCTTTCAGTGTGGTCTCTGCTCATCCTTATCATCTGTTTCCTCACTGGACCTCCAGTGAGAGCTGGCAGAATGCTACTTTCTTGCTACTATTTGTCTGCAGCAGTTAAATGTGTGAGACTGATTCCCTGCTCCGTTACACCACTTAAGACTAGCGGAGACTTCTATGAATTCAACTGGATGCTGCTATGGTAGCGCTGGTGTGACAGAAAAGAGAATCACATCCAAACCTCTTAAACTGTACATACAGCTATGGAAGGATTGGATGACGCTAATTCAGGAGAGGTTATTCAATTCCTTCTGCAGCTGTAGATTTCAATCCACCTCTGTGCAGTATAAAAACATTTTGTTTTTAAGCTTGCTATGACAAACTGAAGACAAGCACCACAGCTATTTCACGTACACACAGTTTGCAGTGGTGAATTACATGCAGAAATCATGTAATTATCTTTCATCCCCAAAGAGATGAGAAGGCGTAGGACATGTTCTGCTCTATGACACCTTTGTCATCTGTATTGGATTGCACTGGAATAAATGAGGTTACAATATGTCCTGTGGTGCCCTTCCCAGAGGTGGGCTTATGCCTAATAGGAAGTGACCTGTGTCATGTCTCAACAGTCCTAAAGGGAGCATCAGGGAAATCAAAGTCCTGTTTAATTATGTAAGGGGAATGTGTCTCCAAGGACCTATAATTTCCTTTTTTCCTTTCTTTTACTTGTATTGTCTCTACACTGCTTCAGTCCTGCTTGCTCTGCTGAAGAGATGCCATCCACAAGAAAAGCCCCTGTGCCATGGATCATATGAGAGTGGCGCAATGAAAAAAAAGAGGTTACCTTTGCCCCCGGAACACCTTGAATTAATGGGTTCAAAGAAAGGCCCTCAGACAGACTCTTGCTTTTCCGCTTAATTCTATCCTGTTCGGTGTTGTGTTCAGTTATTTTAATCATTATGTTTCAAGACTAAAGTAATCGTGCAGGAGAGGAGGAAATCATCCATTTACCTTCATGGATGTAGTAA
Organism: Apteryx mantelli; assembly: GCF_036417845.1. Taxonomy (NCBI): domain Eukaryota; kingdom Metazoa; phylum Chordata; class Aves; order Apterygiformes; family Apterygidae; genus Apteryx; species Apteryx mantelli. Next base: position 57,757,220 of record NC_089980.1, on the reverse strand, counting down.
CATATGCTGTGGTTTTTAAGTTAACTGTACCTCTGGCTTCCTGGTGGTCCCAGCTGCAACCTAAGAAGGATATCTCCCTTCTTGGGTAGTCCTGCTGTTCTCTCCCCACAATGGGATCCCAGGCTGAGTGTGCCTGCTGTTCTCAGAGGATGCATCTCTACCATTGCACCAGACAATGAAGTGTGGCACAGAGGTGCCAAAGTCATAAATGATCTGAGCTGGTATTATCTGTTCTGTGCATCTCCATGTGGAGATTATAGCTGTGGAAAGGAGAACAGTACAGTCTTTCTAGTGCAACATGGCTCCTAAACTGCAGAAGAGCATGTTGCAGTGCTGACACAATTGAACTGCATCTGGATACAGAGCTTGTGAGGTCTCTGCTCCCTCTCTAGCATCTCTGCTCTGTGCTCCTGGCATGCACTGTGGACACATGCCCTGACTGCCTGAACAGGTCTGACTTTGTCACAGGAACCACAGTTCTAGCAGCTGGATTGCTCATGATCAATCAGGACTCGTAAACCAAATCGCTAGCTCTTCATAATAAAAACATTCAGGATTAAACCCTCATCTTAAGACAATAAGATGTCTTTTAAGCATCCATAGCTTAACATTTAGCCCCCTGCCTTTCACGAGGAGGACTTTCTAGGCCTACAGCACAGAACACCGTACGTAGCCTGATCTACTTGATTGCAAGCTTATTCCTGTTAATAGAGACTGACTGTCCTCAAATCAGAAGCTGTTATTGACAAAGGCCTGTGAAACTAGTCAAAATACTCTATGCTTTTTCTTATGAGTATGCGCTGAGGATGTTAAACTTCAAAGGACTTATCTTCCCTATTTTGGCATAGACAATTTCTGTTAACTGCTCCTCCCTGTTTTGAGTTCCTGACGGAAGCAGTTTTTCTATCTTGCTCTTTTAGCGCTGTAGACAAAAAGTCCTTAGCTATACATACAGCTGTTAGAAAGTTCATGCAATATTTTTGGAGTTTTCCACAATTCTGGGGTGTGCGTCACACTGCATATTTACTAGACTATATCATGGAGAGCTTCGGCCTATCTACTGGCTATTTAGATTTCAAATTTTGTTACATTAGCAAGCTTTTGAAGAACACAGTGATGTAGACTACAAAGAAACTGTTCCTATGCCTTCATCCAAAGAAGGAACTATTTAAGTAAAACCAAAGATGAGTGCCTGTAGATAACAAAGGAAAAGAAACAGAAATATGACAGAAATTGCAAATCCTGTTCTGTTAATTGGGGAATTAATTGGGGAATAACGATTCAGTCTTGCTGTAAAAGACTGGTGTTTTGGGGGGGAGTGGGGGAGGATTTTATTTTATTTTTTGTTCTTTTTAACTCTGAACTAATTTGCTAATTCTGACTCCTTGCTATCTCAGCGGCAACAGAACAACTGCAAGACCCACTGACAGTGTGGCATTAGAAAGCTACAGCAAGTTTTCTCAGTTGGGAACAGGAATACTGTGTGTCATGCTGTGTTCTCAGAATGAGTTTTGAAAATCTTTCTGATGTTACATATCTTATTGTATACTTTCTCCCCTCTCTCTTCATTCAGAAGAAAGATTCGTGAGGGAACTCCACAGGAATTTTTCACATCACTCTCAGTCCGAGGGCAACTCTCAATGAAACTGCAAGAATGAACAAGGTGTCTTTTCTTCTTAGACTATTTTTTAAAGTTGAGAAGGCTTGTGGGATTATGCCCATCTGCCCACTAACAACTGTTGAGACTGACCAGCAGATTCAGGCAGATTGGCAGGAGGGCATCGGTCTCAGCTGTTATGCTCTTACAGGTTTTGGGAGAAAGTAGATGAGGAGGGGAGCTAGACAGGCCTTATTAGTGTGTCTCCACAAGAAAAAAAACAAAGCTGCAGTACAAATTTATGCCTTTTTAGACACTGGAGAGTATGCACGGGAGAGAAATCATACAATGCCCTAATGGCAAAGGATGATATAAGAAGCTCTGCCATCCTATTGGATATCAGCAAATCCAACCACAAAACATGAGTCATAGAAAAATAATTTGTTTAGCTTTACTGCCCATGCAATTGCTTGTTTATAGTGAGACAACTGCTGTAATTTGCTTTAGTGGGGATTCTGAGAATGCAGAAAGGCATTTCCATTCATTTTGGGACTACAGGGCACTGCTGATATTTTTGAACAGCTTGTTTTTGTTGTTTCTGACCTTACTGCTGCTTTATATTTACTCCTTTCTCCCAAGGTGTATTTGCCCAACCCCACACCTCCAATAGCTTCCTTTCCCTGCAGGAGTTATGCTTTGTTCTCCCATGTGACATATTCAGAGGATGCGGAGGTGGCTCTCCATTCCTCTGCCCTAGAGAGACCATCAGATTTTCCATTCTGGGTCTCCTTATCAGCAGGGATTTTCCACCCTGTCAGACTGGTGAGTTCAATAGCAAAGGAGAGAATTGTGAAGTGACACCCAATACTACATACTAAAGTCTTTGCCTGCAAAGAGTCTGGCTGACCAGATGTTTAAGGGCCTGTGTGAAGTTACAAGTCAGGAGACTCAAGATAAAGGGGAAAATATCTCTGAATATTGACTTTAAAAATAATGTACATCTTTTATGTGAAGTGGTACTGTAATTGTGAAACTATGCTCCTGGGACAAGAAGGAATGTTAGACAATTTGAAATTTGGCAGCACAAACACTCCCAAAGACTCTGAGGGAAAGGCGTAAGGAGAAGGGAGGGGGAGAGTGCAGAAAGGGGGAAGCTGTAAGAGGAGCATAAGAGCATACGAGGATAATGATGCTCCCTCCCCATCAGCTGGTCCTTTTGGGCAGGTCATCTTCAGCCCTCAGAGAGAGATCAGAAAACCCAGAGAGAGTGTTTATGTGCAAGTCCCTGCTATGTGCCCTCAGTGGCACAGTCATGGTCCAACAACGATGGTCCTCCCAGAGAAGCTGCTCTCTGGAGCAGGTTGCATGACACTGTGTGGTGTTCTTCCTGCATGTTTTTAACAAACTTCATTCATTAAATCTCTGTTCTGGATTTTTTTTTTTCTTTTTTTGTAGCCACTTCAAATTCCCACAAGGGTAAATCAAGGGTGTTTGAAGCATGGATTTTTGGTGTGGCTTTTCACAGAAAATCATGGCTGATTACAACATCAAAAGGGGGAAATAAAAAAATCTCAAGACACTGGCATGCCAACAGGTGTGGTTTGGGTTCCAATTTATTACCCAGATAATGCCTTTTAGTGGTAGGTGTGAAATGTTTGGAAGTATTGGCCTGAACAGCCATACGACTAAAAGTTCCTCCACAGCCTGATGCCCTTGTTGACAATCTGTTTATTCAGTCTCTCTGCTTAGGAATGGAAGCACTTCGCAGGGTTATCACTACTAATCAAAAATGAGGATGCCATTCATATTGTACCTGTTGAGTAAGAAGAGACTGTAGTCTTCCTTAAACTGGTATGAAATTCACTACTTTTTTTAATGGAAAGAAAATAAATCAGAGGACTTTTTAGTATGATTAATAATCGAAAGCAGTGGCATGTTTGGCATCTGCACACAATTTCTGGTAACAACCCAGCAAATCAGAATCTTGTTAGGAAAAAAACTATTAACAATAACATCTCCTTATTAGCACAACTTTGAGATAAAAAGTGTTAATACTTTTCCTCTAAGAATAGTTTGAGGAAAGAATATTTTCTAATTATTTATCTGAGGAGAACACTGTTAGATATTAACTAAAAAACTCCTTGTACAGATTATAGGTGTGCTGAAAATATGCTTACTTTATTATCTGTAATTTTGGTCAACCAACCTACTGTACTGTAAACTGGTGTTTTGATGACTGTCAGTAATTCTATTGCAAAGACAATATTGGATCTGCGGTAGTTCTTCTTACTGAAAATTTATTTGCAGTTTAAAACCAAACGGTCAACTTGATGCATGTAAGTATTAAAAATCCCCTTTGGTCCTTGATGTCGTACAGGAATAATAACCAGTATTTATTTTTCTCCAACTTAATTTTGATACAGAAATGCTATTTCAGAATGCCTTCTCTTTGTGGTGCTTTCTTCTCTTAGTCATCTTCTGGGCTTCTGGAGGTCAATGCTGTGCATTTGGCTTGATTTGCACAACAGTTCCTTAAGGCTAGTAAGTTCTGTTTCTCCGCACAGATGCTCCTAATCACCTTGAAATGGCAATAAATATCAGCTCATAAATTAATTACTTGCATCTGCCTACCAGTATTAGAGTCAGTTTGGTAGATGCCACCTGTGGGAGATTTTTTATTCTTTTCTTCTACGTGACAAATATGGGTAGATAATCCAAGACACTTCAAATAACTGGTCAGGGAATTGCTTATTTCCCCATGAAAAGATTTTGATAAATGAAAATGCTTGATTTTTATGAAAATCAAAAAACCCTAAAAGGTCACGAATCCCCAAACTATTTAGGGATTTTCTTTAAGGGGAAAAACAGATCTTTTAATTAAAAGTTCTGCATTTTTACTTTTTTTTACCAATGCAGTTCCTTTAAAAAAAAATTTCTTTTCATGGTGGCTTCAGCCAACTTCAATTTATGAGCTCCTCCATATGAAAAAATGTATCTAAATATCTTGGGGTTTGTTTTGGGGGGTATTTTTATAAGGTTACACTGAAGAATGTATTTATTTTACAATTTTTGAAAAACTGAAAGTTATCAAAGTTAGCTAACAGAGGCAGCGAACAGACGCAGCAGTTTGCACAGCAGTGTTTGGGCTCTGACTAGACCTTGAGGATCTTGTTGGAAGTTGTGGGCTTTCTGAGGACCCCTGAGGAACTAGAAGGTGATTGCTGTGACCAGGAAAGGGGAAGCTAGGCAAGGACAGCTGCAGGAGGCCTTGACTTCTCCTGGGAAAAGCTCTAGCTAGGAGTGGCTGCTGCTAACGAGCTCTCTTGATTGCCCCTGACCAGAGGGAGTTGGGGCCTTTGATCCCAGTGGCCCTTGATTAGGACAGGTCAAGCACCCTCTTAGCTAGTGCTAGGGAGAGGCCTGTATAAGAGCCAGGCCTAGAGAGCAGCTCCCAGAGGCAGCAGTTTGCGCAAAAGGGTGCACGAAGGAACCTTCATTTCTGATTCCTGTGGTGTACACTTCCTCAAGTATGGTCGTGACATGCCATGGAGCACATTCCCTAGTGGCTGTTGGAGTTGCTGTGTCAGAGGCTGGGACCCAGACAGACCCTCTGACAGTAGATGCGGCTCTACAGGTCTCAGGCTGCAGGGAGTGCTTGGGGCCTCTCCGGGAGGCCTGGGCTGGCAGCCAGCTCTCCTGCAGGAGCTGTGCTGCTGTTGACGAGCTGTGTTGTCAGGTAAGGGAGTTACGGGAGGAGGTCAGTAGGCTGCGCAGCATCCGAGAAGCGGAGCAAGAGATAGACAGGGTATTCTCAGAGACTGTGCAGCTTCGGGAGTCCCAACCCCCCGCAGCAGTGGAGTTGCCAGAGGGCTCTGTGCCGTGTGAAACGGTACATCATGACATCGTAGAAGAAGGCTGGAAACTGGTCACTGCTCGTGGGAGGAGAAAGGCTCCTACTCCTCCCAAAGACTTGCAGCTGAAGAACAGGTTTAGTGCCCTCTGGGATGAGGAAGAGATGGGCATGGCTGCAAGGGAAGTACCTGGGACAACAGACCCTGTGCCTTGCCGGAACGCCCGGAAGAAGCGGCGGGTGATTGCTGTGGGGGACTCCCTGCTGCAGGGGACGGAGGCACCTATCTGCCGACCTGACCTCATGTCTAGAGAGGTTTGTGGCCTGCCGGGGGCTCGTGTGAGAGATGTCATGGAAAGACTGCCAAGGCTTGTCCACGCTTCGGACTATTACCCACTGCTGCTCTTCCATGTGGGCACTAATGGCACCAAGGGCAAACTGGAGACCATCAAGCAGGATTTCAGAGCTCTGGGGGTGGTGGTCAAGGGTCTGGGAGCCCAGGTCATCTTCTCCTCAATCCTGCCAGTGAGGGGGATGGATGAGAGGAGGAGGAGGAGACGGACTTTCCAAGTTAACGACTGGCTGCGCCGCTGGTGTTGGCAACAGGGTTTTGGTTTCTATGACTGTGGGACCCTGTTTGAAGATCCCCAACTGCTGGGGAGAGATGGAATCCACCTCACTAAGCAGGGCACACGTGTCTTTGCCAACAGGTTGGCCAACCTGGTAAGGAGGGCTTTAAACTAGGAAAGACGGGGGAAGGGGAGAGTTATAGTGCCAGGGTAGTTGGCAAAAGACAGCTCAAGTCAGGACGCCTCCAGCAGGTGAATGCAGCCAGGGAAGTGCGCATGGGATGTGGCTATGGAGGATCCTCTTGTACCCCTCCCGGGAAACCTGCATGCTCGATCGCCTCTCTGAAATGCCTGTACACCAATGCATGCAGCATGGGGAACAAACAGGAAGAACTAGAGATGTGTGTGCGGTCGCAGGGCCATGATCTCATTGCCATTACAGAGACATGGTGGGATAGCTCGCATGACTGGAGTGCTGTCATGGATGGCTATGTGCTTTTTAAGAAAGACAGGCCAGGAAAGCGAGGTGGTGGAGTTGCTCTTTATGTGAGAGAGCAACTGGAATGTATTGAGCTGTGCCTAGGGGTGGATGAAGAGCAAGTCGAGAGCTTATGGGTAAGGATTAAAGGGCAGGCTAGCATGGGTGACACTGTTGTGGGTGTTTACTACAGGCCGCCTGATCAGGAAGAGGAAGTCGATGAGGCCTTCTACAGACAGCTGGAAGTGGCCTCACGATCCCAGGCCCTGGTTCTCATGGGGGACTTCAACCACCCTGATATCTGCTGGAAAGACAACACAGCTGGGCACAAACAGTCCTGGAGGTTCCTGCAGAGCATTGGTGGCAACTTCTTGACACAGGTGGTGGAGGAGCCAACAAGGAGAGGTGTGCTGCTGGACCTCATACTAACAAACAAAGAAGGACTGGTGGAAGATGTGAAGGTCGGGGGCAGCCTTGGCTGCAGTGACCGTGAGATGGTGGAGTTCAGGATCCTGCGAGGAGGAGGCAGGGCACTAAGTAGGATCGCAACCCTGGACTTAGGAGAGCAAACTTTGGCCTCTTCAGGGACTTACTTGGAGGAATCCCATGGGTTAGGGCCCTAGAAGGAAGGGGCATTCAAGAGAGCTGGTTAATATTCAAACATCACTTCCTCCAGGCTCAAGAGTGGTGCATCCCTATGAGTAAGAAGTCAAGCAAAGGAGGCAGGAGACCTGCATGGATGAGCAAGGAGCTCCTGGCAAAACTCAACCAGAAGAAGGAAGTCTACAGAAAGTGGAAAGGGGGACAGGCCACTTGGGAGGAATATAGGAACATTGTGAGAGTATGCAGGGATGTGACGAGGAAGGCTAAGGCCCGTTTGGAATTAAATCTGGCAAGAGATGTCAAGGACAACAAGAAGGCTTCTTCAAATACATCAGTAGCAAGAGGAAGACTAGGGAAAATGTGGGCCCTTTGCTGAATGGGGTGGGTGCCCTGGTGACGAAGGATGCAGAGAAGGCAGAGTTACTGAATGCCTTCTTTGCTGCAGTCTTTACTGCTCAGGCCAGCCCTCAGGAACCCCAGACCCTGGAGGCAAGAGAGAAAGTCTGGAGAAAGGAAGACTTTCCCTTGGTGGAGGAGTGGGTTAGAGATCATTTAAGAAAACTTGACACCCACAAATCCATGGGCCCTGATGGGATGCACCCACGAGTGCTGAGGGAGCTGGCGGATGTTATTGCTAAGCCACTCTCCATCATCTTTGAAAGGTCATGGAGAACAGGAGAGGTGCCTGAAGACTGGAAGAAAGCCAATATCACCCCAGTCTTCAAAAAGGGCAAGAAGGAGGACCCAGGGAACTACAGGCCAGTCAGCCTTACCTCCATCCCTGGAAAGGTGATGGAGCAGCTCATCCTGGAGGCCATCTCCAAGCATGTGGAGGACAAGAAGGTGATCAGGAGTAGTCAGCATGGCTTCACCAAGGGGAAATCATGCCTAACCAATCTGATAGCCTTCTCTGATGGAATGACTGGCTGGGTAGATGAGGGGAGAGCAGTGGATGTTGTCTGCCTTGACTTCAGCAAGGCTTTTGACACTGTCTCCCATAACATCCTCATAGGGAAGCTCAGGAAGTGTGGGCTAGATGAGTGGACAGTGAGGTGGCTTAAGAACTGGCTGAATGGCAGAGCTCACAGGGTTGTGATCAGTGGCACAGAGTCTAGTTGGAAGCCTGTAGCTAGCGGTGTCCCCCAGGGGTCAGTACTGGGTCCAGTCTTGTTCAGCTTATTCATCAATGACCTGGATGAAGGCACAGAGTGCCCCCTCAGCAAGTTTGCTGACGATACAAAACTGGGAGGAGTGGCCGATACACCGGAGGGCTGTGCTGCCATTCAGAGAGACCTGGAGAGGCTGGAGAGGTGGGCGGAGAGGAACCTCATGAAGTTCAACAAAGGGAAGTGCAGGGTCCTGCACCTAGGGAGGAATAATCCCATGCACCAGTACAGGTTGGGGGTTGACCTGCTGGAAAGCAGCTCTGCTGAGAAGGACCTGGGAGTGCTGGTGGACACCAAGTTAAGCATGAGGCAGCAATGTGCCCTTGTGGCCAAGAAAGCCAATGGTATCCTGGGCTGCATCAGGAAGAGTGTTGCCAGCAGGTCGAGGGAGGTGACCCTCCCCCTCTACTCAGCCCTGGTGAGGCCACATCTGGAGTACTGCGTCCAGTTCTGGGCTCCCCAGTACAAGAGGGATGTGGCACTACTGGAGCAAGTCCAGCGAAGGGCTACAAAGATGATTAGGGGACTGGAACATCTCTCTTATGCGGAAAGACTGAGAGAGCTGGGCCTGTTTAGCTTGGGGAAGAGAAGGTTGAGAGGAGATCTTATCAATGTGTACAGGTATCTGAAGGGAGGGTGTCAAGAGGATGGAGCCAGACTCTTTTCAGTGGTGCCGAGCGACAGGACGCGAGGCAACGGGCACAAACTGAAACACAGACACTTCCATCTGAACATGAGGAAAAACTTTTTCACTGTGAGGGTGACAGAGCACTGGAACAGGTTGCCCAGAGAGGTTGTGGAGTCTCCTTCTCTGGAGATATTCAAAACCTGCCTGGATGTGATCCTGTGCAACGTGCTCTAGGTGACCCTGCTTGAGCAGGGGGGTTGGACTAGATGATCTCCAGAGGTCCCTTCCAACCTCAACCACTCTGTGATTCTGTGATCTGACCAAATCTTGCCAGTGAAAAAAATCTGTCCTTTATCAGAGACTACATGTGGGAATTTTTAGACCAGGAAGCAAATGTTTTGGAAATGTATAAACTTCAATACTTCTAAGACATCTAAACCAGATACTGTCTGGTTTGGTGACATAAAATTTCCAAAACAATACAATCCATTGGAAGCATGAGTTATGCTGTGTGGCATCTCTGTGGGAATATTTTATTTCTTCTCTATCAAAAAAAAGTAAACAAGGTTTTAAAAAAGCAGGAATGTGATGTGTTTTATGGGAAGACCCTCTTTCCCAAAGTTATAAGTCAGCAAATATTCAATGATTTCTAAAAGGCCTGAGGACATATGATGGAAAATATAGGAAGTGAAGATGTTTCTCAACCTTTCACTAAAGAAGTTGAGCTGCTTGGTCTAAGTGAAAGAATAGAGGGAGAGTTCAGCACACTGAGAAATGGGATTAGCATATTCAGTATGTTGATGAAGTGTGGAGGCTACTTGAAAGGATGGCTGTCAAGAACTCACAGGAAAAAGTGAAAAGTACTGAAATGAGTATATAACAAGCTTGTGCTTTCCTGTCTCTAAGGAAAAGTACCCTTATAATAAAGGTGGAGCACATTCAGTGTAGTGGGGAATGCATTAGGCCATGTACATACTAAATGTGGAGCTTGTAGAAAGGCAGTCTAGAGTGGTTAGGAAAAAATCTACTTTTTTAAAACAAATTTTCACTACTAATAAATATTTGTGTAAAGCGTGGATTTATTTGCTTTTGTTGCCAGCAGCTGTTCATACTGCAGAACAGGGGAGTCAGTGTTTAGACTTGTCACCAGTGTTTACAGATGCTTTCCACTCCCTCAGTCTGGTGGGATTTAGCTGCTGCTCTGAGCTGGGGAAGCGCTGACCAACCTGGCAATAGCATCAAATGGAGGGAGTATTTATTGCTGCTAGCCATGAATGCATGGTTTGCATGGTCTTAGCTGAAGTTTGAAACTAAGGGAAGGATAATCACATGAGGACAGATGAGCCCAAATAAAAATGTATGCCTGCAAAAAATTTGACATACATAGGCCTTAGTGTTAGCTAAATCTAGGACCCCTGGTGTTCCTAGAGTCCTATGATGAGGCACTGTTTCCAATGTCTTTACCCTACTCTGCTGGCTGAGTCTGAAGGAAAAACCGTCAAAATAAATAAGGTGTAATAGATACAGGGACACTCAGTGAATCCAACCATTTTGTTTAGTCAGTTCAGAATGGGACTCAGTACAGGGTGTGATACACTGGAAAGAATGGGACAGTGTTTTTTGGTGTCTTTTATCCAGCCTAAGTGAGCTGGACACTTCAGAACAGTTTGACCTCTGAAGTCTTTCACTCTTTCGAGTCTGTTGATACTAATGAGGTTCCCAAGCAGAGTGATTTCTCCTTTTCTGTCATATTTCCACTTTCTTTATCCACTCCCTGGCTCCCTCCTCTTTGTTCTCCACACCAAAAGCTCATTTACTTGTTTTCTTGCTGGCTGGAGCTGCTGGGGTTCACTTCCTTTCTGTGCATTTTCTTCAAAAGCCTTGAAATGTCACATAGCTATATGTCCTGCTGAGATGCTCTTGTCTTATTAATGTAACAATGGGTGTTTTTTAATGAGAAAACATGAAAGGACCATGAGCCTGACTCTATGCTGCCCCAGACTGATCATGAGAAACTGATGAATTGTGTGAAGTCTGCAAAGACCTGGGAATTAATTTGAAGTCTGTTTGGGCAAATATTCACAAATAAGAATTTGTTCTTTAGGAAATGGTTTAGCACACTTTGACTAAGAGCTCAGGACTCCAAGCCTCGACACAACCTGAAATAGTATCCCCGGAATAACATGACTAATGAATTCCCCTAAAATGATAAAGGCAACTTATGTCACAGACTTTGGAACAGACATTTACATTAATTGTTCTCACTGACTTTCATCTCCAGAGTTAAAAATTTGGGTATCATTATATATTCTCTGGCAAGAGCCATCAGATGCTCACCTGGTGGGCTCCTGCTCTCTGTTGCTGATCTCATCAGGAAGTGAATATTCAGGGGGGATCTGGTTCCTCAGGGTTGGGCTTTTAACTCTGATGGTGTGTGAATCATTTCCTTGTTTATAGACTGAGGCAACAGTCCTCCCAACTGTGCTTTTGAAAATCTGGTAGGTGTTTGCTTTAAAATTTGGGGACCTCACTTTTGACTCTCCTAGGTCAAACTCTTGCTCTAAGTTGATGTTTGCTTTGGCTTCACTTTTTGTTCTGTGGTGCTCATTATGTAAAAGGCAGGAGAAGGCAGGAGAGAAAAAAACAAGCACTGGTGGGGTAGACAGATGTCTAATTGAGAGAACTGGATTTTTCTCTGCTGTGTGTTTTTAAACAGATCTGGAGAGATCTGTCTGTCCATCTGCAGTTATGCCATTTGAAGCAGACCTGCTGCCGCTTGCTGAAGGAATGGCTTGCTGCGTTCTCTCGTGGAGACTGTCTTCTCTTGGTTCTTTCTACCCACCATGCTCTGCTTGTGGGTGACACTGAGTGAAGGGATGTGGTTAGTATCAGTAGAAGTCACAGCGTTTCAAGAACCAAGGCAAAATACTGAGGCCCACAGATATTAACAGCCTCAGCTTTGGGTTAGCAACAGGGTAGTTGCCTTGGCAAGGCTTTTTTTCTTTGTTTTCTGAGTGCCTATGAAAGTATATCAAGCTGGGCAGGCAATATCACTAATTATTTGTGTCTACATTACTATCAGGTTAAACTAACAGATTCTGGACCTCAGGGTTCCCAGGATGGTTACATTGGGTTATATGATAAGGTGGGGACTCGTGCTCAGCTGCAGCTGGCAGCACACCTTTGAGAGCTGGCCACAGTCCCCTGCCCAAACACCTCACAACCTGCAGTGCTGCATCCTGGTGTCCCTGCTGCTCCAGCACCCCCTGCACCAGATCGGGCCACTCAGCATGGCCATGACCCTTCAGGCTGCCTGCATCTGCACTTTGGGGGTCCCTGAGCAAGACGTGGCTCCATGCTGTTGGCACATTAGAGGTTGCTCTCTCCACAAAGAGCAAATCCTGTGCTTGGCACCTGAGATTTACTGGGGTCTGCACTGTATTATCAGCTCTGCAGCTGAGAGACATCTGCCAGCATGAAACTACGAGGTATGGGGCAGAGTCCATCCCACATCTCCTACAGGCAACTCTAAGTAAGAAAATGCGAAGAGCTGCACTGGGTCAGAACAGAGGTCCACTTAACCAGCATCCTGTCTCCAGTGATAGTCAAACGTGGAAGCCTGGATAAGAATGTAAGAACAGAGTGAGACTGTAGCGATCCCTCCCCAAAATAATCTCCCAAGATTTAGTGATTTTTGGCTAAGGAACGCCTTAAGACAGTGGCAGTATCTCTGCATTCAAGAGACCTTAACAGATTTTTCTTTGTGAATTTGCCCATTTTTGAACATTCATTCATTTTTATGTGTGTTCCTGTGTTACAATGGTTTGTAGCTTAATCACGTATTGTGTCATCAAGGATCTCGTTTGCTTTGAACTTGCCACTTGCTAATTTCATTTAATACCTGCTGCTATAAGTGGGATTTGCACTTTAAGACCAGAGAATCCCTTGCTCCGCATAAGGTGAAGTACTGAAATGTGTGCTGCATGGGCAAACTAGGAATCATAGGACAGAGATTCCTCTGGCCCATGCTTTGTGAGAGCATATCACACTGCCACTAAAACTCCCATACCATTGCAAGAAGAATTTCCAAAGAGTGAATCACTTTGTATTGTCATGTACAACAATTTAAATCCTGAGGCCTAATGTAAAGCCTAGCGGGAGAGGTGTGGGAGAGGGATGGGGAGGAGGGTTTGGATAAGCCTTTGTCTTGATACATGTGTTAAATAAGGGAATCTAAAATCTATTTATAGTTAGGTCCAAAGTTCAGAAGAAAATAAAACATTAGGGAAAAAAATACAGCAGGAGACTTCCCTTAAAAAATATACATCAAAATGTTGAATTGTCATTGCTGATGAAAATAGGAACAGAAGATGCAACAGTGGAGCTCAAGAAGTTGATGGCAACGGATCTTTAAACGATGTACAGCAGCAGGGAACACCCAGTGTTAAAAGATAACAACACATGCATATCTGCATATTGACACATGTTCTTTTTTAAAATCTGGCCTCCTGTGTTGGTGTTTTCATTGGCAGCAGGAAAATAAATTTAGCCTAACCTCTGATTTTCATTCCAGATAACATCTTACTTTCTCCAGCTGCCAGTGGTTATAAGGATGTCGTGTGAGGGTAATAGCTTGCCTTGGCCTTGCAAATCTCTATCTGTGTCTATAATTCTGACTTCTGATAAACTGTGCTGTTTCCTTCTTGGGCTCTGTACCTTTAGTTTCAGTGGAATTACCTGCATGAGTATGGCTTATGTAACTGAGATCTTTGTCAGGAAAACACTAAAAGTTGTATGCTCAAATGAACTTCCTGTGCTATAAAATCATATCATTATTTCCTTCTGCATCATATGTTATACATGTGTATGTGTGACTAAACCTTATTATGATCACAAAATCAGAGGCAAACCACTCAGGAACTTCCAGGATTAAGGTTTCATTGAGCCTAACATCCATCCCTCCTTCCACTATAAGTATCCACCAGACTCATAGGTTTTGAAACAAAAAAGAACTGTTTTGATGGATTAACTTATTAAAGTTTGGGGAGTTTCAGTGATCATGGCAGTATACAAAGCAAATGTAGAAACACCCACTTGAGGTGTTTCATCCAACGCTTTTCTGGAATGTCATCCCTGCCAGGAGGAGCCTCAAAAGGACAGTTGCAGCTAAACCAAAACAAAAAAATATGTTTTAAGATCATAAAAATAGGACTGGAAGAGACTAGGAGAGCTCCTTGCATCTGGCCCCCTAACTGCCTGAACAGATGATTGTCTAATTGCTGCTTAGAAACCTCCACTGATGGAGACTCCACAACCTCCCCAGGCAGTCTTTGAGTGCTAAGCTAACCTTCTCATGAGAAAGCTTTTCTAATGTCCAATTTGCATCTCCCTTGTGCAATCAAAGCCATTAATTCTGTCCTATCTGCAGTAGGCATGGAGAAGAGTTGGTTCCCTGCTTTGCAGTGGCATTTTGTGTACATGAAGCTTTGCAGTCTCCCCTCTGCCTTCTCTTTTCCAGATTAAATCTCTCCAATCCCTTTGATTATCCCTGCTGCACACTTTCTCTAGATCTCTTCCTTGAAGTGGGCTATCCAAATTGGATGCAGTAATCCAGACCATGCCCTACCAGCACTTCATGGAGTATGTTTGTTGTTTCATAAATTTCTTGTAGTTTATGTACGTATTCCTGTTTATACAGCTTAGTATGACAGCTTAGCTTCATCCATCTCAGGATGGCCTTTGGGTTTTTTTTGTGAAAATGTCGTACTGCAACAGGAATGGCAAACCTTTGGCTGCTGAACCACATGCAGTTTGCAAGTGGTTCAGGTATAGCTTCCCTGGATAGGACTGTTTTGGATAGCTGGAAGCATTCCCTGCGAAGAGCCAGACAAATGGCTCAGGCATCAGAATTTGTCTCTTCAGACTGAAGTGTGGAGGACTTGTTTTCAACTTGGATCAAATCCTCTGGTAATTCTTAAGCAACTGTGCTCAAAGAAACTGGGAAAATTCCTACCAGCTGAAGGCTGCCAAGAAGTCAGCCCAGCTACCACTGTAAGATAGGGCAGTGATTTTCCTGACCATCCCTACAGCAGTAAAATCTAGCCAAACACCCTTCATCTGTAGTACTCATGTTTAACTATGTGGGCAGCACTGTCAGGCCAGAAATTGCCTAAGCTGAAGGTATCCAGAGAGACAATTTCTGCTGAGTTAAGCCTGTTGGGTATTACTGGGATGGAGTAAAAGGACCATCGAGCAAGCAATTGCTGGGCTCCATTTCTGTGAAGCATAACACTGCAAATGTGAAATACCATCTAGTAGGCTTAGATACAAAATACAAAGCTGGTGTGTTAACAGCCAACACAGAAGTGTTGCATAGCCCTATGCAGAGCCTGTGAGGGCTGCTTGTCTTCCCAACTACAGACATGAATGTGCAGCTGTACACAAGCGCTTCTCTACTACTACAATGCTTGAATGAATAAACAGCGATAAGAGATGCTTAAATATTGTGCCTAAACTATGTTTTGACAGCTGTCGCTTGTACTGTCTCCCCTCCCCAAGTCTATCTTTTAATTATATCATGTTATCACAATGTTTCATCTGTCACCCTTGGCTGATGGCAGAAAGGGAGAAATTCAGCCATGGAATGAATAGATGTAGCTTTCCTCTCTGCCATAAAGTAGTGTTTGCTACCCTCTCCTTGAATTGCTCTCCATAGTCAGTTATCATGGCTAGAAAAAGAAATGGCCTGTCTAAGGATTGAACAGGGGTTCGGAGAATTGGTAAGTATGTGTTTTGCTTGATGTTCTAGTGCAGCAGCCAAGGTATTTTTAGCTGAATCCTAGGCATACGGTATAATTTGAAATCCCAAGAGCCAAGTGTATTCTTATTGGCTAAGGGGGGCTAAGAACTGGCTGCATGATGAGAAAAAAAATAGTCTTAGCACTTGGACAATTACTTAAGCTGTGTTCACATCTTTCCATAGTCACTTGAGTGTTCCTGCAAATAGGAATTGTTCAAATATCCCCAGAGAACAAAATCAAGAGCCTTCAAGATTAATTTTCCTTCTTTGTGCAAACTGCTGGATGGGGGATGGAAGCAGTTAGCTTTTAATGACATGCTTATGGAGGTTAGATCAGCCTGTTGGGGAACTGACCCAATATCACACATCCTCAGTGGCAAGTTCTGCAAGATCCCAATCTTGCATGTGCATGGTGAAGTTTGGAAATGCTCTAAGTGGGCTGCCTGCAGGAGAACAGAGTGAAATCAGTTCAAAGGAGAACACTCCTCCAACAGCAAGGAATATAATACAATTTTTAAATGACCCTGGAAAATGAATTTCCTTTGGAAAATTCGTAACTGGGAATAAACTGTTTGCTGATGTTGCACAAGTGTGTTAAGAAGGAGCAAAATTTCATATGCTACAATAAGTGTTATAGCTTGTATGTGTAAGCTCAGAACAGAGGATTGCAAGGTTTTCTAAATTGAAAACTTCTAAACTTAAGGAAATTGGTTAGATTGTTCTCTGCTTTCTAACAGAAACTAATGTGTGCACTTAGTTTCTTTGATGTGCATCATGAGCAAAAATAATGGCATTTATGACTGTGTTAACTCACTGGAGCTGAATATTTATTATCCTTTTGATCCAGATTTTATTTTACATTTCTCCCCTCCCAAGTCCAGGAAAGGGAGAGGAGGGGAAACATCTCCTGTTATTTTTTTTTTAAATAAAAGGAGAGGCAGTTCCATTTCAATGCATTTCCTCCTAGTTCTAACCACCTCCCCAAAGGCCACTGGCTACAGCGACGGTATGTCTGTCCAGCTCTCAGCCTGACACTGTTCATGACTAATTCGCTAGCGGTGAATGTACACAGGATAGACCACACCTAGGGACTGATGTCAAACTGGGCAATTGCAAAGGACTGTCACTACAGTGTGTTGGCACAGAAGTCTCTGAGTTTCTGATTTGTCTTTGCACAAAGCTTCACCGTTCAGTTCTTACTACTTTTCTTGTTTGTATGCTAACCCTCCTTCTTTCCCTTTGAAATAGTTTAGTGACATTACTGAGATAGCAGACAGAACACAGGTAAAGAAATAATGACTCTTGTGTTCAGGTCTGATCTGGCAAATTCTCTTTTTTGTGTTTCTTTTTTGTTTGGTTGGTTTTTGAGGCCATTTGTTTCAGTAGCAGATAGCTTACCCTATTCAACATCCCTGCCATGACAGGCCTCCCATTTCTGTTCTGGACTGCACTCTCTCACACACACAGGGAGGAAACTGTAGATGACTGAGCATTCTCTGCTGAGAGAAAAATGTATTTTAAAGGGATTCTTTTTCCTTTCCTGGAGGAGGTTGTCTGCAGGTCAGGTGGGTGAGTTGGAAGGAATCACAAAGGAGAGAGTGAACAGCCAGTTTGGGGGTCATCTTTTTCCACCTCCCAGGTCTCTTCTTTCAAGTTTTCCAGTCTCACTGAAGTCAGATCTTTCAAGATCTTTCTTGAGAGCAAAAGGAGGCAAAAAGAGCACATCTCCTCTTTCATTTTTTTCTTTGTCGTCAGCCAAAAGCTGGTCAGACTTCAGCACCTGTGAGATTGTGAAGAATCCTTTCTCTGCTTCTGTACTTGTTCCTGCTTATCTTGCTCAAATGCCTCCCTTTGGTAGAAAGGGGAAGCTATCTGAAGCACTCTGCAAACTGACATAAACCCCAGGCACCTCCCTGGAGAGGGAAGAGGTTTGTGATAGTGCGAGAGATATGGAAGGGCTTCCACAAATGGCCTGTGCTCACTGTAAATCTGGGACTTCCCCGCAGCAAGAAACAAAACGCTGCGGTGCGCAGTGCAGCTGCTCGGGAGCCTTTGCCCTCACCTCTGCATAGCTGTGTAGTCCAGCGCAGGCTCTCCCTGGCCTGGGGGCCTTGCTCCAGCTGGACTCAGTAGGGCAATATTTCCATCATGGCAGTGGCACTGCTTCACTGTTGTTCACTATCACAAGAAGTGGTAGCATCACCCTTAAAAATCCCTACTGCCAGAGCTGCTCTGCTGCTCCTCTGTGCTGCAAGGGGTGAGTGTAGCTGCACTGAGATCCTTCTAACATTGCTGCAAGCAGTGTTAACTTTGACTGAAAAATCTGCTGGCATTTAAGGGCCATGCCCTTTCCAGGGACTGCTTGCCAGCTCCTCTGAACCTTGCAGATAATCAACTTCGCAATGTGAACATGGAAGATTCTGCAGACTCACAAGGAATATGGGGCAAAGCTCTCTCCCATCTCGTCTTTGCTTTTGTCTTGTCCTTTCTTCCAGTTTGCAGAGCCCTTTGCGCCTTTCCTTGCTGTGTAATGGATAGGAACATTTGGCTTTTTGTAATCAAAAACAGCCATAGGGGTCTCAGTGGGATTATTTTTACATGTAAGCATTGCACAAGTTCAACTCCAGGAAAAGAGGCCAGTATTTTCTTTAACACATGCTGGTATAAGATAGGAACAATTCCTCTAAAAGCTTAGAGACTAAAATGGCCTTGAATAAGACCCAAGGACTTCAGCTAAATTACAAAACTAAATCAGAATGAATGCTCTTTTATATCTGCTTCACAATGGTTCCTGGACTTAGTGAACCTGGATGTCAAATATATAGATAAGAATGATCTGTACTGGAGCAGAATAAAGGGCATATTCACTATCCCTAAGCTGTGAATTAGGTCTATCCTTTGTCAAATTCTGCTGTGACTGCATTTGAACAAATTTAAGAGCAATATTAGGTCTCAGCTACTGAGGGGAGAAGACTGCAGGGCAAATTCAGCTTGTTTTACTTAGTCTTGCCCCTCTGCCAGTTATTTGTCTCTTCTCACCTTAAAAATGATGCTATAATGCACTTCAGAAATTTTTTGTGCTACAGAAACCTTCAATGCATGCCACACAGATCATCTCTTCTTTTTTTAAAGGCTGTCAAGGTGGAGCCTCTATTAGTGTTGTAAGCTTTGACTTGCAGAATAAGAACCTGAACAAGTTACAAAGAACTCCCATTGCCTTTCAAAAAGAGGCAAACAATCCTTTCATGCTTTACATACTGCAGGGTGCTTTGGAAGTGAGGTTACATATATTTGAGTCCTTATGGCTGAGACAACTCAGGCAGCACTAAGTGCGGGCAAGTTTCCTGGCATAGTGAAGAGCTGGGGCCTGTGGCAACTTGGGAGAGACATTTGGGAACGAGAGGAGCCCCAGGTCCTACACTTGCCAGGAGCCAGCCATTCACACAGAGGCCCAGCACTACTTACAAGCTGACTGGCACTGTCTTACCCGTCGGAGAGGAAGCACCTCCTGCTGGCTTTCTACCAGCACACAGAAGCTCTAATTTAGGAAAGCAAAGTAGTCTTGCATGCCAGTCCTGAAAAGCTACCAACCCTGATGGAGATGTGGAAAGAAGGACAGGCAAATCTGCATAGCTCTAGCCAAGAATAAAAGTGCACTCACTTCTGAATGGAAGCAAATGTGGTGAGAGGAAGGGACCTGGTCTGTTCAGCTGGAGAAAGTTAAGGGGGATCTGATTGCTGTCTCCAGTGCAGGGGGCTGAGAGACAGAGCCAGATTCTTCCCAGAGGTGCACTGGGAAAGGACATGAAGCAATGGTCACACACTGCAGGGAGGCGACCACCAGCTCAATACAGGGACAAAAATGTCATGGTGAGAGGGGTTCAGCATGGGGACGCACTGCCCAGGGAAGATGGGGATCTCCATCCTTGGAGATTAACAAAATTATACACTTGGAGGTATACAAGTCAAAAAGAAAATGCCAGCCTTTAGGAAGGCAGAGACCTGAAAAAACGCAGGCCAGTACTTCAAACATTCTGGCACTGCTACTACGCTTTCTTTTCTTGCATAGATATAACTAATAGGTACCCTCCTCACCCCCCCTTCCTGCCTCCCCTCCCCACAAAAAGGTTCCTTTATGTGAGGAATTGAAATTATAAATATATTTGTCATTTTTCCCCTTCTTCTAGGTCTCCAGAAACAAAAAAAATTTTTATGTTTAGATCAGCATCATTAAGAGCAGCAAGAATAGTGCCATCTGGTTATTCCCAATAATGTCCACATGAGAATTTGTTTTAAATGATGTAGAAATGGCACAGCGTTGATTTATTCAGAGCTTATGGGCATTTGCGACATGAGGCTGAGTTAAACACTTATAATAGCCTTGCAGGTGGAAGGCAGTAGGCAGTATAGGACCACACATTCTGGTCACAGACATTGAGGGATAGTTCTATTTTCTAAAATGTCAGGGATGTCAAAAAAAATTCTCCTACATAGTTACAACCACCTCCTTCCCCTTAGAACTTTCCCCCTTGGAAAAGACAAAGCTTTTTCCGGTAGTAACACTGGAAACATTTTATTACCCTTCCCCAGGCAAAGTTTTCTCTACATATGAATATATGAGAATGGTCAGCTAATGAATGATCTGACTGGCTGAACATCTGCAGGTGCTCTATAATGACAACAATTAAGCTATTCTGAAGCTATTACCACGTTAAATTAACTTGCTGCAATGCTATTAATTAGAATTCATGTTCTAGAAATGAAACAGCACAGCAATTACATTGGTATTTAACAACCTGTAAAAGTAAAATACAAAAATGATAAGTTTCCTCCTGTAATTAATTTAATGTTGGAAGATGTTGGGTCAGACTGCTCCCCAGTGTAACTCCAGCTACTTCTTTAGCTTTGCAACATGAATGATTATGATCCAAGTTACCCTTTATCTTGCAAGAATAATTATTTGGCATCTGATAATGAAAGCTTTCTAACAGTTGTGCCAAAAACTAGAAATCACACAGAGTTCAGCTGGTCTCATTGTGAAGTCTGAAACTTGATATGGTTTTGGGAGAAGGTTCAAGAGAGTTTGTTGCTGAGATTATCAGCTGACCCTCTGCAATGTATATTTTACAGACAAGACCCAGCAGTGATTACTTTTTGCATAAGGTTTTAAGGCTCCCGCTTTACTTTCCTTCAGCCCCCTTCCTTGGCAAAAGTAGTTGTAAGTGCTTTTGACTGATTATTTCCTATTGAATTCCTCAAATTCTGTCACATGGTAATCTCTTCAAAGGGCATCCTTGAAAACTGAAGCAGATTTGTTGTGCCCCACTGTTTAAGGTGTCATAACATCAGGACCTCTCTGTCCTTGGGCACAGAGGCCTTTGCAGCCATACGAACTTCATGAAGCTATTTGAATACCCTTCATGAAGGGTATTTCCCCTTGAACATTTGCCACGTACTGGGCTTGAAGCTTCGTTGCTGCTCTTAAACAGATCTGTTAAGGTGGGCTCAACATGCCTGACAGCCCGTCCATTTGCAACTCCTGAAACAGCCCTTGCCAGTTAAGCAGGAACTCTGGATACCGCCCAGTCATGAATCACAGCACTGTGAAATAAAATAAAAGAGAATACGCTGGAGCAGCTGAAATGCTTGAGGGTTGCTGCCTACACAAGCAATAGAAACAGGACTAGGCAGCTCCTGTCCGTGGGTTATCATCCAGCATGCGCTCAGTGTGTAAAGTGATCCATGGGGTGTTGCTTTTGGCCTGGGGGAGGTCTGAGCCACAGCTTCTACCAGCCCTCATTGCTGTTGACCAAACTGCAGTGTTACAAAGGGGACGGTAGCGATGCCTATTACCCTCCCTATTTATTACCTGCCTATATGTGGCCCTGGATGCTGGCCGCTGCTCCATACATCTATTGCATGCACTTCATGGAAAAAACAGAGTCATAGTCCAGGGCATACAAAAAATAGGGGATATAATTCTTTATTTCCTTTTTACCACAGTTTCAAATTAATCTAAAATAAAAATGTCCTGTCCCTGGATGAGAAGCTGCTATACTTACCCTGGAATCTTCCATAACAATGCTTATTTTCAGACTGATTTTCTTCCTCTGGTGAGGGCGGTGGAACTGTAGAAAGGTATACAATTCATTTTACTGACAAGTCTGAATATTTATTGTTTTTTTAACTATCAAAATGTACAGAGGCTACCCAGAGAAAAGGATTTCTTTTATTTCCTTATACTGTGTGGGGTGGTGGCAGGTGTGTATTTCCATATTTATTACAATAGTATCTCAGGCATTTACCTTGGGAACAATTGGGCACAGAAGTCTGGGAGTTTGAGGAAAAATAGGATGATAGTCTAAACTGGGAGCTAAATCTTGAGGTGTCTCTTCTTATTTGGTGCAGGTTTTTGTCTTTCTAATCTTCTGTCTATCTATGCCTACCTAGCCTATGCTTACTCTCTCCCTAATAGTCAAAACTGTTAAAAATAATATCTTACCTACCAAGATCTTCTCGACTATAGTCTCCTTTACATTTACTTTTTCAAGGACTGATGTAAGGAGCTGGCTTATTTGTAATTGCAGTGAGTTCTTGAGCGTCTATGTGCTTATGTGAAGCTACAGATATAAATTTGACACGCCCCATATGAAATCCCAGGAAGGTATTTCTGTTAAAATATCAAAGATTGTTTAGCCTAAAGTGTTTTAAATGAGGCTTAATCCCTTTTGCCTCTTAACCAGACTATACTACTCTATAATTTTAAAAATAGTTTTATATACCTGAGCAGGGAACCGTAGTCTTGACAGACCGCCCTGGTTGTCCTCATAAACTTTTGAGGCAAGCTTTCAAGCCTTCAGAACAGATGTAATGTAAAAAGAAGTGGTAAGGCTTATGATTTATGTCTCTCTTCTTGAATTTCTATAAAAAGGGATGATGGGGTGTTGCAAAAATGGATTAATGCAGTATACCTGGAGCTTTGTATCCCTTCAGACTAAGCTGTTAAAAATGCTCTGGTATCACCTTTTGCTTAGTCTCCCTGTTGGAGCTTAGCCTGTAGACACTGTTGCAGTGGACCGTGAGATAGAAATGCCTTGGTGAGGATCTCATATGGCTCAATTTCCCCAAACTTGTGTTTTGTATTATTAATTTAATTGCTGTTTTATGAAAATGGCAATGTGCTTGTACAACTTTTCTTTTTGGCATGAATGGTAGATGTTCAGAATATATAATTTCTTCTCTTACTTTGGAGCCTGTTTGTCTGAAGCCCTAGATATTTTGGAATGAATATTAATAATTGAATCTGAACTGGACATAGATTTGTTCTTTGCAAATCTGGCATTAACTGCTGTGTCCCTAACTACAGGCAGCTTCTTGTGTTAAGGTGCTAAGCCATATTGGGGAAAAGATGTCTCAGCTTCCACTGTTTGTTCTGTGCATTTTGACAGGATACAGACAAAAATCGGGAAGTTCTGCCCCACAATGGGCTCAGTGTAAAAGCTGCAAAGTACTCTCTGCAAATGTGTGTTCCCCAGGTCTGTAAGTTCAGGAAATTTAGAGGGCGATATATAACCCAGAGGCTTAACCATATGTCCTGGGGATCTGTCCACCTTGACAAAGCCATGCAGTTTTCCTGTTGCGTGCTGGTTTTGATGATTAAACAGAACCATCAATCTGTGAGAGACAAGTATGGAAAACAAAAAGTATGAAATAATTTTTCCTTACTGCCCATGTGAGGATTCAATTCAAGAATCCCAGCCGACAATGCATTATGGGTATTAATTTTAGATAGTCACCTTTTTGAAGCTTATCCTAACCTAATTAAATGTCTGTTTTCCCCTTAGGGCTGGCACTTTTACTAGATGAGATAACAGCTGCATCTCTGTGAGAAGCCTTGTGAAGGGCAAAATATTTGTTAGCGGCTGCTATTTTCAGCCTTTCCAGAATAAACAAAGAGCTAGGCACCTGCAGTCATTTCTTTTAAAAAGTCAGCATAATCTGTATGTACTCGTGGGGTCAGTGGAGGAAGGAGCAGGGCAAATGGGCAGGCTCACCCACAAGGCTTTGGGGTGATGCTTCGGGGGGGAATGACAGCCTCTTCAGTATGGAGACATGTGGAGCTGTTAGGTGATTAATAGTGCTCTTCCAGCAAGGGTGAAGAATACACAGAAGAACAGAGCCCTTTGAAATTACTAATGCATATTGGGACAACCCAGTGTGAGACTCATGTTGACTATAAACATGAGAGCTAGCAAAAACAAACCGGGTGAGTTCAGACAAAGGCTAAGGCAGGAGAAAAGGAGAAATTTCTTCTTTTAGTTCTTTTTACTTTTTTGGCAATTACCCACAACTAGATTTCAGAACTCCCAATTTTAGACCCTGATTGTGTGATGTCTTCATCTTGAAAACAATTAGGCTTTGGGCTTAACATGCCTCAGAGGGTTATGTAAACTAAATCCAGGATTTTCTTACACAAGAAAAACAGTCATGAGTACATGGGAGAGCAGATGGCATTTAGGTAAGCTGTATTTGCAGGAACCCACCTGTGCTGTTAGATGGCAAATGGCTACTGTCACTGCTGTTCCCCTGTTTGGGATAGTGGGAAGCTATTGGGAAAATAAGTGCCAATAAAGTATCTCTGATGCTGTGGTGATGAAGCAGAAAGAGTTAATCTGCAGAAATGTATTACCAAGGGTCAGCATTGCTCTTCAGCAGCAGACTTTTGTAGCTCATTTCCTGTGAGGCAGCAGCCAGCAACATTTAAATTGCAGAGGTGTTTCTAAATGGTGCCTATGGTTGGTGTGCTGTGTCAGGCCCCAGTTGGGGCTGAGGGGAAGGAGGAAAGGGTATCTGTGGGCTGGCTCAGCTGCCTGATGTGAGCCAAGGAAGGTTGGGAGCAAGTGAAGCCACAGGTGGGTATGATGGGAGGACATGTCTGCAGCTGCTCTCCATCACACAGCTGAGAGTATCCATCGCTTGGGGAGCTGTGGGGAAGGGGAAAGGGATATAGCCCTGAGGGCTTTTAGGTGAGCTCATCTGTGGAAGGCATTGGGTTTTTGTAAGAACTACACCAAAATCTGGCTCTGAATTCAACAGCAATTGTGTCTGTGGGGGTAAGATCCATGTTGTACTGCATAAAGGTATGTTTTGAAGAGTGTCAGGCCCCTGAGGGCATCCACAGTCCTCTCTGTTCCTGTCCAACCTGATATGGAGGTGACAATCAAAGGCCAGGGAAGAAATTGCTACTTTGACTGAAGGCAGAAAAGTGAATGACTGGAGTGGAGGTTAAGTAGGTGTTTCAGGCTAGTTATTTCCTATGTATTGAGGGTGCTGGAGGAGACCAGATGGAGTTAGGCTGGAGCTGGTTTCTCACTGCTGCTAGGCTAGGTGGAGTTTTGCAAAAGTCTAGCTTGAAAGGAAGTGATTAAAAAATTCTGTGTACTGCACTTACCTGGGTGATAACTTTCCCTAAGAAGCTCTGTGTGTTTGCAAGTATAATATATGAATAGGTATAACATCCTTGAGATTCAGTAGCATATGTGGGACATATGCCCAAGGGAAGTTTATCCTATCACCCCTCTTCTTGGTCCCTCATAATCTACCTCCTTTCCCACAATAACCCTTCTGCCTTGGTTTACAGAAGATTACGTGAGGGTGGGGGTTATTCTTGGAACTACTTTTGCACTTTTGTTGTTACCCCTTACACTTTTGAAGGAGAACAGGTGTCTGAGTGTGGAGAATATCCAGGTAAAAATGCACTATTTAATTGTGTTGGTCTAAATCAGAAATAGTACAAGAAGTCAGATTTTCCAGGTCAATGAATGAATATTTATTATTTAAAAAATCTATTGTGGATAGGAAGAAGCTGGAAACTTGGCACTGATGAATAAGCTGTATTATCTCTAAACTGTGGGGGATGTCAGGGAAAAGTGAATGCCTTTTTGTGCCTAAAGGACTCTCAGAGGGCTAAAAGAGCTTGGCAAAACTATATTCAGCCCATTTGTAGAACAACTGCTAAAGGTCAGAGAAAAGCGTAGATACCTTAAAACTCTGCCTATCCATTTTCCCCTTCAGTCAGTCTTGCCACATTTCACAGCCTCACAGTAGGATGGAGCATTGTGGGAACCTTGTGATGGAAACACCTGGTCACTGAGCCTTCTCATTACCAGCAGCTGCTCCAAAAACAGGTTTTCCAGCAGGCTGTCAGTAACTCCAGCTCTTTGCTTGCTTGACTTATTGATATAAACAAGCTGTTTCTGCTTTCAGGAGTGCATACTCAGCAGAGCTTGTGGAAAAAACAATTGTCCTTTTTGCTTCGTATGTCACTGCCAATGCCAGAGTACAGACCTAGGAGAGGAATCAATCTTCTGGAAAAACAAGACTCTTTTAGCACCCCAAAGAGGGACAGGGTGCCATTCTTGATCAGCCAAGAGGTGTAGAAAAGATACTGATTACAGACTCCCAGCCTATCTTTGTGTTCATTCAACATTCATCCATGTGACAGTCTCAAGTTCTGAAGTTCACTGCAGTGTCATTGGAAATAAAGACTGGCTGATGGTATGTGTAGATTGCTGAGAACAATAAAAATCACTTGAAACAACCCAATTTCAATCTGATAATTCTTCTTAGTTGATCTGGGGTCTCTTGACCATCAAGACACACTAAAGCATGTCCAGTGTTACAAACCTAGTTAGCCTGACTTTTTTTTTTTTTTAATTGGGACTAAGGCATGTGTTGTGAACCTTTATCTTCTCCACCTCTCCTGCTGGAAGAAAGGCTATGTTTTCACCACAGACCCTTGGGAAAAAATGGAAGTCAGAAGGATCAGAGTGAGGGTCCCATGTGTGCTTTCCCACAGAGATAAAAGGAGGGAGTAAAGGTGTCTGGGATGCAGCTGGCTGAAACGATTACTCTAGCACTGCAGGGATCAGCAACATCTTTTTAAGGATGTGTCATTGGGGGCATATACCAGCAAAGGCTGAGAGTATAGTGAGGAAAAGTTACTGTAGATGTGCTGCCTCCCCTCCTTTTTCTTTTTATTGGCCCTTTAGTTAGACCCAGTACAGCCACTCTGTAAAATCCTAGATAAACAGCTTTTAAAACTTGGCATATCATTATTTAACTAAGTGGTTAGTTCCCAGAGGAAAGGTCTTTTCAGCTTATCTTTGAACGACAGGGCTTCATTGTACTCTGGCTCTGTGATAAATTTACCAGTTTGCCCTCTGTTGAAGGGAGATCTGTTCCATAATTTACAGCTTCTTACTCTTGAATTATTTTTTTGCTCTGAGGTCTGACACCTTTAAATATGATGCAGCCAAAGAAAATTATAGCCTTAATCTAACAATAGTTGACTTAAATCTAATATGGGAAGCAGGATATAACCTGAAAAATTTGGGTGGGAGATTGTTCCAGCTGTTGAAAAATTGTGCAGAGAAAAATACATTTATTTAAAAACTACAAACAGCAGTTCATAGGAATCCTGATCCTGGGTCTGACTTCTGGAGCTCATGGACAAGTGGGTGTTGATGACAACAACTGCTAAAGGCAGTGGTTAGTAAGATGACAAATTCTCTGTATAGTTTCCGGTCTGTAACTCTGAGATCTCTGCATCTCTCTCCTTGCTCACATTGAGTAAGGTATTCAGAGTTGCTTCAGTTGATAACTCTGATAGGTCCAGTTAAAATTCAACATGAAGTGAATGTATCTGCACACTGAAAAAGCATGCAAGTCATCTCTTTTGCCTAGGGGACAGTAACACAGGAGGCAAAGCTCTTACTGCAGCCAAGAAGTCTCAAGTCCAAGCTCTTGGGAAATCTTAGTAACAGAATTTTGCCCTTTTGTTTACAAGTTACAAATTCACTTTTTTGATAATAGATTCAAGCCTGAATTATTTAACGAGCGCAGTATTAAAAGCTCCATATCCATGCTTAAAGCAATTGTTACTGAAATCCCAAACCACCTGAGCAAGCTGGCTTCTGATTTGGCTCTTTGTATTTTTTCCTTTTGAGAAAAGAAACCAAATTTAAAGTCAAAAGTTAATTTCTTATCACAGATCATGCAAAGAAGTGCATAACACACACTCTGCCCTGCCCCAGGAGCTGTGGAATAGCTTTCCATAGGAAAAGTGTTAAGAAAAACTCTACTACATTCTTGCATTGTATCTAAGGATTATCCATGAACAGTGAAATCAAACTGAACTAGAAAATGCAAAGTACTTTTATGGGTGGTTCTGTTTCTTTTTTTTTTCTTTTTGAAAAAAGGAATAGATTAATAATGTTTTGGGGCAAAGTTAAAATAAAACCAGCAGTTCCTAGTTTGATAGTTATGTGTGTAAGCGTGTATTTAATGGATACATTTTGGTTTGTTAAAACAAAATGAATTCTAAATAAAGAAGTTAATGAACTATCTGCATGATAGATCTTTTAAAAAATCCAGTACAAAAACAAGGTTCAGAATGATTTATTAAGCATACTAAAGCTGGAGTCATGCGCCAGCAATGAAGCAAAGCATGCTGTAGCTTTGTTCTGGCATAGCAAATTCTGCTGGTCTTAATGTTCATAATTTTTAAAGCTATTCTTTAGTTGGGTTTCTTTTTTCCTTTAATGATCTATCTTATGCAATTTTTGGTCCATCTCTGCTACACCATAGTTACTTCTCTTATCGACATCAGATATTATTGTGTAAATTTGGGGTTACTTAAACAAAATGTTTCCACAATACTCTCTCCCAGCACCACAGGTAGTCGTTTTAAAGAGTTTATGGATTCCACCAATGTTTGCTGAGACAAGCAGATCAGCTTTTGGCTCAGATCAGGTTGTCTGCCACTCAACTTTTACTCCTTATGGTGCTCAATACATGGCAGTCTGCCAGTTAACAATTTGAAAGAAAAGATTTCTTTAAAAAAGGTTTTCTAGGTATGAAGGTGCAAATTGAATGGTCAAAATGGATGAACTGGAAGCTCCAAAGTTTTGAAGAGCTGTCTTGCATGAAGCGTGTGATTCAGCACAGGCCTGAATCCAACTAATACTGAAAATTAAGGGAGAAATGGATGCTACACCTATAGGAGCTTTTTATTTGGGGGAAGTATAATCTGAGTCCAGCTGAAAATTCAGCAAGCACTTGAACAAATTTGGAAAGAGAAGGCATAAATGTTGGCAGGAAGGTAAAATGGGATTAAGGGATATATGAGTGGAAGGAAGCAGTGGAGAGGCATTTAAGGCAAGGATGAAGGAAATTAGTACTGGGTGGAGTGAAGAAAAATGCTGGTCCATGAAAGAAGGTGAAGATTAGAGCCAGTGGGATGTGGAGGCACAAAAGTGTATTTCAGCTTCACCACCTCCTTTTTTTGCTGACATTTATGTGAAGACCTGCAATATCTCTGCCCTTCCAACCATGTCTGAGACCATCTTTCTGCTCTCCCACGAGAACTGAGGTCTGGAGGGGCCCTGACATTCTGGGAGCAAGAAGATCATTTCTACATTATGCCCTTTCTTAGAGAAAGAGGACTTATACCTACCTCTCCTAAAGCGCAGACTGGGATCTGCCAAGGCATAGGGAGGGACATGCTGTACTTGAGTGGGGAAAAAGGGAGCTGTGCTTCTCTGCCCAGGCATGCACTAAGATCCAGGAGCAAGGTTTGTAGGGATCTTAGCCCTTCTCCCTGCCTTCTCTGTATGAACCAGCGGACACCCAGCCCAGCCTCTCAGTGCGGTGAGCAGAGAGCAAGCTGCTTACTAGGTTAATCCAAAAATACGATGTCAAGATGATGGTGAGTGATGGGACATGCTTGATGTTAGTCACAGATTCCCAACAGGGTGCTTCACTCCACTCTGGGAAATGGTTTGTGTGTCCAGGATGGTCTCCAGAGCTACACGCTTGATAATAGTAAACACAGCAGGTCAAGGTTCGACTTTCTGGCCACAGTCCAGTGGCAGATTGTTTCCATATGGTCAAATTCTTGGCTTTCAAGACAGGGAGGGTCTTGTCCAGTCTGTTTCCGGGGAGCTGTCGCAGCCTGTACTGTCTTCCAACCCCAGCCTGCGCACGTGGCTTGGGGCTGCTGGGTGAGGCTAAAGCCCGGCTGGGGAGGTGCAGGCCATTAAACAGCATAGATGATTATGTGTCAGGGACAGGCCTGTGCTCTGGGCCTGCTTAGTTTATTATTTTTGGCATAGCCTGAGTACCTGTATATCACTGTGAGTGTCTGGATTTCTTTCTGATTCAGGCTCTCCTCCTGTCTTCAGCAAGAGCCAGTGTCTGATGCATCACAGAAGACGTGAACCTCTTTTTGATCACACCTGAAAGGAAACTTCTTCCTAAACACTGCTGGTGAGAAATCTGTACCATAAGCCATTTCCAGCCTATTTAATGGAAATGCAACTTCTATTCTGATTCATGTAAACACCTACTCCTCATTAGAGCGTCCTGGGCCATTTATCTTGTTAGTGAAGTTTTGTAATAGTCCAATCATCCTGTTAAGGCAAACTTGTTCTGAGACTTGAATGAGTCTGGTCATACTGCTATGGTTTAATGCTATTTCATTGTTAGGTTTCTGTGTGTTCTGGTGAGTCTGTCTTAACAGGCACATTAATTTCATTACTTTGGTGATAGTGAGTGAAGATGAGTAAGAGACATAAAGGATTTATTGAGCCTCATTTGCAGATTTTTTTTTTCTTCCCCTAGTCAAGTGCACTCTGATCTATTAAAGTTTTGTTTACTTATAGACTGAGCCACTGAGGTATGTTGTGTTCACTTACTCATCATTTGTTTTTCTGAACATACTGTCCTTACTACTGATTGCCTGTATATTGTCTGACTGATGTTATCCTTTTGAAATCCAGGAGGAAAATACTGTAACAAATTGTCATATAAACAGTCTGTAAGTGTTTGGAAGATAACAAGGAGATGAGTAATAGCCAGCATGGCTTTGTCAAGAACAAATCATATCAGACTAATCTATTTTTTTTTCCATGACAGTGTAACAGGCTGTTTGGATAGGGGAGAATCAGTAGATGTCATGTGTCCTGACATTAGGATGCTCTGACATTCCTACCAACAAGCTGGGGAACATGCTCTGGATGTGAAATTCCTAATGTGGCTGGCTTTGTGTTCTCAGCGGTTCACTGTCAAAATGGAAATAGGTAGTAGTGAGGAATTGTAAGGGTCTGTAATGAGTCTGGGCATATTCAATATTTTCATTAACAGCTAACTGATAGAAGAGGGAAGACACGTATTACACTTGCAGATAATACACAGGGAGAGACTGGAAGGCACTGAAGTAGTTCTTTCTTTCTACTAGGATGTAGGAAGATTTCATCTGGAGTGACTGTAGCTCAGGGTACAGTATTTCAAGGAAGATGTGGGCTCCAATTGGAGAGCAGTAGGAAAGACTAGAAAATAGTGACCTATGAGGGAAGGCTGAAAGAACTGTGGTTGCTTAGTTCAGAGAAAAGAATCTAAGAGGAAAGGTGAGTCTTAAGACACAGAAAGCTGCCTTAAAGAGGAAGGGAATAATTTATTCTTTCTGTCTGTAGTGTATAAGAAGGGAAATAATGGACTTAAACAGCATTGGAGACACTGAAGTCAGACATGGGAAAAACTTTTAAGAGTCATGATAATTAAACACTAGAATATGTTGCCTGGGGAAGTTGCAGTCTCTTTTACTGGGGGGGTTTAAGAACAAGCTAGACAAAAATCTGTCAGAAGTGATGTAGTTACAAGCTGATTTTTGCCTAAGGGCACAGGGATGGGTTAGACGAAATCCCTAATTCTTTCAAGTGCTGTCTTCTGTAGTTCTGTGTGTCACTGCTGAATCCAGCACTTCAGTATTCATCTCTAAATGCTGACTGAATACACAAGGAGCCTGAGTTTTCAGTCAGACCTCTCCCCTGTGCTTTTTTTCTAATCCAGAAAATGAAGTCCAGAAGGGGTAGATCTAATTATGTTCTAGTTTAGAGGCACAAACATTAGGAAGGTAAGAGAGAAAAAGCAGGAGTTTGGGTGAGAAATGCTTTGCCTTACCTTTTCCCAGTGACATCCTGCCAAGCGTACTGAGTTCAGTCTTGTTATGCTCCCAAATGGCCCATCTATGATTGCATTAACACAGAGTATCACCATCTGAGAAGAGTTCGTATGCAGAATTCATCGAATTAAAATTTTAGGCAGTTCTGAGTGAATAATCCAGGGCTTATAATGTATTGGCAACATTATCTGTAGCAGTAGCTAATATGCTGGCAATACTGTGATGGAGTGACTACTGGGGAATTCATTAAACCTACAAGAGCCTCCCAAAATGATTTCACTGGCTAAAATACTAATTGCTACTCTTGGGAGCACTTTGGCCATTCAGTTTCCAAGCAGAACTTACTCGGAGAATAGGATTATGCCACTGATGTTTTTGCTTGACTGCAGGGAGTAGAGGCAACTTCTGTTAGGGTTTGATCTAATGTTTCAACATTCAGAATAGTTTCTATATATACTAAGCTTGCTGTCTTACAAAACAGTGGGCCTATGAGAAAACATTTAAGGAGGGAAAAATACTTACCTTGATACATGGTGACCAAAAAGCATAAATAATAACCAATATTATACTTGTGCAATGAAGCTTAATCTAAAGGCTGTGATGGTTTGGTTGTGTGGAGGACGGCAGTGATTTCTGTCTGCAGTCACCCTTGATAAAGGTGAAAATACTGAAAGTTAAAAACGAATGGACAGAAATCCTCTACTCTCATACTTAAGCTGACTGATTCTTAAGGTTAATGCTTAGTGTTGCAAAGTCAAGTGTATCTGTGCATTTGTGAATGTGCACTGATCCCATTTGAGAAGTTCTCCCGAGACTGATTGACTCTTCACTGGTTTGGGTCTGTGGAGGTGTTCTAGAATGAGCTCGGAGCACGGTGGGTCACAATCTGGATTTAATTTTCTTGTTTGTAATTTCTGATTCTGGTTTAGAGAACTGGAGATTGGCTGAAGCAGAACAGACCTTCTCCAGGTGCTGTGATTGTCGCAGATTGGTTTCATGACTTCAAAATTGAGATCTGTAATAACTTTCATGGATCAGTAGCTGCAGAATCTATTTCTTTAATGGAACTAAAGCTTTAATTAAACTGTAATGTAGAAAAGATGAAATATTTTTGGATGAGGTGACTGATATTTTTTTGACAGACTCTTACTGTTGTATACTAAAAATTAAAGGAAAAAATCATAGCAATAATAGTTATCAATGGCTGAGAGAGAACAGGAAATGTAGGGCTTGTTCATCCAGTACGGGAACATATTTCATAGCTGAAAGACTGTGAGTCTGTTGCTTCTACCCCATTAATAATCTGTCTCTTTTTTCAAACTTGCTGATAGGCTGGGTTTCTTCCAGCACCTTGAAGACCACCATCTGAATCACTGTCTGATAGTAATGTGAGCTATTGAGGTGGGAGAGAAGAAGAATTTCTGGGTTTTGTTTTACAGCTCCAGGTGAACCTGAACACAGTTGCAGTGTTAGCTGGCATAGCTTTATTGTTAGAAAATGTTTTTTCAGTTTGTTTCTTCTCTTTGTCTTGCACAAGATGCAATTCTGGCTTGTCAAACCTGGGAAGTGATTGACTCATCTATTGTATTGCCCTGTTCTCAGTAAATTGCAGTGTGATTCCCAATTTACCTGCCATATGGCCAATTCTTAAAAATCCAACTGCATAAGCGATTTGTGCCCAAGAACATGGGAAAGGAGCACATTACTTACAAAGTATGTAATCAAGCAGTGTGATCCAACCCATTAACTGGGTGACATCCTTCTCTTTATTTGGACAGTTTAGTGGCTCTGGGGTTTCGAATGGGAGCTATCATTTACACTTTCTGATAATAAAACTTAATTGAAATGTCATTCCTGTACCAGCAAGTGGCAGGTCACCAGATGGTTCCTAATTGTTACATCCACATATTCTGTGCTGGTTTGCAGCAGACACTGAGCTAATGTTACCAGTTGCTATGTGTACTTTGCAAATTTTTAACATACGTATCTTATTGTTAAATATTGGAAAAAGAATTATTTCAGTACTTACTTAACAGTGTAAAGTAATAAACTTGCATAGAGAAATTTTTTTAAAAAAAGTATTTTTTTTCATCTAAATCATCAGCAAGACCCTAACAACTTTTTGACCACAATAAACTAGTGGATTCCTATTAAAAAAAATGAATTTATGAGATTATAAAAGCTATGATCCAGTATGGGTGGTGATACAGAACCACACTGTCTCAGCATATCAGTATGTGCAGCATAAATAGTGTTTACCTTGAGATAACTGTCTTCCAGAACTCAGGGTGGGATATTCAAAGTGGGAAGTTAAAGATGAAGTTAACAGGACAAACAAATGGAGAAAATTTGCCTAGCATCTTGGGTTTATAAAAGGCAAGAGAGGGATATGTATTGTGAAGATGTATTTTAGTACACAGAGGCACTGCACACTTTCCAAACTCTTGCTCAGGATCTTTTGTGCGCTTCAACTGCCAGGGAATATATTCACCACGCTGCTCTTAGAAAAAGCGCATGTGATGAGCTAGCTCCTTGCAGCCGGTCAGACCTATCCGTGGCAATACTCTGGCAAAAGGAGGATGATCACTGAAGTCCGTTAAAGCTGCAGGCATGGGTCAGACCTCATTTCCCTGCCTGTCTGGGTCTGTGGAGATCTTTCCCCTTTTGGCCACGTATGTGACGAAGTGATGCTTTGGCCTTGTTGCTTGTTTTCCTGTGACTTTGTGTGGGATGATAAAGCATTAGGAGGTAAAATTGTTGCAGAGGGTTCCTGTAAGAATGGGGATCTGGGCTGCTGTGAGTAGACAGCGAGAAGGAGCTTTCATGCAGAAATGGACACAACCATTTAGGTCTCTTCAGGAGCAACAAGAGTGGTACTGAGTGTCAGATACAGCTGCCTACTGAGATGTAGGAATTGAGGTCACTCACAAAAGCAAAGACACCTTTTGAAAATAGAGTGTAATAATAAGTGATATGGTGCCTCAGGGATTTTCAGACCACTTATAGGATTGGAGCTGGGTGGTTCCCTAGCTGCATTTGAGCAATTCATTTGCATCAAGGGGTATTTTTGCACTTACTCTCCAGATGTGCTTAAAAGTCTGTTGATGTTCCCCAATAGCGGTTGGGAAGATGATGAGGAGAGAGAGAACAAGTCAGCTCTGTCACTGCTGGTGACTTTACAGCAATTCCTAAACTTTAAGTGGCAGGACTTTCTTCTCTGCTCCTTTCAGTGTTTTTGCTTTACCCGGTTGTCTGGAACTGGGGAGGCAAAGAGTGTTTGGTGATGCATGTGTTTCTATGTGTACTGCTTATTTTTAATTCTTTGTCCAGAGTGGCTCCCAAAGCAAAAAGAAAGGGAAGAGACCAGCAAGTTGTGGTGCTTTGTGCAGGGCTGGGCTGCTACTCACTTTAAGGATCCAACCCAAGGTGTCATTTCTGATACATAAATATTTTTTATCCAGGTTTTCTTAAAAGATAACTCTCCTTGTACAAACAGGAAGGCGACTGAGAGACCAGATGAGATACTTAAGTTAGCATGGAAAGAAGCAGATGAAACTAGGGCCTATCCAAGAGGGATGCTCTTCCCTAAAACTTATTCTTTCCTTCCTGTCCCTGTCAGTCTTCATTTTAATGTCCTACAGGTCAAAATGCAAGGCCTGCAGGGCCACCTCAGAAAAAAGACATTCTTTCTTTGACCTGGAGTGCAGGGAACAAACTCCTGTTGTTAATATTGCATCAAATACAGTTTTATTTTGCTTGATGCTGTACAGCTGATCCATAACTTTGCTATTTACTCCATTGTTGACCTGTTGGCAGGCTTGAGTGAGATGACTCTAGTGAAAGCAGGAATGCTGGGATCTAAACTGTTGTTAAACTCAGACCAAAACAAAATACATGTCTTCACAGTTCTTCCTATTGGGATCAGAAGTAGAAGTAATAAATACAGTGAAGGAAGCTGTTCTCACATTATTTGGGGTGTAAGTGGAATGGGAAAGTGCTTTAAAACATTTCTCAGATGGCTTCTGTAAACATTCCTTGAATACTTTTCCTATGCATAGATTCTGTGTGTCTGTTTAAGAAGACAAGCGCACTTTCTAGAAGATCAGTTTTTGTCTTTCCTTTGGTTTGTTAGAATCTCATGGAGGGCAGCGGAAACAAAATTTCAGTTCCATTTTATAACTTCAAAAATAAAAAACAAATAAAGTTTCAGAGGAACATCTGGAACTTAGCCCCCAGATTTACACCAAACTTCTCAAGGATGGCTCATGATTCATTGTTATGGACACACAAATGTGATGCCAGCAGTAGCCTAAGGATAATATTTTTATGGCTGACTCCTGTACTGCTATAAGGGTTCAGAAAAAAGGAAAGCAAATTTCAGCTAGTACTTGGTTGTTATTACTGCTTTCCTCAGTGCAGCCCTTGACATTCGCAGAGCACATCTGTAATTTGACAGAATTCAAACAACAGCTAAAAACTTGGAACAAGAATGCAATTAAGTGGTGTTATAACAGTGATGAGTAGCATGGAAGTAGTGGGTTGGCAAATCTGCTGCTCTCATTAAAGAAAATGGACCAAATCTCACATTGATAAAAGGTTTTGATAATGGTGAATCTGCTCCAGTGTTTCATTATTAAAAATGAGTACATAGGAAATATACTGAAGTACCTTGTTTCGAGGACTTATATTTGTGCTGAAGGATCCTGAACAATTGGTTAGATGCTCATTTTGAAGAAGCCCTATACATCTATTTCAGTTTACAAATAAAAATGGACAATGCATGGAGTGCTCTAAAATAGGATTATGGAAGCACTAGAAGATGAAAGAGATGCAACAATCAAGAGGCTATTACTATTTCAGAAGAGGACAGCAATGTCGATGAATGATGGCTATGAATCAGAAACAATTTCCTTATACAGTGATTTTATTGCTGCATCTTGTTGGAGTTATATACAAAAAAGAATCAAAACTGCATCCACAAGTGGTACACCAGAGCTTCCTTTATATTCTGTTTGAGTTTAGCAAGGTTTGACACATTTCCTGAAGAGTTTCTTTGGCTATGTATGCCATTAAATGGTGATTGGCATTAGTCTAGTTGCAGACCAGTGTCGACACAGCAGTAAGTGGATGAAATGTTACAGGCTACAATGTAGAAAAGGTCAGACCACGATCTGATGGTTTTTGTTGGTCTTAAATTCTATGGCTGGCTATGATCTTGGAGATGAGAAATCTAAGGAATACAGCAACCTGCAGGCAAAAACAGCAGGACTGGCATGAAAGAAGGAAACACAGGCATACAGTAGTTTCCAGATTTAAAAAAAGAAATAGTATTTTTGGAGAATGGGAGAAAATAAGGTTATGCAAAAATGGGCACACAGTAGAAAACAAAGGTGTATGGAAGCAGGAAGGGCTAAATCATGCAGGGCCCTGCAGACACTGGGCAGAGTTTGAGGTCGATATCTAAGATTAGAACAAGCCAGTGAAGATGTTTGAGAAGTGCTTGGAGATTTTTTGAACAAAGGCGTGGACAAGCTTAGTTCTAGACAGTGTGAAAAAAATGATGTGGAGAAGCTGTAACAATCAAGGCACGAAGGTCAAGTGAAGAATAAGGATTTGGGAGGTCCTGAAATAGGATTCTGTAGATATTGTGAGGAATAACAGGCAAGATTAAGTGGTGGCATTGAAACTTTGGGGAAAGCTGAATGTTACCCTTAATACATAAGCCTAAGGGACAGGAAAAATATAGAATCTGCCAACAATTAAATGCAAGAGAAAAAGAGCTGGAATCTCCTTGACACCAAGGGAGTTTCTTTCAATCATGATACCACTGAACTTTCCAAATGGCTCTGAAAATACTTGTTGAAGCATGAGCTATCTTCTTTCAAAAACATTTCTGCATTCCAAGAGATAATGCTGTTAGAGCCCTCTGCATGGGTTTTTATTCTGTGACTTTTTTAAGGTGACTAATTCCCATGGAATTTCTGGGGGATTTGACCATGTAAATACCTTCACTTCCTTTTGAAAACCTGCTGCCTTCTCTTGGATAGGTAGAGGATCAAATTCTTTCCTAATTTAGCTCAGATACTTCAATATATGAAGGAAATCTACTTGATCACTACCCAAAATGTTTGAAACATGCCTATAATTGGAATGAATATATATATTAGAGCTGTTCTAATAGATATCTAAAGTTCCTTTTTTATTAACTTTTTTTTTCTCATTAACTGTAACTGAATCAGTCTTTAAATGTTAATTTAGTTCAGAGTAATGTGTATCTCAGATGTTAGTTAAACATTTCCTGTACGAGGCCATGTTTTTTTAAACAACTGGAAAGTGAATCACTTGCAGAGGTCTCTGTAGTACTGAAGATTAATACTGTTTTCTACAGCATGATACATTCAAATCCATCCTCTACAATCCAATAGAGAGCACTGAGTAATCTGGGAAGATGCAAGCAATTCTGTAAAGTCGGGGCAGAAGAGGTTCTATTACAATTGTAATGTAAAATTCAGGCAAGAATTCAAGGGATTAAGTGAAATAATAAAGAGCAGAACAAAAACAGTTTAATGTAGATGAATGTCAACACCAAAAAAGAAAAAGGCAGTGAAGCTCAACTGGGTGATTTTTAAAAAAACAGATCCACATACATATAAGGAATTTAAAATGAGGGAAGTATTTGAATGTGAATTCTTGGGAAAAAAAGAAAGAAATTGAAATCAAACATTATACTGACTAAAAGGGAGGATGGAAAGGGCCAGCAGCTAGCTGGTTGCTAACATTAGCTATAGCAGATGTGGTTGCCATTAGCTCTAAAAGGCATGTTATACTGAAGCCAGCATATGTTCTCACAGGGATGGCCTCAGTCATCTAAAATAAGGTTATTTTGGAAATGGAAAACTTTAGAAAAGGCAGGACAGTGTGGGAGAGGGAGAGAAACCTGATGTCCCACCAACACAGCCCAGTGCTCAACCCCTGGCTTCTGGATGGTCCTTCCGCAGCTCTGAATGGGCACTGTTATATTTCACAGGTGCTGGTGAAGATCCTGCATGTAAAAGTCAACAAAACCATTTAAGGATGCAACTGTAAGGTTTAATGATTTGACTTATTTCTAGAGAATCAAAGCCGAGCAAGCAATAAAGCAGCTGCTGGTAACAAATGCTGAGGACAAGGAAAGCAAAGTCTTGAGGATTTACAAATAATGTCTAGCATTTAACTCTGAGTAGCACATACACAAAGAGAAACAAAATAGCTACAAAACCAGACATCATAAAATACTAGGACCTACAAAAATTAAAGTGACGAGAATTCATAACGCCGCCCAAAAATTTAACTGCAGAGCTACTAAGGCTGGATATGATTTCAGAAAACCGAGGAAAAGGACTTCCAAAATGATGAAGGGATTGTAAACAAGGTGGTAGGAACTATGGTCGGAAAAATCACAAATGGAAAAGAAACTGTATCATCTAATGCTGATGAGAGCTGAGGAAGAAAAAATGAAATGCAGGAAACTGGTGCGAGGCTAGGACATCTCAAAAAATGTACCAATGACACAAGAATAGAGGAATGAGTAATAAAATTGATCAGAGCTACATAACAGTAGAAAAACTTTATAGTAGAAGTGGTAGAAGAATAAGTGACACAAACTCTCAGCGTTTGTTATTCTCCTCTTCTCACCTCACCATCAGTTATATAATACCGGCTCTATAAATGTATTTGAACAAACAGCATGCTGAAATAATTATTTAAAAGACAGTAATAGCAAACTGTTGTATTAAGGACCTAAATTTTGAAAGAAATTAATATGTATTTCTAAGATTTTTTTAAAACTTTATTTCTGTGTTTGAAATGTGTGGTGAAACATTAAGTTAAATTTTATTTCAGCTGATTCAACTGCCTTATCTTAAGCAATCAAACCAGGGTTCTGAACAACCATCAAATAATGGGACCTTATTCCCAAAGTACAGTACAGAATTTAAGATCAGATGTTACAGTTGCAAGTCAAAAGAAAGAAGCCAGATGGTTTAGTTTACAGATGAGCTATAATAAGTTCAGGTAATTATATCTCACATTTTAATTTCACTGTCGTAAAGTGTAACTAAGAGCAATGTAAAACTTGAGTTTGAAGTAACTATAGTTCACTGCTTAATAGTGTGGAGCAAAGAGATTTTTAGAGTTGATGGGTCAGTGAGACTGAAATGAAAACTACATCATATTCAGTCAAAATATGACCATATGTGAAATCTCTGAAGGTTATTGGAAGCTAGGAAATAGATAGTTTTTAGTAAATATTGTGTTTTTATGTTATGCTTTACATTGTGACTAGTTATTTGCTCTGTCAGGCACATAACAAATCCATAACAAAGACCGCATGTTTACAGGGATTGCTCAACCTTCAGGTTGCTGGTATGAATCCAAATGGGTGGTAGCAATCACAAGCTCTTATGAGCAGATAGGTGGGAGCCACTTAGAAACCAGTTTGTTTTTACGCCAGTCTCCCAGTGGACAGGGGCCCACACTGTAATGAGTAATACTAATTAATACTCTTTCCAGCAACTCTGACAGAGAACACAGGATTGGATGCATGTGGAAAAATTAGCTGTGCTTACTCAGAAAGCTGAACTTTCAAATCAAGGTTTTGGTGTATGGTGGGAGCACAGGATTTGATTCTTCCCATATCTTCTCTTTTTTCTAGTCCTATGAAGCAGTCTTTAGGGAGCAATTTTTGTGAGATGTTTCTAGGAAAGCAGCTTTCAAATGCACTGACTTTATCTGAGGACTAAATCAGGCCTTTTAGGGCAGAAAAGTAGTGCAGAACTGCCAGAGTATGAACACTTCTCTTTTCTCCTGCTACCTAATTTTGACACCCCAGCTCTACTGCTGAGTACAGCAAGAAGAAGGAACTATGGGCCTGCTTCTTGGGATGCCTGTGGGGCATCTGAAAAACAGCCCCATAACCTGAGGTCAGAAACTATTTATTAGGCTATTTTTGGGATATGCATGAAACAAGGAGATATGCTACTACCCATTTGCCTCTCCCAGCATCCCCTACACAAACATAATCTATGCGATTTAGCCCTTACAATTTAGAAAAGATGTCTTGAGGTAAATTGGTTGAATGCTTCCATTAAGGTAAAGAAATCTCTTATTAAGCCTCTGATGTTAGCCATTTGATCACAGGAGTACATGAT
This sequence comes from Apteryx mantelli, assembly GCF_036417845.1. Classification (NCBI taxonomy): domain Eukaryota; kingdom Metazoa; phylum Chordata; class Aves; order Apterygiformes; family Apterygidae; genus Apteryx; species Apteryx mantelli. The sequence goes on along the minus strand of NC_089980.1, from coordinate 57,716,321 downwards.
GCAAGTTATAATAACAAAACTGCCTAGCTAATATAATGTAGTTAAGTGTACATTATTGTAAGATTCATACAAGAGGGAATTTGTTGATGGCATTTTTTCCATGTTTTATGCCAATAGTAAATACCCGTTTTGCTCTGCTGGGTTGAGATCTGGAGTCTTCTTGTCATTAACAGGTACTCCTTGTGAATACATTGGTTTATGACTCTTCAATGATAAACCAGTGGCAGTAAGTTCTTTCCTGTTTTTGTTGACTGACAGTTCTTGTTTGAACATTAAATAAAACTTTGTTTATTCTCAAAACAACATAGATAATATCTGAAAAAATTATTATCCCAAAGGGTAGAAACTAGCTGTTAACTCTCCATGCAACAATAACTACCTGGAGTCTGTGTTTAAAAAGACAAAACCAGACTAAACCACGTAAGCATGAAGCTGACATTCTGTTCTCATGTAGTGTCTCCTACTGTCTTGCAGGTATGCATTTTCTGTCACTTTCACCATTGTCCGGAGAAAATTATAAATGCTGTTAAACCATAAACATCCCAGATGTTATCCCAAATAAAAGTAGATGAATAGATTGCTTAGTTTCACTATTTAAATGAAACAAGTATTGTTCCTACCGTATTTACTGCTGGAATTTGAAAAGTGGGAAATGGGAAAGGGGAGGGAAGAAAAATTAGGAATTTCTGTCTTGAGTTTCAACCCTCTGTGGGATGATTAAATGAGTTACTAACACTAAAAGTCTACGATTTGGAGGTCATTATTTAAGAAAAATTTATTTTAAATCATATTTTATAAACATTAAACAGCCACCTTGTAAAAACAGTTGGGCCAACTCTTGCAGCACTGTATTTCAAAGACAGCTTTGCCCATAAGAACTGCATAGAACTTTTCCCATCAATAAAATCAGAATTACTGCAATATATATATGACACTCTGAATCCATGTGTGCTACAGAGGACCAAGGCATAAGGAGAAAAAAGAAAGAAATCTTTTTTGCCTGGGATTGGGAGCTGATGAAACAGATGCCACCTAAGTAACATTTTAGAACTGCTCTACCCAGAGATTCTTTTGATGTACAGGTATTTTTAGCTGCTTACCTTTAAATTAACAATACTGGTCGTGTTCTTTTCAGAAATCAACAGCAGATACTTGAACAATCCTAATAGATCATGTAGGTATTTTAAATAGGAAAGGTACTGTCATTCCTACAAAATAAACATACAGTAGGATGGAAAAAAAATCTGTCCAATCTGTAAAAGCGTAAAACCAGATTCTTGCAATGAGTACATGAAAGATGGAAGGACTCGGTGAGAAATGAAGAAGTCAGGCAAAGAAGCCAGATTTTAAATTATAGGGAAAACGAGATGGTAAGCACATCATTTAACAACCTTGGAGATAAACATTTTAAATAAGAAAATTATGAAAGTAAAGTTGGCAAAGGAAACTGCCAAGAGAAAAAGTGGGGGAACAAGAGACAATGGCAGCAATTTTGAGCTCTCTTCAGATTCAAATTGAAGAACATCTCTGAAACAGACTCTAAAAAAACTCAGTGGTTAAACAGAAGAAAAGTTGTAAGTTCAGTGATCAAAATGGAAGTCATAAAAATTGAACCAGAAATAAAAAGTGATCATCAGATGATAGTTCAACCAGAACAAGAAAAGGGGATGTGGCAAATTCTTCATTAACTTGGATCTCAAAATCAAGATGTGATGTGCATGTTTGTGCAGAGCTTCTTGACTGTGGTCATGACTCCCCCCTGCCCTTTTTTCCCCAATGTCAGGGAACGCAATCAGGGAGTTGCAAGGCGTTGAAAATTTACTGTGGTAAATGTCTCTGCCCTACTCTTTGCACACCCTTACTCTTCAAGGTCAAGTAACTTCCATCGACCTCTCAAAACTCTCCTAGATGATATAGATTTATGGTCATCGATAATGCTTTAACTATTTTCTAGTAAATTGTGAAAATCTGGCCTAAATGAGAAACTTTAACCTAAAAAAAAAAAAAAATTCAAAAGTGCTAGCCTAGCTCTGAAACCATTATATTTAGTGATAGAACAGTCAAGCAAATACATCATACAGATTAGCTGAAAGAAATCTGTGCTGTTATTGACTGTGACCATATGTATTAAGTAAATGTATTTGTAATGCCAATGAAGTGTGGAACTATTTTCATGAGGGATAAAAACTTAATTTTTCATTAGGAATGTATTTTGTACTTGGTTGTTTCTGTAATATGCTGTTATTTCTGCCTTAGACAAGTTTTGCAGGTACTATATTTGCTACTTCTGCTTTAATTTCTGCTTTTGAAAATAAGTTTTTTTTCCTGTGCTGTTTAGATTACTTTTGAATTAGGATACTGACATTGAAATCATGCTGTAGGTAAAACTTGGAGCCATTTTTAATAGATATTCAACATAGTTTATTAAAAAAACTCATAAACAAATTCACCGATGTTTTAAATGCAAATGATGCATTCTCAAATTAACTTGTATAAATTGTAGCTAAATGTAACAGTCCTTATAAAAATATAGTTTAAATATCACACTTTAATCGAGACAGGGAAAACTTCTAATTACATTGTATATCCAGGAAGCTTCCTTATTACAAGTTCACCGATGTCTTTATATTGATTAGGAATGCTTAGTGTTCCCAAAAAATCATCATCTTTGTCTGACATACTGTTTTCCAGGGCACTAAGTTCAAGATCAGACATGTTAAATGGCAAATATGAGCAAGCTTGAGTTAATGACTGGCTTTTTTCTATAGAAGTCTGCCCCTTTCCTATATTCAGATCAGTATCAGAGCTAATTTCTTTGCTTCTCAGTGTAGATGCTTGTTTAATATGCTGATCAACTCTGTTCTCTTCCTTATTGATCTGGTGAGCTACCTGCTCTTCATGTAATAACCTTGCTTGAAAGGAGGTGTCATTGTTAAGTAAATCAACAGCTTCACTACCAGTTCTCTTGCTGGTTTTCACGTCATAGTTTCTCTTGAGAGAGTGGACTGGAGATGAAGCTGAAGGGACTGGCACAAGAGCTGAAGTACTTTCATCTCTTCGACTCATCTTTGAAACTCTGGACCTGCTGGATTCAGACTCTGAGTGTGAATACAGTTGCTTTGGGCTTTCAAGCCACAGAGGTTCAGGACTGCTGTCAGGAGTTTCTGAGCCTCTGCCTGGATAGTCAACACTGCTGATACCTTCTGAATAAACTGTGTTCTCAGGGCTAGCAACAAAGTCATCTGAGTATATGAATTCAGAGTTGCTTTCAACACTCATGCTAGGGCTTGGTTTTGATTTATGATCGCTTACAACAGAAGCACTATCATTACTTTCCTTTGCATCAGCATCCAATCTGAAAGGTGCCAGGAGTTGGACTTTCACATCCTTTTCTTTATGAGCAGATTTTAATACTCTTTCTTCCAGTAAGGGGGCTGTAGTTACTTTGCATGGACATTCCTCATGTGCAGTTTCGTAATTCCTCAATGGACTGTGAACAGCCTGTTTCTGCAGGTCAGGGGATGCATTTCCTGCAGTGGAAGAGTACCCTTTGCAAGCATTGTTTTGCAATGAAGTCTCAACAGCTTCATCAAACTGATTATTCTGCTTTGAACCATCTCCTCTGCTGCAGTGCCTGTAAGAAACCAGGTGCTGTTCTCCAGCATTTTTGACCAGCTTTTTCTTTGATAAAGGGCTTTTCTTCTCCTTCAGCATCTCCACTTGCTTTTTTCTATACTGCTCCCTCCTTTCATGAACCACCAGCATGCCAGGGTTGGTCTGCTGCAGCCGTAGCCTCAGGGTATTTGTCAGCCCGTACAACAGCTGCCTCCTGGGAGCTGTGTTTGCCTTAGTTTCGTGCTTCCTTTCGGAGCCCGTCTCTCCCAAGGGCACAGCTTTCCCAGCTCCTTTTCCAGCCCGCAGAGACCCCGCCGAGGCCACCTCCCGCCGGCTCCGCTTGAACCGCGGGCTGGCGACCCCGCCGGGCCCTGCCACAGCTCCTCCATGCCCGGGGCCCGGGGGCGGCGAGGCGGCGCCGGCCTCCCCCGCGGCCCGGTACAGCCAGGCCAGGCGGGGGTGGACGAGCACGGCCAGCTCGGCCAGCAGGGCGCTGAGCAGCGGCAGCTGCCCCATGGCGTCGCGGAGCCGCCCGGGGCTGGCGGGGCGCGGTGGCGAGCGCCCGGGGCCGGGGCCGGGCCGCGGGGGGCTCCGGGCCTCGCCGCGCTGCTGCAGCCCCGCCGGCGGCGGCGGGCGAGGCTCGGCGGGCCCGCGGCTGTAGTAGAGCACAGGGGGGCGGAAGATGTTGCCCTCCAGCTCCTCGCCCTCCTCCTCCTCGCCCTCCTCGGCGGCCGGCGCGGGCCCGGCGCGGGGGCAGGGGGAGGCGGCGCGGGCCCGGCGCGGGCCCAGCTCCCCGGCGGCCCCCAGGCTGCTGAGGCGGTAGCCCAGGGCCAGCTCGCCGACGGGGCGGCCGGCGGCGTCCCGCAGCGGGAAGCGGCCGCGGCGGCCCCAGGAGGCAGGGGCGGCGGGCCGTCGCAGCAGCTCGGCGGCGGGGGCCAGGGAGACGCCGCAGGCGCCGAGGAGGCGGGGCGGCCCCAGCGCGGGCCCCGGCGCGGCGGGCAGCGCCAGCAGCAGGGCGCGCAGCGGGCGGCGGCGCAGCGCGGCGCACAGCGAGCCCCGGCGCCGGCGGAAGAGGCAGCGCTTGCCGCGGCCGAAGAGGCAGGGCCGCCCCGGCTGCAGCGGCGGCTCGGCGGCGGGCGGGTGCACCAGCAGCGGCGGGAAGTCCAGGAGGCGCAGCGCCACGGCCGGGCGCAGCGCGGGGCCCGGCGCCTCCAGCCGCACCGCCTCCACCAGCAGCTCCAGCGAGAACAGCCCTTCGCCGCCCCCCGCCGCCGCCATGTCGGCGCGGCCACCCGGCCCCGGGCGGCGGGCGGCCGTGCCGGCCGCAGGTCTCGCGAGACCTGCAGGGACTAGGTGCCCCGTCGGCCGTTCTCTCGCGAGAGGCTGCTGGGGGGGGGGGGGGAAGGTGCTGCGGCCTCCCCAGGGAGCCGGCTTGCTCGTTGCCCCAGCAACGCGGCATCGCAGAGCGCCCTGGGAGTTGTAGTCCGTGGGGTCCCCGGGTGGGCGTTGGGGTGGGCCGGGGAGCGGCCCTCCCCCGCTGCGCGGGAGGGGAGCACCAGCCCCGGCTCCTCGCGGATGCCGCCGGAGGCGGAACGAGCGCTCCGCCATAACGACGGGCCCCATAGCCCCGCGTGCCCCCTGCCTCCTTCACTGCTGCCATGTTGCGGCCTGGCCTGGCCTACGGCTACCATGAGAAATGGGCGCGGGGCAGTGGCGGCGCGGGGGCTCCCCCCACTCCAAAGTGGCGTTTAGAAACGAAGCGCACGTTTATAACTTACTAACTTTTCTCTTGTGTCCGTGTAAATTGGGAGTTGCGGCAGATACACTGGTGTAAAATCAGGAGGAAGAGGATGCTCTCTTGCTTGATCTCTTGCTTGGTGAAGAGAGCGCCCTTCCCTCGCTTGTCACCCTTTCCTTAAATCAGCATCTGCTTGCCATCAACAGAACAAAACGTTTGCTGAGCTGGGAAAATGCTTTAGAACATTGTTTTGTTCAGTTAATAGGATTAATGTAAAATAATGTATCCTGAACTGATGATGTTCAGTTACAGTGACAGTACACAATCACCATTTGCCAGCAGAGAAATAGCTAATGGCAAAGAAAAACTGTTCCTCCTCCTCTTTGTTCTGTTTATTCCTTCCTTTTTCCTCCCTTTTCTTTCTCCATCAAATCACAATCATTTTTTTAGAACATCAGAAAACACAGGGAAATACATAAAGAATTGCAGGTCAGGTCCTTTGATCTTCATTATTAGTTAAGGACGCCACCTTTTATTAGCTATTTTGTTACTTAGCTGTCTTTTGCTGAGAAGACAGGGATTTGGCCTCCACTGTGCGCAGGGCTTAAATAGCAAATAATTATCTCCTCCTCCCTCACTTCTTCCACTGCCTTCATCCTAAATGTGTAGTAATTTGAAAAAGAAAAGGATAGTTATATAAGAACTACAAGTATTCTGCCATCAGTGCTGCTACTGTTCAGGCAGCGCAATTGCACTGGCACTGTGGGAGATGAAACAAATGGCAGTCCATTTCCCTGCTGCATTCATCTCCTGTCATCAGTGGTCTGTTTTTCTTGTGTTTCTAGCCCTTTCCCATTCCAGGAAGGCTTGATGGTTTGGTTGTCATTCTGTCTAAAAGGAGAATGACAAAAGATCCCCCAGTATGTTGGAGGCAACAGAAGAATTTAACAATGGTCAAACAGTGATTCTCACCGTCCCCCAGGGAAGCCAACGGATAGGTGTTTTCCCTGTTTTTCAGATAGGTGTATTGTTACTGTGATGTGTAGTCTAAGGTTTTTAACCTCTTTGAATCTTCCAACCTGAGAAGGCAATGGACACATCTTTTTGTGTTGTAACTGCAACTAAAGTTAAGCGCTAAATTATGGATGAATTGAATCTTTATTTTAAGACATTGAGCATCTGCACTCCAAACAGCTTCATGTGAAATTATAGGTGCCCACTATCCCTGAAAATCAGTCTTAATCCTGCATTTCTGTGTGCAAATGGAATATAAATACAAATTATTGAATACTTCTGAAAACTGCAGGTGTTAATGAGCTGTGCAAAGTCAGTCAGTGAGTTAGTGACAGAACAACTATTCAAATAGAAAGGGATATAGATTTTTAAGTTTTTTCTAGTTGGTGTGTTTTATTAACTGAATCTTCTGATCACAAAAGCATATTTCTCATTGAATTTTACTGAAAATAACAAACTAATTGCAAGTTAGGGAAAAGAACACACAAGACAGAGAAACCTTCTACCTTCCTATAGTCCTGGTTCCTAGTACCCACCATTGCAAGGAGACTTGTGATAAGGCTTTTCTAGATACACGAAAAAGAAAAGTGGTCAGAAGAGAGCCGTTTAGGAAATCGACATGCCTCAGAGAGCTGGGATTATGGAATGGAGTTTCATTTTCTGTTACTACCCCAGTATGAAGGCTCCAAAATGCATATTTTCCTCTCCTTTTCAAAAAGAGGCAGGTAGTTCTTTCTGTTATCTATCTAATCTTCTTTGCAGTCTGGTTCATCATCTTTCCTTCAGAAATAAGCATTTTCAGCCTTTGGCTTCAAATTCCTTGTTTTTATTCTTTGGGGAGCATAAAAACTGTTGTTGAATATTTTGACTGTGGGTTTCTTTCAAATCCAGCTTTTTCATGTCCTTGCTGGCACCAGCCCCATCCTGTGCTGGGCATGCTAGCAACATGCTATGTTAAGATGATAGTTCCAATCTACCAGGCTGGTTGAGAAGCAAATTAGTAGCCAACCAATAAACAACACGGTGCTTTTCTCAGAAGTAACACATAACCCAAATAAATGGAAGCTTTGGGTGTGCAGCCACCACTGCATGGGGTGACATAGCCATACCCCAAAGACAGCAGGTGCATATTGGGATGGGGGGGACCTTCCTTAGTTGTACTCAGTAAACTTTTTAAAGTAGCTCCATCTCTTCTCAGTGCAATCTCTCAATCCTCCTTTCTCAGAGCTAGACTTCAATTCTTCTGTTTTCTCTAAAAGACTTGAAGACAGAAGAATTTTGCTGATTAGGTGAAGTCTTTCACTGACCTCATTTGTATGTTTGATGTACTAACATTTCCTCTCAAAAAATTCCAACCCAGACAATTGCTTTTATTAGCCAGCAACTCAGCAACTTTGGTTCAAATCAATCTTTTGAAGGCTGTGAAATGCCTTCCTTCTGCCCTTAACTTTTGTAAAATTTCAGATTTATTGATCTATCTACTGTGACTGTGTTAATGTTTGGTTAGTTGCTGAAGTTGTACCTTTTCATGGATGAAGAGGTACGAATATTAAATGAAATCTTGAGAAAACATGGATTATGCTGGATCTGCAATTAAGTATATTTATTTTGGTGTCATTTCTAAAGACTGCATTTTTTTAAAGATCAAATGGTGGAGTAAACAGTTCTTGTTGTGCTGGATGTAAAATAAATCTTCTCTGTGCAGAATTTGCAGGCACTTGGAATTTGTGCAAATATTTAGCCTGACAGCATTCTGATTCAGGAGGGGGTCAGACAGTCTGCTGGAATATTCAGTTGCAACAGTAATAGCAGTTCTCAAAATACTCCAGCTTAAAATACCACTCAGAGAAGAGTTATTTAGTCTTTTTTCAGTTGTCTATTGAGTCAGCCACTTGTCAAAGAGCGATAAACAGGAAGAAATTCAGGAATAAGGATGGCAGCCTTCTGTAACTCCCTCAGTTATCATCAACTCTCATCTTCAGCTCAGAAAAATCAGGAACTATAAATTACAGGAGCAAAGCAAAAAATTTCAGTTGGGGTCTTTGCTATATATTTTAGGTTTCTCTCTTGGAGAGTCTAGAAAGGGTTTACAAAAGGGGTAAAGTCAAATAGGAAAGTTAAATCCATTCAGAAGTTGTTTTCCATATGAGTTTCCAGACACAATTTTGCAGGGAGCTCAGCTGTTTCTTGCATCCAAATTCTAATTCATGCTTCTTGATTGTGTTCTGACCCAGCTCTGATACTATATGGAGCAGTCTAGGAACAGCTGTAATGGTTTTATTGGCACAAGTCCCGTTAGAAATCTCATTGAAATGAAGCGGGGTCTCTTCCCAGTTCCCAAGATGCCCCTTCCTGTCCACAAAATGCCCCGTATGTTGGGTGTTCAGGACAGCTGATACAAACCTAATCAGACGTACAACACCAAAATACCTCCCTTGTGTTGTTACTTTAAACATGCTTGTTAACTACTCTTCTTTCAGTATGATAGCTCTCGTTAATTTTCACTCTGTTATCTTTAGCAGACATTGGGAGTGTTAAAATAAACATTATTTGCCTAGCTGTGTGACCCTTCCCATTTGGCAAACATCAGTCTGTTTCCTCTCTTTTTAATGATTTCATTGCTGTCCTTAGTATTTTACTTTCTCAGAGTGGTGGGAGTTAAGGCTCATGGCTTAGTTACTTCTGCAAAGCCAGCAGGGGAGGCTCACAGGATTGTTTTCTCATTACCTCGGGGGGCGGGGGGGGAATGGTTGGCCGTGTGTGAATCTGTGGCTTTCACAGCCAGCTCGAGAGTACAACCCGTGCCAGCTCACCTTCTGATTCCAAATTTCTTCAAGGATTAATGGGACTGCAGCAAAACGCAGCTTCTCCTTCTCTGCTGAGCGCTCCTCATTCTCTCTCTTAGACTTGGGAAAACTCAGTCCAAGTAGATACTTAAAGGAAACCTGGGAAAACCTGACAAATACTTGGGAGAGAATGATGTTGTGAGACCTGAGAGGAGGCAGGATGTCACAAATACAGAAGTTTAGACAGCTGTATTGAACATGACAGTACGACATATCACAAGGGGTCAAGTCTGAGGTGATTTCCTGTATTTAAACAAAGTTCTTATTAAAGCCAATGGACATTTTGCTTAAAAAAAAAATAGTGAAGGGTCAACTTCAGGATTCAACCTACTGAATATTCTTTGCATAATGTCCAGCAACATGTAAAGCCTATTTCCTTAAATAACTGGGTGTCATTAGCACATGAGGGCTTTACCATCAGGCTTTCCTTGTATTTTTTATAAAACACCATGAACTCATTTGCTATAAATAGAAACCCCATGGTTTCACATGCTATAATTTAGCATTAATTAATGTATCATTGTTTAAATTGTGATATCACCCCATCCAATAGCTGGGAAGCTCTCAGAAAGTTATCAAAGGGATCAGTTTATTTTCTATGGCATCATGGTTGCAACCCCATACCTGTCATTCACATATGTATTGAATGACGAAAGGATTCCAGGCACTTAGTTACCATAAAGGACAGCTTAATCAGGACTGCATGGCTGTGTGTGCATGTGTTTGTGAAGCAGAGAAAATCTTTATCAAAGATTTTCTTCAAGGTGTGGGGGTCCCTACAATTCCTGTTTTAATTAAGGGAAGAATAGGTCCTCAGCTCCTCTCAGGATTTGACCTTCTCCCTGTAGGCAAAGATTTCTCTGTCTCACCACCACCTAAACAGCTGCGTTTACAGCATTCTTGTAGCTCAGGCTGTGAACCACCGGGGGCAAATTAGAGTTCAGCTATCTGACAGAGCTTCCAACAGTGAAAGCTCTTGTGGGCCTCAGGGTGGTTTTTAAGCTCAATTCAACAGTTAGATGAGATTTCATTTAAAAAAAAATTGGAGATGTCTGCAAATATTTGACTAGGAAACAGCTAGTACTGAGCGCATTGTACCGTCACACTGATGACACTCATTGTTTAATCTGTCGTAATTACCATTGTAAAGTATGTTTTTTCAGTACAGCTGTTTTGTTCACTGCACATTTCCAACCTCTAAGCTGTTTCTCTTTTCCCTTTAAAATCAAATTAAAATCAGTTTGACTGCTTTAGAGCTTTCCTGTTGAGAGAACAAAAGAAAAAGAGCAAGGATGTTATAGCTGAGCCACGGAGCTGGACCAGATGCTCCTCACTGGTTGTGCATGAGGCTGAATGACACCCAACTGTCTGTCTGGTAGGAAGGGCACTGAAATATTCCATCCTACCTAGTGAACAGGAGGTATGAAGCTGTTTGTGGAGGTGGTGAAAAGAGGGCCCAAGTAGCCCTGTATTTCTCATGGCCCTTCTTATTTTCCAAGGGAACATGGTGGCAATCCCATGTTTCAGCAAGGTGGACTGTGAAGAAAGATGCCTTCCTCATGACATTTATCCCTGGGTTGCCTGGCAGTGGGGTTTCCCCTCTAATTATGAGGTCCTTTTCTTGGCTGACAGCTTTGTTTTGGGGATCTCAACAGCAGTGTCCCTTTGGCCCTCTTAATCCTTTCAAGCTTCTGTCCTTGCTGTTACTTAGCAAGGCAGGAATTATAGAGTATTTCTCACTAGTGTCCTACTGTCACCCCTTAACTTTCTGACTATTATGCACCATGGTGATGGCTGTGGCGTGAAACTTAAATGAATGGACAGGGCAAAGTCCTGACCTGTTATGTTGGTTTATTGATTAGAGAGAAAGAATAAGCTGTGTTTTAGCATGCCAGGTGTGGGAATCTGGAAACGTAGCTTTCACTCCTCTTCTTTTCCCTAGGTTTCTTTAGAACCCTTATTTTCCCTAGATCTTCCTAAGGGAAGATCTAATTTCTCTGTGCCTGAGTTCCTCTCATAAAACAAGACCTGTGTTTCTCAGAGATGATGTTTGGGTAAGTACTCTCTGGAAGGGAACATTTCTCTTGGATGTGCAGATCACATATAGCATCTCTGCCAGCCTTACAGGCCTGGGAAATGACAGTGCCTGGCCATTGGGATTGTTTTGCTCGCTTCCAGAAGGGAGTGCAGCAGCCCTACGATGAGGCAGCCAACTCTCCACACAAGGGGGAAGAGAGGCTGGAAGGGAGGGATTCCTTATTCAAAGACCCGACCCACTCCTTCCCGCATTTCAGGGGGAGCCCTGCGGTGCAAAGGGAGACGCTCGGAAAGGTCAGTGCGTCTGCAGAGCTCGATGTGTTGCCATGCAGGGCTCTTTGGCTCTGGAAATGTGGCAGCCTGCTGGAGCTAATTATCTCCCCACCTCTTGATAGGGCTAGTCCAGGCACAGCAGCATGCTGACACAGCTCTCCTGATGCCGGTTCCTCAGCTGGCCCTGTCCCGGTGATCCCTGGGCTGTGCACCACTGCACAGTGTAGCTGTGCCTGCAGGAGCTTCTCACAGACAGCAGCAATGCTGAAGAAGTATTTAATTCACTACTATGCAAATAGTCCTGTGGGCTACAGCTAGGGAGGAAAATAGGCTTCTTTCTCTTGTGCTACACTGCGTAGTCTGCGTGGGCAGAAAGACAGAGCGCTGCCTGTGTTATAAGCCTCCTGACACAGGTCAAATAACAGCTACGGCAATGCAGAGGCCTGGTGGGCCAAACTGCCCCCATGACTAACGCCATGTGACCTTCCCTGAGATAATTCAGGGATATATTTGGCCCAGTGAGTTGAGCTGAAGCAGCTGTTATTGCCTTAACACAATGTTTCCTGGTTTTGCTGATATGTATTTTAAGCTTATTACTATTGCAGTGCCGTTTTGTGCGTTTCCTATTTGAGCAGTTCCTGTTAGAAGCATGTATTGTTTGGGAAGACATGGCATTAATTATTATGTGAATTATTTGTTGTGTGGGTGCTGTGGAGAAATAGATGGGAACTGTTCCAAATGGTCTTTAATGAGTTCAGTCATCCAAGATCCTGATTTCCATCTCATAAATAATAAACTGTCCTCAATATGCTAATTCAAATTTGCCTTTAAATTGCTAATTTTAATTTTGCAAGGGAAATAATCAAGAAGAAAAAGTTCTGGAAAATGCAAGCCTGCCCTTTTTCTGTGGTAGAGCACTCAGAGGTTGCAGTATCTCATCCTATTCCAAACATTAAGTCCTGAGATAGTGATCATGTGGATAGGCTGGTAATGGTTTCAGTCCTTGTCTTGAAGAGTGAAATTTAAAATGCAGTGAATGAAAATATATATGAAATCTTTGCTCTGTAAAGGAAGGGGACTTATCCAGTGAGCTCTCTGCCATCTCCTTTTGATGAGATCTCCAGTCTCAATTTCCAGGCCTGATCTTTTACTGTTCAGGCCAATGGTGGCTAGAAGTGCTGCTCTGACAATAGACCTAGCCTCTGGCAAGGAAATAGTGTGTGCTCAGCAGTGACCCATCTGCTTCATCAAATGCAACATCAACAGTCTTTGAGAAAAGTTTCATCCAGTCTTGCAGTAGTGGGTGATGATTTTTCAAAAAGCCTTCTTGTATTTGCAAATGTGTGTATGAGGCATGAATGTACCAGGAGCCAGACTAATGATTTAGCACTTAGCTAACTATACGTATTTCTGCTCCAAGTGGGCAAATCATTACACTCAGAGAGCTGGATAGCAATTTAACAGTTAGCCATGAGATTATTCTGTTCTGAAAACATCCTTTTCATTCATTTTTTTTTCTCTCAGCACTTCATCTTCAGTAAATACATATCCTGATTTTACATGAACCTGTGGTCTCCCTGGCATGTCTGTAAGCCCAGGCTGTACAATCACACGTAGCACAGCATTGTAGAAATACTGAAAGAAAAGCAAAAGAATTTCATTTTGGACATGCATTAGCTGCTCACACATCATTCAAGTTTGTTAAGGTTCGATACCCGATAAATAGATGGGAATGGAAGGTTTGGATGGTCCTGCAGGCACATCTTACTGAACACACAGTCACAGAAATTTGATTTCAAGACACAAAACAGTGAAAAAATCAAAACAGGTTACTCTGTTTCCTGCCCTGGAAGGAATGGCAGCTTTTTGAAACATTAATATCCTCAGTCAGGCATTGCAAATATTAGTTCTCAGTTCCTTCAAGGGATAAAAAAGGATAAAAATAGAAGCCACTCTGAAACCTCCCAGAGGCTGACAAATGCATTCATTCATTTCTTTATAATGACATCTTTCATGAAGGCTTTAACACTGAAAATTCTCAGGGGAGTTTTCCTTTCCCCCCAATACTTTCTCACTTGTCCTGAAAGCTATCTGTATTATTGTAAGGAGACGGGGTAAAATAATTTCTGTAAACTCAGCTGTGCTTTGTAGGCTGATCTTAAACAGGAGGAAGGTTAATTCTCCTGTGAGCACCAAGAATGGGGCACTGCAAGCTGGAGTGGCATGGAGGTATCCTGGCTGTGGTGGGATGGCCCTTGTAGAGAGGGGATGGCTGTGTGACCTCTCAGCATAGTGCAACCCCTGCATCTCAAATCTGTGTATGTTCACGAGGGACAGAGACACACACTGCGCAAAGCAGATGTCAACTTTGCAGCAATTTACATTTCGCCCCCTATTCCTCTCATTTATATGTCTTCCCAGTTTGCCCATTTCCACTCTTAAGGCCTACATTCATCCCACTTAACTGAGATGACTTAGTTTTGCCCTCTGCTCCAGGGGGAGAGAGGGGCTCTTCCACAGCTATCAGATCTTTGGATTAACTGACTGCTCTCTGAGGAGCCCCTTTTTGTCTGTTGATTGTAGAGGAAAGCAAGAGTAACTACAGTCTTGTTTAGCTGGCTCAGTTAAATGTCTAAAATTGAGTGGGATGATCCTGACCTCTGTGTGTCAATCTGTGGTAAGTTTGGCAGACAAACAGAGTGCAGTCAGTTGCTTGATTTTTGTTATGCTAATTTTAAGGCCCTTCTTCATAATCAGAGTAATAAAGCAAAGCCCAGCACTTTGTCCGCATAGCCACTTAGAGTTAAAACTGCAGCCTGGAATGGTATCATTATTGCAGGTGGAATTCATCTGACCAAATGCAGACTGAAAATAGAGGAGATAAAGTGTACCCTGGAAGTATCTATTTCACTCTGCATGCTATAAAAGAACCGAGAGCCAATAGCTCAGGGGTAGCCACGTACAGCTAGAGATATGTAGATAAATTGCATCCACTCTACCTGCAGAGCTCCCTCTGGGGCAGTCGTTGCAGAGTGGAGGACTGGCCATACAAGTGAGCTAAGAATGTAGGGCTGAAGGGCACCACCTAACTCATCAAGTCAGTGCCTCTCAGACTGCAGACAGGCCTGCTGCAGACATGCAGTCCTGAGCACAGTAGCTCATCTCAACCCAGGATGCCACATGTTTCCAAGCTTCTCACAACAGACTCCAAATCTATGCTAAAAGACCAGAAGCCACAAGAATCATGCTGCAGGAGGACAGAAGAGATTAAGGGCATATTTTAAGTCCTCCCAACTAGCAGGAGATTTGCTGGGTGATGTTTGCAGCTGCTTCCAGGGAATGGACCATGCACTATGCTCCAGAGGAAGACAAGCAAAACCCAGTAGTCTCTGATGAGCTGATCTGGAGGAGAATTGCTTCCTGACTCAAAATCTGGTGATTAGCTCATTCCTGAGCACGTGAGCAAAAGCAGACAGATGATGGATGCTGATATCTCAAGGACCATTGATGAATCTTGCTGCTCTCAGTGACCACGTTCACATCCTTAACTGTCCCAGTGTGAAATAGATTACTCTATCTTAACTCTCTCTGCAAAAAGTTAAAGGGGGTGGGAAGAAGGTATATCGTTCATCAAGAACGTCAGTCCAGAGCATAACCATGTTTATTTAACTATGCTGGTCTAATTCTACTCCTACAATTTTCCATATACACAACCAGAAGAATTCCAGTGGGGGAGTTATTTCTTTTTCTCTTAGAAACAAAGCCTCTGCTTTATTAAAAACTGCTGCTCAGCACAATCTCTGATTGTGTGAAAGACAAATCTTTAAAAAATACGCTGTGATCTTACCTGATCCGCAAGCTGGAGGAAACATCATCAATATAATTTGTGGCAGGGTAATTGCATAGACATGGCGAGGTGTGTTGGAAACTCCTCTGAAATCAAACAGGCAAAAGCAAGACAGTATTAGCTGAAATAAGTGAGGATATTAGCTCAACAGCTGAATGCATACACATTCTTTTCAGAATAGGAGAACATTAAGTTTGCAGGTACTTAAAGTCAGCTGAGAGAAAACATGCTGATTATGATTTTCTGTCTCTAACATACCAGATTGCACAGGAGGCTGGTAACTACATACAAAGAATTTCAACCCTAGATCACTAGTTCGAGTGTGGCTTAGTAACTCAGTCACTAGTGTCTGAAGGCTTGTGGGGGCCTGAGGGAAATGAGTTGACATTCTGAAGTCGTTAGTAGACGAGAGGTGACATTCTACAAATGACCAAACAAAATTAATTGGTTCCTCTGCTGGTATTCTTGAAAGAAGCTAGTAAATGAATGGACATTGCCAGTGCTACTCAGGAGACCAAACTAAATTATCATAATAGACCTTTCTGGCCTAAAAATCTGTGCATTGCTGAGAGGTACTCCCTTTGTGTCAGGTTCGAGATATATATTAGGATAATTTAAGGACAAAATCCAGCTCATACTGTGGATAAAAATGTAGTTTGGCTTTTAAGGCAGTAATTCTGACCACTTTCACGCATTCTTTGCTTGCTCAAAGAAAACTAACCAAGCTAGACTGGCTTCTCTTCTTGAATAAAGGAGAATGTTCTTCTGCAATAAAAGGCTTCTCTCCTTGAACAGTACTTACAGCTGTAACTAGCAAGAATACTGGGGAAGCTGGAAACATCAACTTTGCCCAGACAACTAAAAATGTTTCTTTATATTATGCCAATGGTTGCACCTTCTGGAGCCTTGATGCCATAATGGGATGTGTTAAGGCTACAGATAATCTAAAGCTCCAGATCTGGAATTGAAGCTTCCCCAGCGTCAGAAGTGTTGGTGCTGGTTATACTCCATGTCTAGCTGCTTTTTAAGTTGCAAAAGATTTCCATTTCTAGTATAACACCCTGTAAAAAAGAGCATGCACTGAATTCTCTTGTTAAAATTCCTTTCAGTTTCTTAGGGTTGCTTTTTCTTTTATTAGTTAGGAATGGTAGGGGTTGGTGGAGTTTTTTAAAGGACCTTTTCAGCCAGGGTAAAATACATTAATCATGCCCCAAATCCTGCCTGCTGGCTGATAGGGTAGCTCTCTGTGCTGGTGTACAGGCCCATCAGAGCCCTGAGGGAGCTGTGTGCACATGTGGTTTATCTTGCAAGGATGGAGCACAGCTGAGAGATGAAAGTAAAAAGCAACAAAGTTCTGCCAGATGCACAAAGTAAATGAGCAGAAGGAAAACCAAAATTTCTCACTTTTGCTGTCACTTTCTTTGTTATCATCTTTAGATAAGTGTGATAGCCAAGTTAACCACATTGTCCTTTTTGTTGTCCTTGACTGTATTTGTATCTTTGCATTTATTGTTAGGTTTTGTCATGTTATTAGCTTCCAAGAGTGGTATGCCAAATGAGAGGTTTCTGCTCAATGCCGTAAGTCCCCTCCTGCCAATTTTGCATTGGCAAAACTCCAAGCAGGCCAAGTGAGTTTGGCTTTTTCCCTAAAAGTTCAAAATATCCTCACTTGTACCTAGGATCTTTCATGGGCTGCCACTTCGGATAAATCCAAGACCTTGGTTCTGGATTCTTTGCTCCATAAGGGAGATCAGGTTTCTTCCTTTGTGAGCCTGTGTCTGACCTGAATGAGAAAGAAACAGAAATGAGGACACGGTGAGTCTGGGAAAGGTTTGCTCACTAATGCAGCTCTTAGAGGACTTCACTCCCTTGCTACCAAGTGTTTTGATTCTGCCAAGTTTCCGGGTGAGAGCTGCAGGAGTGACAACAGAGAAGTAGGTCAGGAGTAGCTCTTGCAAATTTACTCAAAGGGCCAAGAGCACAGTTTGTGTAGAAGATGAAGAAAAGGAGGAAAAGGAAAAGAAGACATATTTAGACTTTGGGGTGGAGAGATGGAGAGGAAGGCCAGAAGTTTAGGTAGGGTTTCGTGCTTGAACTGTGATGTATAATTATACACCTGCTTGCAGGTTGCTTTCTTACAGTGTCTCAAAAATTCTTAAGTTTCTTCAACAGGGCTTTCATTGGCACTTCTGAATCTCTTATACTGCATTTGCTCTGTTAGCAGGAAGGCCTGTGTTCCTGGAGGTATTTCACTATACACTGGGTGAGCAATGTGCTGGTCTGCTGCATATACATTTCAAGTGTGTAGCTGCACCCCTACAGAGACCCAGGGAAAAGGAACAGCAGAAAAAGAAAGCATTCATACAAGATGGACAGTTTCCTTTGAAATGTGGTAGGCGTGTGATTTTTTTAAAGGGAAGAAAATCAATAGAAGGAAATTTTAGGTTGCAAAAAACACCATCTCCAGTGTTGTCTTTGGGAGTGAACTTTCAAAACACACCTCAGTTTGGGCAATACACACTACTTATCTAATACACACACAGTATACACCTCTACTTTTTATTCTCCTCAACTTTTTGCTGTGCTGGCAAAATTTCTTGCAAACAGCTAGTGTCATGAGATTTCCTATTTAGCGCACAATTTAACCCCTGATACACTGAACCGTAATCTGATTTTAAGCAAAATCTGACTACAGCTTTTTCAGCACATCCATAATTTCAGCTAGCAACCTGCTAGCTTCCAGCAACTGTTATAAACATGTACATTATATATGTATTTCTTTTGCTTTAAATTAAAATCCTTGTTAGTTGTTAGGGTTTTTGCTGTTCATTTCTCTTTGAGTGATTTTAACTTGTTTTTCACCTTTATTTACCTAACAATTAGAATACAGTTTTTTTTTAAAAAGTATGTTAATGTGATACAAAGTTTGAGTTGATATAAAAGTCCTTTTGCATATGCATTCACTCAGAGGAAGTGGGATTAAGAGAGGGATTCTTACCAGCATCTTCCTTTCATGAGGAAATTTCCCCTTAAAAAATGGGTTTGCATTTGGGACAGTTTCCTGCAGATCAGGCACTTTCTGCATTTGGTGGTATAAACCCATTTTCCTACCCTCAGTTAAACTGAATGTAGTCACTGCCTGTTGTTTTTTCCCTGTCAATAATTAATACATCAATTGATGGGCAATGAACATTTTATAAAGGCCATTTAAACAAAATGGAACATCTTCCTTGCATCTATCACTGAGAGACTTTTTTCTCTGTTCTGTGAATTCTCTCATTTTCCTTTTGAAAGTTAGAAATCTCTGCCAAGAAAGCACCAACAGGAGACTATTCATTATCATCATAATATACAGTTTTAAAGGAATACTGTCAACTCAGACACTACATTTCTGCCTGAAATGTTTTACCTCCTAGTGTTATGAGGACAGCATGGAATTTATAGAGAGTTTAAAGGGGATATATTTTCCCCTGTTTTTTACTTTTCCTTCATCCTTCTGACAGCATTTTTCTCGATACCTAGCCTCAAAGTTTCCTCTATATCCCATCACTGAGCTGCCTGTCCTTTTAGAATGAGGGCCTGAAATGCAGTTTTAAATATGCAGGTGCAGAACTCCAATAAACATGCAGGAGTTACAGGTGGAACAGTAAAGCTTTTTTTGAAATTAGGGCTGGGGTTTTGTTTTGATTCTTAGTTCATCTGAAAATCTTGGCAGTTACTCTTTAGACAACCCTGTGTTTATCTGGAATAAAGGTCTGATGTGGACAGGGGTAGTTCTCATCCACCAATTCCCGCCTCCTGCAGCTTCATGCTACAGCGTGACCCGAAGGCCTCCATAATGGCACGGATATATCAGGGAAGGTGCAGTGAGTCACGTGCTGAGACAGAGAAAGTAGCCGTCAGGGAGGGGTAGTGACAGATATGAGCTATGTATGTTTTGGGCAGTGACCACAAAAGTCCACTGTGGAAAGGCTTGGGACCATTCACTATATTCGTCTCTGCCATGGAAGAGTGCTGAGAGAGTAACATGCAATCGGTGGCCTTGCATGGTTGGCAGAACTGATCAGCCTAGTGAAAATCTTCCTGCATATTCCACTACTGTGAATGCGGAGGTGCATATTTGCTATCCTGACAAAATATTTTCTGCTCAAGTGGAAGTTTGAAATGCTAACTTTGTTTGCTTGGCCTTCATTTGGTCTTGTAGCATGGCTGTGAAGGTGCCATGGGCTGCTTCCAGATCCCTGGGGGTATCTGGCCCACCTGCCAGGTGCCTTTTGTTTCTGTTTGCATGTCATTTTTGCTGAGCTATTTGTATATTGTTGTCTGGTCCACTCGTAGTGATCCCAGAGGCAGTACTGGCACCTTAGCTGAGTCCAGGGTTTGTAACAGCTCTCACTGGCTGAAGATCTGCCCCATCATGCTCTGTAGTGTCCTGGCAGGAAAAGTCCAATAAATGAAATGAAATTTATAATTTGCAATATATGATTAGGAATTTCATTAATTTATCTCTTGGCATTTTGTGCTTGACTTTTGCATGCTTTGTAGATCAAATGAAACTTTCTGAGCTGCATTAAATTATTTTCTCTTTTTTTATGTTTTATTTCTTTTCCTCTCACTATTTTTTAGGGGAGTTTTCTAAGGGAGTTGTATACTCTTCTATTTATAAGCAGTATATAACAGTTTATGCACTGTTTTAGACAATGTGATATTTCTAGTGTACATTAACTTAATGTTCTTTATCAGTTACTCAATTGTGTTT
This sequence comes from Apteryx mantelli, assembly GCF_036417845.1. Taxonomy (NCBI): domain Eukaryota; kingdom Metazoa; phylum Chordata; class Aves; order Apterygiformes; family Apterygidae; genus Apteryx; species Apteryx mantelli. Next base: position 57,696,192 of record NC_089980.1, on the reverse strand, counting down.
AATAATCAGTTATGTACCATACTCAATAGGAGTTTTTTCTCAGAGAGTGCGATTTTTTTTTTAATACCTACATATCCCTTATCTTTCTCCCTCACTTTTAAAATTATCGTTATGCCTAATTTCTAGGTCATTTTCAACCAAAATTACGTGGCAGGCCAGTGAGGAGTTAAGATTTAGATAAAACAGAACTGATAAATGAATCACTTTTGGGAGGATATTTCAAAAATATTTGAAATCCTTTAAAGCACTTGTGGTCTTTTACCCCATCTAAGTTGGGAGTTACTTGGGAAGGGGGAGAAAATGAGTCTTTCTGTTTTTTTTTTATGATGTGTAGTATGATGTGTATATGGATTGCCTACTGATATGACTCCACCGTATGAACAGAGCAATGATCGTACTTTTCTCACAGAAGAATTTCTCACAGATTTCCTATATACCTGAATTTTGTTCCCCATCCCATTGCTCTCTCTTAATTAAATTTTATCATGAATTGATTACATCTAGAGTTTCCCATGGGGCTGTAGAAGAGAATTTACTTTTATTCTCATATCCGTAAAGCTTGTTGTTTAAATCTTTTCTCTCTCTCTGTCTCTTTTTTTAAGAAGATTTGCTGATTGCAGTTTGATTACCTGTTCAGCTTTTTACAAATTATGTTACTCTAATTGAAGCCTAGAAATAGAAATCCAATAAATGGCTCTAAGTTAACCTTATAAATGTTTGATTTTGTATTATTCTATTCATCTCAAGATTCTGTGTTATAGTAGATGATGCTTTTTAAGCCTCCAGAGAAAATATTACATTAAAAAAAGCAAAGCAGAATACTTGCATTTATTCAGCAGCTCTCCTCAGAGATTGCAAATGTGGACAAGTGCTGGGTTTACTGTCATTTTATAAATAAGACAAATGATATCTTGGTGGAAGCTAGGACTCTTTAAGTTGGATATTCAAAAAGCTCCTAAGGAGGTTCAAGGCATGAGTCTTATTCAAAGGCAGTTTTACACCAGCCAGAGATTCCTGTTACATGAAGGGGACTTTTTCAGAGGGAAAAGCAAATTCACTCTATGTATATCTCTGACTGAATTTCGCTGATGGGCAAATTTGGCTATCGACGACAGTAATGTGATATTCTTTAACACTTCAAGCTGTCCCAGATTCTCACTTCAGGATTAAGTTGTGCATAAACACTTGTCTAGCTGAAAAGGCTTTTCTTCACAGCCTGCTTTCCTGATGTAAGGCTCCAAGCAGAACTGTCCCCACAGAGGATGTCCCACGTGCTCACCTCCTTTCAGACAGCAGTGTTTACGTATTAGCTGTGTGCAGTGCAATGCCACCAAGCTAGCTGCTCTCTGGCTTTTCAGTTTTCAGTCCCCTGCTCCTCTGTCTTCTGATGTATTGTGCTGAAACCTTTGACTTCGCTGCATCTTAACTAGATTACTCTTGTGTCACCAAGGCCCTGTAATGCTATAAAGGCTGGTTAACATATATATGAAAGCCATGGCTCACAACCATGCTGTCTGTGACAGATGCTCTTGTCAAAGGCTTTGATCATGCAAAAACATTAAAAACTCGTAAGTGCTACTGAAAAGATCCTGAAACAGGACTAACAAGTAAAAAAAAATCAACATACTGAACCTCTTGGGTTTGGGATGGGAAAGAGTAATATTTTATTTAGTAAATTTTTATTTTTTGCTTCCTCCTCCACCTCACAGTGCTAAAGCAGTTAATGTCTCACTGGATTCGTGCCGAAGGCCTCTTGCTGCCAGGACACCTGCAATCAGTAGCTGATAATTTGGCTGGGAAGTCAAAGGCAAGCTACATGTGATGCGGAAACCACATCACTCCCTCTGCTGAATGCCACAAAACTACAAGGAGGGGCACCCTAAGGTATATCTCAGGGCGCATAGTAAGACATAGGGTGTATTTTTCCGGCTTATGTGCGGTCAGCAGTTATGTACAGAGGGTCTCTGTGGAAAGCATCACATCCCTCACAGATCAGAGGTAGCAAACTACCTGTTGTGGAATTGCGATGATGACGGCAATGCCGCTAAAGTGCACTGAAGGCCAATTTGCAATATGTTGTTTGTATTGTTTGCTCAGGCAATTATTATAATCCATTTGCCTGTAAATGTGCTTTCTGTTGTTATATCATTAATCTTAACAATGTCAACATGCTCTCCATATGCAGTTCAGTTTTACAACTTCACAGGGTGAGAGTCTCCTACCGGGGTGGGGGGGTGGGGATATTCGCTCTTAAAGCTTTACTGATGCCTGAGAAGATCAGCAAGTCCTAGTGATGGAGACTAGGTGCTTAGAGGTGCTTGCTATGCTGCAGCGGGAACTGAGAAGCCTTGAATCTGTCACTGCCTGACTGCTGCAAGGGGAGGAGAGTTTTCTGTGGGATGTGTGAATTCTAGTGGCAGAAGCCTGCATCCCCAGGGAGCGGTGGTATATGAAGGCTGGTCGAGGCACTGGTAGAGGCAAAGAATCCACAGAAACGTGGGGAAGTTGCTTCTTTCCTCCTATTACAGGTTCAGTGGTGTTAGTACCCGTGGAAGTGAGAGAGGAGATGAACCATATGCTCAAGGTTTTGTGCTTTTTAGAATGCTGTGAATGTGAGGAGGTTGATCTAAGGCTATTAACCCATAAAGCCTACAATAGAAATAAAAAAACCCAGGCCAACAACCCCAGACTGTTCTCTTCTGAACAGAGGTCCCTTTACATGAGTCAGACAGTATATAGAGAGTCTTTAAAATCAATTAAAATGTAACACAAAAATGACTATGTAAATATAAGCTTTTTTTCATCTCACAGCTCACAATATAACAATGAAGTGGGTTGTTTGTTTTTTTTTACTAGCATGTGAAAAAGCTTAATATTGGTTCTCTTACCTGCACATAAAACAGACTGGCCATTTCCAGGGGGACTATTGTCAGGAAGGTTCCTATGACCACGGGCATGTTTGCTGGTGACCCAAAGAAAGGCAGGGTCCTCTTCCCATTTCTCCTTTTGCCTCCTGCAGACTGATGCTCCCGCTTTCTTGCTTCGGTGCTGCTGGGGTCTGGGGTACTCAGCTGGGTGCAGCGCTACCTGCAAGGCAGGAGGATCGCTGTGCTGGGCCAACGCAGCACATTCCCCCCCATTTGAACCTAGCGTGATGAGTACTACTCTTAACCCCATGCTGTTTCTCTTATCAGCAGCAAAGGAATTATTGATGAGATTCTCAAGGCTGACTAGGAGACTCAGCTATATAACTGCCATTGAAATTAATGACAATTATGTGACTAAATCCGCCAACTAGCTTTGGAAAAACCAGCCTCTCCCTGTCTTGTCTCTTGTTTACTGGAAGGCACTGCTGTAAGAAGTTATAAAGCAGCAGAAGATGCAGTAGTATTCAGTTGCTGCAGAAGCTAAAGAGAATTAGATGCTCTTTTTGCCAGATCCCCAGCTGCCGTAAACTGGCTTTGCTCTGCCAAAGTCAATAGAGCTATACCAATTTACTCCAGCTCATGATTTGAATCTTTCAGGCCATATCAGAATATCTGCCATTTCTCTTTGCAGGCAGGTGAAACACTAATGAATATTGAACAAGATCTTGCAGTCGAGGGATTTTAATAAATAAAAATATATTAACAAAAATCAATGTAGGGCCTGTTAGCTCTTGCCAGCATTTGTTCATGTCTTCTCCCTGCCATTCCTTCTTTGTTCAGTGTGATTGCATCTGCATCACTATGGTAACTAATGAATGATTATTTAATTTACCAATCTCTGAATGCAGCAGTTTAGTGTTAAAAATATTCCAACACTGTCTGACATACACATAGGCACAAACACATACAGTCTGTCATGCAGGAAAAACTACAGGTGCTTGATATGCTTATTTTAGGCTAAATTTGTTTACCTGTCTCTTCAAATAGGACTGAAGGCTTTACCTAATGTGACGATGGCCACAAGCTAAACAGTAGGTGCAGATAAACACAGTTATGTTTTTTCATGTTCACTGGCAGTATGTATCAGCTGTCAGCCAGCACACCTGAAACAAAAGCTGCGCCATTTACATCCCAGAGGATTTTTGCCGAACTCCCTGGTCTTAATAGTTGGCATGTATCCACAGGAAGTTTTCAGAAGAAAACTGGTATTTTGTGTTTGAAAGAGCTAATCTGGAAATGTTGTTTTGGGAGGACTGAAAGGGGAATAATAATTATCATTGGCTTTTCAAAGGGACAGTGGGCCTTCAGCCATCTGAAATCTTCAAGAAAAGGCTAATCTGCAATTTCTGGAGAAATGCTAGGGCTGCTCTGTGTTGTTCCTGAAGGCTGATTTAGGTAGGGACTGATGAGAAAAGGCAGATCAACATCTACTTTCATCATGGTTTTTGCCAGCTCTCTACTTATTTCAGTGTTTTGATGAGCTGGAGGTTTTCAGGAGATCCCTAGGCACCTCGAAAGAGCTTTGCTTGGGGGGGGACTCAATTTTATTCTGTGCTACAGCATCGTGCAGCTGATTTGTAAAGGTCATTCTTTCTAAATAGTAATATACACCTGCTACAGGGGGAGCATGTAAAGTTTTGGTTTCTCTTCGCTGTGGCTGCTTGATGAAATGGGGTGAAAGAGTGAAGGGACGCTCCCCGAGGCCTGGCCGCCTCAGTAGCGCATCTTGCTCGAGGCTGACCGCAGTGGTTTGCCTGGGTGCGAGGAGAAGCAGGAGACTGCTGCTCTGCTGGGAAGCGCTGTTTAATGCTGCATGGTGCTCTGACTTGGCCCGTGTGGGAAAACACAGCAAGTCAGGCTGCAAAAACACCTCGCTGCCCACTAGCGCCAGGAGATAGCCAGCTTCTTTCCCTTGGCGTTTTCGCCATCTCTCTTGGGATACTCAAATGTAAAAATGCCAGGCTGCATGCAGTCGTTCCTGCCTCTTTGAACTGTAGCGTGCATGCATATATGGATATGCACACTGTGGTTGTAAGGGCACAACTCAAAAACAGCTGCTTTGTGTAAGTAAAACTGAAGTCTCCTGGGTAACTCTCCACTTTGCCCAGCCCCCATAGCAGCTTTTGACATGGTGGCTACGCTTCGTTGCCGTTTCATATGTGAAACAGCAGGACCAAGGACTCCTAACTCATGTCCTATTGTTGATATATAAGTGTGCAGTGATCCAGACAGCTAGATGTATTATTGGTTACATGAAACAATAACTGGTTGTACGATGGCCCCCGGTTAACTTGTGGTAAGGTGAAAACAGGGGCACTAAGCTAGAATGAACTGCTATATCCTAACACTGATTTAAGGCTAAAATGGGACCTAGATCCACCAAAACTGCAAAATTATGTGGTCCCTCTGCAACAAATGTTTCATCTCAGCGCCCATATCCAGGGCAGGCTGCTTTTAAAAATCTCATTCCTGAATCCTAGATTCCCATGAGCACGAAGCAGCAGAACCCTGGAAAAGACACAAAGTATAAACCATGCTACTCCCCACCTCCTGCTACTCTCTCCCTCTAACTCCTTGTTAAATCTGAGTCTCTGCTCCCAAATTCCAAGGAGCCTAATTTAATTTAATTTAATTTAATTTCTTGCTTTAGAAACCCCTGCAAATTAAGGACATGCCCATTATGTGCTGCACTGCAGCTCACCTGGAAGCTATTGAGTTTCCCAAAAGAAAATCATGGCCATCTTACAGGGATGAGTCATGTCTAGCAGCTGGGTGAGAGATGATTTTCTAGTTGTGCACAACTTCGAGGTTTCAGAAAAAAAACCCTTTTGTTCCCTATAGAGCTGAAACCAAATTCCTCATATTTTTGTGAAGAAAAAATGCAGAAAGGAAGAGAGAGCCCAACTTAGCATAGCCAACAGTTTATTAGTCAACTCACATCAGGTGTAAAAGATTCAACTTTGCCAGCCTCCAGCATTCCAGAAAAGTACTTTGACCACAGAAATATCAGGGATCTCTTTCACAATGTTTCATTTTTTATGCAAAATGGAACAGTGCCAACCTGTGAGACTGACTTCAGTAGGTAGTTAATAGCTTGGTGATTTATAGCACCTGCCTAGCACACAGGTGTCCTAAGTTCAGGTCTGTGAGAGCCCAGGACTTGAGGCTATTGTCGATTCTAAACCTCTCTTGGGTTTTGATCATAAATCACATCTTGGAGATGAGAAATCTTTTCTGACAAAAGTTTTGGCAATGCTGGTATGTTTCCCTGCAAAACACTTGTTTCAGTGACCTGGTATTTTCCGATAAGAGAACATTTCATTGAAGAACTTCTGAATATCTCTAAATGTTTGTCAGCACTCGGTCTTTCAAACAGCTCTGAAAAATTAAGTGAATTTGTCTGTATTTTGACTTGCAAAGTCTTTCGGTAGTTCTCAAGGTGCCCTTTTCAGGGTTGTCCACTTACCATTGCTTGGTAGTGTCTGATATACACCTTTGATATCTTACACCTTTAAAGGACTTTGGGACATGAGACCCTGGTGCACTGTGTAGCAAAAATAAGAAAAAAATGGAAAATTTACACTTCCATGTGGATGAAAAAAGAGAGGAAATAACTATTTCCTCCCATTTTTAAGTAGGGCTAATTAAGAGAAATATGTTAAATCCCTTGATGCCACAGAACGATTTGTGGCTGGCTGATGACAAAGGATGAACCTGGTGTTTTTTACTGGGAACCCCATATGCAAATGAAAAATGCATTGACTGTAAAAGCAGAGAGACGGTTCTAGTGTCTGCTGTGACGTCCGGCATTGCCCAGACCGAGGGATTCCCCTGCTGACCTTGTAAGGAAAAGACAAGGTGTAATGGGCACAGTCTGAAAGAGTAGCTGTTTTCTCTCCTAAGCAAGCTGCCTGATTTGTTTTCTCACCTGAGGAATCTTCCCTGCCTTCAGAGGAGGTCTGCTCAGAAGGCTACTGGGTATGAGATTTCTGAGCGCTTAACCAAATGAGAAAGGATGCTGAATCTTTAACAAATTCTTCCTTCCAACTGTTTGTCAGACACAGGAGATAAATAACATTGGCAGTCCCATCAAAGTGTTTTTGCCCAAGATAAGTCCTGTCTCAACTACTAAGAGATGTGGCATTTTTTATTTTGTCCAAGAGACTCGCTTAACCCATTCTTGGCTGCTGACCACAACCCATCATCTGTAATTTGTATTCCTGATTTCAGCAGATGGACATAGAACTGACTGAGGGCTATAAGAAAACATATGAATTTGTGAATGTGCCTAGCCTGAAAAAGACAAAAGCAGAAGGAGAATTTGATCTGTTTGGCTACTTCAAGGTACTGTACCTATAGGGAGAAAATCAGTCTAGGTAGAATAATAAAAGATACTGTCGGCAGACTGAATCAAGGGGCAAGGAAGCGCAGTCTTGGCAGTGTTGCTATAACCACTGACCAGAAGGTTGTTTCCACAGGACTCCGCTGCTTGCATAAACCAGCAGTGGATTCAAGGGAAGAGCATTTCCGTCTCCCCAAACTGTGAGCGTCTCTGCTGAACAGCAGCGACGCAGGGCAGCAAGGGCATGGTGCTTCAGCCCAGCACGCGGGAGATCTGCTCAGCTTGTGCCAGTAGGACATTTTAGCGCAGACGTGCTGTCGCCCTGCACTGGCTGCACTTCCCCTGGCTCTGGAGCTAGCCCAGGCTCCCTGGCTCAGGCGTCTCCGCTTCACACCTCTGCCCGCAGCGGAGGCATGTGCTCGGAGACGAGGCAAAACCTTTGGGGGACTGCAGCTCCCACTGCTCAGGGGAATTGCCTGCATGCACACATGGGTATGTTGTTGTTTTGTGTAACAGGTGGGTTTGTGCCTTGAAATCAGGCCTGAAATGATGTCTCTGTGCCATTGGTTTCTCCCTGGCCTTGTAAAAGAGCAAGCTCACTACCTTACATGTTTTTATCTTTAGTTAAATATCTTTAAAGCATATCCTTACTTAACTATCTTTACTTAAAAATCCAGTTTTCTTGAGTAGAGTCAGCATTTTTAGTTATTTTAACAACTTAGGAAGCCCTGATAAAACATGAACAAGGGCATAAGGGTCCTTTTACTCTCCAAGTGCCAGCTAGCAGAGAGAGGCTTTGTTTGTGAGCTGTCTGAAGTAGCCAGGGACACAAGAGAGATGAATAGGCTTTAATGTTGTTCCTCTCAGGTGTCACCTTCAGGTGACTTCTTATAAAACTGCTTGGGGTTCTCTCAAGCTAAGATCGCTCCAAGGCAACACTTTTGATCAGGCATGACAGTGAAGTACATCCACCAAGGCATAACGCAATATGTGTCCTGCACAATAAAAAGCAGTTGGATCCAGGGACAACCTGCAGCAAATCAATATGGGCTATAAGACAGTGGTGCCTGCTGTCCCACAGGCATCCCGCGGCAGCTGAGACGTGCTAGTGACCTTCCACATCGCCAGCTGCCAAACTGGGGTGCAAGTTTCAAAGGCAAAAGGAGCAGTGCTCTGAAATGCTGGTTACATTTCATCTGTCTGTTGGACTTTCATTTATTTTTTAACACTTCAGCAAGGAACAGCTTTGCTTTGCTTTTCTCCGCCCATCACTGGCAATCTATTATTGCCTAGTGTGAAAATTTTCAGTACTCTTTTCTTTCTTGTTGCCAAGTACAGTGACAGGGAAAGGGGGGGCAGACTTAGTTTAGTGGCAGTCTCTCTGTGCCTCCAGTTCTTTGCAGGATGGGGAAATGACACTTACTTTTTTGCCATCTTTCGCCACATCATGTTGAATTGCCACTCTATGCTGAGAAGAAATAGAATCCACCAGTGGATTATAGTACTAGAGTGTAAAAGCCTGAGCCAGTATCCTAGCTGATGGGAAAAGGACTGTACTGACAAACTGGGATAGGATATACTAAGCACGAATAGGAGACAATGTGTGATTTAAACAGTATTATGGTAGTAAGCTTGTTACAGCCGTAATACTGTAACATCATAAGGCAGATAAAGTTTGTGAATAGAGTAGTATTTTTTTAATAGACCAATAATATAATTAGAAAAAAAATAATGGACAAGCTTTTGGACACATGCTTTATTCATGTTCTGTGTGCCCCAAAGCTTGGGTATTTTTCTAAATATGGTGGCTTTTTCATTAAAAGATATTGACTTTACCCACAAAATTTCCCTGGCTTAATGTAAACACATGCATACAATTCAGATCTTGAAAGAAATAAATCTCCCTCAAAAACAGGGAGAAAGGCATCTGTTTCCCTTACAGCTTATGAACATGAGCCATGACAAACATGTGTGCACCCAGGCAGAAATGTCACCTCTCCCTGATACCAATGGCTGTTTTTTTGAAGGAAAGCCCTTAACATGCACATGTGGAAATGGAAAGTCCCCAGGAAACAGAGAGAAAAGGGATGTTCATCGTCAGTCTGAGTCAGTTTGTCAAACAGTTGCTTCCAGATAATATAGTCCATTATAAATGGTCTGAAGGAGTAGGGTAATTTTTAGCAGAATTGTTGGATTAGGTCTTTTGGATGAGCTAAATAATTTGAGAGCCCAACAACATAGATGTGATCAGGAGGAGACTGCAGCAAACAGCATGAGTTACAAACATGAAGAACTTGCAAGATCTAAGCCAGAGAGATGCCCAGTTATCAGCTCTACCAAATACATAGCAAAGCAAGGGCTGTGTCACAACTTCCAGATCAGCGCTGCTGGAAATTGCATAACCTACAGCCAGTCACTGGAATCTCCCCTTCCTCAGCCTTGCCATTTAGTCCCATATGTAACTGCTATATTTCTGTCACATTTCCAAGCATTTAAATAGAGAGCCTCCCCTCAAATTGACCAGTTTGCCAGAGACGGATGCCCACCTCCAGGTAAAAAGGTGTCTTGGTGCCCCAAAAGATTAACTTAAGGGAAATGTACCCAGAGGTACATATCTGATATGCAGAAAACTGGAAAGAAACGAAAAGGTAGAGCGGCTGTTTCATGGGTTGCAGATTGACTTCTTTAGTGACATTTTCATTAACAGTTCTTGCTGCCAAATGTCATGGGTTTCTCCCTTTAGAGCTCTCTGCATTATTAATGAGTAACTGCATTTGGAAGTGGTTTACATAAAATATCTTTCTCTCATTGCCATAGACTCTATGCTAGGCCAGAGAGAGAAGGAGAAAGAGAGTAAGTGCACTCTGTAAATGAAGAGCAGTTTTGTATGTTGTACCGTGAGAACCCAAGAAAAATAACCTCCCCAGAATATTTCCCAGCTCAGAGGCAGTGCAACACCAAAATGCATTGTTTTATACATGTCAGCACAGAGCGTTGTGGTGGAAAGGCCAGGATCGACTGACTCAGGTCAACACTGAAGAGAAGCTGTAGACAGAGTAATCTTAGCTTCCCCTGAAGGGCTTTTTCTGCATGTTTTGCGTCATTTTGGCAGTACAAAGTGGCCAGGGCCAGGGGATCTGATCATACTTGGTGGTAGGTCAGGTTCCAGAGTGACACTCATGTGAAAACATGATAAGTAGAAAGCAGAAAATGAAATACAACTTTTTTTTCAACTTCAATAAAAATTTATGCATTTAATTTCTCTCTAAATACAACTAAAACTTTATATTATGGCTTTTTCTGTAAGTTGGATATTTGACAGCCTGGACAGTTTGCTGCTAACTGATAGCCTGCATACCTTTTTGTTATAGATTAAACGGTTAATGTTGACTCACACAGCTGTGGTAAATTAATGGGAAACTCACAGAGCTGAGACTGTGCTTTCAAAGTGGATTCCAGTTAAAGTAGATATCGAGATGGATCTCATTAAGTTTAGCTTTCTAAAAATTAGTCATCTAAGCTACCCAGTGCATTCTCTCCTAGAGGGCAACAGTGACCTCCAAAATGTCTCAACTCTCTTATCTAAGCCACTTATTTTAAGATGAGATTGATTCTTTTCTGCAGGTCCCTGTCACTCTCCATTGACTATGGAGAAAGGTATGGGTGACTTAGCTTAGACTTACATGGCTCCTTTTTAGATACCTTTGTTAGATTAAATGAATTCTTTCAGTCTGCATATCAAAAGCAGAATAAATGCTATTTTCTAAAGAACTCCAAGGGCTAGCTTGGTAGGTTCTGTTGTGTTTTGTTTTTTTTTTAACAGATGATGGAATAGTTTGAAAATAGCAGTAAGGTTGCCATGAGTTTAATCACATTTAATAAATAACTAAGTAAATATATTTATACATAATACATATATTACCTTGAATAGACAAAAATAATAATCTCTTGCCTGTTGTGGACACTTGTGCCTTTGAAATTATGTGGGCAGACACAGTCTCCAACAGGAGTGTTTTGAACTTCAATTTCTGCAAAATAACCTCTCAGACCAGCGGGGAGTTACTTACAGGAAAACAAGGCATCATTTATACATAATTAAGTAAAACCTTTCTGTTTCCCACATCTCCATGGAAATAGATTTGTTGCTCAGCTCATTAGAAATAAACATTCTGCTGTTTTTTTCTGACAGGAGAACCAACTTGACAATGTCCTTAAGAATCAGAGAAGAAATCCGAGACTTTAAAAGGTAAGGTTTTACTTTGTAAACCCTGGCTAATTTGATAGTTAGAAATTAAGGATTGTGGATGAAGTTCTGGAAGAAAGCTTACACTGGAGCCTGGATGTATCTCTTAGAAAGTGCCAGTTAGAATTCAGTTAATGCTTTTTAATTCATAGATTTGATTTTGCAGAAGTAGTAAGGAGGGCAGCCTCATGTTCTTCATTATGTTGTCTTCTGTGAAACTCTGCAGACCAAAGTGATTTGTCCACATTGGTTTATTTGCTGAGTTGGGGCTTGTGCTTGTAATACTGCAATCAAACTATCCTTTCAGCACAATACATTATAAAAACTGCAAAACATTGTGGTTCACATTTTGCCTTTCTGCTGTTTGCTTAACTTCTATGTCAGCTAAAAAAACATCAAAATCCAAAAGGTAAAGCAACCCTGATTTTCCTAGGGAACTGTGCAGATCAACGTTTCTGAGAAGCTGAGTGAAATATAACTGTAAGATTTTGATTCTTTAAATAGCCTTGATGAAATGTTAACAGTTCTTCTGTACCATATCTGTAACAAAGCTGGAAGATTATGAGTGAGACTTGGCTTCAGCAAATCATATTGTTGTCTCTTAAATTAGTTCTGCTGTGGGCATGGTGCCCACAGTTTGCTTAATCTTTTAAACCTTTTCGGGTAAATTAATATTTTGGACAATGATGAATATAAATAATTTACATCTACAGCTTTCATGTTGCATGTTCACTGAGCTGAATTTACAAAGGCATCAAGCCAGGATCTAATTCCTGGCTTTATTAGGTTATGAAACAGAATCTTCCCAGAAGATATAATGTCCTTAAGCTATAACAGCAGCAGCAGCAACAGACAGACCTTAATGCTACTGGACCTAATGGAATTAGATTTCATGTATACTTAATGAATGCAAATGCCACTTAATTTTTACAGCTTGAGCTGTAATACATTGCATGTGACACATTTGCTACTGAAAAAAATATTCAAATGTGTGATTCTTACACCCAGTGTCCAATTTCAGCACTGTAAAATGTATCCTCTTAGGAAAGAGAGACTGAAGAAACATGCCAGCAAAATTACTGCATAATTTAAAGCAGCCACCAAAGACAAATGTTAAAATATGCACTAGGCAATTACAAGTGTTGTATATGTTTTATTCTCCTTTGCTGCTGTTCAACAAGGAGTAGTAAAGAGATTTAGAGGAAGTGGCAACCATAGCAACAAGGAATTTTTGGTTCAACCTGGTGCTGCATAACTTCTGGCAGAGAAACTCATTTCAGGATACTTTGTCAAGTGTTGATTCTTCCAAAAGATATGTGCAGCGTTTTCAGTTCTGCCTGTCAGGCACTGGCTCAATAGAGATATGTCAGGGCCAAATTCAGCCCAAGCATAGTGGAGTACACAAGAGCTGGTCATGATACTTGTTCAGCGCTGTTCCTTGGGTTTGTTAATTATCAGAGGTAACAAAAGTCCCATTCTGCTCTCTGTGAGGAAGGGGAGAAATAGATGTGAAATGTCAGAAGGATTCCTTTTCCTGGCCAGTCCCCTGCTCCACGTGGCTGTGGCTGCAAGAAGTCCCATGCAGGGCCTTGCTCCTCTAACCAGATCACACCAGCTACGCTCTTCTGGGGGGGTATGAAAGTCCCCCTCAAGCACAGCTCCTCAGTAGTGGTAATTACCAGAGTGACTGTATCCTTAGACCATTATTTGTGCTTCCTGGCACATCCACTTTCCTTGCAGAGAGCTAAGTGGACATTGACCAAAGGCCTTGAAAATACGTCAGTGAAAACTCAAGGGAAGTATGGGTGGTGCTCAGAACTCAATTATGTATGCCAAGAACACAGAAATTATATTCAGTTGATGGAATTTTGGAGGTTTTTCAAAGACAGTCTAGTGTTTAGTCTCTGTACATTTTAAAAAAGATTGAATGGGTAGGCAGAATAGTTCAACCTGATGGCAGACATTTAACCGTGGAGAAGTCTGCCTACTGATCACAAGTAAACTACGTGAAGTCAGAAGGACCTGGGACTCTCTTTTAGGTGAAAAAGTTGACCTCTCCATAGTTAGATAGCAAAATGAAATGTCCATTGCTTCTTGTGACAAAAAAATCATTTGTGCAGTTAATTCTGAAATGAAAACAGCAACAAGGTGACAGGAAAACAGATACTATACAATCTAAAAGATGAGATCTAGATTATTCCAAAGAACATGTTGGAAACAACTGTCATTGAATGCCATTTTTTTCTAACTCTATTGGAGGTGATCCTCCTACATTCCTGTATAAGATGGAGCTGTTCCACACACTGACTTAGAGCTGGTTGAGGGCTTTCTATTTTTATTTCATGGCCCAGACACATACTCCAGTGGAGGAACTGAGGTAAATGTAAGCCTATTACATTAATAGTCTTATTTTTCTTAATCTTTCCTTATGGTCACTTTAGCCCCAGGCTAAAACCCATGACATGGCAAAGGGCCCCTTGAAAGCCCCTTAGTCAGATATTAGCTCATGCCCTTGAATAAGCAGCTTCATGCTCCCCAGGGGAGTTGGACTCCTTGGTCACTAACCAAAGAACTCTTCCACTCTTACAAGTGATTTGTGACTCGCTCTTTTCCAGGCCTGCAGAATTGGGGATAGGTTTCAGAAACGATGCACGTAAAGTACAAATTTGGCCATTTTATCTAACACTCCTTTGAAGGTTATTTGTTGCAAGATGTTGTGATAGCACATAGACCTCCTCCACTTCATTACACCTTATTTTGGTATCCTGAGACTATAAAACTCTTTTGTAAATTGTCTGGAAACAGCTATGGCTGACTCCATGTCCTGTGGGGGGAAACATACTGCCTTTTGGCAAGACATATGAAGTTATCTATGGTCAAGGAAAAACATTCTTAAATACTTTATCTCCACATATGTAATTGCTGTATCAAGTTACAATAGGAAGAAGTGGAAGAAAAATATTGCCTTCACGTGTAAAAAGATGGATATTTAGAAAGGAGGGAATTAAGTGAAACAGAAATCTAGGATCTGCTACTTTTATTTTCTTCTGTGACTCCATTTTATGTAGAGCCTGGGGGAAAAAAAGAGCAGAAGGTGGGTAGTATTACTTGAACAAAGTTCCCAGTAACTATTGCCTGTGGACAGCCTTTATATTGTGCAGAGTGTTTTCCTCCACACCCATATTTTGTTTCTTGCATATAGCACTTAAAGTACATCCAGCAGTGCTATACATCTGCATAAATATTTGATTACTCTAATTGCACGTGCTGCCTACACCATACTTTGACCCTTGGGCATATAGTGCAAGTAAATGTGCATACCAGATGTATATAAAATGTTAAGGTGATCAGGGAGTGTGTGAGATTGCCTGAAACATCAATTTAAAGGAAAAGCTCTACTTGTGCTGAAGTCAGAAGAAAAAGATGTTCTTGTTTTATAATTAAAAAAAGAGAGTTACTGTGTTACTGTTCAATGATTTCACATTATTTGTTAAATTAATGTGAAAATCATCAGTTTCTCATAATCACTTCCATTCTAAACACCTGTCCTTCAGGGAATTGCTGGCACATGAAGAAATCTTGTCTTTAGAAACAAGTTAAGGAAATGGTTTGGGACATAGGTTAGTCTAAATACCATTTTGGTTCTGAGCAAAAATATTGTTCTTCATGGATTTAATTTACCTTGAAGAGAGCTGAACTATAATTACAGCTCCGAGAAATATATACCACAGGATTGCTATCTTTTTTTTTCTGGTAAATATAATTTTTCATTAAAAAAAATCATTATTTTGAAAGCACTACCTCTGAAAGCGTATCAGGAGAGTCTGTTCTTCCTGAATCACTGAAAAATTGAAATGCTGCCACTGACAAAGAAAAATCTCATTTTTTCACTTCCTTTCCACATCCATCTTAACAGCAGGTAACCTGAGATCATTTTTATAGGTGGGTAATAAGACAAGGATTTCCATTCTATGGAAAATTCTGATACTTTTAATTTTTATTCATCATGACTTGGAATGAAAAGTTGAGACATTTCAGGGAAGTCATATTTTTTTAGAAATGAATCAACGTTATATGGCCTTTAGAGTCTCAAAATTACACATGCTGCTTGTTTAACTGAAATACTTCTTTTCATCTTTTCTTAAAAACTTTCATGTGTCCAGCTGAGATTCAGTGTCTTGTGGGACTTTTATTTCCAGCTCCTCTGCTCTTCATTTTTCTCTGCAGGTGGAGCTTTTTGTTTGGGCTGAACCTGCTAGGCTGCACCACAGACATGCACTGCCCATCCAGGTGCAATGTTTCAGCTGAAGGGGCTGCCTGAAAAACTGCCCTCTTGGGAAGGCTTAGGCTGTGCTGAAGTCTAGTGTGCAGCACTGCAGCGATTCAAGTGGACACAACTCCGTGCTCAACTGACACACCACAGGTTCGTCTGACATATTTCTGACTAGGCTGACATGATTTGAAGATATCGTGTTTTCCTGCTTACAAACATCCCAGTGTTGCCTCCTTAATAGAGAAAGCAGAGCATATCCTCCTGTATTTCAATGTGACTACTCACCGAGAACTGCCCTTCTCAACCCGATCAAGGGAAATGCCCCACATTAAAAAAAATGACAATACCAGCTTTCCAAAAAGGTGAAAACATGTCTAAAGAATGGAATGTACTTTTTTAAACACATCTAAGATAATCTAGGTCAAGCTCTTGGCCTTCTGTTTCTGTATCTTCCCCTTCAATCTGTCGTAGTATCTGGGGCCATTATCAGCATGAGGCATTGCAGGTGGGATCCTGCTTGCTCATCGTGGGAAGTACCCTGTCTCCACAAGCTGAGCGGATCACCTGGCATGTCTTTTATCATTATGGGGAGAAACAGGCCCTTTTATGGCATGATTCATTTGCCTTTTTTAGACACCGTGTTAAGATATACACCTCATGCCCTGAATGTGTCTGTTTTCTCCACTGTCTGTTGAAGGGATTCAAGGCAGCTATCTCAAGGTAAATGTCTGTGTTTTGCTAAATCAGTCAAGGAGCATGTGAAGGTACCTCCCAACTCCAGACATAAGGAAGTATGACAACTATTTTAAAATTGGTAACAATCCATCATTATAAATGCTTCACTAAAATTGGTTTGTTACTTGTTATACTTTGTTATATTGACATTGTTATGCTCTTAATGACATTCTCTTAACCTGAAAAATGTTAATAACTGAATAGTGAGCCTTGAATCCAGAAACCGTTACCTTATTTAAAGCTGAACATTTGCCTTCAGCCTCAGCAGCGCTTTGCATTTTATACTAAAACTAGCTGGATATATGAGGCTGCTGCCCAGTGCACTAGGACACTCGTGAGTAGTTTTGCCAGACATCTGGTTTCTAAATGGCCTTGCCTGTTTTACAGAGAAGCATCCCCAACCCATCAAAGTTCTTGCACATACATCCATAAATCTGAGCAGGTGCAGTAATATCCTGTCTGAAGTTGTTATGATTTTTTCATTTGTTTCTGAAGGTGGAGCCCTGCATGGCAGGTCAGAGCTAAACTGTATGGACTGACAGGTTTTCAGGTTTTTGAACACAGAGATGAACTTAGCAGCTAAGGAATGTTTTTCTGTCCCTAGCAGAAGACTGACTTTAAAATGAGGGAAGGGGCAGAGAGGTTGGGTATGGAGCCTCCTGGAATAGTAGGCAGAGATTTTTTTAAGCTAGGAAGCTACCAGCTGATCTTCATTAGAAGAAACAAGATTTGGGGAACAATTCAGCAATTTGCAGGCAGCTAGCATCGTTTGAGATGCCTTAAGAGTATTCTGCTTTGCCTTCACTTCCCTCTGAAGAAGGGCAATAGCCTTCCAGAGGTCCTGTGTCAGATGTTACCTGGATAGCTTAGGATTTCTCAAATGGTGCTAGATACGCCCAACATACTTTGCATCTCATCCTGACAAAAAAATCCAGAGTTCACTGCTTGAGCCAAAGAATCAACAATATAGCACCTGTGAAATGCTCTTAAGTGGTTGCCTTTTTGTATAGATATCTGTAATTTTCTTTTCCTATGTTAAAAATCAATAAATGCGAATGTGATTTGAGTGAATTCCTATGCAGATGAATAATCTGCATGTGCCAAATTTGCAATCTTTGCTTGAGAATTATAAATGCTTGGGGAGATAAGAAGTTTTCTGGCGCAGTGGGAGGGGACAGACAAACCTCTGAAATAAAACAAAACTTTTCAAGACTTTTGTTCTGTAACATGTTGTATCTGACTTTGTGTAAAAATTAACTGTGGAGAGTTAATGACAAGTAAGGGTGTCTCTAAAAGCACTTACGGATGTATTGATGTGATAGTCGGCTGGGAGAGGCTTCTCGTTCAGCACGGGTGCTGCGTGTGAAGCGCAGTGGGGCAGGAGGGCAGGGCTTTCAGGCCGGCGGCTCTGCTGCTTGCTACATGGTGGCAGTGAGGCAGGGGGACTTGGGAGTCAGCCCCAGCTGAGTCACAACGCAGTTTGCAATCGCAGTCATCCGGTGTGCACTTTCCTTGGAAATTACATGGTAAACATTTTTAAGAAATCAAAAGTGCAGATGGCCTAAGCGTCTCTAATTATTTTAAATCATTGCCTCCTTGTCCATTGGTATACACACATGCAGTTTAATATTAACAAAGCATTTGTGGGAAGTGTCACTGCAAAGAGAGGTATCATAGGGCAAATATGGGAACCAGTGTGGTGATCCACTGCTGAGGGAAAGCGATCCGCCTGGTACCTGGGAGGTAAGGCCAGCAGTCTCAGATGGCGGTACCTACTGTTAACCCCAGTAAAGTAATATTTGGGCCACTTTAGATACCTGACATTAAGCCTCGTTGTTTGCAGAGGCAGCACCAGCCCAGCCATCCTGCTTCCTAAGTGCTCATGAAACATGGCAGGCACTGAAACGCTGGTATCTGCTGCTTTTTACTTCCAGCGTATGAACATTTTCCTGGTATTGGCAGTTAGAAGCTGAAGTTATATCAACCTATTGCATCCCAGCACTGAGGGCAGCACTGGTATTCTCCAGGCTGGCTGCTCTGCTCAGAGAGCTCCCAGGAGGCAGCTGACGGGGGCAGAGTCTCTCCCTGTCAGGGGTGCCTCTCGCTGCCTGCGGGCAGCCAGCTGCACCTTTTTCTCAGATTTGTGTAATCTGGTGCTATAGCTAGTGTTGGCACGTAGCAAAAAACCTACACAATGCAATCATAGAATAATTCAGGCTGGAAGGGCCCTGAGGAGGTCATTTTGTCTTTAGATATATGTGTCAGGAAAGGAGGTTCTTGGTTTTCGGCATGTTGTGCATGTGCGTGGCGTTAGTGCCTGTGTGATTTGGGTGAGGTCTGGTAGCATGTGTTTGAAAGGAGCGTGCAGCACATGGGGACTTGGAAACTTCCCTATCCAGAGTTGTCGCTATCTTCATCTGGACCAGCAGCCTTCCTGCTCTTCCAGTCCTAGCATTTCCCTCAGATATGTTCCAGGTTGATGAATTTATGGTGGCGTAAATGCTGACAAATTACCGATTATCGTCATGAAGCAGATGCTAGTCACTCTGATTTTGCTCATCACTGCAGTCTCACATCACTTTGCAGAGTTTTAGATACATGTTGTCCTTTGCTAAAAATCTATTTGATTTGGGCATGCTGTAATAGAAGTTTACCATTGTTCTAAACTTTATTAGAGGATTTACTGGTATGTTGCCATAGCTGCAGGTATTGAAGAGTCAGAGCTCTTCCTTTTCCATAAGAACTTCAACGTCTCTGTGTAAAGAAAGGAAATATTTTTTCTTCTGTCATTTACAACAGTAGTTTACATCATTATTATTGAGTATGTAGCAAGGACAGCCACAGGAAGTGAATCACAGGTGAAAACAAAAAGATGATTTAGAAAGCTGTCATTTACATAAAGTAATGGAGACATCTGATTTTACACTCTCTTACACCTGCATTACTTGCAGAACAAGATTTGTATAAAGATGCAAGGCCTTTTATTCTATGTTGTCTTCTTCACAAAATGGTTTTTTTTTTCCAATTCCATAATAAACTGAACTGATTTACTGAATACCTCGATTTAGGTTTCTAAAGTATGCTTTGTTCTATGGACAGTAAGTGACAGTCACAATGATGACAGCCTTCTTTAAGTCATCACTCTGTCTTAGTTGCCCTGAGGGAAACATTTCAGATCAGTGACTAGTGAGCTTTACATTCACACTAACCAAAAAGTCACAGCCAGCTTGAGTCTGTACTAATGTAAATCAGAAGTATATTAACATCACACCAGTGTGCCTTTAGTGCCAAGCACACTGTTATTCTGTGTTCTTCACATTGACTCCTTTAATACACTCACTTATTTTCCTCCCATGCTAAAATAAATCCACATTTCTGTAGGAAGTCCTTTTGTATATGCAGCTACTATACACATTATGTTTAGCCATTGCATGGATAAAATCAACAGCTAGTCTTTTGTGGTTTGTTTTCCATGACACAGGATGTATTTCTACCAGCATGTTCAAGATGTTTTAGAGGGAGCATTCTTGGGCAGATGTGAAAAGTCAAACCTACGCTCCAAAGAAATTCAAAGGTAGGTTTATGGGAAAGCAGATGGGTTATATGGTGTGGTTTATAGAAAAGCAGACATGATGCTAGGCTTTAGGAGGGTGGCTAGGAATTTTTTGCTGAAGTAGAAATGCCTGAGAAAATACCTGTTCAATCTCTCTAAGGTTTATACAACAAACAATGGTGGAAAAAAGGACATTTGATTTTTTCCCTTCTGTTTCACTAGCTGTAGCTCAGTGTCAGACGGCTGACTTAGTCATCTTTTGTTAACATTAATGATGGAAAGATCAGTATCAAATTAGATTTCTTTTGTAAAGTAAATTTTACTATTTCCTGTAGACTAAAAAAGACAACAGGACCTTAGTGTGGAACATGATAACAAAATCTAGCCCTGAAGAGATTATAAAAGAAAAAAATAAAATTCAAGTTCCTATGAACCTAAAAGAAAGACTCCAAAAGAACCTGAGTTGAAGGGGAAAATAATGCACAATAAAGACAGCAATTTCAGTTCCAAAGCGTTTGTTTTGAATGAGTGGTATGATTTTTTTTTTTTAGTTATGGAAAATATATTAGTCAGTAAGTTTTTCCTAAACATTGCAAGTCTCACAATGTGTTTCAAAGAGGAAGTTGTCTAATATCATATTGCTTACATCTGAGGTGTTGTGAACTTTCCACCTTTTTTTTTCTTTTTTGAATTGGCAAATATTAAACACTAACTTACTAAGAGTGAGTTAGAGACTGGAGAAATCACAAACGTCAGTCCCATGTTAAACAGACATCACCCCTGGTAGCTTGCTTCTCGCAGTGCCCTAGGACTGCATCCCTGGGAGCCGGGGGGTCCGGCCAAGGTGAAACCACTAAGCTCAGCACAAACTGTTCCCATCCTGTGGGCAGCCGCCCGGATACTCACCTGTGGAGGATATGAGCCCTTGCTTTGGCAGGTTATTCACCAGATTTCCCTGCTTTTGCAAATCCCGTGGTAGTGGAGCCTGCTATTTTTCAGCTTTGGCTTCACTGACTCTTCCCTCTGGGTCTGGAGGAGTCTTGCATTTCAGCTCGGCTCTAGTGACCCCTTCTCCAACTGCATTGCTGCTCTGTGCGACATTTCTTGTGGCTGCATTTCCTTTCTTGCTGTTTGGTCATGGAAGCACTCCTCTTCCGCTCCCTAATCTCTGGGATTCTCACCATCTTTGCTACCAGTATCCTGACCCCTGTTCAGCTGCCATCTCCCTCCAATTTCTGCCTGTGACAAGCGTCTAACACTCCCGTTGTTGGATGACTGAATCACAGAATCACAGAATCGCTGAGGTTGGAAGGGACCTCTGGAGATCATCTAGTCCAAGCCCCCTGCTCAAGCAGGGTCACCTAGAGCACATTGCACAGGATTGCATCCAGGCGCGTTTTGAATATCTCCAGAGAAGGAGACTCCACCACCTCTCTGGGCAACCTGTTCCAGTGCTCTGTCACCCTCACAGTGAAAAAGCTTTTCCTCATGTTCAGATGGAAGTGTCTGTGTTTCAGTCTGTGCCCGTTGCCTCGCGTCCTGTCGCTCGGCACCACTGAAAAGAGTCTGGTCCCATCCTCTCGACACCCTCCCTTCAGATACTTGTACACGCTGATAAGATCAACGGTACATTTTCCCAACCAACCATCTCAGTGGTGCCAAAGGCCCCCACATATGTACCCTGACTGTAAGTGCTACAGACCTGTCAAGTCTTGCATGTCTGAAGCTTTGCACCTTGCGAGCCCTGAAGTGGAAAGAAACCAGCCTGTTATTAATGGACTCTCTCTGCTCTCACTCTGTTTTCCCCTCCAGAACTGATTCTTCTGGATGACCTACTGCAGCATTTCTCTAATTGTCCAGCTTGCCTTTGTCCCTGGTTTTCAGACGTATGAGCCCATCAGCTTGAGTGGTATGTGTGTGAGGATCTGGATATTTCTCATCCAACCTGGAAAGGAGGCGAGGCAGACAGTGGTCTGCAAGGGTATAGAAGGAGGAGCTGGGAAGATATCTTAATTACTCATGTGCATTAAAATGGGAGGATGGGGGGGCTCTATCGACATAGCTAGTCTTTTAAGCAATTGGCCTCACAGTCTCCGGTATGAGATCCAGAAATTTGCATCACACGTTATGTCTGCCCAGATGTCAGGTGACAGTCTCATACTGATGGTCCCCTTTTTCAATACACATTTGCTACTGAGTCCTGCTGGTGAAGGTAAAAAGGTAAAGACCTTTAAAATGCAGAGGGGACTGACTGCATACAAACATGTACAGAACATCGTAAAACAATCTTTCCTCAGGAAAAAAAAATCCCTGCAGACTTCAGTCTGCTAGGGAGAGAGCATAAATATATTTCAAATACAGGAAGCAGATCGCATTTCTAGAAGAAACTTTACTCTGCAGAGTTTATATGTTATGGATCTTCTTTCACATAAGTTAATGTAAAGCAGGGCTAAAATTGGCATAAGTGAGATCAGACCCTTTGTCTTAGGCTGAGCTATTTATAAACAGCTTTGTCTTGAAACAATGTGGGCCATCTATCATGTGTCTCAGCCTTAGAAAGTAGCGTACTATTCTAAGCAACAGGACTGGAGTTTAGTTTGCTTTGAAGGAGGCAGTTTTCAAAGAAAAATATGTTCTTCACTCAACAAAATAGATCGAATTTTCATGGTTCCACAGCAGGTCTGTTTGAAAGGGACTGTTTCTCCAGATTAACCTTAGCCAATGCTGCTTCATCAACTAGGTGAGGGCTGTTATTGCCTCAAAAATATTACGCTACATATTTCTCCCTGGCAAGCTCAGGTCACCTAAGGAAATCAAAGGCATTCAGTAAGTTAAATTTGGAAGAAAATGTGTCATAGCCATAAAAAAAGAACTCCCTACAGAAATATGCTTTCAGCAATGAACTCCAAATGAGCTGTACAGTGAGATTTTATTTATCAAATGGACAAAGAAATAGTGAAAATTAGGTTAAACTATAAAACTGTAAGGCACTTTGACCTGCAAGACATGGTTAGAAAATGGAAATTCAAGTATTTGAAAATTGATGTTCTATTCTGAATAAGATTAAAAAGTAAAAAAAAAAAGTTTTGAAAGGGAAATTCCTGTATAAAATCCATTTGAAAATGTTAAATCATTTCATTTTGCTCCCCTTGCAATAGTTCAATATTAATTTTTAAAAATAATACCTTAATATTTTAAATTAAAATTCAAAATAATCAGGTTGAATGGAAACAGTTTTACCTCACAAAAACAATTTGGCATTGACAGAATGGAACAGCTGATGTAAATGAAAAGCAGTGGAAATTATTTATTTAAGCCTTCACTTATTGGTAATTTGGCTCAGATCAAGACGTTCTCTTTAAAGGTTTCAGTTTTGGAGGAGCTTTAAGGAAATATTCACCCACCAAATATTTTTTTAACCAACACCAGGGTGATGTGTTGTGTCCTGGCAGAACACCGTAGGCTCCGGGTTCCTACAAGCAATCTGGCTTCCTTTGGATTTCTCTGGGAAACAGTACTGAGACCCTTAAGGTGCAGTTGTGCGAATGGGCGAGTAACAGGGGACATCTAGGCCGTTTCGGATCCAGCCACGCGATTGCACCTGCAGCAGCAAGTCAGCAGTAAATCACAGAGCGATTTGGTTTTTTACAGCAAACATAGGCTGGCTATTCAGGCTTTCAAAACTCCATAAACTTGCAATCATTAACAGTCTGGCCCGTCTTTGTTCTCTGTGTTATAGCAAAATACAAGGAAAAGGGCTTCCTTTCTCTTAGTTAAAGTTTGCTGCTTTCCTGTAACTGTGACAATTAACAGGGCTCATAAAAATAAATCATATAGGTTGCTGTGACTTTAAATAGTAAATGCGATAATCCTCTTATATTTATACTTCTCTTTCTAAAAGGAAATTCTTGAGTCTGTCGTACTGCTCTCATTTTCCACACAGAAAAGGCAAACGATCAACTAACCTTACAAGCAACGCTCAAAAAAATGACCAAAATAGACTTTTGCTGAAAGTGTAGGGAAAAGATAGTCTGCAAAACTCTCCTTCTCAAACTTGTAAATAAGAAAACTGAATGCCTGAGATAGCTCTAATCTGTTTTTTTTCCAGGGGATAAGATCTTTATGGGAACAAAGAATATGAGCTATAAAATAAGCAGAGATAACAGTAATATAAGTTCTGTAGAATTACTCTAAGATCCTATGAAATTAAATATGCTGTATTTTCCCTTTTTCTTTTTTTAACATGCCATAAAATGTAATTTTAAGGACTTACTGCTTTAATATGTTTTATAGGAGCTTCCATAATGGAAATATTATTTTTTCTGTTATTTTGTACAGTAAGGCCTTTGCATATTTTTAGTCTCTTTTGTGCTTCAGTTTTACTACCTGTAAAATGGAAATAATGTTATCTCCTTTGAGAAGTAGTATACAAGGAGCAGTATAAAAGAACAAGATATTAATGTTCTTCCTGTTGTTACTCTTTCTGACACAAGCTTTTAGCTAAATATAAAGCATCATGATGGATTGCTTCCATAGATGGAGATACTGGTGATGGAATCAAGGGTTTCTTTGAATTTCTCCCGTGCAAAGCCAGAGTCTTGTTTTTCGAATGACACAGGGATCCCAGCTGGTCAGTGTCCTTGCTCGTGGTTTTGAGGTCCTTTCCGTGCAGCACGTAGGTGCAGAAGTCACTTTGTTTTACTTTTCTCAGGACTGTGTGCTTAGTGCTGTCCAGACTAATCTGGTGTTTCTTGGTAGCCTTCTCCCTTAGCTTTTCTGTTTCTTTCTGCAGTTGTAACTGATACTCAAGCCTTTGCAAACCTTTTTGCACACGTGTGCCTTTGTTCTGGGTGATCTGTGCTTGCTTGTTGGGTAGAAGGTGCCTGCTTCTGTAAGGGGCTAAACTCTTTCTTTACTCTGTGTTAAATGATGGGCAGCAATTATGCCCAACCTTTAGCAGTGTTTTAAGAGGATAATGATATCTATTGTAAAAAAAAAAAAAAAAAAAAAAAAAAACAGTGATACCGGTGTGATATCTGATCACCTAATTGCATATTTCATCTTCCGTTCATAGAAATAGCAGTCATGAAATAAGTATAATTAATACTGCAGCTAGGAAAGTGTTCCAGCAGCTGTAATTAGAGCTGGATAAATTGTTAACTGTGAATAAATAATCTAGAGTGTTCTTAATCCTTTCAGTTTGTGAATCAATTAGGGAGTTCTGTTTTGTTTTTGTTTTCTCTCTCTCTCTCTTTTTTCCCTATTTGCAACTGTTTACTGATTAAACTGTCGGGAAATGTCCAACTTCTATGTGTTCGAATTATCTGCTTCATGGTGTAGAAGTGCTTAACCAAACTGCATGATGCTGATGGGTGAAACTTTCCCAAGAGCAGAACAAGTGAAAAACCATCAGTAACAGAGGAGGGGATGGGTGCAAATCCTCAGGTAGTATGAATTTTCAAGCTATGCTGAGTGGAGTTACAGTAACTCTTCTTAGTTGAAGACCTACCTTCAGATATTGTTGATAGCTTTGTCAGCGTGGGAGACCGAGCACTGGTCTGTGCTGCAGTGGTGAATAGAGTCTCACATGAATAAAATGCAATTAATAGCAGTGATGAGTGTGGTCAAGGTGACCTGCTATTTGGAGTCAGGTGAATGTCCATTAATGCTCCGGTCCTGGGTTGCTACTGCTGTGTTTTATATTGGCATTTCTACCAGCACAGAAAGGATCCTGTATGACGTTATAAAACCAGAGAGTAATTTTCACAACAAATTTTCCTTGGCATGAATGTCTCAATGACGTCCATGACAATGAAGAATTTGGCTGCACCACCACAGCATGTGAGGAGCTTTTTCTGTTTTAGGTGCACCCAGCTTCCACATACCTACTTCAGACTCTGCTGCTTGCCAGGATTTTAAACTCAGCTCATAGTTTTAGAAGACAAAAGTAAAGAAAAAAGAATCTAGATCATAAGTTACTTAAAGGAAATTCACACACAAGGGTCTTCCAAATTTACTGAAAACTTTTCCAAAACCATTATTGTTTTGCCACAGTGAACCCATCCCTCCAGTGATTGTTCTGAATAGATGACTTGAAACCACTGAAAAACAAGCATTGCCTCAGACAAAATTTTCTCTGTAAATGTTCAGTCAGTCATGAGTCCCTCATTTTCCCCAATTTCCCACAAAGGTGAGATTTCAAGCAACCTGCACACAATGTTGGCAGAAAAATAGTAGAGCGCAGTTCACAAGCTCCAGCTGTCATTTGCAAGGGCCGGCTTTTCAGCAGCATACCTTGAATTTCACTGTCATTAAGTGCCAATTGGTCCAGTGAGATACAGAAAGCATACTGTAGCATTCTGTTTGTAGTGCAATTGCAGATATAAGTCCACTAACCCTCTAATTACCCAAATCTAGGGACTAATAATTTACATACTTTATTTTCCACTCAGTAAAATTTATTTTAGGCCCAGAGGAACACAAGCCCTATCTCCTTAAATGCCAATTTTGAAAGCCAGAGGCTAACTACAAGTACTTCAACATATGTGCGGGGGAGTCAGAAGCATTCAGGCTGAGCCTTGAGCTTCTGACTAAGCTGAGCTTGCAATTTAGCCTAGAGATTATCTCCTGTTTTTGGTGGAAGCGGTGAAATTTATGATCTGTTCTGGTGTTATTGGAAACACCCCTGTGAACATGTCTGAACTGATTTGTTAACTTTGCAAATTCATGCAGAAGAGATCCGGTCTCACCTTGAAGAAAGTCCAGAACAGACTGCATTTCAGGATTCTCTAAAAATACCAGCAGAGTAAACTTATTTTTTATAAAAGGATCCAGGTAAGATATTCTCATGTGTTGGGTCAGGTGGTGAGAGATGCTAGTTGTATTGATCAAGGATATTGTGGCGGAGAAAACCAATAGAGCAGTCTCTTTTCCTGACCTGTGTCCTTTCCTCCTTAATCTGAACCACTAGCACTGCTACGTTTGCTATTCAGATATAAATGTTTATCGACTCTGACATGATTACGAGCAAGGGAATGGTTTAAGACATGACCTTCGCTACAAAGGGTGCTGGGTAGTTCAGCATGAGTAATCCATCATGCGTGCTTTTGAACCTCAGCCACCCTGCAACACACAGTGAGGCCAACCCAATGAATCAATGAAAACAAAATCAAAGCAGAGTGAAGAGAGGATCATTAATATTATCTTGGTTTCCTTTACATTGGCATAATTAGCACTTACACATAAACATGCATTTGTTGACATGATCTAAATAACTAACATATGAAAAATAGCTGCTGAGCAGGTGGTGAGCTACACTGTGCAAACAAGAGGGTGACAAAATACAATACCCACATGCTGTTCATTTGCCAGTCTTGTCCTTCTAAGGTGTCTTGTCCCTACCCTAAGTTGTGGAGGAGGGGGGAGTTGTTTCACATGCTGACTAGCACAGAGTTTGTAATGCTAGAGAACAAATAAAAATACCACTGCCAGCAGCGTTTGGCTGTTACTGAAATATGAATCCCTAATATGCTTTAACAGGAGGTTTGGGGGTGTAATGCCCCATATACATAAATGTGACTGTATGTGTATGTCTGAGCATTTAATTAAATTACACCAGTAATCCAATAGGATTTTGATCTCAATGGTTCCTAGACTACAATAGCATCACAGTCTAAGATCTTACCTACTCTTTCTGCCTAATGGGTCTGCCACTCCAAATCCACCTCATGTCTTCCCAGATTAAACCTTCTTGCAACACTCAGAGGAAAACACAGATCAGAAGTAGTTGTGAATTGTTGCAGAGGGACTCCACAATTTTTTCTGATACTGTGATACTGGTTTTCCTGCCTTGTTTCCAGCTTCTAAATTGCACTAAGAGAAAATTCAATAGGATTGAATATTTATGACTTTTCTATACAAAAGTTTTATAGCTGACATGAAAGAAAAGAACTCCAAAGTTATGAACAGGAAGAGGTTGTCTGTAAAACTGAAGGCAGAGGAGAGATCTTTTCACTACTGTTAAATTCCAGCCATACTAACTGCACCTATATTGCAAATCAATAGTAAAACCCCTGTAGACTTTGATGGGAGAACAATTAGGTCACTGTTGGATGTCTTTGAAAATCCCACACAGGATATGTCTGTTGTCTGCTTGGCTGGCATTGCCTTGAAAAACCTACTGGCTTTTTTTCCCTTTGTTCTGGGTTGCTTATGTATATTAACTGCAGTAATTCTTATAGTAAAGCCAATATATAATTGACAGGAATAAGCTAACTTTAAATTGTACGTGGCTTGTTTTATGGCCCTACTGTGCTTTAAAAGACTGCTAGCACTGCAATGTGTTCATATAACACCTTGCACAGAGTTAATAAGCACAGTTACTTGAACGCTACTGTGCTTTCCTATAAGATTATTGTGGAAAGAACAAAGACAGTAACAGTTGGCCATGATGATATGAAATAACCATCCTCTGAGGCACTTTATCACTATATAGTGGCCACCTGCATCCACTTACGGTATCCTCACAGGTGCCTCTGGTGTGAGTAAGAATTGGACCAAGGCTTGTGGATTCACTTATCTGCTGCAGAATGGAGAGTGTGGATTTGGGCAGGTGCCAAAGGCTGTGCCGTATCAGCCCAAGCACTTGTGGGGCTAGGTGGTGAGTTGGGTCAGGGAACTGGAAGAGCTGAGCACAGACATTTTATTTTATTTAAAATTTTTCTTTTTGTTTTATTTATGCCCAGCTGGATCTGTCTGTTCCCCTGGCCACTGCACAGCCAGCTGGCCACTACTGGCAGTGCAGAGGAGGGAGTGGGATGCACGGCACGGTGGGAAGGACGGTGAGAAGCCAATGAGTGTTGCTTGCTGCGTGGGGCAGGGCAGAGGTGGCATGGCAGTGGCAACCGGTTGGGGTGAGGAGGCTCACGGCTGCCTGGGCTCCTCCCTTGGCCGAGGGTGAGAGCTGATGGGCAACATCCTCAGCTGGCCCAACTTGGGACAAGGTCACTGAGTTTATGGGTCCATGGGGTCAGACTGAATGTAACAGTGTGTGTAGGCTGCTGGTCTTCCATCTTGCCAATGCACATGTATTTATTACTTACCTTTGTGCCTTGGGTTTTCTCTTGTGTTTGTTGTTTAATGCTTGCACAAAGCCTTGCCCTGGCACTGGCCTGGCATTAGGAAACTAGAAGATAAGAGAATCTCCTGTCTGAATAAGCACATATTTGTAAATATAACCTGGCCATTTTTTCCTGCACAATATGCTTTTTCTGTGTATTCATTTGGAGAAGCTTTTCTTCACTTCTCTAAAATGCTATTGTGCAGTATTGTCGATGCAGGATGGTTGGCATGTCCCCTGCAGAGGGGACTGATTGATCTCTACGTATACACATAGATATAATCTGTTGAGTGCTTCTTCACAATAAGAGGCACTTTGTAGAAGTAAATTATTATTACTATCATACCATTACTTCACTGCTTTGGAACAAGGCCATTTTCCCCTCACTAAATGTCAGCGTTCCCCGCTAGACGAATAGCAGTGCAGATACTTCCTGGATGAGTCACTGGGCTGCTGCAATAGTATGGCAGCTCATCCTCAGATAAGGAGCCGATTACCAGTGTGTTGTGTAGAGTCACCACTGACTCAGAAACAGGAATCCCAAGGTCGCTCTTGAGTCAGCACTGGTAGTATTGTGTCACTGGGCTGCCTTAGCTTTTCCTAGGTTTTTCACCCACACTGTTCTTCTCAGGGATGAAAATTCCAGGCTGCTGATGGTCAAAGCAGGACCTATGTGTTACTAGCAGACTCAGAATAACTATTCTAATATCTTTCTCCTGACTTTGAATGAGTAGAGCTTTGGCTGTTGTTAATTTTCAGGTGCCTTCGTACTTAGGAAGGGTGTGGATTGAGCTAAAATGAGAGATGCTTGTCTAAGAGATGCCTACCTTTCTCATTTTATTCTGTTTAATCACTGCTGTATATGGGAGCACTTTATCTGGTAACAACAGTATTCAGTGTAGTTTGGTGTGCCGTGGTGTCTGAGCCATGGGTGATGGTAAGGGAGCAGTGTCCAAAGAACTTGGCAAACACTGTTTTGGGAAGTGAGTGCTGGTACCTATGCACGTTTGCCTCCTTTGGGGTATAACAAAGGGCCAAGTCTCTGCATCCAGAAGTTTGTGCTAATACATAACGGAGAATTACTGTGATGTCTAGAGAAAGCTTGTTCTGAGGAGACTACCATGCTAATTCTTACCAATCAAACTGGTAAGAAATTTGAAAAAGTTATTGGAAACTGTATTCAGGAACCTCTGACCATTATGGAACTTGCTTGTCCTTAGTAATTTGGCTGACTTACCTACCTTGATTTAAGAATCAGCAGTCCTGGAAAAGAAAAGAAGAGGCTAGACCTGCAAGATGGTGCAAGTCAGTGTAAAATTTTACTGAACTAAATGGACCTGTGGTAATTTACACCAATGAGCCATCCAATTCAAGGTCTTAAAAGCTTTAAATTGATGAATATTCCTCACTGATAGTTGATTATTATTGGTACAATGCCTCTAAAGTGCACTACTCTATTAATTCAGCACATTACGTAAGTCTCAGACTTGCTTCACTTTTGTTAAACTTTTTTTGGGGCTCCAGAATTCACTCTCATCTTACAGTGATGTGAGTCTGGAATAGAGCCATAATATACTGGCAACACTATTTTAGATGTGCATTTGTGCAAGCAGAAAGACTGTGTTTGTCTCTGTCTGAAAGCTCTTACTGGCTTGGTAAGTTAGATGTTTTTCAGGTTGCTTTTATTTATTTCTTTTCCATTCTTATTGCTCACTTACTACAGCAAAAGGGCTAACCACAGTTATGGTGTGTACAGATGTACATGCCTTGCTCTCAGATTCCCCACAGGCAAAAGATGATAAATATGGAGGAAAAGAAAGAGATGGCTTTTAAAGAATGACCTTAGGAAACAAACACTGCAAAAATAGTTGCTATGCCTGGTGTTTCATCTGTGGATACCCGTAGAAATTAATTCACATACAAGTAGGAAATGCATCCATATCTTTGGGTAGAGGAAACTGAAATTTTTTGCACAACAGCTGGCTCTTTGGGGCAGTCTTTTACTGATGTATCCATGGAATTCTTCATTAAAAGGGAAAGAAGTCTTTGCTGAAAGATGTTTTAAATGAAATGTCAAATGCACAGTAACACTTTTATTGCCTAATTGCCCTCATTTTTCTCATTGCCTCATCTCCCTTTGGCTTGAAAAGCAACTGTTCTTCTGAGGTCAGACTACATCATACAGCAGCTGAGGTGTTTGTTTAGTTAACTGTTTTCAAGACTTACCTCCTCTTTCTCTCTGAAATATGCTTGTAATGTATTTGGCCTGATCATCTTTAGCATTGATTCTGAACTGTACTCGACTTAGTCAGGTGGTTGCATCATTGGATATTTGTATAAAGAATCAACATTCATTTCATTAGTTCTACAACTGACACCGGGATCTTGAAATAAGCCTTTAGTTGCCTTTGGATATTTCTTCCAGAATGTTCTTATCCCTAAAATTTCTGACATTCTGGGCACATATTAAAAAGGAGAAATTAAAAAATGAAATAACTACTGACAGAATCTTAGAACAATCAGTTTGTAAACTGGTTTTCATTCAAGAGCATAGTTTTGAATTTCAGGCTACTCAAGCAGACAGTGCTGGAACAAATACCAGGGAGAGAAAGAAAGGTGCTTTTCCTCAGGTAATATTGCTGATTATTTTGTGCCAGGAAGCAAAAAGAGCCAAAAGAGAATTAGGATGCAATGAACACAAACACGTCTAGGGGACAGAATGAAGGTGGCTAATACAGACCTCTAGCTTGCACTGAACATAATGGGAGCAAAGAGGAGGGCAGGGCAAAGATGCCTGCTAGCTCTGTCTGTGCCACTGATCCAGCTGGGGCTAACTGGATCAAGCCAGTCCTTGGTGTTACTTAGAGCATCATCAGAGTTGCTTCTATGCCCTATGCTTCAAAGGAGGTGCCAGCAGCTGATATTGTGGGAATCCAGGATACCCTCTGTCTTTTTATACCCTGTGCTTTAGATTCCTTGAGGAAGGGCATCCCACCAGAAAGGAATCTATCTTTGAAGGAATAATATTCCAATAACTGGTTTAAAAAAAAAAAAAAAAAAAAAGGGTCCTCCACCTGCAGTGAGCCACAAGAGCATGTCCAAGTGGGAGCAGGTGGACAAGGCTCTCACTTGATATATCAGCAAGTATCAGATATTGTCTCTGTAGGATGTGAGTGAAAATGAGACCTTCTGAAAATCTTGGGTGGGAGAAGTGTGCGTGCATGTGTGCATGCATGTGTGTGTTTTTTGTAGTGGTAGACTTTTGTGAAATATCTTGATTTAGGCAGGAAAGAAAAAGGTTTTGCTAAATATGATACAACAGCTCTGGTGGGAGACATATTCCCTTTCTCCCTTCCCTAAGATAAGAGTGGGAGCTGGAAGAGGCAGGCACAACATCTTTTTCTCTGTCTATCCCATTGGACAGGAGGAGAGAAGACACTGAAAAAGAGGAGATCCTCCCTGTGGAAGAAAGGAAGCCCAGCCAGAGCAGTTTCTGTTTCCATCAGGTTCTGGTGCTGCTCACCTTTTGATTGGAAACATTGAAGCAGCTCCCAGGCCAAGAAGCAGCTGCTCTGGCTCCCCAACAGCCAAGCCTTCATCCTGATCAACCTGCATCTTCTTGCAGGGGCAGGGGGAAAAGACTGAGCTCTGTGGCATTAAGTCTCACCGCTGTTTCTTTTGCCTGGCCCAGGAAAGATGGGGAGAGAATTTTGCTTTCCTCTTAGCAACAAGGACAGCGACACCATTGTTTTCCCGTGCTCCCTTTGACCTCAGCCTCTGGGATCACCTGAATGTTTCTATGGTCTACATGCTCAGTGCCATTTTCTGTTTGCCACTTCTTGCTGAGGCTGAGGATTATTTGGCAAATGCAGATTT
The DNA here is from genome assembly GCF_036417845.1 of Apteryx mantelli. Lineage (NCBI taxonomy): Eukaryota > Metazoa > Chordata > Aves > Apterygiformes > Apterygidae > Apteryx > Apteryx mantelli. The sequence continues at coordinate 57,663,125 of NC_089980.1, read as the reverse complement.
GAAGCTTATGCAACCTTTGGCCTTCTCAGAAGGAAAAGAAGTAGGGCCTGAAAGTCCTGTTGAGGGATCTTGAAAATAGGGAAGGAAAATAGTATGCTGTAAAATAGGAGAATTTTCTGACCTTCTTTTTTAGTCTGTTTTCATTTAACTTGGCTGGATATGGCCTTGTTTGCCATTGTCCAAATAAATTGAATCTACATAATTCAACTGTCACTCACTGAATTTGCCAAAAGGGAAGACAAAAGAGTATAATCTTCTAGGAATATCTCCTGGATAGGATGTGTCTACGGGAAAGTAAACTCCATCTTTCAAAGAATCGATCTCAATTTATCTGGGATATGAGAAAGTGATAGAAGTAGTTCATGAATGATGACAACAAAGAGCTACTCTGAATAGATATCTCTGTCTGAGTTCGTAACCTTGAGTTCTCTTTAAATTCAAGGAAGAGGTGTTTTCCTCTCATGTGTCCAAAACTGGTCAGATGACTTATTCCTAAAACAGTCAATTTTTTTTTTCCAAGGTCTATGGAGAGGACCTAGGTCAGTTTAGCTCAGCTGTAAACATATGGTGACAGATGTCTGAAGTAAGGTCTGATGAATCCCACCCTTGATAGCTCTAAAGCAAAGGGGAGTTGAGGATGCTTACCATTTGCTTACCATTTGCAGGAAGTGTCAACCCCAGATTTAGAAAAAGGGAGTAACTATTCATATTAGACACAACTGATAAATCAGCCTTAATTCAATGAACTGCCAGTCACATCACATTCAGCACAAAAGGAACATGATGTTTCCTGTTCTCTGTGCATGTTTTTTGACATGGGAAAAAATCTGATATACTGTAAAACTGTCACAGAAGACTTCATATGGCTGATTCCTTATATAGGTTTAAAGGAAATTCCCATGACCACATTTGACCTTCCCATTTGTTTTAAAACACAATCTGCATCCATATTGTTGTGCACCTGTGTATCACCATGTGTTTTGCACATGATGAAGCTGCTGAGTTATGTTAAAATTGACAGGATGCAAGCTGATATATCTGCCAAGGCCAGAGAAAAATTAAGAGGTATGTAAAATTACTTGCTTTCACTTTTACACAAACTTGTTTTAGTTATTGCATGAAACACTCATCAGACTACTGGATAAAGTAGTCATCTTAAAGAAAACAGAAAGAATATCTGGAGTGTGTTTTTGGAAATACACACTCTTGATGTAATTTCCTTGCTAGGTGATTTTCTCTGGGGGAAAACATTGTTCAAGCTCCATTTTGCTAACACATCATCAGTGTATTCATCTGAGTTTCATGCAGTTAGCTCCATTTTTCTTCTGTGGAAGGAAAATCTTATTATATAAAGGATGGGCTCTAAGCCACTGTTTGATTACACTGAAAACCATACTATAACTTGAAGCACAAAGTTTTGGGTACTTACTGGATCGTTATTACCTTACTAATAGGAGTAGACTACAGAAATACCTATGCTGATTCATAGACTGGGGCCAGAACACCCATAATCTTGCTGGATTTAGCTTTTAAGACCCAATCCAGCAAAATTCATACTCAGGTTTAACATTAGGCACTGTGAACAATCTTCTTGACATTGCTGGAGACAGTTACCAAATATACTGTTAAGCACCCATAGAAGTCTTTGAACAGCTGGGGTTTTAGCTTCCAGTTTAAGAAAAGTATGTTTTAAATATAACACTAAAACCACTAAAGGCTGGGTTCTAGTTTCCATTCAGCTCTGGACTAACTGGTATTTCACCTAGGAAATGAATCATATCTCAAAAGAAAGGTGTACTGTTTGACTGAATTGAGCAATTTGAATTCCCTGGTTACAAAGTACTCAGGATAAAACAGGCACTTCTATAAATGTTCTGAATTTAACTAGGATTTAGAAACACATAGGAATCAAACTTGCCTTTCTTTTTTTGTTTGACAGAATCAAAGCTTTGGTACTGAAGAACATAGATCCATGCAAGCGATGCTGCACTTTATTAGCTTTTTCAGTCATTTTGCTTCCAAACATTTTGCTGAGTTTTGCAGTCACAGAACTGACTGAGCATTGGGGATGCATCTGGTCTCTGGCAACTGCAGTTAGTAGCACCACTATCCCAAAAGAAAGAGTGGGCATTTGCATATTGCCAATGTCAGGCTCACATCTGGGGATCTTTAATGGCATAGGATCAGGAAGAAAACTGTAGGATGGATTACTGGAAGCAAAAGTAGGAGCAGAAACTATTTCCAGGAAAATACAAATGTGTTTGTTCCAGGCCTTTGCTTCAGAGATTTTTCCTGGGGGGGAGGAAGAGGATCTGATGTCACCTAATGTGACACCTCTGCAGTGTAGGTGCCTGCCTTTGAGCTAATCACCCTGAGTCCCTTTCACAAGGAATGGAGAGAAAAAGGTGCCTAAAGTTCACAATTGATTTGGCCTATCCTACTTAAGTGTACCTAGAAAAGCCTATTTCTCCACTGACTACGGTGGGGCCCTGCAGGATAGCTGAGGTGTACATGTCTACGCTGCAATTATCTACCATTAAGGGAGGTGAATGCTACCCCTATTGCATGAACACTTCTTGTCCCAGGAGCCCTCTCTATCCCTGCAACTGAGTCAGCAACCAGATAGCAATGTTCATTGGCTGTGAAATACTTTCCTGTCATTTCTTTCCTAATCCTCATGCTGAATTTTCTCAGCCTCCAAGTGACAAGGAAAAATGCTTTCAAGAGGCCCCCAGGTGAATCAGGTGAACAACTTCAGGCTAGGCGTATACTTAAATTACTTGATGAATTGATATCTCATTGATTTAAACATGACTTATCCACCTTTAAGCAGGCAGTGGGGCAAAACACTCAAACCCCAACCCCATCAAACACTCACATGGATAAAATATTACATCAGAGATAGAGTGATTTTAAATTGCTACAGGCAATAAGTAGCTGGTAGTTTTATCTACTGTTATGAAGAAACTGTTGGGACCAACCTTCCAAAGCCTTCATTGTAACCATATTACAACATTATTATTTTCTCTGAGAGTGGTTATGAGGATGAATTAAGCAATAATGCAAGTCCATTTGAAAATGAAAAATAAAACATAGTATCATTGTTTCTGTGCCTTTTGGGTGCTAAAGCTAAAATAAAGATCCAAGTCTTCTTCCTCTTCTTTCCAATAGCCTGTCTCTTTGCACCCTTAGTTTTATGATTTTTTTAAGGCCATAAATCTCATGCAAGGGGTAAGGATGGTAAGGAGAGAAAAATCACTCTATCAGTGGGCAAGTTTACATCATTCCTCCTCGTTGCCCTTGTGCTCAATTATTTTCATCCTTAATGGTCTTGTTGTTTTCTCTGTATATAAATCAAGCTACAAAGACATGCAGAATTAAGTACAGGAAGATCTACTGCTTTCTCTGTTGTCTGATGAGGGTGGGCTGCAGAGATATTCAATACTACTAACATCCAGGAAAAAGTAGCTGAAAAAGAGTTGGCTTCTTGTGCAAAATCTTCTTGGTATCATTTGCACCTTCTAGCCTACATGGTTAAAAATAAGAAGATTGTGATCTTGTGTCTGTTTTATTGGCCTGTGGATCAGTGGGCACCTTGGCCATGCCACTGGGCAGCTGACACACCTTAGGTGAAGTTCCTTCACCTCTGTGACCCTTTCCTGTCTAAATACCTGCCTTTTAAAAGGTCCTTGTATTTTACACCAGTAAGACTTTTTATTTGCAGCTACTTCAGTGAGGACAGGTCATACCTGAGCCCTAAATAGTAATTCTTTTGCTATGGCACTCTTCATAAGAAGCTGAATGGACAATTCTGGAGAGAGGGAAGATTTTCACTTATCTTCTTCCCACAGGAGCTTTTTACTCAACAAGTTGAGTTGCAGTGTAAGGTTCTGCTTTCTGGGTGAGCCCAGAAGATTGCTTAAAAGAGCTGGCAGAGTTTCCTGCCTCCTCTCCATTTTATCAACTAGAATGATGTTTCAAACTTAACATGAATTGTTGGAACATGTCCCAGTTCCCTCATTAGAACAAGCCTGATGATGTTGCCTACTCGTCTTTGATTGTAAGCTTTTCCCAACCCATTTCCTTTTCTTGCATGTTTAAAAGCACTAAAGAGAACAGGATCCTTATTCAGGTGAAGGCTTTTGGGCATTGCTATATTACAGTTGCAATAAGTTTTGAACTTCTGCAACCTTTCAAGCCACAGCAGTGTAGGTCAGATATCTGAACCATGGTAGGAAATGTTAAATGCCATGTTGATTTGGAAAGTGTATTTCATACTATTTCAAAAGATAGGACTGCATTTCAACTGATGTAAAAGTCATAGCTTTGTTGAGGTCAATAGATTTCATACTAATTTTACCATTTCTATCCATTCGACATACACTGGCCTGGAATTAACATGTTAGTTAAAGATTTGTCCATTATACATGATGTCTCTTCTACATGTCTTGAAAAAGACCAAAGCTTAGAAGGAAAGAAAAGACAGACACTGTAAAATAACATTAGCCTGAAAAACCAAAGCATCTCAGAGGAAAAAGATGTTGAAGCTGCAGGAGTCAAGATTTGTATTCGGGTTTGGGATAGTCTAATTGAGTAAGAAGTAGGAATGGATATTTTAGTCAACTTTTTATGAGGAAGACAAAATGCAATCTGTTCACCTTTGTGCAAATCAATTGCATATTTTGTATACAGAGAACCTGGCAGCAGCACTCTATGGGTCAAAGAACGTTTGATTGCTTTCAAATGATTTTCAAGAAATGAATGTTATTTTGCTTTGCTAGTACCTAGCTATCATTGCATGTAATTCTCTTAGGAAACATACTAGCTTTGTCGCTGACTGGCTTTGCTTTGTCTTGTTTGGTTTGTCTCTTTTAGTTTTTCAGTTCTTCAATTCTTCTTTTTCTGCTGGAGTTGACTTCGTACTTGTGCTTCCCAGTCTGCGATACTGAAATTTTTTACTTATTCACAGAAAATCTGTGACATAGGCCACATTGGTGCAGATTTCCATGCTCCATCCTGATATGTTTGTGATTACCACTTTGCATTATCCACACACCCCTAGCCACTTTAGCTTTCATTCAGCAGTGCCAACTATAGCCAGTTGTGATGATAACTTTTGCATCATGACCACATATCTACTTTGTACTACATTGACACTACTGGTTTATTTAAGGCAGAGCTTCACATAGCCATGGGACAGTAAAAATATAATGAGTTTATTGTTCTGGGGCTGTGACACAGGATAAGAGAATCTGTAGCCCATAAGGTCACCCGCTCCATTCTGCTTTGGCTGAGAGGTACCAGTATGGTCAGCACCTGGGAGGCTGTTTTACAATGTCCTAGCTCCATACGTCGTTGCCCCACTGTTTATTTATCAGAGTAAACAAGTTCTGTGGTTGAAACACTGGACTGAGATCCAGGAGAGACAAGGTAATTCTTGTTTCTGCCAGAGATGTTCCTTCTGGTCTTGGAGAAGTTGTTTAGTGTCTCTGTGACTCAATCCTTGCCCCTCACTACCACCAAAGGGGAATAATAGCTCTCCTCTGTCTTACAGGAGTGTTGACAGAGGGGTAACTATCTTGTTTATGGCTAAGGTTGTGCATGGCTGAGATACAAAAAGCAACAAATAAGAGAGAAGGCAGAAGTTTTCTAAAAGGGATAGGCTGAACACACAGGCTCAAGGCAGTCAGACTATGTCACTTGGTTTTGTAAAGATAAATTCATTATTCCTTATGAGGTGTTAAGATATGTGAGAGCCATAGTAAAGCTCAAATATAAATACACTGACTAATGGGATATCTACTTGCACTTCCATGAAAATCCCTGCCAGTTACTTTTTTGAAACTCAACCTAGTGCTTTCACCATTTGTGTTTTTATCTGCAGAATTACACAGCGCAATATTCAGAGCTGGGAAAAAAAAAGGTTAAATTCAAATAAACCTCAGGATTGAATTTTTGGCTATAAGACAGACCTAACTGAAACTTAATTGTATCCTTGGAAGCTAATGTAATAGCCTTTTGCAGTGTGAGGACACATTGGGGAATTTTTTCCATTTACAGCTTTCTTTTCTAATAAATATTCAAATGTAAGAGCAGCTTCTCATTTTAGAAATGCATCTAGGAGTAAATCCTACTCCACCAGTGCAATAATAGAGCTAGTTCTGGGGGTGATGTGTTACACCTGCAGTTCTTCATTTACCACTTTTGAAGGTGTCACCTTCACACAAAGCATCAAACTTTTTCATGGTACAGAGACTGGAATGGCCTTTGCTACCTGCAAAATGTACCCCATTTCTCCCTCTCTGCCATTTCCACATTAATCAAAGTTCTTGACATTGATTTATTTAATTGCCCAGATGAGATTTGAATGAAAATTGAAATATTATGGGTTCCAATCTGACTGAATAAACCTAAAAAACTATTGCCTAGATTTTGAAAAAGCTCACCTACCATTAGACTTTTAAATGAAATAACCATGTTTTCATGAGTGCTCTTCATATATAATGCACAGTGATGAGGGAGGGTTGTCTGTGTTTTTCTGAACATCCAGGCAGGGACATATATGAAAAGAGTCATATGTCTAGCTGACCAGGAAAGCACATCCCCCCCCCCCCCCAAGTTTATAAGGACCCTTTTGCCAGTATTTCTGGGAGGTGAGGTAGATAGGCTAACACACTAATGGCTTGCATCTGTGACCTAATTCACTGGGTTCTGCAAATTTACCAGTTTTGGTGGTGTGAACAGATTCTGCAGGTGGGTGACTGGCCACTAAGAGCTTTTGAAGATTGCTCTGAAGACAAGAACAACTTCGTTTTGGTGAAGTCAGTGCTTTTAGACTAAGTAAGGACTTGGCTTCATAACCATAACTGTCTTCAACCTTTGCAACTCAAGGAATGGAAAGTGAAATGAAAGGTAGTGAAGAAAGTCTCTTATTCACCCTGCAGCCTGCAGGGGGAAGCAGAGAAGACAGGCCACAGGAATGCCAATGTGGAAGTTGGAAGTGATGGCATGGATTTCATGATTTCATTATGCTCTGCCGTGCCCTGAAGCTGTTGGGTCTCTGTTCAGCCTGTCTTTCTCTCCCACTGTTTTCTCTTCTTTCTCTCTTTTTCATTCCCTCTTTATTTTATTCTCATTGTTTGCTCACCTCCATTTCTTCCTCCCTCTGCTTGTGTTGTCACCCACTAAAAAAGCTGCTTGCCTCAGGATGGCATCGATTTGCAACTCTGTGGGAATAATACACTTCTAAAAGCAAAGACACAAAACCTGGCCTTACAAAGTGCTCTCTGTCCATGTACTCTGGTGTACTCCATGTCCGTGAGCTATTGTTGTGATGCTATTACAGCTTGGTACCCCAATGAGCAGAATTAAGCAGGGAACTTGAAGATGCTCCCTTCTTTACTCTCATCAGGTGTGTTTGCAGAGAATGAAAACATGCCCTGTTTTTCTCATGTCCAGATCCTGTTGGATCATGCCATCTGCACCATGATTTCCCTACAGTGGAGGAAATTGCCATTGTTTATGAACTCTGCTTTGAAGAGACCAAAGAGTTGAATGGAAAGGACTTCTATACAGAAATCAACACTTCCATCAAAGGTCAAGGGAAATAATCAGACAAGTAATCTGTCCCAGTGCATCATGTCCATTTTGCCTTAAGAAGAGCAGAAAATCAAATATTTTTAGTCACATTGTTAACAGTCAAATTAGACACAAAATAGTCAAAACAGACCACAGTCCTTTAACTTCAGGTTGGGCTAAGATCTTAGTTTCTACCAATTTATTCTAGTTTGAGAATAATTCTTTTTATTTCTTTGTTATCTCACTGAAAAGCTCTAAATTCTCAGTCAAAGACTTAATGAAGGCAGACAGAAACATATTCATCCTAAATCTGTTGAATTTTGCAGCTTTGTAAAAAATCAAAACATCTCAAAGTAATTTTCATCTTCATTCTTCTTTCATTTTCATTCATTCATTTTCAGATTTTCAGATGAGCGTTCTTGAAGTACAAGGCCTTCTGGTCATTTCTGGAGAGAGGAAATAAGAACAAAACAACACAAGAAGATTAAAAGGGGAAAAAACCCAAATCCCTCTTTAGCTTTTAGAAAGAAACCATTTCGATAAGATTGCTAGATCTGTGAGTGTTCTGCTTTTGAAATTGCTGATACTTTTTTTTTCAGAAACAGTTGGTCCCAGGTAACTCTACCTGAAACATTGGAAATATTTTTGTTCATTTGTATGAAAGGGCTTTACCTCTGTGGAAACAGGTAGCTCACAGAACATGAATACCTGTCACCTGAGGTAGATAAGCTCACCATATTTGTCCCATTTGTTTCTATCCTGATGATGCTGACATGACAATTCCATGCTTTTTTTTGCTGAAAGAGGTCAGTTTTAATTGTCACTTTAAATGTAGTTGCAAATTTCAGCTCAACATTTGAATTCCTGTTCCAGATCTGTGTTCTTAAGTGAAGAAAATCTCATAGTCTTGATTTCTACAGCTTTGACACTTTATTTTATGAAGGTGTCAGCCTCTGACTTGTAGCACAATCATAGCAATGACACTGACACCTATGTATTGGTGCTATTAACACTTCCATTTCATGTCCTCTAGATAAGAGCTGGCTCTTGGAAATCCTTTTGTTGAGCTATTTGCCCAAGGATGTTCCTACAATGCAAAAATAAGCAAACCATAGGACTTTCTGGCTTTTTAAAGCTGAGAAAAAATCTTGGCTGTCTTTACATGTGACATATTCAATGTGTGCTAATTTTCGGTTGAAGCTGCATTTGTGATAGGTGTTACTTAATGTGGTGGTGGTGGTAAAGAGAAACAGAGGACTAGAATAGTTCATATTAAATTCCTGAAGGAAATTTCACTTTAAAATGTTAGAGTCAGTTCAGATTGTCTCACTAGGTTTAGAATTTGGCAGTGGTGTCTTCTAGCTGACTAGCTGTTTGGACTTACGGTCCATCAACTGGAACCAGAAGGGAAGAGCTGTAAGCCTGTCATGGCATTCCTTGGCATTTCCACTTGTGATATGGCATGACTATGTCTAAGAGTAGATATTATTGCTGCTCTATACAAGAAGCTGTCCTGGGGGGCAACAAAGAAGAAATGTTCTTACTGTGGAATTTGTCAGTGTCCCTAGGACACCAGTAAAACTGTAACCGTCCAAGTCCTATCAAAAGCTGATTAAAAAAAAAAAGTTTGCATTTAATGAGCTTTTTGCTTTATATGATTGCTTTAATCTGACATAAGCTTGTGCTGCTACTTAAAAAGGTGTTTGTGTTCCCCATCCTAACCCTTACTAACTATTTGTGCCTGCTGCTGCCTCTTTTGTGCTGGTATGAATGTTGATGTGATTCATGATGAATCAGATGGGAGAACTGATGCAGCTGAAAAGTAGTTTAGCTGAAGGTGCGATCTGCTGGATCACTGGCATGTGCCTGCCCAGCACTGGTCTAGGCACAGGCAGGTACCGAGAGCAAGGAGTCAGATGGAGGAGCTCACTGGCCATGGCATTAGTTTATGCATTGCAAAGAATAAAGCATGTGCACTTCAATCACAAGTCTTCTCAAAAAGAGTTAAACTGGTCTGCCTGCATAGAGCAACTGGGTGCACAGGCTTCATCTGTCTAGTCAGAAGGATGCATGAGGAAGAGTCAAGGATTCCCAGTTTGCAACTTTCATGCCAGTTCACATGACTCAAATACACAGAAGTGTACCAAGATCAACACCAAGCTCAGACCTTCTCATGATGCTCATCATGATGCTCACGAAGCACTTAGTTCAGTCTGAATCAGAAGCAGCCCTTTCCTAGTCAGCACACTTATGCTAACATGAAACCAGCATGAGAGGAGAATCAGGTCTTATGTTGATAATTATCCAGTTTCTTCACTTCAAGCATTCCCTACTATTTTAGCAGTGCTTTCCATATCTTCCATTCTTGTTGCTATCTCCTCTGGCAGCTTGGGGTTGTTTGATTTTCTCCTGGTGCCCACAATGGCTCTCAAAATCCCTTTTGTGGCTTTGTTTGAGGAGCAAAAGGCTCCTTAAAAGGGTTGTCCAGTGCTGCTAGTTGGTTTGGCAGCCTCCCCATGTGTATTCAGGGAGAATGGATAAGAATGCCTTAAAGGCAATGTGGGAGAGGATGGATGCCTTGTGCTCAATCCTGTGCTCTGATCTATACTCCAGCAAAAGTCTCTCAACATTGTCTAATCTGCATTGACCTTTCAAACTCCTATTTCACTAGTTTAAAAATGGTTTCTGTGTTAATTAGTTGATCCCTCCTCTTGAATTTTTCAAATCAAACAGGTTACAACACACACACACACACACACACGCATGCACGCGCACACACACTACCCTACCTATTCACTGCCATTAATAGATTTATTAGAAAGATCCTAGGTAGACTACAGTTTATTAACCTACATCAGGTAGCATAAAAAGAGGATAAGTTAGTAGTTCTAATGTGAATGTCTTTTGCAGGAAAATGCATTCCTTTGTGCTGAAAGCTGCTGAAATAGCAAGTTTTCATAAGCTTGCATCCTCAATGCTTTTTTCGAATATGTCTTTCTCTTTCCACAGTGCTAGTTTATTTAAGAAAATGTAGCACACATACCTTCTTCTCCACTCTTTGCAGCCTCCTGGCAAAAGAGTCAGTGTTCGTCTCAGAAAATTCAAAAGTGCGTGACTGGAGTTGCTAAAGGGCTTGACTCAACTTTTTTGAGAGTTCATTGAATAGGGATGTTTTTTAACAGGAGGAACCGTCAGTTGCAAGGTAGCAGATGTCCAGCTATCAGTGTCATCTGCTGCCTTGCCTCAGCAGATTTTTGAGACTAAATACAGTGCCTAGTTTTTTTTCTCAGCTTTTCTTTTTCTTTTTTGGACAGCTTAAGTTACATACCCACCATAGCTTTCCATTACTGCCAGATGAATGAAAGTGAAAAGCTGAAGTTAAATCTAGGTGTGCTGTCTCTTTTGGAATACGTTTAGTATGCAATCCCTTTTCTTTCTCAACTCAAGCATTGCTTCTAAGGCATATCTGTGAATCACTCCTGTAAGCATCAGCCACAGCCATTTCAAACCATCATCTGCCTGACAAATTCAAAGTAGGTTGACCTGCTTCCCCATGCTAAAACAGTTTCACTGACTTGTTCATTTTAGAGGATGTTTCCAGAAAGTAGTCTTCTTGTTTCTAAAGCCTGATGGTTCTGATTTTGATGCCCAAAAGTCAGTAATAACTTCCCTCACATGCACTAACATGTCATTAAGTATGAATAAGAGTATCACCATTGAGCATTATGTAAACTTGTTTCAGGCTCACCCAGTACACTTTATCTTGTTCTTTCCTGGTTCTTCCCATTTTTCCCTTTGTTTTTCTTATAATCTTGTCAGTTGTTTCAACAGCGGATCCTGTCCTATGTAAGAGCTTTCTGTTACTGCTCCTTGACTTTCCAAATCATTCAAGACTGGATTCTAAAGTAATGAAACCAGTTTTCAGTCTGCTGTAACATTTAGGCATTGTTAGAGAAGCAACAAATGATGGTTTTTACATCACTTTGGGATTCCTCAGTGCTAGCTGATCCTCCAGAGTCCAGAGCCGGCAGAGAGCTGCAACAGGCTGGCCTATGCAACTGTACTATGATTGAAATATCCAATAAACTATTTTGGATACTGAAAAGAAATATGGCTTGAAATAACAGCAACACAGAGCTGGTCTGCTGCTGAGACCTATAGGAAACTAGCTAGACAGAGCACCATGGCTCAGCAGCCATGCCACCTTGGCTTTCTTTGCCCAGCACCAGCTGTATACTGGCACTGCAGGCTGAGAGAGGGGAAGCAGAGTGAGGTACTGGAAACCTACATTCCTTTCTTGGATGTGTCAAGGATTTCCTGACATCTTGAATACGTCCCTTACTTATCTTGTGTTACTATTTCCAGCTGTAAAATAGGGAGAACCTGTTTCAACTCCTCATAGAATAATTGTGAAGGTAAATCCAATAAAACATTAAAATGCTATTATGGTACCTGCATATTTACAATAATGCCAGTAATACAATTTATGAACGGGGTGGGTTTTTAAGTTTCTGTTTCTACACAGGCCAGAGCTTATTCCCATTTCTTTTCAGAGTATTCTTTACTTTTTTTAAGAGATGCTCCTGATTTCCTAATGAAATAGTCTCAGAAGGACAGCTCTCCTCCCTCCGCTGCAAGCTCACTGGAACCTCATAGCAGAGTGCAGACAGCTCATGTGTAAAGTCTATTGGTCACAGTATCTCTTGGGGTTTGGCTCAAGGCAAAATGTGCATAAAAGTAGTTGTGCATAAGAAGTTAGGCAGAGATGGCAGTGCCTAAGTGGGGTTGTTACCATTGCTATATTTGGCAGTTAGCCAGAGTGAGCCCCAGTGTGCTCATAGGGTGGATTATCCTCACTGCTCAGGACAGATTTAACAGTATGCACAGCAGCACTATCTCATGTTACCATGTCTTCATTATTTCAACAGTGGCCTGTTTCAACTGGCTGTAAGACAGCACTTCAGGAGGTATTAGGCATAATTAAAACTAACCTTCAACTGCCAACACAAGTAACTAGCCTAAATGCATTTTCCTTTCCTTTATGTTGAGTTGCATTTGTTCCATTACTGAGTGGAGTTATTTGGTCCTTCCTGATTGTTTTCCCAACCCTCCTCAAGTTTGGAGTAACCTGAAATAACGAGCTCTTGATCATTTCTGCAGTGAGCCTCTGGGCTTGGCTCCCTTCACAGTGAGAGCATATGCAAAAGGAGTTGGGAGTTCCTGTTTGGGGAAAGGTGAAAGGCACAGTGCAGAAAGAAAAGCCAATTTACAACTTGTCTGTACCTCACCATGGAGTGACATTGTTTTGACAGGTAAGAGGCAGTATACTTCATTGTACTGAGGTAGAAATGTCTGGGTAGCCAGAATCTCCCTTTGTAATGTGTATGAAAAAGAAAGTAGGGCAGAGAAAGAAGCAATTCTCTCCTAGTACAGTCATGCTAGCTAACAACATTTAGAAGATAGCATCTACAGAGATACCAGCCTTTCAAAAGCAACAAGAATTAGGAGATTACTTGAGTGTCAATATCTCATTTACTGAATCTGTGGAAAACTCTCTGGAAACCTGATCCACACGCCTGTTCATTTTTGGCTATTATGCAAAGAATAATTACATTATCAACCAACCAGTAAAGCAGGTAAAAGCCATGGTGAATGTTATTGTGTCCATTGCTCTGTTTAATGGATGAATGGTCTTTTCATTTCTTCTGTGTCTGACTTATAAAAGATAGAAGGAAAACCAGAATAATTGCGATAAAACCATGAAAACAAAGAGTAATGGGAATGTTCACATTGTTCTGTGAGTCACTGTGCAAAGACCCACTTTTGCCCAAGTTTGCAGTGATAAACCCATGTGAGTAAATTTAACACTGTGGGGACCCATTTGTCCAGAGAGCAGTAGAGCCCTGTGACCATGACACCACCAGACTCCACAAACTTAGCCCCCCAACAGGGCTTACTATTTTGGGCATGGCAGTGCACAGTCTGGCTGAAACACCTCCTGCTCTGCTGCTGGGGCAGCCTCTCCAAGCTTAGGCCCACTCCACAGTGATTTGTAGATGTGCCCAAGCTCTGAACCGATGTGATATTTTTCATGCAGGAAAGAGAAGACAGTGAAAGGAACAATGTTCTCTGAACTTTGAAAGCTGTTTACTTTACCAGCTCTCCTTATCTTTGTATCAGATTCTTGCCGTAAGACTCTGATATAAGACCCACTGAAGAAAACTGAAAGACTCCTACAACATCAATAAGCTTTCAGTCAGGTCACAAGAGCAAGGCTATGTGGTTGCTTGGCTGCTCCAGTTTTCCTATGTCTGCAATGGCAGGCTGTCAATTCCAGTAATTCAGTTAAAATAACCTTATAGCATAAAATAGAAAAAGCAACAACAACAAAAGGAAGTGATAAAATAAAACTGAGAGAAAAAAAAAGGCAGCTGAAGTGTTCCGAAGTTTCTCAAATACACAAGTAGTTAAAGGATTAAATAGTTGCAACTGAAAATAACAGGGCTTAGATAATGCCATGTATGTCTGTCATAACCCTCCTGCGGTGCCCCACCAGTGTGATCGGCCAACCCGGATGACCTGAAATGTCCCTCTTTTCCAGGGCTGGCAGTGTGAATGTGTCTCTTAGCGACTGGATCATTTTGCAAACTCTGGCCACCTAAGTAGCTGTGGGTAGCTGAGCTGCTCAAATTGACACCAGCTGGCTGAGCAATAAAGCCTCTGCTATAATATTCCCTCTTGGGTTGACTATCCCAGACTTTTACTCTTCAAACCTGGGCAAAAAGTCTGCCCTGAGTGGGCACGAAACAGTTTAAAGCCGTCACCCTGGCTCTGCTGGCGTGCTGAGCCTTGCTGCTGAAGTCATGTAAATGACGCTTTGGTGCAGAACAAAATCAGGTCAAAGAACATCAGAATTTGGCCCCAATCATTTGTAACTTAAATAGTAAGAAACCAGAGGATATTTAGACTGTATCTTTTGTGGTCTGCTCATTTCTGAAACAGAGTGCTCAGAGAATTCACAGGTTTTATTGCAGCATCAGAAGAAACATGGAAGTAATGTTGTTATACTACTCAAAGTGCTGGGCGAAGAGTCATAGCAGAAAAATAAAACTCACTGAACTGTTAGATGTCTCATGATGGATGAGTCAGAAACCCTTTGTTTCCTGCAACACTGTTACCAATTTAGCAGGCTTCAAAAGGAGAAAATGGAGCTGTGGATGACATAGAAGAGACAATTTGTGAAAAAATGCCCACAGCTTGTGGGGTAGATGAAAGACAAGATATAGCAATTATAAAATACCAGGACACACACTATGTGGGTAAAGGGTGTGTCCAGGCTCTTCAAGCATTTGAGAAATTAAATTCCAAGTTATCATTCTTTCCAACAATTTCCAGTGAGCAGAAGCAGGTGCTTCCTCCAAAGACATCAGATACATGTTGCCTCTGGCACCAAATGAAAGATAAAGATACAGGCTCTAGTGATCCTACATAGCTTTGAAGCCTCAGTTTGCATCGTTGGTGAATTCCAGGGGGGAAAAAGTGTTTTCTGCTGGTAAAGTTTAGAAAGTAGTGCTGTTGGTAGAATGTCACAATACAGAACAAGAGCAAAAGATCACAGGTTATTATGAGACCTAGGTTCAATATTACTCACCCTTGTTTCTCTCATGTGAATCAGACTGAATATTACCAGTGAAATTCATTTCATGTATTAATGATCCAGGTAAGGCTTCATCATCTACCACTTCATCCCAAAGCAAAAAGAATTATATGGAGCTTTGGGCTGTGTTTGGGCTATCAAAAGTAAGTGAAGTTGCATTTTGATTACACTAAATGTATTTCGGTGGAATAAAACAAATGACTTCTATAAGACTTGTGAATCCTGGAAAATGTTCTGGATTTCAACTCCAAATGCTGGTTAGCTGAGTAGCTTTATATAATAGGTCCATGGAATAAGCCCTGACTGTTTTTTGTCATTCTGCTATTTCAAATTCAATGCCTTAAAAACAAGAACTGAAAGATGCAGGGTAAAGTGGGAGCCTAGATTCTACAGGCAAAAGTTGAAAAGTGATTAACAAATGTGTCCAATAGCTACTTAACAGAGATCCACACTTGAGGAAGACATCTCCATGGGGCTCTTGACAGTGTAGCATCTACATTCTCCCATAGTTCAGGAAGGAATTTAGAAGGAGCTTGGAGGACACCCCGTGCAGAGAAAGCCATTAGAACCATTATAAGAAATAAAAAACCTGGATCAGAATGAAAAAACTTTGAGAGCACTACTTATTTACTTTGCAAAAAAACTGATGGAGGAATAACTCTGTTATGATCTGTATGTATGACTAGCACTGAGAACATGACATGAATGGACTTCTCAATATAGTGGACAAAAGCATAACAAGATCCATTAACTGAAAGCCGGACAGCTCAAACTAGGAATAAGGCACACTTTTTTAACTGTGAGTGTAGCTGAAACAATTTATCAAGGACTTCAGTGAATACCTCCATCACTGATAGTGCATGTAGCAAGACTGAAAATTTTTCTAGAAGACATCTAGTTGAAACAAGAATTAATTCACAGAAATTCAATGGCATGTCATATACAGGAGGTCAGACTAGATTATCACAAATGGGCCTTTAGAGCTTTAAAGTCTAAAAATCTATGGGATATTGAAGAGGTATTAACAAATTTTCTCCCAGCAAAACGTCCTTAACAAAGATCGAACTTTCTGTCTATCAATGAATTTTCCATACTTCCATCACTGTCTTTCCCAAATAAATTAGTGTAGTAAGATCAACAGTAATTTCACAGTGTCTTTTTCATACAAAATAAAGTTTTAATGAACATTGTAAAACTGCCAACTGAGAAATGTTACAACTTTAAAACTTCTTGACAAATTAGCTTCAAACATTTTTTATCAAGAGCTAATGAGGTTTACAAAAGGATTATGTTTACAGTTTCCAATTTCAGAATTTTTGAGTTAAGTGCAAAAGTTCTGGCTGGACCATCCTTTAATAGCTCAGATGATTTTCTTTCGTCTTTCAAATACCCTAAACTTGTCACATGCTAAAACGAAGTCTGGAAAATGTCAGTCCCTCAAAACATGCTTGTCACAATTAAGAGTAACTGGAAAAGGAGTAGTTGTATTAAAAAATGAACTTAGTGATAATTATAATGGAATTACTGTGCACATTATCAGTTTTCCTAACCCTAGATGCAGACACTAAGAGACCTGCCAGTAGAAGTTGCCTGGGAGATGGGCTGAAACAGCCTGTCTTTCGATGCCTGGGCTGTCTTTTCTCCCTGGCTGACTTAATTCACATGCCTAATCATGCCAGTTTACTCAGTCCTTTACTCCCTTCCCAGCAGAGTAGGATGTTGCAGCCTATTTACAGGGAGGAGATTGCCTTACTGAGTGAACTTTCTGTTACCTGGTGGGAGAAATTCCAAAGGAAAGAATGAAGTCTCACTGTCTGTGAAGCAGCTGAGGGATTAGAGGTGTCTTTTCAAGTCACTGAAATGTTCCTGATAAAGAACACAGCAGCACTCTGCAGGAAGTGCAGAAGAGTACTGACCCCAATAAAGATATGGGGGATTTTTTGCAAGTAGAAACTGATTATCTATGTTTGATTTTGGCTAGTTTTGCCCCTGCTCTGGTAAAAAGTGATATGATATATGGGATGGCTTCACAGGCATTAAGCAAGTCACCTGCACTGCCGCAAAGTGTCTATATGTTGCAGAGCATGACAAAGTATAGAGAATTCTGACTGGGGGCATCCACAGTACAGTGAGATCAGCGGGGCACAGAAGAACCTACCCCTTCCTGCTTCTGTCTGCTTCTCTTCTTGCACATCTATACCTTTGAGGCTTTGTGCCCACTGAAAGATCTTTAGGTGGAACCTGCAGCAGAAATGTATTGAGCCAGGCACACTCTTGTCTGGCCTCTGCTGGAAGGAAGCCATCTGGTCTTCCCAAGAACTCCTCAGCAGAGGAGAGGCTGCAGCTGCCTTGTTCTATCATAATCTTACCCTTGGACATCTTTCCATTGCCAGGACACTCAGGTTCTGCATCCTACTACCATTGACCGTGGTAGATCTAGACTATTGCATATCTGTGGAAAAAAAAAAAAGCCTGTCCTGAGTGAAATAGTTGGGGGTTGGGATGTGGAATTAAAAGAATGCCTTCTTGCCACAGTGAATTGAAGCCAGAATGGCTGTGAATCTCATTTCAGAGTCTAGCAGAAAGACTGCCAACATGGTTGTAGTAAAGATGATAATTGTATGTTGTCTAATCTTATCTGGATATGTCCCCTCTAGTGGTTTCCTGCTGGTAAACCACAGAGAAGAGAGGCAGTAGTAAGTAAACTAGAGGAAGTGAGATGAAATATTGTATGCCCCTTCGGTTAATAGAGGATTCATTTGAAGGATATTGCTAATTAAAACCAATAGTATTTTCCTCCATCTGGGCTTTCAAAACCAGCTTCAGACGATACAGAGGATGTTTCGTTTTACTGCATTGCTTGTGTAGGGAAGCCACTAGGATGAAATATTAGCATTGCAGTAAACTGTGCATGTGCTTTAACAGCAATGTGTGAAATAGACACTCTGCAGATTGTTTAAGTATGTGATTTCACCCACATAAAGTCTAAATAAAAGGGTAGTTTGGGGTTAGAGGAGCAAAATCCATCCTCAGACTACCCTGAGGTGCAAGAAACTGCTAAACAGCTGTGGTTCCTGGAATAAGAGCCACTGTGTCCCCAGGCTCTGTGTGTGTGACTCCAGGGCTGCTGGATCTATAGAAGTATGAACTCTGGGGATTTGCCTCCAGTGTTCTCCTTAGCACCAGCCCATGGATGGCATGGTGATTCCCAGCAAGTGTGTGAAGCCAGCAGCTTCCTTCCTGCTACTGCTCACAGATTTCCTCTGGTGTGAGCTGATGGAGGGAGAGGAGGTTGCTCCAAAGGCCTAGTCAGGACTCCTTTACAGAGCACCTCCCCTCATTAACTGCATCAGAAAATAGTGAGCTATGTCAGCAAAAAGATTTGTGAGTGAGATTACATCTTTATGCATTGGTGAAGTTTTATGCTCAGGGCTTACTTACTTCACCCAGATTCTAGGCTTGTGCCTAAGGCTGAGGAAACAAACCTAAGCTTTCTTCAGCTTGCCTGTTCATGAATGCCTTGTGTCAGCAAAACGTGCCTCATCATGTGGCTACCGGATGCTTCCTCCACCTCCTGCACCACTTCCAAGCATCCCACTCAGACCCACTTCCCCCAGAATGAATGGAAAAGTCCACTTTTGTTGTTTAGAGTTGTTTTCATGTCACTGGAAACACACAGCCTGTAGGAGATGTTGGAACACCCTGTGTATTAGTAGCGTCTGAACACTGGCTTCAGATGTGGCTGAGCTGCATAGGCATTGCCCCTACTTTGAAAATAAATATGAAGGGGAGAGGTGAAGAGAAGATACTGCAGGAAAAAGTTGGCACCCCTCTAAATCAGAGCTGTCCAAACTGTGGGATGCCTTCTGTCTGGCTTCTGTTTATATGCCCTCTGGCCCCTGGCTCAACTGTTATAATACAGTCTGAGTCCATATTGTCAAAGGTTGGACTGTTCTGCTCTAAGTGACATATCCCAAATCTACAGTAGGCGAGTGTCCTTTACTAGAAATTTCAGGTAAAATACAGGCATCCTGGAAGAATTAGGAGTGCAAAGAAAAATCAGTCTCCTCCCTTCTACCCACCCCTTTCAATTACATTTTTATGTTTTTTTAGTTTTTAGTTTGGATAGGGGATTCATCTTATCCCTTTTGCTTTTGTGCTCCAGAGGCTTGAACAGCCCTTTATTATTGTTGCCAGAAGCTCCTGTTTACCTCTTTTCACCTGTGTTCTGTTTTCTGGCTCTTGTTTTTCTCTTGTTAACTCCCTGAGGGTACACAGATGGTAGCCTGGAAGCCAAATGGAATGATACTGGAGGAGTGAGAGAGAAAGAGAGAGAAAAAAAGAAAAAAAAGAAAAAAAAAAAGCAGTAATCACAGCAAGCCTCCAGACTCTGCTCCTGACAGCAAAACCCTAATACGTATCAGTGTCCTGGATCGTGTCAAGATGCAGGTAATATATAATTTTAGGAATGCCACCTAAACACATTTAGTTTGTTAGCTGTAAATGTTCAGACCTATTGACTAAGGTAGCACAATTCCATCATGAAGTGCATTCAGTCAGTTGAGAAATATCTTTTCATTCACATGCAGTGCCATAGTTAGTCTGTTCTTTAACAGTGGAATTCAGCCTCAGGCACCACATCTGCAGAATGCCTAAGCATTTCTCATGTTCAAATTAAGTCCTCTTACACAGGTTGTGGGCACACTCTGCAGAGGGGTGAATTCATCCTATGTGCAGGAATGAGTTAATTTTACCACTGCAGACTAGAGGGATTTGACTAGCATTTCTTTAGAAGATAAGGAAATGCCAGAACTTACAGAAGACTTCAAACAATTTTCTTTAGTATCATGTTCTTTGGGATAGTAGGTGAAACACCTGGATATTGTTGGAGAAAGCTGATTTGCATCCAAAGTGCTTTATGAAATGAGTCTTTAAAAAGAAAACCCAATAAGTAAATGCAAATATGGTTCTTAGCATGCAAAACATTACAGCTCTGTTACCTGTTAGTGTAGCACTATACCGGCTTCATAAGTTTGCACATGAAACGTAGCCAAGCTTATAAAAGAACAATTTAGCTGAGCTGCCGATATAGCCAGCAGAAAATCAGCCACAGCAGAGGTAGGTTAGTCATTAAACAGACAAGTTTAGCAAAACAGAATAAAAAGAACACAGTCCCTGCGCAGAGTTTGGAGCCAGCGCTGCACCGCTCAATTGATAGAGGACACCTAGTGGTGGTTAGCAGTGGGAGCGCCTTCCCCAAAGGGATGCTCGTAAGTTGTTGCAGATACACGCTCCTGCTGCCGGTCATCTTCCCTGTCTTGTCCAATAGTGAATTTGTGCTGTACTGTGGGGTACGCGGCAAAGCCACACTGCGCGATGCCATGGAGAGAATTCAACAATGAGGTTTGGCAGGGCCTGCAGAAAACAGATGATCTGTCAAATTCTGCTCTGATATGCAGCGTTGAAGGGGTAGTAGTACTGAGAACAGACTTTGTTCAAGAGTATTTTGCATAGCTTGATATTAATGCACATTTGTCAAGTGGGGGATATTAATGATGGTGCAGAGAGATGCTTTCAAACCTGCGCAGAAGGACCAAAAGGAATAACATGATATAGAAGGGGTGAGGATAGGCTGAAAAGAGAGAAAAAAGAGCAAAAAGGAGAAGAAAAACCAGGAAGGACTTGTGCAACTCTTTCTAAAAAAGATCTTGACAGAGTCTGGAGAACAGTTTTTCTGGTGATCCAGTTTTCCTGCAGAACAAGACATGTAGAGGAGAATGTGAATGACAGCAAGGAGAGAAAATTCAGTAATTGTTGCAAAGAGTCTGAAC
Source organism: Apteryx mantelli (assembly GCF_036417845.1). Lineage (NCBI taxonomy): Eukaryota > Metazoa > Chordata > Aves > Apterygiformes > Apterygidae > Apteryx > Apteryx mantelli. The sequence goes on along the minus strand of NC_089980.1, from coordinate 57,642,059 downwards.
TCCAGAGAGGCAGCTGGTTTTCAGAGTGAAAGAGACTCATTGAAATAAGCAGCCAGTACTCATTACTACAGTAATGAGAACTGGACAGTAGAGAAATTACAAACAAATATTGACTACCATACTTTGTGTACACTTACATCTCCCTTAATCCCTTATCTTTCCATTGACATTTCCTGGGCTAGGTTTTAGAGGAATGATCATTCCAAGAAGAATACTGTTTATAACATGGTCATAATGGAAAAATACTTTGCTTCCTTCACTTACAGTATTTTTTTCTGAGGCTCCTTGTCAGGACAATAATGATATTATTCCTGTAGTCTTGCTTTAGTATGGAGATAGTCTAACTGTACTAGTGATTTTGGTTAGAAATAATAATATTCAAAAATGTTTTTTTAACTAAAATTATAACACTCAAGAAGGCATCTAAACACTAATAATATATGTGATGTTTGCTGGTGCTTTTAGAATAAATGATGACATATAAATTTTGTTCTACTAATAAGCCTGCATGAATCTGTGCTTAAATTTACAAATGTGAACTTTCTTGATTTAAAATGCATATTAAAACAACAGTTAAGCATAATAACCCCAAATTTGGCCTGCCCTGGGTGTTTTGGATCTTGGTGTACACGTGGCAGTTGCTTTCCACTATATCCTTCTTCTCTGTTTCCAGCAAAGGGTAGGCAGAGAGAAGTTTACAAGGCAGTGGAATAATTGTATATGTCAATACGCAACCTGCTCACCAGAGCTGAGCAAACTGGTATGACCAGAAAGTTACATACTCATGAGAGGTGGGCGCGGGCGGAGGGGAAAGCAAGCGAGAGAAGACTAAAGAAAATAAAAGAATCATGGATTGTTTCTGCAGGGTTCTGTAGGAGTAGACTTTTATTCCAACGCTGATGCAGGCCTTGTAATTTGGGGTAGCAGATGGAAGCAGCCACATCAGTCACGATGACATCTTTTATGTTGCAACCTCCGTGTAGAGGTGGGTCCTATGATTGCAGATGTGGCCCCTTGCAGAACTGGCCCACAGAGCAGAAACAGGGAAATTCAAATTTCAAAACCAGACTTTGGTTTGCTTACCAGAGCTTGTGGAGGAGGTGGAGGAAATGCAGATACCTCGCCATGGCTTATTTGGCAGGCAAATTAAACATGTTCAGAGCTGTACAACATGGAAAGAAAGCACCCCTGTGCTGTATGTGACCATATACGATTTAAAAGCAGCATGCAGGAGGCAGAGCACATAGGGCAATTCTGAGGACTTGGCTGCCAGGCGTTTATTTATTATAGGTATCTTTGGTTTGGAGTTATAGGTAAGAACAACAGGCACTAAAGGACAGGAACAAAGCCAAAGACTTGGCAGGGGTCGCTCCCCGATGCGACCCCCGAGGGTCTTGCACGGCAGTGCCGATTGAGCAAGATTTGATTTTCAGGGCTTTCATTACGGTGACACAGAGCTTTTTAGGGTGACACAGAGGTCTCCCAGTTGCTCGGGGGGTCCCGAGGGAGGGAGTGGAGTGGCGCCGGGCCCGCGCGCAGCGGCCGTTGGCGCTAACGGCCTCGGGGCGGGCGCCGGCCGCCGCGCGGGGACCCGCGGCGGGGGGCCGGGCCGGGCCCGGCGGCGTTGTCCAGGGTCTTGAAAGCGGGGACGACGAGCCGTGCGGGGTAGGGGACGTGCCACAGCGCTGCGGAGGACCCCGCTCTGCCTGCGCCCTCCGCGGGGGCTTGGCTCCGGCTCCGCAGCGCCTGAGCGCCCCGTTCTGCTGAGGCACCGGGGCGGCAGCCCGCGCCCACCGGCTCCTTGCCGGGCAGGGCGCTTCCCGGGCGCCGGGCCCTCCGTCCCAGCCCAGCCCACCTGTTGCTCCCTTCCATTCATCAACCGGCCGCCTCGCCCCGGGCCCCAGGGCGCACCGCGGAGCCCGGGGCCGGCACGGGGACCCCTCCCGCGCCCCCGCCGGGCCGGCTGAAAGCGGGGGGTGGGGGGGCGGTGGGCACGCTGCAGGGCGGGGCCTGGTGTTTTGTTTGCGCGACAGCGCGAGTGGCCAGTGCGGAGTTCGCATTCCCCCGGGGCCGAGCCGGCGGAGCCAATGGAAGGCGGGGCCGGGAGAAGGGGGTGGGGCCTGAGGGTGTGTGAGGGAAAGTGAGGGCGTGTGTGTGTCGGTGCCGCTCCCTCCTTCCGCCTCTCTTCCCCGTCCAGCGGCTGAGGCGCACTCGAGACCCAGCGCCGGGGAGAGCGCGAGGGAGCGAGCGCGGGAGCGAGCGCCAGGAAGGGGGCGGGGGGAGCGGGCGGAGGAGCAGCGCGCGCGTGCGCGCGCGCCAGGCAGCCAGCCCGCGAGACCCCAACGGGCGCCCGTTCCGTTAACGGCTCCGCCGCCCCGCGGACAGTTCGTCCTGCGGGAGGGGCGAGGAGCGCGGCCGCTCGCAGGGAGCAGCGCGGGGAGAGGCCAGGCGAGGAGAGGAGTGGGCGTGTGTGCGTGCGTGGAGAGGGGGCGATGGGGATCCCGCGGCGAGAGCAGCCACAGCGAGGGCAGCAGCAGGTAAGGAGCGGCGCCTGCCACCGCGTCCGTGCCCCGCGGGGCGGAGGGGGGGACGGGACGGGTGGCCGAAGGAGAGCGGAGCGGAGCGTGCGGGTGCTTTCCCTCCCGAGAAGGGCTCGGGGCGGCAGTTTGGGGAGGGGAGGCGGTGGGGAGGGACCCCTCTCCTATCTCCTTTCCCCTACCTTTGGGGGGCCCCCGGCTGTGGGGGAGGGAGCCTCGGCTTCTCAGGGGCTCCGTGGAGCGCCCCAGCTGGGAGGACGGCGGTCTGCGGGGGGAAGCGGCGGGTCTGCTGCCCTGCGGAGCCGGGAGAGGAGCCCCCCGCACCGGCACCGGCGCCCCCGTCTGGGCCGCGGTCCCCGTCCCCCCCCCCAGCGCTCGCCCTAGCCCGCCGCGGCGCTCTCCCCGCCGCGCCGGAGCGGGATCGCTTGCTCCCGCACGTCGCCTTTATAAATAGCGTTGTGACCTGCTAACTAAACTCTCGAGGGCGGCCGTGGGGGCGGCACGGGTGTAAATCAGGTCGTCAGTCACTTAAAGAGTGGCTCTGACCGTCGCTAGCAGCTCTGCGCGTAGACGCGTTGTTTCAGTCTTTGAAGCCCACTTAAAGAATAATGGCAATTACAGAGTAAGTTTCTCTTCATAGGACATCTCTGGGATATGGCTTTGTTTTTCAGAGGGGAGACAGTAGAATGGGGACCACCAGGCATATAAAATAACAGAGAGAAAGATTCTTTAGCTCGTGTCGTTTTCATAAGTGATTTTAATGCAATTTTCTTGTTTACTTGTGCCCGAGACTCAACCATATTTTCGGCTGTATTCTTTTCACTCTGTCACTTTGTAATGCTTTGCTATGTGTTCAGTGATCCATTCTCCAAACTTTGTGTTTGATTCATTAAATGATAGCCAGCTGAGATCAACTTTGCCTTAGATTTTTTAGTTATAAAGCTCATCTGTGGTGCTGCACAGCATTTTGCGTAGAACGTACATGTCTGCATGAATGCTGAACTAGTGTTTAGCCTGCTCTTGACAAAGACTACTCTGAAGTTGACAAATTTCAGATGTGGCTATTAACTAGCTTACTGGCCTACTTTGTGAATGTTTAGTACTTGATGCTGGACTATTTCAACACCTTAGTGGTTTGAATATTGGCTTTCAGCCTTGCTTTGCTGGCAGAAACTAGTTTTATTACTTACGATGCAGAAGACTTGCAAAGTTAAAGAGAATTGCTCATACAAATTCTCCCAAACTCTTTTGTGTGCAATTTTCACTTCTAAAAGTTAACACTAGATGGCTTTCTTATATCAGACATTCAACAGAGAAGGAAGGCCTCTAATCTGCCTCTGCAGCCTAGCATTCTGTATTTGTCTATTTTTTCCTTCCCATGAATACTAAACTACCTTCTTGATCAGTTCTGTGCTGATTAGACCAGAGCAGAATTTAAAGTTTGCTTGCTAGCTGACATAATTCATTGTTTTGATCAATGCTTCTTACTGTTTATAGACATCATTTTATATGTGTACTCCCAATAGCCAAAGCAAGTTTGTTTAGTCAGAAGATAGTTCTGAAAAATATTTAGGTTGTTTTAAAGGAAGGCAGCTGGATGGGAAGGGATGTTTTTAAATGGAATGGAACAATAATTCAGTCTGTTATTACTTAGTTTGACAGACTTGTCTTCATTTAAGAGGACCACAGTGTATTAAAAATATGTTTGTTCAGCTATTTTTTCCCCTAGATTCTCTACCTGACTATTTTAGAGTGATGCATTTTGGACTTGAATTGAGAAACCTATTGCCCCACGGCCTGCTGGATATAAGAATGTACCTAGGCCTGATGCAATTTATTTTCTGTGTTTTTCCCAAACTATGAGTGGACTGAGTGGAATACATTATTTGCCTCTGCATTAGCTTCTTGTGGTAGTATCTGTAGAATACCTGAATCTTAAATCTGATCTTTGAAATATCTTTTATTATTGACACAAAAATGTTTAAATCATCAAGAGATACAATGCATTATGGATATTTAAATCTCACTTAGTCTCCACAACAGTTGATTTATAATTTATGTAGCATACAGATAAAGCAAGACCACGGGAGAGGTCTCTGAACCTATTGTCTTGGTTTTGCATGCCCAGTGGGTTACCTTTCCAGGTCATGCAGCACTTAAATGTAACAGGAAGGAATACTTACTTGTAAGGATGCCAGACTGTTTCACCAATCATACTGGATCAATTAAAGATCATGTCATTCATATATACCAAGGGTATAATGTGAAACCTAGAATTAAACAAAACCTCAATTCTTTGTAGCTGGTATTTGCTTACTATGCAAATCAGAATATTTTTAGAGGTTTCTGTTCTGTTTTCCTGAAAGAAAGATAATGCAGTCTTTTTTGTAAACATTTAATGATCTACACCATTCCTTAAACACATTGTGAAATATACTTGCAGATGCAGAGAGCCAAACAAGAGGCTAAGCAAACCAGCAGTCAAAGCAGCCCAAACCATCCATTTCTTCTGCTGTCTGATGACCTTTACAAGTGAACTGAGGCAGTTCATTTTTTTTTCACTTTCAGCTTCATATTGGATGTATTAGTCAGGCATTGCACTTAGGATTTTTATGTGCAGATCAGCAGTTCTATCTACAGGAGAAAATAAATGATTTCTCCTTGCCTTGAATGGGATTAAGATTATATTTAGATGGCTGGATATTAAAATATTTTCAGTTGGTTCATAGCTTTTACAGATGAGTGATCTAGTTTGCTAATAATGAGTGAGAAATGCTATGTTATTATGAAAATAAAAGATCCAAGTTACAGATACAGTGATTGTGGAAAGAGGGTGGGGCACTGGGTTATCTAGTTTCTCATGTTAGTCATCCAAGATTACCAACAGTAGCTGTATTGACAGCTTGAAATGGAATCATGTTTTGATGAATGTGCCTTTCTCTTTGAAGGCAATTTTTGCTTTGCAGTTTAAAAAGTTTTATTTCCATATTATGTTTATGCTCAGACTTGACTAGTGATTGGGCAAGCTGGGTTTTGAATCAGTGAATGAAAGAGGAGATATGTGTTTAATACAATACTGCAAAATATAAAAGTCAGAATTTCTGCTATGTTAGGTAGCCTAATATGTATCTGATGCTTTAGAACATTACTTCTTGCAAACTTAAGAAAATTAAATGTTAGTGGGCCATTCAATTTATCTATTTTTAAGGGAAATTTCATTCTCTTATAAATCTGAACAGATCAGACTGTTGAGGCTAGGGGTGCCCCTCACCACCTTTTTTTATCCTATTTTTTCTGCCTGGATTATGTGGGAATTATTGGGAGAATTGTCTACCAAATCCAGCTGCTTGTAAGAATTCATGAAGACATTTTTATAGCTCTGGTTCTAGAATTTGCATTTTGTAGATGGAAAAGTAGGTTCACTTTTTTTGTATTTTAAAAAAACCCTAGTTTTTCCATGCAGGTTGTACCAAGAATATTAATTCCTTATGACATTCAGAGATATGATGCCATATAACTGTTCAAGTTTTTTTAGAAATGTTTAAAAAACCCACCTTTTTTGCAATAAACTTAAAAAAAAAAAAAGAAAAAGAATTAACTGAATGTTAAATATCTGATTTATCCTGAACATAATTGGTAAAAATTAGAGACTCTGCCTCTTTGTTCCTTTATGGTGAAGCACTGACTCCAGATTTAAAACCATTTTTAGGCATAACTGAATGAATTGAAGATTGAGACGGTTATTGTAATTGGTGGTACTCTTCTATTTTTTTTCAGCTAAAGACAGGACAGCAGCAGGTAGATGTGTCATTGTGATTATTTTGCACTGTGGTTCTTACTAGAACCTATGTAGACTCTTGCTTGGATCATGAATATGTAATTACATCAGCAGTTAGCTACTCATGATCTGTAAGTGGATTTCTCTAGTTTCTGGAATTTTTTAAATAGTGATAAATAGTTCATACATAATTAAAGATCTTGTTTAAAATATGCCCTGAATCCTTAGGGAGACAATCTTCTGAACACTTAATAAATGTAAGCAGATGCTGTCCCATCTTTTTGAATCTGCAAGCAGGCAGCTTTAATGAATCTGATGCTTTTTAAGAATAGTAGCTGCTTGAAAGGAAGCAGGCATTTGTTTTAGTCACTGTTAATTGGAGGTTCTGTGTTCCTTAGGAAACTGACATATTCACTTTACTCTAAAGCTTTTTGGAAAGCTATGAGAAGTAACATAAGAAGATATTGTATCTGTTTTGGAGGTTAAGGGGATCCAGAAGGAGGCTGGATGAGAGGTAGGAAATTGTACTGTGTAGTAATTAGGAGGCTGGAAGTTGGGGGGAGTTGAAGTTGTCATGACGTTTCCCTCCCTCTCAGCAGCTCTGCAAATTTCAGATGTACAAATAAAATTCTGAGCACAGGACTTGGAGTTTTGCCATTGACTTTGAATCTTTTCTTACATAATGTCTTTATTTGTTGTCCTGGTGCCTGCAGGGTGACATATCAAACCCTGCAGACGTTTGGATAATCCTCCTAATGCTATTTGCCCTTTCTTCCTTCCTCTCTCTTTTCCCCTGCTGCCCCCCCCCCCCCGTCCCTCCAAATTCTCACTGGCACAGTGCCTGTGGGTTGTGGTAAAGGCTACCTGCTACCTTTTAGGTAGGATTTTGAATCGTAGGCATTTTGAAATATAACTTCTCAGAAATTAAGGTATATGAAAATGATTTGATGGAATTTATGTTAGAGGACACATAATAGAAATATTAAGCTGTGATGTGAATCAACAATTTGCACTTCCATTTCTCTTCCAGGTCACCAACCTTTATTTTAAACCTCATATATTCTATGTTAAAGTTATAGAACTGATTTACAGATTACATAATAGATTGCAAATACATTTTGTTAAGTACTATAAGGAAAGATACTCTGAGAATACAAAAGGTTCTGTGGCAAATTAATTCAAATGGAATTAGAATATTTTTTTAAAATCTAGTATATGCTCTTGAACCCCTTCATAAATGTCATCTAATTTTTTGGTCTTGTTTGCTCTGTGTATATGAGATGGAAAGGAGATTCTGGCCCACCTTTAGAATACTCTTAATTTGTATTTCATGTGGGATTTTACATTTGCTTCAGTCAAAACTCCTGGTAAATTGTTCAAGGGTATGAAATCTGAGTGGCAACTAAGGGAAGTAAGGACAGAACAAAACTTTTTATAGATGTTAAATGTAAGTGTTGTTAAAATATTTACACTACTATTTTTTCCTTTCATTTGGAGGAGTAAAAGGGAATCCTGCAATTAATGTGTAGCTAGCAAAACTCTGCCACTGGAAAAGCAGTTCTGCTTTTATATTCTACAGAGAAGACCTTTTTTCAGTCGGTGTTTTTGTTTTGTTTTTCATAAGTCACTTAATCAAACTTTTCCTCTCTGATTGCTTTCATTTGTGCCTTTTGGTTCAAAAACATTACTTCCTACTTTATATATCTAAAGCACCTTCAAGGGAACAACTACCCCTTTGTATTTTTATAGCCTCTCAGCAGAAAGTGAATACTTGACATGTTTTAGCCAGAAATGTCATTGAAATATTAGTGTGGCACTGACTGAAGAAAAATCGTGTGACTGTGTATATGCATGCATGCTCACGCATAATGTGTGTATCATACCTAGTGTGTGGGTGAACACAGACATACATATTTGCTGTGCTTGCCTTGCTGATTGCAAGGCCAGCTGCTCTTGACAAATTAGGAGCATTTAAGGTGATGAGGTTATCCTTGCTGTTCTGCTATAGTAAAGTAAGTCTTGTTTTTGCTTTGTGAGGTTGTCAGGACAACAGATTATTATTATCGTTCCTAGTGTTTTTTGTTTTTGTTTTTTTTCTTTATCAATGGAGGGAGCTGTTTAAAATGGTGAGTGGTTGCCTTGCCTGGGGCTGCAAGGATTGCCAGCTGTGATTTGGGTTGAGCAGTATGCTCTGGGTTTGTCATGTAAAAATTCTAATTGATGATGAATACAAACCCACTGTGAGAATAATTTTGTTCATTGGACTAATGCAAAACAACCCATTGTATTTACAAACCCATGCCCTATTTTCTCAGCAGCATTGTCATTATTCCCCTGTTCTCTCACATTAGAGACTCAAAGAAAAATGTTTTGTATGTTTAACATTATGGAACCTAGGCTATGAGTTGAGACAAGGCAGGAATTAGTTTAAGGCCTGTGTTATGTCAGTGTGTTCCAGTCTGACACTGGAAAGCTAACAAGTGAAACCACTGGGAATTTCTACTAGTGTATTTTGTTATGTCTTCTACAAAAACATCTTATGAAGTTGTTCAATGATAAGCTATAAAGTAATTGCTTTAGTATTGCCAGTTGGAAAAATTACTATTCTGTATTACATGGTAAATGGAAGAAGAATGCCCGTTACTACACACAAAAGCTAAGTCACGAAAAAGGTGCTCTCTGCATGTGGTCATTATATACATATGATGAAATAATTTCAACTGAAATATCTTTTATGTTCTGGGATGGGAGAATTGTTGGGATGTTCAGTAGGGAGTACTATACGAGGAAAGCTACCAAACAACTTCAAAGAAAAGTTTTTTTTGTTTTTTTTTTTAAATTTTATAAAATGTGCTAACACATGGAACTTGTTTTGATACTTCCACAGATTCCTTTATATTGCTGATATAAAGATGTCCCTTAGTCTGATCTTGAAGCTCTTTGATCTGGGTTGATCTGTATTTGTCAGTGAAGTGATATCCAGGTAGTTAAAATACTTCATCAAAATAGTAATCTTCTATTTCAAATTCCTTTTCTAGAGAACTAGAACAAATGTCCATTTGCAGAGTATTTTAGCAGGGACACCTGGGCATCTGTGTTCTGTTGTGGAACCTGTCTGACAGAATTAGAAGCTATTGGGATAAGCTTGTGAATGATGAAAATATTTTCTCCTTTACCTGGCTGACTTTTTTTTGAGATCAGCCAGTAGGTCCAGAGGTTGTTGTCTTCGCCCTCTTGGCTCCTCTGCTACTTGCCTGTTCTTCCCCCCCCCCCCCCCCCCCAGCTTACTTTGTATATTTGTACATCTCTGAATCACACAAGCCTTGTTTGCATAGGAAAAACATTTTAAATGATTATTTTTAAAGATGATGAGAAGAGACAGCATAAATAATCATCAGTATGATCTGTAACAATGCAAGGACCAGGTTGGCTTATTTCCATTTATCCTCAAATGTAGAACTTGACCAGTTTGCTAAGAGAAGGAAATAGGATAGAAAAGTTTCTTTGAGTCGGTCAAGAGCTGTAGATGTGGTTGCTTGGGGTGCTATACCAAAAAACATCCTGTCAAATATCAGCTGAACTTCAACCATATTTCTAGATGATATGAGATTGTTACTGTTCAAGCAGAGGGTTGGTGGGGTCCTCAGCTTTTGTTGGTTTCTTACCCTGGACACCTGAAATCATTACTGTTAGTGAAGCTTTCTGAATGAAGGGCAAGCAGTACCTAGTTAATCCATGAGCTTCCGAGCTTTGATAACTTTGCTGTTGTCAGTGTTTCTCCAACCGTAGGGATGCTTAGTGCCTCTTCTCTGTGGTTGTGTAATTTTTTTAATGATATTTCTGCGAGCATAATTATCCTTGAAACTCTGTCTTTCTATCAAATTTTGCTGAGTCAAACAGCAGGCTCAAATCTTGAGGGTGAGGGAGGAGTTATACTGTATGATTACATAAGCCTTGTTTCCTTAGAAAATAATTCTTAAAAAGAGCTGATCTTCTTTCCATCACACTGGTCTGTAGCAAATGGATACTGTATTCTGTAAAGTGTCTTGTTTTTCCTTTAAGCTTTACTGCTGCTTTTTTTGTGTATTGTTAAATATGTAAGACTATATTAATACTATAAATTATAAAATGAACTCTTGGACCAGGTAATGTGCATACAAACTGTATCTCTGTATGCACAAATAGTCAGTTAAATATCTGCCTTGCTCTGCACCTATGAAGCTATGTGGCTCCAAGTTAAAACAGAATATTTACATGCATGCATACTAATGTTCATTTCTCCTGGGAAAATATATGCATAATGGCACTCCTTTTTCTCTTTCTTATGTAGACTGTACCCAACAATGTCAGCATTCCTGTTCACTCATTTTACTACATTCAGTATGCCTGTAGATCAGAGGTGTTCAAACTTGCAGCTTAAAGAGATTCTCAAGAAACGCTTTCCTTTTCTTACCGTCTGAACCACTCTCTTAGTACGATTGTATGAATTCTTTTTGGCAGCTATAGAAGTCACTGCGTGGAAAAGTAATAATAACAGACTGCTAAAATATGTTAGATCCTTCTCTTTGTCACTTAGCAACAGGTTGTGGAGTTGAAAAAACAGCTCCAGGAAACTAACTATTCTTCATCGAATCTCAGCAAGTGCTCTCCAGACTCCTAGTCACCTATGGGTTATAGTGTGAAACTTTTGTTCATCTGGAAAACCATTAATAAATCCCTTAAGCAGAGGTCAGCTTGTCTGTTGCAGCCATTTATGAAATCCTAATCAGTTAAAATGATAAAGAATTTTAATTTTTGTTTAGGTAATTCAATTCTGCTTTGTCTGTTATAGTCTGAAGCCTTTCCCATTGCATCATTCATGTATGAGAGGGATAACTCCTCTGGGTTTCCCAGATTGGATGGTGAAATTAGTATTTCTTCTAATGGAATATATTTACAGCTTCTGCAATTTAAAACCTCTCTATTTTTTGCATAAGCATATTCTTCTTTATTTCTCTGTTTTGTTCCCCAAAAGGAAGAAATCTAGAGCAATTGTATTTTTGTCTAAATAATAATTAAAAAGGTCTTGTATGGAGTCACTGATTATTTTTTACGTGTTGCGTATTGATAGTCTTGAGACATTTCTGTATACTGCTGAAAGTGTAAATGCCATCAGATTAGATATAATGTTGCTTATCGCAGTTTGTATGCCATCTATCTTGACTTTATTGAGGCTTTCAGCATGATTTTTCTTAGCATCCTTATAACCAAGTTGGAGTGTTATAGTTTGGATGAGGACTACTAGAGGAGTGAAAAGGTGGCTGGATTGTCAGGCTCAAAAGGTAGTGGGTAATGATTTTTACTCTACCTGGAGACCAGTTACAAGTTGAGTACTGTACTGAGATCTGTCCTGCTTAATACCTTTCTCAATAACCTGGAGAAAGAGATGAACTGTACCTTTGTCAGATTTGTGGGTGATGTCAAATTGGGGGAGGAGTTGATAAGCCTGAGGGCACTGCTCTTCAATTTAGAGAAGCTGGAGGAGTGGACCAATATGAACCTCATGAAATTCAACAATGATAAATACTAAGTCTTGCACCTGATGTGGAAGAACCTCTTGCAGTGCTACGGGCTGGGGATTGACTGCCTGGGGAGCAGCTCTGCTGAAAAGGACCTGGGTGTCCTGCTGCACCTAAATTAGCAGCGTGCCCAGACAGTGAAGAAGGCTAACAACATGCTCTGCTTCATGAACAGAGGTGTAGCCAGTAGGTCAGGGGAAGTGATTGTTTTCCTTTACTAGGCACTCATTATACCATATTGGGAATTTTGCATCCAGTTTTGGTTCCCCAAATACATGAGAAACATTGATTAAACTGTAGCAAGTCCAGTGGAGAGCCACCAAGATGAGGGGGTTGGAGTGCATGAGGAGATACTGAGGGAGCTTGGCCTGCATAGCCTGGACAACAGAAGGCTTAGGGTAGACCTAATAGCATCCTTGTGATACCTAAGAGGGGGTTATTAAGACAGGGACGGGTCCTTTACAGAGGTACATGGCAGGAGGACAAGAAACAGTGGTCATAATCTAAACCAGGTGAGGTTCTCGACGTTAGGGGGAAAAAAAAAATCACCTTGAGGACAGTAAGAAATAGGAACAAGTAGCCCAGAGAGGCTGTGGAATCTCCATCCTTGGAAGTTTTGAAGACCAGACTGGACAAAGCCTTAGTCTACCTGGTCTGAATTCAGTGCTTTGAGCATGAGGTTGGACTAGATGATGTCCTGAGGTATCTTCCAGTATAAATTATTCTATGAAATATCATGATTTTTGATGATTGGTCTAATAATTGAGAATTTTAGTTGATATTCTACTGTACTGTGTTTCTGTTTTATATTTATTCTAGTAAAAAAAAATCTTGTCATCATAATAGAAAAATATTCTTTATGTCTAAGAACAAGAATATTATGTACTCATATATTCTTTGGTTTAAACCAGTTGACAAGAATTCCTAAATAAATTACTGACAGTTAAATATTTTATAACTATAATCCTTTACTCAACAAAAGAATAAGCACTTTAAGAAAATAGCATCTTTTCAGGTTTTGCTTTAGATATACTTTGCTCACCTTGTCACTGAATTCTAAAACATGAATAGCAATGCTAGAATTTGAATGTGTGAACATCTATTGAGCTACTTAGTTGGCTTTCTTCCAAAAGATTGTTTTACTGCTCGAAAGAGCAGGACAATTTGAGTTTGAAATTGGCTCTCGGCCAGTCAAAGCTACATTTGTGTTTAATTCTTTTGCACTGACTACTAATTTTATTATTGTGAAACTTTTGATAATACATGCTAGAGTTATCCATATGGCTGGAAAAAATATGTTGAGGCTTGTCAAATTATTTTAAAATTGGAATTAAAGTGGTTCAGCTCCGTAAACAGCTTCTTCTGGCACCTTTTTATGTTTAGTCTTACCTGTTAACTTCATTAACCATAAACAAGAACCAGCAGAACCTCAGAAGACTGAAGCAATACTTGTTCTTGCTCATCCAACTTCAGAATAATTATACTATTAAATATTTCTATGCTTACCAGAGCATGGACCAGAAGAAGAACAACAGAAAAAAACAAACAAAAACCTCCAAGCTCGATATTCAGATCCCTGTTTTGGTTTTTATATACCATTTTATTAAGTGTTTAAAAATTCAGGATTTTGTATAACATTCAGCTTCAATATGAAAAAGGTTGTAAATGCATGCTGAGCTAAGCATAACAAACAGGAAAGGGAAGGGAAAGAATTTCCTTTAGGGTAAAATTCTTTAAAGCTGAAATAACCCTGACACTGCTTGTCAGTTGGCAGATTACTACTTATGTTCTGAAGTTTTTTTTTTTTTTTTTTTTTTTTTGCTAGAGGTGAGAAGGAATCTTTTTTTATTTGTCATCCTTTTGGATGGTGTTGGAGAGGATTTGGAGAAGCTCAGTCTGACCTCCTATCAAGTCATAGTTTCAAGAAAATGTGGTAAAATTTTAACTTTGTTAAACTGATAGATTTGCAAAAGTGCTGAATTTTGAGGCTGATGATTGGTGCGGATTGGCAGCCCTAGCCTGAAACCTTTGTCCTAAATCAAACCAAATGTGGGAAGCAGCAACATGCTAAACTCAATTACTTCATTCCTTTCTAATCATGTTGCTACAGAAAGAAACTACATCATTGATCTCTTTCCTAAATCAGTTGCACTCCATTTTGAATTATGGATGGGATGGGTTCCTGTTTTTGTTTTGTTTTGTTTTCTCCTATCTCACGCTTGTAAAAGAAGGCTGTTCCAGGAACCACCTTACTGAGGAGCAGAATTTTCTGCTAACTTGAATGTGGAATACATGCTGAGATTGCTGCCCATTTGTTCAGTTTTACCCTTATTTTCCCTAAATGACTTATTTCTTCCTTCCTGATACTTATCGACAGCTTGCTCTCTGACCTCATTTTCATAGGTTAAACTAGCCAAATATTTAGCCAAATGTCAAACAAGCTGAACGTTTAGTTTCCCCTTATAAAGTAAGATGACTGGGGAGCGAAGACCCTTCTTTGCACTTGTTAGGTTAGTGTGTTTCTGATATGGCTAAGAAGAACTTACGCAGTATGCTAAATCAAGTCTTGTCTGTGGCAGATACAATGGCATTAAAGCTTTGTCTCTACTGGAAATATCTTATTTGATGCCTCCTGAGATAAATGGCACTGGTCTCTTACACAGTGGTTCAGTTGTGTCTTCATGTTGAGTACAATGTCATAGTTATTCTCTTTCTGTTGTTTTAAGCTGATGAGCTACCAGACTGATCAAAATTTTCTGCTATAGTCCCTGAGTGAATGAATTTTGCACATAAGATAAATGTGGAATGAAATTGCTCCTGAAAGCTCACCTTGTTCTTTCTCTATTGTATTTTGACCTTCCTCTGGAGTGGCAGTGCTTCTCAACTTTGTGTTGTCTTCAGACTTCATTAGCAACTTCCACTTTTTGTGTCGAGGTCTTTATTGAAAATATGAAGTAACACTGATTCCAAGACTGATCTTTGACTTTATCTAATGGACTGTTTTAGTCCTAGCTTCTTTTTCAGGACAGTCTATTGTCCCTCTATTTTCAGTATGGTACTGTATCAGATACTTTGTTAATTCCAAGTTGGATCAACAGATTTTTTTTTGTATATCATTGATGAACTGATCTAGGGAATCTTGCTACTGTGTAAAGCTGCTGCAGCTCCAGAGCCAGCCACTTTGTGATGCTTGCAGGAACCCAGCTGGAGCAGCAACTCTTGCTGAATTCCTAAATACGTCCTAGTGTGGCTTACATGCCAAGCAGAGACAGCATGGTAATTTAAAATAAAGTAGTAGTGGTATGGCATACTGCCCAACCTCAAGAATAGCTATAGAAAGTAATCTGTGAAAAACACCTTTCTAAAATCGATGTGGAATCATTAAGTTTTTGGAAAGTTTGGATTTTACCGGCTATTCTTTATTTTAAATATTCTTTCGGCTTCAACCTGAAGAGATGTGTTAAACATGGGAGGGAGAATGACATGGGAAATGAGATTGAGTATTTGTAAAAGAATATATAAGGGAAAACAATATGAGAGGGGGAAAAGGCTGACTGTTCTGGTCAGTTAGGAAGTATTGTTCAGGATGGTACTTTACATTTTATTACAGTTAAAGGTGGCATTTCTAAGAAATGCATATAATCCTTTATCTAGAAGATTGCATGTTCACTAAAAATAATGTGATGTTAAATGTAATTAAAGAAAAGGTAGCTTATGTGTAGATATTGTTTCCTGGGTCATCTGTTTTTTAGCTTAGCAGAGGCTCATTTTATTGTTTTTATAAAGCATGTTTGGAAGGATTTTAAGCACTTCTTCAAATAAAAGTTGGACATCAAAGGATGTGCTCCAAATTAATGCCTTTTTTTTTGTGCAGAGTAGTACCTTTAGTGCAGGCAGTGCATCAGGTCCTAATGAGTGGCCTTGTGAACAGTGCAGAAAGGAGGCTTTTACATACAAAGTAGCATCCAGGATTGTATAAGACTCAAATATATTTACATCATCTGGAACTGAATGCTCAGAAAATGGCAGTATTGAATCCTGATTTCTTATGATGCGTTTTGTAAACTAATTGTTTTGCCAGGCCTTTGCAAAACCTAATCCTAGCTGCTATCAGAATCAGTAACTGTCTGTCTTAGTCTAACGTGTACTCTCAAACCTTTACCTAAAATATGGAAACAGGTAAAGTTAAAAGCTTGAAAGCTGTAACAGTACTTGCTCACTTCGTGATATTCTGCTTTCCCATGTGTGAGTATATGTTTAAATATGGAAAACGGTAACTGATACTTGGTAAGGGATGTAAAGTGAAGTTGTCAAACTGGAGAACCAGAAAGCTATGGTAAACTATTGGTTCCCACTTACTAATCTGCCCATTTTTTGAAGGTGGCTAGATTTAGTCCCAAACTGTGTGTTACCTCAAAATTTATACAAACTGCCTAGAATTTTCATAGCTGTGAAATGAGCTTTTTTTCATCCAAACTGTATTTTTTCATCCAGCCCAACTAAACTCTTGATTGTGTCAAAAGGCTGGTAGATGTTTGGCTCACAACTGCTAGTGGAATACACAGGGGAAAAGCAGACCTCTCAGAACTTAATGTCAAACCAAGATCTGCAGCTGGTCAGCTCACAAGTGAGACCCCTTTCTTCATGGTTACAGCTTCAGAGTTTCTTCTTTCCAATTTATTCCTTTCCAATTTATTTTAATATAACTTCTAGAAGGAAATAATTCCAAACAATTCAACAAAACTCTACAGATATCTGCTAGAGGAAAAATATGTAAATTGTGCTGTGCCAAAGAATTTGCCTAGTTTTTCATATTGCAGGGAGCAATGAGTCTTATTTTTCTTTTAAGGTTTTTGACTCTGATTCTTAGGTCAATTACTCATGATTTCCATTCATTAGTGGGTTTAAAATGTGTGCCCTGTTATGGAAAATCAGGCTCGCCGGCCTCCATAACAGTTTGGCGACCCAGGTGGGACCCTAGGTGACCACCGTCGGGGCCTCTCGTCTCCAAACGATCATCTGGCGCCATCGGGTGAGTTCACCTGGGATCTTTGGCAACGGGAGGCACCGAGAGGGTGAGTCTTAAATTCCTGCCTAAATTCTAAATTCTGGTTTGGTAACAAAGTGCACTGTAAGGGTTACGTGGGCTGATCACCGTAAGGCGCCCAGGTTTTGGGGTGGGTTCGAGTCCCACGCCCGGGTTTTGGGGTGGGTTCGAGTCCCACGCCCGGGTTTTGGGGTGGGTTCGAGTCCCACGCCCGGGTTTTGGGGTGGGTTCGAGTCCCACGCCCGGGTTTTGGGGTGGGTTCGAGTCCCACGCCCGGGTTTTGGGGTGGGTTCGAGTCCCACGCCCGGGTTTTGGGGTGGGTTCGAGTCCCACGCCCGGGTTTTGGGGTGGGTTCGAGTCCCACGCCCGGGTTTTGGGGTGGGTTCGAGTCCCACGCCCGGGTTTTGGGGTGGGTTCGAGTCCCACGCCCGGGTTTTGGGGTGGGTTCGAGTCCCACGCCCGGGTTTGGGGTGGGTTCGAGTCCCACGCCCGGGTTTGGGGTGGGTTCGAGTCCCACGCCCGGGTTTGGGGTGGGTTCGAGTCCCACGCCCGGGTTTGGGGTGGGTTCGAGTCCCGTCTCACTCCGGCCGGAAGGGGGGGAGTGCGCAGCCTGATCAGCGTAAGGTGCACTGCAAGACTAACTTAGAGTTACTGTGACTAGTGTGAGTGTGGATACCGGTACCGTGACTGGTGTGAGTGCGTATGACCTGGGAACCGAAAGGGGCACCCGTCGGCTGACAGAGCCGCCCACTGCGAAGGGACGGGAGTTCTAGCAGTCAAAGACTCGGGTGGTGTGAGTGCGGTTCCCAGAGAGAGAGAGTGAGAGAGAGAAAGAGTGTAATCATGCTGGCTGCAGGGGGTAATGAAAATTTAAATTCTGGTGTTGCTGAGAAAAAAAAAAAAAAAAAAAAGGTATATTATAAGGAAGTGTGCTGCCTGATCAGCATAAGACGCACTTTTCAGGAACTCAATATGGGAAATAAGTTCGGCATAGAAAAGGGGACGCCCTTAACCGAAATTCTGCAAAAATAGAGTAAGGTTGATGGTACCAAGAACCTAAGAGGGAAAAAAAAAAAAAAGGAAAAAAGGGGGGGGGATTGATCCAACTATATCAGGAGGATTGGCTGTTCCTGACAAAGGATGGTAACCCGGCAGAACGATGGCCACCACAGGGAACCTTTGGTCATCAGGAGTTAACTTTCCTGCGTCACCATTTGCAGGATAGGTTCCCCGGACAAATGGATTATTGGTGTGTATGGGACAGTTGGGCAAAGAAAAATTTTCTCAGAGTATTGAAAGTAGTGCAGCTGCTAAAACGCTTGTGGAAACTGCTCCACCCTATGCACCATCCTCTGCTTCAACTTCTCTATACCCCGCCTTGCCTTCCCCCTCTGCCTTTCAAGCCCCTTTGCATGTCGTTCCTGTGCCAGGAGTGCCCCCGCCAGGTCCGGACGGGGCACCTCGGGTAGCTACAACGCGAATTTACCGACCCTGGGGGCCCCAAGATTTGGTTGTATGGGGTCAACAAACTCCCAGGCTTAGGGAAGATCCAGAGAAAGTGTTACAAATTGTAAGAGGAATACTGCGGGCGTATGATCCTACATGGGGGGATGTACAAATGCTCCTTGAAGCCTTGTTCACTCCAGATGAAAAACACTCAATTCTGGATGTAAACCATCCTTGGGCAGGAGAGGGGGGTGTTGTGGCTGCCCGAACAGCCTGGCCAATTGTGGACCCCGGGTGGAATTATAATGTAGAGGCAGATTACAGGCAGTTGCAATTAGCCAGACAAGGCTTAGAAGAAGCTATACGGTTAGCAGGACAAAAGACCGCGAATTGGTCTAAAATAAGGGAGTGTCAGCAACAACCTGAGGAACAGCCCTCAGCTTTCCTCTCCAGACTATTTAAACAAATCAGAATGTTTGGAGGGGGGATAGACCCAGAAGCCGAGGCTAAGAGGCCTCTGATAGTTTCCACATTTGTGGATCAAATGGCCTCTGACATTAAAAAGTATTTTTCTAAACATGTTCCTGACTGGCCAGGGAAGTCTATGGATGAAATAGTACGCTTAGCCACATTTGTATATAACGGTCGAGATGAAGAGAAGGTGAAAGAAAAGAGACGACAGAAGAAAGGAAGTGAGTGTGTTAGCGGCTGTGTTAAGAGACGAGTTTAAAGAAACTAGAGGAAGGGGATGAGCAAGGGTCAGAGGAGACAGGCGGAACCAAAGCGAACGTATTGTACGCTTAAGAGTTAATGATTATTGCCATTATTGTGGTGAACAAGGGCACTGGCAGCAGGAATGCCCAGTGAGACCCCGCATGCCTAGGAATAGAAGGGATGGCATGGGACAGCCGAGTACTGGGAATGACACCAGGCAATTCCCAGCCAGTCCACAATGACAGGAGATGGGAGACCCAGAAGACACCGTGGGAATGGGGGTAAATTTATGGGATATAGATTTGGATTTCAGGGGGCAGGTAATGGCAAATATAGCAGGTCAAGAAATTCCCTTCTTAGTGGATACTGGAGCTACCCTTTCTCTTCTGAATTTTGAGCCTAAAGGATGTAAGTCATCAGATAAAATAACAATACAGGGAGTAATGGGAAAAGGCGAACGAACGTTGACTAAGCCCTTGTTGCTCACTATTGGAGGAAAAGGAGTGTGGGGACGTTTCATAATTTCCATGGATTCACCCTTTTGCCTTTTAGGGAGGGATCTCTTACAAGCCCTGGATACCCAGATCTGCTTACAGCCGGAAGGGATGAAATTAATAATAATGGGCTCATGTGTTCTGGCTGAGACACCAGAACCAGAGTCAACTAATCTGCAAATTCCGACAGGTTTAGAATCAGTTCCTGGAAAGTTATGGAGCTCTTCAGGGATTGATGTTGGACTATTGAAATCAGCTAGTCCAGTCTCAATCAAAACAAGGGGAGGATTACCTCCCGCGGTTAAACAATACCCTATCCCAAAGGAAGCAGAGAAAAGTATCCAAAAGCAAATTGATCACTATCTAAAACTGGGTATCCTTAGAGTTTGTGAATCCCCATACAACACCCCGATTCTGCCAGTTAAAAAGAATAGGCAGGATTCTAAATGGCGATCCGGAGTATCGGTTTGTACAAGACCTAAGAGTTGTAAACCAAAATGTAATCGCTCCGCATCCAGTAGTTCCTGACCCATCAACTATATTACCACAGATGCTCCACTGGGCAACTTATTTTACTGTGATTGATTTAACAGCAGCCTTTTTTAGTATACCAGTAGCTGAGGACAGCCAAGATCTTTTTGCCTTCACTTGGAAGGGACAACAATTGACTCGGACTAGGCTACTACAGGGATTTACTGGGTCTCCGACTATTTTTTTCACGTATACTTAAAAATGATCTGGCAGATATCAAACTTCCAGGACATTCAGTGTTAATACAGTATGTGGATGATTTGTTATTAGCAAGTAAAGATTACGAGACATGTTTGAAAGACACTATTTCTCTATGTAACGCTCTTGCTGAGAAAGGACATCGAGCATCTCCGTCCAAGCTCCAGCTGTGTCAACAAGAGGTAAAATATTTGGGGTTTATCTTGAAGGAGGGACACAGATTAATTGATCCAGAACGGGTAAAGACAATTCTCAATATACCCCGTCCTATAACAAAAAAGCAATTTAGGGGATTTTTAGGAGCTGTAGGATTTTGTCAGCCATGGATTCCTGGGTTGGGAGAGCTTACCAAACCATTGGTCCATGCAACAAAAACGGAGGAGACAGAGCCTTTGACCTGGACTCCAGAAAAAGAGAAAGCTTTTACATCTGTAAAAAGGGTGTTGGTCTCAGCCCCGGCTCTAGGACTACCAGATTAGAGTAAGCCATTTGAATTATTTGTTCATGAACTACGGAGTAGCAAGTGGAGTATTCAGTCAAAAACTAGGTCCTCACCGTAGGCCAGTGGCCTATTACTTCACCCAACTAGATGCGGTAATCAAAGGCACTCCAGGATGCATCAGAGCATAGTAGCTACAGCAGCCCTTATTAGAAAAACACGACCTGAAGTTTTGGGTCACCCAATGACTGTGTATATGCCACAGAAGAAGAAAGAGAATTGGAAAAAGCGTGAAGTGGTTCAAGACGAAAAAGGAATTTGGACTATCAGGGGTAAGCCCATCCTTTCCTTAAGGTATTTACTTTCTACAGATAGGTGATATCATGATCGTGGACATGGAGGAGCATTGACTGTCGCCTCATGTACTCTACAAACCTGGGCAGCTCCTGAGTGCATGTGGTTGCAAAATGCATAACAACAACCTGCCCAACTTGCCAAAAATTTAACGATACTTATCCTAAGATTAACGGAAG
Source organism: Apteryx mantelli (assembly GCF_036417845.1). Taxonomy (NCBI): domain Eukaryota; kingdom Metazoa; phylum Chordata; class Aves; order Apterygiformes; family Apterygidae; genus Apteryx; species Apteryx mantelli. The sequence goes on along the minus strand of NC_089980.1, from coordinate 57,620,784 downwards.
AGGCCTCCCACGGGCTTATTTTCCATTCCAGTGTCTACAAATTGACTATGCTGACATGCCAGCAGCAGAAGGATTTAAACATCTTCTTGTGACAGTTGATCAACTAAGCAGATGGGTGGAAGCCTTTCCTACCTGCAAAGCAGATACGGCTGCAGTGATTAAAGCCTTGTTAAAGGAAATTGTCCCTAGGTCTGGAGTCCCAGAAACTGTAGATTCAGGTAGGGGTTCGCACTTTTCAGCAGGAGTTTTAGGGAAATTATATCAAATGCTAGGAATTCATAGAGAATTGTACACACCTTATCATCCCCAGTCTTGAGGACAAACTGAGAGAATGAACAGAACTATTAAAAACAAGTTAGCATGGGTATGTACACAGGCAAGTCTCAAATGGCCTAATGCCTTAAACTTAGTGCTGTGGGAAATTAGAACAACCCCTGTACAACAGGTAGGATTATCCCCAGCAGAAGTCTTATTTGGGCATCAATTGGCTACAGGAACTTATATCCCAGCTAAGACCAGCCTGTTGGATGGAGATGAACAGCTAACCCAGTATGTTCTAGGTATGCAAAAAAGGTTTGAAAATCTTAAAATTATATATATATTTATTTGTGAGATAAACACTGTCAAAGCTCAAGACATTTGTCTTGATACTGAACAAAATGTTTGTCATTTTGAAATACATCCTGATGAAACCCCTGAAACTGTACTTGTATATATTGGAAAAGGATGTGTCTGTATGAGAACTCTCTGTAATCTTATATTCATAGATAACATTACTGTAGACACAAGTAATCATTCAAATATTTGTGTTTGTAATTTTTCTAAAGTTATGGGCTGTGACTTTAATTATTCAGCTCCTGTTGTGTCTCATCAATTAATACAATCTAATTATACCTTAAGTCAAGATTTATTACCTACCCCCATCGGAATGAACCTTACATTGGTACAGAAACTACTACAACATGATGACCTGTGTCAACTGTTAAAACGCATCCGAAATAATGGACAAAAAACTCTAATCACTGTTCATCATGATGCAGAAGAGATACTCCATATCTTGGAAAGAGTGAAGAAGAATGGAGAATATCATTGGTGGGAGACTCTTCTGGGATGGTCACCAACTGCAACAGGGATCTATAATCACATGTTGCACCCAGTAATAGTTATGTTAAGTTTGACCATGTTATGCCTATTGCTTACAACCATATTGTATATAAGATTATGGAGAGTGATAGTACGCCTCGAAAGGCTTCGAGAACTCTGCTTAACATATTAGCAGGGATGCTTAATAAAAACAAAGGGAGGACTGTTAGAGAATATTGAACTGAAGCTGTCTAGAATTAATTGCTTAGCATAACTTGCTTAGCATTAGTAGCTAAATTTGCTGAAGCCTTAGGCCTCAGGCTGTGAACTTGCTGTGAACTTTTACTTAGATAAGTAAAAGGGGGCCCCAGAGCCGGTTCAAGCTGGAGGGATAAAGAAGTTACACGGACAGCAGGAGTAGCCAACCTTGAAGATAAGCTGCGGCCTGCCTAGAGACAATAAAGGGGCCCAAAGAAGAAGGGGAAGAACCGAGACCTAACTATTACTATTGGTCCAAACTATCGCTTAAGGGGTGGGGAATTTAGATTGTAAGGGTATAATTGCCCAGGGATTTCTTTGTTCGGGGTCCCTCTTCGGAGGCACCCAGCTCGAGCTGTAATTACCGCACGTATGTCATTAAATTTTATTTTTCTTCAATCTGACTTCGAACATCTGCCTCAGCAGGAACCTAGGGTCGGACCCTGTTATGGAGGCCGGCGAGCCTGATTTTCCATAACAGCCCATTGGCATTTTATTTTCAGAGCAGGACTAAGCTTTTGGAATTAATCTCCTGATCTTCCCACTTACCAAAATTTGGTTTACATGATGGAACAGTTTTAGAAAATACCAGCTGTATTACTTTCTGATGAAACTAACCCAAACAAAATGTTGCTGTTTGCACAAACTGTGCATTTCTAATTCAGAATGCCATACAATATAATTAAGTTATTGGGAAATGAAAGTTAAAAACAACATGGTTGAGGGTAAGAAACTTTACCAAAACTTAAGCTGCATATGAGAGAAGAAAGTAAATAGCAAAAGGAAATGAAGCTCACAGAGTAAATAGACTTGTTTCCAAGTATTTAGGAAGTCAAATTTATCTCTAACTTTTAAAGATTTGAACAGAAGCATTAAAAATACTGTGTCTGCATTTTTATCAGCTCACTGAGATGGAACTGAGTAATCTATGTTGCTCAACAGGAAGGGTACTCAAAAAGATACACTGCTAAGGAAACGTAATTGAGAACTGATGTGCTGGAGGCTTAAAAGCATGGCATCAACAGCACCCACTTTGCTTGCTTGCCTTTTTTTTTTTTTTTTTTAAATGTTCACCTTGAGGTTTTGGGGTGGAAAAAATACATGCATCTCATGCTTCCCCCACATACCTATCCTCCCTTTTCTCCTCACAAGGGCAGTACTTCTGTCTTTTAAAGTCTTAACTGAAAGATCATAGACTACTATGTTGTAGTAGTTGGGTGTTTGTTTTTTTTTTTCCAGTGTTTCATTTTATAGTTTTTGCTTGCTGTAATACTTTGACAGACTCTGATTACATACTAGTGTTTTAGATATAAATGTCAAATTAAAACAAACACACAACTTTCTGTATTTGCTTTGTGCTTGTCTTCACTTTATTTACTGTACTGAAGTTTTTTTAAAAATTAATTTTAACTGGATTTCTTGTTTAATTCCACTGAAATTAATGCAACATATGAAATTGACTTGAATGACATGAAGCAAAATTACTTAAGCAAAATCTTAATTAAACATTATTTACACAAAAGTATTTTTAGGTCATGATTTGAAATTGCAAAGATAACTATTTTAAATGTAGTAAGAAACATACCAAGCCCCCAATAAGAGTTATATGTAGGTTTAAAAAAAAATCTGCTTAGCTTTAAGGCTTTGCTATGTCAATAAACTTTCTTACTATTGTGAGTTCGTCTGTAAACTGGTCTGACCTGATAATGAAAGTTACAACTTAAATAGCCCTTTGTAACATATCAGTAGAACTGATACTCTTTCTGTCTTTGTTTGCTGCTATGGACAAACAAGAGAACCTTTAAAGGAAAATTCTGTCTGTTTACTATTATAAAAATGGTGTTTGTAACAAATAATATAAAGCCAAAACTCCTGTAAAGACTGTCAGGAGGTATAGTTTTAGGTCGTACAGTTGCCCAGCTATTTTGGAGATTGTGATGTGACAAAATGAGACAAAGATATTAAGCCGTTAATGCTTCCTATTGACAGCTAACTAAGCTTTTAGTGACAAAATACTGTTTTCATGTATTGGTTCTACTGGTCTTCACCCATAACTTTTTTTTCTCTGTATCATAAAAGTATTGTCAGATAAAACTCCATCTTGAGTCATGAGGGTGAGTTTTCTCTTTTGGTGGATGCTCTGAACAATGTTACACTCAATTTGCACTCCTTTCTACCACATCAGAAGAGAATAACCCAATGTTGTCTATGCACTGTTGTCTTTCATCTGTTACCTATATGAAGAAAAATGTCAGTCAGAACATCTTAATGTTTATTTAGGCATGGAGGAAAAAAAAGTTGTAGATACAAATAGAGAAGCCAAAGCATTGTGTCTTTTGGAAATGTAAGTTGTGCCAAGAGAGGTAGCTTGAACAACTTCTTGCTAGTTGTTCAGTATCTCAGAGGAATTTGTGTTCCATTTTTTGGAACTTGAGTAGGATGGCGCTGCATTGCCCAAAGACTAATGACCAAAATACCAGCAGAAGTCTTTACACTGGTGAAGGTCAGTCCTCTAGTGTGTTGTTCCAAAAGAGTCAATATCAAATACTGAAGACAGACTGAAGATGGTGATTATTTCATGCCCACTAACCTAGTAGCATTGTGATGCTAGTAGATTGTGATAAGATGATTCAGACCTAGTTTTTAGTTTATGCTCTAAAACTTCTGCTGGGCTGAGAAAAGAATGCCTGTCCCCTCCCTCATTACAGCTAGACATCATGCCATGCTGCGTTATGGCTGTGCCTTGTGACATTCTCATTCTTGGCACGTGAGGCATTGCCAGAATCAAGCTGACTAATGGTCTGGTATAGCCAATCCTATATTTGTAGCATAAAAATCTCATACATAAAAATAAAGATAAAATGAAGATCTTGTTTCAGTATAAAATAGAATAATTTCCTTTGACCATTTTCTTAATATAAAAAGCCTGCAACAACATAAAAACAAATAAAACTTGTGGACCAAATGTTCATCTTACGTGCTCTATTTTAAATGGAACTGACTGATATGGTTTACCAAAATATATGATAAAAAATTTGGAGGGTAATTCTGCTAATTCATCACTTCAGTTTATAAACTCATGTTACCAATTTGTTTTGGAAATATTAAAAAGTTTGTGTTTTATCATGATGTAAATATGGATACAGTAAAAGACAGTGATTATGGAAGTGCTTTTGAAACTTTGTTTAAACTGGTATGGGTTTCCAGTGAGGCTCTGTACTTATGTTTAATGTATGTGTATACAATAATTTAACTCAGGAAATATACAACTACACATGGTACTTAGGGAGTTACTGTGACTTTGAGTTAGTGACTGAACTAGGGATTACAGCTAGTAGTTTTGCACAGTCTTAAAGTGCAAATACTGCTTTCCAGCTTGTAGTCCTTTATTTTAGGTTGTAATGTCATGTCATTTTTTGCTATTTAAAAACTTTGTTATCCTTCTGGATTTAAAGGAAGCATTACTACTGGAGTGGGTTTATCATGCTAATTTTATGCTAATAACCTAAGCATCTGAAAGGTTTATGGGACTTTCTTAGTGATAAGAACACAACCATTTGTGATAACTTTAAGAGTAGATAGGTGTGTTTTTGAACTTTGGTTTAATTTGGGGCTTCTTATAACTAAAGAAGCTACAGATGATTCATTTTTAGCACCTGCTGTGGAAATTTAGGGGGAGCTGAGGAGTGCTCCTCCCAATCTCCTTTGTCTGAACATTGTGAAAGAACTGTGGTCCTTGTTCAGATACCAAGTGTTTCTTAGGACTCTCAAAACTTTGCACAATGTGTTGTTTTTTTTCCTTTCTTTTCCCTTTTAAACATCAAAATGTAATGTTAGTGATTTGAGAGAGAGTAGAAGCACTGCATGAGGAATGTGTAGTATTACATGGTTTATGCATCCTTTTAATAGATTCTCTTAGCTGCTGCTTGTCCTGCAACATTTCCATGAAATTTTAGTTTTGCCTCCAAATTCCACTGTACATCAACTGACTGATTTACCATCTCCATTAAGTCTTTGGTGCAGCATAAATATGATACATTCAAAGTAAATCTTGCTAACAGTTGCCTGTATCCAAATAATATACAAATTACAGAACAGCGAACACTGGAATTCATCTAGTGTACAACTAACTCCACAACTTCATTAGCTTTCCTGTTAGAAGAATAGGACTGCTCCTAAGACTTAACCTCAGTCCACAACCTTCATAAATGAGGTTTGCTACCTATGCTGCTGATTTTCAGTCCAGGGTCTTACAAGTCATCTGATTACATAATGATTCTCCCAGGTTAAATCCTCCACTCGCAGGGCAAAGTTACCTAAGATCTGGTCTTTAATTTTGAGGGCATTATTTGGAATGAAATGAATGCAGCAAGAGTTAGGGTGTTGCATTTATGTCAGAAACATGGTCCAAGAAGACACTCCTTGTCATCTTTTGCAGTGGAAACAGTGAAATAATAATTTCATTAAGAAATAAGAGTTGTTCCATAGAAAAAGTTCCTCTTCTGCTTTTTCACTTGGTGGTTGTAAAGAGCCCTTTCTATATTTTGTAGACCATTGACTGTTTATGAAACAGCCTTTCTCTAGTCTACAGAGGAAAGATGTAAGGTATGGCACTTTCCCCAAACATAACTTTGAATACTGCATTTATTAGATACTTTCAAGGCCCTGAGAGAAATGTGTAGCACTGTGAGTAAATATGAGTTGTATTCATACTTCTAACCTGGTAAATGTTTATGGAAAATGTCTAAGAACATTGCTTACAAAAGCTGATGCTTTCTTTAGGAGTATGTTTCTGAAAATTATTAAAGAATATAGGAAAAAAAAATCCTTGATGCAGTACAGCTATTTTGTAAACTGTTAGGAAGTTTGTAATCTTTTTCTCATGTGAAATGTATTTTGCTTTAGCCATTAATTGCTGTTACTTACAACAGTATCTTTTTGTGCTGCTGGCTCTTTCTGCCAGTGCATCTAAATTGTTGTCCATCTGAAGGAGATCAGGGAACATTAAGTAATTTGGAGAAAAATGACTGTGTGGGGGAAAAAAAAGGCAGATAGTTCACCGAACAGAAGTCTTTCATTAAACTATGAGAAAAGATAAAGTAGTCATCAAACTTAGTTAACACACTGGGAAAATGGCTAAAGGGAAGGCTGTGTAGACAATTTCGTTAAGTAATTTAAAATATACAGAACAGAGGGGTATAAAAATGGGAGACTATTCTCACTGCTACTAATATTAATTTTTATGGCAATAACTTTTTTTTTAAATCTTCATATAGAAGTGATTTCTTTCCTTAGCCCATAGATTGTTGGATGAGGTAGAGGGAGGCTGAGACAGGGGATGGGGAATGAGGAAGGGTGGAGAGCACTTGCCTATAAGATCGGGGTTGAAGAGTGTCTCTCTGTTTAGCCAATGATAATTTCAGAGAATGGCTGTTAGTGAGATCTAGGCTTTTCATTCACTTGTCAGGAAGCTCTTTTTTTCACCTCTTCTTTGAAGCAGGAATTTAAACGCCTACCTGCTTCATCTAGCTTTCAAATGCTGTGGTTTTATGTAACAAAAATGTTGTTTCTTTCCCCCTCCCCACCCAAATTTACTGTTAATTACTTACAGTTATTTCAAATCTTAATGGGGTTACTTATTTGGGAGTAAGTTAATAGAAAATACTGTTCTGAGCCTTTTGGAGAGAGGATCTTAGGTAGAAACATTGCAACACAATTGCGACTAATTGCCAGTAGCCCAGTTGATTTATAGCAATAATATAAAAATTCTCATAGTTGAGCTGACCACAGTAAAGCCCTACAGTTATGAAATGTTATGAAACCTAAAACTTGAGCGTCTAATGAAAATTTTATGGCCTTCAACCTTTTTGGCAATAAATTAATCTGCTTAGAATTCATTTTTTCTTAAACTATAATTACATAATTTCTACTCTAATATTCTCCTCCCACATACAGTCTTTCTTTCTTCAATAAAGCTCTTACTGTCCTTTGCTCTCTGCTCTTTTCTGTCTCTCACACCCATCTGTTGACTTGCTCTTACCCGCTATTGGAACAAAAAATTGCTTATTTTCTTTACGGGCCTGTGGTACGACAGCATAATGCAGTTAAACCCTGGATGTTTTACTGTGCCCAGAGGGGCAGAGTGTGTCACTTGTCTGGCTGGAGGTTGGAAACAGTGCATACCTCCTGGTGAAAGACAGCTGACTGTCAGCTCACGTTGGCTTGGAAGCGAGTGCTGAGATTTGCTTGCTGCCTGTAGTGTTCCACATTTGTTGCTGCCAAGAGGACGTGCTCTCGGCCTCTGAGTGGGCCAACACAGGTTGCTCCTTGACCACTGGCAAATTAGTGAAATTCTTTTGCCAGCTATGTGTTGAGTGGCTGGGTAGTATAGTGTATAATGCAAGAGAACTAAGAGTAGAGTGAGTTGTTTTGCTGCTTTGTTTTTAAATTCTCCTTCATGTGATAGAATATTTTAAAGATGAATAGATAGTAGGTTTTTTTGTTTGTTTTTTGTTTTTTTTTAATTTACAGAGAATGATCTGTCCTTTCAGGCTAGTTAGACTTCAAATGATTTTCTGTCTCATCAGTTAGAGGAAATAAAACATTGCAAGAGGTTCCAAAGATCAGGAAGTCCATCTATGGTTCACCAAAATGATGATTCTTTTTTTTTTTTTTTCTTGTTTATTCCTAACTCAGTGGAATTTAAATACCTAAACACTTTTTAGGATACAAATCTTGGCTTCTTTGTGTTTTTATTTATACCCACAAAATTAGCACCTTTTTCATGTGGATAAATCATTAAAATAAATAGTCTGGCATTCAGATATTATGGTAATAAAAGCTTCCTGGGCTCTGTATGTCATCAATATTTTGAATAATTTGAGGTTTTGTCTCCTGTAAAATCAGATGGTTTATATATATATATATATTTTTTTTTAAAAAACAAACATCTTGTCTGGTCCTTGCGAAGCATGCAGTCAGTATGTATATTCTGCAGCTTATTCAAAAGTTTATTGAAAGCCCTGGTATCCTTGATAGAGGTTCCTTTTTTCTTCACTTCACTTTTCTTTTTTTTTTCTCCATCTTCCTATGTGACTGCTGTAGCCACCAGTATGTTTTGATAATATTTTTATAATAAAAGATGAGCAATTTGTAAAGCTTACAAACCACTAATGTGGAAAAGGCAAGTCAAAAAAGGTACCTTTATCTTACTAGGAATTTAAAATATTCACATTTAAGAGCTAACAAGCTGTAAGGTTATGTTTTATGGAAGTTAATGACAAACTAATGGGCTAATATGTTTAGCTCACCGTATTTATGTACATTGTACAAAGAAGTGAGATATTTGTTGCCTTCAAGATGCCTTTAAATGGAGGTAGAATGAGAAAATCAAGTGAATGGAAATGCATAGGGAATATGAAAATGTTTATTAAGAATACTCACCAAACATACAACGTATATATGTTCTTTCAGAATGCTCCCAATTTGTCTGTTAGATTAAAAGAATTGTCCCTCTGGGGAAAAAAAATCACCTCTAGTTTCATTTTTAGATGTGAAGAGTTATATCAGATGAACTTATATTAAAAAAAAAAAGCTATCTATAAATGGAAAAAAACAATCCCCTTTAGCTCTTTCCTGGCTATTCTTTGACTAGTATAGAGACAGATAAAGATCTAAATTTCACGACTCCTGATGCTTTGAGTAGAATATTTGCATATTTAGACTCTATATTAAGCAAACCCCAAGTTTGCTTGGTATGTCTGTCTTTCCACAAATAAGGGGGTTTTGTTTGTTTGTGTGTTTTTTTTTTTGTGTTTAAGACTACTTTTCCATCATTATACTGGAAGCAGTTTTTGACAAAATGAAAACTTACTTGTATAGGAATTCACACTTGACTAACTATTTTGAATGGCCTAACCTTATGGCTTTAACAGAACAAAAAAGATCTGTCAGAAAACTTAATACTGTCTTTTGTGATGGAGTGATACATGAAGAAAATGAAAAAGTTGTGAAGTGAGCCTCTCTTTGTACAGGACTGTCACTGCATAGCTCATATAGACTCTTTTCAGCTGTCACTTTAGGCACAAAAGCAAAGAAGCCAGAGTATGGATTTACTCCCACCATCCTAGTCTGATTTTTATCTCCTTAAAGCCAAGTCTGATGCCTGCAAGGTTATCTAGTGTTTCCCTCATCACCGTGCCAAGGTCTATAAGCCTGACTTTTCTGTATGCTTTATAAGTTCACTGCCAGTCTTTAAAGTATGTCTTTGTTTCAGAGATCAACTCCAGATACTATTTTTCTCCTGTTGTGGGGGACAAAGAATTATCAGACAAAATTATTCTGCTCTCCTCAAACTCCAAAATATATTAGATAGCCCTTTATGTTGTTTATTCTTATTGTCCTTGTGAGTGGAGAGATAATAGCTTTTACAGCTGCATCTTAAAAATGCTAACTTGAAATACTTCTCTTGTCAGTAAAAAGCAACAGTGTACCTGTTTTGTTTTAATGAGTTGCTAACAAGTTTGTTTTAAAATAAATCAAAACTCCTGTAGTTGACAATCATTATTGAAACAAGAAATACTGATAAATTTGTGGGGAGAGGAAGGTGAGGCTAGGTGATATTTAGGATGCTTTCTTGCGATAGCTACAAAGTGGATATATTACAATATGCAGTTGTCTCAAACTTTTTTTCAGGACAGCTCAGGCTTGATGTGCTGTTTTCTTGGCAAGCCAGTCCCAACATTCTTGGCAAGTGGTAGGCATGTCTTGGGTACAGCCTTCTACCAAAGAACAGAAACAAAAATCTCTTGACCTGGGGGGAAGAGGGGACAGTCTTGGCCAGACAGCAGAGGGGTGGGTGAATTGGTGTGTATGTGCGCCTGACTGTGCACACGTCTGAAATCTAGAAACATATCTTTTAGCTCTTTCTACAATTTTGGCAACTTTGGAAGTTTGGTTCAGGTCAGGTTAAATCCCTCTTAGTTGCTGAATGTTTTTTAACTGCGTTCACAAGAAGATTTAAGACCAAGGGTCTGAATGAGTGAGGTGGATTTACTTTTCTAAGGCATTAAATGAAGCATGGCATGGTGCTAAAGCTACTGAACTCTGCTGGACCTATGCTAGCTGGCAGAATGCAAAGAGGTGCAAAACCTTGCTGTCTTTCTCAAATAAGATTATCTATAGAAGTTTGGGGGTATAAATACAGATTTTACATAAATACATCTTGCAGATGGCAAGAAACTTACTGTTCTTTTATGTCCCAATTAAGAATAAAGTACATGACACCTCAGACTCATCATTTTAATTTGCATTCTCTCCCTTGCATGGCCTAAAAGCATGAACCTTAAATTAGAGCTAATTATAACAACCGATGTTTGGAAAGCAAAGAACAGTCTCATGACTCAGAAAACACACTTTGAAAGAATAAGTTGTTCTGTTTCTCTAACTTCAGTCATTTGCATTCTGTTTCATTGAGAACTGATTTGAATATATTGAACTACAGTATCTTAATGTATTTGCCTAATTTTATATTTACATTTATTTTGAAGCTCTAAGCAAATATGATCAAAACTGCTTATTATTGTTTTATCTAGATGTAAGGTGATATCAGAATCGTGTTGAAATCTCTGTTAAAGCTTAAAGAACTGGTGAAGTTGTAAACTGAAATCTCTTTTTTTAATACTGGTGTTATTTCTGTGATGCATATTGATTTCTAAACAGTGCATATGGAAAAATATGGCGAGTGAGCAGGAGGTTGGACTGCGTGACCTCCAGGCATCTCTTTTAGCCAGCACTTTCATGATTCTACGATTTAAATTCTAATAACTAAAATACATGCTTCCAGAGATGAGGTCCTCTGCATAGCTCAGTGAAGAAAGGCAGGCTCCTGATCTAAGCCCTTTCTTTGTAAACTTCTACCTCTGGGGACCCTATGCACCTAATTTACTTACATAGTGTAAATCCCCCCCGGAAGTTCAATGCACTTGTGAGTTTAGATTCTTGAGACATGCATTATAAGTCAAATTTCATAAAAGAAATCTTTCAATATCTGGGCACAACTTTTTTTCCAAAACTTTTCCTATTTGTACTAGTGTGTAGATGTTGGTCACTGTTCCTCCTTTGCCTCCTGACATCCCTTAGGAAACTGAGCTCCAGCAGGCCTGTTCAGGTATCAGATTTCTTGCAAATGCAAGGAATGGTAAAAATTGGTAACACTAACAGTGATAGAAATGCTCTTCACACTGAATTGATAAAGTTATTTGCTTAATAACTATGAAAACTTTAGTATTTGCAAGAAGCAGGTTAAAAAGTGCTGGTTCTGTGCATATGAATAATATTTTTTTAATGGATAATTTAAGCTCTGTCTTGTATTTAAATGGCTGTGCTGCCACCAGAACAGTAGTAGCAACTCTCAAAATGTTATCTACATCTGCTTAGGTTTTGTTCATCCTCTATCCTCTTTATTTTATTACCACATTCTAAAGTGACTATGGCTTGCATGTTTATTTGAAAAAATAAGAACATTGTCAAAAAAGCATATTTTTAACACATCAAGGCATTCTCAAATGGTATTCCCAAAACTCTATTCTTGTTCTAGAGAGAAACCAATAATACAAAGAAAAACTTTCATTGATATAGTTTGAAAACCACTCAGCCCTGTTCTCTTCAGGAGTGAAAAGCAGATTTTTTTATTTTTATTTTTTAAGTATGGGGTTTTTCCCTAGTACTTAAAATCTCAGCTTTTCACTGGAAAAAATAACAAAAATGTTTTTCAGCCCAGACAAAAGTTGCTGGCAAATAAAATGTTGAGCAGTCCTACAGGAATAATACAGAAAATTTCATTTTGTTTTTTCTGTGAATAACATTCACAACATTGCAATTTAGTTAAGTTTATTTCATATTTGTTTTATGACTTCCGAATAATTTTGGTGTCTTTGCTGCTTTTAAGCAATTGCCCTAAGTTAGTTGCCTACAAGCCCCTTATAGTTAATTGAAAATTGTCAGGTACTACCTCATCCTCTTGCTGACCTTTTTCATTTGCTTTACTGTGGATACTGTCAATGATTTCTGCCTTGGAACTTCAGTTCCAGACTGGTAACTCATGTCTATCATTAATATCTTCAGCATTTATGCTTTCATGTTGTCTCTTTTTTCTGTTTAGTTGCTATCAAAATCTCTGCAAAACTCCTAATGCTATACACTGAAAATATAGGGAGGTTAAGAGCCCCCATTTCTTTCATTTTGTGGTGTGATACTCAACTTTGCTGCGGTTATACCAAGCTACTCATACCTAAGTTGTTTACCTTGTCATTTCTGTAATGAAGTCTGGGAAAATACAAAGTAAAAATATAAGAATGTGAGGACTAAATGCTGAGCTATTTCTGGCAGAGAATAGAGAAGCAGCAAAGATGCTCAAAACAAGGGGTGACAGAACAGATCAGAAGGTGGCTATATTATCTGCTTCATTTTCTACAATTTGTAGTCCAAGCATGATATTTTGTAGTGCCAGAATTGGTATCGTTTAGTGCTGTCTTTATCTTGATTATTATGTGCTATTGCTCTGTGGCCAGAATGAAGATTTGTGAAGGGAGAAAGGCCTGAAACTGAACATTGTTTTGTAGAAGAAAAATAAAAAAGGTGGGAATGAAGATGGTGTTCACTTTAAGTACATGAATGGCAATGTATGAGGTAGCATGTTGAAAATATAAATGATAAAGATTTAGCTCTTTGTTTATTACCTTTTCTTGAAAATAACATAATTCCATATAAGTTGCAAATTTACTGTAGATAAGACATCTAGTTGAAATGATGAGCAAAGTGGGGTGTTCTGTTCATTTTTTGACAAAATGTTCTTGGTGTAATGCTCAATCCCTTTTCCACTTGAGAAGGAAGTCCAGAGGGTAGAGCGCTCTCTAGCTTATATTCTGTTTTCATCATGTAGAATACTCTTTCTATGAGGTGATATTCTAAATGTAATAGAACTCCTCCATGTAAGAGCAGGGCTAGTTGATTATGTATTCAGGATGTGGGTGTGGTTATATATTGAGTGTATATTTAAAAAAAAAGTCTAAAGATAACCTATTTATGTTGCTACTTGTATCGGAGTGTGGACCAACAGTGTATATTATACACTGTCCACCTTACATGTTTCTTAACAAGTGCTCTTTATTCATCTCAGAGAAAGGATCGCCTGAAATTATAATTAGCTCAGCAGGTTCCATAAACAACTCTGCTCAGCAGTCAATCTGAGACTTAAGCAGACAAAAGCTTAACGGATATTGCTTTTCAAATTAGCACTACTGTGTAATTAATTGCCCTTAATTAGCAAATCCTTCTTTAAGTATTCAGACTGCAAGGATGTAACTTGTTTCCTGAGGTCACTGATCATGTAACATGACAGTTCAGAAAGCCCTTTTTTAGAAACTCCAGGTAATTGCATGTTTCAATAAAAATGTTTTGATTAAAACAGTGTGGCCCATCTGATGATCCTCAAACTATATTTGGCCCACCCAGTCCTGCCAGTTGTCTTCCTGTCACTTTGAGATATGAGATGGGGCTGTGTGCCCTGTAGTATTTAAATGCCATTCTGCGTACTGTGCTCAGCCGGTTGCCTGGAGTCTGGCACTGCGTCCGTTGGGGAGGCATCCCTCCGTTGCTGCGTGCACAGGGACTGGTGCATAGAACCAGGAGCAGGACTTACAGCATCAGTTCAGCCTGTGATGGCAGAATATCCCCAAACTGACCTGCAGCTGGTGAGGTTGGGCCAGCCTGGATCAAATAAGTATTATTTGCATAGAGAGGCATATTTAACTTTGATAGTCTTAACTCTCAAAATTTCTTTTTAAACGAAGTAGTACATGTAGTCTACTACATGATTAATGCTATTATTTGCCTGAGGTTTTTCTAGAATTTGCATTTTCCAAACAGCAATGGGCAATAGAGAATTACTGATCTTACAGCAATGAATGTAACTCCTTCTATGACAGATGTCAGTATTTTTGAAACTCGCAGGCTTATAAACTGAGGTGCCAGGCACCTTGAACCAACACAATTTATTATATTCTTTTCCTTGTGTTCATGACTTACAGCAGTTCAGAATAGGGAGTCCAAGAAAAATCTATAGATGGGGGAATTCCAGCATGAGTTTTAAATGGATATTGTAACATTGCGACTGGAGTTTTTATTAATACAGCTTGTCGAAGATGGGAATTTTTTTTTTTTGGTAGTCAAGAAGTGGATGAAACCTTGATTTGTACACTTGATATTGGCAGCACGAAATCAAAACTTACAGATTCAGAGGGAAAACCCTGTTCACAAGTCAATGTATAAAAGAAGCGTACAAATTCTAATGCAAAGGTGCTACCTTGTTGAGCTTACGTTTTCAGGCCTTGAAAAAAACTTCGTCTGATTGTGCTATAGCAGAAACTACACAGAAAAGACTGAGGGTGGAGTTTGGGGGAGAGCTGAAATGCATACAAACGAAATGACTGCATGATCAGGGATATTTGTTGTTTTCTTGAGTCCATACTTTTTTTACCTTTTACTTGTTGCCTTTTGTTTTTCTATGTCTCATACAGAACTAAGAAAAATTACATTGAGCTTACTTATAGCATGTTTGCTGTCTATTTTTGTTTTGCTTCACTTCCTTAACCCTATTGTTTTATACTGCTTGGTCTGTGTTTTGAAAAGAAGCAGCATGTTTTCTTTCTGAAATAAGGAATTACAATAGATTTCACGTATGAAACACCTGCACAGTAGGAAATGAAACAAAACTTTTGAGCTCTCACTGTTGCATGGCAAAATTTCTGTTGCCTTTCCTTCCTGTAAACAAAAGCAGTCACTTAAAGTGGGAAGTAGGCTGTTTACAGGATATTTTCTGTATGAAAGGAAGGAAAAGTGCCTTTACAGAGATCAGTCTATTGTGTTGGGAATATTGGAAGTTATATGGAGTTAAATTGAGTTTAGTTTTTGGAGGGGAAATAAACATCAAAATCCATGTAATTACTCTAGTCTTGACCTTGAGAAGTGCTGGGCAACTATATTAGTCGCTGAAATCAAAGTAGGGTGTTTCTTCGCTTTGGTCCCAAATCCTACATTTAACTTGTGATCATTTTAAGAACTTGACTAGATACAGACTACACTTCAAAATAAAAGCTAAGTTTATGGAATATGAATCAATATTTTATTTAAAAACAAAACACTTCTGATATTTTTACTGTTAATTATTGTTTCAAGTTATTTTGCAGGTCTCTTTTCCAACTGGCAATCTTTGAAATACAATCATCTTTGCTACAGAAATAGCATAACTGGATTTTCTTGAAAGTAATGGTTTCAAATGTGCATACAGAATGTCCATATTCTCAAAGTTCTGCTTGGCCTGTGAAATACATTGACTATAGCGCTGGTGTGAATCAGGAGTCTTATTCTTGCCTGTGTTTATAAAATTAATTTTTTGTGACTAGCTATTTGATTTTCATTTATATTCTGTAGCACAAGCAAGAACCGTTACCACCAGTAAGAGCTGAGATTAAGTATTTTACTCTAGCAGAATTTAAAGTATTGCAGAATAGCCTGGCTTTCTTGAAGCCTTTGGTGTATATATAAACTGATAGGACAGGCAACAGTATAAAACTTTGCCAATAAAACTGAGCAAGGTTGACATAAATATGCATGCACTAGATACAGTTAATGACAAGTAATATTTTATCTGCAGTTCTTTTACTGTAATCACACTTCAAAATAGAAATCTGTTGTAGCAGTTTTTGTCCCTTCTTTTGCTCCATATGTTAAAAGCAGTTGATAGTTGAATACCAAGAAAAGGCAATTATAAGCATGGAAGTGAAGAAAGTAAAAAATCAGTCTGCTTAATATATACTAACCCCATCTTTGGCTTCAAAATGTATACTTACATATAAAATACCTAAGCAGTAGTGTTCCATGTTACAGAAATCATTCTTTTTCCTGTATGATGGGTCCAGTTCCTCGAACAGAGGTCCTAATGTTTGGGTAGTTCAGTCTAATTTGGCAGATAAGATTGAAGTGTGTGCGTGTGTGTATGTAAATGGGAACTGAGAGCAGCCTCTCTTTTGACATGTTTTGATGAACAGAGCGTGTACCCTAACCTTGTCCTTGTCTTCATGCAAGAAATTGGGTGATATATCCCTTGCTGGCTGTATTATTTTTGTTCCTTTAGGCCAGAAGTTTAATTTTTTTTCTATATGTATGTTTTTTTATTCTTTCTTTATTCTGGGAAGAGTGTAACCAGAAGGGCCTCTGGAAATGTGAATGAAACTTCCTAGGTGTGGAGGAAAGTAAAAGGAATTTGTCTTAAAAGTTTGGAACGTTCAAGAAACAGATGCCAACAATATCCTACAATTTAGAGTGAATGACTCAATGAGGCATCAACCAAGCTTTATGGTGCTATGCAGAATTTACTTTACTTTGCTATACTATTTATAGTTCTGAACTTAACTTTTTTTCAAGGTCAATGGGATCTCAGAGATAATTATATTCTTGTCTTGAATATTTATTAATGAAGAAACCATTACATTTTTATTTCACATATAAGAAATGTTTTGTTCTTTATACATCTTGCAAACATAATAAATTCTGCTCCTTTTCATATATATGGGAATTCCCTTTCTTCCCTCAGGTATTTCAGCAGAAATGTGTTTCATATGTACGAGTCAAGCATGTCCAGGAGTCATCAGACTTGCTGTGTAGACTGACTGCACAGTAAATGTGCAGTAAGTTGCTATTCAGGACATACTGAACTTGCTGTAGAGTAGTACTAGTACCTGTACTAGGCCCTTCTGACTAGGATGCTTCCTATCTGCCCAGTCTTTCTGGACAGTCATTTTTTTTCTGCACAGACAAAACTTTTGTGTAAATAAAGAAAACTTGGCTGGAGGAAATCAGATGTCTGGTACTGAGGCTCTTCTCCTCTGTTTCCACCTTTTCCGTGATAGCAAAATAGGAACAGAAAGTGTTGAAAGATCAGATATAAGTAATACCAAAGATTTGTACAGAAGGTGTTTTCACAAAAGGTCAAGGATGGAGGGAATTTACGGTGGTTTAACGTACAGCATTATGAGCTTTGTACTCCATCCTCTTTATTCTTATTGTTTTCTATATTTTTCTGTTTTGTACTTAAGAGTTGTAGTTTTAAAAATTTGAGAACAAGACCTCCGTATTTCTCACAGCTGAAAGTGGGGTGCAATGTATAGTTAGCAACAGTGTGAATGTCTGATCCTCTGCCGAACAGGAGTCCTGAGTAGGATTGGCTTTCCTAGTCTACTTACTGCTTCTACTTGCATTTCTCCTCCTTACATACATCTCCTTACAGTAGACTGCTCTTCTTTGCCTTGCCACTGGCCAATCTGGCTTCCTTATAGACATTTCCTGTAGAAGCAAGGCCCTGGTTTTAAATTCCAGAGGACATTTAAAAAACAAAAACAAAAAACCTAACAAAACAGATGCATGTATTACTTCCCCTCCCCCCCCCAAAAAAAAACAACCCCCCCCCCCACAACCTGAGTGGGACTCTGAGAATATTAAAAGAGGAAATGTCCAGGAAAAACAGATGTATGATAGCCTTACACAGAGGAGTCTTATGAAGTCTCATGTTTTGTTACAAATAAGTTTTAAAGTACATTTAAGAAAACAGGCATAGTTTCTCCTGACTTCTGATTTATAATTTGTTATGTTTTTGTGAAAGCTTTGAGTATTTCCTCATTTGTAGATCTTCATGAATGTAGGGCAAGATGTTGTGAAGGAAACTCTTAGAATGCTGGTAGAACAAGAAATTATTTTTTTAAATATAATTGATTATTTTTCTTTTCAGTTGTAACCTATTAAAGAGATTTTTTTTTAATGATGCAGTGTCCTGTGTAAGAACTTTGGATTTAAATAAACATATTAATATGTGGACAAAGCCTAGCATTTTCCCATTTGGCTGCCTCATGAAAGAACTCCATAATCCTCTAAATCCTACTTTACTGTGTGGATCAATTGATTCCACTTCCTATGCCTATATCTGGAATCAGGAAATTGTCTTTGAGAGATATTTTGAAGCTTGCTCTTCAGTATGGAGGGCATGAAGACATTTTAAATTTTTTTGAGAAAGACAAAATTCGTAAGGATGATATTGGATGGTATATGTTATCTCTGTGCACAAAAATCAGTAGTTAAACTTCATAAAATCATAGCAGTTTAGTTATAAGAATTTTTAAGGGGCTTCTTTTGTCTTCTCTGTTGGCTAATGGCTGCTGTTTCCTGTTACCTAGATAATACAATTTATGAACGCAGTGGCTCCTGTTTGAGAATAAAGGCAGATTTTTTTCACATCCTTGATTCTGAGTACAGTATTCTTACCTGTCTGGAGAGGCTTATTTTATACACATTCATACATAAATAAAAACATGTTTATACTATATATATGTAAATAAGTATATATACTTGATTTAGTTTATGATTCAATTTCAATCTTGGATTGAAACAAATGTGATTCATCTCACAGTGATACTGTGAGACTGCAGTATTGGCTTGTGCGCATATAGAAGTGTATGTATCATTTATAAACTCTAATAATCCTTGTTTTAAATTGTTGCCTCCATTTTGCTAGATTAGACTGAAATACATGCCAGTTTAGAATTTGTGCACAGATACATAGTTTTGCTCACAGTAATCTAGATGAGAAAAGAAATATGTCCTGTTGGACATCTTTTTATTCTTTAGCTGTATAGTTTACCATATGCGAGGATTGTTTAAAGCTTGGAAAGTTTTGTTTTGTTTAGGACTCCCATAAAAACTATACTTGCAAAAGTATTTTGCATGAGCTGTAGGTTATGACTAAACCAGGAGGTTTTTGCTAATATAGGCATACTGGCAAAACTAAGCCTAAATGGCCTAGTTTTGGCTAGTACTAGAACTAAGATAATCAACTGCTCTGCATTCCATCTCTATGCTTATTTTTGTCTGTTACAGCTGTCTATAATACCTAGATTTGCAGTTGAATTAGGATTTTGAGGCTTTTTACTCTTTTTTTTTTATTGTATACACTATTCTGTCAAATATTTATTAGAATTATTTTTATTCTTACAGTGGTGATTTAGTACAGGAAATAACATCTGTTCCTGCTGTGTTCTTTCTTTTCTTTCAATAAGAATATAACACTGTATTTTCAGGCTAAATTGTAATATCTGAGGTCATGCTAAAATTAACTAAAATTAACTCTATTCTGAAACTGTGTTAACACAGATATAGGATAGAAAGCCAGGTCACCTTACTGGGACTTATAGTTTTATGTTCTATAGCTCTGTATGTTGATCAGACAGATCCATCTAAAATATTTTTACTTTATATATCCTTTTAATATTTTATTTTACTTCATCCAGCAGTAATAATCTTTTCCTGTGTGTGTGTTTGAGTCTTCTGCAGTTTAGGCATCTTTGTTAATATTTCAACAAATTTCTTTTTGTCAGTGGAATGTAAAGTTTCAACTGTTAGACACGTTGGCTGGAAGAAGTGACACAAATTTTAATAGTGTTTTCTATACTTCTTGGATGAACAGGCTACTGTCTTTCCTCAAAATATTTTATGGAACTTCATGAATTTTTCTCAGATTTGCAATTGAAAATATTATAAATCTGCTTGCTTTTTAAAAAATATGGTTCTAGGAACAGCTGTGGACCTTTGAAGCAGGGCCATGATGAAACAGTCTGATGGTTCGGCTGCTTCTGGTTCATCACATCTCCTCCCAGCCAAGCCTTTCCCAGTAATTGCCAGGAACAGGCATAGACAACTGCTTTAAAATCTCTCTTGCAACACATGAATGTGATACCTGCTATACTGTGCTGAGTTTTATAGCCTTTGTGTATTTTTTTGGTGTTTTATTGCCATATATGTTAGTAGATTCTCAATTTACAAAAGTGATCATTTAAGATTGTTTTGATTACCACTTAAATACCGTAAGTGGGCATGTTCGCCTAAAAAAAAAATCTGAATCTTTCTCATTTGGCTTGCAGGTATCTCCATTTTACTGATATTGGAAAAAAGTGAGTCAAGTTGGCATCCTTTGAAATCCTTCTAACCAAAGGTAAGAATAATTTTTAACCTGTGGCAACTATATTTTTAGAGTATTTGTATTATTACCCCACCTTTTAAACTGGCAGCTGATGTTTTGCTGGGTTTGTTAAGATTCTTCTGGAAACCCTGAAGAGAGTCATTTATGTAGTTAAGTGTACAAGTGAAGTTCAGTCTTTTTTGAAATCTGTTATTTGGGAGATTACCTTTCACTGAAACTTGAGAGTATGGTTCAATCACATGGAAGCAACTCTTGTTATATAGCTGTTGTTATACAGGATGATTGCATTTCCTAGTGTGTTGGATAAAGTAAAAAAAATTTTGTAATTTTGGTGATTTATAAATCTTAGCTTGGTCTTTCTCTGGAAAAGAGCTGATATGACCAGAAATGGACACTAGCTTGATATGCTGAGTGTTCTTTGTCAGGGCTAATTACTCTGTAGAAAATCGTGAGAGTGCAGTTGCCAAAAATGATGACACCTTGATATTTTCTGTAATAGGAATTAAGAGGTGCAGTTGTCCTCCTATAACTCTTAACTCTAAACTACTTGATCTAGTCTGAATGAATTGCTTTATGGTTCTATGATATGGCTCAAGTTTAGAAGTGTTTCACATTGTCTGAACAGAGAATCTGACTGTTGTCTAATGATGACGCACTCCCTGCAGCACAGTGAACAAATTAGTAATTTGTTGGGGGTGAACACCTGCCTGTCCATGTGTATATGTGTGTTTATTTCTGAATAACTGACTGCTTTATGTCAATTTATGGAGAAACTGTTTACTTTCAATAATATGCAAACATTTGGGAAATGTATTAATACAAACTTGGATAACTTTATCAAATTCATCCCTTTTATTTTTCATTCCACATGTTCATCAAGAATAGTATAATCTAGAGAGAAATCTGCCATATAAATTTTTTTTTTTTTAGTTATTCTGATTTTAAGTTAATATATCTAATAATCTGGCCGCAGTCAGGTGTTGTATGACTACTCTCATTTGAAGAATGGAATATTATCATATTGGTACTACATTTTATATAATTGTGTGAGACTTGAATAACAGCCTTGGAAATGTGCTTAGTTGCTTGTGGTCCAGATAGATAAAACTTTCATGGTCTTTTACAAACTGTGTGCAGCAAATTAAGTTAAAAGCAGTAATATATGCAAAATTAGTAAACATTAATAAAAATTTTGAGAAATTGGTCTATTTTAGCTTTTTTGGTGATATGTTATAATTGAAATGTTGGGTCGTGTAAGAGTAAATTTATAAAGAAATTATATCAAATAAATTACAAATAAACTAAATTACACTTGATATTCTTATTGTAGTCATTCTAGTCTCTTCAGTTATAGTTTTTTCAAGCACTGTACTTCTCCAGTAAATGTATATTCCACTACTGTATGTTTTGTTACACAAGAACAGTGGAAAAGATTATTACTGAACCTAATTAGAAACTTCCATTTTCTGGCAAAAACTTATTCTGCATAATCCAATATTTTTTCTAATATATTCCTATTTTGCGGCATGAAAAAAAATTAAAAACATTTCAATGTGGAGTGATTTGCCTGGTAGGCAGACTAACCTTGTTTAAAAAAAAAAAAAAGAGAGAGAGAGATTATTTTAGAGTATCTTATGTCCATGCTGCTGGCCGGCTTTTCTGGCTAAGGCTGGTATGAAGCAAAAGTTTTCTTTCTGACTGAGCCAGTTATTGTCATGCAGTTCCCATAATGTATGTTTGCATCATAGTTGAGATATCTGACTAGTGAGGCCAGCCAAACATGGGAGACAGAGCAGAGCAAAGACAGAATTTCTAACAGCAGCTGCTTATAAGGTACTTCTCCATGTTGAAGATACAGGACAGGACTGTCCTTGCAGAATATCCCAGGTGTTCCAAATGAGGCTTGAAGATAACTTCTACTTTGCAATTGCAATTTGTGCTTTTTTCCAGTATGGTAGTTTCATATCTGTATCGTAACTTTCATTTCTGACCAAATGTTGTTTCCAGGAAAAAAAAAATTCTGAAAAAAGAATCTTTTTTTTTGGGGGGGGGTGTAAAACTTTTATTATGCATTCAGAGATTTCTATGAGGATATCTGCTTTTGAATTCTGTACATGTTTGCCAGTCTTTTCAAAGAACCATAGATTTAAGGGAATCTGAAAAATTGACCTCCCTTGCCAGTGGCTTACCGTGGTTGGCTTGGGCCTTGATACAAGAAACAAAATTGAACTTTCAGTCCAGCCACCTGAGCCCCTCTGTCCTTCGTGTTCTACAGAGTTACCCTAGGTGGATGCTTAATAGCTATATGTTATAGCTTTCCCAGTTTTAAACGGCTTCCTCTGCTCACATCAACTTAATAGTTTCTTTCCCCATCTCATCTAAGACTCCATTCTCCATAAATGGTCAATTCTGTAATATGAAATGAGATCACCAAACTCTTGTATTACTGGGCATGATAAAGCTCTGCTATATTAATGGCAGTGTAGAATATACCTCTGAAAATCTTAGCTACTACTTTTCATATATGCAGAGTGTTTTTATTTATATATATAAATACTGATCTGATGCTTTGGCTGAATGGAGCTATGCTTTTGCTTGGGAACAGAGGACAATATTGTAATGTATTTTGTATTATAGGTTGTCAAAAATATCTGCATTTGAATAGTGCTAATTATGTAGGAAATGAGAACTTAAGCTGGTAAAGCTGCACTAGTATTGTGTGATGACTGTTGCTAGCATTGCACTCGCTTTACCTTTTGGCTGTATAATTAGCAAAGACATAGTAGCTACTTAGGGAAAATCAGAAGAAGCTGAAAAAATATAGTTCAAGTGTTCCTCCTTTTTGTTCTCTCTTTGTGGTTTAGAGTAATAGGAGCTGTGATAAAGTATTGCTGCAAAGAGAACAGAATACAGAACAGATGTCTAATGCTACATGTGCAGGTATATTAATAAAGTGCATTGTTTTTCTTTCATAACTTGCAAGATATGTAACACAAGGGACATTGCTGTTTACAGCTGGGAGAAGAAACTTCTGGTTTGCTCATCCCTGAGCTAATACACATTGGTTTGTTTGTTGTTCCATGTGTTCTGCTAAAATGTTTATGTCAAAATATTTCTCCAGGTATTACTTACAATTACATTATTGTAATTACATTATTAAATGTTTTGGTAATTCTGATTTTGAAATATGTAAACCTGGAGTATATTGTAGAACATAAGGACTTACTCAGTCTTTTTCTGTCATAAAGAGGTAGGAGCAAATTGTTGAAGGCAGCTATTTTTCTTATTGTAGAAAATCAATAGTGGTATTGCAGAAGAATAAAGTTAAGTAGTGCTAACCATTTATTAAAGAATAAAAAGACTAAAAAGTCATAAATATTTAAAGTTTGTTTGCGTTGAGAAGTATTTTAAAAATGGTCATAACAAGATTAAATATTTGAGAATTATTCGTATTCCTATTATAATTCAAACTAGTTAAAAAGGAATCTCAAGTACTTACATTAGGTTGTATAGCTCTGGTAACTCTCCCCAAGCCTGCATCATGCTCTGTAGACATAAGGAGTAGCTAATAAAATTAGAGACCGTACATCCAAGTATGTATGTGTCAGATTTAAGTGATAAACTTATTCTTACTTGACTATGTTATCTACTTCTTAGGTGACCTTTTGATGAGAAGTATGTGTCCAAACATTTTAACTTAATATAGAATCAGCAATGTGACTAAATGCAATGTCTGCTGGTTTTTTTGCTGCCAGTGACAAACTTCCTTTGGAAAAAGAAAACAAGTCTGCCTCTTTTCACCTTTCACCACTGAGAGAGAACCACTATTCAACTGGTATTTCTGATACTTTGCTATAGGAGCACACATATTTGGGAGAACTTATTCCATCTTGAAACTTTTGTAGTTGGGGTGGTAAGTTTGGTATTGTGGTCATGTATTTGTGACCTTTTGAAGGAACCTGCCTCTAAAGGCTTATGTATTTATGTGAATTCATGAAGACTTAAACTATTTACTGTTTGTATATGGTGTTGAGAGTTAGGGTATACAGCTAGAAAAATAATGTAGTTTATATATAAACATACCATACTTTTCAGAAACTAATGCAAAGCAAGAATGTTTATAGCAGTAAATTTGATCCAATAATGTATGTAAAGTATTATGTGATACAACTGTTCATGGAAAACAAGCTGTGCATTTGTCTCAAATAGCCCTGTTCAGTCTCCAAATTATTACCCTTTATTTCCTCTCCAAGAAGAACTAAGATATAATTTGTCAGGTACGAATAAAATATCAAGCCACTTTATTTTTCAAAGCGTGGTGTGTTTGTCCTTCATTTTTGGGGTTGTACACAGTCATAATAGTTCTTTCACCTATGACCTGAGTGGAAAGGTCATGGACAAGTGATTCAACATTTTGTTGAAAAGTTATTAGATCACATACTACAAAATACTGTTAATGCTCTGCTTCTTATCATATCTTAATCATCTTATTGATGATTAATCATATCTTAAAAACAATCCTTGGAACATAGACAAAAGTGGGAACCAACAGTCCGTCGTAGGATGGATTAAATTTTTGAAGTGGGTCATTGTAGCAGCCTTGTGTGATTCAAGAGAATGGCGGGAGGGAGGGAGCTAAGTTATTTCATGCTGTAAAGCCTTGTGGCCCAGGGATATTCCCACTGATCTACGAGCTGTGAGTTGGTATTGATGGGTTTGGCAACAGTGTATTTCTGTGAGCACAAGAGAAATTAATAACTGCAAAATATCATGTAACAGGGAAGGAACTAGCAGGAAAAGGTTGGTGGTACAAGGACTGAGAACTCCCAAAATATCTAGGGAGATTTTTACGTTGATTGCTGTTTGGAAAAAACTTGGTCAAAGAAGCTAACTTTGGTTTCTAATCATACGGTTTTTATTTCATTAAACAAAGTGGTTTAAGGAGTATTGTTAACATGTATATTGAAATATACATGCTTGTCTATTGAAATATCTGTAGCAGCTAGTTTGTAAGTACCCTTCTGTGGAATTTAAATGAGTTAGAAACAGAGAGGTGTTCTAGACAAAGTCCTTTAAATAGGACTAGAATTAATTGTGCTCTAGTCATGAGTGAATGAGGGTAAGAACTGTTTCTAGGGTCGCAGGTCTTGTCACTGTGGAGATAGAGTTAATAATAAAGGTCAATAAGCCATGCTCATTAGGGAGTAACCTAAGTGTAAAGTCCTGATTCTGCTGTTTAATACAAAAAAAAATTTAAGAATGGTTAAAAAATGTTCTTTGAGGACTGGTATAGATTGGAAATATGCTTTTTACAAGGGCATTAAATAATCATACATGAAATGGGAATAATTTTCCTAATAGAGGAACAAAGGCACTACATTTACTTCATGTGTGGCGTGCTTTATTTCCTACATAAGCAGACACTGACTCTTCTATTTTACAGAAAGTCACAAACACATTAAAGTCTTAAATGTTTCCTTTGTATTTGTAGTAACATATGATAAATACAGGCAAAGACGTAGATGAAACTGCTGGGAGAAATTAAGGAAGAGATAAATGAGCTCTGCAATGAATAACTGGAATAGAGATAATATATTGAAACCGTGGAAATGGAGTGGAAAAGACGTGGAGCGTCAAAGTGGAATTTTTTTTTTAACCGCTCTTCCTAGGAACCACACATCTAGAGTCAGCTCTGTTATTTGTGAGTAGAATATTCAGTTTTCAGGCAACTTGTGCTGCAGAGCTGGTCTTTCCAATCTGGTTCCATGGTTCCATTCTGGCTGTTATAAATTGGACAGGACTTACTAGATCAGGCACAGGGCCATTTTGGTTCCTAAAGCCACTGAGCCAGAGACTAGCTTAGACTAGCTCAGGTGTATTAGATTGCTCAGCACTGTGCTCCACAAAGTCTCTGGTTCTGGGAACATTTATTAGGCTGGATGTAGTGTCATGAACCGTGAGTGTACTGCTTCCAATCTCAAGCTGGATCTGTCTGTTCAGCTCACTGAAGCTTGGAGAGTAGTAGTACTCTCTCTTTATTAAAATGCCATGTTACTCCAAATAATAATGAAATAGCAGTAATTAGCACTAGTTAAGCACCTGTTAAGGCATACCTTACTAGTGAGGTTCACTGAAATTAAAAGTCAGATGGAGTACCATGCAGGTTAATAAAACAGGAGTGCTTTTTTGTGTTTTGTGCTGGTCATTTTGGAGGGAGCATGGGAAAAAGAGGGAGTGTTGGGTATAAGAAAAGACTATCAAGGATCAAGAGCTGTGGAATGGTGGATTGTAGAAGGGAAGGGAGGAAGAGAAAAAGGGGACTATTTTCCCAAGTTGGGAGCAATTAGTCTAAAGCTGCCTTTTCCTAGGCCTCAACAAATGCAGTATGTGTTTTGCCATTGAGGAAGAGGCATACGAACCCCTGGTGTGTACTAAGAAGATCTGAGAAGAAACAACAAATATGCAAGTAACCCAATAAAAATAATTGGAAGATAGCTCAGAAAAGAAGAAAAATGGATACACACCATCTTGATCTGTTACTTAATGTAATCTTATTTCAGTAAAATGAGAGTTGTGTATTGTTCTTTCATGCAAAGCAAAGGTTTACAATGAATTATCTTAGCTGAAGTCCTTTTTCTGGCTCATGCAGAAAAAGATCTCTAATCAAATATTTGAGATAATTAAGAATTACTGGAAATACTTTTGAAGACAAACTGAAGAATAGGTCAAAACCATATCCTAAGAGCTCGATTCTGTTTGGTACCAGAACTGTGCAGGACGAGTGGGTATGTTAGAAAAAAGAGCTATGCAGCTGGGAAGGAGAGACTTCTCATGGAAAATGAGAGAAACAGAACATGTGACAGGATTGGAAAGGTGAGGAAAAAATTGAGAAAATACAAGAACTTGAAAATGATTCAGGGAGAGAAATTTTATAGGGAAAGGTAAGAAATTGGTATGTAGTTTCCAAGCAGCAAAGAACCTAAAACAGATGGACAAATTGCATGAATTAAAATGATTAAGTCAAAGCCACTTGTGGTTCTTTCTTAATCAAGTTGTAAGCATGATGCTTAGGTCATTCTTTCCTTGGTTAGTGAGCTTAGCAGGGCAGTAGACATCAGGTATATTTTTCAGGCTCAGCTCATTACTTTTTGATTAGGAAAAATTTAATGAGGTTTTGGAGGCATTATTCAGGGTGAAAATATTGACTGAAGTAACTGTCAGAGTGTACTAATCTAGTGAAAGTGGTTAAACTGTAATGCTTTTACCCTGTCTATGATATGTCTAAATACTTGTTTTCAGTAAATTTTTGTCTTAAAATATCGATAATATGATACAGATGACCTTTTGTTATATTTGGTCTTTTCTTGGGTAGCCTGTCAC
This sequence comes from Apteryx mantelli, assembly GCF_036417845.1. NCBI lineage: Eukaryota > Metazoa > Chordata > Aves > Apterygiformes > Apterygidae > Apteryx > Apteryx mantelli. The sequence continues at coordinate 57,592,979 of NC_089980.1, read as the reverse complement.
ATCCTCTCCCTATCTAAAAAATGCAGACAGCTTAAAATAATCTGCTGGAGGCTGACCTGGTCTGGTTATTAACCCGGCACACTCTGAGTCTTGTCTATTTGCAAAGGCGGCATGGGGGGGGAAGGGAGAAGTATCTAGCTTCAAAAATAGCAGTCTCAAAGTACTCAGTCTATCCTTGTTAGTCCTCTAATAAGTTATTGTTTTGCTCTTAATAATATGTAATATTTCATACCTGTTAGCTTTTTTGTATTTTTTCCCTGTTTTGTCTTTTCACGGTTGCCATTTAGCCTAGTAACCTGATCTGCTGCTTCATCAAATTCCTTCTTATGAATGGCCTGTGTACTCCGTGGTGCATTTGGGGTGGGATGTGAAATTTCCCCAGATCCTTCACTGCAGCTTGTTTCAGCCTGTACACAGTTCCCCTGTTTGATCTTATTGCTAATGGAGGAAGGTAATATGAATGGTGAGGGAACATGCTTACAGAAAATAAGCAGGAAGACTTTTTTCTTGAAATTTCTTGAATTTTTTTTCTCATCTTTAAGACTAGTGAAATCACCTACCCTGGACAGCTGCAGGAAGGGCAGGGGTGCATGCCAGCAAACGCTGATCGAAGACCAGTGCAGCAGCAAAGTTTTCTCCAAAATATAAACTAAGTTTGTAAATATTTTTTGAAGTGCTTATTTCCAAATGAGAGGGTTAAGAACACACGCTTCCATTTCATGTACTTTCTGTTAAGCCTAGATACTAACAGTCTCAGAAGGAAGAAGGACTTTAGCCGTTTCTTCCCTTTTGTCATTTGTCTTTTGGAGATTTTGCAAAAGTGATCTTCATTATTGTTAATGATGATAACAGCTAATTATGTTTGGGGGACTGACAGCTTAGTTAGACCGTCTATTTCTGCTCTGGCTTGTCTTTGTTTTTCAGTTGGCTCCAAAGCACCATTCGCAATACTTAATTTCTCTGACTTAGTGATATTAAATCTTCCTATTTTGTATCATGTTTAGAAGTCAGATGCAAAGTATATGATTTTGACTTTTGACTGATTTTTTTTTTCTTTTCATCTTTGCCTGAAAGAGGGTTTTTTTTTTTTTTAGAAGAGAATGTTTAGAAATATTTTCCTGCTAATTTTAAAATTTAGAATACACTTGTAAATGGATTGCTGTGGTCTTTGCTGTTTCTTTCTCTTTGGTAGGATTTGTTTAGAATTTTGAAGGTCGGAGTAGGCTGTAGGCTTAATTCAAAACTATTTTCTAAGAAGGAGATAAACTGATGTCATAGTCTATCCCTTTTGCTTTACATATGCTAATTATTAGATTACATTTGGCAGTTGGTAGCTTTGTTTGAGGAGGAGGAAGAGTGTGGATTATATGACAGCTGTATGCATTTCAGCTAGTTCAGTCTCCAGGGCAGCCAGCATTTATGTTACTTTAGGTTTAGCAAGGTAATGTTGGGTCTCTCTTATTTCGCATTTGGTATAGTTTGACCTTGAAACAGTGTTCTTAAACTATGCAATAGAAATAATTGTTTGATATACTTGTTTTTCTTGAAGGAGCAGGTTAGAGTATGCAATCCTGATAGAATTTAAATGACTAAAATTTGCTTTTATTGGAAGAGGTAAAAAGGAAACTTTTTCCTTCATAGGATTATTACCAGTATAGTAAGTTGTTGGGACTGATGCTCGATATCAAGATACTGAAGTAATGTAGTTAAAAGGAAAGCTATTTTCAGTTTAAGCTTTCTCTTTTTTGTTAGCAGAGTGTTTCTTTAAAGAAGTCTGCTGTAACTATGAAAATATAAAAATTGACAGACTACAAACTGAGTTTATATTGTAATTGAGAAATGTGTTTTATGAAATTTGAAGATGGTTTTGCTCTTGAACTTTCCTGCTTATTTTCCTATTGCCCTTGTTTTTCTTTTTGTTACTAAGCTCACAAAGGAAAGTAAAATAGTGTTCATTCAGTGAAGTAGTCTTCATTGTGTTTTTTAAATGTGGTTTACTATGAGGTATCGTGTACGTGGCTTCTGGAATTACACACTGAAGTAATTACTTCATTGTTGGAAACTTCAGCCTTCTTGGTTTGATAAAATTGTGCTAAGGTACAATTTTTAAACCAGACACACTCATGACATAGAGGAACATTGTGACACTTGCCAGTGTAACAGCTGCGAGTCTACAGAAAATATAAAGTCTATAGAAGTTATACCCATGGTTATATTTCTGAAGCAAAAATTAAAAACGATGCATATTTTGATGCTTCTCTGATACAGAGTATATTTAATAACTTTCTGCAGAGAAATAGTCTGTTAATTTCTTATGTTTAAAGCCATCATGCAGTAAATTTAAAATCTTCCTTTTAGTTCAAGGAGATTTAAACGTAGGTATTAGTTGTAATATGAGAGTGAACAAAGGTAACTATTTTAGGAAGATCTTGTAGAAACAAATTCCAGTGAATATTCTGGTGAGACAGAATGTGTTTTGTTAGGGTCGCACAAGATTTAAACCTTTGTGTGTAGAGCATTATCAGGAGATTGTGGTGTCTTGGAGTTTTGGGATGAAGGGGGAGTTTCATCCAATAAAATCTTTTATTTCATAATATCTTCTCTTATCTCTCTTCTTTGTGAATATCCAACCAAAATGGATGATGTAGCATTAAAGTTTTCCTCATCTGGTTGATTTAAAATTAGTTTTTGTTGTTGTTGGTTTTTTTTAATCTATGTTGGTGCTGAGTGAAATATAAATAAATCTTAACTAAATAGAAAGGGTTTTTTCTTAATTCTTTTGGCAGAGAAATCAGTCCCTCATACCAGCTCCAGTGTTGGCCACAAACTTAATGGATTGTGATGAAGGATAGGTGATAGGGCGGTGTATTTCCCTCTACTCTCTGCTTTTTCCCACTTTTGCAATCCTCCCTCCTGTCTCTTGTCCCTTCCTTGAGATAATTGTCTAAGAGCTTCTTTTCCCTTTGCTCCAGTAAAGCTAAAAGGCAATGTGTGCTTGATCCATGAAGCTGCTAAAGAGGTGATCTTTGGCCAAGTGGCACAGCTGGAACATGCAAACTGCCTGGCCATACTGGTACGTACATATGTATCTGGTGTATACATTTAGGCATATGTGTTCATGTAGTTCCCCACCTGAGTGATCAAGCAATCATGTCTTGCTTGGTCCCTGGATGGAAGGACCACAAGATGGATTTGGGCACTGTGTGTTGTGTAGGCATAGAGGTAGAAAGAAGCAATGGTAAGGAAATCATAATTTTTGTTTGGAATGAATTGGTAGTGCTTAATTTAACTCTCTAATCTTATTAAAGATATTTTCTTTTGCAGTTCTTTATGGTTAATTTACTTTCTTGTTCCTCTTTTTCCTCTTTCTCCCACTTTTTCCCCCCTTCTCCATACTCCGTTGCTCTGGACTGTTAAAGTAGAACATACTTTTTTAACTGACAGAGTTTTGCTCTTACTAATTTCTAAGTGTCAGAATATACTTACTGTCTCCTTTCAGCCACTGATAACTATGTTGATTTGCATGCAGCCAGCAACCTCCATGATTTTGATTCAAGTGTTACTATCTTCATGCTCCGTTCTTGTTACAGAGTAGGTTTCCCTTAAGTATTTCTCCCAGCAACAGCCAACTGTGTTGGGTATACTGATCAGTGAAGATTTTACTAAAATAGTTTTTTTTACTTGTGTTTTCTTGTCTAGTTTGCAGAAGTAGAGCTAAGCACAAAGTAAACAGATGTTTCTTTATTTATCTTTAAATTACAGAATGTTGTAAAATTGCCTTGTTTCACAGCATGGAAGAAGGCCTTATTGGGTATCCCATGCTCTGAAAGCTATCATTACAATGGATTGGAGGTGAGGGGTTGCTTTTGTTTGAGCACTATTGGCTCCTGCACTCCCTTCCAAGCAGTGCCCTGACAAGAGCAGGATAGATGTGTCTGCATGGAGTCTATGGATAGATCTTTGCAGTGTATCGTTCTCTCTTAATTTACTGATTCCATAATGTACATGCTGCTGCCTTTATTCAATGGTTTTGAAATCTGCTTATTAATTGAATCAGAAGACATCTGTTTTTGATACTGATTCATGTTAAAAAAATCTTTCGGTTAATCACATACATGGTCTCTCTGGTGGTATTCATTCTTTCTCTGAAAGCATTTGTTTCTGGAAAAGTACTGCATACATGTCCATTGCCCAGACTTCTCTTCTGTCATCTCCTTCCTTGTCTCTCTACTCGATCTGTCTTTCAGCCTGTCTTTCAGGAAGTTTTCACTGTGTTGTACTCTGTAGCTGCACTGGATAATCTTTCTTCGGTTCTGCATTTTTCCATAAAGCTGCTTTTCTCCAGTAGACTCAGAATTTTTATGTTAATGGGAGCTCTTTCCCCAGTCACTTCACAACTGTCACTGGGGTTGTAGAGAGTTCAAGGAAATAATGCCTGTCTTGTTTAGCTTAAGCACAATATGCTACTATTCTAGTTCTATCTAACTTTGTGTGCATATCAGCTTGCATGGTGTATTGGATTCTGTCTCATTCTGATGCTGAGTCATTGGGAATGTCAGGACAATTAATCGTATATCAGTAAAATGCATTGAATTTACATGCAAGTTTGTTTAATAATGGGAATTTTTAAAAATGAGTTACAAATATTATCACTGATATCTTTTTAAAAATTTTAGGTTTGTTAAAATTTATTAAAAATTAAAACAGGTTCAACAAATACTCATTCAAGGTGTACATTATTAGAACACCAAAAACTAAGAATTGTTGCATTAAGCTGACCTAGTTTTTGTAACTCTTAATTGCTCTTGCCTAACTGGAAGGTCAGTTCTAGTAACAATTTAAGACAACCTTAAATTATCCATATATTTTAAAAAAGTTAACTAACTTATTTTCTTAAGTAGGCGGGAGGGAATTAGATGGACAGTTTGCTTTACCTCCAGATGAGTTGGCAAATATATCTGAAACAATGGGTGGACTTGTGGCAGTTTTAATGTTAGCTGCTTGTAAAGACTTACACAGAAATTACATTCCTAGACAAAAACACAGCAGGAAAGAACTATTCCCCTCCAAAATTCCCCACTGAGTAGTTCCTGTGTACAGGAGGGTCACCTCTCATGTGCGGTTGGTACTAAACTGAAGTTCTTTTGTGCGAGTCTCTTCAAATAGGAGAGATACCTTCATCTGAAATGGGGAGGAGGAGATTTGAACAAGACAATTGGGGAGGGGTCACTGTCATACCTGAAAAACACGACTTTAGATTTTTCTTTTTAAATTTTCTGCAAAGACTAACAAATTGGAATCTTGTCTGCTGCCTGTTGCTATGACTAATGCTATTTGTTCTATCAAACTCACGCTGATTGGTAGGGAATAATATTTGGCTTAGTTTCAAATATCTTAGGACTTCCAAGTCTTTTATTAGAATGGCAGAGCTGATTGAATCATTGGTTAATAGGCCTTTATTTCTTTCAGTAAAAGTTTTATTAAGAGTAGAGAGCACTCCACATTCATTTAATCAGTGGAAGAATTGTCTTGACTGGAACAATAAGTCTAGTCTTTAACAGCTATTTTGAAGTGCCTTAGCAGCAAAAAGCAAATCCAGTTAACACATTATTCCTTTTATGAAACTCAGTTTTCCAGGAAGATGTGGCAAACTAATATAGATTCACATTTTATCTTCAAGATGAATTCTTGTATTCATACAGTAGTTTGAATCAGAATAGTTATTTAAGTTTTTCTCTTCATACAGGTGTTGTTATTTTTTTCTTCATACAGGTGTTCCATTCGTTCCAACTTTTTTGTGGCTTCAATATACATCTGTGAGCTTTTCACATAATGTCATTGTTTAAACTCAAAGATTAATTGAACCATTTTCAAATATGTCTTCAGTTTTGGAAGTCCTGAAATATTTTTTTAAATCAAAGAATAAGTATTTCTATATTTCTTCTAAATATAGTAGCTGAAAATTGAAATATGAATTTTGTTTTGATACTTCTAATGAAATAAACTTGTATGGATATGGTACCACAGGGCCGCTATGCATTCTCTGTTTTTCATGTCAGTATCTCCCTCTAGTTTATCCATACTAACAATTTATAATTTATAACTATAATTTATAAGATCTTACTTGTACTTATTTTCTTACTAGGCTTGTCTGTTCTTGTAGTTGAAAGAGTGCTGACAGAGTTTTCTCTGAGGGTCTCTGTTCCCTGGATTTCTCTCTAGACTGTTGTTTGAAATGGATCATTTGCTGACTTTAAGGACACACTGACAGACATGTTCATTTTGCCTGGGTTTTGACAGGAGATGAATGGACTAAAGTGTAAGCCAACATATACAAAGTATTAATTGTTGAGCATAGGTTCAGACCTTTCTTATTCAAAGTAAAAGAAACAACATGTATAAGCATACAGCACAATTAAAAAAAAAATCTGATAGCTTCCCTCATCTCCTGGAAAGAAGGATAGAGGAAAGTAAGGTCAGAAGTTGTTGCAATGGATGCTAGTGATGTACAGTGTGTCATCTGACTGTCTTGGATACCACAAAGATGGACCTGGCTAAAATAGAAAGGACTGATGAGTGATACTTTAGGAAGTTACTAATAAGAAGGAAAAAATATTGAGATAAAGGAAGGAGGCAGTGGAAGAACAGTAGTGAGATCAAAGAGGACAAAATATTCAAAGGGAAAATTAGTAGTAAATCTGAAAAATGAAATAGAACCTGAAGTGAATGTTTTTAGATAAGACGGCTGAAAAGAGAGGCATGCTTGTAAAGTCAACTGAACTCAAATGCTAGGTTGGAAAGCTGGGCTTTTCTCAGGGTAGTAGACCATGGAAAAAATGAGGAAATGGATATTTATATAAGAGGAAGAAATGGTCTTGGGGAAAGAGTATGATGTAAGATGTTTCTTTTGATTTCAAGATATTATAGGAGGCTGAACTTGCAGGGCCTCGCTCGGATGACTTTTGGTAACAGATGTTTTCAAACATGAGATCTGATTAATTCTAAGTTTTCCAGGATGGTGTTAGGCATCAGTGAGCAGAACCCTATGGATCTGTGTGGAAACCAGAAAGAAGATAGTGTGGACATGTGGAGCTTCTGATTTGTGGTTAGCAAAGCTGCTAGTTTTTACCATCTCTGTAATCACTTGAAAATTAAATAACTGTTTGATGACAACTGTTAGCATGTTCTAGTCTAATGATACCCCTCATTCTAACTTTGCCTTGCGTCTTAATTTACCTTATGGGCCTGTTCACATACTGAATAGCTATGCCTGAATAACTGCTGTCTGTGAACGTTCTCATTGCAGACTGATGGGAGGTCATGTTGTAAACACAATCTAGCTGTCTTGTCCTTCTTGTAATCAGAAGGAGAATGATATTTCTATGGAATGAAAAGGGAAATGTTGCATGAATTGGGAATGAAAAAATACACGGTATATGAAAATGGGGAAAGAGGAAGTGAAGGGGCACACAGCATCCTCGGCATGTGAGGCAAAAATGGGAGAGCCAAAGACTTTCATTAGAGGGGAAATGATGGAGTAGAGATGAGAACTGCATCGTGAGAGGCAAACATGGCATGCAAATACACACCATGTCTCCTTATGGAAAGCTAATAAATCATTGGAATGGAGGGGAAAATGTACATATTCTATTTGTTTTGTAAATATGAATTTGCATTACTAAATCTTCCCACTGAAATATGGACAACCTAGTTAATGTAAATTTTTGAATGCTGCTATATGCTGGAAGAACAATTTGTGGGACTTTGTGGCACAGTTTTTTTTCCTCAGAACCTGAAATTTTGATAGAAAATACAAGGAGATTCATAAATAAGACTGATGCATGTCTGAAAACATGCAACCTTCTTTTAAGCAGAATGTCATCCTTAAAACATAGTTTTAGCTGATTTTCCCCCTCCCCCTGCCATTCGCAGAGCAGTTTGCTGCAATTTACATGTAAATTCGTATAGGTGCCACTGCAGGCTTCATGTAGTCAAACCTGCTGAAATACAAGTAGCCTTTAAGTTTTCTGACTATGGTTGTAGATGATTAGTTAGCAGGTTTGCACCTGTTTTGGCCCGGATTGCTGCCTGTGCTTTTTGTTTTAACCTAGTTATGTAGCAAAGGGAAAAATGCAACTGGCTTGCTTTCTGTAAAATTGAAACTGTTGACCAAAATTTTAGTCTGCATTTTCATAAAGGCATTTATCCTCTAGGGAAGAGAAGCTGCCTCCTCTCTCCCCCCCCCCCCCCCCACTGCGGGTTTTGAAAATATTCTATAGATTTTATGGAATTTTTGCTTAGTTCAATTTAAGTCTATTAAACATTGTTCAGAGTAGTAGAAGAATAAGGTGAGAGAGAGGTTGTAATTAAAGTATTTTTTACTTTAAAGATGGTACTAAAACTTGCATATACTGTTTTTTTCAAAATTATGGTAACATGGACCTACAGACTAATAGAGTATACATGCATGTATATGTGGAAATATTTTTGCTTATACTATACATGCACTGTAATGTGAGTGCCCATATTGAGGAATACTGCCTTGAACATGCACAAAACTTATTTGCATACAGATCAGCTGGAAGAAATTCAAGCAACTGGAACATTGAGTACTGAACTGTATACTTGCAGAGAAACATAAGTATTTATCAAAGTTCTAGATATCTTTGAGTTTAGTTTTTTTTAATGTAAAAATTAATTGGATGGCAATTGATAGTTAGTCAGTCTCTGACTATTTTGATTTTATTGCCTTTTGCCTTACAATAGCCTACTGATTGTATTTTATTCACACCAATAGAAATTCCTTACCTTATTGTACGGATGATGTTTTTGTACTTTTTCAGATTGTCCTGATTTTTTTTTCTTTTATTCACAAGTGCATTTATTTAAAAAATGTGGAAAAGCTGTTTGAGCAGAAGCTGTAGAAAATCCTTAAAGACCTCATTGCTGATATTCTGCATAAACTGTTTAAAAAATCCTATAATTTCAAAAGATATACAGTGCATTTTTGTCTCAAACACTTGCATTATAAATTGTCCTAGTAAAGATACTGTTCTTGAAGTGTCATACATAATGTTGGCACTGTAATGTCTTTGACCTTTTAGTTTATTGAAGAATATGCAAATGCAGTTTGGAGGAAAATGTTTCTCTAGGTTATCAAGAAAATTTGATTTTTTTTTGATAATGTCCTGAATTTTTGGGAAAAAAAAATCTGTGGATTTTGCAGAAAAAGATGATGAGTATGAGTTGGGAAGGAGAAAGAATGCCATTTATTTAATTATATGTCAAATGTATAGTTTCTTGTATAATTAATATGAGCTTTCTAAGAGTCAGGAGCTTAACAATTTTGGCTATTCCTTTGTAAGCTTTGATTTTTGAAATCAACTCTGTAGTTTCTGTTTCTGTAATGTAAATATGCTGCAAAAAAAAGGAAAGTATGCACTGACACCAAGTAAAAACATAGTTCCAGAAACGTGCAGTCTGTTTTAATGATATACAGTTTGGCTGAGCAGAACCTTTAGGCTAAATCAAGGCCAATAATAAAATTCAGAGGCAAATTTTTCACTGCTCACAGAGCATTACTATGCCAGTGCATGAGCTGTTTGGATCAGATAATCACACCCTGCTGTTTGAACACCTTAATTTACATAAGTGCCAGTACTTGGTTAGTCAAATACAAAATTCTGCTTCTGAATTACTGGGTGGGGTGTTACGTAATCAGTGTTTAAAAAGCAAAAGTAAAAACAAAATTGGCCATAGTAAAAGAAAGCGATCATCTTCTAGATGAATGTGACCCTGTAATTAGCATTCCCTGTGCTTACCAACACTGGACCATACTTACATTATTCATACTTCCTAATGATGTTATTTCATATCTGTCTGTTCAGATAAATGTTTAAAGGCAAATTTAAAGGCAAATTACAAATGTGAGTTTATTGGGACTCTTTTAAGCTTTTGATGTGTTCATTAGGTCACTCAGTGTCACCGATAGCTGTTTTTTTCAGTATTTCAATAAGTCATCTCTTAAAGTAAGTTTTCTTACCGCCCACCCCCAAGCTTTTGTCTTTTGACCCTGTGTCATAAAGAGGGGAATTTAGGGAGATGGTATCACACTTACGATAGCCTGCAGTTGTCATCCCATACAGAATTTTTGTGGAATCTGAAGAAAGAGATAAGGCTGGGAGTAAAAGGGCTGGGGGCGGGTGGAGAAGCAAGTTTCTTGAAATATTAAGAGTTTATTTTTAAGGTTTTAGCTTTTAAAAGTCTATTTTACTCCCTTGTCATTATGCTAAATATCAAGAAAGGCTTATGGAAAAATTTGTAATGTCTCTCCAACAAGAAGGAATATAACATTGAACCTGTATTCCTTAACCCCGTCATGACTGGGGCTTTGTCTAAGAAAGTTTATGTACTGGGAGAAGTTAGCAAGACTGTTTTGCTGATCTGTGTGGGAATTTCTGAAAGAAGTGTTACTTCCACACTGTAATTTTGAACGCAGTTATTTTCTTCCTATTTGAAATGAAAATATATAGCATGCGTTCTCAGCAGGAAGCCTTGAGAGTTCTCTGATATGTGCTTTAACATAATATAGTCCAGGCAAAACTGTAGAGCAATAGTTACACTATCTAAACTCTTTTTTGGGTGAGGGAGGGAGGAAGTGTTTAAAAAGTATTGCACTGCAATAAAGTTTTACAGAAAACTAATTTTACCAAAATTTTCTTCCCTTTACAGCATGTTTAAGTCTCACTGAAAACAAGTTAGTTTCAGACAACAACTTGATTCTAGATAAGCCATCAAATAATCACTGAACAGATGATAATGATGTTTCATTGCTATGAAGTTGTGCTGAATTGAATGGACTGCTAAGAAATAAAGAAAGAACAATATTCTGCTGGCAAATCTCTCACTCTAGTTCCCCTACCTCTGTTTTCATTTAAAATTAAATGAAAGGGTTTTTTTTCCTTTCCATTAAAAAAGAATCATGATTAACCTTATGAAGTTATTTGGTAACTACAAAAATATTCAAGGTATTTTGTTGATGTTATGAAATCAGCTTTCCAAATTTACACTGTAAAATTAAGAACAAATTTTTTTTTATCCAATGAGACTGTATGAATTAAGTGCATTGTAGTCACCATAAATTTCAGCATATTTTCTTTCCATATGTAATTTGTGTTCTTTTGATTCAGATAGACCTTGTTAAAAGATAGAAGAAAAGAAGTTAAATCTTTCCTGTCAGAAAAGAGCTTATTTAAAAGATCTTGATGTGCAGTGATGTGGAATAACACTTGATCATAATAATACTTGTAAAATAAAAGTGATGCAAAAGTATATGAGAAATTACTTGCTGACATCTGAAACTGCAGAACTCCAGTCACTTTGTAAGCTACAGAAGATTGGCCAGTAATGTTTCAGTTTATGCTGCCTCACAGTTCACACAGTCAATAAATAGCTAAGGTCAAACTAAAGCAGCTTCCATTAAAAAACAATCAATATAAAGGGTAATGTTTCCTTTTTCTTTCTTAAAGCTTATTTTATTTTAATCAACCACTTCCTTCTTTGCTACCAAGAATAATTCAAAGCTCTGACATCAGAGGCATTTTACTGCCAAATGACTTATCATAAAACATGTTTTATGTCTGTTTTACTCTCTTGAAAACATAGGAAGTAGAAGCAAAGCTAGTATTTCTTTTTTTTCCATAAAATGCACCTTTTCACAAGCACTCTGTACTCTCTTCTTAGTGCATATTTTAGATCTTGTCTACACTAGGATGTTCTGAGTTTTTCAACAGTCCATCTGTTGTCGTAAGCAACATGACAGGGTAGGAGGTGGAGGGTGGCCCCCTGCTGTTGCAGGATAAGTGACCTATACATGTAGCGGTTCTATTGACCTGCCCCAGAGCATCACTAAAATAGTGTTTTTATGGACTTCCCCCTCCCCCCCCCCCGAAGAAGCTGAAACACTTAAATTTGTGAGAACCATTTTAGTAGATACACAAATTGGACACCTGTGGTAGACCAAACTGAGTAACAGATTCCCAAGCTTTATTACAGGATAATTCACAAATAATATTAAAATGTCTTTTATACTTCTCATATGGGGGGGGAATATGAGGATAACTCTAAACAAAATCTATGTTTAGCATAGCTTCTCAAGTCTTATTTTAATCATTGCAGTTTTTTCTCAAATGCCTAAGAACAATGGGGCATGGGATAAAACAGTATGAGTAACTGTCATCTGTAATTTTTTTAGGCACTGAGCATTAATGTTGTATACACGTTCTGTGCTACCCATAGTTTTATAAAGCTGTAGGCATGGAGTGTTAATGTTGTGTACAGATGTTCTGTGCTATCTGTAGTTTTACACAGTTGATAGACCTTTGGAAGATTGCCTGTAAACTCTACTCCTCTTGTACATAGGCCTTAAATGCAAAAATAGGATTATTATCAGCCAACAAGGTCTATTCCAAGTAAGTGTATGGAGACCTGTGTGATGACATACCCATTTCTCATGAAGATAAGCATAACAAGATATCCACCTTTCCTCAGTTACCTCTTATTGTCCTTACTGTTTATACCATCAAAGCCACTCTGGAATGTCTATTTCCTTTGGGCACTTACATTCTTAACATAGTTTTATTGTTTGACAATAGTTCATCACAACAGAGGATTTCTGGAATGGAATAGGGAATTTGTCTGTTACTCAGACTCAAGCTGTTGCATCAGTGTCCCCATGATCAAAATCCTGGCACTCTCTTTGTTATCTTTATCACTGATAGATGTACTGGGTGTCTCTTCTGCTTTAAGTAGGGGAATATCACTGTTCTTCCTATTTCAAGAAATGAAATGCCTTTAAAAATTCATATGCAGTACATCTCATGATATTATATTATATCATAATGGGAGAGTAGTTCCAGTGGAAACAACATTGATATTGTTCTAATGCTAACTGGTTTGCTAATTGGAGGAACTGGATAATCTCAGGGCACGATGCCTAATGTAGGAGCACAGGGGCTCATACCATGGGATCTAGGTAAATGCTTCAGACAATGGAAATAGTTTGACCTTTTTGAAGTGAACAGGGCTGGTTTCCTCTCTGCTTCTGCTGAAGTATCATTTTACTATGAAACAGGTTTATAATGGTTACATACAAAAGAACTTCCATGTTACAGCTAAAAATGGCATTGTAGGTTTCCAAAGCTCTTTTAAGTACTCTTAACTGTCAGAATCTGCAACCTGCTTCTTGAAATAGGCAGCGTCAGGTGTTTATTGGGTTTATCATTTTATCTTTTTAACAGTAGATGAAAAAGCTTTATTTTGGGCATCACTATAGTAGACCTATAAAAAGTGCAATTGCCTAACGTGAACTATTGCATATTATTGACCCTGAAAGTCAAAGTTGCTTCAAATTTCGAAGTAACAGTGTAAGAATTTTTGCCCTCATAATATATAACAAATTGCTACAGATGTGATGTGATAGGAGCATTATACATATTTAAATATTATTATCTATGTTATTTACAGAAGTCACTACAGAAATTGCCTCCTTAATTCTGGGGTGACTAGGTATTATCACCCTGATAAGTAACTTGAAACACACCAGTATAAAATAACTGAGATTCATAGGGGAAATTCTGAAGTCCTACCATGCACAGTGTTAAAAGTAGAACATAGATTCCTGCTGCCACTACCTCACTTTTCTTCTGCTTCATGATGAAGGAATGACTAGTATACTAATAGTGTATATCCTTTTTTTTCCATCTTGTTGAAAACTGAAAAGGCCTCTGTCATCTCCTAACAAGAGTCCTGTGTCACTTGGATTGTGTATTGTACCTTCTTTATTCAAATGAAGAGCACACAACTGGTTATCAGACACAACTAGTCTGATAACTAGTTGTACCACCTCTGTCTGAGGCAGTTTAGTGTTGCTTCCTCTGAAGTTGTCGGTGACTGTCATTGCTCCTCCAAAGGATTCCAACCAATACTTGGGCTGAAAGAAAGGAATGTTTGCCTGCCTGTCAGCCTTCTGCATTTCAGTTTGTGCTGTCTTTATGTTGATGATGAAAGTAGGATTGCAAATAGGCCTATAAATTCCTACATTTGCTGCCCCTGCTACGAAGGAAATAATACATAGCAAAACAGTGAGGAAGAGAGCTGGGAGCAATGAGAACCTGAAGCACTGTGGAAGTTTTCTTCAGTACATAACAGTCAGTCCCCAAAGAAAGGGGCTTCAACTGCAAAGGTGTTTGATCTTACTTGTAACTCCCCAGCAGTTGTCTGAAGTGCAAAATGAAGTAAGATTCAAATTAATCTGAACTCTGATATCATCTAGGTAGAAGCTTTTCTTTTTTCTTTCTCCTACAGGTATGGCATACACCGTATTTGGGATTTAACAACTAGAAGGCTGAGGTGGTTGGAAAGACTTAAATTGTCCTGCAAAGTATTGATTTATTATGAAAATGAGAAATTTAACTACTTGTTATAGTTGTAAGAAAAGAGAATATAACCAGTATTGACATGTCTGCCTGAATTTGAAAAGAGCTGGAATTAAGTCTTGAGTAGCAAAGTTTCTTATTGGCATCAATATCTATGAATTTAGGTGGCTGTGATACTAAATATCAACCTAGCTACATGCTGTTGAGTACTGAAATGCTTTAAGAAAGGAGAGAAAATATGACATCTATGCTAGCTTTCACTAACAGTAGGTGGGATGTGTGTGTATAAGGCTGTCATATATTGCATGCAATTCCTTTTGATTATTCTGAAAAAAACATTAAAATTATTGGCATTGGATCCTTCTGGGGTATCTGCAGAAATGGCTGTTACTGAAAGGCTGATAAAGAAATTTTGACTATTATTTCACAGTCAGAGGTAGAAATTTGGTAGCTGTACTGAAGCTGAATAAGGACTCAGGAGTTGGAAGAGGAGAGATTGTGCAGTAAGCAGAGAAGATTGCAAGCTTTTTCCCAATCAAAATCCAGTGGGAAAAGTACTATGTCAAAAGGGTTTTGCAGAAGAAATGCATTATTTTCTTTTCAGATAATAACCTAAGCTGTCCCTTCGTAATTTGAACCTTTACAGAAAATTGCAATACATTTATTCAATACATTGTACTCTCTCTTATACAGACTGTCTTTTAGCACTAAGTGCATTTGGACTTCAAAACAAGGCTTACAACTAAGTTGATTTGAAGTCAAATCTGTAAACTCTGAGCTAAACAATGGGAAAATATGGTCATGACATATATGAAATGACTTTTTCAGTCACGCTGGTTGTAAACCACGTAAAGATAAGGAAATACAGATAATAACTTTCCTGCTTTAGAGGATCTCTTGTTCTCCCATCAAGATCATCTGGATAATGGTGTGAAACAGTAACTTGTGGGAGAAGCAGAATGAAAAATATAGCCTGACTTTAATAAAACTCATTTTAAAAATAGGCTTTTTATGGGCAGCATAGCAGCCATATTGCCTTAATTTATATAAGAAATATATATATATATACACATACATACACAGATATATTTTACACTTTTAAAAATCCACGGTAGTCGGATTTAGGCTTGGCATGCTAGGCTGAATCATGTTGTTCTGCATTCAAAGGTACTGAATGATAACTTACCACTTTTAGATCATGTCCTAACAATGAAAATTAAGCAGGTAGGAGAATATCATGCAGACTCAAGAAAGGATTTTAAAAGTGAAGCCTCGACTGATAGTGTTAATATGGGGGCATGGGGAAAAGAAAAAATGACCAATCTTTTTCCTCAAAATATTAAATTAGTATGCTGTTAAATAGCCTTCTTTCTTTACCCCACCTCACCTTAGCCCTGAAAATCCAGCCAGCCCAGAAAATTCAGTTCTCCAACTGAAACTTCCTGTTAATTAAATGAAGATATGTGTGAAGGGCACTTCAGTTTTCAGTATCTCAGTGTCTTTTTCCTTCTTCAGGCTAACAGGGTCATGCGGTTATCTTTGACGTCTAATCTCTTAGAGACTCTCTAAAAGGAATGCTGTCTGCAAGTTGTGTTAGAATTACTAACTTGATTTATTAATGTACAGTAATTATCTTTTCTCAGTGCTAATCTAAAACTATTCCCCAGATTGCTGTGAGGAGAGCTGAAAATCCTATCATATGCTGTTTTTGTCTTCGAGAAAAATTCCTTCCTAACTTCAAAACTGGCAGTTGCACCAGCCTAGCAACAGCACTGGTATTCTCTTCTTTCTCTATTCTTATTCCTACTCTGATACATTCTCCTTTTATGTCTACGAGGAAGGAAGACCCCGAGCAGCCAAAATTAACCTCCTTTCATTCCCAGTTTTCTCAGGACCTTTCAGTCTCTCCTGTCAATCTGCTTGAAGTTTTCTTCCTCAGGCCTGTGAAAATAGGGCATGTAAGAGTGGGCAGTTTTACCTAGATATAACTTCTCTGTATATTCTGTCAGATTCTGGTCCTGTCTTCAGACATCTCATGAGGAGAGCTAAAATAGAAATGAAATAATCCTTATTTCCTCCTCCCTACCCCCCCCAGCACTACTGTGATAAGTAGTTTTAGAAATCATACAATGATGCAAATGCATTTTCTTTTTTATTAAACTGGACAGAACCCTTCTTAATATTCTGTGGACTTTTGGTAGGTTTTCTCTGTGCTTGCTCTTGAGCAGAGTGGTCTTCCCTTGGATTTGGAATAACTGTCCTGTGCACTAAGCTAGAATTATAAGAAAGATGATAATTTCTGGTGTGACTAACTCTGGGAGAAGGTAGAATATATTCTTTTCAGTGTTTTTATATAACAGAATATACTCCATTATTTTTTCTAACCCACTGAATCGCATTTTGTTTCTGCCAGTATTTTACAAGAACTATATTATTAACTTTTAGCATTTTTAGTGTTTGTTAATATGCATTAACAACTTGAAAGTAAATGTTTGTTTTGATATACAATATGATGTAGTACGTTCCTTTCTCGTGTAGCATGTAATATGAATGTTCTCTCTAAGTAGTCTTCAGCTAGTCATTCTACAGATGCTGAAGCTTTCTTTTGAATGATACCCCAACCCATACAGTTGTCTGTCAAAACTCCATCTTCATGTGACAGGTTATTCAGGAACTACTGGTTTTCCTTTTGGATTATGCAAATATGATTGCTTAGAATCAGTACAAGATAGTCCTTTTCCTTGTGCTCAAATGAGTTGAATACGTGGTGCAGAAATCCTCTCTTTATGTTTCTAAGCCTTACCTCTGGAAGTGACTTGGTACAGTTGTTTACTAACTGGATTATCATAGTATTCAGCATCCTGTACAATGGAGTTGTCATATGGGGGTCCTGTTGAAACAGGACAAAGAAGTAGCCCCTGCCTTGGAGATTATCCAATTTAAATGAGAATACATGCATTCAAGCAGGAAGGAGCAGTTTAAGAATCAGGGGACACATGAAAATTTCTGAGCTTGTAAACGCTACTGTTCTTGCTGAGGATTCTGAGGTTATGCAAGTTGCTTGAGGAGGACAAGGAAAATGACCTTATTTACTTATTTATTTTTTGAGTGGAAATTACTTCAGTGCACTATTTCAGTATTGTGACTGAAAGTTCTAGAAGACGATTTGGTGCTGCTCCGTCTGACCTGACTTCTTTAGTGAATAGGTTCCAGTGGCCTAGGTGAAGTCCATGGCACTTCTACAGAGAGTTGCTTTGTCACCTTTCACAGCTTGCAAACAGCTTTTGACTCCATACTTTGTAAGCTCTTGAACTGTGTTGAATATGTAGAGTAGTATTAAAAATTTTCCTGTGTTTATCTGCTGATTGGTATTTCTTTGTGGATATCTTTTTGATGGCATACCCATATCATTCTGTATTAGAGGCTCTTCATTCTCAAAGATAAAACTGGAATAAAAGTTCTGTATGATTAGTTGAGGATAAAGATATTTACAAGGAAGTTACAGTTGTAACAAAATATCGCAGGCACAGAGATAAGAACATCTAAATGCTTTAAGTCATCCAGTCTGCCATACTTCTGTCCTGAAGAGATAATGTGCATAAATTATGTTCTGGATGTCATCTTAGTCTCACTGTAGAAAATAGATTATTTAATGCTAAATAAGTAGGTTTCTTATTTTTGTTGTTCTTATTTTGATCTTTGACACCTGGATTGATGAATGGAAAGAATGAAAGGCAACAAAGCCACTTTTGTGGGTTCTGTTTATTTAAAATTCTCTCTGATACAAGAACTTGACTGACAGGCATATTGCCTTCATTTGCAATTAGTAAAGAGTCAGACTGCTGAAGAAAAGGGCATTAGTTAACAATAATCTGAGAGGAGTTTAGGTTTTTCTGTTTTGTTTTGTCTTTCTCCTGACAAAATAAGTGATCAGTGCTTGCAGGTGATTTTTCGACCTTTTCCTGGAAAAAATCCTTGATCTGAGAATTTCATGTTAAGATGTTTCTCCTTTACCTCATAAACTGCATTGTGTTATAAGCATTAGTGTATTGTTGTTAAGTTCCATAGATTCAGTTAAAAATAGCTGAACTAAATTACAAGAGTACAAATGAAAGATCTCTCTGTGTGTATGTCAGTGGTAGTTTTTCTACTGATTTCAACAGAATTGGGATTTTACTTTGCATGGTTCAACCTGAGCAAGACAACTTCAGTTCTAGTTTTATAGTTAAGCTCTGCATAGGCTGCATAATTAAATTGTTTATATTAGAGTTGTGAGAATAGCAGGATATCCAGTTTGGTCTGGAAATTCAATTAGCCTTAATTTATCCAGGTATCAAAACTTTTGCTAATGGAACAATAGAATATTGGTATTAATATTCTAAGAAAATACAATGCTAACAGAATCGGAAATTTTTCTAAACTTTTTCTAGTGAGAAATCACCTTCTGTTACTGAAATTTTAAAAACAGAGGTGGCAGTATTATACTGGTTAATAGCTCTGGATAAAACATCAGTATTACCTGAAAAATCATTCAAATTGCTTGATGAAAAACTTCAACTGTATTTTTGATTTAAAAAAATATGAATTGAGCTACAATATTTAAGGATGATAATTTAGTGAAAGTAATAGAAAATATGCTAAAGAGAAGGTGACACAACTTTGATAGGCATTATTTTACATGACGAGTTATACCAAACAAAGAATTTATTTTGTAACCGTGTTTTTAGTTCTGTTTCAAAAGTGGCGGTAGGATATTTTGAAAAAATAATAACAATGAGTTTAGTATTTGGAAGGTATGGTTTAATAAATTATTTTCTCTGGAAAATCAAAGATGACAGACAGAAATCTTGTCCATAAGACAAGCATAAGTCTAACTTTTTTAAGGGTTTGGATTTTTTTACTGTTAAATTTTAAACAATTATTCCAGAAGATGATGACGAGATTCTTTTCATCCTACCCTCTCTCTTAAGCCTGAAAGAAAGCATAGTTCTGATTTCTGAAGGTGCTTTGTTTCCTTAAAGCACCTTTCAGTTAAGAGTACAGAGCAGTTACAGAATTCAAGGTTTTTTTCTAAAGATCTATTGCTCCAAAATTAACTGTTGCATCTCTGTCTCAATGTCTACATGTGCCTGCTATTTCTTTGTTAGAGAAGGGAACCATAGTGGAAGAACAAACAAAATGCGTGTCCTTCCCCCCCGCCCAAGCTCTTTCACTTGTTCCAAACCAGTGTAATTCCACTGTTTTGGTAAAAATTGTAATGGTCTTGCACCAGTTTTGAGAATCATATAGACTGTTATCACTCTTAGATATCTGTTTCTTCCCCCTCCTCCCTCCCAGATCATCTAAGCTGTGGTATAATACAGAATGCTGGTAGACTGTTCTTTAGGTACATTTATGAAATTTTATTATTTCAACGGAGGGCTCTCTTCATTTTCTACTCTTATATTTGTCTTGCAACCCAAGACTATAAATGTGAAGAAGCAGAGCACAACTGAGGAAGTGTGTAACAAATATTCACTATGCAGCAGCTAATAGGTATTCCCATTAGTCAAATGAGGGGCTTCCTGTCTGTCTTCTGCCTTTCGTCCGTGTCTGCATATTAATCAAAAGTCTGAAATATGCATATGAGAAGTAACCATTTATACTGTAGTACTTATAGCTTTAATTGTAAATTCGATGTATAATAATTTGAACCATTTTTTCACAAACTGTACTCATAATTTGTTCATTGTTACTATTTTCAATCCATTTTGCACAGCTGCAATCTGAATAAGTGGCTCAATTATAGTTAGTGTTATCCTTTGACATTCACTATGTTTCATGGAAAACTTTGAAAGAAATATTCTATTTAAAGACAATTATGCTTAAATATCATGGTTTTCTAAAGACTTTTGCATGAAAACAAATCCTGAAAGACCTAATTTTTCCTTTTCCATACTCCAGTATAGGGTAATAATTCTGCAGTGTGACCTCATAATCACCTGTCACAGAAAGGGCTGTGATATCATAGTTAGGTGTGATCAAAATTTCACACACAAATAAGTAGCATGGTTTGAAGATCAGGCATAGCCCTCATTTTGCCTCAAAGTGGGGTAGCTTTGATTTAAGACTCCAATTCAGAAACATTCTCTGCAACTTTAAGAAATAAATACTATTAACAGATATGCTAAAAATGCTTAAATCTAAAAATATTTACTGATGTGGTCTGTTTTTAAAAACAAGCAAAATGAAACAGATCAATTTTGAATTTGCATAAAAACCACATTATTGTATATTTTCCCCATAATTTTCCTTTTATTCAAGAATTACCTATTTTTTTCCAAGGGGAAAGCTTAGTTTTAGGAACTAAAATACTGCATCAGATTTGCTCTATAGGTTGTCTGATAAGGAAATTTGAAAATAAAGGTGATTTATAAACTATGTGCATTTCTACTTTGCACTGTTCTTTTTCATTGCACTTAAAAGCGTGGACCTGAAGGCAGAATTTTCTTGCAAACTTTGGATTTCCCATAACGTAGCCCTTATGTAACTGCTGCTTTTCTATCCTGGCAAAGTACATAATGCTGCTGGTTTCCAGCATGTTTCTCTGAAGGGTGGAAACTAACCAGAACTCTTTCAGCACAGAAAATGCTGAATGCAAATTAAATGTCTGATCTTCAGCTTTTGGCGTATTATTCCTGCCTATACTTGTATTTTGTCAAATTGCACTTCCCGTTTTTTAAGATTAGTAGAGCTTGAGAGTCATGGTTTATAAAATTGTTATCTTGATAAATAGTACAGAGATGAATGCTTTCATCCAAATTACACATTCTTTTTAGGATGATAGCATTACATAATAATAGGGGCAGATTTCCAGCTTCTTGATCAACAAAATGATCGCAGAAAGACGACTTAAATAATTCATTTCCGTCTATCAAGGCTGACATGAGGCAGGGTTACCGAACAGCCTTCTTTTGACAGGATAGTCCAGTAGTACAGTTCTTATTCATTGCTCTGCTACTGGCACAGGAACATTTGTGGGCATGTGTCCAGGTCCCCAGGAAACTTGGAAACATTCCATGTTAAAGAACTGTAACTGTGGCTAACAAACCAGCTGCTGTATTGAGCTCCAAAGGAAGTCTTTGTAGCTGTGTGGAAGGAACTTGAGTTATTTGCATAACATCCAGCAGCCTTAGTGGGAAGGATTGGCAGGAGCACAACAGCAGGGTAGGCATCCAGCTTTTATCTTTTGGCCATATCTGCCAGTGATTCCATTCTTAAATGCTAGGATGAGACGAAAAAGAGAGAAGTGAAGAGCTTGACCAAAAGGATTTACAGGTCTCAAGGGGAGGATATTCATGATTATATTGACAGCATTCTTTCTGGAAGTAATAGTTCATTAAATTCAACAAACAAAAGCCTTGTATAACAAAGAGTATCACCATCATCTGTAAGTGGGTGTGTGCAAGTCGCTAAGTTCTTATTACAGAGAAAGAAAAACTATTCAAGAAAAACAACAAATACAGGAAAATAGAGTGCTATTTATCAGCGTAGGTCAGCTGTCAACCAAAACACCCTCTTTTACTGAGTTACAGGAATTTACAGGAACGGCCAGTAACAAAACATGCACATTTTATATTAAAAATAGGCATATTTTGTCAGTTAGGCCAACTGCAGAACTTTAAAAATTAACATCAAAAACCACAATGCTCTATTTACTAGTATAACTTAAATATACTGCACAACTTCTTCAAATATTAGTATTTCCAATATAATGTCAATCTACAGTTCCATACCAGTCATTTCTTTGGTCATCTTTCACACCAACTGTAGTATTGACTGCTTTTTACATTGTGAAATAAAATAATTCTTTTAAATACTACCTTTTGCAATGTACATCTGCTTGAAAATGCTTGTACCATTAGTTTAATGAAGTATTTAAACTAACACCACTTCCAAAAGAAGCAGTCCTGCTTTCCTGTGGCCTTCAGGCTGTCTCCTGCCTTGCACGAATAAAGGTGTTTGTAAGGCTAAATGGCAAACCATATTGTGGATTTGGATTGCAAATAAACAAGGGGGAGGTGTCCATTTGTTGCCCTTCCCTCTTGACTCGCACCACCTCATCCCCAATTTGATTTCAACCTGGATTATATCTCTGATCCAGTTCACTACTTCTGCACAGATGCTTATGACAGGCAAACAGTTAACACTAGGGAAGAAAAGAATGGAATTGTTGCAGGGTAGCTGTTCCTGGCCTTCTGTGCATTTCCTCATTTTGTAAGAGATTAATTTTGATGTTAAAAAAATAGTAATAATTGTGTAGAGTAATGACTTCTATGAATGTTTTTTGTGTAGGAATAAGTAAGAAGTCTAGAAGATGTAATTCATCATAACCTCAAAGAAAATCAAATTAATCTTCAATAAACAGTTAAATATCTTTCCAGATATGTGAAATTGACCTTTCTTGCCCTCACTACTGCTTTATATTCTTGCAAAATCAGAAAGATGTTTTTGGAATAGTTTAGCCTTTCTTCAGTGGCAAAGTTTTCTTACATTATTGCTATTATGTAAAGAAGAATCAGAGACTATATAAAAAAAACCAGCACATTTTATACTGTCAGTTGCTCATGTTCATATATAGCCCACAGAAGTTTTTTTATATTTCATCTCTATAATAGTACTCTATAGTAATAGTGCCCCCCAAAATATTAGGCATATTGACTGATGTTTTCCTTTTTTGTATTATGTTTTCATAAGTCCATGTTTAAAAATCTTACGTGCTCCTTTTGAAAGATTTTTTTTGAACAGATCAATTGTTTAAACAGTTTTTGGGGTATTTTAAGGAACCAACACCTTTGTTTTAATTGACAGCATTGGCTGTCAGATGGAAGTTCTGGGGAATTCATATATAGTGAAAATTAAATGTGGTGATATGCTTTTATCAGTACTGTGATCCATTCTTGGTAATACAGTGACACAGAAACCATGTCAACCGTGACAATACTATAACTCTCTAAGTTGTGTTCATTAACCTGTGTCTGTAGAAAAGTCTTCAAGTTTGCTGTATCAAGCACACCTCAAATTCATATTTTTTGCTGACAGGCAGATAAAATACTGTGTGAAGTTTTAAGTTAAATTACTCCTTTGTTTTCTCGACACCTCCCACCCCCTTTATTTTTGAAAGGGAATTTTTATAGCATTAAATGTATGGAAAAAAAACAGTTATTTTCTGAGCTCCTCTTGCCACCTGATATCTTCCCTGGTATAGGGGGAGAATTCATATTTCAATCTAATTTGACCTGGCTTCTTATAACTTTCATAACTGCACATTATGCTTATTTGCAGCATCTTAAAAGATCATGATGTTGCTGTTTTTGCTCAAGGAAGAAAAGCTGATAAGGATACAGTTGTGTCTCATTTTTAATCTAGTTTTATGCAATGGGATAAAGCTCTGGCTCTGTCTGCAAGTGCATCTTCACAACACAAGTCATGGTCATGCTTAAGATCATTAAAAACAACTCAATTTTCTGATGTTCAGGCATTTCCAGTTTTGTGAGTTAACACTTATCAATACGGCTACTTTTTTTTTTTTTTTTTGAATTTGTGGAAGACAGTAATCATATGAAAGTAATCATGTTCTCAAGCATTGTGAGTGGGTATTTGTCTAGATTTCCAACCAAAGGAATATAATGTAGTAGAAACAATCATAACTGTTTTCCCCAGCTAAATAATAGTTTACACTCCAAGTAATGAAATGTAAAGAAATTTTTCTTTGGAAAAAGTGAAAAATACATTTATTCACTGAATTAATCATAGTGGAAAGATTACTGCACTCTAAAATGTTCTTTTTAAATGGGGCAAGGCATTTTTCTTTGTCTAATGACCCATCTGTTCCATATATTTTGCTTATGTTTTCTATAAGGGTATCTGCTTTCTCCCACTGCTGCATTTATCAGCCATTTTCAAGCAAACTTGAAAAAGATGTAGAAGCCTTAGAGATAATAAAGTTCTTTCATGTTATGGAAAAAATGGTGGCTAGATAGAGAATAGGCACCTAAGTTATTATCACCATTGAAGGAAAGGCAGAGAGCACTGGATGATTATATATTCTGTCTGGCAGAACCTGGTCTGCCATTCAGTGTGCAGGCACCGGCTGGCACGTGAGCAAGTATGTAGGTCCAAACTGCTCACAGCCTGCAGGCATCATAGGGGAAACTGGGATAATTGTGTTTGTGGGGATTTAGGAGACAAAGAATACAAAACCACGGAAAGCAAGTCTCATTGGTTCCAGTTTCATGGGGTGTTGTTTTGTATCGGTATCGGAGGCTTACTGTTATTGAGTATAAACATTTTAATACATTTTCTCTCTCTCTCTCTCTCTTTTATAAACAGATACAAGAAATTTGTCTGGATTACTGCTGAACTAAATGCTTCTGAACCGAAGGAAATGCTTTAAGATTGCTCTCCTAACAGAAGTTGTACAAAAATGGTATACTGAGGGTTCTGCTTGCTCTTCTGGGAAGACTGTAACTGCACTTTTATATTACAGTTTACTGCTCCATAAATGACAATGTAATAACAAAAGTAACAGTAATTTATGTAACACTAGCAGTTCCCCTCCCACTGACTGGACATGAGTGATCAAAGGCCTTCGCAAGAAGATAAGCACAAAGTTAGCAGATCTTCCTCGAAGTTCAGGGAGTCTTCAAGAAGCATGCAATCTGATGATTATTTTGCTAGAAAACTTAAAGCTTTGAATGGTAGCATGGGTCCTCCTGTTTCTTCAAATGCACCTAGCAAAACTGAAAATAATCAAATAAATGGTACACCAGCTGTGCCTAAAATGGGTGTTCGAGCAAGGGTATCTGAGTGGCCTCCTAAAAAGGATTGCTCCAAGGAGCTGAGTAAAGCTGCTTGGGAAAGTAGACCTCAAACCAGCTACGAAAGTGTTGGATCAATACTTCCAAATGGACAAAATGACCAAAGTGATGAGCAGCAAGAAGAGCTAGAATTGGAATTCACAGAGGGCAAATACACTATTGGAGATCTTTTTGTTCGTTCTCCTCAAAGAGGACTTCATCCCATAAGGCAAAGGAGCAATAGTGATGTTACAATAAGTGATATTGATGCTGAAGATGTGTTAGATCAGAATGCTGTTAACCCAAATACTGGAGCAGCCCTCCATAGGGAATATGGCAGTACTTCTTCAATTGATAGACAGGGCTTGTCTGGAGAGAATTTTTTTGCAATGCTAAGGGGATATCGAGTGGAAAATTTTGAACATAAAACCCTTGCTCCATTTGGATTTTCTGAGTTTTTCCAATGCGATCCTACAGTTTCTCCAAGTCTTCATGCTGCCGCACAGATTTCCAGGGGAGAATTTGTCAGGATTTCTGGCTTGGATTATATGGATAGTGCCCTGCTTATTGGTCGAGACAGGGAAAAATCTTTCAAGAGGAGACTAAAATCAGAAACAGTAGAAACTTCTCTATTTAGAAAATTGCGAACAGTTAAAAGTGAGCATGAAACTTTTAAGTTTTCATCTGATCTGGATGACAGGCTTGACAGAAATTTTCGTTCTTGGAACTGTCAGAAATGTTTTGCACATTATGATGTTCAGAGCATTTTATTTAACATAAATGAAGCAATGGCTACCAGAGTAAATGTGGGAAAAAGAAAAAATATAACCACTGGGGCTTCAGCTGCATCACAAACTCAGATGCCAGCAGGCCAAATGGGAAACTGTGAATCTCCTTTGGGAAGCAAAGAGGACCTCAATTCAAAAGAGAATTTAGACGCTGATGAGGGTGATGGGAAAAGCAATGATTTAGTATTGAGTTGCCCTTACTTCAGGAATGAAACTGGTGGGGAAGGAGATAGACGGATTGCACTTTCTAGGGCAAATTCAGCATCTTTTTCTTCAGGTGAAAGCTGTTCTTTTGAGTCTTCTTTAAGTTCCCATTGTACAAATGCTGGTGTTTCAGTACTGGAAGTACCAAGAGAAAATCAGTCAATTCACAGAGAGAAAGTGAAGCGTTACATCATAGAGCATATTGATCTTGGAGCATATTATTACCGCAAGTTCTTCTATGGAAAAGGTAAATTTTTCTCATGCAACTATTCTGAGATATGCATGCATTAGAATTAACTTGCTTATTAAAGATTTTTTTCTTCTCTGTAGAAAGACTTAAGTATTATTGAGGCTCTTGCAACATTTTATGAAAGTTAAGCCTCTTAATATCCCCCTGGAAGAGCAAGATTTAACAACCAGTGGGTTATAAAGCTCTGCAGTGCCTCCCTAAAGTCACTAAACATGGGGTAGTTTAATGTAGAAAATAATTAACTTCTCTGTACCAAACTTTCTGGGAGGGCAGGGGAGAAGGAAGATACTTGCATCCAGTAAATGCATTGTAATTACTGATACCCAGCCTGGATATCAGTATTTCCTAAAAGATATCTCCAGAAGAGGAGCTTTTATTTTTTGAGTCTTTTAAGCCCCTTCTTCCAGATTCTGCTGTCTTCCAGTGTCTCTTGGGGCCTTTCATACTGTATACACATGTATGTACTTCTGTCAGCACCTTAAGCAGAGAGCTTCTGATGATACCTGTTTTTTTTCAGCTTGAAGATGGTTGTTTTATGTCATTCTCCTATAAGCCATTTGCACGTTATTTTAGGATATATTCACACTGCAGAGTGCAGGGTACTCTTCTCAGCAGAGTAAACTAACTTACCTTGAATCATTATTTAGATAAGCAATTTACATTTTGTGATTTGCTTTGGCTGGCTGTAATCTCTGTTTTTGTGGGTGGGGAGAGCCCCAAAATACTTCTCTCTAGCCTTTCTGTATTATGAGTTACAGCTTAGTCTTTTGCTGTTATTAAAAGAAATTTGCTCTGTCCTTAAAAGATTGTTTGATCCTGCCTGAGTCTTCCTCAGATCGCACCTCTCTGCTTTCTAACTATATCTGAACAGCAGGAAATACTGCAGTAAGCACTGTACTGTACTGCTTCCTCTTGTGACACTTTGCAAGGGACTCAAAAGAGGATCCAGTACAGTGCTTGTCTTCACCATGCTGTGGAAACCTAGAATAAATAGGTTGTAAAAACAGTATATTTAAAAGGGAAGGAAGAAAGAATCTGCATTTGTGATGGAGGAGGAAGAAAAAGACCCATAGTTATGCAAGGAAGGGCAGTAAATTTGAAGATTCAAAATGGTTCTTAAGCTAGATAAGTTGTAAAGGATGAGGTGTTGGCAGAGTCCAGGTGGAAGAGAATGAAGGGAAGTTTGAGACACAGAGGTGACATATGTTTTGAGGGTCTGAGGGAAGAAAGGATTGGCTTTGATGTAAATGAAAGGAAAGTTGTTAATGGACAAGGTGGTAGTGGAGGAGAAGAAAAATGGACAAAGACAAAGGTTAAGCCAAATATAAGATAACTTTTTTGTGAAATGCTTTTAGAATAGATGAGTTACATGTTCCAAAAGGGCTGAGCATTTTTTGTGATAAAAAATCTTGTAGGAGAGATAAAGAAAACATAAGCAATACTTAAAACCACTTTAGCATACTATAAACAAACTTAAAGACTTTTCTGGAATGCTGATACAAAGATGTAATTAGTTTTAATGAACTTCTGTTCTGGTGTTACATATATATGATCTTCTAACTAGAAATAAGGTATGTTTATGTTAAAATAGTATTAGAAACATAAGAAATATTATCTGAATTTTATCCCATATAGTAAAATATTGGGAAATTTGAGCTGTTATTGTCTACATTATCAACTGTTCTGTAGGTAGAATTCTGCAAGAGTAAATATCATATGTGACAAATAATGTTCAGTAATACTCTCACCTTTACAATGATATACAAGACATTCCCTTTTTCATGTTGTCTTCCTATAGAGCTGTAACAGAAGCTACATGAGAGAAATCTGCATTGGATGGCTTTTATGAGGGGAAACAGCAAGTTAGGCAAATGTGTTGATGGAACCAAATAGTTCATTTTCAGTATCTATTACCAAAAGGAATAAAGCATGCAGTATAAAGCATGCAGGGAATCTCCAGGTTGCTTCCAACTGAACATGGCTCTCATCTAAGCAAAATTTATTTTAGGTACAGGAGAGAAAACGTGCATTTTGCCTTGGACACTAAAATGTCTTGCTACAGTGCTGATCTCCTGTATAAGAAAAAGTGACATTTATATGCACACTGAGTCTTACTTGATGCTCTTCCATGACAGTAAAATCTCCTAGCTGATTGTTCATTGAATTGTAGATTTAATAGCACAGTTGAATTTAGCAATATAATTGTGGAAGGATGAAATAAAAATTTAGCAAACAATAGTCACTTGTTTATAAAGACATATGCAATGCCACTGATTTTCTTTGCCTTTAACAAGATATCTGTGAAAGAGAAATAACTTTCTGCATATTTGATTTAGTTCACAGTTTTATAATTGGCACTTGTCAACGTACAAGTTTTATTTCTGTTTTAAGATGCATGGAAGAAACACCCTGGCATGTGCAGCACTAATTATTCCCTTCCCTTTCAAGAAATGAGAGATTTGGAATTCAGCGTCTTCTGAAATGAGCTGTAGTTTTTTACTGCATATTTATAAGCTTTGTAACTATTGTTAAAATCAAATCCAACATGACTGATGTAAAATATGTTAATGTTTATGGAAAATATCTTCTCAGTTTTCAGTTAAGGTTTGCAAAAGCTAGAATGTTTTATTTTATCTCATGGTTTTGATTTATTAGTAGTGTCCTCTCCTGAACTATGTTTTTGTGGGATAAAAGAAGATGGGAGGGGAAAAAAGGTATTTTAATTTTTAAAAGGATAATTGAAACAAGTTTTTATTATCATTGTCTATTGCCTTTTTGCAATTATCCTCATAATACCCAAGACTGACTGTTAATACCATGCATTTTATTTGTGGGATGCTTGCAACCACTTGTTAATATGTTACTGTATCTATCCGCTGATATGAAACTGAAGAAATGTCTTGGAAAGAACTTTACAGGATTAGCAGGCTCACAATATTAACTCAGTTTTGTATTCTGCAGCTTTGAGACAGCCTCTTTTCCTTGCAGATTTAATCTTACAAATATGAGGTTTGCCCAGTATAAGTAAGACCTTTTATTGGAAGGAAAGTTGTCCATTATTCTTCAAAATTAAAAAGTTAAAAATAAGGGATATTTTATGATCTGTCTTTAAAGAGCTAGAAAATAGCTTATTTTCCTCTTCTCTCCGATTCCTACTTTTAAATGAACATAAATACATCTAAATGAACATAATGATTTTGTACTTTAACATTCAGTTTAAAAAAGTGCCTTGAATTAAAAATCTTTTCCTTAAATCCTGGAATATCTGTAGCCATGTAGCCAGTTTTTTTAATTTACTTCAGCTTCTTGAATCCCATTCTTGAAACTGGTTCACCAAGTGTATTTTTAATATACATTAGTAACTTCTTTGGCTTTGTATCTCTCATGTCTATCAAAGTCAGAAGTCTACCAAACTTGAATCTTTCTGTGTAGTAATGCTGTAGCTGACAAATCTAGTAACTGTGGAATAACCGTTTCTAGACTTGCATCAAAAGTCTAGAGTCTAGAGGCCATATGTGGCCTCACAAGTGCCAAACAGAGAAGGAGAATAATCTCTTCTCTCGGCCTTCGGGCTGCGCTCTTGCTGACGCAGCCCAGTATGTGGTAAGCCTTCACCTCTGCCAGAGTGCAGTGCTGACTTCTGTGCCACCTGCTGCCCCTAAGGGCGCCCCAGTCCTTTACTGCAGAACTGGTCCTGAGGCAGTTGGTCCCCAGCCTGTGCTGATATGAGCTTGTCCTGTTCCAGATACAGGACTTTGTTGTTGACATTTGTGAGTTTTCTGTCAGTTCCATTCTCCAAATTGTCAAGGTCCTTCTGAACAGCAGCCGTACCCTCCAATGTATCAGCAGTCCCTCAAGAATTCTGTCTTCTAAATGAACGTGCTGGGAGTGCATTCCACCCCATTGTTTGGATCAATATTAAGCAGTACCACCACAACTGTCAACTTTGGATGAACCCTTTAGTAACTGGCCACTAATGAGAATTCATTTTACTGATCACACTCCTTTGAGGCCAGCTGTCCAGTCACTTTATATCTGACTTGTAATCTGTGTGTCCAAACTATATCTTTTCAGTTTAGCTACAGTGATACTATGGGAGACTGTGTCAAAGGCATTGCTAAAGTACAAGTAGACGACATCCATTGCTCCCTCGTCATCCATGAGCCAGTCATCTCCTTATAGAAAGCAATTGGGTTGGTCAGGCATGATTTGCATTTGGTAAATCTGTGCAGGCTGTTCCTAATCGACTTTTTGTCCTTCATGTGCCTGGAAATGGCTTCCGTGAGGATTTGTTTCTTAATCTCCATGGGGACTAGGGCATGAAGGTGACTGGTCTGTAGCTTCACAGATTCTTTTTCTTGACCTTTTTAAAGATGGATACAATATTTGCCTTTTTTCCAGTCATTAGAAACATTTGCCACTCACTAGCACCTTTCAAAGATGACGAAGAGTAGCCTTACAATGACATTGGCCAGTCCTTTCAGCACCCTTGGATTTATCCCTTCTGGTCCCATGGGCTTGAGTATGTCCAGGTTGCTTGATCTTCCTCTTCTGTAGGTAATGCTTCACTCCCCCAAAACTGTGCCAGTTGGCTCAAGGACCAACCTAACAATTCATCATAGATTGAAAAGTTTCTATCCTCAGTTCAGTTGTCAAAACTGAGTTGCTGCATGAAATGTTAAAGTTTTGAGTAAGAATAAGAATAAACTGAATGAAATGAAAGAAGCTAACCCTACACAACACCTTATTTATTTGAAGACTCTTAAATACTGCAGCTTGATACAGTTTCTCTGAACTAGTTCATCACTGCATAAGAGAAAAAAATGATTATTGCATAGTAGCAGTTTTTAAGCAGTTGCAGTTTATTATGAGTTATATGATATGACTGACCATCCTGATCTCATCAAAATTAGCAGTTTGCGATTTCCACACTTGCTATGCAGTACAGAAGATCACAAACCAGTGTATTGACAGACTCATAGCTCAATTAGAGAATTTGTGGTTTTTAGTCAAACTTAATTCAAATGCTTAAAAGCTGTTGTGTGATCCATGGAGATACAACTAATACTTTCCTTCTCACAGCAAAATTTTTTGATGAACATCATCTATGAGACACATACTTCATTCTTCTCTTTTCTCTTCATTCCTTCTGTTTTGCAAAAGAGCATCAGAACTACTTTGGAATAGATGAAAATCTTGGACCTGTAGCAGTCAGCATCCGAAGGGAGAAGGTTGAAGACTTAAAGGAGAAAGAAGGATCTCAGTTCAACTATCGAATAGTTTTCAGGACAAGTGAGGTAAAGTTCTTTCATTCATGCTGCAAAGGAATGGAAAAGATAACTTAAAGCTTAGGATAATAGTTGTTTCTCCTTTCATTTGTCTATGGATAGATTATTAACTTTGAAAGGAGATCTGTGAATGGGAAAGGGATATTTCTTATACCATTAATAAATATAGCTGGCCCCTGGAACACAATTTCTTTCTTCTCTGCTACATAAAATTCTTCACTTTTTGGATGGACACCCAAAAGGAGGTTCGTTGGATGAAGATGTATATATCTACAAAGGTCAAGCAAAGAAATAGATGATAAGAACAAAATCAAAGATAAGTTTGGATCCAGGTGCTTGATGTTTCTTGTGATAGGAGTAAAAGATGCAGAAATTTAGGAGGAAAAAAAAGGAACGGAGAAATATGAAAGCTAGTATTACCACTTAAGTGAATTTGTGTATCTTTGGTTTCCAAATATGCTTTATTATAACTTGTATTTTCTGTGAGGAATTCCTTTTTCGTATACTTCTCTTGTACATACCTAATTTGTGGCGGGAATATTAATGTGTTAATAAATAAATGTTGAAAGAACACTTTTCAAGCCTGACCATAACTTCTATTTCAGGTGAATTTGTATCCTTTGCAAAAGTAAATTCTTCTCTATCACAGCAATTAACTTTGGTTTGTATGTAAATGTACAATGTTACCATTGTAGCAAGCAACTATAAGCTTTCATAATCTGTTGGACTTTTGCCTTCTGTTGTCGTTAGGAGACACAGAAGCATTAGCTAGACTTCCTGATATATCTGGGCTCGTGTGTTTTTACTGAACATATGTATACATAGGTTTTTCAGGCTAGATTTTTCGTTCATTACTCAAAAAGGTGTGTCTATATGTATGTGGGGAGTGGTGATTCAGCTGGCTAACTTCTAAGCAGCATTTCTCTTGTTGCAGAATCCAATGGGGATAAAGCATTGTAGTTTTAAAAGCATAGTGAACGGGATAAAGCTGCTGTTAGCTGTTGCTTACTTCGCCTAGCCAACCTCACATTCAAACTACTGTGTCTGCTGGAGTAGTGTGGCATTATAACTAACAATTTTTAGTTATCCCAGTGCTTAAAAAAAATTTTATTTTCAAAGAAGAAATAGAAATTAGAATAAGTTAAGATGATTATCAAGTAATTTTTAAACAAAAATCGTACTTGTCACTGAGAAAATAAGAGCCTGTATCCTCTTTGTTTAAAAGTAATTTGCTAATCTTTGTGCAGGTTTAAAAAAAAAAAAAAAAGGATGTTTTTCTTCCCACTCGTTCTCTCTTCCATACTTTTTTTATCACCTGAAGATCATATCTTTAAAAGTCATCGTAGTATTAGAATTAAGAATATTTTATATGGTTTATCTTTACTGCAGCTTACTACACTTAGAGGAGCAATTTTAGAAGATGCTATACCATCCACTGCTAGGCATGGCACAGCAAGAGGCCTGCCTCTCAAAGAGGTACTAGAATATGTAATACCGGAGTTGAGCATTCAGTGCCTGAGGCAGGCTTCCAACTCCCCCAAAGTCCCTGAACAGCTGCTTAAACTGGATGAACAAGGGGTATGTAGCATATGACTCTCTTTAGAGACTTAGCTTGAAAGATTAAGTTTTTTTGTCTTAAATATTTTGCTGGTGATATTAATAAACATGGATCTATGATACAAACTGATCACTTCCTTGATTTTGGAGATATTTACCCTCAGCTGTGTATTTTCATTGATAAAATGAGGTTTGCTTTTCAGCATGGCAGTATGTAATGGTATTATGGTTACAGAAATCATTTTTTTTCTTTAATTGTATTTAAAAATTAGAAATAATAGACTTATTTTCTAAACAAATTGTTTTTAAAATACTTTGAAATTTAGCAAAACAGGAGTAGTCTATAAAGGTTCTCTTTAGACCAGAGAGTGAGAAAAATATTACAACTAAACTTTTAATTCATGTAAGAAGTGGTTTTTACAATCTGTATTTGCCCTTTTGTATGATGAAACACCGAATGCAAATGAAAATAAATTTAATGTATTTTATTAATATTGATTTTAGGTAGAAGAGGCAAAATCCTGAGGATATAATGTGTTAAGTCTCTGCATCTAAAGTTTCACAGTTTCTTTCTTTTTCTCTCTCTCTCTCCTCCCCCCCCCCCCCCCCTTTCCTTAACACATTAACACTTTCTGATTCACTTGGAGCAGTCTTTGTTTGTAGACTGGAATGCTTCCGGGTTCAAACAGCCAAAATTCTAATTGGAACTATCTACTAAATTGACACTGCATCAGCAATGAAACAGATTAATATGCTTTAAATTCAGAGAGAAAAATGGTGAGGTCTACTGGGTGCAGTGAGACGTGAATCTGCCTCATTCAAAAACTAGCAAGGAAATTTATAGCTTCTGAATAATTTGTGCAGGACAGGCATGTGCAGGCTTCTAATACAGTTTTAAAGGACATGTTTTAAACAATGTTCATTTAAAGGAAATATTGTGTTTTCTATGCAAAAGTCAATATTTGTCTGTTGAAGCTGAATCAGCTGATAGATCCAGCTGATTATAACAGTTGTATAATTAATTTTTGTGCTAAATCAGTTTCAAATGCAGTGATTGTGTCTAACATTTTGGTGTCTACCGGAATTCTTCTGTCTTGTAACAGTTGCTCAGAACCAAGTAAATGTAGACAGAGGAAGAGAATTTCTTTTTTGGGGTGGACTGTCAAGCTAGTTTTGTATGTATATTTTATTCCTTTTGTTTGTTGTAGTCTTTGAGGAGAACTTTACTTTTAATTGAAATTTCATTTTGCCAATTGTCCCTATTTTTTCCTGTGTTTGTCAGTGCTTCTGATAAAACAATAAGGGGAAATTAGAAGCACTGTCAGTCCTGAATCTAAGAGCTCCTGATCTCCTGTCGCTGGAGCTTCAGAGTGAATCTAGGTTCATCTAATAAATAATATTAAATGCTTAGAGGAGAACTATGCTCTAGGCAGTGTAGAGCACTTTTTTATTTGACCTGAATGTAAAGTCTGCCAAACTCACTATCTTTGCCCATAACTGGAAATAGAGTTTGTCCATTGAACTGACCAAAGTGATTTTTTAATCATCAGATCTTAATTTTGAGAAATGGCAGTACGTAGTTCTTTTTTTTATTTTGGGTGTTCAATTTTGAAAATTCATATCTGTTGTGAAATGGACTGTCACCAGGTAAAATGTAATATTAATGTATCTTGTGTGCTGCTTATTATGAGATAATTACTTGAACAGAGACAGAGGGCTGTGCATAGAACTGGCATGCAATCCATTTATGCTTTTAATTACCTTATTTGCCTGATGCTTTGATTTTATTAATCAAGCAAATATAAAGAGAGTTATTCTTGGCAGATGAAGGTAATGACTGACTGAAGTGTCATGAATTTAAAAAATATGAATCATGACCTAGAGGATTAATATTGTCATCAGAGTAATATTTATTTTAGATATTGGTGTATTAAGTATCTGCATAGTTCTTCAGCAGACTGAAGACCGTTTCTGTAGGTAGTGTTTTGATTTCATTTTTATATCAGTTTCATTGTTTTCAGTGAAATCCTTGAATGGGTTGTGGAAGAAATGTGTGGCTAAAACTTTTTTCCTAAAATGATAGTAGAAAGTAGTTGTAAATTGGATGGTTGACCTAATTTGAGAGTGTAAATAAAGAATCAGCATTTTCCCAGTTATTCTGGCATCTGATGATCTGCATTAGATTTGAACATAAATTTGCAAGAAAAGTCAACTGTTTATCTATAACAGTGGGAATGGATGGGAATATTTTTGCTCACTCTTAATTTCCCCCTTGTTCCACTTGCCTATTTCTGCTAATGGCAGAAATCAGCTTTAATCTGTGTACGTTTTTGGTCCCCCTCATATCCCTCTGGGAATGTTCACTGCTTTCTAGGACAAAAGTTGAAGTTTACAAAAAGTCCATAGAAATTAGGAGCTTTGATTGCAATGATATTTAGTGGCAGTTGAGCATCTAATTTCTTGAAGTTCCTTGCCAGAAAAACTCAAAAATCTGCATGTGATAAAAGTCATGAAGTTGTTATTGTGTGATAAAGGATGTACTCTAAAAGAAGCAGAAAAGCTGCCAAGATTTGGTAGTGAGTGATCCTGACTAGAACATAGCCATTCTGAGTCAGGGAGGACTGCTATGCACTTTTAATACAAATCATATACCTAAGTAGCTAAACGGTTTAGAAAATAGTTTCTAGTGTCACATTATAAAATTATTCTCAGATTAAATGTAAGATTCCTAATTTAGAAATCATTAAATCAGAACCATGTCTGAAATTATTTGCTTAGGAAGACTTGGGGCAAACATGGAATACAATTTGAAAACTCTCAGAATTTATTAATTTTAAATAATCTGATGTTTTTTATGCAGGTTAAATGCCATGTATAAGATGCTGCCTAAATTCATTTAGATACTTCTTTCTTAGGTCCTAAGTTCTAAAGGTACCTAGATGTTTGCTACTGCACATGCCTATGCTGATGGACACAGGTTATTTCTGTGAATCAGAGCAAAGCATTCTGTTGCTTAAGTCTTCTGAAAGGTGTGGGTGTTCCTAGCACACTGTTAGGGGATTAAGATTACTGCAAATGCACTTGCAGCTGCTGCCCTGGTCAGGGGGAGTGCTATTGGTAGAATCAACTTTGTTTGTAATTGCCTAGTGTTTATAGTACTTGTCCATGAAATGAAAACCCAGAATTAATTCTTTCCTCAGCTTGGGAAGTTTCAGATCCTTATCTTTGCTGTTTCCTAGGACAGTGTTTTAACCCCAAGGTGATAGGTTATATTGGAGGATAGAGATATATTCCACTTCTGCTTGAAATTGTACTGGGGTTCAGGAGCTAATTCAGGATTCATTGGTCTCCTGAGAAAGGATGAAGGAAAGTGACTGTGTATTTCGACAATGAATATTTTGCCCAGGTGATTTGCTAACTTGCCATTCATTCATATTGTTGAAGTCTTAATTGATCTGTCTTCTCCCACTTCCTTCTGCTACTGAACTAGATGATCAAATCATTCCAGGTTAACTTGAGTCACTGGACTCCCAGCACCCTAGGGCAAGTTGGAGACCAGGTTTTAGTGTAGCATGACTAGACTGTTAGATATGATGCTGGTAGTTGCTGCTCCAGCTGCTGGTGGCTCAGCACTTTACTTCTCCAGTCCTTAACTGTAGTGTAAAGTCAAGGAAATTAACTTAGACTCCCTATGGTTTAAGCTAAACTATTTGACGCTGAGCTGGAACAGAAGTGTGGCAGTGTGCTCACAACCAGTCTATGTCTCTGTTGGGAAGTGTCAAGTAACGGCACCACTTCCTATAATCTAATATTTATATAAGCAGTTCTCTTCCAGTCTACTCCATGAATTGTCCATGCTCGTTTTCCACTGAATACAATAGTCTCCAGTGTGGAATCTGGAATCTTTTGTTAGATGCCTGCCTCTCTCCAGGCAGTGCTTCAAAATGGGGACCAAACTAGCAAGCACTCTGAATGAAGAATGTCTAACGCCAGTCAATCGGAAATACCAAGAACATGCTGGTGTCTTAATGCTGCTCTTCTCCAGAATTTAGAGGTCTGACTCAGGCACCTCCTACAGTGATCTGTAACCTAGAATCTTTTCTTATTTCTGTGTATAATAGGGACCTGAGTTATTTGAAAGAACTTGCTTTAAAAAAAAAAAAAAAAAAAAGAAGCTATCATTGGAAGTTTTGAGTGCCCAAATCCTGTACTAAATCTACATACACTTAGGTAGGAAAAAAAGTTTGATTTTCTGTTGAGATGAGGAAATCACTTTGTATTGGATATATATTATTCTGCAGATCTTTTTGTCCTCATAAATGAATTTGTTGGCCAGTTTCAATTAAACCTGATGAAGGTCCTAAACTTATTATGTTCTGACAGATGTCATGTAAATTTATGACTTGGATAAGGGAAAGAGAGTTCAAGGGAAAGGCCGTAGCATAAGTTCGACTGTATAGGGCATCAGAAAACTCAGATAGGGAAAAGGTTACGTACACTCTAACTACAGAAAAGATTGAATGAGAGCTGACACCTTATTGGAAACTGGGTAATCTAGCTACAGGAAACTGTTATAAGAACAGCCTTCTCATGGAGCTACCTGTTCTGTGTAACAGTGTTTAGAAATTTCACTACAAGCCAGGGCTAACTTTGATTGAAATAGGTCTTCAAACCATTCTGTTCCTCCAGGACGTGGGTGTTTTTGTTTTGTTTTGTTTTTTGTCTCTTGGTAACTACCTCACATGCAACACTGTTCTTACAATGGAGCAAGGCAGAATTTATTTAAGTGGGAAGATTAAACATTGTTTGAAGTTCAGAATTATGTTTGTGATACTTTTTTCTTTCGTGTATGTATGTTTTTATGACTAGATCTTTCAGTGTTTCTGTCTTGCAGCCTTTCCTAGATATTGTTGTGATAAACATCAGTGCAATAGCACGTCTATGAGTCTGAGTTTTGCAATATGCTTAACACTGCAGACCTTGTGTTACATGTCTAAGGTGAAGCAGACTATTCTTGTCACCTTTGCTCTAATACAAGTGGTATTCGTACGATCTTTACTTGGAACATTTTAGACACTAATCCTGAAGTTTGATTAAGTTTGATTGTACAGCTGGAGAGTTGATTTGAGTAGTGTATATAGTCTTAAGGGAATCTGATATGACTGATGGTCTCTGCCAGTTTGCGAAGCTCTAGCATTTGGCAGTAAGAATAATAGGACTAATCT
Source organism: Apteryx mantelli (assembly GCF_036417845.1). Lineage (NCBI taxonomy): Eukaryota > Metazoa > Chordata > Aves > Apterygiformes > Apterygidae > Apteryx > Apteryx mantelli. The sequence continues at coordinate 57,554,394 of NC_089980.1, read as the reverse complement.
ATTCACATGGCGATTTCCTGTTTGTCATCATGAATATGTATAAATGCTAAGAAAAGAAGACAATATCTTGGTCCAGATATAATCTTCTCTTTTTATACTAATATTCTAGAGTTGACTTTCATTCATTTAACAAAACTATTCAACTGCAATCTGATTTCTAGTTTAAAGTTTACTGTATGTTGGTCAAATTGTGTTTACATGGTAAAACCTTTGAAAATGGGGAATGATTTTTTGCAGAAAACAGTTTTATGGGGAGGAGAAAAGATTTATTGATGCATATAAGAGAAACTGGTGTTGTGAGAGTCTGTTCACAGTGCCTTGTGAAAAGCAGGTCTTCTGAACGGCTGCTCTTACGTAATTGGAAAGGTTATTGGGTGGCGGGAGGGAACTTCACACGCAGGGAACTGTCTGGCTGAATTTGAAAAAGTAGAAATGAGGGAAAATAAACTCTTCACCCTGTTTTGTATCTGAGAGAGAAGATTACAATACGATAATTGCCAATTAAAATTCTCACACTATGGAACATGCAAAAGAGTATGCTTCTATAAACAACTGGTTAAGTCAAAAGTCTTCATCGACTGTTTTTGTGTTTGGATCGTGACAATCCAGTTTTCTTTCAAGATAATTTTCTTTGCTCTCTGTGGTGACTTAATTTCCTGAATCACAACACTTATTTCTGTCATCCTCAGGTTACTCCTGCCAGGCATTGTAACTGGCATTGTTAATATTTAATATTTGTTTTAGTATTTGCTTTCTTTTGCTTCTGTAATTTTCCTTTCTTTTTTTATTTCAGCTAAGTTTTCAACATAAGATTGGTATCCTTTACTGCAAAGCAGGCCAAAGCACAGAGGAAGAAATGTATAACAATGAGATGGCAGGGCCAGCGTTTGAAGAGTTCCTTGATCTCCTGGGCCAGAGAGTACGGCTAAAAGGGTTTAGTAAATACAGAGCTCAGCTAGATAATAAAAGTAAGTTTTGTTTCTGATCTGTGGTAGAAACTGTAATTCTCCAGCGGTAAGCATCTTCTGCAAATCGTGTTTTGTGTTCTCATGCTCTTGACTTTGGGATAGACTAGCAAGATTATAGGCTAGATGAGGAAGATCAAGTACCTGATAAGAACAGTATATGCATCACACCTTGTCTGAAAGGTTATTTACTTTTGCTGTGACAGAAAAAAGATTGGAAAACCAAAACAACTTGTTTATTTCATTTTCTTGCACTTACTACAGTACTACGAAGTCTGTGATTCTTGATCTATTCAGAATTTCGCAGCTATGTTTTACTATCTTATCTTTAAAAAGACATATTTTGAAATGTGGAGTCATAAAATGGACCATTTTCCTTATTCCTCTTAGATTTCTGCATTTCTGTTAATCAGCGTATACCTTAGTGTTTATGTTTGAGGAGAAATCAAGTATTCAGTAGCACATTAAACATGTTACCATTCTGCAGTTAACAAACATTCATCTCCCTAACTACTGTGTTATTTCTACCTCTTCAGAGCAGTGCAATAGTATAAGAAATTATCTGTACAGTTTTTTTTTAAGCAAAGATGGAAACTGAAGTATTGCTGTTGACAAAGTCAGTGATATGGTGACACTCTTCTTCATTTGCATTGTTGGTTACTGCCCTTCAGTTTTTCTGAGCTTCATTTACAGCTGATCAATTAGTACATCATTAACTTAACTCATTCTTTTAGTTTAATGTGGTGTTAACAAAATTTTGACAACTGATCAATGTGAGGTATGATCTGGGGGTATCATCTACTCATCTACTTTACTGTAACATACTGTTTGAGTTATACGCTTTTTTTTTCTGTAGCATGTCTATAACATCCTGAAAATAGTGTTTTATTGCATTCTATACGTGGCCTAAGTATAACAAAAATGGAATATTTTCATTAGCCAAGTACATCTTTTTAAGTTACTAGATCCTGCTACTCATCTACATATTCTATTTACCCCTCTAATCAAATGGGAAAATTGCTTGAACTGCTAGAAATAAGCTGCCAAGAAGGAAGCTTAGAAAGATGTACATAAAGGAAATTAAGGGAAGATCATCTTTTCTTGCAGTAGATGTTTGCCTTCTGGCTAGTCAGAGAGATGTAGGAATAGACATGCCCTCTTTTCTTCTGCTTCTACATTCCTCCTGCTCCTTATCCACCTGATTTAATCTGGTTCTTAGGAACATCTTGCATGTTTTGCTACTTCATCATCAGTCTCAACTGGAATACATCTGGGTTTTTTTTGTTTGTTTGTTTGTTTTTGAAATAGTACATTTGAAAGCTGACCGGTGTCATGGTCATAAAAGAATTTTTGTTCTGGTATCAAACTGGTAGTGCCCTTGATGGTCTGTCATCTGCTGTACAGCATTAGGAGTGAGACTTAATGATTCATATTAGAAATTTGGGGGAATGTCTAGTGAGTGCAGCTTATGGTTGGTACTCAGTGCAGATAAACTGCCAATAGGCCGATCTCCAACGGGTAAAAAGTTCTGAGAAGCTGGTGATAAATCTCAGGCTTTTGGAATGAAGGGAGACCAGCTCTGCAACTCCAGGAATCTTTCACATTCTCCATTCCCAGTACTCAGGGGGGAAATAGTGAAAAAGGTGAGCTGAATCCTAGGACGAACTGTTCCATTTTATGACTTACAAGGTGGAAAAGCTGCAATTCTGTAGCCCTGTCAATGCACTTAAGCACCACATTTATTAAAGTTACAGTTGCTCGTTTCACTTTAATAATCCAGGCTTAATATTGAATATTGCATCCTGTTTCAGTACAGACTAATCATTCATTTTTTAAATTAACCTGCAGAAGCATTTATTAACTCACTGTGGTTGTCAGTTCTTTAGGTTTGGTTCAAGACTATGGAAAGAAATGACACATTGGTCTGAAAATTTTGAAGGGTTGTGGGAGGTGTTTCTTTTTCCTTTTTTTCCCCAGTCAGAGCATGACCAAATATCCCCTGGTAATTTCTACATATGAATATATATGCTGGCCTGTGAGCAGATGCACTTTCTATATTTGCTGTGCTTCAGTAAGAACATACACTGCTGATTGGCTTTGCTTACATATAATTCAATAACATAATTTTGGTGTTTTACTATGCTGTATGCCTCTAATGATATTAACCTATCATAATATGCTCTTACTGTTTGCAACACACAAAATGGAATTTAGAGAGTTCACAAAGCTGTAGTCTTTGATATTGTTATATGTAAAAATATTGACTTTATAATCATCCTTTTTGTATTATATATATATTTTTAATATAATGACACAGTGAGCATTTCTGTATGTCATATTTATAACTGGAGAATAAACTGATCTGCCTGAAGGTTCAGAATAGTGTTAATAATTTCATTTCTAGCAGTTACGTTTTTGGTAAGCATAACATTTCTGTAATATTTCTTGTTCAATTTTAGTAGGGTTTATATTTATTGTTTTTTTTTTCTATTCCCGAAAGCTTGACTAGCTGTGAGATTTTTTTTTCTTTAAAAAGTTTCTTTTCTTTTCATTTAGTCTGTTTATTTAATATTTTGCTAAGAAGAAATGAATGTAACTGATCCATTCCTTATGGAATATAGAATGTAGAATGTGAAGAATATGTGGAATATATTAACTGCAAACTCTCTTCTGTCCTTCTTTAATGAATTTTTAATGTCACCCCATTCAAAATTCCAAAATCAAGAAACTGGAAGATTTGAGGAAACTTTACCAATTCTGCAACACTATGTAATTTGTGTATTGTATGTTTCTAAACATACCAATCTACTAGAAATGAGGAATGAAAATACTGTTATTGGAACATTAAAATTTTCATTTTTAATGTTCAGTTTTAAGTATGTGAGTTTTTCAGTAATTGGGATTGTTTTTGCATTTAATTTCCTCATACCTCTAAGGAGGGAAATAAAGTTGGAAGAAATTGAGAAAGGTATAATTCTGTTTTACTCTTGTTTGGTAAAAAATACTTTTCTGGAAAAAAAAGAAAAGAAAAGGCAGAACTCCTCCATAATGCAAAAAAAAGTTTAGCCAATTTTTCTCAATCTTTATGGAAAAAAATAATATTCAAGAAGAAATGAGGTACAAAAATGTCAGACCAGGTACAATATTAAAAAAATATATATAAGCAGAAAAGTGCTTGTAATTTAAAAAATTTATTCACAGTGTGCCTTAGTAGGTCTTTAGTAGAGCATCTTTTGATTTAGAAGGTTTTAGCTTGCTTAATGTAAGGGCCTAAATTTCACAAGGAAAGCATGCTAGTTCATTTCCAAAGTCAAGGTGCTAAATCAAAAATATTCAGCTAAGTAGAATGTTGTGTTAAGAAAGAATTGATTTAAGGGTAAGGAATCTGGCTTTCTGTAATAAGTATGTAAAGGGACTGTTTTATGCAATATCTGTTCAAGATAGTTTGACTTTATTTAATATCTAATTTCAAAAGGATTCAGGGAGTTTGTTCAATGTAGTTTAGACAGTTGTATTGCATAATATATTCGTTTTCCCCCTTCTACTTTTTGTCTCTTGTAAAGTCTGTCTTTCTAAAATGCCACAGAAAGGTTATAGATGGAATTATATTTTCAACAAAGATTTTCAAATAGACAAGTGCAATAATTATTGCTCTTTTTTAGCAACACTTAAATAAGAAACTTCAGTGAAAATTATGCTGTTTAGTCTGTAACTATAGTTTATATTACTTGAAAGTTAATAAATGAACTTAATTTTAATTTTGTACAAATACTACCAATGAAGCCTGTTGTAATACAGAAGTGTTCAAAGTTATGCACATGCATAAATTTTTTCAGATTTAGGGCTGCAGATACAGTATGTATACTGCTGAATTTTACATTTAAGTGTATGTTTGTGTATTTTGAACAAGGGAACTAACAGACAATTTGTTTTAGGAATACAGTTATTAAAAAAAATACTGTGTGGAGAAGAGTGCTGGAGAATGTTTGTTGGTGTAGAAAGTATAAAATTATTTAAAACAAATGAGCGAACATTGAAAAAGGGAAGAATAATTGATAGTTGCCTTCTCTCAATAGGGTCTTCCCAATCTCCTGCTTTAAAGTTAAATGTGTTTACCTAAATAATCCAAACACATCAAAGAAGGTGAAGAAAAAGGATTAAGTTATGAATACAAAGTAAACCCCATCTAATCTGCTGTAAAAATTCTTAAATGCAAACTGTATTACTAAACTTTCTAAATAAAAATATTGAAAGTCTTATCATATTTGAAAATGTTCTTAATTTTAAAAGGTCTGAAAATTCCCAGGAAAAATTGTTTTACAGTATACCATAATGTATAATGCATATATTTTATGTTTCTAAAGTCTCATCTGCAGTAAGTGTTTTAAGTGAGATCTGGAGTAACATTATCAGTAATTTATTTTTGGTAAGGTATAGGATTAGTCTATTGTCATTATTAACTTTTTAAATAACAGAAAATACAAACTATATAAAACTAAACTTAAGTAGCCAAGTGATTTGTTCCTTTTCATAAGATACTAAGACTTTATAGTGCTTGCCAGTATACTCAAAATTAAGTCATGTAGGTCCTAATCTCACAGACAGCAAACTCTTTGGGCAACTTCTTGCAGGAACCATCTATGTTATAGTATGAAACTAATCATCTTTAGCTGATGCAAAATGTTATAGATCTGTTGAAATAAATTTTAAACTGCATTTATAGATTTAAAACTGTTTCTTAGACATAGCATGCAAAGAATGGTATCCTAAAAAGTAGTATGAATGCTCTGTTTCACTGACCACTTTCTTGCAATTTAATTCATTTTCAGCTGATTCAACAGGAACTCATTCCCTCTATACTACCTATAAAGATTATGAGTTAATGTTTCATGTATCGACAATGCTTCCATATATGCCCAATAATAGGCAACAGGTATGTTTTTACCTTTCCCATTTTCATAGTAATTTTACATTATAAATATTTGAATATACTTTTGTTTGAAATAATACTGATATAAAACTGAATTGTTTTATATGAAGTATGACTCTTAATTGGAATTGTTTGTTGAAATACTATAAGGTATTAAAAAGCTCATAGCATTTTTTAAACACATCTTTATCCTATCTCCTCCATTTCATGATATTATTAAACAGTATTGATGCCTGTGGTGAATGAAGTATCTTTAGTTTGAACTGGATTTATATCCTTTGTATGTTTTAAATATTGAATGTAGTCTTATGGTTAAAATATGTGTAATAAGATCTTAAAATGATTCCACATAATCCTCCTATTACAGATCTTGAAATTTTTATTAATGTACCAGCTCAGTAATAAATGCCTCACCATATCCTTCAAGGCATCTGCTTGTGAAGACAGAAAACTGCAGTGTACTTATTTTATTTCTGGAGAATTCACTTTGCTTATGTAATAGCTCAGAATATCTTTAAAGCATTAAGGATGGCTAAAAAACAGCACAGCATCCAAAGTGTGAAGAGCACCAGTAAGGTTACTCTGTCTTTGCCTGTCTCAGGTATTTCTTCTGACTGAATTAAAAAGTACGAGCACATTTGGTACAGTATATCAAAACTATCACTTAAAAAAGGTGAAAGATAGAGCTGCTCATAGATCAGACTGAAGATAAGCCTGTAACTTTCTGCCTTGCTACTCTACATTTTTCTATTTCTGCAGAAATAAGCGTTAAAGAGAATTTTTAAGAATATCCTCTCATTGAAGTGCAAGATACAAAGATTTCTTCAGTCATATTGGAGGATTGTCATGAAATAAAGATGCTATCTGATTTTGTTTTTGAGCAGCACACAAAAATTGGGGTTACTGATTGTTAAACTGTATGTGATTTGCATCTTTCATGTCTACCCTATCAATAGGTCTTGCGGGAAGAAAAAATGATGTGTCAAGGCAGCAACAAAAGATAAAGACAACAATTAAAATTCTTGACAAAGGATAAATGAAAATTTGAAATGGAAAAATGTATATAATGCATTTATGTATTTTAAGTAGTTAGTGCATGATCTGAACTGTTTGAAGAACTGTTCCGACTGAGCAGTTAAGATAACTGCAAAGTTTTAAGCCATTACACTTGGACTTTAGATAAGGTTTAAAGAAACGATGTTAGGAATCAAAAGGCAGAAATCCTCCACAGTATGAATAATATGAATGTTTTGACCAATCATATGTCTTAAAATATATATGGCTTTCAGAGGAGAACATGTTCAACCTTATCACGCACTAAAGCTGTGCTAATATCTAGTAATCAAGATACTGGATCATTTTCACCGATTTGAAATAGCTTTGTTTGTCTGAACTTTCACTTATGCCATATTACTATACTGGATTAATTTATTAAACACACTAAGAGTTGCTCTGTTTGGTAATCAGTCAAAATGCTTTAGTTGTTAGTTTAAATGTATATTTTAATTTGATTTACACACAAGAATACTTTGTTTTTACACATAATTGAAAAATGCTTCAGGTTTTCTTGAGATACGGTACCCTTTGAAAAAGAACTTGGTGACTCAGGTTCTGAAATCACATGAGACAGTTCAAAATATTCTTATATTTTTAATCAGCTATAATTTGCATATTTATCTGAAAAAACTTTACAAGTTTGCAAGGCACAGATGCAGAACCCATTGCAATAGTAGAATATTTCTGAATATATTGATCTTTGACTGAAAAAAATAGGGAAAACTGTATACTATTAAGATATAATACACTGAATGAGCTTGCCTTATAATGAAAAATGAATATTTTCATAGCTAATCACAGGCACTGACAGTAAATATGACCTTACGTGGAGTTTATTACCTTTGTCGTTGTCCTCCATAACTTTCTGTTATTTATGAGAATAGGATATCCTCTTGCCGTGATCCACTAATTCTTATAAATGTTTGTTGTTTGTCTCCTTCACTGCTGTGTTGTTCAGCCATTCCTTGTTACCGTCCTTGCCCTTCTTTCTTTGCTTTCCTTTCATTCTTTTCATTTCCTTATGTGTCTTTCTTTATAGACAGATGTCAATTCTTATATATTGCAAAATCTTCCAATATTAATTCCATGATTTTGCCCAGCAAAGAACACTCCTTTCCACAGTGTTTTAGTAGGCACTCATGAGTCATTGTCTGATTAACAGTTTCAGTATTTAATAAGAGCATCATGTTGTGATTCATGGGTTTCTTGGGATCAAAATAACGTGGCAGTTTTCTAAGTTGAAGCAGTACGCCTATCTGAAGACCCACCACATTATTTTTAGATGCTGGTATCCAGCCATACTTGCACAGCATGGACACTGTTAATGAAGTGTGACAAGCACACCCAAATGACCAGAATTTAGCCAGCCTTAATGTGCAATAATCATTGTTTAATTTTATTCTGTTACTGTTTAGTTTCAAAATACATATTGGAATATGAAATGTATCAACAGTGTTATCTCTCACAAGCTAGGATAAAATTGGATTAGGTCTTTTTCCTTGAGACTGTATAGATACTGAAGACCGCAGCTGTACTTGCTCATGTCCTCAAGACAGAGAGAGACTTACGGGTGCCATGGAATATGAACGTTGTTTTTGTCTGCAGGATTTGGCTCAGTAACACTACATACCCAAATTAGGGGAACTTAGAGGCCACAGCATCTTTCATTTTAGATTCTGTTAGTAATGAAGACCCCCATATCAATAGTTATTTTTTGCTGGCATATTGTGTGTGTACTGGCAATGAGGTTATTGCATCTTATCCCTATGTCACTTCTTTAGTAATGACTGGGCAAGATATTGAGCCAATCTTCATCATCTAGGTACAGGACCTTCAATGAGCAAGCACAAAGCTTTTCTTAGATTCCAAATACCTGTGAGCCAAAAATAGGCCACACCAGAATTGTTTATTGCTTCTTCCAGGACTTAACTACGCCCTGCTTGGTCACTGATCAGGACATCCCTCTAGTTTTAGAGCCAGCAGGAGATCCAAAGAGCAAGGTAATTTTCATTTTGGCTGCAACATAGGCTGGGAAATTTGAAATCAGCTGCTCCTTCCCTAGGACAGAAAGCACTACCAGCCCTGGTGTGGCCAGTTCCTTTTCCTTTACTAGCCTTTTCTTGAAATCATAGTTCAAGGCTTTCCCCTTTAAACTTTACCTTTGCGAAGTCCCTTTCCAAGTCATTCCCTTGTAAGTTTCCCATTCACGCATTTGCAGTGTGCTTGTGTGCACATAGTCAGACCTGATTAATCCAAATCATCAGTTTTCATCTGGTTTAATGAAAACTTAAAAATAAAACAGATATGCAAGAGTGAAATAACAGTAACTTAGCTTCAACAAGTTTAAGATCTTTGAGATAACCAGGCATATGGCTATACCAAACACAGTTTAACCAGGTCTGATGAAATATCTTTTGACATTTATTCTGGTTTTGGTACTGATTAATAACCCAAATTGAAATTAGAGCTTTTTAAAGCCAATTATTTTAGAAACGTACTAAAATAAGTTTGAAGGTTTTTGTTTTTGTCTCTTAGCATCTCATCATTTAATTGAATGAAGATTATTTTTCCACTCCTATTACAAGGAGAATTCCTCATTGTTTTGCAGTTTGAATAGGCAATTAAAATTCCTCAGAAATGGGTAGATTTCTATGGCTCTGCACAACTTGTAAATGTGCTACATTTTATGATAACAAATATTTTTTCTTAGAGATGCATATCTGAAAATTAAGAATTGACTATCAATCATAGTTAAGATCTCATATTTAATAAAGTAACTGTTATTTTGTATAACTATTTTTAATTTAATGGATTCTGCTTTTCTAACATATTTTCCTTACTGGACTCCCCTTTGTGTGTCTTGAATTCTTACATGAAAACTTCTTTACTGATTTTCTGTTGACTGCCTATCTTACTGTATTGGGTTCATGCGCATATTCTACTATACTGGTTTAGACTGATACTAGAATGATGTCAGGGAGTGTTTGGTATCTTCTTACTGTAAGTAATCCTCTAACCTGTGAACCCTGTTGAGAATTCCTACTGTGCTATGCATTGGCATGAGATTCTTTATAGTATGTTAGAAAGGTAGATTTAAAGAAGAAGAAGGAAAAACCTGAGCAGACATCAAAATGGGAGAGGAAGGGGAAACTGAGAACCTGAAAAAAAAATTAGGAGGTGAAAGTTGGGAGGAAAATACAGATCATAGCATAGAAACTAGAAAAAGGGTTGTTATAAGTCTTTTTGCTTAGTTCCAGTTTCCTTCAATTCCTCTTTCATTTTCAGAATGCAGTCTTTATTTACATTTTCTAGGGAAGTGTGCGTTCCCTCCTTTTTCTCTATTCAATAGTTTATTCTTCTCCTATTCCTTTGTCCTATCCAGAGCACTACGTTCCATCCCCCAGATCACTCCAATTTACTTCCCTCCCCTTTCCGGTTCTTTGCATTCCCTGTACACAAACACGACTGTATTTTGCCTTTGCATTGTGTTGATGTTCACTGACCACTTATGCATGACAGTTATTTATAACAGTGTTACATTGATTTTATTTTAAAATGTCGAAGAAGTCACTCAGATCTCAGCAAGCTTGGTAAGGTTCTTAAAAATGGTGACCTGACTTCTTATTTACTATTTTTTGTGCCTTTTTAGAGATTTAAGCTCTTAAAACAATTGTACTACCTTCATTTTAAAAAGACTGTTATTGCTAGTACAATTTCAAACACTTCTAAAACTTGTCCCTTAGTAAGTGATTGTTATTTTTGCTTAAGCAACCTAGAGCTGCAAGTAGAACCTCCTAAAGACGTCTACCAAACCAGAAAATGTTCTTGACAACAGTGATTGTCTTGAGAAATGAATTTAATTTTAAACAAGATGTTGCTTTCTAATTTTCCAATTTTGCTATATGAAGAGTCAGTTATATAACAAAGGCAGCAATGAATCAGCTTATACCTAATAATTGGAAGGTTTCTCACAAATTTAACCGCAGTTTAAATTCCAACCTGTGAGATAATAATAACCCCTAAACATGAACTTGTGCTTCACTACTACAATCTAATGTTTGTATAAACCAGCTCAACAAATTAAAGTATAGCTGACATACCTAGTTCTGTGATCAGTTCCCCATAGTGGGCTTTTATTGTAATTGGTATGCAATGGGATGTACATCTTAAGTTGCTCAAAGAGTCAGTTAATTTGTTTTTAATCTTAAAAATCTGAAAACATGACTAAGTCACATGCCCTACACCAAATATTATTTTATTTCCCATATCTGTTCTCAAGTTTCATCATTAGTCTAGTTTCTTTACATTGCATTTGGGATTTTGATTATGTTTAAAATCATATAGATATGTTAACTGAGTGCTTTAAAACTGTGGTTTTGGCCATTCTCACTAGCTTTAGAATAAAAACCTCTGTGTTGTTTTAGCAGATGTAATGAAAAATACTTATGGGTCTTAGGCTTTAATATGTGCAACTTTACCTCTTTTGTGGATAGCTGAAATACTAGCTTTTAATGCAACTGAGAAAATACAAGTGAATGCTCTTTTACTGGAAAGACTATATTCTGTAAAACCAACCTGGTGTAGAATTTTTTCCTTATTCTGCCTTAAAGTTTTCAATTAAACTTATTCTTGTATCCTTTTTAGTTACACTAATGCTAAAGAGCCAAGGTATAACTATAGGCTAATTGTTGGCAAAGCAAATTCTTTGCACACTTTAGGTGGATAAGGGATTTGCAACCTAGCACATGCTAGACTACTTCTTTCCCTCTAGTGACATGAATGGGCATTTTCTAAGCAAAGTTATTTTAAAATAAGAGGTGTAAAAAATGTAAAAGGTATTATTTACTTCCATGAGGAAAGTAAATATTATTTTATCTTTTTTTTTTTTGGTGAGAGTAGTGGTCCCTTATTGCTGGACACATTTTGTAGTTTTTATTAGTTTTCTTTAAACTGTAATAATTATATAGTACTTTACATTTTTTGTTAAGTATGTTTTCATCATAAAAAAGTAAAGTACTGGTTACCAGAATGAGTTTTTAATTAATAAATGAGTTTCTATTAGCTGTTCTTCCTCCACAACTCTTCCGTGTCTCAGCTTCATTCCCAAGTACACAGTAGTTAAAAACTGTGATTAGTATTCATGATAAGCTATTTTTAAAAAGCGCTAGGAATATAATATTAATTCTTTGTAATAATGCAATGTTTAATAAAAATGCAATGTGCAAAAGGAATGTTTATTGGAAAAGAAAAGCAATATTACATTTTTCATATGAAAGCAGCCATTACACTGTACACTGTACACTGTACATTACACTGTACACTGATGTACAGAAGTATACATAGTGATAAAAGTTAAGCGATGTAACATATATTTCTTATTACTACACTGATGCACTAAAATAAGAGAAATAAAAAATAAAACCAGCAGAAACTGAGCAGAACTAGTATGGGGATGTGAAAGAAGTCACTGGTATTTTTGTGATCTTAGTCCAATTTCTTTTCCCTGTCTTTTTGCAGTTCAGCCTGATATCCTTTACCTGTAGCTATCCAGCATACGATTAATTAAATGATATTTTATGAAAAAAAAGCTTCATTTGTTTTATTTGTTTGTTTTTTGCTAAAATGAAAGAAAATGTCATTTTTTTAATAACTAATTTTTCAATGCATGTTTCTTGTCCAGCTGCTAAGGAAAAGGCATATAGGAAATGATATAGTTACCATTGTCTTCCAAGAGCCAGGAGCACTTCCTTTTACTCCAAAAAATATTCGTTCCCACTTTCAACATGTATTTGTCATAGTCAAAGTGCATAATCCTTGCACTGAAAATGTGTGTTATAGGTGAGTAGAGCCTTATAAATATTTACATTTGCTATTAACTCTACAATGAAATTGTCTGTTCCAACAGTTTTGTATTTCCTAGAGATATGTGTGCAATTTTAAAATTCCTGCTTCATTTTCTGCAAGTTTGAAACTCCAGTGAATACCTTGCATGCATTTGGAATTATGGACATAAGCTGAAATAAGTGTGTACAGACCTCTGTCTTGCTGATGTACAGGCACAAAAAGGGGCAATAATATTGTGAAAATAAAACGTACTGATACAACAATAGAAACTAATTTAGAATTTGTATTGCATGCTTCCTTTTTCATAGAATAAGAAGGTCATTTAAAATAAAGTATTTTAGAAGGCTATTAACATATATATAAATCCCTGACTGACTATATGACACCAGGATGAGTCACTGCCTTTAAGCACTTGAATCGGGGCTTTTGGGGAGCATCAAAACATCCCAAATTTCAGTTCACCGTAACTCTCACACTTAAGTTAAGGCATCATGAGTTCTAGCAAGCCAACCTGAGTGGAAGAGTAATTCTGAACTAGTTGGGAATTGTCCAATTAATGATCAGGACTTTAAGAGTAATGCTGCCAATTCAGCAGGTATCTTGCTGGATTTATGCTTTCTTTTAGAACCTGGGTTTGTTTAAGTAACTATTTTGTGTTTATTAAATAATACATGGCATATTTCATAAGTTATGTTTTTCTAATTACTTAATGATGGCTGTCTGTAATCCCAAATGTGACTGTACTTCAGTCAAACTACTAGTGGTTGTACGTAGTTTCCACTCTATTTGGAAATCCTTCTTCATTTGAAATATGTTATGTGTCATAACATATATATGTGCATGTTGTGTGTGAAATCTGTTATCAATTGTAGGTGTAGCTGTGTATCAAATATTTCTACTTCCTTTACATCTTGCTATGAACTGTCCAGGTATTTTCGAAATTCCGTCATTTGAATTGCAGGTATTTTGAAATTCCATCAACTTAGAGTAGGCAACTTAAACTGGTGCAGAATGTGACTATTATAGACGTGTTTGACACTGGTACTTTTTCCTCTGTTTTCATGATTTGTTCTTGCAAGATATCTGAGGATTGAAATGAATTTTATTTGTGTTTATATATTTCTCAGTTTTAAGATCACGCAGCTGAGTGAAAACTGAAAATGATAGGCAGATTTACATAAAGAAATCACTTTTAAAAATCCTTGATCTTTCATTTACAGAACAGTATCTTGCAAAGCATTTTTATATTTATTCCATTAAAAGGAATGAGACACTGACTCTAAAAAGTCATCCTTGATGTTCTTTGTCTTACTAAGACACATTTTCAGTGTCTGCTATATATTTAAAACAAAAAGGCCAATTGTAAAACAGACCATCCCCTCAATTTTCTTTGGTATGTAAAAGCAAATATATTTAATAGGTTTCCTAAGTGTTTCTCCCAACCTAATTATTGAAATTTTGTCTATATAAAATGTATAAAAATTGACATGTCAAAGCTAAACTCATCTGTATAAATGGACTATATAGGTTATAGTCCTGCTTATTATCTAAATGCCTTTTTTTTTTCTAATGATTTATCCATTTTATTGTCTCTTTTTATTTCTAGTGTTGGTGTTTCAAGATCAAAAGATGTACCTTCATTTGGTCCACCCATTCCTAAGGGAGTAACCTTCCCCAAATCAGCAGTCTTTAGGGACTTCCTTTTAGCCAAAGTTATTAATGCTGAAAATGCAGCACATAAGTCGGAAAAATTTCGAGCCATGGCCACAAGGACCCGTCAAGAATACTTGAAAGATCTGGCAGAAAATTTTGTTACCACGGCTACAGTGGATACTTCAGCAAAATTTAGCTTTATTACTTTAGGGGCAAAAAAAAAAGAAAAAGTGAAGCCAAGGAAAGATGCGCATTTATTCAGTGTTGGGGCAATTATGTGGAATGTGATTGCACGAGATTTTGGCCAGTCTGCTGACATTGAATGTCTCCTTGGAATCTCCAATGAATTTATCATGTTGATTGAAAAGGAATCAAAAAATGTTGTCTTTAACTGCTCCTGCAGAGATGTTATTGGATGGACATCTGGATTAATGAGCATCAAAGTATTTTATGAAAGAGGAGAATGTATTCTTCTGTCTGCAGCAGATAATTGTACTGAAGACATCAGAGAAATTGTTCAAAGACTTGAAGTAAGTACTGTTTCTAAATTGGAGTACCAAAATTTTTATCAACAGTTACTTGTAAACATTCCCTTTGAGATGTAATTAAAAATGTCCTATGTTTATGCTTGAATAGTGTTTTCAGTCTTCAGAGAGTTTTACAGACAATAATCCTAACAACAACATATGAGATAAGTGTTATCAACCCATTTTGAGGGATGAGGAATCTGATACTGATAGTTTGATAGAATTGTCCAAGGCTATGGGTGGTTTTAATGTTGAAATCAGGATTGAAAGGCTAAGCTCTTGTCTTCCCTTGCTGTAGTCTGTTTTTAAATCACACCTTTATAGGCAGAAATGTACCTTAATTAAAGAATATACAAAATCTTAATGCATAAAATACATTCATTTTGACTTTTATAATAACCTATGTGAACATTAGCAGAACAATTTATATAAGTGGTACTGCTGATTTGCTTCTCTATGCTGAACAACTGTAGGAAATGAAGGCAACTAGACCAATTAATTCCAGTTTTTACAGCTGACTGGATAAAGCTTTTCAGGCACTTGATGACCCTGTTAGCAAAACTGTCCTGTAACTACTCCAGTCAGTACAAGTGAACTGACAGGAGCTCCAAGGTATCTTCTTCATTTGGTTATACTTTTCCCTTTGGCCTTAATTTAAGTGATCTTAATGGTGTCTTTTGTTTGTATTAGAAAGCTTTCTACTGAAAAGAAATCATTATGCTTACCATTTTCACATTGGAAGAGCTGGATTGCAGGACTAGAGCTAATGTTTTAGGGCCTTTTTAGTTCTGCGTTCATGTTTGCATTGCACAATATCATGCTTTAAATAATCACCTTTTTTTCCGAAGTATATTTAATCTTTCAATAGACTAATGTCTTTAGACCCCTTTTGTCACTGTTACATTATCCTTTTTATTAGGGTCTTCACCTTCACTTTCCTTACACAGATGTTTTCCTTCTGAAAAACAGCGTACTCTTAGTCCACTGCTATAAAGGTGCTGCTAGTTAAAAAATATAAATTGCTTAAAGTAGATAAGGTTCAAAGCTGTAGTGAAAACTTCTGCTGTCATCAGTGATGACAATTTATTTTGCTGTTTATCACTTCTTCTGTCACAAAATATGTAAAATTATTTAAATATTAAAATTATTTAAAATGTTTAAATTGCTGAGGATAGATCTTTATAATTCAGCTGTTAGAAACATCAAACAAAGTGGTTATCTATAAAAATGGTAACTTTGAGACAACTGTTATTGCAGATTCACCCTTTGATTTGAATGGTCTCCTACTTTATTCAGAAGTAACCATCTGTTACAGTACAGTATTGTTTAATTTGCTCAAATACTTCCTCTTTTCATGATCAGATTTTGGCCTAAATAATTTCAAATTGGCTTTAAGCCTCAAAAATATAGCATCAGTTATTGCTAAGTTTCCAAGAATATTAACTTCAAGTATTTATTCTCATGAACCCTGACCATCTCCTCTTTCATTCCTAGAAATCCAACTTTCACATTGCTTAAACAGATTAGCTGTCATACTTGTTTAAAAACATTGTTCTTCCCCTCTTTTCTTAGCTCATGTTTTTCTCCTTTTCCTCTGCTTTTCCTTCTCTCTTTTGAAAGCTGAATATTAATATTTAGTCATTTTATGATGTTGAATACTTTCTAAACAGTCCTTACATACATTTAGACACAGAAGCTCAGCGGTGACCTTTACAAACACTAAAAATTATATAAAACTCTAATTCAACACTGCAGATGTATACTTTAAAACCCTTTTAACTGGCTCAGAACACAGCTAAGATCAACAAACATGTGTGCCAGCAGAGGCTAAAGATGAAAGCTCAAACTGTGATGTAATTATCAAACTTCAGTGACCAGAAGGTTAACCCTTTCCAGCCACTAATAAGATAATTTCTTAAAGAAGAATATAAAGAGAATAAAAAAAGAGAATAAAATATTGTAGTTACTAAATGAGATTTTGGAGGAGATAACTACATTTTATTCTCTGGCTTTAAATTGTGCTGATGAATAGGGAAGACTTTCTGAATATCCAGATTAAGAAAAGATGTGAAAAACTGCAGAGGAGCAGATTGTAATTTTGTTTTGGACCAAAAGAATCAGTTCAGGAGTAGAAAAAAACAGCTGGGGTTTGTCAAGCTAGAGTCAAATCTGCATTTGTGAGGGAGAATATCTAGTGATATAGAATGGAGAGAGGAAAGGAAAAGCAAAGTGTAGACAAACTAGGCTGGCTCTGTTTGAAGACAGAAAAAGTAGTGGATCTGAGCATTAGGATTTAAGAGTGATTTAAGATTAAATAAAAACTCTGAATGGATCTTTGGACATCAATCTTAGAGCAGACAACAGTTCATTAGAAGCCTGTACACTAAAAAAAATTCTCATTTTCTTTAAGGGATTTAAAGTACCTTTATCAATTTTAAGTTCATCTGTATTAAGGGCTTGCAGAGAAGCCATCTCTTAGATCGTGCACAACCACATGTTCAGAAAAATAACCAAATAAACAAAAAGAACTATTTTGAAGTGGAGCAGCACTATGTTTCATGTGATATTACTACGTAACTTACAATGTCACCTTTTAGGGGTTGTACCTTTGGAGGACTTGAGGTCTCCTGGAATCCTTTTTACTTTGCTTTGGAACGAGCTGAATCTATGGCAGGAATGTTTATCTTCCTTCTCTTTTAACTTTTGAATATTTAACTAACTTGAAGGAGTTCTGAAAGCTCTAAGTTGGGGAAATCTGTATGTTTTGGCTAGCGTATTTATCCTTGGCAATAACTTATAATCGTGACATAACAACAAAGAGGTGTCTGCCTCAGAAGAAGAATTTCTGTGTACTTTGGTAAAGATAAAATTCCATCTCTCAGCTGGACTCCTGACTCTCCATTTCACTGCATGACTAAATATTGTATATATTTTAGAAACTTGTGACAGAAGTGTAGGGAAACTTTTGAAGACCTGAAAATTTTAACTTTTTACTTTTCTAGTTTATAATTTTGAAACAGTCTGTTGAAAATTAGCCAAGACTGATACAGGTCAGAGCTGGAAAAAAAGAGTTAAAGCTTAAAGCTTTCAGCTTTTGAATAACTCTAATCCTATATGCACAATTATGTTAGAAACATCAGATTATCTTTATAAAAATTTAAGGAAACTTTTTGATGTGGCATTAATATATATTGCACTTACTAAATGTTAGTGAAAGTTGTGTTTAAGATGGAAAGCTTCTAAAAGAAACTGGTAACTTAGAGCTGAATGATGACAAAGGAAATCACTGCTGATTTTAAAAAGAAAGACCCAGAACACTATTTGTAAACAAAAACTACAGAATATATTTTGGACATCTCAATCATGGCTTTCACATTTCAACTTTGAAGCCCATATTTTCAAAAATAACTGGAGGCTTTAGGAACTCAGCTTGCTACAGTTTAAGTAGCCTGAATTTGCCAAGCAGTGATTCTCAGAGTATCAGGCCCTTGCAAATTGTCTAAGTACTTCAGAACTCCATGAAGATTAGCCCACAGTAAATGAGGAGTAACTGGATTTCATTGCCTTGAGTTTACTGCAGGTTAACAGCACGAGCATGGATCAGCTCCCTCAGATCAGCAAACATACAGTAACTTATTGTCCTGTGGCACTTTATTCTCATGTGTATAGTTTCTCATTTTTTCTGCTGGATGACAGATACCATATGGAAAATATTCTGTAAAGGCAATAGTGGTAGTGCTTTAAAACTTACTAAGACTGTACCTTACGGCCTTAGTGCTGTTACTTATAAAGTAACAGTGACTTTCTGCAGGCCAGGTTACAGGCATAAGTTATGTAAACACTCCAAAGCTTTTCCAGTCAGCCACTGGGTTTGGGAAGGGAGTAGAAATTAGACCTCCTGTCCCTGACACTAAAACAGACTTGGACAACGAAGGCTTGTTCAAACAGGAAGTGTACAAAGGAAACTGCAACGGGAATTTGCAGCTTAATACTTCCTGTATGCTAATTTCCCTTGGTGGTGGTGGGGACACGCTTTCACAACAGTTGCTGATGCTGTGCACCCCTGAGGTAGGCTGGATAACGCCCTTGTGGGAAGCACGCAGTAAGCTAGGGAGCTAGTCTCCCCAGATGCCTGCTCACAAAGTCAATGGAGAAGGAGAAAGACTCTTCTAAAAACAGGCTCCTGCATTAAGCTCAAGCTCTAAAACAGCCTTGGGAAAGACCTATCCTATACAGCTGACGAAACAGGGACACTAGCCTCCTAACTTAAACACCTTAAATTAGATGCCTAAAGTTGGATAATGTGTGTACCTTTGTAATGCATGCTAAAAGCAACTGTAAGCAGCATGAATAAGTGTGGAATAAGGTGTGCTGCAGAACTGTTCTTAATGCAGTGTAAACTTAAGAAGATCACTTGACCTGTATCATTAACAGATGGATCTTTAAAGGGCAGATATTTGCCTTGCAGGAGTGTTGTAAAGCACTTGGAGATCTTTGAATGATATGCATTATGAACAAAGTTTTTTGATAATGTGATTGCTAAGTTTTAGTTTTAAGTGTAACAGTGGAGCTAAAATAGGTACTGGTTTTGTGACATTGACTGAAGGGAACGTTAGTGTGACTCAAACTTAGCTTGTAATGTGAACTAGAATTTGGTCTTCTGAGAGGTGAAAGGCTGGTGCAGTATCCCAGCATACACACTGTTTTATGATTATGGTTTACTGGACAAAACTGCTGAGGATTTGTTAGATAGTACATAAAAATAAACCTGCTTAGCAAAATCTGAATTTGAAGGTTCTTGATTACTCTATATAAGGACAGAATTACTTCTAATTGAATATGAAAAATCTCAGTTTTCTTGTTCTAAATTTCCCAGTGGTGTGAGCAATCTTATCCCATTTTAATGATGTCTATATCTGGAGATGGTACTAGTTAGGAATCTGATTGCAAGGCAAAATAAATCAATATGATCTTTGTTGCTAAGGGCTGGAGGAAGAAAAGCTGCTAGAACTGAAGCTTTTCATTCAGTGTTGCTTATCTTATCAAGTTTAATATTGTTAAATACTGAAGAAAACATGCCTGCACACCTGCAGTCAGTCAGCCAGCAAGAATGGAGTAACTGACAGGCCTGCATTTTGCTTTGTGTTTGGAGACTGAAGCAGCTGTTAAGATTTCAATAAGATAAAAATGGTCTTGTGTTGAGGTGGGGGAAGGGGGAGGAATTTGACACAGGACAGCTGGTTGCTCCAGGGATGTCAGATTTTAGGACTGCAAAGTGCTTTGTTCATTTTGTTCTATGCAGAAAACTTTATTCAACCACAGATGTCAAAATAATTGTTAGCATTGGTATACTGTGGATAGTTAATGTCAAGCCATACATGACTTTATAGTATTGGAAAATAGATCTGTTTATGTGTCCAAAGAAATGAGTGTCCTGACAATAGCCTGCCAATCTGATACTTGTTTAGACAGTGACCAGAGGATGTGAAACCACAGAAATGACCCTTCGGAGGAATGGCTTGGGCCAGCTTGGATTCCACGTGAACTTTGAAGGGATAGTGGCGGATGTGGAGCCCTTTGGTTTTGCATGGAAGGCAGGCTTAAGGCAAGGGAGCCGCCTGGTTGAGATCTGTAAAGTGGCTGTGGCGACTTTGACTCATGAACAAATGATTGACCTGTTACGCACGTCGGTCACAGTAAAGGTGGTAATTATTCAGCCACACGAGGATGGAGCACCTAGAAGGTAAGTAGTAACAGCCCTTAATGTGACATTTTCATATTTTTTTTTCTTTTGCTGCTGCTTTGCCTGTGGCTTTTTTATTAGAGGCACTCAGGAGATGAATATTGTGTCTTGTATTTGGCGATAATAGTATTTTGACTCTTAAAGCGATTTTTTTCCTCAAAACCCATATGGCCTTGAAATAGAAAATAAAATGGGATCCTCTAAGAAATTTAGTGAGAAACTTAGTTTTATACAGCTTGAAAGGGTAAGAAGTGAGCCTGAACTGTTACAAAACCTGATGTGATGACTTTTCTGCCACAGGATTTTTATTTTATTATCTCTTAATACTAATTTTGAAAATTGGGAATCCTTGTCTGAAAAATATATGTTTTCTTTCTTTCAAGTTTCTTTGACTCCTAACTATTGAAATTGAACTTTTTTATTTCTTATATTGAAATTTTAACAAAGCAACTAGTGATACATTGGGTTCAGATTATCTATGGTATCAAGCCTTATAGTCCTCCTCATTTTCTATACATAGTTGATTTATTCATATTAAATGTTGAATCACATCAATGAAATCATCAGTTAAAGCTAAGAAATCTTGCTGCAACATGAAATAAATGAGCGCACGCACTCAGGAAAACAGTGTAATAAAGATGATTATAATGACTGTACTATTGTTTTCAGGGATGAAATGCGATATTCTTCTGTCAGTGTTCCTTTATTTTTTATGGTGACCAAAAGGTTATTTTTTGTTCTTTCCATTTTGAATATTATTGTGGTAGATAAAGAGGCAGTAACATTTAAAACTTTGTAACAATCTGACCTTATTTCTCATACTTTATCTAGGCGTTGTTAATTTGGTTCATTCTGTATGAGAACTGTACCAGAGTAAATTGAATTACTTACTTGTCTTCTTTTAGAAGGCCTCTTTTAAATCTCTTGTTGATTTTTAATTTAACAGAAAAAGCATTACTGTGTTGCTCTTGGCAAGACAACAAGCCATAAAACTTTACATAGCATGCAGCACTATGAAGTTAGTGCCAGCTATACATGAATACTGGTGTGTTTCCATTTAATTGGTGGCAATTCTCCAAGTAGTCATTGGCCTGATGAATGACACAGCAGTGCCCTTCCCTGCCTCAACCTGCATGTTGAAGCATTGGGTTCCTTTTTGCAGAAAATGTCTGTGATTATAGAATACTACCATTTTGCTTAGTTGGATAGAATTTGCAATTAAGCCTCTCTTTGCTTAGCTTTGCTTTTCTCACCATCTGCTTCTGGGTATGAATTTTCGCTGGCTTGTTTAGTATACATCTCCAAGCTGTTTACAGTATATGAGCCTAATGAGCTAATCCTATTATATTAAAGGTACAACGTGTATTTTATAGTCTCTGATAGAAAAATACATACTGTATGAACTGTTTATATCTTCTTTGACACATTTTTAGAAATAAAATGTTAAAATCCCAAATCAGTATAAGATACATGGCACTCAGTCTATGTGTAGGAAGAATTTTAAGTGAGTGACACTGAACTGGGAAAAATCATCTGCAAAGCTGTTCTTGTTTATAAAATTTTTGTTTTTTCTAAAACTGTGTAACTAATTATTAAGACATGGGTATATATTATTTTTTAAAATATATTCTGTTCTAAAATGTGAAAAACAATTCCTTCTAGCTTCATCTCTCTAATATGACAACAAAATCTTCATTAATGCCTCTTTCTATCAAATATCAGCTTCTCAGTGAAACAAAAAGCCCCTCATCTGTTACCCCCCACCGAGTATGACTAGTGTTGTGGGTTTTTTACCCAATTTGAAAAGGATCTGATATCCAGAAAGTTTTGAGCTTGTCTTTCTTCAATGTTTACAGTCTGAATGGAGCAGACAGAAAGCAGTATACATATCAAGTGATGAGACCGATAGTTTCAGATGACAAGCACCACCTATGATACTGTTTGTATAAAATATATTAATGGGAGGCAGAGAGAGGAGAAGGCAGAAAGGAACAAGTTACCAGAGGTTTGAAGAAAGAGGGTAGTCTCTTGAACTGTAATTACAGCTACTTACTTACTAAAACCTGTGCAAATCCATCCTGCTGTCCCCAACTCAATTGCTTGTCTTAGTCATCTGCTATGTCTTGTCTTTTAGAATCATGGAGTCACAGAGTGGCTGAGGTTGGAAGGAACCTCTGGAGATGGTCTAATCCAATGGCCTCGCTCAAAGCAGGGTTAACTGTAGAAGGTTGGTCAGATCTGTGTCCAGTTGGGTTTTGAATATTTCCAAGGATGGAGACTCCACAACCTCTCTGGGCAACGTGTTCCAGTGTTCAATCATCCTTAAAGTTAAAAAAAACAAAAACAAAAAAATTTAATGTTTTAATGGAATTTCCTGTATTTCAATTTGTGCCCACTTCCTCTTGTCCTTTCACTGGATACCTATCACTGAGAAGAGTCTGGCTCTGTCTTCTTTCTACCCTCCCATCAGGTATTTATACACGTTGATAAGATCCCATCTGAGCCTTCTTTTCTCCAGACTAAACAGTCCCAGCTCTCCCAGCTGGCTTCTCCTCATATGACAGGTGCTCCAGTCCCTTAATCATCTTAGTGGTCTTTATCCTGTACTTGCTCCAGTACATCCATGTCTATCTTGTACTGGGGAACCTAGAACTGGCCATGGCACTGCCGATGTGATCTCAAAATACTCCAGTATTCTAGTACTCTTAGTACTCCAGATGTGGTCTCTTCTAGGCTTTAGTCTCTTCTGGGTCTCACTGCTAATATAAATGGAGGTCAAAACTGACTGGTTTTTGTTTTTATCACAGTTTAAATGTTAAAGTTAATAGCAAAATTAAGTTGCTTCTATTGCTTGTAAAAAAACAAACAAGCAGAAAACTTAAGGAGTAGGTCCTCTGAATTCTTGAAATGATGGTACATTGCTTTATTGGGTACCTCCAGAAAAATACTGGCGTGGTATCATGATCAAGAAGCTTTTTTTTTTTTAATAAGGTGTTTTAAAATGTCTTTCTCTCCTTCCTTTTTCTCCATTTTATCATGAATGAAAATTAGTAGAAGTTTAGTGACTCTCCAAGCTATTAAGAGAAAACTGGAAAATCTAAATAAAAATAATCAAAGGTCATAGTGAAATAGCCTGCTTGTTTTTAAAAATGGAACTTTTTGGTTAAGTAGGCATGAGTTGCTTTAATAAAATGGCTGTGTATGAGTTCCAGGTCAGCTTATTTTTTCCACCTTTGTTTATGTTTAGTCTCTTGGATTTTTGTTTTATTGAATTTTTAATGTTCACTACATTGCTCACAAATTGAATTCATTAACATTTATCAAAAGCATTTGAAATGATATGTTCTCTTTTTATAAATGAAAGCTTCAACATTGAACCAGCCTGTTTTAACTATTGGTCACTTTGTCCCTTAAAGTAGCTGTGAAAACCTTTTGCAGGTGATTCTTTCCTCCTGAAAAGTTAATTCAGCTTTTCTTCTACTTGTATATTCATCAACGTTAGTAGTGTTCACAGAGTCACAGAATGGTTGAGGTGGGAAGGGACCTCTGCAGATTATCTAGTCCAATCCTCCTGTTCAAGCTGGGTCAGCTAGAGCAGGTTGCCCAGGACCCTATCCAGATGGCTTCTGAATATCTCCAAGGATGGAGACTCCGCAACCTCTCTGGGCAACCTATTCCAGTTAAGGCAGGTGTGCCTGCTCATCAGGAGAGAACTTTTTCCACTGTCAAGTAGCTCTAATAACTACCAAATAATACTCAAAACAGACATATTTCCTTCAAAGTTTGGGGTATAGTGAAATCCTTGATCCATACCACCTGCACATGTGTAGAAGAAGAATGGTATGGAAGTAGGAGAAAGCTTCACATCTATGTTCCAAGAATTCTTGCTTTCATTCACAGGTGGCTTTAGAGCTTTGCTTCTAAGATATGATACTTCATTCTATCTGGCAGGTGTAGAAGAGTGGATTTGAGGGCTGAAGTAAGCACCTTGAAAGTTTAACTCGTTCTACTGAGCATATGGTCTGAGAGTGGGAATTTTCTTTTCTCTGTGTTTCAGTCTTATTCCTCAGGGTAAATATTGGTGATTATTATAAATTTTCTGTTCATGCATAATTACTTCAAATGCCAAAATATGGGATTTCAAGTTCAGACACTAGCTTAAGCTTATCTTTTTGTCATCAGTGAGTAGATATTGATTTACATCAGTGTTTTTGTTTTTACAAGAATCAGCTGAATTAAAAATTGGCACTCATTTATAAGGACATAAATGTAGTTCTAGCCCCCTCAAAATGTACGTTTCATGGAATACACCATTTATTGTTTTATTAATGCCTATCTTCTAATTACTGAGGTAATAAGTAGGTTTCCATTGCTTGAAAGAGCAGTAGTTGCTGCTCAGCTCTGTTGAGTTTTAGGAATACAGAACAGCATGGACTTTCTCTTTGGGCTGCTTATTAGCTTTGGTTCCTTGCTGGGATCAAATTCTGAAGTGAGTTTACACAGATTGGATATGAGTGCCATGGAGTGTCTTGGGAATTACACCCTTCAAGTGAAAATGATTTTCAAGTATTCAAGGGTGTTTCCAAAACAGTCTCAGTCCCTTGGAAAAATATCAGCTGAAGTGGAGATGTTTAATCAAGTTCTTAACTTGATTTTTTTATGATAGCTTACCCACAATATAATCCTCAGTCCTTTACCTCTTTATATGAAAAGATATATATATATGTAAGTGTACATACACTAAGAATATTAGCAAAGAACTATTAACAATGAATTTATTTTATGTTGCTAACTACATGGTATTAATTTATTTCATCGCAAAAATAAATTACTTGAAATATTGAAGACAAATTAATGTTGCAGAGTGATTAGGAAATTACTTTATGCAATATATCAGAGAAAAATTTGCTCAATAAATGTGTTTCATTACTATCTTAACACAGATCCTTCTATGTTCAGTCTTGATAGCAGTATATGCAAAAGCAATCATGGGATAAGGCCTTTCATTTGTTATTCTGTAAAATTAATGAACAAAGCTCCTACTGTTGTCAGTTTGCTCCAGCAATTAAATAATCACACACAAACTGAGAAATCATAACTATTTGTATGGCACTAGGCTGATATTTAAATAGAAAGAAGAAATTGCTTTTTTAAAACATTAATTCTTTCAATTACAGTGCAGTATTAGATCAAACATGCTGGTCAGTGTGTTTGGATCTGAATAAATATCCTTGTGTCATATTTGTTTCTATGTTAAGTCTTTCCCTTTGGAGTTTTTGACTTGTTCTTCTGTTGTTGTCATTCTTACCTTGTATCGTAGAGTGTAAGCTGGAATTATACGTATCTTAACAGGAAATTAATGGAATTAGTTCTAATTTTCTTTCACTGGTATTGTCACAGTAATGCTCAAAGATACTATATGCTTTAATCAGTCAAATATAATCAAGGAATTCATGTAGTTCTAAAATCCATTTTAAACTGCAGAGATGGGGCATTCCATTAGAGTCTTACTTATTGCATGGAAGCTTGTGTGTCTGTTTTAGTTCAACTTCCATTGTATGCTGAAAATGTTCTTAAGAAACAGTTTCCAGAAAGTTAAAAAAAAAATAACAAAACTAAAAATGAATTTTCTAGTGATGGACAAGAAACAAAAGCTCAAGCACAGTCACTGTCAGAGATGTGGCAGTGGTAGTTCTCACCTGTTTGTTTGAGCAAGTAACTGTTCAAAAAGATTTTTGGATGTTCTTCTGCTGCTGCAGGTAATTTTGAAAACTTAAATATTTGTAAATTATAATTGAAACTTCCTGCAGGCTATTCTTAAGTACTACTGCATTTCTTTGAGGCTGTTTTATTCTCTTGAACTTTACAAACTCTTTTTTACAATTAAAATAAGTGTAATGGCATTCTGCATTTTCCAGTTCTGAAGCTTGTTCCTCTTGAATGATTGTGATCTTATTAAACAATCTTGTTCTAGGGGTTTTTTTGTTTGTCTGTTTTTGTTTTGTTGAATGTTTTTAGGAAGTGGGAGGGTTTAATTAGTGGAAGAGTCCAGATCTTTCAAGGGAGTTTGCCATAAGCTGGATTGTTTGTAGGCCATTCTTTGATCCCTGGACTTGAGAGCAGGTAGAATAGTTTCTTAAGATAAGCATTCCAGGCTAGAAGGAACTTGCAGTCTAAAATCACTGGCATCATACTGCCAGACTGACAACATTTGAGGCAGGTTAAAGCAGAAAAACCTGAAGCTTTAAACTTTGGTTGTACAAGTAGAGTTTGATGTACCAAATCTTTGAATTACAACCACTGCTATTAACCTGAGAAGGCTGAAAATACCTGAAAATTGTAATTTGAAAGCTCTAGAATATTTTTTTAGAGATAACTGAAAGAACCAATAGAAAGAAAATATAATGTTATTTATGTGAAGCCATATCACTTGCAAAAGTAAATTCTCTGTACCAAACACAGCATAAATAAAGCTGGTAGAAAGTGCTTAGCTTTCTTTCCTGTCAGACTTACTGTGTTTGTTATAGCATTATTAGATTCAGGGCATGTGTAGCCCGATGTAGGGAGACTCTTGGCGAAAAAGAATCCTCTTAGAACTCTGATTGGCACTAGAGATTTTAACCTTGAGCTGTTGCATTTTAAGTGCAAGCCCTAATAAAGGGGTCGATGTCACAGTAAGATCTTTTGGCTGTCCCCCTCACTGTGAACTTTTCCACCACTCCTTCTGCCTTTGGCAGAGCAGCAGCACCAGCAAACAACAGTGTTTAGGCATATGGAATGGGCTTTCCTCTTTCTCCAGCTTTAATGTGTCTGTCATCAGGCTATAGAAAGTGTTTGTCTTGTCTTGTCTCTAAATAACCTAGACATGATGGTTTCATTCTGCATCAAGAAAACACAAAGACTATTTTTTTTAAAAAAAACCAAGAAATTGTTTTCTAACTGTCCCTTTTTATAAATCCTTTTTAGCTTCATTTTCCTCATTATGATTTTTAAAGAAAAGGATGTGTGAAGTTGGCCTTTGCTGGTACATGCAATTTGCATTTTAAGATGTTCTCTTAAATTCTTTGTACTTAAGAGAGTAAGAATAAGTATTATATAGAATAAGTATATAATCCTTGGGGAGCTGAACCTTTACTGTACTTGCAATATTTTTCTATTTTGATTTGTATTTAGCCTTTCAGGAAATTTTAGTGAATGTATATAACATATGCTCTTCTACACCCAGAAATAATCTGATTCTAATAAACAACTAAAAGCTAAAAAGGTACAAAGTCGAAAACAATTGTCTGATGCTTATCATATTTCAGATCCAAACAAAAAATCCTTGAGTCTTCCTTACACTTGATTATGGATGATACTCTTAGCAGAGGCATTTATGGCCTCTGATTATGTTATGTAATTGATTATGTTGTTGATTATGTGTACTATTATTGCAGTCAAGAAAAAAACAAAACTACCAGGAAAGCTCTGATTCTCTCTATGGAGACATGTAAATTGGAGTTCCAGATTCTTTTTCTTCTTTCCTTCTATTATTCAACATGATTTAAACAACTCAGGAGAACCACATGCTTTTGGCATTTTGAAACTTGTTATTTTGTTTCCTTGATTCTGGGTCAGCAGAAAAGTTTTTGATTGTATCTTGGTATATATGCACCTAACATTATATAAAACATCTTTTAGCATGCATTAGTGATATGTCTGGGTCAGAATGTGTGATATTTTTGCAGAGATTGCAACCAATTTGATCTTCACCTCACTGAAAACTTTTTTTGGTTCATAGAATCATAGGATAGTTAAGGTTGGAAGGGGTCTAACGGGATTATCCAGTTCAACCTCCTGCTCAAAGCAGAGTCAGCTATGAGGTCAGACCAGGTTATTCAGGGCTTTATCCAGTCAGGGCTTCAAAATGTCCAAGAATGGAGACTGCACATCTCTCTCTGTGTTTTCTTAAGAAATAATATTTAATATACTTTTATTTTTGTCCTTTCAACAGAAAGGAACAGAGAGGAAATCTCTGTGTGTGTGTGTGTGTATGATTTATTCTATGCAATAAATATAGCTGATCTGTTTTGGGCAACCCTAATGGCTATTTGGTAATATTGACTAAGCAATTTTCCTCGATAATTTGCAACATAAGCCTTAGCAACTCAAGTTAAAACAGTCTTCTACTGCTTATTTAAGTAACATCCCGTTTTAGTTGGTTTAAAGGTTTCCCGCTTTGCTATCAGTATGGAAAGAATATCACGGGGTCTAGCTGTATCAAACAGGGAGTTTCATCTCTACTGGTAGACCATTTGCCAATTTGGAGTGACTTCTAGTTCCCCTTTCTCTGTCCTTCATGTATCTGGCAAGTTTCTTGAAAAAAATAAATTTTAGGAGGTATAACAATGCAAATTGAATGAGTCATTTACATTTTGTTCATACTGAGAGCAGAATTTCAACTCATGTAACATGCTGTTATGTTTGTATGCATGTTATCTTGTAAGGCAAAAATTGTATGTGTTTAAACAAACTTTCTTAAAGGGAAATGATTTATGTTAATTCTTTTAGAACTGTGCTTTTACTTCTAAGGGACTACTTCAGCAAAAAAACATTAGTGAAATGATTATTATAAGTAAATGATCCTTACTTAAATTTTGATACAAGTATCAAAAGGATATTAAAAAGAAACTGTCATCGAATCACATCTGTAGTTTGATTTTACTTAATAAAGTTTTTCTTCACTTTTCTTAAAGTAACAGTAACCACAGTGACAAAGAACAATTGTATGCACAAATAGTTTGCTCCATCATACGAATAAGTCAAACTTACAAATTGTAACCATTTACTCTGTATTGATAAAACAAGCTGTGTTTAACATCAGGAGATAGGGCAATTGCAGTTAGCGCGTTACAGATAGGATCTTGTACTTGAGAGTATGGAATAAAATTCTAAAAACCTCAAGAAATTTGATTTTGTTTCTTCAAAATTCATATTCATTCGAATAAGAGATCTTTTCTTGTTCCCTATGAAGATTCACTATGTTGATATATTTATGTGTGATTAATAAGAGATACAGCTGGCTTGCATCAATGGAGAAAGTCTTCTGTCATAAATTTTCAGAGTGAGTTATGGCAAAGTTGTGAAATAACATTCATAACAGAGGAATTTACATTGCTAAATCCTTTTGAAAAGCTTTGAAAACTGTGTGCTTCATCATGTTTTCATAGTCCCATTTTAAATAATCACATCTTCCCTATTACTTTTTAAATATGTGACAATAGGTTTGGACCTATAATTGGAAAATCGACATTTATTTGTGCTTAGGTAAACAACTATATTTTTGTTTTTTTAATTTTGCTTATCAAACAGAAATCTGTTGGGAATCCCATAAGAATTTTGTGCATTATAAAAGTTCACACAGGTCCCTGCTCATGTTATTTTTTTGTGGCAGTAGAGTAGTCTATTTTTTGGTGGAAATACCTGTTCTGAGAGAGGAGTGTTTCCATCTTCGGCAGCCTACTGAGCTGATTACTGTATTCAGTTAATATGCAATGTTTCCCTCTGCTCTGCTCATGGAACTCGATTAGCAACTACTGTTCTTTAAGTGGTTTACCAGGACTCTTTAGAAAAGATTACATGCATTGATTTTTTTTTTCTTCTCCTTAAATTTAGCGCTTATATTTCAGTCATTATGCATTGTCTTGAAGAGTTAATTGTCTTCAATCTTTTGAGCATAATTTCCTCCATGATAATTGAAAAATTCTTTAGATAGCACTGTATGTTATTCATGTTTCTTTCCAAAATAGGCCAGCTTTTAATACTGATTTTGAAATTTTGTGGTGCCTGTGACTCATTTATTGATTTATATTAGCAGACTTTAGGGTATTTTCTACAAAATCACAAGGCAGACCAAATGTTTAGAGGATAAATAAGATGTTTTTGTGATACAGTGAGTCTCTACCCCTTTTAATATTGCCAGAGTCCATTCAGTATTACCGCTCTCAAGAATCTTACCACTGATTCTCCCCCCCCCCCCTTTGGATTGTGTCATCTGTAGCTGCTGTATGGAAATAATGTAGATCAGTGAGATAAATTCTGTGCACCAGATGATAACTTAAGAAACATCCTTTTGAATCTTTTCCCTGTCCCGCTTGAAGTGGTGCCTCTTCTTCACAGCATTATTGAAATTTCCCTACTGACTCCTGCAAACAAACATTCTTTCAGTTGTCAAGCAGTTCTGGGTATCATTGGGAAAGCTTTTACTATGCAGCATGTACATATTCTGCTGAAGTGGAGAAAGATATTTAAAACACCTTTAATTTGACATCATCTATAGGGATGTGCAGAGAAAAGACTTGTGGACAAATTTTTTATCAGCCATCTCATTTACCTGCACTCATGATTCTGAGCAATCTAAATGGAATTGTAGCTGACAGGCACTGCACTGTGAGCCTTGAAGCACACTTGGAGTATTCATATAGATGGACCCTGGTATCCGGAACATGGCTTACAAGGACTATACAGAGACTATCCATTGAGTTCAGACTATTCATTCTGACAATTTGGATACTAGATGCCAGGTCTCAGAAGCTCTTGGGCTTCACATTGCTCATTTGGTCCATTAGTTGAAGTAAAATCTTAACTATTTAGATCGTGTTTGAGGAATTTCTATCTTTCTACATCAGAACTATGGTTGATCTGTCATTTATCTTTTGTGAAAGAGGAATGGATGAAAGTTCTGCGTAGCAAAATTCAATGCACCTCCAGAACTGTATTTCATTAAATTGATCTTGAGATTAGTCTATCAAGGTGATTATTGTGGTATGTGTAATTGCTGAAATTTGCTGATGTCATCATAGTCATGTCTTGATGTCTTTCTGCTCTCTCAAATAAAGAAGGCAGAAAATGCAGATTGAGAGCCTTTTTACTGCTTTAGGGAGTTACTTGGAAGAATATGATAGATCCTCCTACTGAAGTAAAGAGTGTAATGTTTCCAAGGACTCTCAATAGCCTTGAAATCTACAGCTTGAAAGAGTCAGCTGCTCTCTGAATCTGATTGGTGGAGGGATGAAGAAAGGGTCTGTAGATGTGCTTGGTGGTTCAGTCAGTACATCCTCCTATTCTTTCCTTCCATTTTTAAAACTACTGGGGTTCCAAAAATGCCATTTCTGACCTAGAAAGATATTTTAGTGCATGCAGTTTAGTATTTAGCTTTCTTGTTGAGTCAAGTCAGCAGATTTGTTTCTGTTCATCAAAGAAGATACATTGGTAAATAATTAAATGGTGTATCTATGAAGTCAAGCTTTATAGTTGCCTTTGTATTTTGTATTCAATTGATTAAATCATGTAAAATATCTTTAGCTACTACTTCTTTAGGAATGATCCCTTTGTCTCCTCCTGATATGTCATCTTCCTCCCAGTCTTGTCTCTCCAGTGTCTTAAAGACTACTTCAAAATCAGGTTCCATTCTAAACTCAGTCCTTTTAGACTTGAAGTATTTTTGGTACTGTTCCCCTACTTTATTTCTCTTCCTTGTTACTTTTCACTTCCATTTCTTATGTTGCAGCCTCATACAACTTTTTCTTCCTAACCTTTGCTTTTCCCAGCCCTGGGTCTTCCAACAGTCCTTCCTCTTACAATGTCATAATGGATTTTGAAGGTTTTTCCTGTTCGTCTTTCTGTTTTCCCAGAGATTCTTCCTTCTTGCCAATAAATTCTCAAGCCTTTATTCCTTATAATTGTTATCTTTTGATGTGATGCCTTGTCTGCCTATTCTTTGGAATTTTGAAATGTGACTTGCACTGCTTCTGTCCTAGCTTCCGTCAACCCATACTGCAGGGGTTGGTACTGCCTCACAGTCACACAAGTAAGCCGATCAGCTTGTAGCATTTGTTTGTTTGTTTGTTTCCTGGCTAGCTGTTCTCATCCAGCACATGTGTCCTGTCTATTTTTCCTGTCATTCTCATACAACAATGGAGGTGCAGAGGCTTTAAGGAGGCCTCCGACTTTTTTGTCAGCTCACCAATGCAAAGATTCTGTTTAAAACTGAATAAGAACAAAAATCAGGAAGACAATGAACATATCTTGGGGGTATCTTGTATCCAGGAGAGCTGACTTTGGCCTGTTCAGGGACCTGCTTGGAAGAATCCCATGGTGTAGGGCCCTAGAGGGAACAAGGGTCCAAGAAAGCTGGTTGATATTCAAGGACCACCTCCTCCAGGCTCAAGAATGGTCCATCCCAACAAACAGGAAATCAAGCAAAGGCAGCAGGAGGTCTGCATGGATAAACAAGGAGCTCCTGGCAAAACTCAGTAAAAAGGAGGTGTACAGAAAGTGGAAGCAGGGACAGGTAACCTGGGAGGAATATAGGGACATTGTCTGAGCATGCAGGAACAGGGCTAGGAAAGCCAAAGCCCACCTGGATTTTAATATGGCAATGGATGTCAAGGACAACAGGAAAGGCTTCTGTAAGTACATCAACAGCAAAAGGAAGACTAGGGGAAATGTGGGCCCACTGCTGAATGGGGCAGGGGTCCTGGTGAAAAAGGACACCAAAAAGGCAGGGGTACTGAATGCCTTCTTTGCCTCAGTCTTTACTGGTTAAGACCGGCCCTGAGGAATCTCAAGCCCAGGAGACCAGAGGGGAAGTCTGAAGCAAGGAGGTGGAGGAGGAGCAGGTTAGGGAACACTTAAACTGGACGAGTCCACGCACCTTGACTGGATGCACCCATGAGTGCTGAGGGAGCTGGCTGATGTCATTGCAAAGCCACTCAATCATCTTTGAAAGGTCATGGTGATCAGCAGAAGTTCCTGAGGACTGGAAGAGAGCAAATGTCATTCCTATCTTCAAGGAGGGAAAGGAGGAGGATCCAGGGAACTGCAGGTCAGACAGCCTCTCCTCGATCCCTGTGAAGGCAGTGGTGCAACTAATCCTGGAAACCATTTTGAGGCACATGAAGGGCAGGAAGTAGGAGTAGTCAGCATGGATTCACAAAGGGAAGAAATATGCTTAACCAACCTGATGGCCTTCTGCAATGAGATGCCTGGCTTGACAGATGAGAGGAGAGCAGTGGATGTTGTTGATCTCAACTTCAGTAAGGCTAGAAAGCAGCTTTGCAGAAAAAGACCTAGGGTCCTGGTGGACACCAAGATGGACATGAGCCAGCAGTGTGCATTTGCAGCAAAGAAGGCCAACTGTATCCTGCGCTGTGTTAGGAAGCGTGTTGCTAGCGGGTCCTTTAGGGATCCTCGGGGGAGGCAACCCTTCCCCTCTACTCAGCAGTGATGAGACCACATCTGGAGTGCTCTGGCCAGTTCTGGGCTCCCCAGTACAAGACAGGCATGGATTTACTGGAGCGAGTCCAGCAAAGGGCCACTAAGATGTAAGGGACAGAAATACCTGTCTTATGAGGAAAGGCTGAGAGAGCTGGGACTGTTTAGCCTGGAGAAAAGAAGGCTCGGGGGAATCTTATCAATGTGTATAAAATATCTGAAGGGAGGGTGTAAAGAAGACAGAGCCAGACTCTCTTCAGAGGTGCCCAGTGACACGAAGAGAAGCAATGGGCACAAACTGAAACACGGGAAATTCTGTCTAAACATGAGGAAAAACTTCTTTACTGTGAGGGTGACTGAGCACTGGAACAGGTTGCCCAGAGAGGTTGTGGAGTCTCCATCCTTGGAGATTTTCAAAAGCCGTCTGCACAGGTTTCTGGGCAATGTGCTCTAGCTGACCCTATCTGAGCAGTGGGGTTGGACCAGATGATGTGCAGATTCCCACTTCAACCATTCTGTGACACTTTGAACCATTCTGTGATCTTCGTAAAGGAAGGACTGTCTGCTTCAGCTCTATATTTCTCTGAAGGGACTATCAGACAGTTAACCCTCCCCAAAACCAGGAGTGATAATGTGGGCAGCAACCTTGTCACCTGAGGTTGTTGTAAGGAATAGTGTGCATTTAACATGCTATGCAATTTTAAAGTAAAATTGATTTACTATTTTTGAAATGACTTTTTTTTTTTTTTTTTGTTGGCACAAAGGGACTATTGTTAATAAGTTTCCTTGGTGTCATAACTTGTGTTTTCCTTGACTTTTTTTGACCGAAGTTTTTCTCAGCCCTTTGAACCTTCTCCAAAGTTTTAGAATTGATCTGTAATTGATGTGGAGAGTCAATGGAGTAGATGGTCCCCTCCAGGGGACATTTCAGAGGGTCAGGGAAGGGGAAATGTTTGTCTTAAACTACACAGTGGGTCTAAGCAGAACTAAGCTACTAAGTTCTCCTTTTCAATTAAGTTCATACAATTATGTGAAATTAATCTATTTTTTGTTATGTGGCTTTAATCAGTTGTATGATGGGTCCTCAGCCTCGTTTTGGCATCTTTTGGAAACTGCTATAGTATAAGAACAAACATGCATTGTAACAGAAATATTTACTTTTAAACTCAAAGTTGGAATTAGAAGAATGCAATTACTTATTGTATTGCTAGATATAGATAATGACTCTTTACTGAGCAAGATTGAATGTTTTGCATTGAAACGGTGATAGTAAGGGAGACCTTTTCAGTACAATACAAAATTAAAGGTGAACAACAGTGACTGTGTCTCTGTGCCCATATCCCCCTTTAGTGGCCATCTGTGATGCCTTGGACTAAAGTTCAACTGTAAGCAATTCAGTTTTGTTATTGAGGTAACAAATCAGTCATAATGATGTATGAAATCTGCAGATTAAAAGCCATGTTTTTATCATCTCTCAGGAACCACAAATGCTACAGGCACTTAAACATGTGATAATAATGTTAACCAAAAATATATTTTTTCAAATGAATAAATTGGTGTCTATATGATAGCTTTATCAGATCAAGCCATGCTTTTTGTATCCTTTCGTTTCTAGAATTTTACGGTGTTGGAAACTATTTTCATAAAAGTTGCCCAATATCATTGGGATCCAAATATGCAAGTCATACTGAACAGTTGATAGTGGTGGGATATAACAGAAAAGACAAGGCTGTCATATAGTCATCAGGGTGGCAAACTCTTGATCATAATACATGAAAGCTTCTAACTTTTCTCTAGAGATTAACATTTACCTTTTTAACTAGCGTGTTAGTCTAATGTAGCTCCTTCAGGGAGCCTTTTACAAAACCTATGTATGGAATCTTGAATTAATATTGAAAGGTTTGGTTTGCATATTTTTAAAAATTTAATAACATATTGTTACAGAGTGCTTGAAAGTTGTTTCAGACCACAGTGTTCCTTGCAGTAACACTTGAATATTGCAGATTTTTATATGGCCTCTTACATTTTAAGATACAGTCATCATCTGTTAGCTGTATCTTTGAGGCATATTCTATGTAACTATACTAATTTATGAACAAAATTATTTATAGGATAGTATGGATCTTGAACTGAAGAGAGTAGGAGTCTGTGTCTGTATGTTGGAAGACTGATTTACTTAATTGCAAACTATAGTGAAGGACAGGAAATGCTCTCATTTCAGATGTGCACTTGAGACTTGGTCACACTTGCTTCATAAATAACATGAGTCTTTTTGAGTCATTTTTTCAAAAAGCATTATATCAAGTATAATTGGAAAAGCTGTTTTAAATCCTATACATATTTAACATAACTTTAAAATATCTTTGTAAGACCATAAGATCTAGATTTGTCTTTATATAGTTTTTAAATTGAGTTAAAAGCTTTTGTTCAATATCAGTGCCAATATATATTCTTCATCCAGTGGAATAAGTTAAGATACTGTAAGTTAGTTAACATTTCAACTAAATATTAATGGGGAATTGTATTTAATTTCATCTGTTGTTTTTCATGCAAGATAACTTGCAGTTTGATCCAAAGCAAAAAAAAAAAAAAAACTTATTGGATTGCAGGCATGCAGTAACTGATTCCCTTTGTTTCCAATAGGAAGTAGCTACAATTATGATTTTACATTTCTTTGTATGCTGCAATATCTGTTCTTTAGGCACTGCTTTTCTATTTAAATGTTCAGCCTTTACCATTTTTAAAGGTTTGTACTTTTAAACTAAAAAAATAAATTCTATATGACAAGGGAAGCCATATAGAGTAGTTTCATTTTCACCATGGATTTTATTTTTTTTGCAAGCTACAAGGGTCATGTTGAGACTCCACTTGCACTATTACTTGTAACAACTTCATGTGTTTTTGAATGTAAAAGTAACATTTTTAGATTTTTACAGTGGTTTGTAATAGGGTTGTTCTGTAAACCTTTGTTTGCAGGAACAATGCCCTGAGTTATTTTGTCTTTTGTCAGTTAGAGGCATACATTTTAGTGAAGGAAACACATACAAACTTGTACAAAATTTGAAGTTATTATTCTTTGCTAGGAAAGTTTGTTGTTTGCTGGTTTTATATCATGCTTTAGTTATCCAGCTAGCAAGCTGAGTCAGTAGTAGTAACAATCACTTTGTGTTTCAAAACCTGTGACTGCTCTTGCACTTTAAGTACTTTAGGGGGGGTATCTACTGAGGGATAGAATAACAATTACATGTTACATACGTTTCTCCAGTTACTAAGAAAAAACTGTAACATCAATATCCCAACAATTAAAGATGGCGGAGGGGGCAGTTCTTTCTAATGCTTAAGGATTATGGTACCAAGGGAGGGAGTGAAGTGATACTAAGAATTCAGCAGAGGAATAACTGAAATACACAGCTGTTCAACTTCCTGATCAAATAATGACCAACTGTATAGATGACCACACAAGAAATTATACAGTGCACAAAAGTAATATTAACATTGCTAAGTCATCTGTGCATTCTTTGTTCTTTTCCTTTTGTATATAAAGCTTTATGAAAGGCTTTAATTGAATAATCAATCTTATGTGATTTTTTCTTTATGAACCTTCTATGTTCACTTAACATTATGGACCTGCTCTGGAAATGAATCAAGGCTGTATTGCTCGGGGCTATTGTCTCTTAGACCTTGGTCTCATTTACTGCAAACTTGGAAGATGTACAGCAAATGAGGCAGGGAGCCTTAAGAAGAGAAGAATGGTCCTGGGATATAAGCAGCTGAATAGTGCCCTGGAGAAGTGTATACTATTTATGCTTCTGCAGTAGAAATGTTTGTGTGATTCTATGCAATTTACTTAACTTGGCCTTTCCACTGTGTTCATTTTTCTAAGAGCTCACTATGTGTATTTCATGATTTTCAGAAGCGTAAAACAGTTTAAAAAAAAATAAATAAAAAATAAAGGAACTGAAGTAGTTTGAAGCAGTGGTCTGAATAAACATGGTATTGTCTGAAAAAATAAGTCTATAGACATATCAAACTGATCTTCTGAAATTAAGTGATAATTCTGTAACATTGATTTCTCCATACCCTCATTCTCTGTATGTGGAAGGAGACTGTACCTGTCTTCTTACCTCCATAGGGAAGCTAAAACCAGAAAATCATTCTTGTGAAATTCTCTGATGCTGTGTGATAAGAGGAGCGGGGAAGAAATGAGTTTTATACCCAGTGAAAGTAGGCAGCTATCAAATAATTTCTCATGAGAAATGAGTGCAGAAAAATGCAACTGAAATCTGACATACATCAAATGATAATGATAATTATGTATTGAATAGCATCTCTTCAATGAATGCTGTCCTTTATATGCATGGCATGAGGTAGAGAGTTCTTTGCAAAAAGCAGAAGAGAAAGCATAGAATTTTACTCCACTGACAGAAAGAGGACAAATTAAAGTTACGTGGGTAACGTTAATTTTGACACTTCTTGCCTTCTGAGTTCTTAAGCTTGCAACCTTGATGTTCTTTTAATGTACAGTTTTAGCGTGATCTTCTAGTTTTTCTTTTTTTAAAAAAAACCTTGAAAAATCAAGAATTTTCAGCTCTCTTTTGGAGTATACTAGTGACCTTTATTCAGGTTGTCTTCATCACAGCATCTTCTGCCCTACATTGACTGCTAATCTCCACTCTCAGTGCTTTATCCTGTGAATTTTGACTGAAGTACTTCCTTTACCTTTTTAGTATGTTTGAGTGCCAGCAGGGACTAAAGTTTAATGTTACAGATTGACAGTTTGCCTATTCCAATGCCACAAAAATTCAGCAGCCTGAAGCAATTGGCTCGATCACACTGGGCACATACAGAAAATACAGAATATAGTTGCTACTTTTGCACACAGATCTTCTTTCAACGACCTTGACTAACGTAGTTACCATTTTTATAATACTTTCTTTTTCATCTGCCTACTGGAATACTGACAATGAAAATGTTCTTTTGGGGGTTGATTCAGAAGCTTCAGGACACAGTAATTTAACATACAAGAATCTATACAATTTAATTGAACTGCACATTTGTGTGAAGTCACTTGTGCTGAAGCATTTTCAGGATTATAAGATTGTAAACACATTATAGCCACTCTTACAATTTCTCTAGGTGTTTTGAATTTAGTCAGCAATGATGAATGTTGAGTTTTCAACAAAAGCAAAGCTTGATTAAGACTCAGTTCAAGGGACAGAGCAGTGAATTTTAGTTGAGACAAAGAAGCACTCTTTCACTATTTCTTTCTTACACTTAATGTGCTGTATTAGAATTACTTAGGGTGGTTTTTTTCATAGAAGTTAATGTAGTACACACTACCTGTCAGAAACAGATAAATAACCTTGCTGTTTGTGAGACTATAAAGTATGTCTGCAATAATAGTCAGCGCTGACTTAAAGTGGGCCTGAAACCTCTGTTAACTAACTGCTTAGACAGTAGTCCTTAATTCAAGTCCAGCCTGAGTCTGCAAATGTCCCAAATAACAGACTGATCTTTTGGGGAATATTGTCACTGCTTTCACCTGAGTCTACCTTTCTGGGAATGTGTTAGAAATTACTCACACTGTAGGCTTCAAGCAGACGTCAGCCAGTCAGTTTTGGTTTTGTCTCGTCCTTCCCCTTCACCATTTGTCTTCTGGGCAAAGAAGTCCCCAGAAAGAGAGAGGTTAGGAAGTACCCTTTACAAATAAATAGAAAAATACTTAGATGCCATTTAGCGTATATACTGTGATGCAAATGTGTGTCATGTGTGATGCAAATGATTCTGTCATTTGGCTGGGACAGGATGGGACTCTAAAGGATAATTCTCAATACCACTTTTAAGATTGCTGGGATGCAAAAAGCGTGTATAATTTCTGATGTGGAATTTTATACATTAAGAAATAATTTATGAAATTTGAGCAAAGTAGAGGTGTTACACAAGAACTTGACATGGTGTTTCCTGAATTCTGAATGCTTTGTTTGTATTAGTTTTTATTATGTAAAATTTAAGATGCAGATTTATTTATATAAGCTTAATATTTTCTCTTTTTGAAGAGCAATGAGAAAGCTCAAAAACCTTTGATGGCATGACAGCAAATCCTTTATTTTGAAGTGTTTCCTTCCTGAATGGCATTATAGTTTTGAAGCATTCAAATGGCAGTATGATGCTATATGAACACCTTTAAGCATCTTGAAGAAAAATGTGCATATACTCCTGCTGTAGGAAACAAGATTTCTTTTCTGTCCCCTCCAGTGAGATTCATTAGCTTTTTTATTTGTTCTGCAGGGGTTGTTCAGAACTTTGTCGTATACCCATGGTGGAATACAAACTTGACAGTGAAGGCACCCCATGTGAGTATAAAACCCCTTTCAGAAGGAATACTACTTGGCATCGGGTGCCGACTCCCGCTGGGCAGCCTCTCTCTCGTGCCTCTCCAATCCTAGGAACATCTGACAGACTGCAGTGCCAGCAGCTTCTCCAGCAGGCTCAGACAGCCATTCCTCGCAGCACTTCCTTTGATAGAAAACTGCCAGATGGTGCAAGGTAATATACTCTCCATTTAATTCCTGTCATTTTCCTAATGTGCCTTACTTAGATATCTCTGTTTTCTAGACCTTTGGTATGCTTACTTTTTAAACCTTTTTTGAATGTTCATGTTATTTTGTTGAGTTTAAATAGAAATTTTAATTCTGAGGTCATATGAAAGTAAATTCACTGATCATGGTTCCCTCTACTTGAAACAAGTGACTTTTGTTTGTGATGATAGCGCACTGTATTCAGGATCCTAATGATGAAGACAGCTAACCTTTCCCCTTTATTTCCAAATCAGTAAAACTGGCTTGTTACTTTTCAATCTAAACAGTGTACTGTCCCCCATCTTTTGGGAGCATATTTAAACAAATAGCGAGTGTAAATAAAAAGAACTCATCCCTTTAAAAATGAACGATTTAATCTCATTACCACACTACTGGCATAGTTTCAAAGGGTTCTGTAACTCATTACCAGTCCTTATGCTTTGCTTTGCTTTTAATTAAACAAAGAGGAGTTTGTGATTTGAATAAATGACACCTATTAGATGATGGGATAGTAGGTCTGTTCTAATTTAATCATATTTCTTCATAAGGGAACGATTTGTTTTCAAGTTTAAAATTTCTATGTACATTTGACCTCTGAATTATTTAGAAAAACCATGTGTCTTGAACAGAACTCTCTGTCCTTTAATTTACTCTTTATTGTTTGCAATTATTTCTGCTTATGCCCTTTTCTCTGAAATGATATAGTTCTTCTAATCTCCAAGGCAAAAATATTGCTTACCTGAAATCTCTAATTGATACAAAATCCAAATATTAGTCTTAACTTGTTTTAAAAAATTCTGCCTGAAATCATGAAATGCTGCCATTGCTACACTATTTAATTTAGTAGAAAACAATTAGTGATTTTTCAGATTTTGCTTGAAAAATATACAGTTACTAGTAACAAATCTTTGAAAATATGTCTATATCATGGTCTGGGGAAGGGACACTCCCAATTAAGATCACTTGTATTTTGCTTGTTTCTCTTGCTCCGTTGCCCCTCCCCACACCTGCAAAGAGAGGTGCATTTGTTAGCATTACAGGACTTAAGCATTTCCTAATGATTTGTTCCCAAAATTCTTGGTAAAATACTGGCATAAGTAGATAATATATTGAACATCTAGAAATACTTCAGGATTTATGAAGCTCTGTTACGCATATTACATGCTATGTATAGGAAAAAAAGAAAGCTTTCTGGCATGCTGTTCATTTAAAAAAAAAAATTACGAACTTAATTTGCACATCTCCTAACACTCAGTGAAACATGTGAAAAAACTTTAGAAGACAGAGACCATCCCTTGTCATGAAGAAATTTCTGTATCACTTAAACAAAACAAGTGCAATGCAAAAGTGCTATTCTGGGGAAGACATGCTATGGAGTGCAAATAATGAAAAGGGAGGAGAATGATGTACTGTGACATGTGGGTCTTGAAACATGAAAGGCAAGGTATCTAATTGGCAAGCTCTTTCCACATGAGAAGAGGCATAGTAGATGGCTTAAAGTTTAAAATAAGGTTGATTACAGATAGTCTCCTGAGGGTGAAAATATGTACTCAGACTAGGAAAATGATGAAGAGATTTTAGAAGGGTCAGAGACCCAATATCAATTTAGACAAACCAGAGAGGAGTGCAGGCAGGGAGAAGCAGGGAGATAAAACTGGGAAGTTACAGTAATTGACCTGAAAATGAACTAACTTTGAAGTCATTTTATAATGGGTATTTTCAGAGATAAAAAGAGGAAGAAGTAAGAGACCTGTGGGCTAGATATAGTAAAAGACTTGAGCAGCAATAGTTTAACTACTGTGATACCTATCAGTTAGGTGCCCAGTCCCTGGAGTGAAATCAAAAACTGAGACCTGAACACCTGAACTCCTAGTACAGCTCCTGGGGAGAGTTTAGTGCTTTGAGAACGCAAGCCGGACGTTCTTGCGCTGATCAAGGGGTTTTATATAATTAGTTGACAAGAAATGCAAGGATATCTTTGAACTCCACTCTTGTTTTTACGAAATGCCTAATTCTGTGACAGCTTCTCCGTGAATGCCTAAGACCTAAGCTTCAGTCAGATTCACTTTTCTGGCTTTTCACACCAAGAAGTCTCCATGTACTTTTGTGCTTGAGTCAGAGTTGTTGGCAAGTGTCTGTCTGTTCACCTGGAGTCCAGAATCCATTCCTGAGAACAGGCAGCTGCAACTGTTCTGTAAAGGAACCGTGTGAGGCATTCTCTGACTAGCCTTCCGTGGCTGTGGTTTCAAAAGGAAATTTTTGTAGATGCCTTTTATTTAGTCGGTTAATGGCTAGACACTTGTCTAGGAATTGGAAGGCCTGGAATCTAGACATTTCCCAGCCTAAAACAGTCCAAACCAATGTCTCAGTTTTGAGCACCATGTCCCAGTCTAGAGGCTGGATAGGGATCGGGTCTTCTTCTACCCATTCCTTAAAGCTGGATGATTTAAGCTGTGCAGGAAGAGATGCAGAGTTCTTGGTGATGAGAAGCAGCAACACACAACTGAACTCAGCTGTAGCCTATAGACTAATTCACTTGACTGTGAGACACTCAGTCCTGTCCATCCTTATTAGAGAGGAACACACACAAGATTTAGGCGTTGCTCCATCTACTTAATATATATGTGTTTGGCTGTTAGACAAAATACAATAGCAAGTGTCTTGGAGATTTTCAAGCTGAACAGTAAAAATGCTTATTGAATGTCATATCCTTGGGCAAATGTTGTGCATAAATCCAAAACTACCTCTTTTCAAGTCTTGCCTGAGTACGCAAACTCATTTTTACCTTGTCTTTTAAAAAAACATGGAAAAAAAAGAAGGAAACACAGGGAATTCAAGATAATACAGCTGCAGAGGGAAATTAGGTTGTAGAGTTCTGGACTGATATGCACACAAGTGAAGGAAAGGAGGGTGATCAAGAACAAATTTGAACATTATATTTCAGCTGTCTGAAAATCCAAGAAGAATAATTGTGGAGACATTGAACAGACATAAGGCTCAAATTTTAAATAATAAGCACAAAATAACATTATTCATGAAACTGTTTTCATGTTATTCTTCTATGTCAAAGATTATTAGAACAAAATATAATAAAAGTATCAGTTGTGCCTTTTCTAAATTATTATGTTCAAAATTGGAATACATGCAAAGAGACTAATGATTACTTCTGATTAACTACAAGAGATTCCCACATGTAA
Source organism: Apteryx mantelli (assembly GCF_036417845.1). NCBI lineage: Eukaryota > Metazoa > Chordata > Aves > Apterygiformes > Apterygidae > Apteryx > Apteryx mantelli. The sequence goes on along the minus strand of NC_089980.1, from coordinate 57,510,647 downwards.
ATTTTGAGGCCTAATCCAGCTGCTGTGACTCATGAGTAATCCTACTTTTTCAGAAGTAAAGGTAGATATAAGGAAAGTAGGATTTGGCTGTTAGTCTCTATCTTTTTGTCCTTTTAAAGTTTATGCCCATTTAAAAATTTTTATTTGGAAATATTTTGTTAATAATGAAATAAATATTAAAAAAATACTCACTTAAATGATAGGAAACTAGGATAAAACTATAAATTCCCCAAATTAATATACACTAAGTATTCATACTGCATCTGTGTGACTCTTTTTTAATTGTAAACGTGGATTTATTTGTGTAAAAGAAACACAGCCCCATTCAATTCTGAAACTCCACAAATACTTCAGTGCACTGTTAATGATTCTAGTCAACATTACAGAAGTTCACCAAGCAACCAGTCCTCCTCCAGTGACCCAGGACCCAGCGGGAGTAGCCAGTGGAGACAGCAAGTGGGATGTGACGGGTACTGATGATTTTATTTCTTGCTGCAGCTCTCATGCATCATCTTTCTGAAACAAAAGTTATGTGCATGCTATATATCATAGACTAATTTGCAAAGGTTATTAGTAAACTTTAAGAAGCACAAATCTACCAATCTTTAATGTAATGTGTATGCCAATATAATTTTAAAACTATACTACTTAACTCTTTAGGACCAAATAGTTATTTTACATTACAGATAAATAACATGCACTGCTTTCCCAGTAACTAGACACAAATCAGCTTAGTAACTCAGAACTACAATAAAATTATCATTTCTCCTCCTTTTGTTTCAGTGGAAGGGTAATGATCCTTCTGTTGTTACAAGACTGTATTTCCTACTGTGCTTGTTCCAGTGGCCTCCATTCTTGCTCAGAAAAGTAGCAGTATTTCTGAAGTCTCTTCTCCCTGTCAAGCTGTTGCAGTATACAGATGGTTCTTTTCAATCCCTGTTAATCCCTTGGTGCTAAAGGTTTCAGAAGTTAACTATTTGTGAATAAAGAAACCACCCCAATATACTGTACATATTTTAAGAATATTATGTGAGAAATCTGTTCCTGGTTACTGGTTACTTTAATGTATCACTTTGTGGTACAAATACAGCTGCTGAAAACATTTCTGTTATAAGATGCTTAGATATGGCAGTATCTACATAGCATAATCTAAAAGCTCTCCAGATTTGCCACTTGGTTTTTTGAAGCTTTTATGAAAAATATGAATACTGAAAACATCATTTTGACTCCTTGTTTCTAAGGAGGATATTGCTTTGTCATGTATGTTTGTGTGTAAAATACCCCATGTAACAGAGACAAGAAATATTTTGGATCCACCTCAAGGAATTTCAGATTATTCACTCAAATCTCTGGCAGCTAGATAGATGTTAATAATTCAGATAAAACTGCAATTTTTTGGAACAGGAAACACATGAAAATTCATCTGGTTTCATTTTTCCAATACGGTAATTACTAATAGCAACCTTGTTTTTAGTGTGTTGCTTTGTGAAATAATTTATCTTCTGCGGTATGTACCTGATAATTTGGAGTTCAGATTATAAGATTTAAAGAATCTCACATAGTTTTTAAATCTGAAGTGAATAGAGGCATCATTCATAATTTTAAGTAAAAATGGCAAAAAAACAAAGCAACAGATCTAGTATCAGCTTGCATACATGTTTTGAATGTGAAATTCTGCAATAACATGCACAGTCATTTTCAGTGGGGTTTGGTTTATGAAGCAGTTAAGCTTGCATTTCCATAATTCACCCACTGCAAAAAGCTTTGGCTATATAACCCTAAGCTTGACTTCTTCTTAAAATTTAGTGTCTTTTGGTCTGTTCACACTTAAGACATAACAGTGTGCTTTTGAGAAAATTGCATGTAAATATTTCCATTCTGTGTTTGGAAATGTTTCTAGGTTGGTGGGTTGGTTGGTGTGATTGTTTAATCACAGAATATTTGCTTTGAAGAGTAAAAAGTGGTGGTGTTCATCATGTAACTAGTCTCCTAAAAACAAACAAACAAACAAACAAAAAACCCCCACCCCAACAGCTTAATTTTCTGTTTATGTTAAAAGGTGCCAATCCCCTTTACTTCATGAACACCAAGGTTCAGGTTCACTGGAGTGTGAAGGAGGCAGAGAACGAGAGGAAACTTTGGAAGGAACCAGACATTCTGGTAATAATTAAATACGATATCTTAAAAATGTTTTTTTACAATGCAGTACTAGTACCAGAATCAGAAGTGCAGCCACTTCTGATGTGGAGGTTTGATACCCAAACAGCACATAATATGCCAGTGAAAGTAGGGACTGTTATGGACAGTCTAACAGAATATGCTGTGGGATGTTTAGATAATACTTGAAACAAACTACCTCTGAACTTCTGAAAGCCTCACGAATTATGGAAAGCAGGTTGAACTCTGTTTAATTATCATTGAAAAACTAGATCTTAGGAAATTCTGCAAAGATATTCATCTCTGTTTCCAAAGAGTGTACAGGTTTAAAACCTGATCTTTAAAGCACTAAGCCATGTGCCTTTTTTCTTTGTACAGTATACTCATCTTTTTAGCAGTCAGAAATTAAAACACAATTATTTATGGCAGAAACCAAGTGGCATGCGCCATCAACCAAAATCCTGAGTTCCTACAAAGACCGGGCTTTACAAAAAGAAGGCAGTGGCAAGGACTCTCCAAACAAACTTTCACATGTAAGTCTTTTACGTGGATGTCATTCAAAACTCTTAAAAAAATCTGGACTTGAAGAAATGTATCTTAAAAATATATTTTGATAGTTTAGGAAAGCCAGTGCAGGTTTTGGGAGGCAAAGAGTATGGTCATCTAGACCTGGAGTGAATTGAACATGCTTAATCTGTGTTTGTAAACTAAGAACTTTAAGAAGACTTGGGTCTGGGGCATTGAGGAGATAAAAGCCTATCTAATATAGGCTATGCTCTGCTGTCCGTTTACAGCTTCATTTATATTGGCTTGTTTAATCTCCAAAGTATTTCTCATACTAAATAAAGAAATTATATTCACCATAGCACTTCCTATCATGTTGTATGAAATACACATGTACTGTAATTATAAGTAATAGCTGTAAAAATGCAGTTTCTATATTGGGAATGGTGAAAGGATTATTGATCCACCTAGATTAGAGGCTTGTCGTTAGTAGTGGCAAAATTCTCAGTGACTTAGAGACAGAAAGTACTAATGATATGCATTGTTCTTTTCTATTATTTTTGTTATTGTAACAGGAGAATCCTGTTATACGTAGTAGGAACCTGTGTGCTGTTTGTAAGCTTATACTGATATTATTCTGGAGACAGATTCTCATCTGGTGTACATTGATACCTTAAGAAAATCTAACCTGAGACTTCTTGAAAAAAGTACTATCATAAACAGAATCATGCTACATAATTATGCACATGAAGACAAAAGTATTTTCTTTCTCATTAAGTTAAGTCAAAGTCAATGTGAAGCTGGAATCAGTATAGGTAACAATCAGCATTAAATACAGAATGAATACCAAAGTTAAATACTTGTTTTGATGAACTTCAATCAGATTTTTATGCCAGTGGCAGCTCTTATGCTTTTTAGATGGTGGGGATCTCAATAGAAAATTTTCTAGTAGACTTAGCCTGTGTTTGCATGCACATGCATATGTGCAGTACAGGTGCAAGAGAACTATATTGTACAAAACAAAAGCACTTTCATTATAAAGATAATACTAACAAGATGAGACTATTTAGTTGCTATATGTTGTAAAGCAGAAAAAAAAGGTCATTGCCTTGTAGAGGTCTTTGTAACATTCTCCTGTGCTCCCCTTTTTTTGCTCAGCCCAATTTGCCACGTGATTCTTCCAGTTTTGGGATGGCCAGTGAAATTCATACTGAGGGCTACTGCAAATGAACAAGAACTCTGTAATATATTTAAGCATTAGAAAAACATCTTTGCAGTCTTGTTATCTGTTTTAACTTGTGGGGGGAGAGGGAGGAAATTTCACTGGCTATCCTCAAGCTCTCTTTGTTCTCCTGACCCCTTGGATGAATATTATATTCCTGCTGATTTTACTTTTTTTTTTTTTTTCAATCTTGCTCCATGACGTAATGTTTAACAAGAAGTCACAATCAGGGCCAACCTGAGCCTTCACATAAAAATTTCTCTTGGCACAAGGAAATGTGTAAAATGATCCCAACCTATGGCCATAGTGAACTTTGAACAGTTCAATATGTCTGTGTCAATAGATGTCCAGATTTTCTACCGATTACAGGGTCAGGAAAGTGCCTAGGCATGTACATTCAGCAGCATACAAGAAATTTTTTGAAAGGTTCATACATGATATATCTTCCAAGGCAGATTTTATGCCTTTGAGCTTTTCTTTTTTTTTTTTTCCTTCCCTTTCTTTCCCTTCCTTTTTTCCTTTCCTTTTTTTTCATTCCACTTTGATTCCATTTTACATTTACAGTACAAAGTGATGCCCCTTTTCTCCAAACACCTTTCCCTAAGTCCCTCTCTTTGGAAAAGCTGCTCATTTTCATCAATTGGTTTATTGTTTTTAAGGTGAGAACCATCTTGTGCAAGGTTCAGAATGAATGCAAATGTAACCTCGTCCCCCTCCCCCCTTTTTTAAACAATTTCTTAAGCTTTCAAACCTGTTGATTCCTACATGAAATAGAAGTGTCACTTCTGGAAAGGCTGCCTTGTCTAACAGCTTTAATGTGTAAGCAACACCTATATTCATATACATCTGCTAGAAGGAGGATCACGTAAAAGAGCTAGTCTCCCTTCCCACTTCCCTTCTACCTAACAGAGGTCCATCTACCCTTCTTCTGGCTGCTTTGTTGCATAGTTAAATTAATCCAACTCTCTATAAAACCTCTTAAAAAGAACATCCTCTGACTCAAATGCCTGACAAAATTCTTCCACTTCAATAGCCATGCCTAGCTTAGAGCCCTGTGACTCAAGTTACTTTCAGCTGGTACACATACATTGCACTTGGCTTCGATTCAAGTAGCCACACATCCAATGGGATTTGATCCAATAAACTGCATATTTCACCCACACTGAGAAAAGGCCAAGGGTAATTCAGTCTTCAGTGTTCTTCAGATTTGCTATGGAACTTGTTTCAACAGATAATTACCAATGCTTCTAGCTTTAACAAATGTTTATTTTAACTGTTCTGAAATACAATTTTATGGATGTTAAGCAAGACCTAAATCAGAAAATTCAAGTGTGATACTAGGATTTGCTACAAAAGATGTAACTGGAACCTAATATTCACTTTTATTTGGAATGACATCAACTTCTAATGTGTCTAGCCAGTCATGTAATTCACTTCATCAAAACTGGTGAGTATAATTAGCCTTTTTCATATTTTGCAATTATAACATACTGTAACAAGAATTAAGTCATCTTTGAAAAGCATAAATTCAGAAATGTATATGAAAATAAAGATTGTACTATTTAACTTTGGGGGGGGGGGTGTCTTTGTTTTGTTGTTGCTGTCGTTAAGATTGGAGACAAAAGCTGTTCCAGCCACTCAAGCAGCAATACTCTATCCAGTAATACATCCAGCAATAGTGATGAAAAGCATTTTGGTTCTGGAGATTTGATGGACCCTGAACTGCTTGGATTAACGTATATAAAAGGGGCCTCTACTGACAGTGGCATTGATACAGCTCCTTGTATGCCTGCTCCGCTTCTGGCCCCTTTACACCTTGCTGGCAGCAGGTCTGGAGTACATTGTTGCACTGAGCAGTGGACTGAATCTTCTGAAACTCCTGGGCCAGATGATGAGCCAGCTAAAATCTATGCTGTTCATAGCTATGCCTCTGCTATTTCTACCAGTCATACAGCTGAAGGCAGTATGGGAGACCTAAGTGAAATATCCTCTCATTCCAGGTATGTGTTTCTTACCAATCAGGGATTTTTGGTTGTAGATTAGATTCAGAGAACTCTCTCTTTTTCTTCTTTTTTTTTTTCCTGTTTTTCTGTTTACCTTTCTTTGTAAGTGCACTTAACTGATTTCAATTTTTGCTGTATTTAAATACCTATAGAGAAACTGTAGCAATTTTCAAGCATTTTTAATGAGTCTGCATGAAAAAGCATAATTAGCTCTGCTCCCAAATCCAAAGAAGACTTTAAATGTGACCTTGGGCACATTGCTTAGATTTTCAAAGTTGGGAAACATTCCTAAGTCAAAGCAAAGTGGTATAATAAATTCTTCATTTCTGTTTTTCTTCATAATGTTAAAAAAAATTTTTTTTCACTATTTATTTCTGGGAGATGTTTTAAGAATAATTTCATTCATATTTGAGAAATCATGTCATGTGACTATAATGGCATATATTATAGAAAAGTTTACTAAAACATACTACATTTAATCATTGACAGTTCCAAGCTATTTTACCAGTAATCAGCTGATAGATAAAATATTAGAAAGCATACAACTTTACTTTCATCACTGCAGAAGAAAACTGTAAATTAGCAGGCATCAGCATAACATGCTTTCATTATGCTTTGCATTATTAGCATGAGTTTAGCGTTAATACTTCCTCCTCCATTTCCCCATTATAGTGAGTTTAATAGGTCAAAACACCCCAGTCATGTTATCTTGACACCAGTTAGTCTTATTAATGTCTTTTTTTGTCCCTGGAACTTGACTTTGCATACTTCTTAGTACAGTGCAACAAATCACCTGGGAGTTAAAGTAGAAGGAAATCAAAGAAATTGCAATGGACATTTTTTCCTTGTACTAAAGCAGCATTGCATACCATTCCCCTTTATTTAAATTATTGTGATGTATTCTTTACAAGTTTGTTGAACGGAATTTATGATTGATTTTGCACTCATCCTTTTTGTTACCAGTGGAATGTATGTATGGTACATCTGTTGTAAAGCAAACTGTGAAAGTACACTTTTACAGCTGGTTGCCTTTATCTCCTAATTCCCATTTTACGGTGACTTTGAAGTTGAAGCTTTCATCTACGTGTTAGGGTTTTTGCTCTGTAAAGCATGGAAGGAAATTGTTTATTCTTCTTTCCCTCTGATTTTTCCATTTTCAATGTCAACCAGTATAGGAAAATAACCAAACAGCAAATTTGTTATGTGACTCAACTGTTTTATTTAAACTCTGCTTACATGTCCTTCAAATTAGGCCAAAAGTGTGACATCTACAGTCAAATCCCATATATATTTTTCAACTGGTCAGACACTGAGTTTATATTTGCTTATAATCTATAACAGTGGAGTTCTAACCTGACTGAGGCATTTATTCAAAATTGGAAGTGTTAAATAGTAAACTTCTGTAATAGCTAAACAGCGTAAAACCTCAAGAAATGAGCCCACAGACTGGTGGAAAATTGTTGATCTATAAATGCAGCATTTCCTTACTAAAATTGTATTCTGTTTACTGAATAGATGAAGTGCAACACACAGGAAAGATGTTGGTTGGAAATACTGGCCCGATCCTAGAACTTCATCATATAAAAGAACCCCCTGAAAAGACTAATGCTGTAGTATCTGAATAAGGGCTACAGTTTTAAACCTATTGTGTGAAACAATATCTCACACTGCAGGATTGATCTGACAGATGCAAAACATTGTCTCACAGCTGTGTTATTAATGGTTTTGATCTCTCCTATTGTATATTCATTACACGCATGAATTATCAAATACCTTCAGGTTCCTGTAGCTGAAACAGCCTCATTGCCTTCATTTTTGCATTGTTTCTTACATAGGTTGTCAATACTTTTTAGTTTCTAAAAATATGTACTGGTTGTTCAGACAGTTGCATTGACCTCACTAACTAAAACCAGTTTTCTGTAGGCATTTTATTTCTTTACTTTGAAAAATATTCCCTTATTTAAAGCCTGCAGATGAGACTGGTATGAGGAACATTGGGTGCTCAATTTTTATTAAATTTAGTTACAAATAGATATCTAAAATCCTCTGGATACTGTTCATGGTGTCAATCTGATATGTATTCTACATTCTGCTTGCTTAACCTTTAGACTTCAGGTTTTCATAACTAAATTATTTTCTTCACCATGATGTCTTTACATCATTTCTTCATGTATTTGTAAGGAAAACAAGTAAAGGAGCAACCTTATTGCTTTTAATGTCAACCTTCCCAAGAAAATTATAATCTTGTTTTTACTTTTGAGGGAGGAAGAGAGAGGAAGAGGGATAGAGAAAATTAGTTGTTTTTAAGCTAAATGTTCATACCAGCTATGATCAAAATTATTAATCCACTGCCTTAAATGATCTAACTTTCTTCCACAGTAGGAATTTTAATTTGACCTAATGACATAGATAGCAAAGTAGACATATGTGTTGCACTTTCAGCAACACTTTCTGATCCTCTGTGAATGAATCCAATGCTCTTGGGATTAAAATAAAATATAGCACTGTGTTTGGTATTTGGCAAACAACAGTGAAAGTTAGGAGCTGCAGCTTCAGGTTCCAGCCTATGATTTTAGGCAAGACACTTGGTTTATGAATACTTCAGTTACTTCACCTGTAAGATGAAAAGAAGAAATTTATTCTTCAAATAAGTCTTTGCATTAATTTATTTTAAAATATTTTTAGTGTCTTCAGTAAAAGGTTTCATTAGAGTCTACCAGTGCTGCTATTCATAATAAAAGACTGTATTAAAATCATCCAGGAAACTGCTTTTGTTTAACTAAAATTTACTTCTGGTAATATTACATTCTCAACAGTACTGAATGAAGGACTGAGCTTAAACTGATGTGGACTGGCAAAATTAACATGAAGTGGAAAGGCATGGAAGTTTTAACATTAGAGAGAGATTTGGGGCCAAAATAATTCCCTATGTAGTTCTTGACATAAATGGAATTATACCATATACTCTGTGTGTACATATATACTGAAAACTGCACACATGCTTATCCCATATATATGTATTAAACTAAGTTCTTTAATCTTAATTCCTATCAGTTTGCCTTGGCATTTCAGCAAGCTGAATTATATACATTACTCATTTTAGAAACTCATCACAACTTTGTGCACATTTGTATGTGCATGTATGTATTATCAGAGCTTTAATATATATGCTACTGGTATCCAAGAAATTACTGTATTGATGTTGTTGCCTTGATCTTAACCTTGAGAAAAACTTAACATTAAAAATTATAGCTGACTATTAGGTGAAGAGTTTCTGATTTGTTGTTTTACTGCAGATTTCATTTTTGCTTTTGTATGTTTTCTTTGCCTTTTCAGTGGGTCACATCATTCAGGAAGCCCATCAACACATTGCTCTAAGAAGAGTGGCTCCCTAGATACCTCCAAAGTCTATATAGTGTCGCAGAATAGTGGTCAACAGATTTCTGGGTCAGTTTCAAAACCATACCACAGACAAGGAGCAGTGAGTAAATACGTCATTGGATGGAAAAAATCAGAAGGTAGTCCTACACCTGAAGAATCTGAAGTTTCTGAATGCCATGAGTAAGAAGTCTGTTTAACTTTGTTTGGAGAAGAAGGGTAAAGAAAATAAATTTTAAAATAGGATAGAAAAACGAAAAAATACAGATTTCCCTTTCACTTTTAAATGTATGAGGGTTTTTATTTCTCACCTCAAAAAAGGTAATAACTGCAGGATTCTGTTTCTCCTCTGTTCTATCCAATTGTGTCTTTTTCCCATGTCTAAAATAAAGCAAACTGAAGGAAATTACTGAAACTGCTGTGTAAGCAAAAAGTTATAGTTGTGTCAGATATTTTGATTTTCCTTCTTGAATCTCTAGAAAACAACTGGGAAGCCATAACTTTATGAAGGTAAGAACTCTTCTGGAAATCCCCAGGGACCTTACAGTTAATTGAAAAAAGTACCTAACTTTCTGACATTCTTTGTTAAACCTTGTAATGTATTATACACGCTAATCCATTAGAGTTGAGAGAGATGACCAAAAACTTAGCAGTGGTCTATGGCAGATAGTTAAAAAAAAAAAAAAAAAAAAAGTGTCAGTTGGAAGTAGTTTGGTGGGTTCTTAATATCTTTTTCTGAATTTGTTTTTTAAGAACAGATAGGAACTGGTGATTAGGACACAGGACAGATATTAGGTACCAGTTTTCAAGTCCTTCCACTTCCCATTTCAAAGGAATTAACCAGATTACCCAGAACAGGAATTTGGACCCATATCATCTTTACTCCAGCCTGGTTTTCTAATCATCCCACGAAAGAAAGATTAAGTGTGACTTATGCGACCCTCTCTTCAAGAGACTGCAAAATATGTAGGCTTCACCAAAACTACATTTTTTTTTTCTTTTTTAGCAAGTGACACTTAGCCAAAAATTTTCTGATCAGCTCTAATGAACAACTGTATTTCCAGCTTAACACAGGAATAGCTAATGAGGAATGTGGTGTTCTTGGGCAGAGGTAAAAGGCTTGGACTCAAAGGAAAAGATGCAGTACCTCAGATGTAGATACTTTCCATCTTTCCCAGTACTGTAGCAATAATAAATAATGTTTGAATCTACTGTTTAAAAATCAGCTTTTAAACTCCTGTTATCTTCAAAATCATCTCCTCTGATAATCTCATTGCTTTCTTATTGTGCATAAGCTGTTTAGTTCTGTCTCTCCATAAATTGTAGTCGGCCCTGTGTATCTTGATAAATTGGCAAGGTGGCATGTAGTAACTGATTTTCAAATGTGTAATGTGGGTTTACTCTTTGTTTAATGGGAATGAGATGTTTGTCTGTATTATCTTGTATTGCACATATGTGCATATTTATAGTAAGATTCATATTTAAAAATATAGACTAGAATATACGTATTAAAAAATAAGAGTCTAAAGTTAAGCTCTTGGATTCCTGATTTTCAGAAGTAGTAGGTGCTGTGACCCTCCAGTCCTGATCATAGTGTTCTTTTTGTTATTGTACTATAGATTTTTCCTTTTTTTTTTTTTCCCCAATGTTTTCATCTGTTAAATTGTTCAGTTATTTTTCAGGCATAGTAGAAGCTGCCATAGAAAAGTGGCAGCTTCATTGGTCCCACAAGCTTCCTCATTATGAAGTTGATGAATTCCTGCAATAATTTTTCTTTATTTTGGATGAAAACCTTAAAACAAAATTGCATAATGAAGCATGGCATTTAAACTAAAACTGCAGCAATTTTGAAAAGCATCTTCAAGGACTAGCTCTATTTAAAAAATATTAATTGAAGATGGCAGCACTTCACGTATCAGAAAACATTTTCATTTGCTTCCATGCCACAGAGCATTGCTTCACCTCTTTCTTTCTAGGAAAGGTTTCTGTACATCCCAGAGAGGAAATCTCTATCTGTAGATAATTATATTGAATAAAATAATATCTCCAATTAGCAATGGTGATGAAAATCAGGTCAATTGCTGGAGGCTGTGCCACTATAGGATATAATTCACTGAGAATTACAACTCACTGTAGCCAAGCCTGTTACCTCTCTGCTGAGGATACAGTCACTAATTATGCTGCACTTGGCAGTAAGTAATGGCTTCAAATGTATGTTCTGTGTGTTTTGGAATCTCTAGTTCCTTAAATTGCATTTCCAAAGTAAACCAGTTAAAATTATCTCTCTCCCTTCTCACTGGAAGAAAGCTGAAAGATAATTCAGTTTGACAGTCTTTTGTTGACTGTAAATACATTTTTATCTGTGGATAATTAAAGATGACAGCTGTTTTATTTATCTAGCAGCTTTGTGAAATTGTGGATAATAAAACACCCTTGGCACATGGTACAATTGATTACAAATACAATATACTTCAGATATTATCAATTGATTACAAATACAGTATACTTCAAATACTACCAATGATAACCATGGTAATTTTGTCAGATTGTAAAGATGGATACAATGTCACACCACAAAATATTTATTTTTCTTATTTGCTAAAGAAGTAAAAGTTAAAATATTTTGATCTGTGATGAATTATTGAAAATGTAGATCTAAATACAAGTTCAAAAATAAAGAAGTATAGTGTGAAAAAAGAAAGAGGCAAGTTTGGAGGAATAAACATTATGTTTTTTAAATTGTTCTGAAGAATTTCCAAGAAGTGATTTTTTTCGGTGGTTTAAGAATTTCATCTTGGACCCACAAACAGTTTAATATACCTAAAATGATTGGAAAATGTTCTGAATAACAGTGTGCTACGCCAGAAGATAATTCTAACGAATTTTATTTCGTGACTGAAAATAAATGCAGCCTTGCAAATCCAATAGCACTTACCATGCTAATTGTCTCAACAGAGTGTATGGTGATATTGATGCCATGTCTGCATCAAGTCCACTTCAGACTTCTGTGAGGAATGCCATTGTCGAAAGCCAGCAAGTGTTGTCCAAAGAAGATTTTCTGAAGCTAATGTTGCCAGACAACTTCTCTGTGGAGGAGGGGAGAAGAAAGGTTAGCTACTTTCTTTGGCTCTGTATCACTCAGACACAATCTTCCAGAAATGATTTACTAGTATTCCCAAAATTAGTATAGAGAAGGCATGATAATTTTGTATAAACTAAATATATTCCATGGGGAGGCTATAAATACTGACCATAATTCCCATAATATAATTTCCCACAATATGAAAACGATACTTATTTTGATGCTTATGTATTAAATCCAGTATTTGTTTGAACATGCCTCTGCTCAGCTGTAAAGGTTGGGCTAGTTAATTATAATTTCAAAGGTTTAGAGTAACATTTTCAAGGTTGGATACCTAAACTGATATGCCTCAAACCATATTTAAGCATATGAATAAAAATAGCCTGCTTTCTCCTGCTCCATGATGCTCAGTACCAGCAATTCTGCTTGTAGCCTGAATCACAATTTCATGTAAATACCAGCATTAACTGCTCAAAAGGCATAATTGACTGTGCTAGTGGAGAGCATGAAGCTGATCTTCGTCACATGAAGACAATCAGTAATATTACAAAGTTCATGAAAAGTGCATACAAAACTTAAAATTCGATATTCTGCAAAGCATAAATGGTTCTGAATTCTCTGCCTAGTGTGGAATAATGCACAAAGCAATTGAATTACCTGAGATAATCATTATAATTGGATATTAACTCAATGCTATCTTAACCTACTATGTTTATAATATGTTCTAAATAGCATAATCATAATGTCTGAACAAAAGTAACACAGGAATCCTCTAAGTGCAGAGCTGAATTCAAAATTCAGATTGTATTTTTTAACACGTAGTATGTTAAGGATTTATTTTATGAGCTGGAATTCTTAGGAATAATGTCTTAGAGGTCTTTATGATCTATGCTTGATACAATAATTGGTTTTCTGTGATAATTTCAAGAGCTGCCCATATTTCTGGTTACCCAAATAAGAAACATCAAGGAGTGAGGAAATATGACCATCCTGAGGTAAATTACTGCTGTCCCCTTCCCCTCCCAGGACACCCAAATAAACGTTGAGTAAGTAAAGCTGCAAGTGGGAGAGACCATAGACCATGGTTCAGAGAAGATCTCTACGGCCATGGGGTCAGGAGGGTCCAGCCTTCAATTATGCAGAGGGTAGTAGTCTTGGTACAGGTTGAACAGTTGCCTTTGACAGCAAAGCCAAAAAGGAATTTTTCTGAGTGGGTGAGATTGTACAGGACCAAATCTCATCTTTGGTTTTGTTTTGTGTTACCTTGTTTATAGCATCAGGGAATTATGAGCCTTCTAGAATAGGCACTGTTTAATTTCTGTCACACCCTGAAAGGAAACTCCATAGCTCCAGCAATTAGCTTTTAACATCTTTAGATAGCTGTTGACCAACCTTCTTAGATAAAAGATGTAGTTTGAGGTTGGGAGACTTGAGTAAGAGATAAGATTACAACAGGATGCTCATTGTGGATCTTGAGTGTAGGAAAGAGGATGGGAGACCCTTTGATTCAGAGGGTGAAGTTTTCTAACCCTTTGCCCGACATGGTCCCTAAGAAGTCTAAGGGATTTTTGGTAATCTTCTAAGGGATTTTTGGTAATCTTCTAACTGCTTATAAAATGATACCCTATTTCCATTCATTTAGAGATGCTGCTTATGTCTGTCATTGTGATTATTTTACGTATGTGTTATAATAAAGTTTTGGTCTGATGTTAACTCCCATAACCCATTTCTGTTTTGGTCAAATCTCTAAACCTGGTGTGGGTTTTTTTTTACTTTTTTTTTTAACTTTACTTTTACAAAGTATTTTGATACTTTCCTAGGTTAGAATCCAAATAATTGCCTCAATTTTCTTTTGGACAGAGCTAAGCATTCTAACAATTAAGCATACTTCTTTATTGTCCTCAAGATAGATGCTTTCCTGAACTAGAGCTATGATGTGTGTTAAACCATTTTGTAAAGGCTATGTTTGCCTGTGCATGATTGAGTATTTCTGTCTATTCCTTTTAAAAGTAATCGCCAGTAAGTAAATTTTGTCAGAAATATAACAATGTAGATATTTTTAACTCTATGCTATATTCGATCTTTTAAAAAGCTACTGCTTCTAAGCATACATTCTGCACAGGGAGTGTGCAATTCATAATTAAATACAAGGACAATAGGATAGGACAGTAATCTGTTATATGTAAGACAAACCAGTTAAAATAATTTAGACAATATCTGGCCTTGGTAGATGTGAAAAATAACTGCTTTTGCAGTTCTGAAGAATGAGTCATGAAGTGGAATGGGCCAGTTTTACAATACAATAACTAGTTACTTTACTGTAGGTGTTTGGGTTGTAGTTTAAGTAACTTTTTGAAATGCATAAACAATTTTCACTGAACTCTATCTTCTAAGCCTATTTCATGTTTTCTGAAGAGCTACAATGTCTCAAATCACTTTCATCATCAAATGAATTATATTGCACCTTATATCAGTTTAAAATGCTTAATATTAAAACACAGTCATTTCAAATCAAAATCAAGTACTTCTATGTATGGTCTTGAATAAATTTTGCCAGAGATGGTAACCTTATATATGGTTCTGGAAACCGTTACTGTCATATGGTTATGGAGATTTTGTTTAACATTTCAGAATTAATAAATCTATACAGTATCTGATTAATTCATGGTGATATTTTGTAAAATATCAAGAAGATGTATGAAAATCCAATTCAGTAACTCCTTTGAGGCCCCAGTAGAATTGATCTCTGATCTTCTCTATTAGCTCAAGAATCCCAGAATGCCTGCCCAGAAAAATACTCCAAGAATTGATGATAGGATATGATAGAATGTGAATTAATTTAATCAGGAATACATATTCTTACATGTTCATATTTTCATATTTAGTTTTCATTTTATGGGAACCTTTCTCCACGGAGGACACTCTATCGTACCTTATCTGATGAGAGTATATGTAGCAATCGAAGAGGATCTTCATATGCTAGTTCTCGAAGTTCAATGCTAGACCAGGCCTTGCCAAATGATATTTTGTTCAGCACTACTCCACCATATCACAGCACATTGCCTCCCAGAATGAGTGTGACTCCTGGAATGGGAAATCTGAGAAGTAAGTAATTGTTTCTGTTATTGCTGAGTTTAGAATACTATTAATAAACTCAAATGAATCACCAACTATTTAAATAGAGGCAAAATTATGAAATTCCAAACCAGTGTTCCAGATATCCTAGTAAAAAGCATATTTGGTAAGCAGTACCTGCGTATGCTTGCCTTAGTGATCAAATCAGATTTATCATATTTGGGAACAGCATTCACTTTACTTCTCCTCTCCAAATTTTCATGATACGAGTGATGGGTAGCAAACATTTGTCTGGAGATATTTCTTGTTTTGATTTTATTTTCCTGTTTGCAACCAGTGGTGACCTATTTAAGCCAAGCTGGCCTGCTTTGTCTTAGTGTATTTATTGCCTTAATTTTTTGTGTGCGTTCAAACTATTGAAATATGTACATATTCATGAATATTTTTAATGTAATTGATAAATGGGGTATGAACTATGAACTCTAAAGCCCATATTAAGAAGCTGTGGGTGGAGTTTTTGAAAACATTAAGGAGATTTATGGGCACCGGTTCAGAGAGAAGATAAACAGATGACTTAAGAAATAATAATAGAGCTTTCTGTGATCTGTCCTTCATGAACTAACAATCACTTGCGAACTTTCAGAAGTAAGTTTTGTATGGAAAAATCACTTTTCTAGTTACAGTGGCTTCAGCTATGAGATTGAGCTTCATTCACTAATCACTGGTTAATTTAAAACTGGTATCATAAGCAAGTGCTAAATTCACTTCAGATGTGAATGCATGCTTGACATAACTTGTGCCATTCTAAAAATATTCTTCTTCCATCATAGTGAAACTCTTTTCCATAAATTTAATATGAAAAGATCCTTCTGTTTTTAGTGATAGAGAATGAAAACATATTTTGTTTCGTTTGAGACTAGTTCAGTAGCTTTTGTTGTTTATGAAGGAGCTGTGTATAAATAGCTCCCTGATAGTATTTCTTCTTACACTATGTTAGGCCTCTGTTTTTAGAGCTATTTGATGTAAATATAAATCTTAAGTGGGATCAAACCTTCAGTGTGCTTTTATTCTGGAGATTGACACAAGGCAGTTAATGGTGTACACTCAAGCTGTATACTGCTCCTCTCCAGCAGTCAAATTTTAGTGCGTTTAGAGTATTAGTTCTGTCTTACATATGTTATTTTCCATTCTTGCTTCTTAGAGAAGGATAATTAAGCAGGGGAAAAAACATCACAGGAGAAAAACATGAAAACTAGTACTGTTGATATCCAAGGTAGTTCACATTATTTTCATATCCAATCTCTATTTTCTTCTTTTGGTTTTATATTATAAAAGCGCTAATGCCTTTCAATGCCAGTGATGCAGGATCTTTTATGATGGCAGTCTTGAGGAAGATATAATTGCTTATCTGTAATTGTCCTCTGAAAATAAACACATGACTTGCCCACCGTTATTTTCAAAAAGATGTTATGCAATATCTTCATATATGAAACTAACTTTGGCTCTAGTTGGGAAGGATCTTGCAATCAGTGCAAAGTGCATATTCCCATTCAGTTGCAATGGGGATGAAAGAAGTTTGTAATTTTAGCTTGAGGTTGCTGTTTCAGATAACAAGATTCTTAGCTGTCATAGTATTGTCTTTTGTAAAATACATACATTTACATTCTTAAAACATTTAAATTTTAACAATATTTAATGTTTCCAGAAGTCAGTGGAGGTAGTGTGGTTTCTTTTTGGCTGGAATTCATTTAAGAAAGATACATTCTTGCATGTTATTACCCGGCATGTGGTACACAAAATACTGCAGCAAGTCTCACGAGACCGTCTCACAAGGAAAAGAGTGTGATTAATATGGAAGCAAGGTAGCATCAAAAACAAAGCACAGTGGGCAACCTGAAGAGTTTCAGATTACAATGAATTCTGAATTATTGAACAAAATGACCTTGCAAATATGGAAACAGGATCTTAAACTGTATATGGTGTTCACTGTGGGAAGAAGATGAGAAAACGAAGCTACAGGATTTATTATTTTATTACTGGTGGAAATTAAGTGAGAAGAGAGTTGCTTTCAGTAACGCCTGAAATGCTGCAAGTTCTGATAGTTGAATACTGTTGATTGCACACAGTATGCAACTGTAGAAAGATTTATTTCATTTTATCTTATTTTTAACTTAAAACAGAAAGCAGAACGTGTGTAGCTGAGAACTCTGGAATTTTGCCTTGGGGACATTGAAGATACTCTAACTGAGACAGCACTGTTTGTGTTGAGTGATTCTAACATAGTATATACTGTTGCAGGTACAAGTCTATCCCTGTCTTGCAAATTCATTGTAGCTGAACTAGAAGGTAAAGAATGAAAACAGTGAGAACTACCGGTACAGAACTAGTACACAGACACAAGCCAGAGAAACCCAGGAACACACATGGAGACAGTTTGACTGAGATTGCAGGCACCGTGGTCCACCCATATTGTCAAAAACAACACGAAGGGGGAAGGAAAAGTGCTTAAGTGTGAGTGATAACCTGGCATGATATTGCAGCACTGTGAAGAAAGAAGCAAGGTGCAGGATACTTGCAGCGAAGAGGGTCATAATGAGGGGAATGTTTTGCAGTGATACTCTAGCAAATCTAAAAGCTTTCAGATTATACACGCTATATGAAAAGGCTGCTAGAAGTTCAATTGATGTATCTGAAACTATGCTACTAGATGAATGGCTATCTTAATACTGGTTTACTGCTCAGATTAGCTGCAACCCCAAACCAGCCTGAGTGATAAGCAGCAATATTAAACTGAAAAATTATCACTGTGTATTAGTGTTGTACAGGTTGAATTATTTGGAAGTCAGTTTGCCAGTGAGCAGGCTGTTGATTAAATGATCCACACAACCAAAGGAGTGTATATGTTGACTCTTACAGACTCCCACGCAGTGAATAATCCACCATAGCAGAACATAAAAATGTTTTCAACAGCAAAAGAGAAGGGAAAAGTAGTAACTACTGGGGCCATGTGCCCAGTATTCTAACAGTAACATGAACATATTTTCATGAGAAAGTCTCTCAGCAGGCCAGCATATTTACACATCTTTGAAGGGAGACTTTGGGCAACCTTAGATAGTACTGAAGAAGGTAGGAAGGGCAGAAGCTGTTGTTTAAAAGGAGTTTAGAAGTAGAATTGCTGATGGCAGGAAAGAAGAATTGGAAGTGGTCACCAGGAGTTATGTCTGCATGTGACTTGAAATGTTCCTTAAGCTGCAGCATCTTTTGAGTATAATCCACTTACTAGTGGAAACCATATCTAGTTTATGAGTGCAGTAAGTGAGGAGTAGCTAAGAGATTTTTTTTCATGATCTAAGATCTCTTCATAGAAGCAGCAGTTCCAGTTGAACCAAAATACTTGTTTTACAAGTGGCATAGGCTAAGTCAGGTGAATCTTTCTTCATTCTGTATAACTAGTTGCTCTTTGAATACAAAGGTATGTGGGACTGATGACAGTCAATTTAAGGAAATCTCTGTTTGAAACTGAGCTTACTATATAATTTTGGTGAAAATGGGAATATCCTCTTAATATCGCTTAATACTTTTCTGTAACAATAATAAAAATAAAAAAATGAAATTCCTATGTACAGGAAGAGAGTGGCATAAATGAAAGGACCAGAAAATACAAAATCAATGATTTTGTGCCAAAAGGGAGTACAGACAATAAAATAATCTTTAAAAATAAAAGATAACACTTGTTTCCTCAAAGGAAATAAAGGATATATTTGTATTGCTTCAAAACCAGCCTCAGGGGCAATGAAGACAGTGGCCTATGAGATTAGGCATACCCTCCTGGACATGCAGAGGTGTGCATGCTCAAGCATAACTTGCCACCTTTGCACAAATCAGAAAGGAAACAATAGGCAGCCTCCAAGCTGCTGATGTAGCAATCATACAAAGAAAAAGTGGAGGCAACAGGGAGGTGAGAGGAGCAGGATGGAAATGCAAATACAGTACTTTAGAAATAATTCCCCTCACCCAGAGCATTCCTGAAATACAGACAATATTCTCTGAAATTTGAATGCCCAAAGAGGCCTGTATCATTAGAGAACCTTCTTTTTTTCTGTTGCCTAAGAACATACAATTCGTATCTTGAAAATGATTTATTTGGTGGTAGCATACTGATGCCTGTTCAGTTATTCCAGCTGATAATTCAGACATCAGCATGAGCACTTCAGTTTTCTGAGCTATCAATATTCAAATCTTCTACTCTGGCAGGCTTTCTTGCAGTTGACTTACTCTGTCAAAGCTTCTACAGGGCCAAATAGGATCCACCCTAAGGTGAATTGAGGTTTTCACAAAGACAATGCATAATGAAGGATGACTACTGGTGAATATATCACTCCTACACTCTAATTTGGAAAGCCAGCAGAATCGTACTGGGAACAGACATCTTCCTGACAGATTTCACAATCAGCCTCTGTAGGCTGATCACACAAAAGCAAGGGCTCTCCCTTAGGGCCTGCCTACTGGTCTAGAACCAAAAGCTGGCTCGCCAGCTTTCAAGTAAGGCATTCTATCTGTTTTCCATGACAGGGATATATAAAAAAATTGTACTTGCATAAATAAGGTTCTTACAAATCCCAGATTGTATAGAAAAGTTCACAGAATGCTCTGTGGTTGAGCTTCCAATGTATTTTCATCTCAAGGTGACCTTAGATAAAATTTTAGGTATGTTTATTAGGAACTGAAAATAAAATATTAGTACAGAGGTACAAGTAGAATATATTTGTATACTGCATTTTTCATTTAATATATAACCTCTACTCTTGCATACCAAGAGTGGCTATTGAGAAAGAGATTTTTAGATGTTTGTCAAACCACTTCCATTTGTAACGTAACAATACTGCATCTTGCACATAAGTTGTAGAACACAAATTCCACAGTATACAGGATTTCTACCTCTTCTGCATTGCTTTTGATTTGTGAGACTCACAATTTTTGACAGAGGATTGCAAACCTCCTTTACTATCCTGTTCCTGGTAAAAACTTTCTACAAAGAATGTGATTTGCTCTAATCATTGCTCTGTGCAATAGAATGTGCTATAACAGGCTATTGGATTTTTAGGTGTGCAAGCTTTAATTCAAATAGACTTTGCTATTCTTCTTCACTGGTATCAGGACAATGGCAACATGCCATTTTCTTACAATATAATGCGTCTTTCACTTGTATGTGTGCAGTGTTTCCTTCACTGATTTTGTGTTTGGTGTTTTGCTGGAAGAAACATTCTTCATACGTATTATAGTCTGGATCACTAGAATAACTGGAGGGAAGGAAAAAAGTCCTGTATATCTGAAATATTTGAGGGAAAATTTACTATTTTGACCTTTTTTATTTAATACAAGTAGATACATCTGAAGCAAAATTACTTTTTTCCTGACTGTGGTATTTAATAAAGTACAAAATTGTATCACTAACTTTATGGTTAAGATGAAGTTTGATTAAATATAATCTATTTGTTTTAGATTCAATTTTAAAAACATCTATGTGCCTACTCAGTGGTATTCACTTTACTGTGTTCACATTGATCCGAGCAAAGATTGGTATAGCTAGAAAAGGAAAATGTAAAAAAATATTTAAGGTAGTTATAAAAATAATCTTCTCCTCTGCTAAGATGTATGTGCATAGTATCTTTCTAAAAGACTGCATAACTGAAAGCTGTGTTTAAATTATCTTTAGATATGGTACATTAATCAAAATGTACACAGTATCTTTAGTATACTGTGAGTTATAGCTCACTGGAATTTAGAGATCAGTACACAAGTCTTACATCCTTGGATGTACAGTTAGAAATATTAAATTGATAGAGTAGTATTTTCAATGTGAAAGTGAGTTTGAGTATAGGCTAGAAATTACAAAGATATTAAGAGCAGGCGATATTTTTGAAATTGCTTTTGGAACTGAAACGTCTCAGTTTCAATATAAAATTCTGCATGTAAATCTCAGGTGTTGTTTCACAGCCTTCTTAAAAATACTATTTTGTATATCTAGCAATTTTTTTACTCAGTGCTCAGGTTTAATATGGTATACTTTAAGAACGGATGCTGCCTACTCGCACAGCATTCACAGGAAAATGCAAAGAACACATCATGGGTAAAGTGGCACAAAAAGATCTTTAAAAATGCTCCCCATCTTATTCTGCCTGAGTTTAACAATTGTTCCACCCATGTTGAGTACTGAACAGGAAAAGATGGAAACAAAGAAAATGAAGATAAGCATGCTTTGCTTATAAATTTTAACAGTTCATTATAATAGTTTCAAAATTAGTTGTACATCACTGTTATAGGAAGACTAATTATTGTGTTTATTGTTTAGATGAATTCTGGTTCTCAGATGGGTCCTTATCTGATAAAGCCAAATTCAATGATCCTGGCCTGATGCCCCTGCCAGACACTGCCACAGGGCTAGACTGGTCCCACCTGGTAGATGCTGCACGAGCGTTTGAAGGTAACAGGAAAACTTCAATAAAGATCACTGTTCCATACAGAAACTTTTCTTTTTAATATATTGTGTAGCCACATTTTGAATCACCAAAATCCAATGTTTGTCTCCGTAGTTCTTTAGTTCTTTTGGCAGTATCACTTTTCAATTCAGAAGATTGTCACTGACAATTTGGGGTGATACTTTCAGTATCTATCTTAGCTGTAATTCATCCACTTAGGATGAAAGTTCCTAAGTTCCCTCTATAATCAATTGGAAAAATCAGGTGCTTTGAGGGAGCAATTCAAAGCACCTAAGTTAGAAACTTAAAATGAGACCGGGAATAACACTTCTCTGGGTCTATTGTGTTGTGTTTATAAACTTTGAATGTGTTATCCAAATGGGTCCCTCTCAGTTTTCATAATAAGCTCTCAAAAAACATCAAAAATGTATGCTATGTTTTCCAGTAGTAGAATTTCAGGTGCAAGACTAAGTTTACATTATTAAATTATAAAACCAAGCTAACTAAAGAAAAAACCTCATTCAGCTTTCTGACGGCTAAACTTACATACACATACTTAATTTATAAACTGAGAGGGGTGGATGTTTGTTTGAATGTATATATGGATATATACAGTTATATGTTTAAGTGTTTTGTTGTTTCTGTGAGATGTTTTGGTTAGGTCACTGTGCTGTCCTAAAGTCTCTGCCATTTGTTAACTTGTATTACTCTCATTAGTGAAGGTATGAGAAGTCAAAGGGAACCGAAAATAACAACAGTGATGTTATCACAATCATATTATCATTTAAGATGCACATATTACCTATATGAGGAAAACTGTTCGTGGAGTTAGTGATGAGATGTTCTTGTGTTTTTTTTCAACTAGAAGCAACCGTGGTAATCGGGTTTCTGGTATGAGTTCTTCTCTAAGTATGAAGTGATTAAATTTCAATTTGATAAAAAGCTATTCAGATCACCTTACTATACTAATTTGAATGTCAACATTAACATTTCAAAAAATCTATGGAACAGTGATGTTTAGCAATCTAAAGTACTGTATTGTTTCTTAAACTGATTAACTTTATATTCATGAATTTCTGTTCAGTAGTACTTAAACATGTCTGTTGAGCTTGTAGCTGGTAGGAAGTATTGTAAAGCTGAGAGTCTGACAACTGTTCCCATGTGTTTGTATGCTTAATTGCTCAGGGAAAATTCTGGTATTTGTTATTGGCATCTTAAACAGTTGAAAATAGATTTGGATCCGTACAAGACAGACTTTGTAATTTTGTACATGAAGAATATTTTTAACTACTATATATAAAAATTGAGAGTTCAGTTAACTAAAAACTCTTATTCTGCACTAATTATGCTCCTGTTTTCAAGAAGTTTTTTTTTTAAAAAAAAACCTTTAATACATTTTATTTGTTTTTACTTCTTAATATTGGAATTAGAATAAAAGTATCCTTCATTTAATCAGTTTGCAGAATTTCACTTTGAAAGTGTTATGTGAATGTAATTACCATTTGAATTTATAAGAGAGGGGTAGAAAAACATAGCTAAATACAGTGCTCTATTTTAGGGAGGGAGTATTTACTTGTTAGGTTTTAATTGCAAATATCTCAGATATATTTGTAACTAAAAACAAAGAACTGACAACCTGAGTCACAAGATAGAAACTGTGTTACTGGGGTTTTTTTTTTTTTTTTTTTTTGAATTCTTAGAAGAATTTGAAGAGTAAATAATACACTAGTTTTGTATGCAGAAATAGAATTCTTTTCTGTTTAGGACTCTTCAGTGGAGACATCTGTGCATATGTTAGATAATTTATAAAATATTTTGACTAAATAGTAGGCCAATTTGAATCTTTTGACTAGGAATAGAATTTTTTTTTACACCGTTGGTCAACTTCCTGTGTACTATGTCTCACAATTAGTAAGTAATTTAAATAAGAATAACTGATTGGCATATCATGAAAAATTCACTGGAAGGGAATGTGGCTTATGATTTGCTTTTAAAATAATTGGATATGAATTGGCAGATGCTGTTTCCTTGTGTATTTTAATGTTGTCCTTCAAAACTGAGGAGTCACTTGAAGCTGGTATTTAAAAATAGCTTGGAACTACTGATCTGCATTCTATCAATGTGAAAAAGAGTGGCTGATCCTAAAGATCATATACTTATGAATATAAAACTACTTCCATCTTTCTAATAAACTGGATGGAAATGTGTTCACATTTTGTATTGGACCGTCTGAAAAAAAATCCTAAAATAACCAAAAAATCCCTTCAATTAAAAAGGATCAAAAAATGGATAGGGCTTAATACTGAGCTAATAAATTAATGTTAGAATTTATCTCTAGTTTGACTTTACCAAGCTGATATTTAAATGCTGTGCTCTGTGCTGGAACCTGGACACAAAACTTCATTTTGGCTTTTTCCTTGTAAAAAAAGTCTTTTCTTAATGTCAGCTCATTAGAATTACCAGTCTGATTCCAAAGTCAGGATTTTCGCCCCTCGGTCTCTCCAGTCTGTATACAGGCAACCCAAACATTTTTATCAGTTCAAAATCCATAATGCAAACTTCACTATCTTCTTCTGTCTCTCTTAAAATGTAGTTGTACCCAGGTTAATATCATATATTATAAATAGCCTTTTTTTAGAGGTTTATAATATTGGAGTTAGTTGATTAAGAATTAAATACAGTAGCAAGATTTTTGCAACCATCATCTGAACTAAGAATTTACTCACAGATGAGACAAGAAGGGGATCATTTTTAGCTATTTTTTTCTCAACTGGACAGTTGGGAAAGTTGTTTATTCATCAGTATTGACTTGCATCCTACTGAAGCCTTGGTCTTATGTAGAACAAGTTTCTAAACTGTGGTCCACAAGGGTGGAGTTAGTGGCTCTGAAAAAGCTCCAGAAGCTGTGATGACTTTTTTGCATTAAAGGCACAATGAGAGTACTGCTTTTCACATTGTGAGGATTTCATTTTAAATGCTTTTGCTTCCAAGAACTTTTGTGGGGAGCTGAATGTTATCTTCAAACTTTTCCTGAAAATCCTTTATTATTCATAAGACAGGTCTTCACAGTGCAATGGAGAGCTGTGCAGGGGTTTGCTCCACAAGCTCCAGAAGCTGTGTGAGTAAGGTTTTGAGTCTGAGCTGTTTCTCCTGAGGGTCGGTGTGTATAAGCTGGAGCCTTGTGCAATGTTGCTTAAGTCTTTGCACTGCCTTCCACTGCAGGCCTGTAAGGTTTGCACAGAGATCATCTTTATCATTCATGCAGTCAACAGCAAGGGGTACCCTTCAATTTCTTTCACATGTGGAAAGTGTGAAAGTGGAAACTCCAGTTCCTTTATTTTTATTTTGGTGTGGACTACAGAGAGAGAGTCAGCAGGGAGCAATTGGCACACTAGTTCAATGGGCAAATACCTTTGTATCCACTCCTGAGGCAAGCAATAAAAAATAGGTAGAGAAGTGGGTGTGACTGCGCAGTGAAAGAGAAAAGGCAGGGTTTGGGGGAGGGAAATTGGGGGCTAAAGGAGAAGTTAAAGAAACCAAGAGAGAAAGCAACATGCTGAACTGAGTAAAGAAAAAGATATGGAGATTTATGGAATAAATTGGCGAGCCAAATGAGAGCAGGGAGAACAAAGAAATCTCAGAAAAGAATAAGGGAGAAGGAGACAATGTTTTTTTGATTCTCTTTTTGTATTATCCTTCTAAGTTGGAAAGCTAGGAGGAAAGAAAGACAGGCTTTGAACACGTGTGTTATGTTAAAGCTGATGATAGCTAATTTTGGATCGTGTAGAAAAATTGGGGTGGGCAAAGGGAGAAGCCTTTCCAGATGTCCATAGCTGTTTCTGTCATTCTAGGAAAAGAGGACTGACACAAACAAATATGTTGTTATTATAAATAGATCTTAGTACTATTTGTCTTACTTTAAACCGGTTATAACCTGCTTAAAAAACTGTTAAGTATTTTGTAAATCATACTATGGGGATAAACAGCCTAAGAAAGTCCCTCTGATGTCCCTGATTTAATTCATTAAAACAGGTAGTTTCAACCACTGATTTTTTTCCAGGTTATTTTTATGACTGTCTACTAGTCATGCTAATCAGAATGCAGTATTTCTTAATTCTAGTTTATCTTTGCAGAAACATCTGTGCTACCATAATTAATATTGTTTTAACATTTCCATTTAAAATCTTTATAGCGTAATACAAGTAATGCTACGGAAAACATAATGAGGAAGAAGTGAAGCATTCAACATAAGAGATAGATATTTTAACCAACTTAGTATGTTAAACTTCTAGAAAAATAGAAAATGAAAATATTTAGGTTACATTTGGTCATTTCAAATGCATACATGCATAACTCGTGTTTGCTTCAGTGTGTAAGTCAGTACATGCTTGTGGGTAGACTTTGCCTTAATAATGAGAGGGCTACTTCATAAACCATGCTGATTTTAGCATTTTCTGATCTCCAGTACCTGAAATTTGCCTGAAGTTTTTTGGCCTATTATTAGTAGGTTGAAACAATGCAAATCCAGGCTCAAATTCTGTGTGGTTACAACTATACAATTCTATTACCTTCAAGTGAGACAAATTTTGTCTCATCTTTGTGTCTTTCACAAGTCATCTGTTGCTTAAGCTTTTGATAAAAACACTAATATATTTTCTCAGTTTTCTGTGCATGGTTCCTACTTGTGGCTTTACAAGGATGTTCTGGACAAAAATTAGAGCTCTGAGATTACATGTATTTTCTTCTGTTTAGTTTGCACTTCATCACTTGAATTGAAGATGTCCTCACAGGTTGGAGAAAACAGAGCTTATGTCTGTAATATCATAGTCAGAAACAGACTTGATTTCTTTCAAAACCTTAACTGTTAATGAAGGTAGCTTTGATTTCACTTTCATGTGTAGAACATGAAGCCCATTCTGTTAAAAACAAATAAAACCAAAATCTATAAGAAGATTTTGCTCATGGAAGCACAAGTTCAACTTTAACCACAGTTCAAGTTTAAAAAAAGTTCTGATGTAAATGACAAATTGGTAAAACTATTACTAAACGTGAATATTTATAGGGAGATAAGTGGGACTTGATATAGTTATTGAAAATAAAAAATGTGTCATTCAACTACATGCTTAGGAAAAATCCTATTTGGTTGCTCACTTTTCTGTTTTCCATAACATTAAAAACTATTCAAAGGCAAAAATTTTTGCTACTCAGGGATCTTGCTGATGTGCTAGTTATTAAAGCAGTTTATTGTTTTTACTAACTTGTTGAGGGAGCAGATTTGACACTAACCTGGCTTTTAAAAATTAAATAACTATTCTTGGAGGAGCATCACAAAAATTTATATAGTATATGATAGGAGACTCTTGTTTATTATATGATAGGAGACCATATAGTGCCCTCACCTGATCATCAATGTTCCTCACCTGCTGAATATGAGAATATGGTTTCATATTTTATAAAGAACTGAATACTGGAAAAATATTTTAAACTTATACCATGAAATTAGAGAAAGAGTTTAATAGTAAATTTCCTACTCTATGTGTTAATTATTTTTAAATGATGTGCAGTTGGAATTTATTAGCAATTATGCAAGAAAGAAAAAGTTAATGCTTTCATTATACTTCATTGCAAGCACCTGTGTTTTTATACTTTTTTGTTGTGCTTAGAAGTAATATGAAAATATTATAAAATATTGTGTTTAAAAAAATTAATCGTGATTTCATTAATGGCTGCATGTATCCCTTTATGCCCATGCTTTTATCCGTCAAGAAAAAGATACTTTCAAATACTGCTAGGAAGAACAAACTCACAAAACATTTTCAACTGACAAAGTAATTTCTTAACTGCAGTGAGACAGACAAGTGACCATTCTCTTCAATTAAGCTTACTCAGCAGTGGGAGAAAAATTCAGGTTTTTATATTGGAGTAGAATTGTCTCAGAGGCAGTGTCATGCATGTCACATATTATTGGCCATTAATGAAGTCATAACATAGAAAAAATAGCAGTAGTGTAATATTTGTTGCTGACTGTTTTCTTCTATCAAGTGTAATGAAAATGTGAACAAAGTATAAAAATGAGACAGAGTTAGATGTGTACATCAGACTTATGCCCCATGCCTTTGTCAGCCTGATTGTTTATACAGTCTTGTTTCAGGCCTACAAACTGCATTTGAGTAGGGAAACTAGTTTTAGCTTATCTGTACTACTTAAATCTATTCAAACTAAGGTGTTTCAGTTCTCAAAGTTATGTAATTGATTATGAGTTTAAAATTATATTCTTGCCTTATTGTCAATATATATGAAAAAGTCATGTTCATGTTTTTTGAGATCCATTGCTAGTCAGAAATAGGATAAAATGAGGAGAAATCACCTGTGATCTTTAAAAATGGAAAAAAAATGGCATG
The DNA here is from genome assembly GCF_036417845.1 of Apteryx mantelli. Lineage (NCBI taxonomy): Eukaryota > Metazoa > Chordata > Aves > Apterygiformes > Apterygidae > Apteryx > Apteryx mantelli. The sequence goes on along the minus strand of NC_089980.1, from coordinate 57,482,346 downwards.
CAGCTTAGCTTTATTATATAATGAGTTGTCAGCCTTTGCTAATCCTTAAAAGTGATCATTTAAAAATCTCCTTAAAGAGCTCTTTAGTGATTTATTTTCCTATTTTTATTTGATAAAACCTTTAAAACAGAATTTTCTTCCTAGTTAAGATGATCTGGCTTACATTCACTTTTTTGGGGGGTGTTTAGAGTCTGGGGGGTTGTTTTTTTGTGTGTTGTGCCAAGTTGTCATGCTGTGTGTTACAATACCGGGTGTTAATGTAAGAAACATGGGGCATGAAATCTCATGCTTTACTGTAATGCTGGTGTTGTGTAAAAATGTTTTTGAAAGGTGGACGGTGACAGGCAGCATGAGCTGCACTGGGAGTGTTCCATTATGTGAACTTAACATAAGGCCACAGCTACTTTAGTGGAGATGGTCTATCTTGTTTATAGGAACGTTCTAAATCTTATTCCAGGTTTTGACTCAGATGAAGAACTTGGGCCGCTCTGTCATTACACGCCGTTTCTAGGTGATGATCTGGGATTGATGACTTTTACCTTTTGTAAACTTTCTTTAATATTTGTTATGTTTGCACGTTTGCATGGTGATGCAAGCTTTGGGCCTGTGGGGTGGCAGAGCGAGGGGAGAAAGGGCAAGGCAGGCATGTTGTGCACAGAATTTATACAAACTTATAGGCATGGATTTTGTTGACAGAAATCACTTTAATCAATCTCCACAGAATATGGATTGTTCATAGAAGAAAATTTAAATCATAATGAATGCATCATTTACTCCTGTTCTGTGCAATGATGATCTGCATGGCATAGTTTTATTATGTGGTGATTGGTGTATTTTGGCAACTGCACTGTATATCCATGGGTAATTATATTTGTGCTTGTTAGACTATGTTCCAGTGAAATGCAACGTAGAGAATGGTGTGTTGTAGTAAAATAATGACAAAAACTCAATTGATAAGAACAGCATTAATTTATTGTTTTTCAAGTATGCAGATTACCAGAAGGTTCTGCAAATACTTGAGCCAGTAAAACAGTACAAACTGAACAGTGCAGATTTCTGAGGAATCTGGTGGTTTTGAATCCATGGAAAATGCAAACCTTTTCACTGAATTGTTATTGTCATTGGTTGTGGCCCTGAATTCTCAAAGATTTTCTAGGGATTTCATCAAGACCAAATTACTCTTTAAATCAGCAACAAATCTGTTTTACTCTGCTGATACATGCAAAACAATGGGCTTTGAGGTTGCCTTTGGATGCAGATGTTGGGAAACCAACTAACTGGAATATACTTTATATCTGCTGATTATCTTCAAAACTATGATGTAGAAACCTACATCCCTTTCTCTAACTGTGCCTGGAAAGCAACTATAATATAGGCTTTTGTTTGGTATATATGTCCATATTTACACATATCCTTACATTACTTTTTTTACAGATCAGAGAGTAGCATCTTTTTGTACCCTGAACGATATGCAGCAAGCTCAGGATTTGGAGGGAGTACAAGAGTTACCATTGGATGAGAGTCCCACAGATGGAAAAGATTTCCTTGAGGCTACTGGGTATGTCAGAATTAGAGCAAATTTCTTAAAAAATAGAAAAAAATATTTTCTCTTAATGTTGCATGTTACATGATGATGGGAGTTCTCTTCCCCTCCTGTTCCTTGTGGTAGAGGTGGTACAGGAAAAATAGCTGTAAGAGAGGGGCTCCCTTTGCAGCTGGAAGATGGCAAATCCTGCTCTCAGAACAGCAGAAAGTAGATGGGCTATGTTTTTTTCGCTAAATTAAATGCTCTCTCCCCCCCAAAAAGGGAGGGGACAGGAAAGGAAGTGGAGAGACAAAACTGGGAAAGATGGGTAATATGGGCAGACAAATCAAAACGGGAGGGGAAAGTCAACATGTCAATAATGTGAAAAAAGGAGAGGAGGAAAAAAAGCACTACTGCTCTGAAAATGTTCAGGTTTTAAAATTACATGTACTACATTAAAAAAAAAAGCTCTTGTTTTCCTTTTTTTCTGTTTTCTGTATAAGGAAAATTAGAAAGAGAAATACTTATTCAAGATCAGCACACTGGAATGTTGAAATTGTCCTGACATCAGATATGACACTTGCAGGGTAGTAGTGAACACAGCCTTTTCAGGATGTAATTGTATAGTTTATTGCATGACCTTTGACTATGGAAAGTTTAGAATTTGATTGAAACTGTTCAGAAATTAGCCCAATGTCTGTAAGACCTGAAGAGCTGTCAAGAAAATAGAACATTGGGTGGAATTATTTTGGTCTAACTACTGCTTTATGAAAGTTAAGAATGACTTTTGCAGCTCATCAGCTGATAGGCTTTATTGACAGGGGACTGCCAAGCTTGTTAGCTTCAAAAAAGCCACTTAATGAGACTGTCTTGCAAAATAGTTGCTGTAAGAATAAAATTCCTAAAACTTGCTTTCAAGGCAAGCAGATCATGAAGTCACATCATGAAGAAATAAGTTAGAATTAGATCATGAATTACTAGACAAACACATCTTCCTTAAATCCTGATGTACCATAATAACCACATATCCCATAAATATTTTTGCCATCTACATGACCATACCAGGAAGCTTTCTCGAGAAACTCTATGAAAATGGGTCATAGGGTTTTATCTCCAAAAGCATGATGTCTAATTGTCTATATACATACTTCACTGTTATTTGTTGATAGACTTGTTGCCTTGACTGAACATGCCTTTAAATTGCTTCTGGAAAATGTCGTCTCTTGCAACCAGCATCAGAGCAGTTCCATCTAGGAATTTTGCAGTATAGCCAGAAAAAGTGCTCTCTCTGAAATAGGCCTCTAATACAGAGTACAGTTAGGTACACAGAATTTTGGCTGGTCACTTTGCACTGATCTACTGCACCTCAGAGTTGAATTTTTCATTGTATTCCTCCTATACAATAGTTTGTATTGTGCTTTTTTCTATTTTCATCTGAACAGAACAGAGAACAGGACCTATAACTCTGCAGTATGCAATAACCTTATCTGTAGCAAATGTCTCAGACCGTGCAACAGGTCTAACTTTTGCAACTGTTCAAGGAAATACATGAATACATGTTCAAGCAAAAATTACTACTTGCAAATCCATAATTTTCTATTTATACACAGAGAAATGAATCAAGAGAATTGTGACTGAGGGCTGAAGAAGACTTTAGTGTCATAACTGTCCTAATTCCTCACACCTGGTGCTCTAAGAGAGAATTAATTATACTCTTTTTTTTTCCCATCTTCTCTGTGTGGGGAGTTTACTTGTTTTAAAAATAGAGATTCAACTGTAGAATCTGTCCATTAGTACACCGTAAAAGAAGAACACTTCTTTGATTAGTTTTGCTTTTCAACTGCAGGATTGGAAGAAAGGAAATGGAGGGAAAATAAAGCTTTTAGTCTTCATGCTTGTTAGACTATCACATTTTAATTTGAACCAATTTTACACAACTTAACTTGCTTACATGGTAAAGCACATTTCTTTTAATGACTTTTAAGACCACATCTTTCCACCAGCTAGTGAGCAGTAAGGATTGCAAAAGGCTGTTTAAGATGTTCCACTTTTAACATTGGCAAACCTATCCTATTTGCACACTTGCATGAAGCACCTGATTCAGCTTTGTGTACAACTACATATTCTCTCTTCTAGACAAAATAATTTACATTATGTCTAATTTCATCTATAACATATATGAAACTCTCTCCCAGAGTGCTCATTGTCATACAGAAAGAGAAGCTCTTCTCAGTATTTTCCTTCAGTCATGTATTTGATTAACCTGTGGCAATATTTCATGTGTTTTGACCTTTAAACAAAATGTTTGTCTTCATAAAGTCATAGGTTTATCTTTTACTGGAAATGGCACAACTGTAGACTAGACAAAAGAACTCTAACAGCTCTTTTGATTTGCCATAACTGCTGCTGCAGCTTGCTTCAGATTAGTACAGTCCTTATCAGAAAGCAGCTTGTTAACAAGTGTACTGAGCACACTATTTAGCAGTGGGTTTGACTTGCTCTGTGAAAGTATGTGCAAATAATTCCTAAAACATTCCTTCTTAAAATTATTTTAATTTCTCCCTGAGTAGCATGAGAGGCAGTGTCATATTTAGGGTATCGCAGCAATGGTTTATGCTTCAGCTTCCACTGTTTCCGTTTTCATCTGTATTTTCCCAGCTATCCCTAAACTGCTTTGTTTCCCTTGCTATCACTACAAGTATTATTCTGCAAAACCTGGCAGGGGGGAAATGTTTTTAACTCACCCAGAGTAAGGTAGTCGCTTACTTTACAGGGAACACGCTCCTACTACTCTGACTGGAAAAGTAAACCAGCTAGAGGTGATCCTCCGGCAGCTACAAACTGACCTGAGAAAGGTAAAAAATTACCAGCATTGTTATTCTTCAGTTTTAATAGCTATATTTTTATGCAGAGTTCATCAAGGGCTTGAAAAAAATACATCAGTTAAACTAGATAACATGAGGATAATCAATGAATTGTAGAGCTCAGTGGTTGGTCAGTACACTGAGGCGCAGAAGGTCCCGTGGAAATGGTTATGTAAACAAGTTGCTGCAAGGCTAACAGATTTACAGGTCATTAACTACTCCAGAATAGCCCACATACAGTCATATCCCAGAGTGAATATGAGGTACTTTATCTCCATTTCATTTATGGTATCTTGGATTTAACAATGGATGGGAATATGCACACAGGCACTATTGTTGAGTAGTTAACACCAGATTTGTCGTCTGTGTTGCCTTGTGGTAAATGACCTGGATGAAGGGACAGAGTGCACCCTCAGCAAATTTGCTGACGATACAAAACTGGGAGGAGTGGCTGAGACACCAGAGGGCTGTGCTGCCATTCAGAGAGACCTGGACAGGCTGGAGAGGTGGGCGGAGAGGAACCTCATGAAGTTCAGCAAAGGCAAGTGCAGAGTCCTGCACCTAGGGAGGAATAACCCCATGCACCAGGACAGGTTGGGGGTTGACCTGCTGGAAAGCAGCTCTGCGGAGAAGGACCTGGGAGTGCTGGTGGACACCAAGCTAACCACGAGGCAGCAATGTGCCCTTGTGGCCAAGAAGGCCAATGGCATCCTGGGGTGCATGAGGAAGAGTGTTGCCAGCAGGTCGAGGGAGGTGATTCTCCCCCTCTACTCAGCCCTGGTGAGGCCATATCTGGAGTACTGTGTCCAGTTCTGGGCTCCCCAGTACAAGAGGGATGTGGCACTACTGGAGCAAGTCCAGCGAAGGGCTACAAAGATGATTAGGGGACTGGAACATCTCTCTTATGAGGAAAGGCTGAGACAGCTGGGACTGTTCAGCCTGGAGAAGAGAAGGCTGAGGGGGGATCTCATCAACATGTATAAGTATCTGAAGGGAGAGTGTCAAGAGGGTGGGGCCAGACTCTTTTCAGCGGTGCCAAGCGACAGGACGCGAGGCAACGGGCACAAACTGAAACACAGACAGTTCCATCTAAACATGAGGAAAAACTTCTTCACTGTGAGGGTGACAGAGCACTGGAACAGGTTGCCCAGAGAGGTTGTGGAGTCTCCTTCCCTGGAGATATTCAGAAGCCACCTAGATACAATCCTGTGCAATGTGCTGTAGGTGACCCTGCTTGAGCAGGGGGGTTGGACTAGATGATCTCCAGAGGTCCCTTCCAACCTCAACCACTCTGTGATTCTGTGATCTTGATCATTTAACAATGATTTGACCTGTGCCTCATTTACTGTCTAATTCCTGAGCTGGAAACAGTACCAGGACTGCTAGAAGAGACCACGTTTGGTAAGAAAATAATCCTGTAAGGGAAATTTCTGAAACCAGCTATATTTCCTACTTAATATATGATTAAAATCAAATTTCTGTGACTTGACCCCTCAGGTATCATTTGTGATACCTGAGAGCTTCTTATTCTTTTAGTGCTAGAGTCTTTTGTTAAATGAACTTCTAAAATTCTTGTATTGAAGTAGAATCTAGTTTTCTTTTAGCCTGCAATATTTTCTCTTCAAAACAACATTGGAGCACATTTTGGAATTCAGATTGCGGTTAGTAGCTGTCACAATGGATTAGGGAGCTTAACAAAATATAGCTGTATGACTTACACGGAAATATTAGCAACAAAAATAAATGTCATCATGGCTACTCACTTGATTCAACTTACCTTTTATTAACCAGGAAAAACAGGACAAAGCAGTTCTCCAAGCAGAGGTACAGCATCTGAGACAAGATAACATGAGACTTCAAGAGGAGTCTCAAACGGCAGCTGCTCAGCTGAGGAAATTTACAGAATGGTTTTTCAATACGATAGACAAAAAATCCTAATGTTTGGGCCCTTTGAAAATCCTTACTTCAACAGTGTAACAGCTGTATTTTTGAATTAGAGGGGTAATAATTTCACTGTGTTCACAATCCATTTTAGGTGTTTCTGCTATATTCTCTATCCAGCTTCATTCATTTGAACAGGAGAGAAAACTGTGGTAATCTGTCTTTAAATTCATATGAAGAAAGCAGAGAATAGCAGATGTTTGTTTGTGTGAAGATGAATGTAAAAATTATTGGTGTCATTTTAGACATTTTTAGAAGATGCTCTGGCTGGGGCTTGCCTGAAGAGGAATATTTGGGGTTTTAGTTCCTGCATTTCAGGTGCATTGGTGAAGATGTTAAAGCAATTTACATTAGCTTGGGCTTCAGTATTGTAAGATAAAAAGAATAACCAGACATATACTTTAATGTTTAAAAGGTGCTCTATTTTTTGTATGTACAGTAGTTTTATTTCCACAGTCCACATTGTCATAGCAATAAGAATGGAGGTATAGTGAATAGTCACAAAGCTGTGTTTATAAAATGTTAGCACTGATGTGTTTAACACTAGTTTGGATGCAGATACATTAGAGATTATTTATTTGCAGGAACAAATGGTGCCTGAATATAAACAGTGTTCTGATTTTCTAAAGATGCATATGCCTTGTAAATGGCTCACAGGGGTTAGCCCACTCCCAACTTCAGTTACTTTTGTATAGTTGATGTTCAGCTAAAACAGTTATACTGCTTAACTATTGAAATCATGTATGGTGTGAGCCAGCCAATCAATTGTACAATGCCAAATTTGTTTATCTTTGTACAGAAGCTTTGATCAAGTGTCTTGTATTTAACACCTTTATTTAAGCTTATTTAACCTTAAATTGTTAATTTTATAAAGTTTGTTTTATCTGCACTATGGTGAGGTCAGTTGGTTGCAAGTTGTAATATTTTTAGCTTGCCAAGACTGTACTGAGGAGTTCTAGAAAATTCTAACAATTGGATGCTGCTAGTACACAACTGATTTGTTTGTATGCTTTAACATTTTTAACTGTTTAATTTGAAATGAACATACATCTTGCTTTTTTAATAAATGTTAAAAATATAAATCTGAAAATTACATTATCTTTTATTGTCTACAACCAATGCCATCACTACTAGCTCAGGTTTCTGCTCAGTCCACTGCGAGTATCACCTTCACCTGGAATCCCGATTACCTGGCTTCCCAGTCCAGAGAGAGTCCAGCCCTCGAGAGCTCCCTTGTTCACATTATGAAAGCTGAGCTCTTTGCTGTGTGCTGTCATACAGCTGAGGAGGTAGCTTTACAGGTCAAGGGACAAAAGCTATCATCTTGAGTGTTCGCAGGCATCGATTAGTTACCTAGGAGAAAAACTGCTTTACCCCAAAATATATCCTAAAGAAAACATTTTCAAAAGGTATCAGATTTTCTCTTATTATTTTAAATTAATCATAACAGCAAGTAGCTTGCCATCCACTTGTGTCTGCAATCAAAGATTTGATTACAGTGTTAGCATCTGTGAGATGTGAAAGCAGGATGATAATAGCTTGGACTATTTTATATTCCTTTTATTTTGCTACGGTTTCATATATAGTAATGTGCTTAAAATCTATGCCAAAAAGTATAGTTTTTACAAGATGAAGTGAAGCTAATGAGCATCTTTGAAGTTATGCTTCTGGGAGAAGAAATAGTTAAAGATTATGGTTGGATCTCAGTTTCCTTTCAGTAGCTCAATGCATTCAGGCAAAGCTGAAGAAAATCACAGAATATTTCAAATATATATTCAGCTGATACAAATAATAGTCTGTATCCATTGTTACTATATATTGGCTAAGAAACATTTTTGTAAGTTGAACAAATGTCTGCCTCTGCTATAATAATTATTCTGAATGACTTCTCTTAGGAAGGGTTATAAATAAGCAGGGAATCAAGGCTTTGGTATCCTTATTTTGTATAGTTGATGTTCAGCTAAAACAGTTATACTGCTTAACTATTGAAATCATGTATGGTGTGAGCCAGCCAATCAATTGTACAATGCCAAATTTGTTTATCTTTGTACAGAAGCAAATGCAAAAGACTATTTTGTCTTTGTACTTTCCATCAAAAACTCTGACTCTTAAATACCAAATAATGTCCATTAAGCTATATTAACTTAGAGTAATTAAACATGGCAGTCATGTGTTCCACTAAAATCTGATTTAAACACCTTGCAAGAGTCATTAGCAAACCCATCTGGCTGGAGACCTTGCCAAATAGCAGTGCTGAACAACTTGCACAATTTGTCTGTGAACGTGTGTCTTTGAGGATAGGTTTATCCTCTTTGAAAAGCTGCACTACTGAAATAAACTTGAGAATAAACTTTTTCTGAAGGGATGCTACTGAGTTTGTATTAGAGTTTATTAGTACAATGTTCATTTCACCATTAGTCTCTTTATCTTTCAGTAATTGAAAACACATTATTATAATTACCTATGCAAAAAGGATTTTCAGTAGTTATCTTTCTTATTTTTCCATCCCATATTTTGAAATATTTTGTTTCCAAAAGTGATAGAAAACTTTGTCTACAAATCTCTTAGTCCCTTTGGTGAGCAGTTACTCACTAAAGCGGTTTTGTTGGAGGCAAGTGGTTCTTCCTTAAGCAACTTTCACCGGGAGAAGGAGTTTTTAGTCTGGCCTGGTACTGTTTTTATGATGTGCGAATACAGTGTTTATCAGAGACCGTAATTGGATTTGACATAGGTAATGTGCATTTTGTTGGGCACTTCTGTTATCTGATTTTTTTAGAATAATCCTCTCAGAGCAACTTATTGCTAACAAAAAGGCCTCTTTTAGTGAAGTAGAGGCAAAGGCTGTCTACTTTAGCAACTAATGTGGAACACGAGGAAACTTTAGAGTGTTGAGGACCCAGTTTTGGGGGGTGGGAGGAGTTCTTTCAGACTATCTTGTCCATTCCCGTGACTGAAAACCCTTTAGTGGTTGGAGTGGTTCATTAGGTGGGATCTGGTTTAATTTCATCTGAAAAGAATCTGGGCTCTAAAGCCAATCCACAATATGAACCCAAGCATATTAAGCGGGGGGTGACTGGGAAGTTCACTTCAAAGTCATGCTCCTGATCTGAACTAAAACAGTAATATGGAAGTATTTTAAATGTCAGCAAAGCCTTTCCAGCACAACAGGCCATGCTGTGAAGTACTGAGATTGAGAAACCAAACATGTGAGCCAACTCGGGCGTTTACTTCTGTAAAAGGGACAAGTACAAATCATGGTAAGATCACGAAACGCTCTGCTTCTGCCTTAAAAGTGAGACCCTTAATTTCCATGCAGATCCATACTGAAATGGTTCACAGACATTTCTCACAATGTAGACCATATTTTAGTAAATGGTTTGTTTTCTGAGACTGCTATTACAAAGATCACAGATAATTTTTGGTGTTTTTCTATCTCTGAGAACATAATCATATTGTAGATGCCTATTAGTAGAAATGTGATAGCTTTATACAGAAGCTTTATACATCTTCTGTGCCTTACTTAATATAAATTCCCAAATTAGTTCTTCATCTTTTTGTGCCCAAAATCCGGTTGTTTGGGAAAAAATGCTTAAAGTATTTGTAATATAAACAAACTAGGCTATTGTAGGGCAATTGCATAGAAAGCAGTTTTTAGTCTGCAAAAAAAGAAAAGGGTTGTTACATGCATTATACTGTTATTGCAGCATTTCTTGAGCTCTATGCTGTAATTTTGGTTCTAACATCGAAGAAGCTCAGTGAAATGCAGGAGCTAGTGTTGTATTATTTGAAAGCATCAGAAATATCAAATTGTTGCCAGACAAGCTATTCTTTACTCCAGCTTCTCTCTTTCACTGCAAAGACTAGCAGGAAAAGAATTTCAACTCAGAAGTAACATTTTGCAGACAAAAGCTTGCTTCTGGATGCTTGGGAGCAGGTTACGCAAACTGAGAGGGAAATACAGACTTTAGCAATCCTGGAAAAGACTTTGGCAGGAAAATAAATCTTAATCTGTGCACTGTTCTCAATGCACACAGGTTGTGTTTTTCATTCTATTCCCCCTGAAGCACACTTCCTCAGAGTGAAAAGAAAATTCTACTCCCCACCCCTTGTTTCCCTGCTTTTCTCTTGGGAAGAATCCAAGCACGTGAGCCAGAAGGAAAACTTAGTGAGCTCCAAAAGATCCCTGATCTGGACAGCCAGGGACCAGGTCTGTGTGGAATTAGACAAAGCCATAAAGAGGCAGGTCCTAAACATTTTGTAGTTTCTGCTTCTATATAATTCTCCATGGTGGCTGTGGAACAGAAAGCAAGGCAGGTACAATTCAATCTAACCTTGCAAAATGTGGATCTTTGCTTTTTTGCAGACTCTTATGTTACTGTCTTTTCATAGTGCTAGATTTCTGAATCAGGTTTTTAGTCATAAGTAAAGCTGCCAGCCAAGAATGTGCTTTTCCAGCCTTACTGTAGCAAGCAGTTTTCTGAAATCTTTACCAGGGAAGCAATGAAAGGAAGAACAGGGGAGGAGGGAAGTGCAGAGAGCACGTTTTCTTAGGTTTTGTCTTGTTTCTCCTTTCAGACAGGCAAACAACATTGCTAGCTGTTGCAGAAAATTATGGGGACACAGCAGGACCAGAAATTGGAATGAACGGGCAAAATTTCTTGTATCCTTCCATTTTAGAAATCCCTCAAAGATATCAAACATTTCAGTGTTGGAATCCTATTTACTTTACTGACTTCTCTAGGGAAATAGTTTTATGTCCTTTATTGCATTTTTAAAAACGTGAGCCTTTTCCTCTGCTGAACAACAATATTTAAAGGCTGCTTTGCTATATAGCATCACAGAATTAATCTAGTAATAGTCACATTGACCTTGTCCTAACTGGAACAAACTGAGGCTGATACATGAATAAAACAAAGGAGTTAGTTTTGCAAAAAAGGCTATAAATTTGTTTCTATGTGCCTGCCATACAATAGCAAATCATTAAATCTCAAAAGGTGAGAAAAACGTGGATGGACTTTTTCTGAACAGTGTCATAAAAAACAATGCATTATTGAATATGCTGTTGATATCAGTTCAAATGTCCTTGTGTCTAGACATCAGTTGGGAGTGCTTAAAAAAATTGGAGGAAAGATGATGGAGATTAAGGAGGCAGGAACGTGTTATGTCAGAAAGTGGGGGATGTGAAATACACCACTGGAAATCATGGGCAATATTGAGCTGTGCTTTTATTAATGAGGGATGACTCTATCTATACCAAAACACTAGAACTTTAATAAAATTGGACATATATAATGTAACTTGTTTATTTTTTGTAAACCCACTGTTTGGAACCCGGAAGCAATTGTGGGAATACCTCAGGAAAAGTTATTGTCATGAGTTAGCACTGACCAGAAATCTGACAGAATTTGGTTTCCATAGAGCTGGGACTTAATATCTAAGCAGTGGTACTTGGTCAGACTGAACTTGCATTTAAAGTGTTAGAAGTTTGCTGCTTACCAACTTTGTTTCCTATCTGAAGCTTGTGAAGGTATGTGACTTTTTGAGTGACTAACAGAAAAATAACACACTGTAGGGTGGCCCAGTACTAAGCACTAATCTAGCCATTTGGGGTTCTCATTACCACTAGCACTGCAGTCTCGCTTCCAGCTCAGAAGGAACTTTGGTAGATAATATTTTCTTAAGAAATCTTTGTGGAAACAAGAAAGATACCTGCATTCTGAGCAGTCCCATGTTTCTCCTTCTACATTGGCATTTTATTCAAGGTGATGGACATTCCTTTCACAAACCCAATAAACAGTTTCGTTTCAACAAGAAATGTTTCTTTTGTGTGCAAAAACAGTGCTCCAGGAGCTATAATTTACCACTAGTGCAAAATGCATGCAACTTTAAGCTGTTTGTGCACAAGGTAGGTTAGGTTGTTCCCTAATAGGTTTAAAAATGAATCTGTATCTGAAATTTATGGCTGTTAACTATATTCTGCCACACAGCTCTCCAATTCTTGGTCTTCCCTTCCTTTGTTAAGAGTTTCTCAGTAGGGGCTACAGTAGGGGCAGCAAAAAGCTGCTTCACTTAAACTTGGAATGTCTTCACTTGGTGAACAATACATTTTTTTAAGGATATGAACATCTTTTTCTTTCCTATACATTCTCCTGTCTTGAAGCTTAAAGAGGAACTTCAAAGTGGCTCAGCACTTCAACAAATCAAAGCCTATTTACTTAAATACTTGTATATGAGTGGAGGACCTAAATATAGGCACTAATTAATATAAAAAGTTGTTCAACATTCTTTCAGTCAGCATACAGGCCAGAGCCAACCTTGTTTTCAGTGAGGGAAATGCCATTCTATCCATTCCAGTCCACTTTGGCTTGGACAATGAGGAATGAAGCATCTGCCGTTCAAAGGAGAGAGCAAACGATGGGCTCATTACTATGTATTTTAATGTCGTGCAGTCAGCAGAAGCTGTATATTGTTTAGACAGAAATACTCCAAATGGCACCATTGAACTGGACTGTATTTTGTGGGCTTGTATGTACTGGGTGGTTGATTTCTTTGAACATGTAGGCAAATCCAGTTTCCCTGTTACATCCAATTCCTCTGTTGTAAATCAGGATTAATATCACTGAAATTACTGAAGAGAGTAAAACTGGCACAAGTGAAAAAGAATTAGTCTCTGTGTGGAATGGTGAATTATATCCAAACCCTGCTTAAAAATGAGGTCAAATAATTAATCCAAAAACAGGATATGAAAATAAAATTGAAGTCTTTCTTTATTAACCATGACCTCGGTAGTCCACAGTTTGTTGGCTCATTGATTTCTAATGTTAATATGGTTTAAACTGCTTACTAAGCTCTGAAGAATGTTCTTTCAACAGAACCATATCTATTAAATGAGTCATTTGCTCTTTAAAACTAGAGAGCTTCACAGCACAGCATGCAGTAAACCTCCTAAGGTCTCGCCAATTGTCCTGCAAGATTGTTGATATTTATACTGAGAAAAGGGATGCTGACAAGAGAGTTTCATCATCTCTAAATAGCCTTATTAAGGTTCATGCATAAAATCCTCTTGGAAACTCAAAGTGTGAATTCTTGCTAAGACTGTGTATAGGTACCTTCCTTTCAAGTCTGTCCTAGTTTGTTATTGCAAAGCAACCCAGCATAGTTCAGCTGCTGCTTTTTTGTTATAAAACAAACATGAAATAGAAGAGACTTTGAAAGAAAGCTAAGGAGAGAAAGTGAAATCAGTTTTCAGACTAGCACAGATGAGCATCCATTTTAAATATTTTATAATATCACAGTAATGTTTTAATAATCCTCATAGAGAGGAAAAAGGGAGGAATAACTAGGCTTGCGTATTGAACAGGCCAGTGATAATTCCTGAATGCACCACATGTTCTCCCAAGCCGTGCAGACAGCAAACCACATTACAGTAAATGAGTAACAGTCTGATACTAATGACTTGTCCACATGTTTTAGAAGAAATATATTACAAATTCCCTCCATAATTCCACTATTTTTCAGCTCAAGGAAAGTTTTCAGAAATACCCAAGCTGCATTTTTTAAGTGGTGTGGAAATGCTCACTTCTTCTTAATGGTATAAAGTTCCTGAACCCCTTAGTCAGAGTCATGAATAAGACTTAGATTGCTAAGCTGTTCTGACAGGATCCTAAGATGCTCAGAGCTTAGAGGCAGATATTCCTACACCTTTTCCTTGAAGGGAGTATGCCAGAAATACCAAAAGGGCTTTCAGTCTCTAATGCTGGATTTAATTAGAATACAGATGAGAGCAAATTCTGACAGAGATACTCCGATCCTCTAAAGGACAGAGATTTTTTCAGTGTTCAAAAATAAATCTTTGCTCCCTGCCCATGAAGACTTTTTTTTTTCTTTTTTTCTCTTGCTTGCTCTGTGAAACTTTGAGCAGCTTTCTGGATTGCGCGGTCCCATCTGACACGCCAGGAAAGTGTCATTTTCCCTGGCTGGCAGCCTGAAGGTTGTTTATGAGTCTTCGTCACAAGCAAGCCTCCTGTTCCTTTCAGAAGCCTCTAGTCAGCCTGCAGGCTCCCTGCTCTCTGTCCCTCCCCTTCTTCCAGAGGTTTTCACCTGCCCTGTGTGAAGCAGCAAGCTCCTTGCTTGCATGCCAGAAAGTGTGCCAGCTGCTGCCTTCTTTTCTGCTGTCTAGCTGCAGCCTTTTAAACTGTACCTAGAATGCAATGCACATACAATAAACAGTGAACACGCAAATAAAACAGATACCACCTTCCCAGTTACCTAAGTGTCTTTGAAACATTTACTTGTAGTCATATAGTGATAACTCTGGAAAATCTGGTGTTACCAGTACTAAGCACAAGCTGTAGATTGCAGCTGGAAATGCAGGAAATAAAGTGGGATTGAAAAAATGTAAACAGCTTGGTCTCATTAAATCCATCAACAGGGAGAAGGAGCTCAAGAAACTTCAGATATATTGAGTAAAAAATATACTCCTCAGCCAGCCAATCTTCACAGGCTAAATAGGCCTTTTTTTTTTTTAATGTGGTTTTATTTTTTAATAAACTATCACAGAAGCCTTGAGAGAGTTCAGAACTTGGTTGTAGAAATTTACTTAGTGGCAAACAAATTGGTTCAGGCTTCTTAAGTTATTTTGGATGTAACCACAGGAGTTATGTTCAATGTGTGCAAAGTATCTTTTCTGGCATTCAAAAGCAGTCAGCTGTACAGCTTCCATCCCTTTGAAGAAATCTTTAACCCCAATATATATAGGGTATTATATTCTCTAAAAAAACTCTCCAGTATGACCCTTAGATTGCTGGGACTTTATATCCCAACTCACAGCAGGAAATACAAAGAATTCCAGTTTTTAGTGAAACTGCTTTGTTTTATTCATTTTACCTGAAGACTTTAAACTCCACTAAGACAACTTTGCCAGAAACACAAGTGCTGTCCTTCATCTCTAAATACATGTTCTTCATTTCACCTGGATGGATTTGCAGGGTCCAGAGTCCATTTTTCACACATGCATAGACTTTTTTTCTCCTTTGTGAGCAACCACATTTCTTTCTGAAGTTGTTTCAGTTACTATCAATTAACAAGGCTTATAATTTGTCAAAGAAACCTTGGCTGGAAAGGATGTCTGGGGGTCATCCTGTCCAACCTCCTGGACTATCACCAGCACTATATCAGGTCGGGCATGGCTTTGTCTAGCCACGTCTCATAAACCTCCGAGGGTGGAGATTCCACAGCCTGCCTGGACAACCTGTATTCTACATTACCCCCCAGTGAAGATTTTTTTTCTAATGTCCAACCTGAATCTCCCAAGCCCCCATCTGTGGTCATTGCCCTTTGTTTTATCATCTGGCATTAACAAGAGTCTGGCTCTGTCATTTTTGTAAATACCCTACAAATAGTTATAGGCTGCTATTAAATCATCCCTTAGTCTCCTCTTTATCAGACTAAACAGGCCCAACTCTGTAAACTGTCCCTTGTTGCCAGGTGCTTAAGGCCCTTGACTATCTCAGTATTCCTCTGCTGTGCTCTCTCCAGTTTATTACCGTCCATCTTGAATTGGGGAGTCCAAAACTGAACACAATACTCCAGGTGTCACCTCACCAGTACAGTTAATTACCCAATATATGCAGGGCACAGCAGTTTCTGCCACTGTATGTGGTACTGTGGTTTCTACGATTTTCCATCCATTTCCCACCAATCCTAATCCTCTTTGGCGATGTAGCAATGAGGGGGCTTTGTCACATCTGGGATTTTGTCTGGCTAGGGTTTGAGAAGAGGAGATGCTTTGCTATTTATGTCATCAATGGAGGTGGTGACAAGGGTAAAGACAAGCACAGATGCACACATGGTCCTGATACACACAGTCAGAAATGTTCATGTCAGACAGATGTAAAAAGTAAAAAAACCACGTACGTACACCTTCTGTGAGATCCACGTAAGCTAAAACTCCCCAAAGCAGTGTGGTTATTGGAAGGAATGTAATCTTGTCTTTTGTTTAAGGCAGTTCTCAAACACACCATAACTATTTATGCTAAGCTAAGTAGGATGCTGGGTAGCTATCATCTCACTTATCTTTCTACTACAGATTCCCAAGAACAGAGATCTTCTGTCCAAATGAAGCTTCCTGCATTTGAACTAATCATGTATGTTCTCTTTATAGTGCAAGAAGAAAAGCAGATGTTTACAGGCTGTGTTTCAGCTGACCTATATCATGTAGCTTCTATGAGTTGAGTTACCCTCTGACAGGCCCTATTTCTCTTTATTCAATATAAAAGCAGCATCAAAAAGGAACTCAGATGTAGATCTCTGCAGTATAGTCTGTTTTCTAGTGTTTTTACTTGTTCTTTTCTGTTGTTTTGTTTAATGTTTAGCTGTTATGAGCATCTTGATTGAAATGAAAAACATCCTGATCTCCCTAGGAAGTAAGATCAATGTTCAGATTATTTGAAGTCAATCTTGTTTTGTGTTCTATACAAGCATTATCCCTCAAAAGTCATTTTTCATCATGACTAAATGAAAACAGGAGATGTGAGATGCACTCACCTAACTTATCTTGCCTGAGACAAGTTTGGAGTGTTGCTGGATGCCTCAGTTAATGCTATATGATCATCTGGAAACAGGTTTTTATAAAGCAGGATTTCTATCCTTTTTGAATAGTTATTGTGAGAAGCAGAAATCGGCGGGCTTCAGGTTGATGTTAAAATAGAATCTGCTAAAGGTATATAGAGTTTCCAATAGACAAAGAGTCTTTGAGCCTGACCTACCAGTATGTTATTCTAGTTTACTTCCAGAGTAACTCAATTCACTTAATGTTATTATACTTTATATTAGCCTCAAACTAGAGCAGCTCATCGTTGAATCAAGCCCTTTGTTTAGATTAAGATATAGAGGACTCTGTTTTTAAAAGTGCCAAAGTCTTTGCTTGTTTGTTTGTTTTGGAAGGTGTTAAAACATGTTAAAGAAAATTAGTTCTAAGATGAATATTTTGTATGACATGTTCTGCCTACAGCAAATTTCTATGACTGAGCTACAGATCTCTATAAATAAGATTTAAAATGGAAATGTTGATGCAAGCCTTAACACTAGTGGTACCAGTGCATGTTGCCATAATAATAAGTGGAATAATAGAATTTTGTCACATTACATTGAATTTCTGACCTTTTTTGATCTTGTGAGCCAAACTGATCCTTGAACATTAATGCCATGAAGGCTTATCTGAATATAAATTTCTTCCAGATTACAGTAATGAAACTTAATAGGTTACATGATTCAAGTAGCCAATAAATAAATTCATTATTCTGATCATTTTTAAAATGACAGTAACAGCACAGCAGAAGAATCATGAAACAAAAGAGTGATTGATAACAGAGATCTTTATCTTACACTCCACAACTGAAAGTTTTTAAAGAGCAAAAATAAACAAACCCCAATAAGCTGTGTGGAAATTAATTACTGCCATTCTAGAAGATGTTAGTTCTAACACATTTGAATGTGAAACACTGCAACATTTCTGGGTTTGCCTTTGCCAAAGGGGACAGTTAGTGGCCAAATATAGTGACTGTAGAAAATATCTTAATGGAAGTTATACTTTCTAATAACGGTCGCCTCTGTTGTTGCAAAGGGAGCTGGTGCTTAGAAGCCCCTCCGGTGGCTCCACCAGCTGTGTGGGAGGCAGGGGAGAAGGTGGAGGACTGAGATATGTCAGTGCGTTTATGCCTTCATGGCACCAACATCCTGAATCACCTCTGGGTCTTTTTTATACTCTTTTGATCATGCTACTGGAGTTGTTTGGATCGTTCTTCAAGGTACTATAAACTATACTGGGGAACAGAGCCAGGGCCTCAAGAGCCAGGGTAGCTGAAAGAGGTAACTTTGCTTGCCTCTCCCTCTCCATGCTCTGGGCTCCCTTGCTGCAGCCTGGGATATGTGCCATAGGTTTGAATCCTAAGAGCCTGGAGTGCCATAGCCACTGATCTGTGCAGAGGTTGAAGTCCCCTGTAACTGAGCAACCCTTGCCCACTTGAAAATATAGAAAAGTTTGGCTGGGAATGTGGTTATTCTGACTTGGTAATGTGGATCTGTCTTTGGGCAGGCCATGCTGCTGCACTTGCTGGGTTAAGTCTCCATTCTTCAGAGCCTGGAGAAAAATACATGTACTTTTCAAACAGAAGCAGCCGTCAAAAGGCATTACCTTCAATCTGGAGTGAGAGAACATTATGCCTTTGATGCTGCAGTGATTCTGCAGCAGGAAAACTAGTCTAGCTCTAGGGAGCATAAAGTTTTCTACCTCTCTCTAGAAACCAGAGAACAGAGCATCTTTGTTTTGCTGACAGAGCCCATTAGCCCAGGATGAATGCACCTGTGGCAGACAGTGGCTTGGGGGGTACAAATGACGCATAATCCATAACCCATAATCTGATTATGGGAACAGCGTGTGAGGTACCCACTGTGAAAGCAACCATATTTGTTTCTCCAAAATGAGTTCCTTTCTGCAAGCCTCCGCTTATCCACCTGTGAGTATGCCTTCTTTTATATGTATTTCTCCAGTAAATTATCCAGGGCAGGGTTTAGGAACAGCAACATTCTGAGACAGTGTAAAAGTTAATATGTTAAATCTCAGAGAAAAGTCTCCTCATTAGTTTTGGAATTGGCCTTTCTTCCATGTGCTCCACATACTCAAACATGAAGGCCATTTTGGACTTAGTGGTCTCAGATCCTAGATCAGATTATCAGTGCAGAGAGTGTAATCTTATACTAGGTGAATGTCTCAAGGAAAATCTTAA
Source organism: Apteryx mantelli (assembly GCF_036417845.1). Classification (NCBI taxonomy): domain Eukaryota; kingdom Metazoa; phylum Chordata; class Aves; order Apterygiformes; family Apterygidae; genus Apteryx; species Apteryx mantelli. The sequence goes on along the minus strand of NC_089980.1, from coordinate 57,463,231 downwards.
ATCATTTTAAGCAATCACAACGGACTTCTCAAAGAACTGGAGTTTCTGTTACTCCCTGTTTTCCTTGATAACCCCTAAGGCAGAGTTAGGGGTTTCAAAACTAGAAGGTTTTTTGCTTGTTTGTTCTGCTTGGTACTCCACAGAAAAACTTTCACCTTTTCTCCTTGCCCCACAAATGAAATCCCAGTGTGCTTAGTCATGTGATCTACTTTGATTCGGTTGCAAGGTGAAATCAATAATCTCATTTGAAAAACTTGCTGAAGGTAGGGAATCTCTCTCATATTGGACATGCTATCAGAGCAGAATCTGCCACTCTGGATGCAACCTGACCTCCAGCCTTCAAGGATACGTTGCTTGGGAAAGCATGAGGAGTTTAGTAGCAAAATCAAATGAGTGGAGAGAAGATTGTGATAAGAGCTGTGTAAGGTTATCAAGGCATTATTAGGATTATGCTACATTTCAGGTTTTTGGTCACACACTTTTTCCATAGATTTTCTAAATAACTGTGTTAGGGCCAATATATAGGGGATGATGTAAGGTGAATGCAGTCGCACATTGAAAATGTAAGTGGCAGAAGAAATGCTGTTTCCATTACTTGCCATGTTATACACATATGACAGCCAAAGTCACAATGTCTCTGTGAAATAACAATGAGTTTCTTTGATCATTGCTGAGCAAATGTCCATTTCCCATTTTGAGAAGGCTGTTTCAAGCACTGTTGTGGAAGAAGGCCAATCCAGCTGAAGCCTGAATACTATATTTTGGGTTCCCATGGCAGAAAAAAGATTTTCTTGTGAAGTACAAATACGTAGTGTTGGTCTCATGACAGAGGTCCTATTTTCAGAATGGAAAACCAAGCTGTCCTTGATTTCCAGTCTATATTTGTTTTTCATCCTTTAGGGAATGAATGCAGGAGTTTCCCAAGACTAGATGTGGGACCAAACATTAATGTTTTATAACAATCTCTAAATTAGCCATATTCAAATGTCCTTTTAGCTTTAAAGGCTGCAAGATTTCGCAGAGTGACTTCATCTCCCAAGGCCTTAAAAATATTCATCAATAGTCTTGGAGTGAGTGGCACTGCTGCTGAGGCAAATGGGATACTCAAAGATGGGAGTGAAAATAATAATAATAAAAAAACTGCTTTATGAATCTGTAAATGATTAGACAGGGATTTACTGAGGAGAAATAGAAGATTCAATCTCCACTTCTCCTATTAACATATTGTGGGAGGGTGCAGGGGTCCAATTCTCATGCTGCCGTTGCAGCTCCACAGCCCACCCAATCAAAACGGAGTGGTGGCCCCAGGTGCGTAACTTCACTGCATCTGTTGGCTAACAGATCTAAGGCACTCTGTGTCATACATGAGGAGTCATGTGAAGCTACATTGCACGTTACAGCAGGAGCATTTGAGCTGCATAGTCCCCCTTGCCTAACCCCCACTGAGTGCAGTGGAATTGAGTACCTCCCTGGTTGCTGTAACTTTGAGGTCCCTCACACACCACATCAGTTCTTCAGATATGGGGCCCAGCTGACAACCTGAATGAACTGATAGAGTCCACTAAAAACACGAATGGGCAATCATAGCAGATTCTCCAGCATAGACTCATCTTTACATATTGTCTGGGTGTTCTACAAAACAAAGACGCTGTCTCCACTTTGCCTATCTGTAGGGTGCTCCTCTATATCTGCTGAGCTGGTGTTGTGCTTGCTAGTAACTTTCTTGAACTCTGTTCTTAGGTTCACAGATGGAAGACACAATTTTTTGTGGATTTGGGGGGATCTTTTGTGAAGACCCCAGTGGTTAGCAGGGAGTGTGGGTTGGTAGAGGTCAGTTTTTATTTCAAAGCTAAATTGTGGGTGTATCAAAAGGTACAGTTCAAACTGTGGACCTCACCCAAGGCTTGCAAACAATGTGAGACCCTTTGATGTTGCTGTCAACTGTGGGAAATTAAAAAGCTGCAAACTGAAACCAACAAGAAGAGCAAAGCACTATATTCATTACCCTGAGCATGCTTTTGGTTGAGTATTGTTGTCCATGGTCTCCAACAAAAGTTGGAGATCTAGGACATAAAGAGAAGCCAAGTGAGGAGAAAATACGGAGAATCCCTAGAAACACGGAGACAATGATCTCCCTATGGAGAATGGGGAGGAATGACATTTTTCAGGCAGGAATGGCATTTTCCTATGACTTCAACTAGAACTGCTGCAATGAGGACTTCTGACTTGACTGCTCACATTGTAGACCATTGACTTCATCATTTCAGTTGCCAGCAAGAGCTGTGCATGCATGGGAAGGGCAGGGGAGTTTCAAAGGCAGTTGGCTATGAACCTCTAGAGCACCCTGAAAAAGAGAAGGTGGCGGCTGTGAGGAGGTGAGCACAGCTACAGCAGTAGGGATCTGATGGAAAGCGAGGAGCGTGGGACCAACAGACTCTGTTCAGTTATTCTTCTTGGAGCACTGGGCTAATGTGCTTTTACATCTGCTGGTGGTCCCATGTGGCTTTCAGTCCCAAGTGGGGCAGGCTGTCACACTATCCAGGAGTGCCCAACACACAGACTGCTGTGGTCAGGTGTCTCCCAAGGACCATTTGCTCTGTTTTAAGAATGAAAAAACAGTGACACAACTCATTAGCATCTGACATCTGACTTCCTTCCAGAGATATATCTGTTTCCTACACAGCTGATTTCTGCTGCCTCAAGCCACAAACAGCTGGGATAGGATGGGTGGGAGTGATGGTGTTAAAACAAGTGTTGCCTCAGTGTTTTTTCTGCTTGGGCTATAGCCCTGGGCAGCCAGGCTCGTTCTGCTGGGAGACGGGACTAGGATAAACTGAGCAGAAGATGGGGAGACCCTCCTGGAAGCCAGAGTCACTGCCATCCTTACCATGTACACTGCTGACAGCTTGCTCCAAGCCTGGTCTGTAGGGCTCTCTTGACTCCAGAGAAGCCTTGAGTCTGATTTGGGTGGTTCTGTTAGTGTAAATATGTCATTAAGCCACAGTCTGATAGCATGTTCAATAGCATTTTGATAAGAAATGAAGCCAGGGAAATGTTAAATTTAAATCCATATGTCTATTTCTCTTCCATGGTGTTAAAAGATGAACAATGCATAGGGCTTTGCTCCTTCTGTAGTGCAGGAAGTCAACAACAAACTCAATTTCACCCGAGAGTAGTCAAGAAAAAGGAGCTGAAATTCTCTTTGAAGCATAAGTATTGATCATAAAATAAATGACATTATTACAGTGCATGCTTCCTCCGGGTGCATAGAAGGAGTCTCTGTAGCTACAATGTAAGGGACATCATGTTGTTTCTTGGTTATTTCATGTTGTACAAGGCAGCTACTCCTATTTATAACGCGTGAAATGTTCAGCCATTGGAGTTTTCTGCCTGGCTGGTTCTGCCTTAATTTACAATGAACATTAATCTTGTGATTTACAGAACTGCCAGAGTCTCTGAGTAGAATAACTCCCTTGAAGAAAGCTTATCTCCCCCAGTATGGCTCAGACAGAGAGTTTCACTTGCCTCTGCCAGCGCCTGCTTTGAGAGAAAGCTTGGGATCTTGCAAGGACAGAAGAGCAGGCAGGCAGGCAGGACATGGCAGGTGAAGCAGCATTCTTGGCACGGCAGATAGCATTTGCTTTGGGGAAAATGTCTAACCCGGTTCACTCTCACCAGCCTCATCTCTCCTGCTAACACGCTTCCAGGTGCCTCCCTTGAACACAGGGGCTCTGGCTGGCCCTGAGGTGAAACTGCAGGGCTGTATTTATGTCTTTTGAAACGTATATGTGAGAACTGACCAAATGGTTTGCACTTTTATAGCTCAAGGGCTTGCGTCCGCTCCTTTTAGGAGCCAAGGTAGAATGTCTCCATTTGGGAGCCCTGGTCCAAGGTCATTCACAGATGTGCATTACCTTTGATTTACAGAGTCAGATGCCAGATCCCACAGCTTGCAAAGCCTGGGAACTAGTTCTCCTATTTATTTCCCTGGTGTGGTGTCAGCATTGTGCTTTGAGGAGGCAATGGCTCCAGAGGAGCACCAGTCAAAGGAACTCCATCTCCAGTGAGTAATTTGGCAGGCACAACACCTTTGATGACTTAACATTGTGCTCAGAAAGATGGCAACTATTTCTGGCTCAAGGATAAAGTACAGGAAAGGGGAAGGGGAGGATTCAGAGGTTTGGTTGTACCTTACATGTTTAGAACAGCAGTCTTCCCTCCTCCTCCCCACCCCACTCCCTGGACTCCTCCCTGTGCTTCAGAGAGAGAAGAAAGCAGCAGGGGTTTGGTGGCCTAGATGTGGTGAGGCAGTATGTTGTCATAGTTCAGTTAGGCACTTAGAATTGTCTCTAATAGTTATTAATACCACAACTGGTGCTAGTGGACATTTTTGTTGTCAGTCTTGAAAGAGAGGCAAAAAGCTGCGTTAAAGATGGGATGCTCAACCCAAATGTGCTTCCTTCCATTCAGATGTGAAATATGGCCATGGCACTGAGTAAGAGAATTTATGCTCTGGCTGCTCAAGCTCCACATGTCTTGTGTGAACGTGCACAGTGCTCCTGTGTCAGGGCTGGCAGTGTGGAACAAGCTCCAAATTCATGTCAACAAAACAAAAGTGAAGGCTGTTGGTGTATTTAAAAACCTGAATTCACATACCACTGGGAACAGAAGGCTCTGATCAGATGTTTATGATGGTTCATTGTAAATGCATGTATAGAGGTGAACTTTAGGTGTTTCAAGAGGAATTATCTGAGTAGCTTCTCCTACTAATTCAGCTGTATGCAATGAGCTTGTGAGTTCTTCTGAAGCAAATTGCCAGAACCGTAGCAGATGGCTGGGGTTCACTAGACTGCTTGGTGGATGAAAAGACCTTGCCCTGTCTGAACACTTCAGGAAACTATCTCAGTTCCTCATGGTAATTTTCAAAGACTGTTACTGTTTCAAAGACTGTTACTTCTGCCACCTTATGCGTTCTCTGTTTCCAGGTGTTTGAGCTTCTCATGAGATTCAGGCATACTGTCTGACCAGCTCCCTCTTGGGAAAAACTGTTCATGTTGGTCTTTTGTCTGATTCCTAAGAGCTTGGGGTCTGAGAAAAAGCAATTATATTCCTGGATGCTGATCAGCTGAAGAGCTGAAATGGAAGGACACCAAGATGAGACTTGGAGATACTGAGATATACCAATCTCACTGCTGTGTTATTCAAATCAGGCCAAAAATGCTGTGAACCTTGTACAATATTCTATTTCTAGCAGATTTCCTAAACCAAGGTGGTGGGCATGGCTTGATGGGATTTTAGGTAACAACCTTTAGAAATTTCACCCATCTCTTTAGCTCACACTTTAACTGTATTTGGATTGTCTGGGCAAGTTTCCACATCACAGAAGCTATAACAGCTGAGTAGTTGGCTCATTCATGTGATCCTGTAACTTTACTGATGCATCTCCTGTCACTGGATTAGGCTTTGAAAAACATAAGAAATAAGCTGTTTTATAGGAGGAGGAGCCCAAAGACAGCTCTCACATTGCCTATTACTAGGAGAAATTTTCTCCAAGTGTCAATTATTAGATTGTTTTCAGTAAGGTAAGAATGTCTTGATCAAAAATAATTTTAAAACAGGGCTACTGTCCTGAGCAAGTTATCATCAGATGAATGGATCTGTGCACAATGGCCTCTTCCTAGCCTGTATATACAAAGCATCCAGAGGTTTGAAACAAAACCATCAACCAACACAAACCTCTTTTGATGAAATTCATCCAGGCTATTAACATAACAAAGAAAATATGTGCTTATTGAGATTCTATTCATAATCTATATTTCATAACTTCTAAAGAAGGAGTGGCTTGAATAACGGCAATAAAAATAACTTAGTAAAGTTACTTGCTGTAATCTTCAATGCAATCTGACAACTACACAAAAAAGCTGTATACTGTTGAATATCTTAAAGTATATGTATGTGCATGTTGGGAGGGAGATATGCAGAAAGCTGACTATCACAAATATATCATAGGACTCCTTGCTAAAAATACACTGTTAAATGTTTAGTGACATACAGTTCACAAGCAGGTTTTTTTTCTTTCCTTGTATTTATTTGTTTTTCTGGTCTTTTTCAGTGCCAGCCTGAAGAGCTCATCTCCAGCTTTCTGGTTCAGCCCTGTGGATCCTGTCCTCAGTCATAACTGCGCACAACACAAGTTCTGTAGACCACAGGGTGGTTTCGCCAACACTCATGTGGGAGTACTGCCTATTTGGGATTTCCACTGCCTGTCATTTAGTACATAGCTGTGGACGTCACTCAAGAGAAAGCTATCGAAAAGAGCCAGTGGGCTGCAATGAAAGATTCAAATCCCCCTGACAATGCCCTGGAATATCTGTATGCCAGCAAAAACAACACATTCGCTAACTTGACTTGTATTTTTTTTTAAATAAATGTCTAAGTTACTTTTCATTCACAGTTTTTTTCCTGCCTCGTCTCAGCTGGAACTGGACAAGCAGGAACTAAAATAAAACAAGAGCTTTGTGTAGTGCTTTCCCCCTCAGTTCCCTGTATTCGGTTTTGAAAGGTATAGTCTGGGGGATGCTGATAGCTACCTATATATTTGGGCTGTGGCATGCATTCCTGTGTTAGAGATGTTTTAAAAGATTATGCTCCACCATTGCCAGTAGCAGATGGTTAGAATCTGGCATCTGGAGAGATGTTGATCTACAGATATACCTTGTCTTCATCCATGAAAAATCTGTTTTAGAATTAGCTCACTTATACGCTGCTATGGATGTTATTTTCCTTCACTAACCTTCTCCAATAAAATATTGGCAGTGTTCCAAAATAAGAAGTGATCATGGCATCACAAGGTGTAGGTTTCAGCACCTGTATGTATAGAAGGTGGCGAAGGATGGAGAAAGAGCAAAGCCTGTCTGCTCTCCCCTAGATCTTCCAGGAAGCTGGGCCATGGTATGAACATCTGGATTGCCTTTACAAGGCAGCAGCCTTTGCTGCAGTTGGATATTGCAGTCAGTGCAAAGATCCTGAGAGCACCTTTCTCTGCCACTGAATAAGGGAGCTCAGTCCTAAAAGGCTGATGAGGGTAAAGGAATGGAGGCTCATTGCAGTGTTATGTAATAAATTGTTTGAAGCCTCTTCTGTTTAAAAATGTACGAAACAGCATGTTTAAGCTAATGGGGTTCCCAGAAGTTAGGAATAGCCGGTGTTTTGGTTGCTTCTGCCCTGTTGGAAACATGGATGCATTTGTGGTCTGGTCACACACAGCTTTGTCTCAGGACCTTTTGCCTCCCTCCCACAGTGCAGTGGCTGGCCAGGTAAAACTGCAAAAATAACACTGGTAAGGACAGAATTTGTGTTTTGTTTTAGCTTTTGCTGGTTTTGTTGTGCAACATTAATGATTTGCTTTAACATTGCTTAACAGCATGTAGTATGATAAGGTGGATGAAATAACCGGAATAATCTCAAAATATAATCATCTCTTCTCAGTCAAGTAGCTTCTTATGCAGCACCTGAAGTGATACCAGTGGGACAATAGATATAATCACTGTGAATCCCTTGCAGGTACAATTAATCATGCATCTTAATAAATTTAAGGGCCTTCATTTTGTTCTTTCACTGATTCAGAATGCCTTTCTTTTTTTTTGGCTGTGAGGAGTTATTCACCCTTGTATACAGCTCTGCTTTTCAGTCTGGCCAGGTCCCAGGGACTACGTTTTTCCATGTGCCAGGAAAACTCCCCCAGGCAGCTCTGTCTGTTTTAGCTTGTTTGGGCTCTCCTCAATCCTCCTTTTAGAAGAGAGGGAGGGGCAGAGTGTAGGATTTGGGGGGGGATTTTTGCAATAGGGGTCAGGAAGGGATTGTAGGTATGCAAATTGAGGGTCAGGCTTAGAATTTGAAGCACCTCAAATAAAAAGCAGCAGACTGGTTGCAGGGCACTGCTGGCTACATTCCTTTGCCACCCTGAGTAATGGGCATGGCTAAAAAAAATCCTTGTTTTTTTTCCAAAAAGAAAGTGGTGATTCTCACATAATCACGTACCACAATCTGTTACCCACACTTGGGCATGCTGTGTCTCTGATCCAGCTCTACCCTGGATTACGGATGCAGAAGACATTCAATGATAGCTATACTGTAGGGTCTGGCATTCCTCCTTAGGTGCTGCCGTATAACAAACTCTGGCGACCTTATGGCTGCTGGTTGGTGTAGTGCTGCCCCCATCTCCATTAGGGCACCTGTGTTCTCAGAGGGAGGGAGTCATCTCCTGTGAGTCACTAATGTGGCTTTATAGAGGTTCTCCCTCTGTGTACTAATCAGATCTGGCTCTCCTTAGAGAACAATAGCTGATTCATAAACGATCAGGCTCAAAAGGAGCACAGCACTCACCGTGTCTGACCTCCCATGTCAAACAGGGCCAAAGAATGTCTCTTGCCTTAGGCCCAATGACTTGCAGTTGGTTTGAGTGTCTGCCACGTTCAGAGCCTGAGATGATATGACAGCCTGACATCCCCTTTCCAAATTTGTACAGACATCTTCCATTTCTGATATGTAGTACGACAAGACATGTTTATGAAGAGTCATGCAAAGAGGGCAGAGGTACTGCAAGCATTGCATTTGAATGCATGCCCCATCCAGAGCAATTACTTAATTATTAGGGAAATTTTGTGTACCAAATCCATGTAATACACACTAAGAACTCTGGCTGAATTTGAACCATAAATAATGTAATCAACTCCATTTATTAAGGCAAAAACAAAGTTATGAAAAAAATCAAGTCATATATTAAAAATGATACCATGGGCCTAATAAGTTCATCAGAAAATGCTGAGTGCAAACAATAACCAGTGTTGATCTGGAAAGAGTCAACAAATTCCTGTGCACTTAAGGGTTTGATAAAGGGAACTCAATACTCATAAAACCAAGTTCTGGGCTGGTTAGCTGGCCATGCGCCAGCACCTTCCATTTGGTCCTAGCTACATTTAATGAAGAACAGGTTCAGAAATTCAATTTAGATTCCCCTTACATTCTATAGTTTGAATTAGGGCTATACATTGCTGATATTACTCAATTCCCTAAATATTAGAATTGAGTGAGTGCATTAGAGCACAAGAAGAATCACATTCATGAGCATGCTGTTCCTATCTAAATTGAACCACATTCTGGAATATTACAACATGCTTCAAGCTAAAGATAATGGGAAGGATTAAAATGTTTAGTTTCTGCAGCCTTAGTTGTGAAGCATCAGGGCATAAAATAACAAGATTTTTTTCTACCTTCTAAGAAGCTCCCAGCTGCAGAGCTGGTCCTCTGACCCTTGGGCAGGTGGAAATGGGAGGGCTGGACAGAGGAGCGATTGGATCCATTTCACTAAGCTCCAGTGGTGGAAGGTGGTGGGGACATGACATCCCCAGATGCATGCTTTTGTCAATGACAACAAGGGAAAGGAAGGACTGGGCACTACTTTGCATTCCAGAGGGTTTGCAAGGCATCCAGCCTGACTGACAAAAACAAATCTACATGCAAATGAAGCATCTCCCCAAAGTGAAGGTCTGGATTTGTTCAATGATTCTCAGAAAAAAAAGCAGCTGGCCATGCAGAGATGTAGAAATTCCTAAGCCTGATGTCATCTTTACTGAGGCTGACGGTCAATCCAATGTCAAGACAAATAGGATGGGGTCTGTTCTTTCTAGTAGTATCCTTCTAGTGGTTTTGGGTATTTATAGCTCCATATGATGACTACTGACCAATAAACAATAGCAAAGTGTGTATTTTTATTGACTAATTCAGTAATTACACTCTTTACTCTCAAAGGAGTTCTCTCAGAACTGGGTATGTGCAGCAGGCTGGCATGTGAATTTGAGCTGGCTGAGGTTCGAACTGCAGCAGCTGCACCATCATGCTGATGCCTGCATTACTTTCCTTGCATCCCCTAGTATATTCTCCCCAGAGCTGGTTACTTTTAAGTTTCCAGCATGCCTCATCAAAGCGGCCCAAAGCTGACACAGCTGAGGACAGAGTTATGTTTGACCACGTTCTTCCACAGTAAGGGACCCCACCAGCTGCAGAGGACTCCTCAGGGTGAAAGCTGAGCAGACCAGGTGTGGGGAGACTTCTGGATCTGTATTTCTTCTAGACATTTTTTCACCAGGACATATCCTGGGTGAGGGGACTGGAATAAGGGGGCTTTTGCTAGTTCAAAACCAATTCACAGTGTGAACTGAAAATTAGTCCCTCTAAGACTCCAAACTCAGCCTGGTGTAAATCAGGTGTATCTCTGTTGAGCAGAAGTTTGAGGAACGAATAGAGTAGAATGGGCGTGCTTAACACCCCTATGTTTTATACTTCAGAAGCACAGTCATGGTAGCGTATACAGTAAAGAATTGCTGTATACAAATATATCAGACAAAGGTGGTGTTTTTTTCTCTCCATTAAGGCTCTGGATTTTACCATGACTCTGTGTTTGTCACTTTATGCTGACAGAAGGAGTCAGAGATACAGTATCACAGCCATCAGCTCAGGCTGCAGCTGCACATCCAACAGCAGGCGGCTCAGATAGCCATCAGCGTGCCCAGGAAGACAGGTTTTGTATGTACGAATAGCACAAGTCAACATTTTAAACAGACAAGCAGGAATGAAGCCTCCATCCTCATAACTGTGGACAGGTGTCCGCGTCAACCAGGAACTAATTGGCACCTTTGTTTTCACTCGCGCTCTCCCTGGCTCTGGCTCACGTCACCACGATACGCAGCACCTATTAACCACCCCAGCGGGGCACAGGGGACCCTGCAGAGCACAGAGCTGAATGCTTTAGACAGTCTCCTGATGTCAGAGTTGAGACATGCTGGAAGGGATTTTCTGCCGCCACTGGCCATTTCTATCAATAAACAGTGATGTCATTCTTTGAGTCTCTTGAGCTGGATCTCTGTATGATCTGTGTACATAAACTGATAAGAACTAATAACCAGTACCTTTTTGGCCTTAGTAATAGAAAAGAGTATGTGCAATGCATGTGGGGCCTGTGCCTGCTGAGATAACTGTGAAGTTTTTTTGTATCTTTTAGGAATTTCAATGTCTTCTGCCAATAGTGCTAATAAACTGGAAGGGAATTACACAAGCAGTGCTGCCAGACATACGGATGGAGACGTCACTCTAAAGGAAAAATGTGTGATGTTGGGATAAATTTTCACATTCTGTCAGTCATTTTCCTCATCTTCACATGCAACACTAACCAGGAAAAAGACTACACAGGGAGGAAAATAGAAATTGAAAGAAGGGAGATAAGGGCATTAAGACAATTTCTTCTGGCTGGACCATCAGGTTGAAAGGGTAGTGGTCAACAGTTCAAAATCTAACTAGCAGCTGGTTATGAGTGGTGGTCCTCAAGGGTTGATACTGGGGTTGGTACTGTTTAGAACTAATGTTTAACAGCTTCATTAGTTACCAGGACAAAAGGATGGAGTGCATCCTCAACAAATTTGTGGATGACACCAAACCAAGGCAGGGAGCAGACAGTATATTGGAGGGTTCAGAAGGCTGTTCAGAAGGACCTTGACAGTTTGGAGAATGAGACTGACAGAAAACTCACAAATGTCAACAACAAAGTCCTGTATCTGGAACAGGACAAGCTCATATCAGCACAGGCTGGGGACCAACTGCCTCAGGACCAGTTCTGCAGTAAAGGACTGGGGCGCCCTTAGGGGCAGCAGGTGGCACAGAAGTCAGCACTGCACTCTGGCAGAGGTGAAGGCTTACCACATACTGGGCTGCGTCAGCAAGAGCACAGCTCGAAGGCCGAGAGAAGAGATTTTTTTCCTTCTCTGTTTGGCACTTTTGAGGCCACATATGCAGTAGTGTCCAGTTTTGGACAGAATGGGACAACTCCAGCAGAGAGCAACCAGGACAACCAGGGGGCTGCGGCATATAACGGATGAGGAGAGGCTGAAGGAGTTAGGCTTGTTCAGCCTGCAGAAGAGCAGGTTAAGGTGGGGAGTAACTGCAGTGTCCCCCTACCTGATGGGGGTTATAGAAAAGGCAGAGCCAGACTGTTCTCCAAGGCAGAGAGAGAAAGGACAAGATGAAACCAGCACAAGTTGCAGCAAGGGATAGTGGTTAGATATTAGGAAAAAAAAATTCACAATGGGAGTGGTTCAGCACTGGGACATGCTGCCCACGGAGGCTGCAGGACCTACATCCCTGCAGGAGATGTTCAGAAGTCAACTTGTCAAGGCCTTGAGTAAACTGTTCTCATTTTGAAGTTGGCCCTGCTTTGAGTGGCAGGTTGGGCTAGACAAGCTCCAGAGGCTCCTTTCAACTGGAATTATTGCTTGGTGCTGTATTTCAGATTGTCACTTCCCATTCCCCCTGTAGCATCTGGAATACCCTGCTTGTCTCTGTCCCTTTTCTTTCCCTTCCTCTAGCCTGTGTCAGGGGCACCTCGGCTTGTATATCTTGGCCTTGGGATGAAAAATGGTTTGGTCTGTGTGCCTGAGAAACCTTGAGTCAGCTCTTCCCCATTGCACTCGTGCACATCTGGTCAGATGTTTGTGTGGTGGAGCCAAATGTTTTTTTGCTCATTTGCCACCATCACTGCAAAGATAACACCAAGCTAAAGAGCTATTTCTGTCAGCCGGATTGTCGCCATTGAGGGAAAACTGGTAGAGGTAGGGTAGCTGGGTCTTTGAGTTGCTTACAGAAACTGACTGCTGTGAGTGATAAAATGTGATTGATTTCAATCACTCTGTCCCTTAGAAGGCATCAACTGCTGTTCTCAAAGCACAGAGTCTCATTTCAGGTTGATTAATATGCTCTTCTGTCATCTTCAAGATAACATCAATAAACCAGCACCTGGCCATTCTGGCAGAAAAGATAACAAATATTTCTACCATCTTTCCTAACAGGGCATCAACTGCTGTTGAAATTATTACTGTTTTTCTTCAAAATTGCTATTGCCTGTCCTTCTTCAGTCTAATTTCAGTTGCTCCTTTCTGAGCATCTGTAAGAACCCTTACGCTCTCTCGGTTGCCAAAGGCACCTTAGTGTTGCCAAAGGCACCTAATACGCTCTGGGCTGAAGACACACATAAATATGCAAATACAAGCATGCATAGACAAAGGAATAACATCAGCCAGTTCCATGTAGCCGGGTATCCCAGCTTTGAGCCTCAGAGGGGTCACGAAGCAGCCACACTGCAGGGAAGACTACAGTGCTGCTTGGTGCAGCATTAAGTTCAGCCTGGGCCTTAGTCTGAGAGACCATGAGAGTCCTTCCCAACAAGGAGAGGTAACAATGCTGGAAGGCGCCGGGGATGATAGGTCTGAAATCTGTCACTACTGCTCCAGCACAGCTATACCGAATAGGCTCTGCTATCCCTCCGGGCTTGACACAGCCCAGGAAGCTAACATGGTTCTGTTCACTGCCTTCCTTGGGAGCTACATACAGCCCAATCACATCCGTGTTTATGCAGCCAGCAATGGGGGCTGCAATAATTACTCCACCCAAATGGTAGGAAACTTGCAAAGACCTCTGAACTTTTCAAATGTGGTGCTACAGAGGCACCAAGTATCACTTAAACACAGTGTGAAAGAGTTTCAGCTCTTCCCACACTCTTCCCATTCTCCCCTCTCCTTCCTACTGATGTTGCCCCCGTGTAGGAGCTGGACACCTTTGAGGTCATTTGTCCTGCTCTATTCCAGTGTTTTCTGAGCTATTTCTTTCAAAGCAAGGCCCAGAGGGATCTCTCCTCCTCCTGCCTGATAACCAGGCTGTGACTCGTACCTTTAGTCTGCTGTCTGCAAAACAAGACTCCTGTTCCCTGAGACCTGCCAGGCACTGTCTGTTCCTCTCTCCCGGAAAGTACAGCAGTTTTTATGCTCATAAGGAAACAAGACTTCTAATACCAACAAAGAAAATCCTCAGGAAATGGAAGATACAAAATATTAATTCAGCAGAGTTCAGGGATGTGGAAGGGCTGTCTGTGCTTAATCTCTGCAACAGCAGTCTGGTGTGGGTGAGCATCAGGCTTCAGTGGGGCTCTGCAGAGGATCCCCAGATCCTGTGAAGCACTAAGGCTGCTATTACTCAGAGCTGGAGGTAAAGGCCAGCTGCTCAGCTGGTGTGACTTGCAGAGCACCACAGCTTTTGGTAGAATTAAACACCATTGTGGCAGGCAAGGCTCCAGTTTCCTGCATCCTGGTATCCTGGGAACTGCAGAAAAGGTGAAGTTTTACCAAGTTACTTTTGTTTAAACCATCAGTAACTGACTATTCCACCTAAGAGTCCATTCATGCAATTTGCCCCTCTGGTCACAGAGATGGGGGAGGCGCGTTAGGGGCAAAGGCTGCCTGCTTGCAGCTACACCTTGGCCGTGCATGCCTTTTGTGGGTCTAGCAGGGAAACGCTGCACCTGTCCTTAGAAACCCTGCGTGTGCTCGTGCAGTCCTCCCTCTGGTGAAATTCCCACGCCCAGCGCTCCATCTGAGCTCTGTTGTGGTGAGCTGGCCTTTCATTTATGGTGTTAAAAGCTTTCTAAATCTGTTTTTCTTTGCAGTTTCCCCTAAGGTAAACACCTCAATTTCAGACTGAGTCATATCTCCTTACACCACCTGTGCTGACACGCTGGAGCAAGTGGTGTGAAGTACCTGTCTCCTTGGCTAGATGATACAGCCCAGCATCTTGCAATGTGAGTGCCATCAAAGTAATAAAACAGCCCAGGAGCTGAAGCTGTCCTGTATTTTCAAAACTGAGATACAAACACCAGCCCATTATTAGCAGTGCAGTCATGGTGAAATGCCACATCAGTTCCCAAAATGCCACAGAGCAGACACTCCTCTCCCACCCTTCTCTTTCTGCCTGACAATGGGAACATCACTCACAGGGCTTCCTTCTCTTTTGCAAGTAATAGCTGTTGTGGCTGCTCCATGGGACTATTGGCAGCATGCAGGAAATTAGAGCAGCCTTCAGGTAGCTGCAATTTATACCAGGGCATGGCCTGGTGTCCGCATAACATGGGATCTAGGGTGCACAAGTCAGGAGGCCCCTGACTGCAGAGTGAACCTTGGTTGCTCTTCTCTATTTCACTGGCTGTGTCTATGATCAGCTCTTCCTCCCCTGATTTTCCTTGCTTCAACTTGTCTTTCTTAGTCAAGTGCCTATTTGTCCCCAGCAAAGCTACCCTATAACTATGCTGCGTGTGGAGCCCCTCTTGGAGTGACGTGGAGGAGAACGGGGTGGCTCAGGACACAGAGGGTTCCCTGAGTGCAGCCCTACGGAGCGGGTGAGACACAGCACCCGCTGCTCCTGCCATTAAAGACCGTGATGTCCTGGGCCACCAGCTCTTAGGAATGGTGCAGAAGAAGGAAGTTCCCAATGGAAGAAACACACCAAAGAGAAGAAAAGACCGTGTCACCACCAGGAAACGCAGGTAGCCTGTCCTGCTCAGGGGTCTATATTCAGTGATGGCCCAGTGAGAGCAGAACCTGTTGTAGCCAAACAGTGCTATCAGGGGAGCCTTATGGGTCCAAAGTTGGGGAAGCACCTCAAGCAGCAGCTCTTGCTGTCTTGCCACCTTTCAAGGGACAAGAAATTGCTCCCTCTGTGTACCCCAAGCCTTGCTTTTCCCTTCCCCAGTCCCTGAGCCACCTCTTCCCAAAGCAGCTCAGTGCTGCACGGACCAGGAGCTTGTTCGTGCTTTGCCTTGTGACGGCTGCAGGCTCACAGCTCTTGGCCTGTGCAGCTCTTCTGGCTCCCCCTGCAAAGCCAGTCACCTCTGGCTATAGGCCTGGGAGCAGCAATATTATTACATTAGATTAACATTATACAGATTAACTCTGTTCCCAAGATCTTATTTAGAGAAGGAGCAAAGAGAAAATTTTCATACTGGCCTGTGTTTCTTTTAGTTGGTCCCTCACAGTCTGGTGTTTCTCTTGACATCTTCTCTTTCCTTGTACAGCTGCTATTTTTTCTGAGCTACCTCAAAAGCTAATTTGCCTGGATTTTATCTTTCTCTTCTTAAGCAGACTTACTGATGGCTTTCTTCTCCTGCGCATGCCAGTGCGACTGCAATGCTAAGCCAGCACGCTCTGCTCTCTTAAGTTTGTCTGCCCTGTGATACCATTTTCCCAAGGTGAAAATAAAGCATTTTGGTCTGTCACAAACCCAACAAGTACCCCCAGCACTTCTAGAGAGCAGAACAACCTGAAGTCTCTTTTCTTTTCCTTGTTGTTTATCTATTTTGCAGTCATTTCATTAGTTTTGCTTTTAGAGAAGGTGAAGAAGAGTGTTCAATGTACAGAGCTTATTTTATCGCTGTGTACTCGCATTCCTATGACACTGCTGGTGGTGAGTAACAAACTGAGCAGAGGCATCAGAGCCACAGGCCACGTTTGATCTTCCTTTCTCTGCAGAGACCCTCCTGACTCCCTGGACTTATTTTCTGAAGCTTGATCTCTCACCTCCTCACCCAGGGTCTCCTTCATAAAATAGGTTGTCACAAATGGGTGGCATAAATTGTCTTTTAGAAGTAAATATCTATCATTCTCTACTGACTATTAAGGGAGCTCATGCTGACCAACTAAGACTTGGATGACTGAATTTTAGGTCTCTAAAGGAATAGAGGTGAATTCCAGCCTCAGTTGCTCGAACCTGAGTGTTACTCTTGGTCCAGGGCGAGTTGGCTGTGCTACCTCCAAGGCACAGAGGGAAATATGGAAATATCCAGACCTGGTGGGGAACTGGAGTGCTCACCTCCTCTCATCCTTTTGTTCCCATTTGGTGACCCTATCAGTCCTCCCTTTGCTGTTATACTGAATATATAGCCTCAGGGGAGCTGTAGCCTAGAAACCTGAGGCTTCAAAACCTTTCACCCCATTGAACCAATTTTCCCAGCAGGTGCCTGCAGCTTGACTCCCATGAGATGCCTCCCCTGGGGGCTTGGCTGGAGGAAGTGCCTCATTACAATGCGAGTATGAGAGTCCTCCAGAGAATACAACCCTTCTATGAGCAAAGGTGGGTCCACACTCCATCTTCAGTGACCAGATGTGCTGACAGAGAAGTGCAGTCTAATATTTAATGGAAGTATTGTGAAATCAAATGTTCCAAGGACCTTTAACAGCACAGGATTTTTTGACCTTGGTCCAACAAATCTAAAACAGCATGTTCCATTCCCTACTGAAAATCTGATTTTTTTCCATAAAACCAAAATTTTACAGAAAATGTTAATTTGGAGGATATTGTTTTCAAGTTAAAAAATTCACTGTGACAGACATTTCTTTCCCTCTCATGCCAAATGATTACTTCAGGGAAAAGCTGCTTCCCTGTAAGCCAGGGCACCTGCGACAGCAAACGGTTGAACCAAAAAGGAGGCACGTCACTGACCCAATGGCAAGGTTCCCTATCACTTCTCCAAAGCTCTTCACTCCTCCAGTCAGGTGAAAACAGTTATGTCCTTTCAGCCACAGTTTTATGAGGATGTGGTCCACACATATATGCTGATATAAAGGAAAATGCAGCTAGCATTTGCACAGGGTATAATCTGAGCATGAGCCTTCACTCATCCTTCTCACCCCTGCAATTTTCTTTTGTATTTTAACAAAGTAGTGTTTCTTCTGTGGTGTCACGTGGCAGAAAGGAAGAGACGATATGGGCTTCAGGGACCTCAGGCCTGTTTGTAGCCAGGCATATACTTCACAAAGCAGTTAAAGGGAAATTTGATAAGACTCTGGTGGACACTGATAGTGCATTATGTTGAGTAGGATGGATATGAATCTAGGGAAGATTGTGCATAATTGGCAGTTTGTTCCTCAGAATGGAAGATGTGAAAGATTAGACAGTAATTTGATTTTGCAAGGTTTCAGTAGCATTTTGTCTGAGACCATAAGGAAGAGCTGTCATTATCCAAACAGCAGTTTTACTGAGTTACGCCTAGCATGCAGTTGCTGAGCTGCCGTTCTGCCCAGTAGTCTAGTAGCCCAGCCTAGTAGTCCCTTGGCCCCTCTGCTCTTCCTGGCTCCCTCTCGTTGACCCATTTCTCGTGCCCTGGCTGGGGTCTCCGCAGGCCTCCCATGTGCCAGCAGTCAGCCAGGCTTCCCAGGAGCCCTCAATGCCTCTGGGATCGTGGCGGACAGTGGCACCTGAAAGCGGGGGTGAAGCTGGTAAGTCAGTGGGGGCTAGAAGCCAGTTTGCTGCAACAGGAAGGGCAGTAGCACAGCTGAGGCAACACACTAGCTGTAAAAAATAAATAAAACCTACACAGTAAAAATAAGTAAGTAGAAAATAAAATTGAAAGCTTGTGTCAAGGAAGTGATACGACACAACACTGCTTTTATTCAGACTTCTTTCTCTTACACCACTCTGTGTTACACCTTAATTTCTTTGTCCTTATCCTGCCAGGACTGGAAGAGATGCATTTTTTGAAATAGTGAGCCAGATCTAACAGTTCGTGTGTGCACAAGCCTACCATCCCAGCTGTATGGGCATTCGCAACTCCAGCAATCAGAGGGAAATATACCCCCCTTCTCTGGCTGCCTTTCAGCACCTCCCCTGGGCCTGATCCTGTGCCATGCTGCGCGTCTGGGCACTCAGTGGGCAAAGGACATAGTCCCCATGGGACCAGCTTCAAAACAACGCAAGAACATTGATGTATACCTTTAATGAAAGGAGAGGCAGAATAGTTGCTAGGAATAGTTCCGTGACGCAGATTTTTGGTGTATATTTGGCTCATACCTGCCACAATAGTTTAATGGATATTTGCCATTAATATACTTCTGTCAAAAAGGCAAAAAAAGAAGAATAAAAGGAGATTATTCTTGGAATCAAACCTTACAGTTTTCTACCCTTCTCTGCCGGCCACTTTATTTTGATCCTGCTGAGCTAGTGATTTCACACCAGCCTTGGTGTTGGCCCCAGGCCAGCTCACAAGGCTGGCTGCAGCTGCAGGCCTTCCAGAAACGAACACCTTTGGCTGCCCCCAAGAGGTGGTGGGGACAGTTCTCCCCACCTTGCCATGGCCTGGTGTGCGGCACCTCATGCAGGGTTCGTGTGTCACCTCAGAGCACAGCGCTGCAGCAGCATCTCAAGGACATTTTTTCCAGCAAAGCCAGTGTCCTTATCGGCGGTCCCACAATGTGCCGAGCCCATAGCTCCATCTGAGGAGCAAACACACTGAAGCGGTGAACTCCCAGCAATGTTTGGCTCCTCAAAAAAATGAGCCAAGGATGTCTTCACAGCAGTGTGTGGGCATCGGTCCCACAGAGGAGAAGTGACAGTTCGGAGATATCGCTGGCTCCCTAGTTGCTTTCCAGTCTATAAAATGGACCTTCCTGCTAGCTCACTGTGGTCTGGACCCTGCAATTGCTTTAGCAAAGATGAAAAGAAAGAGAACAGCAGAACAAAACCTCATTTCATTGCATTGTGCAACAGCAACCTTTCTGCTAAAGGCAGAAGACAGCAAAAACTCCCTTTTCTCTCTCCTTTCTGGTATTGAGGGATTCTGCTCCCCCTGCCTGACTTCCATTACCTCCTGTCTCTCCACTGGCTTCAAGCTGTAGGATTTTCCTGTTAAGAAACTCTGCTGTAATAGTACCTCCGGGAGGAACTGTATGCACAGCTGGATCCTGCCAGTGTTTTACGCGCAGGCATACATGCACGTGCACATGCGGGTTTGCCTGGCCGTGCTTGTGGACAGGATCTCCTGGTGGACACATTTCTTGCCTTGTTCCTGTTCTCCCCCACCTTCCCATATAAGACGTGTGACACATGGCAGGAACACCAGTTCAATACGTGATACTAATCCCTCCATATCATATCTCTCCCTTCTCTTGTTTCAACTTCACCACTGAAAATCTCTTAAAATACTCAGTCCAAAAAAAAAAAAAGTATTTTTTGTGTGAGATATACACAAATTTCAGCCTGTAACTAAAGAAGTAATTGCACATGTGCCATTTGTGCATGACATACATAACCCCGAGTTTCTCTGTGTTGCCAAAACAGTCTTTGCTATAACTGATGTTCTCAGCTGCTGTTTTGTTTCCTTAAAAATCTGAGCCCAGGCAACGCAGAAATAAATGCATTTGGGACCTGCCAAGGGTCATTTTGAGAAATGCTTGGAAGCTAGTTAGGGTGTTTTTTATGTTGTTTAAATATCTTTAGGCCAATATGTTCAAATGTATTTGGAAACCTAAAGGTTTAGAACAGGTGCCTAGGGGGATTTTCAAGAAAGCTTGCGCTTCTTATCTGTGAATCTCAACCTTTAAGTGTTTCTGAAAGTCCATCCCTAACTCACGGGCTGTGTGCTCATGCCCGAATGAAAGCAGAGTTGTCAAGACGGACATCCGCAGAGCTCTTAGTGGTGCCCAGATGCAGCAACACGAGGCACACTGGCAAATTCATTTCTCTGCAGAGTAGCAAAGCTGACCTCACTTGCACTTGGATGGACAAAGCACCACACCAGGGTGGGCTGAGAGCAGGGGATTGTGAGGGTAATTCAGAAGGGGAAAACTGTTTTTAACTAGATCAGAACTATTGCATTCCTTGAAATAAAGCTGGACAGGAAAGATATATGCATTTTTTTAATGATAAACAGCCAGTGCCTCAGTTACCTTAACAGAGCAAGCACAGCTAACTGTAGGTGGTTGCTTGAGAGCAGCATTAGGATCCCTATGAGGAGAAGGGAGCCTGTTGCTGCTGGTGCTGTTTCTGACCCATGGCATAAAAAGCGGTTTTCTGTCTCAGAGCTGCTTTCCATCAGGCTAACTGGTTTCCTCAAGGACAGGTGGTGGTAGGCTGGGGCTCTCTGCTGAGCCTATTTTTCCTCAGGCCCTTGGCTTTTCTTTGTGACCTTCATCCTCAATGTGGCATTTAATTATCCCCACTCTGCACCTGATGCCTGGACTCTGCCTTTCCTCCACCACCACAGGCCTCTCCTGGTGGGCTCCTGTGCTTCCCAACAGGCCAGCACCTTCACCTGCAACATAAAACACAAATACTGACACCTCTCAAGGTGCTAGATTGGCATGTGGCCACCATAGCCACAACGCTTGGGAGTCTCTGTCCCCTTCTGCTCAGTGCCTCTGCCCAAACTGCGATATTCCCAAATCCCTTCTGCTCTGCTGTGACCCACTGAGTCATCTCGCCTGGTGATGTTTTCTCCTTCTTTTGGGAAAGGGTAGGAGCCCCCGGGTGCCCCTGACTTACTCTCTTCTTTAACATTAAAGCTCTCACACTGCTGCTTCCTGGAAACTGCAGACAAAATGTATTTTCCACTTCAGAGCAGCTCTTGAAAAGCCTCCCTGGCTGTTTGTCCGGGGTTCTGTTCAGAGGGGGCTCCTGGAGTGTCGGGGAACATGGGAGGTGTTATGTGAAGAGCCTTGAGCCTGGCTTTTGTGCTCAGGATGCACTCCACAAAATGAAAAATAATTTGGAAATGATTATCATTCCCAAAGGCCAAAATCCTGGACTTGGCACAGGTGAGAAGCAGCCAAACCATGCACTGAGGGGACTTTTCCAAGCCAAGGGGGAAGGAGTCTTGCTACTGAGTGGAAGAGAAATTGTTTCACTACCATTAGGTCACCCTGAGGACTAGGGAAAAAAACAGGGGCCCTATTGAGTATTGCCAGCAAGATTTTTACATCTTGAAAGGGGAAAGCACTGATTCAGATCACAGCACAGTTATTCAAGCCTGGCCCTCTGACAGCATCTCCAGGCAAGCAGGTCTGCAGCTGCAAAGGGCCAGAGGCTCATCTGACATCCCTCAGCCATGGGCTTTCCCTTGTCAGAAACACAGCCCCTGAAGAGACATATCTGCCTCTTCTTACTAAGGAAAGGCAAGGTTTCCCGGTGGGCAGCCTGAGAGCTACAGCTTATCCTCAGTGCGTTGTTGTGTGCTGGGTGTGTGGGCAAGGGAAGAAACAACTTTTCCTCTTGCAAACTGTTCAGTGCAGAACAAACAGAGCACGACATCTCACACCGCCCAAGCGGGAGTCCCAGGGAGAGTGCATCAAGGCATAAATCTGCTGTGTGGCATCTTTTTCCATAAAGAAAGCTAATCCTTGTTGAGCCATCTGCAGCTCTCCCAGGCAGCGCTGGTGAGAGGCAGGCTGCAACTGGAGGGCGTGGGAGGGTACCCTGTTTGGGGAGGAGACGGGGCATCACGCACAGCAGAAGCCCCAAAGCTTTGGGAGGGAAACAGGCTTGGAGAGACATTCCCACTCACACAGACAGCGGGAAGGCATGGTGGGAAAAAGCAGGTCATTAAAATAGAATCAATCCAAGAAGCGGCAGGCAGCACCCAGCATAAAAACCCAGAGCTGTGTGCTTAGATGTGAGCTGAGAAACCTCCCAGCAGAGTCCATATTACATCTGTGGGGAAGTCATCCCTGCTCTGCAAAGGAGTGGCTGAAGAGCAACGTGCACGGCTCTGCTGTCTCCTCACTGTGCTCCTTCCTGCCAAGGGCTTCTTAGCCTTCTCAGACCCGGGCCAAGGCTCACGGGTCTGCGTCTTCTCTGCCCTAGCAGAGAGCACATCAGCTCTGTGAGCAGGCTTGGAAAGGCGTTAATGAGGACACCAGCCAACGCTAAAATTTAACAGCCGAGCTCGGAGTGGTTCGTAAGGGTTGTTACGGAAGGCGTTTGATAACTGCGCCTTGCGTGGCTTGCGTTGCATGTGCTGGTGAAGAAAGCAATGTTTCTTCCAAACCGTGCAAACCCGGCTGTGGGAACACCCTGCCGGCCTCCTCCACTCGGCTCTGCTCTCCTCTCCGGGAGACTAATGGTGGTGGCTCCTTCCCACCTCGCAGCCTCAGAGGGAGAAGAGGCGAGCCCAGGGGGGGCAAAGCGGGCCAGCAAGGGCCGGAGCTCCCTGGGCAGCGGGGGTGTGAGCAAACCGCCAGGGCTGTGCTGACAGTGCTGCTGTGCACGCAGCTGGCCTGCAAGGCCCTGTGCAGCCCTGATGGACGCATAGCCTCTGCGGGCTTCCCTAGCAGCCCTGGGCCATGAATAATAGAGCAGCTCCCCAGCTACACTGCAAGGGGTTACGATGCACTTGTTGCCCTGGCTTGGATATTTTTGGCATGCGTGTTTTCCCGCTCCCAGTGTCTTGTCGGCTGACCGAGGGGAGGGAGGTGGAAACGTGGCCTCTGTGAACAGCAAGCCCTTTTGTGTACCTGTCTGCCGAGCACAACGGCCAGTTTCATGCGTGAAGGTATGCACGCACCAGGAAACAGGGGAAACAATTAGGTTCTGCTTTGCTGGTGCAACAGCTTGACGAGCGGTAGAGAGGAAACGCTTCGGTGACAAGGGCAGGCTGAGCCAAAGGCCAGAGGGCAGGCGTTTCGCATCGCACCGCGGCAGCTCTTTGCCATCAGCACTGCACTTGCACCATAAGGCTAAGCACAGGGCAGTGCTCGGGTGGTGGGGCCAGGGCCTCTCGGGGTGGGGGGAGGCTTGAGAAATGGGAAAGACTGCAGGAAAAAAGGCCTGGCAAGCTGGCCATGAGAAGGGACAAATAACCCCTGGGAGGGATGGCATTGCTGCTTCCCTGTTTAAATCTGAGCTGGAAACAGAGGAGCCGGCGCAGTCTCAGACACAATCTTCCATCGGAGAAAAGGAGGGACTGCCGAAGCCCTGGACTGGCAGCCAGGGACTCGCATTTCAGGTTTGGAGCTGGATTCAGGTTCCTTCTGAAAATCTGGCTTGTGCTGAGGCATTTTAGGGGGAAACTAAACTCTTTGAAAACTCTAGCCCCAATTAAAAGTGTCCGTCTCTTCCAGCTCTGCCCCTACCAAGTCTTTAACTTTCCCACCCAACTCAGGGTGTTACTGTGACAGTGAAATCGTTGACATTTATGAACTGCTTTGAAAATAAAAAGAGAAGTTAAGTTTTACTGGGCCAATTTCTGAGGCTCACATGTAATCTTTCCCGAGCTGTCAGACACAAATCTCACACCAGGAGTTTACTGCATGCTGCTTGTAAGCAGTGAAAAAAGCGGCCACCCATTCCCGTGCCCACCCCCCCCGCACTAGTCCCATGCCCTGTCAGCTGTCCCATCACAGCTCTTTTTCGGGCTGGCCGTAAGCCAGAGAGCTGAGATGATCTGAGTTAAAATACTGCAGAAATGCAACCTCATTGGAACAAAGAGGGAAAACAGTTGGCAAAGAGGAAGCTACACAAGAAAAAAGAGAAGACTGTCACAGAGTTTAGGTAGATGTTTACAATATGCCAATTATTTAGCATATACATTGAAGTAGCCTCTGAGACTAGTCTTCTGCTGGGCTCCCATTGTGCTCAGAGCTGTATCAACACAGAGCCTGCCCCCTTCCTTGCACTGGAGTGGCATATGAGGCAGACGATGGATCCAAATAGTCAGGGGAGCAGGAGAAGAAAGCACCGGTCAACAAGGCAGGTCAGGAGCCTAGAGCACCAGCCTCCTTATCACTGTCAAATTTCCTGCAGGCGTCACAGGGAAAGGAAGTACTAAATTGCTTTTACACATCCCTGCCTGCTTGAGTGCACAGAGAAAATGGAGCCGGCTTCAGAAGTAACTGGCTGGTATTTTGTTCAGTATGTGGCCCCATGCCTTATTTGCAGTTTGCCATGTAAGCACTGTTTTAAAGCTACAGCTATTCATTTCCTTGTGGGCTTTTCTATGGTGCTTATCACTATGACAGGGGAGGACTTCACAGGAATCAATTAATTTATTTCCTGAACAACCCCGTGAGACTGAGGAGGGGGAGGCAGGAGGAAAAGACTTGCAGCTGTAAGGGCTTATCAATGGTGCAAACCAAATCCCCAATTTCAGGTTAGACGCCCAGAAAACAAGAAACTGTGATGACCTCTGGGTTAAGTGACTCACCCAGCTTTGCACAGGGATCCTGTGGCAAAGGCTGGACTAATGCCTAGTGTTTCTGGACTGCATTTAGTTGATTTAACTCCCATGAAATTGGTGTTTCTCTTCCCTCTCATTCACTATACAGCTTCTTCAACAATGAGACAGGGCCTGAAAAACCAAGGGGCTCCTTCTCTACCCAACCATGTTTCATCCACAAGGTGTTTATATCCTGTGTGCTACTGAACAAATGTGTCTAAAGGATGTATGCATAGAACATACAAAGGAAAGGGAGAAACTGAGTTTGCACAGGTATTTTCTAGTCTTTGAGTACTTAGACTTTATGCTCTGATTCCCTCTTTTTCTGTACTTAGGGACATATGCAGGGAACATGTGTGTGGGAGCAGCAGTTTGCTGTGGCTCAGTCAGACCCCCAGCTTCGCACTGCCTTCAGCCAGCAGCAAGACCACTGAAGTTTCAGCTCTGCAGCCCAGGGATGTCCTCCTGCTCCTGAGACCAAGAGATATGGTGTAGCTTGTATCACACCCCAAAACCCTCTCCTGCCCCAGACAGGCTTTGACCATGGGGATGCATCCCGGGCACCTGAACTGTGCCCAGACGTAGCTTGGGTGACCCGACACCATGCTAGGGAGCACGCACATTATTTAAGTGTGGCTGATCAAAGGTTTGAGCCCACACCCTGGCCTTGTTTTATATACTAGAATAAAGGTAGCCCACAAGGCCAGGAGAGACAGCCTTCTCATTTCTGGTGCCCATCGCCCGAAGAAGGATGCTTTGGGAAAAGTAAGGGGGGGACAGGGTTGCAGCAGATGAGGGTTCGCTGCCGCAGCTCATCCCCATGTTTTCCTGCTGTGGCACCAGCGACCTGTCGCCAGCTATGAAGCACCTCAGGGTCCCGCAGGCTCTTTCTGAGCTGCAGAGAAGCTGGGGCTCTGCACTGAAACCCAGTGCAGGGGGGTGTGCCCCCACTGCCCTCCTGGTGGGCACATGGAGCAGGGCAAGGGACTTGGCACAGGGGCAAAACGCTGGCCTGGGGCAGCTGGATGTCACATTGTGGGACGGGTCCTGCTGCTTCCTGCCAATGCCGCGGCGAGTGCAGAGCCAGCACCACGGGAACACAGTGCTCTCCCTGGGCCAGACCCTGCCATGACTGAGAGAACTGCTGGCGGCATTTAATGAGCATGGTTGCGCTGATGTTATGGTCAAAATGAGGCGGGTTTTTATGGGCATGATTAAAATCAAAGCTGTCCCTAACACAAAGGCAACTTCTGTGGCAGATTTCAGGCTTTGAACTAGGGTGCTGCGGGTTCTCTAGACCAAACTAAAAATAAGCAATTTTTTAGCAGAATATTTTTGCTTGGCTATGCTTTTTTTGTTTTGGTAGGTTATTTATTCAAAACAGGTAAGCCTTTTTGGCTAAAGTTCTCCCTCACTATGAGGAGGACACAGGGACATGGACAATTTCTGGCCCTAAAGGGTTAAAGCATTTGTCAAAGTTATAATCAACTGACAAAAGGGTCTTATACCAGGAAGCATCAGGCAGTTTTAATAGTAAGTGATGCTACCAGTTCAGCTTATAATTATGTCTAATATATGGTTTTACAAGACATTATATACTCTGTTAGATTGTGTTTCCACAGTACTAGTGTACTTCTCCTCTGAGAGAACTGTATGGGCTTCTGGCAGGAGAGGGAGCAAAAACTAGGAGGAAAAAATTTGAAAGAAGAGCTAGATGGTTTCTTTCTTTTCAGTCAGCCAGCTCTCCCTGGTCCCTGCAGATGCCAAGAACTTTTGTATTACAATAGCAGTAACAAAAAAACCTGTTAAATATGGAACAGGTTGCCCCGAGAGGTGGTGGAGTCTCCTTCTCTGGAGATATTCAAAATGCGCCTGGATGCAATCCTGTGCAATGTGCTCTAGGTGACCCTGCTTGAGCAGGGGGGTTGGACTAGATGATCTCCAGAGGTCCCTTCCAACCTCAGTGATTCTGTGATTCTGTGATATAGATTCAACTGAATTTAAATTAAGGAGAAACATCTATAGTAATCAAGGTTTGTTGGATATGTCTCGAATATGGCATTGTTCTTAATTATCAAGCCTCTGCACACCTGCAGCAGATATATTAAAAGAGAAAAAAAAAGTTTTCCAGCACACTGCTGCTTGCTAAGTGAAGAAAAGGCACGACAGCTCTGTGTAGTTTTGTATTTACAAAATCAAGACACTGAAACTTTACCAGTGCTGTCTCTAGCCATTTTCTTCCCAGATGCCAGTTCAGTCATAAGTCTCCAACACTTTCCAGACTCCTTTGTACTCTATTTTTTAAAAAGCTTTATGAGAAGGGGCACAATGGCTTATCTAAATGCTTGTGAACTGTGACCATACAGGCTTATAACTAGAGCTGAATAGATCTGAGAAGAACCAGACTCTTGATTTAATTTGGTGAATAACTACAGACAGTACTCAAAGCAGATTTTTCGTTTTCAGAGCTCTGTGCATGCTTGAAACCCTTCCTCAGGGCTTTACAGAGAGCACCACAAGGTGCTGAGGAGCTTCACCAGCACCGTTGGATCTCCCTACCATGGGCAGCATCTGGAGATTGTGGTGCTGTTGGAGGACAGAGGGATGGAAATCCTCTGCGGGGCAGTGTGCCTCCTGGACTCGTCTGAAAGTCCCAGCATACACTCTCTCCTTGCCCCAGGAAGGGCAGAGTGATGACCATGCTTTTTCGCTGCTGCCATGGCAGTGTCTCATGGAGCCAGCCCTACTCTCACCTTTGAATTCAGGCATCCAAACATCAGCTGTGGGGGTGCTCCCTGTGCTGCTAAGCTGGGCAGTCCTGCAATACCCGGCTGGGGTAGGCAATAGCTCAGACTTTAATTACACAGACGTGCCCACAGTTTAGTGTGGAAGTACCCGAGCCAGGACTAATTTAACCAGCTCGGACAGTGGTAACTGCAGCAGCACAGAATTCAGAGCAGGCCAAACCAGCCCATAAGAAAGTCTCCTCCATGACAGCAATGCAGACACACTCTTACTTCAGGAGTAGCTTGCAGATATGTTTTCAGGAAGAAAAATAAGAGTGCAATATTCTAAAGAGCAAAGATTTACAGTAAGGTGTGCTCTTAAGGAGGCCCCTGAAACAGCTTGAGATAGCAAGACAGGCATATGAACTTGTCACTCTTTATATTGCCACGGTTACTGTGCAGAGAAAATACAGAGTAAAAACGGAGAAGCAATGCTCTAAGTAAAAAAATCAGATGTGCAAATACCCAGACCTGAAGCCACATTTAAAGGCATGGCTTGCTTCACAGTGTGGTGTTAGGTATAAAAAGGCTTGTTTTTTTTTTTTTCCTTTTTTTCCTTTAATTTTTGTGGTTGATGGTAACGATGTTGCCCAAGTATTCACAGAAGCATGCTGGTATCTCTATACACTGACACTTCCCGCAAAAAGGAGTTCCCTCACATCTATAATGAGAGTGGATCTGGTTTTAGTCACTGTGCAAACCGCCAGGCATGGTGGTTAGTTTTTGCAGCTCTCTCATGCAATGGGACTGGGGTGCAAGCCTTTACCCTGCTACATGGGAGGAAAAAGCAAGCTGGAACAAACTGTGCCTTGGGGTCCTTTCTCCTGCAGAATAGGAATTCTTCCACATTTCCTACTGGAGGAACACAAGGGATGCAGAATGGTGTCACTCTTATTGACCTGGCTACTAAAGGCCATGATTAACCCACATCCCCTGTCCTAGTGGAATATTTGACGTTGTTGCTTATTAGCAGCTTGTTAGGCAAGGGATAAAATACTGCCCCACTGGACCAAGATACTGTACCTATGAGAAAGCTCGGAGAGCGAGAGTGTCTCCCTCTGTATGAGTATGAGTTGGCTGACCTGTGGATATTTCTGATGTGCAGCTGGATGTCAAGCCAGCCAAACAGCAAGAGTCACCTTCCTTTTGTTTTGTTTAATTTCAGAAATGAAAGAATAGCAAAATGTAAAAAGAGCTTGGAGCTATTGTTGCAACTGACATTTTATTTCACGACGTGACATAACACGCAGGGCGCCTCCCTAGTGCTAGCCATTTAAAAGCCTTAGGATTGGAAATGTGTATGACTTTTAACCCCTTGTGTTGTTACAGACAGTGACCCTGAACAGTTTAATAAGGCTTTTAAATAGCGGCTCCGCTCTCTGCTCCGTCAGAAGGTTGCTCACTGGAGATAAGAAGGCAGGTTTCAATCCCGGGCCTCACATTTGCTGTCAGTGATAGTGGCTGGCAGCTGGGGCCTCTGGCCTTGGGGCCGTGTGGGTGCTGGGGAGGTGGGCTTGGGTCCGCGGGTGCATGGGGCTGCATCTCCACCTCTTGCCGTGCTTAAATCCACCAGGCAGCACCACTGGCGCCCTCAAAATCCCTGCCTGGCCGCAGTCCCCTTGTCAGTGATTCCTGGTGCAGCGGCTGCAGTCTGCCGGTGCCAGGTACTGGGAGGAGCGGGACCCACTGCAGGGGGCTTCCACAGGGACCCACTGCAGGAGGCTCCAATGGGGACTTACTGCGGGAGGTTCCCATGGGCACCCGCTGAGGGAGGCTCCCACGGGGACCTGTTGCAGGAGGCTCCCACACGGACTGCTGGGCCAGCCTTGACAGCTCCAGTGCTTTGTGGTGAACCTGAGGCCTTGCTCCAAATGGGAAAGAAGGGGGAAGCACACACAGGCGTTTCCCACTTCAATTGGTGCCCCAGCCACCATGTTATTTACCATTCAGGGAGTCTCACAAGGACTCCCATGGGGACATCCACCTAACCTCCTGGCCTGGTATAGGGACCTACCTCCAGGAAGAGGAATACTTCCTTGTCTTTGACAAGAAAGACCTGGGCGACTGCTTCAGCGCTCCTTCCTTAACATCAGCAGGTCCCATACGCCAAAGCCCCTTGTGCCACCATGGACCCACCTCACTGAAAAGTCCCATGTTGCAAGACAGCACATGCTACACTTGGTGACACATAACTAGTGGGAGCGTGCATGCCTCCTGGTGTGCATGGGCAGGTTATTTCAGCCCATTTCCTGTCGCAAAAGTGGTGACTGTTGTGCCTCCGTGCCAGATAAATCTGGTGCCTGGTTTGAATTTTGAGGCCACAGGAAATTCCACAGCCCTGGGAAGAAATAAGCTGGTTCTGCTCGGGAACAGCAAACAGCCACTTCCACTGGTCATGGTGGCTCAGCCCCAGGAGCCCCAGCCCTGGGCACCGAGCCGTGGCCTTGGGGCTCCCTGCTGCACGGCTGAACAGGCCAGCGCAGAGCCCCAGATCGGCAGCACAGGGGCCTGGTACTAGGGGGGCAGATTTGGAGCCGGTGCCTTGGCAAACCCCAGAGCTTGCAGAGGCTCATTAGGTGAGCTGGCAGGCCACAGCTAGCCCAGCTCTTCCACAGATTATTTGGGCTTGGCATCTTCTGGCAGAATTTTTTTACTGGACAAACCTAGATCAAGTCTAATTTAGCACCTTTTTTGCATTGATAAATAATGGTTTAAGTCTACTGAACTTTTCAAAGCTATCTTTGCAGGAAGAGGACTAGAAATTTGCTTTTTTTGCTTTATGTATATTTTTCAATAAAAGTAAGATATTCTTTCTGGTATTCAGCAATAAACACATTTCAAAAGGTGTTCCTTTCCTCTGTCCCGCACATTCCTCTTCCCAGCACAGCCACTTCACCTTCTTGCCAGCTCATAAGCTGACAGCGGTGAAGACAACATCACCAAAATGGTACAGGAAGAGAAACTGGGTTGTTACTAATGCTGCGTTCCTCACTGCAAAACCTGGGGCTTCAGTGTTACCGATCCCCTCCTCCTTTCCCAGTTTAAACATTATCCTTCCTAGCCTGCCACAGTACAAACCGGCACCACTTCCCATGGTGCAAACCAGCCTCATTTAAATCACAGCCGCAAAGAGCTGTGCACAAAAATCAAAAGCCACAATGCTGAGTCGTGGGGAAGCAGGGCTGAGGTCTGAAACAAGTAAAGGTCTGAGTGTGTTGCTGTGGCAGAAAAATATCAAATGCAATTATTTAAGGAGAAAAGATGAGTTCTGACAGCTGATCTGAGCTCAGGCAGAGAGTCAGACTCCCCTGTCACTGGGGAGACAGAGCAGCATATGACTAAAATCGATGTTCTGGACTTTGTGAGGTAGTTGTTGGGATTATTAAGATGACTAGATTTGCCCGTTGGAGTGTACAGAGTAAAACATATGGCATTAAACAAGCTTGCAAGACAGCCAAGGGGCTGCTACATGAAGGGATTTGTATATAAACATAGAGGGGCAAGGCAAAAGCCCCGCTCCTGTATGTTAATTTAGCTGCATTTGCTGTAATGACAATGTGATTATAGGAGTGCAATTCAGGAGATTTATCTTTTTAATTAGTAAAATCCTGTGTCCTTCAAAAATCTCCTTTCACAGCTACAGTGCCACCTGCGTCAAAGTGCAGCAGGGAGCCCTAGCTTACTCATGATTTCTGCGCTCAGACTCACCCCACGCTGCAGAACTGCCACAGTTCCAAGCAGATGGTCCTGCGTCCAATGTTTCCTTCCAGTGTCACTTACTATTAATTAATTGGCACATTGTTAGTGTGCGTCATAATTTCCTTAGACATTTTCCTCATGTCAGTGTATATATCCTTTCAGTGGTACCTTAAATATGTATACATATTGCCTGGCAGTATAAGTTTCCTGTTGGTAATTTCAGCTGAAAGGATTCTTTCTTTTTTGCTGAGACAACTCAACGTGTTAGCAACACTTCCTGAATTTGCTGTGCAGCAGCAAACTGAGCTCTAGGAGTTTTGTCAAAAGCCAAGGCCAACCCCTATGAAAGAAGAGTTGTGCCCAAGCAGCGCATCCATCCTCTTGCAGAGGTGGACACTGTTAGAGGGGCACTGTCAGTTGGATACGTGGGAAGTTGAGAGATGTGAAGTCTATCCCCAGCTCTGTCCTGGGGGATGGTGTGACCTTGTGCTACTGTGTATGCAGTCAGCTTGACTACATCGTAGGGGACCTACAGGAAGAAAAGTCTAACAAAACCCTAAGAAGTAGCATAATGCCGTGAATGCATTTTCAAATAGCAGATATGAACTTTTCTTATCCTGGAGTTACAAAAAAATAAAGACTTGTGATGCCATAATTGCTGTATTTCTGTTAGCACCTCTTCCAAGGTCACAGAGTAAAGGCATCTCCTGGTAAAGTCCATAGGGACTAGGGACTGCGTGTGTGTATATGTGAGTGTCCGATGCCCAGCTGAGCCAGCTGGCCACAGGGAGGTCTAGGAGCTGGGCAGGTTGGAGGGCTCCCATTTAAGGCACCTGAGCTGCTGCTTTCCCATGCTTCATTGCTTGCAGATATGCCTGGAAATGCAGCCCTGTATCATTACCACCAGCTGCACCAAAATAGAAACCATGGCAAATGCTTCCTGACACTAACACTGCCCATGGGGCAGCTGCCAGAGGTTTCCTACACATACCAGCCTGCTAACAGCACCTGGCCCTTGGAACACTATCGGAGAGAAAGCACCGCTTACACTGCTGGTGTTCCCACAGTCCCTGGACTAGCGATGGGGGAACACTAATGAGTTACAAGGATGAAGACATAGTAGGAAAAAAAACTCTCCCCAGGGTGAATAAGCTTTCAGGGAAAACCCCTAAGTCTCACCACACAGAAACTGTGGCACCACAAATGCAAACAACAGACTACTCCAGAAGGACTTTTGTGTTTCCTTGTGCAGCATTTTACTTGTGGCTGAGATCTCAAGGCAAACGGAGCTAACAACAGGAACGTTTATGAGTGTGCTGAAAGAGATACATATTTTTTTAAATGTTGCAAGATTTTTCACTCCTGTTAATGGACTGTAGAGTTTCACACTGGTTTAAGCCCCAGATTTCCTCTAAAAGATGGTCATACAGAAGCTGCATCATAATAAGGGATGTGTAAGCTGACTTGACCATACACATACCTTCAGGAATCTCAAAGGCATTACAACATGAATGAACAAACAAATGGATGAATTAAATCTTGTGTAATTTTGGGGAGGTGGAGACAGGCAACATTATTTTCCCATTTTGAAGCTGGAATTTAAAACAGTAGCTTGTCACCAAGGGTTTGTCTCAAAGTTGTCAACAGCTGGGTGCAGGGGAAACCTAACTAACCTAACGTGGCTCCTTCTGAGCTCATAAACACCCCATCCTGTTTTGACTAGAAGACTGTCTTACTGGCCTGACTGGGTAACAGCAGTTATGGATGAAGTGACTAAAGGCGTTTGGGGTCTGTAATTAAACAGATCAGCTCCTTGGGGCGAAACCAGCTTACCAGCTGGAGGGAGCTAGTAGCCTGCATGTACCTGTGGCACTTTCGCCCCCATCACTTGCAGCTCTCCCACCTATACATTGAACTGCTTACTGATTTATCAGCAACATCAACACAAGATCATTTCTTGCAACATACAGGAGCGCAAGCAGAAGTTAGAATGCAACAGCCACCCAGTAACTTCTGTCAGTTTCTGCTCCGTGTCATATCAGAGATTTCTCCTTGGTCTAAAGCCCACAAAAAGAGCTCTGAGGAGCTATACCAGGAGCCGAAGCAGAGACTGGGTGCGGGGCCACATTTCTGACTTGTCAATCTTTTTCATTTGCTTGTGTTTTAATATTTTTTTTCTTTTTTTTCCTCCAAAAGACCTTACTAGGATACAGATACTCCTTTCATTGGAAATGCGGCTGACCTGAAGGCTATGCCTGGACATGAGAAGATCCATCCGTCCTTAGGATGTTTCTAAACTGTGCAAGTTTTGAAGCAGAGCTGGGGGGGATACCTGCAGGATGCTTGTCCTGGCTCAGGGCACTCTTTTAAAGTGATCACCTTCCAATAAGAGGAAGCCTGAACTAGTCATAGACATCTCCTGTTTAACTATCAGCTATTTGAAACAATTTGGGCTATAGCCTATGACTGCCATGTGTTTTTAAAAAAGACTTCAAACCAAATGCCACTTAAATTTGGTATGCTTTTGATCTGGATTGGGATCCAGACTTTTTTTCCTTTTCTTTTTAGCTGTTCTAAATGGGACTTGCATATCACTGTTTTGGGGCTGTACCTTGTCTTATGTTTAACTCTACAAGTCTCAGTGAGCAAATATTTATTTTAAAAGTGGCATTCCTGAGGTCTGTGTATTTCTAATATCTAGGAAGAATTGCAGTATACTGGATCACTGCGGGACACTGGGAAAATCATTATTCATTGCTTCTAAAAAGGCTATTGAAAATATCCCCAAATAAGAGAAGTTGCTTAGTAGGTGCCTGTGTAGCAGAAGATTAAACATACCTCAGCCAGACAATGTTTCATGTTTAGACCAGCCAGGCACTGCCCCTTCTCTTCATAAACCCTAATCCACTATATCATTTCTTCTTTAATGTGCTTTACCTGGCTTCCTGCTGAGGATGATCTATGTGCTTTGTGGAGGCAGAAACTAATATTATTCTGGGGAAAGGAAGAGGAAATAGAATTTAAGCTGATTGTTTAATTTTCATACAGAAAATTTTGAAGACTGAGCAGTTTTGTTGCATAAGAAATTGTGACCTTTTTCTCTTTATTTTTTACTGAGGATGTGATAAACATACCTTTTCTAAACTATATGTTTTGCATAAGGGAATATATCAAAGTATAAAAACCAGTGAACCAAATTTACTTCTGGGAAGGTCATGTATAACTCCAGGAAAGTATGTAGAGATAAAATACACCTGTGGTCAAGTTATCTGGGGAGAGGATTGAAGTGCTTACTGAAATCAATGAAGCAGCCTTTTACAGCAGGAGAGGCTGAGGTCTGCAGGCTAAGTGAGTCACACGGCTCTTTGAGAGTGGTGAAGTAGCGGAGCTCCATCGCCAGGGTATCACTGTTATTTTTACATTGGCACTGTGCTAGGTGGGAACCAGAGTAGCGTGGCACTCAATCTGTCTTCTGCAACTTGCACCATCCTCTCATCAGCAGTGATCAGCAGGGGTTCACAAAACAGCAGTAAGGAGTGAAGCTGAGGGAGTTTCAGCACTTTGGCCAAGGCAACAGAGGAAGCCAGCGGCGGGGCTAATTTGCCCAACCTGTGTGTCTGCCCCTTTGCTACAAACCCAACCATCACCTGCAGTTCATGGTGGGCAGCTCATAGGGTGGAATTTCAAGCCTGTAGGCCTCCTGGAGTTACAATTCTCTGTGGCTTTTAGGCTGTGAGGCCGATAGTGCCTGACTCTTTCCCAGATCTTTTTTATCCATGTTATTAAAAAAGACCAGATTATGAAAAGAAAACCATTTCTCTAAAGAAAAAGGAGTACAGGCATGTGGAAGAGAAAGAGAAAGGAGGAACTGTAGATATACACATTGCCTTCATTTATGTGCCAAAGCTGGAGACTAGTTTCTAGATTCTGTCTATGGCCAGTGGTGAGAGAATTTCCTCCGGAAAGAGATGGAGAGTCCTCTCATGAGCACCTGCAGCTAGATAGCGTGATCACCTGTGGGATCAAGAGAGAATTCAGGGAAAAAGATAAGGGGGCACACGGGAAAAACAGTACGTGGCAGCCAAAGCACACCACCCTTTTGCAACATGAGTAACAAGCTAGCTGGTGAAGGCCAGACAGTTTGTTCCAGCTGCACGGCGGAGGAGGGAGCGATATGGAGGTATCACGGTCCGCCCCTGACCACAAAGGGTTGCATCCCAAAAAATAATTGCTGCTCACAGACTAACTGTTGACCTATAGTACCCCTAGCCTCGTTATCCCTGCTTACCATATTAAAAATCACGCCCTTTGCTGCATAATGATATGTAAATAAGGGGGGCATACCCCCAACAACCGTGCAAATGGCAATCTGGCCAATGAAGTATGTCTGCCGCACTTCCACATCCCACCTTCAGCAACTATAAAACAGAGGACAGCTCACTAAAGTTTTAGGAAGGGAAGAAAATTGAACCCCCGACCTGTTCACTGGAGATTGCTGACGAGCGAGCCTCCTTCTCCCCTCCCCCAAACAGGGACGCCTCTTTGGTAAGACTTGCGCCTCCGACAAACGTCGGACGTTACCCGGGAAAATATATTATTATTGAAAGTGCTTAATTGTTAGTTTGAGCTCATAGAAAGAAAATTTGTAGCAGCAAGTGCATTTATCAATGGCAATTCCAAACCTGTTGTATCTGTCGCTTTAATAAAATCTTATTCTTTTTTACTTTGCGAAACTGACCCAGGGAAAGTCCTCAAACAGGGGGGCTCTGGCAGGCAAACGTAAATTATAAAGATAAGGAAGGGCCTTCCATCCCTCCCTTTCACACGACATCACCCTGCAGCACATCACCCCCACCACCATGCCAGGTCAGTGGTACATACTGCATCTTCCTTAAAAAGACTCTTCGTAAAAAGACTGTCCCTGAGAGTCTTTGGTTAGTCTTTGAGTGTTTAGGGATCTAGATGTAAGTAGGGTGCATCAGATGTCTGTGGTTTATTAATTGTTGTTATTCCTGTGTTTCCTATTACCAGAGTAACAGTCTTGCTAGGCCACCTGCATCCTTCAGGACTAGACTGGGAAGAAAAGCACTGTTATTTTGGCCGCTGTGATTAAAGCATGTACATGAGCAAAAGCATGCACTAGCTTTCGCCAGCCAGGTCTACACAGGGCAGTTCTGGTGCACTTCTGCTGGACTTCTGTGCATTCTCCTTTTTAGGTCCTGTCTTTAACTTACCTTCCCTTGATTAACACAGGACAAGCAGGTCCCATTTGTAACAAATATTTCCACCCAGGGTCAGAAAGTTATCATGTTGAGGTTATTTTTCAACCAGAAGTTGATTTCTTCTTTTGGGAGGCTGAAAGAGGGATGGGAAGTGAGGAGAAAGAGAAGGTGCCAAAGAGACAGAGAATGATAGGCAGCTGGTAGATAAGAGAAGCAGTGAAGTGGAAATGAAAGCTTCCATATCATTGAAAAAGGATAAATTCATGCATTGCACTAGGATGTCACAGACTGTAATCATAAAAAAAATCAAAGATACATAATAGCACCATTACTGGAAAATATGAGAAAGACTTGAAAGATAAGGTATCATCAAAACTCTCTTACAGTGAATATTTTGCCTCTGTTCTGTGCAAAGAGGCAAGGATATTGTTCTCTCTGCCCCCTTTTATAGGCAAGTTATTGCCCTTTCTCCACACATCCTCTGCTTTAAAGCACAAATAAAGGTAGCACCTAAGATAAAAACGTATGACAAATGAAGTCATAAAATTCCATATCGAAACTCCAGTATTAAAAGAATATTTAGGTTTGCAAGGCTGCAAAGCCAGCTGCAGGGAAATTACTGTGACAAAGTTGCCCCAAGAGTTTCCACACCTGTAACCCTGCATGTGTGTGTATGTGTGTGTGTGCGTGTGTAGCCCTATTACAATATAAGCTTTCACCACCCTCTCACATAACCATTTTGTCAGGACCTTTGCCTCTTCCATTGGAAGGATGGACAGTGTGCAGTGAACTGTCTACCTTTTCTGGCTTTCTTTTTATCCTTACCAGAAAATGCATAGCCCAATGTCTCATGCAGAGCCTGATAAAATGCCCATATCAGTCAGCAGGAACTTCATATGCAGCCTTGTACATAATCTAAGTTTTGTAATCTATTTTTATCCTGGGAGTCCCCTTCTTTCTCTTTCCAGGACCTTACAAACCTTGAAGAGTTGCATATGTAGGCCTGTGGTCTCCATTTTCCAGCCGCAGAACTGAAGCGGAGACGTGAAGCAGCTTGCTCAGATCTGCCACAGTTCACCCAGAAATTTTAACAACTGAAAAAGTTTTCAGCAAGTAATATGATTTCTTCAAATACAAATGCATAGGCAATGCTTTGTTCTATGTAGAAAGTTGCACGTATATGTACACATTTACATATAACTCTGTGTGTGTAGGTGTCTCTGTAATGATATATAAGCTACAAATTACACCCCAAAATTGACAAGTGACAAAAGATGAGTTTTGGAATATTGTCTGCTCAAAGCATATAAACCAGTAGCAAAATTAGGGGATTATCTGTGTACATAATCCTCCCAAATCTAGCAAAATACTTGCTTGAACTGAGTGGATCTACTTGTCCACAGCAATAAAGCTTTTCTGCATTGACAGATTAGAAAATTGTTTTACCTGAAAGTTATTAAAATAGCTCTAACTGATCTACTAATACCTGAGTTTCTTGTGGACAGACATAAATACCGAATGGACATCTGCAGTATGAATCTTTCACATTTGCTTCATGTGTTTCCAAAATCCAGATCTTTAAAGTAACTTAGTTCACAGGATAAAAGTTATCTCTTTGATGGGCTGGTTTTAAACCCTCAGCAAATATCTGCAACAGTCTTGGGGTCATAAGATGCTGAAATGAGAACTGCTGGGCCAACAGCTCCTTGCTTCCTGCACCAGTGATCCAGGGTCGCTTCCTGACTTTAGACTCCTTTGTGAAACGGCGCTCGCGACTTGATAGAGAAGCCAGATGGGCTGCTTGTTCCTTTCAGCATTTCCCAGTTAAGGCAAGGACAAAGCAAGTCCTTGAATCTTCTCTGCACCTCTGGGTCTGCGGCTGGTCCCCAAAGGGACAGGATACAAGGTCAAAGAGGCTCAAGACAGCTCGCCTGGACCGTCTGCAGTGCAGTCCTCGGGGCAGCAGCCAGACTCCCTGAGACCGTTCCATCAAAACCGCCTGCTTGCCGGCCCCGAGTGCTGGCTGTGCTCGGCGTGGCGGTGGAGGGCAGCGGCTCGCGTGGCAGAGGGGGTTACCACCTCCAGGCATAAGAAAGGGCACTTCCATTCTCTGTTTCACGGCTTCATGACTCTCCGCAGATGTCAAGCCGACTGACACTCCAGACATTGCCTGTGTCCCAGACGTGCCCTCGAGGCTCCGTTTGGGTTTCTGCAGAATGAATGTTCCCCCACAGCAAAAATGTTGTAATGGATAAATAGCAAGGAAACAGTTAACAGTAAAGAAAACAAATGCTAGTGTTTTTGAAATTGGAGGGTAAATGGCAGGTAAGGAGGATGCTTAATTTCTACTTTCTAGATTACAAACAGCAGAATAAGAGACCCGCAGCCCACATCATGAAAAATAATGTGGGTTTGGCAGTGCATAGTTATAATTTAAGAAAGCTCAGCTCTTTATTCAGATTCAAAGATCTCCTACAAGCATAAGACTTGGAACGATGCCCCTCACTGAGTATGGCAAGTCCTTCGGATGAAAGTCCTTGTGTGCCATTAATGGGAATTTGTTTAATACCGTGTGCCATGCACTGCTGTGCATCAGGTGCATTTTCTGCACTGCGTTCGTCATGAGAAAACTTCAGAAACAAGCAGGTACTGCTGGAAAATGATCGTGGTGATTCGTGCTACTAAACCAGTAAGCCCAGCGAGTGTTAGGGACCGTGTTGCTGATGTTGCTGTTTCTCACCAGGGCTACAGAGCAGTGATCTGGAAATGGCCATTAGTGGCTCTCTGGCACTCATTACAGCAGTGTAACACTGTCATGGAGACCCAGCTGGACTCTCCAGAGATCTCACCTTAAAATCTTGCAAGACTGCTCCTACATTCCTGTCACCCACCTCACTCTCCTGCCTCTGCCCCATGAGGGCTGTAAAGTAGTCCTTTCCAAAATGAGTCCCAGAGGACTGCTACAGATTATCAGTGAGGCGACATTAAAGCACTTTGAGATGTTCCCAAGAAAAGAGCAGAAGTGCCAAGTATTGCTATTTTGGTGTCTCTGAGGCATAGAAAGGTGCCTGCCCTGACACTATTTCATCATATGAAAATCTGTAAATTCATGCTCTCATTCACTCCTCTGTTTCTCCCCTTGGTTTGATCTTTGGGATGAAATCATCAGCTGGAGTTTTTTCACTGGCCAAGGAGGAACGAGGACCTCTTCTTGTGTCTGCCATAATGACTTGCTATACAAAACAATGCATAGGGACTGTACAGCTCAAAGGAAAAAGAGACCAGCTGTCTGCATTACTGCAGTGCACTGAGCCCTCTTTAGTGACATAGCAAATAGGAAAATCTGCACCTTGCTGAAAACACAGTGACTGCTTCGTCTAAGCCCCCTCTCTCCTCTTAATGCAAGACTCTGCAGCTTTTATGGTCCTCCCTATAATATTTAGTAATTTGGGCTTTGCTGTGTAGCTATACATAACTATACCTTGTTCAGAGCTTCTCACTTCAGAAGAAATCTTTTGTGCAGATAAGAAGAGCTAAAGAAGGCTTGGCCAGCGACATCACAGATCTTAAATACATATCCCCCTAACTGTAGCCTACTCATGAGAAGATAGAAAGTGAAGCCTGTAAAAGCAAACTGCCTTCATTTTTTTTTTTCAAGTTTTTATGTCATACTAAAAGACCTTGCACATATTGTAAGAACTGCCAGCATCACTGTGTTTAAGGTTTTGTCAGCAGCACTTCTGTTATAAAGCCTCCCTTCCCCCAGGAGTCTATAGCTCAGCTGTGAAATTTCCTCCAGGCTCAAACTTCCTTCCAAAGCACTAGCTAGACAGTCATTTTGTTTTCATTAGTTTTGACTATTTTTATAATATAAACAGGATGGTAAGTGTATATAAATTATACTGGAAGGAAAAAAGAAAGGCATGTGTTTTTGTTTTAATCCACTTTATTTTTCTCACTTCCTAACACCTTGAAAGACATATTTAAAATAGTATGTCACAGCAGCAGATCACATGTAACAAGGTCTTCCTGTCTTTATACAGTAGGTGAAAAAAAGGTAAAAGTCTGAAAGATTAGGTCCAGTTCTGATCTCATGGGTCTGACTTCAGATATTTGACTCAGTGGAGGTTTTCTTGGTAAATGAAGTCAGAACCAGACCTATCATCTTGCAGAAAACAGTGGATCTCCTTTCTAGAGCATATTTAACCTGAAGCCCCTAATTGGCCTACTGATTAAGTAGCATATTATTTTTTAGACATGCAAGCTCTTACTGATAAATCTCAGAGAGACATTATTTGATTTAAAATCAGTATTAGTGATTTGATGGCTAATGACTGGCTATTAAGTTCCACTGGCACACAGACAATACAACCTGCCCTAGTGACAAAGCATGGTATAAAGGAGAGTCTCATAGACTTTTAATTATGATTATCAATCTCTTTTTCTGTCTAATGCTCTCTATCTCTCGAGTCCATGTGTTAATCTACATGTTGCTCTCTAAATAATTGGGCTAAAAGTCAGATCTTGTCCTAAGGAAGCAGCTGTGATTTTCCGTGAGACTAAGGGTCCATACAGCCCAAATCACTTTTGAACTGGGGATGGGTGCTCTTTTGAATGTTTTGCCCAGACTGGATGGCATCTCAACAATGCCATAGGAATCTGGGCATAATGCTGAAAATGAACGCAGGTCCGATTTCCCTATCAGTCTTATTCCTGTCCTCCAGCTCAGTGTCCCTGCAGCTGGTTCCCACCTGCGAGAGCAGGCGGCTCCATGGCCCACGTGGCATCTGGCAGGGTGTGTGGCAATGCCACAACTCCGGCTGACACACAAGCCTTGCAAGCTCACCATCCTTTGCAGATGCTATTCGGCATCATCCCCAGACCCTTGCAGGGGGTGTCACTGAACAATACTTCGGTGCATTAGCACAGCATTGATGAATCTTAAGCAGTGTTTTGGGTGCTCCTAAAGAAATCCTGCAAAGCAAAATACCTTTTGGTAAATCCTGGCAGATAACAGACAAGAAAGATGAGGCAGGATTTTTTCTGCACATTTTTTGGGGTTCTTGTATGTCTCTTTACACTTCATTCTTTGCTGCTGCCTAATCACTTTCTAAGTTGCACTCACAGGTACCTTTAATGGAGAGAGAAAAAGAACAGATGTTTAAAGATTCATTCGTAAAACATATGTGCATTAGAATAGCATTTATTCACAGTGAATCACTAGATGTTGCAAATTAGGGAGTGACTAAATGCAGTATAAGAGCAAGAATCATGCATTATAAAACATACTCTTTTCATTTATTTGGACAGTTGTCGTTCAGTTTTTAATTATTGATGGTAATACTCCTTAATGTGCTAGTAAATGTGCTGTTTTATATTTAGAAAAAAATGAAGTCTTAGTAAAACATGAAGTCATTACAGCAGTCAGCTGTTAATTATTGCTTAGGGATAGAGGGAAGACTACAAATTTTGTGCAGGTTAATGAAGCATGAATCAGCTGGCTTTTACTGCAAGAAATAACTGAATGTCTTATGTGCTATTGCAGATACATGGATTCTTCAGTCTTTTTTTTTTGTGCTAGCGTGAACATCAGCACCTGAAAACAGGCCTTAAGAAATGCATTGCGGAACTGTGGAAGGCTGCTGATAGCAGGGAAAAACCTTCTGATTTGATCCTTCTCCCATTGTATTCAATGACACTTTGACGCAGATTTCAGGAGGCCCATATGGGAGCATTAAAAGAGTCAGTGACATTTCACTGATGTTATTTAGAGAAGTAAGAACTGCGGATCACCCAAATTGAATTCAGATCAGTTTTTACCAGCTAGATAGATGATGCAAAATGCAACAGTCTGGGGCTGGCTACTAATCCAAAGAGGAAGGAGGTGAAGCAACAAAGTTTGGAGCACCTCTACCGACCCATTCATTCCTTAGTTAGGGGATAGAAAGGCCTGAGAGACACTCACTTTGCAGGGCTATCTAAAACTATAGATTTCCTGCCACATAAAATTTTGAGAATGCTGCTAACTTGGCCACCTCCTTGGAAGAATTTTTCATACAACCTCTGTGATCATACTCTATCGTACAACTTGCCACCATTTCTTTAGTTGACAAGAGAGAGCCTTTGATTAAAACAACAAATGAGTATTCACAAATACGTGTACAAATAAAAGCTGCTGATTCACATCACTGGTACCTCTGATCCCCTTCTTGCTTTTTACAGGCATGAATGAGTTCTGACTTGCAGAATTGTTTGTAGAACACAAAAACATCATAAATACCAGCAGTCAAAAAGACTGTGCCCAGATAGCACTCCTCAGTCTATTTTTAAAAACTTCACATAACTCACACATTAGATTTATTCAGCAGTTGCAAATGTTTTTCAATAACTACCAAACAGGAGAAAATACTAGTCCTGTTTATAATACTTTGGTTGTCCAGCCAGAGAAGGAGCTGGATGGCAACCTTGGTCACAGGTTGTACAGCAAATGACTGCTAATGCTCAGAGCTATTAGCTCCAAAACAAACAATGAGCTAATGCAAACTCTTGTAAAGAAAGGACATGCTTGTAAACGGCATTTCCTCTTTGTGGAGGTTTCATGAATGGGAACAAAAGTTACATCCATTATATAAATTAGTAACAGTAAATAATTCATGACACTCTAGTCCTGAGCATTCACTTTAGTGAGAATGAATTTGGACCCTGCAGGAAGCTACAGATGGAGCCTTGACTTGCAGCCGGAGTCTGAAGGCAAAAAGAGTATGTGCTTGCTTTCCTCTCACCGAAATGAAAAGATAGGCAAGGGCCAGAGTGGGTAAAAGGACCAGTAGTGTGAAAGGTTTTGCTGTATAATACTGTCCTCTGGTATTAACAGGTACCTTTCAGCTCTTGGTACTGTTTCAGACCAAGCTGTTCTTTAAAGATAACAGGTGTCATTGTCTACCTACCTAACTGCAGAAGTCAACAGGCTTCTGCCATGGGAGAGTTTGGCTATCACTGCTTCATGGTGTCCCTTAAAAAAGAGCTGGTGTCTTCACTCACTAGTAGTTAGGTTTGCACGGAAAGACAAACTGCTCTTCATTACTGGTGATATCAACTGACAGTCCCCCTAAGTAGCCCTTGGTCTGAATAGAAAGGAAATTTTTTTTTCCTTTAAATTTTCTGCAAACTTTTTTTCATACAGTTTAAATAATTTGGGAGGGACAATATCTCAGAAGAGAGGGTATTGTCTGTGAGATCAAACAGCAGTGGTGCCACTGATGCCTGACCTGTGAAGGCAGCCTGGATGGCTGTGGCCCAACAGCTCACCTGACTGCAAGCATCATGCTCCTGAGCCGCTGGGAGAGGTGGATGGTGGTGGGGTGGCCATACACTGTGTGGTGAGTTACAGAGCCACAATGCAGCACGAGGGCTGCAAGAGGCGCGCATGCTCAGTGGGCACTCACCTCAGCAGAGCCCCTGAGGGCTGCAGCTGCCCCAGCACACAGGTCTGGCTGTGATT
Source organism: Apteryx mantelli (assembly GCF_036417845.1). Classification (NCBI taxonomy): domain Eukaryota; kingdom Metazoa; phylum Chordata; class Aves; order Apterygiformes; family Apterygidae; genus Apteryx; species Apteryx mantelli. Next base: position 57,419,170 of record NC_089980.1, on the reverse strand, counting down.
CCCATCATGGGTTAGGTAAGAGTTTGGGTGCTGCGAAGACTCAGCTCCCATCAGGCTGGGAACGTTCTGGCTTCCCTCTTCTTCTTTCTTTTCTTTTGGTAGGTAGGTGACTAACTCTCATGACTGTGGGGCAGAGCTTGAGAAGGAGGAACTCAGCCTGCATCAGTTGTGCAAATCAAAATGCAACATTCCTTGAGGTTCTGTATTTAATCTGACAACTCCAGGGACATTGCCTCTTGTATACAGCAAGTCTGCCTTCTCCTGAGGATCAAGGGGTTGCAATAGATAAAGATATGTTAAAATGGTGTCTGTTTCTGCCCTCTTCAGAGGCACCATCTGGCAGACGTAAGTCATGGAGCTGTGACACATCTGGGAATGCTCTTGAGTAATCAGCTTGGGCCAAATTGCAAAGCTTTCCTTCAGGTCTGACAAAATCCACCATCAGATAAAACTCTGTGTGACTTCAGACATTATTTTCCAAATGAAAGGCAAAGTGAAACCTGAGTAAGAGCTCCAGTATTGGACCAGACTGGGAGTATTAACCAAGCTACTCCTTTTGGAATTGCCTGTGTCACACTAAAGAGGTGCTTAACTCATAAGTGAAACAGAGGCTGTGAGAAATAAGACATGATTCTGATCTCATGCTATTTATTTACCAGTATAAGGTCACTTTAGCAGAGCACAGTTAGGCCTTACAGGATCCTAAAGACAAGATCATAGAAGAACCACTGCACACAGGCTGGCATTGCTAGCAGTGAATTTGAGTGAGAGTCATCACGGGGTCTGCATTCACAAATGAGAAGAGGGAGCAAAACATTTGGCTGGAATGCATTCAGGGAGAAGCACAATGACAAAATAAGGTTTCTTCCCCCATCATTACCTCTGTATCAGCTGAGCAGGCAGGGTGTTGTCTGTGCCGCCTAACATTGGCGTGCAGAATCTAATTCATCAGCCTTGCTGCAGATGGTGTCATCCCCCGGGACCGCAGTGGACTTGTGATCGGTGCCAGCATCCTCACGGGGAGAGGAGAGGGAAAGGAGGGAGGCTGGGAGAAAGCCTGCAAATGCCTCTGACTTGAGATGCCCTGTACTGCTGCCATCCCTCTTTGCCTTTCCTCTACGCAGCCGAAAAGGTCAAAGACAACGCTGTCATTCCCAGAGACTGTTGGGCAGCTGGACTTAAAATTAAAGTGATCTTTCAGACAACTGCTGCTGTGCCTTCCTCAGAGCAGGGAGATGCTTTGGGGACCAAGCCCGGGTGTTGGGAGCAGGGGCAGCTGCTTCTCTTTTGCTAAAATCTTTGTCTCCTGTAGCGGCCCAGGCAGATGCCGTAATGGTACTGGGCTACAGAAAAGCAAACAGCCTTGTTCTGGGTGAGTGTAAGAGTTGGGGCAGCAGCAGTGGTAGTATGGTCTCGTGGTCTGTGCCACTGCTGGTGGAGCAGTCATTTCCCCTTCAAGTTCACTGCGTAGAGGGGAAAAAAAGAGGTTTATCTTTTATATGCCCTTACAAGCAGGACTGGGGGTTAGTGGAGGTCTACAAATAAATATGAAAATAACAATTGAAGTGAATGGTGGGGACTGTCAGGCAGATTTCCATAGGGCTCATGCGACTGCCAGGTCCCAGGGTGTTGCAGAAGATCTGGGGTGCGACGGGGACCAGCTCCTGCCATGGCTCTGCTGTCCCATCAGAGAATGGCTCTTCCTCAAATACACACACATCATATTGGTCAAAAGATCTACATATATCTGGAAAAGAAGTAACCCCAAGTTTGCTTGCCTTGTAGGCTCCCATAAGGGAAAAGCACTGTGAAAAGAAAAGGAAGAAAGTTTCAACCAAGTCATTACATTCATGAAAGGAAAATAATGCCTCATTCCCGTAAAGAAATATTTCCTCCACCCCTTCCTCGCCTTCAAAAGGAACTAAATAACTATTAAAAAGTACCTTCCTTTTAAAAAGGACAATAAGCATTTTGATTAAAAAGAGCTTTTAAGTATTTATATGATTACCTCTTTTGTCCCCCTGGCAGCATCTGTTTTGTTGACTGCTCAGCATCTGGCGTGTGCTGCCTCATGTCAAGAAGGGCCTGATTTCTCATTCAGACAAGGGGGTGGGTGAGGGAACAGATGCATGTATATATGGAGAGACTTTTGCCAAAAGAATAAGGCCATTTCCCTGACTGCCACGGCTGCTGGTTGTTTGGCCACAGTGCTCCTGCAAAACAACACTTCTTTCTTCCCCCTGAAGCACACTGCATGTACCAGATGGCAGGCTCGTCGGGGTCAGGTCTCTACCACTGTGTGCCTGTGCACAGCATAGCCAGACGGTGCATCTCAGATAGGTATTCCTGAAATTTCCTCTGGCTGTGGATGGGATGCCTTTTTCTCTTACTTCCAGGCTTTCTTGTTTTTCTATGGATCTTAAGGAGACATGGTGGGATTTCAAAAGCATTCAGCCTTGGCCTGGCAGTCAGCACTTTCCCTCCCGTGGCCACAGAAGCAGGCTGTCAGAGAGTGCTTGGGAAAATCCCATCACGCCGTTTGGTGTGCTCACATCCACGGCACATACAGCAAGAGATCTTTGGATTTTGCAGGATCAGCCTTATTTTCTGCATATTAGTTTCTCTAAAACTATCTTTGGTAACACAGTCGATGACTCACAGAAACATTAGTCACACTTTGCACTGTGTATAATTCCTTGCCTTGCAGGATTGATGATTCAGTGATGATTTAAAATATCCATCATCCATGAAAAAGCAGAATAGGTCCAATTTAAGTACAGCTACTTAAGGAAGGCTAAGAGAGTAGTGGCTTGTCCAAGTAAGACAGAAGGTGACAGTTCATGCATGAGTCCCAAATCTCCAGCCACTGGGTAATATGACTACTCCTGCTGTACCAGATCTCTTCCTAATTTCACTTTAAGATATCGTATGAACCAGTAAACCTACTTAGAAGTCAGCAATACAGTGTAAAAAAAAAAAAAACAAAAAAAAACAAAAAAACCCACCACCTTTCTGACTCCTACTCCATCTTCCTCAGGCTCATGAAGTTTTGCTTCTGAGTTGAAAACTGCACTTTTAAGTGCATTCCCTTCTGCCAGTTCCCAGACCGAAGAAAGCTGCTTGTCATGAGGATGGTTGTGCCTGCTTGAATCATCCTTTAATATCTAAGATACACCGCTTGATTAATTTTCATTATTAAAGCCTTACTTTTACTGTCTTCCTCAAGAGTTGGGCTGAACTCTAAATCACATCCTGAGACTCAACAGAGGGTTTTCTTGTTTCTGGAGGAAAAATGCTTTCACCTGTGGCAGATTAAAGGTGTCTTGAGGCCTGAAGGAATGGATAACTAATGAGGTAACAAGCTAAAGCAGGATTATTTTGTCTGGCCCTCTGTTGTGTGACTCCTCCATGTGACTTGGGACCTGTCTAACCTTGATTGCGTCTGTTGCAGCATGGGGAAGCAGAACAGACTAAGGAAGCTTTCTGAACTCTTCTCTGCTCTCACACCACAGCCCAATTAACAAGCAATGACCAGAGGTGGTCTCTCAGCTTTGCACGTCTGTGAAAGAAAATAGAATGAAAATGCAGGAGCGTCCAACACATAAAGGACAGGCAGCAAAGCTAATGCCTTTAGTACTATTCATTGACCATTGTGTAATGGCTGCTACATCTTGAAATCATTTTTTTAACTGTAACTCTGGAAGAAATCTTAGGGTTCATTCTTCTCTGTTATAGATGAATGGATCATCAGCATAACTGCTAGAAGCAAAAGTTAGAAAACCATGGGTCAGGTTTGAAAACTGGGTTAAAGTGAATGAGAGCTGGTTTTTTTAATATATCCTGGGCAGTTTTGATTTGCCTTTGACTCTTTTCTTGTTTTTATTGCACACTGATCACATTTTCATGCTTCTTTTCTGGGTGACTAGAAGTATAAACTCCTGGTTAAAAAAGGAAGGTGGTAACTCATTTGTTCAATGCCCAAGGCTTCAAGAAACAGCATATATTATGAGACACCAGCTGTAAGACACAGGCAATTGGCAATATTGCATCAGTGATTTAGATGTCTCCTCTCATTTTACTTGCTGTATTAGAGAACAGCGATCCACTCATCAGAACAAATAGCTCAGCTGGGAAACAAATAACAAAGTGATTTTACTTTACTGAGGAACAGAAAAGTATCTCTCTCCTAGTAATGTGCCATCATCCTTATTACAGTACAGCACAGAGTGGGCTTGCTCTTCTTACCTTAAGTGGGATTAATTTAACCTGATTTTGTCACTTAGAAATGAAGCATCTCACCTTAACTTGTTGTCTAATTCCTTTCACAGTCAATGGAGGCAGAAAGGCAGTGCCAGTCAGTGATTCATCCCACCTACCCTTATACCTGGCTTAAGATGGGATGAATCAGCCAGAGCTGCTTCCCTCTGTTGCCGCTGGCTACAGAGGCAGTGCAGACATGAGCTCAGATGAGTGACCTCGCTTCTGGCCAGGTACATTTTGGGGAGGAGAACCCCTTTGCATGCTAGCTCAGCGGCCAGTCTCCCCCAGCTCTCAGGCAGGGCTCACAGCCTCTCTGAGGAAAGACGTAGCAAGAGCTGACCCAGCCCATTCGGCTGTCTGATGCATAGGCTGACATGTGTCTCCCCGTGACACACCAAGCCCATTCCCTACATGTCTGGGAAGCATAGTTGGATCCTGACATGAAAAGGCATATAGGTGTAAGAGCAATTCCCAGAGGAAGCGTAGGCTACAAAGAAGCAGAAGCAACATCAGGCCTGCAGACAGAATACAGTATTACTGCTTAACAGAGGCAAGCAGTCCCAAACTGTCAGTCCGAAGATCTTTGATGGTGAAGGATGCTGTCATATCTACCACCTTGGTTTCAAGCACAATGGGGCCAGTACTTGTGCTCTGTGATTGAATTGTAACTACCCATCAGAGAAATTTCTTCCTAACTGTGCTGATGATTGCCTTACCCACAGAAGCATGAAGCTGTGTTTCTCTTCTTTAAAGAAAATCTTATCTAATGTAACTGTGAGTAGTTTTATTGTCAATATACACGTCTAAACTCTTTTTCTTTACTACAGAAATCATGGCCTCAGTGTTATGGTGTAGCTAAGCAGTTAATTACGCTCAGTGGAAAACTAATGCTTTTGTTCAGCAGCATCAGATATCCTGTTCAGCCCATATTGTGGAAAGTAAGTAGAAACACCCAATTTGCCTTCTGGTCATCGTTAATTAATTCCTAAGTTGTACTTCTACCATATCTATGCCCTGAGGATGAGATTTACCCCAGTTTTGACATTCTGTGAGAAATTGCAATGGGACATTTATGAAAATAGACGCTATTCTGGAGCAAGAATGTGTAACAAAATTGGTACCAAACTCTGCATTCTCTTCTGTACAGAAATCTTTGCCCAAATCACACATTCTGGTTGTCTCTGAACCTCATTGTCTTCTATATTCCTTTCAAAGTAGACTAATACAAAAGTACAGAGTAGTCATAGTGATTTTTTCCTTTAATTAGTGAAATTGTTTTATTGCACTGCTGGAGATTTCCTAGGCAGGTACTAGCTAGACTCTTGTTTCCATTCCCATCAGTCTATGGACTGGAAGCAAGTTACTGAGTGAAGTGGACAGCAGCAGATGGGAAACAGCAAATATAAGAGATCCTCAAAAGATGACAGTGGAAATAAAACAGCAGTCCAAAGAAGTGGTTGCAGAGGCCGAGAGACATGAACCCAAGGACTGGAATTAGATTACAGTAAGGGAGACTCTGCAGAAGATGACCAGACGAGTGAATGCCAAAGAAAATCCTGAAAATTAAAGAATGGCCAGTAGAAAATCTGGTCATTGGCTTGATATCTGAACTTTATATACAGGAATATAGCAAGTTCAGCTTATGAAGAAAAGCTCTCAGCAGGAATGGGAAGTAATGCTGCCTTGCTTCACTGGTCCGTGAGAATGCTCTAGGATGAAGAAAATAGGAGGAACCTCCTCTATTGTTATCAAACCGCACTGCAGGCCATGCTGCATATTTACTAGTGGTAATGTAAGTATGAGAAGGGAATACATTGTCCTTCGAGCAATTAATAGGAAGCAAAAACACATCCAGAAAATGTCAAACTCATGCTTCTTTTGGAAAGGAGTGACTAGTTTGCAAGAAAATAGTCCTGATTTCTGGCCAGTGCGACCCTCACCTAGGGGAACGCAAATCGGTAACTTGCTTTTGGGATGGCGTCTCCTCCGGAAAGGCATTGCCTAACTAGCTGGATCCTTTGGAATGTAGCACTGGATTGACTTTGGTGCCTGTTATCCTCTGGCTGACATTTGTCTAATGAAGAAGAGCTTTTTAATATATTTTCATGGGGTATTTCAATTCGCACTCATAATTATTTCCAATATGATTCATTTACTGGCTCAGAAAGTTGGAATCCCAGTGCAGCAAGTTTTGCCTAGCTAGAATAGGAGGTGACCCTCATGAAAAGACAAGAGCTCAGACAGCTGTGAACAGAAGGCCTTTCATTTGCATAATGCCAGTTTAGGGATGGAGGCGGAGGAGTGGATGACATTATTTGGAATGAATTTCTATTTAAAAGCATAAATCGGCATTATGGAAGGTGACTTTCTGAAGGGTAAGAGACATAAAACGTACTCATAGCTTAGAAGCTTTCCATGCTCCAGAAAGAAAAAATAGCAGAAAAAAGAACAACCCTCCTCTCCCAGACACCCACCCACAACTGTTGGCTGGAATACTGATGCGATGACCATATCCTTGAAGCTAGCACAAGAGAATTTAAGTAGTAATAAAAGGAAATACAAGCAGCAGACTCTAACAAGCAAATTCACATTGCAACTTCATTATCCACAAATACAAGTGCAACTTAGAATTTGTGAACCTAATACAGTCCCATTTTGAGATATCCAGCCAGTATGAATAGTGCATGTTTGTTCCCTTTAGGACTTTGCCAAATTTTTTAATTAAGCTGTAGGAATTTCAGGCTTCTTTTTAAAAAGATACTTTTTTTCTAATCTTTTCAATTTTGTTTTGCTGGGCCCTTCTGAATTCCAACCCTGTGATAATTGAAGTGTAAATAATTGCAGAGGAGATAAGTTTCAAAGCTCCTAACTCTGTTCTCACTAAGGGCTGGTACACACTTCAGTAGTTTTCCCAATTCTTCAGCTCCATCAGCCAGGAGTGTTATTCTGCCATCTCCCCCAGCTATCCTGCCAAAAGCTAACTAGACACCACTCCTCTAACAAAAACAATTTTGATAACATGTTAAGACTAAATTCTGGGAACTGGTTTAAGCTCTACCTGAGAAGGACCCTGTTTGTACCTGTGTGTGAGTGTGCGTGTGCATGTGCAAGGAGTCTGAATTAGGTTTTCTACTGGCTTTGTCAGTCTATCAAGACATGCTGTTCCATAATGGAGAGCTGGTCGAGGCCTACATCCAGACACTCCTCAATTTCAGGGAGACTAAATACAAATCTACCTTTTGGGGCTGTCCCTAACAGGTATTCACACTTGCTATTGCTAAAACAGAATCCAATTCTTCAGTCCGTCCATGGGAGCAGAACTGCCCGATACAATTGCGTCCAGTGAAGCAAGTGGATCTAGCATGTACCTTATACAGCAGCATGAGTAAGGGCTGCAGAAATAGTTTGTAATGATGGCTCAGCCACCTGCCTCCTTAACACTTTAAGAAATAATAAACGCTCAGGGCCTAATGTCAGGTTTGGAGTAAAAAATGGTGAATGCTCACAAAACATCTTGCCACAGCCACACAGCTATGAGATACAGCGTTAGACTCCTAAAAATGTCTTCCAGACTTCTTAAATCTTGATTTATCTCTTGAAGAAACACTGAATGTGGCAGTGGGAAAGTGGCATTAAAAAAGTAAAGTGGGAAACGTTCCGTATCTGCCTGGTACCACGCAAGCTTTGAAAAAGCAACATGAGAAGAAGCAACCTTCTGTCGCTCCTTAGCTCTAAGTTAAATTTGGAAAAGAACAGGGCATCCCACAAAGATGGGATGGGAGGCAAAGAGGCTTTCTGCATTCTGCCCTTGTTCCTCCCTTTCTTCACCCTTTCTCCTTTGTGCTTGTGTGGAGAGGATGTTGATTCCGGAAATGACAAAGACAACATAAGTCAAAGCACCTCTTTTTTTTTTTTTTTTTTTTTTTTCCTGTAGAGAAAAGGTTACCCTTGTTTCAAACCTAATGCTCCTGACACTCTCTCCTCCTCCTCCTGCTGCTGGAGAAGTCACAGAGTTAGCTGCGGGTAGCATTTACATTAATGACTGTTTTTCTCCAACCCACCCCCCTCCAAGCTTACTAAGCTTTTTCTTTCAGCATGACCAATAAAGCATGAATACAAATAGACCTGAGGGTTTCTTTCCCCTTTTATTTTTATTTCACCACTTTTAGAAATTACTGAAGAAAATAGTGTCATTCTGTTCCAGAAGAGCTTTTATACCAAGCTGACACTGTACATTTAAATATGTATTGCTTCCTCTATCATTTGCATTTTAATGTTCCTAACCAATAATCACAAAGTCTTGTGTGAAAATGTAAAATAATAAGGATGGGGAGAAACTTGGATATGATTCTAAACCTCGCTGAATTACACCTAGAGGTGGCAGCTCAGTGAGAGATCCCTTTAAGAAATTTATTTAGGCAAATGTAGTGCTTGTGAGAGAGGCTGTGCTGAATTGCAATGGGTATTTGTACTCTTCCCTTTATATACTGAGTAGGCATAATCTAGCAGGTCTGTTCCTATGAAGCTTGTGCCCTGGCAATGTGTCTTAACTCTGCTTTGGAAGAGTTACCCTCCAGGGGTATGAAGAGAGTACAGTCTCTGCGGTCATTAATTATTTTGCCAGTTAGTATCAGTAATATTACACTGGTGATGTTTCATGTGTGTGTAGCCATTCACCAGAAGCTGGCCTGAAAACAATACATTTGGTCAACATTGAAAGAACAAGTACCATCCAAGGTGCTAGTCATATTATTTTGTTATTCTGTTTCATTATTGTCATCATATAATTTCACATTGAAGAAAAAAGCAGAATATCCAAATCAGGATTTCCCCTATGGACTTGAGAATTTTGTCTTGCATGCAAAGTCACCCACGTGCAAAATATGTCTATGGAGGTGTTGTGCAATGTTACGAAAGGTTCTTTCCATGCTGGTGTTGAGAACCCTCTGCAGGTGAGGGCTTAGCTTGGAAGAAATAACTACTGGTGGCCCAGTTCTAGCAAAACATTTTCTCTGCATTTTATTCTACTTTTTTTGCTTTTAGGGGGAAAAAAGTCCAACTTTAAAAGGAAAATACATTTCTGCTATCACAGCTGTCATGAATATAAATTCCCTCTTGGATCCTTACAACACAGTGTGTCTTTACTGCAACTTTTTCCTCCTCTTATAAATATCCAATGCCAAAGAACAATATATTGAAATAAATTTTGTAATCTAAATCTGACAAAAGACTTTTGTTCTCAGACTTAGGATGGAAGTAGAAACAAATGCAGAAGGGGTGAATCCCTTCAGATAACACAGGAAACCAGTATGGATATTTGTTTAGAGCTGGAGTGAAGCTCAAAATATTTTTGAGTTTAGAAAATGTCCATATATATACATAGATTTCTAAATATGACTCTTTGCTTGTGCTTCCAGCTAGGAAAATAAACCAGAAACACTGTAAGAAGATTATTTTCAGCAAATCCTCTATGTGACTGAAGCCTGAAAGCCTTGAAAAACATACAAAAGAATCTGTTTACATCAGCTTTTCATCTACAGGCTGGCTAGATAAGTCATTAAAAAATGAGGTAAATGTCTGAACAATCTGAGATCCATCCACTCCTCACGTAGTCTCAATTCAGCTTTTTTTAGCAGTTCTTTGCCTGCTTTAGTCTGTTTTCATTTATTTTTCTTCCAGGTTTCCTCCAGATTGATGCAGTCTCAGATCAACACTTTCACCAAGACTAACCTTAATTTGGAGCTGAACAGACCTTGCCCTGATAACATGTAGTTATGAATGATCTCTCTCTTCAACATTTTCTCTCCTTCTCTTCCTTTCATCTTGGTAATGATGCAATCAGGTTCAGGAGAAGATGAAAGTAAGAGCATAGCGAGTAGGGGGAAACACGAATAGAGGGAGAATAAGAAAAGTGTGGATACCTGAAATTTTCCCCTTTTTTATGCTTACAGATTTACTTTTCCTCCCCTTTGAATTGGTTTTCATTTCCAGGAAGGTTTTTCAAATATTTTGAAAAGCTGCTACATTCAAATTAAGTAAATTAAACCTCCGTGTTTGCTGCTAACAAGATGTTATCTTCATCATTCTTGGAAACTTACGCTTGGTTATGGGTTGATGTGGCTTTGCCACCGGTACAGAAACATTTCCTGCATGAACACAAATTGCTAAAGCTCCCCATTTCCTGGCTAGATGTGACAGACTGCTCAGCTCCTTGCATTTAGGTAATAGGATGAAATGCACAGCTACATCAGATGAGCTGAGTTTTGGCTGATAGCTATCTCGACAGCGAGGAAGATTGAGATGCGAAGGTGGCTGGGCTTGGCACGGTAACCCGAGGTGCCCTGCTGGAATTCATCACGGGGATGCAGGGAGCTGACAAGGCTCGGGCGCCGAACTGGAGCCTTGCTCAGCAGACTCCTGCTCCCTGACGCCTTTACTGGGGTTACATCTCGCCCCCGTCTGCAGCACAGTGTTGTGGCCTGGCTCTTGCCTTGCACCCATAGCGCAGCCTCCCGCATGGCAAAAGGGGAGAGGTGAGAGGCCTGAGCTCATGGGGTGAGGTAGGCACCTGCAAATGGGATTTGCAACAGCCAGCACTCCAAACAGGCACTGCCTAAAATAGCTGGTAGGAAATGCTAAGGAAAGGGGGCGGATCTGGCGTGAAACCTATTCTTGAACTCGGCCCTTGAGCTCAACCAGCCCTTTCTTGCAGAAAACAGTGGTGTTTGTCTCCATGTGATGCACTCGCTTCAGGAACGAATACACGCTTTCCAATCTCCCAGTACCATGGATCTCACTTTTCCTAGAGACTCCTCTTCTGACTTGGGTGGGATTTCTTCAAGATCTCTCATTGAAGCTGTGCTAATTTAAACTGCATATCAGATACCGATGGGACCGGGCACAGACTCCCCATGTCCCTGGTGGATTCCCTGTATCTCTCTTTCTGGCCAAGTGAATATCTATGCAAAGAAACAGTGCTACCACAGGAAATTTTAAGGGAGATATAACTCAGGAAACTGTGCAGAGCTGTGGCTAGGCAATTTTCTGGAAGTTAGGACGCATGCGTCCAAGCCCCTGGTCTGACTCGGCCAAAGAGGTTGACAAGTGTAAAAGGGACTTCTCATCACTCCATGAGGGGTTTGGCCTCCCAGGGTCGTATATATACTGGTCTAGCCTGTGTAGGCACAATTGGTGAGGCAATATTAGCTTGCAAATCTGACCAGGGCTGAGACATCAGGCAGGTTGTGAGACTCTGGCTGTGGGCTGCAGATGATGGAAGAGTCAGTGAGGCACCTGAGTCCTTCTTGAGAGCCGAGGCTCACACACTGCAAGAACATGTCAGAGTTTTGCACCACAGTCATATAATACCTTTTGCTGGAGATAAAGAATCCCTGCATTTTTTTCTGTCTCTTTTCAGTGGCCGTAAAGACATTCCCTGGCTTTCCACAGTTTGTGTGAAATGCATTCAGATCTTCCGCATTTATGGAGTCTTTCTGTCCCACATGTTGGTCCACACTGAACTTACACCTCTCTAGAAAATGGAGACCACATCATATTCTTAAGCTGAAAAGTGCTTCTGAAAAGGCTTATTAAAAAAGCTGCCCTTGTAAATTCTGTGCCTGACTCAAAGCTATCTGAAATTGATGGAGAGTTTTCTGCTGCCATCCATGGGTTTTTGATCTGGCCCTGCAAGAGAGATGGGCAAATGTGCACCTAAGGATGTGCTTGCAGGAGCAAACCAAGCAATTAGACACACACATGCACACATCTTTATCTGTCCTGAGCAGTCAGCCATTCTATGTACCTAGGAATATGTAATTGCATGCCTGCAAATGCCCCTCTCTGCGTGGAATTCGACCATACTCAGTGCAAGTCTGAAATGATCCAAAGTGTTCGGAGGATAAAGGAATCTACCAAAAAGATATAACTCAGGACAAACCATAGATGTCTGGGCCTCAGCTGTGAACCAAGAACTGTCTGAGCAGTCACACAGAAATAGGAAGTCTTGCCTTATTTGCCAAGGGCAGAAAGACATGAACAAAAAGAATAGTGAATATGGGAAATATTTTTAGGCTTTAAGGGCTTTGTCTTACTGGAGAGGGTCAAAGGATGTAAGCATTGACTCTGCACAGGGCAGAAGGTTTCACTTTCTAGTTGACTGTGCTGGTAGTTATTACAAGAAAAATGAGTCTTGTTGCAATACTATTGCTTGTGCACCTTATCACTGTTGTGCTTACTTCTCATTTTCTTGTATGTGCAAAGGATAGGAACCAAAAAAGCTAATGCTATTGGTATGATCCCCAGCCTGCTGCCTGTGAAGTACTGTGTCTGTTTTCTTCCCTGCCATTTCCACATAAATGTATTTGAAAGATGGTTCAAGCAGCACTACTCTGTTTTGTCACTGTGGCTATACCTAAAAAGGACCCACGGGATGCTTGCTGATCTCCCACATCAAGGTGATCACCCTGACCTGCCTCTATGTCAGGCAGCACCCGGGCAAGTGCCAGTTCCCTCCATGCTTGTGTCCCACACCAGAAAAACTGAGGCACATAGACTGGATGAGGGACCCTGTTGGCACATGTCAGGGCCCCCAGTCTGGACCACTGGGGACTCGGGGACCCAGGAGCACTGCTGCATTTATCTGTGGGCTGATTAAGATGAAGCCATACTGCTATAAGCATGAAGGAGCTCCACTTTGACCAGCAATAAACAGCTGTTTATGTCATTGAAGAAAAAAATGCATGTAAGGGAGATTGCTTTGCTTTGGAGGGAAAAGTAATGGGGAAGGAGGAAATACGTGAACAAATGTATTATATTCTGTTGCTCTTGGCTAGAGTTTCAGGGATAAGATATGAGGAAATTATTAATTTAGTAAGTCATGGATTTCATTCTGACACCCTTACCTGCATAAAGCAGCACAAGAAGTCTCAGGGAGGATTTCTGTGGAATAAGGTATTTCTCAGTAGGAGCCACGACTGCGTATCTTCCTATGCAAATTATATTTACCTTCTTTGAAGGTACACATATAAGACCAAAATCTTGTCCTTAGAGAAATCCATCAAGTAACAGAACACGTCATTCCATAGTAATGCCTTTGCAAAGTTATAATCGAGGACTAAACAGAACCAAGTAGGACAATTTAGAAAACTTCTATTCCAATTTTAGCCATTTTTATCTTTAGCTTTCCCTGAAATCTAGTTTACATTTTTCAGCTAGGAGTCAGTTTGAGTTGGAAAAAAATGCATTTGCTTTAAAAACGATGCAATGCCCTATTTCTTATTTCAGTATTTTGAAACCTCCCCTGCCCCAGCCAATATGTTATCGTGTATCAGTAGATATAGCCTAACAGACCCTCAGTGTCAATTGGAGATTCAAGAAATCAGCGTTTTCAGTGAAAAATATTTAATTCTTGGGTAATTTTATTTTTGAACCATTATTAAAATATACAGTGATTAAAAAGCCAAAAGATTACAAGAAGGTACCTAAGCATTTTGTTGAGGACATATGTTCTGTAATTCCTATGTGATACCTAACCATTTATAGGATACAGAATTTGGGTAGTCTCTTTCTGCGGTTAATGCAGAAGTCTAGCTATTCTGTAATTACTATAATATATAATAATGAAACAATAATTTCATTCCTGCTATGTAATGCACTCTACCAGCTTTAATTAAAGCTAACAACCTCATTAGTGAATATCATTATATTGGCTTTAGGGAGGCAATATTGTCTAGTGAATAAAGGATTATTAAGTGACTTTGGAGGTCTGGGTTACCAGATGTGCCACAGGGCTGCTGTATGACCTTGGGCAATTCATTTAAGGCGTCCAGGCCTCTTTTTGTCCACTGGCCAAGTGAGGACTGTGGTGTCTGTTGTTCTTTGTAAAACACTCTGAATTATATGAGGCCACAGCGGAGGGCCCTGCCTGGGCTGCTAGATGCTTATATCAGGCAACACAAGAGACACCAAAAAATAGAGAGGTTTGACCTGAAGTCGTTGCTAGGACTCCGGAGCTGGATTTGGGGCTGCCTCCCTGATGTGAGCAGCTCCAAAGCGGTTGCTCCCCAACAGAAGAGGGGTCTATTTTACAAAAAGTAAGCCAAACAGGGCTGGAGAGGGTCACGCCAAGCCATCAGCAGGTGGCACGAACAGCAGGGGGAAAGCATCAAGCCACCAGCAGGTGAAAAGGCCAGAGGGAGGGCAGCGGCAGGTGGGCAGAGCTGCAGGAGGTTATAATGCTTGAGTTACTGGAACTCACTTTTCCCTCAAATGTCACATAGTTGGTATTGTTACCAGCAGCAGGGAGCCTGCTTTAACACAACTGATTTTTCTAGTTGCCTCTTCGTTTCTCCTCCCTCCCTGCAGACCGCAAAGGTTACAGCTGGAGAGCTCTAGTTTGCTATGCTGCTTCTAACACAGAGGATGCTTCAAACCTGTGTTCGTGGGGCACAAAATATTTGGCTCTGCTAAATACTGGCTCTGGCAAAACAGACTGCAAGTCAGGCTGGACAGGACTTCCAACACTCAGGGCTGACTGAGGTGCAGCACATTCAAAGGCACGTACACATCCTCCTGCTCCTGGCTGCTTTAAAGGGAGAGGAAAAGCAAGCTGAGGTATAAAAAGCATTGATACGCCCTTTGCACACACCAGGGAGAGACTACCTGGTTAGTGTGTGCAGCTGACTGGTCATTCACTGCTCCTTACTGGTTGTAACACTAGGAGGGCAGCATGGAAATGTGGATTTGTCAAAAATGCACAGCCACAAAACTGCTGTTTATGAAAAGCAGCCTGTCACATGTAAAATGTTGCATGGAGCAATTAACGTAATATGTTTGTACATTAGTGTGTGTCAGATGCCATGTGCCTGCCTTTCTGCTCTTATTTACAGCAGTTTAAATCTCATAAATACCCATTAAAGTAAAAGACTTGCCACTAGTGTGAAACTGCAGGGGATTTAAGGTTTGTGCCTCCTATCTCAGGGGGTTTAGCAGTGGAAAAGTGTAGATGATTGTGAGTTGCAACATGAACTTGCAGTCTTTTCAGATTTACCCTCTAGTGATTTGAAGTGATTCATTCATCATGTTGGCTCAGTCCCTGGTTTCTTTTGAATGAAAAGTGTGCCAAAGCAGGGGGTCATGTGAGCGTCTGTCTACTCTCAAACACTGACTGCCACATTTTTCCAGTAAACTGGAAACCTGAACAAACTTTGTCCAGTTGTGACTTTGATACGCAAGCTAGTTGTCTGTTATCCCAAATGAACCTATGAAATGCAGCTAAAAACATCATTGTTGCTATGATTAGATGTTACTAATATTTATATTTTGTGCAAAGTAGTTGTGACAGGTCAGACTTGCTGAAGAGGCTGAGCAGAGGCAAGTTTCCGCTAGGGAATCCCAGTGCCCAACCTTTCAGTCTTTCCTCTTGTTGGGCCTCATACAAAAAGGTCAGTACAATGAGGTGTAGAGGCAGCACACCAAATGGCAGGATATACTTGCTGTGTAGCAACATGCCTAAGCATCAGCCTGGCTTTTGCAGGGGCTGATTTCCAAGGGTGTACCTCAGCCCCAGTGTGTGTGTCGGTCTGTGCCCCTTGTGGGGCTGTGAGCCCATGTGCCAGCCAAGTGGTCCCTTCCTGGCTGCAGGACTCCCACATGGGGGCACATCTTCTGGGGCACAGGTTGTGAGCGCCATGGTCCACGGCAGCCCATGGCTCAGTCCCCTGGGGGCAGAAAGCAGAGTTTTGGGAGTGCAGACAAATGCAGGGATTATCTCAGCTTCCTGCTGCCACCACTACATTCACAGGCTGAACTGCCAGCATCCACGCTGTATAGGTGACAGTTATCTGTGGCAACTATTGACATGCTAACTTGAAACTTGAGGGAGCTCACTCAGGGAAAGTCACAAGTCTTCATGGATCACTTAACAGCTACCTGCACCAGCCATGCAGATATGGCAGCACGTCATCACACGGCGTTGCCCTCTGCTTCCTGGGATGAGTCACAAGGAGCTCATTGCCACCGCATTCATCACCAGCTTCTGCCAGCCTTTGCATAGTTCAGCTTTGTGGTGATGATTTTTGAAGCTCTTGCTTTCAGGTAAGTATTCATTTGCTGATATGTACACATTTGACTGGTTGTTATGAAAAGCTTAGTCTCAACTTTAGCTTGGTTCCCTAAGAAAGCAAGATGAATGAGTTTGCATCATCCACCTGTCTGTCTGTCTGTCCACCCATCTGTCCATCTGTTCAGCTGTGTATAATTTACCCCCCACAAAAAGCTTTCCAGCCTGTTAGCCTTTTTTCAATTACATTTGATGTAGCATTAGTGATCTCCAAGATAATAAATTCTTAACAGCATTGTGAAAATCAGTGGGAGAGGACCAGAACAAAGCTGAATCCAGGCCTACTGGGGTTGTGAAGCTGTAAGTGGGGCTCCCATCCCTCCAGAGGAGCAGCCGGCACCTGGCCACACCACGATGGCATCAACAGCATTGTAGGCGCCACTGTGGTCTGCCCCTCATCCAGGCAAGGGTCCACTGCTGGGGAGGAGGGAAACACCGAGAGCAAGGGAGGCACTTGGGAATATAGGCAACAGGTGGAATTTAAAAAATATAGGACAAAGATGTCTAGGAACTAGAGGCTTCTCTTGCTCCTCTGTGCAGAAGGCATTTTGACAGTTGTTAATTTTATCACATATTTCACTTCAAAGTAACAGAATGAATTGAATTAGCCTGTGAGATAGAAAGCAGTATTTGTTTGATGGTTTCTACAGAGTACTGAAATCCAGATGACTTTTCCTGGTAATATTTTTACTGCCAGTACAAAGATTACTATTGTGTGTGTATGTATGAGATGCCTGGGTACATTATATAAAATTAAAGGTGAACTTAATTATTTATCTTTCTAAACCATAAACTTTGCTCGTCCCTGAGATATGTGGTTGACCCACAGATGCCTCATATATCAGCACAACTCCAGCAAATGCAAATGCATTCACAGGCTGTCCACTCTGGGCAATGTCATGAGCAGGTCATCAGCAAATTATACAACAGGTATTTTCATTTAATGGATCCCGGATCTGGAGATAGTGTGTAGGCGCTTAGATAGCCCTTCAGTCTACAACATGTCCCAAAGCACTGGAAATAGTAATGAAACCATACTCACAGCATACCTGCATTATTATCTCTTTTTTCAGGAGACAGAGGCAGAAAAAGAAGGAACCTTAAGCAAGACCATATAGAAAACCATTAGCAAGACTCATTGCATTCACTTGTGAAGATCCTACTGTTCACCTTTAACTGTGACATCAGATTGTCCTCCCATAATTCAAGAACAGTTTCATCACAGATATACAGGCGGTGAGAGAGAGACAATCCACTATTAAGATTTCAGCTGTGACTGAATTGGCCACAATTTCTTGTGTTAGAGGTAATGAGTTTGACAGGTTCCCGCTGTACAAATCCCATAAGAGTACAGAAGCAAAACCCAGATGATTTCCATCAATTTCTGATAATTGTAAACAAAAGACAATGAGAAACATCAGGGAATCACATTTCACTAGAGCACAGAGACAGTGGGGGGTATAATTAGCATTGGAATCACATCTGCATCAAATTGAAAATTAGTAAAAATAAAGAAAACTCTTCATTTTGCCACTTCTCAGATGAAAAGCAGCAATTCTTCTATGCATAGCATTTTTTATTAAAATTGCTTTCTTACTACTTGCAAGATTTAAATAAAAGATCCATAAAAATAGACAATCCATTTATTCAGCCCTCTGAGGGTATGCTCCCCACATGTGCTATTCATACTTTTAGCAAAGAAGTGTGGCTAGATTCCTAATTGTTGCTGGATGATCATCTTTCAGCAGCAGTCAGAGCAGCTTTTTTACTCCTTTCTATTAGATTATGATCCCTTTCAGAAAGCTGACGAAGGCACAAGTCACACCTCTGAGAGACAAGACAAAACATGGGAATTTGCACAGATCCGCTGTTTTTCTTCCACCCTTTGCAGCCCAGGCAGATTAAGCAAGGCTCGGACATCTACATCGACTCGGGGATAGTGGGGAGACATGATCTCCTGCACAGAGCACTCCCAAGGGATTTAGGAGACCTGGAAGTGCTTCTGCCTCTGCCATGGGTTTGCTGGTGGCCTTGGGGAAAACTCCCTTCAGTTCTCAGACCTTGGTTTCCCTCAGCTGTAAAATGAGCTCATTGATTCCCCTGTGAAAATTAGGGGTGAAAAGATGACGTAAGAGCTAGCTGTGCATTACTGCTGCCTGGGATGAGAGTTGGCAGAAGGGAGTGAAGCCTACGTGGCAGCTCAGGTCTTCTTCGTCAAAGGTGTCTTGTCTTCTGTATGAGGTGCTGAGTGTCTCATTAGCAGCCTCCACCTTAGACACAGAAATAACTACACTGTTGGCCCCTGTCGCTGCTGGGGACCCTGCACCCTGGGAGGGCTTTGCCTGGAGCCAGGCAGCAGGAGCAGGAGGCCCAAAGACGACTCTGGGCGTCTCTTTCCTATCCCCGCCGGGTGCCTGACTCAAGGCAGCGCATCAGTTTCCTCTCTCCATCAGAGATCAGGAGCACCAAGCGCTCCCCTAAGCCCAGGCACTGAGCTAAGCAGGGCTCGAATATAAACTGAGATTTAATGTTTTTACCTAAGCACTGTTTGCTAGCACAGATCAAATGGTGGAAGCCGAGCTGACAGGTTAATCCCACTGTGAGGAGATTTCAGTATTTCCAAGGCTGGTTGTGTCTGGATCTGGACTGAAACCCCTGGACACTGCCGTTGCTCCCAGGGGGAGCAGAGCACCTGTGCAGGGGAGCTGAGTCCCCATCAGGGCAGCCAGGAGCAGAGGACCTGGCAGAAAACGAGGCCAAGTTCAGCCTGGCCCATGCTCTGTCAGAGCTGCTTCTGAAACTAGCCATTTGTGGAATATTTTGACCTTGTCTGCTGCCATTTCCAACAATAAAAATGCTTAGTCATATTTTTTTTCTTTCCTGAGCAGCTCTATTTTGACTCTGTGTAAAATGCATTTGTCCAAAAAGATATCTACAAACCACGAGGCTTGCAAATTGGACTGTGAAGACTGAGAAGCTTCAAGACCTCTTTGAATATTTGGGCCCTTCCTGTTCTGCCTCTGTTCTGATGCCATAGAGAAAGGCTCAGATAATAATATCTATTCTAAAGTAGCTCCCTATACAGATGGGTTGAGCTTTACACTGCAGCTCAGCATCTGTCCTCAATACTTCACTCTGATTCTAGGTCTGATCTGACACTTGTATGAGGCCAAACCTCTGAATATGGTTTGAATGCCACTGAAAACCCTGAAGAAATAATTGTTTTTTACTGAATCAGCTTGCCCCAACTGGTGGAAAGCATTTCATAGTAGCTTATAAGATTATAATTTTTCACTTTCTGAGCCCAGGCAATACAATAAGCTAATAAATCTCACTAAAGAGTAAGTTGTGGTATAATTGACAGGAATATGTAGACAGAGAATATAAATCTAAGAGCACATCTGAATAAGTGATATGTGCACAGCGAACTGGGCATGTTGTACTGACCTGACTTGGTTAAAATTTGTTTGCCAAGCTTAATCATAAACACAAATTCTAATCTCACTTTTCCTTCATTTGTTTGAATGTAACCTGATTATTTCAACGGAGCTACTGCTGATTTATGTGGCTGAAAAGTAACATTAGGGTCACCATCCAGCTTTCTCAGTTTGGAGTAAATATTAATAACATGTCTAGGTCATGTCCAGAGCACCTCTAGAAATCCCCGTGTATGTGACATTGCACAAGGTCTGTGTTGTCTCTCTGACGCAAACACAAATACATCCTAACTTGGAGATCATTTCACCCGTTTCCACAGTGTTAGCTGCAGAGAGGTTGCATTTCTTCCTAGTCAGCAAAACAGTGAGTTGTTTTCCACAAAGTTTTAAAGTGGGTTAAAGAAGGTAAAAAACCTCTCTGCTTATAATTAATGGTGAACAGTTGCTAGCAAATGCAGAAGCACTTCAGGATATTAGCACACATATAAATCATTAGAAAAAATAATTAAGCTTTCCATTGTGGGAAATGTTCTAAATCTCCCTGGTATTGAAAAATAATGTGCATTTTAACATATTTTCTTGTTTCAGAGCATATTATTAATTCTTGCTTACCAAAATATTATGTAAAAAAGCTATCATTTGTATCTGTAAATGAACAGCAAATCACAACTTAAATGAGATGGAAAAACAATCTGCTGTCTTTGTGAGTATTTCTCTAAATATTACTTTTTGTTTTAAAAATAGATTTTTTTTTTTTGCATCCAATAGCAGTACGTTTTGCAGCTAGATAGGTTGATTTGCATATTGCAGCATGACAAAAATGAAAGAATTTCATCTCCCTTGGCTGAAGGACTGACTGGAGGTTGAATTCCTTAGTGATGCCAAGCCTTCTCTGCCTTTGCTTTCTGTCTTCAGATCCTCCTTTAAAAAAAAAAAAAAAAAAAGTTTTCTACCCAGCCAGGCAAAAACTCTCTCTTGTGTAAGTTAGAATCTTCTGCTTGTCCTTCAGTCCCATCTTCTCCAGTGCTGGAGGTTGAATATAACACAGATGAAGAACTATAATTTGCAATAATGTCTAAGAGACTGAGGTATATGGGCCCACAGAAATGTCACTGATTTGTGCTTTTTTCTTCCCTAGGCAATTCAGAAAACTCTGTTCAGTCATGCATAGTCCTACCAGCACTGGACAATTCATGTGGCAGAGCTTTAAAACACTGTACTTCACCTCCTAGTCTTCTTAGTAAAAAGAGTTGAAAATGTATCCACAGATGTCTTATGATTTGAAAAAGTAAAGATTAAAATCTTTAAGACTTTGGATTAATTATCTCCTGTGATGCTGCTTCTGTGGCTGATCTTTGGAGTTTTCTGTTTTTTCTTCCTGTAGTTATATGCTGTTCTTTCTTACCTGAAGTTGTATACTGGGCAAATACATCATCAGCCACAGCCTTGGCAGCTACAGATTCAGCCTGCAGTTTAACAGCTAGGCCTCAAAATAATAAATCATGCTAAGATAAAATAATCACTTAATTTCTTTAAAATGAACAAAATAAGTTCACGTATATCATGCTGTGTTTGTAAAAGGAAGAGTTTTATAATTAATCATGGCATATAAACTGTTTTAGATACAGAAGGTACTGTTTGAAGGTGAACATGTCGTCATGCTCTTAAGACACTAAAGGAGTTTACAGTCTATCACAAATGTGCAAAACAGCTTTCTATACATATATCCTTTGGTTTCACAGTTTACTTTTCTGTGCTTTAAAAAAATCCCCATTCAAACAGTTCATATTGCAACATCAAATTGTGGGAAATGGGTTTACAAATTGAGGTTGGTTTTCAAGGAGTTGTTTGCATGCGTCATATTTTGTGTTGATGCTTTTCATGGATTTTTTATGGATAAGAGACCATGCAATTGGGATAAAATGACACGTGATCAGATATTCTGAGGGCATTTCACTTCCTGGAGAAGGGAAACCCTAGCTGAACGCTACATTTTGCATTGAAAGCCACAGAGGACTTTGTGCAGGGCAGGAAGGAAAGTTGCTGTAGATAAACAAGCACAAGTGCTCAGTTCCTGGGGCTTGACTCCAGCTGAACTGCAATGCTCAGCGCTGCTGCCTGTAGCACTGCCACCTGACTTCAGGGTTACACTGTGATTTATGGAGGGAAAGTTTCTATAAACAAGCAAGCGGCATTATTTACTGATTTATTACTTACTTGGGATGAAAGAAAAGAAGTGGAAAGAACAAAAGTTACGTCTCGATGAGAGAGCACAGTATGTCTCCACTGTAAGAAGACTTCGGCAGCTCCAAGGACAAAATGGATGATTTGTGTGCAGCATGGTGGAGATCTTAGCAATATAACAATGCATTACACAGAAAACAAAAGACATCACAGTTTGAAGATACTGCTAATCTCAGAATCACAGGAAAGTCTTCTCACCTGGTATATGTCTGATCACAGGCATAATGCTGCATCTCATTAAATGTGTTGAAAAAGTAAAGCTTGCAAAAATCATTTCACAACTGTTCTACTCTTTGAGGGGAAGAAATTCCTTCTTCAAGTGTATATGGTGCTTCTAAGGATGCAGCACATACAAAATGCCCTGCCTGGGAATTTTGAAGCTGGAGTGTTGTGATTTCCCTTTTATATTATTCCCCTGTGGATACAGCTGAACCAAGGGCAGTAATGGCAAGCTCCAACACTGAAAAGTCAAGAAAAATGGAACTGTTGACCCTCCAGCTGGTTAGTAAATAGAAACCAAAGAGATCCCTCCTGGGCATAGCAGGGAAGCATATCCTCCACCCAGACTTGGGTTCTTCAAGGGCATTAATGTAGGTTGATTTTCATGCAGTAACAGCTTTCTCTTGCCAGTGCATGTCTAACAGCTCACCCTGTGACTCTGCTCTATTAGCAGTGATGAATTCCAGTCAAGGGAGACAAGTTAAGCTGCAGTATTTTGTGAACTTTAAAATAAGACAGAGCATTAATGAGGAACATCACCGGCTTATCTCTACAGAGCGATGTTGGAAGTTTACTTTGTTTTCATGTACCCTACCAGCAGTGATTTGCAAGAGTGTCTCTAGATATCAAACCCTCCCTTCCACAATCTTGCCCACCAGTCACAACACATATTTCTGGGAATGGCTTTTTGTTGACTGTACCTGTACTAATAGCCACTAAGAGTAAGCAGACTGCAGAGCATCCAGAGGGAAGCCTACCAGGACTGGCTATTAATTCAATAGCACATGCTAGTTTAACTATCCAAAGCTGCTCCTTTCAGGCTGCTCCTTTCCGGAGATGGCTCACTTGCTCTCCTCTTTGCATGCTTTATCTGACTGCACTGGATACCTCCTGTTTCTAGTCCTGATCCTTACAAGAAATGTTTGAATAAGCTTTCTGGTTGCAGGATGAGCTGCAGTGTATGTGTGAGCATGTAGGGAGAGCTGCCGAGGAACAAAGGCATTCTGAAAACTCATTATACTAAAAAACCCCAACATACCCGACATAAAAGCTAGCAGTAAAGGTTTAAACCCACCACAAAGGCTGAGAAATTGCATGTTAAGGCATAGCACCCTATGCTTAATCCACCTCATCCTGCCTTGGGGCTGCACGATGCAGCACACCAGAGCACGGCAGCAGGCCTGTGGGAATGAACCAAGGCTGGTAACATGATCTTCCAGGTCCCTTTGGGTGAGAGGCTGGAGGGGTTATATTTTCTCCCATGCTTCCCCTCACACTGGAGAAACTACCTGTAAACATCTGCAAAGGTGCCTCGTTTCGCCTCTTTACAGTCTGCCTTCACACCCCTGCTCAGGCTTGAGAGCAGCAGTCATTCAGCTGAGCAGCTGGGCTGGAGGGGAGATAGGCAGCCTGCCTGCCAGGCTGATCTGCAGGGTTTCAGCATTTCCTTGTTGCCTTATTTAGCTGTTGTTCCTTGCCTGACAGTCTGTTGCCCATTGGGGCTGGGACTGTCTTTTGTTCTGTGTTTGTACAGTAGCTAGCACGATAGGGTCCATGCACAGTGCTTTTAGATACTACCACTCCATGAATGAGAAGACACGTTCCCATTTACCTTCCAGGAGAGCAACTGGTTTTAAGCCACCTCTGCAGTAAAATGGGATAAATTGTCACATTTTTCTTATTTAGGCACTTGCTATTAAGCAACTGAGCACTCCTGTGCAACTATCCCATCTTCAGGAATATTGGACCTGATTTGCCCAGGGCAGGAAAACTCAGACCAAGATGACAGATTGTCCTATTCCTCTGCTCCTCTTACTTGCGGCCAGAGAAGCAGGTATATAACAGCAGACTTACTCTAGACACCCGAAGCGGTACAATGAGAGCAGGCAACGCCATTGCTCAGGGCTTAACTGTAGCCATCTGGAGCACTAGAAGCATTTGGCTACCCTTTTCTCTTTAATTTTTTACCAGTTTTGTTTTTGTAATTCCACAGGGGCTAGAATTTTTAAAGCAATGTGAATGTGATTTCCAGGCAACCCAAGGATGGTGCATTTCCTAACCATGTCTAGCAGAAAGGCTCGTTAATAGTGCTGTGGACCTCTGCTGCCAGAGCACTTGATGTGAATAACAATAAATGAACTCCCTATTCCAACTGAGTCAATCTTTTGCAGTAATACTCATGTTTGAATGCCTTTTATTGCTACCACCACAAAGATTTGAAGAAATCTGGGAGTGGAAAGATGAATATCACCCATAGTCACTTGTCTCTTTAGCTGAAGTTTCTTTCCCTCTAGCACTGCCTGTCTCTCCCCACATTGGGATTGATTCAAAATTCATGGAAATTAGCTCGATCTTAATGAGCTTTACATTCCTTTTCAGGGGACAGAGAACATAAGAAGGGGAAAGAATTAATTTTACCTGACGTTAACTAAGTAGAATCGAGACAACCAGTCATTCAGGCCCTGCAATCACCAGTGGAGAGTCACCTCTGGAGGGTGATTAAGGTCAATACCACATCAGGTGTCCGGGACAGGATGGCTCATCCTCTAGATGTGCTTGTCTTCCTCCGTGCACTGTGGCAGGAGCCTGGTTGACCTGATTAGATTAAGGACCTCGATTTTAGATCGCTGATGTCTCTCTTTAGGTCACTGACTCCCGCTCCCAGTGCTATAGTAGAGCCAGAGAGGGCTGTTGGAGCTGTTGCCTGCTCTCATCGGTTGCCTCTGCTATGGATGGCTAGAAAAGAAGTTGTGTATCAAGGTTTCTAGTAATGTGTTGAGCGAGTAAAGACACTTTACTGTTAGGAAGGTTACTATCAAACCTTCGTAGCGTGACATAATGCATAGTTAATGCACACTGATCCAGCAGAGTCTATGCACGAGGTCTGGGCTGAGCCAATCCCTCCAGATTGATGGGGTCAGGATTTCACTGAATTCCCACAAAGTGCAGTTCATTGTTTAGCTCCTTTTGTTTGTTTTTCCAGCAAACAATAATAAACTGAACTCTGCCTCTAATATCTGATCAGCTCCTGTGGAGATGTTTGGTTGTCACTGTAGTATATGCTTGCTGGGTCCATGGGGCAGCAGTAAGACAGGGAGCTTTTTTGATCAGTCTAATGCAAAGACAGTACTGGGAGGACTGGGCTCTCGGTCCTTCAGCAGCCCTACTGGTGGAGTCTCCTGTAGGAAGAGCAGACTGCTGCTGGGCAGCCCCTTCATCCACATGATGGCTACAACCACCCTCAAAATCCCACATTTTAATCAGAACACAGGTCCTGCTTCCATTGTTGGAAAATAGTCCTGTCCCTCAGTGAGAGAAGCTTCATAAAGGAGGCAGCTTATATTCTTACCGTCTCCGACAGTGTGACAGCACTCAGCTCACTAAGGTCTCTCATTCCAATGGATCCTTCTCCCAGCTGGCTTGTTCCAGACACAGCAGAAATTAGCAGTGCAAAAAATTGCATGTCCTCCTCCTCATGACACCAGGAGGGGATTATTTGCCTCTGTAATATACACATTTGGCCCTCCCAAAGGCCAAAGATTTAAGTAATACAGTTTTTGAAGCTCCCTGAGCAAGCATTCAACAATTTAATAGATTTCACTATTACTATATTTTCACTGATGTCTCCCCTGCATTCTTTTCATGCCAGTGGCTTACTTGGGTTCTTATGCATGCTCTTTTTAGTATAATCTTTTGACAATAACAGTTTGTAATGGCCATCATGAGAGAGGCAAAGCGCTGAAAACCTTTGCAGTGGAAGGAATGTGATAGCAAATTCCTCTGCCCAGGCCAAAGCCTCAGTTGGCACAAATCAGCATGATTTCATTGCCAGGCATGAAGTTTGCACTTATGTATATCGGCAAAGGATATGTCCCTGAGAACTTTAGTCTGTTGTATGACAAGGTTAAATTTTTCCTTCTTCTTGTTTCTGAAACCACACTGAATTTAAAGCTTTCTGAAATCCAGCTCAGTAATTCTCATTTCTTTGAGTCACACTTATTGACAATTAAATTAATCTAAAATGAACAAGAAGGGAGCTTGAAAAGAGGTTTTCAGTTTCTGATATTTTTTTCATGTCCTTTTCTGTGTCCCTCCTCAGTATCAACTCCCTCCCTTCCCTGAAGTCTTTTACGCTGATGCCTCTGAAAAAATTGGAAACAGGGTATACGCTTCTGTTTTGGTATTTTTTTCCCCGGCTTTATTATCTAGCACTGTACACATCGTAATAATTGCACCAAGGTAAACTGCTGTCAGCATCACTGGCTAGTTTCACAGATCGCTCTGACTGCTTTCCAAGCATCACTAAGAATAGCTAGAGACAGTGATGTATGATGCTGACTAGAAAGCAGTCACTGCAGTGGCTTCTCTCTTACCATGGACCTGTAGCAGGAATCACAAAAATGATAGACAGGAGAATTTCCTTTGAACGTTTGGGGTGGAAGAGGTGGTGAGAAGAAGCTGAGATGCATATTGTGAGTTGCTTATATCCTCTGACTCTTTGCAGCACCAAGTACAGATATCATCTAACAGTGATTAGCAGTGCACTTTGTGCATTCTGAGCAGGGAGATTATTTGTAATTGTTAATCTGTGTTGTTGTACTACCTGAAAATCAAAGTGGAGGACATTTGCTCGAATAATGTCCTTGTGAAGAAAAGCAGCAGTTTAGAGCTGCTGTTTATTGTGAAGGGTTCAGAAATGGATATTCCATAAAATATTTTTGTCTTGCATTTTTTAGAGAGATGGATACAGCAATAAGTGCTGCATGTCTAGAAAACACATACATATATGCATACTCTTAAAGGTCTGCTGTCAGCCAATTCATTTTTTAGAGCCACAGGCAGTTCTTGAAAAGGGTGTAAAGGCATGTTCTTTGTTCCTTTTGTTTGACTTTTATGCCTATTAGTAAGGACACAGCTAATTAACTGTAGACGAGCTGTTCCACTGATGAAATCTGCAAACCTGCCACATAGCTATAGTGAAAGATAGTGCCTTTGAGGACAAGAAAAATATGGATTTTTTTCCCTCAGAAAACCTTATTTTCTAAGAGCAAACAACCAAAGGACATCCCTCCACCAAGGTTTGTGACCCCTTACTGATCTGTCCAAAATTTCTCCTTATGACAACAGGCTGAAGCATTCACGACAGAGTTCATATGACTATTTTTTTATTGTTTTTTCTTTTACCTTTTGCATTCCCTGCCAGAATCCTACCCCAGTAGCTGTCCCACTCCTTGCTTGCCCTCACTGGGTGGAGCAGAATGACAGGGAAAGGTCAGCATTAGCATACTCAGATGGGCTTTCTCTACATTTCTCCAAGCCTTGTAGAGTCTGTCTTAGGAAATGTTAACACCTATGGGAGGCCCATACCTTGAACAGCTGCAGGGGAGGTGACCCAGTGATGGTTGGTCCCTGACTAAGAGCATCTGAGCTCTATTCCCAGCTCTGCCATGCTCTTCTTCTGGCATGCATTTCTCTGAGCATCATTTTCCTCAGAAACTTTTAAAAGGAAGGTTTTGACTAAAGAGGTAACCCCTGATCATAGGGGGTCATATCTACAAAATTTAGGTTGACGTGCAGGCTGGGTCTGTGTTAGCATGCAGTGTGGGGTGCTAGGACAGTCAGAATTAAGAAGTCTGTGTGCACACTGCTTCTGGGGGGTGCTGCAGAGAGGGCTGAACTCCCATTAGCAACTGGGACACATCTGGTTTTGTTTCATCCCAAAGGACCCCAGTTTGTGCACTGGGAGAACGATCCATGATGTGAATCAAAGCACAGCACAGGGGAACAACAATTGCAAAGGCGCACTGCTGATCTGATCTGAGACACTAATGTGGATGCATTAACCTAACCTGACCAAAACAACTCTAGCTACATTTCAGTTCTTGTCATCTGGTTTTGGGAGAGCTTTTCCTTAGCCATGCATCATACTTTGATTCCCAGGGAAAACCCCTCCTTGCAAAGAAAGCAAATATGGCTGGTTGCTCTATAGCAAGGCCTTATGTTTCCAGCATTGGGCTGAGATTCCCATCAAACAAACAGCTGTGTAAGGAGGACAGGGATGTTTACCTGCTGCTAACTGCATTCATGCCTGTAATATTGTTTGTGATCCCTGTGTCAAACCAACGTCTGCCACTTGGAAGTCCATGAAAGGGAATCGAGAAGGTAGAGAAGCCTCTTGAGGTTCCCATCACGCTGCAGCCATTCAAGAGCAGAGACTCGGCTTGTTGTGAATATTGGAGCAGGGGGAAGGCTCCCAGGCCATGCATCTTGCAATAAGGAAGGATCATCTCCACCAGAGAGGCAGGAATGCTTTTCTGGAACAAAACTTGCAGTTTTCCCTAGTAAGCACTTCCAGTTGTAGCAGCAGTTCTTAACTCAGGCCATGCTTTACTAACTTTGCATGCTTTTTATACTGAGTTGTCATCAAAGGCACTCATATGCCCTGAGTCAGAATTATTAAAGATGTGGAGCTAACAGATTTTATCAATAGAAAGGGATATGTTTGCGTACACTATTTTTTTTTTTAAATGCATCTCTTAAAATGCGTTTACAAAGATACAGAGATGCTCAGATTTGTTTGGTTGCTTGGTTTAAATATCTGTAGCTTTAAAAATACTAAGCCCCACTATCTTCAAAATTAGCTTTTGCTCTCTGTGAAATCCACAATCAAAACCAAATCCAATCAAGCTTGAAATTTCTAGCTGCAGCCATTGCCAATTAATATGCTCACGATTTTCAGGCTGAATTTG
This sequence comes from Apteryx mantelli, assembly GCF_036417845.1. Lineage (NCBI taxonomy): Eukaryota > Metazoa > Chordata > Aves > Apterygiformes > Apterygidae > Apteryx > Apteryx mantelli. Next base: position 57,390,140 of record NC_089980.1, on the reverse strand, counting down.
TAGAGGGAAGGGTACATCCTCCTCCACCCCAGACTGGCATGGTTCAAGGCAACCTGAACTGGTTTGGCTTAGGCTCTCTGAAATGAATTGCATTTACGAGGAAAAAAGTCCCTCCTAAAAAAGTTTCTTTGAGAAAGCTGGTTTTGCCTGAAAACTGGAAAGGGCTGGAAGGAGCCCACAGACCTTCGCTAACGCTATCAGAATCCAAACCCACCTCCTTCAGATGCAGGTTTCACCAGGCAGCATCAAACTATGGCTTCAAGGAGGAGTTGCTGGAGGAGGCGAGAGGGAAGCGTAGCTGGTCTAGCCAGTGCCTTCCTGGGGTATCCGGAGCAGCAGCGGCTGGAGGGTCAGGGCTGCCACGTGTGAAGGGGTGCCCTCCGCGAGGGGCCAGTGACAGCCGGTGGCATGGCTGAGGCTCTGGCTTCAGGGAGGTTGCAGAAATGCAGCTCAGTCCAGGGTAGGCATTCATGTGGCTCTTGGCACCACATCTGAGGCGAATGCTGCATGTCAATTATTTCACCTCAGGCATGGAATACATTTTGCACTTGAAACAGCCTAAATTTCAGCTGGTGCTGAACTAAAAATACCCTGCTCTCATGAAACTGTAGCCCCTCTCCGAGATCCGTTTATCTCAGAGCAGTGATAGTAAAGCTCAAGATCAAAACATTACTTGAAGTCTAGGAGCATGAAGCAGATGAACTTTGCAGACTGAAAACATCTTTTATTTCTGTAACTTTTCTAAGATCCACCCTGTAAATCTAATGGAAGAATATACTTCTAAGAAATGAAGTCGAGCAAATAAACGTGAATGAAGGATTAGCTTCATTTGATACTGTATAACAGCAGACCTGTGTGCAAAAATGTATTTTTGAGATAATCCCTTTTTCCCTCCCTATTCTATTTTTACTTTGGAAAATTTCGTATGTCCTGTCCAAGCTTACAGTAATTTTAAGAGATAAGCATATTATCATGCAATATGCAATAAACAGTATGGGAGGGAGAACAGTCAATATGTTTAATACAGCCTCAATAAAATGGACCCATTTTGTTCTTGATGAGAATAATGTGTTTAATATCCTTATACAGTGAGACATTTTGTACATGACCATCAGAAGCTAAGTAAATGTGAAATAGAAGCTCATACCCAGGGCTGTAACTGTATAAAACAATCTCTCTCCCACCCAACCCCCCCAAACTTCCACAGCATTTCATATTTCTCTGAAACACTACTCTGGGCACCTGGTGCCAGGGACATAGGGGTGCCAAGGAGCCCATGCACCTCCCTGCACCCAAAAAGGAAAGCAAGGACTGTGGTCCTGCAGAGCCTCCCCCTGCCATGTGGGCAGGCAGAGAGTTGCCTAGGAGAATGTAGATGGGATCAGTCCATGCTCCTAGCATTTGACCTTTGCAGAGAAGACACGTGGGTCAATTACAAATACCACCCCTTAGATCAGAGGAAGGTGGTGTACCACTGCAGAGCTATGCAATCCTCCTCACATGCAGCCCGCTGCAAGGGCATGCACACAGTCTGATTTATTTGTTCACAGTGCAAGGAGCTGAGAAGATGGCTTTGGATGTGACATAATGAAATGGTAGGCAGAGAAGAGACAGAAATAGAGGAGAAAAAAGTAAAAGGTGGAGTGTCTTAAATTATTTCACTCTGTGTGCAGCTGGTGAAGAGTATGGAAAAAAAAAATCTATTTTCCTTTTCCAAGCAGAAATTCTCCAAAGGCTTGCAAATCAACAGGCTTGTGCTTTATATGGTCCTGAAAATATCTAGGTGGAAATATCACTCATTCAAAAGAACGATGGCAAATGCACAGGACAACATAACTAGCTATTGTAGAGTGAAACTCATTCTATATGCTATCACCCCATCTAATATTGACCCAAGTTCTCAGATGACTGTAATTTTTCAAGTTTCAGGGAAAGGACGTGAGTCTCTAAAAGACTGCCTACGGCTCTGGGACAAAGATGGTGATTTAGGTTCTGCTCCTCTGGCCCAGTGGAACTTGCTGTGGGAGACACAGCTTTCTCAAGGGCTAGCCCAAATCTGCGGTAAGGAACTTCCCCAGACACTAGAGGTATTTCCAGCCCTTATTCTTACAGGCAAGGCACGTTTCTCTGATGTTGCCTTCTCTCATGTAAATACAATACATATGAACATATGTGCATGTGCATTTATTTATATATATTTATATATATGTATACATATAGTTAAAAAATCTCCAAAGAGAACACTTCACTGTGCACTATTCTTCCTGTGGGGAGAGAATGAGAGAGCAAGTATACAACAAATGTTGGTTTTATTGCTTAATGAACCACCGTGAAACATTACACTATTTAGTGTGGTATAACTGGCATAGAATAAAATAAAATATAATAGGCAGGACTGGGTACAGAGGAAGGAGAGAAGGGATGTCTAGGGAGAAAGGCAGCTGCAGGGGTCTGGGTGTTGGCTGGGGGAGGCAAACAGCTGCGTGAAATGGTGTGAGCTGGAGCAGCTGGAGAGAGATTTGGGAATGCTTAGAGAGGACGAAAGGTTGGGTAGGAAGAGACAATAGTAGGGAAGTGTGATGTGGTATTTGAAAGAGATAATGTGGAGGTGGAATATTTTCGGGGGGTGGTTGGAAATGGGTGATTCAATGAAAAAGACTTTCATGTATAGAGAAGGTGAGGTGGAGGAAGGAAAGTTTTGCATACATTGCGGAATTTATGTCAGAACAGTATTTGTATCTGTCTCCTTTGAATCACTAGTCCTTAATCTCATGGCAGGGTTGCCCAACCATCTTGGAGATCCCATTTTTGATCCCTGTTAGAGGTAAGTATCAGCCTGGATCACTGCACGGAGAGGAGACCACCATCCACTCAAAAAAACCTTGTCATTCACCACCACCACGTCCTCCACCTTCATTCTCACTCCAGGCTAAGCCATGAAACTAGATAAAATGTTTGCTGTCAACTATTCAGGACTGGAAGCAAAGGAATTGCTGGTTTTAAGTGGAGCAGCACTTCTTTCTTCATCTACATATTCACAGTACTGGAAACAACCAAGAGTCGAGGACATAGTTATTGAAGCTGATGAGCAGACATCATCATCTTTGTACATGAATATAGAGGAGAAATTAAATCATGGGCAGTGTGTGACATTTTAATCCAAGAACACAATTTGTCCAGAATATTTTCTTAAAGGTTAGTACTCAAGGAGATTCCTAAACCATTATCCATCAGAATATTTGGATTTCTGCTACAAAGAAACCAGAATAAACAACATAAACTTGACAAATCAGATCAGAACAACCTTCTTAATATTTGCTCTCTGTCACACAGTGGCATGCTGTATAATGTGAATTTCATTTTAGTGGCAGGCTATTTTGCTATTCATCACTAGGCATGATGAGTGACTCACCTCCAAAAAGAAGTCCTGATCATTTTATAAGCATCCCATACAGTAATCAACTGTCTCCTGGAAGAAGTATTTGTTATTGGCAGCAGCCCACTTTTATTTCCCATCAACAAGATTTACCGGCATGAACAGGAAAGTGAGGATGGAGCTCTAACTGCTTTTGTTTCCAGCTTCATACATGGCTAGGCAGGTGACAATGTGCTGCAAAGACAATGTAAAGAGAGGCTGCACACTAATCAGGCCAGGTCTTGAAATGGCACAACTGGGGTGATAAAATACACTAAATATGACTTGTTGTGCATGACATTAATTATATCAAAAGGCAGATGGAGATAAAAAATAACTGTGGAAAAATGACACCATGGTGCTCCATACTGCTGCACTCACTCTCCCTGACTTTCAAGTGAAACTCAATGGCAAATCAAAAACCAATTTCATTCATCACTGGTAGCAAACTAAAATAGGGATATGTGAGCCAGTGATTCCCAGGGAATTTTGTCACTGGTTTCAGTCGAACCAGAATACCCCCAAAGCTTTCTGAAAACCTATAAATATTTTGATTTGGCAAAAAAAAGCAAGTTGATGCTGAAGACTGATGCAACCTCAGTCATCTTTGACCATATCACATGATGCAGAAATGCATGGCCTATGCCCTGCAGTACATTTGCACCCAGCTGATGTTAGTGCTAGTAACACCATAGGATTTAGGGGATCCAGTTAATGCCAAAGCCCAACATTTTAGGAACTGCATGCATAAATATGCTTGAAATTGAACATCCACAAGGATTGAGAGAAAGTGCTAATACAAACACTGTGGTGATATAGAACAGCAATGAAGCTGCTCAAGGCTGGCCTGCTGCAGAGCAGGGACCAACGCCCCAGCTTCTGAGCGCAGTCTTCAGGCTGCCTCATCTCCCTGCATAGGAACCTGCAGTCCATGGAGAGACAACAAAGTTCACCGGGGCATTGTTTCCCCAGGCATTTTCTGAATGTAACTATAATTCAAACTGATGGGATTTTGGAAATGTCTCACACCCCATCTATCTAGGTCTGATTTGATTCCATCAACAAAGCAGCTGAGTTTTCTTTTTCTTTCTTTTTTTTCCCCCAGCACAAACGCAAACTCTGTAGTTTGCAAGCATCAGGAAAACTGAATATAACATAACAATGGGTCAGAAAAGAAAATACATAGTTCCTAAGGACCTACACATTTAATATTAATAAAAAGGCTTGCACAAGACAGAGCAGATGATACTGATTTACTGCAACCCTATCTGCATGTGTACATGAATATAAATATTTATACTTTTATTTGGACTTTATGATTTATTCATTATACACATAAAAAGGTAATGAACACCACATCTACATGCTGTGAATCTGGGTTTCATTGAGAGTTTTCTATTGACAAAATAAACCCCTGAGGATGAATCTTCTGCTCTCTTCCTAACTGTATTTGGGGTGTCAGGAGCTTTTTAAGTCACATTTTTATTTAAAATAAGTACACAGGTGTTGTGGGAGCAAGAACACTATCTCTCTCACATACATGTACTGCCCCCTACCCCCCAATTGTATCTTCAAATTAAGGAAACAAAATTTTTGACAGGAATTATACATCTGCTTTGTTTTTCCTTGTTATTGAGATAATCCAACAAAACAGGAAGTCACTAATTAAAAATGACTGAAGCCATAGTTTTACAAATGCTTCCTCATGACAATGGTTTTATACATTTGAGTAAAATTCAGGACTACAGCTGCTGAAAACTTGTTCACAAAAAGTTGTGGTGTTATATGGCCGTTGGGCTAGATAATTTTCACATCAATTTTAGTTTTAATTTTTTTTAATTTTTGTACTGCAAAAAAGTTTTACAGGGTGTTTTACAACAATCAAAAACTGGAAAGTCTGTTGGTGTTTCGTTAAAAAAAACCAAAAAAACACACTCTTTCTCCCTTCCACCATTATCTTTCTAAACTGTAAAATTGTAAAAAGCAATTAACTTAATTTCTTTTCAGTAAGAATTTACAATATCAAAGCCAGGTGTACAAGCAGTGTTTCTGGACAAATATACACAAGTCATTCTGGTATAATCCAGGTGTGTGAACATTTTTTTCCCTCTCATGAAAATATAAAAGGTAACCAGAGATTTCAGCACACCTTTGAACTGCAGTGAATATAACATCTGATTGCCCAACACTTTCAGGTACAAAGCTCCAGTACGTTATTAACTATGATGCCTATACCAATGGATGCTATAACTTCCACGAACCCATTGAGTATGCCTGCAGAAGGTGCAGCTCTCAAAAGTATGCTCTCCCAGGTTATAAGATATGCCAAATGCAAAAGTGAGCAAAATCTCCTACAGTTTCAATGAACCTGCTTGCCCTATCCCCTTTCCCTGCAATTTGATAGGTAAAAGACCTATATTCCCCTTTAAATTTTACAATTTAGCCACAGATTTCACATCAAAAAGTTGCAAATGTGCAGTTTATTGTGTATATTTATTTGGAAACATGCATTTAGTGCCTGGAACCTTGTGGTATTTGCAGCTGGAATAGTTTGTGCCTCATCTTTTGTGGAAGATTTCCAGTTTACTTATGCAAAAGAAGCCCTCAGCATATTAAACTTAGTCCTGTTGGCTCATGTTCCAGCTTTCAATAAAGTAAGGCTGCTGCAGTCTGCTCAAGGGTCTCAAACCAAAGCCAATGGAGTCAAGGGAAAGTACCTCTCTTATTCTAGAAGGTCTGTGCCAGAGCTTGTGTTTTTATTGTGGCCCTGGGTATTCAGAAAATAAAATGGGAAAGGTATGTAGTTTAGTAAATACATAGGAAAATCTTTTAACTTTGAAAAAATATATGGATCAACAGATCCTTATCAAATCTGCCTAGGACTCAAAAAGACACATTTTGTTACAGAGGGTGTACTATCTGTCAGCCCTGAATGACAGCGTAAACCCAACAGCAGGTCAGGTTCAACACATCCTAGAGTGCCGCTGGTGACTGAGAAATCAGACTGAGGAAAGAAGGCCTTTGCTTGCACAGACGTACAGGCGCAGGAACCACAGAAGCAGGTCAGATGCCCAGGCTACCATTGCTGCCTCTGTCCGCTTCTCTCTCAAACATCTTCCTTCAGCTTGCCTGCTCCCGAGGGGTTTCGTTGTTCTGGCTCTCCAAACCAGCGCTGCTCATTATCTATATTGTTTCTTCTACATAAGGTCTTTCACTCATCAACAGACAGTTTCTGCTCTCAGAAGAATATATCAGGCCCAGAAAACCTGCCCAGACAGCCGAGGGAGAATACAGGCCCTAGTGGGGTGTTTCTTTCCTGTTCCTGGCTCAGTCCTGCCCCTTCAGGGACCACAATCCCATAGACATCAGGAGGAAAAGTGAAAAGCTTTAAGCCACCTTACGCCTTTCATCTGGGTTCTCTTCTTGCAACCCTTTCCATTTCCAATGCTAAGGTAATTTTTATGCATGGAGACTGGGGTGAAGGAACAGATGCTGCTCCTGTTTCCTCCCTGTTATCATCTCACTCCCAGTGATGCTCCCTGTAATCATTCCATTGTATGGCTGCATTTCCTGTAAAGCTGAACAATGAATAATGGATGCAAAAACTAAGTGGCATTTCAGGTTCATTAGTATGCATATTGTTATAAATGCGTTTCAGTAGGTGCTGTGAAGCCACTCTCGTCTCTTTTGTATTTTGAGGTGTCATTGCTTCAGGCTCTGCTAATGTTCATTTTGTATTCATTCATTTGTGTCTGTAGTTTTACCTGGATTGTAGGCTATTGTTCTTATTTGCAAAGCTTGGGTTTAATTTCCTGTAGGAAGCATTTCTTTTGTCTATAGGGCTCATTCTCCTATTATCACCCACCTTGAGAGTACTAAAGCACTGTCCTGCTGGTAGACTATAATTTGTTTGTGTTCTGCAGAAAATTTTACTACTTCTGTCCTCAAGAAATAAAGATCAAGATTTCCTGCTTTCTCAGTCTAGCTGCCAGTAGTCAAGGCTTCACATCTCTTCATTTCTATACCTGAATGCTACATAGTCCGTGAGCTCCCCAGCCACAGTCATGCAAATCCGTGTTACCTTTGGCCCGAGTCCAGCTGCAGTCAGTCTTTGCTGAATGCTGAGTTCCTGGAAAGAATTCCTATCAACCAAGTAAAAAGCAAGTCACATAATATCATTTTCTTACAAAGTTGAACTGAAGCTACTTCCTGCTCCTTTTCCGACCCCCAGCAGTACATCTTTCAGTTATTCCTTGTATTTATATGACATACATATTTTATTCATTCTCATTAGGCTGTTCAGTAACAACCCATTATCTTTCAACAGATTCATAGCAGATAAAACATTCATATTATTGGCTCTATTTTTATTTCTGTTTTGTGATGTTCCCCCTCACACATGCAGACTCATGCTTCCTAACAACAGCATACCATTAGGCCTTGCCTTTGCCTATTGTTAACAATGAACTGATAAAATGTGGTAGGATGCTACGAAAAGTACAGCTGATCCAAAGTCTTTTTTCCTCTCTGCGCTATCTATATTGGACCAATAATCATACGGAGCTATCAGCTCAAGAAAGTACAAAATGAACTCCAGTGACAATGGAAGAAAGAGACAATAGTGAGCTATAGCTGTGCTCTCCCAGGACACTTTGCACAAAAGAACAATCGCCCACAGCAGTCTCTCTAAAATGGAATTTGCAGTGGATAATATTCAGTGTATTCACAGTGAATATAAAGTCATACAGTAGTAGCTGATAGCAGTTTCTCTGTGCATGAAATGCCTCTCTTACTGAAGCTGTTTCTTTTCTTTGATGGTGTATGCAAAGCCTTCTTAACAATATATGCAGCACTGCTTGTTAAGGATAAAATATTCAGACCAGGCTGCCAAGGATAGGTATTGAAACCCAGGTACTGAAATGAGTTGTCCTAACATTTGGTATCAGGAACCAGTGGCCCCATTTGATAATGCTGGTGTAAGTGACTCTCTCAGGATGAAGAACCTTATGGCAGAGAAAAGAGCAAGTCTTCATTGCCTGGATTCTCCCTTTTTCCTCCCACAGCTGTCAAAAAAGTCCAGTTCTGTAGTTCTTCAGTCATAAGAAGCCAAGGGTAAAAATGGAACAATTAACACTAGTAAAGGCTACAAAACCAAATGAGTTGGTCTTGCTGAGGTCTACAAAACCGGGCACTTCATTTGGAAGCTCATAATCTTGGCTATGCCCAGGATGCCCATTCTGCTGCGGTGACAGCAGGCGTGCATGCACCAGAGTTTTCTAGCTGAGAGGGCCAGGCAGCGCGTCCCTGAGCAGAGGGTGTGCACAGAGTTAAGCAGACAGCATGGATGACTGTCAGATCTGAGATGTGCAAGAGCATGACATGTAGACATACCACACGAGGACAGAGGGATCAGTCATTAGCAGCTCATTTCCACTTTTATTATGGTAAATTGCTAGACATTGAGCAGATGCTGATCTCTGAGGTCTGAAATAAGAAAAACTTAAATCTTACAAAAATGTCCTATGTGTACAGTTTCACTACAGAGATAATTATGACCACAGAAACAGGCCTCTTCATAAATATCAGGGTCTCATGCACTGTGTGTGTATGTTTCTATATAGAAATATACATACATACTTAATGGAAACACACACATATAAATACAATAAAATTCATATATAAATATATACACACATATATCTTTCTACATAAACATGCTAGTCTCTCTAGACAAGCACAAACACACGTATGTATATAGACACACTAACAGATACGCATATTCATCATAGTTTTTTTTAACAGGTTTGCTCTTACATACCTAAATATCTTCTCTTACATTTGTTAAGACACTGTACACAGCCACATTTTTGTAGGCAAGGGACACCTCCAAGGTCGCTTGCTGTTAGCCCGGTTGGTTTAACTATTTCAAATAGGATTTTATTGTACAATTCTCTGGGAACTTGGTTGTGTTCAACAGGAGATAATCAGCTCTGATATAAACTGCATAACCTCCGCTGAAGTAAGTGGAGTGTGGGGGCTGCTTAAAACCAGGGCTAGTTTCTTCAGTTTGCTTCAAAGTCCACCACCCTTTGGGCACCCCATAACCTCGGTAGAGCCAAAGCAGAGTAACCAAGAACGCAATCTCTCGTGAGTGCCAGAATGATCCTCCCTATAATCATAATTAACATGCCACATAGGTCAAAACCACACAAATGCTTAACCTAACATTACTTCCTCCCTTCGCACAGCTTGGTGCACGATGCCCACTCAGTCCATGGCCTCCCACCAACCATGGCTGACCGCCACCAGGAGCCACGTATTTCACCTGCACCACGTGCATAAGAGGTGTCTATTTTACTGCTAGAGTCACCTGGCAGAGGTGCTGTGAAGACAAATGCATTTGGGGTTGCATGTACTTTGCTATTATGGCAACGCAGGTCAAGCAACAGACCACAGACTCAACCTTCAGGCATGCAGCTCCCTATTGCAAAGCTAGAAATGAGCATGGTGGTGTGTTCCCTTTTCTTCCATTTTCTCTCTTGGCAAATTGCTCTTTGTTCTTGGCGTCTACTTGATTCTGGGGATTTTTTCGTTCTTGTGAAACATTTAATTTTTCTTTTTAATACATGCCCTGGCACTGAGCACCTGCTGCAATTAAAATGCTGGTATTTGGCTCCTATGAGGTCTATTCTATTATGAAGTCTTACCCATTGATTGTAGACTAATGAACCCATCAATTCATCACAGCACTTCTATTACCCTACTGCTGTTGTGGGATGTCGTATTGCTGAGCTGGGGTAAGAGGACTGACTTTCTTGCTACTGCCCCAACCATTGTTAAGAATGTAAAAAAAGATAAAGTAATCAGAATTTCAGTACAGTTCAACTTTGGGGCCCTTCTGTGGCATGTTGGTTCCTTCTATAGTCGGACTTTCTCATTTAAAGCAAATCAATTTCAGCAATACTTGCTGTTCAGAAACAGTGGGTTTTGAGGGGGACTGAAGAGGGGAGGAGACTCGATATTTTGCTGGGAAACAGCGTGGGACAGTCAAAATGGTAGTTTGTTTCACTTCTAGAAATTCACTTCTAGAAATTGTTTGGAGTGGGGCCTCAGCGAAGCCTGGATAAAGGCAAGTTAAGGTAAATAGAAACAGCAAGAAATAGTTTCAACAGCAATAGCAACAGCAGCAATATGTTTTTCTTCCACTGCGTCAGATGCTGGTAACGCTTTTTTTTTTTTAAGGCCAGGTCTCAGATTATATGTGGCAGATTTATTTATCATTCCATAGATCGCTTTCTGTTTTTTCAGATTGTCTGGTATTGTATTGATTCAGCGCAGAAATGCAGAAATACACAAAAGGAATTGGGAAGAAAAGAAAAACCAGGACCACAACAGAAATTGTCTTTAAGGTATCACTTTAAAGTTTGAGCAATCAAAAACAAAATAAAATAAATTAAAATAAAAATTGTATCTGGCAGTCTTCATATCTTTCTTGAGAAGATATTTTGGTGTTGGTTTTGGAGAGTGAAAACTATTAAAGGAACATACTGCAAAAAGAAAGACACCAGACTGTTCTTCATAATTGTGTCATAGAAACCATAATGTCTATATAAAAAGTATGTAAAGAAAGGGTCTGCAAGCACAAGCAAGAGGAATTTTCAGACAGAGGCATGTCTGAAAAAATGAGATGCCTATAGAGAAAGCTAGTTAAAGCATAGGAATGAATATAACCTTTTCAAATCGTATTCCTTGCTGAAAACCTGCATCCAGATTTAACCACCAACTCATTCACTTGGCATTTTTTAAGCCAGCTGTTACAACACATATAGTACTCTGATTATCCAAGCATCTTAATTCTAGGACTAGATTGTGTTTAAGTGCATAATCTGATGCCACAGTACAGACATGGGATGTGGGCAGTGTAGGCATTTTAATACCATGTCCATCTGCTACACATGCCCTGACATCGGTTTTTCTGGATGTGGGAGATGGAGCATCTAGAGCACTCAGTAACTAATTTTCTTTAAAAACAAGGCCAACGATTAGCTAGTAAATAATGGTGCTGCAAGTCTAATTAACTGGTGTTTGCAAAATGTTCTGAGATTCCCCAGATACAATGTGCTACAGAAGTGAAAAATATTACAAGTAATCTTCACCGAGATATTAATAATACAGAAGGTAGGAATGCAGCCTTGTTATAAACAAAAGACTCATAACAGGTTTCTCTTGCAATGGGTTTGTTAACAGAAGCAATCGATTGCAAAGCAAGTACAAAGCTCTGTTCCAAGCTATGGTGCCTTAGGAAGCTAACAAAACTAAGGCACCTCATCCACTTTTGTTGCTGAGCGCACATGAGGGAGTGAGGTGGCTGCAGTGCTGCATCCACCTTCACCCAGGAGGTGCATGAGCTCTTGGCTTTGTTCAGACTCTCTCCTCTGTGCCCACAGCAAGATCCCTCACTGCTCTGCTGCTGCAACCCACAAAATAAGCACATGACTTCCTAAATAAGAGTGGTTTGGCTGATGAAAATTCTGGATTAGAATCTAACTTTTTCATTGCAGAAGGCACTGGAACAGCTGTAGAAGAACATCAGCCCCACAAGACCTGTTCCACTATGAACATATCACCATTCCATCTCTGGTCTCTTTTGGAGTTATGTTTTGGCCTCTTCCATCTGTTGACACAGCAATCCTAGCAAAAAAGTCTCATGTCCTCTCCATAAGCTTGCATGCTGCCCTTCGCGGGGAACTACAGTCCAGGCACTTTCTTTCCCCTGGTTTAGTTGATTGAGGGGATGAGGGCAAGATGGGAGATGTGGTTCTAAAATCCTTTCAATCAGTTGGGAATCCAAGGCATGCTGAGGTGGATTTCAAGGGTTGATAGGCTCCCAACCTGCTCCCCTATGAGCTGGTAGCAAAGCTCACAAGAGCAGGTTTCCCTCTGGGGACTCAAAAACGGATATCTACTTTTCTATATAACAAGCATATGTCTGGGATTTACTCCAAGTTTCAGTCAGCGGCATGTGCTTTCTCCATGAGCACCCTTTTAGCCATTTCTGCTCCTGACAGGGCCAGGAACACCCTGAGCTGTATGGCAGTGCCAGACATCCTACCTTGGGCTCTCTGCTGAGTTCGGTAGCCCTTGCTAACCCACACCAGTGCCCACACCTCTTTACAGCTGGTTAGCACACACGTGGCCCTGGAGGGGTATTGCAGTGTGCAGCTGGAGCTGTCAGGGATACGTGACACAGAAAAGGAGGAAGATGACCGGGTTGAGAGGGGTGATGATTATAAAGCACCTGTTGCCTGGCTGGGTGAGCAGGGAGACCATATATGGGGACTCATCAGCCAAGCAAAGCCTCAGTAGGCCATCCTTCCCTACACTGGCACTCACTCCTCATTATTCAGAAATAATTGATTATTATAACTGATTCTGAATTATTATTCAGAAATAATAATTTGATAGAAAAATAAACCATCTGCAATTAACAAAGTTTTCTCAGAAACAGCGTGCAGAAAGGGAGCAGGAGCCTTGGCTCAGAGCAGTGGCAGCAGTAGAGATGTGGGTAACCTCAGTGCAGAACAGGAGCAGGGAAGGGCAGGATATAGGAAGTCTCATTTCATGTTGTTATTATGAAGCAGAGATTTAGTAATGGAAGCAGGGACAGGGCCTTCCTGTAGAAACCCACCCACAGGACCTTCAAGACCTCCAATATGGAAATGTTCTGTCATTTCTCTAGGCTGGTTTCCTTGTAAAGCTACTGTCCTGGGCGGCTACAACACACCCTGTATCTTCACGTCTAGCAATTCACCTGTAAACAAGGTGGTGTTGCATACTGCATGTCATGTTTGATTACTTCATTATTGTGGTTGCCACTGGTATGAATGAATACACACACCCAGTTTATTCCTAAGATCTTCTGATAAGATACACTCATGCAAGCTACTCCTCTAATGAAGGTTTGTGGGAAAGTCTGCAGGCATCCATGAATGATATTCATCCACACTGAGTGGAGGATGTGTAAGGCTTTACACCTGCTCTCCAGCTTCTTTGCCTCTGTCTGCAGTAGTTGAATTTGTCCAGCAGGTCCCTTGCAGCCTCCAGACAGATCAGTGAGGCTGCACAGCTGCAGAAGCAGCACCTAAGGTTGATGCACAGCTCCTCTCTCCCCCAGTAGAGAGTGAGGCAGTAGGATAAAAGTGGTTTATAAATTGGAGTCTGAGGTGACTGCAGTACTCAGGACTAATCACACAATTCTATTATCCCATCAAATGTTTCACATTTGTCACAGATCTGGCAAAACAAACCATGAGTTTTCATACCCTTACTCACTGCCATGAAGGATGGGAATTAAAATCTTTGCTTAAGTCCTGTAGGCTGCAAAGTTATGGACAGTGACTGTAAAATGTGAGCAGGAGAGAGCAAATGAAGAATACTTTTTGCTCTTCCTTGGTTCAGCTCCAAAGCTCTTGGGACAGCTTGTGGGAAAGCTTCTTTTGTTGTGTTCACGTAGCAGCCCACATTCCCTCATGAAGTCATTGTCTATCTACACGTCCTGTACCTCCCGCCCAAGGCTTTCTACCAGCTCAGACCTCTACATCCTTCCTCCTCAGTTCTTACTGTCCCAGATCAGAAACTGCCGTTCTGAACGATTTCATTGTTTATGTTTTATTTCGGGCAAGGTGGCGTTCACCTATGGCATGCTTTAGGGGACATCACCTCAGGAAGTTAAAAACAAGTATTTTACTGTAGCTGTGACAATATAACTGTACGAGAAGAAATTATGCTGCATGTCAGGCACAGTTTGATGGTCCTGTTGTATGTTTTAGTGCTTCACAATATTTTAAGACTTTTATTCCATCTTTCAGGTTTGCTGTGCCAATATAGCTCAAAAGGCCTATCACCTCAACTCATGCTCCCTTTTGTGCATCTCTGCACAAAGAAACCCTGAGAGTTGCATCGACCCGCTTCCTAGCTCTTACCTTCTTAAGCTTTGTTAGGGTCACCACTGCATTACAAAAATATAAATGCAATGATGAAGCCCTGCCTGTTCTTAGTTACAAATCTGTTACCCAACGAAACCCAGGTTCATTTTGATTTCTGTTCATCACTCACTTGTGTGCATGGGCCTCCCCGCCCTTTTTATGAGGCATCGCTTTTCCACTGTGTTCCTAAGAACTGTCTCATCCATCATCACCACCACTGTTTGACACTCTGCCCCTGGACTGAGAGTGTCCGTTCCCACACAGCATTTCCTTTCCCTTGCCCTCGCTCCCCATCTGTGTTTTACACAGAGACCTTGGAAGCAGCAAGCTGTTTTCAGGCTTTGCAGCCAGTTTTTGGGTGGAGCAGCTGATGAGCTCACCGGAGCTGCGCTGGCCCCAGAGTGATATGGTGTTCCCGTCTGGAGGGAACAGCTGAGACACTTTAACCTTTGTGCACAGTTAGAGCCAGACGAGTGCTCAGCCACTTTGGAAACTATGGGTAATTAAACTAATTGTTCTGTTCAAAAATAGTAAGTGGAGTAAGATCTACAGAAATAATTAGAATTGCCACACCATTGCTATTAAGAAACAATAACGTCTTCCTTATGCAGTCATCAATCTGGTAATTACCTCCTTTGATAGAGATCAAACATCATCAGTTATTTTTTTGATCTCCCTATACATGAAGAGCCCAGAAGTGGGGCTACACTCCCTAGCATGCTCTTTTTGTGGGGCTTTTATAGCACCGGTCTTTTGGAGGGGTGTGAGTTCCCCTTCCCTTCCCTGACCAAAATATCTCTAGACAGACAGACAGACAGACAGACACATGTGATATATATGTGTGTGTAGCCAGGGCTTTCAGGGAAGCTGCTAGGCTCTTAGGGGCAGAGAACTTGTGTTGCGTTCCCTGTTCACCCTTATCTGCTCTCCCATAACGGACAATCAATGGCAGCTTTTCAGAGTCCACACTTCTAACTCCCAGCTAATTCTTCCACGTCAGGAATTAGAAACACTCTGGGACAATAGTTTTTAGAGAATTCTTAATTTACTTTATAACTCGTGAAAAGTAGCCAACTTCTCCTACACTTAAGGACCAAAGACCAACCCAATATCCCAAAGCTTGGATGAACTGCACAGGAAAAGGATGGGAATAAATATGCTCACAATGGAGGTGGTTGGAGTGTTAATAACTAGTCAACTTTTTTCAGATGAGATCAGCAAATGTAGATGTGCCTTAATAACGCTATACCCAGGTGACTTACTATATTGGCCTTGGAAAGCTCTCAGGCGAGTGGGTTTCCATAAAATGAAACTAATGACTGCTGTTCAAGGAGAGATTCAAAGATTAACTCATGTGTCTCTCTTGTGGGATGCATTATACTGGAAAATGGACACAGAAGAGAGAGACTGTATGATGAATGTTGACAAAAAGATTTCCTTAACATAACTTTTTTGTCCATATGGTACATATGTCTCCACACCAAACCCAAAGGAAGGCTTCAGGCATCCTGACTTTGGAGGCAGTGTTGAATCTTTTTGACCAACAAAAAGTGCTGAACTTTCTTGATTCTTGAGAAATAAAGATGTAGGAAAATGTCAGCACTTACCTTCCTGGAGAAGATATTCTCTGTTTATAAAAACTTACCTGTTCTTCTTTGCTTTCACATTGTATTATCATACACTAATAAAACTAGCTGTGGTATGCTTTTATGGTACTGTGCAATTTCATGTAATCAAGAACTTATCTGAAACAGTAGAGCTTCAGTTTATGGGGACTATACTGTATCTTTGTGCAGAAATTTTTTTCAGGAGAGGTACTTCTATACCACCTCTGGGTTGTTTTTTTTTCTCCCTCTGTAGTCATCCCCTCAAAGCCTTGCTGAACTGAAATTCCTACAGTGCCTAATAATATAACTCCAAACTCTACAGTGCTAAAATATTCCACATAAAAGCAGACAAAAAAAACAGTAAAAAATTCCCCAAATTTGCATTACCTCCTCTCTCTGCAGCCGGGATCTTGCACTGAGCATTCACTTACGCCTTAAACATGAGCTTAGATTTTAGGTCGCCCCATGATTTTCATTACAGGATTAACAACGATTAGCCAAAACCTGATCCTTGAATCTGAAAACTTCCCAAAAAATTTTTCCATAGTTTGGTTGTGACCATGTAAAGCTGAATCCACCCTCACAGCTTTGACCCTCTATTGGATCCAGAAGTGGTGGCGAGGGTGAGGCTTGTGAAGGGATGGGCCTTGGGGAGTAGGTCATGTTGTTTTTCAGTTTAGAGCTGGATGCAGCTGCAGCCTAAACAGAAAAGCCCCCATGGTTTACACAAGATTTCCATCCAAGGTGAGGGAATTCTCATGAGGCTGTCTGAGTTTTCTGTTTGGTACATTTCTTTAAGCATGAATTCCTGACTCTCTAATTGCCCATTTTGATGTGACTTAAAAATCTGACTGATGATGTTTACTAAAGAGAAACAGCTTGATCATTCAAATCTAGCCAAAGCCATTAGTAGCTGAAAATCATTTCTCTAAAATCTGCCTGATACAGCTTATGTGAAATGAGTTCATCATCTTCATCCAACCCTTAAACTCTGGCATAACCGATATCAGTTTAATCTGGAAAACTTTCTGCTTACCCCAGAAAAAAGTCTTTACTGGAGGAAAGGGCAGAGAAGGGCAATTCTCATGATCAGGAGAATGAGACAAGAGACTTTAAGAGCCTATCTTGGTTATCCCAAAAAAGTAAAAGCTGAAAGGGGAAGACTGCTTTCTATACTGGGGTGGGAAACACCAGCAAAAGAAAGACCATACGAGGCAAAGGAATTGGTCAGCACTGCTAGTCACACATTTAAGAAGGGAGTAAGAGGGAAGTTGGTGACCACTACAGCAGGGGAGCAGCCATATAGGAATGAAAAATCCTAAGTAGTTTTAAGATGGCATTAGATCTGTTTCTGAAGGAGAGTCCATGACTTGTCTGCCTCCAGTGCGTGCTGCATTCGCAGTGGAGCAGGCATGATTAATCTGAAATCACTGTCATCCTTAACATGGAAGAAGTCACAGATGAGCACTTTTCATTTGCTATAAAATAGATAAATCCCAGATTCCAGTGTTTTGCCTATATTAAATGGATCTCCTGCCAAACAGTGCTTTTTTCCACTCTGATCACAGGCACTGAATACTAGTGGGGTATGATGGAAAGGACCAAAGAAAGTGGCCAGTCTCATGTGCTCTTCCTAAGTAGCATCTCCTAGTGCCACCATCAGAAACAGAGTGCTGGGCCAGAGGGGCCCTTGCTTTGACCCTCTGGGGAATTTCTTATGTTCTTTGATGTTTGTAATTGCCTTCTCACTCCTCATAGTAAATCCCAGAGATGAGTTTTGCAATCATGTTTGTGGAACAGTCTCAGGAAGACTGACATCATATTCTCCAGGTTGGGTACAGCATACCCTGAAACTTTTCCAAACTGCTTGCCACACTTCAGCAGAAGAACCCAGACAGGGAAATATCACCAGAACTAGGGTGAGAAGCACCAAAAATGTAGTAGAAAATAAGCAATGAAGACAGGGGGCACATGTTCAGAATCATGGGTAAACACAGCTACGTGCAAGGTAAGAGAGATATTGAGGATAATGAGGCCTCCATACAGGCAAATAGATGCAAACCTGTTTTCAACAGCATTATTCAAGAAAGAAGGAATAGACTAGGGAAGTCTTGAGACCCTTCCAGCTCTATTTTTTATGACTCAGTGATTTCTATGACTGCGGTTTGAAAGGGTAGCTGATGTCAGACAAGCCAGACTGCAGAGGAGCAAAGGATTTGGATACCAATCATGCTGTTCCCAAAAATAGAAAGCAAAGCACAATTGCACTCAGACACTGGGGTCTGTGGCTGCTGAGATGTCTGTGCAGATGAAGGCAAACAGACTGAATTAGGTTTGACTGGAACAAAATGTAGCCTCACTAGGGGTGGAAAGGGAAAGAAATATCAAGGACAGAAATGCTGGTGGAAGGCATTAGAAATCACCATTGTCTTCGGGCGGAGCTGTGAGGCTACTAGTTATAGCAAACTGCAACATACAGATTGGAGCCTTCTGAGTCCAGTGAGCACAGTAACTCATATAGCTATTCCCATGACCCATAAATACTGAGCCGGTGAATGTGATAGGCAGGAACAACAGGGAGATGCTGCAGTCACTGCTGTGCCTCAGTTCAGGCAGAAACATGTTTGCAAAGGGTGCAGTCCAGTCACGAACTCAGAAGCGTGTTTGCACCCACGCTCATTTATTCATCAACAGCGTGTTGCAAACAATCATAAGAATGCCAGTTACTTGCCAGCGCACAGAGATTTCTCATGTCTGTCACTTGAGCGAGGCACAGCAATAACAGTACCAGAATCCAGCTGTGTGCTACATACAGCTTAGTATTTATGAGTTTCACATTGTGGAAACATTTGTTGTGGTCCCATTCATCTGGGTACGGCTAATTCATCAACAGCATGCCATCCCTGGGACAGCTCACTGTGGCGTGGTATCAAGCTGACTGGTGGCAAACAGAACCTTGCTGCCTCCATCACAACATGATACCTAAAGACGGACATGGGTCCTGATAAGGATTATTTGGCACTCCTTTTAAAGACACCCAAGAAGTAATGGTACTATCTGTGATGTAAGTTGTTATCTAAATGTGTTCATACAGTTAATAGGAAATGCTATAACCAGCCTCTCCTGCTGTGCTTTTTGTTATTCATTTGTATCACAGCAGCACTTAGCCACACACATAAAAGCCCAAGATTTCACTGTGCTAGGAGATGTACAAATACAGAGCGGAAAAGGTGACTTCTGTCCATGAATGCTTAGCACCTAACTGCCTGGTGAAATGACACCATCCATATATAGCCATTTGCTGAGCTATCCATCTGTCATCTCCTCAGCCTGCCAGGCAACATGACCATCAGCTTTGCAATGCCCAAGTGTTTGTGCTGTTAAAGAGAACGTCCAGGCAAACTCTCTCATAGGTGCTGCTCTCTGCCATCCCTGTGTGGGCCCAATCTACCAAGTTTGCTGTATACTAATGTTTTCATATGACTTTTTGTATTAATATTGATATTTTGTTGAAGTAGCAGCTGTGAATATTTTGCAGAACAAACTCTACAAGTGGCGTCTCTGTTTTCAGCTGCTAAAGCCTGACTAAATAACTCATATTATTTGACACCCCCAAGAAAGGGTGGAAGTCACAGTTTATGTTGGAAGAGTTGAGGAGAATGGTGTTGAAACTGCGTCCATGCTAAAAGCCCCCCAACCTGCCCATTCTTCAACTCTCACCTTTCTCAGTCCAACTTCCCATTTCCTTCACGAAAACTTCCACTTGATCCTTTATTTTCCTTTTGATATCCAGAAGGTCCCATGTTTCCTCCCTTTTCTCCTTGACACATACCTCCTGGTAGACCAGCAGAGTTGAGGAACTCCTGCAAGAAGCGCCAAAGGCAAATCCCAAGGCAGGAAGTAGGAGCACAGGTGGTGTTTCAAGACCTCAGTGGAAGAGTCTACCCCACCAGGAGGGGCCACAAGCAATGGTTGGGTTCCTGCCTGCAGGGGTAAACAGGGAGCCTGAGAAAAGGCACTCCTGGGAATATGTTCAAATTCACAAGATAGTAAGCACTTAGTGGGGGAAGGGGGAAGAAGAAGGCGAGGGATAGAAAGGATCATGGCATGGCATCAAAGGCTTCACTAGGGTAGAACATCATGGCCAGCTCATGTCATCACAGCTCTGCCCAGCGCAACATGTTGTAGACCTGGAGCTTCACTTGCGAGATAGCAAAAGGTCAACAAGAGGGGAAAGCAGGGTTGGGCAGGGAGGTACCCAGCAGAGTAGGAAGGCAGGAACTGCAGGAATAACATGAGAGCAAGTCCTCAGTAAAGCATCAGGCAGAAGCACAGCTGGAAAAAAAAGGAGGAACACAAATAAATATATATGTTGTGTATGACAAAGAGCATGGAAAAGAAAGGCCCATTCAGCCATTGTTACAGAAAAATCCACAGAGGAGTACTTCCCCACATATCCATAGGCTAGCATGGCTTTGACAGTATCCATATTTTTTTCCTACTCTGGACAGATCTCTGATTTTATAACTCAGACTGTACTGAAGGCAGTGCTGGCAAATTAATTTGAGTTGAATGGAGTTAACACTACTGTGGCAGAAAATACACAGACTCAGGGGGACAGTGCTTTGAAGTTTGTATGTTGGACTCCAGACCTCCTTCCATTCAGTTTAGGACTAAATCCTGCCACCTTTATTCATGCTAAATAATGTTTTACTGCAAGAGTGGTCCCGTTGCAGCCAGTAGTCCTAAAGTGCAACACTTGTCCCAAGCACCACAAAACTTGGCAAATGAAAATGTTATTTTTTGGTAATGCAAATGAGAAAAACTCCTCTGAAGTGAACAGTATTATACCCCGTGACTTTAATAATGAAGCCAGACTGTTGTTTAAAATACACACTTGCCCCTAAGTTCTTTTAGTCATTCATCCCTAGAATATGACTCTGGACATTTCTTGGACAGTGTAGCCCAGCGGCAGTAATTGTGCCCTGGAAGCTGCATTTGACAAAGCAGTTGAACAGCCAAATAGAACATATTCAAATCTGTGCAATAAAAATGTTCCATCTCATCCTTTTCTCATGCTGTAAGCTATGCAATTATCCTTTTTAATTGTGCCCCACACTTTCAATAAAAATAACCATTAAAAAAAATTAGCAAAACCAGAGAATTGCTTTGGAAAACACCTTAATTGATATGCAGAAGTCGATTTTCATTGTTTATTATTAAAACTGGCATGAAGGAATTATCTCCTGTGGTCAGTCAGGGGGATTGGTAGGTTTTCATATTATTTTTTCCTTCTCAAAAGGCAGTTTTGAGTACTCTAAGATAATTGTTGGATCGGGTGACCATTCCAACCAATAATCACACAGGGATTGTAATTGATATTTTATAATTAAAGTCCAAAATGAGAAGGAATAATAATAATTAGTGGGGAGGGCACATAATAAGATAAGGAACAACAATATAGCCAAGAGATTTCCTTTAGGCAATGGAAACAAATTACCCTTGAGCTTTGTTAAAACAAAATCAGTTTCTCGCTTTTGGGGAGTGGTTTTTGTTTTTTCATTGAAGCACACTTCAGACTCTAATAACCACTAAAGGGACAGTGTATTTGTTTGAGGGAGAGATAATACTCTCATTTGAATTGCCTTATTCCCAAATGCCCCAAACAGGAGCTGTTCATCCTCACTGCTAAGTGTTGGGCAAATACAAAACAGGCAAGAGCATCTGCCTCTCCGGGCTTCCTAGGCAATCTGGGCATCCCAAAACACAGAGCAGGCTGCGAGTGCTAATAAGAATTTTTCAACTCCCACCTCTATAGGTTTTACCTTTCCTCCCTTTTCCTTACAAAGAAATTGAGATGAGACCAATTATGAAGCACTGAGGCAGAGCTGGTGACCTGAGAGGCTCTGCGCAGGGTGGGCTGTACAGATGGGGCAGAAAGCCTGGCCTGGCATGGCAAAGTGCAGTGATCTCAAGTCAGTGGATCCCTGGACAGATTTATATTCTGTGCTTGCACATTTTGAGTCCCTCAAGCTTTTTTCATGCATCTGGGATTCTCCTTGCAAATCTGTTTCTGTGAAGATCTCCATGAACCATGAGAAAACATGTAAAAAAGTCTAATTTTTCACCATCAGTTCTCCATCATCTTTCTGCTATGAGAATGAGTCCCACAGAACAGTTATCCCATGTTTCCATCCCCCTGTCTGCTAGGGCCTTTTATACCACACAGTGGTTCTAGAGAGAGGTATGAAAAGGCTTATATTGATGGCTATGTAATGCCTTGGGAAAATGTCATTTCCACTTTGCAAGGTTCTTCAGATGGTTGCTGGTGTCATTTATTCACATTTGCTTCCTGATATGCAGTGTGACAAAAGGAAAATATGACTTAAGTGTTTGCTCAAGAATGCATCTCAGAAATGGCCTCCCTTACTTCTTATTTTCTTTCCTTTTTAATTAATTTAAGCCAGGCAGAATGGTAACAAAGAAATTCAAAACAGAGAAAAATGTAATATAAGAAAATATTTTATTAAAACATTTTTTAAGATTTTTTTACTTCTGAATTTTTGGAGGTAGTCTGCTTTGTAGTCTCTTTCTTTTTCCTCCCACTTATCAGCAGGTTCCTCAGGAAGCCCTTCCTTACAGGTTTCTTCCTGTCACTTTAGGTTCAAGGCCCAAATAGATTTTGCTCTTTTGACTGAGGATATTACATGCTTCCCCAATGTTTGGGACCTTGGGATCACCACCAATCCAATCCAAAGCCAATTTACTTTACCAATTAGATCCCTTAATTTATCAATGTTTGCCTTTTCAAAATAATAATGGTAATGTATTTAGAAAGGTACTTGGAGACTTTTTTTAACCGAGCCACTCAGAGAGATTGATTAAATGTAATCAAATCATGAGCATCATTGCAGGATAATATAACAATAATATTAGTGTTATCTGCAAACAACACAGGATTATGAGTCACATGCAGTCTAAGGCTGAATTGAAGAACTTATAGTCATCCTGCTATACTACACTATATTGCCAAAGCTTCTGACTGTATTTCTCTCTGAAAATAATACTGAAATCTCTGTTCATTTCTAACTCCAAGGGTTCTCTGCAGACCCTTAGCCCTATCCTACTAAAATTTCTTCAACTATCCTTCTCTGAAATTAGTTTGACTTAAACAGATTCTGTTTTTTCCATATTTTGTCTTCATATTTCTTTTAGTTATATTTCTTGAATTATTACAGTGCTCCTCCATGACATTTTCCTTCATTTCTACTGTTCCTAAGCAGTGCATACTTTTCAATATCTATGTTACAGTTTGGATGACAAGTGGGACAAGTTTCTATTACCTTAGTATTGCCTAGTTTCATATTCTACACTTCTGTCCCTTTCTGTTAGTTTCTGGAATGGTCCCTTGCTGTTCTGCCCACCAGCACCATCCTCTAGATTTATTTAGGCAACAGACCTCTCATTTCTTCTGACAAACAATCCCCAGCCATATACATCTGCTTCTTCCAGGTATTGCATTTCTCATGTTCTGCGTCCTCTGTTCCTCCTTCCACTGGCAAATCACACAAATTTCTGCCTGCAGGTCACACTGATCTTCAATTAGTTTTCAATTTAAATAGGCATGTGAGTAGTCAGAATTTTCTCATTCAGCATCCATATAGATGTGTATAGACAAGATGGGTGGGATTTCACAAGAGTGTTCACAAGCAGGTGCCTGCATATGCTCGAGTTATCTGACCTCCTGTTGTGGCTAGTGGTAATCAAGTCAAAACAACCAGTTTAGCCTAGAGAATGATTCAGGTCATCCTAAAATAGCTATCTAAATATTTATGCAGTTGATCCAGTATAGACATCCAGCACCATTTTAGGTGCTCTAGGGGCCCCTACATCACCTCCAATGGCTGTCCCAGAAGGGTGCACGTCCCTCGTATGTCTTGTGCCACATAAGGCACCATAGGACTAGATGCCTGTGTTTAATCAACTGAACTGTGTCCTTAGCGGCTTATAGCTGAGTCACTCCCTAGGCATCACTGTCTGTAAGGACTAGTGCTCAGTTGCCCACATTTATGCAACCTGTGCCATTTCAGATGTTCAATATTAACGTTAATGTTCCTCTGTAAGGAAGTCTGTAGGTACTGTCTCATATGTGGTTGTCTTGGATGCCCTTTGGTGTCTCAGATATCACCAGATGCCTGTGTCCAGCTCACTGAACCTCTGCCCTAGCTCTCCACTGACTATAAAGGGTCTTAAGTCACCTAGGATGCATGTTGACACCTATTCTAGGTGTCTTCATCTCAAATTGAGTCACGCCCTGAGTTTCATCCGTCATATATCCATTTCTATGGTTTGGTGGATGCATCTAAAACTCCGGAATTTTTTGACTTACTGAAGTAGTTTTGATGACCCAGAAGCTTTGCCTTGCTGTTCACCTCCTTTTTCCTGATCATTTTTCATTTATTCTTTAAGTAATACTAAAAAAAAGTCTCTTATCCAAGCTTGCATGTTTAAAAACACAGAAAAAAATCCAACAGCATTAAAGTAACTATTTCTAAAGGAAGTCAGCCAGCTGTGGAAACTACAGAGCCAAAGTGGTACCTCGTTAACAAACGGGGATATACAAGGAAAACCGACAACTTTTCCAGCTCTTAAGGGCCACAGTTTAGCTTTTGTCAAACACAAGGCACCAGTCAGCAACCAATAAACTATTTATAGAAAGCAGGAGCTTCATGTGGCCAATCTCAGAGCATACATATGTCCGGGCAACTTTCCACATCTGTCAGGAAGGAAGAAAACAGAACTGTGTGTAGTGTTGGAAGGAAGGTGTCTGCAAAACCTGCATCACCACAATCACACAGGGTGGCACTGCTCTGCTCACTGGTGGGTCTGTCCTGCATCTCCTGCACCCCCAACACTTCTGTCCCTTCATCCGGTCACCCCAGTTCCCTTTGCAGCCACAGTCACTCACCTCCACTATTTGTAAAGGATAAACTACACTAAGCAGCTAGACCATGTACCAACATTTCTGTGTGCAGAGAAGCACTTCAGATTTAAGTTGCTTTGAATATTCTGCATAAAACTAAAATGTTAATTTAATATGAAAGCAGTTATTAAGAATGTTTCTGTGCCAAAGCTGAAATTTACCAAGAAGTTTTGCAGATGTATGCTAATTTTTATGGATTCCCATCTGCTTTCATTTAATTCCAAATTTTTAAAAATACAATTATCTAATTAGGAAGCAGAAATAATGCTAGATGACCACTGTGCGCCAAAAATAAGAAATAATTTATGGGCTAAAAAATGAATTCCAAAAATACCACTGACCAAAATAAACACATCTAAATTATCAAGGGAATATTTGGAAATAATGAAAGATTATTTTAGATGTAAGTACTGTACTGAAATATTGAAAAGAAAGCTGACCTTATCACAGAATCACAGAATGGTTGAGGTTGGAAGGGACCTCTGGAGAACAGCTAGTCCAACCCCCCTGCTCAAGCAGGGTCACCTAGAGCACGTTGCACAGGATCGTGTCCAGGCGGGTTTTGAATATCTCCAGAGAAGGAGACTTCACAACTTCTCTGGGCAACCTGGTCCAGTGCTCTGTCACCCTCACAGTGAACTGTGATATTATATGATAATTCATTTGCAATGAATAATTTCACTGCCTCTACTAATTCAACACTTCTGCAGGGCCAACAAGATTCATTAGACAGAAAAAAGGCTAAGCAATGGAAATGTATGTTTATCCAAATATTAGCTAAAGGAAAATGCTAAGATGGTAATTTAGCTATCATTGAAAAAATATTCAAAAACTCCTGTGCTAGTAAATGTCCCATATCAGGAAGGAGGGAAATGTAGCTGTGATTAGGGCTTCAAAGAGCAAAAAGCCTAACCAAAAGTGAACATATATTTCTGATGCCAGGTGAGGGACAAAACCAGTTTTTAAATACTGCCATGAGCGCATTAGAAATTGTATGAAGAGATACTGGGCTTTTTTTGAGACAGCAAGGGCTATATCTTCGAAATGCCCAGGCACCTAATTCCCACTCCAGCATCACTGAGGTCATCACAACAGGATGTATTTGAGAATACGATAAATTCCCTAGAGCCTAAATTTAATCTGATTCCAAGTGATTTTTGAGAGATCAGGTACCCAAATCCCTTTCAAATCTGGCCCTAAAGCCTTAATGCTGCTCTCAGTTACATTTTAAACTGACTTCAATGTAGCTACTTTGGATTTACACCAACACAAGGGAGATTAGAATCGGAGCCAGAGGCATGTTCACACTGTGTGCAATTCTCAAAAGCAGAAAGACAAAGGCTAAGACACACTGTAGCTATGTGGGGATGTAAGTAAATTGGATTTTCCATGGACTTTCATCCTACATAAATTATAGGCTATTTTGAATGAATGATCCACTCTACTTGTTCAGCCACCTAAATAAAAGTTTTGGAAACCATCTAGATCATATTATTTAACAATCCTTTTGTAATTTTCCACTCTGCTCTACTAAAAAAAAAAGCTATAATCACTTGATGGCTTGATCTAAACTGTTTGTTGTATGTTATCTATAGAAATTACTGACTGGCACTTAAAAGGAGAAGAAAGTCATTAAAAGAAGTAAAGAATGGCGAACATGACAGTGTGTAGAAGCCATTGGACAAAGAAGTTGTAAGGTTATGATGAAAGACATGGTATATTGGTATATTGAGGGGTCACACGGGAATTAATCAAATAACAGAAAGTCTATATGATGCCATTGAATCTATCTTCCCCATTCACGGTGGGATCAATTATATCTCTATGCTTTCTGCTATGTATTTCTCTCATCTGTTCTTTAAAACCTCTTGCTTGGCAAGTATTCCAGAGGTGCTCTCTTTTTCACATGATATTTCTATTTACCTATGGCATTTATCACACCATTCCTTGGAGATTTTCTAACTGCACAATAGTGTTGACTTAAATGTTTAGTTAGCAGTATACTTGATACCTTATATGCTGGCTGAATTACTTCTCTCCAGAGAACTATAAAATTACAATAAACCACTCCCTATTTTCCATTTAGATTAATCTAAGTGGCTTAATTCAGAGTTGGAAAACTGCATAGATTTCCAAGATTTCCTTTCCTAGATTATCCACCATGAAAATCATCCTATAAATTGGTCCAGTTATCCTATAGGTGAGGTTCTCTCTTACAGTATAAAGGACTGGAGTCCTCTCATCTTTTCCAGCTGTGTAAATTATGGCTCTAAACCACTCCATATTTAGTTAAAAGAGACAGGAACTTTTTGAGATGACTCAGCCTGTCTGAAGTCTAAGGCAGTAGGATGACTGCTGTTCGTGGTCTATAAGGGAGACCTAGTTCTCCAGCATAGACAGGGTGATACAGTCAAACATATGCATCCAGATCCATTTAAAATGCCCTGGTCATCCTGCCAGGCCACCAGTGCTGCTGCAGAGGGTGCAAGTCTCCCGGGGGCTCTTCTGTGATGCCTCTCTCTGGGCAGGTGCCCCAGGACATCTCAAAGGGCACCAGAAATCTCTTTTTAAGCACTGGAATCACTCCCTAAATATTTAGATGGCTAAGTGCTGCTTAATGCCTGGGATACCTGTCCAAATGAGTCTCCAGATTAGTTCTTGATGGCTTGGGTCTCCCAGAGCCTAATGGGGGAAGCTGGACTGCATGTGGATACTTTTGCTTGGTATTTCCTTTTATATAAGCAACTTGTGTTTAATCACATAGTTCCACTACGTGGGCTATTTCATTTCTTTCCAAAACCGCAGCTGCCCCTTTCATTTGATTCTGGCCACAGATGAAAACTGGCAATTGTCTAAGATTAAACTGGCTCAGCACCCTGGTGTGTTGATTGGTGGCATGTTTCTCCCAAGCCTCTGTGTGGGGCACAGCAGCGGGTGCACAACTGCGGCTCCCCATGCAGACACAATCGCATGGTTTGCAAAGCAGCAGCCTCTGAACTCTGTGCAAGAGCTGAGCCCCTCCACACTGCTCGGCTCACTGACTCCAGTGGCATCTGAGTCAGACACTAGCTCTACATCTCGATCTTAGTCTTCACGCCTGTTGAGTTTGACAGAGGTACACCAATGTGAAATGAGTGCAATGTGGTGATGAATCAGGTCCTTGATTTAGCAGTTATGCTGCCTAAAGCCCCACTGTCTGGGATTTCTCATCTTCTGTATGTCTCATAAAATGGAAAATTTGCTGTCATGCCAATGTTCAAGGAGTAGTCTTTGTCTTCCCCCATTAATTAGCTAAACCAGTGAATTGGCAGTTGTCCCAGGTGCACTGATAAAATAGAGAATATATAGCATATATCATAAAGTTCACATGGTATAAATAAAAAGGGCATGACTGTTTTCTTTGTTACTCATCCCATATGTTTTTTATTTACTTTCTCAATATTGTACTCTTCCTTGTTTTCTGTAGAGTTTTTTTTCTAGTAATATTATAAGAGTAACTTAGGAAGCTATTGAAAGAATTGGGGAACATTTAGCTGAAAAAGGAAAGTGTTGTCCCAAAACAGCTATAGAAACAGATAAAATGTCATTCGTTCATGCGTTTTGTATTACACAAAATTGCACACATCACATTTTTACAATTGTGGAAAACACAATTTGAAAAATGAGTCCATGGGGGATAACAGAGCTTTTCATCTGTGCCTCTGCCTAAGTGCACTTAGCAGCCTTACTGTATGATCCCAAAGCAGCTGGAAGTCTTCTGAACTTCTTGGGCAACGAAACAACCTCATTCTGCTATCATTCTGTCATGCAATTACACTACTGTAAGTACTCGCTAATAGCAAAATCTAAGAAAATAGGTAAGATAAGCACCAACAAAATATATAGATATTTTGGTCTGAAAATCCAGGAAGGCATATGCTCCAGAAGGAGAAAATACCATAAATTCCGAGTGATAAAAAGAACTATTACAGACTGACTATTCCCTTCTTTTCAGTGACCTTCAGCTTCCTCTTTGCTCCTTTTCCTCCCAAGGTAATGAGCACATCAAAGAAATGAAAGAATGTAAAGACAGTTATTATTCTCCCAAGAACTCAGTTTGTTCACTGTTTCTGATGCATTTCTTTAAGCTCTTAGGGTTACTTTTAGGAAAGGATTTAAACATCTCAGCTAACTGATTCTGCCTAACAGTTAGCTACCTAAGCCTGAAACTCAGTGGTTCGTGAAGGCAGCCCCTGTCCAGCTTGCTGGCTATTGCGAATCCCTTTCTGAGACACATGGTCGTCCCCATACCTCCTATAGAGCTCGTGTCCGCCACAGATTTCATGCCCAGCAGCCTTTGTTAGAAACTCTCTCTTACCTGCATATAGCATAAAGGAAATGACCTTGTTTGCATTCTGCAAGGTCTGATTAAAGCTAAATAGTACATATTCTTGATGAGAATACTTTCTTACAGCATCCAAGCACTTAAACATATAAAGTCCTGATTGTCTATTGCCTCTCCATTTTCTTGTCATTTATAGATATAACCACTTGCACCCCACTTTTCTCAAGGATAATTTTGTGGGAAAGGACAAGGCAATAGAGCATCAGGCTACTTGTGCACAAGCGGAAAACTTTCTGCTTCATTTCTTGTTGGAAATGAAAATGTTTCTTCCGTTTATCTAGAAAGAATGTTCTATACATTCTACACATACAATAAGTCTTCTCGAGCGAATATAGTTCACATAGCACCTCTTCAGGCATAAGTATTTTTTTTTGTCCTGCTATCACCAACCAGCTTTCAAGTTCTGGTTCATGAACACCCTGAGAGAATGCTTTCCATTCTTTGCTTCTTCTATGACCCTACTGAGCTGCCTTCCTCCATGCTCTGCATTGCCTCGGGCAGAGCTTTCTCGGGAGGGGAACTGGAAGATGGGAGTCCATAGCACCGCAGAAAACCCACAGTTTGGGATTGCCCCTTACTGCACTCCATGTAATCATTCGGCAATGTAGGGCCTGCCACACTGCCTCCCCCATCCTTTCTGCATCGCTCTGGTGGCATGTGGGAAACAAGATCCTGCTTCCTTCCCTCCCAAGATCTTCCTTCCCTACTGCAAACCCCTTAGGTTGGCGGTGTCCTCTGTGGTCCCTCAGCAGGTGAGAACAGCTCTGGTACTAGTGGGAGCAGAGAGAAGGGGTGGGCTTCACAGGGAGATGGATCTTCAGACCGTTAATAATCATCTCTAAACAGCTAGGCACCTCACAGGCTGAAGATCCCCCCTCAGGGGAAAAGTGCAGATCTTTATAAAATAAAGCTTTTAAAAGTCTGGGGAGAATGAACAGTGTTGATTCTGAAGCTTAAGCCTTGCACTGGCAGTTTTTGCTGCTCCTATCGTGAAAGCCTATGTTCCATACACAACAGGTAAAACATATTATTTTGCATCAAATTTGGGCATGTCTGTGAACATCATATTTCACTAATAAGAACCAGGCAAAAGGAAAACTGGTTATTGCACACTGCTGACTTCATGTACTTTCTCTCTCTATGTACCTGCTATCTGAACCTGTCCTCTGTTGTCTCACAGGCTGTTGATGATTGCATCTAATATATTATCTTTTAAACCCAGCATGAAACTAATTACTGCCACCCATATCTCTAGGCACCTTGGCTGCAGCTCTAATTATCTGTAGCTTCAGATCAGGAAACCCCACCAACCTCTTATTGTATAAATTCTTCATTTATAGATTTTTTCTGTACTGTGTCTGTACTTCAGGTACATCTTTTAGGAAATATATATTCAAGTACATCTTTCAAGGAAATATAGTCAAGGACAGTTGTTTGCCCTAAGCACAAGCCTCCATTTCTTCTTTCCCAAAATGCTTTGTAACAAAATCTTTGAAGGAACTTTGTCCTCTGGACAGCTGTGCCAGGAATGACTCCAGTAGCCTCAACAACTTACCTGTGAATGAATCTCCTGTCAGTAAGGAGAGGGCTGTTTTCTGTCTGTCTCTTTTGGGGTTTCAGTTCTGTTGCCACAGATTAAGGCTTCAAACTTCACTTTTTGAGTACCCACATCTTATTGTCTGGTCAGAGTCTGTGCGCAAAACTTCCTAAGGTCAAAACATCACTTCTCTTTGCATTGCAGTGAGTGGCTGCCCATGAGGAAGGGCAAGTTATCCTCCCCCGTGGTCCCAGAGGATAGTATCCCCTCACCATGGCACCTCCTTGGCAGTATTAGCAGCTGGAGAAGCATCAGAGCCCTCTGCCTGGAAGCCTTCTTTGGCGGAGGCTATTCTTCAAAGCTGCGGCAAGAGCATGAAAAGATGAAGTTCCCTCTAAGCCAGAAAGCCTCTGTTCTTCGCTCTTGTTTCTCTGGCTAGGTGAGGAGTGATCCTTAATACCATTGAAGCCAGGGAAAAGGCAAGTTAATGAAGTGAGACCAAATGTAACACAAGGCACAAATCTGGGGAGTTTTACTTAGGTTAGATTAGAAAGTAGAGAGAAATATTTCCACACTTGTGGAGTCTAATGAACTTCATCCTAAAGTCTACCTCTAAAGTCAGTCTCTAAAGTCAATCTCTGAGGACGTGTGATTAAATCTGAGTCATTAACAGTGTTTTTAAACCCAAGTGAAGAATAGGAGCGGTATCAGAAGACAGATGGAAGGTAAACAGCGCATCTCTCCTGAAAAGGGGTAGGGAGCAGGGCGATCTCAGGGATTATGGACCTGGCAGCTCAGTTCCTAGCAGAATATTGCTGCAGTCAGCAAGATAATCTGTATGTCCTCATAAGAAGAAAAGACACAAGTAGGAATTGGTGTGGATTTGTCAAGGAGAAATCACGTCAAACTGTTCTCATTTCCTGCTGGCACACGGTTTTGGTCTTTGCAGACGAAGGAGAGGTGTCTTACCTCTCAGTTTAGAAAGGCTTTTGCAGTATATCACACAGTATTTTCATAAGCAAACTGGAAAAACACGGTATTGCGGGGGTGAAGAAAAAGGCTTGGGAAACATTCTAATTATCAAAATGGAAGGACAAACATGGGGTAAGGTCTTTCTTGGCACTGATACTATGTGATGTTTTTGTTAATGCCCCGGACAAGAACACAGCACAGCCATTTGGTGTAAAAAGGAGACCCAGCAAGTGATTAGAGAACAGATTTAGGTTTAAAAATAACCTGGGACAAATTGGGATCTTAAAAGGTGGATGCTGCTAGATAGGGAGGAATGCAAACTACAGCTCTTAAGGAGGAATTGGATGAACACAGACAGTTGGGGGATCACTGACTAGGTAGCAGTACTGCAGAAAAGCATGTGAAAATTGCTGCAAATTGCATGTTAAAAAGGCAAGCACCATTCTGGGATGCCAAAATAGAAAAAAATTCTTCTAAGACATTTGAAGTCTCCTTCTCTACACAGCACTGTTAAGGCCTAACCTGGAATACTGAGTCCAGTTTGGGGCATAAAAGGTCCGGTGAGAGATGAGCCAGTTAGAGATGGTCTAGAGGATGCTCTGAAGACATGAGCTATGGGGAACAATTTAAGAACTGGGTTCAATTAGATTAAGCAGGAGTCTTAGAAAGAATGAGTTAAGAGTCATCAACTATGTGGAAGGCAATAATGGATGTAGATATCCATTGGAAACAGGAAAAAAGGTAATAGGCTTAAGGAAGATTCAGATTAGATTTCAGGGAAAATTATCCAAGAGTGGAAATAGTGACATCCTGGAACAGCTTGCCCAATGAGACCATCCTGGAAATCTTACAAACAAGCAAATAAACAAACTTCATGTGGGCTCCCTACTCCTCCTTCTTTTTTCTTCTTTCCTTCATTTTATTTTTTCCTTCCCTCTTCTCCCTCCCATTTTGCAGGAGTATATGGCAGCTTAAGGTCTCTTCCAGCTCAATGACAGAATACAAGCACAGAGGTGCTGAAGATAACTATTACTTTCAAGAGTGGGAGGAAGTGAGAGAGATTTGAGTGCAAGTTATGGATGCATCTGACAGGTAATGTCACCCTGAGGGGACTAGCAAAAGACATTTAATTTTCACTTATCAAAAACAGCCTTACCCTACAGGGAAACACACAGGCCCATCTCAAAACCCACCATTTAATTGCTTTGAGCAATCCAGTCCAGCACTGCCTTTCACTTCCAAAGTCTCTGAAGATGCTCCTGCTTCTCCTGTGTTCAGACTCCCAAATGTTATGTGCAACACTGAAGTATAATGCTGGGGTGTTATAGTGTGACCTCTCTTTTGATGTTCCAATGAAGACAGGGCCCCTTGGACTCCCTGACTGAGTAGATATCTGTGGAAATAGTGGGACAGAACCAAATGCATGGACTTTCCTATCCTTTTCTCCCTTTTTCATTTTATTTTCTTCCTTCCCTCTTTCCTTTCTCCCACTTGCAGCAATCTCCACTGATCTTGGCTGTGGACAAGTAACATGCAGGCAGATATACCTACATTATAGTGCATGGGGAGCTCTCCTGTCTGCAGGAGCTCAGCACTGCGACCCCTCTGCCCATCACAGGTCACCCAGAGACCCCCTCACTGCCTCCCATCCACCACAGCCCAGGACCATACAGATCAGAGGGCATGCACTGCCCTTCTTCACACTTAAGAACAGGGGGACGTCTGGCCCATCTGAAACACTTTTCTGTTTGCAAATATTCTGCTTTGGAAATACTGATTTCCAGTTGCTTTGGGACAGAGTCACCAATTCCATAGCAGAGAAGTTAACAACTGGCAGAAAAGACAAACACAGCCACATCACTTCACAAGCTTCAAACCATACCCTGGTATGACTTGTTTCCGTAGGACCTCCAGAAGTTGCAGTATCACAGTGACAATAGCTGACCAGTGACATGATTGTTGCACCATAGGATACTGTTCGTATTTCTTCTGATAAAATATTTTTATTTCGCCCACTCTCCCCCAGAGTCTGAGCACAAGAAATCTGGCATAGCACTGTAAAGGATTGTCAGGATCAGATTAGTTTCTTACTCTTTGAAGAGGGCATGAACCACCTAGCTAAATGCACTTTGCATTGCAAAACATAGCCTACGCAAAACTTGCCAAAGCATATTTAGTCCAGTGTTATCTTTCATCTCCTCTCCATCTCCTTTACTCTTTGCTAGGGATGAAATCATACTTTCGATGCCCTGGGTGGAGGTGGTTCTGAGGTGCATGAGACCAAGACACACTCAGGAAACAAATGTTGCTTCCTGAAGGTTCATCTGGCAAGGACCCTCTAGGGTAAGTGGCCAGGTCACAAGTTCAATTCACTGATCTGCTATAGTTCCAATAAAAACTAATCGTGTTACACTGTGCAGGACGCATTATTACTACTGTTATTCGTATTTATTGCGCTAGTGTCTTAGGACCAGCTAAGGATGGACCTTTGTGGTACAAGATTAGCAGATGGTCCCTGACCCATGGAAGTTGCAGTTCAGTAGCCAGAAAAAAAGTTGGGGAAAGCATCCAACACTTGCAAGCAGAAACATTCATGCATCATATTGATTTCAAAGTGCTTCATTTTATTTTTGTCTCTGTGTGTGTAGGTTAAATAAGCATGGATAAGATAGATGGAAAAGTGAATGTAAGATAGATGAGAGACAGCAGAGGTGAGACAAGAGCAAAAGGGACAAAAGACACATTTTAAAAAACGAAATTTCTCTTTGACCCAGAAACCCTATATCTTTGCCAGCTCTACAATACAATCCACATTTTTGCACACACATTCTCCAGTCATAGCCCATCCATGTGGAAAGATGGTTCAGGATTTTGTTGCATGAGAGATGCAGGTTGTCTGTCAGTCATGCAGGTCTTTAAGTTGTTCTGCCTGTTTATGTCTTGTATCCAGCCACAAAAACACAATTCATAGTTTGATCTCTATTATTGGCAAGTATCCATCCACCAGTCCCATCTGTTATGCTTAGCCTGCCTGACACACAACAGGAGACTGAGTCCTGAGGGCAGGCTGACAAGAGGCTGGTGCTCACTTGCCTTTCCCACCAGTGATTAAAATGTATATACCAGCATTTTCCGCATCTTGAAAATGGGGCAGAGTATCCAAATATCAGGGAGAGGTTTCACATCAGTACTTGTAAATGTTCACACAGACAAGATGGTACCCCCATTTGGACCTTTTTATACTCATAGTTCTGTCTCCAAAACAGGTTTCCTACCATCATGTCTAGCAACTGCCAGGCTATTTCCAAATTCTCTTCTGTGCCGTCCTTGGATGTTCAATGAGTCTCCTCCCTTCTACTTATTGGGTGCAAAGGTGGCAATCCACATGGGCTGTTCAGCAGCTCTGGGTTTTCTCAGCTTTCAGCTTCCCTCTGCTTGGACAATTTAATCTCTCATGACTTTTGCTTCCACATCAGCTACCAGTATCATCTACACTGGGATCTGTTGGTATAGAAAATTTTCATCTGACCCTTAGTTTGCTTGCAAAGAGGTCGTGTCTGGTCCTCCCCTGATGTCTTTAATCATTGCACGAGCAATGTGTTGAAGTGCTGCAAGTGATCTGGAGAAGTCACCCCAGTAGGTGAAAGCACTTCTGCCAAGACCTAGAAAATGTAACATCTAACTGATGCAATTGTTTAAGAGCAGTTTAGACCAACAAGCAGAAAACTGATGTCAGTCATTGACTGAGGTTTGCACAAGATACTCAAAGTATTATGTGGAGGAAAGTGAGTGGATGGGGCAATATCCAATGCTATGACACAGTAGCTGAATAAAAGTATTGCTAGTGACTGGAAGATTGATATGTACTTAGCATATGGATAAAGTATTTAGCCAATTAAAACAACATAAGGTAGATGTATGATAGAATATGGGAACCAGGAGAATGCATGATGAAGGTACGGAAGAAAGATTAAATATATATAAAGGAAAGCCTTATTTTGAACTTAGGCTGCTGAGCAGTCCGTCCCCACTCTGTGCTGCCTGATCACCATGCAAAGCATAACTTCAGCTTCTTCCTTTTCTGCCCTGGCTATGGAAAGCTGCCCAAGGAACCTGATGTGGAGCTGAACTGTGTGCCTGGGCACAGCTGGCAGAGGCCAGTCCCTGGAAGAGCTGAGATTAAGGACACACCACAATAGGCAACTGTGGCAAGGAGAGAGCAGCCTCACCACAGAGCACCATGCATGGGGGGGACCCCTGGACTGCTTCAGGGAAGGGGCTGCCCAGAGCCCAAAGGCTGTCAGTATTTCCAGACAAAACCTTGTGAGATCCCCCAGATTTTGCTTCCACCCCTGTAATTCTGTGCAGGATCAGCTCCATGGATTCATCTGTTGTGCTCCCTGCCCTCACAAGCAGATTCTCCAGTTCTCTTATTAAAACATCCACAAACTGATTTCCACACTGGATAATCACAGCAGTGTAGCAGCCCCGTATGCAACATCTAGTAGGGCTGCAGCTACAGGAGCTAAACAACACCCTTATCTGTGTAGCAGGTTACCCTTCCCATACTCACTGTAATGAAGTTTCTTTTAAACAGCTGGTTTACCTTAAAGGTGCTAGTGTACTTAAAGTGGCATATGTAAAAATTATACATACAAGCAGTTTGCCTAGTAAGATTTGACCCTTGCAGCAGGAACCTGATAGCAGCTCTGCACAGCAAATCCCCTCTGTGGCAGACTAGCAGGGCTGTGTCCCTGGATTTCACATAGCAATTTGCACAGCTCGTTGTATTAATCAGTTTTCTGCAGGTCATAGCTCTTTCCACACCTTTTTGCTTGTCACACAAGGAAACATATGGCTCTTACTCATTATTGCTTTGTATTTTCCAAATTCATGTGTGGCTCCCATTGCCACACCATTTGCAAGCTGTTGTTTATTAGAGCAGTGAGACCCAGGTGTTTCTTTCCCCTTCATGCCAGTGGAGGCAAGCAAACTGTGTGGAAATGGAGTCTAGATCATGCTTCAGTGCTTTCTTATCCATAAGCTTCTTGGGGTTTGTGTGCCCTCCATGCACATGTGCAACAAACTGACCCTTATTGTGACCAAGATCTGCAAGGTAATCAGTGCTGGTCAGATGAACATTAATATCCTGTGGTTCTGCACCTCTGTAATCAGTCGCTAGTGGACAATCACTGAGGAAGGAGTCAATGGCTCCACGTCTTCTCAAGCTGCTGGGTCTCCAGAGAGGTCAGGCAAGTGATGTATAGCCAAAGGAGAGCAAGCAACCCATAGGAACACTCGAGAGAAGCATCCATCTTGCTGTGCTCTCTCCATTCTTTGCAGATCATTAATCTCAGTAGATTTTCAAGGCCACAGCTCTTCTCTTCTTTGCCAGGTGGAACTGTCCTCTTTGCTGAGGGAAATATGTGTCAGCAATGGCTCAGAATGAAATCTGTGGTGTTTGATGTGCTTTGCCTTGCTCATGGGCTCTCTAAGGCTCAAAACAGTGATTGTCTTAAGAAAATCATCAAAGAGTCTGTGGTTCTGCATCAAAAATGCCAATTAAGCAGCGCAGTGAGAAGG
Organism: Apteryx mantelli; assembly: GCF_036417845.1. NCBI lineage: Eukaryota > Metazoa > Chordata > Aves > Apterygiformes > Apterygidae > Apteryx > Apteryx mantelli. The sequence goes on along the minus strand of NC_089980.1, from coordinate 57,352,674 downwards.
AAGAGAGAACACACTTGGGAAAAGAGCTGCTGGGGAGGATACAGGATAAAATGGGTTACCTCTCCCCCAGCCTTTAAAGGTTCCAACCTGAAGGGTCTCATTTTGCCCATTTAGACAGTACATACTGCAGGGAAGGAAACCCAGCTCTAACAGCATTTTTTCTATGGTTCCCTAAGTTATTTTGCCTCAGATGGTCTGGTTTTGATACAATAGCCTGTTTAATGGAGTCATTCTGTTGTTTCTTCCAACAGTTCTGAAGAACAGCATGTGTTGATTATCTCAGTTGAATGAATCTGAGTTCATTTATAAGTTGCTTTGTTTTGACATATATATATATATACACATATATATATATACACATTTTATTTCTTTGTTCCTCCCTTCTGTGTCTAAGGCACAAAAAATTGTTTGTAGAGAGAAAAACATACAAACAGCATGATTCAGTACAATAAAGAGCAGCTTGTAAAAAATGCCCTTTTAGTGTACATGGAACCCAAGCTTTTCTCTCTTCTGTCATGCCTTGGTACAGAAAGTTTTAGCTGAGGTTACTTTGGGACTTCCATTACAAAACCTTCTTTTAGTCTGCCCATAAAGACTTGAAGAATTCTCCTTTTCAGTTGAAATGATCTGTGTTTTCTTTTAAGCCAATGGTAACATTTTACCCAATTTTGAATCAAGCCCATACACCTATTTTTTAGTTTTATGAAAGTGTAAAAAGAAAGCTTATAAAAATAATTTTTTGCAATGATTAGTCATGGTACAGAAAATCTCTTTATTCTTTTTTTCCTTTCTTCTTTTTATCCAGCTTGAAGAAAGGCGATGAGAGCTTTGCTATCTTTTCAGTGAAACAGAATCAAATACTATTCTTTCAGCTGAGAAATTGTAAGTGACTCATTCTTATGAACCAGGCCAACCTGTAAATGGAGACTGTCATTAAAGTTGACTTTAACTCATCAAGAGTTGAAGTGACTGAACATCTGTGTAGTACACGCACAGTAGTATGCGTTCTTTGAACATAAGCCTACATGTCTGGGGCTACACAGTGACATAAATACATCTAATGAATGTTAATTACAAGGTAGTGTTTCACTCTGGAGATCTATAGCTGAATAAGCTCCCTTAAAAGAGTGCAACTGTCTCAGTATTGGGACTGATGTGTTTGGGCCTGCTTCTAAGGTTTCACTTGCCCAGGCAAACAGCAGAAACAAGAATGCTTTGAATAACAAATCCAAAGCTCGCCTGCTTTGAATAACAAATACATAATGGTGTGTAGGTAGGGAAGCAGTTGTAACGAGGAATCACCCAGCTGCTGGAAAAGGTCTGCACAAAGCGGGGAGGTGCAGTGCTGAAGCTGAGGGCAGGTCTTGGGGCTGGGGAGGGAGGAAGGGGCCTGGCACGTGCCAGCCTGTGCCCTGGATGCTCCTGCTGCCCTGGCAGCTGGATGGAGAGTGATATGCATGCTCTGAGCCCACAGGGACAGGGTGCAGGGAGTGAGGGGTGGCGGGAACGAGATGGACAGGGTGGCTGGTGGAGCAATCAAGCACTCTGGGGCCACTCTGTGGTTACAGCACTGTCTGTTGGTCTGAGTATCGCCAACTCCTCTCCATGCCCTGTTCCTGTTCCCTGTGCGGTGGCCACCAAGAGGATGTTCTGCCCCAGCTGCTCCAGTACCGCAGTGCTGTCTTCTCTTTGGAAAGCCCCAGCTTGCCAGGGGGGCTGGACAGCCAGCCAGGAGCTGACCTTCAGTGAAGACCCTTCTGCTGGACCCCGTCATGGCAGGAGCCAGAAGGGCCGGTGGCCGTGGTGGGGGGCCGGGCTGCGCGGGCACAGACCAGCACATGGGGCACCAGCGAGCTTGCGAGAGGGGCACAACAGCACCCTTGCCAAAGGGTAGGTTTGGGGAGAGGGGAGCGCTCTGCCTTTGCTGGAGAGCTGGGCTAAGTTGTCGGATCTTGGGGATAGGGACAGCTAAAGGTTATGGTCCAGAGCATTAGGACAGGCCAGACAAGGCAGGAGGTGTAAGGAGTGGAGGAAGGGATAAAGGAATACAGAAAAGAAAGGAGAACATGAGCTAAAAATATTACAAATCACCGGTATGGAGAAAGTATTTCAAGGCCTTTTGTTCTTCCTTTTTATAGAAAAGGAAAAGGGGACAGACTGGAAATAACAGGCCACATATTCCTGACTAAGGAATCCATTTTCACCCACTACTTAATGAGATTGGAGAGCGTGCCCCTGCAGGAGCTCCTGAAGGTCAGGAATACAGCAAGATTCAAAAAGGGGCAAGACTTTTGTACAGCATTAAAGCTGGTTCACATGGTACTTCTGGCTCATTAAGGAGCAGGCATTTTGGAAGTTTCACAGAAAAGTTTGCTGTCATGGGATTTTTAGTTTAGATCTGCAGACACAAGAGACTGAGGCACTTCAGATGCATCTCAGAAGAACTTTAAATTTTTTGGATGCTTATGTATATATAGCACCTTCCAGTTGGGGATTTGCCCTTCTCTAGCAGAACCACTATGATGAAGAATGGCTTTTGTCCCTGAAGATGTTTGAGGAAAGCAAATACGAACAGATTCATTATGCCCTTAGCACAGCATGAACTTTAGCTTCAGAGTTTCTGAGCAGAGAATTGATCAAAGTCCCTTGAAGATAGTCCCCTTAGGTAATTAAGAAGATGCCATTATTCAGAAACCTTTGCTTTCAGTTCCCTTTACTGAACAGTTGGGTTCGGGTAATTATAGTCCCTCGGGGATAGGTTTCAGTGACTGACAACCCCCAGCAATGCTTAGACCGCATACTCCCAGCTGCACAGAGAAGTGAAACTGCACACAGAAGCAGTTTTTGTTTGAATTTACTGCAGCAGGAATTTTTGTGTGTGTGTGTGGTGTGTGTGTGTGTGTGTGTGTGTGGTGTGTGTGTGTGTGTGGTTTTTTTAAGGTTTATCAGTTCCAAATATAAGAGAGACACTGTGTGCAGAACATTTCCTTACATCAGCACCAACATAACTTTCGGAGTCTTTGAGCAATTAATGTACTGTGATGTTTTTAACTCCTTTCGTGCTCTTAAGGACAGAGAAACAGCAGCGCTTATCAGCCTGATAAACTGTTCTGAAAATTTACCAAGTCAAGTGCAAAATCTATTAACCTATATGTACCATGAGTATGGAATATGAATAAAGGAGCAGTATTTTATTCACTTGTTTAAAAAAATAAAAGCATTTGCCAAAATTAATGAGGTATGCAGTTATGCAAGACTCCTGTGTATGAGAAAATTTGAAACTATTCAGGAATAACATCTTTCTCAGTGCAGTACGTATGGCTAGGAATAAAGTACTAGCGGGTGCAACTGCTCTACAGTTTATTACAAAGAATTTTTGTTTTGGTCAGAACCAACTACATTATTAGACTTTCTTTTCTTATTTTAAGATAACATCAGTGTTTTCTTATTCAAGATTTTATAATACCAAAAACAGTGCAGGATAATTTCCTAGCATGAAGAATTTTTAGATGGATGTATTACAATTAATTGTAAGCTGCCTCTGGAGCCATTTTGAGATTTTTGATTTTAGGCCAAACTATCTGATTAAACACTTATCAAAGTGAGAAGTGAGCACTCAGCTTCATAAAACAAAGGCCAAAAATGCCTCAGAAATGAAGTCTGTAGAGAGGTGCCTTGCAGGCTCTCAGTATGTGCAAACATGGCACAGGGATGTATCAGGCAGACGTAGTTCTGATCAAATAAGCCTGAGCCACACGAGTAAGCTATATGAGTCCTGGCAAAGCAAGCTGCTGCAAGGGCAATATTGTGTCTAATGCACTGTGCTTTGTAAAGGCATCCTAATTTTCCCCCACAACAACATGGAGTTAGGGAAAGCGAGGCTTAACATTTGAAGGGAATGAGGAATTTGATCTGAAAATGAGTCTCTCTGAGCGTTTAAGGTGAAAGACAACAGTCCCCACGCAGCCTCACTGTGACACCAACCCTTCAGCCTGCACACAGGGCCGTTTCGCAGGCGTCTCTCTGTCTGGTCTTCCTGCCTTTACCCATGAAACTTTCCCTGCCAATTGCACTGCAGAGCACAATACTTCTCACCCAAGACAATTTTGTCAGATTAGCAGTCATCAGTACAGAGCTGCCGGACTGTGAGTTTACCCTTATTGTTATATACATTGTGCTGCCTAGCATAGCACAGCCAAACACCTCAGTGCTCCCTGTAGCACCTCCTGATCATGTAACATAGGAATGATGCATTGTAGAAAGCTACAGACAGGTCCAGAGACTCAGCTTCCCACAATTCCTCTGCACCCTTTTATCCCTTAACTTGTGTGATGCTGCATGAAAGCCCAGAATCTCCTACATTTTCTCTCCTTACTGAAGAGGTTTCCACTGTATTTTAGTCCCTCTTGGAAACACAGCACAGAAATGCTTGTTTGCATTTGCTCCGCTTGAATGGTAAAAGCATGAACAAGGGATGCTGGTTTGAGTCAGGGGCAGCAAAGAGGCAGGAATGGATGCGGCAGCTGTTAGTCAATAGCCTGCAGGCTGACAAACATGTTACAGTTATTTGAACCTGACTGTTTCTGACTTTCGAAGTCCATCAGAGGCTGGGATCATATTATGATGCAGGTCTGGCTACAGAAATTTTGTATGCATATGGTGATTCTTCATGGCGATGCACATGTTGGTGCTAAGGAGGCCTGTTTGCAGCCTTTGGAACCACCAGAAAAGGCAAAGAAGAGCAGGAAAGAAGCAAAACAAGCGAGTAGGAGGTACTGTGTGGGCAGAGGGTAAGTAGCAGGTCTACCCCCACACAGGCAGTAGCACTTGAAACAGAGCAGTTGAGTACCCACGTAGATGCTGTTGTCTCTGGATGTTTCCAGAATCTATATTTTTTTTTGCTTTAGGAGCTTTATAATATCCTTTAATACCAAATCTTTAGCTTATGGGGCTGCCTTGCTTCTGCTTATGTACTTCCTTCTCCTTCTGTCTCTTTTTTACCAAGTTTTTGCTCCAAAAAATCTTACTTTTCAGTAAGCAAACATAAGAGGCCTGTTGGGTTTGTAGCAGTAGCACAAAGGGAACCGTTAACCCTCTAGCTGGGTTTTGCTATGCAATGGTAGTGAAAGTCTTGCTGAGGCCAGGGTTTGCAGGGCAGTTTGCTGCAGAAGGCTACCCCCACTGCCACGGGGCACCTGAACAAGGTAAGAGTGCCAAAAACTGAGGAAGGGGAAGCCGGAGGAAGGGTCTGCATGGCAGGAAGGCTGATACTTGGTGACCATGGGTCATCAACTCTCAGAGGAAAGAAATGTTACAAGGAGACATGAGATTCCTATGTCACTGTACAGCTTGGGTATTAACAGGAGTAGGACCAACAGAAATGTTCATAGGCCAGCGCAGGAAGACTGGTGTCCTCCTGTGATGGAGAAAATGCAGGCTGCATGGAAAGAAGAAAGAGAAACCTACTAGAGCACTTTCTGGACACTGTCCCAGAAAAACAAAGGGATCTAGATTATCCTCAAGGGTCACTGGCTGGACGTTCAACACAGCTGCCAAATACCGAGTTGGAGTCCAGAGCTGGCCTGCACAAACTGCCTCTTCTGCTATCTGCCTCACAGAGCAAATGAAGGGTCTGAACCTGGCTTTCTCATGGCTGTGCAAGGTTTATACATCTGCCCACTGTCTATTCCAGAGAGCAAACCAGCCTCACACGTGGCTTCTATATAACAGCAGCAAAGCCAACATAAGAAACACATATTTTCTTTTCAGTCTGTGCATGAGGGAGCCTGAGGCTGAAAGGTGCTTGCCAGGGACACAAAACAAAAATTAGCAGCAGCATTGGAGTTTCCTTCCCCTTTCCTTGCTGTGACAGCAGGGGGATGGTGGGATCCCTGCTTAGAAAGATGTGAAGCTGGGCACGTCGCTGGGCACTTCCTGACTTTTCTTCTGGAGGGTGGCTCTTTGGTAAAGCCAGTGGTGACTTGGCCCAGGACTGCTTCTCAGCCTGCTGGCACCCTTGGGTTTCATGGCTCTTTAGTAACCTTTCTGTTCCTCTAGTTCAAGGGTAGATGGGTTTGCACAACTTTGTCTCCAGCAGCTGTGGCCTTCTAGCACCTCTGTCCCATCCCAAATAGAAGCTTGAAGTTTCTGGGCATGTTCCTCCCCTCGAAAAGCCACAGCCTGGCTGCTCACGCACATGGTCGAGCAACAGGAAAGGTGCTTACTAAATGAAGGGGGGTGTGAAGTGGCCATTTGGATTTCCAGTCATCTGGATCTTGCCCACTGAAGCTCACAGCTGTGGCCAGAGCAAATACTGTTTCACACCAAGGTGTGTGTGAGGGCTTGTGTCACTGGGGAAGGTGGTGTTTCTTAGCCAAAACAGGTCTTGAGTGTTAATGGCTCACTGCCACTTTATGTACAAAGCAAAATTTGTGTAAAGCAAAATTTCTTTTGGGAAAACTTGCTAGTGCAGGTGAGGCTGGAGAGGAGACAGTCGGTGAGGCTTGGGGGAAGGGAGACAGAAAGAAGGAGAAAGGGGACAGAAAACACAGTGCAGGGGAGAAAAAAAAAAGCGAAACCTAGGTAATCACCCAGGGAACATGGGGCGGGGGGAGAGAGAGGCCACCTCGGAAGGAGAGTCCCACTGCTGTCTGACCAGTGTTTAGGCTGCCATTCTGAACACACAGCTGGATCCCCCTCTCTCCTAAGCAAAAGAGATCAGCTCCACCTCCCTGTCAGCATTTTTCCCTAGGGCAAGGAGGAAAGAAGGATTAATTATTCAGCTGCCAGGCCCTGCCTGAGTTTGTTAGCTGCTCTGACTGCCATGAGGGACGGAGCAGAGGGAAGTGCACAAGCCTGCTCCTGTTCCAGGGACCCTCCCACTGCTGGGATGACCCAAGTCTCCACGACGTGTCAGTTTTGAGGAAGCCCAGTGGATCTCCCTGCTGAGTAATTTTATTCGTTTGTTTGTACAGATGCTAGCAAACACCTTAAAACCTCAGCGCAGATCTCTGGTTGCTGCACTGGATGGTTTAAGAGGCTTCCCTGCTTGCATGTAAATTTGGTTGTTTGCTTTTGGTTTTCCGTAACCATCTTTTCAGCTGGTTGCGTGTCTACTACAAATGACCAGTGCTAGACCCAGTGAGAGCTAAATTCCTAACACTATTGTACAGCTTGTTGGAAATGTAGCGTCCCACAGGAACTTGGCATCCCATTTCAGAGCACAAACAAATGATGAATTGCAGGAATTTCTCTCTGAACAGTTATTCCAAATCTCACCTGACCCCTATTGGTTGTGTGTGATCTAAACCACTGAAAAATATACGTTAGCCACCCCACTGCACAGTCATGCTGCACAAGAGGTGTGTTTGGTACAGTCACAGTTACTGTACAATGGCTCATGCTTTTAGCTCTGCAGGTTCCTGGTTTAACCCCTGGTCTGTTGCTCACTGTAGAGGTGGTGTTTCAGGTCCATGCTTCAGAAGTTCACCCAGCTCATTTTTCTGCAGGACCATGTTTTAATCTCTGTCATTCATGGGTGGATCAACAGAGACTGAGGAAATACCTCAATGTATTAGCTTCTACTGCCTATGTTAAAAAATCTAGCTCTGCTAGTCAAAACTAAAACAGATTAGTTTTGGCTGATGGCTCAGTCACTGCTAGAAGGAAGAAGAAACTCTGTATGAGCTGCTATAAACTGCATGCTAAGTTTAGTTGCATTTAACAAGACTACCAGGACATCTTCTGGGGCCTCAAATAACTTGAGAACTGTAGCCAAATTTAAGAATTTTATGTATTACTGTTTCTTTGGAAAACTGCTATCAAATATTTTTGTTGTTTTTGGTGCTCTCTTTTTCCCAGTAGTTCATTTTTTAGATAATTCTTAAGCATTCTGTAGGCCACCCTGTACATTGCTCTCAGAGATGTGACAAGACTCACTTGGGCACATCAGCAGAATTGGCCACACTGAAAAGCAGATGTCTGTAGCTCTTACAGGAATGAAACACAATGGGCAGGAACTATACCACTCCAGCCAAAGTGGCCAATCTTGCTTTATGCATTGACTCATTAGAAGATGGATCTGAATTTATCCTACAACATTGATTCTTCCTATTGAACGTTGGTGTCTACATACTCTGGTGAATGGTGGATTAGCATTGTATAAGATCAATAAATACAGTGATTTCAACAGACACAAACACCTGGATACTGCTGAAAGGATTTTGAAGGACAAACACCTCTATACTGGACAAAATATTGGGCAGAGAGACTAATTTTTCTCTATGAATGAATGGAGTCTAACTGTTAAACACTCTTTGCAACAAACATCTATGCTGATGAGAGGGACTCCAGAATTAATTTAAAAGATACATTTTTTCTTGTCTGGATTGAAGCAGTGCTATCTCTGTCAACTTTCCTCATCAGGTATTTGAGAAGCAAGGACTCCCTTATTAATCAGACCTTAGAGGAATGCGTGTTTTCAGAACCACATATGCAATAATCTTAATCATGCTACGCTGCATATCCTAGCCTCCAGCCAACTCATCTATGTATCTAAATGCCATTTCCTGCCCTTCCAGCTGCAAACCAGGCCTGGGGGGGCAGAAGCAGAAGTGGAGGGGTGCTGTTACTGAGATCCCTCGCAATCCATCCGTGTGGGCCCCAGTGATGGCAGGGGGACATGCAGCAGTGGGGCTGCCCCCAAGCCACAGGGCTTGCTGAGGGAATTTGGTTTTATAGGCAGGGCCTCTCCAGCCTGCCATCCCAGAGACCCTCAAGGGCCTATGTGGAGTTGCTGCAGGGCCAGAACCTCGCCGTGATGTGTGCAGGCACTGGAGCAAGCAGGCGGTAAGGGGGAGGAAGGGGCAGAGCTGTGGCCCAGCACCAGCAAAGCCTGGCAGTGCCTCAGGCAGCAGCACGGCGGCAGGCAAAAGCCTCAGCACGCTGCCCACCGGGGCTGGCCTTCCTCCAGCACAGCGGCCCTGCTGTGAACCATCCAGGGCAATGGGCAGCCACATGCTGGAGGGGATGTCTGATAGCCGTGAGCAGTACCTGCACAGCTGTACTGCAGCTTTGCTAAACCCCCATCTTCCAGAGGCTCAGGGCTGTGGTTGCACCACCACCACCACAGTCCCACTTACTCCTTCCCTCTCCTCAGGTTGTTTGCACAGTGCATGGCATCTTACTGGAGCCACGGTGCCGCTTTATGTCCCGCCAGTGCTTGTTGCTGGTTCCCCTGCAGGCAGCCTAGCTTTCATGTCCTCCGAGTGCAGCCACCTCTCCTGCCTCTGCAGGCACCAAGGGAACCCACCTGAGCTGAGCTCCTCTTCTTTGGACAGTCCTGGTGTCTACAGAGCAGCAGCTCCTCCTGCGTGCCTCACACTCCATAAATGTTGTCCTATTCCTCTTCAGCTCTAGATGTTTTCCCCCCAAGTCTGACTTTACTCTCCTTGCTATTAGTTATTCACTTGCTCTCTGTTTGGAGGGAGGAGAGGGCAGAGGAATAGAAGCGCAGTTGAAAGTTTGTACAATGTTACAGACTAGATGCAAAGCATACAAAAAATGTCCTCCTCACTTTCCACCATCTCATGAAATCTTCACTAACATTTTGTAGGAAGCATTCAGTACTTCCCATTTTAGTATTTTAACCTGGTATGAAGACCTTTAGCACCACTTAACCAGAAAAAAGTGAACCAATCTCTGTAGGAACCATCTTCCTCTGCCTTGTTCCTCATATCTCCTTGAATTTCTCCACCATAAAATAGTCTCTATTGCTATGCTTCAGATTCTGCACAGCAGTTCATCTCCACCATGCTTCAGGCATAAAATGGGACTCCGAATGCTAAATTTTAAACTTACAGTACTTTCTTGAAAACGGTTAATGTGCCATTTTGGTTTTTGCTATTTGAGATTGTAGTTAAACATGATTGTGCATATATAGTTCCTGTGTTGCTGATGTTGTGCAAAACTTCAACAGAAAAATTTGTTCTGCTTTTTGTCACTTTTCAAGTCTATTCTAGCATCTAAATTGATGCAAAGCCTAATTTGATTCAAATAAGATTGACTTGAGTTGAGATCGAGATTATTAATACCATAGACTTCTTCATCTCTTCAGGAACTGAAGAAAAGTTTTCATTTATCTTAGCATCAGTCCAGTCTTCTGAAGAAAGATTTAAAATTGTATTTTAGCATGATACTTCTCTGTTCTGGGTCCTGTTATTACTCTTGTGGTCCAGGCTGCAAGAATGTACAAAATCCCCTCACCTTTTGCAGTGCTGTCAGTCACCTACTATTACTACTTTTTTGCTCAGACTCGCACAGATTCTGGTCTTTGCTGTAATGCTGCCTTATTAGATGCCATGAACTTTATGAAACCCAAAAAAGAATGGTGCATAATGTTTAAGTAAAACTGCTTCAATGGAGCAGTTCCAGCAAGAGATGGGTGTCTTTTGGCCTTGTATCTGTATGTACTTGCATACATCGTCAGCTCCAGCTGCTGAAGTGAGTAGTGATGAAAAGATTTACTTTGAGACAGCACGTTATCTTGAATAGCATCACAATCCTGGATACTAGTGACAAATGAATAATAGAAGTACTTCTTTTGCCAATAGCCTGTATATTTGTCTATCACAGCTCCTGCCAATGAGTCTCTGAACTAATGTTTGCATATCTAGGGCATGACATAGAGTATGAATAGATATTATTTACTATGGGTTGTTTTGCACAGACAATACATTTTTATGTTTTTATTTCTTAAACCATATTCCTCAGAAACCAGCTAGCAAGCCAGTACTCTTTCCTTTGATTTTTAAACTGATGAATGTAAAGTGGCAAAGCTGATCAGTCACATAACTCCACAGTAAATCTTCTTTTGAGTTTAGAACTTAATATCCTCACACAAGTGATCTGCCCCTTTTGTATGCAAACAGGCTAAACTGCACACAAAAAGAAAGTTACTGCTGTTGCAAACTCATGCACATAGAAATTAGGAGATGCTAGATTTACAGTTCTGTGCAGGTAAACGTTAATATTGATTCTTTATCACCCAGCCAATGCACTGAATGAAGATAAAAAGGTAAGTGACTGTTTAATTAAAGACCAGACATACATATTCTGGGATGCTATCAGAATTTAACCCCTGTTCCCCACTACAGTCCAGTGCGCATGCAGCATTTGCACCCTGTGTCACATAACCTGGCGGTAGCTGTGGGGGAGAGATAGGGACTGCATCCTTCCTGAGGCCTAGATCATAATGAAGAGGCTGAAGGGGAAGAGTAAAAGCTGCCTGAACCCTGGCCTCTTTCCCATCCCTTTCTGAAGAGATTTATGCCTTGAAGGAAAGAAGGCACAAGCGGTCCTTACTTATGGGTACAGACCTTGGCAAGGCCAAAGAACAGATATGGAAAGCCACTGTGTGCCTGTGTCCCATCCTGTGCAGTCTGCACAAGAACTGCCTGCGCTTCAGTTCCAGATAATTGAGACAGACAGAGACAGGATTTTTAGAAATGAGTCTGACAGCACATTCCCTCGGTGATGGCCAGTGCCAATTCACATCGACTTCTGCTGTTTTCTTCCCAGCCTGGACCTTACCCCAAGGTTATCTCAAGGTTGGAAGGGACCACACTCCCACTTTCTTTAGCTGAAAGAACTGCTTCTGCTCATGTTTGTTTGTGAAGTAACTTTCTCCCTTGTTAGACCTCTCCCCTTGGCAAGATGCCACATTTATTTTCATTGAAAATTGTTGGCTAAAAATCATCACGTACTTTGGGTTCCTGCGTTTATTGCTGGCTATCATTTGTATCCCTAGATGGCTCCACCTCCAGCTTCCTGCAGCGCTGTCTTTCAGCCTCCTTCCCCTGGACCATCATCTTACAGTTTCTGACCCATTTCAGTCCCTTCCACACACTTCCACCCTGAGTCTCCATAATTTTCATCCTTCCAACCAAATCCCCCAAACTGACCAGAAGCAGCTTCACAGGGGAGAGGCAGTGGGGCGCCCCACAAGGATGGAGCAGGCAAGCAGCTGCCACTGAGCAGAAATCTTACCCTGCATGCTCAAGCAGTCCTGAGGTCTGGTGAGGAGAAGCAACACAAAAATTCATACTTATCAGTTTAAATCTAATTCTACCATGGCTGCCTATAGCACACAAGTCTTGATGCCTTTCAGAAGCTTTTATTATGCACTTCTTAATTACAGGGGGAGTTCCTAGGTCAGGGGATCATGAGATTTCTGCCTTACTTGCCTAGGTCTCCAGAGCTTTCCAGGCTGCTGTGCACCTATTTTGTCTCACACACATCCTCTGAATTTTTCTTTTTCTGTATTAGTTTTGATTACACACAAAGCAACACACTGTTTAAAAGAAAAATATCGATGAAAAAAAATCAGAGTATCAGTGGAGCTGACTGTACTGCACATTGATTTCAAAATCAAATTTTGTAGGACAGCAGATTTGTGCAGTTCTCTTGCTCCAATTAGACTTCCAGTTATGGCCAGGACTGTCATCTGAAAAGAAACAAGTTAACAGTTCAGCAAATGCTGAATCACAGTGGACACCTTATACCTAGCCTATCTGATTCCAACATACATAAATTGGCTGTTGTCATTTTCCTGGTAGTGATGGGTCACATAATATGCTAACATCAAGACAGGGTGGTAAGAAATTCCAACTCAAAAGAACACAATATTAGTATGTGTTGGGTTTGAGGAGGGATTTATAAAACTGCCATAGCAAATTTGGTCACTTTCTTCACTCAGTTATTGTGCACATACAAAATAATGTCACAGAGTATGGCAACGTTTCAGCCTCCACACTCATGTCTGATCGCAGAGAATAACCCGTTTTCCAGGACAGTATAATGTATTAGTCACTCAGAGGCTTGTATATTTGAACAATACATCTATGTTCAGTTTCCAGAAGGAAAGGAAAGGGATAGTAACTGAAAAGGAACAATGATTCTTTGCATTTTTATTCATACATTTTAATCTGCTTGGTGCCAAAGACCTCAGCCCCACTGTAGACTGTCAAACAAAGTATATTTGCTGCATATATGACCTCAATCAGCAGCGCCTCCCACAGCAAAGGAGAGATGCTTCATATCTATCTCAGGCCTTCAACATAGCTATCATCACAGGATTTCCATTTACAGATAGAGAACTAAAGCACAGAGCAATTAAGTATCAAGAACTTCTTTGAGCAGAAGAAAGTTTCCACCTTAAAGTTTGCATTGGTAAGACAAATAGCAGAGTTCATGTTCAAACCATTTTTCCTAGGTTACTGATTTAAACTCTGACTCCATTCACCAGCAACTGCTTGCGCAGTTTGATGACTGCGCAAGCACAGTCTGATGACTCTGCTTGCCCTATGTAAAAGACAAGGCAAAGTGCTTTTCCTCCTATAAAGAGACTGCTTAAGTCAGAAAAGCCCTGTCATGCCATGAACAGCCCAGCTACCTGAGTCCACCTCCTCACGGGCTGCCACACCACATAAGCCCAGTTGCCTCCTAAACTCCTTTTTAAACCAGTTTAGTCTTTCTTCTTCCTACTTTTGAAAGCCCATCACAGAATTTCACTGGTCTGAATTCACAGAAACCTTCTCCTTCCTCACCCAAATGGATTCCTGACTGGGAAATATCCATCTCACTTAGCAGGCAATGCCCAGGCTCACGTGCTTTCCCTACATACACCTCCTACTACCCTGCCAGATGTGGAGCGTTGAGCTAGATGGACCACTTAGGGCTTTTCTTATATTCTTCTGTTATTTCTTACATGGGATGTGTGTCACCCCAGTATCTGAACAGCTCCTGAGCACTCCTGTCTTAATGCACACCCAGTGGCAGTGTAGGGTATTCCTTTGAAAGCAGAGAAGCTGAGGTGTAGGGAGAGTGTCTATGGGACTTGCCCAGGCTCACATAAGGTGCCTACAGTGGCATTCACAGAATAGTTGAGGTTGGAAGGGACCTCTGGAGATCATCTAGTCCAACCCCCCTGCTCAAGCAGGGTCACCTAGAGCACATTGCACAGGATTGCGTCCAGGCGCGTTTTGAATATCTCCAGAGAAGGAGACTCCACCACCTCTCTGGGCAACCTGTTCCAGTGCTCTGTCACCCTCACAGTGAAAAAGTTTTTTCTCATGTTCAGATGGAAGTGTCTGTGTTTCAGTTTGTGCCCGTTGCCTCGCATCCTGTTGCTCGGCACCACTGAAAAGAGTCTGGTCCCATCCTCTCGACACCCTCCCTTCAGATACTTGTACACGTTGATAAGATCTCCTCTCAGACTTCTCTTCTCCAGGCTAAACAGGCCCAGCTCTCTCAGCCTTTCCTCATAAGAGAGATGCTCCAGTCCCCTAATCATCTTTGTAGCCCGTCGCTGGACTTGCTCCAGTAGTGCCAATTAGAAGAGCATGGACCTCAGAAGCTGAGCAGTGCCACCGAGCCCCTCAGTCATCCAGGAAAGCACTGTTCCCCCACCCAAAACGCCAGGGCTGGGGGTTGCTGAGAGAGGATGGGGACACGGCCATGATACTCCACAGCAGGACTGCTCGTAGACCCCTGGCAAAGAGAGCTGGCCCCTTTGCCAGGACCCAGCTGGTGCTGTGGGACCAACAGGGCCCAGGACTCCCCTTCCCCACCCCAGCCATTAGCTCCTGCAAGGCAGCAGGGTAGGTAACAGGACTCCCAGGGGGGTGGGACAGCCTTTGGCAGGTGCTGCAAAGGACAAGGGAAAGCTCTTTGTGCCCTTATCTTCTTTGCACATCCATTCAGGGGTCTAGCTATAAAGCTGCCGATCTGTGTATCTGTTAACACATCCGGAGAGAAGAAAAAGATACATTAAATTTCCATTAAACTGACAAAACAGCAGAAGGTCTGCCTCTACTGAGAGTCTGGAACAAAACTTCAAGCTATGCTTCACTCTGTGCACATAGTGAAACAACGGGCAGGATCCTGATCCCCCTCCCCCTGGTCTTACCCAGGACTGCCGCTGGCAAGCTCACTTGTGCTGCTGCTGGTTTACTTCAAGGGAACTGAGATCTGCATGAGATCCACAGTGTTTTTAAAGGCTTTGAATAGGCCACAAGCTTGGCTAAAAATCTAAATTAAAAAATCTGTTTCCAAGGTTTTGCCCAGCAGCTCCAGCCGTGACGGCAGCAGGCTGGAAAGCTGGGCGCACAGCTGTGTGCGGCTTTCCATGTCCTGGGCCGGAACATTTTAATTGGGGAAGTGTGGGGAAAGCAAAAGGGCCAGAAACTCATCAAGAAAGGAGGAGCTCTGAGGTTGCTGGGAGGGTTTGGAGGTTTGCTTTTATGGGAGCAAAGTGGTGGGCTGCTGAGCCATTCTTGCCCTGTGGCTAATCGATGGAAACGTCCCAGGAAAGCAGGCCTGTAAGTAACAGATATTGCAGGATCATTCTACTTGCCACAGGAGTGTCCCCTTTAAAATATGTATATAAACAAACTAAATGATGTATAGTCCCTGCTTAGGTGCTTAGACACTTAGTTGCCTACTGTTTCCATCCCAGTGACAAAAGCCATACTTTGCATTGTGCCCATAGCTGAGCTCACTGTTGACACCAAAGCATTTATGCCTGCTTCCCAGAGCAGTGAATTTGGCCTGTTTATTGCTCCTGTCCTCTCCCAGATGCCACCCTTGAATACTCTCTTTCAGGCAAATATTTCAGGCTTCGGCATCATACTGGCTGGCTTCAGCTAGAAAAGGTGGCTGAAAGCAATGTCGATAAAATAGTAATCTGTGTGGAGGGGCCAAATCCTGAGCAACTGTTTTTAGTTTGCTTTTAGCTCTGAAGTCAGCGGCTCTGCTTCAGACCTAGCAAAGGTGCTATTTGCTAGAAACCTTGCCTAATTTTTTCCAGCCATGCCATTTGGTCAAGACAGCCTGTGGGGGAGAGACTCAGAGTTACAGACAGCGGTGGGTTACCCAGCTCCCGGTACTTCTAAATGGGCCTTCGGTACAGCAGGGTGGCTTTGAAAGAAAAGCTCAAGGAAGACATGAACACAAAACAGGGATGCTTATTTATGAACGCCGCTTTAAACAAACACCTTCTCTTACTCACGTCCTTGTACCCTCATGGTTATAGCAACACTCACTGATATATTTCAGTCATGTCATCCATTTGCCATTATCCTGCTGAAAAAGAGAGGACCCACATTTCCACTGTATTGTTACAGTATGGGCAGTTAGATGTAGCTGCTTATGTATCAGTGGAAATTTCCAAGGACAGTAGGCAAGGTGCTTCCTCTTTTCTTTCATAACAGACTTATCTCTGGCAGCTTCCAGGTACAAAGATCTACGTGAAAAATGAAGCAGTCAGTTCTTAACTCTTGTATCCTTTTGCTTTAATATTCTCAAAAATAAGCAAGAAAGAACCTCAAAAATCTTTAATGAGACATAAACAATCCTCATGGCATAAGAGAGCAGCTCTTTAAAAGTGCACAACTGTTAGAACTAATCTCTTGTGCAAGAAGAATCCTTGAAAAGCAATAGCAGACTGTAAAAAGAGTCTTGGTGTTGAAAAGTAGATCAGTTCAAAACCTGTGATTTGTTTCCTGGGGAAGTTCATCCATGACAGTCCAAATACATACACATGTGTGCACACGCACACACACACACACAAATCTAAATGTTTTTGTTGAAACAATATTTTTTATGACTGAGTATTTTTCAACAGGAATATTCTGGGCTGCTTCACCAAAGAGCTCTTTTTTAATCAAAGGAAATTGCAGAGATCCTCAACAGAATGAAATGTGTTTGCAACAATCCTTTGTTATTAATTCCTGATGGTGCATCTGTTTCATCCCATTCAATAAACCCTTTTGCAGATTTTAATTCTTTCCTTTCTTGAAACAGGCTAACACTTCTTGCTGCATTCCCTGGATTTGCACCCTTTTGTTTCCGTTTCCTCCCACATGTTTTCACTTATAAAATGGCCCACATTTATAAAACCTGAGAAGAACAGTGGGGTTTTTAACAGTCACTTCTCTTTTCATAACGTATCTCTGACTGCCTTCCATCTTCTCTTTAATAAATCACTTCTCAGTTGTCCACCACTTAACACCATCTATTTATTTTGCTGTTTTCACATTATTACCTTCTCATTAATTTTTAGGAACTCCTTGGGGGAGTAACCATTAAAATAATTCTTATTAGTTGTCTAGCTGTTCCTCTGAGGGCCTGTGTATTAGTATTGCATTCCCTAAATAGTGACCTTGAGATAAACTGCAGCTATCTCCCTATCCTATACCTTGTCTGCACTGTGTTATGGCACGGGAAAAACCAAGCTACAACCGCCAAAAGTCCAGAATATGTGTGGGGTGGATTCTCAAGTGATCTTGGTCATAAAATGCATCTTTAAAGGGAGGTAAACTCATCTTTAACTCCATCCTTGAAAAATCTTGAACATTTAATAACTCAAAAGCAGTTCATCCTTCAGAGACAGCAGGAATGCAAACTCCTGGCAGAAAATACACATGAACTCTCTTTCTGCTTGCTGCTTTAATATTAAAGGTTTTGACCTTGCTAATTACTCTGAGAAGAAAACATAGCCATATTGTTTGTGTAAGGGCAGATCTTGCTGACACAGAACGACTCCTACCTGACCCAGACTGCTCTGATACTGTGAGACAGACTTTTCAACATGGGAACATGCGTCTAAGCCTCATACCCCAATCTGTTTTTTTAGGACTCGGCTCGGGCCTTCATCTCTTAGCCAGGTCAACTGTAGTTTTCTTTCCCCCACCTGGGCTACTGTCCAGACATCCCACACAGACTGTTGGCATAGACTCTCATGCATGCTGAGCTATAAACTTTCAACATAGTCGTGAATCCTTACTGTAAATGAAGGGACCATTCCTACTGTGAGCTCCAATAAAAGTCTGTGCCACCAGAAAGCAGATTAGCTCATATTTATCCAGTTTGCTGACAGCTACATCACTTGAATGGTGCTCAGTATCTCTACTGAAGAAGACTATGTGTAAATCAAAGGAGTCATTTACAAAGCACTTACAGAACAGTTCCAAGAGATTGTTATAAATCTTGTGTCTCTTGCCTGGACGGAGTTGTGCTGGAGATGATTCAGGCCCATTTGATAGAAATGGCTGTCAAGATCACAGCCAAACCAGTTGTTAAAAACTACTTTTGGCAAACTCCATCCTCTGCCACTGAAACCCACTTTCCCAGAGGCAGTGCTGCTACCCATGCTTTTTTAGGGAACTGCATCTTCCTAGCCCACCCACCAAACCTTGATGTCTCCAGGTTGACTGCACTGAGGGAGTGAGAGATAACCTCACCATGTCACTGCTCCTCGGCCCCTCTCCTGGTTTCTCCCCCAGCCTATCTGGGTGCTTCTGGCCCTGGAACAACCTGTTCCTCTTTCAGCAGCTCCCTTTGCATCAAAATGAGCAGTGGAAACACTCCTTCAGGCAATACGAAAAAATTGGCCATCCTTATACATTGTTAAAAAGATATTTTCCAGTGTTACCCACACTGACATCAAGTAATGTGCCATCTTACAAACCCAACTCTATGGCCATGTTTTTGCCTTTCTTTGGTGGTGCTTTTCATCCCCTGAACCCCCATCTTTCTTCAAGGAATTGTACCTCAATGGTTCCCCCATGTACAGATGGTCTTCTGGAGGACAGGAATAAGTTTGAAATGTACTTAATGACTTCTTTGTCATGAATGCGGTAAGTCATGTTCATAGTTCCTCTTTGGTTCCCATTGCTCCTTTCTCACCACACCAACGTATTATTGAAACCCATTGTTTTGCCTATGCACTGAGTAGACATGCTGCCTATCACTGTAAATTGGACCTGGTGAAAGATCATGTCCACAGACCTGCAGGATGCACCATCACTGGGGACACTCATGTGTGGGTCACCCTACTTGAGCAAGAGGGTTGGACTAGCTGATCTTTAAAGGTCTCTTCCAACCTCAACTGCCCTGTGATTCTGTGGGCCAAGCGACTCTGACAGAGCAATAAGCTGCTGAGACAGTCAGACTAATGTAACTGTGTGTCTGTGTAAGTGCTTGGAAATTGCGTACACTTTGCTGAAAAATGATCTGCATAAATTTAGGTTCTGTCTGTCTCTAGGAGCATGCCTGTCTTTCTGTAGCATTATGAGCAAGCCTTCTATCTTCAGATGGAAGGGAACCAAGGACAAGATGTTTCTGATGGTGCAATCTCAGACCCATATGTCACCCACATTTGATAATTGTTGTGGCTGCTCTCAAAATACATCTGTTTTTCAAGTACATTCCATTCAAGCAGCTTTCTGAAAACTAAAATGTCTACACAGAGGTTTCAGCTTACCCTCACAAACTCCCTTTGCAAGCAGAGGCTGCAGTTATGTGTCTGTGCATGTCAGTCTGTCTCTCCTGTGTAAATATGTCCCTCTGGTTGTGACCCTGAGGTTTAGTTGCAACATTACCAGGCAGTCTCTTCTGTGCAGTTGCACAAAGAAAGCATGCTTAAGTATTTCTGGCAGCAGCTGATGAATTTGGGGGTGCTGCATGGTAAAAATGTTTGTGTTTTACAAAGAGCACAAAGAAGCCTTAAGGAATATCCTCACTGGAATTTTTGCTGATATAGTTTATTTTGTTGCTTCCTAATTGGAAGGAGGCCTTGTTATCAGCACTTGTGCCCATTTGCACAGATTGTTTACCTGCTGTGAGGGAGCCACAGCTCTCTGCATTTTAGTCAGAGCTGCTAATATCATTATTTTCCAAGGAAACAGCCAATAAAAATATCAAAGCTGTCTGAGGTTAACATGGTGGTACCTGTCCCCAGCTTTGGCCTCCAGCTGTAAGTAGCTTTGTGGTTATTTAAAGAAAACCTCCCAGTTATTGAGAGTTTAAATGTCACTTTATGTGGATATAGAGGAGAATAGATTTACACTAATAAGGTATATTTCAAGAATGATGAATGTTTCAAGAACAGGCACCCTTGCTCGTGCTTCCCAAACCCTTCTGAGAACCTCTGCTTAAATCCTAGGTAATTTTATCTGAGAAGCAGCTGTGAAGGGCTTGAGAGACACCTGCCCATTGTATCGATAATTAGGACTGACAAGAATAGGATTCTGTTTAAGGATGTTCCCCAAAGTAGCTTCACAGGCATCTCCATCAGGGTTTAGCGAGGCCAGGTGCCCTCCAGCCCGAGGCTGCATGGAACATGATCAAACAAGAGAAGTCCCTGCCCCCGAGGGCCTCACAGATCCCAGACCACAGGGCTGCAAGAAATGAGGATCAGTGATTCACTGCATTTCCTTGTAATCACTCAGCTTTATTAGCAATGGCCCATTATTAGGATTGAAAGAGGAAGTTTTCTGGCAAAGAAAGACAGTAAAGAAAGAAGTCAGTACTCTCAGTATTTGAAAGAATAAGAGAAAGTGGAAACTCTCTTGTTTAAAGTGCATCCTCTCAGAAACCTTTGTTTAATTTAGCATCAATTAAATGATCAGTCTCTGTTTTTTACAGACCATTCTCAATAAATTAATAATATTTACCCTGAAGCATCCAGGAACACACCGGTATTTGTATATTCAATGCTGATATATTAAATGGAGAATATGTGTTTACTGGCCCATTATATTACAATTGCGGACTGAGGGGATTTTTTTTCTTTCATTTATTGGGCTGATTGCAGCCTTTTCTGTTTAATTGAGGATACGTGTGTTGTCTACATCTGTGATGGCAGAGCCCCAAAATGAGATGTGAAATGGGGAAGTGGGTGGAATTCACCAAAGAACACCACTTATTCTCATGCTTCTGTCTGAAACAGGTGGATCTGGAGGGACTATTTTGAGCTTAAGTTAATGCTGACCTCAGCTGAAATAATTTGCCCTCTTGCTCTTCCTCAGATGTACAGTCAAGAGGGAGTTGTCTGACTGCTGCATGTGATTGTACACATCTGTCAACAGAATCAGGGATCCAAATGCAAAATGTAGCGCTTGGGAACATTGTGTGGATTTCTGACACTCCCTGAAGGACGTTAGGACCATAAACCAGTGAATAGATTACAGTGAGGCATAAACAGAGCATTTTTATCCATGACAGATGCAATCCAGCTCCAGCACTGCTTATATTATTTAAAGGAAAACTATATCTATTTCCCTCAGACCAGCTTTCTGAATTTCAAGTGATAAAATAAGTCATAAATGTTTTTCCACATGAATAACTGGGAACTTCATTTGGAAATGATTTGGCAGCGCTGTTTTACAGGGAGCCTGGCTGTTACCTCTCACAGAATGCCACTTCCACATGAATACAAGACCACAGAAATAATTCCAACCATAATATGAGAAGAACTGCAGGATTTTGCATAGCTTGTCATCCCAAGCAGAGAAAGTCCTGCTTTGCTGCTCTGGTTTGCCATTCAGAGCGTGCAGTGCTGCAAGCCAGCTAGGCTGTAACAGATACAAGGAATAATGTCCTAAAGCCAAGAAGCAGGTGTGAGACATGTTTCTCACTTGCACAGACATATGCTACAAAATGCTGCAACCTTTCCTGCATAATATCTTAATGTATAGTCATTAGGCAGGACAGAGAGGAGGGCACATATATGGAAAATGCCTCTTAGAGGAGACGAGTGCGTACTTTCTGTTTAATGCTGGCACGTGCAAGGAGAAACTAATATGCAGACTCCAAACTGCTGATTGCAATCTGAGAAGGAAACAATCTTGAAGATGGCAGGAATTTTATCACGCTTTAGACTAGTAAAATTTCTATGGGAATTATTTGCAGAAGTGGCACACCTGGAGACTGGATTACTGTATCTGGATTGCAGTAAGTCTTACTGGGGGAAAAAAAGGGAGAGACTAAGACTAGGAGGTAAGGCTGTGCCAAGTTCACATAACATGAGTGTACAGCTTCGAGTTAGTTCACTCCATTGGACAACCTCTGATGCACTGGCAGCTTCTGAGTCATGAGGAAAACGTACATTTCAAATAGTTGGGCATGGGGCTGTAGCTGTGTAGAATATTCACATCAAGAACTGGCTTTTCTTAAGGCTGGATTCTGACATCCTTGAAGAAGTGCTAGATTATTTTAGTTTTCCCTAAAAGTAAGTTCTGATGAACTCTGATGAAATCCTAGATACTCTCAACTCTTTAGCCAGCCAAAAGGCAATATGGATGGAAATCAGAGAAGCTGGCACACTGTGGGGAACAAATCCTCGGGTTAGCTGTTGACCGAGGTTTATGGAATTGTTGCATTTTCTTACTAATTAGAAACAAATAGAAGTCAGGCAGACAGAGTAAAATAATTCTATCACTGAAAAGGCTAATTAAAGAACTATATTGCTAAAGAGCCGATTATCAACAGAATTTTGAAAGGCTCAGACATTCAGCTTAAGAATGATGTAAATTGACATAAGTGTATGTGTCTATTAATATTAGGATGAAATTATGGAGTTTAAAATTCTTTCTGAACTTCAAAAACAAACAAAAAAAATGTCCAGGCAGTGAGTTTTGTGAAGTAGCTTTGAAGAAAAAGGAGGGAAGTTTTGTTGCTTGGAACATTAAAAGTTAGACTAACCAAAAACTAGGAAATGAGCTGCAGAAAATGAACATACATTGTCATGGAGATGAATTAGATGAACTGGATGGCACAACAGGCATTTTTTCATCTCTGTCTCTATTCATCTTTAGCTAAGGAGACATCATATTGCTATAACAGTTCTGTGATTTTGTGGACTTGATCTTTTGACACAGACACATAAATATACCTCACAAAATTCTGTTCTTTCTCTTGGTCGTTTTAGCTTAGATTTTTATACAGATCACATCACACGCTACTGCTCTGTTCCCAGCTGTGGAGATGATCAGTGACTTCCAGGTTAAACAAATTGAGTGGGGTCAACAGCAAAAATAGCACTTTGACGCAAATCTGTGAGCGTATATTCAGCTGCCATTGAGCCCATGCTCAGGCTCAGTCTGGCTGGTTGTACCACCTTTTCTGGATGCCCTCTGTGCATGTAAGTGCAGAGACACATGCACTGTAGCCACGCCATCTCCAGCTCACGTGTTTCTCCTCTGGCTTCCCGAGTTCCAGAGTAAGGACAACTTACAGAACAGGCAGGTTTTTCATGTCTGTTTCTTAAAAAATAGTTTTGAGCTGCATAGGCTATAATTTGTGCAGTATTTGTGATGGTGGTTAGTTAGGTTACTGACCAAGAATCTTTGATACGTTGTGCAATTTTGAAATTTCTGCAATGAAATAGTTAAGCTTGCCTGTATTTGTCAATTACGCAAGTTACTTCTCAAATTGAACCTGTAGCATGTGACACCCTAGTGACTTGGAGGACAAAAAATTTGCTGCAGGAGTTTGTAAATGATTTTAAAAATTAGAGAAACATTACAGTCTGGATGTTCCTTCAAAGGCAATTGCCAATCAGACAATAAAGGAACACTTGTGACACACATCGGTTGTGGAGAACGACCTCTTCTGTGCCCTGCCACCCGTCCTATATAAAGTACGCTGGTGTCTGTCCTTATAAAGTGAGCATGTGCATTCTTTTTATCTGCTATGAGTATCAATCCATTGAACTCTACTTGTAACTCTCTATTGCTCTCTATTGCTTCATCTTTTCAGTCTTTGCTAGGGAGACAAGACTCGTTGGACTTGCCAGAGTTTGCTAATGGTACTAAGCATGTTCTTTGTTGCAGGCATGAGGACATATTCTGTACAGCCAAGACAAGCTGCAAAATTCTTCTGCTTCTCCCATGACCTGTCATCACCTGCCTTCTAGCCAAGACATGGTTTGGAAGAATCAGTGGGTAAAAAGCATGTGGAGCAAATTATACCTGGAAAGCAAAGAAATCTGAGATAGTGTTGCACCCTTCTCTGTCTCTTGTGCAGGGACCTTCTTGCTGTTCTCAGCTGGCAGCTGGTGGATTGGTGACAACGACCTGGGCCTTTTACTGATATTGCCCCATGTGAAATCATGTGATGATTTTACCATGCATGGCATGAAATCAGGTTTTGTAGATAGAATAAAAATCCATCCTTCAGAAGGAAGACTCCAAGCTTGTGCCAGGTTTCTTTTAGTTTGTTTTCTAATTGTTGCAATATAATTATATGTAACCCAGAGGAACAAAGTAGGGACAAAACTGTATTCAGTTGTATGGGTGGAAATAACATGACTTAAAGCCATATATTTAAGTAAATTATTTGCACATATTAAAAATGATACTGACAAGCATTTAAAATCCAATCTCTTTTTCTCTGATTGAGGATGTTTCTTTCTTTTTTTATAAGTGCTGAGTGGGTTTTTTTTAGTTTGGACAGCAAAGGCAAAGTTGCTTTGTTTCCTGTTTATTGAATATTTCATTTTTTCTATTTCCTGTATGCCAGAGAAATGAGCTGGCTTTGATTTCAAACAATGCAGAAGAACATTTCAGTTCAGAATTACAGCAACAGAATTTTTACTGAAAAAGTTTTATTAAATGTTATACATTAAGATCATAGCCCACTCTACAAAAAAAATCTTAAAAAGCACTTAAACTACTTACACTACTCAGCCATGGCAGTAAGACTGAATAGAGGAAAAGAATAAAACCACCTGTGTCCGACTTACTTCTGCAAGGAAACACAACCATGACATTTCCGATCACCATCCCCATATTGGGCAATGCTCCCTTTCCCACTCCAGGCACAGCAAGCCACGAAGCAGGTCCCTGCCTTTCCCTTGGGCAAGGTGTGGAACTGGGAGAAACACTCCTGGTGGGTCAGGCAGGAGCAGTCTGTGCAAAAGGGCTCCTCGCCACCACCCACTGTCGCTGTTGCCCCTCCTGCTTCTCCTTTTCTGTACGGTTATTGGGGGCCAAATCCTGGAATACGCCCTCAGGGCCCAGTGATGTGAACAGGAGTTGAGCGGACCGACACAGCTGAGATGCGAGTTTGGCCCTCTGTACTTAGTTATTGGCTCTCAACTATTGCACAGTCCTCGGCATGCGCTCCCTTGCAAGGAAAGCTGATTAAGTTGCTCAGGAAAGATGGAACTGCTCAGCTAGGATGAAGTGCTGGTCTTTCCAAGATTTGGCTTCTTCTTCCCAGCCCAGTTAGGATCACAGCAGGACAGTGGCTGGCTCAGCCACACAACGGCTCAGCAGTATGTCTGCAGTTGTTCCTTAACCTCCCTCTAACTCCTGGGCCACACGACCGGCTAATATTGCATCCCTGGGGAGAATTTGCTCTGTGCAGCTTTGTCCTTTTAACCTTTTAATATTCTTCCAGTTTAAGTTGTTCGTGGCAAGACCCAGACTTAAATTGCTGAACGCAGATGTCACAAATCGCTTTTCAGTATGCTCTGGTGATGTCTGGAGCTGCTGACAAGACCTGAAAGAGGTGATTTTAAAAGAAGGTTTTAGTTTGGACAGTCTTTAAACTGCTTTTTCCCTGGTTCAGCATCTGGTCCTGCATGAGTGATGAGCCGACTAGTTCAAAGGGAAAATGAATGAAGTGCTTTCTCACAGAACAGGCATGTACCCACTGGAACTCATTGCCGTAAGATGTCTTTGAGGTAATAGAAGTAAATTTTATAAGAAATAAGGAATTCTGAAGAGGATGGAAAGCCCCCTTCTAAAGCAAATTTCTAAGAGATTAGGAGGAAACGCTGAGCTTGCCAGTTTATAAGTCCCGTCCATGGAATTTCTTGCATCTGCTCCTTAGGCAGTTAGTGTAGGGGCCTGTTGGAGACAGGAGCCTGGGCAAGATGGATCATCCCTCTGATTTATGGTGACAACTCCCGTGCTCTGAGGGACCCTGGTAGGCTCAGAGAGGAAAGAGTCAGCTTCCAGCACGTCACTTGGAAAAGGCACCGCCCCTGCGGTTGCTACCTTAGCAAAAACTAACAAATCAAAAACACAGTTAGGAAACGTGACTCTTTGGAGCTCGCCACAAGAATGGCAGAGAACTGAATGGAAAAAATTCTCTTTCCAGCTTTGCAAAATATCCCTCGCAAACGCTGCCACAAAAATCCCCCATCAAATCCTCTGAGGCTTCATGCAATGCAGATATGTGCCAAAAATGCTTGGGGGCAATTACATCTTTATTTGTTTATTATCTTATTTATGAGCTTGATCATCTGAGTGTTAATGTCAATGATTGGATATTCAGATTGTATTCTTCTTTTAATTATTAAAATATCTAATTCTTATTTTATGAAGAATGTTTTCCTTTCTTCCTCCGCTCCCTGTCTTCCTCCTTTCACACTAATCTCTGTAGATGCCTAGTGCCACTGATCTGCAGCTAGTGACTGGAGAATTCTACCATGCTGATTATATTTCATATTTACAGATAGTTCTGCTAGGCCTGATAAAAACTATGCCCACCTGCCACTCACCACCCCGGCACTGGCTTCAGAGAAATGGCATCACATCATGAGTGTGACTCTGGGGCATTTGGGGGCTAATGGAAGGGATTATATTTGATGATTTTGCACTGTGCAGATCTAGAGAGGGGAGAGAGGCACAAAAATGCATGTCTGCCCGAGCAGAGCAGAGAGAGGTAAACCCCCGCCACAGTCATGTACCCCACCAGGACTCTGAAGGGAAGAAGTGGTCTTCTACCTGCTCTGCTGCCCATTTTACCAGCCACTTGCTGGCTGGAAAGGAGTCCCAGGTCTCCCTGCACTTTCCACCCAGAGCCATGAGCCACAAGGGCCATGTGTCCGGTGAGCAGGACCCACGACACAGACAGTGACCCACAGCTGCATCCAGGCACCACAGTCTCAGGAGCCAGAAAGTACTGCAAACGTGAAAGCAAATCACTCAGCTATGGGGTTTGGAGCTGAGGAAAAACTGGAGATAAAAGAAACTGCACTGAGAATACTTCCACATTTAGACAGCTACAGAGAAGAGGAAGGAGGAGAAGGGAGCTGCAGGCTAGTGAAACCATTGGAGCAAAGGGATCTCAGCAACAACATGCATAGTTGTATTGGCACCAGCAACGCAGGTCACCTTGTCCCTGTTGAAACTGGACCTCTACCCTGACTGAAGATAGCTCCGTACCTACCTCCTGATTGCTCTTCACAGTTTGCATATTTATTTATCTATCTAATAAATTCAAAATCCCTATGCTAAACATTGGGTGGAACACAATACAGTGTTTGCCATAGCTTCTCTTGTGGGCAGATTTCTTAATTGTCTCTAGTGATGACTGTATATTGCACTAATGCTCCCAGTCCCCACGAGACCTCATGCTTGCCTGGCTTTCCTGCTGGGATTTTCTCAGAGCAGATGGTTTTGTTCTCAGAGGTTGTATTTTTTCTAGTAGGGGGAACTGCTACGGCCCAGCGGCTGAGCGGTCCCCAAGGCAGGTGTGGGATCATCTCTGAGAACAGGCCTTCTGGCAGGAGGGAGGATGGTGTCTAACAGTGGCTGTTGGCAATGGATAGAGTAAATGTCCACACGACAGCAACAAAGCAAGGCAGGGTGGAAGCAAACAATTCCTGAAATAACACATCTGAAAATTCAGCTGATTTTTTTATTTTTTTGGAATAATAAAAAACCTTGATGAGTTCTCCCTCCCTCAGTGCACCTGCCTTCCTATCCTTCTCAACAGTGCTAGCTAATCAGGCAATTTTATGTAAGGCAGTGAACAACTCTTTCCTGTAATGATTTTTTGAGCTTCTGGGGCACTTTGCTTTGCTATATTGGACAGCACTTAGAGAGACAATCATCCCTACTCTGCAAATGAGGAAGATGAGATACGGAAAAGTTAAGTGACCAGGTCAAGACCCAATAGCATTCACAGAAAGAGGTGAGAAAGGCCAGAAAATCCAGACAGTTGTATAAGGTTGCTTGTTCTTTTTTTCATGACACCAACGCGAGCTCATGCCTTAGTGTGCTGCACTGAACAGACAGGGGCATGTGTTACTTGTAAGGTTCCTCTTCTGTCCTTAATAATTCCTTATAAACTGAGCACTAACAGAGATCCAACAGTCATGACAAGGTACTATGCAAACAATTATTTAACCTATTACCAGCCATTATGGTCATTTGTGCAAATACACGTTTGTACATCTGACATTAACTCCCCATATGGAAAGCGCTTTGTGAACACACAAAGCAGTTGCTTTTGAAGTGTAATGTTTTTAAGGAACTTTTTAAAAAAGCAAATGTCAAAGGAATGTCCCCTCCATCCCCTAAAAAAATGAAGTGCACATATTTTGACTGATCCCTTGCCAAAGTTTGTTTTTAATTGACTTTTTTTACATTTAATTACCATATATAAGTGCAGAAACGCAAGTCAAACCACAAAAATCTCCCTATTTTATTTCACACTCAGAGTAAGTTGCAGTAAAATTGCCAAATGTGTGTATTTTTTAACAAACTTGGAAATACTCCATCTTGAGCAGCGACAGTTACATTTTTGCATCAAGGCCACCATGCAATAAAGCCATTTCTCTGAAAACCTCCTATTCTTAGACTAAGGGAAGAACTTAGTGAGATGCTTTGTCTCAAAAATAGTAACAATACATGCTCAGTAAAGCAGCAGGGCTAACCACGAGGGCTTCCAGCATAGGGATCTGACTTGTAGCGAAGCATTCCCACCAACATTTTAGAGCCAAAGGTTTGGAAATGAGTTGAAACTCCAAGTTCTGTGAACTCCAAACTTGAAATGTCTTTGGGTGCTGATCCTTAAGATGCTTCTGGGAGTCATTTCAGGAGCGCCAACCATGCAACCATGCTTTGTTCTTGCTGACACACTGGGAATTAGAGATGCTTCCTGATGGTTGGGCTGGCAGGGCCTCCGAAATCAGTTGCCTGCTAATGAGTTGCCACCTCTGAAGAACTGATGGTGAATTTTTTAAGTCCTTTCAATTATGAAGCTGTTGCCCACCTGATCCAGTCACTGCCCATGACATGTCTTTCCACTAACTTTAATAGCCTTTGGAGCAACCCAAGGGAGTGGCTTTTGGACCCTTAATACAAACCTGCCCTCAGGGGTGGAAATGTACAGCCAGGCTCTGAGCACTTTAGGGGTTTAACACTTTGATGGCCTGAAGGCAAAGCTTGCCGTTAAAGACTCTGTCCCATGGCTTTGTGGTAAAGCCTATATGGAGAGGAGTGTGGTATGATGCCAGCCAGGGTGGAAGTGACGCCCTTTAAAACAACAAAGTGAGAAATTCTGAACCATGAGCTTTAAAGAGGGAATCATATATTGCAATCTAAATCCACCCGAGGCAGGGACCATCCAAGGCACTGTGAAGTGACTCAGCTCTCTCCCTCCCTGACCCTCACTCTTTCCTTTCAGGCAGATCCCTGAGGGAAAGCCTCATGCAAATGTGGGCTTTAAACTGGCTGTAGTGCCCAGCAGCTGCATGCAGTTACCCACTACGAGGAGGGAAAAACCCTGCTCTTACAGGTAGCAGGCAGCACCATGGGCTGTAATTGGGAGTGGAGTATGCCATGTGCAGATGGGAAGGTAGCAGCCTTGCCAGCATACTTGCCTCAGAGAAGTGGCTTGGCCTCCTGCCTGACTTATACATCTAAAAATAGGCATCTTTTCCTCTGGGCCTTGCAAGCAATGGACTAAAATTTGCTCTGAGCACCAGTGCATTTATTTTTTTCCCCCCAAGTCTTTAAATGTTTGCTTATTGTCATGTTACGCTGCATAAGAAAAAATGTAGTCCTCTGGCAACAGGACAGAAACATCATGGATGACAGATCAGCAAGCCTGCCTGCTCCATCCTCCCAATCCTTTCTGGGTGGCTGAGTGTGTCTCTACACTGGTTTTGCTCTTTCTGTACGTGCAGGAGATGGGGACAGCATGGCTTGGCTGAAAGGCACCGAGTTTCATCTGCGAGAAGAGAGAGTGTCTTCCCTTGTTCTGTAGCATCCTCTCTGAGTGACGGCCAATGGGTCAGACAGAGTTTGTAGCAGCTCCTTCCCCTTGCGTCCATGGTGCAGGCGACAAGCAGTATGTAACACAGCACCCTGAACAGCGAGCAGATCCACCGCAGGGTAGGGGCCCTCCCAAGGACTAGCTCCAACAGCAGCCATGTCCAGCCCCCTGCTGTCAGCTGTGATTTAATGTGACATCTCGATGTTGCCAGCTCTGAACTTTTATCTATAGTCTTGTGATAGCTGATGATTTAATGAGAGCATGGCTGTGTGAGCAAATAGTTACCTGAACATCTGAGGGCTATTTTTCATATTCTTTTTTAACAAACATATTTTTGATTTTCATGGCAGGAAAAAAAAAAACAGTTTGAAAAGAACCCCACCTTTCAGTTTGTCTTGTGTTTTTTAAGCCAGTCTGATTACCTGGGGGAAAGGGAAAAAGCTGAGTGCCAAGGTGGTTGAAGAGGCAGGAAGAATGCTGCTAAATCTAAGACCCTTTGGGCTTCTGAGGGGGAACTTCAAGGATTTTGAGAACCAAGCCCATTTCTCATTAACTGCCTTCACACACTGGTTTTATTTATGCTACAGTTATGTTTGTTTATGCATTGGCTATCTTGTCTGGCCAACTGCTTAATCTCAACCTATCCAACGTGGGTTTGTGGAGACGTAAGAGCAGATGGATACCATTGTTCCAGTAAATCTTTTTTACAGTGTTTGTCTTTGTTTATAGTGCGAAGGAAGGGATTCTGAAGGAATCCAGAAAGCCAGCAATTTCAAAGACTTTGCAGATTACTTGTGGAATATACTCACCACAAATCTGAATGAAGCTGATGGGTTATCACCGTAGCTCCTGCAGTGGCTTATCTGGGGAGGTGTTCAGCAGGCGGATGTTTGTGCCTCTGAGCTGGCTAACATCTGTGTTGCATCAGGAGGGATGAAGAAGAACAAGTTCAGTGCAGATAGGTAGTCTGGACCATCAGCTCTGTTTGATTCATACTTTGTCATTAGATCAAAAACAGTTTGGCTATATGTGATCTTTTTTACCTCTAATCTTTTTTGGAGTCTGGCTGGAGATATTACTAGACACTGCCCTGCATCCACCATCCTTTCTTGAAGTCTTTGCAAAAAAAGACGTCATTGACTATGTAAGGAATCAGAGCTGATTGCAATTGATTTAGTATATTTCTTTTTTACTCTTCAGCATTTTTAGAAAAATGATTTAAAAATCTGAGGAAAATAAATCAAACTCTGGAGGAGATCTGAAATGTCACAGTGGAAACTGGCGGCATCAGTCCTAGCTCAAACGAAACAAGCCATAACGACTACCAGAGCAGCCAGTGAAGGAAAGAGATGGAATACCTCCTTCTTTGCACCCTGGTTCATTTCAGACCAATGAATCCAGCTCCTCAGTCGCTGGTGTAGCATGCCCGAGGCAATGGCATGATTTTATATCAGCTCCTGGTGGCTGTTGTAAGAGCCAAGAATCTGAAGCAAGAAACAAAGATATCTTGTGGCTCCAGAAATCCCACCTGTAAACACAATTTCTGGGTGAGGTGTATATGATTCTAATTCTGGCTGGGATATGTTCAGGGACTGAACCTGTCTCTCTGAATACAAAAGCTTAAGTCACTATGGCCTGAGCTAAAAGCTTATGTCTTTTCACTTGGAGGCAGCAACAGTTTCATACGGTCTATGGGCTCCTCTGCATTATGCATTGTGATAGCTCCAGCTGACTCTGTGCAGGCTGGTAGACCCTTAATGCAAAGAGCTGTGAGGCTGTGTCTCAAAAGCAGTATAAGCTGTTCAAAAGCTCCCTTGGTTAATACCAACACGAGCACCTTTGTGCCACACTCCTTGCCCACATTGCATTTTCAGTGTGCCTCTGACGCTTGGAGGAGCCAAAAAGTCCTTCGTCTGAGTCTGCATGGGCTGCATGTACCGCTCCCATCATGGCCTGGTGGAAGGCCATTTCAAAATAGCAGAAGTTATTCAGAGGTCAAAGAGTGTTTCTAAGTCAGTTTTCTGCTTATAAGCAGGTCACAGGTTCCACCTCGACATGTCCTCTTTCCAAGAACCTGGGAGGTTCATTTTACGGAGATTAATGACTGCTTTTACAAGTTGCTGAACTTGTCTGTCTTAGTCTGTTCTCAAACTGGTCAAATCCTTTCATTTTGCTGGAACTGAGGCAGGTGACTTCATCCACCTGTGTTTGCTGAGTGCAACCTAGAGGTGTCTGACAGTACCACCATTGGGCTGTGTTTGTCATTTCCTAATGCAGTTGACACTGTGATACATTTTCTGTCAGGTGAAATTTAGAGGCACATTAACCTGTTTGACAGGAACAGTGAGTCACAAATGGTTCCTGAGGAGAAATGTCCATGGTATGTGAAATATTTTGGATTTTTTTAGGCTGCTGTTTGATATATCTACTAATTACATTTGCAGTCTAACAGATACTGCACTCCCCAAAACAAAACATAAAAATACATGACCTTCATAAAAACACATTTGTCCTTGCTACCTGGATTTTCTATAAATGTCTGTCATCTTTAAATAACCAGAAGCAAAATCAGCGATGAGACTCTGTCTTCATGCCTTACTTAATTTAAGAGGTGTTTGGTCTACATCATAACAGTTGGTGATGGCCAGCATGTCTGCTCTAGAGTCAAACCTAGACTCAGGAAGAAATGAACTTCCTTATCTGTATTTGCATTTGCCCATTGTCCCACAGAGTTTCCAGTGCTGTTGGCCCTGACAATGCAAAACATATCTGTTGAAGTTTGGGGTTGCGTGGTGGTGAGGACTGCCGGCTTCACTGTTAGCAGATCTGCAGAACAGGGGGAAGAGGACATGGCGCTCTGGTGGCTTGGCTGCGGCACAGTGCGGGGACTCAGGCCTGCCTGCAGGGAGGTAGGTTTGATTTGTTCCTCTGCCAGTTTGCATCAGGGACCAGCCATGCCCCAGCTGCTGCGCAGGTGAGGCTTTGCCACTTGGCTGGTTTCTGGCAGGCATTGCTGTAGATAGGCCCCTTTCAGGGAGATCTGAAGGGAGGCTGGGAGTGATTTGAGCACACCAGGCAGCTTGGAAAGAGCAATTGGTACTGGCTCTCTCTAGTCATTTGCTTTAGGAATAGCAGTTATTCAGGCTGGTGGCAATGGTTATTGTCAGGCATATTTGAAACCAGGGTAGTGTCACTAGTATCTTTAACTTTAAAGTTACCATAGTTGGAAAGGAATGTTTCTGTCAAAATGTTGGTTTTGTTGCTGCAGTTTCATCTTCTAGCTAGCAATGTAGCAGAGTTGCATTAATCACTTTTTTCCTTCTCCCTCTCTCTCTCTCTCTCTCTCTCTCACTCTATGTACTTGTATGGCTCTCATCATAGTTGTATCTGAGTGCCTTTCCCCCTAAGGAATTTAAGAATAAAAATAACTCTCTATCACCTTTCCCAGGCTATAGGACTGTCTCTAGTTTATAGCTTTCTAAAAGAATATTACATATACTTTATCCTGAAAGGACTCTTACTTTTCCTGTGCAGGAGTATGTGACAGCAAAGCTACATCAAATAGCTATTGAAGGTAAACAGCATAGGGAGAACTTGTTATATATTCCTTTGTGGTAACAGTCAGTTCTGCTGTCCTGGAGCCAGCACAGAGCAGCCCTTGCCACACATGGCAAGCAGCGTGAGCGTGGGACAAGCGGCAAGAGATGGAGGGATGCGGAAAGGGGCAGACAAAGTCTGTCCGTGAGAGCAGCTGTGGTCTCAGCTAACCAGCTGCTGGCCATTGTGGCAGCTTCTGTAGGTGTGATGGACAAGACAGCCGCGCTGGACACAATAGAGGAACTCTAGGAACATTTCCATCTCCAAGGATGGAAAATGCAGCACAGAAGTCAAACATTTATATGTGCTAAACAAATCCCCAGAGCACCAGTGTGGTGAGAGAGAAGGAGGAAAAAGGAAAATCCTTTGTTCTGGGTCCTGTCTTAGGAATCTGAGAAATCCTAGGACCGGGGTGCAGTCCTAGAAAACTAACAGGAATGTGATTTCTATTGTGTTTGTGCAATCTTAAATTACATCCTATAGAGTGCAAAACAAATGATTATTTACCTGCAGCAATATACTTATTTAATTCAAGTGCAGAATGTTTTGGGATTCATTAGTTGATGCTGTAGGCCACTATGAAGATGTAAAATCGTATGTATGATGTGCTAAGCATTATTATTATTAAATCTGAATTGAATAATGTAGTAAACATGCTGCAGAATAATTAAAAAGAAACTTAATTGCTTTCAGTTATTTGGGGGCAATGAACACAAAAAGATTCATGCCACACACAAAGAATTAGCAAACCATTTACCGCACCTGCTGTAGGGAACTAAGTATCTGTTTCCTGGCAAAAGACCTTTTTCTAGATAGTCCCATTAGATACTTTCAATTAAATCCAACAACATGTTTCTTTTTACAGATGCTGTATTGCTTGATACTAATGCTAACAGTTTATATGAAAAAACTGTCACTTCTAAGGACTTTAACGCAGTGCCATTATAAGGAAGGTATTTGGCCATAAACCTGACATGGTCAGAATGGAACGGAAAGATCAGGAGGCATTCCTGGCTACTGTTCCCCTGCAAGTATGTGCATTTTGATCATGTTATACCACCACCACTTCTCTGTTTTTATAGTCATTTCTACCATGTCGTTCTGGGTTCCCAGAAAGTAATGAAGGCCTTGATGCTGATGCCACATATGATGTCATACATCCCAAAATGGCCAAAACAGCAAGCTTCCATTGGCATCAGCAGTATATATAGGGGAAAAAAATATGAGAATGAATTAATCTGTGTAACCAGCATTCTGTACAAACAGTGACACATTCTTAAGAGGAAGGTGAAAAAAATTATGTCCGAGGAATTTAAAGCAATATTTTTGGAGTGGCTAAAGAGGTAGGCTTCTAGGCGAGACTTTCAAATGTTCCTTAATTCCTAACTCCATTGACTTCACAAAGTGGAGAGATGTTAACAGAACAATTAAAAAAATGCCTTTGATCATGTTGTAATCCATCTACAAATAGGGCCAAAGAACCTTAGAGTGCTTGTTTTAAAAGTGTTTAGAGCAAATCATAGATGGTCTATTGCATACTATTTTATCTATAATAGAATCCTATTTAGGGAAATATGTGCCCCTTTGTATATTCTGATATTTGCTAAGAGAATGCTTACAGCACATGGAAGAAGAATTTTCCTTAGACTTTTTTGGTATGTAAATGCCTGGTAAGTGGCAATATGCATTGTTTATAAGGCAACCAAATCCCCAGGTGATTCAGATTCGAAGGAAGCATCTGAGCTGACTGATGTGTGTAAGAGTGAATCTGAAATCAAAGAGCTCATCAAGGACAGCTTTGTGATGTATCCCTTTCGGGGAAGGCAGGGAGGCATCTGTATTCTTCTCTGGGAGTTCACAGCAAGCTCTCTGAAATTGAATTAAGACTTTGAAAGCAATCCTTAGCCTGTTACAGCTGAGTGGCTGAACTCTGTGTGAGGTCACATACAGAAAGAAGTTATTTTGCATTAGCAAAGCAGATTAGATTTTCATATTTTACTCTTCACTGTGACCCTGGCTATGCATAAAATGACAGCCAGGTGAGACCTCATCAGGGCTTGCTCCTTAGGGAGAAATGGAAGGAAGGTATGTGATAAAACTCTTGATTCTGCCATTATCTGGGAGAACCCACACAGAAAGAGCATTTGCTGGCTCCCACACTGCCATGCATTGTGGCTGTGGGCCAGAGCTCTCTTAAACCCTTTCCTCGCTTAGATCACTTGTAAAATCAGCATAACACCAAACAGTTTCAGAGTGGGCTTGAGCCCTAATTAATGTTGGTTCAAAGTGCTTGATAAAATGAGTTTTTGTTATTTGTTCCTGCTGAAGTGGCATGAGGCAAAAAAACAATAGAAATAGATTCAAGAGTAAGGTATAACCTGGAAACTCTTCTCAGGTCTTCTCTACGCAAAAGCATGATTGTTTTATTGTGCCTGCAGACAAAGCAGAACAGCCCCAGGGTACAACGGCAGTTACACTGGTGTGAAACTGCTACTATATGTCTTCCTCTATAGCAGCTGTCACTGAGGCTCTCACTGCCTTGTATCTTCCTGTGAGAATTTAGCCTCTCTGTAAGTGCCAGCAATGCTCTGGAACAACTTGCTGCCAACCAGTTCAGGCAGCCTGAACGTCCACAGTGTTGGTGATGCTGGAGCCCAGGATGCTTGGGTGGGACTCCTTAATGCATCAGAGCTGTGACACCTACTGCATTACAGCCCTTCCGCACTTCCTCTCACAAGCCCTGGGTCCATGGGTGCAGAATGCAGTCCCCAAAGGTAGCTATTTTCAGCCTATTTCAAAGGCAGCTGAATGGTGCTAGAAAGTCACTGCCATCTCTAGAGCAACTGCAGTGTTAGAAAGGCCCTTGTGCTAAAACATGCTACACATACTGATAACAGTACAATTTCCACACATTGATAGACATCATAGTTTACACCCTTTTATTTGTTTGGACAGAAGTATTTTACCCTGGTATGCATTAAACCATTTGACTATACCTGATAAGCTAAAATCAGGTATAGCTCTCTTCAAATCAGAACTAGTTCATTATAGAACTTTTTAATTCTTAGCATATTTGCTGTTTTTGTCAATCCATCTGCTCCCCTAAACCTTTTATTTTAATTATGTCTTTTCCATTTGTCTTTCATGTGGTTACAAGGAACAAAGAGCATGTAATGGACTGATAGACTTACAGGATGCAGGGAGCCTGTATTCACTAGAAGGTAACAGGAATTAAACTGTCACTCACAGATACTCCCCAGAGAGGTCAAAATAGGAATAGTCTGTTTGAGTCAGAAGTCATATGATCTTGACTTGCTGCTTTAAACTGGTTCTAAGTAGCCGTTTTCCTTTTCAGTTTTGCTCACCCATTTTCAGAGGACTTCTGTGAGCTTTTTTGACTGTTTCTGTTTAAGTTTCATGGAATTAGAATGAGGTCATAACCATAGGACATTCATGGAGTTAGCATACAAGTATTTCCATTTTAGATAAATCATATCATTCAAGAAGGTGCTTCACTTCTCTAAATACTTCAGAAGGACCAAGTATACACTGCATGAGGGGAACTGAGAGGGAGATACTAGACACGTCTAAAAATTAGATGCTTTTTTCCTTCCAAGATCCCTGACTTCTGGCCTACCTCACACACAACACATGATCCTGTCCATTTCATTATGACATTTTCTGCTAAACAGTAGAGCCCTTTAGAGTAAGGAGTCTTCTTCATAGATAGGATATTATGCCAGTTTTGCAAGTTGATGTCTCTCTCCTATACTTTTAGTTCTTAACTCTGCTTTGGGTGGAGTAAAAGTGACTTTTCCTACTGTTTTT
Source organism: Apteryx mantelli (assembly GCF_036417845.1). Classification (NCBI taxonomy): domain Eukaryota; kingdom Metazoa; phylum Chordata; class Aves; order Apterygiformes; family Apterygidae; genus Apteryx; species Apteryx mantelli. The sequence goes on along the minus strand of NC_089980.1, from coordinate 57,315,393 downwards.
TGGTGGTGGCAAGGTCAGTGTTTTGGTATATTTCCCTCATTTGCTGTGTGAGCTTTTCTAATGTGACTCTGCTTCACAGACTTCAGTGGAAAGTCTTCTCAAGAGGGACTTGCACCAGGCTTTCCATTTATCTTCTGCATGTCCAAACAGTTTTCAAGCTGCACGCTAGGACATATGTGCTGTCAGTACTGAACTTTCCCAGTTAGAGAAAAACAACTCACGGAAAATAGGACTAGAAGAGACCCCAAGACGTCATCTAGGCAATCCTGCTGCTCTAGGGCAGGAGCAGCTCTACCTAAACCATTCTCGACAGAATGACAGTTTGCCTAATCTGTCCTTAGACATCCCCACTAATGGAGACTGCATAGCCTCCCCAGGCAAGCCTTTCCTTTACTTAATTATTCTTACTGTTGGAAAGACTTTCCTAATATCTAACCTAAATTTCCCTTGTTGCAATTATAGCCCATTATTTCTTGTTCTGTCCACAGCACACATGACAAACAGATTACCAATTCCTTCTCTGCAGTGGACTTTTAAAAATTTGGAGACAATTATCACGATATCTTCATCCTCCTGCCACTCCTCTTCTTTGAACGCAGGCCTTTTCATCCCTCATTAGCTATGCTTTTTAGATGTCCAGCTATTCACATTGGTCTTCTCTGCCTTTTCCTCATCTTTATTTTTCCTGAAATGTGATATGCCAAACTGGACACACTAATCTTGCAGAGGCTCCAAGAAAACTGAGTAGGATGTAAAGATGACTTCATGCATCTTACAGATGACATTCCTGTCTCTGTTTCCACAGACAATATTTGCACTGTTGGTTCATGTTCATTTTATGATCCACTACAACCAGTGGTTCCTTTTCAGCAGAACTGCTGCCCTGTCATTCTTTCCCTATCTTGTAACACTTGATTACTCAAAATGAAGTACTTTACATTTGCACTTCTTGAATTGCATCTCCTTTATTTCTGACCATTCTTCACTCTGCCAAGAGCATCCTGAACCAGTCCTCCTAAGCTTTCCAGCCCCTGCCTTGGCATCATCTGTATATTTACTGTATTCCATCATCCAAGTCATTAATGACAATATTGAATAGTATTGGCTGTAGCAGAGGAACTCTACTCCATATGGAACCACTGATGAGTGCTCTTTTTGTACATCTTCATATCCCAGTGGGCACTCATTATAGAGCTGGATTTCATTATGTATGTTCAGAAAAACTCTTTGCAAGTATTCCGTACATCTGATCTGGCAACACCAATTAGGCCAAAATTCCCACTAAAATCAGAAAGTGTTTTGCTTTAGCAAGAATGTGTGTTTGTGTAGTGTTTGTGCATATGTGTGTTCCTTACATGCATTACTACTGAGCTCCTTACAATTAAGCACACTTGCCTGTTAATAAAAACTCTCTGACTACCCGGACTGTATGCTTCTTTAGCTTGGAAATGCTGTGGTGTCATTAAGCGGTGGGGGACTTGCTGACATCCGGCGAGACCCACTTCAGGTAAATACTTAAAAAAACACCCTATTTAAAGTGAAGTAGACTGAACTGCTTAGCATATTTTAGCATATTCAGGGTGGGATTCATCTCAACCTAGCATTCAATAATGAAGAGATACAAGATCCACTAAGCTAAATGTCTAAGGTAGGTCAAGAGACTACACAGCCTATGTCTTTCCATTGACAACAGAAAAAAACTAAAAGACTAATTCAGGCTGAGTGTCTGGTTTTTAGACAGCTTAAGTTACCATATCTGGGGTGAAGAAAAATACTCAGTGTTGTTTACAGTCAGCTGACATTAGTCTAAGCCCCTGCTAGCTGGAGACAAACCTGCTATCCTTCACTCCCTATCCTTGCTAATCCTTCCCCAAAAGGGAGGAGAGAAATCATTCCTCTTCTTTTTGCCTTTTTTTCTTTTCTTTCATTCTTTATTTGTAAGATTACTTTACAGATACCGGATGTGTCTAGACATGCAGCTCCCAAGCCCTACTACCATCACTAAGGTCAGTGGAAGCATAAATTTAGGACAGTTTAAGCCTATCATGAAACTGCACCATCTATCTGAAGCAAAGTTTCATTCTTCCTAAAGCTTGTTTACACAGGAAAATGTTATATGTTACATTGCTAAAATTATGTAGTAAGAGTTAAATGGTATAGTTTAGACCAGTCTGGACTTTCTGTTAGAACATCCCTGTTTGGCAATAGTAGTGGTGAGTTTTGATTTGGCTTAAATTATTTCCAAAGCAATGTTGACTAAACTGCAGGAAAAGCAAAGCAAAGAAAGAAGGGGAGGGAAGGGAAAGGAAGGGAAGGGAAGAGATCACAGACAAAATGCATTCTTCTCTCCAAAGAAATAAATTTGCACCAGGAATTATTCTAGTAAAACTAAATCAGTTTTTGAATTCATACCTTTGTTTATGCCAGTATAACTTTCCCATGTAGACAACCCCATATAGGGAAGTTACATTTTACATTATAATGAGGTTACAATGTGCTAATCCCCTTGGACTGAAGCAATTATCACCTGCCTGCTAGGTGTTAAATGCTGCATTACAAGGGGATTATTTTCTCTTTTGTTCTGATTGAGGCCTAGTCTACCCACAAATTCACAGTGGTTAAACTAATTCAGAAGGGAGTTTGCTTTTGCCCCCTCTGAATCAGTTAGGTATTGCATTAATGAAACTGGACTCAGCAATAATTCCCATGATATTTTCTAATTCAAAGTAGTAAAATGATCATTTCTCTGCTACCTGGTATATACTCATTTACAGTTATTCTCAGCCTAAGTTATCTGATTTTATTTGTAGCAGTTGTGCACTTTCCCTTCCATTGCCTAGCTTTGAACCTTGCACTGAAGCATATATAAATATCATAAATGAAATGAGTTTGGAACTCTGTCTGTCCCTGGAATAACACAAGGCAAATGTAAGTGCCATGAGGAGCAATGCTCCTAGGTCAGCAGCTGGCATTTTTCCTTCTCAGTCAGTGCAATAAAATGATGCCAGGGGACATCCTGTTGTTGGCGGTGCTGTCTTTTGAATAAGCTATAAACATCTAGCCATTTGTAGAGCTTTTCCAGCTCCCACGTCGGTTTTCCCAAAAGTATTGAAATGCTGTTGCCTTGAGTGTCCTGGGTGAGATCCAATTATATTACTACAGTTTTTATGTCTCAGGTTTCCTTATAACTTATTTAGATGAAGTACTGATCACAAACTTTTGTGTAGGCATGCATGCAGTTTACAGGCATCTGTCTACCGCTTCAGGGCAGACTGATGGTTCAGTGACGGTTGAGTGAGCTGTACCCAAGCACACCCATACACACATCACTCCTCATCTGTAGTCTTGCTGAACATAGACAAGGAGAGAAATACCCACTGCAATGTGTGCCTCAGATTTCATATCCTAAGCTGGCCCTTTACCAGTTACTTCATAGTTGGAAAATGTTTTTTTGGCATGTTTCATTAATCCCTGCTCTGCTGAGTGTGCTCATACCACTGCCACACATGGCCCAGGCCCACTGCCTATGGGACATTTTCTCCTACCTTCCTCTCCACGCTTCCTCGTAGGATCCATGACAGATAACATTTTTGTAGCCAAGCAATTTGTGACTGTGTACAGTTGAACTGGCCCAGCATTTTGAGAACTTTGGCTTATTTGGATGAAAGACCCCACATAATACCAACGTCCCCATCATTTGTTAGTTGTAATGTATCCAAAGAGTCCTTAAAGGCAGATTATATTGTGCCCATTGTTTCAGGCACTCGGAAAAAGTTATGCAAATTATCTCTTGAATAAAAATAGAATTTACTGTGGCTGTGTAAATGTTCTTCATGAGTCTGAGTTCTGCAGACATTGTGAACAACAAGAAATCTTTTTAAACCCAACTTGAAATTCACTTTATTTTCTTATTATTGGTAAGCTCAGTGCCACACTCAATGCAATCAGTGTAAGACGAGTACATTCAAAAATAATGTCTAACTTTGAATAAGTCAGTGCTTACAACCTCAGTGTTTACCTCACAGATTGCTACCATGATTTCATGATGAGCACAACCCAGGAATGTCAAAGGTGCTGTTTTTCCCCTGCTGGATCAATGAGGGGACAAGAGTCACCAAGTAGTCCTAGCAACACTGCTCTACAGGGTGACACAAACCAAAGGCCAACCCAACTTAAACAGTAGGCTAAGGTTTTGTACAGAAGTGGTACAAATGCGTAGACTCCTGCAGTGGCTTACCTACCATCTTATCTGTGGCACAGCAAAATGAAGCTCATACAAAACAGGCTGCAGTCCCTGAGAAGCACTCAAAGGTGCATGCACATTTGGAGGGAGTGCAATGTCTTGGGTAGGTTATGTGACTTTCAGCAGAGGTCTGAAAGAAGAGGAGAAGGTATTCTAATTGAACTCTCTGAGTCATCTCCTTGCAGGGTAGCTGCAACATGAAATAAGGCAGAGAGTGGGGCCAGGACTAGATGTAATCAAAGTAAGCACTTCCGGCTTTGCCTGTGGCAGAGTCCTGAGGAATCATTGCTGCTGCTGCCCCTGGGGAGGGGGGCATATTCTGGGAGGCAGGGGAAGGAGTAGCCAGCATGGCAAAGAGAAGGGTTACTTGGCTGTCTCTTGCAAGTCCCTCCCTCTGCTCTCCACCAAATTCTCCTGACAGGTGTCATTCACCCCTTCCCCCTCAGGGGGCAAAACCTCATTTTCTGTCCACTGATGAGAAAACCTGAGCCATCTCTGGCACAGAGCGAAGAGCAAAGGGGAAAGCTTCATCTAAACTAGCCACTGACTGAGCTGAAGTCACTGATGGCATGTGGCAATATACAACTAAGAACTGGAAATCCATCTGGATGCCTCATCCACCTGCACACATCACTACCACTATTATTTAATTAGGAGCTGAGCATTTGCAGGTTTCTTGCTTACAAAACAAGAAGGAACAAGTACTATTTCTTCCACAATTGTCTTGTTACTCGAGTCACATCTGGTCTAAATCTAGTAAGAAACCAAAACTGGAACTGTCAGCACTGCTGAAGGATTTTTTTTTTTCTGCTGGTTAGTGATGGCAAAAATAACGCTGATGATACTCCTGCCTTTTGTCTCACAATAAACCCGGAGTCCTATACTTTGTGCGTTGGATTCCATCAAATGCTGCCTGCTCATACCACTGTAATGAGGAATACACTGGAGAGGTTCTCCTTTTGACAACCAAGCACTTACCAAAGTCCTTAACTCCAACAGGTGTTTTATGTTCATACATATGGGGAAGGGAGAGGGAGGACTAGGGAAGTCATAGACCTAGCTCTCTATTGTCGTGGGAGGGAACAGCATCACCAAGTGATTCACTCCCCACCAGTTCAGATCTCTGCTGGTTTCCCTTCTGCCCACTCTACCAGAGCCCTGAGGAACCAGACTGGCTCCTGGCACTTCTGCCCAGCAAAAGAAGGTCAGAGTGTATGAGGCAGCGGCTATTGGTGGGGGAGCCCTTTTAGCAAGGGCAGTCATTGTTGCTCTACCTTGGCTATATCCCGAGTGGCAGGAGGAACAATAAGACTGGTTTTCTAGACTCCTACAGGCCTGGGAAGCCTTTGGTCAGTGCTGGCTCTGATCCCCCCTAGTGTTCCCTGCTTCACATAGCCATGCCTTAGAGCTGCTCCCGGTATCACTGGAGGACATTGGTGGAGTGACCATGGGGTATAGTTAAACTCATTTCCTCTGGTTAGGAGCAAGAGGGATCATTAGCGTACTGCTTTGTTAATGATCCCTTTAGAGGGCTGGGATTCACATTCAAAGACTGATAAGTTCATGTCAGTCTGTGGGACACATACATGACATGATCTCCCCAAAAGTCCACATTTTCAAAATGTTTTGGTTGCCTCTGTCTGAATGCCAGCTTGCAGCACTCACACTCTGTTTTGCAGGAACAATCTTTAACTTCAGTTCCTGTTAACTTCACACAGAACTTTCAGCTCTCAGCACTACTCAGACACGTTATCATGCCTGAAATTGGGATTGCACAACTGATGGCACCCCAAAAGAAAGAGTGGGCATTTATGAAAATGTGACTATAAGTGTGCAGTGAACCTTTGTCCAGGCATGTGGGAGCAATGCTGCAGAAATCCAGATTTTGTCTCTGCAATGGAGTCACAGACATTCAGTGTTGATCATCAGCTCATATCAAAAGGTATCTGAAACTGGTAAGATTATTTATAGTTCAGGGGAAACATGCCCTTGCCCTTCTTCCTTCAAAATTTGTAATGATCCAGTAGTCTGTGACTGTAAACCTCCATCTTTTCAGGGTCATAAACTCTCTCCACTGCTGCAGTATTATTGAAAGAACAGTTTTCCCTGCTCACATCATCTCTTATGCACTTAGGTCTGGTGAAGTGGCTTGCAGCTGGACAGCAAGGTAAATGATACAGCACTAAAACAGGGAGATGACATTTAGCCACTGAGGTATAATATAATCTGTTAGCTGAGTGGAAATGCTTTTTTCTTCAATATTGGCCGCTACAAAACAAGACACACCTGGGCAGAACCATAATTGCAATTCATATAAATGTCTACAGTGATGAAGCTCCCTCCATTCAGACTGCAAAGAAGAAAGATGAAATCCTAGGCTGCAGGTGCCCCAAAATACTAGTTGCATGAACAACTAGTTTGCAATTTCAAAGGCCCAATACACGGGAGAAGGCCTGAATTCAGATCTTTTTCCTTTGTTATTTTTTCTGCTGAAGTACCATCCAAATGCCTACATCTAGGGTCCTTTTGCAAGAAGACAGACCCCTTGCCTGAAGGATGTAGGTAGTCTCTGCCCCTTACAAGCCCCAACAATGGACCTGAGTTCTCAGAGGCGTTGGCTCTTCTGCAGTCATCACAGGAATGATGCCATGGATCCTCCTCAGTTTTTGCCACATGAACTAGGAGCTCTGTTGTGGTGGCCAGCTCTGATCTTTTCAGTCTCTGGTACAATAGAAGCTGTGCTGCTCCATTGCACAGCATTTGAGGCTGCTCTGAGATTAAAAGCACCTTAAGCTGCAAAAGCCCAGAGAAAAAAATAGGGAAATGGCAGGTGGGCAGTGCAGGAAGGGCCAAAACTTGCTGGATTTGACTTCTTCATTGAAATAAGGCCAGAAGGAGATTGTTGGTTATCAGACGGAAGCAAATGGGCAGATCTGAGGCCTCACTGTGGCTTCCCGAAATGACTGCAGCAGGATTTAAAAGGCACTGTTATGACACTGTCTGGGTCTCACAGGGTCCAGGAGTTCTCCCATTTGGATATGCCAGGGGGCTTTCTTAGCTGTCCCTGCTTTCCAGGAGGCCCTTTTTGCCCTGGTGAGATCCTGGAGGGGCCAGCACTACATCTGTGATCTCACACCATCTTCCCTTCCTGAAAGGACTGTGTTGGAAAGGAGGACACACTAATGATGCCATGGACCATGGCATACCAGGACCCTTGCTGTATGGCTTTCTAAACCTTGGCTGAGGAAAGTGTTGTCATGTCATGTAACTCTGAGTTAGAGTTACTGTTAGACAAATTTAAGGGAAAATTATTTGCAATAATGCAATAAAGTTACAAACAGATAAAGTAATAAAAATCTACTATTAAGATCATACTTACTGGTAAAGATCCTTGGTGGCTGCCTTGGCAGCATCTCGACCATCTTACGTTTTTCTTTTCTCTTATGTTAGGCACCAGAATCTCCCCTTTTTGATGTAAGATGGAGTTTCTTTGCCAGAGAAGGATATTGCTGCTGCTCTCTCCCCTCTCACTCCCCATTCTCCCAAAGAAGGGAAGGGTACAGTGCAAAAGCTAAGACTATTTTTCTACCTCATCCAAAGGTCAAATACTGTAGTTTTGAGCATAGCTTGCTTGAGAGGGCTTTCTTCTCATTATCTATGATGTTTAGTTTCTGGAGGTGGTATTACAGGAAGTATTACCTTAGTTTGTCTTTCCTCCTCCCCAGGATCTTTTGGTCAACATTTCTAATCTATATCCTAATTAGGAAAATCCTAGCTCTAGGACACTTGTTACTGCCTTCTTCAGACACGTTGACAGAACTTTATGCTTGTGTAATGAGAAATATTAAATGCACAATTTTCTTACTAGGCTTACTGTTTTTTCTGTGACTATCTTGTAAAAAACAAATGTGATACTACAGATGATGTTGAACAATATGAGACAGTACGTTTTACAGGGACGCTTTTGACAGACCCTGCCACAGATACGATATGAAAAGCTGTCTCAACTTATGCCACATGTAGAAAAGAAGATGCCATCTCATTGTCTGCAAACGTCTTTGTAAACAAGATGTTACATCTGACATTGCACTTAGACAAGAACAGATTTTTAAGTGAATAAGTGTTACTAACAAGATGGCAGAATATGAAGCTAAAATCTATTCATATTTTTTCAAGACTGAAATGGGTAGTCACTGCAGTCCTCCATTCCATGCTCTGACACCTTCTCTCCTTCCCCTGAATGATCTAATAATAACCAAAGTTTCCACTCCAAAAAGCCCTCTCCATTAATCATTTGGTCTGTTGAGATCTCTGTGCAATTATTGTCAGTCTGCATCTCTGCAAGTAGGAAATTACATTAAAAGTTACTCTAAAGTAATGGAAGGGTACAAGAGTTGAACAGCAAATGGGTAGCTGAGCTTCACCATGTAACGGCAGAGTCCTCTCCAGGACATGCTGAGCTGGTATGCAGTACTGTTCTCAAAGAAAAAAAATTAATGCAAGCAATTTGCTTCACGTTTTGCCTTGTCTCAAAAATTATTGAGTCATTAATCTTAGCAATGTCATGGTGTTGTCATTCACTGAATTCAGTTAAATGGGAGCTCACCATTAGAAATGCCTGTGTTCTTCACATGCAATAACGCCCTTCTTGACCATAATGAGTACAGTTCCCCTTGCTGAATTAGGGGGAGATTTAAAGGAAAGGCACTAATGAAGACCAATAGAATAAAATGCTTTAGTATACTGCATCTTGTACACACCTAACCTTCATAATACTGGGCCATCTGAAACTGTTATGCAGAGCCAAATTCTTCCTTATACAGGGCCTAGTGTGTTAAAAGGGGAAGCAAGTTCACAAGCTTTGCTTCAGTGGCCCCATTTCTTGTGCTTTTTCCTTCTCAATTTCTGTTTCCACCAAATGAGTGCAGAGTTCCTGGACTGGAAGGCTACAGCCTTTCATGCACCAGGGCACCCAGCTACCCTCCTCAGAAAACAGTGCTGTAAGATGGCTTCATACCCTTGTGTCATATCAGTCACTGCTGGAATAGCACAGTATTGTCATGCAGAGAAGTGTTCACCAAAGAAGGCGTGTGCTGATGGTCTGAAGGAAAACTAGCAGGTCTGAAGAGAAATTGAAAAAAAAAAAAGAAGATATGTCAAGAGGTTAATTGAGCTGAAGCTAATTTACACTGCATGAGCAAGCAAAAGTTTCTGTGATGCCAGACAGGAGTGGAATTAACATGGGAATATCAATGAAACTGCAGTACATTAGATCAATAGATCATCAGGAAAAAAAAAAATCTGACCATGTATAAGGGAACTGCCAGAACAAAACACCAAGAGCTAGTAGGTTAAAACTATGGCTCTTGGAATGTTATAAAAGGTTGCCTCTGGACTTGGAGGAATGAAAAGTGTGCCTTCTGGTTACCCACCTCCTGACTGCTGGGAAATGCTACCAAGGGATCTCAGGGTAAACCTATATTTCACAAAGGACCGCAGTAGTAGGAATCCCAGGCTAGGGATTGGGCCACCTTCTGACAAAGGTTGCAGGTTATTAGCAATAACAAATGTTGGTTTGATTCCCTAAGGATATACAGCTGCAAGAAAACAGGGCTGCACCGAAGTTAATTAGTTTTGTCTGTCAGTGTAACTAATTAGCTATAGCAATAGTAGCATAACAGTATGACCATACAGCTTCCAGTTTTGGAACTAGCATGGAGAGATGTTCCTGACCTACCTGCAGTGCTCATGTCATCTCACATATGCCAGACTTGGTCTTACCTCTAGTCCTTGTGAACATAAGTCCTTATGAACATAAGGACTAGAAGTTCTCTATATAAAATGCATGCTGGATACCATATGGGACACTTTCTGACTTGTCTCCTGAAAACACTAATGTGAAATGTGGTCGCTGAATATACTGACTTGTACTGTGGTAGTTTCATGGGGCAATGGTAGGCACTGAACAGGGAAAAGAGGGTTCTGACATTGACTCTGAAGATCCTTCTATCAAAAGAGACAGTGAGAAGTGGAGGAAGGGGTGCAGGATGCAGAGAGGATGTTGTCACACTGTGACCATGCAAACATGGGACACAGTCAATGGATACAAAGTCAACTCAACATGCGATGTCAATGCACATAATGCACATGTTAAATTTCCATGTGAGTAGTCTCATTTAGATGTGTATTATACCTTCACTGTAGCATAATCCTCTTCAGAGGATGACTTTATTCCCAAATGAGGGCATCTGCATAGGGCTTTAATGCGATTGACTTTAAACCATTAACTGAATTGCTGTTATACAGCCTGTTGTAGATCAAAATTTGTAGCACGTCTCTAATCTTCAAGTATCTGAAGGCCTATCTGCCCTTGTTGATATGTGCCAAAGAGATAAAGACAAGTTCTTTGCTCACACTATGCTCCTGTGAACCAAAGATGCATGTGATTGCAGAGTTGCATAAGTGGTGTCTTCGTCGTCACTGATCCTGCCCTGGCCCTGCATCAGGGAGAGAACATCTAGGCTTGCTGGAGCTTTGCTCTATCTACTGGTCAGGTGTAACCATTGGAGGGGGACCTGAGAAGTGATGCATGCTCCCCCATCTCCGTTCATTTCCTTGCCTCCAAGGCCAGACACAGCTTCTTTCTGAGGAGCATTAGGTTCTAGTCTAGTTCTGTATCGTTTGCTCAGTGCATGCTTTCCATATTCAAAGTGTTACAATGCATTTTGTAATGACTTAGTGCACTGATTCATATTCATGGGCAAACAGCTGTAGTGGCTTAACTCCTTACAGTTCCCCATCATTTGGTTAATGACCCTTTCTTTGAGATTACTTCTTCATCAAAAGAGAATAGGTGCCTGCCTTTACGATGTCCCAGTTCACACTGGCTTTCCTAGCACAAGCCAACCTTCAGCAGAAACATCACTGAGTTTTGAATGTTGAGGGAAAGGCAGGTATGTTTTCCTTACTTCCATCCTGGCAACAGCCTGCAGCAGAGCCTGCTGATTTCTTATCTGCCTTAGGAAAATCCTCCAGGACTCCTCTGTTAGAGCCCTGCAGTTCTGGTGCAGCAACCAGTGACTGGTATTCACCAGGAAAACAGTCTTGCAGGGAGCTCTGGACTCTGAAGTCTTTGCTTTATTAAGAGAAGGATTGTTTGCCTGGTGAAGCACAAATAGGTTTTAAGAGCATGTGGAGCTAATACTGCTTAACTACTTCTTCATGAATTGTTACAGTGAAATTGGAAAAGTCAACGAAAATACTCAGACTGCTCCCCCAACACAAACTCTTAAATCAACTTTCTTCTAATCTTTTTCCACATGGTTATGGTAATTTCATTACCTTTCTCACTTCCTCTGTTCAGCTATTTATGGGGATGCTTTAAAACTGGTAACTCTTGCAAAGTCTCCTGCTTAGGGTTAGGTCTTTTTGCTGTTGTGTGATTCACTGTTCAACAGTGAAGATTTTTTTCTATTTTAACAGGAAGAAAAAAGTATTTAGAGAAGAGCATGGGAAAAAAAGTGAGAGAAATACTAATTTCCTTTTTTCCACAAAACTGCAACATAACCGTGCAAGTGTCAGGGAATGATTCTGAGATATGACAAAAATAAGCACTCAGTATAGCTAAAAGAAACTGCAGCCATAACTTACTGTAGAAGCTGTAACAAAAGGAGAGGAATAGGAGATGACTAATATGTGGAGATAAAAAATGGTCCTTATAAGTCCATAAGTATGTTTGTTTGTAGCTCAAACTTTTGAGCAGATTTGTCAAGTAACAGGAAAATACTGTCTTGTGTATTGTTTTTATCACCATGTTTATTTTTCTCCATTTTGCTCTTATTTTATCATTAATAAAATATATCTGACTAGAAGAATAATTAGAAGGAAAAAAGCAACAAATAGTCATATTTGAAAAATTGTATATATATATATATTTTTTTTACATGTACTTGTGTCTTCCCTTGCATTTCTGATTGGTTTTCAGTTTGCAACACATTTACCATGGACAACTTTTACTGTTATTAAAGTAGCTTTTGAGTATGGCTCCAGTGTGTGGCAGGACTACAGCTGGTAAAATCTACCCTGAAGTACCACTCCTAGTACTTCCACATGTGGAACCACTGCATTATTGTAGTTTAATTATTGAGGTGATTGATAGCAGCAGAATTTCCCAAGTGATCTGCATTTATAGTTATGTAGCTGATTGATTGAAAAAATTAGTTGTGTTTTTTTGTTTTTTTTTTTTTTAAGTTCTGGAAAGTCCTGAGAAGATATATTACCTAGTAATGATCTCAGAACTTGTGCTGGTGGGCAGCACTACTGGAAGGAGAAAACTATGCTGAAAAGCTCAGAAATAAAATCTATGTCTCGCTATGGCACCCAGATTTTAAACAATTTGTATATCTAAATGGGAAATGGGAGGAGGAAAGAAAATCTGGACCCAATCAAAGATGGAGCTGGTAGGGGAGACTGGAGGGGACCAGGGAAGGGGAGGGACAAATACCACATACATGGAGGAGGCACTGTGGTAAAAGTGGGACTTGTCAAGGGCCAGGTGAGAGGGAGAAGCTGTGCACAGGAGCAAGTCAGGGCTGGGAGGCCTGTGGTGAGGTGAGACTGAGGCCAGGCCTGGAAGAAGGGAAGCAGCCTGGGCAAAGGCATCAGGACAAGAAGGAGAAACCTGAAAGGCAGAAATCAGGATGGGATAGGAGGCAAAACAGACCTGGTGTCGCCAGTCACTTTAAATGAGGTGCCTGAGATCAGTGGTACCTTCTGACCTTATTCTTTCTATAATCCAGCTGTGAAATGGGGATGAGACTCCCTACACCCATCATAGGGCTGCTGTGCAAATTCCCGCATGAATACAGCACGTGCCTACGTGTGAATCTGCCCACAGAAAGGGCTTGTGGTGGCAAGGAACCTGCAGGACACAGTACAGCAGAGGAGGCTGCACAGTCTCAGCCACAGCGAGAAGGAAGAGGGGCGTTACAGCATTCACCAAGAAGGCTGCCCTGGGAAAAGCAAGTTTGTGATGGGTTCAAAGGCTGTAGTGCTCAACACAGAAGACTGCCAGATGAGGAAATGTTCAGCTTTCTGAGAAAAGTTAGAATAGTGTGCAGTAAAGCAGGTTTCATTTGCATGAGACTGTTTGAAACAAAAAATATTGAATATCTGCCCATCAAGTGAGCACAATCCAGTGTAGTCACTGAAACAGGCCCTATTATAATAAAAGATGTGAGCAACGTAATTAAAAGACATGATGCTTTCCTAATTACCTAATTTTTGAGTATGTAATATAACAATCTTAATAATGCTTTTCACTGCTGTTTTTGCCTGTAATGACTGGCGCTGAGAAATTTTTCAACACCCTGACTAGGACAGAAGCAGAATATTTTCAACCTTGTTCAGCAGGACTCTAGAAAGTAGTGAGACTTCAGGCAAACAATGCCTGCACTGAGCACCAGAGTGCATTTAGCACCTTGGGGATAGACTGAGATTAAATCTACCAGTATTGCAGAATTCCGTGTTAAATGCTAAAACAATTCTTTGCGTTAATGACTCTGTAGCACACTTTAAACTGTAAAGAGTGGTGATGGAAAATGGAGTCCAAACCTGACCTCTCTGTAGACAAAGCAAAAACTAAACCAGAACATTGTCTTAAAGAAAAGCAAATGGTTCTCTACAGACTCTTCTCCCTTATGACCTTTGGGACTTGGTATTAGACAAGAAATTTCTTTAGAAAGGTGCATCTGTCTCACAGCAGGGGGAAAGGAAGGGACCACTAGGCAGGGAAACTCTATTAAGCAACAAAGGTAGCAAATTCTAATTGGAATACTGTAAAACAGAAAGAAATAATTGGGTCAGAGAATTTATTATCTTCTCCAGCCATTTTGTCTCAGTACAGCATGGGAAGGCCAGCTAACCAGTCTTTGTGGCATCTGTATACATAGTTCCTGATAAGTGGAGAAAAGGGAAAAGTGAAGACCTAGCCATTATGGCAGCAACATAAATGTCTTTCAAAATAATCACTTTTTAATAAAGTCAACAAAAGATGAAAGTCCATCATAAGAAAAGTAAACATAGGGGGGAAAATGCTCAAGTTGCATACTAAAATGACAATATTAGAAGCAAAAAATAAACAAAATGACGCCCAGCAGTTAGGTAAAGAAGCCATTCATCATGACCATGGGGCAATCTGGGGAAAAAAAAATAAAAATCTTTCATTCTGTATTGTGCAGCAGGAATCATAGTGCCACCTTTTTATCAAGTAGCTTCACAGGAGCTAAGGGAGTGTGGTGAGGCACATATGAGAAATCCCAGGATTTGTACATGAGTAATTTTATTTGTGAGGGTCTCATTAGAGCACGTAGCTGCTGCAGTTGGGCATTTACCACCATGTTCCTTAACTAGTTCTCATTCCAAGCCTGAGAGTTTTGGTTTCAGCCAGTAATGAAAGGAGAATGATCCAGCATCACTTTTTTTTTTTTTTTTTGAATCATTTATATTTATAGTTTGTGAATAACAGGGGAAAACAGGGATGCTAGTGTACCAAACATAGCAGTTGAAACACTCTGCTCGTCCTTCCAGCCTGGAGGAAAATAAACATCACGGCATTTTGTGAAGAAGCAACACAATCATAATAATTAAGTACTTCTTTTTAAGGCAGTGATTGAAAATAACAGGTTCACAAGTAAAATAGGTGGGACCAAATATATTAGGCACACAAACCCAGTAACAGTAATTAAGATTATGTTCCTGGGTGGAAGAGTGTGACTAATACAGATGACATGCAATTTTTTTCGAACAATAGCAAATTGTTAAAAGGCCTTTAAGTGGAGTAATACAGCAAACAAGTGATCCCATCTTTTATTTGTTGCCTGGCAAACTGGATTAAGTTTAATAGATATGAAAGGCTGCAAGCACCTACATGATCTTCCTCTATGGTTCTGTAAGCAGATTTTGATTTTGCAGTAGCCTGTGCTCTTCTGCAGAGAACAACCAAACTTCAGTTTAGATTCCTGTTAGAAAGAAAGGAAAAAAATCTGGCAAAAACATTGAGAAATGTTTCTGGCATTAGCTCCCTTTGAAACACAGAAGGGCCAGCTCCTGAGCTGCTACCAAATGGCGTAGCTCCACTGCTTTGAGCTAAACTGTTAGATTTCAAAAGGTTGTAAATCTTGGCTGAGAGTTTTGCAGACCACATCTTTCTTTTCAAACTGTCTTTGCACCTTAGAAGCTCTAAATAAAAGCAAAAGCAGTAGCCATACAATCCTTCTCCCCTGCTTTTTTAGGTATACCAATTTTAGTATTATCAGTGTGATGTATAAACAGTGAATGGCAAAGAAATGTATTTCTTTTTTTCAGAGTCAGTGGAAAATTTCTAGTGGGTCACGTGAGGTCTCGTGTCAGGAAGTCCCACAGTCTTGGAAGCTGTGGCACAGGGGAATATTTTATTTTTTGAAGGGCATATTTTTAGCAAGGCTGAGTCAGTGGATTGCTTTTGAAAAAAGCAGAGATAGATGACTGGAAAGATGCTCCCTTGTTAGTCGCTAACACAGTCAGTTAGCTTGTTACAGATGTACGGCCACTTAGATTTGCACTTGCATTTGAAGGGTGCATGCAGACTGTGCTCAGGAGAAGAAGCTGTCCCTCTGAAGATTAGACCTTAGTGAATGTCCCCATGTCTGGCTGCCCCTCAGTAAATTACCGAGGAGTTCTGTGTTTAAATAGGGAAAATTTCCCCTCTTTAGATTATTTGAGAAACCTTCCCCTGCTTATGCTCTCATTCACAGGCATCAAGCTAAAAAGGACTGGACTTCCTCCATAAATTACCAGGACAATTGAAATGTCTTCCTCAGAGAAACAAAACAAGAGTTTGTTTCAATTTTAAGTGCTTCTGACTCACATATTTTGTATTCAGTGCACTGGCTCTGAATATACAAACAACTACTGCATGGAGTTATATCAGGGACAGATTTGATAGAATTTCCCATTTTTTTCTTAGCTAATTTCTAGTAAAATGTCCTAAAGCCAGGGGCCATAGAACATCTGATTAACGGGTATAGTATAGTTTGCCTCAGTGCCATAATGAAACCAAAATAAATTACTGAATAGCTAAATTAGCATTTTAGCTCTTAGCTAAATAAATAAACACAATTCTTGATTAACATGGAAACTTCAGCATCCTCATAAGCACTGCCAAAACAATCATCAGTACCTATAATATTTTTGTGGCTAGTTTCTACAACAGTCCCATTCTGTGACCTGGGTAAGGGAAATGTCCCATAAGCAAAAAAATCACAGTTGACAAATAAACAAAGGCTTTGCCTTTCCTTAGCAGCCTTGAAGAAGAGAGGAGAAGCTAGTGACAGGCTCACTGCTGTCATGAGTGAGCCTAATGTAAGTACCTCAACAGTCAGAATCTGAGATTTTGACAGATGTAACATAGCTGCAAAGCAAGTAATAACCTAGTGTTAAACCCCCACAGTGAGAGTGCAGCCCATCTCTGCTTGCCTTCTCCTTATACCTTCTCCCCCACCCCTCCTTTTTAAGATCTTCTTTGTATTTTTTAGAGCGCTCTTCCACCTCCCCTTTCCCCTTTCTTCCTTTTGTGCGTTTTCACCCCCCTTTTCTTCTCATGGGATCTGTCAGTTTGGGCCCTGCAATTCTTCACGGTTCATCAGTTTTGCTTCACAGGGCTTCATTCCTCAGCGTCAAACAAAGATTGCAGGGAGGGGAGTAGAGGCTATAGAAAGGAGGTTACATCAGGCATGTTGTAGACAGCACTGAAATGTGTTTGTAAGCTTGCCAGATGGATGGACAGTCCCTACACGGCAGGGGCTCTTGAAAGCAGATTCAAAGTCATATATACCAGAGGGTGGGAGGGCAGGGGAAATGGAGAGGTGGGATGGGGAATTTCCATATATTTCCATAAGCTTACTGTCATTTCTGTGTAGCATGTCACTAACAGCACATTACAAGGCTTTTCTGCGCTAGTCCTGGCTATTAAAATTGTACCCTGACCTAGATGCTTCATTTCCCCCCAAAACAAACACGCGCCGTGAAAAAATCGTAGGAGCTGCCCATAGCTAGTAAGAAGCCTCCACTTTTCATGGTCTGCTTGTTTGTGTTTGCTGCGGTTGCTGTTCTAAGCAATGCAAAACAAATAACTACAAACAGAGGTATCCCAGTCACAGCTTGAATGTGTCAACATCATCTAGGTACAAAACCACATTATGTAGACGGGCAGGCGCCCGTCACGCTGGCGAGGCTTACAGGTGTTCCCTATGATTTGCGTTGCCACAGAGCCAGCAGCCTCCATCCCAGAGGGAGCCCCTGGTGCCAAGCACCGTTTGACAGCCAAACACAGAACAACACAGAAGGGCCTGGGCTGAGAAGCTGACATGGTAAACATATCAGAAAAAGCGGCCTTATTAAAAATAGCAAAGAAGAGTGTTTGACACTGTTTATAGATGGGACTTACAGTAGTTGCCAGTCCTTGATACTTTCCTTCTGTCAAGCCCCAGTGTATAAAAAGCTTCACAGGTACCTCATCCCAAGTGCAGTCTACCTTGGGCATGGTGGGCAGCCCTAGTGCAGCCCTCCATCCAACCATCAGCTTCAAGCCACCACCATCAGCTCTGCATGGGTGCAAAACACAGGGAGAGATCTGTCCAGGGAGCTCTTGGTTGAGTGTTCAGGACTGTGTGTTCAAAGAAGGACTTACTCTCAACATGTATTTTTCCATATTTCAAAACCTGCTGCGGTGATCAAATCCCAAGGTGACAGCTGGATTGCTTTGCAGACCACACCGATTGCTGAGCAATGCGCTGCTTGGCCAAGCAGCTGAGGCTTGTAAGGGACAGAAATTTCCTTTTCCTCCTGCTGAGTCCATTGTGGCAGTCTCCACGAGGCCATAGCATAGGGTAGACCCCACTGCAGTGATGCTGATGCTGTGTGTGTCTCCTCTGTCCTGAGGGGCTGGCATTAGGAAAGCCTCATGTCACTAGAGTAACTCACAGCTCTGTCACTGGCCCTTCAGGATGGAAATTAGGGAACCAGTTTTTCTAATTCTGGTCCCCCAGAACAATCATATAAGGTGTGTCTTGAATTACACCACCAATCTTGGACCCTAAAGGCTCTTATGTCAACTGAGCATTAGTGAATTGTTATGCCCAGAGGGAGGTGGTTCAGACAGCTAATTGAAGCATTCCCTGCACTTGGCAAGGCTCAGCCAGACTCTCAGCCCCTAAATGTTCCCCTTATCTGGAGAGATATCGGGGGAGAATCCATCCTCACAGTGCTTGTGCCCAGTAGTCCTGTTTCTATGTTAGTATCCCAAGTTCCTATATTTTGTCTTATACCAGTGATGAGCACATGTGAGCGCACATGTCTGTGTTTTTAGTTTAGCCAAAGTTAAGACAGTTTTTTACTGTACAGGGAAATAAATTATTTCTCTCCTCCTCATTGCACTGTCTGCCTTCCTTCTCCTACTGCAGTTCTATGCTCCAGCAGCTGAAGGCCAGAAAGCTTCTCATGGGATTTGAAGAACCCCTGAAAATTAACAAAACGAGCCTGAAGACAGCAGGTGTGGTGGCTTGACACAGGTCAGCTAGACCTCCAGGCCCTTTTGCCACTAGGCACAGCCGCGACGCAACCTTCAGCATGCTCCTGCATGTGTCAAACTACTTAGCCGTTTGACTGCTTCAAAGTGCTCAAAAGAGGACCTTCCCTTAGAAGAAAAGGTGGTGTCTGTTAGTGAGCAGGAACATAAGTATTTATCCTGAAGTGCCAGAATGAGCCCAGTTTTGCTCTTACACACTGCAGATTTCCATTTTATTTCTCAAGGAATTTCTTCTCTCCTTGGCACTCTGTAAAATAAGGAGTATCAGACCTCTCAAATGCCTTCAGATGCAGCTGAGACATTTGTCACTGAACCTTAAAGCTGTTGTTTAATCACTTCACTCACAGCCAGACTCATCCTTTTGCTTATAGAAATTTCTTCAGTCTGGAATGTGTTTTCAGTCAAGATCAAGCTGTTTTCCAGCAAAAAGGTCTTTTCGAATCTGCAGTCATGTCTTATTTGAACTCCAGCTGGGCTCCTTTCTAAGTGCAACTTGTCGTGGTTTACGACATAGTGTCTCTTTCTGTAACTGTTGTTTTAATGTTAGCTTCTGAAGCTGACGCCGTTCTTTTACCATCCTGTGCCCACATATTCTCCTGTTAGGAAGAACTGGGAAACAAGGGACTTTGCCACACCATGCTCAGTCTGGTATAATGCAGTAAATATGTAAAGATGTTATGTTATAAACAGAACAGTGCAGCCATCTGTGCAAAGCTACATCCAACAATTAATTGTATAAAACCATGCCTGATAGATGGCTGGTTTACCCAAATATCTGGTGAACACTTGACAGTCTCCTAAGATAAGTTACTGTCTAACCACTGCTTCCTACTTCATTAATTTATTCATTGGTTTCATGCCAGTAATGAATAATAGTAACATTTCAGGGAATTATAATTTTTGAGGAAATTTTTACCTGACAGCTAAACATTGTCTGATTTTGCAAGTTAAATTATCAGCTCAGGGTATCTCTTAACCTACTGTCACAAATGTGACATGCCTAATATTTTTCTTTTTTTTCTCTTGCCACTTAAAATAAGAAAATTCAACCTAAATAACTGCCTAGGAAAGGTTAAGTTAAGCATCTTTCAAGGATAGTTTAAATGGTCTTTTTTTTCTGTTCCTAATTTCTAAATAATAATAATAATAATAATAATAATAACAACTTTGTCCTGCTCCAAAGGGTATTAAATCTGGAAGTAAACTGTCATATTATGCTTACAAGAAATGCTATGTAGGAAATAACAATTCTTTCTAGTGTGGCTTGTGTGAACATTACAGTGTTCATAGTAAGCAAATGCAGACACAATAGCTTAGGTACAACCCAAATATGAATACAGCAGTATTAGCAATTGATCTTGTGTTTTGGGGCTGTGCACAGCCCATTTTCACTGAGCACAGGAATAGTTTGCAGAAAATCGGTCAATTATCTACTGTGGCGCTGCTTGGCTGCATGTATAAGGAGGAATAAAAGAAGAAAATTAATTCAGAGTATAAACCAGAGAGATGTTAATTCAGTAATATGCATGTAGGGCGACTACTAACAGTAGCTGATTTCAGAGCTCATAGCACAAACTGTTTATTTACCTATGTTTGCTTTCCAAAAACTGAGAAGCATAAATGGATGGAAAAGGATATGATAGAAAAAAATCAGCTGAATTTACAACGAGTTTAGCAGTATCAGCCAGCAAAAGGGATGTAGCAGTTGCAGAGGGCCCCAGCCAAGCTGGCTGCAGCATGCGCAGAGGAGAGGGCTGCCTGACCATCCAGCTACCACCAGCTACCATCCAGATTCCCACCACCCAGGCTGCTCATCTCATACCAGGTGCCAGCAATGCAGGGATCAGCATTGCCTTCAGTCCACTGGCAAATCCATGCCTTGCAGGAGAGGATTTATTTTTTCCTGATTGCAGTGAATCCTGCTTGGAAGAATTCATGGAATCTACCAGTGTTGTCCCTTAGCTAAAGATTTAAAACTCAGGTGTAGTTTTATGTACAGAGCAATCTGCCACTGGAAAGGGAAACTAAATTGGGTGCAAGGACAAAAACTATAAGGATCCTAGCTCCTATTGAAATCTCTGGGATCTAGGCAGCTGTTTTCCTTTGAGTTGATGAACCAAAGTACTTCCCATATCTCCAGCAGTGAAATGAATTCAAAAACAAGAACAGGGCTGGAAAGTTTAATCCCTAAAAACAACAGTGTACCCTGTTAAAAAAAACTATGTTATATTTCATTTTGGTGGCTGGTCCACAAATACTCTGACAGCTGTTCCAGTGTCTCAGATGAGATTCCTCCCACCTAACTTTAGTCATCAAAAGTTAGGCCTCTAAGCTAAACCGATCCTTCGGCCTCCCCTGTAGCCAGACAGCTCCACCAGATGGCAATTCAGAACTCCCCAAAAATTTAGTAAGGGGAATTTCTGTGGCTCTGTAGTTGAATTTACTTGAAAAAATTTACTTGTTTATAAAGTCATCCTCTGAGATAACAACCTTTAACCCATTAAAAATCACTGCATACTGGCAAGTGGAGAATGACAATCAATGAAACCAAGATGTAAAATAAAACAATTGTGTTTACTGTCATAGATTTCAATTGCTCCTGTAAATCATAATCCATAAAACAGCAGGGAGTTTGCTGCTGGTAGCCCCTGAGAGCAGGATGCAGAGTTCCAGAGAACTCCAAGAAAATAAATTAATGGCTTTGGCCTCATTTGTAGCTCCAAGACATGACAGTGTTACTTTCAATTTGAAGGCTACAAAACCCGAGCTATCACCCTAGCCACATATGCAGTCTTCAGTGTTACAGTTAAAAGTCCTTCCCCAGGCACAGAGAAGAAAAGGCAGAGCAATGGGGTTGCTCTCTAGAGCCCCAGGCAGCCTCACGGCATTGCAGAAGCAGCTCGGGGACAGCCAGCAGAGCTCACACAGCTTCCAGGGAGGCAATAAAGAAATGCAGCCCCTTCCCCAAGGAGCTTTCATGAAGACCCCGGTGCTCAGTGCCAGATCTTAGTCACACTAGTGAGCTCTACTTAAAAGGAGCTCAACCCTTCAGGTAAAATATAGACCTTCCCCAAAAGTGGACTCCTTCAACTCTGGGCAAAAGCAATGAACAGCATCAAGGATATGCATAATTGATTCCTTAGTTACTCAGAGGCATTGGTAAAAGATGGGATTAAGACAAGCACAAAGACTTGTGAGTAGAGTGGATTATTAGACTAATAATCTGGTAATCCTAGGCTGCTGCTCTTTTCCTCTTTCTCTAAGGGTTTCTTTTGATTTAATTTCCTATGCTTGAGGAAATCCTCTGCTCATTCAGGCCACCTGAAGGATGTAATTTGATTTGCCAGTTTGTGATAGTAAAAGATGTAAACTCTTTTACGGCATTTAAGCACTGGAGCCTGGCTGGAGGGGATATACTGTGCCATGTTAGTTGAAGGTTACAAGCATGTACCTGGATCCTTTTTGTACAACCATTTTTGTTGTAAGATCTCCTTCCACCTGTCTATGCTTTTATTTTCTGTCCAGATACAGCCCCTAATAGGCTGAAGAAATGTTCCTTCCCCACAGGCAGCTGCTTGGGGTCTCCACGGTCAGGTGGTGATTGCTCAGCAGCTGCAGCTAATGACAAGGTGCCTCTGCAAGGACCCTTTTGCCACACTGCCTAGAACAAGGAGCTCGATTCTGCTGAATGGCAAGGTGGCTCCTGGTCACCTTTGGGTGGCTGACACTCAAGGATTGCAGATCTGTGCCTACCACAGGTGCTGAGAGTGACAGAAACAATTTTGTGGACTGCCTGTGCTTCATAGATCCCTGTCAAAAATTACTGGTGAGTGTCAACTTCTACCTGTTAAATCCTTGTGCAGCGGCTTAGTTACAATTAGCAAAACAGACTGTGATAAGAGCTGGCTGCAGAAAGCATGCATGTCCTCTTTAATTACATCTAAGCATCCCTTAGTCCCTTGAGTTGTCTGATTGACAGCGCCCTTTGGAAAGTGTTGCTTTCTGAAGAGGTAATCATATCTTTGGATGTTGAAACTCTGGTGCCCTGTTTGATGTTTTTGGTAGAGTTAAATGTGAGAGTCATCCTTCCTTGTCAGGGCTTTTCTCAGATCTGCTGATGTCTGAGCTCCAGACCTCTTTGTTTGGTCAGACTGGTCCCTGCCATATTAAATAAGTCTGTAGGAGGAACTTTTTTTGCTTTGGACTGAGGTGACTTGTCCTTTCTCCTCCGCTAAGACAGCTACTTGTTTAAAACTGGTTTAACTCTTAGTTTTTAGATCTATTTTATGTGAAGAACCAGTGTCCTCTTGGGCTGTGGTATTTCCTCTTCCTCGAACCCTTGCTCCTGTGGCCTTTCAGGCCTGCTCTAGTTCTGGAAATCATCTGGTCCTTGTTAGTGAGAGAGTGGGGCAGAAAAGGTGGAGAGAATGCAAGTTTTAATAAGCTGTTAAGTTAATCAGGAATGAGGAGTAAGAGATTTCTAGGTAAAACTAGGGCATTTAGCGCTTCTTTGCAGAAATACTGTGTGACACTGCCTGTGCAAGGGCTGTCCCATGCAGATAAACGCAGGTGGAAGTCTTTCCAAACACAGCTTCCCTTTGGTTTGTCCAGGCTGCCTCCGGCCTTTCCTCGAAAGGGAGAGCTGCATTTGTGCAGTTTAGGGGTGGGAAATGCTTTGTTCCTTCTCAGGGACTAGCCCAGGAAGCTTGA
Source organism: Apteryx mantelli (assembly GCF_036417845.1). NCBI lineage: Eukaryota > Metazoa > Chordata > Aves > Apterygiformes > Apterygidae > Apteryx > Apteryx mantelli. The sequence goes on along the minus strand of NC_089980.1, from coordinate 57,291,817 downwards.
TGCCAGCTCAGGGTGGGAGGGCTGCGCTCGCCTTTCTGGTTGTCGCACTTGGCAGGAATGGGGACTCAGACAGAGGGGAGCAAATGCTGAGCTGCCGGTACCCGAATGGCCGTGCTGGGCACACACAGCGAGAAACAACTGCTGCAGCTGTGCCACACGCAGCGTTTTCATACTGTGAGTTCTTCTATATTGGTAATTGAATTGAAAACAAAATATAACCCTGTCTCTATTATGTTCTGGCTGCTAAATAGCAGTATTTTGAATAAATCAGAGTTACTTCAGAGAATTACTTTAATGTGGTAGAAGTGCATCAATCAGGGGATAAAGTCAGATTTAAGCGTATCCGTTAAAGGAGCTGATTGGAGTTCAAAAGGAAAGCCACTTGTGCCCAGTCTTTTCGCAATGGCAGTAGGCAGGGGCTAGAGGAGTTAGCCGTGCTTGAGAGCCAGGTAACTTGAATTCCCAGTCTGCTCCTGATGTTGCATAGGCAGTTTTGCTTCCTGTCAGCTTCCCCTGGATTAGAGAGCACTTACATCCTCAGCACTCAGTGCTGTGTAAGACTGTCCATCTCATTGTATAAAGAGCTATACAGGTGACAAAGTGCCCTCAAAGTGGCAGGATGGGGAATGGAATCTATGTGAAACCGTGGGGAAGGTTGGAGGGGCATAGTGGGATTTTAAATAATGAATTCCTCAAGATAACATTGTGTCTTGCCTTCTACAATGATAAACGATGCTCCAGTTCAGTATTGCCACTATTCAGCACTCCTACATGTTGATTTCGCGTGCATCCCGCTGTCCTTGCTGTCATTCCCATAATGCATCTTCACCATCTGCCGCAGCCTTTAATGAAACCATGCTCCTCAAGTCTCGCACAAAAGAATTAGCCTGGCAAGAGAAAACAAGGGAAATGGACAGAACTTAAAAATAAAAAGCATCTAAGAGAATATTTTTCCTGGCTGGCAGGTTACAAAGAGCTGGTGAGGGAAACCTGTAGGACAGGCACAGTAGGTCGGGGTGGGTGCACGTGGGGCTGGGCGGGGAGAGGTTGGAGCTCTCCTCACTTCCAGCAACGGTGACTGGCAACGGCTGAGCATTTAGTAACGAAGCTTGTATCTCAAGGGGCTCAAATCTGGGCAAACTGAACTTTCCTGTTTCAGACTGCCATGACTGTGCAAACAGTGAAAAGGAAGGTTGATCAGAGAGATACGTAGCCTGGGTTTTCAAAGCAGACTATTTTGCAGGTAGTCTATTTAAGACTCTAATTATTCGGAGAGGTTGATTGTCTGTAGCTTGAAATTAAGTTAATGGAATTTGTCCATTCTTAGAACACCTGAAAAACTAGACACTTTCATCCAATCTTTTTCCCCTCTTGGTTTTTTTTAATTAAATCTGTGGATCTATTTTCTTTTTGCAACTTGAAATGGGAACAAAGACTTTCTATTTAGCATGAATTGGCAGAGGGAAAGAAGTCAAGGCTCAGTCATGCTATCACGGGCACTCACATTTTTAACAAGCTCTAGTAAATGGCCTTGTGAACAGATAATAAAAATACAATCTGTTTTTCCAACCCTTTTCATGATGACAGGAAAACAACCCTCTACTTGCCCATTTGAGAAAGTTTTTCTCAGCTGAACATATGCAAATTGTAATATTGCAAATTCTAATGAGAATTATTCTAGTTCTACCCAGAACTGCCTTTAACTACTTTACAATAGCATTACAAGTCAAAAATGCTTGATAGTCCCATGAAAAATTATACCATGTCACATTTTTCTGCCTTTTATATAGAATCTGTGATAACTTGATTTATACATTCATTAACAAATATATGGATGAACTATCTGGTTTCATTTCTGAGGTGATTTTAGTTGGATATACATAAGTTATACAGAGGAATCTTTCCATGTGTAAGAGTATTCAAGTTTTGTGATGGAAAGGATAGCCTGTACTCTGAGTTATTGCTAGCGTGTGTTGGCACTAATCTAGCTCAGTCTAAATCAGAACAAATGAATCTATTGTTTCTGATTGATATGTCAAATCTATTGCCTCTTATAACTGCTGGTATGACAAATTCTGTGTAAAAGGCCTTTATGCTTCACAGGCTGGAAAAAGTCAATACGAATGAATTTTCTTTTCTTTTCTTAGACCAAGAACTTCAATCTGCTGTTGTGGGGTTCTGGCTGTCTGTAATATTAAGATGCTTCTCTCTCTGCCCAGAGATGTTAATGTGTTAGTACTGGAGCCTTGTATGGTTTGCAGTGGGCACTGTTGACCCTGTTTCTAAAAAAAACCAGCATTAAGGTCTAAGAGCAAAGGTGGCAATTATTCTAGCACTATCGGGAACCACCAATAGAAAGTACTTGCTCCTGGTATTCTTCCCATGTGACTAAAGGAGAAAAAAGCATACAAGGAAGTCAATTTTTGCCATATCAGGCTTCCCGCACACAACTACAAAGCAATATGACAAGTTATTTCCAGCACTTTTCTGCTAGGTCAGCAGTTTCAGAAGACTTTCAAAAGCCCTCAGTCATAATAGCTGTACACCCTGGGCGTCTGCTGTTTCAAAAGCTCCCTTGTATCAATACAACTATTTCCCTATGCAGCGCTGCTGAACCGGTTTCCTCCTGCCTGAGGAGTTCACTTGTTTCAGTTTACCAAGCCAGACGTGAGCTGGGAGGAGCTCTGAATTTGCGTGATTTACATAACTCCCTCCTGAGTTTCATAAGCAAGGTGAATGCGCTTGGGTTGAAATACAGTAGGAATAACAGGCTGGGGCACTTCCTTACATGTCTATGATAAGTTACTTCCTCATGAGATGCAAGTTATTTTGCATATGGCTGGTAATCTCTCGCATGTTGTTACCTGGGACACAATTCACAAGCAATCTGTGATAGTCTTGTCAGCCCCACAGAAAGCTTTCTGGTTTCTTTTCCCCCACTTTTGGGAGAGCTCTGAGTGCTAGCGAGTGTCAGCAACGGGCACTTTGTGGCCCTTCTGCATCGCAGTTGGACAGGACGGTGTCTGTCAGGATCCAGGGGGCCACCATCCTGAGGGGTATTTCAGGTCGTTCAAAACTTCTCATAGCACAGTGCCTCTGTTTATATCAATAACTCTAAACACAACTCTGTCAAGTTGCTTTTCTTTGGTTTGAAAACATATTTATTCACTGTTTACAAAACTTCGAACTCTGGGACCAGAATCTTCTACACAGAATACATGTGAACCTCCATAGAAAAGTGAGATGGTGAGAACAACAACCCTTTTTATGGTGCTTAGATCCAACAGGCATAAAATGGGGCTGTTTGTTAGCAGTTCTTCACTTAACGGTGATGTGGTCCTAGGCTTGTGGGAGTAGTGTAAAGCAGGAGAGAAATGCCATCTGAAAGCTGTTTAATTCACCACTTCTGAATGTCCGGATTTAGGGAGGAACATTGAGGGAGAGAGGAGGAATCAGAGGAAGTTGCAAATGGTTTCATTCCCTGTGTGTAAGAAATAGAACAACTATAGCTACCCCACCTTTCTGCTGAAATGGAGGTATTGCTGTAAAAGTCACTTTGTCGGATCAAAAATGGAATTTCTGTTTGGAGGAAGTGAGAGCAAGAGCATCAACAGCCTAGATACCCATATCATTGCTAGGGATGGAGAAAATCAAAGTCTCTCTGATTTAGGAAGAGCAAGAATTGGAACCCGTTTCTCCTGTATTCCAGGCAAGTGCATAGCTGTTTGTCTACTAGCTGTGGTGAGATCTGCAGGTGTGTTTTGTTTTGTTTTTTAATCACTGTTCTATTTTTGTTTTTCATTCCTTAAGAAAGAAAAGTAACAAAAGCATGGTTTCCTCTGGAGGAAGAACTAAGGAAGGGGAACAATAAGAAGGTCTCTTTTCATAGGATAGGAAACGTATTTCCTGCCCAGCTCTAATAGTGTCTAAACTAATGGAATATAGCTATTTCAGGCAAGCACTGTCTCTGTATGGTTGGGAAGCTTCTAGGAAAAACATGTTTCTCCTTAGAAACATCTGTTTCCAGTATTTTCTGGCTCCTGCTCAAGTCTAGAATTCCTCAAAGATGGTCTCTTATCTGCTTCTGTCCTCCCCATCCCAGGAGCCAGGAAAGGCAGAAGGTGCACAGTGCAGGAAGGGAAGACTTTGTCGTTCGTATTTGTGGTTAACCAGATTTGAAAGGTGGTTCAGTCTTGGTCTGAGCTGAACTTTGTTTTGGCTGATGGCTCTTATTCTGTCAACACCAATTCCCTCATCCAGATTCATCAAAGCGACTTGCAGGGGCCCATACACAGGCTCTCTTGTCAGCAGAGAAGAGAAGCTCTCTCAAAGATGAGAGAAACTTGGCTCTTGCCCCTAGGTGAGAGCAGCAAGTATCAGCAAAGCAGAAAGCTCTCCAGAAGGGCAGTGAGTAAAAGGGAGGAGCAGGGATGACTTGGCACTCAGAGCGGGCCGTTGCCTATGTCCCAACCTTCCATGTAGCGTCTCAATAACCTGGTTTGCCTCTTGATGCTCCTGCACTGCTGTATGGACAGCCTACCACAGCATGGGCTACACCCTGTGTGCTCTGACCATGCCAGGTAGGAACAGTCTTTGTAGCTACTCGTGTGTGTAGGATGGTTCAAACAGCAGCCGGCATAGCATAAAGCAGTAAACAAATGCTGTGCCTTGGTGCTTAGCTATTTGGGATCCACTTTGCTGGGGAGCCTGTTGCTCCCAGCATTACCCCAAGGAAATGTTGATTTGTGCCTGTGCTTTGGTTTGGTTTGTTTTTTTCCCCACTTGAGGTTTAGTTGCTCTCTCTTTCCCTGGATAGCAATTCCTGGAGCACAGCAAAGATGAATATGGAACACAGTGAATGTCATTAAAAAGAGAGAAATTGGAGCCTTCACTGATCTAAGCTGAAGCGTTAGATGACAGATGAAAGCCATTAAAGCTAGGCCAATTTACATCTGTATTACCAATGAAATTTAAAATGCTATCTGCTGCCTCTTTCATTCTGCGCAAGCTGTCACATGCATATACCTTGTAAATGGAGATACTACTGGTGTTGTCTCTCTCATTTTTCTTTTTTTTCTTTTTTTTTTTCCCCTCCCTCATTTGTTCTTAAGTGTTCACCATATGGTTCTCTGCAGTCCTAAGAGCACAGGCCCAAGCCTCTTTGCCTGCTGGTCCTGACCTTCCCTGGCACAAAGATGAAGCTTCTCTCCTCCTCATGTGGTGACATTTTACCCCTCCTCTGCACTGTGAAAACTGGGTGTGAAAGGAAGCCCCTGAGTGATGCAGGCTGTGCTGGAGAAACAGCCAGGAGCTGCAAGTATATGCAGGAAGTGTTGGATAACCAAGAGATTTCTAGCTGTGGGAGCTGGGAGTCTGCACGTACCAAAGCAGCAAGGCGATTCCTGGGTCTTGTTTGAGAAAACCCATAATAGATATCCCAGGCCCTCTGCTTAATGTCTGGCCTTTCCTGTCTAGGCTGCTTCATTTACTTCAGGCTAAAATAAATGAAAAAAGCATAAGCCCTGCTGGGATACCGTAACCACAATCTCGAGTTACTTGTGGTGCCCCAGGGCAGCAATTCCCAGTGGGCGAGGCCTGACCTGTGGCTGGGAACGGCAGGGAGGGCTCAGCCTGGGGTGCCTGCAGCGTTGTGGAGGACTCGGGGGTCCTGGTAGACACTGGCTGGCATAACCAACCCCCTGCTGAACAGCAGCTGGTGTCGCACCAGGGCAGATGCTGGAGGCAGCTTCCTCCTGCCCTTGGGTCTGGGCTCACAGTCCTGCTCCCCCAAAGGCCACCGGCAGCCACATGAGCTTGGGCAGATGAGCACCTACGGTTAAACTTTTGCTCCTCTTTCTCTCCCCTTGCCCAGCTGCTTTGCTGCCTTCAGGCTGCCCCAGCCATCTCCCAGCAAAGGTGGCACAGGGATACGCAGAACAGTGACTCCCCTCCCGGCTGTGCCAGAGAGGGAAATCGCATCCCTTCTGGCAAGTAGCATTTGATGAGTTAATTACTAGCTGTGGTGCGTTTGCTCAGCTGTCTTTGGGTGTTCCTCCGAGCTGGTGACAAAGGAAACCACATAGGAGGTGCTAACAGAGAAGAAAGGGCCCGTCTGCAGCAGGATGCTTTGAAAAGTAGGAATTTAAGAGATGAAAAGGCATCTCTGGTTGATTTTTCTGTAACTCATGTCAATCTTTGGCAATTCTGTGTTTGTAGATTTTATTCCTCTCTCTGCCCATTCTTGTTTACATCAGGTTCATTTGAGCTTTGCACCTTGCACATGAAAGGATCTTCAAGGGTTGACACCTTCTCTGAAGCTTGTGCTTTAAGCTACACATTTAAAAAAAAAAAAAAAAAAAAAAGAAAACCACTCTTTACCTAAGTGTGTTCAGATGGATTATCTAACATCTAACTGTGGATGTTAGATAATCCATCTGAACACTGTTGATCCAACAACTCCAGCAGATATTTAGCGGTTTAGGGTTTCTAGGGGGGTATCAGCTTTATTCAGTAACTTTTTCATGGGTTTCTTGTGTGCAGTTACAAAACCATTGCTCCTCCATTACTCAAAGCTGCTGCTTTACAGCAGCCAAAACATGCAATGCATCAAAACTCTTTACATCCTGCTTTCTTTCTGAAATGGCAGAGAGAAGTATGTTTAGTAAAATAGTGCTCTACAGTGGTGCTTGCCCATCCAAGCTCCTTGGGAAGACCTAATCGTATGACTTCTACACTTAGGTACCCAATTTCTGTTGTAAGAAGCGCTATGCTCAATTTCTCATCTTGGCAATACATGAAAATTAACATACTGGTCTTGTCTTGACTTTGTGTTTGAAGATCCATCTCGTATCCAATTGTAAAAGCCTTTGAAAGCCCGCTGTTGTAGAAGCTGTGACAACTGACTGAAAGCATGCCACGAAGTTGTAAGGAAAGATAGCAGATGCTGAGTGCGTGGTCTGCATGGGCTAGGGGGCTGCAGCACACCCAGGGAAATTAATTTGTTGCAGATGCTCTATCTGTGACTGAGCCAATGGAAGAAGGGGGAGAGGACCATATTGTCTCTGACCTGCATGCCACGAATGCACATATTTGCCTCATCCACTGCATTTGCTGAGCACAGTTGGGATGAGATGGGAATACTCATTTGAAACTGGTCTGTGTGGTAAAGAAATACACGTTCCCTGTGCCCTTTCTGCCTCTCCCTGTCTGCCCCTCTTATCTGTGAGAGTCGGTCAAACTACTCAATGTAACAGAGCTGAATATAACAGCTAAATAAGGGAGAAGCTTGCTGCAGTCCTTGCAACCATATAGCAAACTAGTACTTTGCTAATCTTGGATGGGCTTTGATGTCAACCTTTCAAAAAGCTACAGAAAATCCCTTTTCATTGTAACTATAATGAAAGAGAAAATATTGGAGATGACTTTTTGAGACAGAACTAAAGGCTGTAATTGAATTTCCAGGTATTGTTGCACTTACATGCGGTACCAAGAAAGAACTTCAATCTGAAGGGACTTGAAGTCAGATTAAGTGTGCAGGGACTTGCAGGATTTTGCCATCACTAATCTATTGAGTATCTTCTATGAAACGGTTCTTAAAAATGGAGGTGTTTTCAGTGTGGCATTAGATGATCAAAACAAGGAACTTGTACTCTGTTTGTCTCTATTCCTCTTCACAGCTGTTCTGGGGGACTGCACTTCATGGGACTGCTCAGCCTTTTTCTACAGTAATTTTATTTCTCTCTTTACCATGCCCATCCTAAGCCCAGGCTGTTGCTAAATTGAACATAACTTTGGCATGCACAAGCCAGATTGGGCTTGAATGAGACTTTAAATACATGCATAAGCTTCTGACCTGAAGACTCTGGATCTTCACAGGTGCCAGCACCTGTGGAAACTGGTGGGAAGCATGAGTGCTCCTCCCCTTGAAAAATAAGCACAGCTTTATTGGCTACCTCAAACCTGAACAGGAGGTGACTATATTAGAAAATTGTAGCTATTGTCCATTTGGGGGACAGGATATCAGATGCCAGTGAGGTGTAGCTGAGAAAATCTAACTGTAGTCTTCTACTGCTGTCTGCCAAGAAAGGAGCCTTTCCTATCTTGGCTGTGCAGTCCCACTGTCAGGATTAGAAGATAAGCACAGCCTTCCCTTGGGTTCTAGCCCTCTGGTCATGCTGTTACTTTTGGCAGCTTGGAGTGTGGAGGAGAAGGAGCTGTCACCAAGGACAGAGGAGATCTTGCTTTTTTTACTGGAAATACTGCTGTTTGAGATTCAGTTTTATTTTGTTTAGGCAGAATTTCAGAGTGGTGGCAGCAGCACAGAGGGTCTCGGGGGGTCTGTCTGTGCTACCTGCTTCAGTGTACTGCCAGCCACCATCATGAAAAACTACATTGTTCTGACTTACATGGAGCGATATGGCTGTCTCAACCTGGCTACCTGAAAAGCACGTGCTGAATGTCTATCTTCCAAAATAACAAAGTCCTGCCTCAAGGGGGAAAGCAAACATGTTTCAGGTATTGGAAGACAGTGAATGGAAATAAGTCTTGAACTGGAAGAGTATTGGCTCTTCAGAGAGCAAAAGTGCTTTCTGTTTGGTTTGCCCTGAATAACTCGGAGGACTGGTAACTAATGAGCCAGCACTCAGATGTGGTCCTTGTTGATAATGCAACATCAGCTGTTACTTCACCAAGCGGCCAGGTCCGTAAGTCAGGCTGTTTGGTTTCTGTCCCAAATGCATGTGTTCACATCAGGAAGCAAAATCAGAACTTGTGCTAATTGGCACCACAGCCAGCCATCTGCGTGCACGGGGAGCATGGAGCCAACTCCGAGCACGTGGGCTGGGAGCAGACGTGCGCCAGGGGTGAGGAAGCTGGCTCTACTGCTGATGGGGCCAAAAGCAGCAGAGAAGTCAGACTGACATTCAATTTGCTTTAAATGCAGCTGAGGCTTGCTGGAGACATGATGAATCAAGTGAGAAGTGAAGCTCTGAGTCCAGACTGGGGTGACCAGTGCAGACTGGGAAAGGGAGAGCCTTTTAGTGGCGAATATATTCACAGCTAGGAAAACATGCTAAAGCTAGTTGAAACGCAGACCATTCTTCCTGCAGGAAATGAAAGTAGTTCAGAAAAGTTTTTTTGTTCCTGTCCAGCACTCCCTGGTCTGAGCCGATGTTTTAGGACTCTTGGTGTTCATGCAACAGAGGTGAACAGCTCTGGTTCAGCTGCCAGGCCCCAAACTGGGCAGCTCTGCTGTCCCCACTTCTGAGTCACAGGTCTGTGCTAGAGAAACACTCTGTGTCAGATAAGAAGGTAGGAAATAAGGCCAGAAGTTATGGCTCCTTACCTTTATTTCAGGTAAGGATCACTGCAACTGAGGTGTTTGCAGATAATGCTCTGACCACATCTAGTTAGTAATTCCACCAATGGAAGTATGGAGAGGGGCTTTAGAGCTGAGCAAATAATATTTCTGGCTTATCTTTTTCCAGTGAATGTATGGTGTTTCTTTTGTATACGCAACTCTGCCTGTTCTCCAAAAATCCATCTGGGAAAATGAGTGAATCATTTTTCATCAGGTTACAAGAATTCCAAAACTTCTCTCCAGGGTTCTTTCGACACTGTTCTGCGTACATCTTAATTTCCTATAACAGTCCTAATCCTCTTCCCATAGATACCCATGGGAGCCTTGTTATCGATCTCAACTGGAAAAAGGATTGTGTCTCTCCCTCATTATAATTGCTATCAACTGGAATGATTCTTGTCTGTCTCCATCACAGGGGCCATTAACATAATAGGTCAGGGAAAGTGAGCTCTGCCCTCACCCTTAGAAGGGGTCCCCACAGAGCGAGGATGAAGCGCCTTGGTTGTGTGAGCGGAAGCTGGCCTAGCTACGTGTCTGCTCGGGGAGCACAGAGACCTGGGGCTGTCAGTGAGGGCATCCTTTGCCACCATTTAAACCCACATACGTCTTGGAGAGTGATGTGGGTGACAGGCCTGAAACATCGCTCTGTTGATGTTCTTTAATTGTGTGCTCCTGAAGCAGCCTCTGGGGTGAACTGGCACTCGCTTGTTACCTGCATGGCCTCCGTAGGCTCCCTGCAGAGCCAGTGGGCAAAAGAGATGCTGAATTGCACATGGAGCTTGTTTTTCTCCATTGCCTGCATAGGGAGCCCAGAGTAACTAGGCACCTAACCTAGAGAGAGCTGCCAATTTAAACAGTGGTTTCGCTCCTGCAGTGGTGTGACAGAGCATGCTGGAGTCTGGTCTTCCACTGTGGCATTGGGAATGCCCAAATTTCAGGTCAGGGTTCAAGTGGAGGAGCTGGAAACAGATTTAGCAGAGAAAATACAGGGAGAGTAGAGTCCCTAGTACTTTTTCTAGGAGCAAGTCCTAGGCCCTACAAAGAAAATCTTGGAATAGGTGGGGGACCCAAACTGCCCATAGGAGTTTTAGGTAAGTAAATTAGATGAATGCGGGACCAGAGGTAGGTGTAGCACAAGCCTGGCTGGGCCTGAGACTGGACACTGGAAGGTGTTTCAGATGGTGATGCCCTCCAGGGAGATCCAGCCCTTCTGAAAAAGCAGCCCCTTTCCTCTCTGACCCCAGAGGCAGGAGGAGGGAGATCCCAGTTCTTCTTTGCCTGTACGTTTATGTTCACAGTGTCTTGAACTAGCCCTTGCATGAGTAATATGAGGTGAGAAGGAGGGTAATGAGACCGTCCTTCTGCCCTGTTTGGCCAGCTACAACTACTTCTGTTGTGGTAGCAGTCCCTGTGTGCTGGTCTTGCCAGGTATGTCTGCACACGATGCTTAGGCTGAGGGGAGCAGGGTGCCCATGCTAGGTATGGGACAGAGCTGTCATTAAAATCTGACTGGTGTTATAACCCTCTTTGCCTGAAGCCTGTCCTGAATAATTTTTGTGGCTGTACAAATTGAAAGGAATGTGGGGCAGAGATCAAGTAAAATGAGCTTTTGTGTCAGGCAGTATATGAACTATAGTCAGACGGGTCTTCAATCCCATAAGATCAAAAGCATCAAATTTCATTCTGGATAAAGGACTTGATGATGCTCTTTGGAAAAAAATCAGAAAAATGGATTAGAGTAGTACTTGTAGCTCTGCACATGGCCAATATGCAGATATTGCTAAGAGCCATAAAGATCTGTAATTACATTTGTATGGATTAGACTAATCCATGAATTTATAATCCATGGGACCTAGCTGTGTAGGGCTAGAGAAACACAGTATTATCAGACAATGCTTTGTGATGTGCTAGTACGTGTCTTGGGGCTTTTTCTCTTAAACCCAGTAGGACCTCTCTAGTAAGGTACCGCTGCCTTCCAATAGCTTGGGTTCTGGTTGATACTGTGGCTATTTTTCCTTGGTCTTTTGGGGAGTGTAGCCTCCTTCACACCTTTGGGAGGCGGGGAAGCCCCATCGCCTCTTAAACTTGCCTTAAGGGACAGCATAATCAGGAGTTTATTTAAATATAATCCAGGAAATTACTTATGTGCTGTTACTTTCTTACTGTACTATTAGTTATGAAAATTCAAGCAGTCTTAAAATCGCAGATCACTGTTCACATTGCTCACCTTTGAGAATAAACTCACCCCATCTTCATCTGTTTGATTTCTAATATTTGTCCTTCTCTGGTGCTTAATGCTGCAATATCAGGGAGCCAGTCACTACAGGAGATGGCTCAGTTCAGGCTGCTCACTCACATTTCACTGTTTGAATCTTAGGTCTCCCTCTTAGCTTTGGCAATTGCTCAGATGTCCCTGACATCACCCTTTAAAAAGTTTTATCTGACACAGTTTGCTAATGCCTCTGCTGTGGCAGAGGAAAAAGGGTTCCATGTGCTTGTCCAAGCCTTTAAGACCTAGGGAGGCCATTAAGGGATATGACTACTCAAATATTCACTTGCCAAAGGAGATTGTGGCCAAGCTGGAAAACCCTATGTATCATTAAATAGGGCTGAAAAATAAATACAAAAATTATCAACATCAAGGGACCAAGTCATGGATTAAAGTAACTGACCTCTTCCATTGAGCTGTTGAGCATCCCCCACACCTACTGAAATGGGGGATGCTGGACAGAATCACGATGTGAACATCTAACACCTGTAGTATTGAACACTTTGTGTCTATCTGGGGAACAACAGTGAGATTTCACCATTAGCTTGATATTTCTCTGGACTAGGTTTTGTTTTACAGAGTTTGCATTACTAACGTGGATTAAAGCCAGCCTGGAGAGGTCACATTCCTGCTGGTTTTGTGACCATAAAATGTTGGACTCTGGATCTATTCAAAATGCTTTCTTTAAAGATGTACAAAAATAGGCAAGGTGGACCAGTTTTGCTGTAGAGTAACCCACCCTGCAAAATGTTTCCGAAAAGTTAAGCATTTGTAGGAATCCAGGTTAGGAGGAGGAAATGCATAAAACACATCTTCCAGCTATCGGGGGCAGGGAAATAGCCATACAGTCATGGAGGGGAACCAGGTCTCACAAAGGCCATCTGGGAACAGCAACAGCTGAAACTCTGAACTCCAGAGTGCCTAGGAATTGCTAACCTCATGTGAATCTGCTTCCTGGCGCATAAAGGACATTAACCTAAAAAATTCTTCAGCCTGTGATGCTGCCATCTGCTATGTGATGGAAGTATTTCCGCAGTGGATAATAAAGCAGTTTCTCTCTGCAAGCTTCCTGGATTCCTCTGAAAACTTGCATGGGCCTTCAGTACCCTCACCAGGCTACTCAAAGGTCCTTTGCGAGGCCAAAAGTCACAGGCCAGCCCTTGAGCTGCTGGGGAGCAAGCCTGGGAGGGCACTGGAGGGCACCCAGCTGTATGCCATGCCATCAGGTGGCCCTGCTGGGTGGAAAAGCTCGTTGACTCTTCTCCAGTTTACTGCCAGTGCCAGGGAACCAGCTTCCCATAGCACTGCTGGGCCGCGGGGATGGTGTTCTCTCATAATGGCAACTCTTCCTGGTTCTGAATATGTGGACTGGTGGGGGCTGGGTGGGTACCGGTCTGACGTTCCTGACTTGCTCTAAGATAGTCAGGAGGGACATTAGCCTCCTTGTCAACTTTTAGAGGTGCTTTCTGAAAATAAAACATTCCCTCAGTTTTAATCATGTAGTACAGTTGCATCGCAGTTACATGGGATAGTGTCTGTTTTGAAGTCAGTATTATCCACCACTGACCAGAGAGTTAAGAGGAAGTACTGAAACTTCATCAAGTCATCTGCAAGCTGGAAATAGAGAGGAGAAAATATGGCCTTGAGGTTGAGGACTGGGGAGAAGGTAAGGAGAAATCTTATATTCATGCAGAGCATTTGATATTTAAAACTTGGTAGCGTTTGCAGAGTCAACTGATATCTGTGGTTCAAAATGGCATGAAAAATACTGCTTTGCCAGCACCCCTAGGGATGTGTATCCTGTTCCCTAGTTCAGTGGGGCTTGATAGAGCTGTTACTCATTCTCCACAGGCCATTTGGCGCTGCCACCCATGATATTGCCACTGACTCAAGGCAGGCTCATAGGCTCTGCAACTCTTGCAGAATTACTTTAAAATTGGTTAAGCATCCTGCAGTAAATATCCTGACACAGATATGGACATGCCTGAACTTTCATACAAAACATGTCAGAGGTGTTAAAGTGTGATCTAGCTAAATAGATTCAGCCTAAAGTTCAGCCTAAGTGCTATGTGCTTGCCATGCGAATGTCTCCTTAGGGCATGCAGTAGAGTTTGGAGGGGGTTGACAGAGGAGACAGCTCTCCCAGCTTGGCAGCTTGTACCCCTCGTGCCACACAGGCTGCAGGAATGCATGTCAAGTCTCTTGTGCGCTCAGGAGCAAGCGAGAACATGAGAGCTAACATGCTGCGCTCCAGCTACCCTCCACCCAGCCCAGCAGAGGAACAGTGAACTGCCTGCATAATGGAAAAGGCGCTCTGGAGACGGCTGCTTCTTATGTCCTGTCCCGCCTGCGGCTGTTGACTAAGCAGATGAATACTTACCAGTCCAAAGGGTGTACTGAGATGCTGGAAAGATGCCGTTTTACTCCCATGTCTCTGTGTGACATGGTAGAGCAGGAGGGAAAGGAGGCCGGGGATGTGCTGGTGGGATGATTTCTGAGATGCATGTGGCCTTTCCCTTTTTGTCACGGAGGTGTGCAAGACAGGGTAATTGACAATGCAGCAGGTAGTGCCATTGAGCGCCATGCAGCCCCAGCTGCTGCATGCAGCTCCGACTGCTGGATTCGGCCCAGCCTGCAGCTCCCTCGGCACAAGAATTGCAGGATTTACATTTTAAATAATGAGACATAGACCTACTTTTACCAACTAATTACTGTGTCAGAATTGGTTAATTATCCAGTGTCACGATGAAAGCAAGATCTTGTGTATGCAGATAGGAATGAGTATTGCAAAAGGGCTGACAGGTGGGAAAGGAGGAAAAAAAACAGCAGAATAATTGGGGACCTCGTGCTTTCCAAAGTGGGAATTGCAGGGCATGCCAACCGGTCCTGATTATCTTGCCCTCATCTAGATAATCCCTGGCCTGATTCACGCATAAAGTGTGGTATATCTGTCTGCGAGCTGCTGTTACTGTCTCTTGGTATCCATGGGCCTGGGGTGTGGATGTCCCTCTCTTCTCCTCCCAGTATGATGCTGATGAGAGCCAGTGGGTGAAAGCCAAGGCTCTTCACTCGTGCCACTGGATAGATGGCACAGAGAGTTTCTTTGCTGCTTTGGCGTAGAGCATTGCTTGCCCTCTGCACATTATTCACTTTATTGACTGGGTTGGAGGATGTGCAAAGAGTGAGCAAGGCATCTCCAATGTGGGGTGCAGCATGGAAATGAGCAGGAGATGGAAGGGGCCATTTGGACAGCAGCTCCCTAGGTCTGTGCAGAGTAGACAAATGGTGTGGGACCCTTGCTTCTTTTGATTAGCTCCATGTTTGGGCACAGCTTTTTTTATATCTTGTTCAATGAGCCTGAGTGAAGGAGGCTATCTGGCTATTTTATACAGGATTTGCTAGGTCTCTTGAGCTGTGAGGGAGGAAAAAGTCAGTCTTCCTGGTTGTGCATAAGGCACAAGATTTGTTCCACGCAAAATAATCTGGCATGAATAATATTGCTGCTGGCTCCAGGTGTGCTAGGAGATAATGGTCAAACTCTTTCTTACCTCATCTTCTCTCTTCACCAGGAAGGCAGTTTTCATTAATCCAGCTACATACAACTGAGAACGGGGCATACACTACCTTCCTTATTGTCATGCTGTCATGCTGCTGATGTAGAGTATGTGCTTGTGACTCATGCTCTGGACTAATGTAGGCAAGCATAACTGTGAATATATGACCATCTCTCTCATGAGAGGGCTGCTGAGAAGATGGCTCTACAGCCCCTTGTCGCTGCCAATACCTGGTGAGAATGATGGCTAAAGACAGATCCTGCTTAGGAAGCAGAAACACCTTGTTCTTCCCAAGTGAACTTCAGCATTTCACCACCTCATTGTGGTTAAAAATCAGGACTAAATCTTTCGTTTCCCTTTTTAAAACAGTTATGCAGTATCATTACCCTATAATAACTCCCACGTTCTCCACAAATGGGGACTTTGTTTCAGCCAAGGGGAAAAATTGTTCAGAAAATTTTTGGATGAGAGGTGATAAAGAAATCTAAGTAAGATATCATTTTCCTTAGCCAGTCCAATGATGGTAGTGCTGTTACTTTAAAGGCATGATGGGCTCTGAAATCTCACAGGCCCTTTGCATAAAGGGATCCATGAAACAAGCTATACTAAACTGTTCTCTTTGAGGAGACCTGCATCATATTTCCAGGCTCATCAGGTGAAAAGTGTCAGGCTCATGGAGTAATTTGTAGAAATTCTGCAGTGTCGGGACCGAGTCTGAAAAGCTGTTTTCTATTTATTGTAAAAAGAGCAAGTTCCCATCACCCTCTGAAAGTTTCACATATGTCTCTGAGCTGCAAGAGGCATGCTTGTGCTTGTGCTGTAATGTCTATCTTCTTGAGCAAAATTTCAGTGACAAATGTTGTCATTCCTGTTTTTTAAAAGCAAGAAACAGATGAAGTAAGAGTGGACTTCACTGTTTTAGACCAGTTTCCAAAGATAGGGTGATACATGAGGAGCTCTGGCAGAGTTCAGACACTACAGGGATGTGGTGGACTGTGCTGACAGACATGGGAAATCTTTATCTGGTTGACACCTTAGGTCAAGCTTCCCTTAAGCAGCTCATCTGTTACTCCAAAAGGGGCAGTAACCTGTTCCTTGTGCTTAAATATCATGTTCTGGTCAGTTCTACTTGTAAAGATGCAATTGCAGAAATGAAATGCACTTACTGGCTGAAATCACAAGAATCCCATGCGAGTATCTATCTGATCTCAGGTTTTCCTAACATCTTAAGAGAGTTTGGGAGCCATATCAGTGGTTTGCCTCTTCCCTCAGTTTTTCTACAGATATCACTTGTGACTGTCCCAGGAGAACTGTGCATGATCCTGAACACTGTAATGTTCCCTCCAGCAAAACCTCTTAAAGGATTACTTTGACTTGTGATTAAAGGTGGCAGGGAATACTTGGCAGACCTAAGACTTTCAACAAAGCAGTGCAATTTTCTTCCTAGGCTTTTTTTTTTTCTCTCTCTCTCTTCTTTTTATTTAGTTATTTATGTTTGAAAGCTGTCTGAGTGCCTATCAGGCTTGGGAAGTCAGGTTGGTTTTCGTTCAAGACTCAATGTTTATCCAAGGTTGGGGGGAGTTAGGGAGGAAATGTGCATACTGAGAAGTAGGAGATGCTTTTCCTTTGACTCTCACTGGTATAAATTCTTATAACACTTCACCTGCTAGAAAGTGTATATCTGCCAGGGGAAAAACTGAAGAAGGAGGCAAGGTCTTGAGAGGGCATCAGCAGCTGGAAAGACTAGCTGAAAATCAATGTCAGGCCCTCAGCAAGCTGTGAGGCTGCAGGGAGTGGAACTGCCTGCTGGACTCACTGATGTGAGTGGTACCTGCCAAAATTCAATCCATTTCCCTCCCAGCTCAAAAACTGCTCCAGTGTGGTGATGTTCCTTCACGCAAACTGTAGTAAAATAAAGGTTGTCATATCCTTCACCTTTTACCCAGGATGGAGGACATTCTACCATTTCTTGGTGAGACTTGATGCTAGCGCAGTAACCTCCCAGCCAAAGGCCGGAGGTTGAAGTACTGGTGTTTAACTTTATTCTTGAGGTTCCTGCCAGAGGAACTTTTTTACTCTGGGTGAGAATTAAGGCATATTCAGAGATATATTGAGAGAGTTTTGCAAGAGCTGATAGTTGAAATTTTGTCACCAAATCATGAGGAAAGACTTGACCTCTAACAGGTGCTGAATTTTGCAGTTTGTGTAGACACACTGAGCCTATACCCTTTCCTGTGTCATGTGCTTCACGGATGATGTCTTATGAGCTTCATTCATCTGGATTAGCCCAGTGTTACACAAATCCCTACCTAAATGCAGAAGACCATGATTTTTTTTTTTCTTGTACCTCAGGCCTCCTTGAAGCGCTGTACGTATTTTCAAAATCAATCTAGTGTCTCAAGTTAGAAGAGATGTAGACCAAAAACCGTGCCAAATGAATAGCCTAGAGCAGGTACACAGTGCAGAAGGAGTTCCCACAGACTGGCTGAACTACGTGATTGCCAGTTGGTGAATGTTGAGTTTGTCAGGAATAGAGGCACTTGTATTTCCTTCCGGCATTAGTGAAGAGAGGCTGACTAGAAAGCTCAGTGTGGACAGTCTTGCCAACATGCAATGTTTTTAGAGTAAGAGCATTAGTAAAATGTACCAGGGACTCTGTCTGATTCATCTCCCCAAAATCACTGATGTGCTTAAAAGCCCTGAGGACAGAGGACTCTGCCCTTCCTTCTCCCTTCAGGCAGGACAGTGCTAGGCAGCACTATTAAATATTCAAGATACCTGTTAGGCAATTCCAAGCTAGGAGAAGTTCAAATGTCTGTTTTTCTAAAGTCCTTCAAAAATAACAACTGAAATTAACAATAACCATGCAAGACTGATATATTAATTCTAGCTAAGACTGGTAAAATGAGGTACAGAAAGCCTGTGATCATACAGATGAGCTTTGGCAGGGCCAGAAAGAGAACCAGAATATTGAATTTGTCTCTAATCTATCTTAAGACGGGTGAGTTTGCTTTGCCCTTGCAAAGGTAGGAAAGGAGGTGTGTGAACATATTATTATAGTGTCAAGCTTAAGCCAATATCCCCACTGAGAGGCTGAGTTCAGGAGCTAGGATCTGCACCATGCTGACAGGGTCACGCAGCTCTTCTTCCTCTCAGGGAACTGCCAGAGCAAGCTTGTGCCTGCCCAAGATGTACTTTCTGCCTCCAGCTTCAACTGGTGGAACTAAACTTTCTTGCCTATCTGGTAGTGTTTTGACAGTTTTTTTGCAGTGGTAGGGCAGGACAAAGATTTGTAGAAGCTTTGGGCATGTAGTTAGAGGCAAATGGCCCCTCCAGTCCCCGCTCTGTGCCTGGCTGGCCTTGACTTCAATGTAAGGCAGATGTGTATGACACTGAGCTAAAAACAGCTTTCTTTGAGCAGACCTCTGAGGATCCTTAATCCCTCATGGGCATGCCTGTCTCCTCTGAGCATTGAGCTTGCAGGAGGCTTTGACTCAAAGGAATCAGAGCATATCATCTGGGCTCTGTGTGTTCCTCCTGGATTGTGCACATGTGTGTGAGTGTGCATGTGTGTATAAGCACATGTGCAGAGCTCCGGGGCAAGGACTGCTACAGCCAGCTGCATCCCGGAGTTGAGGTGCCAGCCCATTGCAGAGGGAGGATGTTATACAGGAAGATCAAAGAGGAGAACTGAACTTAAAAGAAGACTAGCAGTGTGAAAAATCCTTGAATTCCATTATGAAGTTTTTTCCTTTCTTTCAAATCTGTGCACCATTTAGGACACGCATAAGCCATGTGTTAAAGGTGTTAAAGGGATGAATGTGGAGCATATGTGTCTGCTTGGGCCTCTATCGGGGGGTTGGGTTGATGGGAGGGAATGATAAGTACTATGGGAGCTTCTGAGCGTGAGACATCAGGAGACTTTCATTAAGTGGCATACTGTCTGTATGCAAGAGTCATGACCATTTTCTCCTATTGATTTAATTCCTAGAGCTAAACATCACCTCCTATAATAAATGGCCCAGTAACCACAAATAGCTGTACAGGCAAAACCTGATGCCTACCAACATTCTTTGCTAAAAATAAGCAGGCATTGTTACCAATTTATAGGGAAAGTGAATAAAGAAATCCCTGAATGATCGTCTCCCTGGTCTCAATATATCTTCTGGGAAGAACTTTTTAAAGACCAAGAACTAAGGCTGCAGAAGGGGAGACGTTAACCAGGCCTGGTGATTCATTTGTCTTTCAGGAGACAATGTTACTGCTTCATTTTTTTCCACTATATAAGTTCTTCTCTATTTTAATGGGATTATTAAGCACTGACATTCAAGCAGACCCAATCAATACTACATTTCCAATTCAAGATAATAAGAAATACTTGAAAGAATGAAGGAAAGAAAGCTGGTGATGCCTTAGTGTTCCCATGTCATAACTAGGGAGTGTTAATGTGCTGGGAGAGCTGCTCTATGTAGCTGTCTACCACTCTCAGTGCTAGGGTGAAGTTTCAAGGAGAGTTAGGGGTTCAGTACAACTGTAGCATGTATTCACTCAAAGAATTTGGGGCACTTGATAAGACGGCAAAGAAGAAAAGTTTCCCATCAGGATTAATGGAGAGAGACCGGCTTCACTTGCAACAGCTCATTATAGAAAATTAGCAATGGCAAATCACATATGGCTGTGAGAGGCAGGCTGTTCTTTTCACCTTTTCCTTCTTGTTTAATGAAAACAACTGGTAATAGAATGATCAAACGCCAGCACCCTGAGCCAAGATAGACAGTGCCTGATTGGTACAGTGCTGGTTGGGTTTCTTTGGACTCTCTTCCCCTGCAGAGGCCGTTTCGATTGCACTGACGTGCAATGCTGCAAGTGGTATGGCTCCGCCGCTTCCCAGGCCACAGTGTGGTGCAAGTGCTGCTGTGCTGCCTCGGCTCCCCAACTATCAAATCTCACATTGGCCTCGCTGTGTCCTGTTTTGGCACTGCATTGTGAAATGTGTCCACATCCCAGTTGAACCTGCCTTCCCCCAGGAGGGAGGAAATCTGGCTTGAAACACCACTGCCCAAGGAGGCAACCAAAGCCAGGCTCCCACATTGCTGTTCCTCGTATTTCCATATCTGCTCTCTGATCCAGCACTTCCCTGTGTGTGTGGCAATGGTGTATGCCTGTGGTTGCTTGTTCCCTGCTCTGAAGTGCTGTCACAGTGGTGCATACTGGACCCCACACGGCACTTCTTCCCTGGGTGTCCAGAGAGCCGTGTTTCAGAGACGCTTTCCTGGCCTTCCCCAGTGGGGCTGAATTGATGCAAGTGTCCTGGGCTGGTGACATGGGGCAGTTTGGGTGGTCATATCAGGCGGGCTGGAGGGAAATGCAAAGGCAAGACAATATTTTCAGCCTGTCCTTGCAGGCTGAGAAAGCAGTATGCCATTTCATGGAGGGCTGGGGTACTGCAGGCAGCCTGCCGGGGCAACGCAGCCTGGGGGTCTTCTCAGCCCTGTCTGTGGGACAGGTGTCAGTTAGTTAGTTAGCGTCTTTCTACCTGCTCCTGCCCAGTCAGGCTTCTGAACCGTTTTGTAAAACAGCTTCAATCGTGGCATCTCAGGAAAGACTTATGATAAGCCCTTCCTTAATATTCAGTTTCTCTTGTTTGTATTCACTTGCCCTTTCGAGTTTTGGTCAAAATCACAAGTGTAGGTAAACAGGCTTTTCTAACATGCAGCCACCCAGATGTCCTGTCTTCTAACTCTACCTCTGCAGCTAAAGAACAGTTTATCAAAGTACTTCTTCTGTGGCTTATTGTTTGTTTGTTTTTTAGTCATTAAGGAAAATTCCCATATTTAAGGGTCAAAGCACTGTGACAATTCCCTGGTGACATACATATAACGTAGGCTGTAAGAACCTGCATTGTGGTGGTTTTTGAATCAAGTGCGTAACATGTAACATGCAGGAAGGCTCATTTTCACACTTTATGAAAAAAAGTCCAAGCTTGCTTTAACTTCAAGAGACTTTCTTGCTTGAATGGTCAATTATGCTCCCTACTGGAAATACTTCCCCCCCCCCCCCCTTAACATGAATATTGCCTGTTAGTCTTCATATAGTGGATCTCATCATGCAGCTTTCTGCTAGATGAAAGGGCCATTATGCGGTAGAAATCTTCCTCAAGTATATACTTAAGGCCATGAGCAAGTCACCTCTTGATCTGTAGGTGGCTAAGTTACTTGTATTGAGCTTTGCTGGTCTTTTGTTATAAGGCACGTTTTTCCTAATCTCCAACTATTCTTGTAGCTATCTATCTTCTTAAAACCTTGTCTGCTTTTACTCTGTGTGGACAGCAGAGTTGGCAGTGCTTGCAAGTGCTCTGTACAGATGGTAATGCCATGTTCTTAGTCTTGAACCTAAGTAAGTGGGGAAATAGCTTGGTCAACTATTTAGCAGCTGTTCCAGGAAGTCATGTTGAAGCTATTGTAAACTCCTGAGTGCTAAGAGAGTAAAGTAAGGTGTGATCCAAACTAATCAGATAATAGCTAAGAACAAGTAACTCATTGCTTGCTCTTGCTGTATTTGTGGGGGAGAAAGGAAATAATCCCAGTCCTTTAAATTTCAGGCCTTGCCTCATGGAGTGTGTATAGGAAGTGGCTTGAAAATACAATATGTAAAGCAAAAGCCATAGGAAAAGAGAATTTTAAGTTTTGGAAGAGTACAGAAATAGTAAGAAAGATGGATGGCCGTTTCCTTCCCCCCGATAAGGAGTGGAATAGGTTGGCTCAGGTGTTGCTAAACCTATCAACGCGACACTGATGCCAAACGTAGTCCTGGAGAAACTCATATGCACAGATCTGTAACCAGCTCCAGGTTGCTGCTCATGAATCTTGGATTGCAGTTGCTAGCACAAGGAAGACTGCCAGCAAGCACAAAGCAGCTACCTATCTGCTGCATGTATCGGCTGATAAAGCTTCACAGCGGTGCTCATGAGCTGAGGCATGTGCGTGGAGCGGCAGATTGCAGACAGCCTCGGTTGGTTTTGCCTTCATCAGCTTTGCGATTCCAGCATTGGAAAGTTGGCACCAAACTCAAAGTTTTGGGACTGAGCTGATATTCTTACAGTTTTGTGCCTACTTAGCAAGATAACCCGAAGGGGCTCCTCTTTAGTGTTTCAGATTTTCATTGTCTGAAAAGGAATAAATCTGAGGTTGTTTTCTTCCCCTTGTAAACTGTATTGCCATTGTGCAAAGTTCTTTAATTTTCCAGTTCTCCCATGCGATCTATCATGTAACACCTAGCTATGAGCATGATTACTTTCCTATTAGCTCTCTTTTTTGACTTAGTATTCCTGTATTGCTGCTTATTATCATTATAAACTTTTTGTTCAACTCCACAGGCCATTAGTGATGTATTGACCTCATCTTTGACAGTGCTCCCAACACACACCCCCCCCCACACACACACCCCTACACCTCCTTATAGACAAGGAGCCAAGAAGAGAGTGACTGAATACCAAACATGTTAAAAACACAGACATTTCCTTACTCATACAACCCCAGCTGCTCTTTTCCCAGGCTTCATATTTAAGGCTTCATTAGAAATTTGAGAGAAATGCTTTACTGTGGCTGCTGGCTTGGCTGCTTTTCAGGTTCAGAAAGAATCATCTTCTCCATTCACATATCTTCTTTTATATATATATATATATATATATATATATATATATCCAGAAACTTGTACTATCATCTTCCTTAACAGTGCAGAAAAATATCCACATGTGCATAATATTTTAGAGCTTCTTTGTGGCATATGTTAATCTCTGAGACTAAAAATCTCTTGGTCCCAGTCTCATTTTTAATAGGATAGTAAACTAAGAGGATACATGAGGATTATTCTAATCCCACCCTGGAGCTCCCTCAAGCACTACCGCAGATCTGGTAGCCATTATATAACTGCCTTCTCCAGCTGCTAGAAGAGATGTGCTTATCTTGATTTAACAAGTAATAATAGGAAAAGCAAAAGACTGAAATGTCAAGCTTTAGAAAGACCGGATTAGCTAATTGATTGAGAATAGAAATATTAGGCTAGAGCTAAACACCCTTTGGGGTACTGTTCTCCCTTCACTCCCTTCCTTGCTCTCTTCAGAGACAGCGAGTGAGTGTGTGTGTGCATGCATGCATATGTGCATGCGTGTGCGCGTGGGTGTGTGTTAAATACAGCCAGCTATTCCTCCAGTGTGTGCACAATGCTCTGCTTGATGTGAGCTGCTTCCTAGTTACTCTCACAGTTCTCCAATGCTGTTTCAGACATTTCTGTGCACAAAACCTAGACACCTCTCTGTGTACTCAAACCCCTTGAGGGCTGGCATTTTAGATAGGGAGAACACATGACATGCAGGAAAGGGGCTTTCTCTGGTGGGATTCATGTTTGTAGGTGGTAGAACACCAGTCCACCTGGAGGTGACATAGTTCTAGCCAGCAAGCATGACATTGGTCTGCTGGGAACCACCTCCCCTACCTCCAAAAGGGGTGGAAGAGCCTTGTCATTTCATCATGGCACTGACTGGCAATGAGGGTGTGCGAAAGCATGACTTTACTTTAAATAGTTACTGTAGGTAGTACACAGTCCTACATACTACCCTTACCCTGACCCTTCTCCACAGGCTACAGAAGAGCTATTTTCACTTGGGTGAGGAACTGAGGGAGGCAGGCAGGCTTCAGTCACACAGGAAGACTGGCTGAGCTGGGGCTTAAGCACAGGTTTTGCATGTCTGTATGGCTCATATTCCTCTCCTTTTCACACCGAATGTACCTACCTTTTGCTTTGGGACTCCAGTTTCCAAAGCATTTTTTTTACACTGTTTCCAGAAGGCATCACAGAACCTCCCAAGCAGAGGAATCACTACTGTCAACAGCACACTAAGTCATGCATGTGTTTTCTCCCTTCCTTGCCTGCCTCCATCCCCCCTCTCTCACCCCAGCATGAAATTTGTAAACTGTACAGAATGCAAAGACAGATGTTTTGTTAAAAACATATTCTTTATTTGAAAGGGTTTTTATCCACAGATAAAAAACAGCTGAGGTGTTATGTAGTATACCCTCTATTTTTTTTTAAGTATGCTTATTATTCAGCATGTCTGAGAAAAAGAATGATTACTGGCTCTAACTTCCCACAGCAAATAGCGAAGTTAATGGAATAATAAAGTAGTAATAGTCCACAGTATGTATAAAATAAATGTTAATAGATACAAATATGACATAAATGAGGACAGATTCAGTTTCCCTCCTCCTCAGGGGTTCGGTGTTAAAGTGGTTGCATAAGTTGAGTTTTATTAAAATGCATCTGCATTCTGAAGCTGGGGAACACGAAACACAGGTTTTTTAATTGACCTGGAATGTCTTCAAAAAATCTTGCTAGTGAGAATGAGGGTGCTATTTGCCTGTCCTTATGAGAGTTACTATCCCAATCACTGAGTCCTAAGAGCTGCAAGGTGGAAGACTTCACAACTGAGCTGTGACAGACCCTGGCTCTAACACACTTACAGTGCCCTCCAACTATTTATCTTAAAGGCACTAGATAATCAAAGGACAAAACTCCAGACGCTCCTCAGCACGTGGGAAGAGAGGGGTTGTGCAATCTTAGTGCACTGTTCATCTCTCTGGGATGTCCTCACAGTGGGCTTGTAGTCCTATAAATGCTCATTGCTGGAAATGCAATACCTGGACCCTCTATGATGTTAACCCACAAGCAGCTTCTACTGGTCTTAAGAAAACAGCTGTAAGAGAGATCCATTTTGTCAGTGTGTTTTCTTTTTGTTTACCTGAACTCATGCCAGTTTCTGTGAGGGCTTTGTGGCTGATGGTCATCTCCAGGCAGCCACGTTACATGAGCCCACCCAGAGTTTCCCAGGCTGGAGCTGGTCCTGTGCATGGGGCTGAATTTCAGCCTGTCGCAGAAAATTAGCAAGCTGCCACCTGCTCTCTGTAGCCTGTGACTAATGCTTTGCTCATCTGTCTGTGGGAATTTTCAGAAAGTGCCAAATCAGCAGCGGGGAGGTAGGTAGCAAACAGGGACTGTCCAGCAAAGCCTGGAGAAGGAGACCTGTCAAACAAAGAGGCTGCAGAGCAGCAAGAGACCTCCATCTGAGATTGGTGATGGTAACCAAGTACTGCAGTCCGTGCAAGGTAATGATCCAAGACTCTTAACCACAACACGGATGCTGATCCATATATTATACAAAGATAAAAGTCACCATGTTTTGAATTACAGGGTTGTAATTCCATCCTGAGGATCTAATGACTACAGCAACCACTTGAGCTCTGCTCCCCTTGTTTGACAACCGTATACTCCTGGATACAATTATAACCCTGTTGTATGTCTCAGCTGCCTGGCACTTATTTTCTCCCTATATACTTCACATTGAGGTAGAAGTTTCAACTAGTATTAAAACACACAAGGAAAACGAACACAATCTTACAGGACTAGTAGTCCAATGAGCTTCCAAATTTGCAAAAACCTTCACAATGTGGCTGTGAAATGAGTAATTGAAGTAGCAGAAACAGTCATTCTAAACATGTCAGACAAAAGTAGTATTAAAAAGTACAGCAATGAACTGCAAGTGATTTGCTTCATTTACTGGTTTAAAACAGATAATTAATTAACCAGAGATATATATATATTTAATTCTTCTCTGCAACAAACGGCACAAGAAGAATTTTGTGTGATATCAGATATACTCTAATATCCAAGTGAGAGTAGACTATGAATTCTTAATTGTTAACTGTTTTGAACACTGATCTAAATGCAGGTTATTTATAGTAGTTGGTCTCAGTTGAACATTGTTTTTTATCTCCTATTAAAAAATACATGTTTAAGTATGTATATGTATACATACATATCTCTTCCTTCTGACTTTTACAAAGAAGATCAAAGTAATATAATAGTATTAATAAACTTTACAAAGAGATTTAAATGACTTATTGTTCATACAATACTTAAATATAAGGAGCACAAATCACCAACATTATTTTAATTTTTGTGTGCTTTATAACCTCTGTAATATCAAAGCAAGTTTATATTAACATCTAAATGAAAATAGTCAAACTACTGCTGTAGAGACTGCTGTTAGTTACCTCCACTGTACTCAATACCACTGAGTAAATGAGGTCCAAACTTCTGTTAAAAGAACGTGGTTAGCTTGAATTTCATCCTATTGATTTAATTATTGGCAGGAATGTGAAAATATGTTGAGTGTAAGAAAGCTGTTAAAGCCAAAGAAAGAAAAGTACTTATATTCTTATAGCGCTTTTTCAAGAAATACTAGATGTACCAGCTTTAATGTTACATTTTTAAACTGGGGAGAAAAATCCATGAGTAAGGAAGACAATATTGTTTATGAGTCTTCTAGGAGAACATTTCATTGACATTAAAGGCAACTTTGCAGATTCACTTGAAATATATCAATTTGTAATCTACACATTTACAGGAGATGCTCTGCTCTGAAAGCTGTTTCTCAATCTGTGCCAAAACATGTGAGGCTGTGTAGAATACTTCTGATGATAGACCTCCGGGCTCTGTTTCTCCATAATTGATTTAGTTATTAGTTATGCAGGGAGAGAAGAGATCCCTGAGGGTTGGTAAAACAGTATTCAGTTACTAAAAGCAGCCCTTTGTGAATTAATGTCATCCTACCAGCTCTTTCTGCTCATTATTCCTTCAAGTCTTGTTTTCTCGGACACCAGCTGTCACAGAGGAAGTCTCCAGCCTTTTCTTCTCCTGCCTCCCTGCCTGGCTGAAGTTGAACCAGCACGGTCTGGAGAGTCTCCTTCACCACCTGGATCTCCCTTTGCAGGGACTGTACAGGCTTTATTAAGGAATAAATCTATAGGTGATTGGCAGCCCCTTTTCTCTTTCCAACTTATTAAATAAATTGTTGTTCTGCTGCTCACAACAGATGGCCGTGGCTATCTAATTGTAGCTTCAAGTTCTTCCAAACTGTCTGGATTAAATATTAATACATTTCTCACACTTGCTTTCAAAAAAAAACCCAAAAAACCCCAGGCAAATTGAAGTTCGCAAGTATCACTATTTAGCACTTAAAAAAGGGGAGGGGATGAGGGACACTGCTTGCATACTGTTCTCAGGGGAAGGAGGGAGATGAAGAAATTGTACCATGGAAGCAGTGGCACAAGCTGCTATTTCTCTGCTGGATGGAGAGTGCACATCTACACCAGAGACTCAGGCCCAGGGGCTCAGACCCTCAGCGCTCCTAGGTGAGAGCAAGTGGGCAGTGGGAGCAGTCTGAGCCATAAGCAAAGTGACCGTATACTGTATGTTGACAGAGAGCTAGGAAATGTGTGCTAGGAAAGGGGGGAGTAGGGGGAGTGTCTAAGTAGTGAAATTAGTTTATAATAGAGAAAGTGTTTCTGCTCTGCTTACCTCCAGAAGGCTTTAATCTTAGCTGAATGACCAGTGTAATTATAGTGCAGACAACAAAAATATAGCAGCGATATGAGGATCCACAGTGCTTTGAACAAAAAGAAAAGAGATCAGCCATAGCAAGGTCTCACTGTCTTGGGCTAAAAGGATCGAGGCCACTTGGAGAACATCTCACAATTCAGTAAAAACGCTTCATTTGGTTAAGAGAGGAGAGTTTTCCACACTTTATTTGCTGTTGTCTAGTTCAGGTTTCCCACAAGGCACTAGGGAAGAAAATAATGGCGAATAGCTCTGTCTCTTAAGAGGTGCTCACCTTCTCCTCACCTCTCTCTCCAGCTCCAAAATGACAGAGGGAAGGGGGCAGGTGGTGGCAACCAGAATGGAAGAAGTGGACAGTGAGCAGACACCTGCAGATGAAAGGAGGACTAGAGATGCATGGAGGTAGTGGCAACTGTTGAGACATGCACAAGTTTTTAAGTCACTGGGCTTTCTAAGTAGTACAGCTTTTTGTTCCGATGACCAGACCCTCCTGGGAATAAGCACAGTTTATACTACCAGTACATCAGCCTTTCTGCTGATAAACTTCATCTTACATCAGTGAGACTATCCATCATTGAACCCATGAGCAAGGACTGCATGTAGCTCAATGAGATAAGCAACTTTATCTTCTCTTCCCTAGTTTATTACATGGAGGGCAGAGTGAGCCTGAGCTAAGTCAGAGGCTGCTGAGGCTCTAAAACACCAAAGTCTATGTGAAAAAACCCTAGGGCACACCCACAACCTCACTGAGGCCAATGCTCCCTCCAGTACAGGTAAGGCTAAAGGCCAAGGACCCTAAAAGGCAAAAATAAATGGATCAAGGGAGAGAGAAATAAGTTCATCTACAGCAGTAAGATATCAATAGGATTTCTGTGAGAGCCCAAAATGCATTTCTTCAAGGGAAATGAAACAGGCTGAAGCTGAAACTCACTTTCAAAAATATAATACACAGGAAGGATAACGCACAAGGACAGGCTTTAGCCTTTATGAAAGGTTGCTTTACTTGGCCACAATGTCAATGCAATGTCAAGAGAAAAAAGACACCCTTAGGTTATGCAACTGTAAAAAGTGAGCTGCTGCTTTTGAAAAACTGTGACTAGAGAAAGTGATGGGAAAACTATACAGCTCACCTCTATTTCAGGCAGTCACATTTACTCCTCTGAAAAGCCTTTAGGCTGCTTTTAATTCTGTTATCACTTCCTCAAGACTTCATCTTTATGTATTTTACATATATTTACTACAATCTTTTACTCTTAACACTTTTTACCAGGAGTATTCATTCATACTTCTAATTTCTGGACAACACTATTAATCCAAAGGGATTCTGACTACTCATAATCAGTAATACTAACTAACTAACTAATAACACACTAAACTTCTATTCTAGAATCTCAAAGCACTTTACAAGGACAAATTAATTATGTCTTGCAGCTTCTCTGAAGTAAGAAACATTACTGTCCTCTGATAAGCGATCCTGGCTCTGCAACTTAATCATGAAGTTCTGTTGAAAACCTAACTGGTAAGAGCAAAAATCCTTCAGTTTATGAACACCATGAAGCCTTTGATATTTAATTACATTTGATGTGCAGTCTGTGACTACACGCTGTTGTGTGTAATACCCCAAATGATTACAAAATTCTTTTTAGGTAGAGAGAAAAAGCAAAATTTAAATGTTTTCCTGACAGTGGATCAAACACCTTGAAGGAAGGAGGAAAATGAAGAAGACAGGGAAAGTGACTCTTAACTGACAGAAAGATGGAGCAACAAGAAAGATGCCTGAATAGTCTATATACAGCAAGTTTCAATAACCTCATGAATAATACCACAATCTGCTGTACACAAGTAACATTCAAACCAGCCTTTATGGCTGAGCAAAATATATGCAATTAAGACCGAGCATGGATTCTATCCATATACAGAGGTTATGTCTGGATAAAGAGCTTCACCCATTTTAAAAATACAAAAAATTTAGCTGACACATGCAAATGTCTCCTTAATGCTTAAATTCGCTATCCAGAGCCAATATCGAGCCAATACTGAAGGCAGGAGCCAAAACAACTTTCAACCCGGAACATTTCCTGTTGTGTTCAGGTGAAAAACTGGTAAAATCTTTCTTTTTCACAAAAGCAGGAAAATAAAGTACTTTGAGACAGCTTCATACAAAGAGAACCCATACTCTGCAACAATGCTGCAGCTCTAATGTTGTCTTGGTTTGAAGCTTTTCACATATTTGACTTTCTCACTCTTTAAAAAGAATATGAGAAAGATCTGTCAGCAGTTCATTGTGGAAGGATGTTTGATTCCACATCATGACAGAGCCTGAGATTTACACAGGGATAAAAGCAGATCTAATGACTGCAGACTTGCTTCATTTTCAAAAAAAAAGGGCTATTGGCTCCTCAATCTATCTTCCCTTCTCTTAGCACAGATGTTTGGGGAAAAAAGACATAGGGCAGATCTTGCAAACCAGTTACCTTCCAAAGGGAAAGGTTAGAAACTAAGGGTACATTGTGTGATAAAAGGCCTTGGTAGGACAGCCAAGGACTACCACAGGGCTGAGGTAAGGACCTACGGGATTTTGAAGAATAACAGCAATTTTGGACATCTGAGGAAGAAATTAAGATTTGAGGAATATAAATTATCAGAAAGAGTTTTTTACCTAGTTGACTATTCTCCTCCTTTTTAACAGCTGAGTGTTACAGTGGCTTGATACAGCAGCTCAGCTAAATGTCCCAGTACATAATTGCATGTGGGCTATGATACCTATGTGCCAAAGGAACAATGAAGAGGCAAACGGTTTCAGTTTTTACCTGGAATGACCTGGGTTTGGGCTGTTTAGATGTGTGCTCTTGGGAGCAAAGGAAAGACGCTGAGCCAGTGCCTACCTCTTTTAAGTAACGCCTATCTATGTGGTCTCAGAGTGAGAGCGCAAAATGGCCCTTTGGAAGTCTCTCTCCTCCTCGTAAAACACAAGGGTGCCTGTAGGAGTGAAGCTGGATTAAGAATTTTCTACTGCCCCCCTCATTGCTGTCTCCCTCCTTCACAGCCACAAATATGTTTCTATAAAGTAACATAATTCCCCTCCCCTCAGCAGAAAGCACCTCCCCACCAGACTACCCAAAAAAACCCAACCAACCAACCAAACAAAAACCCACCACAACATTTTGAAAAATGAATCACTTCAGTGATCTGCCTATATCAGCAGCCTTCAAAACACTTGTACCAGCACAAAACAGAAGGCAAAGAAACTGTAGTGCATGGGTGGAAATGTGTTGACCTACCTTCTTCGTGGCAAGAATGCTAAAGGTGGAACCACGTTCTCCTAACGGGACACACGCTCAAGGAGCCCACCCTCCTCTCATCCAAAATAAAGACGAAGAGGGCCCATTGCCACCTATCGCTCTTGCGGGTTGCCAGAATTTCTTACAGGTTCACGCAGGGTGAGATTTCTCAGTGAGGTACAGTTAGGGACTAAACTCTACATTCCTGATTCTGGTGTAAATCTACACTGCTGTGACTTATATAAGAGCCTGTCCTTATGATAAAGGTGAGAGATCTGCAGTGCCTAGTGAATATTTAGGCACAAAATTCTGTTTTCGAAATAACTGTTTAAAGGACAAGGAACGGAGATTCTGTGTGCATTTAAAATAATACTCCAGCCAGGTTTTCTTTCAACAAAAGCATTTTCACTAGAAGGAACTATTACATGCATTCAAATTGTCTATCAAAATGTAACTGCTAATTAAGAACAAAAATGACTGTGAAATTGCAATATAGGCTCCATTTAATTTTACTGGGAAATCCAGACCTTTACTGTCAGAAAAGTAACACCTCTCATCAGTTTTGCAGACACCAGCAATGAGTCACCTCTCCTCCTTTGGTTTTTCCACTTAATAATGTGGACTGTTTTCATACACTTGCCAATGATTAACCATAGTTGAATGTTTTGTGGCTTTATTTGGTTATACTACACAGAATTTAGCAAATCTGTCAGAGTGCTACAGATGAGCTTTCTTTTCCTATTGTTTGATGCTTTTTATACAAAAGTACAGTTTAATATTTTCTGTGAAAAGCTTCAATATTAAATGAGAATCCCAAGTGGGTCTGTGCAAATACTCAGGGCAAAGAAATATCACTACATTTCCCCTTTGTTCAGGTTGCACTGATAATTATTACTAGCAGCATGGTTGATTCAAGTGTTCTTTGCCATCGAAATGTAGAATGAAAAACAATGACATCTGGGATTTTTCTTCTAATATAAACTTAATTATTAATCAAAGCTATGACACACACACTAAACATTGGCAAAATGGCTTGAGAGCATCAGGAATTCATTTTTCTCAATGGGGTCTTTAAAAGCCTTTAAATAATAAGACAATAGGAGTAAATACATCTGTGCAGCATCTCATCAAATTTTTGACCTAATAATTTGTACTATTTCTATGTGGAAGGTAGTTTTTTGGGGGTGGAGGGATGGGAAGGTGAAGAGAATGGACAAAAATAACTAGAAAACAAGAGTTTGGAAAGTTTATACTTTCATTACAATTTCAGATCTTTAAGCCCTTACTCTCTGAGAGTTCTATAGATTTTTAATGAAGACTGCATAATTGCCTACCATTTGAGATAAGAAATGATTTCATTTAAAACCAAATAAACTACTGTGCAAATAATAAACCCAACTATTAATCATCAGTTCTTCTACTGAGACTAAATCTTTACACCAATCTCAATTCTGGTTCGTGTAATATAAGCAAGTTACTAGTGAGCCTAAGTTTATGTCGTAGGCACTCAGCGGTTTCTACTTAGAAAGCAATTTATAGGTCTAGAGCACTGTGGTAGCTGCTTTTTTCATTCCTTTTTGAAGTGTAGCATAGTGATTACATATACCAGATGGTAACTTTTTATGCATATTGATCTGGACTACCTCTGAAATAGCAACTGAATGTTAATGAGTGGTAGCTGAATTGCTGAACTGCTTCTCTATATGTCCCTATTTTTTAAATATGGTTTCTTGTTTTGTAACTGATGCTCTTACCAGGAGGACCGAGATATCAGTGATGTATTTCTGTATTTAGATAACAGGAGTTAAATTTCATTGATACTTTAAATCAGATCTAGATCAGACAACTGTGGCTTAGAAAGATATTAATTCTTCTTAAATTTCCAATGATTAGATATTTTTTAACTAACTCCTGCAGCCTGAACACTTAGAAAGAAACATGAGTGGCATACAGAAAATACAAATACTACTATTTTACATTCTTGTAGTGTATTTTCTTCAGGAATAAAAAAGCACTTTTTCAGTTTATTGCATCTTAGATGGTAGCCAGTAACTATGATCAGACCTGTCATAATGACTGCTGGGTCTGAATACGAGCTTAAGACCTCTGCAAAAATGGGAACAGAACCCATAAATCCAATTCTCAGTGTTCTGCTGTTCATTAGAGTAATTGACTAAAGTTCATTTCAGAGCAAATACATGTTAAGCGAGGAAGGAAGTAGATATCCTGCCCATACACAAGACATACATGCATATAGCCCTGAAAAGAACGCTCACAAACAGCGTCAGGGGAAACAGAACTGCAAGGGAGCATGTATACTGTAAAGAAAGCTCACAGAATATTGCAAAATGGTCTATGCTAAACAAGAAAATAATCTTTCTGTGCAGTGAAGTTTATCATTCCTATAAGTTCCAAGAGATCAGATCTGCAGATAGAGACTTTTCAATAGTTGGTAATAGATGCCCATTTAGCTAAAACAAGGTCGTATCACCACAAGTTCCATCTACAACCCTTTCTAGTTTTGCCTCAGCCCTTTCTAAACTCTCCCCTGCAAGACTGTTTCAATCTCTGTTTCAATGTAGGAGGAATTGAATCCTTCTTAGCACCATGGTCACCCTCAACTCATCCTCAGGCATCTGTAAGGGTGATCTGGTAATCTCTCCAAACCCGAATTTCTTCATCTTTCTTCATTATCCATCTGCCCAACACCTCTTCTCCATGAAAGACTAAGCAACTAAGTACTCTCATCTTCCTCTGTCTCACTGGTTCTTAGGCTCTCTTCCCTTTCTCAGAAAACCAAAATCTCTTTTGTGATAAATTTTTCTATGGAAGTTAGAAATAAAAAAATATTCTGCACTCTGAATTCTGAAAAATTTCCACAGGGTAAGCCCAACAAATGCCTTTGTAAAGGTTAAGCAATCTTTAACCAGATGTTGAACAACAGATGAAGCACAGAAAGAGATAAGGATACTTTATAAGACATCTCATCTGGTAATTTACACTGGAGTGTTGGAAGCTAATTAAATTGCAGAGGATGCCACATGATGCATCTGCTGGCCATTTTTTCAAAAGCAACAAAGGCCAAATTAAATGTGACAATATTCACAGTCAGAGTCAATGATGTATCATTTAATGTAGTTAAATCATGTTGGGAAATGGAGATTTATGGATGCTTGTTTCCATGTACCTTTTGGTGTACGAGGTATTTATTTATATGGGCATTACGAGCAAAAGGATAGAACAGTAGAATAAAGGCATTTCAATGCCTAATCTCAATTTACAAGGAACCAACTTCTGTTTAAATCAATTAAAGCTGGATCAGGCCACAGTGAAAATGCACCACAGGAAAACTTGCTCTAACAAAAATGTCCACTTCAGCAAGACAATCAATTCTCTCTTTCTTAATATATTAAATCTACATTAAAAAAATAGTACTCTATGTGAATCTGAAAGGCAAGTATTCCACATACATACACTACACACACACCCAGATGATACATACATACATATATATATATATCAAAAAGGATATGAATAACTCCGTCATCAACTTTGCAGACTGAAGTTTGCAGTTGATCTTCCAGACGCACCAATTTCTCACTTATTGCTTCACATTTTTCTCCCAGCTCCACAGAAAA
This sequence comes from Apteryx mantelli, assembly GCF_036417845.1. Taxonomy (NCBI): domain Eukaryota; kingdom Metazoa; phylum Chordata; class Aves; order Apterygiformes; family Apterygidae; genus Apteryx; species Apteryx mantelli. The sequence continues at coordinate 57,257,264 of NC_089980.1, read as the reverse complement.
CATGAAGAACTCCTACAAGAAGTTGAAAAAGAAAAGAAAGCATCTTTGTTGCTGACTGCACTTTTATCCATGAAGCTTGCAGCAAATAAAGGAGAAAATAAAATATTGGTAAGGGGACATAATGCTTTGCAGTGCTAAAACACTGCCTGAAACCAAATTCCCTTTGAAGCAACCGAAAGTTGTTACTTCATGATGATTTGGTGATTTATATGAAATGGAATGAGCTTGTGGTCGCAGTCTACTTCCCAGCAGAAAAATGTCATGATGTCACTTTCAGCAAAGGATTAAAAGGGTGTGAAAACTGAACTGTTCTCCCTCTTCCATGTAGTCTCACCACAGCAGGGGAGGGAAATCTCATGCTGCCTAAGCCATTTAGGTTCCTAAAATTTCAAGTTGTTTTTTTGTAGATATGACTCACACTTTCAGGCCCTTTAGACACTTCAAGAAGCATCACTTTTGGCATCTCCTAAAAACACAAAATGTATTTACTTTTGGGGGGAAGAGGAGGAATCTGGATAGAATATTTAGGGATTTTGCTCAACTAGTCAGAAAATAAAGCATCAAATTCTTAATACAAGACAAAACTCTACACTTTGTTACTGTGCTATGGCAAAACAAGTTTTTGTTTTGGTAATTTGTGTCTTTGTATCTTGTACTGACTTCCTCTTCGACAAATGACCCCAAAAAGCAACTAATCAGAGGGAAAAATGATCAACCAATTTGTGCAGCACAGAAACAAGCCTCTCCTCTCCCCCCAAAGACTCATAGCTCTACCTACAGTGAAAGTTAGAGGATATTGATATGGAAAAGATTATGGTGCCAGGATGAAGTTCTTTTGGAGCCGCGTTAAAACAACACGAGTCTTTCACCAGCAAGTCAATGCTGGATTTTCTGTAGACCTACTCATCTATATAGCCAGCTACACATGTGGCCATATACCATGTTCAGAAAATGTTTGCTCCTTTGAACAAGAACTTGGGGTCCTAGACCTCTTCTAAGGCTACTTTGCACTGATCTGTAGCTATAATAGCAAGTATCAGTAGCTGTTTGAGAGAAATCCTGTGTCTATCAAGCCCTCCAAAGACACAGTGCTAATTCTTGCTGGAATGCTGTCAATTGTGAAACAGTCCGATTTTGGCACACACATTGATTGGACTTCTCCATGCTATCCCTACACTTTGGGTTACACAGTGCACACAAAACAAGTCAAATGTCAGAAGAGCTCTGCTAGCTGGCACATCCTCTGTTACAGCACAGAGCCTTGACCTTTCTGCCTGCCTATGTCTTCTGCCAGATGCAGCTATTCAGCAGATCCCAAGGGCAGGCAACAGCTGCAGCTCCAATCCTGGACCGCTGAGCTGGAGAGTCTGTGCTACAAACACCCACAGCTTAGAGTCAGGGAAGGACAACATGGGAACCAGCTGGCTGAGTCCCTGGCTCAGTGCATGAGACCTGAGTGGCCACCTCTGTAGTCAGTATCAAATATCATAACTACAGCACAACTTCACAGAATTTATAAAAGTAAATTTGGCCCACTGTTTTGAAACATAAGAACAGGAAAGGAGAAGGTACACATTCTCCCTACGGTGACTAAGGATGTCCTTGTCTCAAGACTGGGGGACAGAAGATAGAGAACAAGTCTTCCATCCAGCTGCTAAATTGTTATTCAATGCACCAGCAAGACTCCACATGCTTTTAGCGGATGGATAACCCAGGCAATTTATACCAACAGAAAGCTCTTAGAGAATCATACTGTGCCACACATGCAGGAAAAGGTAACAGCAGTCTAAAAGTACTTAGGTCTCTTATTCTAGAAAGAGAAGAGTCAGTAAATCATTAAAACTTGCTGCTCTGAAAGCACATCTGAAACAGTGACCACCTAGGGAAAGCTCCACCTCTGAACTCTGATTTTTCTATAGAAGTTTATTACTGACAAGAGAATTAGATCCTCACATAATCATCATCTCAAACAAGAAAAATAAGACCAAAACCACTCAGTGCTATAGGATAGTTGAGGAGTTAATTTAGTAAGAACAGTGTTTAATTAATGCACAAATTCTTAAGTGTAGATTTGCTTTGACAGACAAAAACTGTAAATGAAGTTTTCAAATAAGAGTCTCACTACAGATTGTGTACTTAGGCAAAATGAATTAGTCCTGTACAGATCCTGAAGAAATGCTATTTTATAGTGACACATAAAAAGCAGACTCTAGCTCTTACAACATCAATATATTGAATACTTTAGTCTGATCCAGTCACTGCTTTTATCAAGAACTATTAGCGTGTTAGAGTTTGGATCAGGTTTGTGCTGTCAGGAAGGATGACATTTCTCGTGTTAGTTTGAAATCATCAGTTATTATATATAGCAACTAAAAAACGTGCATGTTAAAGTACTCTCCTGAATACCTGTGTCATTAACTATATTTAAATATGAAAAGCATTATAAAGATACACATTATAATAGGGTACCCCTTTCTTTTTTGGGATACTGTTGACAGTATGACAGTTCATCCAGATAATCAGTTACCCAAATAGCACTGTCAGGTTCTGCTGTAAGAGAGGATCCATTTCCTCTATTTTAAAATTGCCTTCATGTTTCCTTTCTAGTATATGCAAATACAAGGAGTTTAGGCTATGTCTTCACTGAGCATCTAATCTAAACAATAAGCCCACTGGCTGGATTTGCCTAGCCCTGTTGTGAACATCCACAGTGGAAAATCTTTCCCCATTCACTGTGCCCTCATTAATGCTCTGTGTGAACTAGTAAGATGCCCAGAGGCAAATCCTTAGTCCTACAACAAACTGAAGAGTCTACAGTCCTTTTCCAAGGAACTGTGGCAGACCTTGTCCATCCTTCTGCAAATCCAGGGAAAACTGTGGAAAGGCACTGTAGAGAGGGCAAACAGATTGCTAATTATTCCTGTGACCCAGCTTTTATTTCGTCTAAAAGCTATGCTCTGCTTTTATTCTGTTAACATGCACATGCACAAAAAATAAAACCTCTCCAGAAGGCCTGAAACAATAATGCAGAAGTGAGACTTGTGCCTTTCATCATTAGTATGCCAATAATGACACTTTGAATATCAATAAAACATACAAGGAAAGTAAATACCCCTGCAGAAAAGATTACACAATCTTTTTGGCATGATTATTCCCCTTGGTGAAGGTTTTAACATCCTATCAGGACTAGAGTGCAACACAACTGGTTCCTCTTTTTCAGAACAGGATTCTATACATTACCTTAGAAAAAACTTCTATTTTTCCCCACTTGACAGTCTTGTCACAGCAGCTATCCAGACTTTAGCCTCCTTCCTAAACTTGCAACAGATTCTCCACTGACATCCAGAGTTTTTCCTGTTTACAACAATGAACTCCCTCCCTGCATACACACATCCCAATTCAGCAGCAATCCTCTCTTGTCTTGCTCCACCTGAATATTACATATCCCTCTTGATCCACCATTGTCATTCCTTGGGCTTCCACCGTCCAGTGATCTGGAGCCATCCAGTGTCTTAAGGGATTTCCAATATTTTCCATTTTATCTTAGGCTCAGCTTAAGACTTCCAACCCCTCCAGCCACTTAAATGGCAGAACTTTTCATTCGTTTTTCCCACTAGGCTGGCAGTTCAAGCACTAAGTAAGCCTTATGGTACCATCCCCCTAACCAAATTGAACCTGGAAGCAGTTAGACAGATGATTGATAAGAGGAGGAAACTGTCAGCTGCTGCAAAGACATGCAAACTACAATACAAGTTTTGGATAAAGTGTTAGTCCTGCAAAAGCCATTGCAATGAGCCTACCATACACCTCACTGCTGGCTAGAACAGAGGAGCTGCGCAAACAGCACACACTTAAGAAACAACACCATGCTCCATCTATCCAGCAAACCTGCTGAGCTGCTGTTGTTGTGTCAAATTTAGGACACAGGCATGCACCTCAAAAGGGAAGCTACCGACCAGCTGGGACCTTCACTGGTTATTGCAAGTCAATCCTGTGACATGATCTAACCTTTTCAGTGCTACTTCAGGACAGAGAAGTATGCGTAGAGCTAGTGCAGTACCAGCCAGGAAAAGGATCTGTGAGCACTGCCTCTCCTAACCTGGGAATGTATTCAGAAATAATTAATCAAAGTGCCTAATTTGCTTGACAATGACCATAGGTTTTCCCATCAGTCCAAACCATGCAAAACTTAATACTGTACATGCTTTTGCAGTGACTACAAAAATATCCATGTCAATGTCTCTTTGCATGGTATTATCAAGACCTTGTGACATGGGCACCTTTTATGTTAAGTCTCATCTCAGGGACATGAAGTAAGTAGGTGAATGTTACAGCAAGATCAGAACATACAATATATAATCAGAAATGAGAAATGGTTAAGTCATGTGATGAATGCACTCGGCATCTGCATGTTCCCTTCGAATTCTAGACAAGTCACAGCCTCCTTCTTTGCTTCGGTTTTCCCCTCTTGAGCTAGGGATAATAAATTCTTCCTTTCTCTACATCTGTTCCTCAGGAAAAGGTCTGGCTCTTGGTATGCAGACATGTATTGTCAAACACAATATAGATCTTGGATAGAGCTTGTCAATGCACCATCATAAAATTATTTTTTGGTGACAGAGCTTTAAAATTTAGCCATTCGAAAACCGCATAGAAATGGTGATCAACCTTCCTTTCCCTTGGCTTGCCAAACTCATTTCTCACTGGTTAGTGGCTTGCTGCAGACTATCAACATGACGCTGCTTGCAACATAAAAAAGCAAGCAAGCTTTTCCAAATAAATGCTTAGTTTTTTTTTTTTTTTAAAGCAAACAAAGAAGTGTGGAAGTTCCAAGACATATTTCACTTATAAGTGTTTCTGGACAGGAGTTTGAAAGGAGTCCCAAACATCTGTAGCAGAAGCTTGTAGAAATTTTCTACTTGTTGATGTGTACAATTAATTCTTCAGTTCAGATTCTCTAAGTGCAGGGTTTGGAGGTTTCCCCTCCAAAAATAAAATATTTAAAAGACAAAAAGGGCCCTTTGACTTAGCCCCTCACTGAACTTCAGACGGGTTGGAAAAACCTGAGAACAAGAGGTAGCATTTAGATATGTTGGTGGCAAAAGAGACACCAAGTTGCAAGTGTGGCCTAATTCTAAGGTGCCCAGATCCTGAAAACCCCAGATAAAATACAACTACAGCCCTGAAATTCACAGTAGCAGTGCAGCTGGATGACTACCCTCAACAGTGTATGGCTACCTAATGATCTCATGTTTGACTTTTTTTTTTCCTTTTTAAATAAAATTTTACAGCCAAGTAAAGAAAGGGCCCAACTTAAAAAACAAAACAAAACAAAACAAACAAGACCTGGGACTTCAGGCGAATGCTTTCTTTGTGGCAAAGGCATCTCGTAGTGCTTTGTATCAGTAATAACCTATATTTTGGTGTTCTGGGCATTGGCTAGTAGGTTCCACCCTGCTGCAGTTTCAGACAAGAACTTTACTGGTGGATTGGTCTTGAATTAAAAGTGCTTAGAAATAAGACTCTATAATTATTACAGAGTCATGGGCATCAATTCCATTGTCAATCGAGTACTCAGATTCTCACTTAAAACAAAATGTCCATTCTACCATACATACAAAAAACATATAGTGTGCATTCTTCCCAAAGTATCACATTTTGAGCACATAATGGAATGTAACAGAGAAAAAAAAGTAACAGAAATCCTATTTATTTTGGAAATTAAGATAAATGAAAAATGAGTCTTAAGAAAAACTGTGACCAATACAGATTTTTTACAATAATATAGAGAGGAAGGGAGATCTAAATGAGTCTTCAAAAATCACATCAAACTTGTCTGCATCTTGATACACTTGAAACCCATTTAATCATAACTGTATGGCTATGGCTGCACTGTGGGGTAACAAGAATATCTCTGTAAGATTGGGGTTATATTCTATTAATCTTAAATATCTAATATGTATTCAGAAGCTTAATTCCTCCTTAATACAATATTATTAGTGTATGGATAAATTACCTTTGCATCTGCATGACACAGAGCTGCCTTCTTCATTTAAATGAAAAGTCCCTCCATAGTTTAGACTGGCAGTGCCTCTCAGGAACATACTCACAGGTGTCATGTGAAAAATACAAGAGGGTCATCATACAGATTATGATTTTAAAGGAGGTATATTTATGCCTTTACGGATCAGAAAGATATGTTGTTACAGACAGCTCTAACTTTAGTTTACTATCAAGAAGAGTTATACATGAGACTGCAAAAACATGCACTGCTTTCAAAAGCATACAGGAAAATTCTAAATATTCAATGAATTCCAGAGCTCCCGCTCCCACCCCCAGCCCCTGGTTTGAAAAAAGTAAGATAGCCCAGAGAAGTAGATAGGAAAGATTCCTCCTGGTGTCTTTCCTGCCTATTAACATCACTGGTAACATTTTTATTTGACATTTCTGTATGTAGGCAGGGAAAACACTGGCAGTGAGTGACACACAAACTATTCAGAACAGCTCCTGGCTGGAAATTGGCATTTACACTGCACAACAAGAAGAAAACAGACTCTGCCTCCAGCTCAAAATATTAATAAAATACAACTCATCCAAGCTTGCAGGTTATGTCAGTGCTACAAGCAACTGTAACTCTTATGGCAACTTAAGACTTGTTTGGTTATTTCTGCACTAACAGCACTTTTAGGAAGCAGCTAGGAGAGACTGAAGTAGTCAGGAGAGCACTGAGATACAATATTGCTTTATGGATTTTTGTATGAACAGGGGATGTAGCTGGCTGGGATTTTTTTTTTTTTTAATCCTTAAGCAGGTGAAAACAGGTATAAAAATGGATGTGATTTGTTATTTTTTTAAGCTGGTAACTGAAGAAATTCCTCTGCCTTTTCATACAGAGTAGAAATTCTCATTCTCTCTGAGAGATGCAAGATTCTGATGTGAGAAACATGGAGAGCAGATGATGAGCCAGCTGCTGCACAGCATCAGTACAGTGAATCCAGATGGGAGGGAAGGGTTTCCACTTTAGTCTTCTGCATTTCATTTTACTCTTTTATAAGTCATTTTAGTCACCAGTGAGTGACAGCTCCACCGCAGCACTACTTAGGGAAAATCACCTTTTCCAGTGCAAACACCTTCCATGCCCTCTGGAATCTAGTTCAGCAATTTTATAAAGAAGAATTAGTATTCTAGTAGTTAGATTAATCTAACTCGATTAGGGATAGTGTTTGGTCATTGTGCTGAAAAGCAGGATTCCCAGATACATCCTTAAAATTTGTTCTCCCTACACAAGAACTTTGTAAAAATAAGTTGCTCTACTTTAAACCAGCAACATCATAACCCCAATAAAATACGTAAAATTAAAGCCATAGAAGACCATCTGTAGAATATCAGAGACAGATTTTTTCATCTGCACTAAACCCTCCCTCTGCTATAAGAATTACAATCATTCTAAACAATATAAGTAACAACTACAAAAATTGCCCTTGCAGACAGATACTTCACAAGCACAAGGCCTAGAATAGTGAAATGCTTTTTGCAGAAGTGCTGAATGCAAACAGACTCCCACCCCTCACACAAGTGAATGCAAATTGTGAGTACTTGAAACTCCAGAAAGTCCAGCCAGGGTATCTCTTAAATCTTTTCTAGAAACAAAGTGCAAACATCCATATGCTTCTCCTGCTTGAGCAGATGCTTAAGTCACAGGCAGGCTATTTTCACATGTCCTCAGTTAATGAACTACATAGCCACAAAGTATCCAAAGTACACATGAGAAAACATTCCTCTGTGCCCTGTGTGTCCTATGCCCCAAATCCCTATGCTTTGTGCAGTCATGGGCAGCTCAGGTAGATGAGGAGGGCAAAATGGCAACTGAAAACAGGCCTGGCCTCTTATTCTCAAAAAAGTATATTATTCATGACCACCACCAGGGATTACCAAAGCCCCCCTTGTGATTTGTAATGAGATCAAACACACCCTGACTGCCCTCAACTGATGTCTGCCTACACAGCTCTGAAAAAGCTGTTGGCAGGGTAGGCTGTTCCAGGCTAACCTGTCCTTGCAGGGAGTAAGCTTTCCTAATTCAAACTTTCCTTGCTGCCAACTAAGCTGATTACATTTCATTTTACCCTTACACAGCACACAATGATAACTGATCACTGCCCTCTTTATCGCTACTGATTGAAGACTTGTGATTGAAGACTTTGACTTTCAATCAGACCAAGATTCCTAAACCTTTGATTTCTGCTTCCTTTCCTTCTTCACTAGGTCCCCATCTTCCACAGAGTGAGATGCCCAGGCCAGAGCAGTACTCCTCTGGAGGCTCTGACATTCTCAGCTAAGCGCAGTAACTACCTCTGTCTTGCATTTGACATTTCCATTAATAAGGCTGCAAATGACATTTGCCCTTTTTTGCAACAGGATGAAGGTAATGAATCCCACTCTATTTGTAGCCCACTATAAACTTAGATTCTGCTTTTACAGTATTGCCATCTTAGCTTGCTATTCACCATCTGTATACATAAACCTGATTTTTTTTCTCAAATGTAATCTGTACCTGTCTTTTAATGTATCGCATCTTATTGATTTCAGGCTATTCTTTCAATCTACCAAGATCATTCGGAATTCTAATCCTAACTGAAATTGTGTTGACTGGCACATATTCTTCTAGTTTATCCCCTTTTTAAAGGCAGACACCAAATCTGCCCTTTACCGATCTCCTGAGACTTCAACCTCCCTCTAGGAGTTCTCAGACAAGCTTGTTAATGGTTTGGAGATTGTTTTTCTTGGCTCTTATGCACTATAGAATAAATTTCATCAGTCTGTCCTGACTTCAGTGCATCTCACTTACCCTAGGATTCTTTGCCATGTTCTTCTCTTGCCACCTTGTAGTGAATACTAACAATGTTACATATATGGACACAGTTTGTTATTTTTTGGAAAAACCAAAGCAAAGAAAATACAGAAAAGAAGTATTCTGCACTGTGCTCCCATTTCATTATTTTCTCATCCACGCTCCTTGTTAAAAGATATACTGATGCTTTCTTTCACCTATCCCTTATGTTTAGCTTATCCGTGAACCCACCTGCTGGTTTGCATGTCTTTTGCTTACTGTATCTTAGTGTGCACTGTGGTCCTTCTGGTTTCATTCACTGTACACTGTGTGCTACTCTTTCAGGCTCACCTTTGGCAATGTTTTTTTTTCCTTTTTAAAATTCTTTTGTCCATTAAAGAATCGCCGACCTAGATACGTATTTTGTTACTGTGCTTGCTCTTTTCTGCACCAAAAGAAGATAGTGCTGTACCTTAAACATGATTTCTTCTGGACGGTGCCAAAGATCATCTGCTGCTTCCTTCCCCCACAGAGTTCCTCCCGCAAAAGGAGATGGCTATCCTCCTTTTCTCAGAAATGGCATCAAGATTATTTCCTGATTACTTTTGTCCTTATCACTTTCCACTTACAGATTGCTAGCTTGTTCCATCAGCCTGCTTACGTGTATTTAGGAGAATGCAGTACTACAACATGCTCCTCAGCTTCTCACATGCAACGATTCAGGCTTAAAGCTTTCCAGACAGCTGCTTTGCAACTGCAAACTACCTCCTCCCCACCATCACACACTTTTCCCACATTCCCTTTGCTTACACAGATCCCCTTCCCTCTTCCACATGGATACAACAACACATAGGAGTGTTAAATGACTCATCAAAATTACAGCCTGATGTTGGCAATCCTTCCCCTCATGTATCTTGTATTACAGTTGTTGAGGAGTTTCTTTGGAAAAGCATCTATGCAGGAAGGGAGCCTTCCCTTACCTTGCAGCACTCAGGCATCCTGCTGCACTGTGTGACAGCAGTCTTCCCCTTCTCATCTCCAGTAGACTGAAGATCTTCCCTGATTGAAGACTTCCTAAAATCAGTGTGGACTACTGTATTGGCTCATTTAATTAAACTGGGATAATGCCAGTTCCTGCTGTGGGAGGTTGATGCTATTTATTGACTTGCAAATAAAAATTCACAGTGGGTCAGGACTTGGAAAAGAAACAAAAGCACCAAATTGTTTGCTAGTGTCCATATCCTGCTGTGCCCTGGAGTCAGCACAGCTGGGTATCATTTACAGGTGGTTCGTAGCACTGTTCATTCCTCTCTCCGGTCCTGAGTCACCCAGCTGCGGCAATCTGGAATGACTAACAGGGTGCTCTCCCACAGGCAACAGGGAGACTGACAAGAGTGGATAAAGGGACCAGAGCATCAAAGGAACATTTAAGCAAAGCCTTGCCATGGTATAGGGTGCTGACAGTTTCCTGGAGTTTTTATAGAGCTGTCTACAAGGCAGCATCAATCTAGCTGTGGTAGTGCGGTAGAGCCTGGCTTTCTAGCTAGTTTCCATCTCCCTTATTATATTGTGTCTCTCCATTCTCTTTATGCATTTGCTTTCTTAAAACTCCAGAAGGGCAAAGTTCAGTTTCACAGGCAGTGGGAACTCTAGAGAATAAGCTGTTAATGCCCTCAGTGTGGAAGCAGACTTCCACAACGGTATCACACCCCTCTCTGCTTGTCTGCTCTGCAGAGCTTTGGCACATTCATGAGCTCAGCACTCACATGCTCTGGATGCATCCCCTGTTAAGCAAAGGAACAACTTCTTCAGCCAAGAGCTGGGCTCTACCGTAGCTTTCAGTGCAGGTCACTGCTACACACAAGTCTGCAGTAGCTCTCTCATTTGCCTTGGTCCAGACCTTGTGAAATTTTTAGTTTCCAGCAGATTCTGCTGTCTTGGCAGCTATCTGTGGTCAGGGGTTTGACACTACCAACACACTCTCGCTATTTTCTCTTTCTGGCAGTAGGGCTTTTTCCTATCTTTATCATGTGGGACTATCTGCTCCTAGATCATGTCATCCTTGGGCACAATCAACTGCACAGTTCTGCTTTAATTCACAGCCAAATCCACTGGCAAGAAAGGCCATTTGCATTTTCTGGTGACCATTTTTTGCAAAGCTCACCTTCACTCTCAGGGCTTCCTGTTTTTATTTATGCTGAATTTCTGCACAGCTGAGCGTTCCATGCTAGGCATGCGCTCATGTCACAGTCTCCTTGTGTAGAAGGTCAACAGTCTGAGTTTGGTCTTAGGGTAGATTATCTTTCCTGGAGTGTTCCAGCTGCTCCACAGTCTCTGGATTCATTGGTGGGAATCCAAAGAAACGCCTCATCCAAACAGCTATCCCAAACTGCAACATTGTTTGTTTTGTTTTGTTTTTTGCTTGGCTGAGCACTTGTCACTTGTACTTAACAGGTTGCACGTATGCTATTATGGGAGGTGAACTGGAGGTTACTTACCCATGTAATTAATTTGCTTGCTGGACACAATGCACTGATACTAAATTTTCTTAATATGTAAGTTGCAGCCCAAGGCATACTGATGTAAGAATGGACCACAGTGAATCAGTACAGCTCCCTGGTCTGGTATAAATATCCTTACATATATATTACCTAAACTCTCAGTTTGTATGTAGGCAGGAACAAGCAGATTCCTCTCATCACTTATTTTCATAGTGAATACATCTCAAACTACTCAGTCATCCTAGACTTTGGTCAAAACTTTTTATTTATGAAAATACTGTAAAATGGCAAAATTTCAGTATTTTTATTCAGATGAAATTCCTATTGAAATATATTCTTCTGCTGTATGCTTTTATACTTCTCAAAATAAACAAATTCAATGGGATTCAGAAAGGTATTTTTAGTGGTACACATGGACACAAGTAAAGCATCATTACGGTGCTACACTGAGTTTGGCTAACTATTATCGGTCCTACATTTCCCAGACATGTCATCCTTTTGTTGATAGATGTTAAAAGCACTAGCACAGGATTTAACAATAAATTCTCTGAAATTGAAGGCAATTTTGTCATCACTTTCAATGGAAAAGAGTGGCCCCATAGTTGTGCCTTTGTGTTGCTTTTCTAAATCTTGCACGCTCAATAACAGTTTTGCTCTCAATTTTTACCCAAGAGTAATAATACAGAAACAAGTATCATTAGTTCTAATTCAACTCCAGAAAAGTTTGTACAATACTGCCTAGAAAACACTTACCTCAGATAAATGGCCTTCTGCTCCAAATGAAATATCTTCCAAAACCTGTTAGAAAGATGTTATTAGGTGTACGGTAGATACATGTTGTATAATCATTCAGATTTCAATGGACCTTATAAAATCAGTATAGCATATTAGAAAGTTATATAAGCTGAACAATTACATCATTTTGCTGCACAGTGAAACATTTCAATTGCCTTTATAATGAAGCAGAGGCAGCCACACAATATTTAAAGCTAAATTTGAATGCATTTTATCAGAACTTTGACTTTTGGTTTCTTTGTTAAAACCCACAAAGAATAATCTCTCTAAAACTGAAAGACCCACTATGTATTGAGATAAACTTTTCTACCAAGCTCTTAATGATTTGTATACCGTCCAACAGTCTACAGAAATTTTTTGGCATAAATCCTGTAAGTGATTTTGGGCAGGACAAGTGAAGGACCCCACCGATGTTTTGTACGGGTAACATGCTAACCACAGTCAGATCCTCTCTCAAAACTTGCTTCAGCTGTAAAGTCTATAAGAAGTTAGCCAACATTTCACTGACTGGCTGAGGAGCAACCAAAGAAATTCGATGTTAACGTTAGTGGAAAATCATTAGCATTCATCACACTTATAATGATACAGAATCTTTAAATAAACTTAGATAGGGATATTGCCTTGATAGGGCAATACTTGGTATCATAAGTATGTGTGTATATACAGTATAAAATCATTATTCTGTCCTAAGATCATTATTACTGAATATTTCAGTAACCTACCTGAAAATAATAGATTTCTTTTTTCTTTCTTGTTTAGATTTCTTTTACCTGTAATATTCAATGCATTTGTAAGGATTAAAGTTGCTAACTCTTTAGATAGAGATCTTGGTATCTCAGTAAGTTTACCAATAGATGCAACTAAGGGGCTTCTTACTACACACCAGGGAGTGTGACTGTACAACAATGACCTGACCATTGTATACAAGCCAGCTACCTGTTGTCACAGGAATCCTCTGCTGCTTGCATTAAGAATACAGAAAACATTCAAACACTGACTTTCAGTGATGCTTAATGCTGACATTTAAAACGAAGATTAGATTTAAAGTTTCCAAATTATTTTTGAAGCTCTACAAATACAACATTTAATGAAATCTCAAATGAAAGCACAGTTTATTTAGCTTCCTAAAGGCTTTGTCCTTTACATGTTGCACATTTGCCTGCTGGATCACAAGCTATTTCAATGCATGGTAATAAGTTACAGCCTGCTGACAGAGGCTTTCTTGTTGTCTGCTATTTCTAAATTCTGAAAAAAACTGTGTCATAGGCTGTGATGACTTATTTTTAATGATAGACATCACATTAAAAATTTATTATTGTCATGCTTTTTCATGATCGTCCTCTTCAAAATCACTTAGAACATTTAAGATCTTAAACGCAGTGAATCAAATGAATGCTTTGCAATTATAGAACACCTTCCCAACACCAAAGTGCTTTACAAAAGACTCCCAAATATCTTCCTCAGCTGGTAAAACTGAAGCATGCAGAGGTTAGGAAAAGACAGCAGCCCTTACTCTAACCCCTTCTCTCTGCTTCAGCTATGGTGAAGGAACGAGAAATAATCTGCAAAGAATTCTGACGTGACAACTATCAAAAATGCTGACTTACAAAAGGTTACACTAGTGAATTTTGTTTTTTACCTTGTAACTTTAATCACCTCAATTTTCTTGAAATCTAGTAGGTGTTTCTTTCCTTCATAGGGATTAAGAGGGAACACTGCACAGCATGCCAGAGAGCAGAAGAAGGAGAAAAAAGGATAGGTCAGGAACTCAAGCTGCAGGTGCACACATACTCATGTTCATTGAGATACTTGGTGTTAGGGAAGTCCCAGCACACACACATCTCCATATTTATTAGTTATCATTGCTGCTTCTGGTGTTATAAAAAGGTTTTGCTTACACATACATTATAAACAAGCAAAAAATAAAGCAAGATTCCATAAGAAGAAGTGGAACAAGAAGGCGTTAATATCTGAAGAGAAATGAAATGTTACTGTATATTTTAGAAATCACCCAGATACATATCTAACTGTAATAATGATCATAACTTCCATCTCACTCACATGTAGCCTGGGCAAAATAATTTGGAGTCAATTTACAACTACAAAACATTTCTGGGACAAAAACTAGAACCTATCTTGAATTCTTCAGAGACTCGGGAGAAAATCAAGCCCGTTTAGCTAGCAAAAGACAAACTAGAACTGCACTGATGGGGCACCTTAATTTCAACAAGATAGCCACCACCTACAAAGTAGAAGCATATATGAAAATTCCAGAATCTCTTACCTACATTAACCCACAAGCAGACTTTGACGTGATTAAGGCTAGTAGTACTGTCTATAACAGTGCTTCAGCATTTTTTTAGATACTATATTCTAATGAGTTATATGTAGTCGAGAAGGGTATAGTTTAATTTTTAAATAACTCCGGCTGTTTCAGGATGATTTTTTTGGCCTCATTTTATTTAGTTTTGACCAAAAAAATTAGCAATGATGATTCAACAAGCTAAGCTGCCAAAGTATGTGATTGTCTTCCCACTTTAGATTTTACAAAGGAAGCCCGATTTACAGGATTATTCTGGAACGTCCATCTACAGCATAAACAAAACTGCAAAACAAAAAAAAAATCTGTACTGTCTTGGGAACTATAGTTATGAAGACTATAAAGTAACTGTTGACAGTTAATAAACCTGTACTCACATATGACAGGAAAATATCTGAACTTTCAAAGAATTTATACCTGACATATTTCATGTCTGAGAGTACATTTTATGATCCAGTGAAGATATTTAATTAAAAACAAAAAACTTGGCCCTTTTGCAAAGTAGTATCTGAGGATCTAAGGATTCTTTCCATTATTCTATTCTGCTTTCTTTTATTCTTCTGCTGTTTCTTAATTTGTTTGTTTTCTAAGGAAACCAGGATGGTAAAAGATAATTATATGCATAGGAAACTGTATTTATAATACACATCAACAAAACCAATATCCTCTCCACAACAATACTTTGCCAGATATAACAAGATAAATAACTGGAACACTTTATTTCACCATAAAGTAAATCAACTACCTGGCAATGAAAAGCACCTTGAAATGAAGGACATATGTGCACATATGCTATTATTACCCTCCGCTATATTGTTTGAAGCTAGTAATTCAATATTCTCTAGATACAGAGAGTGCCACTCTTCGCTTCTGCTGCAATGACTAACATCTCTCTCTTGAAATTCCCTAATCTAGAACACAGGTAACACAGTTGAAGGGTATGGTAACTCTAGAAACATGGTAAACATCAAGCTATTCCTCTCACAGGGACACTATAACCTTGTTAAATAATACCAAACCAAGAATTTTGACAAATGTGAGTTCTTCCGTTAGGCATGCCTGCTTCCTGATAAATGGCTATAAAATAGTTCACTACTAATGGACATCAGTAAGCTATTTCATGAAAGTCACACAAATAGCCAAGTTAGAGACTAAAAGCCACACTACTGCTTTTTTTGTTTCTCGCAAACATAAAACTATTTATAAATAAAAAAATTACAATACCATATAACAGATCATTTAAATGCTGCAAATCTGGTTCATGCCTTTCAAGAAGTCCATTTACAAATCAAGACATTTTCTTTCTTGTACTACCTTCTCTTCAAAGCAAAACAACAGCAGGAAGTTATCATGATTTGCAAGTCTGAAAAATGTGTCAGTTTTTTTTTTTTTTTTTTTAATATTCTGCCTTGTGATGAACAACTGGGAGATGCTAGGGAGTGCTATGCTATGGCTCTCCTCGAACAGGTTACTCTGACTGTCACTCCTACTGAGATCTACCAGTTTTACTACCTAAAGATGCACTTTTCTGGGTAAAATTTCTACATCCTGAAACAGGGGAAAAAACTCCCAAACCCTGCAAAAACAAAAACAAGCTGACCAACTCTAAATCCAGAACCAGAACACAGTCTATATATTTTTTTTAAGGTTGTAATGGGTTGCAGTTGTCACTGATGAATAACTTAGCCTCAGTAGTCAAAGCTGCAGGCGTCACTGAGCAATTCAGTTGGCAGAGGAAGATTAGTTGAGTAAGCTGCAATAAAATACAGCTGAGTTGTTCAGCCCATTCTAAAATTTGGAAAATGAATGAACAGTCTTATGTTAAAAAACTGCTTCTTTTTTTCTTTTACGTTTGTCAGCCCTAGAAGCAATGTGAGAATAGATGCGAGAATACCTCCACAGGTCCTTCACTGATTGGCATTTTCATGTTCACATTTACACACCAGCTTCTAAATGGATTTTGGCATGTTCTCAAAATCATGTTTACTCAGGATGCACAAGCCAGATTCTAGGCAAAGGCATTTGTACCACAGAGCCTAAACAAAGAGCTGAAGTTAAGGGGATAGCCTCCCTAAGTTCTCCCTATAGTTGGTAGGGAGACAGAGAGGAAATGATCAAAAACGGAAGTTCAAAAGGAGGAGCTTAATAGGGGCGTTGCAGGCGCTGCAAATATGCCTTCCTCTTCCATTAAATCCCTGGAGAACCTGACCTTTTGGTTTCAGGACCTCTCTTCAGAGCCAAAAGCCACCTCACTTCGGTTACCTAAATGTCATTCTAGGATAACAAGGTTGATTTACACAGAATTGATCAAGATTTGCAGTGGTGAAATGGGTCATCTACTGGACAAACCTCAGAGTGCTACAGGAACAGTCAGGTAACTCCAAACCCTCCAGAGCTTCTCAGTTGCACTTTTGACAGAGGAGCTCAGCTTTCCATAAGCAACAGAACTACTCATATTGCTTCAGTGGACTCACCAAAAATATCAGGAAAAGAAAGAAAGAAAAAAAAAGCCACAGCTGACCATTACCAAAAATGCCCTCTATGTGAGTCAGTTTACAAACTGTTTTTCCCAAGAAAAGGTTGCAAATACTACTGAAGTCCAATTTAGAAACAGAATTTTACTAATAAGAAGGGATTTTATAATAAAGTCAGGCCATTACCTGCCTTCTGCTAAGTCTCAGTCAGTATATATGCAAAATTAGGTATCAGTTTTTGATGTAGTGCACCATTCAATGGCTGTTAACACCATGTGCAATTAAGCACACTTGTAATTTTTGTCAACCAAATTCCAAGGTAATCAAACTGACAACTCCTGTTGGAGGGCATTTTTGTCACAATGGTGCTGTTGGGTGATACAGTTTTTCAATAGCTTGTTTATCTTGACAGTGCAGTTAAAAGACTATTAGGTAGGTGTAAATATTTAAGCATGGAAGGCATTCCAGAGCAGAACACAAAAACTTAAAAGAAATATGTCAAACCCTTTAAGTCTCATGACTTTTTCCTCCTTTTAATATTTGATGCATACTGGAAGGCTGCCAGCATCTGAGCAAGGAAGTCTTTGACCATTTCACTAGGGTAGGAAAACTTACTGTCTCCTCCCTTCAGCTAATATAGATCCAGGCTAACAAGTCAGCAGAACTAACTCAGAGTGAAACTGTTGACAATGAGATGAGGACCATCTGATAATTTGCATTAAATACTTAAATAATCTTAAGAGACCAGTTTTTCCTTTAAATCCAGATGTACTTTGTGTATTTATTGCCTGAATAATTTCCACATTTTAAAAAGACTGGTGAAAGGAAAAAGGGTTGAAAATATTTCTAAGAAGCTAATAAGCTATTTTATTCACGTTCCATATTGGAGGCCAGATGTTAAGTTTATTCTTAACCTGCTCTGTTGACCCATCACCAAGGTTTAACTCCTCCTCTCAAAATGAAGAACATCAGTATCACTTGAAAACCAGCTGTAGAGTATTTCAAATACCTCTTTTTGTTCACTGTACTTGGGGCATGGAACAGTGCCCCACTCTGTGCTCTTTGGAAAATGACTTTCTTTTCTTCTTTCAGAATCAGAAGGGCCATCAGCAGTCATCTCCATCTCACCCATTTGGTTCTCCTCTTCCTCAAAAACACAGCAACTGGTTTCTTTCATTTGAAACCCTTGGATCAACAGCTGACAGGCCTCCAAGTCAGCTTCCCACACTCTCTGGAGCAGCTGGCTCCCACAGCTGAAATAAAAGCCAAAAGAAAATAAATCTGCAGTTCAAGGAGAATAGTTGCTATTTCAAGTAACTTTTGGAGTGATTGCTTGTGATTAGATAGGAAAATGAAAACAACAAAAATACACGAGCAGCTCAAATATTTTCACAGAGATGATAATACAAGCTATTTCAAACTGAAGACTAGTAAAATGATGGTACTATTACAAAGCAGATGTCATTCAGAAAATCTTTTTGGTAAGATGCTGTTTCCAATTGTACCCCATACACTGGCTACATATGACCTTCTGCTTTGACTGAAGTCAAGGAGTTTTGCAAGCAAACCCAGAACTTTCCTCTTTCTATCACATATATGGGTCTGCCATCTCAAAGCAGTTTTCCTGAATTTCTTGCAGAAGACAGTGTATCAGCAATCAAACTATTTACTGCATTATATCAGTCCTAGTTTTCAAAAAATAGCTAATATGACTTCTAAATTCTTTGTTTGATGGAAATGTCCATGCTTCAACTCTCATGAATCAAATTAGATTAAACTAGCAGTATTCTCCCTTTCCTTTAGTCTTCTGTTTTTTATATATATTCTGAGTATCCTCCTTATCTCTCTCTGAAGTGCCTTGTTCTTTCTACCTTGTTATCCCACTGAGGTAAATCCAAAAGTATTAGGAAATTCAAAATACAAACTTCTTAGCACTTTTAATCCACTGATCATCTTTCAGAGATGTCCAAGTATGTTACAAATATTAGTCCTGAAAACTGTCCATGTAGATATTTTTAGCTGAAGTAAATGAGAATTCTAGGCGTAGACAGTTTTTCAGAATAAGTCACTGAATGCTAACATCCCACTGCTTTTAAGGGATACAGTCACACCTCCATTTAATGCGTATTGTCTCTAAGAAACCAAAAGGTTAAGCTGCCTGCTAAGATACAACAGGTCAGTGGCAGAGCCTGGAGTAGCACTCAGAAGTGCTGATTCCCCTGGCAATACCAACTTTGAGACAAATTTGCATACTAATATCTAGTAAATGTAATACTTTTTCTCTCTCTTCAAATTATATCATTTGCTACATAATAGTAGGCAATTATAAGTGACTAAAAGAAGGAAAATAACTATTTGATTTTAACTTTTCTGACTAAATTAAATACTAGCTTATCTTTTATTCTGAACACAGGATAAAGGAGCTGCATTGCTCACAATGAATTCATTAATCTAACAAAGGTACCTTTTTACTCTACAAACACGGGATGCCAAGCTATAAAATTCAGACAGCAATACTTTGAGATTGAGAGCAAAATTAAGTTCCAGAAGCTGAGTTACTTGATCTGTGCTTAGAGTCAGCACCACTGCTTATTGAAAGTAAGGTGCAGCATGAGGTCCACAAATTGGACTCCCCCAAGGAGTTCAGAGTATCACTAATTAGAAAGGGAAAAAAATCTTCACTCAATTAAAATTCTGTGTTCCAGCTAGGCAGCAGTTATCAAGCCATAAAAATTAAATAATCCCCACTGTTTCTGTACTTGTCAGTCACATCATCATGGTTATACAGCCAAAACACTTCCCTGCAGATAGACATATGCCTATTTACTTGCTTTTTGCAAAAGTTTGTTTGCAGCTATATATATATAGTGTATTAAAAATGCTCAGAAAACATGCTATAGACCTAAATGATAAATTCCAGTGGATAGCTTGTTTTGGCTGTTCAGCCTAATGAAGAGCTCTATTGACAAAACTAGGACAGAGTGATATATGTAGTATTCACAGTGGAGAAGATGAATAGCATATATAAAAGCATAAAGTAGTGCTGTCTGGGCTGCATTTATTCAGCCATGACTCAGCTCTTTGGTCAACATGCTTTTGACTGTGTCCAAGTTTTAAACCTGTTTTAATAAACAGCAGTTACTGAATGTGCCTCTAATAGCTTGCTTTTATTTTAAGGACGTCTTCATTTTATCACTGTATCAGTAAAACACTAATACATCCTGAGCTAAGATACTAAGTATGCATGTTAACACATACTGTGCTGCTGAACTTTTCAACTGAAATCAGTAAACGTACATATACCTGGATATTCTGAGCCTCCCTAAGCCCAAGGACTCTGTGTTTTTTAGCTTTTATTTTGAAGTTACTGAGTGCATAGAAACATTTTTGAAATACACTTTCTAAATGAAAATAATTTGCAAGCTGAAAATAACTGACACAGAAACACATACAACTGACACATACAACATATTATACAAATAATTGTTAAAAATTTATGTTGTCCCCAATATGCAAAATCTTTACATTTTACATAAAATCAAGCTGAACTGAATTACAGAGTTTGCTTTATACATGTTCAGTCCACCCTAAAAGTGCATTTGCAGTCTCTGTGAAGCCAAAAATAGCATATGGATGCCTATGTTCAATATAGCAAGTTTTTCAGGTATGCACCTTTTCAAAATGATGAGTCAAGAATGTATGCAAGAATGCATGCAAGATTTTACATTATTCCTAAATTTATATATAATTTATGATGCATTAATCTCTAGATGTTACATGCCTCTTTACACATTACTAACAAAATGGTATATGTGGTAAGCTCAACAAAGGTGCCAGGAGCAATCTGTTGCCATCTACAACATATCACAAACCATTAACTGTTTATTTAGACACAACATACCTAGCATACCTTAATCCCCTAATGATTTTGAACTTCTTAGCACCAGAGTGCTCAAGAGTCCAAAGTGCTAAGTTTTGTACAGACACCAACCAAACAAATCATGATGGTCCTTTTCTGAAAAGGACTTTTATTTAAGCTTAAAAGAAGCAATGAAAGCTGGATACAGACTGGAACATAAAAAGAAACACTGACACATCAGTGGACTGAACACAGCACATTAGTTACAGTACAACAGTTTAATTAGTTACATTAGTAATTAATTAGTCTAACCACTGTCAAGTTCACAGAGGTATCACAATGAATGAGAATTTTAAGGATTTGCAAGAGGCCAACAAAATGGTCTGTGGCTGTCAAAGAGCTCCATTCCTCCATAAAGGAACCACATAAGAAAGGCAAAAAATGCTAGTATAGAGATGTAATGAGTAATACATCTGGAGAGGGAAATCAGTTATTTGATATCAAAAAAAAGAGAGTGAAGAGGTAGGAAAAGGTTGTGCACAGCCTTGGCATTGAAAACTGGTAGTTATGTTTGATGTGACAGAATAGAGGAAATCAATGGAGAAATGCAAAAAGAAAGGTGAAATGGTCAACAACACAAAATTTAAAACAAAAAGAGAAAGAACGTTCATTGTAATAGCAACAGCACTCTGAACGGACAAGGGCAGGGCAAGATTGCTGTTGCCAAGTCAAGGCCAGTGAAATGGATGTTGAAGTAACTGAGATGCAAGACTGTTAGAAACCGAATAATTTTTTAGCCAGATGGATAGATAGGACAGGTCTTATCTCAAGGACGCTACACAGAAAGAATCTACAAGAGCAGGCCCAAGTTGACTTGAAGAATGGTTGAGACATCCAGAGTAGCAAAAAAGAAAGCAGCAGGGAGAATTTTGGATTAGGTCAACTTGATGATGATTAAAGAGCTGTCAGAGAAAGAGAATTGCTTATAGACAACAGGAAATGAATGTGAAATAGAGAAGTATATCTTTGAGTCCTCTTCATAAAGTGGCAGTTGAAATTGTATTTGCAGATGCTTTTACCAAGTCTCAGGTAGGCAGTGGCAGCCAAGAATAGCTTTCCAGGGAACTACACAGGATACCAGAGGTTATAGGAAACTAGAGGATATCTTCAATCTACATGTAATCTTGGGTCAAATTCATGTGGAAAGTCATATCCAACAAGCATTCTCTCTGTCCTCCTTGCAGTCTAAAGGATGCTGCTCCTCAGGCTTTTCACAAGTTTCCCAGAGATATCAATGGGGGCTCTTTATGCAGCTCTCAGCAGAATATTATTCTAAAGCTATTTATAGTGCTAACTGGAACTCTGAGAACACAACTTTCCTATTGTAGGCTCTGCAGACATACAAAAGGCACATTCAGTTCCTGAACACTATAGCCTAAATGAAAACATGCCCATGTAAAAACAGCCAAAAGATTTTATATTAAACCTTACCAAACTCTCCCCTCAAAGTCTCCTCAAAAGCAAACCAGAAGCAATACAAGGAGATGTCACTACTTGTAAATCTCATCATCTCTCATTCTTAGGAATGTGCTTTGGTGAGTGAACTGTTAAAAGTGGTTTATTAACACCCTGGGGTCAACACACTGTGTGTTTGTAGAAGATATTGCTTATTTTAAGGACAGCAAAAGGAAATCCCTTTAAGAAGCCAAATCTTGAAAGCCAAGAGAGCAAGGCTGAAGCTAAAAGGCTACATAGGATATTTACTATACTATATTGCATAGTATATATACTATAGGCTATAGGCTACATAGTATATATACTATACTATAATAGATGCCTATTGGGAAACTGCATAAGCAAAAGCTAACTTATGAGGGGAAGTTCAACCATCACTGAAAAGAAATATCCTAGATAACTTCCTTCTAATAGGTGATCCACACTAAGGTGCAGATTCAGGAAAACATGTACTTACCTTTTTCCAGTACCTGGGACACTTGATCACACACTGCATTCACTGACACCAATGGCAGTTTTCTCTGACAAGAAAGCAACTGAAACACCACAAAAATGGTCTGGCAGAAACAACAGGGATTTTCATTACGACAGTTCAAATTATTAGAAAGTTGCAAGGTTTACGGAAAATGGCAATGAAAATAAAAAGACTTTGATTCTCTATATCTCATCCTTTGTTGATCAAGTACAAGCTTTGTTGATCAGAAGTACAAGCTAAGGAAAGTTTGTCTGCAATTCAGTCACTCACTTCTATTTACAATTTGTACTGCAGGGAAGGGACTGGCTCTTCTTGCTCTAAGTCTATGTCATATCTTTGTTTACCTCTTAAGGCAACAGCTATGCAGGCAAAGAGGCAACTGAAGGAAAGAAAGTATGGAGCAATAATACTTAATTGAAGGGGGACTAGAGGAAGGAAGACAAACATATTACTTCACTGCTTATAGAAAACCACACCTCTGACTTGGTTTATCATATTAATTCAGAGTCATATATTAATAGCTCTGCTTATATTTAACAATTATTTACAACTTCATGAATAGATTTCCCTCCTCTCCTTTATACTATAAGATTTCCAGACTGATTTGTTCTTGATCCTTCATGTTTGTTCTGTTATTCTGGCCCTTTTTAAAGATGCCTATAACCAATCTGATGAACAAACTAAAGACTTCAGGTTTCTATCTTATCTGTGGGTCACATGAGGATCTAAGGAGGAGGAGGCACATAACCCTGTTTTTCCTGTCTGTTTGGTGTTCAGACACAATACTGGTAAGGGAGAAGGTGCAGCTAGGGCTCATTAGATCACAAGGGTCAGCTGGTGAACATAAAAAAGAGAAGGAAGAAAGAGGCAGGGAAAGGAAGAAAGAAAACTTGGACTCTGTCCAAACGCAAGACTTTTTTTTTCTCTGCCTGCATTCAAGAAAGTTGCCTTTTTAAAACATCTGAAAACAAAACTATGGGTTTTTTTCTTCCTGAAATTTTCTCTAATCCTCTACACCCCTTTTATGCACACTAGTCATAGCATCTCAATTTCACAGTTCAATTCCTTGCATTATGTCTCTTCTCTCCATTCTCTTCAAGCAGCTGGAAACCTCATGAATTCACTCCATATTGTTTTGATCAGGTGTTTCTCCCCCAGCGCACCAAAGACTTATTTTTGCTACTCCCTTCTTTCAAAGCTCAGCGAAAGACTTGTTTGCTCTTCAGCACAGTTATTGCACTTCTCCTTGTAAAAACAGGACTCACTCCCAGTAGGTTAGGAGACTCCATACTCCCATCTCAGATAACAACCTGTTCTAACACCTGCCTTAAGGACTACCTAGAACTCCAAGGCAAGTTGTGAAGTTATGATGTTTCTCTGGCATATGTGATTTTGCTTCTCTGCCCTTGCCTTCACTCTTATAAAAGTACAATAGTATCAAACAGACTACCCAGCATAATTCTTCACTGAAAACACTTACCCATCTGTGAAGAAAACAACACATAGCTGACTCCCATTAATCATGATGTTTAATGAGCTGCTGAAGAGCATTCTGGCCCAGAACTGCCAAAGCCCAGGAAAGCAATCCTCAGAAGCCTCATCTAACTTCCAGACTCCTATACTTTTGCCACCTAAAATTTTGCTCTGGGATGCCTTTTCTAATATCTAAGCCTTATGAGCCACAGACAGGTTCTCTGTACAACAGCCCTATCCAAGAGACAACTAGCACACCCAGACAAGCCATGATAGTGCAGCACAGATAGGGCCACTACATGCAGCTGAAAAAAGAGATGATAGCAGTGGCTCTGCTCTCTACAGCATCCCAGGAGCACATGTGCAAAGAGGATCAGATCTGAGGAAAGAGGTGAGCAGATACCCCAAACAAGACCAGCCCTCCAAGTGGTGGTTATGGCACTCTGCTCTCCCCTGCTCAGGGATATGGTAGAGCAGAGTACATGGAGATGTACTAGGAAGAGTACAGGGAGTCAAGTCTCCTGCACCTTTTTTGAGTGATCTAACCTCTACACCATTGTTAGGGAACACCAACACTGCATTCTTTTAAATCCTGTTGGGGTTAGGAGCTATCTCTTCTTGGCTTTGTGAGCAAAAAGAGCAGCAACAGTTTGATCCCTTCCTTTCCCACCTCCCAAGATTTCAGAAGAGTCTAAGTGGAAAAACCCAAATAGCAGCAGACACCTAAGCCATGCACACTGAGGGAAAAGAGGAAGAATATCAACTTTTTAAGATACCCTCCTACCATATACTTTTCCTATTGACCAGTTTAGTACCCCACTGACGGTGCTATTAAATGTCTCAGAATGGATTTTTAACACTGTAGCTACCCAAGGCCCAGTATAAAAACTCTTACAGAACGGAGCTGAAGGGTAGCCACTTCACTTTGGAAGGAAAAATGCCACACTGGAACACACCTACCCAAATGCTGCACAAACTCTGCTGCTGTCTGCTTCACGGACCTTGCTTCTTTCAAATCTCTCCTTGCCCCTCTCTGAACTTTCATTCCTTGGAGAGCATTGCTTTCTGCAGGTCTGGCCAGCAGAGAAAACCTCCACAAGTCATTATGTACCTTCCAGATGAAAACAAAACTTTTTCTTCCCTGCTTCTATTTTTTCCTTCCCTTTGCATTTATCTAGTAGTTAACGTTGGCATTTTGTGGTACCTGTATAAATCTATATATGCTTTGAGATAAAGATTCTATGAAAGAATGTGCACAAAATAAATGTATGTTGTATTATAGAACTAATTTGCTGATAACATCTAAATTACACAACTTTCATTTATATCTATGATGTTCTATTTGTAAACAATTTTAACCAAAATCTTTTATCTTCTTGCAAAGGGCTTTACAATATCAATGTATGTGAAGATGTACATGTATAAAGATAAAGAAAATAAGCCTTTTTAACTTGAATAAATGCTTTCCTTTTAATACATTAGTAGTGATATTGAAGGCAAAAACAATATGCCATGTCTATTACGTATTTTACAGTGCTACAAAATTAAGGACAGAATTTTTAAATGTGCAAATTGCCAAAGTAGGGTAAACAAAGGTGAGCTGTGAATGCTAGGCAGTCTCCCACTTTGTATTTGTTGCTGAATGACTTCTACCAGAAGCTGAGATACACACTATTGAAAATGCAAGCTTTAGTGTCCAAGGCAAGATGCACTGTGCATTAAGGGGGGAAGACTGGAAGTGAACCACTGCACAGGACTAACTATAAGTTGGACCAGTGTTTCTGATCTTCTTCCAGAATTCTACTTTTCTCTTCAGTTCTCTAGATTTTGACTTATGAGCATTATATTTGCATTATATTTTACAATAATAATGCACTATATTTTACAGCAATAACTGTATGTTAAAAATTGATGAACAGACTTAAGTGGTACCCTCTCCCATAAATTCCACTCTCTCCACAAAAGAAAAACAAATTAAATATATTGTGTCAAAATATTTCTCCCATGAAAAGTAGTTACATTCCCATATTAATATTTTAAATAAGTCTTTGGCATTTTGCATATATATATATATGCAAATATATATTCATATATATATATATGAAATAACACCATTTATTCTATAAAATATATAATCAAAAAATATGTATAAATGCATTCTATGATGATGGATAGACCATTCTAAGATTCCTAAGGAATCTTCTCAGACTTTTCAGAAGCTATCAACCTGAATTGACTTTATAAAACACTTCTTACAAATTTCCTTCCTATTAAGACATTCAGAATTTTGCATAAAAAGAGGCTAATAAAAAAGAGTAATATTAATTTTAAAACATTTGACCCTCAAAGTGATCTCAGTAAACAGAGAAACATAAGTTTCTGACAATATTTTCTGCCAAATGTTAAAAAAAAATTAAGCTTATCAACTACAGTGATTATCCACACATTCTTCTACCCCAGATAAATATCACCTACTGTATCCATGATACTGAAGGGTTAGAATCTAAACCTAAATCTAAAAATAACTTGCGAAGAATCATGACCTCTTTCCCTCACCAACAGAAGAAGGCAAAACTGATATCAACATCTTAAGGGCAGAACTAAGGCCTTATATTTTATATGAAATGCACATATTTTAAAACTGTTCTTTCTTCACTGAAAGGCCTGTTCAAAATGATGAGGAAAAGCAATTTTTCTAGTGCTTAAAAGTAGTAACGGACATTTGATTAGGCTTATTAAAAAACAAGATACCATACAATCCTGAACAATATTTTTGTCGCTTTCTCTTCAATCTGCCAGCCATTTCTTTTATCTGGCACAAAACTTTAATCATGGCCTGTCATTTTGCTAACAATATTCTGTGTCACTGTGTTATACTTAAATTATCTCCACTGGAAACACAAAATGACAGACTGCTGCAGTTGATGGTTTTCACTCTGATTCTTAATGCAAGGTGGATGCGGGAATGGAACTGACATGTCAAATGCAGGAAATTAATTAATTTACAAGGGAATAAGGAAGGCACCTTGCAGCAAGAATTTGCTATTCAATTTAGTTCCTACATTTACTGTATAGTTTATTTTTACTATATTACCTAATCCATAATGTAAAAATTTACTGCCTTCTTTCAAGACTATTTACCTCTCTTAAGAAAAGGAACAGAGTAATGGTCCTCTCCCTACAACCCCTACCTCCACTGAAATATCTATTGTAAATAATCTATTCTAAGAGCAAAAAGCTTAACTTTGATAGATGAGCAGAAAGCTACCAGGGGATTCCTCTTATTAAGCAGTCCACATAAAGCCAGTTTCTCAACCATAGTTTATCATTCACCTCATTCATAATCTGATAAAGTACCTTCAAGTTTGGTACTAACACTGATAACTCAATCTGCCTCCTGTTCG
Source organism: Apteryx mantelli (assembly GCF_036417845.1). Taxonomy (NCBI): domain Eukaryota; kingdom Metazoa; phylum Chordata; class Aves; order Apterygiformes; family Apterygidae; genus Apteryx; species Apteryx mantelli. The sequence continues at coordinate 57,229,621 of NC_089980.1, read as the reverse complement.
CCTTTGGCTCCTGCAATAACAACAAAGCCCCAGAATGTCATTAAGGTGTTGGGTTTTTCTGACTGGATGGGATATGCTGGAGTGAGATTTCTTCTGCACTATTTAATATCAGATCCCAAATCAGATTTACAGGAGATGCATGAATTAGGTCCCAATTTTGGAAAGCATGCATCTCAGGATCTATACATTCATCTAAGTTCTGTACAAATGCTCGACCCTCTCTGTAAGTCTAAATACTATCAGCTTGGACCTCATACTGGACTTAACTTCTAGTGACTTCCACTGAAATTGAAGAAATTCAGCAGCTTTCAAAGTCACTGCCATTTCTAGTCCAAGAAAATACATTTGTTTTCACAGGTATTTTACAGGAAGACAACACAGCATTTGCACTGAGGCCACATTCTCAGCTGTCATAACTCAGCACTGTTGGAATAGCAGCTATGTCTATTTATACCAACAGAAGAGTGTATTCTTATCACAAACCAATTAGTATAATTAGCCTGATCTCTTATTGTTTATTACAGTCTCTGAGCACAAGTGTTATGAAACATACATATGAAACTCCTATGGTAATCATTATTTTTTTTACTCACCTCTGTTCTTCAATATAGAAACCCACAGCTTATAATACATTCTCTCTCCAAAAGGACAATAGATTTAGACTACAAGTGGCAAGTGAATTTGGGAATGTGAATCATGTTGTCTACTGCTGACTGAGCAGGAATTAAGCATATGTAATAACAAAAAAAGAAGAAACAGGACAAAGAAATACCCTTTCAAAAGAGACAAAATTAGGAAGAATAATACACTCTTACCATGTAGGAATGTGCCTTAAAATCCAACCTTTTTAACCAGGAAGACACACCTGAAAAAAATGATAAAGTTGGCCAAATACTGATGTCAATAGCAGCATGCTGACGGAATTCCTCTGAAATGTCCAAGGGCACGATTTGACCCACTGTACCTGCATAGCCAAAGAAGGTCAAGAGACAAATCCTGTTTTGGCTCAAAACGAGCAAGAAAGAGCAGGGTCTACTGATCCTCCCTGACTGGACCCTGTTAGCTACAACAAACCCTGGCTACTTTGCACTGCTGATGACAGCACGTCTGTTAGCTTGCTGGGGCCTGCATGGGTTCCCAGACCGGCAGAGTACGTTCCCAGCAGTAAGCACGTTAAGTAATGAATGCTTCCAAATGCTGGTGGGAAAGACTGCCCCAGTTGCATGCAAGATAGAACTATCCTACATCTTCATATGCAGGCTATTCAGGTGGTGATATTTTATTTATTTTCTACTTACTTAATTTTCATGACACTTGCATCTAAAGGGCTGATCGGGACTTTGTGCAAAGTATTGTCCAAACACAGGATAGGATGATTTAGCAGTACTGCTGGATAGCAAGCAGATGATGTCAGACATCCATCCTCATCTTCCTTGATTTCTCTACACCCATTACTACTGTCGATGACAATTCTTCTTGAGAGAGATGACAAAGCTTCCGAGAAATGCACAGAATGGTTATAAGTCTTGCCTGCAAGCACGCACCCAGAAACAGCAGCAGTGGGAAAATACATATCCACTTCTATCTATTCATCTACATGCAGCCTCTGAGGGACCTGGTAAGAGAGATTAAGCTTAACTCTATGGACACAGAGGTGACAAAAAGCTCTGTGCATGTCTCCCCTCACATAATCATATTGCCACAATTAAGATAGGGCAAGGTTAGCATGAGAACAGCTCACAGAGATAAAGATAGCTGGGCAGTACTGGGCAAGGCACAGGTGATGCTGGTGATGGGCAAAGAGAAGCACTTTGAAGAGTTTACAGCCAGCAAGCACTCACAGTTATCTCTGTAAAAATACAAGACTGGAAGTCCCACAAAAGTCACTGAAATCAGCCTCCTGCTAAAGCAGGCAATTATTTCATACTGTTCTTTATATCAATTAAATTCAGTCCCTAATTTCTGGAGTGCCTACAAACCGACAATACGCTCTCACCTAAAAGCATCTGCAAGTAACGCTAGCACATCTTGTTGTTCAAGAGTCTCTCATATGCTAGCAGGTGATAACCTGGCATCAATTACACATATTTTTTCCATTATCTGGATAGGAAGAGGAAACCATTGTCCTTTAGCTTGACAGAACACCTAAAGGTAACTCCTCAGAAGCTATAGCACACAGCAAATACATCCTGTATTTCCTAAATGAGCTTCCCAGAGATTGCAGAATAATCTTTAAGGTCTTGAACCTTAACATCATCTGAAATGTGAGTATGAAATCAGTGGCTGAACACAGTCTTTTTGAAGCACAGTGGACTTTTCTTGCCCACAGTCAAAACATCTTTGCATAGGAAATAGAAGACTATTAAAAACAAATCACCAAGCTCATTGCTTCAACTTTCTCTTCATTAACACCAACATACAACAGCATAGACATCTACAAGAAAAATTTTATAGACTTCCAGATCAAAATGCCGCACTCTCTATTCTCAGGGAGGAGGAACCAAGTATGACTGATGTTAATCATGTTCCTTAATGTATTAATAAATGCGTTCATTAATAGGCTGTAGAATAATGGCTGCTGTGTTGTGGCATACAAGACTTCAGTTGTCACAGTCATCATGCGACATGAGTATCTGGCCAATATGCTTGTTTAAATAAATTTTACCTTTTAAATCATAAAATATGTTTCTGTTTGATGTTGAGTAAGTAAGGCCATTCAAATTATTCCTCTCCTTCAATTCACAATCAAGCCCATTCCTACTGTCCTTAACCTGTCCAAGCAGCTGCATTTAGACATGGCAAATAAGCAAAGTTTTGAAGTGTAGATTAAATAAACAGAAAATGGGAAAATGAGGATCATTGTAAAACATCTGATTCCTGCCCTTCCCAGGAGGAATTTGAACAGCTGCCATTTAGGGGGCATGATATTTTAAGTATTTGCTTTAGTTAATAGGCTTGAAGTTGCTTCAGAGCACAACTGTCCTTCATTTAGTCTCAGGCAAAGTAGTACAGAAGAAAACGTTCACAGAATGAAATTTTCATCTGCATTCATGAGTATCACTGGTAAGCAAAGAAAAAAATTGATGTGTTTGAATTTCAAATTCTCCATAAAATTCATATAATTCAATCAAATAGAAAGAGATGAGGAAACAGGGAAGAGAACAAGTGAGTGAAAAAATAAAATGGAAAATGTTAGGCCTGCTCCAAAAAAGAGAAATCTCAGTACATCAAAGCAGCAAAGTAATGCAGAATTATTTGTTCTTGATGAGGTCAGAGTTTGCAGCAGAGAGGACTATCATGACATTAATGAGTTTCAGCAGACTGTTGAACTGTAGCTTCACAAGCACGACTGACCAGCACCAGAAGAAGGCAATGTAAGAAACAGCATACTGAATAAGAAAAGATCCTAACAAAATACACAATTACTAACCATCTAGAAAGGCTGTGAACTTTCAGCATGTTTTCTTTTTAAGCAAGAGGTAATACTTTCTGTTTTTAGAGGGGGAGACCCATCCTTGCTCTCCGATGATTTTTGCTACGCTAAGTATAAAATGAATGGAAGACAAAGAGCCTTGGAGGGGGGAAGCTTTTTTTAACGAATAAGCAGCAAAATCCTTTGTTACCTAGTCTTTGGCAATGCTGCACTCTAAATCCATCTTAAGAGATAAGTTAGTTCAGTAACTTGGAAAAGCCAGGATGAAATCTCAGTTGATATGGACAGAGAGTTCCTACAGGCTGTGTGACTGTGCGCTTTGCTTTTTCTAAAGTTTTAAAAGACATTGGCAACTGGCTCCAAATCTGACCTCTTTTTTTTTTTTTTCTAAAAAGTTCTAGTCTCAATGCTGAGATTAGATTTAAAAAGAATAGAGCTTTCCCTTACTTCTCCTCATAAACCAATACTGTCATGTACCACTGTTCCCCATCTAGCACTTAAAAATAAAAAAAAATAGAGAAATCAGTATCTGTGACCCAACATTCCTGAACTGGAAGAACTGCCAAACAGAAAAAGCTAAATTTCTTGTGTTCTTCTCTACTTTTTACTGTTTTACATAGAAGTTAAACATTCATAAAAAAATGTTCTGGGCACAATATACACCAAATAAATATTGGTGTAATAATAACGCTCCAGTAGAGCTTAAAGGGGAAAAATAAAAGTGCTGGTGTGTCTCCTTCCCCCAGACAACTGCTGGCCGTGAAAGCCTCTCCCTTGCCCTGCACATTCAGAGAGACAATTTTGGTTTCCACACTTTGCAGACCTTAGCTATGCTTTCTACATCCAGAAACAAAAAGAACAGCAATGGTTCTCCCCTTTCCTCCAGTCCCAGTTAATCCAGGCTAATCCGTTTTCATGAAGTAATACCATCAAATTTCTGGTGAGGTTATTTCAGTGTTTACTATGAATTTCTAAGATACTATATGCTGGCAGGAAACTACAGATATTTTCAAATATATTGCAAGTGATTACGAAGACAATAAGGGCATTTAATGAGAATCTGCACTGCGCTCATCCAGTCTGAGATATCTAGAAAAATAATCTGCTGTGTTTTAAGGGTGAGATTAGGTTTTCTGTGAATCAAGTGCATTTTTACATTCCTACTGTTCAACATTTTTTCTCCTCAGTAACACACAGAGAGAACATACACAAAAATAAGTTTGCTAAAGGAATAAATGGGGAAACAAAACAAAGAAGGTGAGAATAAAAATTTAGAAGTGGAAATGAGAGAAGTGGAATAAAAGGGGTGGGAGAAACCAAAATAAAGACAAGGAGGAGAATCAAAAAGTCCTCTCTCTAGGAATGCTAACTTCAAGACAGAACAATAAAAAAGGCGGAACAGCAAACGAGAAAGTACATGCATGTTTAAAGCACAGAAAAAAAGAGTAAGAAAGGATATTTAATGTTTTATTCTCTGTTAATTGGATTCACTATCATTAAGTTTTCAAAACTATTCAAAAAAGAGGACATATCTCCCAAATAAGGTTGGGCCAATACAGCAACAGTTAACTATAATTTATTAACTAGCACGCTTATTAGTTTGCATTTCATTATTCACAACTCCTTTTATTCAAGAATATTTTGAGTGAGTGAACTTTCCCTCACTACAATATTATTAATACAAGAGATTAGTGGGATAATAAAGAAGCTTGAATATAGTTTCTGAATAGTGAATGGAAGCAACTTCACAAATATGTGCTGGTTTTCCCAAATTTTCTCTCCCCTAAAGAAATCTATTCAAAATACTGTTTTTGTTCATAAATTCCCATGTTCTGTGACCAATAATGTAGCTGAAGTGATAATCCTTCAGTTCATGATATCATAATCTTTCCACAGCAAATAAGTGCAATGAGCTAACTTTTTGTTTTCAGGCTGGAAAAGAATATCAGGAAAACATGGGCCTTTAAGAAAAAATAATCCTGTTTTCATGACAGTGTCTCTCAAGTAAACTGAAGAATAAGGCAACAGAAATAAAGAGAATGCATCATTCAGAATGAAGAGAACTGATTCTCCAAAGAAAAGCATTCAATCATCCCCATGTGAGTTTGGTGACACTGCAGTGCTTTTTAAATGCTACTGAAGCCATACTAGGTTTTTGTTGTTGTTGCTGTCTGGAGGTTTTTGGGGAACCCATCAGTAGCATAACACTACACAATATGTTCAAAACAGGCTGTTTTACTATAAAGAACAGGAAAATATGTTTGGGGCAGAATGCCTTCAGATGCCTTCGCACGCTTCACAGAAGTGTGCGAATTCCTTTTGATTTTGCAAATCTATCTGATCAGTTATTTACCATACCCACTTTCAGTAGCATTGACTGCTAACCACGTTCCAGATTTTCAATATTTAAGATAGACACAAAGGACCTAGTCCTGCAGCCCTTTATTACAAGGGCAGGCAGTGATTTTGCTGACATTCATGGGCTCTTTTTCAGGTAGATAAGGATCACTCATAGGCAACAGCTTGAAGACATGGGCAAACAATTGCTGCGGGAAATGCAACACTTCTTCTATGCAATCAATACTAATTAAAAAAAAAAGTAAAATACAGACAGGAACAGTGGAGAAACTATAACCAGACAGGAAAGAGCTATCCAGGTACAAGTGCACTCAGCCTTTTTAATGTGCTCTGAGCTTCAAGACCATCAGCAGTATGAAACACGGTTACGTTAGCAAGTCCCCTCAGTGTGCCATGTTTTTGAGAGTATTTATACCCATCTCTGCTCCCCAAAAATATTTCTGAAACTCAGTATATTATAAAGGACACCTGGGACACATGGTATGTACACTGACAGATGAATAATGGGTGAAGAGAATGACTGCTTTAAGACTGTCTTGCAGTTTTATTTTCAAGTAAACTGGAATGTAATGTGGTGGCAATTAATCCTGACTGGTCCTGTTATAATATGGGACCCTCAGAACATTGGTGGTCTTGTCTGAAGGGATGGAGCTTAGTGAAGATGAGACCTTCAGATGTATTAAAAACTATCTGAGAGTACCAGAGACTTCCTTTACACAATGCATGTTCCCTTTCCCACATTTCTTCCGGGCTTCATCAGAGTAAGCAAGCACATGTATCCTTAGAAATAATTCTGCCTTAAGCATACAGAATCCAGGGCTTTCTGTCCCATACTTGCAAAAGGTGAACTTGAAATGAAAATATGTGCCTTGTCTAACAGCTTGGAAGCAAGCAAGTTTCCCAGATAGTGTGAAACACCTATGGTACTGTGGCATGATAAATCTCCCATTAACAGCCATTCCTCCCACTGCTAGGCAGAGAGTATGAAAGGTAAAGTACCTCCAAGGATGGGGAAGCAAATATATGATCTGAAGAGAAAAGCATAAGAAACATTCACACTCTTCCCTCACCTCCCATCCGTTTGCAACATGCGTAAGTTTGGATGCAATGGGTAGGAGATAGAAGGAATCTCACTTTCCACACACACCAGTGCCATGAAGCTCTTGTTGCTTTAACACAGCAAGTTAACCCTAAGCTGCAGGGAGCAGCTAGATGGGAGAAGCCTAACATGGTCTATGAGCAGCAGGACTTCTTTGGCTACACCTGACCCACAGCCAGTTTCATTGCTTCCATATGGCGGTCACGGCTCTGGGGTAGGCAGCACTCCCCTTATACCACATGGTATTTTGTTATCTCAGTAAATGCCAAGTTACTGTTTCTTGTGACTGGCATAGATTCACTGAAGAAGAGCCTGGGCCAGCCATGAAAGCAAATAACTTGGCTAATGTACAGAGAGATCTATGAATCCTGGTCTCATGAAGCCATTAAGGCAAATCTGGCTACTTTCATTTATTCAAGTTGGACAGTGATGCTAGCCTAGTTAGTTTGCTGGCTGTATCATTCTTTTCCTGCATCAGCAGAAAGCTACCATAAATGCCCCTTTCCAAGCATACAAGTAGCTGCACTCTCTTCTCCCTGAAATGATTTCAATGAATTATTTCATTTGTATTTCAGTAAGTAAATTTTCATAAGGGAAAAGAGAGTTACACTCAAGAGCTAAAGTCTCTAATGACTTCTTAATGCCTCCTTTAACTTCCACAACACTGCTTTTTTCCTCTGATGATTTCTATGATATATGAAACAACTAAGCACCAGCAATCTGAGGCTGCAACCAGGTTATAGTCACATTTGTTCTGAACTAGTCAAGTGACATTTGACTGAATGCCTAAAAAAAAAAAAAAATCACTTACAGATATATGAAATCAGGTGAAACAAGCTTGGGGCTAAGCTTCCGCTTTTTCAGTAAATGCAAGTGCAAGCAGGTTGTCCTAAACACACAAAATTCCCTTCATGCTTCATTGAACAATGAGCTATACAATGAGCACACCTTACATCAGAATAAGACTCTACTACATTTCCTATACTGTGCATCCATGAGGCGACAAAAGCCACCATTAAAATAAAAACAAACGTTGCTTAATAGAAAATACACCAAGACAAACTGCAGATGGGAATCAATTAAAGAAGAAAAGTTTTGCATACATTTGCAAAGTTACAAGGTGCTGTATCGTTCAAAGATCAAAAATGGCAAAGCACAATCATTGCAATATTACATCTTACTAGCAGGCATATTTATTTCCCTGTTTTTGCAGAATAGCACAGAAAATAGCTCAATAAAACAGCCTGGTGTAATTGTCACCAGTTATTCTTAAAAAATATGATTGCTCCAAAATAATTTCATGATTCCTATCTGGGAATTAGAAAAAGCAACTAAAAAGCCCTGTTTTATTGATGAATGGAAGTCACAGCATAATCTTTTGAGGCCTGGAGTACAGTACAATCACACTAAATTCCCTCAGCTCAAGAAATGTCATCTTTACATCAGCTGGTATAAAAAAATTTGTTTCTAGCCTGAGGCAGTTGTGATAAGGGATTTAGAACCCATCACCATGTGGGCTAGGAGATACGAAAGAATGCATCATCACATATAAACTGTCTGCTGCTCATAATACATTGGAGCTAATGTTCTCACAGCTGTATATGACTTGGACCAGCTGGGAAGAAAAAAAGGACTAAATGAGTCACTAGAAGTATCTAGCATTCTGCCTAACCTGCATTTAACACTACTGCAGCAGAACTGTTGGTAAGCAAAATAAGATCAAATCATTTTAAAGCAAGGGATGAGACTGCATGCTCTCTTGGATGCACAGTAGAAGTCACAGTCTTAGGGAAAGGTGGGCAAAGACGGCATTTCAGTCCAATCTGTGCGCTACTGAGATACTACCACCAGCTGAAACGGCCCTCAATGCAACTCAAGCAGGACATGAGTTACACAAAAATTACTGCAGGCTGTATGGCACTCCCAAGCATGTCTGCACTGCTGTATATAGGAGGAGGAAAAGCTTTTCAAGGCCCTTACTCAGCAGCTTTAGCACAGCAATTCTCCTCTGGTAGACACTAGGCTTTCTACACAATGATATACTGGACACTAACAGCTCAAGATGAAATTTTACCCTTACAGATAAGAGTCTGTAGACTGTCAGAGCGGGGCTTTGCATTAAAATGCTTGATAATTGCAAATTTATACTCACAGGCTTGGATACCAGACTGCTCTTCAAAGGCAGTGTCAGAGTTCAAACAGGGCTCTGAGCAGGTACAGGGGACTAAAGAGTTCCAGGTGGATGTAGGAACTTCACCTTACTGTAGGAAATCACGACAGCCTTGAGAAAGGTTTAAAAGCCTAATTATTAAACTAGTGAAGAATCCAGTTCCTTCTGGGATTTCTGCTGACGCAGGGTTCAATCTTCCATGACACATCTGCCTCCTACATCCTGAATGTGAGCAAAAGGGTGAGCGATGGTTCCAAGATCTTTGGGTTCTCCTCACATTTTATTTGCTCTCTGCCTCTTTCACCCTCAAGACGTATTTTCTCTTGGGAAATGTTCCTTCATTGCTTATCTATCACATCTATGATTAATTACTCAGGCTACGGTTCAGTCATAACTTTCATGTTAATGTGCAATGTCACCCAAAAAATATTTGGTATACCATAAAACCCAGTTGTTAGATGGCAAATGTCAAACGATTCAAAACACACAAATAAGAAGTCTTCACATGACACTCCCTTGGAACAATTCTGCCACATTTACTCCATCTGCTTAAGAGTGCAAACTTTCACAGATTATCAGTTTTTAATACGTTTCACAAGGGCAATGCATTCCAAATATGTTTCTCCGGATACTTAGCAGATGGAAGCTTGAAATATAGAGCATTGTTATCTCACCCTAAATCTGATGAAGCCGATTTGCATCATTAATGATACTTAGTTTGCTTTGGTATAAAAATCTCTCTTATATGTTGAATAAAATGGCTTATTTCTCTACAGTATTGCAAGAACATTATAGCAGTGTCTCCAAAAGTAAGACTGAACTGAAAGAACTAAATCCTTTTGCTGCATATTTTAGTGATGTAACTGAATTTGCATGGTACTTCATAAGACAACCGTATTTTCTGTGGAACGTTTACTAGCTTCTGCAAGAGCAACATTCCGAATGATAATTTTTAAAATTCTACCTTGGTCCACACATTTCTTTGGGTTCCTCCAGCTATCAAATACAGTTCTCACACAGATCAATCTTTTTATGCATATGCATTCTCACAAACCCTGTGTGATGGAAGGGAAATAGGCTGAAGGTAGGGCAGAGATTTAACGAGATACAGGAGGTATGTAAAAAGTGACAGACATATTTGCTCACTTCTCATGGCTTTCATTGGCAAGATATGTAGGCTAGCAAATAACTCAGACAATGATGATTTTCATACAGAAATACATATTTAAAGTTTCTTACCCATTCAAAAGGCAGATGATCTTATGGATACCTTCAAAATCAGGACAGTATTTATAGACCCTAAGTCTAGACTTAGATTCCCATATTTAAATACCTAAACAAATGTGACTTGATACTCATTCTTCAACTCCATTGATTTAAAAAGGTCTTCACAGGTACTCTGCATCTTGCAAAATCCAGCCACTTTTATTTAGGTGCCTAAGTTTTGCTTTCGGAGACAACATTTAAGCATGAAATTTCAATCTAAATCTTCTCCTTTTATGGCTTTATAGCACTCTTTCCTGTGCTCAGCTTATGACCTTCAACCATTTACAAATAGGCACATGACTTAAGATCACTTATGGCAGAACTTGGTAGTTCTTCAAAGAGTTGGATGGTTAAAGCCTCCTTTAGCAATGGTGATGATAAAGGCCCATAGCAGAGTCTTCACACAGAGTGGAAAGAAGTGAGATCAAGAAACGCATTTTCTGTGGAAGAACAAGGGTCCCACATGGAGATGCTCAGCTGACTTTCAGTGAGATAGACAGCTATAGTAAACTTCTTCTATGAAGTAATGTTTAAAACACTTAAGTGATGAGCTGAAGTTAGCTGTCTAAGATTCCTTACACTTAATACACTCATACAGACAGATATTTTCACTGAACACAGCTCCATAATCCTCTGACCACTTGTGTATATAACTTGTTTACTAACAGAGGGAAACAATTTGCAGTGTTTACAGTGAAAAAGATGCCAGTGGTATTTATAATCTAAAAAAAAAAAACCCAGCTAGTGTTGTATTCTATAAACTATATGAGTGGTTTAAAGTATATTGGTGAATTGAAATGCGACAGCAGGAAGGATAATTATGTTATCTACTTTTTTCTTCTTGATAGATACTGTCCTCAGCAGGTGTCAATCCACTTTATTTATCCATATATTTAACAGGACACTCATCAGTATATTTAATAGGTGGTTAACCCTCCTCTGGGTGAAATTACTGCATAAAATAGATACTGAATAAATTTCCTTTCTTCTCAATGTATATTTTTCATTTTTCTTTCTGTGGGTGAAAGACTGTTAAAAGAGGATAGTTCTTAATCCAAAAGATTAACATCCTGTTAAAGCTACCTAAGAAAAAACACATTTTGTAGACTGCAGTCAAAAGTGCTGTAATTGGTTAATAAAAAGAAGGAGGGGGAGAGACAGACAGACACTGACTCCAGGGGATGAGCTAAGGGATGGCAAGAGGAATTTATTTCAAATTACACTTTATTTAAGAAAATAAACAAAAAAGAGAGAGGGAGAAAATTTAAAAAATAGATAAAATAGATAAGATTTTTATCTTTAATTCTCATTAAACATGCTTTGGTCTGAATTTTCTTCACTAATTTTCCTTTATGATAAAGGTGTTCAAAATCTACATTTCTAACACTTCTACCTTATGTTGAAGCTATACCTTAAATTGAAGGGTTTTTAATCCATGTTGCTTCCATCTGAAACATTTCCTAGCAAAATGGTATGTTTCATCTGGAGAAAAGCTCCAGAATTATATCTGAATTCTTGTTGCACAGACTTGATCATCCTTTGGTTTCAAAGGCATCTATAAAGGTGCATCCATGAGACAGATGCAAATTTTACCTCTCTCTACACACACACCTGAACCTTGTTCTCTAAACTTTTCTTAGAAAGTCTTCCTTTAGCTTATGATACATAAGGAATAAATTGAGCATCTATAAGAAAACCAAATAAAAGATAAAGTCTCTCTCTAATGCACTTCTCAAAGAGGAAAAAAATGGGCTGTTGCTTACTTTTTTTGTAATTATGCAAGCAGTAAAGCAGGTGGAATTAATTATTTAAAGTCCAAAGAACCTTTAAAAAACCAAATATCTATAAGCACTTCATTCACATAAATATAAAAAGATTTTAAAGGTATTGTATCTTAGAGTGTCCTTCCTGGTAAAAATATTAGAGACTTTCTCTTCCCATTGATATTAAAGGAAATTCTTAGCTCCTAATTACTTGGGATAAACTATATTTAGAATTGTGCCATTTGTACATATTGAAAAACTGTTATTGGTACTGGACTAAACCTTCCCCATCTGTGGGAGCTTGGCTAGTACTGTTTTGGTTTTTTTTTTGTTTTTAATTCTTAAGGGCAGGAAGGGAAATTTCAGAAGCTTGGCAATATTGCAACAGTTTGGAGTGCTAGAATATCCAGGTAGACAGTTAGGGACAGAGGAGTTAATGGCAAGCCCAGAAGTGCACATTACATGCAGTAGTACGGCTGCAGCCATGTACACACACAACTTGGATTTCGTGTATTTGTGTCCTCAGAAAATGCAGGGAGAACACTAGCCTCTGAATAGCAAAACTTTGAAGCCTATAGGCCATCTGCAATAGAAAACCCAGTCTAAAAAAGATCAAGGTCTGTATGGCACTAAGGAATGCAACCCTTGCATACAAAAGCAACAAACTGCATTACAACACCTGATTATTCTTAAATCTGCTGAGGAAAATTTGAAATGGTTAACTACTGTCTATAAAGAAATGTCTTAACCGCACTTTCTTCCAAAATACAAAATAGTGCCAAAAAGAGGGTTTAACTTTTAATTCATTCCCAGCAATGATACTCTTCATGGAAGCAGGATGAATAGTAGCATGACGTTCAGCATGGAAATTTCTCTCACAAGTACTAAAACTACATGATGAGTGAAAAGAGCATGCTGCAAGCTCATTAACAACACCCATCAAGATGCATAAAAATGTGTCACACATTAAAATATTGATGCAGAAAAGAAAACTCCAGGTAGACAACCCAAACATTGTATTAAAAGGCATAAATAAATAAAAACAAACCACAACTGCATATCTATCCGATGTATTCTGTGCAGAAGAAAAAAAAGTCTTTAGAGATTCTCCAAGTGTTCAATATTTAAAGAGAAATTTACTTCATTCTGGGAGCCTGATATGTCAATTAAATCCACACAACCTAGAAACACCAATACATGTTGCTATATCTTATATTTTAATTTTTAATAAAGATTATCTTTTTTTTTTAAAAGCAATCCAAAGCAAGCTCTTAAGGCATGTCTTACACTTATGGATTTGAAACTTCTACAGCTAAGCTGAAATCAGACATAGAGTTCAAAAGTTATTAAAGGAGGGGGTAGGAAGGACTCAAATTTAAAAATCCAGAACCCCCTCTTTACAAGCACAATGAAAAATAGCAATAACAACAAGATTGTTAACAATACCTGCTCAGAAATAGAAATGAGAGTGGTGTTAATGTGGGGGTTTATCTCTATCAAAACACAAACTCCGATGACAGCCTATGAAAGCTTTTTCTAACATAAATCTTATTTTCTAACATAATTCTGCATAAATCTTCTGCAAGCCCAAGCCCCTCTATAGAAGGTTCCATTGGAACAACAGTGCAGTGTTTGGTAACGACCCTTGCAGGAGCAGCCCAAACCTTACGGGGCAATCTAGAGCCCACTTCACACAGCAAGAGGAGTAAATATAAATCCTAACATTTGTTCAAGAAAGAAATGTATAAAAATACGTGTATTCTGCTTTAGGATTAAGTTTGTAAAATATCTACATTGTTCCCTTGTTTATTTGGTGTCCAGTCCCCCCAAATGGCATACTTTCAGAACTGCTATATAGAGGGGCATTACTTGTTTAAGATGCCCAGAATTATGGTAAGGGATTCCGTGGCTCTGTTCTGTGTTGCCCTTCGTGTGGGAATGGAGGAGGGTGTTTTTTTTCGTTTTTTTTAAACCAGCTGCAGCATCCCCAGCAGCTCAGGGCTTCTGGATGTTCAACAGTTGACCCCACAGACAACAGCACCGTGGGTACACATAGAGCAGTGCACACCTACCACACACACGCTCCCTTCTCTCTGGCCATCCCAGCAGCTCCCGAGCAGCACCATGCACTGGGGAATCTCCCTCGGCCACTCTTTCCTTCACCTGCACCTACTGGAGGGCTCATTGCAAAGCAGCTGCAATGTGGCCATGAGCAGAGGTCATAACAATAACATCCACGGGATTTCCAACGTTGGGTAGGTTTACATTCTGTAACAATTTTTTTGTTACAGTAATAGCATAATAATAACATAAAGAACAAATCATTTCACTTTGAAATATTTTTGTGATTATTTCAATTCAAGTTCCAGCACATTCTCTAACTCTCTTATGCATGCCAATGCTGCATTAAGAAACATTTTTAAGCCTTCAAAGCCTTCCACAATATGTCATCCTTACCTATGTAGTTTATCCTCCAGCATCTCCATATATTTCACTGCATTTTCTTTTACACTGGTCACTGCAAGATAAAATTCAAAGTTAGGCAATGGTATAACTGTTTAAGTATGTAATTTCTTTAAAATCATCTCATTATTACGCATAGTTTTACAGATATCACTTGAAAATGAGAATTCTATTCTGTTATAGAATAGGCATACAATTCTATTCAAATTATAGTATGGATGTCAACTTTTTCTCTTGAAAGTCAATTGTGCATGTATTACATTAATATATCTAGTAATCAATGTATCAGTAAATTAACCTCTCAGCTGTGCCAGAAAAACGGTGAGACTAACAAAGGTACAGCTTGTAGAAGTTTCCTCCTGACAAAAAAAGCACAGCAAGCTCCTCCCCTTTACCTTCAGGAGAAGTTGCAGGTCTAAGTATTTGTCAGTGCACAAGAGTCCTTTAAAGCTTTAAGAAATTTGTAGCACCAAAGTGATCAAACTACTTCTGACAGTACTGAAACACTGTGGAATTGGAAAAGTTACCACATAAGAATCTTAACAATTTTTTTTTAAACTGTGTTTGTAAGGGTAGATATATGTCTCTACAACTTCTTCGCTCAGAAGAAAATCTAATAAACCACCTACTCAACATAACACAAAATAACAAAGCTGTTCTTTCAGATGATCCTTGGTACTCCATCTTGGGCAAGAATGGAGGGAAAGGTAAATTCCCTTTGGGAAAATGGAGGATTTAAAGAATAATCATTTCACATTGTGACAAAAATATTTTTTTAATTTCCTTTTCTAACAGCTGGTTTCCTACTCTAAGTCCAGGAGTCAGTCAGTCCTTTTTACATTCTTAACTCATTGCACACCAATCCCATATATGATTTACTTGAAGATACATTCTACAGAGAATTGCTGTTGCTGTGGGCAAAGCTCACTGCAGGGATCCGATGCCCTGTAAATCTACCCGTTGATCTCCTCCCACTATATTCTCTACAGTGATTTATCTTCTTTCTGTGGAAGATCAGTCATTAAAGGGGCAAACATTTTAACCACCCCAAAAGATGTACCCACCTGGGAGGAATAGTACTGGTATGTCAAGAGGTTTTAGTGATTGGCATTCACAGTTCTTTGATCCTGAGACAGTAATATACTTATGTAAAGCCTCTGGGTACAACTAACACATATCAAACATTCCATGCGAACCTCACTTTGCCCTTTTATTTTTCCTTCCCCTCCCCCCCCCAAAAAAATATAAAATTTCACACGCTAAAGCCTAACCTGAAATCCTGGCATTGACTGGATCAGCTGTTCTAAAGTTGCATACACACTCACACACACACTTCCCACATACATATATATACACATATATATACATACATATGTGTGTATGTGTCTGTGTGTGTGTGTGTGTATATGCAGGAATTCATTAACTGAAATTGCTTAGGTAATACCATTACCAGTAACCATCAGAGTCAACTTAACATCAACTCTCTGCAGAAGGAGGTGTTCACCTGGTCACACAATATTCACACAGCTTTCTGAAGCAGTTTGCATGCCAATAGTAAACATGAGATACATTTTGCAAAGTTGATAAAGGGTTACTTTCTTTGTTTGTTTGTTTTAAGAAATAGTTGTTAGATCGGCTAAACAAAAAGTATCCACCCTGATATTCTGGAAAACCCTACAGTTTTGTCCATGACATCTTTAATCTAGATTCACTATCAAAACAGGTTCTGCAACACAACAGCTCAACTGGAGCCAGAAGGATCAGGGAAGGTTATATTGTATATAGACAGCTACATTCATTTATACATTCACAGTTCCACCTCACTATTAGAAGAGTGCTGGTGAATGTTACAGGAAAGGTTATACAAGGATTTCTGCAATGGCACTGGAGACTAAATAAGTTTCTTTACCCCCTAGCAGAGTTTTATAACAACTACAAGGCTTAGTAAAAGTTCCTGCCTTTATTACCGCTCTTTTATTCCCTATGCTTCCTGTGAAACTCCAGAGAGCTTGCAAGACTCCAAGTCTTCCTTTAATGACATACTACAGTGTTATATAAACTAAAGCCAGTTTTCCAAAACTCCCTTTCTGTAACTGCCAATGTGTTGACCTGAGGTTCAGCACATACTTTGATAACAGATTGCTTAAAGCTACATGGCTGCAGTACTTTCCATTCTCTTGCCATTGTCGTAATATCCTTGAACATGAGCTGTTACAACTCACAGGCTTATTCTTTCTGATAATAAAGTCAGTAGATATTATTAATTTTTGGAAAGGGATGAGAAGAGGTGGAGAATCTGTTTCACACTCACTTTGTTTCTAACCGATATAGTGACTTCTTATGTTACATGAAAGATAAACCTTGCTTTCAATTTCTCCTGCTGTGCTTGTCACTTTTTAATTGGGTATGATCTGATAGAGTAATTCTCACTTTCACAGTTCAGTCCTGCCCCTGCTTGCAATTTTACAATGCCCTTGAAGCACACAGCTTAATAAATCAGCATTATTCAATGACAAAAAGCAATGGACAAGAATACACCACTAGTCAAAAGTAGGTCGTTTAAAAGCTAACACTCATTTGGAAATCACTTCACATCACTAAACTATACTCTCTCCTGCCAAATGTTTTAACTAAATTAAAAGAAATGCAAACTTTGCTTCTAGAAGAGAAAGCTACCCAGACTAGTTTTGTCTCCTTGCCTTCTTGTGCATGTAATTGAAAGAGCTGTGACCTGGAGATTTTCCTTGAAGGAAAACCCTGCTTAAAAATTCTATGGAGGTTACTTTCTTTGTAACAAATTGCAAGCAGCATTGCAACAAGTACACAGATACTTTCAGCCTTTCAGATAATCTATTTGAAATAGAAGACAAGCAAAAAAATAGCAGATTTTTTGTTCTAATTTAATGAATCTATTCACCATCACTTCAAAGCAAGAACATGTAGACTGAAAGCTGTGAGTGCCTTAAATCTAGCTAAAGAAGTACTAGAAGACAGACAAAAAATAATAATAATAATTCATGAGATTTTTTTCTGCATAAACATGCCAAATGGTTTATTTTTATATTTAAGTGAATGCAATTGATTTTTCCATCAGTTCTCTGAGGATTTACATGCTTAGCTCATATTGGCCTTGAGGGGAGTTATTAAAATAAAAAAGTATAAATACTCATGGAAGATCAGATACCTGGGTGTTTGCTAAGACTAAAAATAGAATTTTCCTGTAAAGTCTAAACTGAAGAAAAGTGATTTAGCATTTCTTTTATTTTATCATATAATCTTTTTCCTCCTTACTGCTCCAAACAAAGTCCAGTCTTACAATCAGTCCTGGTCAGACGGAGCTGAGCATCACCCGTGAACTTATGTGGTAGCCCTTTTAGTTGTTACAGAGCACAAACCTGACATTTTAAAAGCTGCATAAATATTTTCCAATAATTAAACTAGATAGTGTTCTTTTAAAATAATATCTCTGAAAGCCACCCATGGGTGTAATGCCATTCCTTTTACTTACAACTATTATTTGAGCATGAACATGAAGCTATATCACCGTTTTTATTCTCTAGTCTCAGCCCTCACAAACTGAGCTTTCAAAGACCTACAGACCACACAATATACTATGCATTCTATGACCAATATTTTTAGGAACTATGTAAGACTGAGTATCTGACTTGAGACACTTGAACCCAATGTCCACAGGCAGAACAGGCAGAAGCTCTAGATGTGGATGCTTGGCACCTCTGAAGAATAAGTCCTCAAAACAGAGTTAGGTGCCTCAAAAAACTGGCACCCAACATCACAGCCATTTTAAGTGATAGACTACAGGTCTGTAGCACCCTAACAGACAAGTGAATAGTCTGATACTTTGAGTCCCAGGGATACAAAGTCTAAAGTTAAATTTTGCCTTTCATTCTAAAAGCCTTTTTTTTTCTTTTTTTTTTTTCCTGGTAAATGATGATTTCACACAGTAAAGAATGATCCATGGCCTAAAACCAAAGTGTGGAGCAGCTGAAATGGCTTCTAGCAGATCTGGACCCAGCACAAGAGAACTGACACTCATTACCTGCTTACACTACAAGTCTCTAGCCTATATAATTAGTCTCTCCTTTCCACAATCATTACATTCCTTTTCAAGTACTTTATTAGTTAAGTAAAGCAAAACTCCCACTAATTTCAATGAGATTTTTGCCTGACTTAAGGAACTCGGGTGAGATTTGGCCCTTTTTAAGATTGATATAAAAATAATTGCAACTGCATGGACATGGATGGACCTACATGGGTTAACCACAGAGGGCAGAATTGGGAGTGAACAAGGTTGACAGATTTCTGTTTTTTAAATGTGTAAATGATTATTAATACTAAAATAAAAAGAAAGCACATCATTAGTTAAAAGTATCTGATCTTTTCTGTAGTGGAAGATGTGTTGTATTAAATGTGTGAAGTTATGGTCTGAAAAACTGCAGAAAGGCTTCGATATATTTAAAAGTTAACTTGAAAAGACAGTCAAACTTCAGAGATGACATCTCAGCTCCTCAACTACATGCCAACAAGATTTATCAAAGCACAGTAACATTAACTAGATTTTGGATAACAGAATTGTATGGAATTTTGCATCTTCCAGACAGCAAGGGAAAAAACCCAAAGAACAAGCTGTGAGTAAAGAACAACTGCCTCTTTCCAGTTCCATTATTCCTGGGGAATTCAAGTAAAAAGAAGGATTAAAGAGAGGAAAATAGGTAGTTCAAGAAAGACATGCAAATACTCCAAAAAAGCTGACAATCTGGGTCAACTCAATCAACCAAATTCTCTTCTGGTTCACTGATTACCTTTCAATAATGAAGTAAATACTGAGATGCATAGTTACAACCTGTCTCTTCCAGTGATTGTGCTTTCTTCTAAGAAATCCACTCATCCTTTAAGCATCATTATTGAAGAACACAGAATTTGTCTACAGAAATTGGTATCATCAGAGATGAGGAGGCCAAAATTTAGGAGGATTGTCAATGAGTTGGTTCTATTCCATGAATAGAAAGACTATGGAAAGGTGAATTCTAAAAAGCACACTGGTACCAAACATCTATGATATTAAAGCTCCACATTTCTTCTGCTGGGACTGTATCACATGAACGCAGCAGGGCTGCCCTATATAAGGGATGCTAGGTAGCCTGAATCCCTTTGGATGGAAGAGAGTCTGCAGAACTGAGACTGCAATCAGATTCAGGGTGCTTCTCTGGCCCCAGATGGAACAATGTTCTGACACAGTGGGGGTAAATCTTCTGATATGTGAAACAATGTGAAAACAAAAAAAATTAAGGATCTAGCTTGAGCACCACTGACATACAATACTTTGCTCACTCTTACCTAAAAAACCTCATGCCACACTACCAGCTTCTACTTTATACCCCCAATCTTTGAAGAAAAAAAAAAAAGTAGTAATAAAAATATATGAAAAGAAATAAAGAAATGCAAAACTGGCAGAGCACAAGACAGCACATCATTTTCCCACTTATGTTGCATTGAAACAGGAAAAGGGGAAAAGTACAGAATGTACAACTCATCTTCCTTAAGCAGTTCCTTTTGGGGTTGTAGATACAATAGAGGTCTACTGTTACCTTTCCTCAAACATGTGGGGACATCCTGAACAGGAGGAAGAGTACAGTCTAACCTCTGGCCATGCTGGAAGTGTGTGGACACTGTAGTACCAAAGACAACTAGCCTTTTCTCATTAGCAGACCCCAGAAAGGCCACGTACCAGCTCATGTGGAAAGATGGCACAGTTTCACACATAGCAGAAGCAGGTAATGAACGGTCTCTTTGATTTTTCAGGGAAGGATCTCCACCTGCTTGTTTCTCTGCCCCCTCAGCTCCCATCTTATTTTCAGCTGGCTTAATTTGCAGGCTTTGCTGCAACTTAATGAATTTTGAGCTGACACTGACACCCACAATGAATCAAGTGATACCTCAACTTTGATGTGAAAGATTACAGCCAGACATACATGGGTATAGAAATTACTGATTTCAACAGAGAGGCCAGGTCTTGACCTCAGGTTAGATGTTAGGGCAGATAAAAGATATAGGAAATTTCAGCATAAACAGAAGTTTGACAAAGAAATAAAAACCTGACGACTAGATCTTACAACGATATCTTACAAAGAGGTGCTAGCAGCTCTGCCTGTACCAACTTATGTATCTATCTTTCTGGGCACAGCATAAACGGTTTGCAGAGCAGGAAAGAGGGGAGAAAAAAACCACTCTGCATAAAAAGGCACATTTGAAAAACTGACTTCCTAGAAATTACTTCCTGAACCTCCTGCATTGTATGTGGTGCTTTTCATCCAAAGAGACAGGTGACCCTTCAAGTTCAGTGATGATTAAATTGCCTAAATTGAAGGGAATTACCATAGCTTCATATGGATTTTAAGCTTCTTTCAGATTTCTGTAAAATCTAGCAAGCCAGACACATGGTAGTTCTTCCTATGCTACATGTGGGAGACAGCAGGGGAGAAAAGGCAAAGTTACTTTCTAAATACTTTCAGTAAATAATCTGCCTTTAAAAAAGCCAGCTCGAATTTTAAGAATTGTTTTATTATTCAGTATTAAAACAAGTGTACTACTTCTAAATTAAAGAGACTATAGGTGAAATATTGGGACAACAATGACCAGAGCACTAAAGTTACATGACAACAGACTTTCCTCGATATTTTAAGAGGCTATATAAAGCATAGAGAGGGAGATCAAGGCACAGGGTTAAAAAGTGATTAGTGGAAAACCCCCCACCTGCCCAGTCACAGACCTGGGAGTAGCCTCCAGGCCTTCCAATTTAGCTCTGCCCTGCGCATACCACCTCTCTGGTAGTCACAGGCTTATTACATGTTTGGTTGCTTTTTCCACACATGACTCAAAAACTAGAGATGTTCCATTCAGGGTACACCAAGCAGATCTTCAAATTTAATGCAGACCTGGAAAAAAACATTCAGGCCTCTCCATGCGTTTAGCACCGGATGGCAACCTTCGTGGTTTTGGGAAACCTGAACTCAACTCCAAATCCAAATTATTTCACTGCTTTGCATTTCTAACATAAATAAGCCAACTTGTCCCAGAAAGGTTTTCTTTATGACAGGCAGGTTTTAAATTATTTCAAATGAGTTAAGATATGGGATTGTGCATATTCTTTAGCTTCAGTGTGACTATACAGTGCCCCTTTGGGATTCATGCTGGAGACGGACACTCAGGAACATTCTCGAGCAACCGAGGCTTTTGAATTTTCCTACACACACAACGTGAGGTTTGAGTTTTACTCTCCCTCCCCATCACATGGATGGGACCCTCCTAACTGCTCTACTAGTTTCTCTGTGGCCACTCAGGCCACTGTTTACTTAGAATGTTATATAAGCATTTATCAGTGTACCTTAATGTTAAAAGTGTCTTATCCTTTCCAAAAAACATGAGGGAAGTTTCCTTTCACTTTCCCTTCCATTCTTCCCTGAGCAATGGGAGAGAAATAAAGGAGGAGGGGGGACACAATCTACCTACAATTTTTTCTTGCTTTCTGCTACCTGATTTTTCTCTCTGCCTACACGTAAGCTATTTCATTCCTTTGCTGACCATCTGTTTGGTCCCCCTGTAATAACTTCTAAAAACCTCTTTCTCTTCTCCCATTTCTCCTTGCAAAGCAGAGGCTGGGTATCAAGGAGAGCCACGTGTCCAGTTCAGCCTCTGTGGACTGTCAGCAGTCACAAGAGTTCATCTGGAAACCATTACCCAAAACTAACAAGACAAACAGACTCGACATGTGCATAGATACCAAAAGAATTAAAACTTGCTACCCATATTGCCACAACTCTTTTCCTGAAAGCAAGATTTATTTTAACACTGTTACATAAAACAAAAATGCCTGGAATTAACTGTTTATATATCTATTCAAGACAAACAACAGAGAACAACTAGGCTATATTCAGAAGCTAAACTCCATGACAAGAACACCTAATACCTACATTATGAAAAGACAGAACAATTCAAAAATTTTTTATGTGAGGAGACAAAATAAAAAACAACTGAAATCTTGATTAACTTTTGGCCCAACAGGATACCTCATTGCTAACAGGGATGACCAGCAGAACACAGGAGGTGTGTCACAGCAGTTAAACAATATCAAGGCTTCTAAAACACACTGTAGCTGTTCTAAATTCTTCTCACAGTGGCTGTTCTGCTGAACTTAAATATTAAGTATTATGCCTGATGATTTAGACAATGAATTGCAACCAAAAATGACATTGAATGAGTAACCCACTTTGGCTTTTAAATTTAAGTCATGAAATAAACATAGCCAGAGATTTCTTTAAATCATTCTGATCCCTACAGAAATTTCCCCCCCCAAAAAAAGGACTCCACAGAATCTCCTGCTAGTCTTAATACTTCTGGTTATCTTTTCTCCTGCCAGCTATGTATCAGCTCAACACGCTGGCTAGTCAGGCTATACAATCTAGTGAGAATCCAGGCACCCACACAGAGGCAGTCCACAGCCAGAGTATAAAATATGTTTTGTATTGCAACAAATACAATTATTTAATGCAGAAAATGTTTGTGCATAAGACTTTATGGAACAGAAACACAGCATAGCAGCACAGCCAAAAAAAAACAAGCAGAATTTTCTCCCAAATGCTGCCATGCTGCTACTAAAAGAGATGAAAGGGAGAGATGAGCACAAATGTAAGAGCTTTGAAAAGTGACAAAGACAAAAGTGTGTTAAAAAAGGCCAATATTAAAACTGACAAAGAAAAATGATAAACACTTATCTTCATTCCAGTAGAACAAATGGCTACTAAAACATCAGTTCTTTAGATTATTTTAATGAAAGAACAGTGGAGCTCAAAGGTACATACTGAACATTAGAAGTAATACAAATTGCAATAGCTATGACAAAAAGGAATATTCAGTATTGCAAGCTATTTTTAACAACCTTGAAATGACATCAAATAAAGCAGTGACTTCCTACGCCAACACTTACTTACAAAAGATAACTGCAAATAGCACTAACTTGCATTTTTGTAATGCTAGTCTTTCCAAGGATCTCAAACGGGTCTTCAAACTACAGAATACCCATCGAAAAGCAGCAATTTCTGTTTTTAAAAAATAGCTGACAATCAGTAGTGGTGTAGAGAAGGGGAAAGTTTGTCCCACATAGCCTGATGCACTGCAGTTTTCAGAAATTCTTTATAAACCATTTGGCCACTGCTGGCTATACTAGGCATGTTTCCTGCAACATAATTACAGGGCTCCTAAACATGAAAAAATGTGAAGCAGCCCAGCACAAAGGCTGAGCAGAGCCTGCTCCATACTCATTCCAAGGGCAAGGACTAAAGCAGACAGTCTGAGTATATTGCTTTTCTTAACCCCTAATAACCTTTGTCCTGACCTCCTTATTCCAGTTGTATGCAACCTGCACAGAACTGCTCATGAGTTTTATGAAGCTCATCAGTTACTATTCAGCTATACTTGACATTTTAATGTAAACATACAGCTTTCAAACATGAACATGCAGTCATGCCTAAAAAGCATCTCAGCTACTGACATTTAAAGCTAGAATAGGGAATTACAAAATGCAATTGAGAAAATTACAAAAGTTGAGCAAAACAGATGTAGCTACAAGAATTAAGCGTACCAAGTGCCCATGTTAATTCTGAGCACCAAAAACGGCAGAGTCACAGACATAAGTGGGCAGACATTTTTTGAACTGCTTTCAAGACAGGACCACTAATTTAATTGTCTGACTTAAAAATAATGCTTACAGTATAAAATCATTATTAGCTTTGTTATTAACTTCCCAGTGCAAAACTGTAATACACTAGAGCTCTTGAAAGAGACAGCTTTAATATCACTAAGTTAAGGTGGTTCCAATGAAGGGATTTCTCATAAGATGACAAGTACATTTTATAAATGAGTTGTACATATCATTTTCAACTGCACAATAAACAAGGGATTCTAATGTCATTCCAGTGGAAGACAAAACCTGCTACACTGCAGATTACCATGTAATTTCCTCTTGTGTTATTCTGCAAAGTATTTTACATCTTTTTTTCTTGACACCCTTTCCTGTCACCAGAGCCAAAGATATCTACACTTTCCCCTCATCAGGATAAACTATAAAATATTTGAGCTGGCTGGTAACCTTTTTGACAAAAAAAGATACTTAATTCATACCTTGCTTAGGGAGATGTTGAATAAAGCAGCCCTATTACCAGTTCAACATCTCTTTCTAGACTGAAGCTGACAGTTTCTGCACCAATAGAAAATCTCTTATTTGAATTAAACCAAAGACCTCTGTATGAGAAAAGTCCCTAAAAGAAGAGAATTAAAGACCTTGCCTTTCACATGGTGTCTCAACATTGCTATATAAGTAGGATGAGTGGATTCATTTCTTCTAAGCAGCATAATGCTTAATGCAGTGGTTTCATATTTTGTTTTTTTGCACTGAAAATACCCATTTCTGGTGTAGTTGGCCCTTTTCCTGAATTTTCACCATGATTTTCTTTTCGGTACATTTTGTTTGCCATGTTACAAGATCCCATACCCTAGCTGTCTCCCTCTTTGGCTCCTAAGTCTATGGAGTATCTCTCTCTTTCATTTTCCTCTTCTATTCTTCTATTTTCTTTCCTCATCTGACTTTCAAATTCTTCTTTTACAGTTCCTGTCAGCTTTCCTCCTTCACTTAAGCTGTAAATCATTCACTACCACAGGGTGTTTTACTTCTGGTTTTGCTCTTCATACCGAACTTGCAGTGCGTGAGTTCCTGTGAGGAATGAAAACTTCTAAAAAAGTCTAATAAGGACTCCCAAGTTGGTAATTTGTGGACACTTTACTGGTCATTCTGGTGATTTTGAAACAACTTCCCGATGGCTGATGTAGACTCCTTCTACAGTAGTTTAATTTAACATGTTCTAATACCAAATGTTCTTTAGGTATAAATTCAGCTTGGTTGGTTTAATCTTCAGGACCAAAATTATTTTTCAAGTGACACCTGGAAAGTTTTAATATGTTAAGTTTTAAAAAGATGAACTAGAGGTCCAGTCCTGGTAAGTTCGAGGTACTAAACTTCATGACATCCCCAAACCCACAGTGGCAGCAATGGCAGAAGTTTGGAGCTGCACCAAAATGTACACAATTAAGATTTTATGCTTTCTCCCTCACTTTTCTCTTCTCACTAAGGTGCAAGAGCAGCAATAATGCCCACTTCTGAGCTGGCCACTCTCAGGACAAAATAATCCACTCTTCAGACAATATACACCTATTTCTCTATCTATTCTTTCATGGAAAAGGTGGCAAGGCAGATAGAAGTGTTCCAGACCACCAGCTGGACCACACCAGTCTTGCACTGCGAGGCCTAGGGAATGAGGTTTTCCACCAGTCCCACAGCCTGAACATGAAGAGCCTTGAGTTTCCTGCTCAGGTATCTGGTCTAGTTATTGGGCTGTTAACAGTATAGGAGAGGCAGTCTGCCCAGGAAAAGATTTTAGCAGTGCCAGAAAGGGAAGTGAATGGCCTGAAGTAGGAAAGAAGTCATAATGATGAGCAGGTTGAAAAGTGATTGCTGGAAGAAATGAGCCCAAGGGGAACTCTACTGCCCTTTGGTCTGAGTTGGTCTGCAGCTGATGAGCACATTGCAGCCTCCTTTCTAGAGCACTCAGTTCGGGTCTGAGTCCAGTCGAGTGCTACGGAGCACTAGTCTGCACAACACTTTTGCCGTTGAGCCGCCTGGTTGTTTGGTTGGTTGGCTGATTGACTGTGATATGTCAATTAAATAGTTAGACTGGATTGCCTGTCCTTTTTTTTTTTTTTTATTGCATTTTAAAGGTTGCCAGAGTGCTTCGAGTTTAATAGAAATGGACTTGTATCAGCCTCTATGTTTATGTTAACTTGAGGAATATGCAGCAGTTAAGCTGACCTTTAAGGTCTTGCACAGATTTTGCTGCTCACACCTAGGCAAACTGTAGAAGTAAGAAGTGCTCACACAGCAATTCTGCCACAGAGCTAGATTGCAAGAGGCATTTTCAAAACTGTGTTTGTGCATTTTAGCTGTGAAACTTCCAGTAATATCAGTAGGAGTCACACAGCTAAATCCCCAAACAGCACTTTTGGAAGATGACTTATATTTAAAGGGGGATTAGAAGAAAATACTTCTTACACCATTTTCCATGTAACATCATAAGCCTTAGATTCAGAGAAATACAGAATCATTTGGGGGAAATAAATGCTTCACTGGGTATCAATTTTTCCACCCAATTAGGCTGGGCAGCTATGCTGAGTGTATAACATACCCATGCTTTACCTCCCTTTCCACAGCGTGTATATATTAAACACAAGTTAAGACTTCTGGGTTTTCAACTTTGTTGATTTTACATTCCTTTGGGGATTTAAAGTACTATTTTGTTTAATTACTTTTCCTCTGCTCATCCACAATACTGAATGACAGTAATAATGAGCTCAGAATCATTGTACAAATCCCAGTAGGAACCATTCATAGTTTGTTAATAGGACATTATATTTGCATTACCAAGTTCAGTTCAAAGCACATTGTGTAAATTAGCTCCGAGGGTTACTACCACAAATCTAAAACCAGAATATCAGGTCAATTAGCACAGCTCTAAAGCACATTAGTTTGGGTGAAAACATAAAGGGTATGACTAAAATTCTAGGAAATCCTCTCCCTTCTTGGGCTAACAGCCTCCAGGAGAAGTCTGCATTTGCCCCTGGAAGAGGCCAGAATACCTCAGCTCACACAGAGTAGCCTGATGCCCCTAACCCTGATTGCTGATAAGCAGTACTGGCCTGTTGTAAAGGGGGAGAAAAATTAACTTTCAGGAGGAGTGAAAATCCTCAGGACTCTATGGAAATATGTTCTTCCCCATCCAAATTAAAAGAACAGGTGCAGGAAAATTTGGAGGATCTGAGAGTTTAGTATAGAGGATATTTCTTGCATGAAAATGCAATTAACACAGAAAAAGCTAAGCAGTTTCTACCACAGAGATAAAACTAGCACAGCCAAGCCCACAGACACAGGCCAAAAAATTCACAGTTCAGTAATGATGGAAGGAGGCCTGCAACAAATTAGGGCAGGGTATTACCAGTAATGTGCACACTATATACTGTAGGATCACCTACCTTTTGGGCAAACAGCACACAAATATATATACACACACACAGGTGTGTGTGTATATATATATATTTATTTATATATACACACACATACATATGTCCAAGGAAAAGAAAAGAGAAGAGACAAGAAAAGAGAAGAGAGAGACAAGAAAAGAGAAGAGATGAGACCAAAAGATATTACTAACTGGCCTGGCCAGTTGATCAGTATAAACCCTCTGGTCAACTCAAGTCAGTTTTACCAAACCTTCAAGTCAACACATTACATGGGCTATACCTGAACTCAGCCAAAGATTTCTTGGGTAGTTTTGTGGTTAGCTTCTGAAATATTAGCTAGACCATGGCCTTATAGACAGCTTATTCTATAAATGCTAAACCAAAATACATCATTAATTCTCTGCAGAAAGGTACTCAAAGTAACTGCAAAGAGGCTTGATGACTTCAAAAATTATGTAATCTTAAAAAAAAATTATGGGTTTTGAGATTACACAAAAGAAAACGTTCAACAGATGGGTTTCATAGTCCACAGCATAAGAATGGTCATTGCTTATACACTGAGATGGACATAGCTGTGACACAGAGTAGGATTTCATTACTAATATTTATATTCCTTCCTTTGTACCACATACACCACTTTTGGCAACTGCCTAATAGATCTATAGTGGCAGAACTCACTAAAGCTTCTGACAAGCCCTGGAAGAAGTGACAGTGATACTGTGATATATGCAGAACCAGTGAGGTAGAAAGGCGTAAAAAAAAAAAAAAAAAAAAAAAGAGAGAGAGAGAGAGATACCGGAAAACAAATTTGGATGTTTGAATCAAGTACCTCTGTGAAATGCTTCTGGTTCCCTGAACACGAATGAACACGACCAGCTAAATAGCTGGAACTTCCTGATGAATGAAGTGGTAAAAATAAAGGGATTTTTCTGTATGAGACACTCCACAAGTTTTTGGGGAGAGAAGACCACATAAATACATAACAGATTCCACCCCACCTGCAATGCAAACTGAGGTGTGAAACAGAAAACAGGCTTTTGGTGAATTATAGATAGTGGGCAAGGATTTATGAATACTCAGCTTGGGAAAAGATATTTTATATGGAGGACAGTAACAAAAGAGAGATCAAAAATTACAGCTAAACTGTAAGAAAATGAATATATTGTCAGAAAACAAAAAAATAGGCATGTATCAGAAAGTAATCACTATATGATGCCTACTACCACATGAAACTCAACAGCAAAAAACAGATAAGCAAGAATGCTCAGAAAAGGAGAAGTTACTTGGTATAATAAGTGCTTCTGAGACCAGGTAGAGTTTCACAAATCAATAGACTGCTTATTATATCTGCCTATTCAGCAGCACAGGAAGGCATAGATTAGCTTTAGAAGGATTAGATTACAAGCACAAATGAATTTGCAGAGGCAGAGAAGCAACATATTACTTCAAGATTCAACAGAATCTGTGATGAAAATTCTGCCCTTAAAGCACCATTCAGCTGAATCTGAATTCTTCAACTTTCCTAAGATCAACTCATGAGTTATTTTCTTTATTTCAATTACAGCTGTTTGTTTCAATTTCCTGCTCTTTTTCATCAGATTCTTGATGGCTAATACTTCTTTCATCTAGTTTTATATCCATTAAAGAGGTAGAGAAACCACCCAACATTTTATTCTGCAGAAATAAAAGACTGTTATTCTGCATTTTTGTATCCACACAGAAACATCCATTAGAACTTTCTGTATGACATTTACAGACACACAAATATACAGGAACTTGTGTCAGACTTTTCAAGATGTATCCACTGAGGGACAGGACAAGCACAGAGGTGAAAAGAGCTTCTCTCTTTGCTTTCTCTATGTTTCTCATGAGACTGCCAGTCTACTATTTCTTCCATAAGAAGATAGAGGTGTAACCATTATTCTTAATTATGTATTATTCCAATTTTTAATATTTTTATGACTAAATTACCCAAAGAGAAAGGAGACGTCCAAAGGGGAACCATTTCCTAAGAAAACACATTTGAGTAGTAGCAATTAAATATTGACATTCTAAAAAGTTGTGAGGCAGAACTGCTTAATAACGATTCATCTCAAATGATCCCAGAGAACCTAGGATTTTTTTAATTGCTTCAGTCTCTGTGGTCTTTCCAGCAGATATTTAAACAGGATGCAACACAGCAATCAGCAGCAGGAAGTGAGCACTGCTCCACTAAAACTGGAAGTGGCATATGTCAGCAAAGAAAAACATAGCTGCCTAAATTTGATTTCTGCCATTACATCCTTGCTCAAAATGCATTCTTGCAGGAAATTCTGTGACATTAGGACAGCTATGATTCTCTGAAAAACAGTAACAACCTAATGTACTCATAATTGGTTTTTTTTTTTAAATTCTGAACACTTGTTCTCCCAGGAAACTTGATGATCTGAAGGAGTTACTGCAGCTGAACTGGTCAAACAGACAACAGGAGGCCAGGTATGGTCATTTCAGAAAACTCTGACACCTCAACTCTTACTGCATGAAGTTACCACCTCTTTCTCCTACGTCTCCTAATGATTTCTTAAAATCCACTCTCAACTTTTTGAGGAGCTCTCCTCAAAACATTTTCCATCCTGTCTTTGGCTCCTACCTTCATCTTCCATTTTCTGCTTGGAAAATAGGAGTTTCTCACTTGTGAACTTTAAGGATCGGGAGCCTGCTCAGTAAGGGACACCTCCAAATGCTCATCACCAGCCTAGTGCTCCACCAGAACAACCTGGCAGGACTCAAGCCCTCTTGCAAGTGAACAGTGCCACCTCCTGATCCGCTCCCCCCATTCCTGGGGCATGCCAGCCTTGTCCTGGAAGCCAGCCATGCATGTAATAACTTTGCCAGATTCAGATGGCAGGGTAGACCTGTTGAGCTTGTGCTGTGCAAGGAGGAGTGGAGGGGCTAACAAAATGAAGTAGAACGGAAAAAATCCCTTACATAACAGCTTCTGTTGCCCTGTGATAAAAATCACCTTGTATTCTAGTAAGAATTGTCTAGTAAGAATCATTTGTGTTTAACCTTTTATCTTCTGACCTCTGAAACTGGTTAATGGGAAAGGCTGACCTAGGAAATCACCACAATAAAGATATACTGCAAATCATGAATAAAC
Organism: Apteryx mantelli; assembly: GCF_036417845.1. Taxonomy (NCBI): domain Eukaryota; kingdom Metazoa; phylum Chordata; class Aves; order Apterygiformes; family Apterygidae; genus Apteryx; species Apteryx mantelli. The sequence goes on along the minus strand of NC_089980.1, from coordinate 57,198,790 downwards.
TTGCTAGCTAAGAAATTAGTGACCAAGACATTAAATTACATTGTATTTTTTGTATTTCATTTGTACTGCTTTGAGATTTCATCAGTTCTGAACATGTTAATGTAATCTGCTTCCTACCAGGGCATAGGACATACAACACTGATATACCTCACCTCATCTACAACAAAAATAAAAGTCATTATTTTACCATTGTCAACTATGTTAGGAACATTTGTTGTTTTGACCTAAATTGATCAAGAAACAGACTGTGCAGTTTCAGTGTTTACCTATAGTGCACCTTTTATTTGCAGTGATTTCCAGAAAGAAAATGCAGCTCTCAAGCACATTTTTATGATGGACTTCAGTTTTCCTTGAGGGCAATTTCATCCTCAGAAAGAACACAATGATGAAAAGGTTCTTTAGACAGAGGGAAAATATACAGGCATCCTAATAGGCTATAAAACCTTTCCACAAACTTCTGCTGTTTTTTTCAGACTCTTAAATTATCTCTGGTGCCGTGGATTGGGTAATCGTGGCATTCCAGATGTGGGGGAAGGGACCAGATGGACGATAGGAAAAAAAAAAGAAAAATCCTTCACTGTTCAAAAAAGTCTATTTCAGGAAAAATCTTACTTTTTAAAAGCACGGAAGCAGCAATGTACTTTGGCTACAATGATGGGAATTCTAGCTGGTGGGAACCACAGCTATTTCTGATCAAGGAGTTTCAGAGAAAAGTCACAGCTTGTATGTCTGGACTGTTTTCAAGCCTCTTGTAAATATGCTTTGTGCCAGTACAACTGCTAAAACAAAGTGAAGAGTCCCATTTTTGTCTGAGACAGCAAGTGGACCAGATGTGTCTTCCAGGAGCAGACAGCGAACTCACTCTGGCTATGATGGCTGTAGAAGAGCCCTTTGGGGGTTATTCCCTGGCAAAAATTCAAACAGTTCTGGGGCTGTTCAACCTCATGCCATGGATCGGATCTCTACCTGGCAGCCCCCAGATGAAGGCTGTGTGTGACCTCCTCCACAGCAGGCCAAGGACCGCTCTAATGACCTGTGCAGCTTCCCGCCTTTAAAAGAGCACCTTTCACTGCTGGATGCCCAAAACTGAGGGATGTTCTTCAGGGAGAGAGAGCAGTTGTAACACCATTTTACAATTACATAAATAAACCCTGAAAGGCCTGAGAAGTGTGTCAGTATTGGCCAAGAGAATTTGAGACAGAGATGGGAACTGAATTCTAGAGTCCAACTGCTCACTTCATTGCTCCAAAGAGCACGTTGCTTCAACATATCCACAACCTAAGCCGTTAAGCACATTACCAAAATTAAGGCTATTTCTGGTGTTCCATCTCTAAGAGGTGAAACCACATCCTACCTCTCAGCTGTAAAAGAGGACACCCTGCATTCTGCCAACACGCTCTTCGCCTCAGGTGACAGGCCAAGTCATGGTGTAACCTGAAGCACAACGGCGGCTTCTCAGAAGCTCTGTGGGGAAATCCTCAATACCAGAAATGGTCAGTGTTTAGGAGGATTGCCCTCCAGTCTCCTCCATAGGAATATGCTACCTTCCACCAAAAGAGACGAGAGACACAACAACAATTCCTGCAGGGCAAGGCACTCTAGGGGGCAAGTCTGCAGGTTGGTTATGATTGACAAGGTCTGCCAAGGGGGCTATCACACTCACCTCAAAGCAAGGGTGTAACTTGTAGAGGTCAAGGCAAATAGTTAATAGGCTGGTATATACCACACACATACACTCTCACTCCCTCTCATCCTCTCAGTAGGGTTCTGTCTCTGACCTGCTTTTTCACTTCCATCCACCCTTCTTCAAAAGACCGTTAAGAATGGTGTCTCATCTATCTGCAGTCGCAGCCTCAGTATCTGCATGGACTAGCAAGTTCCCTACAGTGTTAGCAGAGGCATTTGCCTTATCCCAGAAACCACATACAGACCGTCTGCAGCAAAGATGGGCCAGTAGAGAAGCGCACCTTTGGGAAAGGGAGCATGTCAAGGCAGATCATAGCACAGGGACTGCTGCAGAGAGAGGGGTTAGGAGATACCATGGTAGTTCATTTTGAATCCCAGACACAAAACTGTGTGATTTTTGGAAGTGAGCGAGAGAGATGAGCAGATCCCGTAGCAAAAACAAACTTCCCTTTCTATTCTTCATGGACACTAAGGTCTCTGCACCTTTGAAAGAACAGCTGATGTAAATAATTTCAGCAAAATTCTTTTTTAGCTGCATTACTTAATACGCTTCAAGCTCAACATTACTATCCCTTCACATATTTAAATGGCCCGCACATACAAAGGCCAACCTCAGTGGGAACAGCTGTTGCTAGTGCTGCATCAGCACAACACATCACAGGCAAGTTATTTTCCAGAGGGTATAAAATGGAGCACCCAGGCCAAGCACAAGTCAAATGTCACCTTAATTCAATGTTTTTGTTTAGATTTCTTTCTATTGCTATCGTTTTTCACATTTCCCTTATCATTTTAATGAAAATTCTTTTTTACATATTTGCCTTTGATAAATGTATGAGTTTTCATACTTACTAATGTATCTAATCCAAAAATTAAAAGAAAATACTCAAAAACCCCTTGAAAAACCTCTTTCTGTTTTGATCAGCTTTATTTCAGTTGAAATATTTATTGATTTATCATTGAAACAAAGAGATAAAGAAAAAACAGAACAGCCTAAGAATCAATTCAACAAAAAACACAAAAGGGTGGGATCCACCTTAGCAAAAGCAAGAATGTCCACATCTCATTTAACTTTGTAGAAAAACAAAACAAAACATACGAAAAAACCTCAACACATCTTTTGAAAAACCCTCAAACCAAGTTAGAAATTTAGGCTTCAAGCACTTCTACATTATCTAGGTGTGACATTCCTCATCAGAACAGACAGAATACCCCCTCTTTCCAGAAAAGGCTGGCACACACTTAGAGAAATAAAGAATTGCTCCTCCAGAGCAATTAAAGATTCTCCAGTAACAATGGATTTTGAGTACAACTTTCCAAAGCACTTGGTGAGGCCACTAAAGCTCTGCTTCAAAATATAGAAATGTTGCCATACTCCATAAAAATAATGCGAGGAGCAAGGAGCAAAACTCTGAATTTCTAAGGAAACAAAACCGTCTCATTCCAGGATTTAACAGCACTAACTCATCTTTTCCATGAAGATTGTATCAGATTTGTCTGCAAGAACATCAGAGCAAATTACTGATGGGGTGAGGCATCGCAGATTGAATCAAAGAGTTCAAATAGACAGTGCTCCCAGTACTGCCGCCGGAGAAAGAAGCAAAAATCTCTTTGCCTCAATCACAGCTCCTTTGTCCACCTGCACAAAACTGCCAGACAGAGCCTGGAAGCCTACTGCTTCCACTCCTGATGAGCATTCACCACTCACAGTAGGTGACCGACACAAGAAGATGTAACAAGGACAGAGCAAGGGGTCAGAAAGCTGAACTCCCCTCACTGACAGCCTGGACAGAAGGTGAAGCCAAATGCAAAGCATCGTCGTTCTGGAGCTCGGCTGAAATGCTCAGAATTAGTTCAAATGAGATCGTAAAGCTATGGAAATAGTCTTCATGTTTAACACCCTTAACAGTATACTCAAACTGCAAGTAATCGCAGATGGATTTATGATTATAATAATTTTAAGAAGTAGGAAGCCACAATTTTCTTTACTCATAATACAGTAATATAGTTCTCTGATGAAACTTAAAAATGTATGAGTCTCAGTAGCATTAATCCATTTCTTTGAAAGAACAGCACTATATTATTAATATTACCTTTACTTCATATAGGTTTTTTTTAATTAAGTAATAAAACACACAATTATTTGCTACATAAGCTCTAGCTACAAAACAAGATAAAATTATGCTAGTGCAGTTCAAGTATAAATTACTTTTTCCATTTAAATGCTTTAGAAACATCCAGGAAACACATAAAACAAGAAAAACTTTCAGGTCAAGTGAGGATAACTTTATCTCTCTTGCTAATAAACAAGCCTTTTCACATATTGCCTCAGAATATATTTTATCTAGTTAACACAAACAGCTTTGATATGGGAATTGGGACAAAAATCATTGCTAGCTAATCTCTTGATTGTTTTCAACTGAGATAAACTAAGAACTCTAATAGGCAGTTTAAAAACACTGCCCTTTTACTCATAGAAGACGTATCCATTTCTGCCTCAAAATATTCCTGAAGTTACACTTAAGTCAGGAGTATTTGATAAAACTTGTTAGAGACCATAGTAAAAGAAATATTTCTTTTTGCAATAAACACTTCTGGTTTTCGAGTATAGGCAGGCACACAAATAATATCGTGATGGCGATTCAAAAGCAAGGTTACTTCAACTAAGCTTGATTATTCGTCAAGGGAAAAAAAAAGTTATCTGTCAATTTTTTCTCTTCCTAATCAAGCCTTTCACTGTTTTGGACAGTGTTAACAGACCATTTATCACAGCAGTAGAGGTGCATCAATCTGAATGCATTAAATGAGTTTTCTGAGTTTAAATCACCTACTCTGGATTTGTGCTGCTCCAGACTGGGAACACAGGAAAGAACTTCCAAAAAGGGAATTTCATATATCCAACAGGAATACTGCTTAGCCTGGATCAGCTGCTGAACAGCAGGTGCTCAGTTCAACATGCACTTCAGTCTGGGAGACGGTACAGCCACCACAGGCACATCCTACCTGTAATGCAGAAAATCTCCAACTCTCAGACTTGCTTTAATACCACACACCCATACAGTGTCAGAAGAGTTAAACAGACTTTGGACGTTAGGGTACAAATGTTAGGATTAGACTGGACAAGCTCCTGTCTGCAACTATGGCGATGGGTATCGAAGATGGCACTTAAGGAATTTCAATTTTCCCTCAGCAATTTTCCCCTCATTGTCTGCCAACTTCTCCCAGGAACCCACTGTACCAGCAGAGCACCTAACAACCCAAAAAATCCAGTGGTCGGAGCAGAAGAACACTGACACACAAAGCAGTGCCTCATTTGGAGGGACAGAGCGCCAAACAGAGGAGGAGAGCAGAGAAGCGTAATCAGAGCAACGCAGTTGTAGAGAGTTTGTGAGAGTTTATCAGTAGTGAGTGTTAGAGGAAAAGCAGGGCAGAAAGGGATCTTGCCAGAAAGAGAACTGAGCTGGCTGTGAGATGAGGCCAAGCAGAATGATCCGACTACCTGACAGAGCAGAAAGAAAAAGAAAAACAAAGAGAAGAATAACAGCAGCTTTATTTTTGCAGTCACCATTGTGAGTGCAAATGACTAGGCCAGCACAGTACTTTGATTCAGAAGTACAACACTGTGCGCCAAGTTTCTCCAGTCATACCTTTTGAAGATGAAACAGGGTTCATTTTAATGATGCCCTTTAAAATCTTCAAGAAAATGCTATGCTTTTTCCATGTAAAAAATGGGTCTTCCAGAAATAAAAGACAGAACAAACTAAGACAGGCAGTATCTAGATGACATCATTTGTTGTAAAACATTGCTCCGTGTAAAACTGCACAACTTTTTTTTAGAAATGTAAATTCAAAGCAAGTATCACAAGAAAAATTAAAGAGTTTCTAGTTCATGGTTTTAGAATCCCCAGAATCCTCTAGTCCTAGCCAGGAAACACCCAAATAATTTCTTTCTTTCTTGCTACGTTACAGAATATAACAGAAATGGCAATAAATGCAGTTTCAGACCATTCGCTCTATATAATAAAAATCTAAGTAGAAAGGAAACAAAGCAGAACAATAAAAATCCATCAATGCTGGCATGCAACACCTCAGAGCTAAGCAAAGACCTTCCTCCTGCCACTGAAATCAAGCAACATTTTTATTGCTGATTGTACTTGGTAAGAATTGTCTCAGCTCATGAGGGTGTAAGGATGCTGGGGAGGTTTTTACCTACACTCTCTACTTCTCAGTTACTCCATTCTTCTGCACCCTAATATTGCCTGAAGGAGTCCTAATTAGTATAAAATTTAAACTTACTTCTTTGTAATTATACAGCCTGTGAATTCCATGCTTTCACTTTTTTCCACTTTTAACAGGCATGAGCAAAGTCCCATCACTTCTTTCTTACAGTTCTTTAGTTTCTGTTGCGGTATTGCCATCCAAGCTACAAAAGCTGAATTTTCAATAAATTCTAAGGCAAATCTCATTTCTTCTGGAATAGAGCTCTATAGCTCTCTAGTTTTAGTCTAGTTATAATAATTATTATGCAAATCTCTTGATTCTGCATGGTTACCCAACTTAGAACTCATTACAGATTCATTACAAACACAGTTGCTCCATCTTCTCTTTCAGATATTTTGAAATTTAATAATTACCATGAACCAGGGGACAGTGCTGCAATATGAATATTATATTCATCACAAAGCTTTTGTGCTGGTTCACAGGATTCTTTCATGCTTAATTTGTTATTAATCATACTTTAGACTACAGTCACTGCTGTATTTTTTTTTAAAAAGGGAACACTGAAGAAATCAGTTATTACAAAAACCAGCTTGCCTCATCTTCCAAATAATTCCCACTCTGCTCACTCATTTTATCCAAGATATTAAAAAAGACAAGTAAAAATAAATTACTCTTCACAAAGACTAGAGTGTCAGACTATGCTGTTTTTATGGGACATGGAAAAGCGCAGAAGAGACCAACGCTCTGAGGTCAAGAGGGATAGGGTGAGATAGCAGCCAACTTGAAAGGTGGCAACATTAGAAACTGTGGCAGTCATCTCTCTCATGGGCACAAATGCTGAGGTGAGGGAAGCAATCAATGAGCCAGGACACAGGAGTGATAGGATCAAAAGCAGTACTGTAGCATCATGCCTCAGTTTATGGAGGTAATAAATCCATACTAAACTAAAGAAACAAGAAGTACCTCCAATGTATTTAAGTCCAAAAGTAAACTGCAAAGACATCTCAAAATTATAAAAAGTTACAGTTTAGGTGCTTTGTTGCTGTTTAAGCCTGGAGATGTTCCAAGTTTCATTAATTTTGAGGTTATTACTCACTACTATTATTGCAGGCAGCAACAGTGAAATCTCAAAGGTAAACAGGAGTGGGTGATTCAAAGGAATGTTCATAGTAAAATTGGTGACTTGATACCATCTTTAAAAATGGAGGGGATTTTAATTAGGTAAAATTGACAGTGATGAACAACAAAGACGAAAAACTGGTGCCTGCTGCGGACATGAATTCTGATTAACTAATCAATGTAATCAAATGCATAAAAAGTCTTCACACTGGAGCCATTTCCCAGGAGGGGAGCAGAGAGCCTTCCCCTTAACATAAGGGAAACAACAAAACTAAGAATAGAAAAAAGTATGTGTTACAATTCTTTACTTCATTGTCATTCCGGTAGGCAAAGATGATGACTGGTTTCAGCTAACGCATGGTTTGAACCCCCACAACAGCTTCATCTGTTATGATCCCTTTTGTTGTTCCAGATAAATGAAGAAGATATCGCAAAAGGTACCTAAAACCATTCTCATGGCAAACTGGAGGAGAATAAAAGCAACCAAGGCAAGTTCATTGTAAAATGCTGACAGTACCCAAGCTTGGAAATTATATCATGAACTTCTGCAAAATTCCACTGCAAAGATGTTTTTCAGGCAATACAAATATGCTGAAGACTGGGAAAAAAAGGAAGAGGGAGGAAAGCAGGATGATTCATTCAGCACTTTTTGTGTGAAAGAAGTAGCCTGTACTTGTTCACATCTATGCCAAGCTGTGCAATGAGGGAGTGAAAGAAAAAAACCCCTAGAACTACTGTCTAAGAGCAGGAGAATTAAGGATGAAAATCAAGGATTCAAAAAGAAAAAAATATATATATTTCAAACAAAATATATAAATATTTTTTCTTTTTCTTTTTTTTTTAAAGGAAAAAAGGAGGGGATGGGAAGGCCTGCAAAAAATTTGCTTGATGCATGACCTATACATGCTGCAGCAATAAACAACCTAAAAGTAGTTCTCTTAGTAACTTAGTGAAGCATGCTTTTGTGTTAACAATTCAATTCTAATCCCCTCCTCCTCCTCTAATTTCCCCAGAGAGATTTGCTAATGTAACTTCATCAGGAATACGCTGTTTAGAACAAGAACTAAAAAGGTTACATTACAAACAAGCTAAAATTGCAGTGCAGAGTTGATCTCACTGTTAGATATAAAGCATGAGAAGATTATTGGTACATTCCATATGAAATGATGTAGTCACCTGCTTTTTAGAGTCACTGGATTGCCTGACCACTATCACCGTAAAATACCTACCAGATGTGGACCACCATTTCATTGAGATCTCTCTGACATTGTTTCTCCTCAAGACTGATTGATCCGAATATGCTTCTCTAAGCCACATACTGAGTAATTAAAACTAGTGGCATAAGTCTTCAAGTTACAGTCGAAATAAAGTGTGAAAAAATTCAAGCATGAATTCACCTTCCATTAAATCTAATGCTAGACTTCAAAGTTTAACAGGAAATTTGATCTGTTTAGAAACAATTCTGCTACAGATTATAATTGCAGCTACTCTCAGATAATTTTGCAAGTCCTTATTTTTTCTTTCTGAACTAATGGTCTAACTGACTGCAATTGGTCATTTTCTTTCTGAAGTCACCATGCTTCTCTTGTATTGACATTTCCACCACAACACTCTTCAGTATCACAGATGATGAGGAATTCAGCAAAGGAATAAGCAGTAGGGATCAGTGAACTTCAACAGAAACATAAGACCTATTTTGCTGCAAATCTCATTTAAGTTATCAAAAATAAAGAAAATATAGTACATATAGTACATTAGTTTTACTCTGTAGCTAGAATCATCTCCATGAAGAGTATTTCAAACATTTTCCATGAGGATTCAGTGGCTTAAAAAAGGCTGAAGTAGTGAACACAGTAGTTTTTTCCTTTAATAACCTGGTATAAAAAGAGCCAGCAGACCTGCACTGGAAAAATAAAATGCTGATCACAGCTTCCAAAAGGAAGCACTGGATGATACACATGGGAGAGATCACATTTTAAAGGTGAGATATACTTGAAAGAATACCAGATAACATCATATGGTGAATAAATGCAAGAAAGATCCCAAATAATTTTATTTTTACAAAGGAACATTGCCAGATTTTTTCCATTAAGCATTTAAAATAAAGATTCTATTTTTTTCTATGTCTTCTTAGGTGTCTTTACTTCCTCAAATCTCTCATCTGAATTCCTTAAATGACAGTTACACATACAGTTTATGATTTTGTTGGGAAAAACTTCTACCAAGGTGTTTCTAAATTCTGATCTGTACATTCTTCATAAATTAGCCTGAAGTATTCAAAACATGAGTGACCTGTGCAGAAGATTTTGACCCAATACTAACAACTCTTTCAGATTCAGAAAGCTTGTGGATGACAAGCTTTGTCATCCACAACTGTGTTAACAAGTGACATTTCAGAAGAATGATTTTATAACTATCCCAAGACTTCAAAAGTCCTCATTTCCTAATTACAAGAACATCCTACTTGCCCAGAGGAAGAAATGAGAAACAAGTGAGGGAATGGACTGATATTAGGGAAGAGACTTGAAGTTATTCCAGACAACAGAGTACTTAAAAAAAAAAAAAAAATCAGGCAAAGGCACATGAGTCAAACACAGCAAACAAAGGAATGAAATCCAAGGTTAATATTTTCCACAGGAGGCCTTATTTTCGTTTGAAGTGATGTAGGCACTAAAGAGCCTAACCTCCACTAACAGCCAAAGAGAAACTTGGAAGTGCCAAAATCATTCAGAATACATGACTTAGACTTTCAAATCATACAGGACCTTTGGAAAGTCATAACCTCATTGCTCAGTCACTAAAGCATGCTTTTATAAGACGCTGCACGCTTTTGCAAGACATCCGTAACTGGAACATAACTCTCTTCAGGATAGGAAATGTGGCTGTGGTTACAATAAACCTCCATCTCTCCCCTTTTCTCTCTCTGATGCCACCATCAGAGGTAAATTTTTTGCAGTGTCGTTTAACCAGTGTTATTGAGAATATGGGCACTTTAATTCCCAAGAGAGGCAAAGACAAGTGCTGTGCAGTATGTCCTGGTATCGAAGTCCTGTGTGTCTTTTGTTAAAATTGTCCTCTTTACAGGGGCTGTTTTTCCACATTACAATTCAAATTGATTTCATAATTTGTGCAGTAATTTGTAGATAGGAGGCTAAAGCAGTCACGTAAGAAATACAGTGCTATCTTAGTGAAAATGATAGATAGCACTGAGGCACAGCTGGAAAGAATGGAATAGATTCAAGAATAATTTACTGGTCCTTTTTACTCTAAGATTCGATGATGTTTCAGTAGAAAATAATGGGCAAAGGTTTTGCTTTAAAAACAAACTTGAAAAATATTTTAAAGAAAAAGTTTAAGGAAAACTACTTTTTGTTTCTACTACTTGTTTGATGTTCTAAAACCACACAACTGTTAAATAGAAAATAATTAAGAGCTAACAAGACCTGTAGCCTTCAAACCTTCCAGCACGCCTTCTGCATAAATAAGTGCTTTGACACAATGCACTACACTGTCAGGTCTTTCCAAGCAAGAGGAGTCAGTTAATACCAAAATATAAAGGACCCAGCTCAAACATTTTCATATCTACTAAGCAACAACTTATTCCACAAAGTCTCTGAGGACACAGAATACATCATCCTGATAATACAGCGGTGGTCTAAGCCACTCAACGTGCCTTGGCGTTCATCAACCTTAAAGTTCCACAGGCATCTACACAAGTCTGGGTTTAGTATCCCTGTTTTGACAAGAGCATGCTGTTCAACATCTGTCTCGGGCATTAGCACACTCAAAATGTTCCACTGTTCATTAGAGAGGCAAAAAGAGACCAAGAGGAAGCACGACTGTCTATTCCCTTGGTTAGAGAACAAAGAGACCGTCAGTACCAGGCCAGTCCGGGTCCTACCCTGGCAGTCTGAGTACACCCCAGGAAAGTGAAACCTCTTTCCCTCCAGGTGATAAGGGAAATGAAATTTGCCTATATTTTAAAGGAGAACCAGCCCTGCTTGGGTTTTTGGTGGCAGGAAAAAATCACTTTGCCCTATCTTCAGGAGAGCGCTACAGGCTATGAACTCCAAATAGAAAGAAACGTCTCCCTGGAGTTCTGAGCAACATACCCGAGCTCTAGAGACCTGAACAGGAGGACACATCTCTGCCTTTAGCTGTCTTACTGGCTAGCTCCAAGCAGTTGCTGCAGATCCCTTTCCAAGGCACTAAATCTCCCCGAGCACTGTATAGGAATCCCACAGGTTGGACCCAGTATGTCACATTACATGCTGGAGGTCTAGTATCAACAAGTTAGCAATCCACACTGCAGCATCTAGTTCTTTTAGATCAAGTTCCCAACTACTCTTTAAAGAGCAATAGGAAAAGACACATTAGGTTGTCAATAAGAGACATTAAGAGAGCTGTTGTCTGGCCCACACTATAGAGAAAGTCAGACTAAATGATATAACAGTCTCTCCTTGGCGTCAGCCCCATGTAGAAGGATCCTTACCTCAGAGGGACTGAGAGACTAATTAGTTTGTGCTTTAAAAAACCTTCAGAAACTTGGACGAATGATGTTACTCTACTTGCAAATCATTTACTCTTCTCTTTAATTTAATTCAGACTCTTTTTCCCTTAGCATATATCAGTGTGTCCCACAGCTGATATGCTGAATAAAGCACAGAAGTAGAACATGCTTTTCGATTCAAGACTGATGATCATGCGTATTCCTTCAACATGTTGTTTTTGCATTCTGTATACGCTAGGCTGGCTGAAAAGCTAAAAAATAAATTAAAACTTTGGACTGCATTTTGAATGAAAATGAAGAAGAGAATTTGGTAATATGGCAATTGTTTTTGCCCTTTGTTCATCTCTGTTGTTCTCCACATGCCAAAAGATTTGCAATGATATCTGCCTAGACATCTGTGGCAGAAACAAAAAAAAAAAAAAAGAAAAAGAAAAAGGACAAAACTACATACAACTGCAAGGCTTACTTTCCTTTGAAACTAACAGAAGATCCAAGTTGAAGGTAGAAAGCGTTTTCTTTTGACACACTTCAATTCAGGAGAAAAAAAAAGTCAGGATCCTCCTGCCGCACATCCTGCTCAACAACAGGATCTGCCTCCAGCTGGGTACTCAGTCCTGAAGAACAACTACGCCAGGTCCCAGGAACAAGCTATCCCAGAGCAGGGCTGAACAGGACCACGGCTTACTCATTTGGGGCCTGGTCAGACACTCTCCTCCAACACTTCTCTGCTGAAGTGAACAGTTCAAAGGCAATTTATCCTGGCCATTACCCAAGATGACAGGCCTTGCACAGCAATGGAGAGGCCAAAGATACAAATGCCACTGCATTCAGGTATACAAGTGGAAAAGAGCCAAAACTATCATGTTGTTCTCTGTGACAGCTTTAATCCAGGATTTAAACTAGAAAAAAGCCTGACTTTAAATCAGTCTTAATCTGCACTTATATTTTTTATCTAATTCTCCAAAGAAATATGTGATTCCCTTTGGCTAGCAATCATTAAAACAGGCTCATCAGCAATTAAATCATGCTGTATGTCAAAACATATGCTGTATGTTCTGCGAGGGCATGACATATACACTATTTAAACAGTTACAACCCACCAGTCTTATTTTCATATTTATTTTATTGGAAAATGGCAAGACAAGTTTTCATCATGATTTTTTAAAATCTGATATTTATGTCAAGCTCAGTTTGAATGAAAGTGAGTCCTTTTTAAAAGGCACAAAAGGACTTTGGAAAACAGTACTGATTAGCTAAATTAATTACTTTTGGTGAGTTGCATACTTATGAAGAAAGGCAAATTTATCCAAAATTGTATTTAAAATTGAGCAAGCAAAAGCAACATTGCCTCAAATAAGGGAGCAGACATAATCAGTTCTGGGTCCCAAATGCTTCCCAAGCAGATCTTGTCCTTCCACATCCAGATTTTATTTGCAGATTGGAAAAGGGAAAACAAGCTTCTTGCTAGTTTAACTCAATCAATTTCTCAGTGCTCAATAAAACAGCCACCGAACTGAGTCAGTCAAACTGAAGCAGAAAATGATCTCCCTGCTTCTACAGGAGAGGCAAGAAAGATAAGGTATCGCCAAAAGTCAGGAGTTTCAAACAAACTCAGATTCCAGGTGCTTGGAGTCCAAAACCCACCCTCCCCCTAATCAGGGGCTGCACTTTCCTGCTGAAGTTTTAACTAGACATAGTTCAGTTCTGTTCTTGAGAAGTTAAATATGAAAAAAGTACTTAATGTACCATAATGAGCTCAGGCCTTCACAGCTTCATAACCTCAAACCCAATTTCAGATCATTTCTTTTCCCTTTCAATTTTAAATCCACCCTGATTTATTAATTCATTCCAGATCTGTAGTCGCGGCTCTGCTCTGAGCTCTCACACTGTGCTGTGCTACAGGCAGCTGCCTACAGCACACAGTGAGGGCTGTGCTTCACCTCCCCTTCCTTACATCCCTTGCCTTGGATCACCCCGCTACACAGAGGCATCCCGCAGACAGAGGCGATTTCAGAGTCCCCCCCACGTCAAGGCCTAGCCACAGAGTCACCCAGCTCTGTCACGGGCAACTACTCCAGCACAGAGCCACAGCTACAATTCCCTCAGTGCACCCCCAAAATAACAAGGGTTTTTTGTATGAGCGCTCTTTCTTAATCTTTCTCAGTGCCCCATCTTGGATCCAACCCATCCCCCTTTCTGGTGGGAGGATTTATTTATTTATAATCACAAGCAAATAAAGCACACCTACAGTGCACCAGTTCTTCCAGCTGCCACTTCCCCAGGGACATCTCCACTGCCGTTATATCCAATTTGGTGTTAATAAATCATGAGGAGTCAGGAGAAATCACTGCTGTCCCAACCCTTCCCCCCGGAGGGTGCCAACATATGTTAAAAGGAGAGATCAACAGCAGGGCACTGCCAATCACCTCAGTGTTATTTTAACATTAATTTTCTGTTCAGCTTTTAAATATCCCTGTTATAAAGAGGGTATAAAAGAAACAAATCTTTTCTATGAATATAGTTCACTCATGTGGAGGTAAAATCTAGATAATTCCATTCACACTTGCATGGAAAAACATACCTAATATTGCTTTATCACCTGAAATGATACAAAGCCGGTATAATCTGAATCAATTGGTCTCCTGTTTGCTACACAATCTAGCACAATAAAGCTCGGGGTTTTTGTCTACATTTGCAGAAGCATCAATTGCCAGGGCAGAGAGCTGAAAGCCCCTCTTCACTGAGCTCTGGTGCAGATTCACATGAAATACTGCGTTCAGTTCTGGACGCCTCATTACCAGAAAGATAACACATTAGAGAGAGTTATTAGAGAAGCAACAAAAACGATAAGTGGTGATTGAAGGGACTGATTACACAAAGACATTAAAAGTTAGCTACATAAAGGCTGGCTAAGGAACAACTTTCCTGGGGACACAATAACGGCCTGTAAATATTTGAAGGATATATATGCCAATGAGGAAAATGAATTATTTAGGATGGCACAAACTAGATATAATTAGGAATAACAAGATGAAATTAAGAAAGGTCTGAATCTTAAGAAATAAGGAAGGGTAACAGAAGCCATGCTTTGAGAAGTCTGTCGCCTGGATAACTTAATAGGTCTTTTGTATCTCTGCCTCCTGTAACTCTATGATAATAATAATGGAGCGAAAGAAAGGACTCAAAGTATGAAATCCAATTAATTCTTTGCCAGTAGGCAAACCATCTTATCAGATATTTTGGCTTAGCAATAAGCTTAAGCTTGGCATGATAGATCCTACCTGTCAGTTATTCAGATGTAGCTTTTTGTAAAGTCTTCAGGGAAGCCAAGAATATTTTTATACTTTCATTAAAATACAGACTACATCCATCAAAGGAGGAAGTTATATTAAAAAGATTTGTGGCATTTTCCAACTAATCTGTGCATCTGACCGGTGCCATATTTAGCATTATCTAATCTGTTTTGTGCATCTAACATAGACTGCAAACCCTTTGGGGCAGAAATCCCATCCTCCTCTTTATATTATACAGTACTGAGCGTATTGTCAGCGCTCAACAAATAACAGCCAATTCCATGGAAAAATAGAAGTGTATGTTAGTACACACTGTGCAGTGCTATTTTCAAGGGATGAACTCTTATATTAGTAATGGATCTAGGAGGCTTCTTGTACCTTCCAGTAGAAAAATAACGCCAACTTCTCTCAGGAAGAATTAAAAAACCCCCCACACAAACAGAAAAAAACACACAGAAAACACATCAGAATGCTCAAAGAAAACATATATTGTTTGGATACATAAGGAGACTAGCAGACAGCTGTGAAGAAGAGGTTAGAAATGATTCAGAAGAAGAAAATAGAAGAAAGAAGATACTGAGACTAAAATTTAGCACTCATAAGTGAGAAAAAACTCTCTTTGAAGATGCATACAGACAATGTGTATGTATCATGACACCCTTTTTAACTGCACATTCAGATATTACTTCTCAGGTAATAGCATACGTCACTAGTGGTGCTTTTACAACAGTCCATACCAGCGTACTTCTCTTACTTTCCAAGCAAATGTTTCATCCAGAACTCACATTATTTATTGATGCTAGTTCGGCTTGCATGAAACTCAAGGGTAGAAGCAGGTCCTGTCTGAGGAGTCAACAAGTTTGCTCTCCATTTTGCTATCTGCCAAAGTTAGCTTCTGGAAGAGCATATGAGGACGTACATAGTTATATACTGATATGTTGCCCTTTAAGGAGTTCTGAAATAAAACATAACAAGCCACAGGTTATTTATAAAATCAGTGGGAGCAAGTTATTGTTGGCAGCTTGCATGGCACACCTGGATACTCTTTCTCTGACAAACTCCTCCTTTTAATATTTAATATCTGGAATGCATATTAACATATTACAGGCTCATCATGGCTATAAACTCCAGCTTGGAATCACATACCACTCTACGCCTATCATTTTGAGCATTTGGTTTTTGGCTGAGATGCTGAGGGACAGCACTGCCCGCAATGCTGTCAGATGAACTTTCTTCAGAGGGGCATTGCCAGTGCCAGATGAGATACTGGTGGCCAAGGAAGGGACAGGTTTTCAAAGATGTTTTGTTTTTTAAATGATTCTAGTTAAACATATGAAGCATCTGTTGTGTACTGTTCTGTGTATGCCAAACAAGAATATTTCAAAAGTAATTTACATTAAAGTAGTACAATGAGGGAGATAAACACTCCTGCCGCATTTACCACGTACCTCAAACACTGTGCACATTTACAGAGTTGATAATTTCAGACACATTTACACTGTAGCTTCTCTTTCCAAACATAACATTTGCAAGAGGAATTTAAAAGAAATATATTCAGAAAATTTCATTTCTCTAGCTCAATTTTCTAATCCTTAAAACTCAGCTAAGTGAAACTCAGGTTTTGACGGAAAACTTGGACTCTTCTGTTACCAGAAATTTATTTTCCTTTCAAATTTTAATTTTATGTGGGAACTATACATTCTTTTAAATATTGCAATGCTTTACTGAAAAATATATTTTTACTCATTTTTAATTAAAAATTAGTGACCTAAGGTTAAAAAAACCCCTTCATGTATAAAAAGATATAGGAAATAATATATAGAAAATGTAAATCTCATTTTTATAAACAGCCTTAATTCCAGTATGAGTCAGTGGGACTTTAGCATTTGGGATAATTTACTTCACTGGAAAAGCCAAGTGAAGGGAGACTCTAGAGACATATTTATCCTAAGATAGCTGGCTGCCAGCTTCACAATCTAAGGTGTCAAGCAGGGCTTCTAGGCGCATACATTTTTTGGAACTCATAAAAATCAGGGCTAAAGACAATCACAACAGAGAGATTTTGTAACACTGGCAAGAAACAAGTCCTAAATAAAGAAAGATAGCGGAATTTTTGCCATCTCAAGTGATTTTTAATATATGTTAATAGTATTTGTCCAAAGTTAACTAGAAGACCCATCTACAGCAGTTATGTGGCTGTCAGACAAATCAGAAATCCAGCAGAAGATGAACAGCTTCCAAGCTTACATTCAGTTCTATGGAAGCTAATTGAGCCTTTCATATCGCCGTGCAACTGACTTAGACATTTGGCATAACAACCACTCAGAAAGCAGTCTCAAAAAACAGCACATATCCGTGCTTATAATCAGATCCTTTATACAATTTGCTTTGTCTTACCTAAGGACCGCAGAGTGGCTGATTTTCTAAATAATTTAGATTAAAAAAGACATCTAAAGCCAGCCTTCCAACATTATTTTAAATATTTACTTGGACTGGCTTTTTTGGGTTTCTTTTTCTGGCTTTTTTAAACTTTTTTTTTTTTTTTTTTTTTTAGCATGCCTTAAATATATACCAGTTGGGCTGAAGCCAAAACCTTTTAGTATGCCGCTACCACAGGGATGAGTGAAGGGTGTAACTGCAAAGAATCCCATCAAACAGAATCTTAGATGGGAGCTTCGCTGGAAAGCCCAAACTTGCAAGATGTTCAACCCAGTATCTTGTTCTTTTCCATAGAACCCATCAAATCAAGCCCCAAAGAGGAAGACCAGTGGCTGAACAGAGAGCATCATACTGGGTTGATTATTGGGAAAAGAACAGCGGAAAAAAGGGAGGAACGAGGATGAGTGAGGGAAAAAGAGAGAAACAGAAGTGGCAGCAATTGCTTAAGCAGTTAGATAGCATGGCCGAGATACAACTGTAAACTTTCTCTCTGTGAAAGCCAACATTATTTTGTTGTTTTCAATTTAGAACCTGTTAGAATTAAGCAAAAAAAATATACATTGCTCAGGGCTCTCTATTTTAAGGCTGAAAGGTAAGCACTGCTCCCACAACACTGTAGCTGTCTGTGCAAACCAGTGTGCAGCAGCTGCATTTAACATAAACTCCATTTTATCATGAGGGAATCTAAACCAAACACTACTTGTGGTAGAAGGATGTAGTGACCAGCAGCATGAAGAAAAGAAATGCTGCTTAGTTGTTAATATCCATGTTTTTACAAAAAACAGAAGACAATTCAGACAAAAACAGAATAAAACCAACAACCCCTAGGAAGCACCTACACAACTCCCATTAACGCTATCAGTATGTCAGCCCCAGAGACCCTCTCCATGTGATTTAGCCCTTCTGAGTTCTGAGATATCACCCTACCTTCATGATTAAAGTAACAAAAAGCCCAAAATTACTTAATATCTCAACAGAGTCCTCTGGGCACAACCAATGAATACTAAGAAGGATTTTCCACAAGATTTTGCAGCCCTTCAAATTTATCGTGAAGATCAAAACATCTTTTTTAGCTTGAATATAACCTTACCGTTTACTGCCTTCCATGTATATATTACATTACACGCTAAAATAATTTAAAAGATACATTAGTTGTTGGGAATAAGCACTGGGCCCTCCATAAACTCCTTCCAACAAGCATATTTGTCATAAAATCTTTCATGAGGAGAAATTTAATTATATTCTGAATCCCAGAGATCTCTGTAAACAGTTTCACAGCTTTAATCTCATCCGTATCTGATAGCAAAGCAGTAACACAACTCTCTGATTGACTTTTATAAATCTGAGCACCAAACTACTCCATTGGTCAAACTACGAATCAGTGCTATAGCCACAGCGGCTGCCGCTACAAATGGGCTTTGCATCACTGCGCTGAGGAATGAAGCACAGCTCAAACCAGGACTGTTACTCACTGACCTCTTCACTGCAAGTTTTCACAAGAAACTACCAACTTACAGTTTTATCACTTTCTAAAGTTTTCATCTCATTCATACCCAACTCCTTCATTTCATCCTAATGCTAGAAGTTCCCATCCTCTTCACACAAATCCCAAAACTAGTGTTAGGGTGGTCACACTGTAACTGAGGGGTGATTTTTTTTCTAAATTGATTTTCACAAAGTCTTTTCAGTTGTGCTCACAAGGCAAAATTAAAAATTATTTGAGAGACAGAGGCACAAATCCTGGTTTCTAAGACTCTGGCAGAAATTTTGCTGTTTGTGACAGGCGCATTACTACACGCACAGTTTTTTACTACTCACAATCAAGTATGTGGGCATACTTTTTGCAGGAGTCCCACATAATTACACAAATTTGGCTCCATATTTCTATCCTTGCCTGATCCCAGAGTGCATTGGACTTGCTAGGCACACATGCGTGGACTGCACTGCAGGGGAGGCCTTGTGGACACACTAGATGAAGTGCACGTGGGCACGCACATCTAGCGAGCCCGAACAGTGTGACCTTTTAAGGACAACTGCCTAAACACATTTCTTTGCACGCAGATAACCCTTCTGCGTGGAGAAAGTGGACAAGTTCCCAGCATACACAAATCAGCCTTAACTTGTACTGAGGAGAACATAGAGCTCTACTCAAAACCAAACAGAAGAAGAGACAAGAAACAGACTTGAGAAGTCCCTTATAAGGCAGAGACTCGACCAACTCCTGACCTATTAATAAACACACAGGAAGAGAAGTGAAATTGTCACCTGCAAGACTTTGGGTTCAAAAGACACATAGGCTCCAGATCCTGCCCACCATTTTGAAATTCTCTGACATGAAACTTCCAAGCATAATTAAGTGATGATGAATTAACCTAAAAGAGCTATGCACATTCTTTTCTTAGTTGTCATTTAAACCGGGAATAAAAGGGTGTTCAGAAACCTGCACTGACTAAAACTGTCTGCATTTCATCTTATGCCAGGTGTTCTTCTCAGAAGAAAACAAGAGAGAAGTCAAAAAAGCAATGTAATGTCACTGCAGGACTAATGGCTAGTCACTTTCCTGGCTTCCATACAATAGAATTATTGAAGTGAACTCACAAAAATACAAGTTTTCAAACAAACACGAAAAAACAACCTCTCAGTGAGGCCAACTGTGAAAGTCACATCTTCCTCTTATTGCTAAACAAATGGCTCAACAACGGCACTGAAAGGCTGTATAACTCAACATAACAAATCATATTCTGAAACAGTAACTCATCTGCAACATTTGTTGATTCTCACAGATGATAATATCTCCCCTGAAAACATATTTCATGTCTTCTTCACTCCATTGATCAGGAGTTTTATTGTTTATAAATGTTTCGATCAGCCTGATGAGGCTTTTAGCTACACATGCGTATCCTGCAATTTTGTTGATCTCCAAAAACATTCAGGTAGCGCGTGCTAAGGAGAAAGAACCCATACTTTTGTTACAGGCAGTTTCCTTCTACATTTCCACTAGCTCGCCTAGAACATGCTACACTAGATTTATCAGCAACAGAGCCAGCTGTTTGTGTTTTCTGCAAGAAAGTAACTGTATCAAAAAGGAAAGGTTTTCCCAATACATATTTTATGTATGTTTGGCACATTACTGATATTTTTAAACTTCCTGTTGATATATGCCACCAAGTTCTATGTTAGACTGATGGATAATATATTAAGTCTTACAGACACAGTAAGTCTGGCATTATGTTAGCGTGACATACTGCAAATGTATATGAAGATATCAGTGAGCAATAATATTCATGAAAACTGGAATTATAAATATAACAGATCTTAAAATCAAAAGTCTGTATTTAAAATAAGTAGTCAAAAGACACTTGGGCACTATTAAATTCATTAACAATGTAGGCCATCCGAATGGACGACAAAGTTGTTAAATCTGACATTTTAAAGTCAAAATCTTCTATGTATGCACCAAGAAATGAGTATTAGTACTCATAGTTAAAGCACACCCCCTTTTAATTTCACTACTCCAATGAACCTACATCCTGACTTTCAAACAAGTCTAAGACATAATTCAAGTATCATGCTTATAATGCAATGTCAGTTCTCATGTGCAATTTCCATCAAGGTATAATACAAATGACAGTTTGAGCCGTTATAGCACCTTTTCCTACTCTTAGGAAAATGGACAGTGACCAACGATTCATTTTATACAGACTCTCTACAACTCAGAAATCTTGCCATGAGCAAATCCATCCTGAAGGCAAAATGGAAATCAAGATATAGAAGGGCCTATCTTTCATTATCAATTACTTCAAGAATACCATTTTCCTTCTGAAACTAAGCATGGTTATTATGAAGCAAATAAACTTGCTTGGCAAGCTCAAATCCCACAAGCGACATGGGAAAATGCTGTTTCCACCTGCCTATCTCAATCAGTAAAAACAGTCATAGCAGACTAATTTTATGCACACAGTGGCTATACAGAAACAAATCTATTAAATGTTCCAGCACTGTCAATGCACCCCCTTGTTTCCTCCCTGTACTGATATTTGAAGAGATTCATCTTCTATGAAAAAGCACTTTAAGCAGCTCAATCACTCATTACCATACGGACATTTTAAAACTTGGCTTCGTTACATGTCGCAACGTCACTGGCACTGACCAGGGACAATGTGCAGTTTCACAGAAGCATTCTTGTATTTTGAAGTTAGTCCCAGTTCTCTCTTTTAGTCCAGACAACGCTCAGACTTGCCTGGTCACTTGCCTGTCTTAAGAAACGCAATTCTCTCAAAACATCCATTTTCAAGCAAAGACACAAGCGGGTGGATCCGGTCACCTCAGGAGGTCTGGTGCACAGGCAAGGAGAGCTGGAGGCTCAGCACCACCTCCCTGCTCCTCCACCACCTCAGGCTGGGAGGAGATCAGTATCCAAGACCACACCAAATCAAGCCAAGCACAGACCTGTATACGGATATCCTATTTCCCAGACCACTGTATTTACCATCTGTCTTGCATCCTTTGCTTGAGGAAAATGCTTGACAAAAATCAGAAGCCTCAGCAAAACATTTTGTGGGGCTCCAGTGAAACAAGAAACTTTGCAAAGTTTTGCAGAAAGTCTTCTAACAAGTTCTACCTATCATATAGTCTGCAACATGCACTTTTCCACTCAAATAGGAGCATCTAAAAGAAAAAATGGCTTGAACTCACTAATACTCTGTTTTGTTAACAAAGTAATAGAGGAGACACAGACTGTCACTATCCCATTATGCAGCAGTAAAAGTAGCACAAAAAATATGTGCATCATGCTCCTTCTGTGCTCTTACGATAATTTTAAGAGAGTCTATTATTAGCGTGATTAACAAGGTTCAGCTCAGTCATATCACTTTAAGGGAAGTGAGCATCTTCAACAACACACATAAGGTCTGTGAGCATACCTATTTGTGACATTTTTCCACTGAGCTATGTAAATTGGTCTTTTCCTATTTTGGAATCAACTCACAGCCTGTAAATGGAACCTGAATTAAATTTTGAGTTTGTAAGGCATCCTCCTTCATCTGAAACAAATCCAGCTCTTTCATACTGCACTATTCCTTTAAAAATTAACCAGCAAGAAAGGTGTCAACACAATATCCTAATTTTAAACATTATTTTTTCCTCTGTTAAATCCTCTAGTGTTTTGAACACAGCACTAGGGTATAATAGAATGTGAATAAGTAATGAAAGATAAAGAAGTGGATTTAAATAAAATATCCCCCATTACCATTCTTAATTCTTATCTGTTGTTAAGGCGACAGCCATCTGGAATATTATGGCAAGGTGGGTATTCAAGAAGAACCCACACAGAACAAAAATGTAATTCAAAACAGAATAATAATCTTAAATCAGGTTTTAAGAGGAGGCCTTGCTATCCAGAAAGAATGTAATTGTGTTGATTTATCTTATTTTATTCTGCATTTTGCTGGAATCGAGGCTGGCTGGTGATCTGAAGTTGATAAATAAGATTCTGCAATGACTCTTTTGAAGTTCTTTCACAAGTCCTTCCTGCAGTCCAGGAATAATTGTGCATCTTGTGTCTATTGCGGCAACATCGCCCTCTCGTGTTGCAAGGATGACAAAAGATTTTCTTTTCTTCTGAAAGGCTATTATTACTTTAACTGCAGATTAATTACAGCCTTTCACCAAGGTCAAAAGGAACATTCAGAGGCAGCATAAAAGGTAGCATGTGGAAAATACATACTGTTAAAAGGGTTTTTTTAAATGTAAAATTCGAGAATTTCAGCCTTAATGAGTACAGAGATTGCCTCTCACAGTATAAAACCTTAGGTAAGGCAACCCATTTGTGTAGTAAAATAGTGACCCTTTAGCCCACACGCCAAACAAAATTCAGTAAATAAGAGACCTGTTTTTAATAATCATTCCCGAAAATACCTTCTATTAAAAATAATTCTTTCCCAAATGAGAGTGGCCAATTATACTATGTTACCTGTAATTACATTTATGTGATATTTGTAAAAACATCCAACTTTTAAATGGATCCAATTCAGAAGTAATGGCAACAGTAGTGCAGAGTGGCTGTTGAGTGCAAGCAATGAATCATATAAATTGCATAATTACAACTTCCCATGGCTCCAGAGGCAGTCTGCACTAAGAAAAGCAATGAATGACAAAGGGGGATGAGTTTTGTAACACTGAGGAGCAGGAAGCTCTGATGAGGTAGTCAGGCCACAGAGGTGGTGGCATAGTCCCTCCTCCAAAAGATGTTCAGCTGCTTACATGGGGCTTGACAGTGCAGCGGCAGAAGAGCTCACAACCTTCTCCTGCCTTGCTCCCACCCTGCGAGTTAGGGGACCCAGAGAGATGGATTCAAATCCTTGCTAGGCAAAGGAGAAACTGAACCTAGATCTTCCATACTGAGCTACTGCTCTAACCATTGGACCACTGAACTCCCACCTT
Source organism: Apteryx mantelli (assembly GCF_036417845.1). Classification (NCBI taxonomy): domain Eukaryota; kingdom Metazoa; phylum Chordata; class Aves; order Apterygiformes; family Apterygidae; genus Apteryx; species Apteryx mantelli. Next base: position 57,175,084 of record NC_089980.1, on the reverse strand, counting down.
TTGTTAATAATAATAACAATAATAATAATTTTACTTGGTTCTGGGGCTTGGTAGGTTTGGGGATTGGTTGGTTTGGGCAAGGAGGGAGATTTAAGCCTTGCTTTTAGCTGAAAGAAACATTTCATGTATTCCTAAACTAAGAGCTTCTTCTAATCTACAATATCTTCTTCCAATTTAATTTGGTTTTGGTGAGAATAGCTCCAATATTAAGTTCTTCTACTGCAACTTATTTTTTTTGCTCCCTCGTTTTTCCAGTTCATTAGACAAAATAAATTATTTGCAGGATCCAAATCACAGCTGCCCTCTCAGAGCAATGGAGGAACACCCCCTTCCTTTTATCTTCTTCATTGCAATTGATTTACCACCAGTTCAATTCAGCTAAGTCTATACCATGCCCTGCCAGGACAGGGAAGTGCTTTGTCAATGCTCTCTGATAACCAAGGCCACTGCCTTGGGAAGCTGAGATCAAACTGTATTATGTGATGGGCAAGCCCAAGGTAAGCAGCAAAACAAAAACTGGCAAAAAGCTTCTTGCAATGCTTAGTTAAACTGCCTTGCTCATGATACAGGCTCCAATGAATGCTACAACAGTGCAACTTAATGTTACTTTCCCTCTGGTACCAAATTACACCCATTTTCCAACCAATTTATGGCCCACACACTTATTCTGGTGTTATAGCTGTTTACAGTATATCAGATTTTCCTGTGACTGTTGAAACAGTAACTCTGAGCAAAGGGGGCAGCAAGAACATATTTCAGTCTAATTAAATAAATGATGGTGGATTAAGCTCTATTTTAAATAACGCCTTACCAAACCTACAAAAAGACTGTCACTTCATAAGGGTGAAGGGGAGTTGCCTAAGATGGGAAGAATTAGCAAAGGGTTTGCTGTCACTGGCATAGTGTGCTAAAATAACAAAAATAAAGTGTGAAGAAAGCAATAATCTACAGTAGAAATGGGGAACAAAAGCTAAATGAGTTTTGCCTGTACTAGTGACCTTTGACTGTTAGACAGTCAGGTAACTTTCCCTCCTAATCTCTTATTATAGAGTCATTCTTGGGCAGCAACTCTTCTATTACTATGCTTTTTACCTATTTTATAAAATAAAAAGCTCACAGTACTCAGACTATTCCTTGATGAATACTCTATGTATTCAGGCATAATTCTTCATTAAACAATCATTTTAGGTGGGCTGTATCCAGAAATGTATCTATTTGCCTTTTTAAAATTTATAGCTCATGTAATTTCCAGAAATACCTTGGGTATACAAGTTTATCACAAGTTCTACTGTTCAGTAGCAAAACACCACAGAGGAAAGAAAGAATGAAACAATAATTCCAAAGCCAAATCAGCTTGGGCTCCCTGATGTTTAACACAACTGAAATACTCCTCTATGGGATCACCAAACGCCACCATGGGAGCTTAAAACACCATCACGGGTCAACATGGTCCTTTTTCTACCATGGAACTGAAAGAACAGATGGGATGAACTTACCTAACTATGAGCTTTGGAAAACAGCTGAATGAAATGTATTTGTGATGTGGGATGATACAACTAAGTCAAGGTTACCCAGCCTTTAAGCACCACACTGAATAGGGATAACAACAGGCAAGGCAAGGAAAAGAACAGGTTCCTGATAAGAATACTGTACAGCAGCATATATTCACCAGAAAGCTGCACAGAGAGTTATCTCTAGTCAAGTTATCATGAACCAGAGCAGATCACCTCAAACCAATGAAGAGCAGTATTTTGAGTTAAAGCACTTCATTATAGCATCCATCTATTCTGGTACAGCAAAAGAACCTAGCAATATAAAACAATGCTTACTTGCCTAGCACTCAGAGATGGGTTTCCCATCTGCTTGACAACTTCGGTTACATTGCTGCTGGGAGGGGATGAGTGAAATATTGTAATTTAGTCCCTGACCGGTTACACTGCCCAACCAGTAAAATACAACCTACAGGCATCACTTGGGATAGTGAGGAGAAGGTATGTCCACAGGAGAAAGAAGCAGAAAGAAGCTTCCCACTTGGCTTATTCTCGTGCACAAAACTTCTAGTCTGGAAAAAATACTTGTCAATAAGCACTGGCCATTTTTAGCACAAGCATCTGATTACCAAGTCCACAAATCATTCAAACAGGATGAAGAATCTTTCTGTAACTCAAGTTTGCTGCATGTGGATCACAACAAGGAACCAACCTGTTCTGTTTTTTAAAATAAGCTAATGTTAAGCATCAAATGTAAAATGGTCGGGTGATCTGGGGAAAAATACAGACAACAAAAATAATTAACAGAATAGCAAATGAAGTTAGCAGCAAAAGTCTGTCCATGCAGTTTACTTCAGGAATCATTTGCATCAAAAAAATTATTAGAAATGAAAGAACAGCATAACAGATGAAATGAGCTTATTTTGCACAAACAGAAAGCTATATATAGAACCATTACAGAAAATGCAAAGGTTTGAGCAGCGAAGAGGAAAGATAGAAGTAAAAGGTAAACAAGGGAAAAATACATGTGGACTGGACTTAGAAAAAGTGATGGCTTAAAATGAAAGCAAACGCATAACTAAGGAAGAAAAATTAAGACCAACTAAGGAGAAAATGAACAAGTTGTAAACAACTTAATGCCCAGATTTTAATGATTAATCTTTTTCCTTCTACAAAGATGCACAGCACATATTAAAGATGGAGAAGTACACACTGCACAGAAAGCCTAATGCTAGAAAAAGGGTATAAAATAAACATAGAGATGCTGAGGAAGACAGACTCTAGGGTTTCAGTCAGAACTTTTAAAACAACAGCCAAAACCCAAGAGTTTTAAAAGATACAGATTTCCTTAGTTCTTTATATTCCTTTGAAAGGCCGAAAAGAATGCCTGGTATCCTGCTTAGGTGGATGCTATAGAGGCACAACTAATCCATGTACCCTGACGGTTCTCAGCTGCAGTTCTGTGTTTTAGAGGCGTGACCAAGTATTCTAACACAGGAAAGGATCCTGGTGTCTTGGTACTTCATCCTGCAAATCTGTGAATGTATCTTCCATTCAGACCAGTAAATATTGTTTCTCAAGGTTGGGCAGACAGCTTGTAAAATGCTATACACTTTTACAGTGTTCTGTGTTTTCCTGCAGTCTCCATTTCCCAAGCCAATCCACTCATACGCTACATAAGTAACCTCAGCAGGGGTTACCAGAGGCAAAATACAAGTAGCAAAAGAATGAGATACACCTACATACCTGTGCTTTTGAGGAATTAAACAAGTCAGAGAAGATCTGGACATTGCCACTTTTTAAAGAATAAATAAATCAGCAAGAGACAGAGAGACAGACTGACTGGTCTCGGCGAATTGCGCACTGCCCTGGCAAAGGTGTGCAACTGTGTTCCACGCGATTAGGTGCGCAGATGAACAGAACCTCAGACTTTTTTCAATGAACTATTGAACTATAAGAAAACAATTTCATATAGCTTCAGCTGGACAAGAAAATAAAACATGCAAAGATTGAAAAAAAGTATCGGGAGCTAGTAAATTAAAAATGAAAGCCAAAAGGGGGAGGGAAGAGAACTGGGGTGTTAGTGTAGAACGCAGTGAAATCTAATAATAAAAATGTTAATAACATTCTGGATTAGGTGTCATTCATCTAGAAAAATACCAAAATAGGAAAAGCTTTTCTAGTTATCATTATATTGAAAATACAGCTGTTCCAGAATGCAAGTCTAATAGAGGTGATTGCACCTATCCTGGCCATCTGCAAAACATAGGCTATAAGATTTCTCTGAATTAATTCCTGTTGGAACTAGACATAAAAATGAACAGCTACTGGGAATTTACAATAACCTTTGCTGAACTCTGGCAAAAATTGATTGTTCTCTCAGTTAAAAGATGAATGATTCATTTCTAACAAAAAGTTGTCAAGCTTCAATTGCTAGCCATTAGAAATGATTACTTATACTTTTGTCTATCACCATAAAGATCTCTCTACTATCAAATTTTGGTCTCTTGAGTAGGCAGTTACAGACTGCCATCAAATGATCTCAGACTTATCTGTTTACTAAGCAGAGCAGAGCAAAACACCCTGAGCCTTCTATCACCAGGCCTATCTCCTAGTCTTTTAATCTGCCTCATGAGCCCTCTCCAAACACTTCAATTTTTGAAAGCACTAACTTCATTCCATCATTAAGAGCCATATATGATATTCAGAAAAATATGAAACAGCAAAAACTAAAAATTGTCACAAGTGCTATGTTTCATCAACATTAGGGAAATAGTTATTCACTTACAATGCAAGAAAGGCTTTGCGATAAAAATGGGAAAGACTAATTCAAATGACAATCAAAGATTTCATTAATCTTTTTCAACTACTGTCCAAACTAATTCTGTAATCTGTGCAAATACACTCAAATTTCACTCAGATAAGACAAACTCCAGTCGATGGAGATATTCTTAACCATCTGAACACCATTAACAAAGGTACAATGTTGTCTCAGGCTGCCTGTGATGGAAGAACACAAAAGTTTTAACTTGCTTCACTAGCAAAAGCTATTTAGATACATGAGCTTTATTTTCAATTTCTTTTGAGCTATTATGCATACTCTGGACAGGTTGTAGACAAAATTTTTTTTGACTACTGGCAAATTTGATCATCAAACATCTTCAGGCTACAACATCCACATACAAACCACACTTTTTTAGGCTGGTGAAAGAGACTAAGCCACCTACTTTTAGAAGCTGTCAAAAGTTCTGCTTGGCCTAAGAAAGCTGCAGAAATAGTTGCACCCCCATCTAGGATTTTGTTACTTTTAAGTTTTTTTCAAGCTTGTCATTACTTAGAAGGGAAGCAGAGAACACATGGAGAAAAAAAAGCTAAAGATACAAATATTTGAACCTATGTCTTTGTAATTCTATCTAACATGCTTAAATGGACAATACAGAGTTCGGGGATTTCTGTCAGTGTCCATGGCTCATTTAAAGGGCATCTTCCCCACTGCAATAATGTCCCCACATCTAAGAATGAGGCTGATCACTTCAAAAGCTAATCAGTTTTGATATGCTACACTGACATTTACACAACTTTTTTCATGGGTACTGAAAAGAAGGAATAAATTTCACATCAGGATTTAAATATTTTTCTGCTGGGACATGCAACTTCTCATTTCGATCACTAGATGAGAATTAATACCATTCGTATACCCACAGGACTGTACATAGGAAACCTGAAAATGAAAGAGCCATACATTTCATTCAGATCATTCTTTTACTGCAATAACAAGAATAAATGTGATAGGTGATTTTGTTTGGAAATGCCACATTATGAATACCCTGACTTGTAAAGAAAATGATTCCTCTCCTAACTACAGAGAAACACTGTCCTAAAATAAAAAAATTCATTGCAGGAGTCATGGGGCTATAAGTTCACTGAACTAAAACTAAATGAATGTTAGCTTTTTGCCTAAAAACTACAAGATAAGATACCCGCTTTTTCTTTAATAGGAGAGGCTTGCCAGCTGTGAAATGTGTATCATTTTTGTGATAAAACAGAAGGATTTTCTAGTTAAAAGAACTTCTCATCAAGTCCTGCTCTTTATTATGTGGACAGCACTTCCACAAAAAGAATTAGGGCCTGCATCCAAGTAGCTCAGATCAAAAACGGCTTCTGGAGTTTCAATATAGCAGAATACCAGAGATGAAATCCTAAACTCTGCTGAAATTGGAGGCAGAACTCTTAACGACATCAGTGAGCCAGAATTTCAGCCTCCATGCATTTTCAAATTTCTCTTTCAAATAAAACAATCAATATCAAGAATGCAAGAGATCTGCAATTCCTGCTGTTTCCTGCAGGACTTAAAATTTTTCAAAGCTTCTGAAAGTCAAACCCACGAGTGATGTGGCTGATTGCTTATTTGCTTTTCTCTGGGATGCAGCACAGATGATTTCTTTTCTGTACAGTATTTTAAAATAAGGGGATTGGAAAGAAATTAGTAGAAAAAAATGTTTCTATTACTTTCAGTCTAGATATAGGATTGTTTATCTGCACAAAAATATGCATAGCTTTGCCCTGTCATTTCCAACTCACATTGCTATTATATTTCAATACACCCCACTAGATAAGAGGTATAATCCAGCCAAAAGTGTATAAAGGTTGTAGTCCAAGTCATGCAATGTGTCTTCCAGCTGATAATTCCAACAGGTAATTAACTGTTTAATCTTATGCAGCTTGGCAAACACTGTTTGTTTATCTTTACCCAAGCCTTTAACACACATCAAACCAAACATATCTCCTGCAAATATGACTGAATCTTCCTTTCAGTTAGCATCATTTAGAGTTTTAATTACATTCCGCACACTACAATATTTTTGTTTAAAGAAATAAATCAGGGTTTGAACAGAAGAGGAAAAAAAAAAAGATTAAATCCTTTCAAATATCCAATTAAATGTATTTCTTACATTAAAAACTGTTTTCTGTGATCTTGGCCTATCAGTTGAAATCTGGCAGGTAATCAAAAATAATACTAATCACTCCAGCACCTGCTGTGTATCTGTGCAATTATTGCTGTTAAAATCCCTGATTTTATACTATAGTCTGCTACCACAATCTCCTGTGCAAAGCAAAGTCCTAGGACCACAGACCTCACAACAAAATCACAAAAGAAGCAATCATTATCTTCACTCTTCATATGAAGAAACTGTGGCACAAACCAATCATGAAACATGAGCAAATTCCCACTGTTCCCACACCAGTGAGAACAGAAACCAAACTGAAGCGCACACAGTTCCAGCACCTTGCCCTAGACATTAGCAATTCCTTGTTTTTCTGCCTTTTACCCCAGTTTATAACTCCAAGGAGAGAGGGAGGAAGAAAACTCTTGGATGAAGATTTTGGATTCCTGAACATGAGATACAGAGCACTTAACCCTAGATAATAAGATTTCCTTTATCTCAGAGTCATCAGTTAGGACTTACTGGAAGTACAGAAAAAATAAAAAGCTTAGGAAAAATAAAAAGCAAGAAAGGTAAAGCAATTTTCACTGAGGAATAATAATTTCTCTTTTGTGTTTAAAAAGCTCTATATTTCCACTTTTGTATCTTAGTAAAAGGTAAGAATTGCAAGAGGTTTTATATTGTAAAGCCTTCTTCAGGATAATGCATGCAGCAGCAAAATAACTTGGGGGATAAAGAGCAGCTATCCTAGAGAGCATTATAATTTCAGAGTTTATCTTCTGTGTTTATCATCAAAATTGCAAGTTCCCCATCTTTGTGCAACATTCAATAAATATTTTCTGTTACTTCGGATTTGGTTATACTTCTGTGTACCTGTGGGCATAAAGTCTGTGGCATGCCTGAAAGCCTGCATGATTCAAATAACAGTTAAACTACACAGCAGGTAGTCATTTCATTCATTTTAAGTATGTAAGTATTAAGTGAAAAGAAGCCATTTGAGGATAATAATGTCCCTATTTCAGAATATGGTAATTACGGAAACCTTCATTCAGCTTGTACCTTTACTATTGTACTTGTGATTACCTTAAAGAAAACCTTAAAACAATAACAGTAAGAAAGAATGAAGCAGAAAGATCAAACTATTCTGTGTCAGACAATCAACAGGAACAAAACCTGAAAAAAAAATGTATTTTGTAAGAGTGACATCTTGAATTACATTTAAAAGGAATGCAGGGGGTTCTTTTGCTTAGATGTTCATAATCCTAGATGCAGTAATAGAATATTATCAGTCAGTATCAAAGCAAAGATTAAATATCATGTCTCAGAAAATTATCAAACTTTTCATTCTGTCACTTAGGTGAATTTATCTTCAATGTACATAGGTCCAAATCTTTTGATTTAGGCACAAACTGCATACATTTATGCAAGCGTGGAATTAACCCTGTATACTGTAACTTGAGAACACTGAAAAAACTCTTGAATAAAAACTTTTGGGTGGAAACATATTAATGTGCTAAGATTTTTGAATCAAAATACATTCTGAAAACACACCTGTAACTTAACTTTTAAAAAGCTGAACAATAGCTTTATGCTCTGGTTCTGCTGAAGAATAACCCTGTTCTAGGACACGTATTTTACATCAGTGATCCCAGATGTCCCAGAATAATATTTTCTGGCTTACAGAGTAAAAAAAAAAATTACTGAATGTACAATGCTGTATTATTTTCATCTTCAGTCTGCAAATATCCTGAACCTGTGGAAGGATAACTGTCTGTTGGCTTCATTGGAGCAATACTTGAAAATGCACTGATAATTCCTTAAATATCCTATCCATCTCTATGCTTATCCTCAAAAGAAAGCAAATGAGGCAAGCATCCTTAAGAGCATTTGCACATCCATGGGAACTGAAAATACCAAACGATCTCCTCTGTTATCAGATACCATACCATGTTAAATAACTTTAACAATACCAAAGATTCAAGAAAACAAAATGAAGCCACACTGTATGACATCCAGAATTAAAACCCTTGTTGAGAAATGAACATAACCTAAATAAAGAAACCTGTGAATGCTAGGCCACCTGCTTATTCACTTTTTCAACAAAACATCAGGTTTTTAATGGGCCAAATACTGCCTTCATACTTCCAATCAGTCAATGTTTCAGGATTAAATTGTCAAAGAAATCAGGGCTCATGTTGCAATCCCATCCAGCAGGTCCTGATCAAACACATATGGGCAATATCTATATGAAATGACAAAAGGAAGAGAAATCAGAAAACCAATTACCTAGGTGCCTCAGTTTCCTCATCTGTCAGACAGGGATAATAATATTTACCTTTCTTTGAACAGATAAGTAATTAGATCCTATCTGTTAAGTGTAACTACAGACCTTGGCAGTTTTATTGGCCCTCTTCTGAAGCCCCCACCTTCCTCAGGCACCTTCCACCTTTCTCAATAGCTCTGAGCAGCTTCAGACAGCCACAATTTTATCATTCTGCCAAAGGTGGAATTCATGCAGTGCTACATGGAGAAATGGATGCTGTATACCATGAGGAAAAAGAGAGCTTCACAATGAAATAAAACAGAATATATAGTAGCACGAAAGTACTATCAGGACAAACTCAAGAAGAAGTAGCAAATCTTTAGGACAGTTTGCTGGTTGGTAATCACCAGGGCTAATTTAGTGCTAAAGTAGTTTAGAATAGCATATGGGAACCTATCCTGTCAGATGAGCAGAAGGCATTTTCTTTTTTTCCTTCTTTTCTAATGCTAGCATTCTGGCATCCCAGCATCTCACTTCCTCCAAAACTAACCATACTTATCAAAAAATGACAGTATCTTCTCAGAAGACCCAACTGCAAAATTAGAATCTAATGAAGATTGATTAAAACTGGTGATATGTACTTCCAAATTCATTGCTGTGTTGCTTCATATTTATGCTGTTGCAAGTCTATCATTTGAAACAGATTTACACAAAAAAGTGGAGTGATGCAGAAACCTAGAATGTAGATGGCAAACCAAGAATTATTTGACGCTACACACACAACAAAAATTTAACACCCTCAATATATAGCTGGCAATAGCATTTCAGACGCAAAGGAAAAGGTTATGGCATGGTTTAAGAACTTTTTGTTTGTTTTTTATGCACAGTTGCACATTAAAGGGTGCATGTTGTATGATAGGGTTGAAAGTTGCTTACTGAATTTGGATGCCCCCAACTTTCACTATAGCAGAAGGTCTTTCAATAGCACTTTTAACCACCAGATTACCTGCCATGATTCCAACAGAGCCACTCTATATTTCTTACAAACTTACAAAACCTTGATATCTTCACTATTTTTCCTAATTAAAGAGAACATCACCATTTTTCCTGAAAAGAGCCATCATAAAACTTCAGACCAAGTTTCATTTCTTACACCTAGTACATAACCACCTCTATGACTGCAGAATCAGTACCATGACATTTAAGGAGTTTATTACTCTGTTGTATCAGGTTCTACTGCTGTCTACAAAGAAGGGGAGTATTGCGAAGGTATATAAAACATTTCAGTAAAGATCATGAACCAACAGATCTCAGTAGAAAGAAATGGAAGAGAAGCTCACCTTTGAGCATCAACACAGAAATGGCCTGATCAAAAGACTCCTATAGGTACTTTGAACCAAGCTACTGTGTCAGTTCAAGTTGCCTGAACACTCATTTCATATTCTCTGTATTACAGATATTTGCATCTAATTATACAGAACAACCCAGTTAAATTTAACACTTCCACTGCTTTTATATAAAGTAAACCTCTATCCTTTAAAATGAAAAATCATTAAGTATTTTACATATTGAATTGAAAAACACCAAACAAGATGACCTTTATAATCACCATTATGAGAAACACAATTGCAAGTGACTCAAGACATATGGCCAACCTAATTATGCTAAAACAGATGAGTTTCCAGTTTTTTCAATTCTGACAAAATTAATGTCTAAAATAAAAATATACTGTACTTTTTGCTTGTAGAAAATGCTTAGAAGAACTTAACTCTTTATAAATTACTAAATTCTTACAGTTTATATTCATCAGAAAGACAACTCCATAACACATTAAAAAAAACCTATTACAGTAAAAATTATTTAACAGATCTCTTAATCAGAAAACCATTTTAACTTATTTTATATAGATTTTGGGGGGAGAACAACATGGAATGAAAACCAGCAGTCCAAAACTGATCCTCAAAGCTTGATAACAATTTGAAATACAGGGATAATCATTAATGAATTACAAGACTAAAAGAAGTATATGGTTACACTTAACCCAAAAGATCCCAAGTGCTTTACAAATGCCCACAAAAATTGAGAATCATGCCGACAACCAATGAAATGCAGACAAACATGCAATGTGCATAATGGCACAACTCAGAGCAAAAGCAGAAATAACAATTTTTCAAATGAAACAGCAAAGAGTACCAGTGGGCAGAATGCAATTACTCATAATGTATTTGGCCAAGGCAATAGAAACAGAGATCTGCAAGTTTTTTATTTTTTTATTTTTTTTAACATGGATCTGGCTTTTACATACTGCCTGACAAAAGACTGCTGAGTGCTACTTTGGAGCATCAGTTGAATGTCAACTCAGAGTAAAGACTGACCAGCTGCACTGCCAGTGCCACTTCCTCCATCACCACCTAGCATTTTATACATTTTGTGAAAGCTAAACAGAGTAAAAGCTAGCTAAATCTGACAAGATCACTGTTAAAAGAGAGATGGCCACAGACATGCAATAAACCATTCCATCCCACCTCTCATTTGAATGACAACCAGCATTTCAGATACTTATGACACATGGAACATAATGACCTTGCACAAATTAAAAGTGGACACACAATGAGACTCCGAACAGCTTCTTCCTCATGGAAGCCCATCTGTTACATGCTGTGTGGTTTTCCTTTAATGATTTATTTAAACAGAAGCAATCAAAAGGTTCATCTTTTCAGTTTAAAATCAGATAATCACTCAGACACGAGATGAACTGTGGAAAGAATATGGAAAGCCTATTTGGCACAGAAAAAAACAACATTGAAGAAACATTACAAACACAAGCTGGAAATCAGTAAAGAAAAAGGTGGAATAATTTTTTCAAAGCACAGACAGATGCTGAAATGATATTTTTTGAAATAATTAAGAACGCTAGGGAGTTTTAATAGCTTTTAGACCTTTCCAAAAAGTGTTACAAAAATCAAAGTTAGAAAGAAAAATAGCAGTTTTTGTATAACAACTTTTATTAAAAACAAATATTTAAATTAAAAAAGAAAGGTTTCCCAATGAGAAACACTTTGCACTTACTTCTGTTATGAGACTTTTGATGCTGAATCTGTCAGAATAAAACTGTGCCTTTAAAAGGGAATAAAAGTACTTTACAGTAAATACTCATTAACAGTTAGGTAAATCACATCCTATACAATTGTGCAAGAAACAGAGAACCTGTTTTTCATAAATACTTTTTGTATGCAAAGCCTGTATTATTTTAAGCAGCACTCCTAGTGCTTTTCTGTTGTCCACATGAATGTTAAGTCTCAGAGTAATTAATTTTATCCTGCATAATGGCCAAATATAGAGCTTTTGAACAATGTCTGTAAAAAGAGTAGGAGAATTTTTGTTATTCTTCAATGTACATTCTGAACAAACTATACCACATTTCAGCTTTAAGCAGCCAAGCACGCTTTTCAAAAAATAAAAAAGTAAATAAAAATGGACATGGATAGGTTTCTCTTCAGGTACAGGACAAATAGCTAGGAGATATTCTGTGCAAGCATGCAGAGTATGTTCATTGAACAAGAGTAAGAAAAACTGAGTGTGAAAGCATGCTACATGCATTTCAGAAAGGAAAATTCCAGCTTCCTAAGCTAACCCTCTGCTACATCCAATACATTATTTAATAAATATATCTGTTCATCTCCAGGAAAACTCAGCCACTCTACAAGCAGGCTGGTTAAGAGCTTTAGCACCAACACAAGCAATTTCTAAGGCAATAAAGCTCTCAGTGATGTTAACGAGAGTTCAGCAGTAAAGACTGAAGTATCAGCTTCCAAACAATGGTTATAAAAAGGGTTAATAAGCTGCTTTGACGCACATAATAGCCTTTATTTTATATTTCCTCTAGAAATTCATTCGGTATAGAAATTCTACTCACAGTGACTTGGCAAGGTCAACCTAACAATTAGATCATGTAATAGGGCCCCCCCTAGTTTTGTGCATACATACATTACTTACCAGTAGATGTTTTCCCCAAAGTGTATGTAATAGAGGCAGAAATTGGCTGAACGCAGCCAGAAAAGGGACTCGGCATATGAAGCCAGCAAACCTGCCCTTCAATGCTGGTAATGAGGAAACTGAGACAAGAGGGTAGCTTTCATTTCCAGCCCTAGGTTAGAAATGCCAATCAGTGCAAGCCAGGATTTTTAAGTGCAATCCAGCAGTTTGGCAGACAGGCAAGTAATTAAGTTTCACTTGTCTGGAACAAGGTTTTGGCTGTTCTGGGCTGCAAAGCAATTATCTTCCTCACCATAACAGAGCCCTTTGACTTCATAAGGCAGGCCTGGTCAACAGTAAAGCACGAGATCTTCAAAGATTTTCTCAGAACCATTATGTCAAAGGCTATAGAAATTCCTGTGGTCTAGAAGAATGCAAAGCTCATCACAAAGTATCACTTAATTTCAAATCTGTTTATTTAAAGTGATTAATTTAACTTGCTAGAGCATCAATCAGGAAACTTGGCTTCACTACCATTTCAAGTAAAATTACATGACCTCTCTGTTTCTCTGGTTTTTGTATGTGTAAAATGGCAATAATAGTAAATCGCTTCTATAAAAGTGCTCCGATGCCCTCAAAAGAAAGTTACTATATAAAGGACAAATTAGTACTATTCATCCTAAAATACTAATCAATAAGTTACTTTTTGATGCTTCTATTATCCAAAGGGAAAAAATATCTTTGAGCATCTCTAAAAATATGAAAGGATTTTTATCAAGTCTCCTTTGTAGAGAACACTGACAGCTCTCAGCACAGTAAGCTAAGCCTGATTTTTGCAGTACATCTGCAATATCTTTTATACTTGGGCAGCTGGCACAAAGTGAGAAAATTCATTAACATGCTAATGATGCATCCTGTTTAAAATTCCAGCTCTGATTATTGTGTGATTAAGTCTCTTCCCTTGACGTCTGCTTTCTTATATCGACATTACTGTGAGAAATCAACAATTATTAATGAAGAAAAAACAGGTGACCAATTTATACACAAGAGAGACAAACACATACACACATTTTAGTGTTCCAATTTTTTTTGTTTAAAAAAAAAAGATATTTTCAGGCAAACTGGTATTATCTTCAGTTCAACAGCCATTTCAAAATAAATTTTTTAAGAAGTTCACAGGCACAAAAGATAGCAGTTGAAGATGACGTAGAAAAGGCTGCGTGTAGAAATACCTATGCAGAAGGTTTTAAGGAGCTATAAGAGAAAAGAGGGAGGGCTCCTGAGGTAGGAAAAGTAGAAGATTATTCCCTGGAAACAATATGAAAGCAAGAATGAGAGCAGGCAACTGCTCAGGGCACCCAGTCGATCCAGTTACCTCTCCAGGAGAAAAATAAGCATCTCCTTCATAGAGTGAAAGACATTTCAATCCCCTAACTCATTTAAACTAGCATAAACCTTCCAAGAAGAGAAGACTTAGGGACTGTTTTCTCTGCATCACTTTCAGTAACCTTTGTTCAGTCTGTGGCAGACATTTATTTCATAAATAGTAGAGCCAGGTCAAAGCGTGGCAGAGCTCGCCCACAACTGCCAAGAGGAGGAATCGCAGGAACACTCCCAGCCTGCTTTAGCACATACATCAACCAGGCTAGCCCAGACCATTTGTGCTGTTTAAGTTATCCCATCTCATTTTGCCTAAGTTCCCACACACTCCCTTATTAACTGTGAGCAGTTAATGGAGGACAGCAACACCCCCAGCTAGTGCAGTTAGATGGAGAAAGGATTTCTCTCCCTGGTTGGTAGCTCAAGAGGGAGAAGTCAAACTGAACAGTAACGGTCTGCACAAAGCAACGGTACCCATCGCTCATGCTAATTTTAGCTGAGCACAGAGCAGCTGAGCCCCGGCTGCATTACTAGCTCGAGCAGCAGGAGCGTTTCAGGAGCCGTCTTGCTGCCAGACCACGCTCCTGCAAAATCGTGCCATCACCAAAAGCAGCAGGTCCACATAATCCCCGCCACAAGCCGTGCGGCTGTGTAACCTCCAGTCAGCCCAGCAGGCGCTCGGGGCAGGCTAGCAAGCCCCGCCAGAGCCAGGCTTCGCACCAGCACAGAGCTGGTGGCTTGCAGGCAGATGGGGCACCGTCACCTTCCCTGGGGCAGCGGTAAAGGCGGAAGTGCCTTTTGCAGCAGCAGCAGCGCAGATTTTACTGGCTTTCGCCAACAACAAAACCTGGAGCCTGGCTTTCCCACTAAGTCCTGCAATAAGTCAGCTAGCTCCAGCTTAAAAGTATAATCAGCTCCGGGATGTCTGTGTACAGCCTTGCACTAGCCTAGGGGCAAGGCTCTAATTACACTCGGAGCTACTGCCACAATGAAAGAGAAAAGCCTGTCGAGACCTGAATTCAGAACTGTGAAAGGAAAATGGAGGAAAAAAGTCCAAAAGTCACAAATAGATTTGTTGCAGATTGCTGGGGAACTGGTTCAACTTTTGGGGACGTAGATGCACTAGTTATAATCTCGCTAGTGCTGATAACACAAAGGGAAAAAAACTCCTGGGCTGTGCTGCTGCATTTGGACTGCTATTGCCAGGGTTAGCTCTGCTACTCCGGCTCAAATCGCACCTTTCACAGTGCAGACAAATCCAACACAATTATCTTTGGTTCCTTTAAACAGCAGCAGCAAAAATACCTCAGCTCACTGCAGGTACACCCTTCATATTATCCTTTACGCAAAAACTCTGCATCTTATTTCACTGCTCAACATTTGGCAGCTCTCTTTTCACCCTAATATTTCCAGTACAGGATTATGGCTTCATATACACTAAATTGGCAAAACCCAACGCTAGCAGAGAAAACAGCAGCTCTGCTCTCCCTCTCACTCCTGCTGCCTGTTGCAAGCCTCATGCTATATATTCCCTTGAAAGGGCACTACTGTTTGTAGGACCATGTGGTGAAGCCATTAGGGAACCGATTAAAATAAACCTAGGGAAGTAAGAAGAGAAGGAAAGGGAGAAAAGGAAGAGAGACAAGAAAAGTGAGTGTGAAATAACAGCTTTTAAAAAGAATATTGGTAAGACAGGAATGTTCAGGGAAACTTATCAAACTGGAGGGAAGGGAAACAGTGCTGTTTGGGTGTTACTTCCAGTTCCCCAAAATTCTCCCTCTTCCACTTCCAAAATTGCTTTTAAAAAAGAACTTCCACCTTATTCAAGTGGAAGTTGCTTTTTCATTTTCTCTTCTTTTTTTAGTGTAAATATATATTAGGATGAACATTAACATCTCGAAAAGTCAATTCGTTTAAGTTTTCAGTTGTTAAAAGTTGCAAACTGCAACAATTGCCCTGAAAAAACAATCCCCATTCCCAGTCAGTCCACCATAGACAACAGGGTGCAGCATCCAACAACATAAAAGACAGCAACAGCCACAGCAAAAATCTCCTCAATCATAATATACTATCTGTGGCTTTAACTATCCCACAGTAACAAAATTCTGTTCCCACTGCTTATGCTTTACTCTCCAAACATAAAAGTACTGTACAAAACAACAACCAGTTCATAAAAGTGGATGTCTCCTTTAAGACACAATGTGTTTACTATTTTCCAGAGTGTAACAGAAGGCTTTTTTTTAATTAAATGTGTTGGTATCAATCTCATGCTAGTGTTCGCAAACTTAAAGGAGTTTCCATTCTTTAAAGAAGAAAATGGTGTAGATTACATGCAAGAGGGGCAGGGATGAGGACAAGGAAAGATCCCAGATTTCAATTTATAGATCTCTGATGAGGATGTGCTTAATAGAGTTTTATTTTACACAAGGATAAAATTTCTCTTCTAACTCCTACAGAATTACAATAAATTTAAAGAACAATCCACTTGGTAAACATCCTGTGTTTTGCAATTTATTCTCATAAATTGTAGGACAGTAGAGGTCAGAACAAGATGACACTTCATTGCAGCTACAAAAATGCAAAGGAAAAAAGAGTCTCTGAACTGCTACCAGTTCTGTGACTTCAGCAACAGTCTTATATAGGTTTTGTTTGAAACTCTGCTGAATAAAAATACAAATGAGAAGTGTTTCCCCCCCAAGAAATCCAACAAAACTGTGTGTTACAGGATGCTTCATTGTCCTAGAAACAAGTAGCAACTAAATGGACAGCTCAGAGGGTCAGAACCCTTTTCCACCCACCTGCAAATCCAAGCAATGAGGAAGCACTGCACAATGTGGTTTTGGATCACATTACTTAGGTATTAATGTACCTCTTTGATGAATATTGTTAAAACTTTTAGCCATCTAGTTTCTAAGAAAGCAAGTTCTTATCTAGGAGTATACATGTATTCTTCTGCGTATTTTAAAGGGTATTATCACTTTAGACATGTTCAGTTGTCTGCAAAACGTTTTGCTTCTAAGATAACTCTGCCTATCTACTTGCCTATGAAGAGACTTCATATTCTTTTAAAACTGAGGCACTTTTCTGTCCTCAACCAACCTCTGGTCCATAAGATCATGAAAAAGCAAAGATATTCAAACCCCTAGAGCTTTAATGAATCTCTCAGATTTATACTTACCTGTTTAGAGGTAACCATAGTAACTGTACATTTGTAATCAGTAAATTAAAAGGCTGAGTAACATTTAAATCAAGCAGCAAGGCCACTTTATCTGCATAGCTTCAGGAGGGGGGACATTAGACAGAGAGGATTGGCCAAGCCCAGAGGCTTTGCTACTTTGTTAATTTGTCTGTAGTTTTTCCCGTAATTGCAGATAACTTCTCCAATTCCACTATGACACTGCAATCCAAGTACACTGCTTATGGGTATATGCGAGCTGTGTTTGTTAAGCTGTTTAAATCCTCCCAAGCAAAAACTTAATAAAGAACCCTTGCCTTCAGAACCATGCTCCCCTTTCACCTCGCACATTTAGAGCTACCAGGAAAAGCTTTATTGAATACATTGCTATTGTTGTTACATTCAGCATCATCTTCTGCTTACACCTAAAAGATTATTTATGTGTATTTCACTGTATGCGAATATATGCAGGGCATCATCATCATTATTACAACACGGGGCTTAGAAAAGTAAGTGTTTGAGAACTGGGCTAAGAGAGATCTCAAAACCAGTATTTTGCCAGGATACTCCTCCTCTTCCTCAGCTTCCCCCTCCCCCACCAGCGACCAGACAAAGCTGAAGATCATGTGCAGCATATTGCTTATCTAGGTCCTGGCCAAATTTTCCTCTAAAAAACTGTACATTTTGTGAAATGCAGGGTGGCTCATCAAACCCAGCAGACTTCTAGATGCCCACGATGGAGCAAAAGCTGTAATCGCCTGTGAATTACTTACCAAAGGTGGTCTCTCCCTGCTCAAGTTCTTGTTTCAGTCTGTTGTAATCATCTTTAATTCTCTCTAATTTTTGGACATTTCTGGCACTCAACACCAACAGCTCATTGAGAAGTCCTTCCAGCCCCTCCTTCTCAGATGTTAATGATCTTATTTCTTCTGTCAGATCCTTAGCTGTCCCGAAATTACTTCCTGCATGTCCATTCGGGGCAGAGGGAAGAGGGAGGAAGAGACAATGAAGCAGACATTTGCAACATCAGTAGGTTACACAGAAAACAATGGAAATTAAGCAACTATACTCTGCAAAAGCAACTAAAAGACCAGATCAGAAAAAAAAAAAAAAAGACTGTTTTGCAGTAAGACTGAACAGCTTGCAAGCATCCATTTTATTAAACTACTACAAAAAGAATCACAATTGTAGGAGATTTAAATTCATACATACAGAAATAGTCTTTTTTTATTGCTACCATTTACATTTTTAGAGAAAATCTATTTCTAAGGCCTGCCCTGCAGAAAATGTTAGAGTGTAATTCATGGATCATTGTGCTGTAATCAGTCAGACCATCTGCAGTTTTTGGAGGATACCTCAACTCACAATGTTTTTGAAATAGATGCTATCAATCTGCTAGACTCTAAAATATTTCTCCTTGAACAAAGAAGCACCACGCAGTTCTTCATAATAAGCACCAGAAGGTTGTTCATAAATGACACATCACGTTTCTTAAGTGGCAGGCACCAACTAAAAGGAACATCAGAAGAAAATTCTGAGCGAACATATTTAAAAGTCACAACTCTCCACATCGGGCTCTCCCTGAAGCATGGGAGAGACCAGCAGAATACCTAGGTATTGCCAGCTCACATTGCTCTGGAGTCTTTAAAAAAAGTTCAGCTCCTTTGGACACGGAACCAGAGTCCAAAGTTCAATTCCCAACTGGTTTACGCTGTAGCATATAACATTAGCCACTTAATCTTTCTCAAACACAGTTTTATAAGAACAGGGATAGGCATGTTTCCTTGCTTCATAGAGAAGTCTTAGGTATAAATATACTAAAGATGGTGAGGGGCTCAGCTACTAAACCATTTTTAAACAGTAGTAACTATTGCTATGCTACATTTATACAGCCGTACATGTGTCTTTTTTAATGATTTAACTACTTGTTTTAAAAAACAAAAATACTTCCATCAACAGAATACTTGCACTGAGAAATCGTTTCCATGTAGACTTGTCGGACACAAGACAGAATATCCCCAGCACAAGAACAGAGCTCTAGCGTTGTCCTAACTTAAGTAAAATTTAGCAGTTTGATCTAGTAAGTAAAGGCATTTAACATTTACAAATTTAGCCTTGATCCAAATATTGATGAGATGCACATCCAGTCACACATACAGGGTGCCTCATCGGACTACAAAGTATATGCAATGATTTCAGACTCCGTAAATAACTTTATAATACCAGCATTATTCAGATATTAAATTATCCTTTTTTTTCCAAAAATATAGTAAGACGTTGCTTACAGACAACAGATAAATTCAAAAGTTTATTTTAGAAAATTAAGGTACATTCCAAAACATCAGATCCACATCAGAGCTTCCTAAATTGTAGCACTACTTCCCTTTTGCCTGGCTGTCTCAAAAGTGTTGGTCACAAAGTCTTAAAGAGAAATGCTGGGCTGCTGTTCAGTTCCTCCAGGACAAGGGAGCAAGAACTGGATGCAAGTATTTACACTAGTCAGAAGACTCCAAACTGCCTTTAGTCACTGACAGCGGCTCCATTCCTCCAGAGTGCAGGAGCAGACAGAAACACTCAGAGCCAATATTAACAGCCATCATCCTGAAAGATGCTGCTGCCAACTCAGCTGGGCCATATAGAGGCAGATGTGCCAAAAGGAGATTGCATTTTTCAAAATTTTGGAAAAGACTGTATAAAGTAAGTCAGGTTTAAATATAAAACATTGCTAAGCATGGTGGCCAGTGTTTTTTTAATTTAGTCATAAGAGGTAAATGTACTGTCAAGCCAACCCTTTTTCCTACTTAAAGGAGACAAATTCTTTTTTTGTTTTAAGAATTGAAAACTTCTTCTCTACTTCACAGCTAAAACCCTGTTTGCCAGTTGTAGCCTACAAAGAATTAAACAATTAAATACTTACAAATATGCTTTACGATTAAGAGGATGTAACAGTTTTCAAACGCATTTATGTAGGCAAAACAGTGCAAATTTTATCACCTTAGTCTGTCATGTGTTTCCAAATGGGTAAAACCTGGCAGAAAGATAAGCAAGACAAAAATCCCTGGAAAAACGGCAGATATTCAGATGTTTCTAAGGCAGCAAGACTTACAGTTAAATGCTGCACCTTTACTGCACCTGAACTCATCCCAAGCATCAGTGAACAGGATCCTTAATAATACATGAGGACAAGATATTCTTCATTAGAAGCTGGAGCCTTCTCTGACACTTCAGAAATCAGCAAGAAGAAAGGTATGGTATTATACATGAAAGTTTTATACATATTGAATGGATCTTAATTCCCAGAGGGGAAGTTTATATCAAAACTGAGCCTATGAGGAAATGGCATCAGACGTATGCCCAAAAGCCCAAACTGTCTGATGTAGATTTTCCTGACAGCAGAAATGCCTGAAAAGCTGCAGTGAAAATTCAGAAGAGCATATACAGATTGATGCTCCACCAAGTATCATCACTGAGCTTCTGACCTCAATCACAGCAACTAAAATAACTGTTTCTAAATGCCATAAGAAAGTTGATTTAAAAATTAATAAATATAACCTCTAGCTGCCAACATCTAAAAACATGCTGTCCTGTTTTGGAGAGTCTTGGGGGTTTTGTTTTTTTCTTTTTTTGTTAAGAGCCAATGTCACTTTGGATGCTGTAGAAACATTCTTCAGACATTTGCCAAAATATTTTATTCTGCTAATATTCTGAGACTGTTAAAACTCTCTTCTTTAATGATAAAATAACCATTGTTCCTAAGTGAACACAACAACCATTACTTTATTGAACATTCAGAGGTACATTTTCCACAGCTATACCACTGGAGAGAATTCTAATTGGATGACATTAGATAAATAACGTCAGTCCTTTTCTTCCCTGGAAAGTCTAAATCACCAAAGCAAATAGGACTGGTCACTCGAAAAATCTGCACAGAGACAACAAAATCAAGAAACAAATATTATAACTCAAAGCTGAGCTTCTGTCCATACCAAGACCTCAGAAAGGTAATAATGGCATTCTGCAAAGGGGACAGAACAGCAAAATGTCACTTTTCCCATCCTTCCTCCTGCCTCATAATGATACTACTGATGTGCAGTTTCACCCACTGCATATATGCTCATATAAATAAACATACACAAACTGGTACACTAAATGGGGGAATCTACAACTTCAGAAAATTGTTTATAAATGCCCATGCTAGAAAGTTTATTGCCCTACTGGTATCTTAAAGCTGTTCAGTTTAAACTTCAATAAATGCATGGAAACAACAAACTCTGAAAGAAATAATCAACTCCATCGAGGAAAAAAAATAATAATCATCATGTGAAATATAATTGGGATTATAATAAAATCTGAAAACACTCACATGAGCCAAACTCATTGTATTACAAGTACTGCACTGAAGAGTCATATTGTCCCTTTGCAACTAATCCCAAGTATACGCTGCTCTGAATAGGGTGAATAACACTTAAAATACACTGTCTTAAGGAGCTGAGTTTGTACACTTAACTTTGAGACGTTTAACCTTACTGTTATCTCAAAAGACAGCAACAAAAACCCAGTCTAAACTTCAGCCTTAATCTTGCCCTCTGGGGCCCTTTCCTCTCTCACATCCTTAATCCTCCTCTCTCTCCAGAGTGCCTGGCACTTTAGCAGTTTTCTGTAGAGGAAACCAAATACCCTGTCACACAGACTGCCACAGCAATGTGCTTCAAGAACACTGCCATGAGGGGGAAAAAGCTTGAATTCATAGGCAGTAGAATTCAGGATTTGACTTGAGGAGTAGCTAAAGTGTCAGATTCAAAAATTCTGCCTTCTATGCACCTAATCTACCATCTACTGTTTCAACCAAAATTTCACAAACAACCTGAAATTCTTCTACAAGCTTCACCTAAAACATAACATATGTACAGTTCTGGGGGAAGTCAGCCAGTTGGGAATACACTCATTGAAGCATTTGACAAAACCATAATGGAACAGAAGTCAGAGCTGGATTTTTATGCAGTCTGTCTTGACTAAAAACAATCAGTCCAGTTTGTCATCAAAAGAAAACTGCAAATACCAGAGCTCCTACACAGAATGAAATTTTAAAGAAACTAAAATAGCAACACCTAAGGTTTACAGAAAAATGTTAAAAGGATACATGAAGATCACTTAGGAATTCAAAAACTAAGAGGTAAGGTTTTATTCTGGCTTCATACGGATAGTGACATCAGGTAAACTGCAATGGCTTAAAGTGAATGCCAAAAATACCAGCCAAATCAAGCAAAAAAACCCACATGGGATTGAATAAGAAAAATTATCCCCAGGCACAAAGCAGCTATTTATTTGCTTTTATACAATGTAAAAATAAATAGTGTCTTCATCCTACATTATTTTTCTCTCTTCCCAGAATTCTTCTAATAAGGCTGTATACTATAGCTAAATAGTACTGTGCACATGAAGTATATGTTCTTTATATATAGTTACATTTTATTTAAACTCATGCCCATTATAACAGCTCATTGTCAGATTTTACTGTATCAGGCAGATTGTTGCCCATTTTGTAGCCTCAAACTAACATGTCATTGTTTTGATACCATTTGCCAACAACAAACTGACTAAAAATATATTGTGGAGTCTGTCCCATTTTGTAAAACTGAGCAAATGTGCTACTATTTAAGCTTTGTCAAATATTCCTCTTTCAAAATACAAGACAAAGTCAATGGTCCACAATTTTTTTAATGCAAGTTTTTCTCATATTTATGCCATCAATTATGTGCACTCAGAGTTTCCACTTATACTAGAAGCAGAGAGGCATGTCCCACCCCTGTAGAAGCCATGTCCGCTATAGCTCAAACAAAGGAGCAATTTTTGCACAACAGTAAAATTTACATATTGGGTATTAGCTTGAATACAGGAATCCACAGAGTGGTCCTTATCTAACTTTATCTATAAACTAATTCTTGAAAGACTAATACTTCCTCTAACACTACATAAAAGTGAAAATCTTAGAGGTGTTCAAGCTTAGGGCATTTACCATCATAGTACTTATCAACGGCACCAGAATTAAAGTCTGAAAATCTTCCAACCCATGATTAATGAGAATACAAATTGATTCCAAAACCAGAAAAGAACTTGAAGAAAACAAATATAATTCAACTTATCATGAAGAGAAAAGCTAAAAACATGACAGAAACACGAGATTTTAGAAGTAGTTCCAGTGCGTTTGCATCTCTAGAGAAACAAACAATAAATGAGGGACATATCTATCATTTCACAGAAGTTCAGAACATTTGAATCAGAATTACTGCTTTTAAGCAACAACACTTGCCAGCACTTTTACAAAGCATAATGCAACTGAAATGATTTATGTGATCCTGAAAAGGCAAAGTAAGAAGATCCATATAAAAGAAGCTGAGACACCCACAGACACACATTTGGAGGAGAAATTCTCTTGTACCGGGATTGAATATGTAGGTACAGAGCAACCCAGGAATCCCCATTTGAGCAACTCAGAAAACAAAATCAGTTAAGACAAGGCAGATGGAAAAGGTTTTTGCATGAGTCTTTCAAGAAAACTCCCCATAGAAAAGCCCTCAAAATTCTGTTTCATGGGTCCAAAAAGCAGGTGGCTCATTCTTCAGAAACACCCTTCCAAGAACAGGGTAAGAGTAATTATCAGAAGTATTAACCTGTACCAAGAAAGTAAAGATATCATAGCACACACAAGGGAAGATTTCCTTTCCTCTCTGCTATTCTCCAAGTAGTATCAAACAGTCAAGTTTGAACACACATAAACCTCTGAGGTTGGCAGAGGCAGGATCCTTGATCTGTACCGACAATCCATTAAATGCAGGAAAACAGATGGAGAGAAAACCAGTCGCATCTTCCTGACTTGCAAGCTGCAATGTGATGATGTCAGCCTCAGCTTAATCCACAACAAACTTTTGGCTACTGTAATAATGTTAAGTCAAGGATCCAAATTCTGTAAACTGCCAGGGCAGCTCAGAAAGACCAGAATCTCTGTGTAGACTCTATTTCAAAAAAAGGTGTAAAATACCATACACAAATATAACCTACAGACCATTTTTGTGAGGTTCAGCTGTCTGTGGCCATAGGCCTAGCCTAGTGCAGGACAGCTGTATGACCTTGGTTCAGCTTTACTGAAAAGAATTACTGTTGAGCTGTGATGGGAGTGCATAAGCTAAAGCCATGCACCATTAAAAAAAAAAAAGCAGAAAAAAAGGCAAAAGCAAAATTGTTAAACCAGTAATAGCAACTCAAAGACTCAAGAGAAAATTGCCAGTGTGAAAAGGAAAAAAAAAAAACTGAAGCAAAAAAGGCAGAGAGGTGGAAGATGGCAATTCAGCAAAACTGAGACTCAGCCTGCTCTAAAGAGGAACGGTGACTGAACACAGCCTGGCCACCAGAGACTCCTCAAGTGCCTGCACTGGGGGTGACGAGAACGGTAAAGATTAGCCCAGGAGCACATTAGTCCCAGCAATTTACTACATGCATTAGCCAATAAGTGGTTGTTGCAAGCCATATATAATCCTCCTTCCACATCTCTGCACATGATAAAGGATACCTAACTAAAAGTGACTCTCAGACTTAAGGGTTACCCAGTTGTACAGACATGCATACATACAGGCTTCCCTGCATAACCATTTCTTCCTCCCTCACACCCCCTGCAGTCACCCTATGCCCTTCAGGTTCTTGTTCTCTTACGTCTCCTCTCTCTTCTTCCTCTGCATCCACACACTACCACTATCAATGGAAGGGACACGATGAGGGGTAGGGTAATAGCACAGATCTGTAATCTTGATGGCTGCATGAAGTCATTACACCCTTTTTGCCAAGCAAGACAAGAAGGAAAGCCAGAGAGGCAACAGGAAGAGAAATAGTCATGCTGCCTAGGTTTAGACACCAAATTTGCAGGCACTAAAATTCAGAGCCAAGCTTCCTGGACAGTCTATGCAAAGAGAGAGAGAGGGGCTGGTGCTCTGAATTGGCCATTGTGGTGTCTGCCCCAGTCCACAGACTGCACGAGCTGCTAGACTTTTTCCTACATCTCTTCAAGACATCAGGACAGCCTTTTCACAGGGAAACAAGAGCCTTGGAGTCTTTCGCAGCTCTCTCCACCTAACATTTCTCCTCAGAGTACAAATCCCCGAAAAAGGAGCTGCCAAAGAGATTTTTCTACCCTGTCTCTCTCCAGAGATAGAGGTTAGGTAAGTGGGGAGAAAAAGAGTAAGTTACTACATGACTGACTGACTTACATACAGGCATACCTCATTTTATTGTGCTTCGCAGATATTACGTTTTTTACAAATTGAAGGCTTGTGGCAACCCTGCATCAAACAAGTCTATCGGCGCCATTTTTTCAACAGCACACGCTCATTTCATGTCTCTGTGGCACATTTTGGTAATTCTCACAATATTTCAAACTTTTTCATTATTATTATTATATCTGTGATGGTGATCTGTGATCAGTGATCTTGAATGTTACTATTGTAATTGTTTTGGGGCGTCACGAACTGCACCCATATAAGACAGGAAACTTAATCAATAAATGTTGCATGTGTTCTGACTGCTCCACTGACCAGCCGTTCCCCCATCTCTCTCCCTCTCCTCGGGCCTCCCTACTCCCCGAGACACAGCGATATGGAAATTAGGGCAGTTAATAACCCGACAGCAGCCTCTAAGCATTCAAGTGAAAGGAAGAGTCGCACATCTCTCACTTTAAATCAAAAGCTAGAAACGATGAAGCTTAGTGAGGAAGGCATGTTGAAAGCCGAGATGGGCTGAAAGCTCGGCCTCTTCCGCCAAACAGTGAGCTACATTGTGCATGCAAAGGAAAAGGTCTTGAAGGAAATTCAAAGTGCTACTCCAGTGAACACACGAATGACAAGAAAGCGAAACAGCCTTCTTGCTGATATGGAGAAAGTTTTAGTGGTCTGGATAGAAGATCAGACCAGCCACAACATTCCCTTAAGCCAAAGCCTAATCCAGAGCAAGGCCTGAACTCTCTCCAATTCTGTGAAGGCTGAGAGAGGTAAGGAAGCTGCAGAAGAAAAGTTTGAAGCTAGCAGAGGTTGGTTCATGAGTTTTCGGGAAAGAAGCAGTCACCATAACATTGAAGTGCAAGGTGAAGCAGCAAGTGCTGATGTAGAAGCTGCAGCAAGTTATCCAGAAGATCTAGCTAAGAGAATTGAGGAAGGTGGCTACACTAAACAACAGATTTTCAACGTAGATGAAACAGCCTTATCTTGGAAGAAGATGCCATCTAGGACTTTCATAGCTAGAGAGGAGAAGTCAATGCCTGGCTTCAAAGCTTCAGAGGACAGGCTGACTCTCTTGTTAGGGGCTAATGCAGCTCGTGACATTAAGTTGAAGCCAATGCTCATTTACCATTCCAAAAATCCTAGGGCCCTGAAGAATTATGCTCAGTCTACTCTACCTGTGCTCTATAAATGGAACAACAAAGCCTGGATGACGGCATATCTGTTTACAACATGGTTTACTGAATATTTTAAGCCCACTGTTGAGACCTACTGCTCAGAAAAAAGATTCCTTTCAAAATATTACTGCTCATTGACAATGCACCTGGTCACCCAAGAGCTCTGATGGAGATGTACAACGAGATTAATGTTGTTTTCATGCCTGCTAACACAACATCCATTCTGCAGCCCATGGACCAAGGAGTCATTTCGACTTCAAGTCTTATTCTTTAAGAAATACATTTCATAAGGCAATAGCTGCCATAGATAGCGATTCCTCTGATGGATCTGGGCAAAGTAAATTGAAAACCTTCTGGAAAGGATTCACAAATCTAGATGCCATTAAGAACATTTGAGATGCATGGGAGGAGGTCAAAATATCAACATTAACAGGAGCTTGGAAGAAGTTGATCCCAACCCTCATGGATGACTTGGAGGGGTTCAAGACTTCAGTGGAGGAAGTAACTGCAGATGTGGTGGAAATAGCAAGAGAACTAGAATGAGAAGTAGAGCCTGAAGATGTGACTGAATTGCTGCAATCTCATGATAAAACTTTAATGGATGAGGAGTTGCTTCTTATGGATGAGCAAAGAAAGTGGTTTCTTGAGATGGAATCTACTCCCGGTGAAGATGCTGTGAACACTGTTGAAATGACAACAAAGGATTTAGAATATTACATAAACTTAGTTGATAAAGCAGCAGCAGGGTTTGAGAGCATTGACTCCAATTTGGAAAGAAGTTCTATTGTGGGTAAAATGCTATCAAACAGCATCGCATGCTACAGAGAAATCCTTTGTGAAAGGAAGAGTCAATCGATGCAGCAAACTTCACAGCTGCCTTATTTGAAGAAATTGCCACAGCCACCCCAACCTTCAGCAGCCACCACTCCGATCAGTCAGCAGCCATCAACATCGAGGCAAGACCCTCCATCAGCAAAAAGATTACGACTTGCTGAAGGCTCAGATGATGGCTAGCATTTTTTAGCAATAAAGTATTTTTTAATTAAGGTATGTACATTGGTTTTTTAGACATAATGCTATTTCACACTTAATAGACTACAGTATAGTGTAAACATAACTTTTATATGCACCAGGAAACCAAAAAATTCATGGGACTCACTTTATTGCAATATTCGCTTTATTGCGGTGGTCTGGAACTGAAACCGCAATATCTCTGAGGTATGCCTGTAACAGAAGCAATAATTTTCTGCTGTCTAGTCACATAACATGATGGAACTTCAGCTGGAACAAATTATCCTTGAAGCTCACTGAAAGCGAGTGACATCCAGTTACTGGCAGTCCCATTAGGAAATGGCAAAAAGGACAAATAGCATAGGTGTTTGAGGTTTGTGCAATTGTTTAGAACTTGGGTGGGGGTTTTGGGGGGGGGGGGGGCCTCGAAGGCATTAATTATTAAATGAGTTTATAGGTTTGCCAAAAAGTACATCACTTCTAACAATACAGAGCAGCAAATTTCACTTCGCAGAGCATAAACTGATCGTTGCAGGAATGTACCTATGGCGTACACAGCACTGTATGCTGGAGCAGAAAATTATGATATGGGCACAAAGATGAATTCATCTCAATATGCCTCTCAGACATTAGATCCAGGCTGCTGCTGGAAGCAAGATTTTGAAGGTGCAGAACCAGTCATGTGATATGACAAGACATAGGTCTGTGTCCAATTCACCAAAAAAACTAAGCCTTCCTTAGAGGGTGCACAGAGGCATTGGTATTCTTGCCTCTGAGATCAGCTAAAAGTTCTCCACCTGTTATCAAACAGCATTCTCAAAAATGGAAAAGTTACAAAACAGGAGTGCCATCACCTTCTAATGAAAGACAGATGAAAACAAACAAACAAAAAAGCTGTTTGTAGCATGGCAGGAGGAGATACCAACACCTTGTCAAGAACCTTATGACTATAGCTAATTTGTATAAAATGACAGAACACAGTGCAGTCATGAAAACGAGATGCCCACATCAGCAGAGCACATGGATGATGCATGGCTCATGCATGGCATCAGCTCATACTGGCATATTCCAGTCTGACTGCTCTGTCCCCTCCTGAACATACTCATCCCCAAAAGGACTACTTGGCACCAAAGCTGGAAGGCTGATTTGATATTACTGTTGCTGTTTTGAGCAAACTAAACTTGCCTTAAATAAACATCAGAGACTAGGCAAAGAGGCAACAGTTCCAACATGAAGTTTTGTGAAAAGATGGTGTTTAATATTTATGCTATGCTATTTATAAGCTACACTTCCATGTGGACATAAGGAAAAAAAAAAAACCTCCCTGTTGTAGTGCTGGAGATTATCCTTATCATAATATTCCCAAACAGCTCTCATTTGCAGGTACTATATATATTTAATGAAATAGATAAATTCCTAGCTAAAGGATGATGACACAAGATCTCTTATTGTTGTAGACAGTTTTAAGATGGGAAAAAAAATTTAAACTATTTATGAATCACCTCATCCTAACTTCTGTATTTGAATCTAATTTGCATTTGCAAAACTAAATTTTTAAGAACCACATAAGAAAAGTTAATGACATGTACCTCTCAGATAACTATGCAATGAATTCTGTCTTTCATTCAAGTCTGCTTAGCTCCCTGCTAGCCAGTGTCTGGATCTCTGGTCCTATGCTACTAGCCATTCCCAAGAGGAAAAAAAAATCACATAGTTACAGCAAACAAAGAAACTGCAAAATATATCAGACATAACCTCTTTTATTCAAATATAGGAAACAGACCAAACAATGACTAAAGATATGTTTTAGTTTAAATCTTTCCATTCCCAAATTATTTTCTCACTAAGCAAAAATGAGAAATGTGCCATTTCTCACAAAATTATGATTTGGTTTCTTGCAAAATTACCAACAGTAGGTAAATAAATTTTGACAGTTAAATTCACACTTGCACATATATTATAGGCCTAGGCAGTATAGAGAAAAGATTTTTAATTTTGAAATTATTCTCAACAATTTGAATTTCCTGACTGGTTTAAGATTATTTGATCTGTAACCTTATTTTTCCCCAAAAATAGCTAAATACCTATGCCATGCTAACAGAAAGAATACAGTATCAGGTATTTTCATGTTCTTCCCATAACTGCCAGCAGAAGTATTACAGGCTTTTTAAGAACTACTGTAAGAAGCAATTGTTACAGTAATCATACACAGAGGTTTCTAAGCACTGACCTTAAGGGTGGGTTTTTTTGTTTGTTTGTTTTAAAAATCACAAGAAAATTCTACTAGATGCTGACTCAAAAGAATTCATAATAAATTTCATAAATAAGAAAAAAGTATTCATAAATGTGCATGTCAATATTAACATCTCACACACTCAAGAGTACTCTTGTTAGTTAGAATTATCTAGAGCTACTGACTTAAAAACCATGAACAATCTTGTAAGATTCTTCTAATTGCTTGGAGAAAAATTCTGGAGTAGCATCTAAAGAGTATTAACTGAGGTAAAGTTATCAATTGCAATAGGCAAATGCCAGACTAAGGTAAGGGAGCAGCTGATACTGAGGATCTGAATTGTTATTGTTGATAGAAGAGTCTCTTGAAGAACCAAGAGTGTGCTTTCCCCGACTCTGAAATCTCACTATATATAATTAGTTTACTGTATTTATTCCATGACCTTTGATAATCTGAAGATTCCCAAAACTTTTTTCCTTCTCCCACTTAAATCTTACACTCCTTCTTCCTAGGAAAAACTAACAGAGAGAAGAAACTTTCATATATGTGAAATTATCTCTTACGCCTTAAATGCATCTTTCATTATAGAGTCTTAAAATACAAGTTATCTTGTTAATGTTTTATTCTAGATTGATATTCCTTATATTCTCTTATAAAGTCCACTTCTCGTCCAAGTTAAAATGAACCCTATCCTAACTGGCAGGACTACTAGAACTGTTACGTTTAGATTGCATTTATTCTGGGATTTTTCTCTCAAAAGAAAATTAGGTATCTTCTTGCATTTCCCGGTGCAATTAGACCAATACTGTGAATAAGCATGGCTGGAATAGAAAGCACAGTTCAGGTAGAACATTAATGTTGTTTGAAGTTATCCAGGTGGCTATTAAAAGCTGAAGTATATCATGCTTTCCAAATTATCATCACATGTAAGCTCTGAAAACTAACATATTACTTAAGAACTATGTTCTTAAGTTCTTAAGTTTATCTAACTGAACGTTTGGGATACATGAACCCAGATAAGTGAGACTCCATTCTATTACCTTTTTTGTTTGGACACTATTCCAGTATCACTTAACCCTTTGACTGCTTCCTCAAGGGAAATGTGAGGTTACACAAAGCAACATCATATATGTTTAGAGGAGAGCAGTTGTTCTAGGTATCCTCTAACAGCTTTCTTTGATGAAATTATTGGAATGAATGATTCAGTTGCTACGGTAAAATGCAGAAATAACAGAAATCTATTCCTGCCTCATGCTCCCAGACTAAATGACTACTTCTACTTATGTTCACCAACTTTTATTCTTCCTCTACATTTATACATATGCACACCATTAATATTTACCTTTGAATTTTATACCATTCCAAGGTTGTCCTTAAATAATTACATATTATCAGACTGAAGATTTCTTTACCTTCTAATGATTTAGTACCCAGGCCCTTAATTAATCAAACAGGAGTGATACCTTCTGTTAGCTGCCTGCCTGTTCAGTGAGTACATATACACAATATCTGGCTTAAATCTTGGACAGTGTTTAAAAGGTTGAAACATATTTCATAACTATGCCTTATTTAAGAGACATCTTTCATTTACGCCTAACACATTAATATACAAGACACTGAATACCTCAGTCTTCTCTATATTATTCATTGCTCACTTTGTTTTTACCTTTTTAAACAACAAACTTATTTTTTCCTCCTTCTTCCTCTTTCCTCTTCTGCATTTGCAAAATCTTTTCTTCCTGACTTGTTTCCTTCCTAGCTGCAAAACATTCTGCATCTTGGCCTTTCTGATTTTATCACTTCATGCTCTAAGCCTAAACTATTTCCATTTTTTGCAGAATTTCTTTTTGACTGTCAGGTCTTTAGAGAGCTAATTTCTGTGATTACTATATTTCCCTGCATCAAGACAGCTTACTACCCTGCATTTAGCATAAACAAATGCCAGCACTGCTTTACTCTTTATGTTAACTAAAAGTATCTATTTTTTATAACAGGGTAAAGAAAATTACAGTATCCACAATCACCAACTTACCTTTCCTCCTTGATTTTCAACTGGTTCCCTCCAGCTACAAAAATCAGATCTAAAACACCTGCTTCCCTGTATGTTTTTATATCTTCCCCGCAAATAAAAAAAGTTATTTCCAGCACCTTTCATGAACACATTTAACGATTTCCAACTCCCCCTTCCCATCCTGTGAATAGTTGTCTCTTAGAAACGCTCATTATTATCAAGTCTTTGCTTTTGATGCTACTATTAGTTGACCCAAAAAGCCTCAAACACCTTCTGTTTCTGATACAGTAGTAACAAGAGACTGTCCAGGTAATTTCTTTTCACACAAAGACAATAAAATGCACTGCTTCTCATCAGTGTGTGAGCTTCAGAAAAAACATATTTGCATTTTTAATATGCAATGCAATACCTTTTTCCCTGCTTACCCATCCTGAACATGCTGTAATTTTTTAGTAGTTAATGTTACATATCTCAGCTTCTTTCACCAAACTCCTGTAATACCCGTTCAGTTTTGGTTGCATACTAGAAGCGCATGTTTTTCTGGTTAATTTCCCATAATACTCTTTATGCATACACATCTCAGACATGTAGCACCCTGCTTCATCATTCTCCTCTGCTTTGAGCTTATAGTCATTTCTACTTTCCCAACTCCAGATTTCAGTGTTTAACTTGTATTTCTTCCCACTATTTCCTCCTTCCCTCAAAAAAAAAAAAAGCTTAATTATAGCCTTAAAGTCACCAGCTTCCTTCAAGCTGCAGTTGAAAGTCCATACATTTCACAACAGGAGAGAAACCCAGTAACTGTGGTATAATGTCTGTAAAAATGTATTTCTTCGGTTAGTAAATGGAAGCTAGCCAGACTTGCAGACATCAGTAAGTCTTCAAAACCACACATAAACTCATAAAACCTTGCACAGTTTTAAACAGATCCTTACTGATGTCAATAGATATGATTTAAGATAGAGATTACGTTGAACTTTTCTTATCATAGATGTGTCTTTGCAGTTTTGCAGTCCAATATGGCTCAGACAAATTACTCTTTGCATGGGAGACCAGAGAGATACTTTCTTTTTTAGCAGGCTCAGGAATGAAAACCAATTTCCAGATGTTCTTGAGACGTCCTCCACCTGCGACCTCACTTTAAGTAAATCATTCAAAGACAGAAAAACACTTGGATGCCTATCTTACTGAAGAAAGCAGTTACAGAAGTGAGGCATTCAGTGAATACCATTGATGCTTTCCATCTTCCACTATACCAAGTTCACAATTAGGCTTAACACTTCTTTGGATTTACCTTTACTCACACTAAAAATCAAGGAAGGATTATACTGCATGAAAGTACACATTAAAGTGACAGTGCTAAGAGCTTTTTGACTTACTGCATCATATGTTGCTTGAACACAAATACAAACAATATGAATTTATAAAGTAAGAAAGCAAATTTTATGTGGGCAAAATTCCCAGAAAAATAATATAGAATTTTGCCTTATAACAATTTGAGACTGCACCACTCAGTTACTGAAATTCCTGAAGTAAGAGAATTTTTCAGAGTAAGAATAAAAACAGAAGTAGAGCTTCTTATCAACACTAAGAATTAGTACTATTACTTCTTAAAAGGCACGCAGAGGCAATCATCGTCCCAGGACTGTGAAAACAGTTTATAGAAACATTGGCATTAAATTGTCTCTTGAATCCACTCCTGAAATGTAAGCAACCTCTTTTAAGAGCTAACAACTATAAAGTATTGTTATGAATGTTTTTGAAATGGTCCTCAGAGTTCTCATTTGCTCTCCCAAAGTGTTGGAACGAGGTACATCATTTCTGGCCAACTGCTTCCTGCTGGCAGCATGAAGCAGTTGCACATCCAGGTTGTGGACTATTCTGCTCTTCAGAAAGTCATAAATGGCCAGGGAAAACTTTGACTCTGGTTTCTAAAAGCCAGAAAATTATCTATATTCAAACAGCCCAAGGGCACAGGAGGGTGATTACTCAGCCTACTTTGCACCTGGACACAGAAAAATAAAACCATCAATAAAAGATCTGGTCAAATCCTTTAGGGTTTTGCTTAAGTTTGATATTATGCACTTCCGGCAAACAAACCACATAACATTGCGCAAGGTTTCATTTTAAAATAATTCTATGTATACAGGTACCAGATTCTTATACCTAATTGAGAGAGTAAAAGGCCAAAATATAGCTATATCACATACCTTTGGCACATACTAAAAAACCTCTGGACTTTCTTCTTTAAATTAGTGTAATGCTGGAAAATTCCTTGTACCCAAATCTACATTCCATCCTATTCAGCTTTCTCTCTGAGGCAGGTGTCTAGTAGAGAGATGTCTACTTACACATCTGCAAACAATTTGCTGAATTAGAAGAACCACCTCTTCAAACTTAGAGACAAAACTGTGCTTTGCCTTTTTTTCCTTAGTAAACCATGCAGTAATCCCAAATAAGTGGCATGTAAAGCTGTTATGAATCAGACTCTGTAATCACATTTCAATGTTTTACTGGTTGTAAATAACACGCACGAGTGCTCCAAGGACCAAACTGCTCTTCTGCTGCCAACATTAGTTGTTTAACGATCTGAATAGCAGAAGCTGCCAATTATTGTATTCCATTTTAAAGTGTCATTTAAAACCCATACATGTAATTATTATACCTTTGTTGTTAACTTATTATGTCTCTTTTTAGCTGGAGAGCTCTAGGCATTTAACTTGTAAAGACTAGGCAAGCTATTGATAGTTATTTATCAATTTTGCCTATCAAAAAATATCATGTTCGTTGTATGACTAATGCCTGTCACCCAGCACTCTCTTGGACAACAGTTCTCCACTATGGAGAAGGGCCTGAAGTACATTACACAGGGCATGACACAGCCCAGGCTAATCAGTTCTGCCAGACTTGCAATGGCTTCAAGGGACCCAGACAAGTGCAGACAGAGCCATGACCATCTTCCCAAGAAGGCTCAGCTACAAAAAGGTCAACAAACTGCCCTAAAACACCACTCATCAATTGTTAGCCCTTCCCATCATTTAAAACTTACCTGACACAGCCAGCATTTTGGCTTCAAGTAGAGCTGGTAGTTGAGTCTCGATATCACTCACTTTCCTCCTCAAAGTACTGCAGAGTTTCTGACTCGTGCAAACCTAGATTGAAGCAGACAGCCATGATATATAATTCATTCATGTAAAAATATAAGGCAATTTAAATGGGGCTTCAAATGTTCTTGGTTTATGAACATGACATATCCTACAGCAATGTAACAAAGCTTAATAAAAAATGATGTCTTTGCTGAAATATCCAACATGAATCAGAATTTCCATGGCTTTTGCCACACATTCCATTATAAAAATAGAAAACATTATTAGTATTAGCTATCTACATAAGAGAGGATATGTTTCACTAATAGACACTGAGGCTGAATTTAGAAGAAAGGGCAGCTTATGAACTCTGTACAATTTCAGTGATGCCTGGAACCAGTGGAATTTAAGGAAACCAAGGTTTGGTGTTTAAGATTTCATAACACAAAATGCACTGTGATTTTTTTTTTATTATTATTATTTACCAAAGATACCACATCACATGTCTTAACTGGAAAAAGGAAAAGCACCTGACATTCTCTGGACAGGCAATAAAGAAGGCTATACCAACTCAATATTGTACTTTGTTTCACAATTAGGAGATACAGCTGGATCAGGTTCAGGTCTCTCGGTCTCTCTCTTTTTAATTGGTAGTCTATGAGCAACAAATCAGAACTGGTATTAGCATGGAGAGAGACAGGAGAAAAGAGATGAAAAGAAAGGAGCTTCACCTGTTTCTGTACTTTATATTTAAGCATACATAACCACCTCAGAAAATCCTTACGCACAGTACACAATTCATACAACTCTCACATATTAAAAAATGTCGTTCTTCCCCCATATCACAGCACTTGGAAAGGAAAGCAAAATAAACAAACAGAAAAATTCCTCATTTGGCTAAGGCTTATACCCAGGTGGTGGTAAATACCCTTGTTCTGAAGGTAGACATCAAGCAATTGCTTAAAATTGTAGTTGACATTTGAGAAAACATTGCATTCATTGGAACCAAGGGTAAAGCAACAGTCAAGAGAGGCACAGGCCAGCTGTGAAGAGATGAGATTTGAAATGAAATCTCCAGAGGAAAGTTTCCCTGCCCTGCTCATATTTTTCTTCACAAGCAAGTGGTGATTTAATATACTGTACATATTAACAAAAGCACCACTATCACTTTGGTTTTTAAAAGCAAAAGCCCTACAGCTCTATTGGATTACCTTTTTGTATAATTAAAGCATAATAATTCAGATATGACACTAATTGTAAATATTAAATGGTTAACACTCTCTTGCTTTAGCTGAAAGCATCTGTTAACCATAAAAATATGTCTCATCACTTCTGTACCTAATACAATTTTTCACTTCCCAGATATTTCACTTTATTTTAGTTCCTCCTTCTTTCTACCTTATCTAGTAATTTACTTAAAATGGTTAAAAATAAATAAAAAATAAAAAACTACACCTTTCACAAGTGGATAAATGTGCCTAAAGAACCCAAAGGCCATTTCCCTCTCTTATTTCCAAAATAAATCTTAAAGTTTCTAATGACTTCTTTTCAAGCAGTGTTCTCTCTTTAGGGGTAACTGAATGGCTCAGCAAATTGCAATTAGATCAGGAATCTTTCAGCTCTAGGAAAACTGCATGAATATATTCTATGCTCATAGTAACTTAAAGTCATTACCACTAGACAGCTGTTTGGCAATTATGCAAAACAAGCTGGGAGGTTTAATCAGTTACTAATGAACACTGTCCGCTTTGTAAGCACAGCCACAGCAATGAAGCTTGCTGGCACTGTTTGTTAATGGACTAAGGAGAGGGACCAGAGGCTGCAAGGAAGTTCCTCTAACCCACAGAGATAGTTCTTCTGGAACATGAGATAAGTATGTTACTGAGTCTCTGCTGGCATCTGTGTCATATATATTCTGGGGATAAACAAACACCATTAATCTTCAGGGCTATCATATGGCATAGCTCAACAAAACTAAATGAAAGACCGGGAGAGGCAAAAAAATTTAACTTCCTCTAAACTAATAGCATTGCCTCTAAATTACATCAGTTCTACTCTACAAGCTCCAGTTCTTTTGGTTTTCCTAAATACTTTATCTTCATAACAGCTGCCATTATTCATTACAGTAGCTTAGTCAGCCACTGAGGAGAGTTTAATTCTCAACTAACAAAGATGATGAACAAAGCCCCAGGTAAACACACTACCTACATCTAACTATCTTGACTGCAAACACTTATGCCTGTGGTCCCAGCGATGTCCTTTCCTTGTTCTCAGCAACCAGCTCAACACAGCTCTGCTGCAGCCCAAGGACCAAGGCGCTCCAATTCTAAAAAAAAGCTCCTTTCCACTTTCAGGGAAGTCCTTTAGAGCCAAATATTACAGTCTCTATTTTAAAAATCCTCTTCAATGCTCTTCTCATGAACTTTCAAAAAAAAGAAAAAGTTATCTCTTGTTTAGGAATTAATCCTACAAATCTGTGTTCAGATACATAATCATTAATCAAGAATGCAGTCCCACTGAAACCATTAGGAACTTGGTAAGCAAAGTTATGAGTAGCCTTCACAGTTCTTTATAACAGTACCTCAGAAAAGAGATGTAAATTCTCTCTACTTTGCCTGATGCAAAGCACAGTCCACCTGGATCTCCCGTACAGTGCAGTAATCTTGTCATTAGCAAAAGCACATATTAATTTCTGACTGAAGGAGGTGGGTTAGGGAGATTGTTCCCTTCATTAACGTGCTAATCTTAGCTTTTGCAGCCTCAGCTGAAAACAGTATAGGTGAGGCAGAAAAGGCAGAAACAGCCATATAAATATTAGAGGCACAGGGGAGAGAAAAAGGCCTTTGACAATGCAGTGTTTTCCCCATACAATAAAAACATTAAAAAGACTAGCTCTATTCAGTTTGAGATGAAAATAGGATGAGATAATTTAAATAAATAAAATAATAAATGATTTGGAGGAGTCTGTTTATGTTTCCTATTTATCTAATAAATAAAAAGCCATTACATAGGAATGGAATGGAATTAAAGTAATATTTTATCTGTTTAATATTTAAAGAAATGAACAGGTTGTGGAATTCTACCATGCAGACTTCTCAACTGTTACCCAAAGTTTAAGCTCTTATTTAAAAAGTCTCTAGATACTACTGTTGTAAAGTAAGCCTTCAAAGAGTAATGCACACGTTTTCAGTGGGGAAGACGAAATCTCTAGCTTATGTCTGCAATTCAAACAATGAATCGCTCTAAGGTACCAAATTCCCCATTAATTTTAGTGGATTATATGTAGGTCAATTACAATCTTTTATTTGATACTTTATTCATGGTCTTTAAAAAACAGGTGGGAGAGCAGAAGTATCATATCATGATGGACTATACTAACAATCTCAAGATATTTGCAAATACAAGGGATAGAGAAGGATGAGGTCAGAATAAAGCAGGAGAGGAAGAGGAAGGGGTATTCAGATATAGCCATTAAACAGTCTTTTTATAGTACATGCTAAAAGTGTTGGTCAAGAGGAGTACAAAGGATAGAATATAAAGGATAAAATTTTCACCAATTTTGGAGAGCGCTATTGGAAAAAACATGAAAAACTAGCAAACTTATTTCACAGTATAAAATGATTAATGATCAAAACAAGAAATATTTTCCCTTCCCTGTTCCATATAGAGCTCTAAGAATTAGATACAATAAATGAACTCTTCTTCTAAAGAACTTTTCTTCTGGAGCAAAGATGCTCTACCTGTGGTTCACTGAGATATTTTGAAATAAAAAGAAAACTTTAGTAGTCTGTTTCTTGGAAGGAGGCCATAAGAAACAAGAAAATGAAAGGAAGAGTATTAACATCTATGATTAGAAACCAAGGTATGCCAAATACATCACACCACTTTTCTTCGCATTTTTAAATGAGTGTGAGAATTGGATTACTAGTTTATTATTATTTAAAGGGAGGGAAAAAGCAACTCTTCAAGGGGAAAGAGGAACTTTATTTATGTTTTTCCTTCACACCAACCAAACCAGGCACGTAGGAAGGTAAGAGGCTCTGTATTAAGAGTAAAAAATATTAAATTGTGACCACAGTTCATTTTCATTTCATTGAAGCTAAGATATCTGTTTCTAAATCGAGGCCAGCAAGAAGACTGGTAAACATAAGCCAAGAAGCAGAGTCCTCCACCTGCTTCCTTAAGCATAATCTCTGCGGTTTGTCCAAATTTAAGTTTCTTTTTTTAGAGTGTACGTTTAAGCATATTTACATGTAAAATCTGTTCAGAAGAAATACCACAAAACCAACTTTCCAAAATATGGACAATTTATTAAAAAGGTGTTATCTGCTTCTCTAAATGTTCTGAAGAACTGACAACTGACACATACTTACTTTGGCAGTAGTTTCTTTAATGGACATGCTGAACGATTGTTCTCTTTCCTGAAGGCTAAAAGGAATTAAAATAAAATAAAATAATGTTGATCTTCTCTGCTCATCACGGTCTGCTACACAATACACACTTTTTTCATATGGAAACAAATAGGCTTTAAAATGACTCATACTAGCACAAAGAGCCAATACCAAGATAAAATCCTTATACTTGGTTTCAGTGTTTATATTTTGTTTTGCTAGTGACTAACCAACCTTTTCCATCCACTTACTCCTATTTGTTTGCAAAATGGATTGTAGACTAGTTTTACACTTTTTAATTAACGAGGTATAAAAAAACACATTTCTTTTACCATCAAAACCACAATTATGATTATTTGTATAACTGTAGTATCTACAAGTTCAAAATAGGGTTCAGGACTGGTTTTTGCTAGGCCATCACCAAACATTCAACAAAAAAAGAAAGGTTCTGTCCCGGAATATGCAGTTAACTATCCTCTTATAAACAGGTTTCCAACTTTGCTAAGAAATACTCAAATGCAGTCATTTGTCTTCACAGTATTGAAATATCACTACTTATTTTGTTTAGTTTAATAAAACCATACAAAATATTTGTACCACATTGATTCAACAGTGGGCTGAAATTTTGAGGTATAATCCATGTTAGTGTAAACAAATTCAAGGTTTTTTTCCATATGCAAAAACAGGTAAGTTTAGTAATTTGACATTACTGAACATAATATAATCCCGTGAGTTTATTTACAAGCACCAAAGGCAAAAGTTACATTTTAATATAAAGATCAAAAATTCAAACCAACTAGTCAAACATTAGGAGTCAGTGTGGAGATAAATTTTGTAACTTTCATTTAATACTTCCCTCCCTCCTGCTTTGTAGATACACATTTTTATACAGTGTTCAATTACATTATCGCACACTATTTTCTTTTCCGTACGACACTTCATTCAGTGTATATGACAGTCAGCACTCCCCACCAGCAGCATTTCAACACTTCCTTTTAGCCTCACTGTAATATTTTACAAGCTACCTGTGATGTTCTTCCTGAATAAGAACTATTAATTTTTTTCTGAGCTTTTCTTAGTGTTCATTACTGAAGTATCCAAACACATATCTGGAAGCATCACTGGATGTATTTCAAGCATATTCTTAAAAGATAAGGTGTATTCATTTTATAGGTCACTGTATTCATTTTATAGGTGAAAGAAACACAAATGCACTGTTATTCAGAATGCACATTAACAGAGTGCCAATTTTGACATGCATGTATAGTCCCTGCTGCCTACCTGTAAGCATTTCAGCTTTTGAGAACTTGCTGCTTTGTATTTTGCAAGCATAGCACTTACTGAACTCCATTTCAAGACTCAGCATTTCTGAAAGTCTGAAACCCAAAGTACCTGAAGTTGGACTCCCAGAAAATGAGGAATATACAGTTACTGACCACCTGTAGAATGTCTGGCTTGAACATTTTGTCCAGCTTCAAACACAGCAGTTTGCACAGCAGTATTTGGGCTCTGACTAGAACTTGAGGACCTTGTTGGAAGTTGTGGGCTTTCTGAGGACCCCTGAGGAACTAGAAGGTGATTGCTGTGACCAGGAAAGGGGAAGCTAGGCAAGGACAGCTGCAGGAGGCCTTGACTTCTCCTAGGAAAAGCTCTAGCTAGGAGTGGCTGCTGCTAACGAGCTCTCTTGGTTGCCCCTGACCAGAGGGAGTTGGGGCCTTTGATCCCGGTGGCCCTTGATTAGGACAGGTCAAGCACCCTCTTAGCTAGTGCTAGGGAGAGGCCTGTATAAGAGCCAGGCCTGGAGCGCAGCTCCCAGAGCGCAGCTAACAGAGGCAGCAGTTTGAGCAGAAGGGTGCACAAAGGAACCTTCATTTCTGATTCCTGTGGTGTACGCTTCCTCAAGTATGGTCGTGACATGCCATGGAGCACATTCCCTAGCGGCTGTTGGAGTTGCTGTGTCAGAGGCTGGGACCCAGACTGACCCTCTGACAGTAGATGCGGCTCTACAGGTCTCAGGCTGCAGGGAGTGCTTGGGGCCTCTCTGGGAGGCCTGGGCTGGCAGCCAGCTCTCCTGCAGGAGCTGTGCTGCTGTTGACGAGCTGTGTCGTCAGGTAAGGGAGTTACGGGAGGAGGTCAGTAGGCTGCGCAGCATCCGAGAAGCAGAGCAAGAGATAGACAGGGTATTCTCGGAGACTGTGCAGCTTCGGGAGTCCCAACCCCCCGCAGCAGTGGAGTTGCCAGAGGGCTCTGTGCCGTGTGAAACGGTACATCATGACATCGTAGAAGAAGGCTGGAAGCTGGTCACTGCTCATGGGAGGAGAAAGGCTCCTACTCCTCCCGAAGACTTGCAGCTGAAGAACAGGTTTAGTGCCCTCCAGGATGAGGAGGAGATGGACATGGCTGCCAGGGAAGTACCTGGGACAACAGACCCTGTGCCTTGCCGGAACGCCCGGAAGAAGCGGCGGGTGATTGCTGTGGGGGACTCCCTGCTGCAGGGGACGGAGGCATCTATCTGCCGACCTGACCTCATGTCTAGAGAGGTTTGTGGCCTGCCAGGGGCTCGTGTGAGAGATGTCATGGAAAGACTGCCAAGGCTTGTCCATGCTTCAGACTATTACCCACTGCTGCTCTTCCATGTGGGCACTAATGACACCAAGGGCAAACTGGAGACCATCAAGCAGGATTTCAGAGCTCTGGGGGTGGTGGTCAAGGGTCTGGGAGCCAGGTCATCTTCTCCTCAATCCTGCCAGTGAGGGGAATGGATGAGAGGAGGAGGAGGAGACGGACTTTCCAAGTTAACGACTGGCTGCGCCGCTGGTGTTGGCAACAGGGTTTTGGTTTCTACGACCATGGGACCCTGTCTGAAGATTGACAACTGATGGCGAGAGATGGGATCCACCTCACTAAGCGGGGAACACGTGTCTTTGCCAACAGGTTGGCCAACCTGGTAAGGAGGGCTTTAAACTAGGAAAGACGGGGGAAGGGGAGAGTTATAGTGACAGGGTAGCTGGCAAAAGACTGCTCAAGTCAGGATGCCTCCAGCAGGTGAATGCAGCCAGGGAAGTGTGCATGGGATGGGGCTATGGAGGATCCTCTTGCATCCCTCCTGGGAAACCTGCATGCTTGATCACCTCCCTGAAATGCCTCTACACCAATGCACGCAGCATGGGGAACAAACAGGAAGAACTAGAGATCTGTGTGCGGTCGCAGGGCCATGATCTCATTGCCATTACAGAGACATGGTGGGACAGCTCGCATGACTGGAGTGCTGTCATGGATGGCTACGTGCTTTTTAGGAAAGACAGGCCAGGAAAGCGAGGTGGTGGAGTTGCTCTTTATGTGAGAGAGCAACTGGAATGTATTGAGCTGTGCCTAGGGGTGGATGAAGAGCGAGTCGAGAGCTTATGGGTAAGGATTAAAGGGCAGGCTAGCATGGGTGACACTGTTGTGGGTGTTTACTACAGGCCACCTGATCAGGAAGAGGAAGTCGATGAGGCCTTCTACAGACAGCTGGAAGTGGCCTCACGATCCCAGGCCCTGGTTCTCATGGGGGACTTCAACCACCCCGATATCTGCTGGAAAGACAACACAGCTAGGCACAAACAGTCCTGGAGGTTCCTGCAGAGCATTGGTGACAACTTCTTGACACAGGTGGTGGAGGAGCCAACAAGGAGAGGTGTGCTGCTGGACCTCGTACTAACAAACAAAGAAGGACTGGTTGAAGATGTGAAGGTCGGGGGCAGCCTTGGCTGCAGTGACCATGAGATCGTGGAGTTCAGGATCCTGCGAGGAGGAAGCAGGGCACTAAGTAGGATTGCAACCCTGGACTTCAGGAGAGCAAACTTTGGCCTCTTCAGGGACCTGCTTGGAGGAATCCCATGGGTTAGGGCCCTAGAAGGAAGGGCATTCAAGA
This sequence comes from Apteryx mantelli, assembly GCF_036417845.1. Classification (NCBI taxonomy): domain Eukaryota; kingdom Metazoa; phylum Chordata; class Aves; order Apterygiformes; family Apterygidae; genus Apteryx; species Apteryx mantelli. The sequence continues at coordinate 57,131,771 of NC_089980.1, read as the reverse complement.
GAGCTGGTTAATATTCAAACATCACCTCCTCCAGGCTCAAGAGTGGTGCATCCCTATGAGTAGGAAGTCAAGCAAAGGAGGTAGGAGACCTGCATGGATGAGCAAGGAGCTCCTGGCAAAACTCAACCAGAAGAAGGAAGTCTACAGAAAGCGGAAAGGGGGACAGGCCACTTGGGAGGAATACAGAAACGTTGTCAGAGTATGCAGGGATGTGACGAGGAAGGCTAAGGCCCGTTTGGAATTAAATCTGGCAAGAGATGTCAAGGACAGCAAGAAGGGCTTCTTCAAATACATCAGTAGCAAAAGGGAAGACAAGGGAAAATGTGGGCCTGCTGCTGAATGGGGTGGGTGCCCTGGTGACGAAGGATGCAGAGAAGGCAGAGTTACTGAATGCCGCCTTTGCTTCAGTCTTTACTGCTCAGGCCAGCCCTCAGGAACCCCAGACCCTGGAGGCAAGAGAGAAAGTCTGGAGAAAGGAAGACTTTCCCTTGGTGGAGGAGGAGTGGGTTAGAGATCATTTAAGCAGACCTGACACCCACAAATCCATGGGCCCTGATGGGATGCACCCACAAGTGCTGAGGGAGCTGGCAGACGTTATTGCTAGGCCCCTCTCCATCATCTTTGAAAGGTCCTGGAGAACAGGAGAGGTGCCTGAAGACTGGAAGAAAGCCAATGTCACCCCAGTCTTCAAAAAGGGCAAGAAGGAGGACCCAGGGAACTACAGGCCAGTCAGCCTCACCTCCATCCCTGCAAAGGTGATGGAGCAGCTCATCCTGGAGGCCATCTCCAAGCATGTGGAGGGAAAGAAGGTGATCAGGAGTAGACGGCATGGCTTCACCAAGGGAAAATCATGCCTAACCAATCTGATAGCCTTCTATGATGGAATGACTGGCTGGGAAGATGAGGGGAGAGCAGTGGATGTTGTCTGCCTTGACTTCAGCAAGGCTTTTGACACTGTCTCCCATAACATCCTCATAGGGAAGCTCAGGAAGTGTGGGCTAGATGAGTGGACAGTGAGGTGGATTGAGAACTGGCTGAATGGCAGAGCTCAGAGAGTTGTGATCAGCGGTGCAGAGTCTAGTTGGAGGCCTGTAGCTAGCGGTGTCCCCCAGGGGTCAGTACTGGGTCCAGTCTTGTTCAACTTCTTCATCAATGACCTGGATGAAGGGACAGAGTGCACCCTCAGCAAGTTTGCCAATGATACAAAACTGAGAGGAGTGGCGGATACACCAGAGGGCTGTGCTGCCATTCAGAGAGACCTGGACAGGCTGGAGAGGTGGGCGGAGAGGAACCTCATGAAGTTCAGCAAAGGCAAGTGCAGGGTCCTGCACCTAGGGAGGAATAACCCCATGCACTAGGACAGGTTGGGGGTGGAAAGCAGCTCTGCCGAGAAGGACCTGGGAGTGCTGGTGGACACCAAGTTAAGCATGAGGCAGCAATGTGCCCTCGTGGCCAAGAAGGCCAATGGTATCCTGGGCTGCATGAGGAAGAGTGTTGCCAGCAGGTCAAGGGAGGTGATTCTCCCCCTCTGCTCAGCCCTGGTGAGGCCACATCTGGAGTACTGTGTCCAGTTCTGGGCTCCCCAGTACAAGAGGGATGTGGCACTACTGGAGCAAGTCCAGCGAAGGGCTACAAAGATGATTAGGGGACTGGAGCATCTCTCTTATGAGGAAAGACTGAGAGAGCTTGGCCTGTTTAGCTTGGAGAAGAGAAGGCTGAGAGGAGATCTTATCAATGTGTACAAGTATCTGAAGGGAGGGTGTTGAGAGGATGGGACCAGACTCTTTTCAGTGGTGCCCAGTGACAGGACGCGAGGTGTGACAGAGCACTGGAACAAGTTGCCCAGAGAGGTTGTGGAGTCTCCTTCTCTGGAGATATTCAAAACCTGCCTGGACACGACCCTGTGCAACGTGCTCTAGGTGACCCTGCTTGAGCAGGGGGGTTGGACTAGATGATCTCCAGAGGTCCCTTCCAACCTCAGCCATTCTGTGATTCATGAAGGAAGTGAGACAGACTCAGCAGCAGAATTCAGCCATTCACTGTATCACTTAATTGTGCTAATGATGAAGCTATTTGTATTTCTCTCCCTAATGCCCTGCTTCTTGGAGTGCCCACCTTTTCTATCTACACAACGACAAGGCCAACCACTTCATTAACCCCCCAGCACACTGGCTCCCCTCCAGCTCCAGATGAGGCAGCCCCCTCAGAAGAAATAGCATTTGACTATGTAAGTTAACACCAGTGTAAAACAGCCAACAGAAAAACAGCCAGCTAGCCATCACACAACAGCAGTTTAACATTTCCCACATGCTCCTTCTCAAACTTTTCCCTTACCAACCTTTGCTACAGCAATATATGGGCAAAAACCAAACTATGACATGCAAAATTATGCCATTATCAGTTTCCTGCCTGTCTCTGGGCATGCCAGAGGGAATGAATTACGCAGTCGTTTCTTGTCTCAGACTCTGTGGAGTTCCCAAAGACTTTAAGTATCTACCACACCCACCATTTGAGCTGGGGAGGTTCTGCAAGAAGGAGCTACGCTTTGTGTACGGATGTCGGCTGGGAGCAGCCGGCTGCAGTGTGTAACTGAATGAACAACAGAAGACTGGCCCGACTGGTCTGTAACTGGCTTATACAGTTCCACTCTAAGGAGCCAAGACATCATAAAATGTAAAGTGCAGTTATAGCCAGAAGAACAACAGTATAAAGATGGCACTTCTGTCTTTAACAAATCTCTTCTGTGTGCATTTCCTCCTATCTGTTTATTTTACTGACAAAAAGCCTCCACAGATTCACGCTGTGTTTCACTCCTCTGCAGAGGAAGTGAGATCAATTTTTAATTTTTTTTAAAAACACACATCCAAAAAACCAAAAACAAACCACAACCCAATTGCAGTATCCTTATTGCTAACAGTGATGCACAAATCCATGTGGACTTTCAGGTCCAGTGTTGAACGGAAAGAGAGAGTGGAGGGGGATAAAAAAGCAAGCCTCTTTTTATTCAGATTTCTTGTTAGAAATATCTATCAAGTCACTGAAAAACACATATATGGAATCACACATTGCCATTATATTGAGAGGAGAACTGTAATTTTAAGAGACAATTTTACATTAATCTGGAGAATATCAATAAAAACTAACAGTATCAGTTAATCATAGTATTGATCCACGCTAGTGATAGCCACATCAACCACACAGACTTGAATCTGAAGAACCCTTTTATTACAGTTATTACATTCATGCAGACTCTTATAACTACTGTATCACTTATGCTATGAGTTTCAGAGTGGTACCTTGTTTTGCATTTTATTTAATTTTTAGAGTGACACTGTAGGAATTCTTTATCCCTTTTAGAGATTAACCCACATGCTTCACATGCAACAATCAAAACTGTACGAATCAGTCAGCATTACCAACTACTGTCTTTTAACTCAGTTTATTCCCACATTTTCTTCTGCCATAAAACACCAGCCCAGAGAAGCCCCTCACAAGCCTTCCAATTATCTGACAAGCTAATGCTCCAGCTGACCCACAGCAGCAACCAGTCAGTCAATACCGATTCATTCGATGGACAAAGGGTTTTAATAGCCATGATCTGTTACAAGCGACTTGAACCAGAAATAGTATTTTCTTTTACCAGCACCCTGGAGCATCGTATTTCATTTTAAGAGGGATGTTCCGTCTGCTTAGAAGTTGCTTTACTTCTGACTACCAGGGAAAACTGCTTTAAAAAGAGCTCCTTGGAATAACACTGAATTTTTGTCTGGGAAGATAGCCATACTTTTGACTCATTGCTATTCTTCTCTGGCAGAACAGCTAATCAGAGATTTGACTGCTTGTCCTCACAGTCTCTGCAATCTATTATAAGGACCATTTAGAAGTTACTTCTCAAATTCAGTATAAGCTAACTCCATCACAGAGAATGCAAAGTTCTTGACCTCGCTGATGGAAGGACTAGAATAAGACAGGAATTCAATTAGCACAAATTTAACTGACTAAAGGCAAGAAAAGAAAGGTTTTTAACACTTGCAGAACTGACAGCAATCTATACTTCATATGCAATTTCCTCATTCATGCAGATAGCCATGTAGCCCTACCATTTAAATTGCTTGCAGTGGATTTACACACATTAGGATCTATAATGAGGAGAGAAGAAAAGAAAAGCAATGCAGACTTGCAAAGTATATCTTAGGGCCTCATTCTATACCCACTAGACCAGATTAGAAAGGCAGGAGCTAAGGAATTACTCTTTTCTGGAGGATGAACAAGTAATACATTGGCAAAACATGGACTTCAACCAGAGAATTGCAGGAGGATGTGGGACGGCTGCATATTTAGGATCTGAGGCTGACATAGCATGTAATAACAGACTAAGGGAAAACTTTAAAGGTCCAAATACTTCAAGCAAGCCAGTGCCTTGTAAGCATCTCATTTTGATGACCTTAAAGAAAAACAGGCATTGAATATGTTAACCTGTTAAAACACAGTTGGAAACTGCTGAGACAATGATGTTCATAATTAGGATTAATCCGTGTGCAAAATAAGGACACAAACAATGCAGTGCAGTAGGGGACAGAGAAGGAAGACTGGGAATCGAGTGGTCTGGTTCACACACTCCTCGCTCTATCACAGGCTTCCTACAGGACCCCAGAGGCCAGTAAATATCGTAATACAAGAGCTAGTGTTTTAAAAACATTTTAAAGAATATTCTGAGAAGCTATGATATACATGAAGGAATGGCAGACATTACGGAAGTGGCTTTTTTCAGAGGAAGGCTGAGAAGTATAATACTGGGAAGAAGAGCTTTCTACTAAAGGAAGGAACATTTCTGAATTTCTTTCCTTCCGCTTTGCCAGTATACTTCCCTTTGCATCTTAGGCTATTGTGTATTTATGTTTTGCTTCCTAAGAAAAAAATTAAAAGAATGAAAATGGGCAAAAAGCAAGTCATGCTGATTTCTACATTCAAGATACATAAATATATATACTGCTTAAACAGAAACAGTTCCTGTATCAATTGCAAAATATACATACGATGACAAAAAATGTATGCAGAATACAGTCTTTGTAACTGCACAAGAGAAAATACTACATGTGGTTTAAAAATTATGAAAAAGTACCAACGTAAAAGAATATATATATATATCCTATACTAGAAATTCTTATTTTCTTACAGAAAATCAGAGACCATCTCTGATCTATGCCTGAAGAAACTGAAAGACAGAAGGGTGCCCTTTAACAGCAAATATTCTTCCTTACATTACTGCCACCTATAAAATTATTCTAGGTCCCACTGTTGCAAGTCCCTATCACCATAGCACATTGCAGTGCTTAAGCAAAAAAACACTTCCATTTCTTCAAATGTAAGCACAAGTCAGAACAATTTAAAATTGCTCATACTTGAATCTCGAATTCAAGAGTTGCTGCCTAGAAACCTAGGCTCAGATTGTGCAAGTTTAAAATGTATGAGAAAACAGGATGGGCTGAGCCTTAATTCATATGAATATTTCCCTGCTAGTTAAAATGATTTTTAAAAAGTATTTCCTTGGCTATCAGCAAATTTAAGCAGTTTGGAGTATGTTTGAATCTGGTTGTAGAGTATTAAGACTTCTGCAAAAGATAACCTACCTGATTCTAATGGTCACAGCCTGCAAAGAGGATGACTTTCCAACTCCAACTTCCCTAACAGAATTCCTTTTCTGATCCTTAAGTAACAAAAAGTTCTACTCTCTCAGAAGATGAAAATATATAAACCGAGTCCTACGCTTGTAGTCCTGATTTTAACTGCAAACAGAAGTTGACTTTCCAAAAAGCTTTTGTCCGGTCCTTTGCAAAAGAAATCAGAAGTACTACTCAGGGAACTTTTGGCATGAACGTCTGCTACAGTCTACACCAAGGCAAAAATTCAATAAAAATCCACTAGAAATCCAAAGTCTAGGGAACTTCCTGGGCCTTCAAGGAAGAAGTCCACAATACAAAATCAAATCAAACAATCAATAACTTTCTTGTACTTTCACAGTTCCCTTGATGCGCATTTCTCACAATGTTTTGAAGACAAGTAAAAAAAAACATAAAAACACTTTTGAACAAAGCTCTACTTAACAAGAGGCAGCTTTAACCCAGATATGTGCAACTTTGACTAAAATAAAGAATAACAAAAGATTCCTGTACCTAAAATTTTGAACAAAATCAACAGATTCATGATTACAGATAAAATGTGCAGCTACTTAGCAGAACACCTACAAGGGTGCTGCTGGCCCTACTGTTCTGTCCAATTAAGAAATCTCAGAACTAAAGCATTAAATTTACTATCATGCAACAGCACCTTTTTATTTTTTATTTATTTATTTTTTTTTTTCTACTCCACCACAAAGAATTCTACCTAATCAAACAAATCTTTGGATGTCAAATTTACCTTCATTCTATGTGATCTGTTTGTAAGCCCTGCTGGGCTATACATCTGGATATTACCATACCAGGAAAGCAGCTCTTCCGATAAGCACAGAAGTTCCTCTTCTTTGTGCAATGATCCATGGGACTTTAACAATGGATTTTTCACAGCAGCATAGCTTCAGGTTGGGAACCAGAAGTCATCCTTTAAATAAAAGTCCAAGTTTTCCAACTAAACTCCATTTTTTCCTTGGACAATACAGCTCACAGAAAATTTCTATAAGAAGATAGAGCTGCTTAAACACAGATAAAAAACACAAATTTCTGCTGAATTGATATGGTGAAAAAACAATTTCTCTACTTAAATCTGTCAGTGCTCTTGAGGGGTGGACTTTGACACTGAACAGTAGGAGGAAAAAGTTGCATTTAATTCATACTGAAAATGAAATTTGTGGCAGTTACAAGGACTAGTCACCTGAATTAGAAGTAAAATACAAAGCGTCACCTTGGAAAGCTTCCAACCTCAAAAATTAATCTGATTTGAGACAACAATTATCAGGAAATGTACTTTAAGGTACAGGAGCACAGGACCTTCTGCACATTTTCAGTATACACACATCTTCAAGGAATACAAATGAGAATCCAAAATTATGCACCTAGCTCTGAAACAGCAGAAAGTTGATTTTGTCCTAGCAATTTCCTCTTCTTCTGGCTATTGTTTGCTGAGCAGTATTTTTTTGTTTCATTTTACGTCAAGGATTGCTTCAATACTTGTGTTTCCCCACTTAGCATTTGTCAGGAGGCAGAACTAAAAGTACACTTTCCCAGTGCCTCTGCATAACCTCAGCTTACCAATAAGGTTTCCCACTGAAACACAGGGTGCTGTGTCCATATCTAGTCTCAAAGACTACACCTTGTTTGTACCTACAAGAAATGGACTGTAATAACTCACCATCCTGCCCAGAAGAAGCTCTTACAAGAATTCTAAATTGAGAAGATCCTTACTTGCTGTTAGCCCTAACTAAGGGAGGCACGGAGAAAAATCAGGGCATTAGAAGACGTTTTGTGGTTTTTTTGCAAGAAGGAATAAGAAAGTTGTTGTTTGTTTGTTTGTTTTAATGCCCCCAAGAGGAATACTGAAGCAGCACCTGCTGTGAAAAGTCTGCTTAGTATGGTAGCTGTTTTTTTCAGATAAAATCTCTGCATTAGAAACAGCAAGTTCCCAGACACTAGAAGATACTACTGGCATCTTTAGTAAAGATTCCAAGCTGAATTTCACTGTCAATTATTAAGAAATCTTCTGGCCTTATAAAACAGCACACAGGCAGCTGAACTGGCAATCTGTTAACTCACTATTTATTTCAGCCAACCATTTGCACACTGCTTTACTTCCCATCAGTCTTCTGTCACCTGCTGCAACAGAGAGGTTGGGGCAGTTGCGGCCCCAGCTCGTACCTGGAACAGGAGCAACAGATTAAGAATGAAGGTGCAATGAAATGGCTCTCTGAAGCCGCAGGTCATGACATCCAAAAACTTTCCCCAGACTTGCTGGTGCACCAAGAGATTCCCATCCTTCTACTACATCTTTCTGGAGTGCATGAGAAAAACTGTATCTAAACTATAGCTTACCGACTGCAGCTGCAATTATCCTCCTAAGAATAAAAATCATTATACTACACTGCCTGAAAGGGTCTATCCCTGGGTATTGTTGTTAGCCATTTCTCTATATCATATACAGCAGTATTCAGTACCATACGCTGACTGGGACAGCTGGTCGATTTTCCCTAAAGAGAAATAAAGCTCATTGCCTGCATACACAGAGGAATTAGCCCATCTGTGGCCCAGACTTTGTAGGCTGCTGCACCCCACTGGAAACTGTTAGGGCAAGCAGGGGGAACCAGCGGCTTGGCTGTGGAAACCAGATTCCTCACTACACTGCACACATGGGTACACTAGCAGATAGTACTCATCTTTCTGCTGGGACTTTTTCCTTCAAAAATTCTGCTTTAGAAGGAGGAAAAACTGCCTCCAGCAGTGCTTCAAAATAGTTCAGATTGCTAGCCTCTGTCCTTAGAGTTGGAAGATTTATTCTCTCCTTTCCCTACTGGGTTTCTGAGCTCTCCCATTCTTTGTGGGGAAGGCCAGTGCCTACGGCCCAGGCCCAGACTTCACAGAAGCCCTGCTCCTCCCTGCACCAAGGGGGCCCAGCAGGACCGGGGGGACGAGAGGCAATCTGAACCGTGGAGCCACGGCACAAAGGACTCGGCTCACACACAGCACCAGGCCCCCAGGGACGTGACAAAGAAGTCCTTTGCCACAGTTTCTGGCTCTGGCAGCTCCTGCCCGATGCCCTTTGCTGGCAGCCTCACAGGAGGCAAATTCACTTCACATTCAGAAGCACATTGTTTGGCATGCTAGGATTTTGGGAGAAAGTTTCTTCTAGAGTTGCTCCAAGTGAGAAAAAAGAAACAAAGCGACTTGCCCAAGGAGAGGGTCTTTCAATCAGAGAACAAGGGGATGAAATTAACCTCATTACTAGAAGGGGAAACTGCTACCTGTCTATCTACAAAAAGAAGGATGAGCTTTCTAACCACTCAGGTCACAAGGCAAGAGAGAAGAATCTTATTTTGCCTATGACTCAGAAAAGTTTGTAGCAAACTTCTTTGAGGAAGCTAAAACAACAACCTCCTCAAAATGCAAACCTGGCCCTGCAACACAGCTGAAAATTAGAGCATCATACTATCACAGCTCAGGCTGGGGTCTGAAATTTGACACAAATTTTGGAATTTCCCTCAAAAACCCTGTCAGGGCAGAGGCAGTTGGCTGGGCAGCCAGCCACTGCGCAGGCCAGAAGCCCGGGGAATTCCCTGGGGCAGGGCACTGCCGATGGGCCAGGGAAGGGCTGCCGGATTCGCTTCCTTGGCTGCAAGCAGACTGCCACAGTCTTTGTGAAGCTCTCTGAAGTTTAGCATAAAGAATAAAATGGATCAACAGATCATTAAACAAAAGAACTACAATAAAATAAACAGGACACAATGCCATCTTCATTATACCTAGCTATAGTAGCGGCACTTATCAGCAGCGTTGTATTTTAAGAACCCCATAATTGTATTTGGGGTCATCTCACACAGAGTAGACAGAGACACATGTCCTAGCACAGAGCAGTTTCACAATTCTAAAATAAGCTGTAAAAAAAAAATGAAATCAAAGCAGCATGAAAGAGCCCGAAGTCAAGGCAATAAGGTGAATACTCAAAGTGACCTGTGCATCATCTTCATGTCATGGAAGATGATTCACCACTGATCCAAATTAAATCAGCACAAGCAGGCCTGTGGGAGGAGCAAAGCTGTCACAAGCCCTGAAGCCTCCCATGTCCAAAGCTTATGAGTGGGACACAAGTGAACAACAGGAAGAGCTGTTCCGGAGGCTGTGCAGCACTTTTTCACTTGGTGCATTTCACATGCAAACACTGCCTCTCAATTCCTGCAGACTGAAGGTACTGAAGTAATTGAATTGCTGAGGTGACTGAGGGCTCCCTCTTCACTCCCACGACCAGGTGATTACGCCCTAGCTGTGGTGGCCACTGAGCAAGGTACCTGCTTCATCTGTGCATCTGACACAGCTCAAACCTCATTTAAGTGCGTGTATGTTTGTAAGCGGGACAGTAAAGGAAAAAAGCCCTCTTTTCTCAGCTTTTTTAATCACTTGCATCCCTTTTAAATACTAACCTTTGCCTGGATTTTCAGTATTTTACAGCAGTACCACATGGAAAGATACTGGCATGGATATGAGTGAGTGAGAGAGAGAGAGAGAGAGACTGATTTTTGAGAAGAGGTAAAGAAGAAAGTTTGGTGTACAAAATAAGAAACAGTAAAGAGGAAGGAGACCAGAAACTTTATTCTCTTGCACAGAATAGGGGCAAGAATGTTAGGATCAGACACATGCATATACACACCAAAACACATGCTTCAACCATCATCAGTAAAATATAACTATTTACAGGAAGTCAAATGGCAGTTAGGCAGTGACAACCATTGGCAGGAGGGGGAAAGTCTGGTTAGAAGGGCAGCAAGCCCTTCCGCCAAGAGAGCACCATGCAATTACTGACATCTGCAAAGGGCAGCCAGGACAATACGTCATGTGAAAATCATCCACCAAGTGAAAGACACGGGTAAAATAAGTTGCATGAGAAGGTTAAAGCAACAGCACCTTACTGAAGACAGCTCCATGTATTTCCAGGCCCAGGACCAGCTAAGATCTTCCCAGCACCAAATTAGGCCATAAGAAGGTTCATAATGATGCAGTGTGCTTAAAGGCCTACTAATCCATAGGGACTTGAAGGCGTGATGCGTAAATGGCATAGGATTCTCTCCTGAAAACATTCAGGAAAAACTTTTTAAAAAATTAATTATTCTGCCTCTGTCTAAACCTACCAACATCACTTTCTATGTGCAATCAAGGTCTACTAGGGTTGTGAAATCAGGAAAAAGTGCAAACAGAAAAAACCCCAAACAACCAGAAAGCCAAAAAACTCCCAGAAGTAAAGACATTAAGAGTATCAGGCATCAAAAGTACAACTCACTTCTTTGCTGTCCTTTACATAGGCCCATCAGTCAGGAACATTAGTAGTCTGTGCTCTCTAGTAGAAACTTTCTGATACTATAAAAACATTTCATCCCCTTGCTCTTTGTATTTGCACTACCCTTCTATTTCCAGAGGATATTTTCAATATGTATGCATTTTCACAGAAATAGTCAATGAAAACTTCAAATCCTACATTTAAAAAGGACTTTCCTAGACAGACAGCGTATTATGCAGCAAACAACAGATATCTTCTTGAAAAGATAAGGTGCAATTTGTTCTGCTTATTCCAACTACTATTCATTAAAGTTGAGATTTTTATTTAAAGGCTGATGCAAACAAATATGGCTGCATTCAGATTTCTTCAGTAATTTAAGGTAGCTTGTCAACCACTAAGTTAACTAGGAGTGTCATGTGGAGATGTACTTTGAAGAGCAACAAAACATGTGCAAATGACTCTCCAAATGACAGTAGCCCATTCTGAATGACAGCTCTCCTCTTCCAAAGTGAATAATGTGAAATGGCATGTAAATCTCCCCCCCTCCACCCACTTTTCACAAGTAAATCAACTTCTCTAAAAAAACATCCTTTCTTGGCTCAGTCAGGCTTTGGCCTCAACTGAAGTTGCTGAATGGTTCGAGTATATTCCAACTAATAAGGCTTTCAACCCTTGAGAACTTGCATTTCACTTCAAGTTAATCTTTGTTAGATGAGCTCCAGACATCACTAAAGCAGAGTGAACTGGTTGCATAAAACTTCAAGTTCAGTTCCTTGCGCCACTGGCCATGACAGTACTATAATAACTAATACATAAAATTGAAAATTCCGTATCTTCAGAACATCCCACACACTCCATGGAACAAATTCCTACTAATTAAAGATTGTTCTATGGGAAGAGTGGAAGAAGGGATGGTATATTCAAATACTTTGAAAGATAATTAATTGAATTTCTTTTTTTCAACCACCACTCAGTGGCCAGACAATAGTCCATATGAAACCATGCAATTTATTTTAAGGATGACATGCTGTACAGTCACATACATAGCATCATCCACAGATATCGGTAAAATCAAAAGAGAAAATACTAAATGAAACTAAATATGAACAGAAATGGAACAGACTTCCCTAGTTTTCATTGTGAAATGGAAAGAAACACAAAAAAGGAAAAAGGCAGCATTGAAGAGAATAAATGATTTAACACTGTCTTAGTAAGCAGAAGATTCAAGTTACACAGTGGAAAAAAATGTATTTCTGAAACTGTGTCCTCTTCAGTAGAGGACACTGAAATGATACCTTTGCAATCTCCAGGAGAGAGTACACTTAACACTTCAAACACTCAGACCCATTTTTTTTCTGATTCCAATATGCCATCTTTAGTTAAAGCAAAAACGTGTAGTGGCATGCGATGCCAGCTGCTCCCACATTTTAAAGACAGCTTTAGCACACAACCCTACGCAAGCAAACTGAGTTTTTGTACTTCGATTTCCTCATTTTATAATAATTATTACTGCCTTTAGATTACCAAGAGCAATTATGCCTGTCTTCATGAGCAAGATGATCACAGTTTGTGGTCTCAGCTTTAAGAGAATCCTGTCAAAATGCAAGCTAACATATTTGATTGCACATGAACTGGCCATCTTTTAACCTAGGCTTCCAACAGCCCTGAATACAGGGCCCAAGGTAACACTTGTAACATTTCTCAATTCTTCAAACTCAAAGCACGTTACAGTTACTGACAAAAGCTTTTTGTTTTCAAAACGCCCACCATATACAAAAGATAAACAAGAAAAAACAAAAGGGTATTAATCTCCCTGAAAATAACAATGCTTGACAAGAAAAGCAAGTTTGGAACAACACTCACCTACTGTTACATTGTTTTACACTCTTGCTTCTGCACAAATCTATCTGAGCAATTATTCTTCATTTAAGATGCTTTCTCATGTTCCAGAAAGTTGGCTTTAACAAGTTGCTATTGTATATTTAATAACATTTAGACCAAGAAAAGCAAATTATCTGTATTTTATAGTGAGCTGCAAGCTACTCAATATGATTCATTATACCACAGATTGTTTTAAGAGATGCTTCTTCAGCCTTATGCTATTCCAGTGCTGAATGGAGTTCATGCGCCCAACAAATAATTGCACAAAAACACGTTATAGCAGTACTTCACTGACTAGCATAATGCAGTTAGAATAAGAACACAATATCTTGCAACCAGCAGCCAGGAATTTGGCCTGTACAGCCCATCAGTACTGAATGAGGGCTATGTAAGCACTGATCTTTAGTGCATGTGCCTGGGTAAAACTTTATTGCCCGCACAGAGTGTCCTAACTTTAAAAGACTTTTTTTTCCCTCTATAATGATTCATAAAATGTACGTTTCCAGTAAAATCTCTTTCACATTAAATACCCCAGGTGTTAGGAATTTAAAACTTAACAGCACCTAATAAGCTCAAGTGGTTTTGCCTAGTGTTTAACCTCTTACCTAACATATAGTTGTCTTTCGCAGGAAGTACTGATTTAGGAGCCAACACAAGTTGCAACAAGGGAAATTCTGGCTAGACAGGGGGCAAAAAAAAAAAAAAAAGTTCACAGTGAGAGTGGTCAGGGAGACTGCAAAATCTCCATCCTTGGAGATACTCAAAACTCAGCCAGACAGGGCTCTGAGCAACCTGCTCTAACTCTGAAATTGAATTTAACTTTGAGGTCAGCCCAGCTTGAGCAGGGATTTGACCAGATACCCTCCTAAATTATTCCTTAATTCTGTGACAACATAGGTGACTTTCATAGGCACACAGGAAGTATATCCACACAAGATATCTTATTCTGTTTGCTGCTTTTCATATTATAGAAAAAGAAAATAGAGCATGAATGGATGCAGACACATAAGATCACTGTAGCTGAGGTAAGATGGACTGCACAGTTATAAAAGGAAGGCACCCATCATTTTGTTCAGTCTAACAGCAAGTCTGACTCTCACCATTAATAAACTGTTGTAGGAGCATATTCCCCACTTTAGCCCATCTAGGCATACAGCATGCCCTGAAAGCAACAAGTGGCAGAGAAACCTGTGCTTGCTGAACGTGATGCCGCACAGCTCTGGAATGCTTTCAGTTACCTAAAGTAGCAAGTAGTTTCGGGGAAGAGACCCAAGAACCAAAGGCAGATCAAGGCAAAGAAGGGGCCACATGACAAATTCAAGTGGTTGGGTCACACAGCTGGACTGGAGCTTTCAGTCCTAGCTCCTAAGACAGCTTGTTCATTTTTCAGTAGAACACCAGGCACAGCAAACACAACCCTTGGGCAGATTTTGAAAAGGTCATAGCTGACCAAGGAGCCACATCATGTTGAGAAAACATCTAAAGAAACAGTAGCTCCCACTAAGTTTTGAATTCAGAGGGAACCATCATCTCCTGCATGGGCAAGGACCTGCTGAACAGATAGTGAGTGGCACCTTGCTTCTCTGAGAGGCTGCATCAACCAGGCTGTGACATGCTCCTACAAGCTGACTTCATCTCTACTTTGGAAAAGAAAAATACATCTAGCACCTCACTGATGTTGAGGGAGCTGGCAACCTTCCAACTATGACCACCAGGTCTCTTTCCCATCTCAGCTGAGTGCTATAACCATTAGTCTTCTCCAGCCCCACTCTCCCAGAGTCAGCCCTCCTCTTTGCCATTCTCCTTCCAGCCTTTTGCCAAATTTTGACATCTTGCATGCCTGGATACATCACAGTCCAACTTAAGAATTGTGATGTAGCACGCTGCTTCTCATGACACTGAAATCCTTGGCAGATAAGAGCCAGCTCTGAGGCCGTGGGAGCCAGAGGTTCAAATACAGTCAGGCCAAGGAGGGCCTAGTCTCAGAGCTTCTGCTTCCTAAACCAAGGGTGCTAGCCACCAGGTCACTGTGCCATAGGTGGGCATCTGCATCGTTGTCATTAGTTCAGGTCAGAGAAGGCTTTTAGGTTTGACAAGAGCAGGCAACTACATTCTGAGGTAGGAGATTTAAACTGTTCCCAAAGGCTGTCAAAGATTCCTGCCTAAGTGCGTTTCGTTGTGCATCCCAATTCGGCATTTATCTGTCCCCACATGCAACAAGGAAACTCCAGCTGCGGTAAAGAGAACAGCAGCACCTAACTGATTATTGGCGCTGGTGACACAAAGTTCGATCAACAAACAAAACTAAACCAAAAATGTAGCATTCAAGGCACCATTCAAAAATGAAGAGAATGGAAGAAAAGTAGTTATACATCTTCTCCATTAAAGTTCTGAACCCACTGCCAACAATGAACCCATGCTTTCCCTCAAGTGATTGTGTTATGCATAGTGCTGGTGACAGAAGAATCCAGAGCAAGACTTTCTCCCTGAATCAGTACTAATTTAAGACATTTTTTGGAAGAACTTCCCAAAGACAAAGTGTTAAAGTGCAACTCAAATATTGTATCAGCAGTGTGAGAGAAAAAAAAAAAAAAAGAATATTCTCTTGCAAGCAAGTCCAAAACTAAGAGAAAACTCAAATCACAGCAAAAGTTTTCACACAGACTGCTTGAGACCTTTTATTCCTCAATCTCAGAGACACAGGTATAAATGACTGTTAAAAATATTAAAGACAACCTAATTTAAACTTTCAAACAAACTTCAAAAGAGAACAATAAATTCTCTCTAGGATGTTCTGCTGACTTTAAAAAAAATGTGTAAATTAGAACACATGAGCACTTTCTCATGAATGTTAATATAATCAAACTAAATCTAACAAACATGAAGGGAGAAAAACACTGTAAGCAACATATATATTGCTTACCTAGAAGGAATGAAAGTTCGGATAAACAGGAGTTTTATTGTGTGCTGGTGAGACAGACATAGATGTATCAACATTTTCAGAGTTTCACCACCAACATCCACCACCCCTTCAGTATGATTTAGGCCCTGAAGCACTTCTCTTCCTTTTGTAAACAGAGGTAATTCTGAAAAGGTTACCACATGTAGCTACTTCTTCATTTAGAGGAACCATGTGCTGTGCATTTAACTGAAGGTATCCTCAAGATCTTAGTGCTGTATCCCTTCTCCCACTACCTCAAGTCCATTTTCTGAGCTCCTCTCTCATCACCACTGACTCTATTATGATTGAAAGTTCACTGAAGCAAGAAGCATCACTAATATTTGTTTGGATAGTACCTAGCACACATTTTCAGGCTGTGAGAAACATGTAATTACTGCATTACAAATCCGGGGAAAAGAAATCCATCAGTTAACAAGGAATAACTTAAATTTATGATAGCAATTAATAGTTGATGGATTCAAATGCTTTCTGTAGGTGGCCCTTTAACATAAAAAAATAAGAAGTGCAAGACCTTCAAATAACTACAAGATCTTCTTTCCTAAGGAAACATATTATTATTAGAACACTGACATCTGTTCTTAGAAAATTTTAATGTGTCCGAACCCAGCTAATTAGTTGGCACAATTACCACAAAAACAACCGACAGGCAATCCAACAATACACTGGGAAGACATGAGACTCTGTACATCACTGACAACATATTGAAAATTAAATACCTCTTTATTGTCCCCGGAAGATCCAAACTGAATGGAATTTGATAGGACGATGCTAAAGTGTCATCCACGGCCTTGCTTATTTCCTGTAGCTCTCTCAAAGAAACACAGCCAAGCAAAGCAGTCAGCTCACAGTCATGAGACTGAATAAGCCTGTCTTGCTCTTCAATTTCTCTTCTTAATTGTTTATCTTTTGCTTCTAATATGGCCAGCCTTGCTCGGAGGTCTTCAATTTCTTTCTGCACAGAATGAAAATCTAAGTTTATTGATTAATCCCATCAAAGAAAAAGCTTTGTCCCTAGAAAAATAGAGTACAAGCCTCAAAAGTAGCGTGAATTAAGGTTGTCCAACACACTTCAACGCTAATATTGTTTCTGGCAGCTTATAATTCTAGCAAACTTTAACAGAAATTGTTAATACTTGATGAGAGTTTGCTGAATTTTCTCAGAAAATTTAGGCAAAAACATGGCTCTTTTTCAGTGCAATTTGGCTCTTTTTAGCACAATGTTAAAGGAAAAGAAATTCTTTTGCTGCCATGCAAAAATTCTTACATCTGTTGTATTTAGACACACTAGCACTTCCACAACCTGAGTCTCCCCACTTACATTTCAACACCAAATTTCAAGTTCCTGCTCCAGCATCAACTGCTACAGGCACCTTTTGCCTTTAAAAATATGCCAGTATTTCCTAAGTTACAAACTTAAAAAAAAAACGTGAATCTCAGCTGACACATAATAATAGAATCTTGTTACAGACTGGCAGCTAAAGTGATCCTAAAGTGAAGACTACAGTCCTGTTGCAAAAATATCCCTGCAATAGTTCCTCTAGGCTTCCAAAACAACATCACGCACAGGATGCAAGTGGTGGGTAACTGTCTGTCTTTCCAGTCCTTTTTATATTACTATTTAATTTCAACTGAAAACATTTATAAAATTACCCCCTTAACTTAAAATGACCAACACTTCAACCTCAAGTGCACTCATCCAGGCAGAAGTACAAACCTCGTGCATTATGATACAGATGTGTTACAAGAGCACATCCTAATTTTCCCTTGGAAACCCCAAAGAGAGGTTGCACCCATTAAAGAGAGCACTTACAGAAGGAGTCTGGGTTGCTGAGTTAATACAGTTACTTACTATATGGCCCTTGGCTCATTTGTCCCAGAATTTGAAAGTTGAGGAAAAAATTAAAGAAGGGAACTAGAGAAAAGCCTTGCTGTCTAAGTAGTTGAATGTCACACTGGAGAATTCAATTCTACTCCTACATTTCTTACGATCTCTGTGAAACTTTGCAAGCAACTTAAACTATTGTCTTCACATATAGCCACAAATTGAATGTTCACCATTTTTGGCACAACCAACAAGAAGGATCCCTGAGGTGCTATCTAAATACTCTCATCATAATTCTATGCTCTGACCATATTCAGTCCAGTAAAAGAGAAAAAAATTTTTTTGAGGTAAATAATTAGGCATTTCAAAATGAACATTATCATGGTTTTTGACAACAATTCACTTCTTCATTTTCTATCTGTAAAATAGCAATAAAAATATCCCTTTACCCCAAAGCAATGTTGCACAGAGAAAATTTAGTGGTTTTGAATCACTCAGATGCCATGTTGATTAATGCTGTAAAGAGAGCCCATTCACAAATGTATAAATCTGTATCCAAAAGAGGGTTTAAGTGGCATACAGAGAAAAGGTTGTGGGGCTGAATACTGAATAACAAAGATAAAATGGTACTCTGGTATCCAAACAAGCACCTTCCATCTTCAGCAATGTACGAGACAGGGATCCAGGGGAAAAAAAAAAGGCGTATGTAATATATCATATAATTAAAGATTTTCATAACACACACATACTATGCACAGATAACTTCCTTTGCTTTGTGAGTGCTTCACTTTGAAACCTTAACATTCTTTCAATGTTTAAAATGTAATCTAAGTGAAGTTTACTTTACTAATGCTCACTTTTTAAAAAAACGTATTTTCAGGTTTGCAGCACTGCAACAAGCTCCCCAACTCTCCATTAGTACTACTTAAAACAAGAAGAAACAGTCCTTGCACCTTTGAGCCCTGGCTCAAAGAATTCAACTTGTATTAGTGCTGTGCACTAGATGCATCAATTATTTTCTTCCTTTTTTTTTTCTTTTAGATTTAGCTACAAGAGAACAGAGTGGCCCATGTTTCAACTCACGGGCATTTGTCAAGGAGATAAAGGTCAGCAGGCCAAAAACATCAGTTTTGTTTCTTTCAGTCTCAAATCAGGCTTTTAGTGTGCACAAAGGACAATTCTGTCCCTGTATTGCTGGTTTGGGAATACTGCCAAGATCTTAACAGGCCCTACTTAATACAAAGACCTTCATATTCTTTGAAAATGTTGTAATTGTAATCACTACAATAAGCAGCCTGCATGGGAACAGAAAGGAAGATGAACAGACTTTGATTTTTACAACACACTTTTCATACTGAAATGTTTTTACAACATAAATAGGTACCAGAAGCACAGAACTTTTATGCACAGAGAGAAAGCTACTCTGCTTGGGAATACTTCACAGGCATTCTTGGGGGAATGGAAATTTTAGCCAGTAAACTGGAATTCTCTCTCATTCTTTTCCAGAAATGCCAAGAAGCCTTTAATGTGCTCTTGGTCAGGCTCCAGAGACAGATAAAAAGGACTTAAAGTCTCAGCATGGAGCAACAGATGGTAATTGGCTCACTAACCATAAGCTGGAGTTTTACTACGTGGATTTGAATTTAAACTGAGATTTCTAACATGACAGCTAATCACTACTGATTGTAAACCTCTAACTTCAGCAATGGGCTGCTGCTGTCCACAAAGCAGAGGCTGCAGTAGAAACATTAATACACAAATTTTAGGTAGCCACAGGCTTTCTCCAGTCACTGAAGGCAAACAGAGAACTGAGAGGAGAGAAGAGAACTGAGAGGAAGAAAGGGAAAGTAAGGGAGAAAAAAAATTCATTTCCAATCACATGAGATTTTGGGCAGAAGCAATCCTTACGGCATACTGGGAGCCCATTGCAAATCAGCCTTCTCCAGAATCTAGAGTTCATGGTCATTTTGATCATGCCATGCTCGTATACGGCATTCATGTACAATAGTATGGAGAATTTGTCTCTAGTATCACTATTCAGAAATAAAAATTCTCCTGGATTAAGTACAGAAATATTAGCTGGCATAGGACTTTAAGTATAGCAGTTTTCATTGGAATAACTTAACATGGTTGCCTGGATGTCTAGATCACCAGAAATAGTTGATAATTGACATTGATAAGGTTAAACTAGACAATGTCTGCTCTTACACACCGATGAAATAAATCCAAACAATGCAAAGGTGATGAATAGGATGGAAAGACATTTCTTGATCTAAGTAAGACTTTAAATCCATCATCTAAGATGATCTTTTCCATTTCTTTCTTTCTTTCTTTATATACATACATATATATATGTATATGTATGCAGGTATGTACACACACACACAGATTATTATACTGGCAGATCCACAAAAGGAAGAAAAGTATAAAAATAATGAGATTTCAAGAAAAGACCACAGGAATAAAGAAAACCAGACCTTACCACTAGTTCTCTAAGATGTCACATTGCCAAGTGTGATCACTAGAGGTAGAGGTAAGACTTCTACTAGAAAATAAACTGAGATTTCTGAAGAACAGTGAAAAGAAAGAGTTAAATAATGCTTAAAAGACTTGCACATTTCAATTTGGCCAGAAGCCACCTTAAAAACATTACATTTGCCAATCATTACCACATTGTGACATCATGTGTCAATGTAAAGTTATTGCTGGCAAGTGCTGACTTTTCCATGATGACTGCTGCATCCTCATGAAAGGTAAAGCTGGTAAATCCCATATTGATAATCAAATCTATTCAGAACTGAATGGGACATTGTTTCCTTCAAAAACACTTTTTGTCTTCAAATAAAAACTTCTGAAGATCAGTGAAATTAAAAAATGGCAAATTAGAACAGAAAGAGCACACTTAAAAACCTAACGAGGAAAGTTAAAGCATGCACACAATCCACTGAGCTTTCCAGTTCTGCTTTTCTGTAATGAGATTAAGACAGCTCCTGCAGCTGCCATCTCCAATCATCACTTAGATTATCAGCTGGATTACAGCCAAGGCTTTAATTGCTACACAGAAGCAAAGTCACTATTACAATAAGTTTATTTAATTCTGCCTGACAGCTTACAAGCTTTTCCCCCTGCAGCACTAGTTCTTATAGACAACTTTGCAGTCCTGTTACCTGTAACCATTTCTTTTCTTGAAAAAGCTGGTTTCGTTTTGTGGCCGAAACCTGAATCCTCTCTTGGTAGGTAGATCGCAAAAGTTTATGTTCATTTTCTTGCCAGAGCTGGGTTTCTTCATTTCTAACCCTTTGAAAAATGACAAAAACTAAAAATCAGTGTTATCACTGGGTACCTACTTCTCAAAGATTAAAGAGAAAAGAATGTTATATGCTACCTTCAGAGTCATAACAGTCCATCATCAGAGTAACGATCATATCTGAAATAGATGCACAGCTAGAGAACAAGAGGTTTTCCTTGGCATATCTTCCTTTATTATATCAAACATTTACACTGTTTTTACAACATGCTCAAGAAAGAAAAAGGAAAACTTGTATAGCTTCAGGCTTCCCCCAGCTACTTCATTTTTCAGAAATTTATCCATCACTGCCTTGAAAGAGGCAAAACTAAGGAGTGTAATTTCTATCAATATAGAGAAAAATCTCTTTTAAACAGAAGTTTAGAAACTTGCCAAAGCCATTTTTGCAGCTTCTGTCAGTTTTTCGAGCTCACACTAGAGATCATCTGGAGTGTTTGCTCCATGATGCCAAATTTTACTTCACTTTTCCACAGTGAGTTCTTTCAAAATCAAATCTCACAGTGGTCGGTACAGCCCTCAGCTGTAAATCTTTACATGATTGGACCCCAAGGTAATCAGTCCATTACATTGTGTCGAGTTTCTGATCAACCTCTCAAAATGCACCTGCAAACAATGCAAACCTATTTTCTCATGCACATTTCTGCATGAGGGCATGTGCAATTGCACAAATAATTGCATTTCTGTGTCCGTATCTACAGACACGTAGATGTATTTCCATGGAAAGGGTAAAGACGCATTTCAGTATCTTGTTTAAAAAAAAAAAAAAAAAACACCTTTCTCTCAAATGAAGGACATTTTTGAAGCATGGCTTCCCATCACAATCTTGCAAAATAAACACATTCATGCCACGTACAAAACATGCATCACAAGTCTGGTTTTAACATGACTAATCACACAATTATGATCTCCATGCACAGATGTTTATCAAGTGCATAGAACAAGAGATTCATGTCTTTTCTGCAGAACACATGCATATTTTACTTCCTCCCTATGGGCTGAAGAGCACACTAAAAACAAAAGCAACAAAAAAACCCAAGTTCTAACATAAATGGCATTAACACTTGAACAAAATGGATGTGATGACTATGTATCAGTATTTCTGCAATAACAAAATAGAACAAAGAGCCATCTGTGTGGGGGGTGCCAGGCCATCACCATGTATGTGCCCTACAGTCATTACAGATCATTACGACTTCAACCAACCGCAATTCCCTCTGCAGCAGCTCTGAAGCATTCCTGTGTTAGTAAGAGCTGCACCTTTTGGAGAGCTATGTGCAACAGAAATTTCTGACTGGCTGATGAAAAATTGAGGAATGTTCCATGATAAACAAAGGTTATTCTCAGAAGCTCCTTGAAAATCAAACGTACCCCTATCTACTTGGCAGTTAGGAAACAGAAACGTGATCTCTGATCTCACCAAACCCGTGTGCCTATGCTAAACATTGCTTGTATCAGCTGCCCACAATATCCCATGCTGACACTTAATGTGCCCACCTAAAATCTCTTGTCTCATGATTTAATAGCGCAAAACAAAAGCAGGACAAGAATTTGAGTCTTGTGTGTTAAACAAATAACCCACCAAACACACTTTTCATTGTAAAAGTTCTTCAGCATGAAGAAGGACAGACTGGCCTGACTACAGCAAAATTGCAATGTTCTAGCCTTTTGGGGCATGTCTGACTCATCTTTTTCATTTTCCAGGGGAAAAAAAGATCTTGGATATCTTCTTTTTGTTCTGATTCAGAATGAAAGCAAAGACAGAAACCTACAAATTCTCCATGAAGAAGTAGCCCTGCTTTCTATTCTGTCCTGCTTACAAATACTGCTGGAATAGAAACATTTTAAACATCCCCATCAAAGAGAAAGGGTATGCTCACTACATCAATAGAAGGGCCAGACTGCAGACAAAGTGGTGTCAAACACAGTATCTCTAATGATATTTCTCTAATGAGGAAAAGAAGGGGTGACACAGTAACAACAATAGTCAAAGTCTAGCTCAAAGACAGGAGTGCAGGCAAGGCAGAAAGGTGAACAGTAAGAAGATAATCATCTGACCCTGAAGAATGGCACTGCTCTTAGACCTGTGCAAAGAAAAGAACTACAGATACAACCACCAGAGGAACAGGAACAGTTTCATAAATGTATATATTATATAAATAAATAAATATTTTAAGCAGGCTGCATATTTTAAGGATGCTTAGTGAATCAATTTCTATGACATTAAAAAAAACACTGCCTCTAAGGCCAAAAACATTATTACAAATTAATGCATAGAAGGAACACATCTTAATGGCAAAACACAGAACGTTGTATCCTAATCTTTATGGAATCATAAAACAGCTTCTTAGGGGCTCAGAAGGTAGAAGGAAATAGTTCTGAGGGAGCACTGTCAGTTTTAAACATGTCTCATTACTAAATACTAGAAATAGAGGCTAAAAAAGGCTTAAAAAAAAAAATCAACCGATAACTTCTCAATAAAATCAATAAAATTACCTCTACTGATTTTATCTACTTCTCTCATACATAAAAAAAAAAAATACACCCAAATTTACTGACTAGCACACTGCAGACTTAATAAATGCTAGCTGCATTTATACAAAAGTGTTCTTTTTTTTGGTCATTTGTTCTACAGCATTAAAGAACTTCCAATACTTACGTAGAACCCTATTACTTTTAACAAATTCAAGCAACAGTGTAGCTGAAGAAAGACCCAGAAATACAGACAACTCTTTCTTCCTAAACTAACTACCTCCCTTGGCTCATCTGATGCATCTTACATTCCCCCCATCTTTGTAGTTGTTATCCCTTCAAGGAAACACTGAGACTTTATTTTTGTGACTTTGTACAGTGCTGAGCACATTACTGTCACTTAACAAATGATGCATAAAAGGAGGCTCCCAAAGATATGTGCATCTCAAAGAGGAATCTATTTTTACTTAATATTTAAATGTCCATCCATTGCCTGAAAATGAGCATCAGAATTAACTCCATGGAGAATGATCGCTCAGGCTGCCTTGCTGTTGTATATTTAAACTGCTGTATCAAGATTCAATCCCATTCTCACTCAACAT
Organism: Apteryx mantelli; assembly: GCF_036417845.1. NCBI lineage: Eukaryota > Metazoa > Chordata > Aves > Apterygiformes > Apterygidae > Apteryx > Apteryx mantelli. Next base: position 57,107,757 of record NC_089980.1, on the reverse strand, counting down.
CAGTGAGAAAGGTTGCATTTAATTCACCAGTTTAGCACAACCAGTCTTTTTTAGGGCAATTCTGAAAGGGAAGGGTCGTAGGAAAAAAACAAAATGGGATAAATTTTCATAAACATGCTCCATATCGATATGCTAGAAAGTTGTTAAAATTCTGTATTAAATTTTTCATAACTTGTATTCAACGTTTCAAGAAAAACAGAAGTATCATTTTATACAATAAGGAACTAACAAACTTACCAATTTGTGGCCCAGTGCAACGCTGCTTGAACTTGGGTAACAAAACTGTCCAAAAAACTGCTAATTGAAGGATGTCTTGAAGGAAGCTGAAATTTTAAAGAATTCTTCTCTTTCTCCAGTTCTTCTAATTTTCGTCTAAATTTATCAGCTAGACATTAAATTACAAAAAAGGTAATGTTACTTAATAGTGACAAAAAAGTTCTATTTTACCTGAAGAAGAAAAAAGACCGACCAACAAAAAGTAAAATCCACCCCACAGATAATGCTTTCCCTTTTAATAAAATATTTCAGTCTATTTTCCTCTAGGTTGAAATTACTAAGGCTACAATGGACAACATGAGATATCCAGAGTGCTATACTATTTTATGCCATGCTAATGACAAAACTGCAGACTTCCCATCACTTTCACAGAGTTATAATTTGGTAAGGCTCCAAAGATTTTGCTCGCAGTTATCATCCATGTTTTTTCTTAGAGTAACAGCTCTGAATTCCAAGCAAATCCTACTCTTCACTGCTCCAGTTTTAAACGAATCATAGATGGTAGTTACACATCTAAAACTGACCATTTAAAAAATAGCATTGTTATTAGATCAAGAACTACAGAACTGGCTATGATATCCTAGCAATACATTTCAGCAGAAAATGCATGTGTATTTATAGGAATTTTAACCACTGTCTCATTCTAGCCTCTCCTGAGTTATGCCTAGTTTGTCATCCAGCAAAAGGATTTACTTTCAACTTCAAGGAAAAATAACTGTAGTTTCAAAAGAGCGCTTTGATTCTACCACAGCTCTACTAGTTTCTTAGAGTAAATGCTTCCCTATATAAATTAGTCCTTACTTTGTCTTCTTTCCCTACATATAAAACAAATGAATATAGTTCCAAGTACAAAAGATTATTTCTGGTATATTTAACCTCTACTCCTACAATGCAAGTATATTAGCAGAATCGTATACATGACAGATAACAAGCCTTGTTGATCCAAGTCAGAACACATTTGATGATACATTAGTCAAATTGAGAGTTTTGGGCTAGTCCGCAAATGGAAAACCTTTACGATTTGGTACTTTTCTTGTGACAGTGATGTCTACAATTTTGTGTGATTAGCATTCCTCCTCTTCTAACATTTTCACTACAATACATTACTATTAGAATAAGATCCATCTGTGCATGCCCTTTATTGCCTATTTTCTTTCCTTATCCTCAAAAGAGAGGTTGTTTACCTTTGCTCGTTTTAATGAAATGATCCATTTTTACAATAATCTGTCATTAGTATTGATCTCTCTTCTGCTACTGTGCGGATGAGGTGGAATAAAGACAACTAGCATGTACTAACGAGACTGCCTGAACATTAAGGGATAGATCTTCTCCCTAGGCCAGCAGACTGCTCCAGTGTAATTAAACTGATGTCATTTGATTCTCTTAGAGTTTCCTGAGCCCTTGTTTTGGACTGTAGCACCTGCCCACCACTTTGATGTGGTGCACATAGAGGGACTGTATTCTCAAGGAAGCAATAGGTGCAGAAGGAACAGTGGTGGTCCATCAGCATTTGGGGGGTGTTTATCTATCACCTGTTTAAACCTCCAAGAGAACGAATAGATGATTGTGGCATTCCTGCCCTTTGCACCTATGGCTGAGAGCACCAAGAGGTTTTTGCACAGTCTAACACAGTGTTTTTACATGGGGAGAGAAAAAAGAAATTTTGCACATGTCAAATCTGTACCTAAACTGATATCCATGCTGGCATGAAATGTCTTGAAGTATCATCCTTGTCAGATATGTAACTCTGTTTTCTCAGAGTGGTCATGAATAACTGTAGCTGGTCCCAGATTCTCACACTGAGAATCTAGCCCTAGATGATTTGTTCCATCCCATGCTCCCACCCTATAGAGTCTATCCACCCCTCCTGCTGGTTTTTCAAAAAATAGACTTTATGGGAGGAGAAAGGTGAACATAAAATTTCTTCACTATAGAATATGAAAAAGAACTAGTTCAGAAATAATACATTCTCAACTGTGGAAGTGAACCACATTCATGGTGCATTTCTCAGGGACCACAGCTGAATAGATTCCCCTGTCCTTGCCATCACAAGGAAACTGCACAACAAACTACCATAACACAGCAGATGTGAAGATGGTGGAAAAAATAATGTTCAGAATCTGTGAAGAATTTGGCAGCAAGTGAGGACTGAAGGAGGGATACAACCATTCCTAGCATTTATTGCCTTACTAGGGAGCACAAGGCATATGAATGCATAGTTTTTTGGACATAAGTATTTAACACAAAACCCCACATACACCCCAGCAAGAGGATACACAGTGACAGACTTGCAGAAGAAACTGATTCTCTTGGACCATTCTGCCGTTAGACTATTAGATTGTTCAAGTATGTGCTTTTCTTGACCTAACCAGGAACCTTGAGAGCAAAAACATGAGGGAATTGCCACTCACCAGCTCCTGCATACCTCAGCTATGGGTTAGTAAGTAGGACTTCTGCTGCTGCCAGAGGCAAGAAAGTGTAGTACCTTGTTCCCTTGACATTAGCGGAGATGCATGTAGGCAAAAGAAAAATAGAACTGAGATCTGAACAAGGCCCAAAGGAAGGCAAGGTGCAATACAGGCATTCTGACATAGAAATGCTCCGTATGCCCTGACCCCAACTACAGGATACGAATCAGAAATTAGGGCAACAGCATCCCTTGACTCTTGTAGAAAAGTCTTGAGTTAATTTTCTTTACCTAGGGCTCTCTGTCATAGCAGATGTGGCAGACAAGTGACAGCAGATAACAGTGGACAACGGTTATCATCAGCAGGGGAAAGGAGTTTTGGGCAAGGATATATGAGCTATCTTTTACAGAGAAAAGAGGGCAGTAGGGAAACCCCCAGGAGCCAACCCAGATCACAAAGTCTACACAGAGCAGCGTCATACAGACTTGTTGGCTTCAGGTCAGAAGCAATATATAGCCAGAACCTCTTCTAATGTGTGTAAATGCACTGTATATACACCTAGTAGCCAGCTCTGGAAAGAAATGCCAGGTGATCTTGGATGACAAAAAGTAGGCGGGAACTTTCCTTCTTAGGACATCTCAGAAACCCCTATTTGTCAGCAACTCCACAGGATGTGAGGGTCCAGATGAGACTCCCAAGCCAGTACTTCGGAAAGAAAAAAAAAAGATGATCATTTACATTTTATGTGGAATTTCAAACACAGATATCAAAAAAAAAAATCACTATTACAAATAGAAAAGGAAGGATTAAACTGTGACCAGTGACCTCAGAATGCCAAAGCACACAGGAATACCTCCCTTTACTAAAACCTCTCACTCTTGGACTCCCCATGCTACCTGAGCTTAAGCCGTGGCGACCCTCTACAGCTGTTCAGAGGTTGGACACATGGGAGGACACGCTTTCCCCTTCTCAGGGGGCACAACAGCAAGAATTACTGTTGCAAAGCTTCCCAAGTACTCACTTATAATAGAGCATCACCAAATGACAGTCTTCAAGGAAGATTTTAAGTCCAAACTGCAAAGTAAGCTACAAACAATGGCTTGGGAAGAAGGGAGAAACTGGCTTATGTTTGAGCTGACATCTTATATAATGCATGAAAACATAGGACTATTCTGAGATTCATGAGACAAGATTCAGAGGTACTACTGTGACTGAAAAATGAGGAGTTAACAATACAGGTTTATACAGGTATTCCATACTATAAAACCCAGCTGCTCCAGGAAAAGGCACACTGGTCTTCTCCTCCATACCCAAGGCAAGCAGTTGGAAAACTTGCAGTGAAGAAGCAGCAGATCAATAAAATCCATCTTATGACACTAACTCTTTCTTCAACGTAATGATGCTAACCCTGTGTTTGTGTCCAGCTGTTTCATCATTCTACCCTTAAGCATCCTAGGCCTAGAAACTGAAGCTATTTTTGGAAGGAAAACAGATGAGTGAATCCACATGCCAATTCATTCTCTCTCTCATTAATTCTTGGCTGCAGCCTGCTTTATATATTCCAGTCTACATGGAATTCAATTAGTTTCTACTAACAGATGTTTCTAAATAATTTGTTCCAATGGTATTTTATAAGCTGCACTGCTGGCCATATCCACTTGTCATCTCTCAAAACTAAATGATTGTTTATCCTTTCAGCATTGTCATTAGGGGTTATGTTCAAAGAGCACCACCAAGTTGAACATTGCAGCACCCAGTTTTTAGGCTCTTCTCCCAGACGAGAGACCCCTCTGTTTGACCTCACTGATGCCTTTAGTGCATAGAGAAATAAAGGCACCTCAGAGTGCCAGCTGCTGATCAGGGAACCATGCAAATAAGGCTCATCTCAGTCCAGTTTTCCATGCTGCAGTTCAAGAGAGATCTGGACCAAGGAGAAGTAATGGAAATGATCATAAGTCTAGCAAATATAACATGTGAAAAAGGATGCAACAAGCAGGATTCCTTAATCTAGTGGAGGTGAACACCAAGGGGAATAACTTTCAATACTAGTACATATTAGGAAGCTGCAAAGAGAGAGGTAACAAAACACTTTTTATGTCTAAGGAGAACTTGAGTCCTCAGTAACAGACCTGAGTTACAGCAAAGGAGATCATGAAAAATATTACAGATGGTAAAGTGCTAAAACTAACTGCTTGGGAGAGCCAGAGAATCTCCATCAGTGGGGGTTTTCATGTCAGGCAAACATCTGTCAGGAATAGCTTAGGTATAGTTTTTAAGGTTGAGGTCAACAAGATCAACTGAACGTGTTCTTGTTGAGATCTCAACAAGGACACGTCCTCCTTTTCTACCATGCTTTCTAGAATTTCTTAGCCAAGAAGCAGTCACAGCAGGCCTTTGCTATTCATAGGCCATCAGACTTAAAGACATCACTTTCTTTCACCTTCGTTTTAGTCTTTTAAGCGTGTTATTCCAACACAGAAAAGACCTTCAGAGAAACCCAGAGCTCACTGATGAATTGAGATACTGAAGGAAACCACACACACTTAAAAATATACATCACAAAGGTGTAATACTTTGTTCTCTATCCCACACTTCACCTCAAAGTAATAGTCATTTAAAATACAGTTTACATGAAAAAAACAACTTCCCCATTTGATGAAGTAACATGATAGACATATATGACATTTGTTTACTGTTCTTAAATGAAGGAACTTTGATGTATTCAATATGTACTGTATTATGGAGAAGTGTTTTGAAATAAGGCATAATTCTCTTTATCAGCCTTTTATTTCACTGTATTCTGTTGCTGACTTTTATCACTGCAGCATTCCTATGGATACCTCAGCTGAAGCTCACTACTTCTGCACAATCAGCAAAAGACAATCTTTAATTACCCTTCATCCCAATCAGTTACTGTCCTGCGTACTTCAAACATTCCAATTTTAAAGCTAACCAAGAGTACAGATCTGGAAGATGCTGACTAACTGCTGTTCTCAATTAAACAGACAGCGGTTGAAGAAAATCTTTGTTTCTTAGGATCATGTTTTGTAATAGTTTTGGGCAAAGGAAGCAATTTCCATAATTTTCAGTTGACCATATGAGAACATCTGGCTACCTCTCTGCTTTTTACATATTTCAAGATTTTTTTTCAGTTCCCATGAAGAGCAATTTTATTTTATGAGAAATATTTATCATCATTTAAAAACATTTAAGAAGATCATCACAGTTAGGGTAGAACCTTATTTGCTATATACTACATATATTTATGGTTATTTATCTCTGTTCTTTATTGATAAGTGAGAAGATGGTTAATCATACCGCTCCACAAACTGCTGGACAGTTATATCAAGAAAGTGTCTCTTCAGCTAGCTCAGCTAGAAATGATCATTTGATCCTGCCCCATAATCTTGCAAACAACTCCTTCCATCTTTCTCTCACTCCACAAAAAATCTGAAGGATCTAAAACAGGATTTATGCAGAGTTTAGATGTGTAAAACCAAAACTGCAGTCCTGAAAGCTTTTTCTTATCTGCTAGATACTTCCAGAGCCAGCTAACCTTCCCAGTATTCATTTTCTTAAAACCTTAAAGCTTCCACGACTGAAGTGTTTCTGCGTACTCAGTCTCAAAGGTATTTTACTTGTTTTATCTATTTTGCAAGAACTAAAGATTCTCAGAATCAGATCCAAAGATCCATCTAGCATCCTGTCACACTATAGCAGGCCTGTAGAGAGAAGACTAAGAAAGAGGGCACAAAGTGATCTTTTACCTTGGGACTGGTTCACAGCCTCTAATGCTTGTCATATGAAAGACTTCCTGAGCAAGATACTACTCCTAGATCACTGCTTTAAAAAAAATAATAATAATAACAGTGGGTAGACTTCTATGCACAAGAAATTTCTGTGTTCTTTTCTGAGGCTATCTATGCTTTTGGTTTCTAAAATATCCTATGAAAGAGAATTTCAAAATGGAATTATGAGTTATATAAGCACATAACCCCTCTATTAATTTTATACCTAAAGTCTGATAACCTTGCCCCTTGTTCCCTAATTTTATATTGTGAATATAACAGTGCATTTCTTCTTCACTCTCCCTGTCCATTAATAATTTAGACATCTTTGTGTTCAGTCTGCACCACTCATTTTCCAAGACAGAGATTTATATCAGCTAAAGCAATGCTACAAGGGCTGGGAAGCATGGAGTCTAAGGGGGAGCTTGAATACGTGACTGAAATACAGCCAGATAACAGACTAGTAAGCAAGAAGTCTACAGCCCAAGGACTAGCACTGGTCTCTTGCAAAACTGTTTACAGAGGAACATGCAGACCAATCAATGTCCAAATAAAACACGTAATGACATATACTGTGAACAGAACTCAAGGGACTGGAAGCAACTGGAGTACAGACGTGTTTAATTTAAGGATAAAATAATTAACCAATTAACAGTGCTAAACAGATGCATGGTAGAAGATACTAAATTCCTTGCAAGTCCAAACACTCCAGATATACATATAAGGGAACTTTAGGTTACATATGGATTGTTGGACAGCCAGCCCTCACCATGCGCTGTCTGCTCACTGGTACTCAGCAAAACCCTCGATACCTTCCACTCAGCCCTGCACTTGGACACCAGCAAAATAAACCCAGTGCAGAGTCAAGCTGTCCACCCAGGCAGGGATGGCTCCAAAAAGGCACAGGGCTGGGGACACACACTGGAGGAGCTATGCGGGCCCTGCTAACTATGAGGACTAATAGGAGCACATCTGCAGAGTGAAACCATTGGTACTGAGGACCCACCATCCACATTTCAGAGGGTCTCACTTCAGAGTAGGTTTAGTGTAGTGCTGCAGACTGAGCGCCACTTAATACTTGGAGTGCCTCAGGTGCACCCCTGGAGCACATCCTCAGACTTTGTTTCATCTGAAAGGAAGCCAGTTCTTGCCCTCCAAGACTGCTCTACAATGCTAAGCAGAGCACAGTAGATAGCACAATTGGGAGATTCTCTTCAAAGGCACACACCTATTTTGAACTAAAAAGCTATTTGGGCCAGGGTCCCTGGAATACATCTAGCAGTCAGTGAAAAAAGCAGCTCCTGTAAAGGACAGAAAGCAGAGGCTGTGGTTTTCCAGACAAGGCTATATCCATTTGGTACTACAGCCAAACGCTTTTCCTGTTTTGTATTCAGATGACAAAAGGCAGACAACGGCTGCTAGAGCATAATGCAAATATCCCATTTACCCACCACTCAATTTTCCCATTCCAACTGACACAGCAAGTTTGTGAAATGCATTACTCCAGTTATGTGCCCCTGAACTCTGAAGTCTACCTCAAAGAACAGCTGAGCAAACTGAAATCCTGGCTTTCAAATATCCTTTGGAGTCTGAAGCACCTGCTCCAGAATTCACCTTAAACCCAAAGGGTCAAAATCTTTATAAAGTGCTAACCACATTCTGTAATTCTTTGTTTTGTGCACATTTGTCATCATTTTTTGCTATTCTTACTCCAGGCAATAAATCCTTCTAGTTCCCACCTTACCCTATTAAGATGCTAGATGGGTGTTTGCCTCTGATCCTATTTAAAGTTAAAAGAATAGTAATCTGAAGAGTATAAGAGAATAGTAAATTGAATGTGATGCCAGAATGAATCTTAGAGGAATCAAGAAAAAAGCTTTAGGCCTTTGACATTTCATATAAACTACCAACAGTCATGTCTATATTGATTCAAATATTCCAGACCTAAATCTTGATCACAGTCAAGAAGTAGATGGAGTTCTCAGACTATCTTCTAGAAATGAACTTTAAACCTAGAAATTTTCTAGAAATAAAACTTTAAAGTTGCATCGGAAGAACGCTAGCATAAAGAAGTTTAAGAGAGTTGCAGCAACTGCATCATTTGATGACTCTGGAGAGCAATTTCCTCATTTTCTTTTTCACTCCTGCTCAACACTCACTCTATCCACTGCAGACAGACAAAGAAAGAAATGTTTGAGGACTCTCTGTGGTGTTAGAACAGCTAGGTAGATCATTTCCAAAGAATCTCTAGGTATCATAAATCAGGAACGCAAGCCCCCCTTTCTCATGAATAAGGACATTACTGCTCCTTTAACAAACACTGAAGAAGAACATGGACTGTACTGATTATCCCCTGAACTTTAAGGGCCTCACTAACACACAGAGTGTGAAGCAGCTACACACACCACAGGCAGCAGGTGCTTTAAAAAAAAAAAAAAACAACAAACTTTGAAACTAATGCTTGAAAAGAAATTAAATATATATAATCAAAACACTAAACAATGTTTAGGGTTGTACTAACCTGTTCACATTAAACCATGTCAGCCTTCCTCAGTGTTTGTCCTACAAAGTTGATACCAGGGAAAAAGTAGAAGGAACACAAGAGGCTTTGCCTTCATCCATTACAACAGGAATCCTCCATTGCTCTCCTCCTTCCACCAGCCAAGAGAGAAGAGAGGGCCTCAAAGTCACAGGTGGTCTTTGCTTAGGCTAACCTCTTTAGCTATTCTCTTTTTAAAAGTTTTTACCCAGCTGTAAGCACTCTTCTCATCACCATGACTAAATACAGGGCAGTACCCTTTTCCCTCAGCAATTTTATCTCACCAAATCCCCAGAAGGTAGGAAATACTACCTCTCCTTTGGAGAAGGGGAGCTGAAAGCTTTTAAAATACAAATACAGACATGTTTCAGCTGTTATAAATCATACAAAAAGAAACCTGGCACATAGGCAGATATAGACTTTTCTCCTTTAATTCACATTGAATTTGAAAGTATTCATTTAGGCTTTGAACAAGAAGTGAAATTCTCAGAAGTTTCAGAGAGGCCTCCCCAAACCACAATACCAAGCTTCCTACCTACGTTTACATTTCAACACTGAAAAGCCTATGCTGTATGTGAAACTTCTTGACTGAAGGGCACCAGTCCAAGCCAAGCGCAGACCTGCAGCATTAATTTTGAGCAGCATCCCTATTTTGTAGAACATCCACAGCAGCCCCATCACTAACACACTGCCGTGGAGATCTGTAACGTGCTCTCTCTGTCTTAGTAATATTAAACTGAGTGGTGATTTATGGGCACAAGCTATAGGGCTCAGTGGGTTTCATGAGGATGTAGGTACAGTTACTTGAAGCTTCAGCAGGAAGATCAGTAAGAAGGAAGGCAGAAAGGTCCTGCCAGCAGGCCCACGGCAAGGCAAGGGGTGAGCGTCCAGTGGGAGGCGTCAGGACACTCAGAAGGGTGATTCATCTCATAAGTGACTTGGTCAGTGTTAGAAAAATGTTGTTTTCCTATGTTTCTTTCTCATTATCACCTGACAGCTGATACAGGCTGCGTTACCCTCCCAGCTGTTCTTTCTAGGCTGAGTTGAAGGCACATCAGGAGTATCCAGATAAACCTGCATCGCAATTTCCGGTAACATCACTATCCTGCGAGCAAAGTAATTATTATTTGCTACTACCATCTCACAGAGGAGCCTCAGTCCTAGGCCAGAACCTAATCGCAGTAGATGCACACAAAAAAAGCAATTCCTACCCCAGTAAGCTTACAATCTAAATAAACAACAGCTGAAAGATAAATGGAGAAGACAAAGCAGCAGACACACAAGATAGGTCAAAATGACAAACAATATTTTCAGTATACCAGCAACTTAATCTCCACTGCTCTTAATCTGATACTTCTGAAAACATTAAATTTTAATAATATTTTAATAGTAACATTTTAATAGTAAGAGCTTTTTGTATTTGTAAGTATTTTACATTGCAACATAAACTAGCTACTTCCATAATTTACTAAATGCTGTAGTAATTACATTTTAAAAACTACCTATAACATGCATAATAGTTGCTGAAATAATGAACAATTTGCAGCATGTGACAACCCCTTACTCATCTCTATAACTGCATTAAAATAATGGTACAATTCTATACAGTGTCTACCCCATATAGACATTATCTTCAGATTTACTGAATCTGTAAATTGTTTCAAACATTGTAAGGGTTTTAATGCATCAGGCATTTTTTGGAGACATCACTTCTGTTTTAATCAATTCACAGTACAAAATAAACAATGCCTGGTTGACTGTTTGCTTTTCATATTCTGTTGTAGGCATCAAATTTCCAATGAAACCACTGAGATGTCTGCTTTTCCAATATGACTTAACAGTAAAAATAATTTACAATAACATCAAAAGATACATTAGAAGAAAAAAACAAGCTGATTGCTGGTGCACTTTATTTGATATCAACATTATTTTGTAAGTAGTGATGACAGTACTGTCACTACATATGAAATTGTATAGAAATAAAGAAAAATATGTCCTGCTGATTCCAGGCTGAATCTGCATTAAAAGATATATACAGATATACAGCACAATGACAATCTCTATTCTGAATTAAATTCTGCTCTTAAAAAGATCACTCAAAACAGGGAAGCTAGAAGAAATCACAACACAAAGCTCACCGGCTTGCAAAACAGCTCTTTCTTTTATTGCAGATGGGTGAGGAAGAACTTTGGGAAAGGTTCCCAATCAGTACAGTTCACATACATGGACAACTGTCAGCAATATATTAATTTCAACTGAGAAGGAATCAATCTCAAACCACTACATCCCTTTCCTTGCTCCAAAAATCTCTAAGCCAATGTCTGCCTTTCTTCATTGTCTCCAAATAAATGCAACTGGTCAGTTAGAGATGGGCCAGTCAAATAACAGAGAAAAAATGCAGTACTCTACAGTGAATTGCATTATACTGCATGCTACCAGTCATTTTTATAAAGCAAGTTTTAAACACTCTGCAAGGAATAAAAACATCTGATGGGCAATGCCTGGGCTTTTACATCAAAGATTTTATAACTAAAGGCACAGGCAGATTATGTTTTTTTTTTTTTTTTTTTTTTTTTTAAACTAGCCTCTATTCAAGCACATATTATGGATCTAAAGTTCTGTGTCCCAGCTGTCAGACAGAGAACGGGCTCCTTTGTTATTTCCTACCCTGAATATACAGAGAATATCATCCTAAAATACAGTCTGAAACAAATTTATTTTTTGCAATAAAGTCCAAAACTATTATAGATAATATAAAGAGTATTCTACAAAGGTTTCTACAAAGGTGGGGGTTTTTTAGTATTAAAAAAAAAACATGCTGTAAAAATGGACAACAAAGCAGCAGAAATTGAAGGCTAAGAAACACCAAAGAGTAGGTGCAGAGTTGCCTTAAGATGAAGTTTGAAAGAAAGTAGCGCAGATTTTATAATATGGAGTATATTAAATTGTGCAACGTCCCCACGGACTATTCTATGTAAAGAAATAAGCTTGCAGTTTCGGTTAAGTCACCAGCTAGAGATCAGCATAATCAAAACCAAAATGCAATTACACAACATTATCTTCCTTCTGCAGCACGGCGTACTGATAAAAATGCATCAATCATTCTTTTTTACAGAATGAATACAGAGATCTATAAAGAAATTATAAATACATAAACAACCCCAAGCTGATTCCCCTGAAAACTTCAGTGGGAAACTGTACAAGGAAACTTGAAGCTTTGCTCTAGAAACAAAAAGGGAAAAAGTAGATAAAGGAAGTCTTTGTGGCAGCTGAGCTGAAAACAGTGCATCCATTCATTATGGATAAGGACTGGGATGCCACAATACGCTTTTAGTTAAACAAAAATCTTTTTTCACTCCCTGTGTTTCCCTTCATGAATTCCCACAACAGTGTTCAATGTTTTATCACGTTCCAGGTCCCCACTCTCACATTTAATATCTCAAATATACACATCCACTAATTTCCTCTTTCCCTGTTCTCCCCTTTCTGTTTCTTCCTTATCTCTGATGCCCTGCAGATATTAAAACTTCACCTTTGAATTAATGTGATGCCCTTTCCCAGCACTTTGGATAAGTAGATGCAAAACCAAAAAGCATTTAAAATCTATTAAAGATGCTAGCTTAGTTCAGTCTAGACACTTTTCCAATTTCCATCATCCATCACTGTTCTAGCTCCTAAAAGCTATTCTGTTATACTTCACCCAGAAGAGATCATATTCTAAGCAAGAAAACAATAAGAGAGAACAGTTTATAACATGTGAGATTTGTTCTCAGACTATTTTGCCTCCCCATAAATCAGGATCAATTCACAGATTTCTAAATTTGGTCAGATCCAATAATTTCACCAGCTCAAGGAACCAGAATTCAATGACAAAAAGCACCATACCATTTAAACACAGAATAACTGCTGACTGTTAATAAATGGTGTCTTAAGTCCCTTCCCTTTCAACCTGGCCTTACAACCCAATTTCTTCTCCTCAGCAACTTCTAGGCACCCTTACCACAGTCTCTCCCTCCTCTCTTTCTCTGCCCTTTAATCCTATTCCCATCACACACTCTCCATCTCAGCTAGCAGTTTAGTCTACTTTCTTTCTTGAAAGCAATTTGGGTTCCTCTTGAATTTCTGATGGATTTACAGTTACAGACAGATTTAGACAGAGATTATACTGCCAGATTTAGACAGACCTCGATCAATACTCCCTTCCCCCCCCCCCCCACTGCATTCCAGGCTGTGATCAAAGGTTAGAATAAAGTTAACTTTTGGTGGGGCACAGACAGAGACAGTAAAACAAAGGACATAAAGCTTTTTAGCTACTTGACCTACACCATGCACAGTTCATTAGGGCTGCAAATACTGAGCTTTTGACTGTTTCCTAAATACCATCTTCAACATTCCTTCCTCAGGACAACTTTGGTGCCAATGCATTATATGGGGTAAACACAAAATAACTGAAATCATTTGGGGCACAGTGACAACGTAGTTTGATCTCATAACTGGAGTTTGATCTCACAGCTCTGGGAGGGAAAAAAATGATAGGCTGTCAAGTAAGAGCTTGTAACTCCTCTTTTTTTTTTCCAGGAAGCCATATCGCCAATACACTTTGTTCAAGTGAACCCAAATTTCAAAACATTAAATATTTCCTGACATATCCACAAGGAATATCAAATTTGGTAAAAAATTTGTAAGTTTATGGGTTTCAAAATATTGTGAAAAGTAAACTTCTTTACAGAAATGGGTTCTCAAGCTGAACTGTAACGAAGATGTGTCTCACTATAATAACCACAGTTGAGACACCTCCTCTACACTATCAGGTTGTACTTCATGTCAGCGGCTTCACAGTTGTGTCATGTATTGCATTGCAAGTCGCTGCCTTCTGCCATAACACTGCTCTGAAACAAAGACTTTTTCCATTCCCTGTGCACACGTTACAACCTTCTCGGTGTCTATTCACAGTCCTACATTGTTCCACTGTGTCAAAGTGAGAAGCACCTTCCCTGAACTGGAAGAGAAATCCAAGGGAGACAAACTGCCCCCAGCAGCCTTTACCTTTAAATATTTTCCAAGTCTTCCGAAAAATACTCTTACCCATTTTGTTGCTGAGTGATTATGTTTTCACAATTAGCACATGCCAGCTGCTTAGCAGCAAACATAAAGGGCCCAGGCATCCCTCTAACATAATGGAAGTGATACAATTCCATGAACTGCCATTCATTTAGACCCATCTTAAAACAGAAAAAATCCAGCTCAGCAGGTTTTTATTCTAAAAATTACTTTGGCTTGCTTTTTGTGGCCTGTAAGCTTCTATTATGAAAGATAGGCAGATCTAACATGTTTCCCTTGAAATGGTAGCTGTGTTCTCTACCACGTGAGGAAAATAGCCTTGAAAAATTGAGAGGTCCACCACAATATACTTTCATTTATAAACGATCCAGTCTATATGCCAGGACAATAGGATGCAGCAAGCAGAGTTGGCAATTCAGGGGCACTGCCTCTCTGAAACAGATCTATACCAATGCGCCATGGCGGTGGCAGAGACAGTGCACCCCCCACATTCAACCTATTATGGAGGCTTCTAGCCACAATGAAGACAGCAATTTTGACAGGTTTAGGCTTGGAACTGCCCAAATTCCACCACCAGAAAAAACAGACAGAACTAAATAGGAAGCAGGCAACCACACACAGTACGTGGAGTATGGTCAAGAACAGAGGAAAAGCTTAGATGACTCACTCAAAGTCCAACACCCTACAAACAAAATGTTCTAAGAGTGCCCGAAAATTCTCAATTCTTCGCTCACCCATCCATCAGAATTTTTATAGAATTTATTGTAGAAATATCAACAGCTCAAACATCTTTTAGGAGGAAAACAACAACGAAGAATTGTTTGAGTTCCCTATAGGGACCTCACAAAACAACCTATCAGTCTGCTCTGCACTGGAAAGCCTGAAATGGACAAAAGAAAGAAATGAGCACACACAAGCCTCACCATCATAGGTATTGGTGGTTCTCATAAGTCTCTCAAAACACTGAAACGCTTTCAGTGTTTTGAGACATCCTAGAATCCTGCAAATCTTAAGCCTAACATTTGACAAAGAAAAAAAAAGAAAAAAAAAAACAGGAACGTATACAGAAATAATCAAGAAAGCCCACCTAGAAAGAGAAACTATTCTTAGTCCACAGTTTCTTTCTATGCACCTACATGTATCTACATTTTCAGGTAAAAACAGCATCAGGTAAAAACAGCATTGTTTCATGGAAAAAGAGTTCTGCCTATGGCTATGCTAGATGGCCTGAAGTCACACACTTTGTATTCGCTTATGAGCACCAATTCTACAGTACTGTTACATGATCTCAGACAAATAACCCAATTTCCTTCTTCTTCTAGGTCCTCTGACTGTAAAATGTGGATTGTAATAACTACTCCATAGGGGCCTCATTAGGCTTAATTAACACCTGTGTGAGATCTTCAGATAAAAGCATTGCTATAATTACACAATATTAACTGCTTTTTGCACAAGAATCTCTGTATTATCCCTTTCCTAATTTGACCTTTTCTTAGAAGTTAGTGCCCTTTTATTCTTTTACAGGACTCTCTTCCCTATAAAAGACTGTATTACCTCCTGGAGTCACCTCTTAATCTTCTCATTTCAAAAGATAAAGCCCAGTTTCTTTTTCCTATTAGAACAAAAAGGATCCTGCAGTCTTTTTTATCACTTTCCCCCTACCCTCCTCCCTTTTACATACACACATTTCATCTTTTTCACATTTATGATATTCTTTTCATCCTGGCTCTGCAGCTGTCCCTACTGCCCCAATCCCGGCACTGAAGTTGTCCAAGAGCTTCGTGCACACAAATTACCCACCTGAAAACACAAACCACCCAGCAAGGCTGCACAGAAGGATGTTGGCACAGGTCAGTACAGAGAAGACCAAAAGGCTTTTATGCAAGTTCCACAGCTCTAAAACTCCACTTGGGTCCCAATTCAACAACGCAGTTAAGCATGAGACAATGCCCTATTGACCACTAAGCATGGTTAGATGTCCCACTGGATTGAGTTCCCGTAGGAACAGCAGCCACCACTCAATGGCAGCAGCTGCAAAGAAGCTGAACTTCCCCCTGCTTTCTCCTATTGCAGCAGCACACAGATCCACAGGAAAGCATCTTGCATGTCTAACCTGAGCTGAGCACAACAGCGTCAAGGCAACTTTGCTAGTCTCTGTGCTTAGCACAGCTAAATTTTAACATTTTAAATACAGGATCACTGCCTTCTTCCAACAAATACTGGCACCCACGCAGCAGCCTGAGCCTGCAAAGTCTCACTGCCTCCAGCAACCTCTCCACCTGCTCATCAGAGCTTCCTCTGGCTGGAAATTAAAGCTGCCAGATCATTATATCTGTTGACTGAGAGCCAGGTGAGAATTAGAGCCAGGAGGGAAGGGGAAAGAGGAGCAGAGTTTGATGGAACTTGAGCTGCAGAAACAAGAAGAGAAGCACCAGCTGGAAATACAGCCCTGGGTGACAGAGGTTCAGCCTTTACCATGCACTCCTGAAAGGCTTCTGAAAAGGAGGTACTCCAGAAAGGACAAGGGATTTGCCATTTCAATATGAACTCGCATACAGAAAACAGGATGTCTTCCAAGTGTAATCCTATGGTAGGTCCCAGAATTGCTACTCAGAAGACCTAGGTTCTACTTCCAGTCCTGCAGCTGAGCTTTCCACCAATCTCCTGCAAGTATGTAAAATAAATGCATTAATGCCTACTCTTTTCCATAGCATGTGTTAACTATGAATTAAAACACTGTAAAAAATATGTTTTTACCAGCACACAGTTTCACAATAACTAATGCATACCTTTTACATGAGTTACAATTAAATAGTATTGCTACAGTAGTGAATTTTGCTGTGAATTTCACACTATGACAGTACACCTGTAACACCTTAATAGTTTTATACACATGCTAAAAACTGTTCTAGCATAACAAAATAAACATTGCTGTCCAGCATCCCACATTGATTCTGTCCAGCAGCATCCTCTGTTATTGAAACTGTTTGAGCAGTATGTCTTTGAAATAATGAGTTGGGATTAAATGAATGTAGATGGACAGCAACCACCATAAACTTTTTTTCAAATACCTCCTGCAAATGCAACAGAAGACTAGCTACTTTCCCCTCCCACACCCATTCGGCTCCCCCCCCCCCTTTTTTTTTTTAAACTTTCAATCAACCGGACAGCTTGAGGAGAACTGTGGTAAAATATGTAGATCAGACAGATGGTATTTGCTGCTCTTTTATCATTCCTGCTGCTCAGTGGTTTTTAAAAATCATAGTAATTCATTACTTGAATACTCTCGGATATATCCTCCATTCTACTAAAAAATTGTCTTATCCACTTATTTTATAAGTGGAATTATTTCTACTTACAGAAAGTACCAGAACCTTCAAAGCAGGACAGAAACAAATACTAGAATTATAACAAGAAACCTGAAATAACTGACTGGCATTCTTTGCTTTTAAATTTCTCCTCAAAAGGAGCAATCCTTTTCCTGCTTTATTTCAATAGCTCTGAGTAGACTCTGCCCTCTACACTTCACAGCTGGAGCAGTAGAGCAGGGACAGTTTCACCCTCCTCACAGCTCTCTTCCTAATATCTATCTTTACCCTAATCATCGTCTTAACACTTCCTTCAAGTTGTTCATTCCTCCCCATCCCCAGTGTTTCTCTCTTTCCAGAATTATATCTGAAGAATATTTCTTTAATATATGAATAAATAACCAAAGAAATTATTACTCAAGAGATACTATCCTCTTGGATGACACGTATTCCTCATCATATACTGAAAACTGTTCATCTGACTTGCATTCCTCTTCCTTTTATGGACAGAGGTGCTAAGACAAGAAGCAAAGCTAAAATGTAGGAAAAAAGTCATTAGTTGGTTACAGAATAATGAAGAAAGGAGAAAGATTTAAAACAAATAGATCTGACTGAGATATCATTATTTGATGTCTGTTTTGCTAGAAACTGAGTTAATCAATGTTCAAACTGCAATTTAGACAGTGGCCATTTCTAAGCCAGACATTCCTTAGTGATAGATGATATGCAAAAATTATCATGTTATTTACTACAGGCTTCACATTTCAACACATTTCTTCTTCCAGACAATAAGCTCCTGTCAAGTTAGCTTTCCATCAAATGTGTCAATTGCAACTCATTTTGTGCTACAGGACAAGCTGACACATTGTATAAAGGTCAAGTGGAAAAATGTCCCTTCCATTACATCAACGTCATAAATTGGTAAAGGTCACTCCACACAATAATTCCTAGTACAGAAAATAACTTTGTTGTAATCTACATGCTTAAAAAAAAAAAAAGCTTTTCATATCACGATAAATCAGTACATGATGAATTAACATTACTGTCATTTTCTTGCAGCCTATACAATTTAATTAGAACAGCCTAACCTATAGACTCTATAGCTTTCACTTAAGTACAGCATTATAATACATAAATTACATGAGGACAGCTTTTCTGCAAAACATGAAAATTAAAATCTCTGTATTTATGGGTAATAATACATTACAATTCTGAAGCTCCAATCGTAGGAAGCTCAAAGGGTTTTCCAGTCTTTAATTACAACTCTGAATACTGTTGTATGGTAAGTGAAAATATACCCATTTTACAGATGGCTCTTCTGAAGCAGAGAGTGAAGAAACTTGCCTACAGTTCACAGTGAAAAGCAGATATGATCACATAGACTAACATACAAAAAGGAAATTCATCGTACATTTTTTAAGCTCCCTGTTCTTCTATAAGAATTCATTCTTTCACATCAAGACTTCTATTTGATTCTCCAAAAATACCATTCTGTTGTTTGGAATATCACAGTAAGTCCTAAAATGTGAAATTGATGTGTACAAATACAGAATTCAGAATTACACCAATTTAATGCTTGAGAAGCAGTCATAAGGCTACACAAGCAACAATCTGATTTATGCAGATGCACACATGACCCTCATCACCACAGGAAGCTTTGTGTTATGCAATAATGGAAGAGAATGGGAAGAAAAATTTTTAGGTTCACCTAGTCTCACTACATCAATCCAAAAGAGGCTCATACACAATTCAGTATACTCTCAGTTTCCAATTATTAATGAAAGATTAACATTGAACACAATTGAAATTGTGCATAGGGTTCACATCTAGCATTATCAAGACAAGTTTGGAAGAAGTTTTCCAGCTTCAGGGAATAGTGGTAGAAAGATTTTACACAGTGGACTCTAAAAGCACAAAACCCAAGGACTTTTCTCACAATATTATGCAATCAGTGCTCTGATTATAAGCACCGGGCTTCTGAATTTGTTGCAAAGTTGCTTAGGTCTTACTAGATCTCCCAGATGCCACCTGAATATAACCAAAAGCTGTGTGTACCCTGAGCAGGCTCTTTTAGATTCAACTAAGAACAAACAACTTTTGAAAGAAAGGAATGAAAAGTAAACGAGATGTCTGTAACTCTGTCTGTATGCTACAGCCCAGGCACCAACCACCAGAACACCTCCAGAATGAGGCTAATGGAAGCTTTAACACTATCAACATGAATAGCAGAATGAGGCTATCCTGTGGGTAATTACTGTAAGACAGACAGTACAGGTATGCTGAAGCCACATACCTCTCTTTCACAGCATTATTACTTCATTAAAACAAAATAATCTGGCATAGCATACCAACATATAGCTCCTTTCATAGGTTTTCACTTCCACAGTGAAGTGGAACCTGGAAGCAGGCCAAGGGATGGGGTGGCATTCTTCACAGACCTCTTCACTGCCACTTCAGCTGCCACATTAAAGAATGGGCGTGATGTTTGTTTTACTCTCTGGCATGTTTCCTAAGTGTGTCAAATTCAACTAGTTATTCAAAGATACTCAATAACAACACTATCAAGACCTTAGAAAGCCATAATAGAATTGTAGGTTTCTTCCGTGACAAGTACTATGAATGATGGCAGCACTGTAACATTAGGTTGCAAGTGGCTGCAGTAAAGCACATCCAGAAGCCTTATTAAAGCCTCAATGATTTTTGTTTTCTAGTTGTTCAGTAAAGAAGGACAGGAAATACAATTTTTAAGTCTCTGACTTTTAGGTTAACAAAGAACTGTATTTGCAGAATTTCCCTTGAGCTGTGGATGTTTTATTATAACTGCATTACGACAACATAATATATCCTCCCATTCTGGAGCTGTATTTATGTTTACTTGGACACTTCATCAAATAAATGTATTACTGTGTAAAGAAAATTTACCATTGGTCAGCTTCCTCCTTGATGCCTAGATGAAGGCTCAAAAATCCATATTTAATAATATAAATATAAAGAATCTGAAGCACTCTGAAGTCAGTGGGATCCCCAGATGCACACCCTGTTTGTAGACCAGAGTGGTTGTAAAAGCCTAACTCTAGCAGGAAAAATGTTTGATTTTTTTTTAAAGGACTGGAAAGAAAAGTTTACAAACTACATCTTACACCTTCCCAAGTACAATCCAGCAGTGCACGAGCATGTACAACAAACGCAACATGTGCATATTACACCAGCAGAAGAATTTAAGAAAACAATCTTGAACTGACAAAAATTGCCAGACTAGATCAGACTCGAGGTCACAGAATCACAGAATGGCTGAGGTTGGAAGGGACCTCTGGAGATCATCTAGTCCAACCCCCCTGCTCAAGCAGGGTCACCTAGAGCACATTGCACAGGATTGCGTCCAGGCGGCTTTTGAATATCTCCAGAGAAGGAGACTCCACAACCTCTCTGGGCAACTTGTTCCAGTGCTCTGTCACCCTCACAGTGAAAAAGTTTTTCCTCATGTTCAGATGGAACTGTCTGTGTTTCAGTTTGTGCCCGTTGCCTCACGTCCTGTCACTGGGCACCACTGAAAAGAGTCTGGCCCCATCCTCTCGACACCCTCCCTTCAGATACTTGTACACATTGATAAGATCTCCTCTCAGCCTTCTCTTCTCCAAGCTAAACAGGCCAAGCTCTCTCAGCCTTTCCTCATAAGAGAGATGCTCCAGTCCCCTAATCATCTTTGTAGCCCTTCGCTGGACTTGCTCCAGTAGTGCCACATCCCTCTTGTACTGGGGAGCCCAGAACTGGACACAGTACTCCAGATGTGGCCTCACCAGGGCTGAGCAGAGGGGGAGAATCACCTCCCTCGACCTGCTGGCAACACTCTTCCTGATGCACCCCAGGATACCATTGGCCTTCTTGGCCACAAGGGCACAGTGCTGCCTCATGCTTAACTTGGTGTCCACCAGCACTCCCAGGTCCTTCTCAGCAGAGCTGCTTTCCACCCCCAACCTGTCCTAGTGCATGGGGTTATTCCTCCCTAGGTGCAGGACCCTGCACTTGCCTTTGCTGAACTTCATGAGGTTCCTCTCCGCCCACCTCTCCAGCCTGTCCAGGTCTCTCTGAATGGCAGCACAGCCCTCTGGTGTATCCGCCACTCCTCTCAGTTTTGTATCATTGGCAAACTTGCTGAGGGTGCACTCTGTCCCTTCATCCAGGTCATTGATGAAGAAGTTGAACAAGACTGGACCCAGTACTGACCCCTGGGGGACACCGCTAGCTACAGGCCTCCAACTAGACTCTGCACCACTGATCACAACTCTCTGAGCTCTGCCATTCAGCCAGTTCTCAATCCACCTCACTGTCCACTCATCTAGCCCACACTTCCTGAGCTTGCCTATGAGGATGTTATGGGAGACAGTGTCAAAAGCCTTGCTGAAGTCTAGGTAGACAACATCCACTGCTCTCCCCTCATCTACCCAGCCAGTCATTCCATCAGAGAAGGCTATCAGATTGGTTAGGCATGATTTTCCCTTGGTGAAGCCATGCTGTCTACTCCTGATCACCTTCTTTTCCTCCACATGCTTGGAGATGGCCTCCAGGATGAGCTGCTCCATCACCTTGGCAGGGATGGAGGTGAGGCTGACTGGCCTGTAGTTCCCTGGGTCCTCCTTCTTGCCCTTTTTGAAGACTGGGGTGACATTGGCTTTCTTCCAGTCTTCAGGCACCTCTCCTGTTCTCCAGGACCTTTCAAAGATGATGGAGACTGGCCTGGCAATAACATGCAGCAGCACCCTCAGCACTCGTGGGCGCATCCCATCAGGGCCCATGGATTTGTGGGTGTCAAGTTTGCTTAAATGATCTCTAACCCACTCCTCCTCCACCAAGGGAAAGTCTTCCTTCCTCCAGACTTTCTGTCTTGTCTCCAGGGTCTGGGGTTCCTGAGGGCTGGCCTGAGCAGTAAAGACTGAAGCAAAGAAGGCATTCAGTAACTCTGCCTTCTCTGTATGCTTCGTCACCAGGGCACCCACCTCATTCACCAGAGGGCCCACATTTTCCCTTGTCTTCCCTTTTGCTACTGATGTATTTGAAGAAGCCCTTCTTGTTGTCCTTGACATTGCTTGCCAGATTTAATTCCAAATGGGCCTTGGGCTTCCTTATCGTGCTAGGTCCATCTAGCACAGGTTCCCACCTGCAGCAGTGATGAGTGGATGTTTCAGAATTTCAAAGGATGGATACAAAGGTCTCTAAGGGCAGCCTGCCAATTTCTGAAATGCTGTACGTAGTTCTAGTGCCAGGAAATCCTTCGGATCTCTTCAGCTGGCTCCATGAACATGAGGTTGTAACTTTTTACACTTAATGCAATTCTGCTATAACAAGCATTAGAAAATAAACACTCAACATTCCACTGTGCTAAGTTTTCAAAATCTCTTTCATAAATACATTTTTAAAACTGATTTGAGCAGAAGCTGCAATCACAGCAGAATACCAATTGTTTTAAATACATAAAAGAGTGCAACAAAAAAGTGCTTGAAAATGGATTTTCAGAGTTGTGTACCTGTTCCCTAGGAACTGAAATGCAACAAAGTATATGCATAAAGTCTCAAAGAAAGTAAATGTCTGAATGCTACCCTTTCCAAAATTTTCTATAAAATATAATGCTGTACAGCTACGTTGTCTCCTACCAAATTATATCTGTTACTGACTTTCACAGATGATTAAAAGCATTTTTTTATTTTTTTGGAAATACACAGGTTTCCCTAGAACCTTACTGTATTACATTCAAGAGGACTTCTCCTTGATGCTGCTAAAGTTGCACTGCTATCACTCTGATTTATATTCACTTTCTTTCTCCACTTCACTGTCATTAGACAAGAGAATTAACATAAAACTCCCAAGAAGTAGGAGATAAAAATCTTTTATGAGTAGCAAAAAATAGTCTCTTCTCCAATTCAGACATTCCTGGTGACTTCATCCAGTCTCACAAATCTTTCTCTGGAATTCAAACAAATCAGCACTTGCACTTCTACTTAATTTGAATCTTTAAATTACTTCTTTTCTAAGGAAAAGATTAAGATATTTAGATATTAAGATATGCTCTAATACTAAGGCTTCTTGTCTTTTCCTAGCTTGGCTTTATTTTCTTCATATATAAACGAGGCTTTAGCATTTTTAACTAAATTCATTAAAGATGACTCCTAGCTATGAAACTAGGTCCAGATTTCCTCAGATTCTGGGGAAAGGGGTTGGAATGGGATTAAAATCTTTTTTTTCTCTACGGCAACTGGCTGTAAGGCTCTCACTGGGCCAAGGACTTCCAATTACATCACCTAAATTATGTGAAGGAGAAAGGGAGCTCAAACACTAATCCCCATGCAGTGGATGCAGACCAACTGCATCAGCACTGGCTTAAGCTCATTCAGCACTGTTACAGCAAGGTGCAACTCCAGCTGAATCCTAGACTTGCAAGCTACCACATGTCTGCTGCCACATCAGGACTAAAGAAGAGAGCACTCAGGATGCTAGTGGTTTTAGCTCCAGGCAGCGATTTGGAAAGGAAAAAATAAAGACCTTTGTGTGAGCTTTTGAAACCAGGTAAGGTGAGATGTGTATTTATAGCTCAATATGGCTGCTCCACCTCCAGTGCTCAGGGTAGCCCGGGAATTTTCTAGAGATACTAGAGGCAGGAAGAGAGGCTACACTGGGTTAGTAGAAACAGGGAAGATAAAGAAGGAAATAAGGGAACAGTGATGCAAATGATTAAAAAGACGAAAAGGTTGCCAGCTGTAGTAGAAGGTATGGTACAAAGCACAAAAGAAGGAAGACTCATGGCAGTGAGGAGAAAGCTTTCAATGAATGTGTCCTGAGGAAAGATGTTAGGCTAAAAGAAGGCAGGAGGAAAGCTAGAAGAAGAGTATTTGAGGCCAAGCATTTAATGCATCCTCTGCAATCTCTAGGAAGAGACAAAAAGCAAAAAATACATAGTTGAACATAAATGCTGTTCATTCAAACAAACAAAAAAAACCATTCTTCCAAAATGGGAAGCTTTGACAAGAAGGACAAAACAAATAGGTAAAGAGCAAGCCAGAACTATACAACACAACAAGATAGCAAAGGATAACTTTAACCTAGCCTCATGTTACACCTTCCTGCTAAAATTCTTGCTCTGAAATCACACATAAAGGCCTGAAACTTCAGGAAGGGATGGGGGACTTCACTAGGTGCTGAGGATGGCATACAAAATTAGGCCCAAAGTATTCATAAGCAGCAGAAAAACATTGTGCAGGTACACACACAGCCATCTCCCAAATCCATTCAGTAGTTTCCAGAGGGCACAGATCCAACCATAAGTATTTCATTTTGATGCAAGCAGATAAAGTGCATGAGGTTCCTTCCCATATTAAAGAGCACAGTGGCCTGACTTCCAGCTCCTTTCACACAAACACAAACACACACACACACACACACACACACTATTGTTCCTCAGGCTGCTGGTGCGCTTCTGCAAATACAGGAATGCAGGGAAATACCACCTGATAAGAAACGGTCACTAGCTTTCCAGTCTGGTGAAAATTAACTCATTGAGAGAAGGGGAGCAGGAAGATGCACCTTGTCATCACGCCCCCATCTTGATTTCAGATTACAGGGAGACAACAGAGCGATTATTTGGCTCCAGCTCTGCACCTGCAGAGCAGAGGACAATTACAACCCCAAAAGTGCAGCAGCACAGCAGCAGGCTGATAATATCCACCACCTCCCCCATGGGACCACAACAGGTGATGAGCAAATTCAAGTGCTGCTCACCAGCTGACAGACAGAAACAGCAGCAGTACAGGCTAACCACACTCGCTGGCTGAATGAATGGGCATGGGAGAAGAAGCAGCTGGAGCTCAGGGGAGAAGACAAAAGCCACTTGCCCAGCATGCTCCTAAAACACAGAGTGGGAGGAAGGAAAGCTGCTGGGAGATACCCTAATGTTGTAAGATGAGGGCATGGCAGCGGCCAGCATAAGAGTGGGAAACATGAGAAAGCAACGATTGCCTGCTGTACAGTCACTGGAGGTCTTCATAGCATGCTATGCATGCAGCAGGAACTCTTAGTGCATGATTCTCGTGCCTGAAGTATTAGAAATCTTCAGTTTTAAAACAGCATCTGCTGGGGCTAATTTTCACAGTAGGAGCTCCCCACCATCAAAGCTAAGGTAGTGAAGAATTAACCACTTGTTATTTCTTTAATCAGAAAGAAACCCCAAGCAGCATATTTCTGAATGAACAAGTGCAAAACTCCTGAGGACAGAATCCACCCATGGATAGCAATTTTGAGAGATTCAAATTTCCATTGGGGTTACTCTAGTAATTAGCATTCCCTTTCTGATTGTGGTCATTCACACCAATTTCACTAGCAAGCAACTGCCTATTCTTGGAAGTAGCTAAGCGGTACAGAAGGAAGCAGTCACCTAAATATGGACTGAAAACCAAGTTTGGCAAAAGCATCATCTGATCTTGAGGTTTGTACAAAGACCATGCACAGGCAGTAAGGGACTGAATATGTCATACTACTGCTGGACATATTCTGAATCTATAGGATGCTTTTCAAACAGGTACTGAAGGCTGAACCGGCCTGAATCAGTGCATCCTCACTGACAGGAAACGGACAGGGTAATCATGAACTTCACAAGAGCTGGCAGCGATGAAATACTCATTAAACTTTCTAACCTTACCTTGAGTTCCTGAGAAGATTCTCTGACTAGAAATAAACATTGCCAGTGCTGCATTCTAACATTCAAAAGAATCTGTGGTAGCTAGCTAATCTTAGCTGAGGAGAGTATTAATATCAGCAAAGATCCAGCCTCTCTGGATCTCTCTTCTGCAAAAAGGTTTGTGTTGTTGCTTTAAACCGCTTTGCCTAGAAGAAGCAATTGGTATTGTTTGTGTCCTTTACCTGGCCCTGGTCTCTTCTGTCTACTCACTTGGAAGCTGAGATGATAGGTTTGTGTGCTATACATCACTTTGAAAAGGACCTCCAACTGTCAGAGTCAATTGGCCTGCAGATGAAAGTTGAACAAATCTAGTAGTTCACGCTGTTCTCTTGATTTTTCCAAAGGTTATGCAATGTACTCTGGCATAGATAGCCTTTCTGGTTGCCAACCATGGCTGCAGAAATGCTTTCTTTGCTTTTCAAAGGGTACTTCAGGAAATTCTGCACCACAAGTAATATTTAAAGGTATTTCTTTTAACTAGCTGTACGAGATATCTGAAACAATGTGTGCTGTTGCATTACATGACAGGCAAATATTTAACATTAAAGATGGACTTTGGTAATTTTAGGCAGACATACAGAGAAGGTTATCTTTGTAATGAGTGGGGGAAAAGAAATACGATCTTAGAAAAGTTTTAAAAGAAAAGGCCTTTTTCTCCTTCCATTTCCCGAGAGAAGTAATAGCAATGAAATAGCTTTACTGAGCATGTAAGGCTGCCCCTCCAGAAAAAACCCCACTGCGTAGGTCAGTCAGCAGAACATCTTTATGTAAGCACTGCCTAAATATTTTGAAAGGGGGAGGAGGGAAGAGAGAAACATCTCATACAATAACAGACAGGTTCAACCAACATGCCGAGTTGCCCATATGTCACATGAGAAGGAGAGAATGTGTTAGTAGCAAATATACCAAAGAAACCACGGAGCAGCAGCAACCCTGTCCTCTTAATTGTAAAAGAAAAAGATCCAACAGCTTTGATAATAGCACAAAGGCAGTGCATGGCATGAAGAATGAAGACCAGTTGTTTTTTTGTCAGATTTCATCCTTCTAATTTGTAAATGCATGATTCGTTCTGAAAGTGTCCAAAAGAAGAAATGCAGAAATCTTATCAGTAAAATGACAGCATCCCACCGGATCCTGTGTATACCTTGTTACAGGTTCTGAGAGCTACAGCAAAAAAAGCAACTAAGACAGAAAATATCAAACTGCACAGAACTCAGAAGGCCTACCTACCGTTGCACATGAGCAGACTTGTGAAGGCAGAATATTTAATACCAGAAAGCTATTCTTGTAACAGTGCCTCTGAAGACACACTGCTCTGAAACAGAATTGATTTCAATTCTGGAAGAATTCTACAGTGAAATTTTTTTCAAATACTACTTATTCTTTCTCCTTCTCAGCATCTTCAGCCTTTCTTTCCCTAGATGATCTTATTGTTTTTCATAACATTGTGAAAATTTTAAAAACTTATTTTTTAAACACTCATACACCCTAACCCTTCTCCTCCTAGTCCTGACAGGCAGATGACTTAAGCATGATTGGAACTTCTTTCTTCAAAACTCCTCACTCTTTTCATTCTTTTTGGTGCTTAGACAGCACCAGAATAACCAGCTCTTGAAGTCGGCCTTTGACTGGGGTGATTTCAGCTCTTGCTCACAACTGCTTTCTCCAGCAACCTTAAGGTCATAATTAAAATATTTCAAACTGGTTCCTCTGCACTTTGAATTTGGGTGCTGTGCTAAGGGGGATTGTTTCATTTTGATTTTAATTAGTGATGTGTGCTTAAAAGAAGACTGAGCTTTTTTGGTTTATTCCTTTTATTTGTTTTTTAAAGGACAGGACACAGCAGACGTTCTGTGAACTTGGGTAACAAAGCATGATATTTGGTTTATGAATACAGAATGGAAGTTACTACCTGTACACACTTGGAGAAGGTCAGGCTCAGTGTAGCACAACTTTTCTGATTTCCTACAACCCATCTTCATCCCTTCCCTTCTTGAAGCCTGCCTGAAACATCTCCTTAAATTCCACCTTCAAATGAGGTCTGAAGTAAAGTTGCCACATCTATCCAGCACTGAACTACACAGAACTTCACTTGACCCATAAACTTAAACTTAATGCTAAACCATGCCTCCTGGTGATAAAAATCTCTCCCCCATTCCCATTATCCTACGGGGTGCTCCCCTCCTCTTTATATTAATTCTTATGGGAAAAATTTTTTTTGCTATCTCCATTATACTGTTAAATGACACACTTTTGGGGAACACATCCTCAGTGGACAACATGGTATGCCTGTATGCATTTAGAGGGTTGCCCTGCATTCTTCCTGAAAAATTACATCAAGTAGCAGCAAAATTCTTAAGTCTCAATAAAAAATGATATAACAATAAATACAAGAGAACCACATGAAAAGTTTCATTTGCAAAATATGAAAATAGTATATCACATTTCTTTTAATATTTCCTTTATAAAAATTACATGACAACAATTCACATGCATTTGACAAGATGCAAAAAATTCACTTGGAGGTTGTTTTATTTTTTAACATACATTTTCTTTAAAAGTATAAAATCTCTTGGGACTAAAAAAAAAAAAGTTACTCCAACAACAGATAAAACAGAATTAAGTTCAAAAACTAGATGAATATTCACATTCCTATTCACATCCCTTTTTCTGATGCCATGACTCATTTCAAAATGTGTACAGTTCTATGGACTGTTGGTGGGACTGCATGGCTGATCTTCCCCTTCATAAAGAAAACAAAAAATGAAAATGTCACCACGCTGAGTGCTACCTTCTCGTCCTTCTGTGCCTTCAGAAGAAATCCAGCAGCTTAACTGACATACTCTCCATCTATAGGTGTTATAATTTTAGTTTTTCAGAGTTAAATGGTATTATTTCTTCATAAAAAATGTTTTCCGAGATACCTGCTAACTGAAAACAAAACCAAAAGAATAGCTACACCTGAGAACTTGGGGCATGACTTCAAAATGAATAGTATTTTAATAAAAACCCATGGATAAGTCTCTAGGAAATCATTTTAAGTCCAGATACATTTCTTTTATTACTATTGGCATACATGATGGAAAATTCCAAACCACTTGCTCTTTAACTTTCAAATTTCTAATACTTGATGTGAATTTCTTTTTCATAAAAGAACATATTCTTAGTTGATTATTTCAGTTATCTACATGTTCTTTTGGTTATGCAGGTATAATGAAACAGGTAAATTTTTAACTTGCATATTATCAATTACTATTCCAACCTGGCTATAATTATTTCCCCTTTTTAATTACCTCCTTCAGAGTCACCTCTTTTTTCATGAAGATATTTCATGATTTTTAGTTAGAAGAGTATATTGTATAAACATATATTAGCTCTATCTCACTTTGCCTGCTGTAGTTAAACAGTAACATAAGAGCAGCCACGCTAGCTTAGATCAAATATCCATCTGTCTCAGTGTCCTTTCAACAGTAGCCAAAGGAAATGGATAGGGAAAAAGAAAGAAAGAGGCAAGTATGTATCATACTTCCCTCTAAATACTTCCCCAGCTTCTGATTTTTTCCAGTTCAAGGCATTTCCTAAGCCTGCTACGTTTTTTCTGCTTAGACACATGTCCAGCCTCTCCTTGAAACTTCAATGGTTTTGCATCCACAACATCCTTTGACAAAGAGCTCCTCATGCAGCAGAGAACAGGCATGTGTGACCACTGCCTTTGGTCTGTGTGGAGCCTGGCTCACCTTATGCCCCATAGTTCTCATATCAGAAGGGAGCGCACACAGTCCAACTCTATCTGCGCTTAACCACCCTTGCAAATTCCCAGTCTGCTCAGCCACTCCTTACACAGAAGTTGTTCTGTAACTTTGAATGTCTTTGCTGTCCTCTTCTGGATCTTTTAGAGATGACTATATCCTTTTTGAGATGAAGGGACCAAGACTATATACACAAGTACATCATGGATTTAAACAGGGGCACAACAAGTTTTCAGTATTGTCCCCTGCTCCACTCCTAGCATGACTACCTTTTACAACTACTGCAAAGCACCAACCCAACATTTTTACAGAAAATTTTACAGAAGCAACTGTCACAAGTTCGCTTTCAACTTGCAATGCACAGAGTCTACCAATTTTTAATGTGAAGCTAGAACTGTTTTTCCCACATGCATCACATTAGCCTACCATACACAACATTGCTTATCACCGATTTTACCATGACACTGAGGAATGGTTAGGACAAGGCTTCCGCTGCCAACTGGTCAACTAGGGCAACTAGTAAAGTTGGAACAATAAGACAAACGTCCAGGTACACAAGCCCTTCCTCAAAATGGTGTGTCCAAAAGCTTGTCTGATTTTAGTTAGACTGCTAAAGATATTTCCCCTAGTGACAAACCCTCTCTGGATATCATAACAGACCAGCAAAATACTACTCTGAGCAATCAATGCATTTAACTCAAGAAAGTTAACACCTGTGCCTACAATCCTGGACTGATCTTACCTGTCTCATTACACAGTAGGAAGAAAATGAAGAAAAAAATCCCACATCATATTTTGCTTGACTTAAATTGTAGATCTAGGCAAAATTATTATAAAAACATTTACTCGAGAGTGCTTATTACATATTGATATTATTATATTATATTGTTATGAACATCAAGTTCAATCCTTGGTCTCCTTGGTGCTTTCACTTAACACGCTTCACGTACACAAGCTTTTCTGGAAGCAATATTTAGTACCTCCTTGCAACATGCCTTTTAAAAGTTTGTTTATGGAGGGACAAAAACTGGAAACAGAGGATTGTCTGCAGTTTAGATATTGTAATTCTAGTACTTAAGTCAGCTGCATCTATTTCAAGTCTAAGGTGGGACATTAGGATGGTACAGAAATATTTCAGGTACAGCACATGATGACAAAAAATAAACCCTGCAGACATCCATCCATTTATAAACAGGTCTTTTTGTTGAGACCATTTTCCCCAGGTACTCTGTTCTACAGCATTATCCATGACACTTTGGTGCAATGCAACAGATGCTTTGTACGCTGTCAAAGCACATAAAAAAGATAGTCTGTATGTGCTCTTTACCACCTCTGATACCATTCCTCGAGGAGGTGGATGAACTCTGGACAGCTTCTAGCAATCCAAACATTAAAGCCTTTCCCAAGAAACTATTTCTCCAGTAAGCTGCCTCTAGCAGGGAAATGTCCAGAGGCACTAGGAAATGCCAGAGGGGTGCATGAATTAACATCAGTTTCAATGCTGCTGCTGTAAGCCTTACCTTCAGGCCCAGCAACTAGTTCTTCAAAGCATGTCATTGTGTAAGAGCACTAGGATTTTGATGCCCCTCCTCTCCACCATTTTGATTAGTGGTCATTTCTGCAATCTTTACACTGCCCTAAGAAAATGTAAGATGTCCATAAACCAGTGCTTTTTACTACTTCTACTATCACTATCCTTCCACCAACTACAAATATGAAAGAAATAGCCAAAGGCTTGTATAGGCTGAAGGGCAGCACAAGGGAGAAACAGAGAGGGCATATATGTGTATGGAAATGTGACTACATCTGAGTATGGACAGTTGGGTCTGAGCATGTAGAGGGAAAACCTCAGGAGAAGGGAGAAGTTAATTGACTTGAGGCAATCCAACTTCGCAGATGAGTTTGACAAGCGATGGAAGGCCCAAGGAGGTCTCCAATAAAAATATCCTATTAAGGAATTCAACCAGAAACCCAGCAATCAGCAAGGAGCGTGATCAGCTTCCCACAGAGTACTCAGACCATAAGTCTTTCATGTTCACATTCAGAGAGTAAACAGAGTCATTCAGCATCTTTTTAATCCCCAATTACACAGAAGTTATGTTACCATGCCATCTATGAGTTTCTGTCCATGAGCAGTCATCTATTAAGCAGACAATAATTAAAAAGAGCAGGTGCCCCCCCACTCCCTTAAAAAGTTTATATCTTAAGTGTAAGACAAGGGCGGCAAAATCAATTTCTAACTGTTGGTTCAATTAATAGTCATACTGCCTCCAGGGGTCACATTGCAAACAGGAGACAATTCTCTTCTATTCGGAGTTAATATTTCTAAGAGCAAGAGAAAGATAAGTCATTCTTGAATATAAAATTGGGTTGAGTGTTTTTGCAAGTGACAATTAAGCAGATGGGCTGAGTAGCAGGAGAACCATGTCACTCAGTTAGTACTGTCCAGATAGTGTATCAACACATCCCATGAGTTACACCCATCAGAACTTTATACTTCAGAACTACAATTCAGCAAGTAGGCTATTAAATTATGCATAATTGCTTATTTTGTTCCTGTTTTTTTGTTGCTTGTTTGTAAAAGACTAGCCAGGCTGTCTGGGAACAGCTTGGCTGCATCATGGATGAAGAAATAGAGTCCTGCTATCATAGGAGGGGTAGTCTGTGGTGTCAGTTTTAGACAGCAGATGGCTGGCAGTAGAGAAAGCTTCCAAATGTATGGTATGCCAAAACTTCAGCAATTTTCTTTTTGTCAGGCAGCTTCCAGAAACACAAAATGTAGCTGAACATCTTCATGATGGCCAAGATTAAAATAAGAGAGCATAGTAGAATCCCACAAAACACTACTGCTTCCTAAAAATATTTAGGTCGCACAGTCTAAGCAAGATACTGAATGACTAAAGCAGCTTCCTCTTCAATATTGGCTAAGGAATTAAAGATACAGAAAACATAACTGCATTTTCAATGCATGGGCATAAACAGACCAACAGCAAGATCCTGTTCTACCTCAAAGACATGCCCTCACATGATGGAAACTGAATAAAAAGGCCAAGATGGGGGTTCAGCTAAGAAGCACTGGGGATAGTAAACACATCAAAAGTGTTGCGCTGAAGCTGCATGTACTCTAGCATGTGCTCCATATATGTGACAAGTGCAGACAATCAGGTAGAACACTCAGAAATGTATACCAGATCGCTTCTTGTAAACATTGGCCGTAACCATATACTTTTAGGACTAAAATAGAAACAGATCTGCCAGGTAGACAGCTAAAGAACTGACAGTGGGATAAGGAGTTTCAGACCTCTAAATTATGACTGGATCAACTCCTGTTCCAATTTTGCGATAAAAATCACTACCAACTGGATAAGTCTGACACAGACTACATAAAAAGAAATGGTGATCTTGTTATTGTTGCTACTAGACAGAAGCCAAGACCAAGCATCTGAACTGTGGTATCTTAGTCTGCAGTCTCAGCTAGCACCAAGCACTAACTGGTTACAGACAAAAAAGTTTCGTTTTTCCATTTCAGACTGGTCTGTTAAACAGAGAAGCCCAGACAAGGTGGAAAAATTGCAAGGCTGGAGCTGTTTCTGTTTTGTTGCAAGAAAAATTCAGTCTAATTTATACTTCATGTATGCATTTGCTTTCCTTAACCACCCAAAACATTTTTTGAAGGCTATTTGAGCTGTCGGAGAAAGATGGTATAAACAAGATCCTTGCAAAGAAAATTTTTATGAGAATTTGCACAAGCCCTTTTCTCCCCCTCTCCCAAAATGTTTACTGGCAAGCTATAAAAATAATGAAACCCAAAAAGTAAAGACTTACCTGCAGATCACAGAAAGTCTCTACAAGTTTATGACAGGATAAGGCTCTGAAAGTATCACCAGAAAGCCCTATTCGTCAAATCCACCCCAAACCCAGTTTCAACTCAATGGCCTGTAACTGCAAGTTACAAGCTCCCAATAATATCTGCCTCTTGTGTCACAGAAGGTCTACCCCTCCCATGTCCACCACCTTTTATTTTATCAGTAGCCTCACTTATTTTATGCCTTGCTAAACATATAGCTATGTTTAAGGATTTTACTCCCACAGATACATCCCATCCTGAAAGTACCACCATCCCAAGTAATTTGCTCTTTGCTCTCAAAGAGAGCAAGAATAGATAAAGCCTCTAGATATAGCCTCTCACATTCATTGTCCTTCCTCAGAAAGAAAATAACTTGCCTTCATTTCTGTGTCCTCTTATAACAACCATCTGTCAAGCAAGCATTTCAGTTCAAACTAATACAAGTACAGTTAAGCAGGGATTCTATCCAACCCTCATCTGCAAATAGCTCTGCCAAGAAAGAAAAAAATGATCAAATCATGCGCTTAAAAGATCAAATTGGTTCAAATGTTTAACAGCTACAGCGAGAAACAGCACTTAACCAAGTAAGTATTTTTCAGTTTAAACAGCAAAGAGAATTTTGGAAAGACCAAAGAACTATACAAGTAGTAGTCTGGCCAAGAATTTGGGGTTAATGCATAATTCAGCTTTTGCAAGAAGTGCTGTAGGAAGCTAAGGGCCCAAGACTTCCTTCTAAATACCATTTAACAAATGACATTTTCGGTACAGTCATTCCTTAGCACTATACTCTGGTATTATTCCCCTCTGCAGCTGCTTAAAACAAATAGCAGCTCAAGTAAGAAACAGCATTTCTTTTAGTGTAAATTTAAGGAAGCCTAACTGCTAAAAAGTCATTTCTCGCAACTTCCCTTAATCACAAGTCTAGAAAGGGAAAGGAAAGACTCTTCAGCTCCTACACAACACGTTCTGTCCTTTAGGCAGAGGCAAAGGGTGTCCTGCAGATCCTGAGACAAGGAAAGGACACACAGTAGGACAAGATCTCAAAGAACGTGAACAAAAAGGGGGGGAAAAAACAAAACACAAAGACTGTTTCTGGAGAGTACTCAGTGCACAAGCCCATGAGAGCTCACCACCTTGTATGTACTCCTCAAGGCCTGCAGCCTAAACTAAAATAACCGGAAGCTCATACCACTTTAAAGGTAACTACAGTACCAAGTCTCCTTGCTGAAATGGGACAGGTTTTGCCATGGCAAGTGTTGATGTTTCTGTATTCAACCTGGCATGTTTGACTGATGAGGAGTTGTCCTGATCTACTAGATCAGCTTCACTGGAGAATTCTAATTCTGAATGTAATCTGCTTGCACAGGGAAGTTAATATTCTCTACCAGCTGCAAGCAGTGAGTGCATATGCTCACATTCCTGCATGCAAGAAATTAAAAAAAAAAAAAAGTAATTCTGTAAGAAACTTATTTCTGAAGAAACAACAGAGCATGCAAGCCATTAGGGGAGTTCAGCTGCAAGGCTCAGTCCTGACCCTTTATTACTAATCTGTCTGCCCCTCACATTAGGTGAGCTTAAGGAGTTCAAGAACCAAGGGAAAGAACAGGAAAAGGATAATAAAATATCTGGGCATGAGATTTGTACTTGCAAAATATACAGCTATGTTGCTTCCACTGCAAGCCCAAATTCCAGGCACAAAAATATGCTGCTTTTTTTTCCCCTGTATTCAGCAGCATGTTTAACCTTGGAGCTGTCAAGCTCCATCATGAATAATGAGCCATGACAACATTCCAAGCGATCCTTGGAGAACAGACCAGTTTTTACTATACGCTGTGCAAGGCAAAAGGCTGTTACTGTATTCCCATGGTATTGCATTTGCTTTGAAAATACACAGTAGTGTGGCCATCAAGAGGAGACTGCAAGTAAATACAGAAACAAACAGGCCATTTCATTGCATTTCATCATCTAGACCTGCAGAACAGCAATAAAACATGTAAAATCCTAATGTTTCACATTTAAAATTAAACAGGGACTGAGAAGGAGATTCATCTCACTGAATATGCATTTGACACAAACACTTCACAGCAAAGAAACAGCTATGTTTGAAACAACACAGGGCCACTACAGTATGAAAAGAGGCTCAATAGCAAGTACCCTGCACGTCTC
Organism: Apteryx mantelli; assembly: GCF_036417845.1. Taxonomy (NCBI): domain Eukaryota; kingdom Metazoa; phylum Chordata; class Aves; order Apterygiformes; family Apterygidae; genus Apteryx; species Apteryx mantelli. Next base: position 57,071,893 of record NC_089980.1, on the reverse strand, counting down.
CCAGCACCGCGCTCTCTCAGTGATCTCGTACCAGACGAGCACGAACCTGGGGCAGGAAGGCAGCCCCTGCCCCAACCTGCTTACACTCTCAGGCTGCAAATGCATACTGCATACAAATGGCAGTGCTGAAAAGTACAGGAAGAAACTACGGTCATTTGAATAACTGAAGTTTCTGTACACCAACACCCTAACCATGCCAAGGAAAGTCTTAAAGAAGGTACGTAACAGGTAAACAAGTAATGGCAAAAGCCATTTCTGCCATGCTCATCCCAAGCTCGAGGGGAGCAGAAAGGTGGAGCAAATAGATTCCCCAAAAAAAAAAAAAAAAAAAAAAGGCTGAGGCTTATCCCTTAAAAAAAATCAATATAAATTGCATCATCTGTTCAGGAAATAAGTGCTAATTCATTAACATCCATCTGAAAATACACATATTCTCTAACAGTTCCAAGCAGCAAGCATCTATTTTGTGTTTCTGCAAAGGGGAAAATAAATGTATCCCTATTCCTGACCTGTTTGCAACAGGATATTTGTTCACGGCTTTGTAGCAGGAAAAGCTTGCCTGTATTTCTGAGGCATTTCTGAATCTTGTTACAGTAACTGAAAATACAGTCCTTTCTGTAAGGGTGCCATTTTATGTACATTTCCATTTCAAAATTTACTAGAAATTATGGCAACTTTCAAAAAGCTCTGGAGAGCAGGAAAGCATTGATGTCACTCAATATATGCTTACCTTTCTTCCAAGCTGCTAAAAAATTTGCAGTAGCAGACAGCAGAAGCCAGCCCTAAGCACTTAAAACTCCTCAAAGTATAACAGATCTCCTTCCCACCAAACTGCTGTAAAAAAAGACACACGCGTGCAACCCTTCCTTGCAAGACTGGGTAACGTTTGAAAAACCAAAGTCTGAAAAATCCATTGAATTACTGTTCATTGCTGAAGTTGGAAAAAAGCCACTACTCCTGAAGCGATTAATACCACAGTTACACATGATATTGTCTTTATCTATATTTCAGTCCTCTATTTGCAGGTAAAGTCACCTGTGCCCCTCTTAGCTGCTCTCCCCTTCCCTGTATTCAGCCCTTCACATACATGACACTTCCCAGCCAGCACAGTCACATCACACTAGAGCTTCCCTTCCTTTGAAACATTCCCAGATCAGCAGAACTCGTGCTACTACCACATGCTGCAGTACCACAATCTCCTGTTCAAAACAGTTCTTCTCTTATTAGAGGACTCACTCTATACTCAAAGAAAACCCCCAAATTACAAGGACAGTAATTCTCTTTTTATTATTAGTTACCATGCCCTCAGACCTCTGCATATACTGTCAGTTTCTCCCACTCCCTGATAATATACTTCTATTTATATACCACATCATAGCTCTGCACATTTAGCAATTCCATCCCCTGCTAGCAATATTTGGCAATAAGATCCCTTTAAAAGAGACTAATTACAGATTTCAGTTCAACACAGAAATTGGTATTGGGCCAATCTGTAAGCTCTTTAATAAGCTTTTAGGTTTAACTTTACACCAGGCAGGACTTGGTATTCTACTGATAGCAGCAATGTAGTTGTAACGGCAAAGGTGAAAAGCCCACCACCACAAGGGGAGGAAGGAAGGTCACAGCTCTAATTCTTCTTGCGGCTCCATACCTTCTCAATCTGAGCCTTTCCCTGGAGATAAGCAGCCTGCATTACACTGAAGAAAAAACTCAGGAACTCAGTTCAGATGTCAGGAAAATAATGAAAAGTAGGCACAAAAAAAAAAAAGGTTGATGGTTGCATCAGATGAGGAACAAAGACCAGTAAGATCAAAAGTAGGTCAAGGACTCAAAAATTAGGAAGGGATAAAATTAAGGATATATAGTCACATACTACAAAGGAACATGGCATTTTCTGAGAACACTTGCATTAAGCTGGAGTTCCATTTTTAGAAGTGATCCAGGAGGCCAAGGCAAAGTCTTTCAAGTGCCTCGGTAGCTAGCCCCGTATCAGGACAAACGTCTTCTGTGCACATGAGCCAGACAGAACACAGAAAACAGGATTTATGTCTGTGGATGCTTCTCCTCACCTTTGTACTGCTCCCCATCTTGTTCATGTAAACTTTGCCCAAAACCTCCTGTGACATTAGCTTTCAGCCAGAACCAATTCCCTGATCCAGCTCACTGGGTGACCAATACCAAAGCTTTTACCAACACAAGCTTATTTCGGTGGTGGTGAAGGCTTAGAAAGTATCCCTTAAACTGAAACCTTGACAATTCTTGGGGGGGGGAAAAAAAGTCAGCTTTTTGAATTCTTCAATATACAGACCACATACTATTGCCCCTCTTCCCCTTCTGCCCCAAAGGAGACTTTTCCTCCTTTACTGCAAGGGGTATTCATGCAAGACTGCCTTCTCTGCTGCTTATCTGATAACTAGGGTGGAAACTGAAAAGTGTAATTGATAAAATGAGGGTCAACAGAAAGATGGTCCTGTTTTGAAAATCGCAGACTAGCACCCAGGAAAACCACACAACAGCTTTCTGTGCGAGATTAGACAAATCATGATTTTCCGTGTGGTCAGTGACTACACAGCATCACATGCAGATGTCAAACCTGGTGTACTCCAAGTATCGCTATCAATGTGGATGACTACCCAAAAAAACTCCAGCTGAATTCTGTGGGAACCACACGCACTTAGTACACAGCTGTCAGGAAGTCTCCAACTGGGAACTCAATCAACAGATATTTAAATATATATATATATATAGCGTTATACATGTAAAACATACACATTAATTACGTCTGTTTCACAGAGATAAACTCATGAATACCTACAACACATTCAGCTTTTAACACACTGCTTCACCCCTTTGGGAAATGTCACACTAAAAGAATGACTTGGATAGTAGCAGACTTATCTTCTATACAGACCAACCTTCAAGAGCCCAACAGAACCACTTCTCCAGGAGGGTCACACATCTACTCCCTAGACTGTGTTAAAACACATCCTAGCCCCCCCCCTTTTTTTGGGGGGGGGGGGTGAGGCGAGGTGGAGAGGTAACAGAGCCATGGTACAAACATGCGACTTTACACATTAATTTTGAAAGGTGAGCTGGAAGCCTGAAAGTCAGACCTGACCACTTTCCAAGCCCCAAAAGCTGAGAAAAAAGAATAGAGGGAGAGGAGCTATTTTTCTCCAGCCTCATTCTCAGATGCACTCATGCAGATTTTAGTGAAATGTTTGCAGTACCTGCCTACTGAAGACAAATCTAGCAGGAAGAATTTCATCTAGAACTTTAAGACCATCAAAATACGAGTATCTGAACATGGACTACTATAAAGGGAAACATCAAGAAACGTCAGATATGTGTTAACAAATGTCCCAGTTATTAGCACATGCATGCACATATGCAGCTTATCAGAAGTGCCAATGCTTTTGAGAGGAAAAATAAATACAGATATTTGCCAGCACCTCTATCACTATATTCCATAACTGGTTTTGATTCAACTCAGTGTACATCAAGTTAATCCTACAGGACAGTATCATTCACTTTTATAATAGCTACTGACCTCATTTCTGTGCTTGAGCTCTGCTGTAAGGCCATGACTAAATGTGGAAAGCAACACATCACACTTTGTCAGCAGGCAGTGCCCTTCCTTTCTCCATTCAAGGCTTTCATTCATTTCTGTATTTTTTTAAAGTCATGCTGTTTCAAAACAGCTGATCCAGATGGTGGATACTCACATTTCAACCTTCCCACATGGTAATGCGGCTCAAGAAAATAAAAACTGTTGCTACCTGCTGCTGACCTACTTCTTTCTTTAATTTGTTTTCTGCCACACTACAGAATAAAGAATATAGTTCATTGAACTCTTATCTTCTGAACCTAACCACAGCTGTGTAGCAAATATAAAACAAAGTTAATAGAGGAACAAGGAAAAAAAGACAGCATGATCCAATGGGGATCATGGGAGGAATGTGGGAGAATAAGAAAAGTCTCACCTCTATCATAATCATCTTCCTCTATTGCTTTTTCCTGAAGCCTTTGAAGCCGTAAAATCAAGGATTTTATCTATATAAAGAGAAAAGAGTTAATTATGAAGAAATTCATTTAAAATCATTATTAACCTCTACACGATATAAATATACAGGATTATTACGTCACTAGAGTGGCCTGATTTTGTGAGTCAAGCCCAACACACATTAAGTGGACACACCTATTTCAAAACAGCTGAGTTGCAGCTACTTGAGCCAAGCATGGCTTTAGTCCAGATATCTACAAAGATTAACAATATTTCTTGAAAAGTAAAAGAAATTGTATGATTGCAGGATATTTTTCAGCCTTTTAATTATTAAAAGTGAAGCTGATTATAGGATACTCTCATAACATTGCATCCACTTTTGATCACATTTACTCAGTTCTCACATTCTAGTCAATATTCTTTTCTGAGCCCACTCTATCAATTTTCTGTGTATATCAGTTTTGCACAGAATAAATCCAGAAATTTGCATATGCAAACTGCATTTTCTTCTGCAAGTAAAAAGAGACTTGGCACAGAAAATTGTGTTTACATGCAGACAAAGAGGTTTCCTTAAAATATAGTTTAGGCTCACCTACAAAACGTTAACACCTGCATTTTCACTGCAACATTTGCATTCACACTGCAAACGTTAGATGGGGAGAAACACACTCAAAAAACCCTATACCACATAGGAAGTTCCCTTTCACACCCAAAAGAACTCTTAAAAGAATAAAGTCTTATTACAAAAGTTACTGCTTCTCTTTGTTACTTGACCGTTCCTGACCAAAGCTCTAAAGCCTCATCTTTTACTAAAAATTAGGAAGGCCAGATCCATATTCAAATGCTGTTATGAGTTTATTAACAGAGAAATTTGGTTAAAAGATATGCAGTTCTCTCCTCATTGCCACACCAGCCACAGCCTAGCATAGCTAGAGTTATAAAACTGAAAAATGTTTTCTTCTTATTAAATTTGTACATGACCTATACCAACAAGTTGTTATCAGCACTGAGAAAAGTATGCCTGGAAAAACAAACAGCATATATATTGTCATAGCCCAAAGCCTGAAAGCGCTTGGAAAAGCATTTTCCAATGCAAGAAAATCCATATTTGAGACATTCTGCTTCTACAAAAGACTTCCCTCCCCACTAACTCCTTACTTCACAGTTTAACCTCTACTTTTAAATTTCTAGACTTCACACCGAAAAATAGGTACAGTCAATCAGCAACTTAATAGAAATACTCAGTTATCTTGACTACACAATCAACACACAAATTAGGCAAGGCATTTAAATTAACGGTATCCCTACTAAATATGGTAAGTGAAAGTAGGCTAGTCAGAAAAGAACAAGAAAAGCCAAAGCCAGGAAAGAATTTAAAATGGTTGATTAATAATATGCTATAGGATCCTCCAAACGTAATACTACATAAGCAAAAAACCAAAAAAACATACATATATATCCTTCCCCTTCAAGCTTTTTTTTTTTTTTTTTAATTTGTTTTTCACACCCAGAAACACCAATCTTTTGTCACTGAGGCTGGTGAGGAATGCATAACCTAGTGAAGGGAGGAGCTCTGAATCCTCGCCATAAATTATTTTCTGTATTTTATGCCATACTTTTGATAGAGTTCTAAAGAAGCTTGCCATGGGAATGGTTCAAATGACACTTTTTTCATATATATGATATATTATAACCATCTATAGCTAGAGTACAGCACTGCTGCTTTCTGCACTGCTTACCCCATCATGCACTCACCCTGGCAGCTCATTTAAAAGCAGCTGGGGTGCTGCAGCACACACATGCCCACGGCTATCTGACTGATGCTGTCGCAATAAAGTGCTTTCTATTTGCAGGCTAATAAGAGGTTTAGAGCTCAGTCACTTCAGAGTGGCATGACCTATATCTGTACCATGTGATCACCGCTTTTCTAAATACGAAAAAGCATATTTTTAAACAATTTCACTAAAGCACTGTCTCCTTTTCTTGTCTACAGTTTCTTTGGTTCCTTTCTGAAAAGTTTGAGAACTCTCTCATTATCATTACAATAGGAAGGTGATTCAAATTAAACATACACAATTGGCTAACCAACAGCACAGACATCTAAGGACACAAATCTCCAATTCTCCATTCCATGAATTAATGGATAAAGAAATTAAAGATAGAAATGTTTCCTTTGTCTGTCAAAAAAGCATACTAAAAAGAGAGAAAACCATTTGTATTTTGTTATATATTCCCAAATTTGCAGAGAAATAATTTCCCCAAAAATCCCAGCTTTTGAGCGCGTTGTCATTCCACACATGAAGTCAAAGAAACTGCCCCATGTCAACGTGTGTGAAGTCTGCAAAAGTACATAAGAGAACCTAATCTGAGTCCTACACGCAACCTCTATGAAAAATAAATATTAGAGAGGGTTACAAGCCCAGGTCAGATGATAGATATAGTAAAGAAAGAACAATGTTTCGTGACCACAATGTTTCTCGGCTTCTGCCTCCCCTAAGCAGAAGGGCTGCGCGGTCTCCCCGCAGGCTGACCCAGCACAGGTTGTCTCGCCAGGCCTAAAGACGATACAGCGCATCTCAGCAGGCACGGCTGAGCCAAGTCACAGGAACTGGGGTTTCTGCAGGGCTGCCCATCCCGGGTTTAGCACAGTCAGTATAGGCAGCGCTAGCTCAGCTGTGTGTGCCTGCATACCTGCAGTGCACAGACATCTTAGACATTGCTCCGAACACCCAGGGCACTAGGGAGAGACTCTTAAAAACACACACCGCCCAATTTATGAAATCTATCCTGTCCACACTAATCTCCCCATTACTGTTTTCTATATGCACAGTGTAGCCCATATTTGGCTCCTTATCATAGGTAGGCTCAGATTAGTTTCCCTCTGGTGCCCCCCTGCACTCTCCAAAATACCTGAGATCAAAATAAATAAATAAAAACACCACCATATTTTATGATGGAACATAAATGAGCCTTTCCAAGGCTTCCCTCCGCCCAAGAATTCAATGAATGAGGCTGCATGTCTATACATTGGCAGATATACATGCGAGAAGGCAGACTCCTTACCCAACAGTACAGTACTCTGAGGTGGAAGAAAAGAAGGCCCAATTCCTAGCCTAAGTTAGAGCAGGGACTTGGACTCCATTTTTTTCCTGCTGGGAGAACACTTATCTACATACCCATTACTAGCTGTTTTCACGGGTGCCTCACTCAAAGAAATCTCTAGCTAAACTTACGCATTTCCGATTACAAACTTCAGTGTTATTAAATCATGATGCATCCAGCAAATAGCTCTTCCCACTCCCAAAGTTCCTGCTACATATACTCCAAACAGCAGACAAAACAGCCCCCTCTGAAAGGGCACAGCACTTCAATTCAGAAACTGACGTACGACATACTAGACACAAGGATCATAACTTCAGTAGAACACAGGAACCAAGTATTGCAACAACATCACTTTATTTCAAACAACCAAAAGGGAAAGAAAACAGGGTTCCCTCACTTTTGGCATGCTACTTTTAACACGCTGCATACTAACACATTACTGTAAACCTCTGAACAAATGCCACAAAAGTCATTAATATCCTGACTCCTGCATCAACTTCGACATTGGTACTGGCACTATAAATATGAAGGTTTGGGGGAATTGGGGGGGGGGGGGAGGAGGGGGAGAGAGGAATAAAAGATGAAGAAGTAAGACTACAAACCTTTAATGTAGTGTGGTTGCCAAGCAGGCAGTCCAGTAGCACTGGTTCATATTTTTTCATCAAAGTATCCCAGTTATGGTCACTAACAGTAAAGCTACTTTCATAGCCTGAGGTGACGGAAGAACCAGCAGATGCTGCATCTGAGGAATCTGTAGAACATGAAAACGTTGCATCTGTATCTGAGAGAGAGACAGTCTCACAATCCTGTAGTTTATCATTCACTGTGGTCTCATTTTCATACTTCAAATCCTCACTGGGCCTAGAGAAACAATGCAAAGCTCCTGAGTGCTCACAAGCTATTTCCCTCTTTTCTAGTTTATGCAGCTTTCCCATGGTGCTGGGATGCAGAACATACTCGGTTTCCTTGGCAGTTGATGTGCCTTCAGCATCACTTACTCCAGAGGCTGAGTTCAGGGAGAGCTGTATGAAGCTGAAGCTTGAACTAAAGCTATTGTGTGGACCAACGGAATGAGAAGCAACTTCTTTTCTCTGATATTCACAGTTGCTATTCACTTCTGTCTCATCCAAAGCACACATCTTTTGGGGCTCAATTACTTTAGCACTATGGGTTGTCTGACGTGCATTTGAACGGCATACAGTAGAAATGTTTCCTTTGCTTGTGGCTGTGGCAGGATAAACCGGTGTAATTATGTTTTCTGCCTGCAGACTCTTGTAACCTGAAAGATTTCTGCAGCTTCCTGGCATATTTCCAGCAGTGGCCAACGTTGTTACCACGTCAGTGGGAACTACAGCACTATTTGCAATTGAACGACAGCATAAGAATTCAAAGTTATTTTTGCATTGTCCGCATAGAGGGCAGTTTTCAAAGCCTTCACAATGCTTTCTGCCATGTTTGAGCTCTTCTGGGTTGAATGGCTTGCAGACACTCAGGGACTGAGACTCTCTCTGTTGCTGAGCTTCTGGTCTCATGTATCCAGGTCTTTTTGCCAGTTTCTTTTTACGAAGAGAGCCTGCAGGTATTAAGTGCTCCAGATCATCTGGAAAGGGGGGGGGGGGGGGAGTCATTAAAGTGTTTCTGCAATTTTCTAGGCTTAAAATATTGTAGCATCTGAAAGTAATTATTCCAGGAATTTCAGACAGTGCATCAGTTTCCTTTTCAACAAAACAAAGACACTGACCATGCTGTGCGAAGAGGAGAAAAGCTGTTATCGGAGAACTCTGTGTGTACTCATTCACTTTCTAAAGAATTTGCACCTGCTTTTAGGTGAATTCACTAATATAATTATGTCCATCAGGACACAAAGCTGTGTATGATGAATCACAACATCTTCCCTATTCATAGTAGTTCTCTGCATTCTCAACTCACTTAGCACCATGATAAAGCATAGAACTTTAGCATCTCTGATCCAGAATGATTTTCAGACGTACAAGCACATCTAGTATAGCACTGAACCTGCATTAAAAAGAGAACGACACTTGCAGAGAAATTTTGCATGTATCTTTTGTTGCTCATATCCAGTTTCGTGTTCATATTCATGTTTTATTAACACAGGCAAGGTGTTCCAGATCCTGCTTCCAGAACAGAAGTGAATCTGTAGCGGAATGATGGATGTTCAGCCACAGACTAAAAAGATATTTTATAATTTTTCATTTAGATTTATTGCACTACTTTTTGTCCAAACCATAGGAATTAATAACAAAAGTTTTGCATCAGGACTATCAGTCCTCAGAAACTATTATCACCACATATTTAATATTATTATTGCAATATTAATGCTATTAAGAAAAGATCCTCAATTCAATAGCTCAATTTCCCCCCAGATACTTTGCATACATAGATGAAAAGATAGATTCATGGCTTCCAGAGCAGAATAGAAAGATCTGGGGAAAAAAAAAAGAACATTAAAAATGGAAGATTAAAATTCAGTAGCTCGGCTTTGTTTTCTGTATATTGCTGTACAAAATTTATGGGCAATTTGAAAAAAATGTCAGGCATGCCAAGAGTTAAAAAATAAAAGCCAACATGGTGACTACTTTCAGTTTCTTATGGATTTACTGCTAGTAAAAAGGTATTCCGTTGTTCTCTTCTGCAAACAATCAATGGGAACACAAGCTCTGCACCATCAGCCAGTTTGTATCACAAAAACATATTGACCTGGCCAGAATCACCCTTCAAAGGGATCTAGTGACTATCTGAATTATGCCCTTGATCAGCCACCTTCTATGCAGCAAAACAGAATCAACTGCCAGAACGTCAGGCATTAGAATAATCCTGATCGCTGACACAGAGGTGTTTCAAAAAAGCAAGTTTCTTCCCCCACACACACACATGTAATATAGGACAATCCACATTAACACATATTAAATATTCACTTCTAATCACAACCCTTTGTCAACTTTTACACTGATACATTTGCACATGATAAAAACATCTCAACAACTCCCTGGAGAAGTCTCATACATACCTCATCAGAATGACATGATATACAAAACACTTAAGCACAATAGCTGAAACTTCCCAGTGGACATTTCCTAACATTCACTATATCTTCTCAAACAACCTTCAACAAAAGCAATTTAAACGTTTTCCACATACTACAATATTGGCATCTTACCATGGGACTACAGTCAAGTTTCAGTATTTTGCTACCTATCACCATAAATTAAAATACCCCAGCTGTCTCTTATGTTATCTTTTATTTGCCAGAGGAAAAAGCATCACAGAAATTAGAAATAAAAAAGGTTATGAAGTCCTATCAGCCTGTCTACTATAAAAAGACAGTGAAATGCTCTACTGGGAGTAATTTAATAGAAATCATAACAAATAGAAGCTGTTCTTGAAGCAAGGGAACTATACTTGAACAAAATGTTCTTCAGAATTTAATTCTTTTAGTTTATATACAAAACGACAGTCAAAACTTGAGAACAAATCAGCAGAACCCAGGAAAAGCTCAGTCTTTCTAAGACTGGATACACTTTGGCACAGTCTACAAAGGCTAGCCACAGGCCTTGCCTCTAAAAAGGAAAAGGTTCCTTGGTTTAGTTAAAATCAGTTTAAAATCAACCTCACTAAATCTCCAGGGATCCCTAGAGCAGGCAGACGGCTACTGTTCAAACACTGCTGCTCAGCCCCGCGCGCCTGGGGCCAGGGGAAGGAGGCGACGGCCGCAGCCAGGCCCGCTCTCCAGCGGGGCAGCAACAGCAGGGCCCTCCGCTGTCACCAAATCCAGGCAAACGGGTATCCCTGGGGCTCTGGGCATACCGTTCAAGGGCACATTTGGCATTTCGTCATATCCCTGTCCTGAAGTTTAGAATCGTTTTTGTTGTTCATGATCGTATATCTGAAATCTGCTTTCATAGACTTTGTTCTTCTGCACAGCCTTCTACTTATAGCTTTCTACATCTAATGTCCACACAAAGAAACCAAACTGAACCAAATTTGGCTGGCTTGTTAAAAAAAAAAAAAAAAAAAAGGCAGGTCTCATTTTTTTTGTAATTCCCTCCCAGCTTTGTTTTAAGCACATCAAGTAACTGACAAGCCCACGGCTTAACCGCAAGACTACGGAAAATGGAACCAGTGAAAGCAACCGAAGGGAACGCAAAAAAGCTGCATTATGGTGTGCAATGCATCACACTACTGAGAGAAAGGGGAAGATGAAGAGAGAGAGAAATCACAAATGGAAGGGTCTTTCAATTGTGATATCACAGAACAACTTTTAAAAACATGACATAAGTTATGATCCTAGAAGAAGATGTAGAGCTATTTATTCTAATGCCAGATGATGTGCAAATTGCTCCAAACCCAAATTATGAAAGCCAAAAAAGGGCTTAATTTATTATAACAGCTTTTTCACCGTAACAAACTTTCCTGATGGCCAACGCTTCATAAAGACTAACAGCGCAGAGCAAAAGAACAGACTCAGCCAGGAGCAGTGCTTGGTGGCCAGCCTGGCTGCTGCTGCCCCAGCTGCACTAACAAGATGCAACAGGCAAGGTGAAGCCGCCGAGCATTTGCCACCAGTGGAAAAAGCACATCCTCTTGTACTCAACACGACGCTGAAGTACAGCAGGACATTCACCTAATCTATTTTAGAGAATCAGTCTTCATTTTCATCCACAAAAGTGGCAGTTAAGTTTTTTGACCAAATGCTCTAATAGCATCTGTAAGATTTACCTTAAGCACTTCACATTTCTATAAAGTCCACCAGGATTTTATAGATCAAAACAGAAAGTCTGAAGTGATTAGTTCCTTCCCTCCCCTCCCCCCCCAGCTTTAAACACATAATGCAGAATGTTTGCAAACTCATTAAGTTTTCCCTGGAAGTGACCGAGAAATTACATATGCAGTTTTAAAAAGAGCTTGGCTATCTGAATAAACTTACACCACACACTGTTGATTTTTGTTACAATAATAAATTCATCTTCAAAGCATCTGTGGGCGGGCAACTGTGGTGCCTAAGGAGAAGATATTTGGTCATATTCAAAGCCAACTACCAAAGAATTGCTCCAAGCAATTTCTGTAGTGCTGCTTCTATTAAGGAAGCCTTAAAAACATGCATTAAACTATGCATGAAGTTAGTGAGATGATAATATTTATTATTTACAAACATAAAGACACACAGAAGTTTAATGTATCAATAAGAAAATTCACCATTCTCAGAAATTAATCAATCTGATATGACAATAACAATTGTTGTTCTGTTTCTATGTTATTAAATATGTAAAATGTAACTGCAGGTTTCTAATTAATTATATTTTGGCTTGTTTGCTGAATTTCAAAGATACCACAAAATAATCAAAATAAGCTGGCACTGATCTGAATACAGGCTATTTTAAAATAAACCATTACAGTCTCTTTATTGAAATATGCTTTCAAAGGAAGTTACCTTTGAACATAGGTTTTTAAAACTCTTGAAACATTAAGATCTCATTCAGCTTTTTCACTTTAATTACTGAATGTTAGCTATACTTATCTACCATTTGATAAAGTGCATTTATAGAAGACAAGAAAGGGCTAAGTTACATTATATTTGTCCCCATTTAAGAATAATTTTCTCACCAATGGTTCCTTCGATTTCTAAGATCACCTGCTGAGTTCAGTTATTCAACTGCTAAATTTCCAAGATATCATGAACAAAATATTCATCAAAGTCATTAAATGCTTGTTAGCTTTTACTCTTCACTATAGAACACTTGAGTTGTGCATTTTAGATGTCAGACTGGGCTTCCTTAGCCACTGTTTAAATAATTGTATTTTTATTGACACACTTCCATAATTTAACAAACAACTCAATAACACACACATTTGAGGCTCTTACCTTCCTAATGCAACAATCCTTTTTAAACCATTTGTGAAATTGCAGCACATCTCTCTAGAGTAAGAATCACATTAGCTGATACCAGTTTAAACATGCCCATCAATTTTTTTCCTCAAAAAGAAAAAAAAATCTGTTCTAAACCTTGTTTTGCTTTGTTAACACTAAGAAAAAAATAGCATCTATTAAAAAATAAGCTGGTAAATACAAAAACACTTCCAACACCAGTAACAAGTACCTATTTAATCAGGGGGAATAAGAAACACCCCTTTTCTTAACTACATATTATAATTGTTCTGTATTGCTAATACTTTAAAACACAAACACATCTGAGTCCATCACTATTCAGCAGTGCATTGACTACTCATACAACCATGTTTTTTCTCAAGCAAGTGCCTTGCTGAAGCCAGGCCTAAGTGTCTTGATGAACCACCCCCCCCCCCAAAAAAAAACCTTCTTAAATTTAAAAATATAATCACAAAAAGAATACAACTACCTAGCCTGTGAAAGCATGCAGTTGCACTGTGAAGGTCTATTTGATAACTAACCACCACCCTATGGCTGGCAACGTGAGATCCAAGACTTGGCCATTATAGAAAACTGCATTATTCCAAGCTGAATGTAAATTACAGTCTTCAAAAGGAATCCTTACTGGAAAAAGATGTTTAAATTGCTGTAGCTGAGGCCTCACTCCAGGTTTTACTGCACAACATGTTTATAAATACTTTGCATTAACAAAACCTATGTCATCTGACAATCTCAAGTCAGTTCATAGACAAACAAGATGAAACTGAAAGGGTATTTTACAGTTGTGCCAAAAATGGAGACCCAAGTGTTTTTCAGGGAGTTACATTGGGATAAAAATTTATGGAGGTATACAAATGCCCACATTTCAGGAAATATGCAGAACATTAGCCACAGCGCTCAGGAAAGCTTTTCTGATGTCTGTGTCATTGTGTCTTTATATATGCACTGAAGAACAGCCACCGTATAGGATATTGGACAAGCCGGGATCACAGGTCTGTTACAGCACAGTCAGCTCTAATTTTCACTGCAGCATTACAGAGAAACTTACTTTGGTGGCCAGTAAAACAAGCAGCCAAATTCACTCTAAAACATACAGGTAACCCCTTGCTGTCTCACTAAAACAGGACCATTTAGATAGCATACTACTGTTGAAAAATGACATTTCTGCTTTTTTCATTTTCGTTTTCATAGTCAGACACTGTTACAGAAGTCCCAAGCAAAAAAAAAGTCAGAGAAGCCTCAGACCTTCACAGTAAGCTTCAGAATAATCTTGTTACAGAAATTCCTCACACATCTCATGCTCTGGCTGTTACTACATCTCATGTTCTAAATTCGTCTCCGGTTGAAGAGGCTGAGCCCAATCTCATCATCAGCCTACAAACCTCCTTAGAGGCAGCTTACTCATATAGATTTCATCCAATCCACTGCCATCAACCTAAACTAGCTGGAACTACTAAACTCACATCAACTGCATAAAATAATAAAGGTCTTTAAAATCTTCCCCAGTCATCACTTACCTTTCATCAAGCTTTGTGATATTTACAATGGACCATCTAACAGATAACCAAACACTTTAGGTGAGAATACAAGTGAGTCTGTAAAGAACAGGCCAGCCTTTCACAGAATCACAGAATGGCTGAGGTTGGAAGGGACCTCTGGAGATCATCTAGTCCAAACCCCCTGCTCAAGCAGGGTCACCTAGAGCACGTTGCACAGGATCGCATCCAATCGGGTTTTGAATATCTCCAGAGAAGGAGACTCCACAACCTCTCTGGGCAACCTGTTCCAGTGCTCTGTCACCCTCACAGTGAAAAAGTTTTTCCTCATTGTTGGGGCCCTTGCGGTGCTTCAGAACAATAATCTATATGAGATATAGAGCATGGAACTAACACTGTTTAGGATTAATTGCTTAGCACAACTTGCTTAGCATTAGTAGCTAAATTTGCTGAAGCCTTAGGCCTCAGGCTATAGCCACTGCTACGTGCTTTGAAGTAGTCCACCAAGGACACTGGTGCAGCTGGGAATGATACATCCTGAGAAAGTACAGATAAACTAGCAGAAGCCAGTGGGAACCAAGGTTAAGGGTAAGATAGCTTTGCTAAATAAGTAGCAAGGTACAAGGCATGATCGCTGCATGCGTGATCGGTGCCATGACTGGCTACCTGTGACATAATCTGCATGGTGATTGGCCTAGCAAAGTGTACGACTGCACAAACATACATAAGATGGGCAAATTGCCGAATAAAGTTGGAATTGAACCTGCATTCTGTGAGTGCGTATGATTCTTTCCCGTCACTCCTGCGGACCGCGACATCTGGCGACCCCGACGTGATACTGTGAAGGAGAAGCTGGCTTTGCTAAGAGTTCGAGTAACGGGAGTGGATACCGCCCGGGAGGCTCGTGCCCGGGGAAAACGAGCCTGGCCGTCTGAAAAAAGACGGGAAAAGAAAAGTCGTAGCTACGCAACTCTTCTGACCGGTGAGTCAGGCGCCCTTGTGAGGCGGCGGGCGGTATGGGAAACGCTGTATCAGCGGTAGAAAAGGCCACGTTAGAAAAATTGTTACAAGTGGCAGCACAAACAGAGCGACAGGTGGAGTGCCAGGCGCTGGTGGACTTGCTGTGGTGGGGAAGGCGGCGCGGTTTGTTACGGGAGTCCAGCCAGGTCTTTAGCGCGGAAGCCTGGAAGAAGGTTGGGAAGGAACTGTGGGAATACATCCAGAACGGAGAAAAAGAGGCCAGGCATCTGGCCAAAACATATCGAGACGTGCGGCTCATAATCGAACAGCTGCACGGGGAGGCACAGGCGACCGCTGCCATACGGAGGGCGCTGCAGGCGGAGCCCCCTGCAGCGGCACTTTCGCCGGGGAATGAGGACGAGGGAGCGGAGTACGCAGTGCCCGTCTTTGATACACCATCCTCGGGGGGGCCCTCGGTGATAGATAAGCCCTCCCCGCCATGTGTGGCACCTCTCTCTAAGCTAGAGCGGGAGGCTTGGGGGACTGGCACAGGATATGAGGACTTGCCACCGTACAAGAAAGGGGACGTTGCTGACGCCTTTGCCGCCCCCCCTGAGCCGTCCGCTCCCCCCATGGAAGTGGATCCGGCCACCGTGCCATTACCTGAGGAGGAAAGCGTTGATCTGACTGAATATTCAAAAAAAATGGAGGAACTGTTGGAGGAAATGAGGAGGTTGGATAGGGGGTCGAAAAAGGCGCATGTGAGGGAGGCGTATAAGAAGGCGCATCAGGCCACTGTGGACGGCCTGAAAGCGGTTGAGGAACGGTTCTCCGGGGATCCTGCCGGCGGATCCCAGGAGAACCAAGAGATCGCCCCCAGAGACTGGGTGATTACCAACGTACTCAAAGGGACGTGGTCCCTTGAGCAGGCGGAGCAGCATCTGCAAGCCTGGAAAAAAACCCCTTTAACACAAAAGGAGTATCGAACGATTTTGGACCGTTTACCGAGAGCACCGGAGAAAGCCCTGCCACCTAGGGACCCTGACTTTGACATGGCAAAAAGGTGGCGTGGGATCATTCAGAATGCTGAACTGGTTGGGGACATGCAGTTTTTCCCTATAGTAGCCCCGGTGGTGACCACGGGTCAGGGACAGACGAGGTGGGAGCCTCTGGATTGGCAAGTGGTAACAAAGCTGCAACAGTTGGTAATGCAGTACGGGATAAACAACCACCAAGTGCAAGCGCAGCTGAGAGCCCTGGTGAAATATCAAAACTTGGTGCCGAGCGACATTCGCGCCCTTGCCGAACTGATTCTGGGGCCCACCTCTTTGCTGGTGTTTTTGAATAAGTGGCAGGAACTGCAGAAATTGGTAAAAGAAAGCGGAGTTCAATCTACTCATACTATCACATTCCTAGAAGCACTTTCTACTACGTATATGATGACTCCCTGTGACTGGAAAGCGTTAATGAAAATGGATTTGACTAACACTCAGTATGCTGTGTGGCTTTCGGACTTTCGAGACAAATGTCCCGTACAGGCGGTTGATATCTTGAATAACGGACAAGGAGTAGGCTATAACCAATTGGCTGGAGAGGGGCTGCATGCGGATCCAGCAACCCAGACGGAATATAATAGAGAAACATATGAGAGGATTGCAAAGTTCGTTTTACAAGCCTTGCGTGGACTGACAGATACAAATGCCGATTCAAGTTTGTCCTTTGCAAAAGTATTACAGGGACCTACAGAACCGTACCCTGCATTTGTTGATTGGTTATATGCAGCAACTGAGCGGCAGATTGAGAATGAGGAGGCTCGGGCACTGTTGCTGAGGCAGCTTGCTTTTGAGAATGCGAATGCTGACTGTGCGAGAGCCTTGCAGGCGATTTGGAACCGAGCAACTTGCACTATTGCAGAGATGGTGCGGGCTTGTCAAAATGCAGGCTCTAAACACCACAGCACCGAATCCCTTGCCGCTGCACTGGCGGCTCAGAGGTACGAGCAAGGGGGAACAAAAAAGAAAAAAAAAAAAAAAAGAGGATGTTCCCGTTGTGGGGCAGCACCGCGCTGGGGGGGGGCGCGACTCGGCGGCCGCCCCTCAGCACCAGCACCAGCACCGAGCTGCTGCCCGGCCTCCCCGCCTCCCCCCTCCCGCTCCTCCCCCCCCGCGGTAGCGAGCGAGCGAGATGGCGGCCGCCAGGGCTCTGGCTAAGCACGAGCAGATCCTGGTGCTCGATCCACCCACCGACCTCAAATCCAAAGTAATGCTACAACCTTTTGACTATGACCCTCAGAGATAATGGCTCTAATTCTCTTCCTTCACTTCTTGTTGTAATTGCAGCCAGTCCAACTGCAATTAAACAATATTGTCATGCTTAATGACCTACTAAAAATATTAGGAGCCATTAATTGGCTCCGACCAGTGCTAGGACTTTCCACGGAACTGCTACACCCCCTTTTTGAAAAGCTCAAAGGGGGGCACCTCCCTAACCTCCACTCGAACTTTGATACCTGAAGCGAGAAAGGCACTCCAGTTATGTGCCCGTGCTCTGGAGGAATGCCAGAGTTGGCAACATGATTTCTCATTGCCTTTTTATTTAGCTCTGATTGCCAACAGCTTCCAGCCTTTTGCAGTATTATTTTGATGGGATACAAAAAGCACAGATCCCTTGCACATTTTGGAATGGATTTTTCTGTAACATACTCCACCGAAAACCTTATGGACTCTTACAGAAATGTATTCTAAGCTTATCATTAAGGGCAGGGAGAGACTGCAAACCATGAATGGCTGTGACCCTGAAGTTATTTATATCCCAGCCACTACAGACAACTTGAACTGGTTAATTTCAGAAGATTGGGGTTTTCAAATCGCCCTTGCTGACTTCACTGGGCAACTTTCCATTCATTATCCCCAACGTAAGTTATGGGCAGAGGCCAGCAGCCTACCCCTAGTCACTCGGCACCGCTGTCGCCCTGTCCCGGTTCCTGGTTTAACTGTCTTCACCGATGCTTCGGGCAGATTTAAAAGGGCTGCTATCATGTGGCAGGACCTTGTCACGCAACAATGGAGAACAACAGTACGTACACAGGAACGAGGATCGGTACAGGTACTGGAGATGGTGGCCGTCCGTATGGCTTTTGAACTTTGTGCCAATGAACCTGTAAATGTTGTTACTGATTCCTGTTATGCCGCAGGCCTTGTGCAAAGGTTAGAGGCCTCCTTTCTCCGTGAGGTCTCCAATCCATTGCTCTTTGCAGAACTTTATGCTCTTTGGACTCTTATTAATCACAGAAAGCATGACTTTTATGTTTTACATGTACGCTCACACACGGACCTGGCCAGACCCATCGCTGAGGGAAATCGATGCGCTGATGCTGCAGCCATGCCAGCGGTGGTACCCAACCTTCTGGAACAAGCCAGACTGTCTCACTCCTTCTTTCATCAAAACGCCTGCTCACTGAAGAGGCAGTTTCAGCTACCCATCCAGCAGGCCAGAGACATTATTTTTGTCTTGTTCAGACTGTCAGTAGTTTGCCCCAATGCCTTCAAAGGAAGGGGCGAACCCTAGAGTTTTAAAGGCTAATGAATTATGGCAAACAGACGTTACGTATGTTTTAGAATTTGGTCATCTTAAATATGTACATGTCACAGTCGACACCCATTCTCGATTTTTGTGGGCCACCGCCCACACTGGTGAAAAGGCTAGGGATGTGACTCGCCATTGGCTTGCCTGCTTTGCGGTCTTGGGGGTGCTAACAACCATCAAAACGGACAACAGCCCAGCTTATTGCTCAGGCCGTGTACGTCAATTCCTCAATACATGGGGCATCTCTCATGTAACAGGCACACCCCACTCCCCAACCAGCCAGGCCACTGTTGAGCGGTCACACCGCAGCCTGAAAGACATGCTACAAAAACAAAAAAAGGGGGAGACACTGCTCACCCCACAAGAACGACTACACAAAACATTATATGTCCTTAATTTTTTGAATTGTGATGAAACAGGTCATAATAATTTCGAACGTCAGCAAGCCACAGACATGAGATCAATACAAAAGCCCCCAGTTTTGGTCAAAGACTTGGTTTCCGGCCAATGGGTGGGACCAATGGAACTGATAACCATTTCCCCTCCCCCAAGTTGTGTTTCTACAGGAACTCAGTTACGATGGGTGCCATCGCGACGTGTATGACCTTATGTTGCCTCATCCTCGGAGCAACAAGCACGCCCGTCGGACCAGGCACCTGGAAACGTGGCAACATCTGGGTGACTCTTGCGAATGTAACCAATACAGACACCTTGTTTATCAATGATGATGCCATCAGACCCTTTCCACACTTGCTTGACGGGACTTCCTCTTGATATACAGCGCATGAGGTCTCTTTACAATGATACGGTGTTAGCAAATTGTAGTGCGCCAGGTACACTTCAGCCCAAATGGTGGTGCGATGCAGAATGGAGACGCAGGAGTGGAATATTTCCACGTGGTATAACAATATGCACAATGTACACAATTTTCCTGCCTTGCCACTGCAGCCACAAGAACTTGACTTATTGGGAATTACACAGGCTGCAGTCTGCTTTTATCTAAATTATACTGCAAGGGCACCTACCAAAGAGGGTGACATTGATGCATCTCCCTCAGGCATTTATGCCAATACATCTGTATGGTGTAATCACACCACCTCAGGTCAAATAACACCTGGACCACAACCCATAGGGTTGGCTGCTAAGATATTCTTAATTTGTGGTCAGAGAGCCTGGAAAGGCGTACCAGGTAAAGCTGTGGGGGGACCATGTATCTTTGGACTTTTGACAATATTCCATCCCGAAAAATGGTTAATTGACGGAACGGTCCATCTTCGAGCAAAGCGATCCACCCACAGCTTTATGTCAGGTTGAGATAGAAACGTAGAATTTTGGAATCCAGCAGAACGTATCTTGAGTAGTATTTTTGCAGGAATAGGGACTGCTCATGCTTTATCACAACTTAACAGATTAGGATGCTGGCTTGCAAAAGAAGCAAATGCTACTAGTACTGCTTTAAGTACCTTATTAACAGATGTAGATTCAATTAGATATGCCACCTTACAAAATCGGGCTGCAATTGACTTTTTGCTATTGGCCCAAGGCCATGGCCGTCAAGACTTTGAAGGAATGTGTTGTATGAACCTGAGTGATCATTCTGAGTCAGTACATACAAGCATTGCAAAATTGAAGGAGTTAACAAAACAACTGCAAGAAGACGATGGTGAAAACTTGTGGGGACTGTTTGATTGGTTGAATATGCTTGCCATAGGGCCCTGGTTGGCGGCTGGACTAAAACAGCTGATTACCGTAGGTGTCGTGGGTATGTTCCTATTGATTTGTGGGCCTTGTATACTACAATGCATCCTAGCTCGGGTACAGAAAATGGTTGATCTATTATTTGAAAGAAGAGGGGGAAGTGTTGGGGCCCTTGCGGTGCTTCAGAACAATAATCTATATGAGATATAGAGCATGGAACTAACACTGTTTAGGATTAATTGCTTAGCACAACTTGCTTAGCATTAGTAGCTAAATTTGCTGAAGCCTTAGGCCTCAGGCTATAGCCACTGCTACGTGCTTTGAAGTAGTCCACCAAGGACACTGGTGCAGCTGGGAATGATACATCCTGAGAAAGTACAGATAAACTAGCAGAAGCCAGTGGGAACCAAGGTTAAGGGTAAGATAGCTTTGCTAAATAAGTAGCAAGGTACAAGGCATGATCGCTGCGTGCGTGATCGGTGCCATGACTGGCTACCTGTGACATAATCTGCATGGTGATTGGCCTAGCAAAGTGTACGACTGCACAAACATATATAAGATGGGCAAATTGCCGAATAAAGTTGGAATTGAATCTGCATTCTGTGAGTGCGTATGATTCTTTCCCGTCACTCCCGCGGACCGCGACACCTCATGTTCAGACTGACCTTCCTGTGTTTCAGTTTGTGCCCATTGCCTCATGTCCTATTGCTGGGCACCACTGAGAAGAGTCTGGTCCCATCCTCTCAACACCCTCCCTTCAGATACTTGTACACATTGATAAGATCTCCTCTCAGCCTTCTCTTCTCCAAGCTAAACAGGCCCAGCTCTCTCAGCCTTCCCCATGAGATATGCTCCAGGCCCTTAACATCTTAATAGCCCTCCGCTGAACTCACTCCAGTAGTTCCATGTCTCTCTTGTATTGGGGAGCTCAGCACCGGAGTCAGCACCGC
This sequence comes from Apteryx mantelli, assembly GCF_036417845.1. Taxonomy (NCBI): domain Eukaryota; kingdom Metazoa; phylum Chordata; class Aves; order Apterygiformes; family Apterygidae; genus Apteryx; species Apteryx mantelli. Next base: position 57,050,194 of record NC_089980.1, on the reverse strand, counting down.
AGCTGTGGCCTCACCAGGGCTGAGTAGAGGGGGAGGATCACCTCCCTCGACCTGCTGGCAACACTCTTCCTCATGCAGCCCAGGATACCATTGGCCTTCTTGGCCACAAGGACACATTGCTGCCTCATGGTCAACTTGGTGTCCAGTAGGACTCCCAGGTTCTTCTCTGCAGAGCTGCTTTCCAGCAGATCAGCCCCCTTTAGCACAGTCCATAACAGAAGATACTTACTTCCCCACAAATATCCAGCTTCAATTTGTTTTAAGGATCTCCCAGTATTATTCTTTTCACTTGTAGTTAAATATTTGAGAATTAGTTATCCACCTTCCAAAAGGCAGAAGGACACAGAGTTGCAAGCATGCAGAGAAACACTTGCAATAGAAGACTGACACATTTCCGTAGTTTTGATGTTTCAAGAAGGTTTTTATGTTATTTTTCTTCCCAGGATATTCCCACTTTTATTCCCAGTTCCAGTGGAAAAGTCTGTGGAGGCAGTCCCTGTAAGTGTTTCAAGTTGAGAAAATGCTCTGGTTCTTTCAGTCAAAAAATGAAAAACATTCTTAAATATTATACAAAAATGGGGGAGGGAGGATTTTGCATGATGCCCTTGAGAAGAAACTGTGAAGTTTGGTTAAGTTTAAATTAATTTATAAACAATACTTAATGGATTTGCAGTCATATGCCATAAAAGTCTTTCACCTAACATGTATGTAATTATGAAATTAGTACACAGCAGTCCTTTTCAAGAATGGCCTATTTAACACACCACACTTTTCTTTCATCACTCTGTCTACTGAGTGACAGAGTGGATTCCCACTACTTCTGCTCAGTCAGATCATCTGCAGCAGACTTTAATATAAAACTCATCATAGGGGAAAAAAAAAATAGTGAAGTGTGAGAGAACATTGACAGCAGTCAATTTCTAATTCAAGCACAGTTTGAGTGCTCCAGCTTGGAGATTTGAATTTTTAATTTCACCAAGAGAGTGGGTTCCAAATTAAGCATCTGATGCACACTCAGTCTGAAACCAGAATTGAGTTTACTGAAATAGAAAGTAATTTTCTCTTAACAGCTCAGCAGTGATCACATATAATGAAAATAAAACAACACGGCAGTTTCTATATTGCCAAGGGTGAGGAGTCAATAAGCTTTTAACTTTACAATTTAATATCAAAGTCACAGGACAAATTTTCCTCCTTTGCCTCCCATAGGAAGTTTACCTTACAGTCCCAGTCAGGATGTCATGATGTGATGCCAACGCTGTCTAGACAACAATGGAGATGGAATGAAGTTTCAGACATAGGAAAGCTGATAGGAAAGCAATATCACAGAAAACACAGTGCCTTGGGACATAGATTACATACGAGGTGCTGCAGAAGTCAGCTGTGTACACAAACCACCAGTATGGCACTGAATGGAAACACAGAAGTTCACTTGCAGCAAGATGAACACAAACAAGCAGCATTGTTCCCTCATCCCTGCTCCCCTAGAAAGAAAGACTCAGAACTTTGCACGAGCCCCTGCCGCTCTTTATGCTCCCATAAAACTTCTGTACTCAGTATTCTCTCTTCCCTGCAGTAGCAACTGTGGGAGCTCTGCCTTCACTGGCTGACAAGAAATAGCTCCTCCGAGCAGCGAAGTGAAGAATCTCAGCTGAATCTACTAGGTATGGACCGTAACACTGCTCTATCCTCACTAGCCACACAGACAACTTAGTTTAATGCACAGCCCTTGCTAAAGGCCAGCCAGTTATTCTGTATCATCAGTTTGCAGATGCCAGAAGCAGTTCTTTGTGCTCAGACAGAGGGAATGTGGAGGCCCATTAGAGATGTACACGGGTAAGCAAGAAGGATACAGGCATTACCGTCTTTGAGAATTTCAGTGAGGATATCACTCATCCTTTACAATCCTCACCTGAGGCTGAAGACAGACAAAACAGGAGTTTGAAGTTTTATTTGGTATGAGAACACAAAAGTGAAGACACTGGCTATATTTCTTTCCTCTAGCACTGAGGAAAAAAGTAAATAGGTGAAACTGAGATCATCTTATGAACAAGCTTTGGGAGAAGCTGCACTATAGCCTATATGATATTGCAGCAGATCACTAACTGCAAGCATATAACATTTCCCATATCTTCTAGTTGTTGTGATATCTGCTAAGAGGTTCACCTTCTAAATAACATGGGACAGAAGTCACTCTGCTTGGAGCATGTCATGTATCACAAAACAAAAAAACAAAACAAAAAAGACACCCCCCCCCACCCCAACAAACACACACGCAAAACAGATTAACATCTCAGAAAAGAGTATAGTTTCTATCCAGAAGGTAACTGCAACTGCTTTTGAATATAGGTTGAATGTATGTCCCCTGAACTACAGAAAAATTGATGCCTTCTCTCCTACTTCAACTATGAACTGATCTATGCTGTTCTGTTTCTGTGGTATCAACAGCAATTTTCATCCAAAGAAAAGAACTGTAATAGAGAGAAAAGGGGAGGGGAGAAGAAGTATAACACTACAAAAAGGCCACAGCCCAACTTTTTAACAGATTCTAGATCCCCAAAGCAGCCAAAGCCCTGTATAGACAAGTACAACATTCAGACAAGATTGCCTATTATAAAGCACCTCTTTCAATTAGGCTAATATATTCTAACAGGCTTTTTCTAGCTCTAAGCCTGGATTTCCTGGATGGGTAGAGAACAACCTTTGCTCAATGGTACCTGATAGACATGCCACAAAGTCATGACTGAGTCTGGATGTAGATGTTTTTCACAGTTGCTGTGAAAAGACGCACCAGCACAGAATTACAATGATCATCTATATGGAGGATCAGGAGATCTCAAGAAAGGGCAGAGGTTGCATGCACGCCAAGAAGGTATCCACCAGTATTAGACAGTTAGCACTCCATATCTCCCAAATAAGAGTTCTGCCATTTGAGACCAATCTTGGTATCACACGCATACATCACCAGGGATTCCCACCCCAATAGAGGAACATTGCCTGACAGGACTTCTGCAATAACAACACATATATTATCTCAATGACAACTGACTCAAGAAAGTGTCACCTCTGTTCAGGAGCTGTGAGAGTTACCCTGTGTGAGTCGCACCAGGCCCAGAGACTAAAGAGTCTCAACAAAACAAAAATTCTGTCTTCACCCCCATTCAAAAGCCACGCCCTCTAGAAGCAGGTGAGGATCAGGGGATACAGGCAAGTGGCATTTAGGCTGAGGGAAGACATAACTGATGCTGACAGATCTACTTTGATTATCTTGCACTCGTTTTGTCTCATCAATTCACCTTACTCTGCCGATACCACTATGTTGTACGCACTTTCCACTGCTCCCATCAAACCCTGCCTTCTTTTCCACCAACTTCCATTGCGTTTCTTCTCTTCATTCCCAGTTAGTTCTCGCAAGCCAACTGTTTATTTCTCTCATATTAAATGAAAAAGATAATTGAACCAGAGAGCTCTAACCAGCTGCTGCTCCAGATCTTTGACCTAACTGTGCATAGGTCACATTTAACACTATATTGTTCAGGGCGATAATCATCCACAAAGCTCCCAAACAATGTTCAGAGCTTTGCAGGGACATTCGCTCCTCCAACATTGCTCCTCAGCACCACCTCTTTGCTCCTTTTCAGTTTCTCCTTTTTATCAGAATCCCAGTACACACAAGGCTCCCTCAGCCCCTAACAGCATTCCCCTCACAGCAGCAAGCATGTCTCAGCTTACTGGCAAAAATCCTCCCAGCCTGAGCTTTAGGCCCTCCAGCTCCCCCCGTCCCCTCAGAGCACCCAATCCCTCCCCAACTGAAGGGCCTTCCTGCTCCACACTGCCTCTCAGCAGGGCTAGGAAGTTTCTAGGCTTCTTCAGGTCCATTTAAAAGGATCCCAACTCCACTTCAGCTGTGTCCACTGATTTCACTGCTTGCTTCCAGGTGGACTTCAGCCAGTCCTTAGCGCTTGGGTTAACACTTTCACAGCACACACTAAGTTTGTATGAGCATATAAAGCCCATTCTAAAAGCACATTGGCTCCATTCAGCCCTTTTGGGATTATCTCAATGAAAACACTCCTGTAAGAGCTTCTTTCTCAAGACTGTAAATCACTGCTATTCAGGTCTAGGAAATCAAGACAATTACCTGCCACAATTTACTCTGACAGTCTTGCTGGGTTAAGATGTAATAGCCAATAGTACAGGTTCCACTTATTAAAATATACTAATGATGTTCAACAAATGCACAGATTTTTTGCCAGAGGTACTTTAATTGATTTCTGTCATGTTATTTCTATTTCATCTAAGTATTTCTATCTAAGTGCAAGGCCATAGGATCTGCCATCTTTCACTGAATCCTGTCTGCTCTTATTATCAAAGTAAGATAAGGAACAGTATTAATCTTCACAGAATTTTTAGCCTTCTGTGAAATAGTTTGCAGATGCTTCACTGGTGCCAAGGGCTCTGTGCAATACTGTATTGAAATAAAGTTTTAAAACAAAATACTTTGAGCTAAAATAATGAGAAGTTAAAAGAAAAAAAAATCAGACTGACTTTTCAAAAATATTCTCTCTATAAAGACAGATTGCCTTGAAAAAGCCAATGAATCAGTTTTTTATGTCAACAGATTCTGGATTAATTGTAATATTTTAGAGGGGTGAAAGATGCTGATTGTACCATATGGTGGTGAATATGCACACCTGAAAAGATCTTAGGTATCAAAAAGGTTAGTGGATGACAACTTAAAACATTATTCAAATCATTTTCCAGAATAAATTTAGATCATGCATGCAATTCTTTTTTCCAAATAGTTTATTTTTAATTTATTGTGTGCTTTAGACAACCTGAATTCAAGATCTAGTCCTCTGTAAGGTAAACTCATAGTGGCTAGTTCCTTTCAGTTTTGAGAGACAGTCCCATGACTAGCATTAGTGTAGTAAGAGTGGAGGGTTCTCCTGCTGTTTTCAGCTTTAGGCATAGTACTCTTCAAAAATATTGTTATTAAAAAGTAGCACATAGAACTGCTGTAACTTCCTTTCAAGGAAAGTAAAGCATTTTAACAAACATTTATCTCATCAGTCCTGAGGTACAACAGTAATCTGATGCATCTGTTTGTGGTTAAAACAGGCCATCTGAGAAATTACATGACTTACCCAAGTCACAAAGAATGCCCAAGACAGCACTAATAACTTACACAGGACTTCTGAAAGACCACTAAAAAAAAAAAAAAAAAAAAAGTCACACTAGAAAAAACTCCTAAGATTTTGTACCTTTAGAACACCTGTCTTTACTGAAAAGACTGGGGATATAGAAAGTAGCATTTAGGTGGAATTTTATCTCACTATTCTCAAAACTGGAAATTTCAAAACTATCAAAAGCTTGGAATCAAGATGTTGGTAGCAATAATATACTTATTATTCAAGTCATGGGTCTCCCAAAGCACATGCTGCCAATAATACCACTTTCTGTGGGATTCTGTACAATGAAGTATCACTGGAAACTTCAGTTTTAACTCAAATTTTCACCAGAAATTTAAGACAAACATCATATGTATATGACTCCTTAACTTAGCTATAACATGATCTGAGCCTGCTACATTTTTGTACTCCAAATCAAAACACGTCTATACTAATCCTCAGATCTGCTACATCAAGGCTCCCCAGAGAGATGGGCCACTGATAGAAGAGGTTCATTGACTTGGCTCCTTTAATCCCTGTGGAGTGAAACAGAACCACCTTTAAGTTGGAAGCCTTTTAAAGCCTCTACTGATTAGGAAAAAGACAACTCAAAGGATTCTGAAGTGACTTGCAAAAACTCCACAACTTAAAAAAAAATCCTCTCCCTCCACCCTCAGTGAGAAGGGATATCTCACATGAATAGTCTTACAAAAAGGTGCCAGAAAAGCTGTCAGAAATACTGAGAAGATGCATGGATTTTCATTTCTGTACAGCAAAAGTGTCATAGTGCTTTACTGAACAACAACAACAACAAAAAAAACAGATGAAGAGTCTTAAACTTAAATTACCTTAAAGTCTGAGTCATAAGCAAGGACTTCTGTATCAGAGAAAGTCATGAAGCCCAAACTAAGGACATCTTTAAGGTTAGAATGCCCTCTTTGGGTATAAAGATATATTTGCAGCAACATTAAATTTCAGCAAATACAGCTGCTACTTTATGCCATAGGAAGGAAAGTAAATAAAATGCCAAGTATGCTACACTAAGAAATTATAAATGACAACTCAGTACCCTCTACTAGCAACAACATTACCAACATACTATACACTAATAGTGAGGACAAAAGAAATCCATACACAGCAGTGCACAGTGGGAGAACAAGAAAAAAATGGGTGTAAGTTGAAACAAAACAGGTTCAGACTAGACACAAGGAAATTTTTTAACCCTGAGGACAGTCAAGCAGTAGAGCAGGTTGCTCAGAGAGGCTGTGCAGACTCCATCCTTGGAGGTTTTTGAGACCCAAACAGGTCTTGAGCCAGACCAAACGTCCCAGAGCAACCTGGTCTGACCTCACAGCCGACTCTGCTTTGATCAGGGGGTTGGACTAGAGACCTCCTGAGGTCTCCTCCAGCCTGAATTATCCTATGATACCTCTAAGTTCTAAATTTAAGTTTCAGGATTTGCAGTATTCCACTAGTTACCTGTACTTCTTCAGAATACACATGACAAAAGTTCAAGCACATCATCTGTCAAGATATATCCAACTTCACAAGAAAAAAAGATCTGATTTAACTCCATAAAAGAGGCACAAGAAAATTAGTAAAAAATATTTTTGCACATCCTGGAACCTAGAAACAGCTGACTTTCTATGAACAAAATCAAGAATAAAGTTCAGCATTTGAAATTAATAGGGTCTCAACCAGCTTTTAAGCATCCAGTATCCACACACACAGAAATCACAAGCTTTAATGACAGTCAGCACCGTAAGCTAGGCAGACACAATAAGACACAATAACATAAAAACTCCTATTGTTCCACAGCAGCAGACCTTTAGTCACCAGCTGATGATTAAATGATGCTCATGAGCATCACTTAAATGCCACTTTGATCTACTGCAGTTATTTCACAAAATGTTTATTGCCAACATTTTTTTTATTGACTGTACAAATATTTGAAAGCATTTCTCTCAAGACATTATTCAGCTTGCTATATTAAAAATTATTTTGATACCTTTTCTCAGGCTGATTTCTGATTGGAGAACAAGAGGGGGCCACATGCCAGACTGTCTGGAGACACTTGTCTTTCAAAAACATAATCCCTTCCATGGTGCCAAGGGCAAAAAAGCATCTAACCACCTCTGAACAGCTGCAACAAAGCCTGCCCCTTGCACAAATTTCCTGGCGAGAGAAGCGGGGAGACCATCTCTGCCCAGGAACATCACCTCTACCCTACCCAGTCCTCGAGGTCTAATCATAATATGGGCATGGAAGAAGGCAAACCAGACTACTCTGCCACACAACTGCACCAGGCAGCCATAACAACACCAGGAACATACATTGTCTGTATAACTGTGTGCACAAATGCAGTTATTTCTATATTTCCTTTTCTTTTTCTTGGTTTTATTCAGAATTTGAGGGATTCTAGGGACCTGTCTTTTCCTTCTTCTGCTACTTCACAGCAGTGGTGTTTAAAACACATACATAGTCTGTTGCGCAAAATTCCTGGTAGCCTTAAGCTGTCCTCTGTAGTGTCTTTATCTGGTCTGTTTTGGGGTTTTAATTATTATCATTACTCCCTACATAACTCTCTGCATTTTAATCCTCTTTTACCCTTTTAAAAATTTCCCTGATACGTTAAACCATGATTTTCAAGTCATTAGAGACCATTTTTAGACAGCCAACATGTACAACAACTGTTTCTAAGCAGAGATCTGGAAGGAAGACTGCAACTCCATGTACTTCTCAAATGGCTTACACTGAAAACAGCCATGCTGGCCTTTAAATATTAAAGCCATGGCCACCCTAAATTAAGTACAGTCACACATACAAGCTACTGCCTCAATGCCTAGGTAAAGCACACGCAGAGTTCCCTTAAAATCCATGCAGAAAGTAGTAACATAAGAAATGAGTACATTCGGATCTAGTAGAAGGGTCTGGACCCTCATCAAGAAATTCAGTACTACACAAAGCCCATACAAAACACAGCAGAAGTGTTGCCATGCACAAGGCCATTATCATTTGATATGTCACAGATAAGCTATTTTAAAAGAATATGAAATTAATTCAGAAAACTAGTAGCATCAATATACACAAGCTATATAACACAACAAAGATGAAAAACCTTACCAGCAAAAGGCTCTGAACAGGAACAGGGCAAGCCAGCACCTTTCACAAAGGGTGATCAGAAGTCCTATAGATTTTTCTTCCCAAAGCGCTAACACTAGTTATTCATTCACGGTTCTACATCATACAGGAAAACAAAATAACAAAGGTACTTCTAAAAAACTAAACTGCACAGCTATACCAAAGCCATGCAGAGAACACCCCTTTGTGCCCAATCTGCTAAAAGAACAAATATCCAACTATTACTCCTCACTGTATACAAAGAAAGAAATGGGAGCCGGCCTTTGTGGTTTTTTGTTTTTGTTTTTAAACCTTACAGCAACCTGAGACCACCTGACAAGCAAGATTTTTTCCCCCACCTGTCTTCAACCTCATAGAAAGTGAACAGCCTGTATACACTGCTCAGAAGAAACCATTAACAGGGGCAGCCCTGATTATAGCCAAATCTATACACGAATCTAGGAGACCACGAGCACGTGAATACTACAACAGCTGCCTTGCAACAACCATACTCAGGTTTCCCAGGGAAAGGGGAAATGCAATACCTTTTGATTATTAACTAGTTTGACATTAAGGAACAAAACCACACCAAGGACAGCTGCACTGGTATTGCACTCCAAGCAACAGCAGCCAGGCCTTTCTCACGCAATTCCAACATGGGTCTCTCAAAATTTTCACTGCTCCAAGCATATAAAAATGTATTGCTCTTCTAACCAAGGTCTCCGGCAGCACTGGAGCAAAGTTTCAGCATGGTGCCCTGCCAAAACAGCGCTGGCCCACAGTGGAAGCAGCACAGTCTGGGACTGTCCAGGGTGTCCAGGAGCATCTCATGCCCTAGACATCCCACAGCATCACTGATGCACAGATGAGCATCCCATTCCTTGTCACTCCCGCTGAAGGTATGGCAACCAGCAGAGCAAAGATGTTAAATTTGAGGAAATCCAGCTGCAGCAATGTAAAATACTACCAAAATCAGGTGCTGTCTGTCCTTCTGTCTTCTGTGGGAAGGGCAGAGAACACAGCATGTCCCCAGCTCAGCTCCCACTGCTCACCAACAGGTTAATACTTTGCTCTATAGATGGAAACAGCTGGGCCACAACCCTGGCAAACGGCAGCGCTGCCCATTCCCCCACATCACCTGGTCTCCACCAGCCTTCAGCAACGAGGCCCTAAGTCCAGTGCATGAAATTCAGTCTCCTCACTGCCTCAGTAACTCTCATTAGCTAAAACCGTACCAGAGAAGGGAAAGCTCTTGTCCCTAAAGCCTTGCTCTCCACCCACAGGAGGAAACAAGCCATGATATGATCAGCTTAGCCCTCACAACAAAATCTCAGATACTCTACAGAGCTGAGACTGTTGGCATTTATCACACTGAATATAATCAGCAATAAAGCTTACTTGGAATTTAGGGAAGTTTTGGTGATGTAAAATATTGGGGGTGGGGGTGACAACCACAGCATAAGAATTACACAACAGCAACATAAGAAAAAAGCCTGCAGCTATAACCATTTAGCCTTGCAAGCAGTTTCCACCATCACTGTTCCAGGTGCCTCTGTTATCTGCAGTAGAGATAATCCATAAAACCAAGCTGACACACCAGTGGGAAGGATACTTATGATCATATCTTTAATGATGGGTAACAAAATAATTTTAGTACCCCACTAAATCAGCAAGGAAGCAACTTACTAGCAGGAAAAAACAGCTCCCCTTCCCAAGCTCTCTGGAGACTTTACAGTTTGCCAAAAACAAAACAAAACAAAAGACCATAAGAACAGGTTCCTTGAAAGTTCAGAACATACTTCTCAGACCCAACTGACTGACTGCCAATCTAAATTCAAAGTGGGGCCAGCTGGATGAGCTGAGCCAGGGACTCTGCTCACCCTATCAGTCAGCAAAGTCCTAAATCCACAGAGAAGCTTCATTATCTACAGGCATCACTATCATTTGACTTTATTCTTCCATTATTAGTAGTAGTAGTGAGGAATTTAATAAGCTGTTGAAAAGCTACACCAATTTGGAGACTTGCAAAACAATTCAGAAACAATCGAAACAGTCTAATTACACCAACTCCCAGGCCCTTTTTCACCCACAGATACTAACCCTTTCATTCATGCTCAGTTTTGCAATACTCACCATCAACCTCTTGGCTCTCCACTCCACAGGCTGCCTCAAAGTTGCTCTTCTAAGAGATTTTCTCTGTAATGGTTTCTTGCCCTGCTGACCTCTCACTCCAGCAAAAGAAACCTTTCAACCAGAGCCCACTAAATCTCTCCAAGGAAACAACTCTTCTCCCATTGCAGAGAAGTTGGAGAGGTGGGGGGAAAAGTTCATATGCATCACATTCATTCTGCTTGTAGTTTCATACAGCCATGTTTCCCAAGAAAGCCTTTTATAAGATTTTATCATCTGAATATACATAAACCTCATTTAGCAAATTATTGTTGCATTTGCAGTTCTGACTTGGGTGCTGCTTGGTCTGATCAATAAACACAGGTAACATACCTTCTAAATGAAAAGAGCTAGCTAAGCACTACTAAGAAAATGCTTTTCCCCCTTTTCATCCCTAATTCCAATCACATGGCTGTTTATGCAGTTTTTCAAATGTAAAATCTATGTGTTCTTACACTCAGTGTTGTTACAAATAAACATACTAAGAGAAGGCAAGAAAAGCAGAGCAACTAGACAATTTACTCTGATGTCATGGTCATACAACAACCTATTTGTAAGACAGCAGAAGAGGAAGGAAAAGGGAAAAAATGGAAAGTACTGTCAATTATATTCATTAGCCAACAGAGTCCCTGTTAAGACTTTACTGTATAGAGAGATAATAAAAGACGCACATGTTGGAAGGAAGCACAGCTATACAATGAAGGAGGGTCTGAAATAGAGATGGCAGTATCGTACAGCATGCAGATGTTGTGCACCACACAAAGAGGAGGCAGAACCCAAGTTCTACGTTCCCCAAAGGCATCGCACTGAACAAAGACACCGTACTTCAGGCAGGCACATTATCTCATCACTCTGTCTGCAGACTTTAGATTAGTCATTAAGTCACTTTACATTCTCAGCATCAATAAATAGGGAAGTAACTCCAAGTCCATAGCCAATTCAATTTTCATACAGCAAAGCAACACTTAAAGTATATCAATAGCTGATCTCAGCTTTCGTGGCATCAGTAACTAGGAGGTTCAATAAAAAATGTTTCTCCTCAAAAGCATTTTTTAGGTGACAAGTTAATGGAATCTGCATCTATATGCTAAAAATAAAAAAAAAAGTATTTTTTAAAATGGAGTGCTAAATAAATAACATTACAGAGAATTAAGTAAACACCTCCAAATAAGGATACTACAGTACTTAACATAGGCACAGTAGCCTTGCTTCAGTGTCAGAGGGCCAAGTTTTTCCTCGTGTGACTGCTGATTTACAAAGGACACATTCATCCCTCATACATAAGGGTTTTGCAGCAGTCTTCCTTCAAGAATATTTAATAGTATTACAACATACCCTGGGCTCAATCCTAATCTAAGTGAGACAGCATGAAAGGGCTGGTCTCTGGAAAAAGACACAACATGCTAAGGATGAATTTAGAAATCACTATGGCAACTCCACAGGTTCCTTTCTGTTTACCTTCAAGTCTGATATTCCCCAAGAGGCAAGAAAACCAGTTTTGCAGGAGTTTTTAATATGTATTATGTCCAAAACTAGAAATGGCTGCAGATTGTCTACCACTCAATTAGAGATGATGTTTGCTCAAGGAAACCAAATGCTAAAATGAAGAAATCATAACTCCTGATGAGTACTCAGGAGGGGTTACACACTCCAGCAAATCTCCTTTGAAAGGTCAGGTGGTTCAGTAGCTGTAGAAGGCCCAAGTTATAGTGAGCAGAAAAAACCTAACCAAGTGTGGCTAATTTGTGAACAAAGCCAGAATTAACCTTTAGAGGTTTTTGCTTTTGTAAGTACAAAACATTGTTGGCCCTGCTTTCTGTCTTTCTGTTCTTTACAGTTAATTTAAACTGGTGCTAATAAATCCTCTTTTCTTACATGACCCCACTACAATTCCAGAGGCAGTAGCTTAGGCCCAAACTTTTGACTTTATTTTACTGAAGAGAACAAAGGCTGATTTATGTAAATACAAAGAGGGAGGAAGTCAGTGGCAATATAATACTTGCGTATGACCACTTTTTAAAGACAAATCAGTAGCTTAGTGAATGAGAATAGGATATTTTCACTGCCCAAAGAGCCACACAGAAAACTGATAAATCTGACAGTGTAAACTCTGGAAAATAAAAGAAGACACATAGTTGGACATGGTCTTAATCTCAAACATACAAAACACCACTTACAAGCATTTGGGCCTTTGTTTACATTCCTTTGACCCACCATCACAATATTTTGTGTAACCACAAACCTCTAAACTCAGCTTTTTTATTTTAAACCAAATATTTATTTTAAACAGCCCTTCTTTTCAATTTTGTAAATGCCAAAAAGCCTTATTGATAGGAAAAAATCTATTATAACTCCAACTGGGAAGCCACTATCAGTGCCTTCCTAGAAAAATACATAACAGCTTGAACTTCAGCATGAGTTGGGGGAAATAACGATATACCATAATTAAAGGCATTTAATATTTAAACAACAAGAAAAGTTTATTAAAGTAGAACTTCTCCAATTTACATTAATTACTGTAAGGCCAGTTGCAAATCAGCAAGTAACTGAGCAAATATGAAAGGACAAAAACAGAGATAATGCATCGCAGCGTACTTTATTCATTTCTGTGAAAACTGTAACTTACTTCTAATTACCAGTAGAACTTGCTGGTATCTTTTCTGTAGTGTATTTTGTAAAAGCCTTTATTATAAAAGCACTTCACAGAGGAGGTCTTAAATCACTGCTCAGAAGCACAGCAAAAAGTTACTCAACCACTTGTACACAGAGATTAGTGTGGATTACCAAAACATGAATGAGCTGTTTTCTATTGAAATGTTGGCAAGGACAGCAAAAGAGTCTTCATAAAGTATCACTAGATTAATGGAAGTTAAGGAGAGAACTGCATCTCCAAAGGAGCAAAATGGTAGCCAATACACACGGTTAGCGATTACACCTTACTTCGTGAAGTCTCTGACAGAGGTGAAGTATTTTTTTTTTCCAAAATTTCCCCACTGTTCAGCATTTCAGCAGCCCCAGTGCCAGCAAGGTGGAAAGCCCCAGCTCTGAGTAACGATAAAGGTGGTTCATCTACACCGGAGATCACAGTCTCTTCACCCTCAGATACTAATAAAAGTATAGAGAGAGAAATTTGGCTTCTCTGTTAAGATAGCAGTTTCTTTTTTCTTCCTTTAAACTGAGTTTGGACATATTATTTTGATAAACTGGTGATTTATAAGAGTACAGATACTTCCCTCTCTGCAGTTGGTTAAAAAAAAAAAAAAGATTTAAACATCTTTGTACCAACATAACTGCTTCCACACAGATGGAGGTAAAGAAAAAAAAAAAAAAGCAAGAGCTAACAACAGTGATTTCCTAGACTACGTTTACTGCACTAACCCTCTTTGTGAATTAAAGGTTAATCTCATCAGGCACTTAAAAAAAAAAAAAAAAGAGCTTTCAAACTGTGAAGTGAAAGATCCATATTTTATCCAGCAGTCCGCAGTTTTTCCGTACTCAGCTTTCCGTATGCACTTTGAGAGGATTTCAAGCCCCTGGTGCCAGCCCCCCCGGCCCACGCCACCGTGGGGCAGTACCCCACCGAAATCCCCGCCGGGGCGAGACCCTCGGGGAGGCCGGCCCGCCCCGCGCCTGACCGTTAACGCTCTGCCCCCGCCCAGACCTCCCTTCCGCGACGGCGCGAAGAGGCTGCTGCTGCAGCGCGCGCCCCCCCGCTGCCCCCCGCTGCCCCAGAGCCGAGGTCCCCCTCCTCGCGGCCAGCCCGCCCCCGCCGCTCACGGAGGCTGGGGAGACCCGCGCCTCCGCCGGGCCCGGCAGGGTGGACTGGCGACGGGGAAGGAGGGGAGCAAGCGCTCCACAGACGCAGCCAAGAGAAACATGGGCGGCTGGGGAGCGGGCAGCCGCCGGCGCGGGGCTCCCGCAGGCGGGCGGGCGGGCGGCGTACCCGCTCCCGCCCGCGCTGCGCGCCGCCGCCCCTCACCGGCGAGGCGCCCGCCGCTCCCCGCGGCGCCGCTGCCTCCTGCGGCGGGCGCGCACGCAGCCGCCCCCACCCCAGCACCCCCCCGGGCGGCGCCGGGCCGCCCCGCAGCCGGACGAGGGGCGGCGGCGCGGCCCTGCCCTGCCTTGCAGCGGCAGCCGGGGCTCGCCCGCCGCCTTCCCCCCCGCTCACCTGCGCTCGCCGTCTCCCTCCCGCCGCCGCGGCGCCGCGGCTGCGGCTGGGGCCGCCACATCCCGGCAGCCCAGGCCGCGGCGGGGCGGCGCGGCGCGGCTCCCCCGGCCCGGCGGGCAGGCGCCTGGCGGAGCGGAAAGCCGCGGCGGCCGCGGCCACTCCCCCGGCGGGAGACACGGCGCGCAGCCCGCCCTGCTGGCAGCCGTCGCCCCTCGGCGGCGCCCGCCGCCCCTCCTCCGGCCCGGCCGCCGGGAGGGAGAGGGCCCGGGGGGCTGGGAGCCGCGGCGCGGTGTGGGGAGAGGAGAGGAGCTGCCGCGGGGAGGGACAGCCGCTTCGGCTCTCTGGGCACCGCGCTGTGCGGGCTGGAGCAGGGCCGAGGCGGCGGGCGCGGTGTATCCGCGTTATGGACACCACGCGCGCTGATGAGCTCTGAGGAAAGGTGCTGCGAAGGCTTTTCTCTGCATACACCCGCACAGGGAGCGATAAAGAGAGCGAGAAGGCAAGCATCCTTGCCAAACCAGGGCAGGTCCCTGCCCATGTAGTGCTCTGAGGTCATCCTGCCTAGATTCCCCCGGGTCTGCCAAATGTTGCCTTAAGTCAGGGGAGAAGATGAGGAGACTGTGGGCCGACTCCTCATTTGTATCAGCCTGAAGAAAGGGACCTGGGCACAGAAGGAGCTGCTCCTGCTGCACGGGGGAGGCATACGGCCTCCTCCTTGCCTTTTCTGGAGGACTGCCATCCCTTGCCCTGCCCCATCTTTTGGGGATTTAGCTGCATAAGGTAATTGAAGCACCAATTCTGTACCACTAGGAAATGGTTTGCTTTCAAATTTAGCCATACTGTACATTGCTTTGGTCTTATGGTCACCAAATGACTGTTCAGGAACCCTACCCTGGAGCTGCATTCTGTGCCAGATGCTCACTGAATTCAGCAAGGTATGCATGCAATTATATAATATGATATTCATTGGCTTTCTGTAGCTTAAACTTGGAAATGCTCTCTACACCATATCTGTTTTCTTTACCTTCATAAGGTAATGATCTTTTTTGATGTCAAATGTAGAGCTGTTTCACTTTGTTTCAAGTTGCTATTACTTATGTATAAAACAAATCATTTCAACCAGTTTTGGTTGAGTTTTGGAATCCAAATAGTCTGAACTGCTAACATTGTGGATTTGAATGTCAAAAATGTGAAGTTAATTCAGGTGCATTCTGGTACCTGTTTCCCACAGGTGTGATCAGTCTCAGGAATTTGTTATTAGATCAAATTGGCCACAGGGGGGAAAAAGGTCCTTTTTCTACTAAGATCACTGTAACTTTCCTGATGCTGTCCTGTTGAGCTTTCATATCATTGCAACAACATAGATTTTTGCTAAAACTCCCTCCCCTATTTTGTGTTGTAGATAGATCGCAAATGATGGAGGACTGAAAACTATCTTCACAGGAGATGCTAAGGGAGTTTTGACCTCACATTCCGATCTGTGCCCTTCCTGACTTTTGAGAGAAGATAGTGAGCAACTGTGCCTCATATGCCAAAAATAGCTAACACATCATTCCGGAAGGAATTCCTTCTCCTCCTTTTTTCAGACTTGCTGCAGTGAATCTGATTCTGATGATGTCTGCTTACATCAGTGCTAGCTCCCATCCCTCAGAGGCAAACTTGTTATAAAAGAGCAGCTGTACTGGCTCAGACAAAGGGCCCATCTAGCACTGCCTTGCCTCCAACAGTGGTCACAAGCAGTTGCCTGGAGAAAAGTAGGAACAAGGCAAACATATATATACAATACTTCCCTTTTATACTCATGCAGCCTCTGACCAATGTCAAATCAGGGGATTTCCTGAGCTTCATTTGGTTTGTCTGATCAGTAACTTGCAATGGATCTCACCCGCTCCTAAATGCTTGTCCTGCCTCCCTTTGAACCTGCTTCAGCTTCTGGCATACACAACATCCTTTGGTGAGGAGTTGCCTGAGTCTATACCCACTGCATGAGGAACCAGCTCCTCCTTATTTGTTTTGAGCCTGACTATGACTAGTTTTCTTTGATAGGTGCCAGATTTTTATGCTTAAAGAAATGGTGATCATTACCCACCCTGTCCAAACCTCTCATGACTTTAGTATCTGTTGTTATCACATCATATGATCCCATTTCGAAATTGCACAGTGTGGATTACCCCAGACTTCACCACTTTTGCTTCAAATGACTTTGTCTTGCCTCATGTGTACTCATATCAATGTGTTTATTTTAAACAAAAAGATCCTAAAGGACTGTAAGCATGCCTAGAGAAAAACTACAGGAAGCAGATAGACTTTTGAAGCAAATGCTAGTAGGTGAAAATAGTCTTTTAACGCTGTGTGTGAACTGAGCCTGCCATAGAAAGTCTGATCCAGGTGACTGTGTGTGATATCTTGAGCTTACAAAGGCATCTACCAGCTGACGTTTAGCCCTTCTGCACTTCTAGAAGGTATCCAGGTGTTTAAAGTGGGATGAGGGATATAAAAACTTATGCCAAAGAGCATACAAAGCAGCAGATGCTATATGGTTATCTCCTATTCTAGATTAGACAGGAAGGAGCTGGAGTGCTTTGCTATTCCTTAATTTCAAGGTTTCATGAAGTTGGCATAAACTGGCACAGCTGCCCAAAGTAATTGTCCTGCCTGTCCCCCCTTGCTACTTCTGCTCCATTTGTGCTTTCCTTCCCTCCCCCATGCTACTGTCTCCTTTTGTGCTAGCAAGAGCATTTGTCTGGTTCTACAGTAAACTGGGAACAGATGTGAATTTAAGCTTTTTTTTTTTTTTTTTTTAGTTCACCAAAAGCCTTTCTCGAGTTGAAAGTGACTGTGAAACTACAACATTTCATGCTGCGTCAGAAATCCTGGCAAATTCCAACAATCACTCCTCTGTGCTGAATGCAGTGTCCTGCCTCTTTCCTTCTGAAACTACTTCCTGAGCCCTCGTGCCAGTTCAGAATTGCTCTCTCTCTTTTCCCGTCCTTGTCTCTGCCTCTCTGTTTCTCATTGTCTGCACATGGCTGCTTCTTTGTGTGGTACCTTCGCAGCAAATCGACATCACTGTATGAGAACTCTCCCCTGCACCTGCTGCCATCATGAACAGATTTCCTGTAGCTCTGTCCCTTACAACCTCTGTTTCATCTTACAGCTCAGCTGCAAACTCTGCTTTTTGTCTTTTTGCATTCATTTGTGTTTTTTACTCTACCCAGTCACTGCTACACTGTAGACCTTTTGTTTTTTTAGTGGTAAACAACCTGTTCACTAAAACATGCCACTGAAGGGAAGTCAGCTCTATTTGCAAACTCAGATCAAATTCAGAAAAAAAAGGTTTTGCCTTGCATAGAAATGAAGAAAGCCACAAATGTTAGACCTGTTTATTTTGATCTTTCCAGAATGAAGACATCTTGATTTAAAAAAAAAAAAAAAGCTAGATCCACATGTGACACCACATCTGTCACAGAGCAGAAGAGTAGCTAACTATCATGTTCATTGTCCTTATGTTCTAATTCAGAGGGTCTCAAGCTATTTTTTGTCCTCATCTCTCCTTCATAGGTCAAAAACCATTTACACGGCAGTTTTCGAACAATGGCTCCGCTATGGACTAGGGAAGCTGCAAGAAGGAAGGAGGCCAGGAGGTGGCCTCCAAGTGGCTATGGCAGTGACAGGGTTGGTGCAGAGCAGCAGCATGGAGTGGCACAGAGCAGAATGAGAAGGAGACCAGGCCTGTGAGGACATAGGGCACCCAAGAGCTGTCACATCTCACCAAAGGCCAGGACAAGAGATGATGGTAAGGGTGAGTGGCCAGGAGGATGGGAGATGGCAGTTCTGCTCAGGGATGCATGGTGGCCCTGGGCTCCCACTCCCCACGCTGTTGCCCTCTGCACAAATCAGAACTTCCCCAGGGCTTCCCCACTGCTTGGCTCTGTTGGAGCTACCACCTCTGAGCCGTTTGCTTTCCACCTCCGTACCCTCCCAGCTCAGATCACCACCTCTTCTTTACCCTTGGCAACACCCTCTGCAGGGACAGCTAACACTTTCTTCCATATTTCCTTCATAAGAGATTAAAATGCCCCAAAACATAAGCACTCATTTCATTTTCAGTGGTGCAGTTCATCCACAAAGGATTTTTTTCTGTCAAAAACAGTAATAATAAGCACATTTTGGGTTAACCTCAAATGAACCTTCATGTATGAACGTTTTTAGCTCATCTACTGAACTGAAACATGATTTTTCATACAGCTTTAATCAGTGCTTAGCTTAGATATCATATTATCGTGCCTTGTCCAAAACAAGCTGTATGAAAGTTGAGTATGCATTAGTTAACTCTGCCGGTACTTACAGTAACTCTGGAACATGCTTTGTGATGTGGTTTGTACAAAGGTGATCTTCATAATAAATCAGAGTATTTCGTGCAAAAGATAAAAGTCCCAGGCATTAAACTTCAGAACTCCTACTGACTTCAGCTGAGCCAGGATTTTGTTTAAAAAAAAGTTTTAAACAATTTTTTAAACAAACTAATAAGAATCCAAAAGAAACTGGCACAACTTTAATGTTGTTGTTGTGACAGGTGAATACATCTCATTTTCCAGATTCATCTTTTTCATTGTTCATCTCCAGCTGTGAGGGAGCAGCTGGTTGACTTTACTGGTATCATTTTCTGATCCTGTTCCAAATGACTCAACTGTATGTTTTTCTGGTGTCAGGGAAGACTTCAGAACAAGAGTAAAGCTGATAGCGCATTACAACTGAGTTCAAAATATTTATAGGATTAAGAATAATATATTATAGATGATAACTCAGAAATGTTTGAAGTCCTAATCCAATGGATATACAAATCAAAAGAGTTAAGACTTTGAATGTTTATTTTGGCTGAATGCCTTCCTGTAAACTTAAATTAGTGAAAGAAAAGAATTAGTTTCCCTAGAGACACCTGATCACTAGCAAATAAGCTGAGGATTCATATTGCTATTCTCAAGGCTTTAAAAATGGATTTTAGGCCCCTTTTACTCATAGTAGTGTGGGCCAGCAATAATTCTAAGTCAATAGATCAACAAGAACGAAACTGGAGGAAATGAAAGCACAATCACTGGGGCTTTAAAAAACAGAATAAACATTTTTCTCAGCAACTATCCTTTCACTGTACTAAACTTGCAAAATCCCAAACTACCTCAAAGTTATTTCTAAGTCTTGCACTGTTCAGTTTCTGTCCTTTGCCAGAAACTGGCATTTTTACATCACGGTACAGCCGCTAAGTCAACAACCATTTCTGAATTTATCTATTTACATCTGGTTATGCAATTATTTTCTGTTTAACTACCATTATTTTGCTTTTTTTCACAGAAAATGCATATCTGGATTTGAGTTTATCATTATATCTGTCTGCAGCATTCAATTTAATAGATGTTTTCTGTTTAAAATATCACCATATAAATAAGAGCTAGACAGTTGTATACAGCCTCCTTTAAATAGCTCCATCAACCTGCCCTTGCTCGATCCTTGCTTGATCACCATCAATTTCTGACTCCTGGAAAGCAGCGGTAAGTCATGGAGGAACGACCACCTACAGTGGGTGCTGATGGCCCGTGCATGTTGCATGGTGAGGAATTACCCTGTGCAGATTGAGTGGGTCACATAGTGGGGCAGACATGGGGTTACTGGCAGTGACCCTGGCACAGAGTCCCTCACAAACACCGACTGCAGCCCTTCATGGAGCTGTTGGAATAGCTTGCCCTATCCAGCAGCCGTGGGACATGGAAACTGAGAGAAACCATAGCAGTGCACAGCAGGTTGGTCATGCTGACTTTCTCATGTTCCTCTCAGTCCCTGGCTAACTGCATCATCGGTGCTATCAAATGACTTGCTGGTGCCTAGACACTGTGGGAAATGCTGGCTCAGAAATGAGACCATGACTTGGCCACAGCTGCTCAGCATGGCTGTTGTGCCTGAAAGAACAGCAGAGAGGCAGGCGCTGAAACAGTGAGCGTCCTGGGTTGTACTGGGCCCCTCAGAGGTGCTCACGTACCCAGCCGCGAAGAGCACACAAACATGTTAGCTATCAAGGATATCATTTGACTGCTTTGCTAGCCACAGGCACCCACAAAACTAGGGTTATGGAAACCCAGCATGGGGTACACTGACAAAGGGAATGGTGTCAGGATACCTAGGAGAGCTGTAATACTTACCCATTTAGACAAAGCAAAGACCATATTCCTTTCCCAATAACAAGGCTAGAACAGTGTTTCCTCTGTCTATTGATATTGAACTGGAATCTTTGTACTCTCTGCTACCATAGCTCATGGGACTGCATTTCAGTATTTTAGGCTGAAGGTTTAATCACGCAGCTGGTGACTGCAGGATGGCAGTGGAATGCTTACTTTGGAGGCTGACAGTAGGATGATTTTGCCTAAAAAACTGCTTGCATACCAAGTGCTAAAGCCATCCATGTTGCTGTGGCCATCCATGACCTAGGCAGGCACTGGTAGTAGCTGTGGCAGCAAAGGCACTGATGCTTTACAGGCGTGGCATATGCAAAATGCATGTGTCATCTTTAGGTACCTGTAAGGAGAGGAAGGAAGGGGTAACTCATAGTGTGACCTGAATGGGGAAATAAGACTCTGCGATAGGGCAATAGGATGCTCTTTGCTGCTGGTACTGTTCATATGAAGTTATCTATTATTGCTTTTATGTTGTTGTAAGAGAATTTGATAATTGACCAGAAGCTTTGGAAATAAGTGAAATAAGTTCTTGCCGCCTTTGTTTTTCTCAAACATTTACGCGCCAATATACTGTATATGTGTAGAAACATTAAAATTATTTATTAAGAACAAATACAAGATACCACAAATGCAAAAATGTAAGGCAACTCAAGACATCTTTCCCATGGGGCAGGGAACTGCATGCCGGAAATCCAAAGAGGTACTAGTGCAGGACTTGTGAAAGGGCTTGCAGGACTTGCAGTCAGGGGATTGAAAGCCCAGCACACTGTGTCTCCAGCTGCAGGAGGGGGTCTGGCTTCAAGTTCTGTGTGTTCAACCTGAAGTTCCTAATCTATATCTGTCTGTACTGAGACTGTCCTTAGAGTCCACACCAGGAACTGCAGGTTAACCTTTGATTGCAATTGATTATGTGAGCAGGAAGTGCAGTATTTGTTTTTTGCTGCTCTGTTAAAACAACTCTTTTGTTACTCACGGAGCCTTTTGAGCGATTATGGGAATTCACTGACAGATGAAGGACTGAAAGGCTCAGTACAGGGAGCACACACAGTGCCTAACTTTGAGCTTGTGGTATATCCAGATGACTCCTGGACACAGGATTGGACAGGGCCTTGAGAGGTTAATTAATCCTTCCCTCTGCACAAAGGAGGAGTCACACTTCTGGCATGTGACATGGTATATTGTAGCCAAGTTTAGGCAATTGAATCCTACTGTTGTTTTACCCAGTGTAAATATCTATACCCTGGGTGATGAAGACTGATATCTTGATCTTCCTTTGAATAAACTAAATTAACTCTACAGCTGCTAATGAAAGGCCTTTTTTTTCCAGTTCTTGAAGTATTTCTGTGGCTTTCTGATATACTGGCTGAAAATTCTTCAGTACCCTTTTTAAAGGGAACACTCCAGCATACATATATTCCAGCAACAGTTTCACAAGGCTTTTGATCCCTACGCACTTCTTACCGATTGCATAACCAAAGACAGTCAACACCTTTTCTCCCACCATCTTGCTGGGGTCTCCTACCGAGTTGTTTCTCTATTCTGACCTTTTGAAAACATTTTCAGTCACTGCTTGCCAGAAAGTCCTTCCTTAACTCACCTCCTGTAAGTACAGCCTGTATTCCTTCTCCTTAGATATCTAATTTAACTAGATATCTTAGGACTGTGCTGAGACATCACTTGTCTGGATGGACACAGTACTGAACAATTGCAGCCACTCTGTGTGATTCTTGTTCTCATTATTTGCCACCCAGTCAGTGTTTGCATTATCCAATTTCTTATCAGCAATTTTATGTTTACTCTCAGATAGTGATACAAGTATTGAATAGTAATGAGTCTGAGCTCCTTGCAGTCTTCTCTCCAGTCACTCCCATCCCTTAACAGTTCCCCTTGAACAGCTATTTCTTTTCAATCCACCGGGTTTCACACCAGTGAATGCATTGGTATTATATAGTGCTACCTTTTCTTTTTTAAAATCAGACTGTTGCATGATACCTGGTCAAGTAACTACCAGAAATCTCTCATGTCTATGAGGATCCTTATCCACCAAAGTTGTACTCTCATCGAAGATGACTGCTGAACTGAACTCACGCCTGAAAAGGCCTGTTTTCATTAAAGCCAATGCACCAATTGCATCAGCATCTTCAATTCACTGTTCATTGGATTCTTTGTCAGTAATTAAACTATTTTTAATGACTTTGCTCGGGGCAGAGGTTAAGCTGACCTGCCTAAAGTTCCCCAAGTCAGATTAATCTCCCTTTTGGAGTGGAAGCAGGACATTAGCAAAGCCTAACCTTCTGGGGGTGTGCCAGAATCCAACATTCATATAAAGCAAACATCAGCAGGCCAGAGATCTCCTTGGCCAAGTCCTGTGACTGGGGAGGGAGCAGGTAACCCAGGCCTGCTATTTTCCTAATATTTGTGACATCCTCGTGAGGTTACGGAAGAACTGGAAAGCACCTTAGATACCTTCATGCAGTCCAAGTACCCTGTCCTCCTGCTTTCTCTTTCTTCGTCATCACTGCCTGATGGAACAGCTACATTGACTAATGAGCTTGTCCCATCACTAAGATTTGTCTCTGCCTAAGATTTCTAAAACATACTGCAATTAGTCTTTCTAATTGCTGACTTCACATCATCATTAATGTAACGTTTACTTAAGGACATGCATGCTGAGCTCATGGGTAATATAGCAGACATCTAGATATTTCTGAAGTAACAGGAAAAAAACATATTCTCTTCTGTGACCTTCACAGGCCTTGCTTGTTCACAGGTATTTTTCTGACTGTACTAAGCCGAGAGCTGGGGTCCTACTAGCAGTACCGTTGTTTCTGCGTGATTAAAATTATAAAGGCAATATTACTCTGGTTGGTGATACAAACCACACTGAACAATTCTGGGAAACCAGGTTGTCTGAAATAGATTTTTACTTTTTAAGAAATAAACCATATGAATTAAAAATCCTCTTCATCTTATTCTCAAACTCAGGAAATGCCATGAGATGACACTGTCATTTGTTAATGCCTGGAAACAGGAAAGCTGGTTCCATGTCAGACACCATCAGATAATACCTTTGCCAGAGGATGTTATTACAGTTTTAGGCCTAATGCATAATATAAATAACCTGTCTTTTGCAGTACAAAAACGTCTACTGGCTGGGAGCAATCATTGTGAGGTAATACATGGAAGTGTGCCAGCTGGACTTCTTAGGGCTTTTATCTTCACATTTATAATATGCATTAGTGCATAGCCCATTATCTCCTAGTACAACCAAGGTCTGGTTCTTTTGCCCTATATATGAACCTACTTTATATATCAATGGTAAAATAATAGGGCTAAAGTAAACAGTGCAGTGAACTAATCTAAACCAAATCCTTACAACAAATTCATTTCCATTCAGGAAATACACAGAACCTTTAAATGAACAACATTCCATGTGAGTGAATTATTATTCCAATTATTTGGCCAGCTTTATAACTTGCCAGTGGCTTGATGCTAGGATCTGACTTAACAAGCTAATAAAAAATTGATTAGCAAAGCCACCAGGTCAGCTGCACACAGAATGGCAATCAAGGGGGCAAAGAGAGAGAGCTGTAGCAGCCACCGCCAAAACAGCCACCTTGGTTAGACATAAGGCCAAGCAATTGAATTTTTCTGTTACATCATCTCCTGCGGTCAGTGATAAAATTAACCAAAAATACACCCAGGAGTTTTCTGGGCCAAAGAACATGTGGATGTGTTCCCATTCTTCCCTCCACCAGTGAGCCACTGAGAAGGGATACGGCTGCCTGGCAAAGCAGCATGTGAGAGAGCATGCAGCTGAGTCCTGTTCTGGGAGCTGTCCCAGGGACGAGTGGCCTTCAGGCTGCAGGAGGGATCGGGGAGGAGAGCTGTCCCTCCTGTGCCCACAGGTACTTCACCATATTTAAAAGGGAAGGATGGGAGAAGAGGACTTCAAAAAGTTTGTTGCATTACTAACCAGCAGGCAATAAAAGTCATGATCCGGGTTCAGGGTGAAATCTTAGGAAAGCCACTAACAAAATCTCCTAGACAGACAATGGGACCAGAGTTCTACCCATAGCTAGTAAAATAGTATAAAAAGGACCTTTAGCATATAGCAACTTGTCAGCAGCCTCAGGTTACCACAGAATGTCCCTACTCAGAAACTCTAGAGGATTTTTATAGAGTCTCACACATTTTCTTTGTCTGATCATAGAGAAGTGAAAAATCTCTTTGGGAATGAATGTCTGGATGGAGATAAGGTTACATCTGCAGTTTGCAGTTCCTGTGTGATTTGCTGTTGAAAAGACTAAACATGGATCCGTTCAAAATATTCAAGTTAGACCATGAGAAACATTCTCCTAATGAAATGAAAGTAGCTAGAACTATGCAGACGCCTGCTTTTAAAGTAACCAGCTAAGAATGAAAGTTCTGCTTCCCATTTCACTTTTATTTCCTTGTTCCTTACATTATATTTATTTTTAGAGTGAAAAATGAACAAGAGTGAAAATGCCTTCTTGGTTTATGAAAGATGGCTGAACAACTTGTCTGTAGCATGCAGATAGGACTTCAGCGTGTGGAGAAGTTGTGACAGGGCTCTGTCAGCAAGTCAGCTGCTGTTCTGCAGGTGCAGCTTGGACTTACCATCAAACTGCAGGCAGAAGTCTGTGAACTTGTGAGAACTGGGCAGGCAACTTTGATTAAAGGGAAAATATTCTTCCTAAGCCAGGAGACTACTGACAGACCATGCCAAGAGAGCAGTGTCTTCACAGGTTCTTTCAACACCCTTAAACACCTTCTGGAGGCTCCCATCTCTCCCCCTTGACTACAGAGGGAGCCAAAGAAGATCATGGTCCTGAGCTAAGTGCCCAAAGTTGGGGGAGATGAGTCTAGGCCATAGAAATGGTCATGCAAACAGAGCTGCTACGGTTGAGCACCCATGAAAATGATCTGAAAGGGAGAAGGTGGTGTGTGCATGGCTAGGCAGAAAGCATGAGGAGAAAAAAAGAAATAGGGAAGTCAAAAGAGGAACAGGGGGAGAAATGGAGTTAAATGAAGTTGAGTAGTAAGAAAAAGCAACAGGTGAAGGGAAAAAAGCAAAGAGACTAAGGGGGAAAAAGTGCCCTAGAGAAAGGATCAAAGCAGAAGAAAGTCAAAAGTGGACAAGTGAGAAACATGATGGTCTCATGGAAAAGCCCTTGCTCCCAAAATCTTACAAAGGAGTGCTGGCTCAGCCATCCCTGGAGAGCTGGAGGGAGCCCTCCATGAAGGACGGTGCAGCTTGCTCCCTCCTGCGCCATCTGGGTGACCCCTGCAATGGCCCTTTCTGCTATTTGTGTTAGTAGCAGGGATTTAGCACTCAGGAGTCAGCAGCAAGAGAATGAAATAATTGTCATGGCAAACTTACAACACTGTTTGATGGACAGATGGCAAAGTTTCGGACTTAGTGGTGTGGTACTAGCGGGAAGCTTTATGTTTTCCTTCTCTTTTAGATGTTAAATGTTGGCAAATTATTGAGGATTTTTTTCCTCGCTCAGCTGCCAAGACTCATGGCATGACCAAAGCAAGTTAAGCACAGAGAAGCCTCCAAACAGTCTGTGGATACCGGGAATCTCTGGAACCCACTTCTATTTTAACTGCTAAATGTCTTTTATATGCATCATATACTTGGAAAGTTATGTAAATGTAAAGAATCAGTGATTAAAAATCACTTACTAGCTCATAACAGTAAATATGCTGCTGACTGACAAAGTTATATATGGTTAATAGACAAGAATGTGGGAGACATTAGCCAATGTAATTGCTTTAATAGTCTATTATCTTTAATGGAGTCTTACAAATAATGCACACGCACACACATGCACATACATACACAGAAGATACAAACTTAGAAATGAAACTCTACTAGAGCCAAGCCACAATGTAACTATTAAGAAAATTGATAAAAGTACTGCACTTACAGCTGGATTACAAAGTACTGTAGAATGTAGTGAAACGCACTCTCTCTTTGACAAACCTTCCTGATCACATTTTAATACCGTGAAGAAAGCTTGCCCAAATTGTGAGCCAGCACATCTGGGATGCAAACATCCACACTAATCATACGGAGCTGCAGTATTATGTACCACAGAATTACAAAAAGGGTTGAGAGAGAGAGGAAATTCTCACAATTGCCTATTTTCCTGCACTGCATTAAGCAGTATCACAAACCACAACTGAATTATGAGAGTGAGTCATGGAGTTCAAAACAAGAGCATCCACTCATTGTTTCAGGGAAGAGGTTCAGGGAAGCATGAGGAAGGATTTTGTAGGATATTCTTTTACTTGCTGTGAGCTTTGTATTCTTTTTTAGCAAAGATGGTCATTTTGATTTAACAGTTTACTTTATGATTCATTGCCCAGGGAATGTTCCAGGGTAGGAATCCCACACGGAAAATGTTTTCTGGTGTGGGCCTGGAATAGCTTTGAAGCTGTCAAAGAGCTCACAGACACCACCTGATGGCAAAACAGAGGAGGGGATAAATGGCCTTATGCACAACTTAGTTATCTAATCATTTCTGTGTAAATTCTTTGGTCAGTTTGGTTAAGATTCATTCACCCACATTTCAGGTGTTCAGGATCGGGAAATTATACTGTAATTGTTATTTGACAAATATCCCCAATACCTCTAGATTTAACAGTCTGGGGATAAGAAGTCTCAATGATCAGACCCTGAGCCTTGCTCAGTGAGTCTGTAGAGAGGGGCACACAATGGGGAAGAGCCTCTTGCTTGCAGTGGAGATTCACTTTATGGGCCCTGCATGCTGTTTACACCCTGCATAGGCAAGTGATAAGCTGGAATGAACAGGGGTCTGGGAGAGACCTAGATCCAACGTCCTGCTTTGCCACAACCTTCCTGTATCCTTAGCCAAAGTATTTAAACCTGCTATGCACCAGTTCCCTGTCTGGAAAGGGGTGGAAGAAAACTTCCTTCCCAGTCCTGCAGAGGAGCAAGGGCAAGATGTCAATGATCATGAGATACTGATGTACTTTGGTCATGGGTGCCAAGGACGTACATGAGAGGGATGCGTGCACTTGCAGACCCAGGGGTTGCACGAATGGCTGAGGACTCCCTGCAAGTTAGAAGGGACAAAAGGGTAATCGTCCACTGGAAGCTCCCTCTGGTGAGTGGGTTAATGAAGAAAGGGATGGCTTCCACAGTGCTTCTTACTGCTGGGTTATAAGCAGATGGTCAGTTTATTGTTGGGAGATTTTCCCAAATTAAAGCTGTTGTTCCTCTTCCCCTTGATTAAGTTTTATATCCAGACTTGGTATTGGAAGGGGTAGCACTGCCTGCTGCAACTGCCTGGGAAAGGAGGTCACCCTTCCCTCCCCTCCCTCCAGGGATCGTTCAAAGGGGAATGTTCGCACTACAGGAGCCAGCCTGGAGGAGGGCCAAGCTGCCTGGCTAACAAAAACAACTGCATTGGTGTCACTTGTCTCCTGGCTGTGCTTTCACACTTCCCTTCCTCTTACAGACCATCATCTCCAGCAAACTGCTGCATTTGGATCACACTCTGAGCCCCCTTGCTTTTAAGCTGCTGATTCGCTTGATGTCTTTGACCTATTTCTTACGCACAGAATCAGTTTGTTACTCCTTGCTGGTAACCCAGCTCCTCCAGAAATGCTCTAACTCCCAGTACCTTACCTGTTTAATGCACCTTTCATACAGCTTCACCTTTATGTGCGCTCCAGGTTATTGGGATCCTGTTCCCCCAGAACAGGGTCCAAGAGACTCTAGCTGTATAGACACCTCTTCATCAAAAATTTATCTTAGGGCATATGGGGTTACAATGTACTTATTTCTCTAGGGAATTCAGATTCTTGGTCTCCAGTCACAGTCCTGTAGATATTCCTGAGCTCTCCCTTCCTCCTTTTCTCTCTCTCTCCTCTGAGGCATAGAGTTTCCTCTCATTCCTGCTCCAGCTTTCTGCTTCTTGTTTCATAAAGCTCTCTGCCTGAAACGGGCTCACAGCCAACCTGCTGGTCATTTTTTTCTGAGCTAAGCCTCAGTATCTCAGTAGGCTTCCTTGCAAACAGAGGATAACCAATGTTCAACAACTCGTAAGTCTGGAGCCATGTTCTCTTCAAACAGTTCTCTTTTGTCCCAACCTGGGGACCAAAAAAAAAAAAAAAAAAGGCAGAGAAAATGGATAAATCACTACTGCAAAATGGAATTGCAGTTTGACAGATAAAAGACCTACAAAGGCTGATTTACTTGTCAGTAGCTCAGGTAGCTGGATCAGAAACAGATAAGAAAGACATTATGCAAATACAGTGGTTTCCTCCCATTGAGATGATGTGGGGTTGAAGGACTTAACGACCAAGGATAAATCTCACCTTTCCTCTTTTCTGAATGAAGAAACTAAATAGGTGAAATTATGAATGAAGAAATTAAACAGGCTGCTTCTGGAGTTATCCTCAGGCCTTATTTGTGGAAAGAGGTCCCTGGTGTCAGCAAGAGTTGGGCTTGTTTACATTTTCCTTCAAAATACCTAGATTTTTATAAAAAATGAAAACAAACTTCTGTTTTCCATTGCCAAAAAATGTGGGAAATTTATCAGACCAGGAAAATGAACAAAAATTTGAAAATTTTGCCAAAAAATTGAAGTTTTCCATTTAAAAACATTTGGATTAAAAGTACCAATGAAATTCTTATCAGAAAAGTGAGAGTTAGCAAACAGATTGGCCAGGCTCCAGAAGAAGCCTAAATTAGTAGAAAATTACCATGTTTGGGGATCATTTACTAGAACAGTAACACTTAGGGTCTTATATTAAAAGAAATCAGCTTGATCTCAGCTGTCTGAAAGGAACTCATCATGTTACTGCCAAGACAT
This sequence comes from Apteryx mantelli, assembly GCF_036417845.1. Lineage (NCBI taxonomy): Eukaryota > Metazoa > Chordata > Aves > Apterygiformes > Apterygidae > Apteryx > Apteryx mantelli. Next base: position 57,020,469 of record NC_089980.1, on the reverse strand, counting down.
TAGCCTACAAAGCTCCAGGCCCTGTCTACACACAATGCAGCCATCGCTTTAAGTAAAACCACTATTATTTAATCCATTTAGAGCAATCAGCACAACCCTTTTTGGTAACCAAATTAACTTAAATCAATACAATCCTGTTACAAACAATTTACAGACATCCACATGAAAACCTGCATTAGCTCAAGTGGTGCAAATTTTGTGGCTAGACAAGACATCAGGTAAAGCCTGGGGGATGCTGCCGTGGTCTCATTTGCATTATAGGGTTGTGCCTAAAGTGTGCCAAGGAGTAACTTTGTGCTCAGGTGGCCCTGCACACACAGATGGGCTTTCCTGTGCATTGCTATATGTCAGCTCCGAATCCCCACTGCTTCCAGGGCCAAGCCACAGCATGTTAGCAGCTGTGGTGACCCTCACCCTGTCCTCCCCTACCCTGTGCCCTGCCATGAGAAACCTAACTAGTTTGCTGGGGGAGCTTGATGTGAAAGGTATAAGGCAAAGTTGTCTCTAATAGAAAGGATTTGGCTTTGATAAGCCAGGAGACCCTGTTATGCTCTATATTCCTGTGCTGAAACACATAAGAACATAAGAATAGCCACAGAGGTTTAGACCAAGCACCCTTCTACCCTCATATTTGTGGCTGCCTCTGTACAAACATGCCTCTCAAAAGACCTCCTGCATCCACCTCCTGGAAGAAAGATGGGAGAACACCAGAAGCATCTGGCCCAGACTGCAAACTGGTTTTCCACAGATGTGAAACATCCCAGTTGCTATCAAACTGCGACTGTGTGAATTGCCCATGGGAGGGAGGAGAGGCAAAGCTCACAGAAGGGTGTCCCTCCAGCTGAAAGCAGCGCCCACCTGAACTAGAACGCAAAAGGGGCAGGATGACCTTCCTGCACATGAGGCTGCAGGTATGAGAGATGGGAGTGTCGCGGTCCGCAGGAGTGACAGGAAAGAATCATACGCATTCACAGAATGCAGGTTCAATTCCAACTTTATTTGGCAATTTGCCCATCTTATATATGTTTGTGCAGTCGTACACTTTGCTAGGCCAATCACCATGCAGATTATGTCACAGGTAGCCAGTCATGGCACCGATCACGCACGCAGCGATCATGCCTTGTACCTTGCTACTTATTTAGCAAAGCTATCTTACCCTTAACCTTGGTTCCCACTGGCTTCTGCTAGTTTATCTGTACTTTCTCAGGATGTATCATTTCCAGCTGCACCAGTGTCCTTGGTGGACTACTTCAAAGCACGTAGCAGTGGCTATAGCCTGAGGCCTAAGGCTTCAGCAAATTTAGCTACTAATGCTAAGCAAGTTGTGCTAAGCAATTAATCCTAAACAGTGTTAGTTCCATGCTCTATATCTCATATAGATTATTGTTCTGAAGCACCGCAAGGGCCCCAACATGGGAGCTGAGCACTGGGACAGGTAACTGCATGCAGACATCCCTGAAACAGAGAGACAACATGATGTTCATACTGTCCCTTCAACCTCGCCCAGCTTCTGGCAGTACAATTTGGACAAGAATGAACAAACAAACAAACAAACAAGCAGAAAACCCAGGAGCTGCCTAGGAAGAAGCAGGAACAAGGCAAGCATATACAATACCTCCCCTTAATACCCTCCCAGACTCTTGCCAGCGTCAATTTAGGGGATAGCCTGACACTGATTTGCTTTGTCTAGTCAGTAACTTGCAATGGATCTCGCTCTGGTTGTCCAGCCTCCCTTTTGATATCCACAGCATAATTGAAAAGGAGTTCCTCAGGTCTATGCCCACGGCATGGGGAACCAGTTCCTGCTGTTTGTTCTGGGCCTGGCTACAACTACCTTCAGGTGATGGCCTCTAATTCTTCTGTTGGCAGAGACAGTGAATAGTTGCTCCATATCCACCTTCTTTATGGCACACACAACTCTGTACACCTCTATTATACCTTCCCTTGAGTCATTTATTTCCAGGCTAAAGGATTCCAGCCCACTGGAATTTCATAGTTGTTTTACATAGAAAAATTGTTCATTATCTTTGGTCATCCTTGTTGCCTTTCTCTGAACCTTTTCCAGTTCTGCTATATCCTTTCTGAGATGAAGGGATCAGAACTGGATTCAAGAGCAGGTGAAGCATGGATTCATATGCTGGCATTTTTACATCACAGCCTCTTTTTTTCCCTAGCCCTTTCCTAATAATTTCTAACATTTGATTGCTTGCTGCCAAGCATTGAGCTGATATTTTTATGGAACTAGTCCCAACATTTTGATCTTGAAGGAAGGCACTGCATTTTTTTTCCTCATTTACATCACTTCATATTTATCTATACTCAATTATTTCCCCATCCTATCATACTGCAGTCTTGTAATGGTCTTCTGCATTTTTTTTTCCAATCAGCTGTCATGCTTACTACAGTGGATATCTCAGTATGGTTAGTAAACTTTCTTACCTCTCAGCTTATCTCCTTTCCCATATCTTTATAAATACATTAAGTGTGTGTGCAGGGGCAAGGGCTGTTTGCACAGGCAATAATGCATAAATATAGGTGTATATATATATATATATATATATATATATATATACACACACACACCAGTTACTCTATTTTAAGATGCTGCATCCACAAACCACTGTAGTAACACTCTATAATGACATGCAATTCTCCAAAGCAAAAGAGACCAGAATCAGAAAAGAAGCAGGGCCACAGACAGGCCAAGGAAAGGCTGCCTAGGTGCACAGACACCTTTATGGCTGCCTACCTCCAGGTTTTCCTGCTGCCCAGAAGGAGCATAAAGTTCAATGAGAGCTTCACAGCTCCTGATGATTTCAGGGGATTCAGAGCCAGAGCTATTGGATGTAGCTGAGTTTCGGCTGGTGAGCGATGTTCCTAACTCCCACGCCAGAGCTACGGATGTCAAAGTATCTGCTGAAAACACCAGCAAAATTTCACCTGAGCTTATCCAAAACACTTATAGGGACTCTATGTGTGACAATAGTGTCACAGTTGTGACTGTGACAATATAATATAAACCAGGGCTAATTTTGTATTGTAGAGTGTGCCCAGATAGCAATAGATGTCTACAGCCATGTGCTCAGACACACAAATTTTGAGTGACAGTTTCCAGTATGCCAGCCCACTACCTTGAAGATGGTAAAAACACATGGGTGTAGAAAAAGCAGAATTTTTTAATATAAGAACAGGAGATCTATGTGTTGCTAAGCTGTTTTCAGTCCCAGGGTGGGCATCCTGTAGAAGGTACTCAATGATGAATGGGCCCTATAGGACAAGGCCTTATTTATTCTTCTAAAGATCATTCAAGTATTATTTAAGTTTTCACTGTGACAGTGCCAACACTTCTCAAGTCTATTTTTTCAGTTTTAGAAGTAATTGGTATCAGTGCCTTTCCACTGGGGCAATCAAGGTTGCGTCACGTGCTTTAAAAGCACACTGAAGCGTTTTACAATGCCCTTGGCTTTGGTGCCTGCTCCGACCTGCTGGTGGAGCGCAGGGAGCACCCCTGTGTGGCACAGGCTGAGGGAGAACCGCAAGGCTGCGCCAGGACAGCAGGAAGGACCTGCACGGCCCCAAACAGGGAAGCTGGTGCTGCTGCAGCAGCGAAGCCCAAAAAGCCTCATGGCAGGAAGGCAGCTTGCCCCAGCCCTGCCCCTGCTGTCCCTTCGTGACAGACCACAGCCAGTTGCTGGCACTTGCTGAGCATCCAGCAGTGACTCCGGGTGACACAGGACAGGTACACACTCACAGGGCACACTCTGGGGGAGAGCAGGAAGCCCTCGGTGGTGGTTTGCAGCACACGTGAAGTGTCCAGCCAGCTGCAGGGAGATGGCAAGTTTGTAACAAACCAAAGGTGGGACCTGCAGGCGGGGAGCGACTGGGCTGGTTTCCAGATTCACGAGGACAGGGAGGAAGTTGCACAAAGCAGTTCTTAGTCCTGCAGGCTGAACGCCCCCCCTACCCTGGGCCCCTTCGTGAGATGTCCCAAAGCCCTAGTAGGGCTCCCTGGTAGTAGGCACAGTGTCAAACCATGTCTCAAGGACTTCTTGTGAACCTGGTCCTGCTTTCAGAGTTTGAATCTTCAAGTCTAAAAGCTTTAGGTTGAGCCTCAGTTAACATTCAGTTTCACTCTTCCGCTTGACTATTGTTGGGAAACCAGAGTGAAGCGGGATGAAGTCAACTTACTGTGGCCTTTGCAAGTACAGAGGTAATACAGGGTAAAGCGAAGTGCAGCAGCCACCCAGGTGGTACCTGCTCAGTGCAGAGACTTGCTGACACTTAGGAAGAAGTCCATCCCTCCTATGAATGCAGCAGAGGCATTGCCGTGCAACCCCGGTTCATTCCAGGCAGCTTCTCCCTCACGTTCATTCTTCCATTAGAGGAACCAAAGAAATACCATGACACTGGAACATTTGAATTTGCCTCTAGAGATAGGAAAACATGTTTAAAGGCATGTCCTTTTTCCATAAGTGATTTGGAGTCACTGAAAGTATTCAATGCCTTACAAATAGAGTCTTTCCAGGTTGAAAGCTTCACCAATGGAGTAGCAATTTGAATATAATCAAAGGGGACACAGATCTGAAGTCTAACGTTGACTGGGAAACATCCCAGGGCTTAAATAACCAACCCCAGCCCCATTCTGTTTACACAGAACATAGCATATCAACTTCTTTTATACCACAGATATGAAGTCTCATGGTTTTGGTGTCACTTGTGCTTTCTACCTGAGTTTTTTTTGTGGCAATCACACAGTCGCACAATCACAGTAGTTAAGAACACATACAGACACATTCATACATGCAGAAGCATTTGATTTTATACCTGAACTTCAACAGGTAAAAAAGGCTTGCATTTCCTTATACAGGTAGCATGCTTATAATATAAATTAAGGAAATTAGGAGTCAAGTCAATGAATCCTTATTAGCACAAATACTCTTTAAATATATTAGTTCAAATGAGAGTATTTGTATAACTCAAAAGTCTGCAAGCACATGTCTAGTCTAAGTTGCTCAGAGCTGCTCATGTTTCTCATGACCTTGTCTTCAAAGCATATGAATGATGAGATATAGAATAAACATGTTGCTACCTGTTATTCACAAAATTTCGAAATAGCAGGAAAGCAGATGTTAACTGAGTTATAACTTTTTTATTATTATTAGAGACCTAAGTCAAAAAAGTAGCTTACACTGCACCATTAATTTTATTTAAAAGAACTTAAAAAGAGGACAACCAGCAACTTTTAACTCCAAAAACAAGCCTGAAAGCTTGTTTTGAGTATTTCTAGAGCTGGACACTAGGTGGCAGAATAAATGTAATATTTTCTCCAATAATTCACTACTCTGCATCTTGTTAGTAAGACAGCCAGAACACACAGAAAAGCAATAGCTAAAATACAGTGTATACTTAAAATGAATTGAAGGCTTATAGCTTTATAGGTTTTCTACTTTTCCTGATCAGTTCCTGCAGAGTACAGGACCTGCTGAGACTAGGTTTAAACCTTTTATCTTCTTTACCATGAGTGTTACCTACTATTTAGCAATCTAGTCACAAACTCAGGTCTCCCAGCACAAGCGCCCATGGCCCCCCTTTCCCCATGCAACACATTTTTAAAGCAGGATCCAGGCAAACTGTACTCTGACTTTTAACAGAGAATAAAAGTCTTCATATGCAGATGAAAATCTCAGACATGCTCAAGTGATTTAGGAACATCAGTCTAACTGCAAATCAATAGGACACAGCCTCCAAAGTTACCTGCTGGCTTCCCAGATTTCCTGCCTAAAAATAAGAAATAGAGATAAATATGTTACAGTCACATAAAATAAGAAATAGATGCTAAAATATTTGCTAGTTATTTATCTCTGCTCCTGTAAAACAACATTTCTTAAAGAGGAAGCATGCCTATTTAAACAACATATAAACTGAGAGTCACCACGGGTAAACTGAGGGGGGGGAGGGGGGAGGGAAACCTTTTGCACCACGAGATGTCAGCATCCACCCAGCCAGCTGCCTGCTCCAGCCAGCAGTCCATGCCCTCCGCTATTCCCATGCCCAGGGTTTATCCGCCTCTGACCTGTACTCCTGTCTCCCCTCTAGAGCATCTCTCCTTGCATTGTTAAAAGGAGGAAATAACATGTTGACCTGGGTTGGGGGTTTCTGGCACGTGTGTTCATTTAAGTGCAAATACAGATACAGCTTAATAAACAAGGAAACAATTAGAAAAACAGGTTACATTAAGAAAATAACACACAACAGAATTTTATTAAAGTTGTCATGAAGTTCAGCATCAGTGTTCCTAACACTATTATCTGCCTACTGGATGTTGCACAGACACATTTCACATGTTAGAAACGCATGTGTAAGTGACCTTCATGTTTTAGTCCTATAAAATTATCAGAGCAGCTTCTTGTGTTGGCTGGCTCTGGAGTGTAGAAAGAACTCAGATTAGAAGCAATGTAGGCCAGGCTGGAAGTTGAAAGACTTGAGTCTAATTCATAGTTCTGCAACTGATCTGCTATATGATCTTGCACCACTTACTTACCATTTTCCCTCACAGCCTTGACATCTCCTGTTTGTCATCTTCACCTTCAGGTGTAAGAGGGCAAAACATACCTGCCAATGGTCCTCACTGCAAGGAGAAGAACAACCCTCTTTCTAAAACAACACTGTGGGCACTTGACAACATTACTGTGACATCAAAAAAAACCCAGCACTGTCTATACAAGTGCATCCTTCACCTATCTGGTTCCTGCCCCAAAACACTCAAAGTTTAATTTCAAGAAAACTTAGGCTATTTCTAGATTCATAGTCAGTTCTGTCAGCAATCCTTTCTGGAGTCATGAGAGGAGAGGGTCTTGGTGAAGAATTAAACAGAAATGGTAGGACCCTGCTGGAATAATTGGGAATTGCAAGCCTGCAGGAAAGCATAGAGCTGTGGGAGAAGGGCCCAAAGATGGATCATATCCCATGAAACCTGCACTGCACCAATAGTCAAGAAACCGTATTTGATGATGGGCTCAAGAGATCATCTGGCTTGTTATGGCAACAAAGCCTACACAACAGCAGCCTCTTTCTTTGGGAGGAGTGAGCATGCATATGAAAGAGACAACACTGTGTGTGTGTGTGGGGGGGGAGATGAACCCACATGTCACTGGTCTCAGAAATCCAATAGAAGCAGCTCAGCGTTCAGCCCTGAGGAGGCAGGAGGAGGGCAGCAGCAGGAACACCAGAGTCAGCCTGCCCTGCCTATGGGAGGAGCTGAGAAAGGAGCCATCACATCACATTTGGCCCGTGTTCAGGGAGGCACCGACTGGCTCCAGAAGAAGTCATAGGCAAGTCTCCTCTGCTAAAGTCTGCAAATAGCCCTTTCAAAGGGATAATGAGTCAGGTAAAAAGAGGTAGAATTGGTGGGAAATAATATTCCTCAAAGACAACCTTCCTCAGACTGGAGAAGAAACTTTCAAGTTTGTAGACAGTTTACCTTGGCTTGATGACTGCAAACCTCAGAATAACCAAGGTTTGCTTACCTGCACAAGCAACATGAGATCTGTCCACCCATCCATCCTGACACATGACGCCATGGCTATTGTAGGACACATGCACCAGGCCTTCTGAATGCAGGAATACCAGACCTCTCCCCTCACAGCCAGAGCACTATTTCCAAATTTGGAGGAGCAATTAAGCAAACCTATCTCAAGAAACCAACAGATTCTTCTTCCTGCATGGAGGCGTTTTACCCCAGGATGCCAACTAGACAAGGAAAGGACTGAACCATGGGATGGTCACAGGCAATGGCTCAAAAGAATGGTACAGCCTAATGAAAGGATAAGTAAAGAAAGGGGAGAAACAGAAATGGGGTAGAAGCAGCAATGACAGCGAAATGGACACGTAAACAGCACAAAAGGGGAAAACAGTGGTCACTGTAAGCATTCTTTATATTAAAGAATATATCTAACAATGTTTCTAATGGTTGCAAATGCTGGTGGTTCACACATCAAGGACTGTGGCTACCAATATGGGAGTGAAGGGATCATGCTTGGAAAATTGGGTGGTGTGGAACCAAAGAGCTGGTGGTTTGGGAATGAAGAACTGGTGGTTCATCTGTGACAGCATGGCTGGAACCCTGCACACCCTGCTCAATGCAGGACCTGCAAGTTCTCAGCAGCTCAGAAAATCAAGTTCCCCTTATTTATGATGCAATGATGGATACATGCTATGGGGACCTTGTCTTTTTAAATTCAGCAGTTGCAGTCAACTCCAAGTTTCTCTTTTAGCTGAGTCACCTGGGTTTTAAGTGTTGTTTCCAACTTCTTGCAGGTTGGTCTTCCTGTCCCTTGCATCCTCCCCAGTCCCACCTCACTCACATGTGCACCCCCTGTCCTGCAGCTCACCCAGCTCTTCCTCAGTGCTGCCCCACTCCTTGCCACTCTTCCCCCCTTTGTCTGTCTCCACCTCACTTCCTTCCATTTTGCCTCTCTACTGCCTTTTCCCTTCCCAGCTAACCCTTTACTGTCAACACTTGAAAACTTCCCAAAGTTTAGAAAGGTTACCACTTATTTTGGAAATGAAAACCAAACTACTATCACAGAGTCTGGTAAAAATGCTGTCTTCCCCCTTTCTACCATCTTCTTTATGGTTATGATGATTACTCTTTTATCTAATCTTAAATTATGAGCACTTTTGGACAGTGCCAGAATCTGGTCCACAGAATTCCATACAGCACCCAGTTTAAATACTATATGTTTGATTTTTGATAAAAGCTCTATAAAAATCCAAATAAGCAGGACTATAAGCAGACAGACATACGTGTCCTGTCAACAGGAAGTTTCTCTTGCATAACTTCTCTGGCAGTTGTGGGAAGCTAAATGTGGCTGGGTTTATTTTCCTCACTGCAAATTAATAGTCAGTACAAAAGTGAACACAAAGAAAAATCATTTCTGAGAAAGGGGATTTTAGAAAGGCAGATGATTTTTAGCACGCAAAGCTGCCCTCGTGAAACATCTGCTATGACGTCGTCCTGTTCTGGCTATAGACCAAGCACATCAATGGCTCCACAGAGTAATGGGATAAAAAAATGGGAAAACTGCCATTGCTTGTTTAGCAACTTGTTTTGCTGATAAATGTCTGTCACTTTTCAAATAGCTACAGTGTAATTGTTCGGGGGGAAAATATTTCCTTGAGCAGGAGGTTTGCAGGCCATTAGCTATTTCCCATCTGTGCTGGTGTTTTAATACACCACACACACACTTTGCTCTCTATTAAAAATATTCACAGCTTTGATTAGAGACAAAGCAGCCTGAGAAAGCTTAGAAATCACGTCTATCATTAAAAAGTTTTCTCTAGCCTTACAGAAAATATATTTAAATTGCAAAATGTTGGAGCTAATAAGTATTTTTGGAAAGAATCTTTACTAATAAAGATTGCTAGAAAAAAAATACTCTTTCATACATCTGTAATTTAAAAACGAGTGACTGTACAAAAGCAATGGCTGTTTGACTAACGTGATGGCCACTGCGTGCTCATCCATGGTTAATGCCACACAGGAAGGCTCTAGCCTCTAGTCACTCTGCTAAGCACTGCTGGCTTGGTGGAGTTGATCTCACCCCTTTCTAAATTGTGCTATGAAAATTTTAACTTTCACCTGTAAGCTGCTAGAATAGACAAGAGACACCTCTGTTCAATATCACAGAATACCTCTAATAACTACCTACTTTTGCTTCACACATGTACACCTCACATGCAGTTACTTGCAGTAAGTTAAACTATCCCAAAAGGCATAGCACTATACTCTTGCCTGATTCAACTGAAGCTCTAGATGCATGCATTCCTGAAAAATAGAGCATTCATTATTAATAGGCATCCTTCTCCTTTCTTTCCCCTCCTCCCAGCAGAAAAAAAAGGAGAGAAAAAACAAGGAGAGATTTAAAAATGTGGGTACCGTTGCAGATTTATTGCAGTGATAAACTTGTTTTATCTGAATCCTTTGCATTTTTTGAATTCAAGAGGATCACATGTAGTCTGAATCCTAGCTAGTTCTTAGGCTTCACAGAATAAAACTAGTGAGAAAGAAAAGAGATTCAGGATCAGGTGGTGCCCCCCCAAGTATGATTATAGGAATGGTGTGAAACTCCTGAATCAAGTCCTGCACATAAGAGGGAAACTTTTATCCTTATTTGCCGTTAGGACCAACAGGCAAAAGAACCAACATACATGTAGTGATTGCTTTTCAGAATTTATTGTAAAAAAGTATTAAACATTTGGAAAAACACACTTTTTCAACTCACCACATATTGCTTTACATGGAAACAATGGACAAACATGAAAGAGATGTATTTGCCCATTCTTGTCCATATATCAGATGATCCAAGCTACTTAATGACATGCTCATGGGAAAAATATTGGCAGTATCACAGCATATGGAAGTGGAAATAAAAAACATGCAGTATTTTCATTTGCAGTTGGGAGGCCTACTTCCTGGAGTCTAAAGATCATGTTATTTTATCTGTTTTCCTTTAGCATAATGTACACTATCAGACTTTCATAACTTCAGACACCGGCAGAAAATTCTGATTTTTTGCCAACGGTGACATACCCACCTCAAAGATAAGTGTGGAAGTCAGAATGTCTCCCTTGTTTCTGTTTGCAATTTCCTTTCCATAGGAACATGCACATGATACAGCTCTTGCTAACATATTTCAAGCTAGCCCTTTCACTTATACCAGTTCAATCCCACTGGAGATCCTCAGGACAACACAAACACAGAGGACAGCAGAGTTCCAATACCACAGCACATTTGTTTTGGGACAAAAACAGCCTGCCCTAATGCTGAGTTATCCATGTTAAGCATATTTGGCAGGTCTTCCGCTTTTGTCTAGGAACAGAAAGATGGCAGATTCTGCGTTAAAATGTGTTACAAAAAAAAAGTAAACCAATACATTTGTTTGGTTTTTTTGTTTTTGTTTTTTTTTTTTTAAACAGAGTTTTCTAGCTGATGTCAAAACTGTAAAGCACCAGTGTAACTTACAGAGCTTGAATCTGAACTGAGTGCTAAAGTGATGAGCGCTCAGTAATATTTATCTGGTGTATTTAGCTTTATCGTCAATTTGTGAAAAGCTGACCTAGCTTCAGTTTCATGACAGAAGCATTAATCAGACAAAATTTATGTTACATTGCACCTTTGACACCACCTCAGTTTCAAGCCAAGGTATGAACTTATACATACATAGGTGCATTGTTTTAGCTCTGACACAAATACAGAAACTAAGTACTCAGAAAACAGGGTTCAGCATAAACCTGTGGATAATACTGAATCACAGTACTTAACCATTTTTGCACTGATGTGCTGGCTGAAAACTGATAATAGCAACCACAACAGTTTGAGGTGACTCACACAATCGACAATCACTGGTGTAGAGCACAGTGGAACATTTGGTCATTCTGAAAGAAGATACAATGGAGCAATACAGGAAATTCCATGCTGAGAGGACAAAGTCAAACATTTGTTCTCTTGCACATCATAAAAAGTATTTTTGGTTACAAATTACCATTGCAAACAATCTTCTCGTAGACAAAACTAAGAACATCTCTACCTAAAAAGCTTTGAGAAGGGTCAAACACAAACCCTAGCAAGCTTTCTCTTCTATAAGTCCACTTCCCTTCTGGGTTGCAACAGTCTCCTTATTTTAGGAAAGACCTTCCTCTTGGTCAATCAGTTCTGTTTTGGTGGAGAACACATCAGCCAACATGTGCTTTGGGATTTCAGATCCCCGTACTTTTAATGTGTAGCAGGCATTCTCTACTTTGGCCAGACTCTGTTTCAAGGTATACAGCTTCTTAGACACTTCATAAGGTCCAGTGTTGCCAATGAAAGTAAAACCATCATAAATCTGACGTAAAAACTGGCTCAGTTCAAAAGGCGTGTCTATGTCACCATTTCCAACACTGCTGATGCACAGTCGCATCAGCTCTCCAGTTAGATCAGCCACTCCCAGCAGGTAATCTACAGGTGTTACCTTCAGGCTCCAAGTGTTTGTTTGTTTATCCTGGGAACTGGAAGTCTGAAGACAGAACAGAACAAAGTTCAGTACAGAAAATTAGGAAAAAGTAGTCCATGACAGTTCAGATACATATGACCTTATCTAATGTAATTGTAAAGCAATGGTAATTAAAAACATTCTGGAAAAATAAATTCCATGGCACTTCCACACAGTTGGATTTTCAGAAGTACTAGTTGCTAATCTCTCCCTCCAGCATTCTGTAAAGTATGAAAGCATCATTTCCGCTTGAGATGCAATTTCCATTCTGGCAAGCATAATGAACATGCCCTGCATCTAGCATCTCTGTTTGCAAACAGAATTTCTACAGGATGCTGGATAGAACAGATGTAGTTTCTCAGACCTGTTTTATATCAACTCAATTTATTAAATATCTGAACAAACACTTCTTGAAGAAAACTTGTCACAAAGTGACAAAAGCTCCTACATCCTAATTTCCCATATTTTTATTTCCAAAATATTGGCCACCCAGGAGACAACACAAGTTTGTTTCTGTTCACTTGTTCCCACAACATACTTCCACCTAAATTCACAAATCTAGTCAGGGTTGTGGGGGAGTGGTTTAACAACTTCACAATCTGTGAAAACAAGTATGTCGCAATGGCTTTGCTTCTGGTAAGAACAAGTGAACTTAAGCTGAAAACTTGGTTTTGCTTGCAAATACCTTACTAAGAGAATGAAGAAAAAGTGTGCTTTACAACAGAATCTCTTCAACAGCAGCACTCTCCAGAATTCATCTAAAGCAGTAACACTGTGCTCCTCTGCAGAACCCCCTCTTCCCCATCAATCAAACTGTATCCAGTTAACTGATCAGTGGTAGTAGTTTGTCCCCATGCAAAAAGTTTTATTTAGGGCAGGATAGGAACATAGGCAGGTCAAGAAACAGCAGATACAGGATTAGTGAGGTGGTACACAACTTGTCCTCTGACAGGAAGCTTCAAGATCAACTCCAGGGAAGATTCAAAAGACTGAACTAAGACATGGACAATGCTTTTTAATAGCAGCTGAGTACAGTTCGCTCTTTGCTAATGCCTCCTGTGATTAGTTCATTACTGAGCAATAAGATTTCCACAGAGTTCACTCTGTCTCTTGGATTCGTCTCCTCCAACCTTTGCTACACCACTATTCACCAGCAGACTAACAGACACAATCACAGCCATAAAAAACCTTCTGCTCTACATTTGTTTGCTAGTATTTTACTATCCTGGATCTTTCTGCCTACCAGAAGGGGCTCAGTTTGTCCTGAACGAAGAGGATGTGTAATGATTAAAACTTCTATCCTATAGATTTAGGTTACTACTTGTCAGAATAAAAAGCATGTTTTGAACAAGTGAGTCAAAGTCCACACGTACATCTAACCCCATGCCTCTAACTGAACTTATTTAATGATATGCCAAAAAGATGCAACTAAGCCAAGTGACTGCAAAGACTTGTGTGAGTCTTCTCTCATATGAGAAAAGAAAAACTTTTACCGTGTTTGTTATTTCTTCTCTGTCTTCCACTGTAAATATTAGTTGTTTGTTGATCTCTTCAACACTAACTAAAGATCGTGTTTTGATAAAATACTGAAATGAGACTGCCTCAACATACTCTTGAAGCCCTGTGGAAACAACAGAAGAATTAAAATAATGATTCAAACTTTCCAGTACTGATCCATGCTTACAATTATTTTAGAAATCTTTTAAATTAGGTTATTTTAAGGTTACTAGTAAAAGGTGAAAACTAAGATAATCTAGAAATAACATGAAAAGCTAATTTAACACAACACTCATCCGAAATACGAAAAACCAAACCAAAAGCACAGCAGATAAACATTTTTACTCCAATGTCATTTTTCATCCAGAAATGAAGTTTCCTTCATTTCATCTCATTCGCGACAGTAGATACCTGTTTAAACCTGAATTTTCCGCTTCTGTTTTGTGGGAATTAGTGAACAGAGTCCTTAAAACATATAGGTTAGGTGAAATTCATGCCCAGGACAAAGCACCTGTTGTTACAAATCACTCATATTAAGACACACGCACAAAAAAAAAATTCAACCAGACAGGACTGTAATGTCCAACAAGGGGAACAAACTGAATGACAGCTCTGTCCCACAGAACTTACTCTCTAAAAAACAAGGCATATGGGGGAACAAAAGAAGTTGGTGTGCTGGCAAGGAAATAAAAACTGGGATAACAAATAATTACAGCTTGTACCAGATTTGTATGCCATCTGCAGCCACCTGTCACAATTACCTCCCACAACCTAATACGCAGATGGCGATTTTCTATATGCATTATAGCAAAGGTGAGATCTAAAAAAAGAACTTGAATGTTCAGAGAGTGATTTCATAAATTCTGACAACTTTTTCTTATGTGCAGAGGGCAGATTTGGGGAAAGCATGTAGAAAAAGCTCATAAGCAGACAACTGAAGTTGGTACTGTTGGTGGAAAAAAGCCGAAATGAACCTGCAGCAAACAGGCATGGTAGAACTAAACTAAAGAGTTTTGAAGACAAAAACAATCCATTTGTATCTGACCTATGAACAGTGTGACAAAGCCAAAGGAGGAAGTTAAAAGAACAGACTGTAACATGACACACATCATCTTCACAGAGGCATTTTGAAAAACTTTAAGAGAATGATTTCACATTAAGAGGAGCAAAGGAGATGACACTGCTATATCAAGCTGCAACTGGGACAGGATTAGACAGTAGTTTTGTCAGTATGTAAAATGAGAAAACTTGGAGGTAAATGAGGGTACCAGAAGTAGAATCCTGGCTCCATTAGGATATTCTTAAAATCCCCAACTGACCTCTGTAGGGCCAGGATCTTGGCCTATGGAGATTATGCAGGAGGCAGCAAAAAATTTTAAATTTCATCTGGATCAAAGCAAAAGTCCAAACCAAAAAAAAGAGAACAGATTTGAACAACAGAGGAGGGTGGAAACATCCCAGAAAAACTGTAGGAGACCTGAAGGGAAAGGTCAATTGTAGGCAGCCTTTCACATTACAATCACAAAGGTCTCATGAGTGACCTGAATTTTTTCATATATATGTGCGTGTGTGTGCATGTGTGTGCGTGTGTGTATACATACATATATTTTTTTTTGGGGGGGGGGAGGGGGGAGGCAATTCAGAAGGCCAGTTCAGTTTGCACCCTTTATGCTTCAGTACGATAGTAGTGGGAAAAGCAGAACAAACAACCAGCAGCCAAAGTCACTCAGCACTGCTTTTCCACAAGTGAGAACATGCAACCCTTTCTTGCACAAATACAAGGAGCTGCAAGGCCAACTAAATACAATAGTTTATCTACTGAATTTAGGTAAAGCATCTGGGGCATAAGTAATGGAAGAATACTAGAGGAAAGTTAATCGGGATCCTCTAAGATTAATAACTTCAGAAGTTGCAGAGAGGTGGATTTCATCACCTGTTCTTTTCTTGACTGATGCTGCTAATGCAGTTGTTATATGACTAGTGATTTATTATGACATTTTGGCTGTTTCTGTGCATAAGTTTTAAGCTACCAGATGCAGCAGCCCTTAACATGACAACATCTGTGAGAACATCTCTCTGCTGTCTGGACAAGACTATCAGACATGAAGGATCAACTTGGCATTTACCCAGCTTCTCAAAGAGACAAAATCAGTTCTAAAACTTTCTGGTATAGTTTTATTGATCAACCATAACCCCCAACTTCAACTCACTTCACAGTCCAGTCCTTCCCTACACACACTTCATCATTCTCCAGGACAAACGTATGGCTCCTTCTTCTTATATACATACACAACCTCTTCACCTCCCATTCTAGCTGACATGTTTCACTATCCTCCTTACTGCTTCCGTTTAACACCATCAGGTGAAAGCCACACACACAATCTGGTTTGTCACCTACTTTCACCTCCTCTTCAGAATTAGGAGACCTACCTCCCACTTTTTAAACAAGTAAGCCTTACAAAACCTTATTTGAAGCTGATAGAGAAACAGACTGATAACTCCTTCGCAAAAATATTCATATTTCACTTTTTCAAGTCCTTCTTCTAGAAGTAGCTAAAATATGACATTTCAATGACCCAAGACCTTGAAATAAGGTGTTTTCATGTGCAGGTAAAAGGATGTTTAAACATGTTATGTTTTAGCTTAATGGAAGGACATCCGCTATTTTCAGCAAATAATCCCCAAGGTGAAAAACCTCATCCCATTTCACTACTCCATCCAAAAATACCTTTCCCCTTATGCTCTTGTTTTGGATTTAGTCCAAAATTGGATTATTTACGGGTTGAGCTGCCAGCAATGGAATAGTTTGTAAGACTGCCTTTTATGTGATTCATTTTTTTAGTACATGCAACAGAAATCCCAATTAAAAGCATCTGATTATGCTACGAGGATTCCTTAAAAATACAGATATAAGGTAACAGAATGCTTAAGTATTTTGATATTTTAGTACATTTACTCTGTATAAATAGCTTGTACTAGTGACAAGTTACAGTGATCCAGTATAATAGTTTTCATCTATATTTTTAAAATATATTTTCTATGTAAGAATGGGAAAGTTGCACTGAGGTATCCTCTGAGCACATATTTCCAATAAAGAAGGAAATTTTGTGCCTGAAAGCTTGTGCCATTTTTTTCCAACAGTATCAGCTGATATTAAAGATTTTTGCCTTTGTCTATATACACAAACTCTCTGAGAAACAACTGTTAATCAGTTTCTTTAAGAAACCTAATACCATACTAGCAAGAAATCAAGTTTCTTCAAAAACCCAAGTCATGGGAGCACTCAATCCAAGAGTCAAATGAATGGATAAGAGGTAGGAAAAGATAGATATATCTAAAAAGAAATAGGTAAAGAATAGCAGTTCCTTAATTGGAGGAGTAGGGTTAGGATAAATAGAATTTAATCCCACCTGAGTAGAAGTTGACACATGCACTGAAGTTTTAACTTAGAATGATGGCTCAAACAAGGTGAAAGTTTCCTCCTAAAATTTATTTAGTTTCTCCTTTCTAGGTAAGTTCAACAGTTAAAAATGAGGGTAAAATGGATTTCATAGCTCTGAGTTCTTAAGGTTAGCAATGCCAACACTACGGGCAAACTTCCAGAATAACCTTTGTCTCCCTATTTCTTCTCAGAATTATTTTCCTTCTCTCCCTTCATCTTCTTTCCTTCCTCTTTCTGTGTATCTTCTTTTTCCCCCACTCACAGCATGGTCTCTGCTGACAGTTAGGAAATGAGTAGATGACAGCCTGTGTTACGCCCCCTTCCCAGTCCCTCCCCTAAACCATGCAGCAGGAATTATGGGTCTACAGCAGCCACTAGAAAGATGGTAGGAAAATATACAGAATTAATTTCAGCAATTGCCTTCTAGCATCACTGTAGGGCAGATGGGCTGTGTTATTTATGGGGTGAGTCAAGCAAAACTACCCATTTGTGAACCCGTTATGAAATCAAGTATAGCTATAGCTCTATCTTATCATGATGTTTAGGCTGCCAAGTTACCCTCTTAAAAAAAAAAAAAAAAAAAAGGAAGTCTTATTCTTCTGGAAATCCTTAACAGAGACAAAAACAAGTTAAACTAGAAAGCCCTTATTCCTAAACTCTGCAGAACACGGGGAGGGCAGTAGCTTCAAAGAAACCACTTTTACAAGCTTGTTGGTCAATGAGAGGGAGAATTAACAAAATAAGGAAATAATTAACTAAATACATGAGCTGAAAGAAGTACAAGCAATAAATTCAAAAGTATTAATACACATATTAAATCATTATCCTTCAAAGTTAGCATTCTATGAAGATGAAACTCACAATCCACACCTCAGTCACCTCAATTTAGAGTTGTCTGCAGTTTGCAACACCGCCTTCCCTACATTCACAGTTCTCTTTATAGGCACAAGTAGTAAAAACTTAAGTAATTAAATTAAAACTGAGGCAGTGAAACAATCTAACGGCTGCTTAGTTGGTTGTGAGTGTGAAGTCAAAGGTTAATTTTATAACAGCATACAGAGAAAGTATAGAGCCAGCTATCCTCAGAGACACTTACGATCTGGACATCCTGTTGTGAAAAAAGTTTAAAAGAATTATAATTCCATCAAAGAATGGATTTTATACAATGGGAATAACTTTAAAAAAAAAAGAGAAAGCACTAGAGAAAATGTTCATAAAAACTTTTAAATTTGAAAAGTGCTTTTTCTTACTATTTCTATTCACCGAGTAATGCTTCAGATACTGAGTCATTATGCCAAGTAGAGCTATACAAAGTCTTTGAATTTTTAAGGGAACTGGGAAGAAAAAAATGCAGCTCAGTCTACATCCACATAAACAAGATGGTCCAGTTATCAATTCAGTTTTGAAATCAATTTAGTAATCAGTATAAACCTGGATGTGAATGTTTCTTACGGTCAGAGAAGCTTATATTTAATTAGCTGGAACTGATTACTAATGGAATATGACTAAAATAAAAATGCATATCATGTCTAGCAGTGATTTGTCCAAACCGGTTAAATATTATTTCAGTAGTTAAACTGTTGCAAATTTCTCATATCAAGCCCTGAATGGTTTGTCAATTGCTATTTCATACATCCATAACCACTATGAAGCTCTGTTCCGTTCTAGCTCTGTGTGTTGAAGTGGTGCATTTCAGATATTGAAGTGTTAACATTGCTTGCACTTTGTTTGCTTAAAGTTTAGGCCACCAAACCACACAAAGTTAGGGAAGAAGCGATCCAAAAGTTAGTCTGTTTTCCCAGTAACTAAAGAAACAAATATAGGTTCCCTATTTAATAAGCATACTGCCTGCAAGAGTGAAATTAATTTCCCAAACAGGCACAAAACCCCTGTAGAAAACTGCAGAGAATAGCTTAACCTCACATTGTGGAAAATAGTTCAATCAAACCTTTTTTGTTATTGTTATTAGAAACATATGTACCTATGACAAATGTTTTTCTGCAGATGGCTCATCTTGGATGAGAAATTCACAAGTTTGTACTTTGCTCCTAGGTAGTTAGCTAATACGTATTACTGTGAACAAGTAGGTTTCCCTGCTCTCTTGAGTATCTTCTATTGCTCTGTGCTGAGAATTGAAATCCAGATTTAAAAATCATTCAGTTAGTAGTGAAAGATTTGCCATCTAACGGTCTTGAGGGCAAGCGTTCAAGATATCAAAGAAAGGAAGCTCCGAGTCAGTTTAAGTTTCAACAGGTCATGAGGAGCAACAGTGCTAGTGTGGCCAATGAACAAACAACGAACTTGACACCCACAAATCCATGGGCCCCGATGGGAGGGAGCTGGCGGATGTCATTGCTAAGCCACTCTCCATCATCTTTGAAAGGTCCTGGAGAACAGGAGAGGTGCCTGAAGACTGGAAGAAAGCCAATGTCACCCCAGTCTTCAAAAAGGGCAAGAAGGAGGACCCAGGGAACTACAGGCCAATCAGCCTCACCTCCATCCCTGCAAAGGTGATGGAGCAGCTCATCCTGGAGGCCATCTCCAAGCATGTGGAGGAAAAGAAGGTGATCAGGAGTAGACAGCATGGCTTCACCAAGGGGAAATCATGCCTAACCAATCTGATAGCCTTCTCTGATGGAATGCCTGGCTGGGTAGATGAGGGGAGAGCAGTGGATATTGTCTGCCTTGACTTCAGCAAGGCTTTCGACACTGTCTCCCATAACATCCTCATAGGCAAGCTCAGGAAGTGTGGGTTAGATGAGTGGACAGGGAGGTGGATTGAGACCTGGCTGAATGGCAGAGCTCAGAGGGTTGTGATCAGCGGTGCAGAGTCTAGTTGGAGGCCTGTAGCTAGCGGTGTCCCCCAGGGGTCAGTACTGGGTCCAGTCTTATTCAGCTTATTCATCAATGACCTGGATGAAGGGACAGAGTGCACCCTCAGCAAGTTTGCCAATGATACAAAACTGAGAGGAGTGGCGGATACACCAGAGGGCTGTGCTGCCATTCAGAGAGACCTGGAGAGGTGGGCGGAGAGGAACCTCATGAAGTTCAGCAAAGGCAAGTGCAGGGTCCTGCACCTGGGGAGGAATAACCCCATGCACCAGTACAGGTTGGGGGTTGACCTGCTGGAAAGCAGCTCTGCGGAGAAGGACCTGGGAGTGCTGGTGGACACCAAGTTAAGCATGAGGCAGCACTGTGCCCTTGTGGCCAAGAAGGCCAATGGCATCCTGGGGTGCATGAGGAAGAGTGTTGCCAGCAGGTCGAGGGAGGTGATTCTCCCCCTCTACTCAGCCCTGGTGAGGCCACAGCTGGAGTACTGCGTCCAGTTCTGGGCTCCCCAGTACAAGAGGGATGTGGCACTACTGGAGCAAGTCCAGCGAAGGGCTATAAAGATGATTGGGGACTGGAGCATCTCTCTTATGAGGAAAGGCTGAGAGAGCTGGGCCTGTTTAGCTTGGAGAAGAGAAGGCTGAGAGGAGATCTTATCAACGTGTACAAGTATCTGAAGGGAGGGTGTCGAGAGGATGGGACCAGACTCTTTTCAGTGGTGCCGAGCGACAGGACGCGAGGCAACGGGCACAAACTGAAACACAGACACTTCCATCTGAACATGAGGAAAAACTTTTTCACTGTGAGGGTGACAGAGCACTGGAACAGGTTGCCCAGAGAGGTTGTGGAGTCTCCTTCTCTGGAGATATTCAAAACCCGATTGGATGCGATCCTGTGCAACGTGCTCTAGGTGACCCTGCTTGAGCAGGGGGGTTGGACTAGATGATCTCCAGAGGTCCCTTCCAACCTCAGCCATTCTGTGATTCTGTAATGATCAAAGAAGGAAGAGCACCCAAGGCAACACAGCTTCTCTGGACGGCTCAAACCCCAGTGAAAGCTCTCTAAAATGGTGCAGTTTCTGCATAAAGGCCCCAACTCACCAGCAGGTCTAAAGCACCAATGATGGCCATTTACCCTCATAAATATAGTTTGGGGGAGGTAATTTGAAAAAAAAAAAAAAAGTACACTACCATTCACCAAGCCCTGTTTCTTGCTAAATGACTGTAGAACAAAAATCTAATCATACTGTGTAGTTTTGTTTTCTGGAATGGAGTTCCTCTGTGACACATTCTTCTATCTGATTTAAAGAAAAACAATAATACAAAAAAGCTTCATAGATATTTCTTGGTCCTCTCTCATTTTCCTCCTGCAACTGGTTACTATAAAGGCTACAGAGCTTTGGTGAATGACTGATGTATACAGCTGCCAGGTCTAAAAAACCTCCTGAGTCACAGCACAAGGATTCCTCCATTCACTAGCTATGAGACTGAATTTACAGACAAACAATACATTAAATTCTTCATAATTTCAGGTTTTCAAATAAACAGCTGCAGTATTTGCCATAATAATATTGCAAAACTTCATATATGAAAGGACAATCTTTGCTTGGCCCAAGCCACCATATACATCTTTAGAAAACTGTGTAGCTTCTCTTAGAGTTTTATGCTGCCCAACTCAATGGCACCTTCAGGGATCAGCTGATAAACACACAGAATATGCCCTGTTTGGCCATGGCTGAATTCATATTCTTATTCCCAGGTGTGTTTTTAATTTCTTGTGTATGAACACAAAAATACTACAGCAGAAAGTAAAGACTAAAGAGGCTTTACAGTTGCTGACATTTTACTTTCCCCTGGAGAACGTGGAAAAAAGGCATGAACCAGAGATAATCAAAGGACAGTAAGATGCAAGAAGCTAAAGGCATCAAGTTTCAAAAAAGCAATTTACAGGGTGAGGAAAATCAGTTTGACTAAATTTTTTTTTTAAACATACTTGGTGATTAAACAGAAAAACTAACAAAATTAGGTCTGATAAACATCAGCTTATTCACTGCAAATTCCATTAATTTTTTCAGTATCATCAGGAAACTTTGTTTCCATTTCTGGCATCTTACCTCTCACCCACAACTGCAAGGAGATGAACTTTAATTCTTCAGCTACATCCTGTTCCTGTGTTATTATGTTCTCCCACCATCTTTCAGAAATCTGATTGCTTCCTTCATGGATATCTTTCCTTTTAAGTTTTAGGTGTATTTAAGTCTCTTCCTGGGTGAGACGTTTACAATAATTCATTATACCTTCCTCATGCAGTAAAATGCTTTTCCTTTATATCCTAACATACAATTAAATACATCATCCATTTTTATTAGTTTTTAAACTTTAAGAAGAAAATATTGTTCTACTTCTACTGTTTCTGGTATGTAGAACTGTTCTTAACTGATTTATTTTAGAAATACATATATATGGAAAGGTACCTAGCATACCTTGAGTATGAGATGTTCATTACATAAGATGAGTGAAAAAGGTTAAGAACAAAGTAGAAATTACAGAAGACTGTATGTGGTAGTTTTAGTTTGTGTTCCAATCAGAATCCTGCATATGATACCAAACCCCCCCCCCCAACCCTCAAATTATTTAAACAAGTAATCAATAACTTACATCTGTCTTACTTAGACAGACCTCACCCATTCCCGTAGCGTTTCTAATGGCACCATGTTTTGTGGTCCTAGATACTGAAGTTAAAATACAGTACTCTAGCACAATCAAAATATTTCCTTCTCAATCATGCAGACTTCCTTGACTTCATCCAACTCAGCAACACAATTTTTCCGATGCTTTATACAGTATGATTAGACCCCTAAACTGACTCTAAATGGGATAAGGCAGGAGACAGGAATAAGCTACATCACACCATCCACTCACAACGCAAATAGTGTCTGCACAATATAAATGTGCTAGACTGCGTCAATGCTGAACTTTTACACAGAATTTCCCACATCATCATCAGCAAAAGCAGTCACGGAGCAATAGTTTTGACAAGGTGCTGATATTTTACAGCCTCATCATCTAATCCTATTCAGAGCAAGTGTAGACATGACAAAGAGCTAATGAGCTTCTGTGTGCAAACCACTCCATTCACCACTACTGCTAGCACAGGCACACAGCAACTGAAAGGTCAGCCAAACGTTCTAGTTACATCTATTATCATCACTCTACACTATTCTAGTGAAGAGGCCCCAAAAGAAATATGGGCTTAAATTCCATGTTTTGTCTTATGCTATCTTTACAGCTATCAGCTGTAAAGACAACACCACACCTACACTTGCTCCTAGCAGAATCTGATGGCCTAGTTGTAAAAACATCAACATGCAGCTTGAACTATCACTCTTAAGAGTGTTTTCACTCTAGTTGCCCTATAGAGAATAGCTATCAGTTCAGAAGTCTTACAGTTTTCTCACACGCCCGCCAATCCTTCACGATTAGCAGACAAAAAGATTGAGTAAGGCTTCAAACAGCTGGAGATTTGATTTAACAAATCATGTTAAAAAGGTATTCCATTCATTTCCATGCAATGCCCACGTATGGTGCAACCCTATCTTAATTCACTGCTTTTACTCATACCTCTGCATTACACAAGTGTTACATGCATATGCAGTGTTGTTACATGTATGCAGAGTGGATTTAGGTGATACTTAGAATATTTCCACAAATTCTAACACTTTACAGAGCATACACTTCCATGTCTTTAAGGCTCATACAGGTCTTTGCTGTTTCCTATTGATATTTTACCATAATATTTTATTAGAGTTAAATATACATATAATATAAATAGAAAATCCTGAAAAGTTTCTTCCCTCTGCTTCATTAATTCACACAATCTTTTGCAGCCCTTTTCTTCCACGGTGTCTCACAAGAATTTTAAAGAAACAGTACACATTTCCTCACAGGATATATAAGGTATACACTGCAAAGTGGGGCAAAGGAGCAGGAATTCTATATTACAAATAGTAAAGCTTTAAAAATATCAACAAAGCAGAACGTTCTAACACAACAAATGAAGAGCCCTACATTAAAAAAAGACTTCATTATTTCAGTATCTCTTTGTTTGCTTGTTTAACCATCCCCTGGGACAATCTGTACTGTTAAGAAATGTGTAGAAAACAGTCATCAGTTTTTGTTGTTGTTCAATTAGTGCTATACTCAGTGTTTGAGCTCATGCAAGTGTCCTTTGGGGAAATGTCCTGCGTGCCATTAGCACTATTCTTAATGAGGGAAAGCATGAAACTCCTTTAGTGCTCTGCCAGAATTGTTTTATCTTCAAGTCAAAAGAACAACTGTTTGGAGTAACCCCAAAAAAAGCATTTAACAATTACAAGTGGCAAACAATATTCCCAAGCATTATACTCATAGCACTGTTCTATTTATAGACTAACAGTTATTATACTGAATAAAATATGTATTAGGCAGCTTTATTATGCAGCCACAGTCATGACTCCTCAATTAAGTCTGCTTAGATGGTTTCCATTATAAGTCCAGTTTTGATCCCTTTTATTCTTCCTGGGAGAGGTAGGGTGGGGAACAGAAGGATGTCTCATGTTTGGTTTCAAGACAAAAGAGAATATTTTTAGGAAGTTCGAGGCTGATTGGACATGCTGCTTTTGAGATATAGGACATAGATGTCTCTTTAGTTTTTTTTTTTTTAACTGCAACTTTTTTGTTCATCAAGTTTTTTTTAACTTGTTCTCCAGAATTTTTTAAAAATATAAATCAGAATTGAGAACTAGGTTAATGGAAGGTCAAGACTTACAACTCTGGAAAATATATAAAGGGAAAAGATCTAGCATTCTTCGTAGCTACACTAATTTTCAAAAAGGCATGCAAGCTATTTCACTGTGAAAAAGCAAAGCAACAATTAAGAACTCCAGACTTAAAAACACAAATCCAAAAGCAACATTTTAAACCCTGTCATGATTTTTTCCTCCCAACTAAAAGTCTTTTTTTCTACCAACACTATTTATATGAAAAGTTATCTAACTGCCCCTTCACTCTTTATGCCTGTAGGTTTTCTATCTCAGTTTCATAATCCTGACAGCAAGAATCTCTACATCTTTGCCACCTCCTTGAGCCCAGCTTCAGCATGGTCAAGACCTGCAAGTCTCAAAGCCTGCACGTCCCTTTTTGTCATCCCTAAGGCTAACTGGAGAGTGGAACATTCAGTGAACAAGGTGAGAGTAAAGCTTAGGAAAAAATTTGCATTTTGTACTTACCATGCACATGAGCTCATTTAGAGCAGGTCTGAAAGCATTGCCTGTCTTCTCAGTAATAAATGCATATATTTGAACGCAATCCCTTACAGAAAATGCATGATGGACACTAGCTGGCACAAACTCCCCTCAGAAGCACATCATGTAGAAGAGCCAGAACTAAAGCAGACACTGTGGATGGTCTACAGAAATGGAACAAAGGCCACTGTATTTCAGCTGGATTTTATATCCAGTCTTCTTAATGAGGCAAGAGTTACCTAATTACGGAAACAACTGGGAGATCTCAGGGCCAGGCAGTATGTTGCAATTGAGGAGACTACAGACTTGCCACTGACTCATGAGAAAGTAAAGGAAAAAAGGTAAAAGCACAGCCATTACCCATTTGTTACTCCAAGAAATCCCACTCCAATCAATGCAACTTACAGTCGCTCTAGAAATGCAATTGAGGCTGCATATTTCTATCTTTTGTATCAGTCCACAAAACTACAGAGTTCAGGCATTTGTTTGAAAGACTGCACACCTGATCAACAGGAAGGATGGGGAGTGGACTCTACTTCTGCTCCCCCTTATGATTCAATGCACTGACACCTCTTTGCCTTCCTTTCTTTTTGCCTAGAGAAGTCAATAAGATTCAGGCTCTTGAGAAAATTCTTCAGTTCTGTGACAATCTCCCTCTGCTCTAAATCACATTCAAGTGGTGGGGATGTGCCTTGCAGCTGTGGAGGCACTGAGTCATCATCCAAGGGCAGCAGGCCTCTAACTTCCTCTAACAGAAGTCCATAGTAATTTGGCCTGCTCTACAATAGACAAATATATCTTAATCATTTTATGAGACAGGTTTAAAACACTGGGGAAAAGTTTTAGAAATATTGAATTTTTTCTGAAAGTGTATTTTCAGTTGCTTTGTAAACAGTTTATCCAGCTCCATTCTGATATTTATAAGGATCTTTATGCAAATCAGAAATTGATTATAAAAAGAATCAGTGTAGCTGTGTATTAATGTTTACCGAGTAAGCAAAGCAAACCTGAACAGAGAAAATTTTTTTCATTAGTTTCTTTAGTTACAGGTTGCTACTGCTAACTTAAGTTTACATACGTTTTATGTAAAAGCCTGACTTCAAGTTGGCAAGGATGTATTTTTTTAAAAACTAAAACTAGTAATTTATTTACTAAGAGGAGAAAATCTGGAGGTAGCGTCAAGTTTGCTCATTTGCTTTATAGGACATGGGTACATACAGAAGTTATCACGGGATTATGGAGTTTCCATATGTCTGCTATGTAGGCATACAGAGTTATGCGTGAGATAAATGCAAGCTAATTCGAGGTAACCTCCCCTTCAATGAAAGAGGTAGGTACACCACTTTGAATTTACTCATGGCGAACCACATACCAAGAAAAGACAGACAGACAATTCTTGCAAAGCAGCTGATGCATGGTAGCTCATTACCCAGCAACAATTTTACTCAGGTGTCAAGGCCAACAGCTTCTACCACAAGGTCTCACAAAGACCCATAAACTTCTACTACACCTCAAAAGCTGTCGTTATATAGATAACAAAGAACGATATGTGGAGCCACATGGGATTACAGGTCTCATAAGTTATTCTGACAAGGTTTACAAGTCTCAGTGAAGCTTTTAAATTTTGCTCATAGTGGTTACCAGTTCAAACACCTATACGCTGAATGCAAGGAGTCGCAGCTTTTATAAGCAGTACTTAACAGGAGAATCCAAACAGATTTTCAGCAAGAACAAGATATATTTGGACCAGCATCGTTCACAGTCTGAGGGAATTTACCTTGCAGTAGCGTCAGAGTTTTGAACTGTCTTGTTTTACTTTTCCTTGCCTCATTACAGTACTGAGTTAAAATGGCAGCAAAATGCAAACTGATTCTAACTGGCTTTTCTGAGAGTAAATATGCATATGTAATTTGAATAAACAAATACATCACAGGTAAAAGGACTGTGTAACTGAATTAGCCATTGAAGACTGCAGCATGGCAAGCTCCTTCCAGTTCAGAAGCGTCAAACTTACCTTTCACTTAAGAATTGTGTTACTCTTATACAAGCTTAAGTTCACAGACATAAGAATATGTTAACCTGTTGCGCTGTATGTTTTGTAAATTACATCTCTTTATAGATATATCTGCTGCTAGTTTGCAAAAACAATCCTAAGGATATTTTTAAACAATTCAATCATTCAGGGCAAATCTTCAGCTCTCCTCAACTGAAGAGAAGTCTTGCCTGAACAAGGAAAGACATACAGGATTTCAATACATTTAAAACAAGATTTGATAAATGTGAGACACTTTATACTTTGACCAACATAATTTGACCAAGATGTTAAAGAAGCAGATGCAGATTTTACTCAAATGTCACCACAAACAAGGCCTAACATAGAAGGAGATGTGATTGAAACAGATTTACACTGTGATTTAATGCTTGAACACTATGAGAGAGAAGCACATTGCGAGTCTTCAGAAGAAAGAGAACACTAATCCAAGGATTTTAATTTGGGAACTTGAACAATTCACAATAGGATAATTTCACAATTTAGTCACTCCCACTCTCCTAACAGAAATTATAACCCTTCAGCTGGGGTAAATGGATATCTTGCACATACCCCTCTCAGTCAAAGATGACTGCCTAGCACATTTGTGAAAACTACTACCAATTTCAGTTTAGGTCAGGCTCCAAACTGCCCCAGGTGCAGGATCCCATTCAAATCCCTGTCTAGCTGCAATGCTGAAAAGACTGTGGAGCCATAGTCTGTCCTGTACCAGTGCTGACTTTGACAACAAAGATGAATGTAAGTCCTGATTTAGCTGTAGGCATGTGAAAAATTTAGACCTGCTGCATGAAGGTGAACCACTGCTAGGTAAAGAAACATATTTTAGTCCAAAATAGCATACTTTTCCTATTTTGGCATAATTTACCTGGAGATATAGCTCTGTGGAACTGATACATGTCTTCTCCCATCAGTTCTTGTGCAACCTGCTTAATCTTCCGTCTGACAGCATCTAACTTGGCTTCAGATTCATTTAATATTTCTTCACCATTGGGAGCACTGCAATCATAAAACAGAAATTGAAATAGCTGCCTTCAGAATATAAGCAAATAGTTAAAAGATACTACACATTTTCTCTTTTACTAACCAATACATATTCAATTACATCAGGAAAAAATTAAGAACATATTGGAATAAGAAAGTTTGATTAGCTTTCATTGATACCTATTGTAGATTCTGAAGCACTTCCCTCTTGCTATGAAGATAATCAACCACACAGTTTTGGCAGCGTGGTTCTTTCTCCAGACTATAATCTTAACTGTTACTTAAGAGCAATGAGAAACACGCACAAAGGCTTCAAAAAAGTATTCTAGAAAACAGGCAGTATTTGCAGAAGTCTAACTTCTAAAAAAAATTTAGTATTTTGCAATACATTATAGAGCACACATGATCTACTTCACATGTGATTTTTTTAGAAAGTAATTGTGGATTGTGCTATTAAGGAACAGCTGAAATATCTCACCCACATCCACAATATATATGTGGCATTTAAACTTTAGTTTATCTAATATCCTTTGAACTCCCCCCTCCCAAATAATCTGCTGGCCATATTAGGTTTACAATATATTTTGGGACTACTCATAGATTGGTCTTGAAAAAGCATTTAAAAGCAAAGAGATTCTGAAAGTAAAGCCACAATAGTGGCTGAAAGAAAAGGAGAGGGAAGTAGGAACACAGCATGGAAAGCTCCCATTCTCAGGAAAATGGGAATTTTCTTACAAAACAGGAATCTAAAATTCAGAGTAAAGGATTTTTTTTTTTTTGCTGCTGCTCTTTCCTCTACCAGTTCCCAGCATATCTAGCCCCTGTAGAGGGAGCAGCTATTCACAATCAAGGCTGTGGTGGTTACTGAAATTACCACAATACTTCTTTTCATAACAAGACAAAGTTAAAAAGAGGGCAACTTCCTACCCCCTATTTATAAATGTATTCATATAGTTACTAACATAGCAGAACTGCATGGGTAGGTAGCAAAAAGTAGTTGGGGGGGGGAACAAGGGGAGTTGCTACAGCTGTTACATGTAAGACTGTATCTGAAATATAAAGTAACATTTGTACAAGAGGCTCTGGAAAGCTTCAAATTTTCCTGTTATTCTTCCATTTCATATGCCACTTCTGATAATTGCTTGAAAGCTCATGAGGGGACAGAACACATGGAAACTTTGCACAAAAGCCTCTTAGGTTGCAGAACCCAGGTCCCCTCCCTTTTGCATTGATGAGCTAAGGTGGGACTACAAAAACCAAAATGGGGAAGCAACTGCAAAAGCAACTAACTTGAAGGAAGGGTGTATGTTCACCTCTTCCCGCTCTTCTCTTCCAGCGTGCTGGAAGCTGGAGAGCTCTCTTCCCCTGCTATATTCTCCTGCTCTGATCCTCTTTGATACTTCAATAAAGACAACTAAGAAACTTCAGCTAGCATCTTTTAATTCTCTAACTGGAGTGTGCATTCATTAGCTCACAACCACCCTAAAGGATGCTTATGAAAGTTAATCGAGTCCCTCTTAAGAGAACATTGCAGCTGTTCTTCACAAATACAGAGAACACTGCAAGGCAGCTTCTAGATGAGCATAGAAGTCTTCATAAACAGCATAACTTACCTGGTAAACCTGTGGAGCAGAAATATCGTTCTTTTGCTTTCAATAGTTATATCACGACTGAGCTTCACAAGCCGTTCATATTTATCATGTCTGGTGTCAAGCTCCAGTTGAAACGCTGCAGAGTCAATGATAGCAGTAACAGGCATGGTTATCATGCGCATACAGTGCAGAAGAGCAGAGAGCCTGTGTTACAGTAACTGCTGCTGGCCCTCACCCCACTGGCCTTTCCCTTGGGGTGCCTTTTTCCCAGAGTGGGTGAGGCAGCTTCTCCTGCATGGGGCACAGTGGCCAAGGTCGCCACCACCTACCATCTGCCAGCACTGCTGAGCAGCGCCACAGCCCATGCTCTAAGCACATTTCACGCTGAGCAAAGACACGAAATCATCTCTGAACAGAGCATGATGAGCCATACAGTGCAACTATGTGCCAAGCAGAGCACTCACAAGCATGCAGGGACCTTTATGTGATTTCAGCTCTTTGAATACAACTTGCTCAAGGACCACTGAAAAACTGTACAACACACCAACCTCCATCTTCAGGCAACTATGCATCTTTGAATCATCAGTCCTGAACAGCAAAAAAGCTGTTAATTTATCAAGTGCATTTATTACTACTTTTGCTTAATAAATCAGGTTTAAATACACATCAACCCTGACAAAGTTTTAAGGCAGCCTAAACACTCATAAAATATTTGTTTTAACTAATAAAATCAGTTCTGCAATACTGTTGTTCGCAAAGCTAACTTCAACTTTCACACAAATGCAGGAAGAAATAAATCCACACACAAAACTCCACAATTATTAGTAAAGAAGATTAACCATTCTCTAAAAATAAAAAAACAACAATAACAAGAAAAATAAGCATTTGACTAAGGCAAGCACATTTGCTGTTGAAAATACACAGATTAGTAAAAAGAATAGTTGTATTTCATAGAAAAGCTAGACTGGATCAAAAGTCAAGTGATTTTAATACTCCATAAGAATTAAAGTACAAAAGCAAGATGAGATCAATCA
Organism: Apteryx mantelli; assembly: GCF_036417845.1. NCBI lineage: Eukaryota > Metazoa > Chordata > Aves > Apterygiformes > Apterygidae > Apteryx > Apteryx mantelli. The sequence goes on along the minus strand of NC_089980.1, from coordinate 56,989,731 downwards.
TTTGAAAGAACACTTCCAACTTACTGATGTAAGTTCTTTCTGCCTAACTAAAATGAACAAATAGAAAAGTGAGGAAGTGTAATTGGTTATCACAGTGAAGATATTATGAATGCTTCACAGATAACAATAACATTTTTAGATCATGATTTCTCTAAATAAACTGTTAACAGATACTCATAGAATTGTAATTTATGTCCCGCATATCAGTCCTCTGAAGTATAAAAGCGTATGTGCCCATCTAGTTTCAAATTTCTTCTCAGAGAAAGGTGGTTTATCCCATCACTAAATACATCATTCCTAGCAAATTCTATACTGCACGTTTTTATAATCTAGTTTTTCAAATTCTTACTTACATTTAAAAGACATCATCAAAGCTGATGATGGATTAACATTCTCTTTTTCCTCTCTTCTTTGGCCATGTGGAAAATTGTCATGCTTTCGTTTTCTGAACCCACCTGATCCTAGTAATAAAAGAAAATAAAGAAAGAAAGCACACACAAAAAAAGTATACGTAAAATCTAACCAATTTCGGCACAGCATGAGCAGCATTGCAAGGCTCTCTTCAGAGCATTTCCAATTCTATCCATATTTTACAGGGTACAATAAGATAACTGCATGAACTTAACTGTAAAGGTTACTGTATGAGACATCACTAACTGACATCATCTTGTCATTAGCAAGGCACCTGCTCCACCACTTTTCCAGTGAAAGTTAGAAAAACCGCTACTGATCTCAATAGATGAGTATGGTAGGACCCCATGCCCTTTTTTTTAAGGCCTTCATGACCCATTAAGTTTCCTGTCTGTAAGGGAATGGTTGCATCCCACTCGGATGGCAAAGCAAGGGGACTTGCAGTTAAGGCCTAATCATGGAACTTCTTGTGCGAGCAAGGGCCTACAGGATTAGTCCATGGCTTTTCTTAGAAATTATTTTAAATGTTCAGCATGACAGGAGTCATATTAATGTAAAAGTACTGAAAGCATTTCATTACTGTGATTATTTATGTTATGGGGCTTCAGTAATCAGAAAAGAACTGAAGGGATAATTTAAGTAGACTATCATTAAAAACTATTCAAGGTAATCTTCGGCGGTTTGGCATCTCTAGGTCCTTACACTCTGCCCATTCATCAGTTTCTTCTCTTCTCACTTTGACAAAGCTGTTCTCTACAACTGGGCTTATATGTTTCTTCCTTAGTCTCCATTTTCAAACCCTTATTAAAAAAAAAAAGAATCTCTTTTGGATTGTGTTTTACTACTGACTTATACTTTGTGCAGTTTCTTCCTTTTGTCCTTCCTTCATCTAAGACTGACTCATTCAGTCATTCATATCTCAACTGTTCCTCCCTCTCACTACCTCCCTTTTGTGACAGCTTTAAGTTCTGTGCTCCTGGCAGTGGCCAAAATTTACCAAAACCTTACCTACAAGCATACCTTTTTGGTATGCATGGAGTTCTATTAATTTCCTTAGAAGAAAAAGGAAAGGAAGCCACTTAGAAATTACAGAAGAACACTAGATTTTAAGATGTTTCCATTTAATTGTTTATTATTATCAAACCAAAACCAGAAGTGGGTGTAGTTACATTCTAAAAGAGGAAAGTGAAAATCATTTTTTCCTTCTCTTCTGTAAAGACACAAGTTCAAGGTTTTGTTTTTCCTGTAGCAGTTGAAAACATTACAAACACAACCTTCAAAATGCTACAGAGAATTAAACTCTCTGCAGTTTTCCAAATATTGGATACATCATAATGAGCTACAGGAAAAAAAAAAAAAACAGGCCTGCTGGGGGTGGAAGAAGGGAGAAAAAGGGAGAAAGATGGAGGAACAGAGAGAGAGAAAAAAGAGGTTCTACTACACAACCAACAACCTGACTATCAGAAAACCACAGACTGCATTAATAGCAACTTAATTTTTAAAAAAAAGTTTCCTAGCCAAAGAGCCTGTTTCCTGGCTAAAAGGGAGGTCTGTGAGATTTCCTGGACCAATACATCACACAGGCAGCAAAGCGAGTATGGTTAGCTACTGCTACAAGCCCTTTAAAGGCCTAATAATTCATTTTTTTGCTATAACAACTGTTTTTTATCTGCAAAGATGAAGATTTCTACACTATATCCATAGATACACCTGTAACACCCAAACACAGAGACAACAATACCTGCAAAAAAAGTACAAGACTACAATTTGACAACACAGTTGAAGGGGCCAAGTAGTTCACTGCGGAGGGTCCCACCTCCGCCCCGCTTCGGGCGGCTCCAGCCCCTCACTCCTTTCCTCATGGAACTCGTTTCCTGCCGGCTCAGGGAGCTGCACCGGCCCCGCGCAACGCCAGCGCTGGCCAAGGGGCGGCGGCGGCGGCGAGACCCTGCCGCGCCGCGCCGCACCGCACCGGCCAGCCCCGGCGCCAGGCGCCGCCCGCACCCGTGCGCGCCACAGCGGCTCCCCGCTCCGCCGCCACGGCCGGGCCCAGGAGCACAGCGAGGGAGGCGCGGGCCGCCGCCGCCGGTACCTTCTTTGCTGCTCATGTCGGTGCCGCCGCCGAGCCAGGCCGCGTGTCCCCGGCAACCCGCTTCCGCTCCGCGCGCCGCCAGGCCCCCGCCGTGCCGCCCGCCCCCCTGCTGCTGCCCCGCCCCTACAGCGCCACGGACGGGCGCCCCGCACGGGTGCCTGACAGAAAGGCGCCACCTCGGCGACGCCCGCCGGCACTGCGACCACGGCGAGGGCGGCGCGGTGCAGAGCTGTGGCGGCGCGGAGGGTGATATCTGCCCTTGCTCCCCGCGAAATCGGAGTAGCGCCCGGAGCTGGGCCGCGCTTTCGAGCAGGCGCCTCTTGGGGCAGCTACGCTGAGGCTCCGCCGTGGGGCCTCGCGCGCCTGTGGCATGCTGGGAAATGTAGTCCTTCGGGCTGGGCTGCCACGTGAGAGCGGGGGGGAGCGGCCCTGCCCTCCTTTCCCGGGTCCCGCGCGGCAGCGTTAGGGGGCGGCAGGCGGGGCTGACGGGATTCCGCCGCCCAGTAAACCAGCAAAGACGGCAAACCCCAAATCTAGGAGGTTTTGCGTCACACTGTCAGCGACTTCAACCCGCCGTGGCCACGGCGCCTTGCCCCGAGCGGCGTTGCTGCTTTGCCTGGGGGGCTTCCAGGAGACAAGGGTGTTACACGGCACCTCCCTTTCACTGCCCGAATATCGCACTGCTGCTGCGCTTGGGAGCACGCGGTTGAAGAAAGCGCTGAGAGTGCCTGCCCCGCAGCAGGTCGGGGCCCCTCCGGGCCCACCGCCCCGCAGACCAGTCTCCAGGCCCCCGCGCCTGAGCAGCTCCCTCCCAGACCCCCGCCCGGAGGAGGAAGGGTCGTGTTGGGCTGGGCACTTCCCGTGGCAAAAGTCCCAGGAAACACAGGAGCGTGGCGCAAAACGAGACTCGAGCTAGCTGATGACCCCCGAGGAAACCAGGGAGGTAGCACCCACCCCTGGGACGCTGGGAACCAAGGCAGGGCTGTGGGGAGACCCAAGAGCTGAGCCCCTTCTCCCAGGAGGAAGTACCCTCGCTGGATGTGGGCGTTGGTCTTCCACACCCCGCGTCTGAGCTGCTCCCTTCCTTCTCAGGCCCTCTCCCCGCCTCTCTCTCGCCTCCCCTCTCCTTGCTGCCTTGGCATCCCGCAGCCATGCTAAGGAGCTGCCTCCCCGCCAGGTGAGCTGGACTGAAGCATGGAGCACTGCATTGCTCCTCTTAACGCCCAGCTGGGAGAGGCTACGCAGCTTCCAGCAAGAGGGGTAGATCAGGTAAAGGAGGCCAGAGAGGAGGGCGACTGACAGTGAGACAGGAGCTGGAAACTGGAGACCTTCACTGTACAGCAAAAGATCTGATAGCACAGCCACCTGAGATGTGGGAAAGAAATCTGATATGCAGCACATGTAGCTGTTGACACAGGGGAAAGCAATGGCCACAGCAGAATAGAGATCCAGGACTTGAAGGCCAGGAGAAGACGGTGTGGGGGGACTGTGAAACTGTTGCCTGTATCTCATGATCACTGAACTGTCCCTAAGGGGTGACACTGAAATTGTTGTTCTGATCTTACTTGGTACAAGTCCCTGTGCCTGGGTTATTTGCAGCCTATATTTTGCCAGACTCAGTAAAAACAGTGTTTTCTCTGCTAGGGAACTAGTGTTCATGGGAGACATATGGGATTGAGCCTATGGCACGGGATGCGCATGGTAAATGCCCCCCTGCACAGAGGGTACTAGATGACACTTCAGTTCCTACAGTGATAGGCTACAGAGAGTCTGCTTGCACCACTGAATTATTCCTGTCTGGGTTTCCTACACATGCATCCTGATGCATCCCATACCAAGTTTAAAGAAGGGATGCGTGTTGCAAATCCCCAAACTAAAAGGTTAAATTAGTGTGCTGCTTGCAAGTCATCAGCCTTGTTGCTTTTTCAGTTAGATTTCGTTTCTTGCTCACAGCGGTTGCCTGTTTTAGTATCTGGATTCCCAAGGAAACGAAGCCCATATGAGCACAAAGGTGGAGTGCTCACTGCCTTTGTGTGTGGGTGTGCGGGTGTGTGTCTGTCCTTCCTCCCCACCCTTAATAATTTTTTAATCTGTTGGTCAATTGGTCAATCTGATTTGACAGAGGGAAAGAGCCTCTAGGAGTGATTATAAACATCCTGACTATGGGAAAAGTTTTGGGTGGAACTTGCACCTTATTAGAAACCAGAGAATCCCAGCCACGAGATGCAAATGCTGCAGAGTCCAACCTTCAGCAGAGCTCAACTTTCAGGATCTCTCACAAAGTAGGGAAACCAACCCTGGCTCAGGCCTTTATGTTTAACAAATAAAAAATGTAGCTATTAGCAAACTTGAATACCAGGAGAATCTGTCAACAGATTCAGCAGGACGACACATTACAAAATTAGAAGGACAGTAAATTACCTAATTCAGATAGTACAAGAGAAAGCTTTGACATCACACTTTAAACAGTCTTTAGGCAGCAAAGCAGGACCTGCCAAAACCTAATGTTTCCAAGTATCTAGAACAAATGATTCTGTCATGCAGTGTTCAAAAGTATTCAGAAACATAGTATAAAACTCTCTCCAATTTCCTAATCTAAGAAAACAGATGTTAATCACATTTAAAAAACAGAGTACAAAGAGGATCCCAGCAGAACTTCCTCAGGCCTGATCTGCATATTGAGTTATGCAACAGTTTTGATTGCTGCGCTACCAGCTGCAGAGGAGCTCTCTGCATTCTACATAGCAACAATGAGAATGTGAAATAATTTGTGTCCGTGTTATCGCTGCACTCATTTAAGCACAACCTTTTGTTTTGGAAGATATACAAAGTTGCTTCTGGAAACAAATACTTTCTCTCCCTTTTTTTTTGTTTTTTACTGTGATATTTCCCTGTTCTCTGCAGCTATTCAGACAGAAAACAGAATAGTTTTGGTTATGTTGACGTTGCAGGAGAGTGAAAGAAAGCCAGCGTTCAAATGTTGCTCAACAGTGGAGAATTTTCAGCCGGACATGAGCAGTGGAGGTTTGATCTTCCACTGATCTCTGTTAGACTCAGTGACACTCTATATGTGCCCAGAGATACCTGACAGCTTGCTTGACATCACTGAGATGTTTTCATGAATAAGAAATGCTTTTCTGAGACAATACCTTTAAATGTTGTAGTGTTACACCACTTTGGCAACAGGTTTATTTTTGCAATATCTTCTCCTTTCTTCTATCTGATATTTTTACCTTTCCCCCTCCCTTTCTAGTTCTGTTTCCTTTATGCCTGAAGAGAATGACATCTACACATACCACTATATGTGAAGGAAGAATAGCAACATTTGGGGGGAATAAATGGTAACAGAAAGGAGGTGTTTAGGGTCGGGCAAAAAAAACAAACAAACAAACCAACAACAAACAAACAGGGTTTTCTCAGAGACTTAAGGTCACCTTGAGATACTGCATATGGGTTGCATATGGCTGTGCTCCAGAACCTAGGACAAGGTCAGTAACTCAGCTTTCATACGGAAAAGAATGTTTTTTAAGGCTCATGGTTGTGAGAAAGGAGCATGAGTAGGTGGACCAAATATCATCTGTGCCTTTCTGAGTGGGCAAACCAACTGAAAACAACAGCTGTAGGAGGCAGGAACTTCTTCATTCATTTTATTTCCGAGTTCTGCTGCTCTGGCCAAGGACCTCCATTAATAACACTCCCATATGATGTCCATAAGTGAGGCCTTTGCTCTGATGCGGTAGTGTCAGCAGAGACCACCTTGAAATGATGCTCAGGGAAGTGGAGAATGAATCTTTCCTTCTCTGGAAAAGCCTGAATCTGATAGCAACTCAGCTAGATACTGTGTAAGAGCAGACACAGCCAAATAGGAGTGGTGACAGGTCCAACGCAAGGACCACACTCATGAAGCTATTTCAACACCTACAGCTTCAAGTAAGGGAGCTGTACAGAGGTAGGGCCTAAGTGCTTTGGCAGAGCTATGAAACCACCCTGTCTTTATGTACTCAGTCTTTTTAATGTAGCTCTTTGGAAGGTGTTTAAAATCCAGCGTTCCAAGTTTACCTGCAGAGGTCACGATCCTCTCTTTATGGACACTGAATGGCTCTATAGCTTTAGTAAGAAATGCTATCTTTGTGATGCCCTCCTGTGTTTAAACAACCAGCCTGGGAATGTCTGTTAAAGTCACTGTGAAAGCAGTAACCCTACAGATAATTAGAGATGGAAGTATCTCTGCGTATCCCTTTGTTTTCTTTTTATCTTATGGCACTGCGTACTCTTAGAGCAAGGTTGTGAGGTTGCCTTGGAGATGGAGGGCTTAAGCATAAGGCTATCTCTCATACTGAAATGTTCACATTAAGCAGTATAACTGTGAATGCTTTCAACAAACGACTGAGTGAAGTGACAAAAAGCTTACGAAACTGTCACAGGGGAGTTGCATAAACTGGGGTCAGATGTTCAATTTGAGACTGTTACATGACCGAGGAGTTTTGCAGCTGGTTGACGAAAGGAAATGGGAGATCAGCTGGTCTCTACTTGTTATAACAACAACCTGTTATGTTTCTCAGGCAACAAGATGCCCATAGTCTTTTGGCAGTCATGAATCAAGAGGATAATTTCCTCTTTTCCTGGAATAAGGTTTGAAAACTACAAATGTTTTTCAGTCCATTGAATCTGGGACTTCTCTTAGAAGTGGCAAGATCCTGTCAAGTGTTATTACACTATGGTGCAGCCTTTGAGTGGGTTGGCACAGAGATTTTGGGAATGCACCGTAGATTTAGCTGACCTGTAAATGAGTAAGTGTGAAAGAGAAGGACAGAAGGAACCTACCAGTTTGCTGCAACATCCAGCTGAAGGAAAAACAAAACCCCACAACTGTGCATTGCCTTTTTTCCTAATGTTTAGTTTATATCTTCCAAGGGAAAACTGGCAAGTGACAGGCTATGAATAATGTACCCATGGGGAAAGTTTGTTTCTGAACATGAACAGTTAGTGCCTGGCTTACGTCTGGGTGGGTGTGCTGGCTATTTCATAAAGATTTCATTTTACTGAGGCAACCACATGAAAGAATTGCTGTGGAGGAATTCAAGGTGAGAATATCTTTATTCTGCATCCACATCAACACCAACACCCTTCATGTAGTAAAACTGAAGTGCAGAGACTAACCTTTCTCCTCCATCTCTACCATGCCCCTCTCTGTGCCTGGATCCCCATGCAAATTATATCTAATATGATACCATCCTTTACATTTCTTGCTGCCTCAGTTAGGCAGGGGAACTGTCAACTTGATGAAACTCTGGGCTTTTCTATCATCGTGGCAGAACACAGAGAAGGTACAGGCTTGAGCTAAGGTTTGGTGTAATTTAGGAAAAGGTGCTGATGGCATAAGAGCTGCAAACACAAACAAAAAAGAAAAATACTTGCCTTTAGCTATGGGAGTCACAAAACTGAGGTGACTTAAGCCAGGGAGCCTGAAGGTGCAGTCCTCTTCAGAAACAGGTCAATCAAATCGCATAACAGCATAATTTGCATAATTTTTAAACATATTGAGGTCTCTGATCTGAACCTTAGCAATCTTGATGAGTTTCAGACACTCTTCAGTACCTATGGTCTTCAGTACCCCCTGGTTAAGCAGTGCCAGATACATATTCTCCTTCATCCTCTTAGTCCTTCTTAATGCCACAGGTTTGGGGGAATGACTGTTAGCAAAAGAGTTAATCTGAAGCATCTGCAGTTAACCGTCTGTATAAAGGAGTCTCAGAATGATGTTGGTATCTACATCTGAGAGAGGCAGAATACTACATTATATATGGAAAATACTCATTCGTGCCAATGTAAATCAGGAATAATTCTGTTTAAATTGGATACGATTGAGATGACTATCAAGTCTTGAGAATTCCTGGTGTACAGAATATTTTATGCTGCGGTATAGGTAGGGCCAAAAAAACACAGCAAGACTCAGATAGTTATAACACAGAAACGCTTTCCTAACAATTCCCACCAAAAAGTTCTGTTAAAAAGCAGTTAAGGTTGCTTCAGGGCAAAACACACCCACACAAGAAATGACAGGTTAGGGGAACCTTCTTCCCATAAGTTATCATGCACACCTCATATTAACCACTCCCAATGACAGACTCCAAACCCCAACAAGGAGCTTCCCTTGTTCTGCAGGATAAAGAAACAAACTAAATACCCATCCCTCCTACACACTTCAGTGCAAAACCCTCTGGCTTCTGCAACACTAACATTAGCGGCTGATGTATGCATAGTGGCTATGTTTGTGATTATGGGGAAAAAAATGGAGATTAACAAGTGTCCCCTGAGCTTGCACTCTGCTGGTACTGCAGGTTTCAAGAGCGCTCTTTGACTTGTCAGACTGTGTTTCTCTCTGTAGGTGATTCACCACTCCACTTGGTAGACCCCTTCCCCAGCGCAGAGCTGAAGAGCCACCTATTGCTTTTTATTAGATTGGGGGATCAGCTATGTGAGCTATTTACACTACAGTAAATCTGGTTGCCTTGGTATAAAGATAGTTACATTTGCACCAGCTATTTGTACTGGACTTCTTCTACATGATTTATTCCCATTGAGGCCAGGAGAAATTTTACAGGAAAGGAGTTTGTGTTGAAGAAGTCTTTGTGTGCATGCTTCTCCGCTCCCAAGTGTATTGGTGGTCTTCCAGCTACCATCCCATACAGCTTTACACCTTCCCACATCTACGTGCTACTTTCACCCAGGTTTCTTCTGCTCCACCTCCTTGTTTAAATGCCAATGCAGAGTTAGTTCTGCCTTTTTGTACCCAAATGCTCTAGGAAGCCTAGGAACAGAGAGTGAACTCTGTTCACTCTAAGAACAATGTCTTGGTATCGCACCAACATATTTTACCCACTACCCCTGTGCCATAGTGGGCTCATGAGCCTTCTCATTCTCTGGAGAAAGGCAAAGATGTGTTGGATCCAGGCACAAAACCCAGGACATTTATGTTCGGCCTCATGGAAGGATGAATTCTCTTCCCATACAGAGCTGCATCAAGACAAAGAATTTGAAGAAAAGTAGATGATGGACACTAGCTTTCCAGACCCTGTCCATTGACAATGAGCTGGAGAGGACTCTGTCAAGAGATACTAGTCTAAGAATGTCATTTCATGTCACGTGTTATGACCTTGAAGATGCTGAGGACAGTAAGATGGAAAACCTCTGTGCTGAAGCTACATGCCAATGCTGTGACCTGGTCATAGTCTGTTACTTCACCATGTGTCTCCAGAATTTTGGCCCTGCTCTCCCTGTCTGCTGCACTGTGTGGCCAGCTCCAGCCTGAAAAACTGAAATCATTATGAAACTATGTTCATTACTGATTGAACATTTTATAGTTCTGTCATAGTGCCCAGGAGAGCAAACTAATAAAGGTTTGATATGTGCATTTGCAACCCCATCTTTAAATGTCAGCATGAAGTTTTTATTTCTCTGTCCTCCAGTAAAATCTATTTATATCAACAAATCCTAGAGAATCAATATTTGTTTAGAAAACTGTAATAACCAGACATTAATCTTAATGCCTTTTTAATGTTAAAGCCTTTATTAATGGTTTCTAATTTTCCTGTGGGCTATGTAATGGTAATAACACAACACAGAATGAGCTTGAAGCAGGGGGCTTTTCATAATACCTATATATGACATACACATCTCTATTCACTGATCTAATGATATGAGATCAAAATGGGTGGAATCTTTCCTCTGTTTCCATGACAGGAATATATCCCATATGGAAGTCATCAGCATCAATACTAAGCTTCTCTGTAAGCTCTTTTGAGCCATCCTTATTAAAAATACATTACACTTACACCTGTACAAGTTGAAGTCTTGGAAGAACATGCCTATCCCCCTGAAGCCAAAGTGCTTTCAGTGTGGATGCCTGCAGGGGACAGTGGTCATAAAGCAGTCAGAGAACATAAGGAATGCTTAGATTTCAGCGCCCGCGTGACTACCCACAGCTGTACAAACAGTACAGTGAAGAAGACGAATTGACCTTGGCCATGTTTTGAGAGTGCCAGATAACTAGGTCCTTAAACAAGCCCTGTTTCAGCATGAAGAAGAAAGAAGAGACACTGACCCCGAGGTATGCTAGGAAACACAATAATGAGTTAAGAAGCAACATCACAAGTCAGCAACTGGAATACCTGAAAGGGACTGGCCTGGGATAGAAGTGGTTGGTGATGACAGATATCTGCCTTATGTACCTGGCAGCAGGAGAAGTGGATTAGACTGGGTATATGACAGTAGTATGCCAAGTACAAGTAGGCAGCACTCTTCAAAACATGAATTATTGTGCCTTAGTAGTCCCATAAACAGCCGCTGTAGTGAAATTTTAGCCTGTTTGCAGGAATTTGAAATGGAGTTTAAGAGGCACAAAGTGTTTTAGTATATTTCTGAATCCATAGGGCCGTGGCTATCTTTTCCTAGCTTCCCAAATTAGTGTCTATATTTGTCTGTAGAGAACACTGGGAGACTCCATTCTAGCAAATAATTGCAATCCTCATCTTGCTGACCTCCCTTTCACCTTTGCAAATAGGTATTTTCTTTGCTGTCTCCTCACATGACTGGGGAACACACCCTCCAACACTAGGATGGGTTGCAAAAGTGCAAACACAATCACTAGGCTGGGCTTATCAGCATCCCCTCTAACTCTTATCTTGGGCCATGCCTCACAATGGTTGTTAAGTATTTAACCTGAAGGAATCTCTCCCTCCATGGTGGATGAAATACAGTGGATCAACTAACCTGTAGAGATACCACCAGATGTTAGATCCATGAACCAGGGAGACTTAATGCAGTATGAAAGCTAGAAATGAACTTATCTCCCCAGTCTCCTAAAGAGAGCAGGCAGTGGAAACAATCCTCAAAATGGCTGTGGCAAACAGCTTGAGGATTGAAAGAAACTTTTTCTTTGCTATGCTGGAAAACGGAGCATTACACAATTACTTGTTGTTTTTCTCACCTTATGGATTCTGCCCTTACAATGTGCAAATCCTCAGGGATACGTGTTCACTGCCATCCAGCATCTCACTAACTAGAGAATAAAGAAGAGATGTTTGGAGAGCTCGTGGAGATCACTGTGAAGAGCATTACTGTAGTTCGAAATGACAAGAGTTCCTGAAATAAGAAAATAAATGGCAGAAAGGAGATGGAAAAGAACCAGGAGGTCACTAGTCTGTCACTCATTTGCTGGTGAAAAAGGGGGTCATTTTGATGTAAGAACTGGGGGAATAAGGCAATGAGCAGAATCTGGGTCAGCTGAAAAGGGCAATAAAGATACATGCAGAGATTCAGTGGCAGCCTGTGGATATTATGAACAAGTCAAAAAACGCTGTTATTGCTATTAGAGAATATGCTCCAAAGTGGCTGCTTATCTTCTTCTTTCTCTCCAGGCTCCTCCACAGCCTGCCCAGCATCCTCAGCCTTCCCCATCTAGCGCAGGGGCTGCTGAAAATCCACCATAGGCAGAGCTTCACTGTTGAGGCTTCACCCACAGCTACGGCCAGCTTGGCAGGGAGAGTATCTCTCTGAGGAAAAAAAATTCCTGTTTTCCCCTGGTACTGAGTTGCTACTGCAGCACTGCAGCTGTCAAAGAACCTGAGCGACTCCAAGCAGAAATATTCTATTTACTCTGTCTGTTTTGCTCTTCCCTTTCAAACACTACTTTTATATTCTACAGTCAGCCAAGCAACTCTTTGTAAATTTTACAGCCCATTCCCCCCAGAGCCTGAAGGCATAAAGCATTCACACAGAGCACACTGTGAGAGTTAAACTTATAAAAGATATGAAAACACATAAAAGTTGTACGGTAGGTCCTGAATAAGGTCAGGGAATCTGCCTACACCTTCAGGGGCAAGCACTCACCTAACTGATAAATTAAGAGTTAAAAACAGACCACGTTAAAAACTGATGAAAGCACAAGTAGGCATTGTGTATTATTTAGATCTGTCACACAAAAATCTCAGATCTGATTTACCTAAAGAAAGCATGAAAGTGCATGGAACATGTCCTCACCAGATAGCAACCAACTGCATATTGAAACCTTTGGAACAAATTTAGGGGAATGAATAATTCCAAATTACATATAATAAGTAGGTAGAAAATAGGAGAGATGCAAAATGGGTCTTTCAAAACCGGGTCGTGCTAAACTAAGCAATTACCTTTCTTAGATGTGATAACCCAATCTCTTTGGCAAAGGAAACATGGTAGATCTCACCTATTGGACTTCAGTAGAGCATTTGATTTAGTGCCACTTAGGTAATTAAAAGGCAAACTGGAGAGGATGGAAATTAGTAGGCAAATTGTAAAGGGGTAAAGAACTGCCTGAATGGAGAAGACAAATAATGTTAGAAAGGTATCGTGCTGAAATGAGGGGGGTCCACAAAGACCAGTCTTAGCACTTTTAATATTTTTGACTGAGAGCTTAAACACAAAAAACAGGAGTGTTGTGAAATCTGACTGATTTGTGATGAAATCCATCATTAGCAGAAAGCTGGAGGGTGTGGCCAGTACTCAAGAAGTTATGGATATCATAAGGAGAGATCCCTGAGTGCTGAAGTTATACAAATAGAGTGAAATGCAGTAGTACAAAAGCATACATTTGGGAACTAATAACAAGAATTTCTGCAGCAAGCAGGGTTTGAAATGACTGAGAAGATGAATCTGAATCTGGAAGATAACCACAGGATGATTGTGAGACCCCAGTGTAATGCAACTACAGAAAAGACAATCCAGTCTTGGGACATACAGTTAAGATATTTCCAAAAAGAGACAGAAATGCTGCTAATGACTTTGTAAAAAAGGCGCTGGAGAAACTTTGTCTGGAGTATTGTATACAATTCAAGTTAGTTATCTTAAAAAAAGAAAAACTCAGACTGAAACAGGTGCTGAGAAGAGATGCTGGGATAATTATAGGGAATGGACAGCCTATCCTATAAAATACTGGCAGTATTTCAACAAAGCAAAGGGTGAGATGGCCTATAATTTCTTTCCATAAATACCTGGGGGAAACATGAGGGAAAAAGATTAACTGTTCAACTTGAAGGACAGTTTGACACAAAAATATGTGAGTGCAAACTGGCCATCAACAGACCGTGACCTGACAGTAGAAAGAAGTTCCTAGCCACCAGAGGTGTGAAGAACAGTCTTCCCACTGATGGAGACAGAGGCAAACAAATGTTAATGACCTTCAGTATGAATCATAATTAGTTTCTAAAGAGCCTGTATGATGCGGCTGCCTACAGCGACCAAGGACCAGACTCAGTGATCCAAGGAATCCTTCCCATCTCTCTCATCTTCCTGTTCCCAGAGCAGCTGCTGGTGGTGTCCCAGAAATGTGCTCCTGGAGTTTGATCTTTCACAAGCAGGTGTCTCACTGGTTGCACAGACTATGAGGCAAGTCTTTGAACCTCTGTCTCCCAGCCCTCGAGGAAGGTTGCTCCCTTTTCTCACAGTGCTGTGCAAAACAAAATACTCTTCTGCTTCTCCAACTGCCCCAGGCATTACTTAATACTTTCCAGTATTCCAAAGGCACTCTCCATTTTGATCTTAGGTGGTAGTTAAATGGTTCATTTCTCCAGTCCTGTTGCTTCCTCTGCCAAGGTAACAGGGAATAACCAAGCTCTGCAAGAGGGAGGTTTGTGCTGAGCCTCCATGTGGTATTTCTGCCCCTGCCACCTCACTGCTGTTTGTGCCTGCCCCCAGGGCTGCAGCATGTGGTGCTTTCAACTGTGGTGGCACAAGCATTTGTGGGGACTTACCAGACCAAGCACCAGGCCTGGCCGAACTACACAAGTCAGTGCAGTTACCAGGAGAGTGCACATGGACTCACATAGTGAGGGAGAAGCGGAGGAGGCATGCAGCTACTGCTAACTATCCATGTTACGGCTACACGTCCATGGTGGGCCAGCCACCTTTTTCACAGTGGGAAAGAAATGTATATTGTGAAAAATTTAACATCATCATTTTTTCCAGACCTGACTGTTTTAAAAACAATGCATTGACTATGGTGGCTGGCCAGAGGGTAAAGCAGATTACAGAAGCATGACTTCCTATTTATGAACTCCAAAGCCTGGTGCTTGGAAGAAGAAGCAGGGGCGAGCGCAGGTCATATAATAGGACTGTGAGTGCTGCCAGTCAAGTCAACACAGCTGGAGAACCTCAGACCTCCAAAGCCACTGAAAATCTCCCGAGGACTGGCTTTGTGTATGTGTTTGTAGCGATGCACATTTCTACCTCTGCTGCTTTGACATGCTGCTGGCCCACACCACAAGCTCGAGGCTGATGGCCAGGAAAATGCCCTTTGTCACTCTGGCACGGCTGGCCGTTCCAGGTTTACTGCACCAGCCACCTCTTTTCTTGAACATGGAACTGGCCTTGCAATAACTGGAGCTTTTCCAGGTCCTCTCTGAAGCCGGTCCCCCTTCCCTCTCCCTCCGTGTTGGCTGCTGCTTTCTGTGGTCAGCGAATGAGTATGCACCTCCAGGGTATTCCCCCAGTGCCAGTGAAAGCAGGGATTGCTGGGAAGTAAAAGCTGGCTTTTCCTTTGGGCATGTCTGCATCAAGAAGCTGCACTGAACTTTACATCTGTGCAGCTCACCTGGATTAAGCTCAACTAGTGTAGAGGAGTCCTTGTGCTGGCGTCACTCTACGGCCTTTGAGAAGGGAACCTGGCCAGTCTTCACAGAAAGCTTTAATAGGGGACAGATTCAGAACAAACTCTTTAGAGGCAAGGAACATGGGACAGGACCATATTTTAAATTCTCTGTTAGCACAGTGGAGTGCTGGCCTTAGCCTGGGGCTCCTGAAAACTATCTGATACCAATACTAATGGCAACAGCATTCAGACATAAACCTGTTCCTGGGCAGTGGGGACAGTTGTCCCAAGAAATAGTTCAAAAGTCCATTTTTAGAGCAGAAGTCCAGCACGCAGGGAGAAAAGTTGCTATGCCTCCTATTCCTTTAGAGGTTCCCAATCTCCTAATCTGGCTGACCTTTCACTAGCGTAAAACCTCCAAGAGCTATTTTGATCCTAGCGTAAATCACAGTAGCTTCAGGGCTGACGTCACAGGAGGTTCTTATCTCATGGGGACTGTCCCAGTACGACCTGGCACCTTCCTCCCAGAGCACACCTCTGGGCTGGAGCTAACAGGATCTCCTGTGTATGCCGCTTTCTGCTGGCTCTGCAAGTCCCCCCTCACCAGGAGAATCCTGAGCTAAAAATTTAGGGTTTCTCCTTCCCCTCCTTAAGAGTGGCCCCAAACAACTAGCAATATCTCCCCTGTCCTCCCATCTCCCCGACTGCAGCTGGACTCGTGCCAGGTGAAGAGCGACCTAGTCTTCCTCTGTTGAGAGACAGGGAGGTGCCCACAGAAAATGATCTATCCTTCCTAAAATCGAAACTGTGTGTCTGTCTGAGAGAGCACCCAGGACAATTGTGCTCCTGCTACAGATACTTCATTTAGACACCTAAAATGAGGTGGGGGTAAATCCAGGCCCTTCTGCTTCTCAGGCAGTATGTTTCCCATACAGAAGCAGTGTAAATTCTCCGCCTGCGTGCTGTTCTCAGTCGTTACGTGTTAGGTAGGATGTTAGATATTGTACATCCTCCCACGTTCTGGCAGAGCTCTTTCCCCCAAGTGGCATAAATGATCACTTTCGTCTTGCTACACTAGATATTCAAGATCATGTACTGTAAAGGATGCATATTTACATATCTGGCTGTGATCAGTAAACAGTTCCTAATAATTATAACAAATGTCTGCAACATCTAGGGCTTAAATTTTGTTATGTAATGATTGTTTAAATGCGTATGTTTTGTAATCAATAGCCTAAATGTCTTTCTCAGGAAGATTTGCATTACACGATCAATAGCAACATTAGTCCAAGCCAACTTAATGGAAAGGACAGTTAATCCCAAAGAGCCAAGTAACTGGAATGTGTCCTGCTCTGTGGAGGGATCACTCAGCTACACGCGTACAGCTGGGTATAGCTGGTGTAGCTGAAGCTGGTAGTTAGCCAGAGGTTTGTTTGTTTTTTGTTTTTGTTTTTACTAAGAAAACATCCACAGTTGTTCCACAGAAAAAGAACAAGTAATCTACCCACATGGAATAAATGCAGTTGTCCTTATTTCCTCCTCGCTTGCTTTCACCTTCTGCTAATGTTACTTGGGTGACAAGATTTTTCCAAATGCCAGATTAGGAGGAACCACAGCTCTGTGCAACAGATAAAGAAGGGGACTACCCAGCAGGTTTATAACAGATAGGTAATATGTCCATATGGCAGATCCTGCCATGGATAAACCATGCAGTATTTTACAAAAGCAGGCAAGGAAAGTTAACCCATCCACACAGGTAGAGTCCCATAGGTGTAGGGTCTCTGTGCTTCACTTCCCGCTTTCCCCTTCCCCTGGAGGCTGCTCCGCTGAGATGGGACAGCTGAACTGCACGTGAAGCAGCTCCTGTACCACCGAAGTCTACACCCTGACACGTTAAAACAAAGCTGCAGTAGTTCAGGACCTGCTTCACGCAGAGCTCAGCTGTGGGGGTTGATGATTTCCAGAGGAGAGGCGGCAGGCTGGGTGGTTGTTCAGTTCTCCCACTTATGTCTGCCTGTGCCTGCGAGTCTGCACCCTCAGCGGGCAAGGGTAACCCTGGTCCAGGCAGGGGAGTGCAAAGAAGTCCAAGGCATGTTTCTCCACTGAGGTAAACCACCTCAGGCGACACAGTCACTCATATCAGAGCAGGGTCACTTGTAAATATGAATGGCGGTGGTTTGCACCCAGTTTGCACAGATGCACATAGCTACCGGGCACCCAGTGTGGTGAGGGACACAGAGAGTCTGGGCCATGTGCAGTGCAGAGTCAGGTCCCAGCTGCCAGAAGGCAACCTGTGAGGGGGCTCACCTTGCCCTTGATCCTGTGGAGCTGCACACATCCTGGCAACAGAACAACATCTCTCCAAAGTGCCCCAAACCTAAGAGGAAACAATCAAAGCTAGCGCCATGTGGAACAGCCTAGGTAGGAAGTACTGCCTGTGCTGCCTGAGCATCCCTCAGCTGCGTGCAGAGCATCTGATAGACAAGTGCAAAGGCCAGAATTGAATGTATTTGTATATGTTACCATCCTTTCAGTTGAGATCTAGTCACTGATTGCATGCGCTCTCCCCGGCTGCTGCAATATGAAATAAAACGAGTTAGCATTAGCTGCAAGTGAAGAAAGCTTACCAAAACATGCTAACTCTGGGCCTTGTGCTTGTCAGAGCACACCCAGGAAATGCTGCACTTCAGGATGCATGGTTGGGTCTGTCAGGGCAAAGCTGTTTTGCTGGGATTCTCAGCTGAGCCAGCAAAGCTGACTTTGCCACTTCAAGCATAAAAGGTCAAGATTAGGACTGGCTCACATCAGTCGTGCGAAGATGGAAATGGTTGAGCTGGAACAGGGAGCTGGAAGAAGATCTGCCCCTAATGCTGTCAGAGGAGGGGGGACAGAGTAGAGATGGGAGCACGGGCAGTAGTTTTTAACCCTCACATCCCAGCCTCTCTCTCTTGCAGCAGAGATAGCCAGTCTGGCTTCCCAAGCTCTGGTGTAGATAAAGTAGCAGGGCCATCACCATTTTTCAGCTGCATACATTGCCTATGGTGAGAGCCAGATTTGAGTCATGTCAGCCTTCCCTGTGTCAGGGTATTTCAGTGCCCAGAAGAAGCTCCATTTTTCTGACTGAAATGAAGATGGTGTTTTTATTTCTTCATCAGGCTACACTACATAGCAGAGCAGATACAATGATTACTGAGATAAGACCCACAAAGGTGGAGTAGCCCAGGCCGAGAATCAAGTGCCGTGCCAGTTGTCCAGCATGTCATCAACCCGTCCATTTGCAGGTTGTCTAGCACGCCCCTCGCCACGCTACCTGAGCGCTTGTGCAAACCAGAGCTCGGTGCTGGGAACTTGTGTGGCTGCGAGGGATTACAGCTGCCTCACCTCGCTGTGCTGTATGTGCTGTAAGTTTCCACTGCTTACGTGCTGGAGGGAGTGAGTTCCTCCTGCTGAGCACGTGACTGCTTAAGTCCCGAGCTGCTCGCTGCCTAGCCCACACCTCAGCCCCATCAGGATTCACACACGCTGTGCAATACCTTCACAGCAGATATATTTATCAAGCTAAAAAAAGTTCTGTTGAGCTGGGTTTTTTGACTCTGAGGCCAAGCTGTGCTATCTAGGAGGAAAAAAAGAGGCCACCTACAACTGCAAAATCTCAAGAGCCTGCAAAATAGTGAGGGTGGCATACTCGCAGGAGGCTGGATATTTACTAGAGTGGCAAAATTCCTACAGCAATACCTAAATGACTCCTTTTCACCCACCAGTCCCTCCCCCAATCATTAAAAAAAATTACTTTTTACATATTTCCTGGCATATGTGATTTTACTAGAAGTGTGCTTACCCCGTTGTTACGAAAGGGAATCCAGTCTAGTGGGACAAAGTCATTCTTGGAATAACTTTCAATGAAATCAAGACTAACAACTGGACTGACTTTGGTGTAACAAGTCCTCAGGATATTGGTGGCTGCTAGAGTCATGTTTTTGTAGGCAGTCTGGATCTACTAGTTTTCCTAGTATAATAATTGCAGTAAGGGCTGTGATGTTTTGTAACCAAACTAGTTTATGCTGGCAAAAGCCCTGCTTTGGATGATAGAGAGGTGACTTGTACTGTTAAATTTCCTTCAGTTACTATAGGGGAATTGCTATTCTAGTATAAAATCACTTTGTTCTGTCTGCACAACAGGTGGGGGTGATTACTTCTGCATCATTATAACAATATCATTTTATATCACAGACAAGCTAAAATGACTAAATATTTGTTATATTTTGTTAAATACTAACATTAGAACATGGTTTTGGAAAGGAAAAACTACTATCTTATAAAAAATAAAGTAGATTGATGCCCCAGGAAATTAATCTGCAATGCAAATTCTATCTGATGTAAAACAATAGAAGTCACAAAGAAATCTAGAATGCTTCCATTTTTTTATCAGCCTTGGGATCTTTACATCCCAAGCTCCATGCACAACCAGCTGCATGAACCCAGAACCTATGTATTTCTATTTTAATTTTTGAATTCTCAGTTAATCTGTTTGTGGCATGCAAAGAAATTGAGTGATATTCTATATGTGATACTACTTAGTAGCATATCCATTTAGAAATACACTACCGCTGTGGTATCACTATTGCACTTGTCAGCGCCTGGCCAGCCAAAGAGGCGGGGGGTACCAGCAGCCTTGGCATTATCAGTTTCGCTGCAGACAGCTCTAAGAAGGTTTTAGAAAGAGGATGTTCACTGCCAGCATCTCCTGAAAGACAGCGTGACAGAGAGCACAAAGTTGCAGGCATAAAATCTAAGAAGTACGAGGTAGGGGGTGAGATCATTGCCTCCTTGGAGGTGGGATTTCACCATGTATTTGTCAGTGAAGGAACAGGGATAGGCTTGGCTCGAAGGGCTTTGAAAGCGAAGACAAGCAGCTGTGTTTGATAGTATAAAACCAGGGGATACTCCATCTATGCTTGTTGAGAGCAGCTTTACAGTATTTCCATATGTATAGCAGATGAGTTAGAACAGCTCCGTGCTGTACTGCTCCTTAAAATAAGTCCCCAGATAATGTGTACAATGTCAGAGCAGAGACAGGAGAGCTGGTGAAGGAGGAGGAGTCTGTGTAGGATCCTAGCAGGGAAGCTACTAGGGAGGAAGGGGCTCTGGGCCACCTGAACATGCAATTTGCTTCTGAGTGGCCAATTCATGTATTATACAAGTGAGAATCAGGTCGTTTGGCCTAGAGCCTTCTGTTGGTGACCTGTTTCCCGAGGCAGCTGGAAGCTTACAGCAATTAGGCTTCAGGCTGGAGGAATTTGTTCCAGTGGTGGCAGCCTGTTCTGGCACCCCGCAGCCACCTTTCCCCAGGGCTCCCTGCGCTCCCAGCCATCCTGGGAGTGGTGCATATCCTTGATGTGACAGTGATGGGGCCCGTGGGACACCAGGAAAGGCGGTGTTGGAAACGAACAGCCACTGTCAGCAATTCAACGGCCTGCAGCTCCCTCCCATTGAGCCCCTAGGGGTGTGCTGCACTCAACAGCGCACTAGCAGCAGGGCACCTCCAGCCATGCTCTTTCCTACAGTAACCTGGAGTGTAGCAAAATCACCTGACCTACTCTGCATGTGCAAACAGTCATACCTGCACGTATAGAGTAGGACATTCAGCCAGAAGACATACAGATTTGTGCAGCCAGGCAGGCTGAGTGCTTCTCTTACGGAGATAAGGATGTCAGTGGAATGATACACAGCAAGGGGTGACAAAGTGGCAAGCAAAGAAAACAATCTTTGCAGCAGCACTGTGAATAAATATCAGCAAGGCAAAGGTGTATGTGTCTCACAGCCAGAGAAAAGGATGTTGCAGCAAGCAAAACAAGAAGAGTCTGGCACAGCTTTGGCTGTAAAGCGGGATAACAAAGACCATATCTTGGAGATATTATCAAAAAATAATCTGCAAGGCTAAAAATAGGATGGATGTCAAGATTTAAAAAGAGGTCAGAATTGAAGCTGAAGATTTAGAAAGTCATATGAGATACAGAAAATCAACATGAACTTCACAGCTCATAAAAGACAGAGAAACTAAAAGTAGATCATATTAAATGATACTACCTAGTCACAATCTCTAGTCACCTGAGCCAAAATGAGCAGACAGTTTTCTTTACTGTTTTTTTTTTCATTTTTCCTGGTATGTACACACTGAAGGAGCTGTATGCCAGACCTCCTGTGCTTCTCATGTAAGGAACATGTTTCCTGCTTGCACAGGCCTCTTTCCTGCTGGCACCTCAAGCATGTGCTTTCACAGATACCTTAAAAACTGCCTGGTGGGCTGAAAAGGGGAGAAGCAAATGATTAGCTCTGTCTGGAGGAGAAAGCTGTGTGTGAAATCCCACTGCTTTTGGCAAGTCAGACACCTGCCTCAGGTTTGCAGTGTTTTGCACTCCGTAAACTAGGAATCTGCACTGCTGAATCTTCCCTAGAAGCTAGCTAGCTTTCAAAAAACTGAGAGCAGCTCACTTGCTTCTTCTAAAAGATGTCTGGTGTTTCTCTCATTCTACAGACTCACTCCAAAAAAAAAACAAAACAACACCAACTCCTTTACAAGCCTGAGAAGGTTTAAACTCGCATGTCCCTCGTGAATACTCTGATAACAAGACTTGATGCTACCACTAGGCCCCTGTAGAATACACCACCACTATATTAGAAGAAAATAGCTGCAAATTATTTTGTGTGGCACTTGCTCCTGTCGAGGTATTAGGATGCCTACCAAATGAGGCTTGAAATGAGAGAATAGCTAGTGCCCTGATGTTGAAGACGTAGACACCAGGCTGCCCCTCCAAAAGCAGCTCCGGCTGGGAACTGATGACTCGCATGGGGAGAAGTTAGTGAGTATGAGCACCACCAGCAGTGCAGCCAGCTGACAGGGGCATTGGGGACTTCAGTTTTAGACTCAGACATCTTAGTTCAGCATAAATCTTGCTCTGGTACTCTAATCTTTCATCTGATTTAACCCTCCATCCCTGCTCAGGAGTGTTAAGGGTTTAATTCAGCATTTGTAAAGGGCCCAGATAGAGCTTAAGGTGAAAGGACAAGGTGAATAGAGGGGCTGCAATGGGGGCTGACCCTCACCCCTTTGAGGGGAAGGCAGAGAGCCATGTCATTTGTGCTGTGCATCGTTGCCAGCACCGGGCACAAGCTGGCTCAGAAGGGTTTGGCTCAGCCCTATGTAAGGACACAGTGCTTGCCCTGGGCGATGCCACGAGGACACGGGGCAGCAGCAGGGGAGCAGGCAAGCTGCCAGGGCAGCTGTAGCACCTCCTGGGCTGCATGGGGAAAGGAGGAGAGGGAACAGCCCTTCTCAAAGCCCTGTTTGGGCAGTTGTATCCTGTGCCCAGCCACATGGCCACAACCAGGCTGGAGACCCAAGTCTTCTTCCCGCTCTAGCTGAAGGAGTTAATGCCGCCCATTTACCCCATGCTGCTCATTGCCGTTCTCCTGCTCACTGGAACTGCTCTCCTAAGTCTGTTAGCCAAACTGCCTGTGTGTGCTTCCCTCAGATTTCTGGAGTTAAAATGAGCCAAGTTAGCTTGAACAGTCGAAATACAAGGTCTGCCTGAATCTAGTTCGTTGTTAGTAAATGGGTCAAGGAGAGCTGGTGGCAGTGGGGGGAGGGATGTGACTGCTTGGCAGGATGGTAATCTGTTCAGGTGACAAAGCTGGAGCTGAAAGATTGGCCCATGCACCTCTTTGGTGGCTTGCCCCATGCATAAAGTAGCTACAGCAAATGACTCTTGTTTTTGATTGCTCATCATTTTTGGTGTATGCTACACTGAGAGGGAGAGTATGGTCAGGTGGATTCCAGATGTGCACAACTCGCTCTCATCCCTATGCACTCTTGGACTGTCTCTTCCCTGCCTTGGCAGGGAATGCCTTGGCTAAATGGTGCAGTTAGCATGTAGATTCCCTGCGGGGGCCAGCAAAGCCACACCACCCTGTGGAAGTTTCCAAGGGCAGAGCCCTTCTCTGCTGGAGCAAGGTGTGAAAGCACTGGAGTGTGGATGGTCCTGGCAACACACAGCATGCACCCCTCTGCCTCTGCAAGGGCAAGGAGAGTAGGGCCACAGATCCGCCTTCTTGCACCGAAAAATTTCATACACCTAGTTTCTTGCACCTATGAAGGAGTTGTTTCCATGCTGCTTTAAACTCTGGGATTTTGACTGCTGGGCCCTGGCAATAAAAGGGAGTGAAAAATGCTCTCCTCACATGTGTAATAAATGTCCTGGCATATAGGCACGTTTGGGTTTGAGCTTATGAGAACATATACCCGCATTTGCACGTTCTCATCTCTTTCTTCCTTCTCAAGCACTCTCATGCTGATACACTGCACCGTCAAAACAAAGAGTTTCCTTGTGAGTGCTCATATTCAGAGTTTTATGTGATTCAGAACCACAAAATCACTTTCTCTGGGTACCTTCATGAGCATCAGTGTGAGATGCTCTGACAAGGGGTCTGAGGAGATCTGGTGTGCACTTCTTTGGACAAGCAAGATCCTTATTCTCTCCAAATAAGATGATTATCAAGGGGATGTTTGTGCCCATTCTTGTTTTTGGGGACTCTCTGTTCCCGTTGCTGCCATGACTCATGAAACTCATTAAACCAGAGCATGCCTGGCAGGAGATTTAATTATATAGGAGTAGCAGGATAGTGATGGAATTTATGCTTGACAGGCTGACAGCAAGATGGCTTTATCTACAAAGCTGTTCAGATGTCAGTAGAGCCAGTTCCCTCTGTAAGGCTGGGCAAGCTGTACCAGGCACTGAACCAGCAAGCAAGAAGGTAGGAATCTGTGCCAGGAGCAGGCTCGAGACGCCAGTGGTTCACATAAGCAACCTGCAAGTGTGCCTGGCATCACCGTCTCTGGGTCAACGTGAGGAAACATCTGGTAAACCAACAGCCTCACACTGCACCATGACCTACATAGGAAATACGATGCAAGGAGGGAGAACATGAGACTGTGCATTGTTGTAATGCATGTATCAGGTTATTTGCTTTTATCTGGATATAAGAGTCTAATGCTCACTAAACCATTTGGAAACAAGCTCTGGCCTCTCCCTTCCTTCTCAGGCACACTCACACCAACACAGTGTGCAGCCAGACCAACTTATGAACAACATATTTCAGTACTTAGCAAAATAGTAACAAAATATTCTGAAAAGCACTGTACACATCTCAGCTACGTGTGCACCACTTAAAAAGTACAGCCTTAAGGTTTCTGTGAAGCTGCTCGGAGGGATTACACTAACATTAGAGTGACTGCTCTTCATGTGCGTGTAAACAAGGTTGTTTACACAATAAAAACTCTTTCCACTCTTGCATTTGAGATTGCAGTAGACAAGGAGTCCACACATTTAAGAAACTGAGAAAACTAGGACTTGAAAGTTGTATTCTAGAACTCCTCCTTATACAGGACTTTCTTGACACACGCAAATGTGGGCTCTCCTGAATCCCTCAGTACACATCATCATGCAAACAAACCATAATCCAGACTTTTGGTAAGATGTAGCCCTTCAGAAGGGCTAAGTGTTTCCGGAAAGGTCCATTTTTTTTCAGGTAAAACAGGCAAGGGTAATTTTGTTCACTGGAAACAACATGCAAAAGGAAATGTTTGGGAGTTAATGCCTACTACTGCAGGAAATACCTCTCCATTTTTTTTCATGTTTTATTATGATGTACTTTTACTTAAGAATCATACATATGACCAAGTAATTTGTCATCATTTTTTTTAAATGTACCTTTTAATTAGCACATTGTATCATACACTCTAGTACATGTAAGATCAGATTGTTCTAATTTTAAGATTAACATAAAATTGTAGCACACTGAAAGAAATGAGTAATGTTCTGACACTGAAATTTAGTCTCCCTTACCTTTAAAGAAGTTGTATCTGGCCAACACTTTGAGGAAGGCAGGGATATGACTATCCTATGGGGCAATGGCTTAATGTTCCTATATTATCATTTCCATATTATTTTTATATCAACAAAATAAAATTTTCTTTTAATTCTGAAACTCTACTGTCAGGAAGGAAAATGTTGAAGATTGCATATCAAAGGTTTTTGAGATCAAATGATAACTTATCTATAGTTCAATTTGTTCAATATGCAGTCTGTGGGCAGGAAAATTATTTGTTTTCATTTTTCATTCTTCTGCAGACAGACTGTTGTCTCCAAAAATTACCATCACTGTCTCCAAATTATGGCGATTTGTCAAAATCCAGCGTCCTCTCATATTTTCAGATTTCCCTATTGAAGTTACCAGAAAATAATCAAGCAAATAATGGACTATTCTTCTTTCAAATGTGTAGCAACAGAAATTTTGATATTTCTACGATTCTGAAGTATCAGAAGTCGCAGAGTGAGATTTTCCTTTTTCAATCAAATTTTTAGTTATTTCTTTTGAAAGTAATAGGCAAAGTTTGACCCCATCATAATTTTTGTCCCACATTTAAACTAAATTTTGGAAGACAACACTTTTTAATCTGCTGTCACAATCAAGGGATCCATCTTAATGAAAATGGGTAGTATTAGGACATACTTTTCTAGCTTCTGTAGCAGCCAGCTGTTTCTCTCCTATATTTACCTACTTCTTAGAAACAAAGGTTCAAGTATTTTACTCTTGGAACTTACTCTGGAGTTATATTTGTGACTGGTATATTATCTCACACATGACAGTGCATGTGAGCAATTAAAAAAATTCTTCTCTGTAAAGTGCAGTAATTCATATGGCATTTATTGCTGTTTTCATTGATAAAAGTGAAATAATGACTCCATTCATTCCGGAAAGTGAAAGATCTCTTTTCCTCTTCAGCAATGTTTCTTGACTGATTGAGGGAATATTAATACTGTAATCAGGGCTGTGATCCATCCAGGAGAATAGCAACAGCTAGCTCCGAGCTGGGTATATTGGGTAATTAGACAACTCATACTGTGCCCCATGCAGCCAGAATCTGCCCATGGTATAAATTATCTTTGATACTGAGAAGATACACGTATGGGGAAACCATTGGTGCAGCTATTTTAAGTTGCTGTTCTGGGAATGTATTCCAAACTCACCTTTTTGTATTTCCATGACAGTCACTCCTTCTGTTTTAAGTGTTCAGCCTAAACATGAACTGTTATTTTGTGAGAAATGAAACAGCTTTCAGGAAGATTGTCTTACAAGCAATCATCTTTCTCAGATATTTTTCTCAGTCATTTGCAACTGAAGCTCACTGTGGCTGGATTTTTCAGTCTACAGCAGCAGTTTCAGTGCAGGATCTAAGGGAATTTCTCCCTTCACACACATGCACATTTTTGGGAAAAGCCTTCCACATTAATTCTCCTCTGAATCTGTCAGCAGATCTTGCCTTAAATTCAAAGAGAGCCTGTTTTCCTTCCCGCCTCCACCACATGGGTCTGTGACTCGCCTTCCATGGCCTCCCAAGGAGCTCAGAGCTCGTCTGCACAACGGCATTGCAAAACATCCTAGGAGATGAAGACCTCCTCTATTTATAGACTGCTGAGGCTGGATGAAAATTTCCAGGGAGCGTTCTGGAAGAGCTCCCATCTAGCTGCACTGAAGGCTTACAAAGGCAAACCAGTTTGCTATCACGCTTCAAAGCTTTCCCTTGCACCTAGCATTCACTAAATCTTTGCAGTAAAATATATAGTGCACACATGAAGCAAGCAGTTGATGTTTACCTTGCCATTAATGAACCTTTGAAAAAAATTTCTTCCTTATGTGCCTCTTCCTTATCTGGATTACAAATGCAAAATCAGAGGTTTGGGGCAAATCCTCAAATGTGAACCCAGATTCTCAATTTTTATTCTAGGTGTGCAACTCTGTGCGATCTTAAGATAATACAGAGGGAGAACTGTTTTTAGCTTTGTGCTGTAGTTTTTTCTTAAAAGACTCAGTCTCTTGCGGCTGATATTTTTAAACCAAAAACAAGGTTCAATTAACAGCTGCATTGCTGAGTGTTGCTCTACAAAGATATGATTCAGCATTTTTTTTACTCATGTGACAAATGAAATAAGGAATATTTCTTAAAATAGGGGAGAAATGGTCACCCTAGCTAAAATAAGGTGATGGCAGGCTGGGTGTGCAGAGTAGGCATATCCACAGACACTCAAGCTGTTGTGTGCTTATGAGCTAGCCATGCTTGGCCTCTCACATTGATAAGTTGTTGTTTATTTTTTTTTTTAAATGAAAGCCCTTACCTACTTTTGCTCACACCACATGACTTTTATTGGAAGATATGTTTGCACAAGGGAGGAGCTTTGCCTCCCACCCAAATTTCAGCAACGCTTACAATTTGGTAAACAGGCAAGGACAGAGTCTCTATCTATTCTCTGCCTATTCCCTCCAGTTCAACTCTAATCTACATCACACAGTGAGGAAACTGTATTCTGAGGAACCCTTCTAGGAATCTATTTTAATGAAAAATCTTGAACATAGTCCTAGCATTAAACACAGTCTGAAGTTATTAAAAAAAAAAAATAGTGCCAGGGAGAAAATGTAAGTCTGTTGGAACAGTAAGGAAAAAAGTGAAATCTGCCTCTTGAAAAGATAAGCATTATCATCTTCTATTGCACTGTGGGTGGATGAAGAATGTGTAAATTGCTTGCTGACCTGTTTTTTTGCTTCTGTGTAAAAATGAAAGGCCATTTCTTCTACTACCAGTAAATGCCATCTTATCTCTAGGTCACTAATTAGCTAGCTGGGTGAGGAAGGAACAGGTTCAGGGGTAATAATTCTAACAGTGACAAACTGATGTGGCGTGATAGGAAGACTCAGACACAACCCAGCCCTAATTACAGTTCTGTAACATGTACTATTGCTCCAAGAACAAACCAAAGTTGTTAATAATTTATATTCAGCTATGGGTTTGCAAGAGCTCCTGCTAAGTCTAATTTTTCCAAGATCTACTATTTAAGCACCGTTCTGTAAAAACTCTCCAGTGTACAATTCCAGAATTCTGTTTTACCTGAAGCATTAACAGCATTGTGCCATCTGAATGTCCATTGAAAGAGCTGAAATGAACAGTGTGAATTTAGATTTTTCATAGTAATATATTAATTTAAATTACTATAAACCTCATACTGATATTCCTGCTTTAGTATATATCTGTCCTTGGTATAAGTTATGTTGCTTAAGAAGTGCTTTAAAATATGCTGAAATATCCTATTTTGGTAAGTGTAGAGTAAGTGTATTTGCACAGAGGGTTGTGCTTGTTAGCATAGGGAGCAAGGAGACATAGAAGCGCCATCGTAATGAGTGTTTATCGATATCACAGTTTTTAATACCAAATTTGTTCAGTTCCAAAATCTCAAGAACTATTTTAATCAACAGACAGAGCCTTACCAACTGCTAAAAACTGCAAAAACTGTAAAATTTTAGTCTCTGGCCTGCTGTTCTCAGAGCCAATAACCTAAAACACCTCTCCCCACATCCTTAGAAAGAAGAATCAGCTGACGCCAGCCATTATCACATCCTGGTACATAACAATATCCTGCACTTTGGATCTGCTGATTCTCTCAACATGGTTTTAAAAGGTCACTTGGACAGACTTCTCTCTCAGTTAAGGAAAAAGTAGAAATGGGTCAAATTACATAATATGAAGTAAATAAGGGTGAAGTTACATGACATGACTGAGTCAGCTTACTGTTCTGACTTGGGTGGTCCTGCTTTTCCATCCCTGACTCCTGGCCCTGCTGGTCCACACCCTCTCTTGCACCACATCAAACCACACGGTAAGCCGATTCAACTTGTTAATCCAACAGAAAACTATTCTCTTAAACTGACTCACCAAAGGGCTAGACGAGGGTGGCATGGCTGGCGCTATGGTAAGGAAGGATGAATGAGCGTGCTGCTGGAGGGAGCAGGACCACCTTTTTTGGTGGGCAGCCACTCAACAGAGTGACGCAGATGTGTCATCAAACCACAACCTACAAAATGGTACAGAAGGACACGAGAAGTATACTGAGGGCAAACAGAGTGGTGCAGAATAAAAACCTGCATCCTCGGGAAGGATGGAAATGGGAACACCTAGCCCCCGCCCTGGTAGAGGAGGAAATAGGGAGTGCAGGGGAACAAAGTGCCGAGCGGTGCTGAATACATCTAGCCTGGGATGGCTGTCCAGGGGTCAGACCCACAGTGCTTACATACGTGTGCGTGAACGTAGCCAGCCCTGGCAAAGGGGAGCTCTTCAGGACAGATGTGCTATCTTGATAGTTTACGAAAACATGAACTACAATATTGTATTCTCATTGTTCAAGACAAGGGCGGGGGGAGCCATTGTTCACCTAGGAAACAAATAAAAATGAAGTTTACCTGCCGCATTCTTTTCTAGAAATCGCCTCATCAAAAAAAAAAAAAATCAAACTCCTAAGTCTATTGAGGAATAACACCTGGTTGGTGTTATCAGTTCAAAAACTCCCTCACTATTGTCTCTTCCTTCCTCTTTTAAATTACTGAGACATGTTTCTCCTTCTGTAGCAGCAAATGGTTTAAGCTTTCTCTTTTCTCGAGTCTCTCTTCCTAGTAGAAGACAACTGCCTTCATCAGAAAAAGAATTTAGAGATATTAAAAATACTGCTAGCCAACTGGAGAATGAGAAAAGAAGCTGCATCTTCATCCCAAGATAAAATGTCCAGTCCTTTAACAAATACAATTTCATGACTTCCGTAACAGTTCTTGATTCTCTTGTGAGCTCTGGCTAATAGTTTCTAGGGAGTTGGAACAAAAAACTGAGACCATAACCCGTTAAATAATAAGATATGTTGTAATACATGAGCTGAGGCTCCATCAAGCTTTCCAAACCAAGGGTCACAAAGCAAACTGTTCTTCTCGCCGACATCCCAGGGATGCCTGTTCTCTTTTCCCTTCCTAACACGAAGGAAGGCACTGGCAACAGAGTGAGCTACGTGCCTGGCAGCTGGAAGAAGAGGAAAGAGAAAGTATGATGTGCTATAAATCAGGTACACGCAAAATAATCATGGCAGGTCACATCATCCTAACACTGCTCTGCATTGTTTCCACCTTGATGATCTTTCAGCATGTCACGATGCTGAATCATGATGACACAGGGCAGGAAGCACATATCAGATGCAAAGTAAAAAGGTCATGTTATGACTGTGGCCCTCTGCAACCCTGTGAAGTGCTCAAGAGAGTTTCCTTAAATTTGAGTCCCTTGTTCTAATGCTAGAAGACTTGTCTGCATCAAAATTGAGAAAAACTTCTGGAGCAGTTCAGATAGATTTGACCTACACACAGATAAAAGAGAAATTCTTTTTCAGAACTGCTTATCGCTGTATCAGTGCATGGATTTCAAACAGTGTTTAAAAAATGTTCTTTAAAAGTATCTTTCTGTCCATAACTGGACTTTAAGCACCCTGAGGGCCTGCTGGTCTGCTTAAGTTACAGGCCAAAAATGTACATAATTGTCAATCTTTAGCAAGACGGGGAGTTCTTTTCTAACCAAAGCCAGAAATACTCCCTCTGGAGAAACCTCACAAACAATGTGGAAAAAGCTTTTGAACTTTTCATGGTACAAAGTTGAAAATGAGGACAAAACTAGAATGAGTCAGTCTTGAGCTTTTTCTAAGCTCTGCTGCATTTTCATCGTTTTACAGATACAGATGTCCGGTAGCAGTATTTTCTGAAAAAAAAAGAACACTGTCCTGTAGTATTCAATAGTGTAATTCATTTTTCATTAGAAATGAACAGAATTATTAAAGCAGCCGAATATTTAAATCTGCATAAATCTCTCTGGCTCAACTCTAACCATATTTTTGGTATAACAGGCTATATTACCAGAGAAGCAAATGCATATCATTTCAGACAGACTCAGGGACAGCAAAAACAATTTAAGCTGAAAAACCTGGAGGAGTCCTGCAATATTAAGCACTAACCTACACAAGTTTATACAAAATAATTGAGAATACTTCTCCTTATAATTTAGCCCAACCCTTATGAGATTATAATGAAAGGTTTTTCCTTTAAACATTACAACATTATGATATTCAGTGATAAATAACCAAATTATTCTGTTACTTTAATTTCAGCAAAAACTTTCAGGGAAACTCTACATTGGTATAAACAAAAGAATAAGCAGGGTGGAATGTGGTCCAGAGTATTGTGGATTATTTTCAAGGCCCTGAGCCCAATTCTCTGTTGACCCCATGGCTGAGTTGCAGTCTGGACCCATGCAAGATGGTGTGATACAGAGCTGCTTCGTACTCCACTCGCATGGGTCTGTAACCAACGATAGCAGGGTATCAAGCTCTTTGTGTATCAGAGAGCTGTAGTCTGGATCTTACAAATTGCTGAGATCCCTCAATTTGTGTTGGCCACAAAGACTTGAAGTATCTCAGCAGTCACAGAATGAGATCCAGTGTGCTTTTCTGTGCCAGTCACCGCCAGCACAGCTAAGCAATAACCCTACATGTTCCTCACCCACTCCAGTGGATGAACCTTTCCTAGTTTTGCAGAAATATGCGGGGGGAAGGTAGTTGGGAGATGAATAAACTATGTTAACCCTTTGACTATCTCAGGAAAAGAGTGTGCATTCAACAAAGGAGCACTTGCATAGCCTTGTGGATGTACTTGGTACAGTTTGTCCTGATTAGAAAGGAAGCGAGCTTAACAGAATCCAACTCAAACAGTTCTCTAGCTTTATTTGGAAAAGCTGCAAACCTGTTACAGTTCACTTGCTAGTATGAAAAGCTTGAAAAATGCCCCTGTTGAGATCAATGAATAATGGCTTAAGTGGAGTAAGACCAGTCAGGCTGAAGAACACGACAGAGTGGTCTGAGGGAAAACAGCAAATGCTATGAACCCAAATGTCCTGAATTTTAATCATGACTTTGTCATGGACACACACCTGTCTGCCTGAGTCCTTACGCTATCATCAATCACAGCAGTATCTGTGTAGCTTCCAAGTGGTTTTCTGACAGTAGTAAAAAGCTTAGGCTTCCTTGAGTCCCACAGACTTCTTCCTGTTCACAGTAAAACTATCTGAAGATGTGATAAAAAAAAAAAAAATTATTTCCAAGTTTATTTTGTTCTGAGAATTAAGCTTTTCTAGTCTTACTATTCTGCACTTCTCCCCTCTCCTTGGGCTTCAAAGATTCTTTTTGGTTGCTTATATAACCTTACCACTGCAGTACCCTGGAGTATGTTATATATATAAAGTATGGTGTAAATGCACCTATTATTACTGCTTAATGAAAGCAGAAAAGTTACCCATTGACCAACCTACCTGTTTTTAGTCATTTCTAATAAACATATCAGATCCATATCTAGTTGATGATAAAAAATTATGACCTTGCATTAAGTCTACCCCATAAGATCCTCCTCATGACTGGTATTACTTTATGAATTTTTATTTGCATTCTCTGCAAACCAATATATCTCATTGTTACCTAGTCATCACTCAAGTTCTTTTACAATATCCACTGACATATACAGGAAATAAGCTATCTTGGAAATGTCAGGTCAGGGAGCAGTGAAGAGTAACCTGCAGAAAAGAAAGAGGAGGGAGTCCCTCCCCCCTCACTTTTGGCAACCATCACGTTGGTCATTTTGCTTTGTATACTGTATGTTCCTTTTCTTCATGTTTTGCCCTTATGCTGTCTTTTAAGGAACAAGCTCTTTGGCAATGAATAGAGCCTTTATATGCTTGGAAAACATTTCTAGCATGTTGTAGCCACTATTGCAACATAAATACACATTGTTTTACAGAATTCCCCCCCCGCACACACATTCTTTTCTTCAGTTTTGTTACTGGACAAGAACCTTTACTAATTTGCTTTGTGCCTCTGCTGAAGTGCCATGATCATAAAATACGGCAAATGCTTTATGTATCTGAAGATGGATTTTGTTAACTTTAGTATTTCTGTTGACCACACTGGGGAACAATTTGTTGAGGCAACTTCAAGTATTTCAGCACATTAGCAAATGTAAAAACTAAGACCAAGACCAATTGCACCCCCCCCAAACCTGTGGAAAAGACAGGCAAAGAACAAAAGACTCTTGAAGCCAAATTAGCCCATAAATTAATGACTAGAAGTAGGTTTTAGCCAGACACCATGTTTGTATCTTGGCCCTTTTTTTATTTGTTTCATACTTGGACTACCAAGTTTTGAGTCTGTGACTGCCATTTCCAGTACGTTTGCTTGAAGCAGTAAGTAACAAATGCAAAAGGTCTTTAACTCTTCAGTTTCTCTCTGGCAGAATGTCATTGTTCTACTGCATTTCTCAAGGATTTGAAAAGAACAAGCTTGACTCTCTTCTCATTTAGCCTGGTTTAACAATGCTCCAAGTCCAAGGAATTCAGCTGAACTACTCTCATTTTTAAAGCAAGCAAGAGGAATGCCTAGCCTAGTATTTCTGACATAGCTCATATTCCTGTAGTTAATGAACAGCTCTTATTAAACCTAGATTAAAAATCTGTCCACTTTATGCTGTGGTCTTAAACTTGTTTTTAACCCACTTCCTTCTGCCTCTACCAATATATCTTCCTTCATTTAAGGGCAATGAACAAAGAAATCACCAATCTGCAACTCTTTCTGCTTCTTTTCCCAGCTTTTCAAGTTAATTCAGCTCTTTTTATCAGCTTTGGAACGCGCTGATCACATTCACCTTGAAATCTGGTCCTTTGGGCTTTCACAACCTTGTCCTCTCAGTTTTCCTTTTGCCTTTCTAATAATTCACACTGTTTTTCCTTCTCATTTTCTGTGCATGTACCACAGGCATCTGTAGCCTTGGCACACTTTGTTTCTCCTTTTACATCCTTCACATAGTACATGCAGTGCCTAACATTCCTCTAAGTCCTATTGCAATGTTAGTTAATTTTAAATCTAGTTCTGTAGAGAGATGATAGGAACCAGGCCATTTTAATTACATACATAAAGCCAGCTTACTGGCTGTACGTGTAAGTGTATTACAATCTTAAGCATTGCAGGAGCTTGTGAGGTGTGAAAATATCACTATTCCTATTCTATCATGGCAAAGAACAACTGATTTATCCCAAGTCACATGAAAACCTGTGGTAGAGTAGGGGTAGAAAGCCTGTATCACTCATCTCTGGTTTCCTACTGGAGAATTCTTTTTACTTTTCTATCTCCAAATCCGTATATTGGCTCATTTCTTTGACACTTCTTGGATTTCCTAACTTAAAGCTGATACATACCAACTGAGGGCTGCTGCCTCTCCCAAGCCAGCCAGCCCATGGAGCAAATGCTTTTGGTCTGCTCACCAATTGTTTCCTAGAGGGGGTGGGCACGGCCACCAGGGACAGTTATTCCAGCTGACCACGAGGCCCTGAAGCCTGGAGCGAGACGCCGTGTCACCCACCGCTGGACTTCCCTGCAGGGAGTTAGGGAATGCGCTACCTTAACACCCACTGCAAGGAAGCAAAGCTATGCTTAAGCTGCACCGGTCGGCGCTTACATGTCGCCTCAGAGGAACCCAGGTCCTCGGGTTACTTCTGAGAGCCGGCGCTGCCGCGTCCGCGCCGTCTTTCCTCGGCTGGCCCCTGTGCTCCCCTCCCCTCCGGCCCTCTCCCCGCCAGAGCGGCTTCCTTCTTCCTGTCAGGGCCTTTGTCGCGCTCGCCGCGGAGCTGGCCCTGCCTCCTGGTTTTAGTGGTCCCATCACCTGCTCCTTCCTCCTTCGCGCATTTTTTTTTACTGCCTGGCTCTTTTTTGACCGCCTGCCCCGCCGGGTTACGGTGGGGCCCGCAGAGGCAACAAAACCTGACCCGCGGCGCGCCCGAGCGCCGCCGCCGCTCCCGCCCCGGCCGCGCTGCCCCGAGCGCGCCGGCGCGGCCGGAGGGGCACCGCGCGGCCCGGCCCGGCCCGGCCGCCGGCAGGGCGAGGGCGGCGGGTCGGGCCGCGGCGGGGGGCTGCGCCGCGGCCCAAGGCCCGCGCGGGCCCGGCGCTGCGCGGCGCGTCCCGCCTCCCGGCGCGGCCCCGCCCGCCTGACGCGCCGGCGGCGCTGGCGGGCTGGAAGTGGCGTACGTGCAAAGCGGGCCGCGAGAGTGGCGCCTCCTCCTCGCGCCGGCACAGGCGGCGGCCGCGCGGCGCGGCACAGCGCAGCGCAGCGGGAGGAGAGCCGAGGCGAGGCGAGGCTGGCGGCGGGGCCCCCGCACGGCACCACCGGGCTCCCCGCGGCCGCCGCTCTGCCCCCGGGCCGCGCCGCCGCGCGCGGGGCGGCGATGAGGCGGCGCTAGCGGCGGCGGCGCAGGGAGGGCGGCGCGGCCGCCGCGGCAGCCCCGCGCCCGGCCGCCCCCGAGGAGGCCGCGGCGGGCGGCCATGATGCAGTGAGCGCTCCCCTCCCAGCGCGGCCGGGCGGGGGCCGCCTCAGCGCCGCTCCCGCCCGCCTCCTTACATAACCCCTCGGCGGCGGCGGCGGCGGCGGGGCCGCGGCGGCACCAGCAGCGCCATGGCGAATGACAGCGGCGGCGGCGGCCAGGGCGGCGGCGGCGGCAGCAGCGGGAGCGGCGGCGGCGGCAGCAGCAGCAGCAACAGCAGCAGCGAGCGGGACCGGCAGTATTGCGAGCTCTGCGGGAAGATGGAGAACCTTCTGCGGTGCGGGCGCTGCCGCAGCTCCTTCTACTGCAGCAAGGAGCACCAGCGCCAGGACTGGAAGAAGCACAAGCTCATCTGCCGCGGCGGCGGCACCGGCGGCGCGGCGGCGGCACCGGCGGCGGCGGCAGGGGGCGCTGCCGAGCCCCGCGGCGCCGGGGCCGCGGCGGGGGGCGGCGGCCGCGCGGGGGGAGCCGCGGCCGGGGCCGCGGCGGGGGCCGGGGCCGGGGCGGGCGAGGCGGCGCCGGCGGAGGCCCCCGCCGCGGCGGCCGCGCTGACTAACAACCACGTCGCGGCGGCCGCCAGCGGGCCGGCCGAGGCGGAGGCGGCGGCGGCCGGGGAGGCGGCGCTGCTGTACCGGGACAAGTCCGACCTGTACCCGGGCGGCGGGCAGGCGGGGCCCGGCGGCGCCGCGCTGCGCCCCAACGGGCAGACCAAGTCGCTGGTGCCGCAGCGGCTGGCGCTGGAGTACATCGTGCCCTGCATGAACAAGCACGGCATCTGCGTGGTGGACGACTTCCTCGGCAAGGAGCTGGGCGGGCTCGTCGCGCAGGAGGTGCGCGCCCTGCACCACACCGGCCGCTTCACCGACGGGCAGCTCGTCAGCCAGAAGAGCGACTCCTCCAAGGACATCCGTGGCGACAAGATCACCTGGGTGGAGGGCAAGGAGCCCGGCTGCCAGACCATCCGGCTCCTCATGAACAGCATGGACGATCTCATCCGTCACTGCAACGGCAAGCTGGGCAACTACAAGATCAACGGCAGGACGAAAGTGAGTGCCAGACCCCCCCCATGCCCGTTTCCCCCCGTCCCCTGCCCCGGGGGGCAGCGGCGTGCGCGCTTGTGTGTGTCCGTCCGTCCGTCTGTCCGGCCGGCCCGCTGGCGGCCGCAGCCCGGGTTGAGGGCAGGGTGCCCCGCCGCCTGGCTGCGGTGGCCCTCGTCAGGGTGTCGTGCTTGGCGAAGGGGCCCCGGCGTGGCTCCTCTCCTCCCCTCTGGGAAACCCCCTCTCATTTGGATCCTTTAGGTAGCTAAAAGCATGGTCTAGAAGCCTCTGCCCTAGCTGGCGCGTATTGAAATGCGAGCTCTCCCTTAGTCTCCCCAAAAGGCTGGAAATAATATACTTATCGGCCTCTGAAAACGTGGGATAGCGTGCGCTAGTCGCTGAATGTGAAGCGCTCTCAGCGCATACATTGCCCTGAGCACTGCGTTGCTGAGTAATGCAAGAAGCGCTGGGTAGGTGCGTGATGTCCACGTGCGCGAATTTGCTGGGGTCTGGTGCAAACGTGGCTCAGAAAGCAGGCTGTGAAGTGCTGGGCTTAAAATGCACCACACACACGCGACTTATATAAAAGACCTGCATCGCTGGGTGAGTAGCACCGTGATGACACCTTGAATAAGTTACTTGTTGGTCTGCAGTGGAATCCTTTGGCAGTTCTGTTTTACCGTGTGCAGCAAAATGAGATCACTGAGGAGCAGTGAAGCTGTTGGGAAAGACTTTTTTTTTTTTGATTATCATTGTCTTGTTTGTTTATTTGTTTGTTTGTTTCTGTAAAAGTCTTATTTTTCTCCTTAGCTGCATTTTGGGATCAAAGGACGGAGTCAAAATTTCCCATTGTATTAGCCTAATTTGCAATTCTCTTCAAGTCCTTAAAATAAAGCTCACACCCTTAGTAGAGGACTCGTAATGAATATTCATTAGTATCTTTTCAGATTTAAAAAGGCGGGGGGGGAAAGCCCCTTCACAATTTGCTACCTCTATTAAAATATAAGGAAGCTAGTGAATTACTGAGAGCCATCCCATCATATAGTTGTACTGTCTGTCACAGATAGACTGTTGTTGCTGCAGCTGCAGAATCTCAGCTGGTAGGAAGCTGTGAGAAGGAGGAGGGGAGAAACTGGAAGGCAAAAAACAGCCCTGGATTTGTTTCGGGCACAGTAAATTTAAACTCCTGTGATGAAGAAAAGTGAGTGAGAATTTTTATTTTTTTTGAACTGTGGTCTCTGTGTACCTTTAGCTGGACAAATACCGTGTCAAAAGTTTAGCTGGAACATAGTCTGGATTTCTCCTGTATCCCTGTTAGCTTGGATTTTTCTAAGCCAATTTATCTTTCAAACAGATTTAAATCTCTTTAAGGTCCTAGTTCTTTAAACTTGCACTCTAAAAACATCTGTGGCTTTGCTGGATTTCAATTTTTTGCAGTAAAGGGGAATACTGCTTCTGACTTGATGTGTGATGATGGACTTCCGTCAGTAATAAGCACCCAGGCTTTAGAAAAGAACTTCTGGAATTGTAACTGTGATTCCTGGACTATTGTACCTTATAAGTAGTAACTCTTACTTTGCTAATTTTGAAAGAATGTGTGCGGATAGAGGAGAATCCCTTTGTACAGCTAGCTGTGCCTTTCTGTGGAGTGATAGTGAAGCGATGAAGGTTTTCGAGCCCTACTGGGTTTCAGTCACTGCGGAAATACCTGTGTATTTCAGGTATGGGAATAGGTGCACTCCTTTATTCCTCAGTGGTACAGAAATGCATGGCTTTCTGTCTTCTCATTTTCTCCTGCTCATCTCCCAGCAGAAGTCCATGCTGGAAGCATTGCAGTAAAGCTCAGTTTTCTAAACAGCTTCAGCAAGAGCAGAATGAAAGCTGTCAGTAACTTTCACTGGCTCACCCATGAGTTGAGTAAAGGAAAACAACTGGTGAGAAGAGCACAGCAAGTCCGTAGAAGAGACTGAGCTGTTGAAGTGTCTGGCTCAGTGCTTTTTTGAGGATGCTTATTATTAAAGTCAGCA
Source organism: Apteryx mantelli (assembly GCF_036417845.1). NCBI lineage: Eukaryota > Metazoa > Chordata > Aves > Apterygiformes > Apterygidae > Apteryx > Apteryx mantelli. The sequence goes on along the minus strand of NC_089980.1, from coordinate 56,951,216 downwards.
GGGATAGGAGTGATGTAATGACTTTCACCTTCTCTCTTCTTTTGCATCCATGGAGAATTGTACGTTTTCTTCTGCTGTTAATATCACGGTAAACAGCATACAAAGGCTGTGGCTGGGGAAGCGGTCCAGCAGCAGATGCTTTTTACACAGGTCCCTTCTGAGCTCCTGGCAATTTGGCAGGAGGACTGGGGGGAAGAGAAGATTTAAAATGTACGTAGAAGATGTAAAATGTACATGGAGGCATCTCTTGGTTATCTGAAGTCATTTCTTCTTCACTTCTTGCGCCTGCTTTTTCTGGATCTAGATATGTTTGCATTTTGGTAGGAGTCCCAGCATCTCTTTCATTCTTGGCTGTATAGAGGGGTAGGCAGTGGAGATACCGCAATATCCACAGTAGGTGTTACTCTGCAGCTTTTCTGTTAGTGCAGTTTACATGGTGACAGCTGCTTGATTCACTTAATTGGTCAAATACAATCCATTTTCAGATCTTTGAGTACGTTGGTTCTGCAATTCACAGCAAAAACTTGTTATTTTTAAAAAGGAACAGTCTGTGCGTAATACCTGTTCGTTCTTACTGGCTTCATTTCAAGTAACAGAACAAAAATACATGACAATGCAGCTCATATTTTCACCTGACAAACTAACCTCTTACCAAATAATTTTACTACTCCTGTATGTTTATGTTGCAGTATTGTGGTCTGCAGAGTTTGTGTGTGGAGGGCTTAGTGTATTATTTTACTGAAGGTGCTAAATAAACCAATTTGCAGTGTCACAGATGGGATTTGTAATTCCCAACCATCTGAACCAACAAAACAATTCCAGCCCTTGGGGATCCCCCTACCCTGTCTAGAAGACTACCAGTATTAGTCGCACAGGGTAATGGGTTATCGTCTGTATCAAACTGTACCAAACCTCTGCAGCTTGGTGCGCTACCTCATGTAGAAGGTAACCTGTTAAAATTGGGCTGCCTATTTAAATGAGGGATACATAACTGTGTCGGTGAGATATGGGGCAGTGCAGTGTAGGAGTACATGCATCCTCACAAAGACATTTACTGAGAATTCAAACGTTTGTATTTTAAGGTGCAGTGCTGTAGCTTTTAGGAGGAGAAGGTGATTTTACATTAATGGTTCTAAAGGATTTTTGGGGGTCTAATTTTTGTTTTTCACTAGATTTGCGAAGACTTAGTATAGAAAGAGGGTAGGAATTAGAGCACACAGTGGAGTGGATTTATTTATGATTCATTCCCTCTAATAGGATATGCTTGTTTACAGAGCTTGAACTAGATCTCATAAAGGTTAAAGATTCAATAAAAGCTCCTGTAACTTCTATGACAAAATGCCAACCCTTGCACAACATTCAAAAACAAAGCCAGTTTTCTAAGAACACACTACAGCGAACCCAACAAAAATATTTTAAAAACCTCTACTGTAATCAGACTGTGTAAGTGGTTTGGGTTTCTTGTTTGTTTTACATGTCTTACATCTTAAAAATCTCTGCGAGGGTGTCTAGACTGACTGGGCTACCTAAAATTGATCTACCTAACCTGATGTGACTTTGTTTAGGCCTCATCATCAGTAGATTACTCTCCAGCCTGAAAAGTATCTATATAGCAATGGGTATAAACTAGCCGACTGCCTTTTATGTGAGCTTACAGCAGCACTGTAGGCAGTACAACGCAATGGCTGGCTATTTACTCACCTTAAAAGTCTTGACTTACTACATTCCTTGCTTTTGTTCTGTTAGTCTCTCTCTTTCCAGGCTGTGCTTCCTTTTTTGCTAGCAGATCGTGGCACATACTTGTATACGTGAGCTCCAGTGTCTTTCTCCTACTTCCTGTTATTTTCTAGATTTTTCTTCTTCCATCTCCTCCCAAACTATTAATTCTCTCTTTCCTTTCTCTTATCTGTTCTCACATTTGTACGTGTGCATATCTCTGTTTCCTGCCTGCCCTGTCTTAGAGGGCTAGCAGAGGTATAAATCTGCTCATCAAAGCTGGGGAATGAAATATGCCAGAATCTCATCCAGGTGAAAAGGTTTTTCTCCCTCCTTCCCCACTCAGAGACTGGGAGTGGAGGGGGGCAGTACAGTGCTGCTGTTTTTTTTTTTTTTTTTTTTCCTTTGGCTAGGTTTCTCTTTCCTCTGTTGTGGACTGCTGTTCATCTGAAACTTCAAGTGTTTCATAAATATGAAGCTTGCATTCTTTACTGGTATTGTGATAACACTGGGAAACCCCAGTCATGAACGGCGTTTCCCTACTAATCACCATATAAACCAGGGTCTGATCTATTGGCTGTTCCTGCTTCCACCCCCCCCATCTCCTAACACTACCCCAGCCCCTTCATTGATTGCAGATTGAATGGGCAGTTCCTATCACATTTCTTTAGTTTTTGTTTCATTCCCACTCCTTTGTACATCCGACATAAGGGCTACAACTCAAATTGTTCAATTTTAATGCTTTTCTGCCTCTACCAGTATGCCAGTGGCAGCCGCTGCTGCTCAGCCACCAGTGGCTTAAATTGCTTTATAGGCTGTGTGTTGTGCAAGCCTGGTCTTGCGCTTTTTCTTGAAATTGTTGAATTACTTAATTGTGCATCTCTTACTCCTTGTCCCACCCTCCCACCTCCAAATAGAGATATTGACCTGGTTCTAAATACTTTCACTGCTGCTTATGATTTCCTGGGTACCAGTCAATTTTCAGTATCATGCTGCTGCATAGCAGAGTGTCTGGGAGTCTTCTTGAAGACCTAGTGTGCTCTGGATCCAGACTAGCCCGACTGTATCGTCTTAAACTAGGTTCTTTCACAGTTAGTAATATTCCTTTAGAAAATACTCTTCTTACAGTGAGTGAATTTCTCATACCCTGCTGTCAGCTTTTCTAGAAACTGGAAAGAAGAAATTCTCTGCTCTAGCCATTTATTTGTATAGCAGTTGTCATATAAACATGTTGGATTAATGTTACCAAGGAAAGACAAACATAACTAACAAGCAGCAATCAGCTGATACAAGTGAAGCTGTCAACAGCTAGTGTGGCACCAAAATGGCTCCACAGAGAACATGAGAATACACAAGTCTGAGTTTTGCAGATATTGTTTAAAATAGTGTGCAGGAAGTCTGAGCGAGATTTCTAAATGTCCTTTCCACTAGATCTTATTCTGCAAAATATAATTATGTGTGCAATAATAAAACAACAGATGAAAATAAAGGTGGCAACTGACTGACTTGAGTGAATGACAACAACCAAACAGGTATTGAAAGGTGATGACACGGTGCTGGTAGAGGGAAAGTGAGCACAGAAGTTCATAATGGTTCATAATAGCTGACTGTGGGTTTGAATTTGCCATTGATTTGTGGGAAAGAGTGGCCAGGTCTTTCTCAATCTGTATTTACTTGAATTGCTTGAATTTGATTGAATGTTACAGATGCCTGTGCTTATTGATTCCTTTCCTAATGGTGGTGGTTCTGGTGGAGATGGCGTTTTGGTCTAGATGAGTATGTGGTTCAGTGATTCATGGGTATTCAGAATGGTCCACAGTTTGGGTCGTTTTTGTTTTGTTTTGTTTTTAAATCTTTTTCCTGTTGAGGTAGAGCTCTGAAATTTGATGAGTATAGTTTCATTCATTGTTCCTTGTGTACAAGTGTCTTGGGTCCCAAACAGAACAAATGATCAGAAGCCTGTCTGTTGTTCCTGAATGTAAGTGATCTTTTGATCGAGAAGCACAAAGTCTGGAAAGGAAACTTATTTAGGGCCACTGAAAATTAAAACTTGGATCTTTCTCGGAGGTCCTGGTGAGATCTCACACTAAAAGAATTGCAAAAATTTATTATCAGCTTCTGAGAGGCAACTGTGTTAGTGGGATCATTCAGAAGACCTCAGTTTTAGTCCCTGTTAATTGATAATAACACAGACACTGATATCAAGATCAGGTATATCACTAGTATCAGTTTTGCTGAGGTTTGGATTGGTCTCCAGGAATAGCTGTGTATGTGAGCACACTTGCCGTACATGTATACTATGAGGGTTTGTAATCCTGAAGTTAATTTCGTACTTTGACTTAAAAAAAGCCAAAAACAACAAAAAGTCCTCTGCACATTGTAGTGTGTTGATTGTAACTTTGAGGTGTGGTATGAGTATAATGTGCTGAGGTTGGGGAGGACTGTCTGTGACTGCTGTTAACTTCTCCGTATCCCTGTGTCTTAGGCTGTAGTTCAATGATCGCTTTAGGCTGACACTGCCGAAGAAGTAGTCGCTCTTCTTTGCCAGCACAAGTATTTACATGGCCATCCTGTGAACTGGATTGGGGAACTGATCCATCTGAAAAATAAACTGGCAAAAGTAGTGCTCCTGCTTCTCTGTTGGATGTTTGTGCTGGCACAAGGGGCTGGCAGATGATGAGACTTTCTTTCAGCAGCAGCGCAAATTTATGCCAGCTTAAAGTGTTTGCCAAAATACAGCCTTAACTTAACACTTAGGGACAGGTTATCCCAAAACTTGCCCATGAAAATTTGAGTACAGTTTAAGAAATCTTTGCTTGCTATTTAATTTTTTTTCTTCTTAAGCTTTCTTTTCTCTGCTCATCCGTGTTTAGCATGAGACTTGATTTTTGCCATCAAAAATGTATTGTTCTGTCCTCCGAAGCTCTTCCTTGTGACTGTTTTCTATGAAAGTTGTCCTGGTCTACACACATGTAGCATACACAAGGCAAAAAGTATTTTTTTCCATATGAAAAATTTTTTTTTTTTTCTCGCATCTCTGCCCTACCAAAAAAATACCCTCAAACCCTCAAAACAAATGAGCCTGTTAGCTAGATTTCTTATGCTTAATGCAGAGCCCTATCAGTTAGTTTAGAGTTTCCATTAGTGCCAAAAAAATCTGTTGTTTCTCTATTTCAAGATAGAGCTGGCCTGGCGTCCTTCCACAAGCAGCGTTTTGCTGCAGTTTGTTTCAGTTCGTTGCTGACTGCCGTCGGTAAGGACGGTCCCGGCTCAGCCGCGGCCCCTTGCGCCAGGTCCAGCTCCTGCTTCCGCTTCCAAGGCTTGCTCTGAAGTGGACAATTTCTGTACTATTTCATTTTCTTGTCCTGTTTCCTCTCTGTTCCCTGGTGCATTAGGATAGCTGTATGAAGTGCTGGTTTTCTCTTGCTTGCTTTTCTTCCAGTCATTTTTTGACTGTGCAACTGCAGTTAATTTTTGAGTTGTTGCCGTTCCAGAGAAACTTTTTGTCTTGTGGTTCATGCACATCAGTGATTTCAGTACGCTGTGGGTCGTTAATCTCATTATTTCCTGTTGGTGGTATCAGTGCTTTCTGACAGCGTTGTTGACGTGCTGTGCTGTCTGTCCTGGGCACAACAGGCTCTATTAAACATTGCCCACAAACCAAGCGGGACACTGCTCATCATAGTTTTACAGCTTGAGAGGAAGAGCCGCCTTCCCTTGTCTGTGGCCTCCTAGACAGAAAGTCTTTGAAAATGGTGTCCCGCCAAGTCACAGGACTGTCTGAACAGCACTTCTCCTCTCATTCCTAAGTTAGTTGTATCAGGAGTCTTGGTGGGGCTTGGAGATATTTTCCCTTTTCCTAGATCACATGTAACTTCTGAATAGTTTGCCAACTGTTTCCAGCAAAGAAATCCATAGCATATTATTCTCTTTATGAATACAGGTAAATATCATGAATGTTTGTAATAAGTCCTGGTGTTTAGACTATGTCCTGGTTAATCTGGACAGTTTTTGGCTTCATACAGGTGAGATTGCTATTGGGATTTTGCAAAACATTGTCTTTCTAGCTGCTACCATGTTGCCCTTTACTGAGCGCTAGTATGTCCGACCTTGTAGCTTAACTGAATGCTTTCTGCTGTAACAGAAAGGAAAGATGTTTTATAAAGGAAAACAAATACTCTCTATAGAACAAATAGTTTCTTTTTGCTCATCCAAAAACTAGCCCAATGGATTTTCCTTAGACTACTTGAAGAGCTCTTGTACTAAGTCAGAATTTTGGTTTCAATTCAAAATAGTTCATTTTTGGACTGTTGTGAGTGGATTGGTTAGTTAATCCTTTAGTGTGATGCTCCTTGGGCTTCCTGTCTCTTGCGCTTATTATTTTGTTATCATACCTTAAGCGAGTGACTCGCCACTTCCAAGGACTGTGCAAATGTTTTTCGGAGACAACTTTACTCCAAAGATGTCAATCTAAGTTTCTTGATCATTGGTATGATTTTTCATAACTACGCTAATGAAATAACATAGTAAAAGTAGTATTTTCAGTGAACAGGGCAGTAAAGTTATTTGTTTTTTCAGCTACCACTAAATGGAGTAATCATTATTTATGATATCCTTAGTGTCTTTCACATTTGTGACTTACTACTTACACCATTCAAAAGGAGAACTAATACTGATCTTTGTGGCCATTTGAAGAAGTCCTCTGGTGCTCATTAAGTCCTGCTAAACTACCTTCCAGTTTGAGGGTTACTGGTTAATGATAGTTGATGGAGCATATTTTCAGTGCTAGCTTGTGCCAGAATTAGTTGGTACGTTGCAGTCACAAGCTTTGGGTTGAAAGCTAATTCACTCGCTGTTCCAGGACAGTGTCTGTCAAAAATAGAGCAATGCTTTTATGCACATAACAGCTGCTTACAGTTGAAGACTTACTTGCTCTTTGGTATTTAACTTAAAATTACCCAGGAGTATTAGCGTGTAATGCTATAAATAGGAATCGTGTAGAAAAGTGTGTGTCTGTATGTCTGTATGGGCATTGTGTGTGAATGTAGGCAGTTATGAAGATCATACCTGTAGGCTAGTTAATGGAGCCTAACAAAAAAGACTGTTTTACACCTGACGATTAATTTCATGCATTGATTTAGGGTCTGGTCAACTTGGAGCACACAGTTTGACCCTAAAGACTTCCTGGTCTCTACAAATTGCTTGAATTTTGAGGAAATTTTGTGTGGCCCTAGTAGGCTGTCTGTGAGGGCAGGGTCTGCAACTGCCTTGCCTCGTTTCAGCAAAGACGGGCGTTATACTGAAAAAGGATATGAAGGTGAACGCAGTGAGTGATTCCAGGAAGCTGTTCTGTTTCCCTCATAACAAGGTAGAGGAATCGGTGAGTTGAACATCAAATCACTGTGTAAGAAGTTTATTAAAATGCAGTAAACTAGCTGAAAGCTTGAGGGTTTTTTTGTGCATTTGTTTGATTTTTATAAAGGTATTTTAAATTTATTTAGAGGAGGAGCTTGCACTGTCAATTCGCACCACTTAGTTCTGTTTGTAGCTCAAAATTCTTGGTGAAGCAGCAGAGGATGGAGGCTTCTCTCCTGGGCACACACTTCCTGGGACTTGTTGACTTTTTAGTGAATCAGCATCTGTTATCTTCATGCTTACATAGTTCAGAAAGCTGCAGAAAACATAGCTAGATCAGCCTTGAAGTTACTGGTTAAATTAAACTGTAAATTTTCAGGAATAGAATAACCTGACTGATGTGACAATGTGGAATTTAAATTGCTATAGATCAAAACCTTGGTGCAAACTCATTTTGGGTCAGAAATCCTCACATACTAAAGTTCTCATGTAACAATGTGCTCTGAAAAAGCCCAGGGATGTAGCACATGAAAGAAAGATATATAGATATATAGAGATATATATATATTTTTTTTTTCAAAGCAGTTTACAGTTGGTTAATAAGGTATTTTTCTCCTTGCTGCTCAGTGTCCTGTTCAAACATCTGTTCAGCTAACGTTCACCGTGGAAGTCGGGCTCTGCAAACAGCCTCTGCTGTATATGAACAGCACTAGGCGCTTCTCGTTTCAGTTCGTTGTTCCATTGTTGTTACAGCAGCTGGCATGCAGCCTTGCCGCTGTGAGAAAGGAAACTGCGGGCAGTTGATAAGGGCATCTTGAACTCGCTCAGTTTCAACTGGCGTATTATATGATGCCCAGTGAAATCGATGCTGGGTAATCATACTTCTGTGTGGCTTAACATTATTTTTTCTCCTTTAGCCTGCATATGATAAAGTGTCAGCCAGTCAGAAGCACTCTTCTTCGTAAAAGCAGATTCACTTTTTCAAGTCATACAAGGAAACGCTGCGTGGGCTTGGGATTTTTTAGCCTCGAGAAGAGAAGCCCGGAGGGGGGATCTGATTGATATGTAGAAATACCTGATAGAGGGAGTAAAAAAAAGACGGTGAGGGAGAGAGCGCTCTTCTCAGTGGTACCCAGTGGCAGGACAAGAGGCAATGGGCCCAAACTGAAACACAGGAAATTCCACTTGAATGTAAGCAAAAACTTTTTTACTGTGAGGGTGGCAGACACTGGAACAAGTTGCCTGGAGAGGTTGTGGAGTCTCCATGAACTCGATGGGACACGGTTGTGGGCAACCTGCTGTAGCTGACCCCGCCTGAGCAGGGGGGTTGGACCAGAGGATCTCCAGAGGTGCCTTCCCACCTCAACCATTCTGCGCTTTTGTGAAAAACAAATACTGCCATTTGGAGTGGCAGAGATTTAAAATGAGTCAGTTTTTGAAGTCAGTGGGAATAGTTTTTTTCCAGCAGTGGCACAGTCAGTAACTCCTGCTTACTCCATCTCTGCTAGAGTGAAGTGACCAGAAGTCTGTCTTCCTACTAGCAGTCATTTGCTTCTTAAAGGAATGCTGTTGTTAGATAAATAATTAACACATCAGTCTAAAATATTGCTGTCTTGGATCCCTATTTAGTTACGTAGGTTGTCACTTGTACTATAGTCTGTGCTGCTACCTCTTCACTGTTTTCTCCCACGTTACCTATTTTACAGTTAATCTGTGTATATGTGCCCATTGTGCAGTCCTAGGATAGCTTCAGATTTAAAGTATTTGTACACTCTGCAAGACTGATTTAACCAAATGTTTAAGGAAGTTAAAATCGATCCTTTATCTATAGGAGGGGCTCATACTGTCAGTGTAAAAGTACCCTGATGCTTAGATATGCTTTTGGGACCTTTTCTATAGTGAGAGGACATGCTGCACCAGGGATAGCCATACTTTTTCAGCCAGGGAGCCAGAAAAATGAAATGTGCTGTTTCAAAACCACAAGCTATCAAAAAGTGCTTTACTGTAATGTTTCCCATATTTTTGCTTCATGCTATGCAGTAATCTTGTAACAAACATCTAGACAAATTTATTTTCAGTATATTTTAGTTCTAAGAAAAATGCCACGAACTTAACATTGAGAGTAGTTACCCTTTCACAGAAATGTAATGAAGGCTCCAGTAAGAGTCAGGCTCGTGTAGTCTGTCAGGCAGTTCTATAAATCAAAGAATTGCTGCTCTCAGGTTACAGTCCTTGCCCACCTTTTAACTTCTAGCCGTTTCTTTTCTTTCCTCTGTATTCCCCATATAAACTTGTCAGCTCCTCTTGCTTGCTTTCCTCCTGCCTGGGATCCCCTGCTGATCTTGGTGCGCAGTGGTGGAGCCTTTATCTATTGACTACACGGAGAAGGAGCAGAAGCTGTGAGAGGCAGGCAGCCCTGCCAGTCAGCGCTCACTGGCCCTGCAATGGTTACAAACAGCTAGTTTTTCCTCTGTTATTTCTTGCCATCAGGTATTCAGCAGCAGCAGGCACCCTATCAATAGGCTATCCTCTGCAAGGACTGCCTTTGAAAGATAAGAGCTGCATGTGCCTCGTGAGATGCCAGTTGACCATCCATGCCCTGTATCTAGTCATAAATTGAAGCCAGATGGAGTTGTGCTCATCTGAGGTGACCTTCTGTATAAACTAGATGGTAGAATGTGAATTGTAGGTCAAAGCTATGTCTTTTAGAAGAATATTCAATCCTACTGTTTAAAAAAAAAAAAAATCCAGTGAAACAAAGTATAAAACAGCCCATCATTAAATTGTTCAAATGATAATGATCCTTTCTGCTCAAAATTTGTATGGTTTTTGCAGTCTGAATAATCTAGTTTCAGATTCTTGTGATTTGATTTCCCCCCCCCCCCCATGTGTTTGCTGGATTAGAATACTCACTTATCAGTCATCTCACCCTCATATAGGTATTTATCATCTGTGATTATACCACTTTGTTGTAAATAATAATCGGTGTGTATATGAGGTTTTGAAATGTATGTAAAATGATGCTCCTGTATGCCTTCCAGCTTCTAGCAATTCAGAAACTTTCTGAGCCAGAGGTTGTATCCTGGCCACAGTTCTTAATAGCCATGGATGGACATATTTGCCATTAATTTATGTAATCTTGTTTTAAAAGCCATTTGTACTTTTGGCCTCCGCAGCATCCTGTTACAATGGGTCCCGCAGTTTGATTAGGTAGAAAAAGAACTTCCTTTTGTTTAAAACCTACGGCCTGATGATTTTAATACTGTCTAGATTTTGGGTTGTGAAAACTCTTTTCCAATAGTTTCACCTTTTATGTTTTTAAAAATCTGCCATTTTCTTCCTTACATTTTTCAACTGGTGCCTTTTCTCTCCTAAACTGAGGAGTCCTAGTCTTTCTGGTCTTTGTTCAGATGGGTACTGCTCCACGCTTCTTGTCATTCCTGTTGCTCTTTTATGCATTTCTTTTCTGGTTTTGCCCCTTCAAGGTAAGGCAACCAGAACTGTGGTATTAATATACAGGTACATCATGGATTTGTATACTGGCATAATGGTGTATTTTGTCCATGTTTCCTCTCCTTGTCTAACGATTTCTGACGCTCTTTGCCTCTGCTGCTGTGCTGAGGTGCTGTTCTAAGAGAACTGCCTGCATTTAATACAGAGTTTGTTCTAAAGTGATGGTAGCCAGTTTAGAGCCCATCACTGTATATTTATAAGGAGAATGATATATATACACTTTTTTTTTCCAGGGCATTCGTTTGCACTTACTGAATTTTGCCTACCTTTTTCTTGTCCAGGTACTTTGGTATCGTTTTACCCTCTGTGCACTTTTCTGCAGTCAGTGGTAGAACGGATTATGCAAAATATTTTTGTATTGTATGTAAGCACTGTCACTTTACTGCTCACTCCCTTTTCCCTGATTGTATATATGGTTATTTTGAAAATTACCAGTCCTGTGGGGCAGTAGCTGTCATTTTTCACTGAAAGGAGGTTAGTTCCCTGTAACGAAATTGCTGTTTAATTTACCATTCTATTGCTATTTCCTTTGTCTGCTCCAGTGCTTGGGAATGCCTTGAGAGTAAGATCTTATAGAAACACCATGCTTAAAGTGCTCTGTGCGTCAACATTTCTAATTTTTGTATTAGAATTAATGTGTAGAATAAGTTTGTATTAAATCCCCATTATAGCTGGGAGAAAATGACATGTCGTAGCTCCCTTAGACCTCCTAACACCTGGCACAGGCTCAAGAACAACACTGGAGTTCCTAGACTGGAGTCCTGACTTTGTCATTTTCCTTAGAGAAAATAGAAAACAGGAGTGGTAACTTACAGTATAATTTTGGTGCAGCCTTTGGCTTGTGATAAGTTATATAGGAATTAGTAAGATAAATGTATACTTATTTTTATCCATAGAGCCCTATAACTCTTTATACAGAGCAAACATGAAAAATAAGTCTCCTGCAGGAGAAGAAATGTAAATGAAAATGCTATCAACAAGCCTTATTTTCAGTTTAATCTTCTCATATGGCAACATGAATATTGCAGAGGTGGTGTTTTTGGAGTTTACTTTTTACTGTCCCTATTGCTTTTTCTGTACATATATCCTGCTACTTCAAAGCTGTACTCATTAAAAGGCAAAGCCGGTAACAAATGACCCTTCTTCACTACTGAGGCTTCAGGTTCTACAGTTCAACTAATAATAGCTCCATAGTAAAACTCCTGAGAAAAATTCCCTCTGAATGAGAGTGAATATTCCAAAAACACTCCCCCCCCCCCCCCCCCCCCCCAGTTTGGGTACAGCTTTCAAGAGGAAGTAATGGAATTCTCCAGGGACTCAGTGGGGAACAGACTTTCCCTGTGATAGGAAGATACAGTCCTTTTGAGATTTTTTCCTTTGACAAATCTCTCTCTCTCTCTCTCTCTCTCTCTCTCTTTTTTTTTTTTTTTAAATCCTTATTTTGTAAGGATGGGTTATCTTGGCTTTGAAGCCCTCGACTGAAGCTGCCTTTACAGATGGAAGAAAATTCTTGTTTTCTGGAACAACCTTCAGCAGTCTTGCCAATAATTGCATAGAATTGTTTGTATTAATTCTGGGAATAAAATACAATATGTTCTTTTTACTGGCAGTTTAGGGCTCTTGCGTGTGCCAGCCTGGGAGGACCAGTCGCTGTGCTTGAGCTTGAGTGCAGGGCTGCAGTTCAGAGGGACCTAGACAGGACTAAGAGAAATGTTGTGAAGGTCAGCAAGAATGAAAGCAAGGTCCTGCACCTAGGAAGGAGGAACCGCATGCAACAGTGCTGCCTGGGCACCCCCTGGTTGGGGGTCAGCAAGTGCTGGGGGTGGGGATCATCACGTCCCCCAGTCTACAGGCTGTGCTCCTGGGACGCTGCTGGCTGCCTCTGCTGCCAGGGCACACTGCTGGATCGTGTCCCCCTGGCCTGGGCTGTTTTCGTATTCAGGAATTTAGCTGTAAAATGTTTTCAAGTAACCAGTTAATATTATCATGTGTTCCTGCCTACCAGCTTGATGCCCATTTTTCTCATTTGAATAAATGATATAAAAACAGTGCCTACTCTGAGGAATTATTAATGAAGTATAAGCTAAATCCTCAGCTCTAATAATTCTGTGTTTTTCTCTGCTAGCAAAAACCAACTAATTATTTAAAATGATAAATGAATCCATTCCAGCTATAACTAATGGAAGAATTTTGTGTGGAATGCTGCAGTTATCTACTGTTACAGTACCTGTTGTTTGAATTGATTGTTTTTTTGTTTTGTTTTTTTTTTCTTTCTAGTTAGCTTTTTGCCACTCTGTGTGAACTTTTTATCTGGGAGACAAATCATGTGAGTAGCCTTCTGAATGCAGTGGGTGGATATGAGTACAGTAGTACCTGTGCTATACATCTAGTAGTAGCTTTTTACTTATTTTTAGTTGCAATTCAGTGTGCTGGTAGTAACCTCCTATATTTGAGAGGTTTTGCAGTGCAGTTGATAAAGGGACTGAAGGACACAGAAAAGAAAGCAATTACAGTTGAGGCCTTGCGGGGTATCTCAGTTGTTAGTGCTGGCAACTTGATTTCATGGGGTTAGTAGCAGGGCAGTTGCAATTAAAAACTGTGCTTTGGAACTTGCTCCCTTTCATTATCAAAGCGCATGTTTGGCAAGCGTTGAAGCATTCCACAAGTTTTTACCCGCTCCTACTTTTCCACCCTCCTTTTCCTTTCGGTCTTTCACTTGTTTCAGGTTTTTTTTTTTTTCCCCCTCTTCTTTGGTTTTGCATATCTCATATCAAGTGCGGACTTGCAGTGGATGCAAAGTGAGCCCTGGGAGCTGTATTATCTTTACAATAAAGATAAAGGGCCATCTACTGCGAGTAATATAAGTTAGTAAATCAGTTACCTGTCTGCAGGTAACTTTCTGAAATGTTATCTCCTATTAAGAAATTATTATTCACTGGTAGTGTAAAATAATAAATCTATATTTTAGAAGATCTGTTGTTTATTTTCAGTAATTATATAGAAATTGCATTTTAAATTATGGTCCATGGCTGAAAAATACACTGCATTCAACCCTGAAATCTATCATGATTGCCTGTTGGTTTGAATTGGTAGTTTGTTTCTTGTCTAGAAATGTGTAATGTAGTATTTTGTGTATTTGATTATTGTTTCACTTGTTTATTAGTTTTCATGGTACTCAGCATTACTTTCCCCCTTTTGGTAATACTTTCTTCTGGCAGTGCTGCTGCTACTTCTGGTATCTGTTTCTTCTCAGTCTTCCTTTTGCTTCATTGTACATCCTTTTTGCTTTTTGTTCTTTCAGTAATTTCCACTGCTGTTGCTTAAGACAGTGATGACGGGGAGTTCATATCCTTGAGTTGTTTCCGGATGTTTGCAGACGAAGGCAAATAATGTTTCATCAGTTATGTTTTTAGGTATACTCTGGATTTTTATTTTTATTTTTTTGTCACAAGTGTAAAGCTAGAAACTGTCTTTGAAAAATGTAAACTTTTATTCTGCAAATCTTCCATGTAGGTTGTATAAATCTGTCTTATGGCTTGGATCTCATGAGCTGGCAAGACACCTCTGATCTGGCCTATTACTGCTAGTCCCTGTAGTCTTTCTCCAGTGAGTACAGTATACCGTAAAGCCTAATTGTCCTTCAGTTTACTAAAAAAGGTATTGCTGTTTGGATTTTTGGTGACGTGTTAAAAGCTCTCCGCAAAACGAGGTTGGTTGAGAGGATGGGCTGTGTCTGTCCTGCCTCCAAATCCGTCGTTCCGGGATGGAATCTGGAACAAAGTGTTTCCCTTCTTACCAAACGCAGTGCTTTTAAAAAGGTTTAAGAGTAACTGTTGGTTACACGCTACCTCAGCCAGGGGTTAGCATTTCCAATTTTCTGCCCGAGAGCTTTAGGAGGGGCGTCCTGGTTCTTGTGGATGTCTCGGGAGAGGACAGAAACTTCAGCAGTAAGTTGTGTTTCAGAGAGGTTTTTGCTCTTGTTCCTGTCGAGGCCGATTTCTGTTTGCTGTAGCTTTTCTTTTGTGTCATCGCTTCATGTACAGTTTCAGTTCCGCTCCCTTCTGATTTTTAGAGGGGGAAATATGTAGTTTGAGATTAGCACCCTGCTTGTAACTGTGATATTTGTCCAGTCATGGCCATGGCAATGCCGACTGATGGGAATCTTGACAGGTAGAATCAGCAGGTTTTTTTAGTGGTTGTTTGCAGAAAAGGACTAATCTGTCTGGAAAAGCCTACTTGCCTTCTAGGAAGGGTGAATAATTCATTTTCATGAATGTATAAAGTATTCCTTTTGTTATCAAAATAATGGTAAGGAGGAGAGTAACTGATTTCTGTGACTGGATTGCCTATTTCCATAGCGCTTCCATAATGCTCCGTATAAATGGACTTGGAGCAAACCAGATGGGTTCCTCGTAATCTACTGGTATTTAGTAACACAATAGATTTTATTTTCCCTGAGCTTAAGTTTGCTATAGATTCAGCTGAATTTTAGAAAAAGGTGGGGGGGTTTGTATCGTCTAGGCCAGGATGGGCAGTTTCCTCAAGTTTTTCTCGCTGCCTGCAGTCAGTGTTCAGTACATTCGGATCTTTCTCGTGTTCACATGCCCACATACTCCTAAAGCAAATAAATAACATTCCTGAGGCGGTCTTGCCCTGGAATTGCATTGTGCCTCTGTTACTTTCCCGTCACAGCACACGTTAGCGTGAACTTGCTGATAGGCAGGCAAGCGCAGGCAGTAGATGAGGCTGGGGACTGACAGGCTTGGCGCTGCCGGCTCAAATGGGGCAAACGGGCTCAGTGCCGTTTTGCTCTGCATTTGCAGCTGGCAAAGAAAAGCAAGTTGTCTGTCCCAGCGGCCGTGGCCGTGTGGTTCTACAAGTGTTTTCATTTCTCGAGAGGAAATATCTTCGATTTAGTGCAGGCTGAGTTTAGTACTGCAGAATGCTGCTTTAAGCTGAAGTAGTGTATCTCAGTCCGTTTGAGCATTATGTGAGAGGGATATTTTCAGAGACACTTTGTTGACTTGGTTGTCAACATTAAAACATGCCCACCGCATTTGTGATCAGCCTTTAATTAGTTTGGCCTTACCTGCTGTTTCTCGTGACTCTGCTCGAGCACCGGTGGGAATTTAATACCGAAGGAATGCCAGCAGTGCTTGTATAATGCTACCTGCGCTTGATCCGGGTACGTGTGGGTGATCCGGCTAAACTATACCATGTGTGAGAGAGGCCCTATTACAGTGTCATGGTGGGATAGTAAAGAAAAGCTTGGGTAAAGTCAGCTCGTGTGTGAAAAAGCAGTATGGACGGAGTCAGCATTGCTTGGATTTAAATTGTAGGTGGTTTTAAAACATATTACCAGCTGTTTGTAGCTATTTGACTATAAATCTCAGTAAGACTTTTGTGCAAGGTTAGTATTATTTACAGCACTACTTTGTCTGTTATCATTCCGCTGCATAGTTATTTTTTTAATTTATAAATATTTTAAAGGAATTATCTGAACCCAAATAGTAGGAGTAAATGATACATAGTGTATCGTGTCGAGTTTGGAATACTATGGGCACTGCTGAATACTGTATGTCCCCTTGCAAATATCCTTAAAAATTATTTTTAAAATAACTTTTCATCAACACACCGTTTATGGTAGTAAATCTTTCTATAGATTAAGACCTACATGTGGTAGCTGAGACCTTGACTTAAACATTTTAAAGTGTGTTCATATGGATAGTGTAAATCTAAGATACTTACTGTACAAATACCTTCCTATGTGGCTAGCTTTACTACTAAAAGTACAATCCTATTATCGTGCCCTTGCACAACATTCATATTTTATCAAGGAATCTTTCCTGTAAGCTAAATTTCAGTTTTATAGTTATTTTGCTCCTTAAGGTGGGAATAGAATGATAGTTTTAAATAAGAAATGGAATTATTAAAATCAGTCATTACTTTTTTAATTTATGATATATCTCCTAGTACTTAGCAAAATTATCATGTAAAGTTTCTTATCTTTGATAGGGAAAAAGTTCTAAGCTTCTCAGTATTTACGGTTTGGTGGGGGGAGGAGAATATTGGTGATGATGGTGATATTCTTTAAATGGCAAATCTCTCAGTCATACACTCTACCAAATGTTACAATGTGTGTGGGGTGGGGGGGTTGGTTTTTTGGGTGTTTTTAAGCCCCACCAAACCCTCCCACCCCAGCTGTAATCCTTAGGGCTTCCTTCCCCTTCCTAAACCTCTCCTGGAATTAAGTATAAAAAGCCTTCAGTTTTAAAGTTTGGGCTAATGTACGTGCTTGTGCAAACTTTATTTTTACGGTAATCTAAGTTCAATTTATCCAGTAGGTCTCACACAATTAAACAAATGCAGTGATTGTGTGTAATAATCTTAAAATAGGTAATCCCTCTTTGTCATGTGTGATCATTAGTGTGTCTGCTGATGCCGTGTGGTTGAGAATACATGTTAGCTCTGACGTTCTGCTGTAAAATTATATTTTAACTGATGTAGTTGAGTAGCAGTTAATGTTTTACTAATTTACTGCAGTATCATAACTTTTTAAAATGTATTATTTCTAGTTTTTAAAGATGCTGCTTTTCTATCTTCTAGAACCGATAATGATGAAACTAGTAAGTTGACTAGGGTCATGCAAGAGCAAAATGTTCTGCCCTTTCTTGGAAAGAAGTAGTTCCAAAGTTGTTGTTTTTTAAATATAATATTATTCATTTCAAAGCATTTACAATGTTAAATTAAAAACAGGCTTTTAAAGTTTCTTTTGATTGACTTACTTCTCTTTCAAATTTCCATACAGTGCCAAGATACTGAGTCACTAGTCTGCTTCTCTTGGAGGGGATGTGGAGTTATCCAAAAGGCCAGCCAATTGTACAAACATGTTTTACGTTATTCAACAGTTGTTTGAATCTGAAGTATATTATTCAAGCCATTTTATAATGTAGACAGATTTAGGTTGCCACAAATCAAAGTATACTTTAAACCCTTTCTCAGCTGCAAAGTGGAGTTTTGTGTTTGCTCCTAGGCCTTTAGAAGAGGACTTTTTGCCTTTGGTGACGGTACCTTTTCAGCTAATTTCTTTGAGAGACCTCAATTAGCTATATCTGGCTTTTTGTTTCTTCTAGGTCGTTGACATCCGCACCTTTTTTTTTCTCCTTTCTTTAAGTTTGTAGTAGGCTTTCATATCAAAAATATCAGAATGTGTGATGTTGAACCTCAGGGAGGCTGTTAGTGCTTTGAAGCACTAACACTGGCAAGTAACATAGCTCAGATGTGCGCTTTTTTTTTCTTCTTTTTTTTTTTTTTAAGGGAATGAAGGTGTTTTAAGCTTGAGAACAGTGTATATTCAGCGTTGCAATAGATAAAATTTACATTGATTTTTGAAAACTTTTGAGGCAGTGCACAACTCTGTAGACTTTCTTAATTAAATCTGAAGACAGTTTTATTTTCCTAATAAGGAATTAGATTAAGTAAATGGCAGCCAGTTCTAATCGGATCGAATGACTGCAAGGGTGTTTACATTTATTTCACTGAATCGGTGTTAAAACAACACCTTTTGGTTAAAGTGGCATAATTTTGAGAATAAGGCATGTCCTATCTTGGCTAGCAGCCTAGAAAATGCCAGTGTTTTAACTATTAAGGAAGATACAATCTTTATATTTTCCTGAAGTTTGTAAGCTCACTCAGCAGTCTTTTCTCTTGGCACTTGGAGATTTGTGACTTGGAACCTTGAAAGTTGAGATATATGAGAGGAGTGGGAACCCTGTTAGTGTTTAAATGGTGGTATCTCTCTTTAGTAGCAGACTAGTTAGGGGCTGTAAGACTTTAAAATCCTTGTCTAGCAGTTAGGAAGTGTATTCTGGGTCTTCCTGTTGTTTCTGTCTATAATACTGGTTTCAGTTGCTTATCAGTTTACGTTTTGAGATGTGTTTCTGATCGCCCTGCTTTCCTCCGGGCTCAGTCAAAGCTTCCAGGGGTTTTGCCCTAGCTTCCAAGAACCTGCACCATCTCTCCTAGGTTAATGACTCTTATCCAAGAGTTTTATGGGAGCTTCTCTTTCCTGTATACGTTTTATTTATTAATCTATTCATTAAAGTGTGAGCACATCCCATGTTCACAGTCATTTCCTGAATATTAGGCTTAAGATGTTTGGTTTAAATTCAAACTAGATGTGGGATTGCCAGCTCCAGATTGCTGGGTTGAATGCAGCAGTGAAGCAACATGAAAATTTCTGCCTTCAGATTTCTCAATTTGTTAGTATGTATAAACTGAATGTTGTAAGTAGATAAATGTTGCTTAAAACAGAAGATAGTTTTAATGAGTAAAGCAGTGACTTCATTTGTAAAGAAGCTGAACAGTCTGCTGCTGAACAGTGACGCTGCTCACTCGACAAAGCTTTCTCTGAACTTCAGTCAGAGAAATCAACGTGTGATTAAAAAAGCTGGAAATAAACTATGTAGTAAAAGTACTTATCTGTTGTGCCAAACTTTTGGTGGTAAATTGAGTTGCTTCATTTTGTATGCCTGTAAAATCAGGTTCTCTCAAAGCAACTAGAAATCTTGTATTGACTGTTGCATTGAAAGGCCTGGGAAGGAGTGAGATCGGTCAAATTAAGCATTAGTTTCTGGACTGCCTAGAAGTTCATAGAGAAAATAAACCACATACATAGCTGTCGCTTGGTTCTCTTTATAATGCAAGAAGCTGCTTCAACTCTCTTTTTTTTTTTTTCCTCCTTTCTCCCTACCTATCTGAGTATATTCTTCATCTTTGTTCTCCTTCCAGTTTGTCTTTGAGCTGGCAGCTTTGCCAGCCTACTTCCCCGTTACAGCCTAGCAGAACCCGCTCGGGTAGTCCTCGCCTCCCTTTGCTTTGCTCTAGAGAGCAGCTTGCTCTGTGCTTGCTGGAAGATGATCCACATAGCTGGTTTCTGAAATAAGATGTTTCTTTCTGATGTTCTTTGCAGCTACATATATTGCCATATGCACAGAGAAATGTGACGGAAAATAATAGCTTTTACTCCTTTGCTGACGGACAAATTGGATACCCATACTAACTAATAAGTTAGTATCAGGAGGGAGAGCTTAGAGATACACGATTCAAAGTTGCTGCAATGGTCAGTCTGCTCCTTTGTTAGCTTGGAACCCCTTTGCTTTACAGAGGCCCAGTTTCTCTTGTGGTTGCATTATTTAGTTTTTAAGCTGCAAGTAGTAAGCTTGCTTTCCTCTTGCAGATTCCCCAGTTGATTGCAATTGAAAGGTACAGATTTTTAGTGAGGAAATCTTTGCAGATACTCATATTTCTGTTCAGCTTTTCTAGATTAATATTTCCCCCCCCGCCTGGGTTTTCTAGATGTGTAGGCTTTTTCCAGCCCCAGCTTTTCTACGTTTGCAGGCTCTCTCCCCCTGCCCCTAGCTTTTTTAGATTTGCAGTTTTAATTTCTGTGACCACTGATTCTCTGGCCTTACTAATGAGATCATAGAGGATATCAGCATGAAGTTTTACTCAGATGAAAGCTAATATTGAAATACTCGGATTAGCTGGGCCCAAAGAGTTTATTTTGCCTGTTTCAGCTTTCTCTGTTTTGGGTAGAACTAATAGGAGTTTCTCCCCAGTTGATACCTTTTTCTGTTGAAAGTTTCCATCTCTGATTGTGGAAGATCTGCAGTAGAAGACTTGCAAATTGGAGCCAAGTTGTACCACATTAGCATGTTTAAGTCAGTAATCTTGGCTTTGCTCATGCAAGGTAGTACCAATACAGTCTTTCTTTCTTCAGTTCAGCCATTATTTTGTGTACCTTGTGAAAATAGCTCTTGGTCTGAAGTATGCTAAGTGTGCTTAAACTGAAATGTATTTCCTCAGGATTGTTGTTTGTCAGGGATGAACACATTCTTGAACTAGAAATGCATTACAGATGCACCAAACAGCAACAAGTCAGATGCATTATTCTTTTTTTTGGTTCTTCATTCCAGTGTGTGGTGGGTTGTTTTGTTTTGTTTTTTTGAATAATCTGTCAGATGACCCATGCCAAGGATTTCCAGTGAAGTCTTGTAGGAGCATGAGAGCATCTGATAAATTTTGCTAGGAAGTCATTGGTCTTGGATTTGGACATCTTGTTTTGCTCGCTGAGACTTGCAGTTCCTTCAGCAAATAGCAAAAGTGACGTCTCCTTGACTGATGCAGCTTTCTTTAATCTGAGCTAAACAATAGTTATTTTATACTAATAAATTAATATGACAGAGCACATGTCCTCTCTCCATTTTGTTGTATGTTTCTTTTTTGTTTTCCTTGGGATTTGATGTTGTCATGTAACTGGTATTTTCTCCCCCCCTCCCCTTTCCAAGAGTTTTCTATTACTGCTTTCTTCTTATGAACAATACCCAAACTTACAGGTATCCAGCTGTGAGAGGAATGGGAAAGGATAGAGGAAGAAGCTTCAGTCTGTTTACCTGCAGCTCTTCCTCCTTTATATGTGGGTTAGATGATCATATTTCTTCTCTTTGGTCATGGTTGAGATTGCTTCCCCTTGAACTCACATTCTCTGCTACACTGATGTGCTCTGCTTAGTCGATGGCCCTTTAAGCAGTGAACCAAACTGTATGATTATACCCTCTGATGTTGTTATTTTTGTGCATTTAATTGCTGATTGGAATAATAGTTGACACACAAATGATAAGGATGTTTAGCAAAAAATCTGTGGTTTCAATTAGCTTGATGTAACTTTGTGCTAACAGCTTAATATTTCTTGTTTGTGGTGAAAACTTAAAATAAATTTTCCAGAGCTGAACATGTGAAGGTAGAACGTGTGTGAATGAGTGAGCAACAACTTCTTAAATGTATGATTGCTTTCGTTGGATGTACCAAGTTGTAGCGAGTGCAGAGCAGCTTGGGCTCGTTCAGACTTTGTTGCTTACTCATGAATTCCAGAGAGTATCTTCAGACAGCGCTCATGTGCTAGGCGTGAGTGCGTAGGCTAAATTCAAATACTGTTGTATTGAAGAAGATTAATATTAGTGTTTTGCAAAGGAATCCAGTGTGTGAACAAATTCGATGTGTGACTTAAATCTATTTCTTTGCAGAAATGAAGATTACTGAATGCTTAGAAATTGTCATGCCAGAGAAGTGCAGAAAGGGGAGACTTCTGTGTCTGTGATTTGAATGCCAGTAACTTCTTGTGCTGAATTCACCAGTTACTTTTATAGGGGAACTGATGAGGCAGGTAGCTCTTCATTTTGGACAGCTAACACCTTTATTTCCTAATCCAAAATGTTAGGGAATTTTGAACACTCTAGTCTCAAATGTCTCTTCTTTTTTTTTTTTTTTTTTTTGACTATTGATGGCAGTGTTTAAAAAAAACAACAACAAAAAAACCTAAGCTTTGTGCCAGTTTGAGATGTTTATATATACTGTCAAATGGTAAAGCAAGAAAAAAGTATGTGACTTAATTACATATGTGGGTAACCTTTCAGTCCTTTCCCACAGAATAAAAATGTGAGTAATCGTGCAGTACATGACAGTTTGACACAAACTCACTTTGTTTTGTTTCACAAAACAATATATTTCACATATCCTGTAAATTGTTAAGTTTTGTAACTTTCCTTATCATGTTCAATTGGGGAAAGGAGACTTGTCACACTAACTGGAGAAAGCAATGTATATTATGCTACAGTGGCAGATTCGTGTATTTGTTTGCTTTCCAGTTTGTCGCTAAAGGCTGAGTCATTGTTACTGTTATAACAAATATATATTAGATAAGTTATCGCAGCAAAATTGTTTCTCGTCTCTTGCAGTTAATGATAGCAGAAGTTTCAGACTATAAAGACAAAAACAAGTGCTTTTTTCAAACAGTGACAGCATTTTAGACACAAATGAATTGTTTGAAACATTTTTAACACTGAATATCGCTGATCTTTATGTCAAGCTGATGACAGTTGACGCTCCCCCAGGCTTTCCAGCAAGTGCTATTAGTTCTCTTTTTCTACAGCAACTTGGAGGTTAGAAAGTCCTCTTTCAGTTTAGTGGACAGACCTCAAACTTGTGGATACAGGTGTGGATTTCCCTTAAGTGAAGAGAACAAGTGAGATTGTTCTGGTAGCTTGTAAAGGAAACTATGTCAACAGGATGCAAATTTAGGCTTGTCTAACTATGTCCCCCCCCCAAAAAAAAAAAAAAAATCCTTGAAGAAAAGGCACCTGAGCACGCCCTTGAAAAAAAAAATATATATTGGATGGAGAGGCCTGGGAACAGCGCTTTCTAAACTTTTAACTCAAACTTGTGTTCAACTCACTGAAAGATATTTAGGTCACTTAAACCTAAATACCTTTGCATACCTGAGTCTAATTCCTAGTGATTTCAGTGAGAATTGGAATTGCTATAGCTACTTGGTCTCAACCTTTTCTTCATCTGAACAGTAGCTGTTTCACGTAGATGTTGAGGAATAGTTAATGTCAGTGTTAAATTTACATGATACTTCTCAATAAAACCTCTTAAATAACAATTTTCATATTGCTGGAAATGTCTGCTATGGGATTGGATCCAGCAAAACTGTGGATCCGCTTTCAGCACTGTTTATGCTCCAGGAGAGCCTGACACCAGCTCTACAGCACATGGGCCTTTTTCAAGGGGGCTGGCTTGCAGTGGAAACCAAATACCTTCCTCTTCCAGCCCAGCTTTGCTCTTGTTTTGTTCCTTTTTTTCTGTTTAGAAAGGAAATTACAGAACCCTTATTACATTATTTGGTATCTTTAACTCACTGTTTTGATTTTTTGTGGGTTTATCTTCCTGCAACAAAGCTGATAAGTAATGGCTTTGCCAAATATTAGGTAACATTACTTAATATATGTTTACATAATGGGAGACCTGTAGTGATGACTATAGTATGGATACACTAAAAGGGGGTGAGAAACTGGAAGGCCTAATCTCAAAACTGCAAGTATAATTGGATTTGATAGTTTTGAGAACTTTTCATGCAATGCTCTGTCAGGGTAATTGATTCCATTTCATGTGAGGAGACTGTAGTCTACATTTTAATTTTTTTGCAACCACTGTGCTACTTTTTAGCAAAGGTTATGTTCTTATTCCTACCTAGAAGAATCCACCAAAAGACTGGGTCTTCTGTTAGTACTGTATATATGCAAATAAATACTTTAAATGTTTGCTGCTCTATCAAAACCCGTTCTGATTACCTGTAATGTACAAATATTTTACCAAGTGAACCATAAATACTTTATTTCTCTGCCTGCTCAAAGCAGTTTCTTGCATGTAATGCAGACTGTGGAAAGCTTTATTTATTAACATAAAAAAAGACAAAAGTTAATTGTCAGTATAAATTAGCAAAAAACATGCACTGAAACAGTTGCTTTTAAAGGCTTTTAAACTCTTGGTGTATATTTTCACAGTTTAACTGTAAAACTGTTTTTGATGTATCACATAAGAGTCGTGTGGCTGAAGCTTGAAAATCTAGGGGACTGACTTAACCAGACTGAATCTGGACTGGAAGGCCTGTGTTTAAAAGTTGGGGTTTTCTTGTTTGTTTGTTTTAGACAGTAGTCATTCATTGAGGTTAGTGTATTGGATTGTTGGAAGAAACTCTTTTGCTTTTCTTTTAAATTCATGTTATGACTTTCTGCAAAAAGTGTGTCGTCACTGGAGACATTTGAGTACTCTGGTGGCAGTGAATAATATGAAACTACTGGACCTGGAAAACTTTGTTCAGATTGCTTCAAAATTATGAAATAATCACTTTTTTCAGAAAAGGTATAAAGGTATGTAGATGTGGCATACAACAAACTTACCATGCTTGCTAACTGATAGCAAATCAAATGGGATGCAGACCATCAGTTAGCAAGCATGGCCCATTTGTCGTATGGCACATCTGCATGTCTGAATTCTTCTAAAAAATGAAACCACCTTCTACAGCAGTCTTTCAAGTCAGCTTGGATAAGTGCAGCATAGGAAGTTAAATATACTACTGTACTGAAAATCGTTTGATGTCATAAGGTTATTGCGGATTACTGTTCAATGTCTATTTTTGATTTCTCACTTCTTGACTAAAGAGGATGTTTTTGTTATACATGTAGATTGGCTTCAACAAAGGTTCAAAGACCTCCTATGAACAGGACAAAACAGAAGCCGAAGAATGCACTTAGTGATGGAGTAAGATGGGCTAGCAGTGTTGTCTGAAAAGTCTCCTGAAAATAAAGGTTGATACCACTTTTTGAGGAAAAC
This sequence comes from Apteryx mantelli, assembly GCF_036417845.1. Classification (NCBI taxonomy): domain Eukaryota; kingdom Metazoa; phylum Chordata; class Aves; order Apterygiformes; family Apterygidae; genus Apteryx; species Apteryx mantelli. The sequence continues at coordinate 56,926,400 of NC_089980.1, read as the reverse complement.
TTCTTTGCAATGGAAACAGGAGTGGGAAAAAAGAAAAACAACCAAATGACAATTGTCTGTGAACTTGAGTCTGGAAGACTAGTGTTCTCATCGCAAGGAGAAACATGTATTTCTTAATTATACACAAGACATGTTTCCTCTCTTGTATTTCATTCAGGGGAGGGAAGTCTAAATGATGAGCCACAACACTGGAACAGCCCTGTCATTAAAACCTTAACAGGGTTCCTCTCAGTGCGTTTCACGCCTTTGTTTTTGTTGTAGTTATCTGTGTTCCAAAACGATTTTCAGCTAGGAAGAAAACTTTTTCCCTCATTGCTATCTTAATTTTTGTGTTGCTTATGTATGAGTTACGTAGGTGCTGATACCGATAAAATATGGACTTCCCCCCCCCCTCCCCGCAGATAAGCTAAATTACTGTGTTTGTAATTCTTCGACTCTAGGCTATGGTGGCTTGTTATCCAGGCAATGGAACAGGATACGTTCGCCATGTTGATAATCCAAATGGAGATGGAAGATGTGTTACTTGTATATATTATCTTAATAAAGACTGGGATGCCAAGGTATGCAATTTCTTTTTATAGTTTTTTTTACATGTATTTGCTAATGCATCTTTGCTACAGGTGTTTGTTCATGTTCTTATTTCTGTGCCTTAGTTGTGTTCTTACATGACTTTAATAGCTGATATCCTCCATGATTCTCTCTGCTGTTAATGAGATGTTCTGCAGATGAGGCATTTATTTTCACAGTTTTGAAAGATGCTAGCAGAACCTCCTTGACAGCTAGACTGAAGGAAACTTGCATATTTTTCATGTATGTTTCCATTATACAGGTAAGTATCTACTGGTATCCAGGCTTCACAAATGTCTAATTACGCAATTTACTGTATAACTATTTGTATGGTGAACACCTTCCTGCCCCCCCAACACACACACACTAGGAGTAAATAAATAATATTTGAAAGAGAGCAGTTTTAATTTATTTGTCCTTATTTTCGTGTTGTACCTTGAGTTTACTGTTTATGCAACTAGATGGTTTAACTGAATATGCTTATAAAAGTAAAGACGGTGTAGCTTAGGAGCAGTTGCAAATGAACAAGTGTTACAGTTCTTGCAATGTCAGTACAGTTCAAGGCCATGCAAGTCTTTGTATTAGTGTAGATACAGAGTGTAGAATAGATAAGCCTTTTATTACCCAGGTCAAGTGGTCTAAGAAGTTACTACCAGTGATTTGAAACCCTCCTTAGAAGTTATGCCTATGATAATGGCACTTTTAATTAGAATTATTCCAGCAATTCAGTGGGATTAGGTAGATTTGAAGAATGGATGTAGTTAACTGGATGTATTGATGGCATAAGAGAATGTATGCAAAGATAGCTTTGTTTATTCCTTGATTGCTGTGCAGTTGGCTGTGCAGAAAGTTATTCTCATTGCAAATAAAAGACAAGATAGAACTCCCTACTGGTATTTCTGTAATAATTCTTAGGAAGCACAATGTGGATGACACTAGTTGCAACTAAGGGTGATTATTTTCATTTTTGAACACTGTCCATTTCTTATAACAGCTGGATGAGACAATGAAACTGATAAGATACTTGCATGAAACTTGTAGATCTGAAAGCTGAGTCAGAAATGGATGCGCTTGAGACTTTCTGCTTCTGTCTGCACTTCGTGAAATGTCAAATTTGATCCTTCACTTAGGAAATAAATTACTAGCCATCTGTGCATATAAGCATATTAGTTGGACTGAACATCTTAAAATGCAGCTTTGGAGCATTTTTAGTTGAATTCCAGTTTTTCTCCCAGAACAGCTAAATACATATCAGAGTTTAAAAGTCAAACAAATTGCACTTTCAAAATAACTATGAAAAATTTACTAGCTGAATATTTAAGTTATGAATAGAGGCACTTAATTTACTGTAAAATCTATTTTTAATTACAGTATATTATCAAGTATATTGATTAGCAAATAAGCTCAAACTTTCTTTTGGAGAACAAATTGATCTAAAATATGACTTCTTGCTCACTGATTTTGATTGCTGTTAAGAATCAGTCATTTAAATCAATGTACCTTTTTAGTATGTGCACTGTTATGACTTCACACTGAAATACTAGAGTGGCTATCTATAGTTAGAAAACCTAGATTTAACAACATCAATACCATTGGCAGGAAGAAGTTAGCATGCTTTAAAAATAGTTAATCTGATCTAATTTTGATACATTCTAGATATGCATACTGTACTTGTCTGCCTGTTTTTCAAAGCTTGAAAGAGATTTACATTGACTAGAAATAATACAAATTCAAAATTTAGACTGAAGTTCCCTAGTTTTTCTTCATCTTAATTACAGGAACGTGGCATAAAGCTTTTGCTGCTGTTAAATTAAAGAATCTGTTTAATGGGAAAGGGTGAAACTCAGGGCTGAACCCCCCTGGTCTTCTAATCTGTATAGATTTGTTTTTGTTTTTTAGCCACCTGCTTACATCAATCTGTTTGTCTGGGTTTTTTTGTAAGTTAGTAAGTTAGTTAAAAAAACCCAATTAATTAAAACCCACAGATTTCTACTAAAATGGGAATGGAGGTTTAATATTTGTAAAGCTTCCTGGAATTACTCAAAAACACGTAAGACTTTTTGTTAAATGAAATGCATTGTCAGGAAAACTGTAGGTTCATAGTTTCTTTATCAGATGCTAAAGGCTTTTATTTCAGTTACAAGTGTCTAAAATGTTTTTAACTATGATATTCAGTACTTTGAAAAGAATAAGTTTCATTATTTTTTAAGCACTGGTTTTAAATATTTAATTTGTAGGTAAGTGGAGGCATCCTTCGGATATTTCCAGAAGGTAAAGCCCAATTCGCTGATATTGAACCCAAATTTGATAGACTGCTATTCTTCTGGTCTGATCGCCGCAACCCTCATGAAGTGCAGCCAGCATTTGCTACAAGGTAGGACTAATGGATTCATGTGTACTGCATGAAGCTTCTTTGATCATGAGCTGAGGAAATCCTAATGAGAAATGAGTGAAACTAATGGGTTGTGACCTGATCCAACATACGTCCATATAAACTTCAGGTGCACTATGCCAAAACTTTTTTTCTAATGGTGATGTTTGGGTTCCGTTTGTGCTGCTGAATTTGTATGGATGTCTGATCTCTATCTATCTATCTTTTGGATAAAACATTCTCTTGAACCAGGGTGGGTAAGGAGGAAATACTTGAAACACAGAAATTTGTGAGTGTATATCAGACAGAACTGGGTACCAGCACACAAGGCCATATAGAGACCCCACTGGCCCCACTGTAGCCGAGGGGAATCGTCGTTTCTATGTAGTGGTGTTATATTGTAGTCCCTGTCCTTTGTCTGTGGCCTATTGTTGTGTTTTTAAATATTGACTAGCTACTGCAGTTGTGTGTTCCCTTTAATTGGAAGGGAGGGAGTTCTTATAAAAGTCATTTTCCCTTTTTGGTTTTATTCTACAGGTTACTTAATTTGGGAATTGCGAGAGGGCTGCTGGGTGAAATGACCATTGATGGTCAACTCTTTCTGTCTTGTACATGCAGTGTTACAAGAGTTGCTCCCAGTCTGACTCACAGATGGGACTTTATCTCTTTTGTGGTTTTGTTTAGAGCAGTGGATGATGCTGAACATACTTGCATTCCCTGCCCAAACATATTGAGTAATATTACCAGATAGTGTTAATTGCTAAATCATTGGAGTCATTAATCCAAACTTCCTGTTGCACATGTTGTAACACATTTTGATGGTCAGAGCGCTGAACATTAACTCGAGCAGTGAGATAACACAAGCACCAGTGCAAGAAGTAGTCTGAGCACTGCAGTCCCAGGGTCCTCTTGTTTGGAGCCTTTCGGACAGTTGTGCTGCTCTGCCCTCCCCTCCGTACTCTGAGCAGAATCAGAGGGCGAGATGCCATTTACCAGAGCTCCTTAAAGTATTTCCTCAATAGCTGGCCTTTCATATCACAACCCTCTATGGGCCATGAAAAACTGGAGGAGCTGTGCAAGAAAGGGAAGTTGATTTTTCCCTTATGCAGACTTTTTGCAGTGTGACTCAGTACTGGACTTGACTGAGTAAAGTCAAAGATGAGGTCACAGGGCAAGGTGATCTGCCTGGAGACTATGTACTATCTGGTACAGTTTCTGGGCAAGAATCATATAGCAAGTCATCAGAAAAGTGTAAACTTATAGCACCAGCATCACCCTTTCAGTAATTTATCCTTTAGTAAGTATAGTCTGAATAGGCTTTTGGTACCTGTTCAGACTATACTTACTAACAGGGAAACACTGTTTACTTCACCCTTGTGAAATCTTTCTTCTGTCAAACTGCAGAAGTATTGTCTCATTTAATTTGAGTTTTATTTTCAGTGCTTCATTATAGTATGTCTGTTTTTCTTAGTAGTTCAGGAATTCTTTTTTCATTCGTTTCCCTAGGTACGCAATAACAGTGTGGTATTTTGATGCAGATGAACGAGCACGAGCTAAAGTAAAATATCTAACAGGTAACCTCATGTAAATATCTTCTGTGTTCTTGTTTTATGGAAGAACAGCTAAATAGTCTAAACTCATCTCCTTGGCCCACCAGTGCCCAAAAGGCCGGGGGGGGGTGGGGGGGTTAAGCTGTTAGTCAGTGACTGGGAAATCCAGGTCAATTCAGTGTTCTGCACACACTTCCTTTGAGACCTAAGGCTGGTCAGGCTTTTTATACGAGGATACTGCTTCTCCTTGGTTTTGTGTCTCTAATAGGTGTGTTCTGAGGATAAACTCACCAGAGGTTGCGAGGCACTGCAAACTGAGAGCCATGTAAATATTTTTGATAGACTATAGTGATTTAACAGTCAAATTCAACTTGACGTGACTTGAATTATATTTGAAAAACAAAAGCCTAAAATTAAAATCTGGAATCAAAGAATGGAGTTACTTCCTCCATTTCCAAATCCACATATCTAGCATCTGTTTTCCTTTTCTGGCTTCTCCCTCAAGAGGAAGTTGATCTAATTTTCCTGTTCAAATTAGCATTATAAGGAGAAATGGTGCAGGACTTCTGTCATACTTGTAAATGCCATCACGACTGTGTTTGTTACAGCAATTTATAAGTAAACCAAAATAGGTGTATCACAGGTAGACGTGTATTCATAGGTCCAGATTCTCAACAGTTTCACTGAACGCTCTGATTTATATCATTTTGAAGACATGAGCCAGTCCAGATCAGATTTCTGCTGATTGCTGTTGGGTGCCTTAGAAGCTCTTAGAACTAGCTAACAGATGTGAAAACTACATTTAAGTTATCTTTGGTGCTGTCAGTGACTCGCATTCCTGAAGGAGTAGGAGAAATGCAGCTCATGTCTGGCTTGCAAAGAAATGCAGAGGGCTGAGTACTTAATCTCTGGCCAGGGCAGCGGAGGCTGTTGGCGCACGCTCGCGCTGCTTGGTGGCGCATGTACCGTGCAGCGCTTCTCAGACTGCTGGGAATGCCTGCTGCCCACCGGCACAGCTCACCTCTGGAGGCGGCGTATGTGCATGTGCAAGTTGGGCTTCACGGCACACAGATGTGACTGCGCAACTTTTAGCACTGGCCTTGCTGGATCAGAGCTGCTTCCACACAGCTTCTGCTGATGCCATTTCAGGGAGAGTACACAGAAATGACTTGGATCACCCTGCATTTGCAGGGTAGATGCTCCCTCTGCTGCCCCAGTGTCCCCCCTAAAAACTGCAGGGACTTGGAAAAAAAAAAAAAAAAACTGAGATAATCTATTGTGCACAGCTGTTTTCCCTCTTAAAAATACGTTCTTTGAAAGTAGGCAGGCACATAATTTGTAGCTTCAAATTCTCTGCATCTGTGCTCCTGTCTGGCTCTCCAGTCAGTTGCTCTGTTCAAGGAGTAGTAAATGGGTTCAATATTTCACTGCAAATGATCCTCTTGGGGGAGGAAAGAAAGGGTGGGGTGAAGGGGCTGTTTAAATTTTGGTATTGCTTTGGTCTGTGATTGATTCATATTATCCTACTGTTGTGATTTCAGTTTTATTTGCAATTAAAATTACGTTCTTTACTCTGTAGCAAGAGTTGTTCAAGACACTTTTTATTTTCAACCAATATTAAAACTTATAAAACTATTAATTTTGGCCTAGTGTCAGTCTAATTAAAGCCATGCATAATCTGTGTGAATTTTTGTTGAATATGGGGTATAGTGTCTGTTAATGTTTTGATAGTTGAACTTTTTAGGGGGGTGTCTTAAGTTTTTTAGGTCACTTACTAGAGAAAAGGACAGAAGAGGTGATTTTAGCAACAAGTCAGATGGGATTTGGTGTTTTAGAAATCTTTCACAGATAAAAATATCTTTTACAAAGATAAATACCCTGAAACTCTGGATATTCTGATCTAGAATGATAGACCAAATCCTAAGATTCTCATGTGGGTATTTTCAGAGCTTACCTTTATATATATGATATCAAGTAGCCCGTTTTAAATTTGGGCAGCTAAAGAAATGTCTGTTTTCAGGGATGATGAATAACTGTGGCTCATTAACTTTAGTCCAGGATACAGCAGCTGTGCTGAAGTATACACAAATCTGTTTTGATAGATCATATGTACTGGCCAACTTTGAAGATACTTTTTTTTAAACTAATTTTGAAAATGGTGTAGAAGTTCTGTAAACTATACTTTGATAAATGCTGAAAAATAATACTGATTTCCTTTTCATATTTCTACAGGTGAAAAAGGTGTGAGGGTTGAACTAAATAAACCTTCTGACACGATTGGGAAAGACGTTTTATAAGCCTTTGATTTAGCAACTCCCCTTGCTATTCTCCCTGATAAATCTTGATGCTATCTATTAACTTTTGAATGTGAATAACAAGATAAAGGAAAATCAACAACAAACCAACATTTTAATAAAGAAGCAAACAGTGTTTCAATGTTGCATCAAATAGAAGATTTTTTGACTGCTGAAGCATTGTACTATGTGATTGTGACTCCAGGCCTATGACTGCTTATGTGAAGAAGATAAGCAATCAGTAAGAAACAGCATATGCATCTGGATATGAAATAAGTGCCCTACATAGAATTTGTCCATCCTTATATTTTGCCAGACCTGTCATCCAGCTGAATCCAGTTCATCTCTCCCTTTTTTTATATGGTAAAAGTTTGAATTTTGGGTAATTTTTGTATGACCAGGTACAGTTTATCAAAATTGAGTGTTAAAAAAAAGAAAAAGGAAAAAAAAAAAAAGAAAAATTGCAGTATTCTCCAAAATAACATTGATCTATTTTTGTAAAACTGTTCATACTGTTCTCCTCTGCCATGAAAGACCTAATTTAATATAAGGGTTGCCAGTAACTGATAATCACTTTAATTTTCTTTACACCTTAAGTCAGAAAAGGAGCACTTTAATTACCAGCTAAAAACCTGATTGTTTTATGTTCATATCTCACACTAATCTTAACTTTTAAAGATTGCTGCTGTATTGTTTTTTTTGACTATGTCCTCTTGAACCTTATTAACAGAAGCAAATCAGTATCTCGCTATTAGTAACATTCAGTTTGTGGTTTTGTATGTTGACTCCACGGAGGGAAAGTTTCTCTCTCTCCTTTGTTTTTGTTTTTTTGTTGTTTTTTTTAAGTGACTGGCACTAAGTGAACTTGACACTATCGGTTGCTGTTATTGGCTTTGGGGACCTGGTAAATACCATCGAGATAAAAGAATATACAAGGGCTTTCCTAGGCTATTAGAGGTACCCAGAACCTCCTTATGTACTTGACAGAAAATTTTGAGCTTTCTCCCTTTTCTAAAGAATACCTGCCATCCCCCTTTCCTTTGTATATAAGTTAACAAAATATCTAAAATACTTTCCTGCTTTCTTTCTTTGCTTGCTTTCTTTGCTTGCTTGCTTGCTTGCTTTCTTTGCTTGCTTGCTTGCTTGCTTTCTTTGCTTGCTTGCTTGCTTGCTTTCTTTGCTTGCTTGCTTTCTTTGCTTTCCAAAAGTTGGTGTCCCATCCAGGCTGTAAGTTGACACCTTGATCTATTATATAGTATCAAGGAAATGGTCAGCACACTGAAGCTGAAGTGCATCACTGCAGGCTCCATGTGCAATACATCTTTAGATTTTCACTGTGCTGAAGGATTTCCCCAGAAAGGCACTGCCCTTTAATCAATACTGAGATATATATTTAGTAAGCAAATCTTTCCTTTGTTTTACATTGTTTTCATTTTTTGAAGGAGAGGGGACATCACAGAATAAAAGTGAGATGTGCAGAAACTTTGTTATTCTTATTTTTAAGAAATGGATGTTTTGGACATATTCTTTTTCTTTTTTTTTCTGAGCTTTAAAAGCTTGAGAAAACAAAAACAAACCCTATAAAATACAGCATTCACATTTACAGGAGTTTGGGGGTTGATCAGCTTACCCATTGCAGTTTTCTATCTGTCCCTTATTTCCTTACTTAACCAAAACAATGTGAGTGTACAGAAATATTTCTGTATATATTACAACTTGTGACAATTTTAGCATCTGTATAGTTTGTATTCAATTAGAGACCTTTTCTATGGAAAGCTCAGTAATTTTTTATTAAAAAGATTACTATTGTTCATGTAAAACATGAAAAAGCTAATTGTTTAGTAGCAAACTGACAGAAGGGGGAAAAATTCAGTATTGGTATATCTTTTAGGAGAACCAACAGAAATTCCAGGTTTATTTTGATTTCACTTTTCCTTTTTTAATAAGTTCTTGCCCTTCACAATTCTCTTCCTCTTTCCTCTTTTCTTCCTGGAAAATCAGACAGGATACCTTTACTGTAAGTGCCTCTGTCAACCTGGCCAAGGAGTGCGAATCTTCATTGCTGTCTGGTCTGCAGTGCATTTAGGCTACCAATGAAACAAGCAAAAAACAAAACAAAACAAAAAAGCCACCACTTCTACTTCATCTTCTTTAATACTACTTTAATGGAGGTTTGGTTGGTTTTGTTTTAGAAATGGACAGCATAAGCCTTTAAACTTCATTTCAGTCCCTCTATCGTTCAAACTTCTGCAGTTACACAACGTATCAAATTCTAATCACGGTGTAGGTTTGTGCTTGCCAGACAGGTTTAAAAAGTGCTTAATTTTTCACTCCATTTAAGTCATTACAATAGGGTCAACAAATCAGGTCAGCCGTTTCTTCAATGTTATCCTTTAGAAACTGTTCATTTCATGTTGGTTGAATATTCAGTTTTAAGCATCACCAAGCAGGTCCTTGTTTTAAAACCATTTTTTAAACTGTCTTATGATCTGTATGTGTCTAGTCCTGGTTAAAGATACAGCTTCATAATGCTATTTTTATTCATGATGTTAGCCAGCTGTAAAATATGAGACCTTTATCTATAGCAGGCAAAGAAATTCAGGATTCATTTACAGGTTGCCTATAAAGTTGTGTAATTTGAAAAGCAGTGTTCATTATGAAAGAGCTCTCAAGTTGCTTGTAAAGCTAATCTAATTAAAAAGATGATGTATAAAGGTTCTTGAAAACAATGTGGTTATTTATAATCTATGTAACTTCTAAAAACCTCTCCTTAGTAACTAATTTCTAATCTGATAAAGGGGGTATGTGGATTTTTTTTTTTTTTTTTTTTTTTTTTTTTTTAAACCAGACCTGTTTCTGCTCTGGAGAAGCATCTGTTTTCTTTGTAAATTGTCTACAATTATTTGGGTGTGGTGATCATTTTTCTGATGCTTCTCTCCCTTAAAAACAGCACTAAGTTCAGACTGGCTGGAGAGTGGTGACCCACATAGAGGCAGCTTTTGTTTTCCACCACTTTTTTGATAGGTACGTGAAGTGCAAAACAAAGTTCTCACAGACGGGATTTAGTAAGGTTTAGTGGGAACTCTTCAGTTTTGCGTGGCTCCTAATGAACTATGAACCCTTTGAAGGCAGCAGAAGAACGGTAGGGTCTAGAGATGCCAGATGCCAGCCTGTACAAGTGCCACGTGACTTCCCCAAACTTTTGAATGTGCCTCTTAATGGCTGTGCAGGAAGCAAGGAGGCGTCTCGCTGCTGGGCTTCTGCCTTGGCTCTAGCTCTTGGGAAGCCCTCTGGGGGTGCTATGTTTCTCATGCTGGGTCAGCAGCAGTTACCTGCATCTCTGGAGGAGGCTGCCAGCCTTACGCACCTTTTGTAACACTGATACCTGCTGAGCTCAGGTCTGGTCTGAGGTGATCGCTGCTGTCAGCATGTTGGGCTTGAGCCTAAGCACGGCTGCACTGAGCTGGTCCCGAAGTGCTTTGAGGCTTTTCCATATTGCAGCGCTGCATAACTTCTTGCACGTTCTCTCAAAATATTCTCTGCCCTATCTTTCTTTCATGCTGAACAAGGAAGAAACCTTCTAGCACTTGCAACCATCCTGCGGAGACGTGATTTTTAATTCTCACAGAGTTGAGCGTGATGTGCAGGGGGATTAGTCTGTACAGTGAAGTCAAACACTGCACCAGAGAAAGGTGAAGTCCCTTTTGTGTATTGGTCGAAAGAGAAACACTTGCAAATGTGGCAGGAAGCTAGCTGACAGCCTAAGTACTGGAGACAAATACCTTGTGTAAAACATCAGTTTAAGGTCAGAAGTGAAAGATGACATCTGTATGTCACACTGTAAGCATAATCAGATTGGAAGATATCACTTTTGTGCCTGCTAAGGGCTTTGCACAAGGCGAGGTTGCTAAATGACAGTAGCCAACTCAATTCCTCAAACCCAGAAGTCTAATGTGTACCTTGCCTATAGGCATGCAGATAGCTGCATGCACTTGCACGTACGTAGTGGGAACTCATGACTACTCTGCAGCAAATACTTTGAAGGAATTCACAGCACTTCATGCATTTAGCTTTTTTGTGGGTGTAAAGTAAACCTTGAATGTGGGTGATTGCTGCAAATGCACTGAAGCCTGTTTGTGCTATTACACCACTGCAGGAGCTGTGTTCACTCTGAAGCATCTACTGTGTCTGAGCTGTCTGTCCCTGTATGGTGGGGATGACGAGCAGCTGCTAGAAGCAGGTTCAAGGTCCTCTATCCACCAGCCAAAACAAATTCCAGACAATTCTTGTTCTGTTGACTTTTGCTACCACTTAGTTCCAGCAAGCCGTTCCCCGTAGCCTTGAAGATGAGTGAGTATACAGCACGTTTATCCCTTTCCTCAAATAAGCAAAAAAGCCCCTAGCTCTGACAGGGAAGAGCCAGGTACTAAGGGTTGGCTCTAAAAGTGGAGGGAGCAATGAGATGCATATCACCAACCAGTAGGGGATAAACGTGAGCCCTTAGCAGGACAGCGACGAAGGAGGGAGTTGAACAGAAATGGTAAAGGAGGACAGGAAGAGACTAATGCATGAGACTAAGGTAAAGCACATGTGTGGGGTGAGTATGAGGAGTATGGAACATACCAAGCAAAAACGTGTGTTATGGATATCTCCCTGTGGGGAGGAACATGAAATGTGAACGGAAAGAATATACTATACGTTTGCCTCAGGAGAGAGAATGTGCGTGGACAGACAATTGTTCATGTGTCCCATCAACCTTCCCTTCATGGATGTTTGTTGCAAAATAGTGTATTTCCTCTCTGAAGAGGAAAGGTTCATAATTTTTTGCATGAACTAGCAATTGTTTTTCTTGTCTATCTTCCAGCTCTAAGTTGGGCTTTGGGGATTTTTTTCCTCTTATTAAATGTGTGGTTCAGGATTAACTTTATTTTATTATTATTATTTTTTTTGCAATAGTACATGGGTTCTTCTATAACTGCCTTTTACACAGCATAGTTGTTAATGCTGGAAAAGGTGACCAGCTCATTTAGCCTATAAGCCTAGTACCAACATCTTCACATGGCTGAAAGTCTGCAGGGCATGTCTCACATCCGAGTGGTGAGGGATATAAAATTCACAGGGGAACTAAAGATTTGCCAGTACTGCATACAGCTGAGTCACTGCTTCAGAGCTGTGCCTAAACCAGAAACCCTTCCTTCCTGTCAAGAGCAGTTGGAAGTGATAGATCAAATTTCAGGTCTGAAACCTCAGCATGTGGGTCCGGTGTTCCTTTTGGCCTGTCTCTGTTTCACTGTGGTTTGTTAGGGCAAAACCAGTTCCTTCCTGGGTTCGTTTCGGGAGCTGGTGCAGTTCAGCCTCTCTTGGCTTTTACATAAAAGATGAATCCGAAATAGTTAAAATGCAGAGATTTGATTATTTACTCACAAGTGGAAAGGCAAATACCTGAATAGTGCATTGGGTTCTGAGCTGGTATTTCAGTGCCTAAAGAAAACCAGGGTCAAACAAGGGACTAAGCGAAAAAAGAACTGAATAAACATAAGGCAAGACACTTAGGCTGTGAATGTCTCTTGCTTACATTAGTGTATGTAAGCAAACTTTAAAAAGCTATTAATAAAGTTTGCATTATAGCAGAGGAGATAAGGAAACAAGAATTTTGGAGCCTGATCAATTTTTATTGCAGTCCTGAGAAGTTTTTTCATATAGCGAAGATGAGAGTGAACTGCCAAAAACACAACCCATGAGAAAGCAACCACCACCACCAAACCTGAAAAGTGAGTGCAGTACCTTAAGTTACCGAAACTGAAAGATATTTCAGAAGAATTGTCATTTTGCAGGACCATTACACACCAAGGAGAAAATATTTGCAGAAGGAAAATGTTATTGTGGAAGCCACAAATGTTAGGTAAAAGGAATCAGGGGCATGTGTAATACCTGAACCTGTTTTCTGAGATTAGAGTCAAGTTGACAGTGCTCCTGTTAGCAAAGACAGTGTTCCCATAGCAAAGAACAAAGTTTGAGCTGTCACATGGGTCTCTTTTTTTTTCTTCACTTCCCCTTCCCTGACCACAACATATAATAAGCAATATTCTACTGGGCACATGTTCTGCTGTTCTGCACAGTCACATTTTTAATGAACAAGCAAAAAGTCTAGAGTAAGTTAACTCTCTTTTGTCCTAATTTTTTGTTATATGTAGAACTCCTTAAAGGGAAGTAGGCAACAATTTCTAAACTTCTTAGATTACTTGTAAATGTTTTTTCAGCTGTACTATCAGAATTTTTTTTTTTTAAGGATTAGTTAAAACAGCACAAGTAGAAAACAACCTTGCGCAGTGAAGATTGCCACTACTTCAGGTATGACATTACTAGTGAAGGAATGTACTTTACAGTAAAAATCAGGCTTGTACAAATCCAGGAAAATACATAGTGCACAAGGTTTTTTTGTGTGATCATTTTTACTTATGACTCAGCAAACTTGCCCACATTAGCTGTTATCTATAGTGCACGTAGCAAGAATGCAGAAATACTTATGAAACCTGCTTGGAAAGGAAGAGACTGAAACAAGAGCAAGTAACGGAGTCCCCCTGCTGTTCTAATCTGGGAAAAATAAATCCTTGAGGTAAGAGAAGAAAACAGTGTATTTTTAATCTCCTAGATATGATAAAGGAATGAGTTATTCTATCCATTTTAGATGGAAAACTTTGCGCTACCCAAGAAAAGTTTTTTTAACTTCCAGCAATCAAGGGATGCGTAATTTTGGTTGGGAGACTTTTTGTTGCCTATTATTGTGACAGTGTAGCTCTTGTTTAGATACTTACAAGGCGGCTTTATTTTGCTGTATCAATGTCACCTATAACTATATATCCACCAGGGGCAGGGATGAAGGAGCAAGGAAAGGTGGGAGGCTGTTAGCACTTCTAGTGCTAATGGTAGATTTTAAAACCTGTTCTGGTTTCCTCAGGCAAAATTGCACAGAGAATAACAGCTTGATTTCATAGACCTTCAGCATGTTTGGTTGCCATTTCTAATGTTGCACATGCTTAGAAGACTTTTCTGCCCCCTTGGTAATTGAGCATTTGTGCATTCCTCAGTTCATGTAAGAAGAGCTGTGGTTTCCAGGCTGTGTTCACTCCTGAAGCATTGTCCCATCAGCCTGTGTTGTCCATCAGCCTGTCAGTAGGCTTTTGCACTACACCCGTCAGGTGGGTGTTGGATCAGAAGCTAAATTATGAAATACTTGGCTGAGGAAAACATTCAGCATTTTTATTCTGAGAGAAAATGAATATTCTTTACCCTCTTTAGGGGCTGGTAGGAGCCTGATGCTGCAGGTGGCTGCTCTTACAGGTTGTCCTGGCATCCCTGCTGCCAGCACAGCTCTTCTTGCGCTGTGCTGTCCTTGAGGGTGGAGGCAGCAAGCTGAGCTGAACATGCTGCCCTAGGCCCGTGGCCTCCTGAGCTGGGAAGGAAGGTCTTGGGCCGCTGCCGATCCCCTCCAGCAGTGCAACATGTCCATCCATACCGCTGGGGCAGGTGGTGGCTCTGGCCCTGTAGAGCTGCTGGGTGTCCTCTCTGCCCGAGCGTGGCTGTGCGCTCCCTGTTTTCACTGTCCTGGAGCTGCCACTCTAGTTATCTGAGTTTTGCAAATGCAGGTGAATAAAAAGTAAGTGGTTCCTGAGCCCTTGTATGAGGGTTGGGAAAAATGATGCATTGCTGCTGGAGTACCTAGAAGGGAGTTGACACCAGCAGTGCAGCCGCTCGACACTGCTGCTATACACACCCCACGTGGCTGCTGTTTGGCAAAGGCTCGATACTGATGCCTGTCTCATGAAAGCAAACATATTAATCTTGAATTGCTGAAGATGCTCCTGTTCTGGCAAGATGGCATGACACATCTGCTGAACCCCTGAAGTTTATGTAGCATGCTGTTCAGCTGGTACTCAGTTTCATAGATCTAACCATGCCAGGACCTCTGCAGGTGCAATCCAGGAGCAATTTCACATGAAGCTTAGGTAGCCTTTCCACTGAAGAAAGGAAGGGGACAGACACAAGGAGACTGGAACCTGGTGTAGGATTCACAAATGAGACACCTATTTGTAAAACTTCTGAAAACAGCATCACTTCAGGATAAAACCAGGTGTCCACAGCCACACATAGACTACACCTGGGGCTGGGATCCACGCGTTGTATAACCATCTGGTGTTGAGGATGTTTGACCAGCAGCGGAGAGGCCTGTGATCTCTCCCCTCTTCCTGAAGAAGTTCAAGTCAGCATTTCCCTGGGTATCTGCACTGGGGGATGGCACAGGCTGACAACACCCCTGTGAGAGGCTCAGTGCCTACACTGCTAATGGTGAGGAGCATCACATCTGGGGTGGGAGAGCTCTGCTGCAGAAGAGTCTGAGGCAAGTTAATGTTTGTAGGGCATGAAAAAGGGTTAAGAGAAAGGCTGGATTAAGGTAATTCCAACCTCAGGTCTCCAGGTTCCTGTGGGGGGATGCTGGTCTCCATAACGCCTTGCAAAGAGCTCCAAAGTCATGGCATTGCTTATCATTTAGGAAGGGTATCTGCTTTGACAAAACTGCATTTCAAGAGCCAAGTGCCAGCTCCAAATCCTGCCAATAAAACCTGTTGGGTGGCTGATCTCTTAATTCTGATAAATTGTCTAGAAATTGTTGCCAGTTAGTTAGCTTGACTAGTCTTTGGGGGCTTCATGGTGCCTTAAACACTTATTTCCTGTATCATCAGATGCTTTTCCTAACCTCTAAGTCTCTTACAGGTACGTTCAAAGTTAATTATGGCTGAGTTTTAACTCTGCAGTTCTGATAATCCTGGCTTTCCCCACATAGCTCAGCAAGGCACCAGCAGTTAAACAAATGGCTTTCCAGGCCAGGCGGGAAGAAGCAGTGACCTACCTACCTGCGAGCGTGACAGAGCAGAATTTCATTTATCTGTGTTTGTGTCAACTATTCCACTGGTGGCCTGTGCTGTGTTCCTACCTGAAGTCCCAGTTTGCAATGTCAGAGCTGGCCCTCCTGGATGTGATCTGGGTGGTGGGAGTGATGAGAGCTGCCTTTGCAAAACCTCACAGAAGGGAGAGAGAAACTTGCAGTTGGAAAAAAACTGGTGGTTAGAGATGGTGAGAGCGCTCCTGGGCTGTTTCAGTGCAAAGTCAAACAGGTTGACCATAACTGCCTTTAACTGTAGTTTCACTCTGTATCAAAGTGCTCGTGGGGTTGTTCAGCAGAACCACGGACTCGTGGAGGTGGAAAGGGACCACTGGAGATCACCTGGTCCAACCTCCCTGCTTAAGCAGGGTCAGCTAGAGCAGGCTGCTCAGGGCTGTCCCCAGTTGGGTTTTGAATATCTCCAAGGATGGAGACTCCACAACCTTACCGGGAAACCTGCTGCAGTGTTCAACCACCTTCCCTGCACTTTTTCTTATGTTTAAATGGAACTTCCTGTACAGGTGCTGTTAATCACAAATCTAAGGAGTAACCCAAATAATTCTTAGAGGTATATCCTGCAGGAGACAGGAAGTTCAAAAATAAAATTACCTGCTCACAACTGCCAATTGCTCTCCCATGCCAAAGGGCTGGATTGGTCCCTGCAGGCAGTGGGTGCGCGCACCTCCCACCCTCATTAGGACAGAAGAGGGGCAGGGCAGGAGGCTTGAGGACACAACCTATTTAAAGTTGCTCTCACCACTGAATCCCCTGGTGTTTATATCCTTAGGAGTACTCTTCCCTTCCAACTTGTTATGAACAGCCCAGATTTTGTATTATAGCCCTCCGTTGCGGTGTTATCTGGAGTAGCCTGTGCCAAACTGTGTGGTCCTTTCACACACCAGGGAATTTGTCGTGCTGTTAGTTAAAAAGCAGCTAGTGTAAGATTGCAATGCACTATAAATAGCACTGCCCCAAAGAGCCTTAAGAGTAATGACTGTAAAATATCAAGTGCGTGCTGAGTTACACATTAACCAGGCCAGAGCAGTGAAACTCAGCACACTGCACTCAGAATGGAGAGGCTATAAACTGCTCCAGTGGCAATATTTATCGCTTCTGAGAAGTACTGCACTTGAGTTGAACAAAATGGCTAATGCTTCCCTGCGCCATGTGTCGGTGCTGCAGGCAGGATATGTCACGCCGTGCACTGGCTGGGCTGAGGGAAGGAGGGGGGGGCAGGGTGGAAATGGCCCAGAACAGCTTTTTGAAGCCTCACTTGTTTGGGTCGAGAGGTGCTTGTAACCCTCATATTTGCACACAGTGTGCAGTAAAGCTAGTACTAGTCACTGCAGAAAAGCAGGACGGATGTTCACCGCAGGCTGCAGGCCTCTTCCAGAGCAGGGAGAGGATGTTGCTCCTGTATGAGAGGGATCTGCAAATACTGTGCCTGTGAGGCAAGGCCCCGGGCCTGAGTACAAGGTAGCCTCACCTCCTCGTGTGCTCAGCAGAGCTGGGCAGCTGCCACCCCATCAGTGCTGTGGTGGTCGTGCTGGGTTCTGCGGGGGAGTTGGTTTGTAATGCAGAAAACAGTTTCTTCCTGGGCTTTCAGTATGAGTCATGGGTCTTTGTATTTGAAAAGGGTTTTTTTTGTTTGTTTTTTGTTTTTTTAGACTGCTTTAAATTTGTTCCTGCTTTCATAGGAACGTAGTTGACCGGGTGAAATACTCAACAGGCAGCAGCTTCAGGAGCTACTGTAGGTACAGCTGGAGCTATTCAGGGGCCAGTATAAAGAGTCCCAACTTGGAATGCTGCTACTGTCAGGTGTCTTATTTCAAGCTGTTTAGCCCATACACTGCTCTCCTATGAGCAGGATTTGCGTGCCTGCAGTGTGCCACACAACGTGGGTATGTGCTAGCCAGCAGTGCTGGCTGCAGTGAAGACTCTTCCACTGTTCTGTACCAAGGAATGTATTTAGGGCACCTTATTAGCAAGTAATTTTCAGCACTTTTTTTTGCCTTGTGTCTCTCTCAGAGCACTACCCACATGCTCTTGGTGACTCAAAAACTGCTTACAGAACAGTAGGAGTGTGCCCACCAAATGGGTCCCTGTGGGATGCAGATAGATAGGTAATTACTGGGATGCTCCTGAGAACAGACCAGGGGTAATCAGCAGAAAAGCAGAGACAGGGGAGGAGAGCAATAGGGAGGTAGTGGGGTAAGAGCAGGGAAGCCATACAGCTGTTCTTCCTACTGGTACCCCAACAACACTATCTCCTCTTTCCCTATTCCCCCTGCACTTAGAATTTGAAAATTGCTGAATCAAGCTTCTAGATGAAGTTTAAACCCAAACTAAACCATATTCCTATAGTTAAGATACTGTACTGGGATTTCACTGACCTCTAGTCCTCGTTTTACCCCAGACTTTCTGTGTGACTACTGACAGATGTCCTAAAACATGGTACTTTTAGTGAATACACAAATTATAGTCCAGAAATTGATGCCATGAAAAAAACAGTATTTACTGCTTCTAAATTAATTAGGCAATGAGGGAGCCAAATATTTGGCTTGTTATTTTTTTGCTCCTTCTCTGAGTTTATGAAATGACAGGTCTAAGACTTACTAGAACAAAAAAAAAAGGGTGATGGATGGTAGGGGACAGTTGGGCCAGAGACAGGGTGAGATTTTCAGGCCAAGCTGCTGCACCTTCTTAGAAACTTAATCTAGTCTTAAAGCAGCCTGGCCTGGCAGAAGCTAAAAGGGAAACAGGGGATTAAGGCCATGGCCTTCTCCTTTTTTTAGCTTTCACACCTACAGTATGGTACCATTTCCTTGACCTATCACTCCTCTAGTTCCCGGGCCTAGACAAAGAACAAGGTGAAAATTTTTGTATAGACACCTCTGGCTCCTTTTAACTCTCTCCTTCTCCTGTGGAGCTGGGTTGATGCCAAGTTGACATAAATCGCCATATTTTTCAGTACACTGGAGGCAGGATTTATTGTTCATGTACACCACAAAAAGATGCCTTTTGGATTGTTCATTGAACTCCAAGCTAGAAGAAGGAGCTACTGTTTCAAGTTGCACGTGTGGTAGTGGAAAGAAACATTCACAGAAAACCCTGCTAACTGTAAATTTTACTTCTCAACCTGGTTGCAGCCCCCCCTCCTCCCCCACCATTCCTCTTTTAACTTGTTTGTGGTCTAGTCTGTTGTCCTGCTGGTAAGTCTTCGGCCTGGATGGCAGCTATAGGTGAACTAAGAACCCACTCATTCTGGCTGTTTCTTTCCTATACAGGTTGGAAGCAGATGAAATGTATTCAGAAGTGTAAGGAGTGCCATCTGCTGGCATACTGCAGCATCCCCACTCCCAGCACAGCATGACTAGCTCCTGACAACATTGCATCTTAGCATCGTCTTGTTTATATATATATATATATATATATATACACATGCATCTATCTATATATATACACACACACAAAGACTGTAAAGACTTGCATTTCTCTAAGTTCTTATATGGAAAATTGCTTATTTAAGCTTAGAGATGTCAAAGCAGCTATAATAACCCAGATACAACTGAGAACAGAAGTATTTTAGTGAAAAATTCATGAATGCTCACTAGCATGCAAAAACCAGGTGAGTTAGCAGCAACTATTTCACTTCTGGTATTAGTGTGTCAGGCAACAACAACCATATGATCATAGGGTGACTTCAGGAGGTCATCTAGTACAACCATTAGCCATTCAGATTAAGACTGTGCCCTGGTATAGCTGATGCGTGGATACCTGCTTCAACGATGACCATCTCCAGCCCAGTGGAGAGATGAAGCAAACAGCTGTGGTGATAAATTTGTTGAAATTCTGCAGCAAGAGTAGTCTGTGGTCTCCTGTCTTCACTGTGAATTGCTCCAGCCTACTTAGAAGAATGTCTGTCTCAGTTTCTCTCAGAAACTCATCACTTGCTCTTTCTTGCTGTTATCTTCTGGTGCAATGTAACTTATTTTACACTGAGGATGTATAGGGTTGCTCTGTATGTATGGAAAATGCAACAGACCCAAATGGCTTCAGAAGAATGCATAAAGAAGAAAATCTTTGCAAGAAATTGCATCTTTGCTGTTGCAGGAAGAGAAGCCTGAAGTTCAAATAGCTGCTTAGCATTTCTGGAATTATTCACTAGCTATTCAGCTATCACTAAAACCTCTCTAGCCTTCAGTTTTGTAAAACACATTGTTACCCAGTATGCCTTATTACTAACACTGGTAGAGCAGCAGGTAGCATGGCAGTGTAAGCACAGTTAGTTGTTCTCTTGAAAACTTACCTAGGCAGGGGGCCTGAGTAACTGATTTCTATGCTGTTCAATGAGCAGTACCAGCCCTGAACAAGAAGTGTACGTCCACCTAGACATAAATAGCCTGCTCATCAGCTTGCTCACAGGAATTAGGGTTGAACCTATTGTCAAAATACACTTTCCATATGATCTAGATACCCCAACTGGGTAAAATACGGGTTGAGAGAAGGTAAAGTTATAGGTGAACAACACATTCTCACTTTTAAACATGTTATTCCTGTTATGCATCTTCCTGCAAGAATATCCGAGTTTTATTAAGCTGGAGAAAAATTCTATTTCCAACTCCTTCATCAAAACTCATTAAGTATTACAAAAACTTCCTAGACAGTATTTCCATAAAAAGGAAAAATATTTGGTCTTTAGGATTTCTTGCCTGATGAACAATTTTAATGCAGCTTTAGAGCATTCTCTTTAATAATAATGAAATAGTTAAGTAATCCCTATTTAGATACATTTAACCTCTAGAAATAAGGTTATTTATTTGAATTGTTCTGAGTAATTCCAGTACTCCACTGCAGAATGAGATTGCTTTTGCTTTCAGTTTGTAGAACCATTTGCTGGCAGATAGCATGCATATGTTTGAGCTCTTTCATGCTTCATTGGTCTCAAATGTCAAGCACATGCATTTGTTTCTCAAATTTCCAGTCAGCCAACTTATTTTGCAGTACAGTGAAGCACGAGTTGTTCAAGATTTGTTACTCTACTAGCTTGCGTTACTAGGCAGCATCCAAGTTCACTCAGGACAAGGACAAATCTAATACAAAAAGCAACGTTTTTCATCTCTGACTCAAATCTATTAGCATATTTTAAAAGCATACTTGGTACTTATTGCTATAGTGGTGGGAAGGACATTACATTCAGAATCAGCATTTGCAGCAACATACCACAAAGAGGCCACGACCTGATAATAACACCCTGCAGTACGTAGGAATTACACAGCCTACCCACCAGCTCTTTCAGTTACCTGCATCTCTGTGCATGAGAGAACCTGGTATCACAGTATTTTATTTTAAAAGCTTACATGGGCAGGTGAGATGTTTTTCCACAGCTGGTCAAGAATTGCTCAATTTTTTTGAAAAAATATCTATTTTTAGGGCAGGTACTAAGACATTTGTACATTTGAGACAGGACTTTCCTATAGCTTAAGGGTTTTTTTTCCCCCTTGATAGGCTATACTGATCACTGAATTCTACAGATCAACTCCCACATTTGCTTTCTATTTGATGTGATATAAACACTGTTAAAAAAATTAGAAAAAATTCCATTTGAAAATGAAAATGCATTTGATATACCATAATCCTCCTTTCGCCTTTACTATCATTAATTTCCTTGTTAGGTCTTTCCCATTGCAGCTGATAAGAACAATAGCAAGGCAAACACTACTCAAAAAAGTTTCATGATACAAGAGACCATTACAGTCAAGTTCTTGTCTTAAAAAAAGATATAATAGTACAGGTATTTTTGAGCAGTATTGTCCTTCCAAATGTCATGTTTCACTAGGAACTGATAAATACTGCAGTTTTAAGAGGAAAGTATGGAAAATTAACATGTCAAATCAAGTTTTAAGATCAGGATTTGTGAAATCACTGTTTTCCACAGAAGTCCAACACAAGTGAAATGGTACTAGACATAAGATGGAGAAGTCAGAGGTCAATACAGTCTTACTTACCAATGAGTGTTTTTTAAAGGGGAAATTTAAGAGGGAAATATGTTGCTACAGAAGGGATCTATTAAAACAGAATTTCGTTGGATATACAAATAAGCCCACTGATGAGTAACACAAAATGGCCACAACTGGCACGTAAAAAACAGGCTTAATGAGAATTTAAAATTCATCATCCGTTTATTTAGAATATGCAAGAACATTCCAATTCACATTAAACATCTGTAGTGTCAGTATTTTTTAAATATGATGTATTTTTCTAAAGTAACATCTAAGGTATTCTTAGGGTTTTTTTAAGATTGAAGTTCAAAGTTAGGTATTATTTGTCAAATTCCATTGCACCCAATTTACTTTCAATCTCAAAAGTGCACTGCAGATAGATAACTTTATACAAAGGCAAAAATATGGGAACTCATGGCTAATACAGCCCTTTAACATTGCAACAACAATACTGTATGAAACAGCATAATTTTTTTTCCTTTTATCAAAAATATTTATAACCAGTTTTACAAGTAAGGAATCAATCAAGTTGTCTGCTTAGCCAGTTAAATACTTTCAGTGCAGCAAGAAAACTGTAAATATTTTAGAAGTTTATATAGAATACATGGCTGCTCAGCGTTCATAAATACTAAAATCATTGTGCTGTAAGATATTAACACCGATCTGGCTGGTGTATGGAAGCAGCAAAACAAAAATTGTCAGCTGAGGTCAATCTAATGCCATTTCAGGCTGTAAAGCACTGGAAATTTAAACTGGAAACTGAAAAATAATGAAGATTTTTATGACAGGGCCAGAAACAGTCTTTCCCAGTTTTGCTACCAATATTCTTCAGAACTTTTACTTATCAGTGTCTGCCCATGGAGATCAATTACTCATGTACATAATACTTTTATCCTAAAATCTACCGAACTTTCAATGCAGGCAGAATTTGTATGGAACATCAGAAAAAGAGGATGGAGAACCTAGCTAGATGCTGATTAGTTGACCAAAGGACACACAGAAGAGTGAAGTTCATTAGTTTCCATTTGACCATTCCAAACATTTAAATCCTTTTGAAAACAAGCTCTTAATGATTACTTCTTTTTCTTTTTCTTTCTAAATTGAGTATGTAAGCATAGAGCCTTCTCCTTGTCCACCCAAGTATCTTGGGCTTGATTTCTCAGAATCTTCATTTCCTTTCTGGATTTTCTTTTCATGCTCCTATCCATCTATTAAACCTAAATGGATATTTTGCTATGTTTTTGATGTCTACGCCTTTCCCATCTTTGAGTGAGAATCCCAAATATACGTTTTCCTCGTATCTATCTTTTCAAAAAGGTCACGGGTGAAAATGACCACCTGAGAGTGTAGTTGTGTAAATGTAGAATATTTGCTGTTCTAAAAATACCCACTATTTAATTACATTGAAGTAAACAGAAGAAAAAAATCTTCCATTATAGGTGGTTACATTTAAGAATGACAAAAATACGTTAAAAAACATACAGGGGTTTTAAGAAAGAACAAAGATAAATTAGTACAATTAAAAAATGTCTTAATTTTAAAAACTGCCTTGTGAATACGCAGTTTAGCAAGTATTCACCTTCTCTTGCAATACCTGGGTTCTGCAGGAAAATGTTAGCACAAACATCCACCTAGTGAAACATGAGCATTAGGCTCTTTGGAACACAAGGAGCAACTAGATTCTTAGTCAGTTCTAATGTACAACTTCACAAAATTCAAATTGGCATGTTGACAGTAATTTAAATTACAGTTTGGGACAGACACATGGGAAAAGAAGTGCAACTGAACAAACCCTGAACAAAGTAGTTCAAGCAACGGTTTCAGTCCTGGGTTATTTTTTTGAGACTGCTTTCCAGAAGTATCTATACAAGACAAGAGTCTAGGTGTTTATTTATTTTAGACTCCAAAACCTCTGTCTGGCACACAGGACAACTGACTTTTTCATCCTGCCTTACAGCAGGGCTGGAACTTGCAGCGGACACTGCAGATTTAGCTTCTGTTTTCATGGTTGTATTTATTCTTAAAGTGCCATCAGTGCTCTCTTTTTTTATAAAATAGTTTTCAAAGGCGGTTTTGTCTTCCTTTTTTGGCCATTGCTGCAGTGTACTAGTACATTCCAAGCTTCTTTTTCTATTGGATACAACCTGAGCTGTTGCAGTGTGCTCATAACAAGTTTGTTTAGGTGCCCTGTTATGGCACGGCAAAACCCTCTTCCCTTTTGTAGGGCCTTGGTTTGATTTTTCTTCTGTAACACGAGCAATTTTAACAGGCGATCCATTAACATTCTGGTAAGCTTTTGTGTTAGCAACGGAAAGCTTAGGAAACTCACGCTTGGAAGCAAAGTTAGTTTTCTCTCTGGCATCATCAGTATAAAGTGGAAAGAAGATGCCATTACGGGGTGATTTTTCAAATTTTATCTCATTTTTAGGGATTGGTATTGTGCTTCCTAATGAACGATGCTGTGAACTGGATGTTTCACCATTTTTAACACTGCTGCTGAAACTTACACTTTTCTCTGAGAGTCCACTGTCTTCTCCTCCAAGCAGATACCCCTTTCCACTGAAAGGAATCACATTTTGCGCATCACCCATGTGTATCTTGCCTGAAAAATATGAAAATTTAGTAACTTTTTCATACATAAACCATGGGCTCAGTATTTTGTGCTTTATCTGAAAAATCTGCTGTTTGAAAACAGTGTAGCAAAATAAACCGTTTGCAAACAATTAAGCTAAAAAAGAGCCTAGAAAAACACAAATAAAAGGGGTCCTGTTCTTTGTTATATTATAGTAATATCGAATACAAAGCTCATGCAGTGGTTGATCTGTATTTGTTCAAGGAAATGTTTGGACAAGAACAGTTTGGAAAGGAAAAAAGGTAAGAACTATGTCAAATACCTTTGTTATTTGATTTGGAATTTGAAAGTTTTGCTGGCTGGGTTTTCTCTTTGGCTTTCTTGGAAAAGTTTTCTGGTTCCTTCACTTTCGTGAATGTACCTCCACATGTCTCTTGATGCTCAACCCACCAAAAGTCTCGTGCAGAGGGTGCTCTATTCATTGAACGTTTCACATATCCAAAATAAGGTCTCCTGTTTTGACAGGGGCCATTGCATCGCCACCAATGCTGGCGATACAAATCCACCTCATCATGAAAATTATGATAAATCTAGGTTAAAAAAAAAAAAAGCCAGTAATTCAGAAAATTTCTGATTTTATAAGTCTTGAGATTAATCACTAGGTCTACATTTTTTTTAAAATGCAATAGCACTCCATTCCTTTGTAATACAGGTCATCAAACCTAAAGTCCTCCTGCATGCCAAGAAGGAAAAAAATTGTCTGCTAATGGATTGACACACTACAAAAAGCCCTTCTCAAAGTGTTGTCTTCCAAAATAAACAAAATTTATTATACTGGTAAACCTGAATATTGACAACTGGTCTGCGATTTGAGAAGTGCTTGCATTGTTCTGAAGTTTATCCCTCTCTGACAATTTTTTTTTCTACCACTGTTGTGAGAAACAACTTCTCCCTCTCTCCATGTCCTGGTTTTACATTTTAATCCCCAAGATACATAACCTTCATGACTTTTACATTATGTGCTGTTTAGAATGCACTGTATACAATATAAGAGTTTTAAAAAACAAACTGAAAGAGCAGTAAAACAGTGTAACAAAATAAATTCTCACTTCATCATCTTAACTGATCTTGTTGGAGACATGAATTTTAAATACCATGTTCATCCACCCATTAGCCCCTACTGAGACAAATCTGAAGTAAAACAGATTAATGAGTTCAGAGGACAGAAGTTCAGAATAAATTACTTCAAGTTTAAAACAAACTTAAAAGGAAAATACTTTCAGGGGGCATATTTGAGAATTATATGATTTTAAGAACCCTCCACATCTTCCCCAGCATGTTCCCTCCACCATTACCAACAAAATAACTACTGAACTGGCAAGCAGTTTGATGCAAATATGTATTGGTGCCAACTGTGGAGTGTCTACTAAGGAATACAAGTGTATTAATCATACTACATTTCAAATATTCAAACACATGGTACCAAAATAGGAAAAAAGTTGTATTATGTAACATGAAGTGGATTATGCTTACTGTGACATTGGCTCCAGTCAAGCGATTAATGCGATGCATATGTTTGCGGAACTCTGGCCCATGAGATTCATGATCTTTGTCATTATTAGTAACAAACAGGAGGGCATGGATCATTTCATGTAACAGTGTCTGAAACAAGGCTAATCATTAGCTATTTACTGAAAAGCACTGCATATAATTTCTAAATTAAGCTGGAAGCATTTTTTAATTTATGCTACTTTACATTCATCTTAGTACTAATCTTATTCTCATGCACTCACTTGTTAAATCTCGGTCATAGAAACATAATACTTATTTTACCTGCCAAATCAAATCAACTATTTCCATACAACCTTAACATGCTAAAGAATGTTATTTTAACATGTGACTCTCCAAGAAGTAGAAATAATCCCCTAACTCAAGTCAGATCTTCAAAAAGATCACCCCCTCCCCACCACTAAACAAAAGAGATACTTTTGAGAAGAATGCAGAAACTCTACAGCACTTCTGTTCATTAAGCAAATCCAAATGTTGAGCCAACTCATACAAGCAGACCTGGCAGAGGCATGAAAAGCAACGCAAAGTTATGTTCACAGTCATATCCTATGTCCTTATTTTCTGTTAATGGCCTTTAACCTAAAAGGTGAAACTAAAGCCATTTTCTGGTTGTGCTTTCAAGGCACATTTGTGATTTTGATATTGTAGGATAGCTTAGGAGCTAAAAAAAGTCTTTTCCCCCTTTATAAAGTCAGTAAAATAAACAAGTGACTGTAGACTCCCACTCAAGAGTTGCCCATTTAGAAACATACAACTGAGGATACTGTAATGTTGCCCACATAAGCAACAGAAACACAGTGATAAAGTCACCGCTATTTTACAATCTATAAGTCACTGCTCATAAGAATACCATCATGAAATGTAAAACGTGGGGGGGGGGGAGAGTGGCAGTGGGGAAAGGTTAATACATTTTATGCACATATTCATGAATCATCTTCAAATACCTCAACAAGATCCTTCCTTGGTCTTAACTTCAGGAGTGGCTCACTTAGACGAATGGAACACATTCCACCTTTTCCTTCATAACTACACACTCCTGCACAGCTGAAAGAGAGGCGGAAACAAAATATAAGAGTTACTTTTTTCTGTAGTATGTGAAGAAAATTGAGAATTGGAGTTAAAATGCCGGCCCCTTTCAACACATGCTAAATAACTTAGAATAAGAAAGACTGTTAGAAGCTACTTGAAGAACTCAACCTCGTTAACCAAGAAAAAAGCAGCAGCAAATTCTTCAGAATAAGCTGTTTGAGCTACCAGAAGCTCAACTGTAATTTATTAGATCTCTTACAATCACTTAATTTGAAGCTAACAATCCTGAAAATCACAATAGAATGTTCCAAGCTCATTTGTTCAGGAGGCAAATTAACATTTTCATTAAGACTCCAGATGGAGTGAAAAACATAAAACAGAGACCACTGTTTCACAGCAGCCAACTCTGACCTAGCTGCTGGTTGCTGCAGTTCACCCCTCAGCTGCACGCTCTCCCCCACATTTTGACTCTTACTGGACCTTTACATGGTCACTTCAGCACAGTAACACAGCAGAAAACATTTCTTTTTTGTTGTTGTGGGATTAGTTTTCTGTAAGTGCAGTATATCCAAATATTTCCAAATGTCCAAAAAGCACTACAATCAGTAAAGGACAAGAAGGGGAAGGACTCCGACATCCTGCAACCCTATCAGCTGATCTGCTGCAGAACTGCAACTTCTTTTTTTTTTTTTGGGGGGGGGGGCATCTCAGATTTAATATGTATTCCCCTAAACCTACTCTAAGC
Organism: Apteryx mantelli; assembly: GCF_036417845.1. Taxonomy (NCBI): domain Eukaryota; kingdom Metazoa; phylum Chordata; class Aves; order Apterygiformes; family Apterygidae; genus Apteryx; species Apteryx mantelli. The sequence continues at coordinate 56,898,760 of NC_089980.1, read as the reverse complement.
CTTATTAATATGCTATTACCACTTCACATTTGCTTTTCTACCATGTTGTAAAACTATCAAAGGAATTCAGAATAGCAACAAAAATAACAGCAATAGAAGTATGCTTATGTAAGTTTTAAAATACATAATTTAAGACCAATTTATTTATTCCACTATAAAAATTTTGTCTGCACACCGAGAAAGCCATTTATGGCTGCCAAAGCTAACAAATGAAAGTCAAAATAGATACAGTAACAGAACCACATCCTGAGCAGAGGTACAACCTATGTGAGAAAATTCGAATACCTGGAACTTAAGCTGTCTGTGGAATTGGTAAGTCTTTTCTACTAAGACACAGTTAGCAACAGCCTATAGTTACAAGCGACAGGTCGATTTTCCCCCTTTCCCCCAAAATCTAAGACCTTACTATTAGATAAGTCATTGCTTACTTGATGAGCCACAACCTTCACCAAAGGCTCTGACACAGCAATAACAAACTGCTTGGATCGCTCACGAAAAGCATCTCAGCTCATTCATGACAGCCCAAATCTCTGTCAGCGGGAAACGCGACGCCAGTGAAAGCAACTCGCCATCGCTGCTCTAGTGGCTCAGGAAGGACCGGCTTCTGGGTCCCGCCACTTCGCGCCCTTTTCTGGCCACCCCCCGCGTACTTCGGCTCCCCCTCAGGCGGCCGCTTTCCCTCCAGGCCGGCGAGGCGGAGGGGCAGGGGACACTCACACGGACGCGGCCGAGGGCCCTGGGCTCCCCTCAAAACCAACAGGCACACGAAGCAGACCCACCCCTACAACCACCTCCCCCAGCCGTTACCGTACAGGGTCATACGCGGGCTCCACGACACCTCCACCGCCGTCAGGCGCCCCCAGAAGAGCGCCTCGTTGAACTGCACGAAGAGGCCGTGCACGTCGGGGCTGGGGTCCAGCAGCTCCCAGGCCTCGTCCACCACCGAGAGCGGCCGAAGCAGCGAGGAGTCCAGCGAAGCCTCAGGGCACGCAGCAGCAGCGGCGGCCGCCTCCGTGTCCTCCGCCTCCCACAGCTCCTGGAGCTGCAGCGCCAGTACGAAGTCGTCATCCTCCTCCATCCTGAGCAGCAGCGCCGCCGCGCGCCACCCGCTCAACAGCCGCCGCCGCCGCGGCCCGGTACCCGCTCAGCCCCTGCGCGCGCGCACGCACGCAAGCACCAAGGCAACTCAAGCCGAACGCACGCGCAACGCGCCACAAACGACACGCCGCCGCCACCCCGCTCCGACTGCGCATGCGCTAGCCCCAGCGGCTCGCTCCCTCGCGCTGTTTTTCCCCGCCGGGCGCATGCGCGAGGCCGTCCCGGCGCGCGACTCCTCCCCTCGCGGCGGCGCGCACGCTCGCCAGGGCCGGGAGAGGGGTGGGGGGGCGCTTCTGCGGCGCCTGCGCCTCGCGTCGCTCTGAGCCGGGGCGCGTGCGCGGCGGCGCGGCCATGCTGGCGCAGGCGGCCTACGTGCCGCTGTGCGCAGGCGCGGCAGCGGTCTTCCTGGCGGCGGCGGCGGCTGGTGGCTGGTGGCGGCGCGGCGCGGCGCGGCGCGGCGGGCTCGCCGCCGTGACAGCGGCGATGGCGATGGCGCTGTCGCTGGGCGAAGGCGGCGGGAGCCGGCTGCGGCGGCAGCTGGAGTCGGGGGGCTTCGCGGCGGCCGAGTACGTGAAGCAGCTGTCGCAGCAGTCGGACGGCGACCGGGACCTGCAGGAGCACCGGCAGCGCATCCAGGCGCTGAGCGAGGAGACGGCGCAGAGCCTGAAGCGCAACGTCTACCAGAACTACCGGCAGTTCATCGAGACGGCGCGTGAGATCAGCTACCTGGAGAGCGAGATGTACCAGCTCAGCCACATCCTCACCGAGCAGAAGGGCATCATGGAGGCCATCACCCAGGCCCTGCTCCTCCAGGCTGACCGCGACGACCCCGCCCTGGGCGCCCGCCGTGCCGCCGCCGCCGACCCCTTCCTGCCCCTCTCGGCCAAGGAGGCGGCGGCCAGCGAGGAGGGTCGGCAGCGCACCCTCACCACCCTCCTGGAGAAGGTGGAGGGCTGCCGTGACCTGCTGCCCGAGAGCCCCGGCAAGTACCTGGTGTACAACGGCGACCTGCTGGAGTACGATGCCGACCACATGGCGCAGATCCAGCGGGTGCACGCCTTCCTCATGAACGACTGTCTGCTCGTGGCCACGGCCCTGCCCAACCGCCGCGGTGCCTACCGCTACGATGCCCTCTACCCCCTCGACGGGCTTGCTGTGGTCAACGTCAAGGACAACCCGCCTATGAAGGACATGTTCAAGCTGCTCATGTTCCCCGAGAGCCGCATCTTCCAGGCTGAGAACGCCAAAATCAAGAAGGAGTGGCTGGAGGTGCTGGAGGAGACCAAGCGCAACCGGGCCCTCAGCGAGAAGCGCCGGCTGGAGCAGGAGGCCCTGCCCCAGCCCGCCCCAACACCCCCTGAATCCACCAACCCCTTTGAGGAGGATGAGGAGGAGGATGAGGAGCCCCCTGCTGAGGAGGAGATGGTCGACCTCTCTCTTGAGTGGATCCAGGAGCTACCCGAGGACCTGGACGTCTGCATTGCTCAGCGGGACTTTGAGGGGGCGGTGGATCTCCTGGATAAACTCAACGAGTACTTGGGGGACAAGCCTGTGAGCCAGCCTGTGAAGGAGCTGCGGGCCAAGGTGGATGAGCGGGTCCGGCAGCTCACGGACGTGCTGGTGTTTGAGCTGTCTCCAGACCGCTCGCTGCGAGGAGGGCCACGGGCCACCCGCCGGGCTGTATCCCAGCTTATTCGCTTGGGCCAGTCCACCAAGGCATGCGAGCTCTTCCTGAAGAACCGGGCAGCTGCTGTGCGCACGGCCATCCGACAGCTGCGCATTGAAGGTGCCACACTACTCTACATCCACAAGCTCTGCCATGTCTTTTTCACCAGCCTCCTAGAGACGGCAAAAGAGTTTGAAACGGACTTCGCTGGCAACAACGGCTGCTACTCTGCCTTCGTTGTGTGGGCCCGTTCTTCCATGAGGATGTTTGTAGATGCCTTCAGTAAGCAGGTATTCGACAGTAAAGAGAGCTTGTCGACTGCAGCGGAGTGTGTGAAGGTAAGAGTGAAAGGAAGGTGGTGTGATATGATGGACTAAGCAAAGGGTGGAAAGCTTGTAACCCCCCATTTCTAACCCTAGCTCAGTTGTTGACTCTGAGCCCATTGCTTGAAAAAGTTTCCCACTTTGAAAAGTTAATGTCATTCATTTGGGGTTTGTTTGTTTGTTTCCAATTTAACAACAAAAAAAAAGCATTAAGATTGAAGTACAGAGCAAGAAAAAAATTGCCCTTGGAAGAAATGCAAAATGTGTTCATTCTTAATTTGCCTTTAACTGGTAGGAGATCCTTAAATTTACGTAAGGTTTATCTGAATGATGAGTATTGTGAACACTTTTGTTTGTTTTCCAAGCCTTTACTGGACTATATTTTCTTAATTTTTTTAAAGTACTTCAAGAAGTCCTTAATTTCTCAGGTTATGATATCTCTCAGCCACTAATAGGAAGAAAAAAAGGTTTCTAATGAAGTTGTCTGTAGTATTTTTGACAGGCAAGGTTTGTCTCTCAGTTACTGCTTTCTCATTAAAAAGGAGTTTCTTAAGGTAAGAGAAATCTGTAAAACATAACTAACACTTTTCAATTTTGGGGAGTGATGAATTTGATAAACTTTTAAAATGTAAAGGGGGAATGCAAACTGGTAACATGCTTCACTTTTCATTAATACCCAAGGTAGCTAAAGAGCACTGCAAGCAGCTCAGTGAGATTGGACTGGATCTTACCTTCATCATTCATGCCCTTCTGGTAAAGGATATTAAAGGTGCTTTACAGAGCTATAAGGATATCATCATTGAGGCCACCAAGCATCGCAACTCTGAAGAGATGTGGAGAAGGATGAACCTAATGACTCCAGAGGCTCTGGGAAAACTGAGAGAGGAGATGAGAAGCTGCGGGGTAGGCAATTTTGACCAATACACTGGCGATGACTGCTGGGTCAACCTTAGCTATACTGTGGTAGCTTTCACTAAGCAGACTATGGCCTTCTTGGAGGAAGCATTAAAGCTTTACTTTCCAGAGCTGCATATGGTTCTTTTGGAGAGTCTTGTGGAAATCATCCTTGTGGCTGTCCAACATGTTGATTACAGTTTACGGTGTGAACAGGACCCTGAGAAGAAAGCATTCATTAGGCAGAATGCATCCTTCCTTTATGAAACTGTCCTTCCTGTTGTGGAAAAAAGATTTGAGGAAGGAGTTGGAAAGCCAGCCAAACAGCTACAGGATCTGAGAAATGCTTCAAGACTGATGCGTATAAATCCAGAAAGTACCACCTCTGTGGTGTGAAGTGAACTAACTGTTCTCATGGACAGAGTGTGAAAGCACTTACTGAAAATGTTGTACATTAAAAATATGAACTAAGTGTTTTCTGAGTCCCCGAAAAACATGGAAGTCTAACTGCAGCCTTCCTGAAGCTGAAGACTTACAATCAAAGCCTGCAGTGATGAAAACTTCTTTTTTTTTCTTTTTTATTTAAATAAGATTGAAGTCACATGCCCTAGAACAGCATGCCCTTAAGAATGGCTTGTGTAGTGTTTGTGACTTGGGAAATAACATAATATACAATTTTTGGCCAAATAAAATGTTTGTGAAAGTCTTAAATATATGAACACCATACAGCAGGAAAAGATCACTTCTAATCATGTATGAATTCTTTTTTAAGGCAGTGTTCTTGCAGAAGGGGAAGTGCTGAAACACTCCCAGGGTGTGGTATTCGGTGAAGCCTGTCCAACATCCAGATGTGACTCAGCACTGCAGATAAACAACATGGATTTGCACAGTCTGATTTGTTTGGTAGTGATGCAGGCTCTTTAGTTTTTCTGACATACAAAAACTTTGTGTTCACTTCAGAGACAGATCTAAATAAAAAATCTTATTTGAGTAAGTATTTGTGTTTGGATGAAGGGGCTTCTTGTTCTCTTTAATAAGCTGACCTGTCAGCTTAAGTTGCACCTCTCTGAAGACAAAATTTCTACTGTCAGAAACGTTAGTTCCCTTCAGAGAAGTGAGAATAATTTTCTTCCCTTCCCTCTTGCGTTCCCCTTTCTTGTTTTCTCGTGGAATTCATTGTGCTCAAGTCCATTAGGTGTAATATGGTCTCTTGCTTGAGGCACTGTCATAAATGCATTATGGGCCATTACCTACTGGTAGAAACCATAGTTAAGAGGCGTATATGCTCCTGAGAAGTGCCAGGCAGGGTGAGGGTTTTAATCAAGGTACTCTTTTGTCTGGAAGAAGCACCACAGGAGAAAGAGTCTGGAAGTAATGCTTTTCATAAATGACAGTCTTGAAAATATACACTCTAACTCTCCTGAAAGTGTTTGTATTATTCCCTGTAATACAGCAATAACTAAGAAGAGCTATCCTTTTTACACAAAACATGAGGACTGTATTTGGTTGAGAACTCTAATGTAGATGCATCTAATGTAGATGCATTTCAAAGCTAAAATAGCAGTATTCTCCCACATTTAAGTGTGCTTTAGCCCTATGATTGGGAGATTTACAACTGGATTTACATCTGGATTATTCCCAATCTACTTTGTGGCTTGAGTGCCAGGTGAGGGACATTTATGTAAATGCCTGTTTGCTTGGATGAATGGTGATGGCTGTCTCATTCAGTATGTGTCTCTGAAAATAAAATAAGCCAAACCCTATGTGGAGACTGTCTTCAGAAGGCTGTGAGCATCATCTTCCAAGCTGCTTAAACTTCTACTTTAGCACAGACCTTCTTAGTTGTGAGAAAATGATGTTACAATTAATAGCCTTGTATTAGACTCTTAAGTGATCTTAACTGGAATAACTGAGTATCCTATTCCTCTTAACATAAAAGGTTTTGCAATTTGTATGGTGGTAATGAATGCCTCATGACTGCATGAACAAACAAAAGATAAAACCAGTAAAGCATTCTGGGTAGCTGCTTATATTGGAGCCTCTTCATTTTTTTGTATTTTCACACTGCTAGTTGAATGCAGTTTTATTTTCACCTTAATGGCTAGTTTTCATCCTCTTGTTCTTTGGATGCCTTTTGAGCTGTCAGATTTTACAAAGGATCCTACTGCATCTACTCACTTGCTCTCCAATTTTGGGGCATTTTGCTAGCAAATCACTGGAAAAAAAAATGGGCAAGATGTTTCTGGAGGGTAGCTCAGTGCTCTTAGCTAAATTTGATTGAAAACCACTGAAATAGCTATTGCTTTTATCTTAAATTACAGTGATGGTGAGAGTTAGTACTTGTGTGAACATTACCTCTAAGGGAGAGCCACCTGGGTGTTATTTCACTAGTGAATTATCTTTGATATCAGAACCTGGTGAAGTATATTGAAGTAATATATTTTATCTCATCTGTTTAAAGTAGGCAAAGGTAGCAACCAGGCCTTACTTAGCCTAAGAAATGTTTTCAAGTGGATTGTAAGTGAGAGTTCTGCATGATGATGGGTATTCTGGAGGAGAGAGAAAGGGGAGGCTTTTTTTCCCTGAAGAAAAATATACTTTATTGTTTGCTTTACAGCAGAAGAAAGCATCTTTACTTGTGAGCACAGAACAAATACAGATGAGCCTTACATCTTTTTTGTTTGTTTGTTTGCTGTGCAAGAGAAGGGTAACCTGTGGAACTACTCAAGGCTCTGATTGTTAGGTTTGAGGATTTTGTGTAAGAAGCTGAATTATAGATTCCTGATTTCCAGCACTGGCGTGTGATTGAATAGGACGAGAGCTCTGTTCAGGCTTTGGTTACAAGCTGGTAAAGCACATCTTATTCTCATCAGTGGATGAAATGTAGAATATAATTCTGCCATGCACTATGTTACACCTTTGTCACCACACCCTTCTTCAATCTGTTTAGGGCATGTCTGTCCTCCTGATTTGTCTCTGCCATCATCCATGGAGCAGTTGGCTTACATGGAGGTTGATTTTAATGGATCAGGAAATCTGGCCTTTCATTTGGGTGATGAAGTTGTGTTTACATGTCTGTTACAGATCCACAAGGGTGTCTGAATTTTATAAACTGCTGTAGGTAGCATTGATATTCTGTAACTTGTGAATCTATTTAAATCATAATTAAAGGAAAGCAATGATTTAAGGAGAATGGTGTGTAATTAAATTAAACACACATTGTATGTTAATTGTTATCAGATAAAGTCATCATATGCCGAAAGTTATTTTTTAATAAATTTCAGAGTCGCAGACAGCAATTCGGAATGGCGCTTTTCTTTTCCTGAGCTGTACACTTATGGAGATTGTTCAAGTTGGGGTTTGTGGGAACTACTGAATAATACGTTAGCAGTTTTGTTGATTTGGGGAAGTGCTAGTTGTATTTTTGCTAGCGTATTTTCTTCACTTTGAGAGAATTACATATAAAATCTGTTTTCCTTTAGCTGCTATGACAAAATTGTGATGTGTAAAATGAAGATTTTTTTTAATTTAGATGAATTTATGTATCAGAGTTTAATTAATTTAATTAACTTTTCTGAATGGCAAGGAACATATATTAAAAATTTTGGACATATAACACTAGCGGTGTATTTCTGTTTTTATTATATCATGATCAGAAAGAAGATATTGGGGGCCTGGTTCAAAGTTTAAGTCCATTAATAAATTTCCAGTGATGTCAGAGAGCTTCAAGTCAGTGAACATTTGTGAGGGAGATGAAGGAGGCAGGAAAGTGGGTTTTCAGGGGGGTTTAACCCAAATAATGTCACTTCAGTTGCATTCATACAAGGTGGGTGTATGGCTTAAGGTGAAGTTTAAAGAAACCATTCTTCAACACTGTAGATATAACTGTAGAGTTGAGGAGAGGCTCTACCTATATGACTTTGGGTAGATACTTGAGGCCATATCAATGCTAGAACATTGTAATGCCATAATGTTTGTTACCTTGCAGAGTTGATTTTGTCATCAGAGTATGTGCATACTTAAATCCTTAATATGCAGTGCGCTTGGCATCTCACCAGGTGGAGTTTTGTCAGTTTGAGATCTTAGTAAGCTGTGGACAGGCATTGCCATTAAAGCTGTCCCGCTTTGCAATGTGTTTTGGAACATTTTTGTAGTGCACTGTGGGATGAAGATGGTGCACTGAGTAATTTGGATGTTAGGGTTAACATCTTGCAACTCATTGTCTTTGCTTGGTAGCGCTTCTCTTCTGTGTTTTCTAATTTTTACGCTTTAATCTCTTCATGTTTTCTTTCACTCCTATGTCTCTCCACCATTAGCAGGCATCCTGTGGAGGATCTCAGCTTCCCAGCTTTGTGCCTTTTTTTTTTTTTTTTTTTAAAGGTACGTACCAACACCTGACTTGTTCTGCTGCTGAAACATTTTGCTGAACCGCAAATCCCTACAGAGACATGAAAAGCTGCTTGTCCAAGCTTCAGCTCTCACATGATAGCTACCTCTTTATAGCTAAATGGAAGTTGTTCAGTTTAATGACTGCTAATAGTCAACCTTGTGTCACCTATTGTTATCCCTTTACTTCAATATTGGACCGAAGCTCCAAATGAGAGGTCAACCAATCTTGCCCTCATAATGCAGCTTTGCACTCTAACACAATATGCAGAAGGTCCCCACCATCAATCTTCATAACTACATGCAAACTCCTTACATCCGTTTTACTGCACAGCTCCTATGTTTTAACTGGGTTGTTTTTTAATTAAAAATATTAGTAGTTCTGCAAACTCCCAGCATATTTTTCCTAATGAAAGTCAAATCCAGAATCTGGCCTATCCAAAACTGGAAGAGCTTTGTTAATGTAGCTGCAGACACATCCTTTTTGCCTCACCCTAGAGGTTCAAGTGTTCTGATATATATTGATACTTGCATTTTTTTTATATATATATATATATATATATATACAAAAATACACACCTGTAAACTCTGAAAAATGGCGAATAGTTAAACACTGTAAACTGGGCAAACAACACTTTCCAATTATATGTAGTATATTGTTTTTATGAAAATAGATTTATGCCATATGTAATTACAAAGGACCTTAACTAGAATAATAGGTCAGAATTTGCTTGGGCCATCTCAGACACAGAGAGGATTATTACCTATTTAGGGAACTTTGGTAGTGCAACTTTAACATGCCCATGCCCTATAGTACAGTTTTCAACTACAGGATTGCAGTCTGGACTAAATTCTCTGCTACAAATACGCTGAGTTTGACACAGCAGAGAGAAAGTAGCAGAAAGCGTGGCCTGTTGGGCCACTAAACAGCATTCCCCTTCCCAGTGGTTAATGTGACTGATAAGGACACCTTTAAGGCAATTTTAGATCACTTTCTGTGACTCCGTGTTATTTATCCCATCTCCCCCTGCTTCTCACCCAAGCAGAAGATAATACGGGAGGATGCAGAGAATCTTCTCCCAAAACTACTTGATGAGAGCTGTGATGGCACATCATTACCAGTGGAGGTCCCACAAGAGTTCTACATTGGTGAGTGTTACCTCAGTGCAGGCAAAACAGGCATCAACTGTACACGCAAGGAGATACAATTATGTCCAGTTTGTTCTCATAGACCAGTACAAGAGCTGGAAGCACACATGAAAGTCGAGATATTAATCTGTTCATTCAGTGGCAGGAACTGGACTCAGAGGCACGGTCCTAGATTACCCAAAATATAATTTGGCCCTGCAGCTGTTGGGCAGCTGGTTCAGATGTGCTAACATGTTGCACGTTATTATTGAATACACTGCATTAGGAAAGCAGGCCAAGGAGCAAAACAGGTAGAATTAACTTCACCACAGTTTGGGAGGTCCTTGGAGATGCTTGGATTAACGATGATTTCAAATTGTTAAAAAGAAAATCACGTAGCTGTTCGGGTCTTGGCTAGCTGCACCCAGAACAAACATAATTCTTTCTCTGTCCTTCCAGAAAGCTGAATCTGTTCCAAGTTGAGCCAAAGTCAAAATTCTCTTGAAGCTGAAAGAGAGTAAACTGGACCCTTCATGACATGAGGCATGCATACTTAAACACTTGCAAACCTGGGCAAAGCTGATATCTGAACTTCACAGACAGCTGCCAGCCTGACTGTGGGCCAAGGAAAAACCTTGCTTCTAACATTTGTGAACTTCAGTTCTCTGGGCTTTGAGTCATTCCTACTGTTTCTAAAATCACAATTGATAGACAACTGTATGTGCCAATCAGTTTTAACTGTTTGGACTGAGGTTTTTTTTATTACTGCCTTAGAGCACCCCTTCAGTCTGGGGGCTCCTCCTGTTACATTCATTTCCAGTTGTCTGGACTCAGTTTTAACAATAGGAAGGAGCCCAGCTCCCTGCCCAGCCCCTGCAGGATGAGGTTGTCAGAAGAGTACTTGAAACTCTCCAGAGAATCCTTCCTTCCTCAGGATTCAGTGACGTTTTCCTCTCAGAATGCGGGTCTCTGATAAGCAGCTCCTGTTCTGCTTTTTTGCCCTAACAGTCGGCAGGATTGTTTATTTTCCCACTCCACAATGTAAGTTCTCCAGCAGAGGCACCAAACTGGCATTGCAGAAGAGGCCAAATTACATGTTGAATTACAATGTTTGTGTCTGTCTTGCATAATTAAGGCCATATACCTCCCCATCTTCACTCACTAATGACAATGTATGTGGAGAGGAGTGGAGCTGGAGGGTTTTCAAAGAAAGATTTGTAATCGTTTTCCTTCAGACCTCCATGCAGCAAGGTGCTTAAGCTCATGCTTAATTTTAAGAGCATAACATGTCTCCCTGAATTTGACAGTACATGACATGTGCTCAGAGTTAATTAGATACTGAAATGCTTCTCTTGTTTGGAACATCAGTCAACTTCTGTTGACTTTAGCAAAACCAACTGGAAAGAAGTGATAGAGGGGCAATACTAGAGCAACAGTAGCACGTGAGCAAACCATGCATGCATGTCTGTCACACCTCTATTTTAGTGTGACAAACTGTAGTACCAAAAATGCCTTCCTTCTAGGCTTCCTCTTCGGAGGGGACAGTATGGTCCATAAATCACCAGCGTTGCAACTTCCCAGGAGGCAGCAACAGTAGAGTTTGGTGTGCTAAAATCAAGTTGTTTCACCTGACTGAGTGTAGCATGTGACACCACACATGGGGTGGAGGAGATGCCCTCCTGAAAATTAAGACAGCTTAAGGAAAGGTGCACAGTGATGGTGAATCAGCTGGCTGTTTTAGGATGTGGTTTCACTTGAATAGGACACCAATGAAGGCAGGCCCCCGGGGCAGCAGTCACAACCTTCCCCCCACACTTCCATCTCCCAAGGCTCGTCCCCAGTATTCACTCCTCCCACCTTGCCTGAGACAGGTTTCCCCCTCCTCATGGGGGTTAGGACCCATCTTGTTTGCTTGGACACAAGTGATTTCTGTGAGTAGGCAGAAGGCCTCTGTGTTGCCTGGCATCTTCATGCAGAGCAGCCCCTCTCCTGGTGAGTCTGTAATCAGTGACCATTTTTTGTTTTCCCGCTAAAGTTTATTACCATTTAAATAGTCTTCCAGCCTGTAGCATCCTGGGGGTTTTCTAGCTCTGCTGCTTCACAGTCTGTGAAATTAATTCCCGTAAAATCTTGTCCTCACAGGACAATGATATTGATTTAACCAAACTGGTTTAGAAACTTTTAATAAAACCCTCACAAGACCTTTTGTGGTCTGTTGTGGGCTGTTGGTTTTGAAAACTGGAGCACCTTCTACAGACTCAGCTTATGGTACAATATGCTTACACAGGAAAGTGTTGATTCATAACCAAAATTACAGCACCAAATTCTGCTGTCTGGGGCAATGCTTTTGACTAGCATGGGGTAATTCCAGATTTACCTCAGTGTGTGTTTTTAGGTCTTGAAGATTTAAGGGCCAGACGGCAAATGCCTTTAACCAGGAAGCAATTAATTGCACAAATTTCCTCCTTGCAGTCAGTGTAGCTCTCATCCAGGTAATACTCCCTGTGAGGCAATGGCTCATGCCTGTGCACTATTTTTATTACTGTGTATCTCTGCTAATTAGTTCCTGTTGGATGGTAGGCCAGATTGCTACAGGGATTTCAGATAAAAGTTACAATCAGTTAAGACAATCTAAAGGTAGCTTTAAGAAGAAAAACAAACACTTTGTTTTCCTGCTTTGCTCTTTTTTTTATTTCTGAAGAAAACTCCCAAGCACCATCCATGCTTCTGATGGAAGGCAGGCCTAGGTTTGTGAAGATTATTCCAGTGCTTCAGAGGTCAAGCATGCTGGACCGAGATTTTCCAGAGCACCCTGGTGCTTGTTCACAACATGCCTGATGTAAGAAATATCTCGTTTGTATCTTTTGCACACACCTCACTGCAAAGGATGCAAGTTCTGGTTCTCCCTCACGAATGATGCTCAGCTTCACTTCCAGAAACGTATATGTGTGCCCGGGCAGGGCCAGTCAAGGGAGATGCAGCCCCACATTGACAGTCCCTGGAGGAGCACATACACACAGTGTCTTATAAAACATGGAAGTAGCACTTTGGCTGCACAGCCCCTCCACTGCACATTCAGGTCAGGGACGTTTCCACCCTTACTAACAGTGACGTCAACCTTGTTCACTTTTTCAGACACAAGTCACACATCCTTCCTGTCCTACATGCTGGCCTATAAACTATGAACTCGCTCATTATGCTGCTAGTATTACAATTTATTAGCAGAAGCCTTCCTCTCTGCACACTGGACATACAACTCTTCATGTTTGACTATTATAATTCTATTTACAAAGTTATAAATAACACATTAGCCTGGCTTATGTGCTCATGCAAATCAAGCTATAAACTGGCACATGAATGAAATTAGCTGTCTCCAGATTCACATTCCTGTCACTTATTCAATTATTTGATCAGCATAATTGCTCAGAGCAAAAGCTAATTGGAAAATGACTTGCATTTATTCTCTCTGTAGAGGAGGAGAGGCTTATCGGGTGTTTTACTGCAGGCAGTTCCATTACTTCCTATATTCTGGAGGAAACAAGAAGGTTTTTAACAGAGCCAGGCCCAAACACACAAAGCTTGCTTGCTAACCAGATCCTTTCCTATCCTTAAAGCAGTTCCAGTGTTTTGCCATGAAGGGTTTGAACACATCTATACTGCAGTGTATACTAGTGCCTTGACACATGGATATGGGAATTGTAAACCAACCTTGCCTCCAGGAATCTACAGCACTAGATGTGTCCCTGCTTCTGTATATGTATATTCCTGCTGGTGCTGCAGTTGTCCGTGTTTGCTTCTGCCTATGACAAGATCCCATTTCTGGGAGTCGTTAGGGAGAATGGAAGGGATCAGGAGGCACAAATCCTAAACCAGGCCATATTTCTGTCAATAGCTCCATCATTGTTTGGGTTTGGAATATTTAAGCTGTTTAAGTAACAGAGAAGCAAACTTTTCCAGGCTGTGGGGAGGGGGGGAGGAAATTCATCTGTCAATGCCAACAGTTTGCAAGCTATTGTCTGCAGGCCCTGAGGGGATCTGTGGGTTATCTGTAGGGGAAAGGGAGCTAAGAAAATCAACCCTCTTGTCCATTAGCTTAAATTCATGCCAGAAGGTCTGCACCACTGCTGGAAAATGCTTCTTATTGGGGTCTGCAAATTAAAACAGGGTAAAAGCTAACGATCTATGCAACAAAATGTTTTTCCCTTAGTCTGATGCCTGAACAGTCTGTCAGGGAAGGGAGGACTGACGGGACAACTTCTGCATGTCCACCCTGCCCTGGGATGTGACCTGCTGTCTCTTGCTCCTGCTGTTCATGAGCAGCTCAAGCATCAGTTTTTGTCTGCTTGAAAAGACTCCAGAAATGGTCCATAGGTGATGTAAAGTCTGAGAAACATGCTGTACTTGATCTCACCCCCTGAGTCCTGGCTGTGCTGCTAACACTGCACCGCGTGGTACAGAACAGCTCCAGGAAACTCACTGTGCTGCATGCAGTGTACTAGAGGTTAGTACTGCCTAAATTTGATCAGAAGTAATTAACCATGTGAGTAATTTTTTAGTTCATCTGAAAGGAGATTAAGAGGTGAGTGCAGCACAGTCTATTGGTACATATACCATGACAGTATTTCTGATAGCGACAACAGGATAAAAAGTAGCCCCACCATGTGTAGTAGGAAGTATGCAGGACCTTGGTGGTCCCTAGGGGATGGCAAGTTAGATCCATCATACTGTATGGACGCATAAGTTTGTTGTGCTGCTTAATGCGGATGCTCTGCAGATTGGAAAAGAGGGATGCTGGGGATTTTGGGTGCTGTTCCTGCTAGCAGCTCAGATATACACACATGGCTGCAGTGAGCTGAAAACAAGGACGATGCCAAGGCTTGGTTCCCTGAGAGCGACAGGGGCAAATAGCCCCTGAACCTGATATTGTGATCTCCAAGCTGTGACTAATGGTATAAATTAGTAACCTGATGGCACAACAGGGCATCTTGCCTGGGAAGCGCAGGCTCCTTTGTTGCCAGAGCCTGGCCCAGCCTGGCCCGGCTGCCTGGGACATGTTTCGGCTGGGGCCGGGGGGCTCTCTCCGTGCTTCGCTCTCAGCGCGGCCCCGCCGGCTTCGCTGCCGCCACCGCTGCAGCGGCAGCAGGGGGCGACCGCCACCACCACAACCCGCTGCCGCAACCCGCATCCCCCGTGCAGCACCTCCGGCCCTGCAGCACCGCATGCAGCCCCCCAGCCCTGCAGCCCCCAGCCCTGCCTGCAGCGCAGCATCCCGGCACCTCAGCAGCCCCATGCTCGGCAGCCCCACAGCCCAGGTCCCGCAGCCCAATGCCTCTGCGGCCTGGCCGCGCCAGCCTCTCGGCATCCCAGCCGAGGGCATGCAGCAAGCACAGCCAGCGCGGTGCTGCTGCTCGGGCGCCTGGGTTTCACTGGGGTTCCTGCCCTCAGGGGCACTGGCGGCTCTGTGACCGTGGAAGTGTCTTTAGTTTATACCAGGGCTTTTTGCCTGAGGCCCTGTTATAAGCTGTGCTGGTAGAAGCGCTATTTTGTTGCTGGGAGCTGGAAAACTTTCTAGTGTGGGCTTGCAGAGTCCAAGGAAATGGCTTTACACAGGTGCAAGGTGAAGCCAGAGCTACTGTTACAGTCCTGGTCCCACCAAGGCGCAGGGCTGGCGACAGGTACTCTTAATGCGAGTAAATGCAGCAGCAGCTACCTCTGCGTCTTCTTGGCTACAACCTGATAATTCACTGTGAACTTTGTCCCCACTGAGAGCAGTCTCTCCCCATGCACGTTAATAGGTTTTTCTGCAAGATTTTAGCACTAGAAACAAATACTGGGAACTTGGTGTTTTTGATATACTCGGACATTCTTCCTGCTGACTATGAAATGACCTGATTGCATTTCTGCAACTGGAAAATTCAGTAAATGTATGAACAAGAATGGTTCTTCCCCATTTCAGATGATTCCTGCCCAGTTTCTTGCGCTGCAGAGCCTCAGGCTGGCAGCTCTTTGCGGGATGCCCGGTGGCCTGCTTGCTCGACTGGAGCGCTCCCCTGCTGCCTGCCTGGCAGCACAGCCCTGCTGCATGCCTGAAGCCGTGGCAGGGCCTTGCTGCTCCTCCGTGGCCATATTTCAAGTGCACATGTGGGCTGTCCTTGTAGGAACTTCATCCTACTCCTTACTCAGGCACAGCATGTCCCGTTACTATTTTCTATGGTGGGAAGATACCAAGATGGAAAAAAATCCTTCAGAATGAGACAGAAAAATCAAACTGTGGGAAATATTTGCAGGCAAACAACAAAAATGCCATTTGAGTCAACTGAAACATTTCATTTCAATAATTTCAAGCTGATTTTTTGTCCACTTGAAAATTATATAACTTGTAGAAGTCACTTGAATAAAGAAAACACTATTCTAAATGTCAACAATGTAAAAAATGTAATGCCTTGACAATCTTAAGCTTTTTTCTCTTTTTTTTTTTTTGAGAGAAATTTATTTGGGATGTTTTCTCCTGTGGCTCCCACAAAGATACACACACACACCAATAGTTTAAGGAATTCATATTGTTCAGTGAAAATTATTTCACTGAAAACTGCTAAGCAGAACAAGGTGGAAATACTTAGCTTGAAAGGTGCAGTAAGAAGTTTTTAATTCCAAAGCCATACCATACTGGTCTGACAGAGGTAAGAACTTACAAATAAAGTTAAAAGATGCATCAGTTGTGGAAATAAATAAATATTTTCTTACATTTGTGCCTATCTGTGTAGGGGTGTTAAGACTGCTACTTACAAATATGAGCTTAATACCAATAGGAGCCATCAAACCCTCAGTGATTCCCAAAGAGAGATCAGGGGCAGTGTAGTAGAGGCTTTCTCTCATCTTCTGGCCATATTGTGTCAGGAAGAAAGGCTGTAGATACAGTCCAAGCCCAGCCCTCCTGTGGTGAGTCAGAGTCAGCTTCTTCAGTCTTATGTATCTTAAGTCAGAAGGGAAAGCTAGTCTTGGTCTTGTGGCTTAGTATAAGGACTGTGAGTCAGAAGAGTTTATTTATGAAAATTTTTTTTCCTCCTTTCATTTATTAGCAGATGTCTCTAACCAGGCTAAGCAAGTTGCCACTAGAAAATTCCAGCTGTCGGCATTTTAAAGCTGGGGGCTGTGGGGAAGAAGTCCATTCGGCATTTGATCATTTCTAAAGCAACATTACGTTTATCCATAATCAGTTATGCTGAAATAAAAAGGACAAGCACTCAGGTAAACATGAGCAAAATCCTGATTCAGGTTTCAGGGCAGCTAAGCTCCTGATGACTTAAGTGGGAACGTTGGTTAAAGACCTCACGCTGTGACCCACAACAATTCAGGAAGGTTACTCCTGCCACTTAGTAAGGCCTGAGTTAAATTGGAAAGCAGAATACAGCCTCAGTGGGTTTATCAGCTCTGAGCAATATGTTTATAGGCAGATAACCTGCAAATACCTCCCTGTTTAGCCTCGGATTCTCAAGGGGGATTCAATAGGTTGTGTGTGTGCTGCTGGGAGATATTAAAGTCATTCAGGAAAAAATGGAAAACCAACCCCGCTTTGGAACAATCCTTTGGAAATCAGTCATTCATTACCTATAGTTAATGATCAGTTGATGGGTTAATAGCCAAACATGAAGTTAAGGATGATTAAAGCTTAAAAAAAAAAAGAAAAAATTAACTGTTCAGTGACTGTAGTCAAGGAAATGTTCTAATATTGTTGATGGTTACTCTTCTGTATAAGCTTCCACGGAGACTGATGAGGGATATTTAACTTGTCAAGGCAATAGCACGATAGCAACAAATCTGTAAGAAGCCTGTCAATTCGGTGCACAGAATCTGTTTTGCATAAAAGGACTTTGATCTTTAGGTGTATTTAGCACTGCTATTGTTTTTACGAGTGTAGTGAAAAGGCGAAATAGGTCTCTTGTTTAAGTAGGACAATTTATTATTGTCGTTTAGCTTTTGAAGGACAAGCTGTGCAGAAGCAGTAGTTCTTTTAAAGCGGAGCTCCAGTCAGAGGAGGCAAGCCTTCAGCAGAAGAACATTTATGCTTGGGTTAACAGTGAAGCAAGAAAAACAGGGTTTGCAGAATCATGTCATTAGTCTATCAGCTCCCCCCTAACCCATATTTTTATTTGTTCATCTTCAATCCATGTTTGCTCAGTTTACTGACAAAAGAAATTTTAATTATTATTTGAACTACAAAAGCTAATACAGCAAAAGTAAAGACAGGGCTTCTCTGTTCTGCTTCATACCATGGTAACAAAATTGTTAGCTAAGTTTTGACTGGATAATCTATAACACTAGTAGCTGCTGAGAAAAGTAGAAGGAATTCAGACTGATTTTGAGGGCACAAGTTGAGTCTGTAAATGTAGCAGCTAAGGAAAAAGAGTCACTGCAAACCAAATAGAGATTCTTAAAGTGAGAACATGCAGGGAACTCCATGGCATAATTCAGGTAAAAACAACCACTACCTCCAAACACTAAATTGGGTTAGGCAAGTGTTATTCACTGTTCCTGTGATCTTTCTGATAAAGTGTAATCTGAAATCCAGAACAGACGGCATTTAAAAGGATCTAGCTGTCCATCTGAAGGCTCTCAATTATATCTTACAGCTGATCTCTTGGAAACAGGGTGGCAGTCTGAGGAGTGCAGAAGTCTGTTTGGAGGCAAATATCATGGTGCGCTGCACCGGACCACAGCAATACTGCCCGGGCTGCAGTCAGGGCCACGAACCGGTCAGCTGAGCTCGTGCTCACAGTGGAGAGAGCCAGGAGTGGGCTCGGGAGGATGTCTAGTCCTGCAGCTTTCAAGCTGTGCTTCACAAACACACTGGTGATCCACAGGGTGACAGAAGATGGCCAGTGAAGTGGGTGGAGAAAAAGCAAACCAAGCAGGTGCAGCTGTTTCCATACATGCAAACAAATACCATGGCGAGGGAGCAAGAGTACTGAAATGTATTCTAGACTTTGCCTAATTTCTCTTTTGTTCCATCAGGGAAAATCACCATGGTGCCCCTGTACTTGACAGTCCTTGGATTGCTTTCCAAAAGTAAAGTTGGAGGAGAAGCTGTCAGGAAACACTAACATATCCCTGCTGCCCTGCAAAAAGATCAGTTGTACCTAGCCGTTCCCGACAGCCCAGTGCATCTCATCCTCATGGTGACTCTGCAGGCCAGTAGGTGATTGCCATGTGTAACTGTCCCCGCCATTAGAAAGCTTTGCCTGATATCTATCCTGAACTTTGCTTGCTGCAAGATAAGCTCATTGTTTCTTGTCCTATTCCCCTCCACGTGCTGCGGAGAACAGATCCTTCCCTTTCTCTCTGATGTGGCTTTTACCCATGTAAAGGCTGTTGTGGTGATGCCCCTGGTTCTCTCTGCTCTGGACCAGATGGACCCCATCCCCACAATGGGGCGAGACACAAGTGTGGGCCCTTTCGTGGAGGCCATCCACCCTTTTGCTCCGCACTGGCGGCCCATGGGTCAGCCACAACCAGGCACCCGGAGCAGCCCCAGAACGGCATGCTCCATGGCTTTCCTTTCCTGTTTCATTGGTTTTATCTAGTGCTGTCTTCACATCTTTAACCATGGAGTGCCTCTAGTTCTGAGTCCTTTTCAAGATCTCATTCCTAGCTGTATTTCACAGGTACGTTCCCATTTCCTCTGCACTTGCTTTGTTATTTTGCTTCCCCTCCATCTTCCTGAGGCATGTGCTAAGCAAAAGCCATCTCCTAAAGCTGCGATGACTGCATCACACACATTTAAGCACGCAACCAGCTCTGCATTAACTGAGAACTAAGATAACCTAAAGCACAAAAAAAGAGCTCTCTGTATAGTCAGTACCTTGGGCTGAAAAGTGATATTTCATCCTTCAGGTTTTTTTCTTAATTGTTGCTCTGGACATTTTTGTTTTATCAGATGGGGAACGACACTTAAGACCTAACTAACTTTTGCCTCTCGTCAATGGTTCTTTGTTTTATTTTAGTTTTCTCTTCCTTTTTTTTCCCCTGAATCTATAATCATTTCTTTGTTCCCTTTGGTAAGTTGGCCACCAGGATCATTATATTCCTATGAGGCAGGAATAATATTCCTGTCTTAAGCCAGGTCATATTATTATTCTTATTAGCAGCCACATCTGCTCGGATGGCAGTGATGCACAACAGCCAGGACTCACTGTGCTAGGCACTGTACAAAAACTAGTTGTGCTCTGAAAAGTGGGTAACGTGGCAACCAGCAGGCAGATGCAGCAGGTGGGCCAGGCAGCCCGGGGGCAACAGCGAGACAATACTGGTCATGAGAAAAGCACAGCTGTGAGGGCACCCCAGCTGCCCACCCATCACGGAGTGCTGCGCGCAGCATGGCCGTGGCAGCACCATGGAGGGGGACCGGGGAGGACATTGCGGCTGGATGCAGGGGAGAAGCTATTTCATGGCCTCCCCTCGGGTTTCACAATACTCTGCTGTCTGCATCAACAAAACCCTGCTCCGGACTGACCAGAGACAAAAGACATTGAATCCCAGATGCCAGAGCACCTTATAAAAGCAGATGAAATGCTTTGGCCTTTTTCCTCACAGGTACTTTATGGACCTTAATCACAGGCTCCCTGTCTATACTAATATAGGCTAGTAGTAGTATATGAATAAACAAAACAGAGGCAGGGCACAAGCCCAGGCCCTTGCCCATACTAATGCTTAGTGTCATCCTTGCACGATTTTGTTCCAGACCAACTGATATTCTCGCAGCCAGTGCCCAGGCATGTTGGGATCTGGTGCGGGCCATTCCCAGCAGGCTGTCTGGGTGCAGCTCTCCTCTTCTGGGGGTTCAAGAGAAAGTAGCTGTGGGGATGCGGGCACAACGGTGGGTCCTGGGATCAGAAAATGGACCCTGGGGTGGGCAAGTCTGATCTTAGGGACAGGGTCAGGCTTGCACTTTGCTTGACCTTAGCGACTCGCACGGGCTTACACGGAAACCTGGGTCCTCCACGTTGTATGCTGTTGCCTTACCAGAGACTCTTGAATCTACATTTTAAATGCATACATATAATTCGTGCACAGAAAATTGCTGGAATCAGGAAGAGCAGAGGGTACTCAGCACTTTACAGCTGTATTGCTATAAGTTTCAGGGCTGCAAAAACAAAAAGCAGTTCAGCATCATGGTTTTTCTCTGTTCATTTTCTCTATGTATGCCTTAACTGGCTGATGATCAGGCTTTCAGCCACAGGTTCATCTGCCTCTGCTCTTGTATCATGCTCATCACCACAATGTCAGTGACAGCGAACGTGGAGAATCTGTGCTTTTAAACTGAGGCTTTATCCAAGAGTTTCAGGCAAAAATGCACTGTTTAATCTACAATTGCATTTTGTAATTTTGATAAGCAGTACTGGTATTTTGATATCTGAAAAGTCACGACTGGACCTTTCTTACAGAATTCCTGTAGGTTTTCCACGGCAAGCTGCCAGGCCCATTTTTAAAAGTCCTCCAGAGGCTTGCCCGCCCCCCCGTGTGGGTTTGCTGCGGACGATGGGGTTGCGGGGAGCTGCAGTGCCTCGCCAGCGCTGGCAGCCTCGATGGGTGGGATGGGGCTGAGCCCACGCCTGGGCACAGTGCAGTGATGAGCCTTGCCCAGGTCAGCAGCTGCCCCGAGGCCCTGCAGGACCGGGGTGGTGGTGGTGGGGGGGGTCAGCGGGCCGGATCCGGGCTGTGAGCCTTCGGCAGTATTTATCCCAGCCTTTTGTTCTTCCCCTCTCACCTCCTGCTGACATCTGCCCACCTCCTGCGTGCTGGGAATATTTGCACTTCTGCTCGCTCCAGGGCGCTCCTGGCTGAGGCACAGTGAGGGCCCATTACTCGCACAGGTTGGAGCTGCAAGACTGGACCCCACCAGGGAGGTGGAACCTGCTTATGGCCTTTCTCTAATTATTATTATCCTTGCTGAGTCTTCTCTGCACTGCCTCTGGTAGGAAAGATGTTTTTCTTCCATTATCAAAACAGAGTAGAGGTTAAAAAAAAAAACTCCCAGCACAATGAAAACTACCAACAACAAAAAAAAGTCCATCCTAGAAATCTGGGCCTCATCCACTGTTCTGTTAATTAGCCTTAATGAAGACAATAAAACCAGAGAGCAAAGCAAAAGCTGAGGGAGGTAACTGGGACAGACTGCTTTCCAAAGGAGCAGCAGTTCTGGGAAATCGAGAGACGACTATAGAGAACATCACTTTGCAGAAAGCCCCAGATTTCTGCCTTCTGCCTCTCCCCTGAGTCCTATTTTGTACCAAATCAGACTAGATGGGGTAATTATCACAGCTGTGTTTTGCGCTGTTTTAATAGGTTGTACTTTGCTGGCTGCCTCTGGAAGGTAATAGTATTGGCAGGCAGCACTCCTGCCAGCGCAGCAGCGTAAATTTGAGTGAAGCAAGCAAACAAACAACCTTTGCGAAGAACTTGTTGCGTGATTTTGCCCATTCATTTTCAGTGATAAGTTTCCAAGGACAACAGCAGCATTTTAAAATGCACACGTACAGACAAAAAATCTTTTGGACTTTTTCTTCCTCCTCTCAGGCAAATACTTTGCTGCCTCTTTTACAATGCCATTTCTGCTGACGCAAGCCAGTGATAGGGAGTGTTTGCCCAGGGTGCCTAGCGCAGTTTTCCCTGTGTGGCTTCTGCGCTGCTTGGCCAAGTGTCCCTGCCGGGGTCTCAATCCACTCTCTACTGAAAGCGTCTGAGGCCTTGCTTGGCTTATCACACTCGCACAGATGGCGACCTATTAATCTCCTGCTCCCAATGCCTTCACTTTAGTGGGAAAGCTCTAGTGCATTTTAATGATTTGCGTTTATACTTAACAGATTCTGGTGTTCAAAGCTCCTAGATTACTCCTCTGTGAAACCCCCTCTCCTTAACTGTTGGGGGGGGTCTGCATTTTGTTTACTCGTCTCTCCTGCTTTGATACTCTTTTTCAAAGGTGTGGAGAACCGTAAAGCAGTGAGAGAGGTGGGTTTGAAGTCAGTACTGCATTATCCACTAACAATGCTTTGCTCTTGTTACACATCTTCAGTCCAAGGACCTCAAGACATCCGGGAAATATCTTTTCATACATTGATGAATTGAAGCTAAGTTTATGCTACAGAAGTTTTCCTGTACAGCTATGTTTCTAGGCGTATGAACTCTGTTTGCTCCTTCCCTCCCCAACTAGCAGAGGACACTAGTCTGACAAGGTTATCCAGCAAGGGAGTGCTTTGAATTTCATTCTGTTCAGAAAACTGTTTTAAACTAGGCTGGCGAAAACACAGTTGTGTCAATATAAACCACCTTTTCCCTGGAAGGGTTTGCTTTGAGGAGCTCTGCTGGTACTACTGTCCTGGCAGCTCTCTCTAAATCCAGCTAAATCGTAAGGCAAAAAGAGGTTTGTGAGCAGGAAGGCTGGGACTAGAATGGTGATTTCCTGATCCTGGCCTTGTACTCTAGTCAGGCGACACACTGGCTGCTACCAAAATAGTTAGCAAAGGGCTCACAGGTAGAGACAGGACGCTTGAAAGGAAAAAGGTAACTTACATTGTGGCTGGCTTCTACATCTGATTATGTATATCTATTACGCCTGAAAAGTTCTGGTCTGGGAACCAGAATCAGTATTTCACTCCTGGAGTGCTACAAATGTCAGGAAGGCTCTGGCAGAAAAGTTACCCATTACTGTGTGCAGACAGGGAGGGAGTTACATAGTAGGAAGAGACTTAGGAACGTTTTACCCAGCTGCTGGAAAGAGCCCCTAGAGCTCAGGAATGGGGTGGACTAGGGGCTCAGTGGCTGTTTTGGGGATGCTGGGAAGAGGTCTTCCACCTGGAGCACTGCTAAGGTTGTGGCAGCTAGGAGAAACTAGTAAGGAGATTCATATTTGGGCGGACCAGCAGAGCGAGGCAAAGAAGATACATGTTGCAGATACTGTGCCTCTCTGCAGTGTTAGCCACTGAGCCCCAGGCTCCTCAGAGATGTGCGTCCAAACCAAGGTGTTGTTTGTCTGCTCAACTCTTGCCCCTGCTACTCTCACCTTCCCCACCCACACACAGCACATTGCCAAAGCATGTTTTCTTCTCCTCTCTCCTCCAAGCTTAGCTCTTGGATTTGCCTCCTGCTTACTGGTTGTCCCTGTAAACAGGCAGTCCTGGTGCAGAAACAGCACAGCATGCTATAAAGCTATGTGAGCAGGAGCACAAGGGAGTGCAATGCATCACAGGGTGCTCAGAGCAAAGGCAGGGTCAATACTTTCATTCAGATGTTCGGCAAAATCCATATCACCTACTGAAGCGCTTTGCCACCGCTGCCAAGATCTTACCCTGTCCGTCCCCAGCAGTGGCCGGGCGCCCTGCTGGTGCCACTGCTGCCGCCTGCTCCTTGCTGGCTCGACCAAGCAGGAAGAGCCCCGGGGTGAGCAGCCGGGAGGAGAGCTCCTGCTCTGGTGCACTCCGAGGAATGTGGCACAGCCCCAGGGCTGTGAGGGACTTCAGGACAAGCAGGCAAATTGGTGACTGTCACACAAACTTTATGACCTTCCAGCAGCTGTGATCCAAGATCGGATGAAGAGGATTTTGAAAGCAAGACAAAGAGTTCACCTCCCATGGTGATACCCCTGCAGAGCCACTGCAGATATGAGGTTAGGGTTACTTTGTTTTCTGAATTAAGCAGGAATTCATGAGGCTTGAAGCCATTATGTTTTGGTCTAGTTTGGTTTTTTTAGGTTTATCTCAACAATCTTTTTTGCCTTTGAATTTTTGATAGTGTCTTCTCAAACACAACTCCTCTTGAGGGGTGGGAAGATATGGTGTTAATAATGCGTCCGTTACTGACCCCTTTTCTCAAGTATTGAAAACTTCCCTGAGTTGGGTAACTTGGGTGATGGAAATGTTTCTAAAAGGAGTCCTGGCAATTTTTTTTTTAAGTTACAATTCAAATATATAATGAAAATAATAATATTTCTATATAGTACATCTGATAATACTTCTATATAGTGCTTCTCTAGCCCCTTTCACTCCTTGGCCTTGAAGAATAGTCTCAAAAACCCTTCTTTGGAATCACGGCAGGCCCAAGCTGTCCTTTATACAAGTTCCCTCTTCCTTCCCAGGCTGTTGCCCTTTCTTTGCTCCCTCTTACTTCCCCTTTCCTTTCTCCCCACCTCCCCCAGCCACCAGCCAGCTGAGTAGCGTCACCACGATCCCACCGCTCTTTGGAAAAGAAGGGGTGCCTCACAGATGTTTTTTTTCAGACCAGGGGGCTGCTCTCCTTACAAAGAGCAGGATCCTGGTGACAGCCCTGCAGCGCGGGCTGTGCTCTTCCCTTGAACAGGCAGCAGTGCATCACGTCATGCTCAGAGCGCACTGCCTCACTCCCTCGCCTCTCTCCGTGTCAGGCTTTTCAAGTTTCTGTGAGAAAAAAAGAAAGCTTTAATTCTCCAAGGCCTGCGTCCAGTTCGTATTTTTTTGTATCACGGGGAAAATGATAAGCCAGGATATAACAATGACCTACTTCACATCTTGATAAAATAATTTCCTCTTTCTGTCATTTTTCTCAAAGAATAATATTTGACTAACACGGGCATGAAAGATAGAGTAAGAGCTTTTCTGTGAACTAACTGATAATGGGTGAAATTCAGCCCTGAGACAGACAACTGCTACCCTATTGACCTACGTGCAGTTAAGCCTGCTTATCCCACAGCTCAGTGCTTGGAAAACAACGGGGTTAAAACCTGTAAGATGTGCCTGTGTGATATGACTGCTGTGGCCAAAAGCTTTGAGGACAGCAACTATCTGTAAATAAATGTGCCCTCAGCCCACCTCCAGCAGCACCGCCAGGGAGCTGCTCTGCCTTGCTACTGTGGTGCACGCGGGCACCCCCTCTGCAAAACAAGCAGTTAGCTCATCCCCAGGCACAAAAGCCTACTGTGTTTGACAGGGCACATTACAATATAGTGCAACCATGCAGCTCCGAATCCACTCCCCCCCCACCCCGACAAAGCGCAGAAACAATGCAGACACCTATAGTGGTCTAACTAGAGCCTATTTAGATCAATAGACTGTACTTGTCTGTGGAAGGTGTTTAAAAATTTACACGTGGCAGTTTTTGCTTGCAGCATTTGCATGAAGAACTTTCTTACGTCAATTTTCAGCACCCTTCAAATTGATCATTGCCCAGTGCGTATGACTCACTCTCCCCTTTCCCACCTGCAGGAGTTTTTCTTGTGTTTGTGCAACTTTGCTCTCCATGCTTTCTCATCACCGGATTGATACAGGACATGGATTTGCCATTTGTCATGGCAGATAAGAGGCGACACTGCTCAGACATCCTTGTGCTCTTGGCTGAGTCATATTGCAACTGGTACTGGAGAGTGCAGTACGTCTGCCCGCCTTCAGCTGGCGCGTTGTACAGAAAGGACGGAAATCCATCTTCTGTCATGACTTCAACGTGCCATGACACACTGCCTGAGATGACTAAAATGGTGGCATTTGCCCTAAACTGACTTCCAGCATCAGATCACATGCTGTTTCACAGCACTATCAAGGAGGACCATTTATGAGATGCTGTCAAGATTAAAATCCATTTGCTAATAAAACAATCCATACCCTAATTATTAAAGTTTAATTATGGTTCTTCTTTTCTATTTGTTTCCTTGCATAAATGTGGTGTCAACCTAGTCTGTTCGATTGAATTTTCACTACTTTCTTGTTCACAGAGGTGGAAAGTTCCTCTGCGTTTCCAGTGATGGAAAGCTATAGACTGCTGGGCTTTGGCAGGTGAAGGGGAAGGGTAGCAAGCATCTAGGCACGGGGATGGAGACTCCTCTTGACAACTCTGCTCCTCAGGCACAATGGGACTTTCTATCCAAGCTCGTGTGTGGGAGACAACTTTCTTGGGCACTGCTCAGAGACTGAAGAATAAACCCTCACAAGGAATTACCATAAGCCTTACCTCTTTTCCTTGTAAATGCCTTTTTTCAGCCTTGCCTTGTCTAGCACAGAGACACAGCTGTGTGTACATTCAGAACAATACAAAATTGAAATGACCAAACAGAGACACTGGATTGCAAATGCGACTCTGACCTCTGCACAGAGCAGCAGGGAGCAAACACATCGGGCATAAAACAGTCAAGTCACCATGCTCCATGGAGGTCTAGGAAGTGCTTAATTAAAAAAGAAAAGAAATGAGAAAAGATGTTATTCCTTGTCTTATGTAGGTTCTGGCTACATTCAAATTTTCACTGAAACAATTTGTTTTTAATTCAGAACAAAAGATGCAAGTGTCTACAGTTCACCCGTTTCCTCTTTGCTCAGGTGAAGAAAAAGAACGATCTATAACAATTTTTGGTGCTGGGGTAACCATTTTGATCAGGGCTACCCGTACAGAGCCACTCATGCCAAGCCACGCGGTTCACTGTCAAAACAGTTTGGGTGCTCAAGTTGTCACCACACCACAGGCCTCTCTGACCCACCACAACCATTACAGCAGAGCACCTATGCAAAGGCTTCTCATCCATTTCAGTGAAACATCTGCTGGGCTTAAACAGCCTAATGCTGAATTAAGCAAACCCTGTGACTTTGCAGCCAGGTGGCTGCAGATCACAGATCACCCAGGCAATCAGCTTTAGGACTCTGCTACGGAGGGAGCAGCCCCTGGAACAAGCACGGCAATAGGCTGTCATGGTGGTAACCTTTTAAACAGCTGCAGCTGTTTGCAAAGCGAGCCTGCACCTACACACACAACGTATTTCCCTTTCCTGACAAGAATAAGCCATATTAGCTTTAGACCAGCACAACTGCATCCATACTCTGGGGAGTTACTTGTAACAGTATTGTTAAAGCAATTCAGCGTTTGTAGGTAGACAGGCTATAATTAAACACAATTAAAATAGAATGCTTTTGTTCTAACCTAAGCATCCCCATGAGGACTTGCACCAAAATACCAAAAGGTATGAATTAAGCCATTTCTGTTATTCTGGTACATGCCTGAGCGTAGGCTGGCTCCTACTCCAGTCCTCCAGGCTGTGGATCCTGGCAAAGCTCAACCACCTGGGTGAGCTTCTCTTCTCAGGCTTCATCACCAGGGGATCAATATATGAAAGCACTCAACAGGGAATCACTTCTTGGTTGCAGCCTGCAGGGTTTATAGAGGCAGAAAGATGACGGCCCCCTCGTAAGCCTGACATTTCCAGCTCTTTCACAGCGACGGTGGGGCAGGTGGTCCGGCACAATGGGCAGCTGCAGCACACACTCCAGTACAAACCCTGCTGCATAACGTGGATTTCCAGCTAAGTAAGGGAAGTGGGGAACATCACACCAGATCGTGCTGGGAACTGAATGATGCTGAAAAGGGTAAACTGAAACCTTGACTCTGCCCATTTGATTTGGGTAAATCATTCAAGCTACTCATGCTTTCTGTCTGCAAAATGAGGATAGTAGCATCTATATCCCATGACTCTCTGGGAGGTATCATTCATGTTTGTACAGCGCTGTAAGAGCCCCGGAAGATACCATGCATACATGTTAATAATTGCCCTAATTTAGGGCAGAGCCAAATCTATTAGCAACATTTTATCTTCTACTCTCAACCACAAAACTTTCCGAGGCCAACTCATTTCAACGGTGCTAAAAACACATTCTCCTATTTCCCACCACACATAGCCCCATTTATCCCTCCCCAGCTCTGCAGGTGGAAATGCATCGAGCACGCGTTACTTGCACAGGAAATGCGCGTGCCGTAGATAAAAACTTAGGAGCGCTCTGGCTGCAGGAAGTCGTGTGGACTTCATTATCGTTGGCGGGGGCGAGGCCCGCAGCCGTGCCCAGGCTGAAGGACAGGGGGTGGCAGAGGACCGCGGCCCATGCCGATTTGACGGAGCCTCGAGGTGCGCTACGGTCACGCCGCTCCCCTCGCGGCCTGTCACGCCCGGGTGATGCTGATAAGCCCGGTCGGGAGCGCGGGCAGGACGGGGCGACTCCGGCGCGCGCCCCCGACGGGGCGGACGGGGCGGCCCCGCCCCCTTCCGCCGGCAGCCAATAGGAGCGGCGCGGCGCGGCCCCGCGGGCCAATGAGGAGCGAGCGCGCCCGCCCGCGCGGCGGCGGCGGCGCTGCTGTCCGGGCGGTGCGGGGCGCTGTGGCGCCGCCTGCCGGGCCGCGCCGCGCCGCCCCTCCCCGCGCACCATTATGTCACGCGGCGGCGCGGGGCCGGCGGCCGCGAGTCGGTAGCGCGGCGCGAGGCGAGCGCAGCGCTCCGGGCTCCCGCCGCCTCCCCGCGGGCAGCGGCCAGCGGCGCGCGGCGCCGGGGCTGGCTTCGCGGCGGCCGCGCCGCGCCTGCCGCCCCGCCGCGGCCCCGCACCGCCCGCCCGCCGCCGCCGCGCCCCGCCGCCCCCCGGCCGGCCGCCCCGCGGGGCTGCCCGGCGCCGGGCGGATGCCGCCGCAGCAGGAGGGCGAGGCGGGCTACATCAGCAAGCCGGTGCCGGGCGGCTGCGAGGTGCCGCCGGTGCCCCCGCGCCGGGTGCGCAGCGGCCGGGCGGCGGCGGCGCTGGGGACGGCGCTGGGCGGCCGCTGCCGGGCTGCGGGCGGCGGGGCCGGGGCGGCGGCGGCGGCGGCGGCCGGGGCCGGGGCCGGGGCCGAGCCGCGGCGCAGCATCAAGTGCGTGCTGGTGGGCGACGGCGCCGTGGGCAAGACCAGCCTGGTGGTGAGCTACACCACCAACGGGTACCCTACCGAGTACATCCCCACCGCCTTCGACAACTTCTCGGGTAAGAGCCGGCGGCGGGACCCCCGGCGCGGCGGGACCCCCGGGGCCGAGGCGAGGCGCTGCCGCCGCGGGGCTCCGCGGCTGCGTCCGTTTCTTCCCTTTTGAGGGCACCCTCCCAACCCCCCCCCCCCCGCGGTGTCAGTCCGTGGCTTGCACCGGGGATAGGAGCTGCCGGGGGCCGCGTAGCGGCGGGCGGCGCGGAGGGCCTCTCCGTGCAGCGGCGATCCGCCGGCAGCCGGTGTCCGCGCTCGCTCGCGCGCCCGGAGCCGGGTTTTAATTGCGAGCTCTGGTCAAAACTTCCAGCTCTCCGCAAGATAGGAAGCTCCCAGAAGGGGATCGTAACCACTTGCATTGTCTCACCAGCGAAATGCAATTGCAGTGGGTGAGGCTTTAGTTGTGGGTTTTTTCTTTGGATCAGTGGGGGACTTTTTTTTGTTTTTGTTCCAGACTTCTTGAAAATGTAAAGAGGGTAATAAACTAAATCCTCTGTAGCAGGAAGAGAAGCCAAAGCGTTTGGCTCACTCCCTCCCTCTGCCAGCTGAGGTTTAGTTCGGGGACTTGCTACCTCATCACTTGCAGTGAAATGAATTGGAAAGCCCTGAAGGGCTTGTGTGTGCCCACATGTTAGTGACAGACTCAGCTCCAGCTCTGTAAGTTGTTAAATGTAAACTAACTGAAGACTGTCAGTGCTGAGGGATAGCAAGTCTTCGTTCCTTTTTCCTTTTTTTTTTTTTCTTTTAATGGAAAATGTATAAAGTTGGACTCACCACGCTTTTCCCCCTCCCTCCTCCTTTCTCCCCAAAGCTGTCGTGTCTGTCGATGGCAAGCCAGTGAGACTGCAGCTCTGCGACACAGCTGGTCAGGTCAGTGAAGCCACTTATTTGATTTCAGAGACAGCAGGAGGGAAGAAGTTGTCACACAAAGTAGTCCTGCTAATGACTTCATGGATTTGAAAGGATTCCCAGTGTTTGATCATCTTATTAAACTGCTATCACTTTCACTGCTGCGTTTTCATGCTGCTGCTCTGTCCGGTGTCTGCTGAAGGGCAGGGGGCCGTACTGTGCCTCCCGTATGTGGGCTGGGCGCAGGCTGTTGCTCTGCTGGCTCAAACTGCTGCTCTGCTTAGAAAGGCTGAATTACTGGGGATTCAGGGCCACCTGGTTTTTCCGCTAGACTCGTTGTCACTGTCTTTGTTAAATAACTGCAAGTTTAAGAACTGTGATATTTGGGGCATACGCATATGCAAAGCATTCAGAGCTGTAGGTGTGCAGAGGAAGAGACTATGTTTTTGAAGGGGCAGAAGCTTATGGGAGAAAAAAATCCTGCTGGGTGTTGTCCATGGAGACTTCACGTTTGCCATTCCCACTCTGTTAAACGTGCTGCTGCCCCAAAGCCAGGGTTTGCTCTGATCTTAACTCCTGAAGATCTGAGGGTGGCTAATGTTTCTCAACTCCTAGTTTGTCCAGTACGTAAAGCAAACCCACTTTTTACCGCCTTATATTTTCTGTAAGTCCCTGGCTTGTACCACCATGAGCAGTGCACAGCACTGTTAGAAAGGGGTTGAGGCAGGATAGCTGAAAGTATTTCAGGACCTATCTCCCATTTGAGAGCAGTGGGAGTTAGGTTTTTAAATAGCTGTGTGGATCTGGGTCTACACCTTCACCAAAACTACACTGGAAAATCTCAGTGGCCTTAACATACAAACCTATTTAGGTGAGTTGTAACTGGGCGTCCTACTTAGGGGAGGAATTTGAAGGGCCTCGCAGTCCTAGACAATGCTGTAGGACTTTTTCTTGTGCCCTACAAACCTAAATTAATAGACTTTCAACAGCCTCCCGTAGAAGATAACATGAAGTGAAACAGCAGGACTGTCCCATGATTTAGCGTCTGGCCGAAGGGACGGATTGGTACAGTAACACACTGTCAACCTTGGTTGAGACGTGTTCATACGCGGAGTGTGGCAGGTGACAGCCCATGAAATGGCAGCCGCAGGCTGCAGGAGGAATCGGCAGGTCCAGTCACCTCTTGCCTTTGCTGCTGTTAATAGCTAAGATGTTTGTTTTATCTGACCAAGTGCAGCTGGAATGGGTATAGTCACTTCCTTAAAAATACAGGGTCTACCTAAAATGACAGAAGTCATCCTGAATAAAAGATACCTAGCTGAATACTTTGGTAAAATAGTGCTGCTGAAATCTGTAGCTAAAAAAACCCCACTTCAAGTAGAATGACACTGTAGGTATTTCAGTGTCATGAGCCCAAAGAGAGGTAGAGTCCCTGCAGTTCCTGTATTTATATTGAAACTGTAGGAGTGTACTTGGAATATAAAGGGTCCTATTTCACCTGAGTAGAAATCCTTAAGATCTGGATTTGGCTTTCAAAGCCATTGAATCTAGCTCTTTAAGGTTTCTCACACTGCAAGAAGAGGCAATTACATGGCGAGGTGCCTTTCTCTAAATGGTCTCATCATTCTGTATGGAGCTGCAGTTCTCAGTAAATATAGGGTTTCTCTCAAGCCAAATGGTGAGAGCCTGCTTTCCTGGGAGGCTTAATCTGAGAATCAAGAGAGTTAATGAAGCTTGCTTTCTTGACTCTTGTTTTATAAATCGTTGTCTCTCTTGGAGTTACTGCTGAAAGAAATTCATTCAAGTGCAACGAGACTTTTGAGGCTTCCAGTGGGCTTTAAACAGCATATCATAGGCCTTCAGAGGCTTTAAAACAAAATCTCAAGTCTTGAAAATTACACGTAGCTTGCAGCTGAGCAGTAAAATACCAGCACCAGAGAGATGTTTTCAACTGTGTTTGCTCTTTGCACTTCTTTAAATTAAGAGCTTTTGAGAACACGGTGCATTTTAATTAAAATGTCACCGCAGTTGAGGCAAATTCTACCTGCTCAGGCTGCTAGTGTTACTGTGCTTTTATCCTGCTGTCAGCATGAAAGCAGGCTGCGTGGAGTTAACCCTTGCTTGCTGCTGCATTCTTCGCTTGTTTTTCTGGGAGCTGCTGCAAGGATCAGCATGCTTCTGTGGCAAAGTCTTTTGTTACTATTAGGTGTTTGGCTTTCTTATGGCTAACTCCTGAACCTGAAAAAGGGGCCTTGCTTTGTTGGAGTTTCTTCTAAAAAAGGAAAAAAAGGGGGAAGAAAAAAGGGGGGGAAAAAAAGGAAAAAAAAAAAGGGGGGGGAAGGTAGCACTGGGAGAGCTGTTTGCACTTTGTTTGATGTGGCATGGATGGGAGGGAAAGATAAAGCTCTTAGTCCATGCCATTGGCATGTTAAGCCTGCACATTGTGATTCGTTATTGCTGCCATCAGATTTAAATCCCTGGGCACAATAGCAGGGAAATTATTCCCATATCCTGTAGGATGTTGTTAAGTAGTCACCAGCTTAAAACGATTCCAGCCAACCTACGCTTGCTGCTGCTTGTCTGCTCTGCTCTTGCCCATATCTTAAGGTAGGAATGTCGGCACGAGCCGCTTTGAGGTACATGTGTGCTTTGAATCAGAGCTGCTCCGTGACGTCACCCCTGTTAAAGGCAGATCTCTGTAAAGCGGCCGTTCCCTCCTCTACTTCTGCTTTTAGCTTTGTCACTAGTATGCCTTAACCTGCTTTCCTTGGCTTTGCCCTTTTGCTGACGTAGGGCAGAGGGCCTATGTACAAATACTGAAAGAAATATTTGAACGCTTGAAACAAGCTGGAGGATTAGTCAGAAAATCTCAGCTATGTCCGGAGGCTGCCACCTTCGTTCTGTGTGCCCCATAGTGGCAGAGTGCCTCTTAGCTAGTAGTGGTGCAGGATAAAACACCGAACTTTGTTATGGGTGACTTCTGCTAGTAATGCACCTTGTTCTGTGGTCTCAGGGTTAATGTCTAGGCATCTCTAAAGACAGCAGCAGAACGTGATCCTTAACTTCTCCAAAAGCCTGCAGTAGGCTAGAGAAGGGAATACACCAGGGAATCCTCCAGTGTTGTCGTACTGTTTTTATTGGGTGCTAACGCAATTTTGTTCTCTGCAGGATGAATTTGACAAGCTTCGGCCTCTGTGCTACACCAACACGGACATCTTCTTGCTGTGCTTCAGCGTCGTGAGCCCTTCCTCCTTCCAGAACGTGAGTGAAAAGTGGGTTCCCGAAATCCGATGCCACTGCCCCAAAGCGCCTATCGTCCTGGTTGGGACGCAGTCAGACCTCCGAGAGGATGTCAAAGTTCTCATCGAGCTGGACAAGTGCAAAGAAAAGCCAGTCTCAGAGGAGGCTGCGAAGCTCTGTGCCGAGGAAATAAAAGCCGCATCCTACATCGAGTGCTCTGCTTTGACTCAGAAAAACCTCAAGGAGGTCTTTGATGCAGCCATTGTGGCTGGTATTCAGTATTCGGATACCCAGCAGCAACCAAAGAAATCAAAGTGTAGGACTCCAGACAAGATGAAAAACCTCTCCAAATCCTGGTGGAAAAAATACTGCTGTTTTGTATAGGAGTTGCAAGGACCCAAGTGCTGCTCTGAGGAAATTAGAGGCTATATTAGCTGAAATCTCATTCTGTGTTGTCCTGAGTGTATAGTGTAGATCCGTATGTATATGTTGCTACTGGATATCTCAGTTGCCCTTTTGAGGGTGGCAGAAGGATTCTTAGTTAAATAATTACTATAAATCAGGTCTGGTATCAAGTTTCATGACTAAAATCTTTCATTAAGGAAGAAATGCAGCATGTGTCTGTGAGGTTAGAAGGATTTGTACAATGGATTTGACTTCTTGTGCCATAATGCAAATGCGATGGGGAGGAACAACTCGGAGGCCTTTGTTGCGAGGGCTATGCAGGAGAAACGTGTGAATGACTGGAAACGTGGAGCTCTGTACATGGACGGTTAAAGGGAAAAATAACACTGTGCCTCCTAACTGACATTTTTAGCTTTAAAAACCCACTCCTGCTCTCTTCTCCATGTCTTCCCAAAGCAACATTCTTAGGGATCACTTTAAAAAGGGTGTGCGAGAGGTGTAATCTATGCGCAAATGCCATAGTTGGAAAGGTCGTGCATATACCTCCAATATGCTGTTAGGGAACCTAATACATTAAGGAATTGACATCTCATTTGTCGCCTCCTGACTTGAAAATCATTTTTACCCTCTTTCCCCCATCCTTCCCAGGCAGTTGTATGGAAGCCCAAGGAACGTTACTAAGCTTTAACTCATTGCTTCGAATAGTGGTGAGTTTCTTTGTATTTATACAGACATGATGATAGTTTGTCTATTTCAGCTGAAAGGAATGTAAATGTTGTTGTGTTGAGCTTTTAAATTTTCTTTTCAGAGTTGTAACAAATATCTGTGCAGCACCATGTGAACTGCATCCGTTTTTTTAAGTCTGCAACCAAGAATTTCGGAATGCCCCTCTTCACCTTTTTAGGCTGCTAAACATAATAACCAATCTGGCAGATAAAGGTTATAACCAGCTGGACTCTAGAAGCTGAGACTGTTGCGTCCTCTTCATGATGCTGTTTTCAACCAAGTTAATGTTTCCCTTCTAAAGACAACAGTTGCTTGTCGTTGAATCTTGTCCAAGATCGTACTCTGGGAATTGGCTGAGGCCACTCTGGAAATTTAACTGATAATCCCTTCCCAGATCAGTCCAACAAATTAAAGTGAAATGTGACTAAAAGGATGCTGAGTGATTAACACAATGCAGAGTTGAATGTGACCTGCTCTCTGACTAAATCTGATTCCTGCTAAACTAAGCCTAATTCCAGCCCTCTTGGGCTCAGAAGACCTTTGGGGTAACGTGACTCTCTGCAAGTATCAGTATTTTAACTTATTCTGCAGAAAAGACTTAGTTTGTGTTGTCTGTCTGTCTTTTTATGGCCCTGACTACTTTTTTCCTAGATGTTTCAAGATCAAATTATATTCTGGCTTTCCGCTTTTTTTTTTTTCCCCCCTGTGGCTATAGCCTTCAAGTGACCTTTTTCATAGTCTTAAACTAAACTACAGTGACAGAAAAACTGAACCTTTTTTTCATCATAAATGAATCAATGCCTGATATAAAGAGGAACTGTGGAAGCCATTTGAATTGATAAAGCTAACCACAGTTTACCTCCTGGCCCATTAAGGAAAATGACACTATGTAAATAGATTCTGGGATATATTGGCAAGCTCCATAAGCAATATGTTTTCCTCCACTGCAGCAAAATGAGTGCAGAATGCATAACATTCCAGCGCTGAAAACTTTGAAATTGAATGGAAATCTTTACATAGGGCCTGATTCAATAAAAATGTGTTGGCTTCTGCACTGGAACAGCCTGGAAAAGCAGATTCCATAGCACAGAAGCTGGATGCCTTTAACTTGGTTGCATCTGGTTCATAATAGTTTAATGTTTACTAGTCATGAAGTTAACATCTGAGCCTTTATGTTTTGTACTCTAATGTTTGACAGGATTTCAGATATACAGTCATATTGTCATCTTGGGGAAAACCATTAAGCCAAATTTCTCTTAGGCACTTCGTTTCTCTGTAAAATGGTCTCAGTTGATCTAAAATGTGGATTTTGGAAGGGGAAAGGCTTGAATCTGAGCAACTCCCACTTGCAAAAATAACAGAATTTGTTCTGCAAGATCATAATGCTTTGTATCATGCCATACTGGAAGCAGTAGGTTATATTTTATAAGCAGCCTGTTTCATAGTCTGGAGTAGCGTTACTTTTAAATGTAGCCAGCTGTGACTGTTTCTGAAAATGTGATATACATACAAC
Source organism: Apteryx mantelli (assembly GCF_036417845.1). NCBI lineage: Eukaryota > Metazoa > Chordata > Aves > Apterygiformes > Apterygidae > Apteryx > Apteryx mantelli. The sequence goes on along the minus strand of NC_089980.1, from coordinate 56,862,762 downwards.
TTGTTATAGCCCTGTACTAGGTGTATGTAAACTGAGGTCTAATAACTTTATGAATACTGCTCTACATGGGGCTACACAAGGTCTAGGTTTTAGAATATTACTTTTAAAATCACCAGTATTTTATGAGCGCAAGTGAGGGGGAAATGTCTCTATGTAGTCTATAATCTGATGTGCCTTATAAAATTATCTTCTAAGTGTAGGCTATATTCTGAAAGAAATATTTCCTGTGAAAATGATATAAATGAGGTATTTGAAAATAAATTCTGATCTGTGTATGCGTCTGCCTCTTCTGCCCACTCCGATTAGGCTGGAGGGAAGCGCCTTGCTTTTCTTAGCGCTGTTACGTAACGGTCGGGACAAGGCTGCTTGGGTAGCCTGGGGCCCGCGCTCCCTCGATTAGAGGCGAAGGCTTCAGTGCTCGGAAAATAGCATCTTCCTCCCGTGCTCCCCACCCCCTGATGGGGAGGTGGATGGGTGGAGAAGGGGCGGACATGGGCTTTCTGCCTCCCACCGCCATGACAGCACCTGGTGTGGCTCTGAGCCTCTGCGGAGGGCCCTAAAAACAAATTTTAAATTCTGGGAGCTTGAAGTTTGACCCTGAGGCTGGAGCTGAGCCCTTTTCCCAGGAGCGCTGGTGATCCCGTGCTGGCATCACCCCTTTTTGCCTCTTTTCTGCTGGGGCTTATGGCCCTTTTTCCTCTTTTCCTTCAGCTTTTCGTGCATGCTAAATACCCCTGGGGTCGGGGCAGATGCCGATGTGCTCCCCTGTTCCTGCACTGGCATGAAGCGCGGATGGCACTGCCCGAGGACACAGCAGAGCTCGTGGCAGCCTTTCGCTTCCGCCCGTTTCTGAGAGTTGAGGTCGACGGGCTCGCAGCATGGTGCCCTGGCCACTCCGAAAGCAGGACGGGTACGGCCTCTGAGCATGTGGCAAGAGGAGCATAGCCCTGTCAGTAGAAAAGCTGGGGAAAATTCAGACAAGTGCAACATTTCCCACTTCTGTTGTTCGAAGTGTGGCCTGGAGAAGCCACGAGTGGGGATTTTGGGAAGAGCTGAGACTGTTCCCTCCTGCTCTCGGGGTCAGAGATCCCATTTCCCTTTGAGCTCAGTCCCCCAAGAGCAGCCTGTATGCAACCGTGGCTGTGCACAGGGTCTCAGACTAGGGCTGTGCTGGGCTGGAGGTGGATGTCTTGTTCGCTTGCGGTGACCATCACCCTAGCACAGGAGCCCTGCGAGCCTTCAAGCACTTGGCTGTTTGTTGTACAGCTCAAGAAAAGGTGTTTCACCCTGGGCTTGTGTTTGCAAACAGTTACCATCAGGAAGGAGATTTATATACCGTCTTTCCTATTGTTCCTCACTATTTGCAATAAAGTATTGACTTTTCTGTTTCATTAACTAATGCAATGCAGATTGCTAGAAGGCTTGTTTGCTTTGCGCTACCTGCAGCACAGCAATCCTCTGTTAGTGCCTGAACTGTTTGCAGGGCTCATTTCTGGTAAGTACCTGCTGCTTAATTGCAGCTGCTATTGCTGGTACCTCTGAAGAATCACTTCCCATTGGTTTGTGCATGTAATCAGAAACACACGTTGCTGAAATGAGATCAGGCCTCAGCTGGGCTGCTTAAATTTTGGGTGTGCTCACTGGAGGCAAACTCACTGCACCTCTGTGTGCTGACTTGCAGAAAAAGAGTGTGTTAGCTTAATACTCTGAATCCACTGTTTCTGAATTCCTGTGCAAAAACATCTTGGCTTCTCAAACTAGTGTTGCCTGTGGCATGTTGCTCTTCTACTATATGGGCTGCTGTCTTACATATCCCAATGTATGGACAAGGTGAAGTGTGGATTTATCAGTTCTGGTCATCTTTTATGGCATGGTAACTTTGTACGTGTGTGTGCTGCTGTGATCAAAAGGCTCCTTCGGCTGCCCTGCCTGAGATACTGAATGAGGTGGCAGCTGAAGCTGATAAGAGCATATTGAAGTAAACCTGCTGTAAATAAGGTTTACCAGGAATGCTGAAATCACTGCTACTTTGTGATGGACGGAAGCTGCCAAGAGGGGATTTGGGTTTTTTTTTAAAAGTGCTTTTAAAAAAAAGGTTTTATTTTTTCATGGCAAAAAATTTCACCCTTACCATTTTTCCCTGTGTATTTTGTGTGTTGGACACCTCTAGGGTGTGACTGAGAGTCAGCTAGAGGTGAGGCCTTGACAAATGTGGGTTTTGGATCCAGCTGGGAGAGGGTGTCTCCAAGGAAGCCTCGCCACCCTCTTTGCTTATTCTCTCCCTAGACATCAGTCAGTGACCACAGGGAGGGAAGAGCCTGCTGGAGGGGACAGCCTCTTGGTCCGGCTACATGCAGCTGACCTCATATTGTTGTATGTATTATGCTTAGATGAACCTTATTTATGCATGTGAGTGACCTTATAGATAAGCAACTCTTCTGAGCTCTAGTAGATAATCCACGTGCTCAAATGACTGTGCGGAAGAGACCTCTGTCAACTTCTGTTAGTGCTGGCCTGTCATGCAGCAAGGTAGGCAGTGGGGCGAAAAACAGCTACTCAGAAAAGAGTAAGATATTATAAAGCTCCAAAGAATGGGCAAAAGGACTCCTGGGCCAGTGCCATAGAAACTACTTTTACCTACTTTAAGCATAAGTAGTTAAAAGCTCAATTAGACAAATGCTTGGAGAAATGAACAACCCCAATGAAGACTGTTAAGTATAAAAATGCAACCTTCTTTTTAGGGGTTAGCTGGAAACTGAGAGGAAATATCATTGCAGACTGGAGGGAAAAATCACTCTGTGTTTGCTCAGTTCTCATATTCTTTCCCCAAGCATCTGCACCGGCTAGGGACAGGATATGGGATGAGGTGGACTTTTGGCATCGTCCAGCATGGCTGTCCTAATGTATTTAATGTTTTTGAAAGAGCGAGATAGGTTTCAAGCCAACAGCAGGGCCTCAAGAACCAATAGGACCTTCTGAAGATTAAGCTTCCCACATTGCTGGCAGCTAGTGGGAAGATGTAATACGATTAGGGTTGTTCATTACCCATTTAGTGCAGTCCTCCATGGTATAAACTGGGGAGCAAACAGTTGTGTAATTCAATGAATTTTGCCATCTGAGGGGAGAGCATTCTTCAGTGTTACTGATTTATTTCTCCACTCTCTTTTAACAGGATAAATAAATCAGTGGTGTGTATTAAAAAAGGCGTAAAGCCCCAGCTTGGATTTTATACCTCCTTAATTCAGCAAGGAAAATGTTTCTAAATGAGGGGAGGGACCATGCGGGGCAGTCCAGCTGATCAGCAGGAGACGACAGAGATCTCCGGGAGCCCGTGCTTGCTCTGCAGCACGGAGCAGGGATACATGGCCCGAACGCCAGTGTGGGCACTAGTGGTTGGGTGCCAGAGTGCAACCAGGCTTTTGTGGTCCTTCAGTGCATTTGGGCCCGATCCTGATCTTATTATCTGGGGGCTAAAGAGGAGTCATTTCACTGAGGTCAACAGAGTTGCAGACCTATAAAGCTTTATGTAGTATGGAAAGGATTCAGAAGCAGGGATCCCTGTAAGCTTCTGGTGTTGCAAGTGGGCTTGTAGTTGCCATGCCTGTGTATGGCTCTCTTCCCCCTAACTTCATTGCGAGAGATGAATATCGATCCTCTACTGTCCCTCAGAGTTTTGGTGCTCTAGGAGCTCCCCTGAGTCCAGCCCATCTACTTCATGCCTCCTGTAAATTTGAGCACGCTATTTCTATGCATAAGCATTAGTTTACCCAACGGAGCTAGTTCAAGTGCCTACCTCAGGCTTAACTCATGCAGTCTCAGCCCCAAACCTCTTGCAAATTATTTTGCTTACCCTTTCTAAAATGTGTGTTGTCAGATAGAATTACTGGGAGATTTGTGATGGCACCTTCAACTCCTGGTCTACTATTTTCTCCATTATCTCCAAATCTCTTTTTTTAAATCCTTCTCTCTGGGATGCTAATTTTAGGATCAGCGACCTAACAGGGTTGCTATGGATGCTGGTGCACGGGATGAAACAGGATCTTTGTCCGGACAGCTGCTTGTTCTCCCCTCACCAGGGACATCCCCAGGTGTTTGCATGCTGTGGGCCCTCTGTGGCCACCTTGCCTGTGTTCCAGGCACCCAGTGCCTGCGGCAGAGCTAGCTGTTTATGACAGCAGACAAAACAAGCTCCAGACGGAAATGTGATTTTTATGTTTTGCATTTCCATTTTCAAATTGCTGATGGAGTGAGAGCTGGATGCACAGAGGCCTGTCTGTGCTGCTTTTGTCCTGGCAGGCACTTACTCTCTGATGGTGCAGCAGAGGTAGCAACACCATGAAGCAGCTGCATTGCTTTCCTTTGTCTCTCTGCTTCATGTAGTCTTTCTGTGGAGGAACACCAGACAAGATTCATCTAATGGCAGTACGTGAACAACAGCTCTCCCCAGTCTCCCTCTCTTTCCAGTGCCTTGTGTCTCTCTTGCCCCCTGCATCCCCCTCTCTATAGGCTATTTTCTCATTTATTCTTAATTCAAGACAGCACTTTGCCTGAAGTCTGGTGTTCAGCATTTTTATGCTCCCTATATCACATTCTTGTATCTTTTGAGCTTTGTGCCTTTCCACATTTTAATTATAAGCTCAGCAGGCTTCAGTCTTCACTATTCCTCAGGGCTGTGAAAAGCTACTCCTTTTTCTTTCTCCTCATTTTCATAATCTGCAGCAATCAGTCTGGATGAATTTGGGGAAAAAATGGGCAGCGTATTGCAGAGCAAAGACTAAAGATTGGCTGGTGATAGCGAAGGGGTAAAGTCTCTCCCTGTGCTTGTTACAGCTGCACAAGCCCGTGATAAGGAGGCACTGGACGCCTGCACATGGGCCAGCTGTTGACATCTTGGGGCGAGGGCACGTTGTCCGCTCTGCGACAGGCAGAGCCCTGGTCATTTTCAAAGGGCTTTGAAGTACCCTCTGACAATCTCCATCGGAAGATAAGAGATTTCTAAAAGAGGAAGGAGTTCCTGAAAACATTTTCGGCAGCATGTATGTTTATCTTGTCAGTGTAACCCAGAAGGAGGCCAAAACCTGGCCCCATGACACCCAAGAAGATAAGTGGGGATTCAAGCAGAAAACACAAGGTAATGTGGAACTCTGTGTTTTGTTGTTGTTGTTGTTGTTTTAATTACTTTTCTAGCATCTGACTTGGGCCTCTACTTGTATTAGGGATGTCAGTGGGTACATCCCTGTCTGGTCCTTTCAGTGTCTGTTTATGGATCTGTTGCTCATGAATTTGTCTGATGCCTTGCTGATACTGTCTGCCTGTACAGCTGTCCAGGGCAGCCAGTTGCAGAAGTTCAGCACCAACTGCGTAAAGAAGTATTTCCTTTCATTTGCTTTAAACTGATCTCCTACTCATTTCATCAAGTGGCCCCTAGCTCTAGTATTGTAGGATTTGGTGAATAGCAGTTTACAGATGACCAGGTGAATGGTGGTGAGACCTTAGCCACCACTTTGTTCTGTAAAACATAGACATATTTGCCTTTTCCCTCCCTAGCTGAAGAGTCCCAGCCTTTTTGATCTCTCCTCCTCAGGCAGTTGCTCCATCCCCTTGATCATTTCTGTTGCTGTCCTCTGTGCTTCCTCTAATCCCATCATCCCCTTCCTGACAGGCGGGGAGCAGAACTGTGGGTAAAAGTCATACCTTATGTTTCATATTTCAGTACTCTTCTTGGGAAAGCTCAATGTTTTGTTGGTTTTGTTTCAAGGAGGTTTGGTGTTGGACCTTGTCAAAAACGTTTTGGAAATCCAATTGTATTATACCCTGTCCCTGGACCCTGGTTGTCCTCAGCTCACCATTGCCCCCGCAGAACTCCAGCAGGTTTTGAGCAGGGTTTCCCTTCAGAGAAGCTGTGCTGGCTCTTTCCTAACAGATCGTATTTATCCATGTGGTCCATGATCTTATTCTTTGTTGTAGCATCTACCCTTCATATGGTCATAAGGGAAATATTCTTTGTGAGAGTGGCTCAGCACTACAACAGGGGGGCAGGGAAGCTGCCCAGGGGCTCCTCTGATCAAAATTTTTCTGTGAATCTGAAATCTTATCACGGATGAAAGCAAGTGACAGCTATCTGCATCACCCCTTAACTGGGAGGACATGGATAGGGAAAATTTCCTATTGTGCCAGAGTACTATCAGGCTCTGGTATACTAGGTCAAGAGTTTCAGACATAGCTCAAGTTTTTGGCCGCTTCCTTTGGTGGTCAGTTAACCAGGCCTTCTTCGACAGGTTTGCTGATCACCTACCTAGTGGAAAGTAGGTTCCTTTAATATTTTGAGTCTGTTTGCACACATCCCCAGTCACATTTGAAACATTTGACCTTAGAACTGCAAAAATGCTCGAGTTGCCTCAGGTGGGAGGCGTAGCACAGGTGCAAAATAATATTCTATTATCAAAGTGTTTTGACAAAGGGGTCTCCATGTCCATGTTTAAAGTATAACTTAAAACTGGTTTTGACTGGCTAAACACATGTTTTGTGCAGAATGTATCATTTGCCCAGTTAGAATGGAAACTCAGTATCAAAATGGCATTGAAATGTTCTCATGGTAAGTTTGGTCATGAAAGGCACTTGTGCAAGTGTAATATTTGTAATGGGGTTGTAGAGAGCAGATCTGGCCTACTAATTTAAAAATATTCCTAATATTCTGGGAGGTTATGATTCCAGCTTTTCAACAATACACATTGGTTATTGTTTGACTTCAGGCAATGGGAATACTTGACTAGGTTAGCAAAAAATGGAGTACGATATTATCTGAACTGCTACCTTTAGCAGGAAACGTGCAAAAGAAGAAAGCAGGTTGGACTCTAGCCTTGTTTTTATACAGGCTAAACTCCCCCTTGTCACGATGGTAGCTTACTATCAGGATGTGAGAGGCAGCCTGTAGAAATGATAAGGCATTTTACAGTTGCAAATCAAAGCAGGCAACTTTTACATTCAATGTGTTTTGATAGCAGCAACATCAAAATAAGGATGAGAGATGGACAGGAGGCATTTGGCAAGTCTGACAGAAGGATGTCTTGATAAGCACAGTTACTGTTTGGGATCCCATCCAGATTTTTGGAGTTCTTCATCCAAAGGGTCAGTTAAAACAGTCACTGAAACCCCTTGAAAGTGCAGCAGAGCTGTCTTAGTTAGGACCAGGTTGCTCTGACTGGAGGCAGCTTTCGCTGGTGTGAACCAGACCTGGCTGACCAGGAAGCAGCCAGAGATCCTCACTGATCCACAACAGTTCAAAGCTAATGAAAGTGCCACAGCAACTTTCTTATGGGTCTTTAGCATCCCTTTACTGTACAGTTGAGAACTTTAACATTTACAAGGCTTGAAATCTGACCTACGCTTTGGGCCCTGAAGACTGAGTAGGAGAGGACATAAGAGAAATGGAAGTGGCCATGGTGGTGGCAGTGGGCAGGATCAGGGCTGCGTCTGAGTAGTGTCCGGGGGCTGGTGGAGGCTATCCACAGCCCTGACAGATGTCATTTCTGTAATAAACAGGACAAAAAGGTGCTTGGGGTTGGGGAGTGCTAGGGCTGACAGTCCTTGCTGAACCAAAGCGCCCATTTGCTTTGTAGTTGAAGCTATTGACTTCAGAGGGTTTTCCAAAGTGAGGACAGCAATTGTTACGCAGGTTTCTATTCATTTTCTCCTGACACTTTGTATTCCTCACCCAGGCACTTCTGTTTCTGATTAATTAGCAATCAGGGTGGCAGAAAGATAGCACAATCTGGTGTTTACAAATAGCTTTGTCTCAATGGGAGGACCAGAATGGAGGTTCTCAGAACACGTGGCCCTTAAAATCCCCATGATGGAGGGGTTGGGAGTTGCTTTTTCTTTCTTCACTTTTCCTTTTTTCATCCCATTTGGCGGTGTTATTCCCAAGAGTAGTGTCACTGATTTATAATTTCCCTGGGTGCTGCAATCAGACTAGAATTTCTGCTTCAAAGAATATTCCATTGACTCACCCAAGTCTTGCAGCCAACATGCATTGACTTTCAAAGTGAACACTTGAAGGGGCGAGCGGGGAAAATGTGTAATAAATAAAATAGCAGCATTGATAGTGCTCATTTGGAAAAGGAGATAATCTCCTTTGTTTGCACTACCACATGTTAACGGGTGAAGCATCTGTGACATTTGCTCAATAAAGCTGGCACTGGATTTCTCTCCATTGCCTAGAAAATCCCCTTTAATCTTGTGAAATGCTATCTCTGTAATAAGAAGTATATCATGGCTCAAAGCACTTTGCTCATTCACCTCTATTGTCTTGATCAGATGTGGTGCCAATTTGCAAATATTTAGCTAGATTAAGGCATTAGGCTTGTGTGAGGGGTAGAAGCATCATGTAATGGGAAGAGAAAGAGAAGAGACAGAATTTATTATATAAATGGGTTTCCAGACACCTGTTACTCAACACTTAGTCTTTTGGTTTTATTTCTCCTCCAATAACCTTTGAACCCAGGCAATTGAAGCCTTCCCCCCACCCGTCATAGCTGCTGGTAAAAATTGGTTGGTGTTTGGTCCTTTTGGGCTGCATGTTGCAGCATTAGTTACATAAAAAACTCATTTATTTGTGATCCAGGAACTGCGCTTGAAGCTGAAATTATTGTGGCTGGTTGGAATAGGAAGGCCGCAGTTTTGTGCACTCATCTACGCAGGCGGACGGGGCTGCGTATCTGAAGAGCCTGAGTGTTTAGAGGAAACGGAGTGGGAGAGAGGCAGGCTTCTCCCCCTGCAAACTGGTGCTTTGGCCTGTGGAGCTGGGTCCCAAATCTGCTCTCAGTTAGGCTGTGCAACTCTAAAGTAACTTGATTTACAACAGCCAACTCTGGATTTACTTCCATGTAATTGATGACAGAGGCTGGTCCTTATTATTCATTCTGTACCTAGCCAATTTAAAGGGCCAGGGAAAATATCTGAGGAACAGAACTGCCTTTGATCTTTGGGTTAGCATTTCTGCTACACTTTACATACACAAAGGGCTATCACGTCCTTTCGCTGTGAATTGCTCAGCAAAGACGGGCATAAGAAGTGGTCTCCATGATGTTGAGGAAGCTTCTGGGATGTGTGAAGTGCAAAGCAGAAATGGGGAGAGGGTGAAGATGGGTTTCCATCTCCATTAGTCCCACTAACAACAGTCTGTGCATGTTGGGGAAAGCAAAATAGTTAACAAACACAGGCCCTCTCTAGCAGGTCTTCTCTTCAGAAATTCTTGGTTTATGGTATCACAGAGAGCAACATTACAAATGCCAGCACTGTTACTGTAATACATAGTATAGTGTTTGCTCCCACAAATTCACATTTGCCAATGCGTGCCATACACCTATGCTAGCTGTCAATTATTCTAAGTATAGAGATTAAAAAATATATAAGGAATTTCAGTTCACTGTTTGCACATGCTGGTTTGTCTTACTTAATATTTAATATCACCACTGCTTCAGAATGTAACAGGAAGTGTCAGGAGGGTTTCAAAGAGGTGAGATATAAGTAACATCTGTTCTGAATACTCGCTGGAGCCCGGTTAATAGGAACAAGTTGTATTCGACGCTATCTGAGCATAACTCGGCTCTCGTCTCTGCTTTGCAACTAACCTGTAGCAGAACTGGACTGGGATTAAAGAGATGCTTTTCAACACCACTTGTTATGAGTGGCAATGCAGTGTGGCTTCCTCAGCATGTGAACAGCTCGGGTTTTCCTTTGGAGACCACCCTTCCCAAATCAAGCTGTTGGCCACGTTGAGCAACCTGTAGTCCCAGTTTTGGGATTAGCCCACAGGGACGTTTTAGATGGCTTTCAGAGATGCCAGCTGGTCTCCAGGACAGTCAAACTAGGGCAACTGCTATATGTTTTAGGGGGTGAAAGAGGAATGAAGACCTCTGCTAGAGCTACCAGAGTTTATTAAATCAGGTGCAGATGGTGCAAATCAATTTCTAATGGTCCAGTGGCCCAGCCCTTGAACAGCAAGGTGGGAATGAAGATGGCTTATAGGCACAGGAAAATTGCCTAAGGCTTCCCTTCTCTGAAGAGAAAACTTTAGGTAGTGTAAGGGATGGGTGTGGATTTCAGGAATTTCTTATTTTAAATCCCTACCCCTGGTTAAAAATAATCATTTGCATTCTACACTGAGATATGTGGGGGACCTATCTGTAAGATGCTAGTGTAGGAATTCACAGGAACATACATTCTCAACAGGTTCTTTGTATTAAGATGCCAATCAAAAAAAAGAGGCTGTAATTGTAGGCTGTTTCAGACTTTCAGTTGACTACATGAAGGGAATGAAGAGCACTTCAGATCTGTATTTACATTTTTATCCATTGGCATATGAAGCACTGTTGCCCCATAAAAATTCAGTATATTTGCTGTCTGTGTGCAAATTTCATCTGCTTTTTGCATATTACTTCTGTGACTTACTGATGTTCAAGCTGACGCTGTGGAAAATCTGTGGTTTTCATTTCACACAGGGAATTAATTATACTTTTGCCATTCTGACTTGCAGAACTCATGCCAGATAAATTTCACACAAGACTAGGGGGCTGAGCAAACCTAGGAAAAGCCAAATAGCCTCAGCCCTAAGCTCCCCGCCATTTTGAGGGACAGACAATAAAAAGCCAATTAATGTATCAGGAAAGTTTATACACTTTGGATTATATCCAAGTGCAAACATGATAATAACTAGAAAAACACATTTGTCTGCAGCTTGTGCCAGTTTTTTAGCTTGTAGCCCATTAATTGATTCATGTGTCGCAAGGAGATGGGGCTTCCCCATGGACAGGCTCTTGGCTCACCACACATGTGGGCAGTACACAGCGGTGGTCCCAGGTGTGTGAGATGTCTGCGGTGCTCCTGCCTGCCTCGCAGGCATTGGCAAGCTGTGTAAAAAGCTCGGCATGGCAGGAGTTGTGGATGTGCGGCTGTCAGCGGGATGCGCTCAGCCTAAATGGCCTGGGTCCCAGGGTTATGTCTACATGGGGTGATGCAGGAGTGCTCCCAGCTCCAGGTGTGGGCCCCAGCTACATCCCGGCCCTGCAGCAAGATAAGATCCAGATGCACATTAGCTGCTCGCTGCCTCCCTCCCCCTTCGTTCTTCTCTTCACGCCCTGGTTTTCATTGAAGAGAAACCTGAGCGCACGAGGCAGATAGGGGCTGTGCCAGGCTCCAGCCAGATCTCCGATGGGGCCAATAACAGGCTCGGGACTCCGGGGCCTGCTGCAGCGCACACCCACACTGCTGTGTGCACTCAGCTGAGAGGATGACTGCATTGCCTCACCTGGAAATACCTGAAATACTTGTTGGCCACAAATGCTTCCTTGCTATAGGCTCACTGAGCACCCCCATCCCTGGTAACCTTTCCACCTTGCGCTCCAGCTTTTCATTTCTCAGCCTTCTCACTTTTAGTCTTGCTAAACCTCCCCGGTTGCAGTGACTCATTTGGCAGGGCAAGGGCCCAGCCCCATCCTTGCTCTCCCAAGGAAAGGACACCCTCTCCTGATCCATGCAATGGTTTGGATTTGGATTCAAACTTTGTGTTTCAGGGCCATTCCTACACTTTTGAAGTGCATTTTCTCTTCCCAGAATTTACTCTTCAGTTCAAACACAACACAGCTATTTCCCCATGTAATTATTCCTTGAGCTTTAGAAAACTCAGCTTTGGAAAGAAAGGATTTTAAAACTCTCACTGAAGTGTCCAAGATGACCTGCTCTTTGGTTTTACTGTCTCAACATGGTCAAATCTGGCCTCCTGTGGACAGTTAACAAGAGATTTGGACTGTGCCTACATGACTAGAAAATGCAGCTCAAACCTTTCCCCTCACCAAATGAGAAAAGTCAAGTGCAAAAAATTCTCTTTCCTTCAGTGGATAAAGTGCTTTATCTCCATCCTTGGGCAGCAGGCCTGTTCTCAGAGATGCCTGATAGGGAGCTTAAATCAAAGCTTAATCTTCAATGTAACCTTGAAGTGAAGTTCAGCAGAAAGGCCAATCATGCGAGTAACATGTGAATTTTCCCTTTCAGTGACACATAGCGCTGCAGTGATAGCAATCCCTACCTTAACTCATCCTGCTGAAACCAAACGTACAGTTTGTGATAACATGGGCTCTTTCTCTCCTCTTGGGTTTCCACGGAGAAAAGGCATTTGGCAGGCAGGCAGGAGCTGGGGAGAGAGCTGTATATCTCAGCAGCGTCACAGAGGGAGCCCTACACTTTCCCCGTGGGCATTTCAGCAAAGTGTCTGAGGCAGTGTGTATGTCTTGTACCCGGCGCTGGGATTCCCCAAGTGAAAGCCGATTAGTGATCTTTTATTGAGTCCACTGAGCTTTCTGGATAGCGGTAGAAGTTTCCTCCGGGGTGGCCAAAGCATTGAAGGAGGTAATGGAGGGCTGAGGATCTTGTGCTGAGGTTGTGCTGCAGGATTTGAATCTGGGATAAAGTCTGTAGGGGCGAGTATCTCCTCCAGTTTTCTAAAGAAGTGTTCTTTGGAAAAGTCAGGCTTCATTCTGTAAGTTTTTCATTCTGCCTATACTACAGATGTAGATGTATAGACAGATATGGGCACAGGCTATTTTTACATAAAGAACAATGTGTGTCAGCCCTAGGAAATCTCCATTTATCCTTTAAAAAAATCTATCATTTACCTTTCAGAGATCTACCTTACAGCTGAATCTCAAGGGATGAGAAGGACTCCTCTTCCAGTATTGCCCAGAAAACACCCCTCCACATTTCTCACCAGGATTTTGGAACAGCCCTGCCCTAAAACCCTGAAGTTTCAGTTTTCCTTTGTTTAATCTCAATGTCTAGCTGTTTGGGGTACACTGATCTCCTGACTAGCAATGCCAGTCTTTGCTTGGCCAGGGCATGAGTGTGGAGACTTTACAGTGCTTTTCTCCCTGTAGCTGGTAACTGTGTGATGGTCCAGCCCCTGCACCACCTGAATCGTGTTTGTAACCCTGGAAGAGCCCAGTACTCAAACAACAAGCAGATATCCCCTATAAAATAAAGGCATTTTGGCCTTTATTTTACATAGCAAAGACAAAAGCAGAGCTGAAATCTCTGTGAGTGAGCATGAGCAAAGACACACTAGTGAGTGACCTGCATAAGAAAGTCTCTGCCAGACCTTGCATACAGAACTGGCTGGTGGTGATTTAAAGCTGCTGTCTGCAGAAAACAGGGGACGATGGCTCCATTGCTCAGCACACAGCAGGGAGCAAGGGAGCAGATATCAGACTCGAGCAGGCCTTGCTTTGTGTCAGCACTAACCACAGGGTCACAGGAGGATTCTGTTATTAAAGAAAATAAATTTGGGTAAGTTGGGCAGTTATTCTCCTGTGGGCTGTTTGTGACTGATTGATTGGACCACAACTGGTACCAAGAACGTGAGGGTTCTCTGACCGACCACTGGTTTTACAGCTGCATTTCTCCTTCTCTCTCCTTTCCACTTTGTTTTCTTTAATAGATGAGGAGACTAAAATGCAGGTGAGCTCTGTGAACTGCAAACAACGGGGGCTTGAAGCTTCCTGGAGCTCATGGGATGTTCAGGGGCAGCGCGGTATGTACTCTGTGCTGGGGGGGCTTCAGTTCCCCTGGAGGAAAGTTGCTTGTGTGGAAACAAAGGTTGTACAACATTAAAGGGCACAAATGACTTGAATTCAAAGGAAAGAAAGAAGGAAGGAAAGAGAGGAAGAGGAAAAAAGGAAGGAAGGCAGGCAGGAGGGAGGGAGGATGTTGTGGTCAGTGCAGGTAGAAGGAAAGCAGGATTTTGGCGCCCAAGAGGAGGTGAGCTCTGGGGGATACTTCAGCTGCTGCTGCTGAGGCGTTTCTGCGTCCTCCCTGCTCAGCGGGCACAGATAGGATCTCTCTTCCTCATGGAGCTTGTAGAAACTTGTATTTATGAGGTTTCTACCCATCTGTCAAGCCAAACTGTTGCTCAAAAATGCAAAGCCACGGACCTGGGAAACCATGTTAGCCTCATCTCTTGAGGGAGCTGGGCTAAAGGCCAGTGCAGCAAGCGCCTCGCAGTGGCTTTGGCCGGCGTGTGAACAAGGGCCAAGAACTAGCACCACATAAAGCTGAGCAGAGAAATCTGAATAGACTATAAAAGCTAGCAGTAAAATTCATTTCGTGCAAGAACTTCAGATATTAATGATTTTTGCCCTTGCAATGCAACATATCTCTGTGTGATGAGTAGGTGTGGTCATATTTTGTGTTTTACAGACTTCCAACTAAAGACTTGAGAGCTTGGCTCGTTAGAAGATTCCCCTAGGCTTCAGTGGCTGTGAGCTACGAATAGAAATTAATTCCCTAGACTTCCACTCCTTTACTCTGACTGCAACATCACACAGCTTAAAAGAGGATAGCAGCTGAATAATTAAGAGGGGGAAGGAAAGTGGGAGCTGAGGAAAGAAATAGTATTTTAATGCACAAGAAAGAAAAAGCAGGGAAATAGGGAAAGGGTTTATATAGGAGCTGGTATAGAGGAAGAGATTTAAAGAGCATAATAAAAGTTTGGAAGATCTATATAGATCAAGTCAGTGAACTTCACTGTGCTTCTCAGTGTGATGCCAAGGGCAAAAAGCATGCTGGTAGCAAACTGTGTAACTGGGAAGCAGTGTCTTTCTAGACATAGACCATAGGTTTAAGATAACTAAAAATGAGACTCAATAGTGGATATCAGTGGGGAGGTGGACCATGTTGGCCATGCTATAGACAGCTTGGAGACCCTGGAGAGACGGAGAGATGAGGCAGCATAGTTCTGCATCTGGAAAAAAAGGGAAATACAATGAAACAAGATACTTAGGAATTTATGTCCTGCCTAATCAAGAGAGTAAGAGTGATGAAAAACAAATAATAAAAAAATATACATGGGAGGGGAAAAGTTAAAGTAACTTTGAGAACACAAGGTATACCTCTTTTTGCCTTATGTGAAGCTGACTGAGGACACAAAGATGAATTTTCAACAGGATGGTGCGTGCATTAATTACAAGAAATGTTTGTAGTGGGGCTTCCAGCTTCCAGACATAAACCATGGCAATCTGGTATAAAGAATAACTCAGGTGCCATGGCACCTGCTGAGAGGGGAGAACAACTTCTTTATGTACAAGATGTCAGTGAGGAGAAGGAAATATATCCTATCTATTGTTCCCCTGACTTTGAAAGGACATCTTTATGGGACTGGAGATTGGAGGGTTGGGGAAAGGCCCAGCCACTTCTGTCTCCCCAGGACAAGGGGGAGTTTCCTCTCTGGGAATGGCTCTGGTGGTCCGCTCTGGCGGGGTATGGGGCTGTGGTGAAATGGAGGGCATCCATTCCCACGGCACTGTTCCCTTAACATCAGCAGTAACCAGTCAAAGCGCATGCTCTTTGAGTTGAGAAAAACCTATATGTATTGTTTGTTCCCCCAGAACTTATTTCACAGAAAACATAAGACATACCACGTTCACACTGCCTTGGGTATTACCACAGGATGGGTCATTTTGGCCATGCACAGGGAGTATTTCTTCATGTAAGACAAAGAGCTGCTCTCCAGACAACAGGGAGGCTGTCTGTTGTGTGTTTAGTGGATAACATTTATTGCCTTCTATGGGAATGCTGTGTGTGACGAACACCCAACGTCCAGCAGAAATCTGCTCGCAAAGAGGAGGAGAGAAACCCCGGAACAGCACAGCGGACATGATAGACAACAACTGTCGCTGTAGAGTCACATAGTTTATGACTTGAATGAAAGACAAAAACAGAAAGTAAGAATGATGATCCATTTTGGGCAAAGTGGAAGAAATGCTGGTAAAATCCAGCAGTATGTATCACCTAGGAAAGAGTTAATTCCTATAACCCTACTCTCTGCACAGAAGCTAGGAGCACTGACATCCCCCTCAGGCTATGATCAACCACTGAGATTTTTTCCTGACAATGTAACACTTGTAACCTGACATCTTGCATGCATTTCCTGGTTGGGGTAGTTAACTGCAGAACCTGAATGATATCCCTGCACATTGCCCTGGCATTTTCCATGAAATTCACTTGATTTCATTTCTTTTCAATAAAAGCAACCACTATTTTACCAATCCTTGCTTTGTTCTTTAGATATGGACCAGATTATTGGTTTTCAGCTATACCAACGCAGACCATTTATGTTAACAGGCAGCAGATATATACTCGAGTGCAAAGGAGGGAATTTATTTCAGCCACCCCAAAAGTAGCAATGGTCATCTTGGCCATAATGGGACACAGAGGCCAGGATTTCCCTAGCTAAGGGTATTAGTCACTACAGGCTCAGCTAAAGGTGGGTGCACCTGCTCTGAAGGGGACCAATGTTAGTGGGGACTCTGACTGCCATGGTCTTGGAGGGACATCTCACAGCCCTTAGCTGGGACCAAAACAGAAGCATGTCTTCTGTAGCTGAGGCTCAAATGTTCCTCCAATGCTCACTGAGCAGCCAGCGCCTGGGTACAACAGGACCCGGCTGAAAGCCCATAAAGGATTTCAGGAGCTGGTTGTGCATCTGAATGGGAAGAGTAAGGAGAGGTATGTGAGCTGGAGGTGGTGTGAAACTGCTGGGAAAATACTGCCAGAAGCCTGGAAGTATTGCCAAATGGAGGGTGAAGTTTTGTTTTTAAATCTCCTCAACAAAGTCATGATGAAGAACGAAAGGAAAATTATCCAGGAGCAGAAAGATACCAAACTAGAACTTTTCCATTTGGTTCTGTAGGATTGAAATCCCTGAGCAAACATAGACTTCTGTAGTATTTGTGGGAGGGAATTCAGTTTGCTAAAAATGGTACTTTTTGAGACTAGTTCAGCATCCTGCCTAGCATTTAGGTGACATGCTGGAAGGGCATTTGTCTCCTGCAGGCTCCTGTATTGTACATATCTGCCTGCCCATGTGAATGTCTCATATAACTCAGGACAGCTCAAAAAGCACTATGCAGCTGAATCCTCCCCTACATGTTGAGGGCTGAGCTGCTTCTCTAGATTGTATTTATAGTTTATGGAAGGAAGCAGATATTCTGTGATTGCTCTGGGCTATTTTAGGTGTCCACTATAGCATGAGATGAACTGTTTCCTGTAACAGCCTGTTTCTCTCTAAGTGAACCCAAGGTGTTTTGCTCACATGTAGGTGTCACTCACATGTAGAAACATTTCAAATGAATCTACCACAAAGTCTGGGAAAAGGCTATGGGTGAGTTTCCCAAGAGCACCCAAGTCCCATTTTACAAAGAGCTAAGTGAATAGGTTCTTACATTTCATGGAAATCACTGAAAATCGGGCTTTTAAGACTCCTGAAATAGTGCCCCTAAGTTAATTAGGGGCTCAGGAAAATCTTCCCCTTCCTCTTACCTTTGGGAAGTGTAGTGTTGGTAGTTGAGCTAAAAGGATAGTGCTGCTAGTAAGTGCTGCTAGCACTTTAGAGTGCTGCAGTTGTGACCGTATTACAGTCTTAGCCTGTCTTCTGGGGATCTGCTATGGAGCTCCAAGAGGCAGCCAGGGTAAGACATCCAGACAGCTAAGTACTAAGTATTCCCCATAGTTTCTGAAAGAAGGCCTAACAGAAAAAAGCTCGCAGAAGTATTGCATGTAGGTCAGGGGAAAGAACAGAGCACCACGTAAAGGCTGGCTGAGGGCGTATTTGGAATATGTGCACCGTTCTGGTTGTTACAGAAAGGATGCAGCTCAAGTGGAAAGAAACAGGAGAGCACAGCCAGAATGCTACAGGGGATACAGGAAACATAACTACACAGGAAGTTTAGTAATGCTAGATCTGTCTTCTCAGGGGAAGAGGAGGTGAAGATATGGGGTTGTTATAATGCACAGAATACTTTGCACTTCTCCAGCACTGTCCAGTTGAGGAAATGCAAATATTCTGATCCTCAGACCACTGTGGGTTGATAGGTATTTCCACTTTCTGCAGGGGGAAGCTGAGAGAGGGACTGGTATAAATGAGCTGCTGTCCCACAAAATGAGGCAATGCCAATCCTGGAAATAGAGCCGAGGGCTTCCAGGCCCGCACCCTGTGCTTGGTTGGCAGGTTATGCCACATATATAGGAAGACTGAGGCTTTCAAACTAGCTACATAGCATCATATGCAGCAAGATAGATATAGATATAACTTAGGCAAACCATAAAGGTCAAAACATTTTAAGAAACATTTTAAAACATTACTTGCCTAGGGTGGCAGTGAGATTCTTGAGGGGATCAGCAATCTTAGGACAAGTGGGGTTTGTATGGGGGTTTTAGGTCACACTGTTAAAATGTTCTTTTGAATGGAAATCTCTCTTCAACTTTAGTTAAGATATCGCAAAGGCCTCTGACAGTACTGATAAAACAAAACTGCATCACTGTGAGCCTTTTGGTCACCCATCCTTATTTTCCATGCAGACATCCATCAACTTTGATATTTTCTGCTTCCTCAAACAGAGCTATTTTGGGGATCTGAATGTGCCTTAGTTTCCTTTGTAAGACAGAGAGATACTGCCCACCTGTTAGTGAGATGAGGAAAAAACAACGTCTTTGATATATTCATACCCTTAATTTGTGATGCTGAGGTAGAAAATGCTCCAAATATCAAGCCTTGACATTGCTGCTGGAACAAAAATGGGGCTTTCAAGTTGAGCAGGATGTGCCTGAAGAAGTCAAGAAGGATGTCTATGGGCTAGGATCATGGGACCCGAAAGATGTGGCTCCATTTCAGAAAAGCATTAGGCATCTGTGTGGTACAAGGATTTCCTGTAGCTGAATATCCACATCCAGTAAAGTGCGTTGTCCCCAGTATCACTGCAGGAGCTGCAGTGTAGCACAGTGCAGCTTTAGGTCAGGCAGCAAGTTGCTCACCACAGTCCAATGGCTAGAAGATATTCCCAGTAGATTTTGTAAGCTGTAAATATTAGACCTTGGTTTTATCAGCCTGCTATTAGATCCTGGACGTACTAGATCAAAAGTAAGGCGGGTATGTCTATAACACAAATCAGTGAGGTGACTGCAGTGCAGACATGGCCTTAGAAAGAAAGTAGGTAAATATTTAGAGAAGATATGCCCCTGCCTTCTGAAGGAAAATAAATGGTACGTAGTGGTGTGTGATGAAAGCGGTGAAATCAGATGATAGTCTTTTTGGCTTCTTCTCTGCTTAGATTTTTTTTTCTCTTCCTAAGTTAAAGCCCAAAATACTAAGGATTTATTCTGCAAGAGACTGTCATTCTCCGCTTAAAGCCTTGAAGACTGAAAAAAGTTCAAAACCAGACATTCGTCAAATGAAGCATTAAGATCAGTTTGAAACCCTGCTTAAATGCTGCTGTCTGCGTTATCCTGTTAGCAGAGCTTCCTTAAATCCCATTTGCACATCAGAGCTGCACATTGCCTTACAGATTATTATGGTTACTTACAGCGGCCACTGACAACACTTCTGGCTTGACAGAGAGCATCTCGTTCCTGAGAAAGAGATGCTTTTAAACAGGATTGTGTGAAGAAAAAAAAAAAAAAGGATCCATAATAGCAGCACAGTTTGAGCGCTGCAGCAGGAGATAGGAGCCCTGTGGTGGGCAGGCAGGAGCTCTCCTCACTGTACGCAGCCCTGTTGGCTGCTGTTCCTGGAGAAGCATCCGCAGTAAAGACTGGCACCTTCACTTGGGGGCGAAAAAGAGAAAAGAAAGTCTTAAAACCACCACTTGCAGAAGCAGGCCCACAATGCCAGCCTCCGTCTGCCCACCCCAGGCAGCTTCTGCAGGACTCGCCAGCCGTCTCTGCCACACTTGCTCACCTGTCCCTTGCCATGACCTATAATCAACACTAGGCATAGGTTTGAATCTATGAGTTCAAGCTATGAGTCTGAACCTTTGAGCAAACAGGACAAGAAATCTCCAGGCAAAACCTATTCCTGTAAAGCTTAAGTGGAGTTTTGCTCATGTGAACATCTGGCAGTTTGGGGCTCAGCTGAGCACAGGCAACTCTATACACGCGGAGGACCTCTTCCCATCACTTAGAAACAGCACTGCGGATGTGGAGAGGAAATAAAATATGCTGTTTCTCTCTGTGTTTGTTCAGACGCTCTCCCTGTCTGTGGTAGTCATGATCAGGAGTGATGTGTTGTTTACTGTGTCGCACAGCAAGGGCCCTGGCTTTCAGAGCAACATGGAGCCTGGAGTACTTGTGGCTGCAGACAGACTGTCAGAATGGGATTTTTCGCTGAACATCCTTCTTTGATATTCAAACTGACAACTTTCAG
This sequence comes from Apteryx mantelli, assembly GCF_036417845.1. Taxonomy (NCBI): domain Eukaryota; kingdom Metazoa; phylum Chordata; class Aves; order Apterygiformes; family Apterygidae; genus Apteryx; species Apteryx mantelli. Next base: position 56,842,517 of record NC_089980.1, on the reverse strand, counting down.
CACCCCTGGCTTATGGATGAAATATGCCTTGGCACACATTTCTTAATATCCTTCAGGTTTTTGAGGAGAAAACACAGAAGGGAGGAAAGTGTTTAAAATCATCTTCATGTCTTGGGGAGTCTTTGCTCCACTTTGTCCTTGCACGAAGTCAGCACTGGTCTGACTCCCTCCTGATGTCTGAATTTATGGCTGGGGAAGCCAGCTGGAAGCTAGGATTTTCCTCATGGCAAATCCATCACCGCTACACCATGTGCATGAAGGGGTTTCTAGATCTATGAAAAGCTTACTTCTTTCACAAAATCAAAGCAGCATCCACCTCTCCAATGTCTTTACAGAACATCAAGGCAGTCAGGACCAATTCTTGCCCTTCAAAATTTCTGTGTAGTTGCTCTCAGCTACAAATCTACTTCTTGGATGTGAGTTGCCAATAATATCAACAATGAGATTTAAATGAAGGCAGAGTTTGGTCTATAGGTTTAAATTTCTAGCTGAGCTGATGTGACCTACCATTTTTCCTAGACTGCTGGGCATGTAAGTAATACCAGTTTAGGATCTGTTAGGGTTCCCTAATATCACAGTAGCATGATCTTAAGCCCTAAACTTCTTGCACATCATGTCTAGCCTTTTCTCTCTGCTGGAGAGATACTTGGAGGGGAACCAGAGGACTGTCAGAAAGACTGGGGCAGGAAATGGTTTCATGAGCCAAAGCAAAATTGGAGAAGGAAAAATTAGCTGTCTGAATTCTCTGCTGATATCAGCTGGCCTAACATAGTGGAGCTGCATTAATTTACTCTAGGAAACCATCTGACACCACTTCTCATGCAGGACTATGCTGAAGAATAGTAACCTGTCTGGGAGAGATGGGGTGAGGTTTGTGTCCTGTTTAGTTATGACCCTTTGGTGCAGATTGTTGGATACGTGTTTGTTACCACACAAGCAGCACAACACTAGACCGTGCATTTTGCATATGTGAAAAATATTAAGTCTGGATGCAGGAAAGCCTTCAGAAGAGGTAAGTTACACCAATTAAGTTTTCTTTAGATTCCTCTGAATCTGGCCCATTGTTACTAAATAACTTAATGCTCTGTAGATTTACAGTGTTTGCTGAAAACAGTTTGTATGAAACCTGACCAGCTGAAATTGAATCTGAGAATATCTCCAGCTTGCAGAGCTGTCATTAAATATTAACAGCGAGAGGCTAGGTCTCCCGTGGATAAGGTAGGCTTGCACTCCTTTTGCTACGAGTGGGAGCAAGCCTCATAGGGCAAGGGGAGAAAGTATGCCTTGGCATGAATAACCCAAATCACGAGTTAGAGGAACAGAGGAGCTTAAATGGAGATTTAAACTGGGACTGTCCATCTTTGCCTCTGAGGCTGAAGAAGGGGGCAGGTGTTCTCAAGACGAGAATTTGGGTTAAACAAGGATGGGACTGCCTCAGACCCGGCTGTTCACACAGATCTGCTTCAGTGTCCATGTTGCTTTCCATCCAGCTGGACATTGCAGCATTTTTAGGTGAAGCACAGACTTCAGCAGAGAGGCATGTCACAGGGGTATAGGTCCTACTGCATGCAGCAGGAAGCACTTAAAGAAACTCCAGCACTTCAGTTTAGACCAGAACTTGTGTGGTTTTAGTGCTGCATTTAAGAGCTCTCTGCTCCTGCGAGAGTACTTCAGAATTAGTATGTGAGTACAAAATATTATGGTGATAACATGACTCAGAAGCACTTATCCTGAGGCAAGTAAGGACTGTTATTCCCTTGCCATATAGCCCTCGTTACTGTGGCACAGATGGGTGATGAGATCACGCTCATGCAGGACCAGCACACGTTCCCCTGTTAGCAGTCCTAGATACAATTCGGTAGATAACCACGTTAACTCCACTGAAATCCTTCAGAGGAGAATTAGTGGGGAAAGGAGATGAAGACAGAGATTAGGGGCTGACGGCATGAATGAACAGCGTTGTGCTGAGCCAGGAGGTGGATTTGCCATGTTGTGTGTTATTTGGAGGTAAATGCCTATGGGCACACACTTGCCAACTGGGCAATAGCTCAGTCAGGTCAGGGGTCTCCCATCTCACATGTACTCTGATATAACACGTGAGCATGGGCAGTTACTGCAGGGCAGCTGTGGCATACTGCATTCATGACTTTTAACTTCCTTGGGCATTTAGCCATACCTGTAGCCTTGCTTTTGAAGGCCATTTCCCTTTGAAATGAGTAAGAAAGGGATTTAACCAGGCCAGAGCCCTGACCACCATCTTCCTCCTGGCTTTTTCCCTGTCCCGGCACTGCACAAGCACAGGGTGAACGTTATGGACATGTGCCATCAACCTGCAGCTGGTGGCTTGCAAACCTGGGGGCTTCAACCTACCTTCATGTACAGTGGGGGCCCCTGCCTCAGACCTCAAAGAAAGAAAGAGTTGCATACCCAGCCAAGGAGGGCAACTGCAGTCAGTCTAAATATCTTTCGATTATCCGATGTGCAGCACCTCTCTTGGCTGAGGTGGGCGCCTGCTGATTCAGTGCAGACTGAGCAGTGACCGATTCCCTCTGGCTCGACTACAGGATAGTAACCCCTGGACTGGGATTAGTGGATTGCTTTAATCTGTATTCTCCTCTCTAAGTGGGATCTGCTAGGTACTTCTATTGCAGCACTGTTTATTTAAAATATGCCTGATGTGCCTGTTGTACACGCAGGAGTCAACTGGGGTAACACCACTGAATTCAATGGAATCAAAGCAAGCAAAGCTCTGTATATGTGAGATCCAAATCAATCCCGACCCGTGTATCCATACAGGAACCTGAAGACTCTGCTTCCAAAATGCACCTCTTTCAAAGTGAATTTTCAAAGCATTGTGCCACAGCTGCATGGGTAGCTAGGCAATTTCAACTGCAGTTAATAAGAGACATAGAGCTAAGATCCAACCTCCCCCCCCAATCCAGCACAGCTTTGAAAATGTGCTCCATAACTTTTTTTTTTAATTTACTGGAAGTTTCTTGGAATGAAAAACACATTTTTTATAGACTAATCTGTGTTTCATGGGCAACAGAAGTGGTGTGTTTCCAACCTAAGCTCAGCGGCAATTGGCATTAGAATGAACAGGGGAAGACAGTTAAACAATACACAGGAAGTCTTTAAAATACAGTACAAGAGCACTTGGGCCAATGAAATAATAATTGGAAGCCGTATTTAGCAGGGTATTTAAGCATCTGCCTGATTCTGCCCAGGAACAGTTCCACTCACTTCAGTTATCACAAGACTGCAAGTGAATATCTTAAAACATCCTCCAGAATCAGGGCCTAAGCAAACAAAACATACTCATTTGATACTTTTACATGAACTTGTTTCAGTAGTGTTCAGGGCCCTCACTTTTTGCTTCCTGGAGCCTCTTGCAAGAGCTTGTTTAACTGGCAAACCGAGAGTACATTTCAAAATCTTGTGCGAGGAGTCATGGAAAACAGATTTTAAATGCCCGTTCTTGGGCAGAGAGTTGCCAAGAGAATTGTTGCCAGTAGGTGAAGAGAAACAAGGTCATGTGATGTATTTGTCTGGACAATGTAGCTTGGATTTCATATATCTGCAATCCAATATTTTATACAATAAAAATCCAAAGCAAGTTCTATTTTAGATACCTGATATGTACTAGATGCTTGAATAATGAAGAAATCTGAAGAAATCATGTTATTCTCCAGGCTATTCCACCCATAGGGCAAAAGAAGTGAAATGCTTCCCTACCCTGTGAGCCATTCACCCAGTTTCAGTAATAATACTTTACTATTCCAAATGCATCTTCCATTTCAAAGCACTTTTCAAATGCTAATGAACTCTGACCATAGCCTTGCCAGAAAGGGAAATATTATCCCATATGACTCAGGTGAGAAAGACAAAGAAGTTACCTTGCTTGCCCAAAATCTCACAGGAATCTGTGGCAGATACAGAGCTGGGGCTAGAACAGAGCTGTTTAATTTTTCCCCCTTTGCTTTTTTCTTTTTTATCTTTTTGGTTTCTGGTCTTGTGCTTTAACTGCCTAATCTGTGTCTAGATTCCACTTCCTTGTTAGAGGGAGGACACTGTGGAAAGCTGCCTCAGCTGCCTGCCTTTGAGCAAGGGTCAGGAGCAGGAGCCAGGTACCTCTGCAGCACTGCGCTCACACTGAAGTCAAGCTGGGGGTAGGAAAAAGAGGTCAGGGCTGAAACTGGTTCAGACTCTACTGGAGATTGGTGCCCAGCTGAGACAAGCTGGATGCTCCAGCCTGAGTGCTCCAGGGTGGGCAAGCTGGGCCCTTCTGCTGCATTTCACCAAAGTGCAATGTCTCGCCCAGCCTGGCTTGACCGGGCAGCAGCATTTGGGTCAGTCCCCTGTGCCGCAGACCAAATGGCAGATCATTGGCCACCAGCTGGAGCGCCATCGGTCCCCGAGCCCGGCAGGAAGGGGGTTGCAGCCCGGGGTGTGGGGACCAAGGCTGGGCACACTCCCAACCTCCCAGGAGAGCACCCTGCGGAGAAAGAAGCAGCAGGACCCATCCAGGCCACAGTAAAAGGGTGAGAAAACAGACCTACCAGCCTTACTATTCCTTCAGCTGTAAAAAGGAAAATCTTTAACCTCAGACTAGGTCCAGTGCTGGAAATGTCCCCCTTCTCACAATACAGCCTTACACACAATGAAGTGAAAGGATATATGTTAAGGTTATCCACTTTTACGTGGCGTTACTCAATGCTCAAGGGCTTGTCTGCGACAAAAAAACCTTTGCCAGGCTGTCCCAGTGAAAATGCAGCCCTATCCTGGCAAATAAAACCCAAATCTTCCTGCTGATATAGTCTAAACCAGTCCCTTGCCTGAGATAAGTTATATCAACAGCAAGACTTAGCTGCCAGTTTAGCTGCACTAACACTAGGAAGAATGTAGGTTAGGGAGGTGATATATTTTTTCTTATTCCCATAACTATACTGATCTACTTTTTAATTAAAGTGATAGCAGTGCCCCTGGTGCAGTGTAAATTTTATTTTCCCATTTCTCTACCCAGCAGGTTGTGAGCCACTCTAGATGTGGTTAAAGAATCTTAGGGTTTTTTTTTACCAAGACTGTAATGAAAGACTTTTAGTGAGCGGTGCCACCTAAATCCCTGCAGATGGGCTTAAACTGACTCTGAGCCTCGGGCTGGCCTTCAGACAGAGGCAATCTCCAGCTGCCCGAGGGAAAGGCTCCAGACGGACACTCTCAGGAGTCACTGTTCCCATTTTACAGATGAGCAAACTGAAGCCCTGGAAGATTGAGAAGTCCTATTCCCTCCAGTCACCCCCAGTGCAGTGGTTACTAGATTGTGATTAATAATGCAGGTGGATCAAACTAACAGGGATTGTGCAGGGGATAAGACCCCTCTGTCCATTCCATTAAGGCAAGGGAAACTGTACTAGAGGCTGGGTTGTCAGGGGCAGACATTTGCCTGCTTACAGTCCTAGGCCTAAGGACAGACCCAAATTCTCCCATGATAAGTAAGTGTGGAGCTCCCTGGGAATGAAACGCCAGGGTACATTTTGAGAGCTCAGTTGGTATCTGCCTTCATCTTCAGGTGCCTACGCATGGTTAAAAACCTGAATCTTGATCTTGCTACAACTCCATTTCTCACCTCTGAAATAATAACAAAACCCAAGAACAGCAGTTTTCTGTCTCATGGAGGATGTCTGAAGGTAAATGCCTTGTGGGCCTTGAGTTGCTCTGTTATAAAGAGTACAGGATGCTCACAAGCTTGTTACGGAGGGGTTGGTGATGGGAGGGGCATTTGTAGGAGTTAGTAGTCAGTTTACAGGAGAGGCTGAAGATAAAATTCTGTGCTCATCACAGATAGAGAAAGAGCAAGCAAATTCATTGAATCCACCCACAAAATTAGGATCTTCCTGAAATTTTTCCCTTGACATTTATACAAGGTTTGTTCTCACTAGATAACTCCAGAACTATTTGGCAGGTGGGTCTTAAAATGTTTACGGTTCTGCTCATGACTTCACATCTGCGAAACACTGTCTGTGCAGGAGCCTAGGGGGACAACTGCAGTGATCTTTCCTGGCCGTTTCTCTACAATCCTCCAAGCAGATTTTGGCATCTTCATTTTTTCCGTAAAAAAGCAGATGGAGGAGAGCACTTCTGAGAGGGCCTAACACCTTCTTAACCCAGAAATATTTTAAGCATAAATCTGCTAGGAGAGCTCACTAGACTCCAGACTCCAAATTCTCCCAACGCAGCAGACTCGACTCTGGCTTCCCTGGCTGTACAAACACTCTCACACAAAAATGCAGAAGCAAGCAGCAAGGAGATCCAGAGATAATTGGGCTGCTCCAGCCATAGTAGAATCACAGCTGATGAAGCCAACGTGGTAATTTACTGAGAAGTGAGAGACAAACCCTTCGCGCCAGAGAAAGTACCAAGTTGCCTTGAACTGATAACATATTTGCCAAGATGGAAATGGCTGGATGAGTCTCCCTGGCTGGCCTGAACACAAGGAGCGAGTACGTCAGGAAAAGCAATCACTGGGTAATGCCAGGTTTTGGAGCTGGATGTCTGCCTTTGCTTTTGCACAGCTTCATTTCAGTGTTGGCAGGAGCAGCGTGACCCTGGTCGGAGGCAGGCGGGCGTGCAAACAAGCAACTACCCACGGAGCCGTCATAAAAGGCTGTACATGCGCCCCTGCTTTGTCCCGGCTGGGAGAGAAAAACACCTCGGTTTAGACCTCCGTGAGAAGAAAGTTATTTGTTGAGGGAGCAAAGGCACCAGCAGCTGCTGCACAAACGAAGCAGGGCCTATTACGTGACCGCTGATTTGAATGCACTTTCGTAATAGCGCTATTCAAACCTGCCACGCTTCTCACTTCTCCTTCTCTGTTAATAATTACAGTTACAATGCCGGCTGGTGTTGAGTTGCTGCAGAGTCACCGGCTAAGCTTCTTTGGGAGCTATTTGATAAATACAGAAGGACCTTTCCCAAGTGCTTTGAATGGCTGGCTGCAGAGCAGCCTGCCTCCTTTCTGTGTCCCCGACACCCTGGGCAAACACTTCTGCCTCCTGCGCAGGCACGCTCTCGTCCCTGCTGAGTGCCTTGCCCCCGCCTATGGCTGGAGGGCCAGGAAGCCTGCTCTCCTTAACAAAGTCACCGCTGACAGCTGTTTAATGCAAATTACTCTTGAAGGGGAGGACATGGGATTTTGCTAGGCCTGTGTCAATACCCTGTACCTTGGAGCTGACACGTTTCATGACAGGCCCCTGGGTGCTCCGGTGTGTGTCTCTACTCTCTTCCTTTGCAGCAATTAATGGCTGCTAAAGGAAGACTGGGACTGCCTTTTATATGCATTTCCCCACTCAGCCCTCTCTCAAGCTCTACGTTACGCCCCTGAGGCTGCACTGATTTAGTAGAGTGCAGACTGACCCGTAGTCAGGCCAGGTTGGGGAGTCATTTTGAGTACAGCCTCCAGATTAGCACAGGTGTTCAGACCTTATTCTGAGATGGGAGCACGGTAAGTGGGCTCACAGTGGATTTACCTAATCAGCCCAGGTAGCAATAGCTGGGGAGGTGACAGGAAATGCCATGCACAGCCCAGGCCAGCAGCCACAGCCCTCAGGGCAATTGCTGCTGGCACTGCAAGCTGCTCTCTGGGCACGCGTCATGTCATGTCATGGGCACCACCACCACCCTCAGGCTCATCCCCTTGTTACCAAAGGCCTGCCTCCCTCGGCTTCTTCCACCAAAGTCAAAAACTGTTTTGCCAATGCCTTCAAGAGGAAGAAAATGGAGTGTACCATTTCACAGCGGCCATTCCTGCCCCCTAAAAGGCACATTCATACGCCCCCCCTGATCCTGTGAACACATTCATACCATGAATGGCTTCAGTCAAGTCAGGGACCTTTTTATAGGACTAAGGTACCATCCGGCAAGGGTGGCCCACAGTTTGCTGTGCTGGGTACATGCTGCTTACCACCTTTACAAAACCACCGCCCTGCGCTGAGTTACATCACATCGTAGTGTAATGCCTGTAAATCATTAATCTGTCTTACTTGTGGACTAGCACCAGAAAAACTGATGAAGGCCAGGCTGAGTTCAGATCAAACCAGAGGACACTGTGGTTACATTTATGGTTTTTCAGAGGATCTCTCACCTGCAGCCACAAATCTGCCTTTATTTGGCTTGAGCATGATCCAAAATTACCTCAGAGGTCAGAAGTGCATGTCTTACGGATTAGTGAAAACTACTGAGTAACCTGATGTAATGCATTATTATTATTCCAGGAAAAAGGGGTGGCTGTAGTCCGTTGTTTTGTAATAAAAGCCTAACATAGATTTTTCCCTTCTGAAAAAAAAAAAGAAAAGAAAAAAGCAGGGGAGTATTTTACACCCTGCATCTTGCTGAATGCTGTAACCGTTGCTACAAAGAATTCATTGTATGCAGCAACCTAAATCCGCTTTGCAAATGCTAACTAATGAAACTTTCCAGCACCTCCCCAAGGTAAGTCAGAATAGCTGAAGCCGCTCTACTGCCGAAGCAGTGTCAGGGAGCAGTCGGGTGACACAGGTTGTGCCGGCAGCTGCGCCTCCTAGGGCAGGTGGTGGGTGCTCCCAGAGCCGCCCGGTTAGGCAGGCCAGTGAGTTCGGCTCCTACCTGCCGCCAGGCCGGCTCTGTGAGCCCGGAGCAGCTGTTTATTCTGCCCGGTCCTGGCCAAAGTCCCTCGGATGCAGTGGTAAAACCAGTACTGACTTTTCTGAGCTTGAGATTAAGTCACCTTTGCCCTAGTTGTGTATCTGTAAAAAGGGGCAATAATATTTTTCTGCCACCCAGAGGCACAGGGAGGATCTGTCCATTGTTCCTGTGTGTGAGAAGGGTGCGGAAAAGGGAAAGGAGAATAAATATTTACCCAGAATCAGATACAGATAAATCCAGGAATCCATCTGTGCCATTGTCCCCTCCTCTGACAACATTCCCTTCCTCTGGGAGAGGGAAACTCCAGCCTCTATTTGGATAAATCATTTACGTTTATTAATGAACAATTAGGGAGGGAAGAGGGGGGGAACAGCCCAGAAAGCCTTCCTCAAAAGAGCTCCCCTCAACTGGACTTGTTTGATTTAGGATAGGAGGGGAGCAACCTGACTGTGACAGATGAGGACCCTGGCATGACCCTGAGCGTCTGTAAAATCAGGTCTGGGCGGAAGATTTAAGACAAAGGGCCAGACTCGGTGTTGATTTAAACTATTGTAGTTTTCCGGCGTCAGCAGAGCGGTGCGAGCCACATCGGGAAGGTCTGGTCTGGTGGGCACATAAAGGGAGGGGCAGAGCTGGAGTGGCCTGACACTGCTGGCAGGGTTGCGGCTCTGTTAGAGGAGCTGTGGGTTTTGCTCTTGGTTATTTAATTCGTGCAGCTCAGCACTGTGGCGGACCCTGAGGCCCAGCTACTACTGAGAGCTTTCAGCCTTTCACGTGAGATCTATTGAATGTGACAAGGTACACATGGGTCATAAGCTGCTCTCGAAGTAAACCACATCGAAGTGCAGCTTTTCAGTAAGAACAGTAAAAAACCCTCAAACTCTGCCTTTTCACCCCAGCACAAACCACCTAGCTTTGTGTCTGGACTCTTTTCAGGCAGCATTTGCTGCCATGAGCTGTACAGGAGGTGCCTCCGCTGATACTCTGCACAGCCTGGAAGTTGCTCCGTGCAAGAAGAGCATTAAGAGCAGAGGACAGAGCGGACAGGTTGGCACGCTCTCCAAGCACAGATTGGCAAGAGGAACCTAAAGCTCAGAAGACATTTCTCTATTTTGTGATCATTTGGGCTGAGTGAGCAGATTTGCTGTGAGCTGGAGCTTTGGCTGCCAATTCTAATTGAAATTCATCCGAGCTAGCGAGTCAGGGGTGCAGAGCATGGGATCAAATAGATTGGTTTTGTGTTGAAGCAAAAAAATATGGACTAAATGCAAACTCAGGGAGAAAGCCCTTTCCCTAGAATTCTTTGTCTAAAAATATTTTTTCTCAAAAAAATATTTTTTTCCTCTCAAAAAAAGAGCATGAGCAAAGCAAATGTAATACTGGAGTCCCACAGTCCTTCTTGCTCTGAGCAGCACTGCTTACTACTTCGCAGACTTGCCTATGCAGCTCTGCTAATGCCTGCCCTGGGGAATGCATCTGAACTATTATTTCAAACCATGGCCTTGTCTGACTAGGGAAAAATGATAGTTTAGAAATAGGGCACTGAAACAGGACCTAAGGGACCCCCTGCTCATTCCCAGCATTGCTGGATCTGACCTTAAGCTACATGTTGGAGTCAACTCACTTCCACTTTCTCTGTCATACCATCCCTGGGTCGAACTGGCGTCCTTTTGGACAGGGCTGTAATGTCACAGGGGACAAGGTGCAGCTCATGCTGTGTGCCCTGAACAAACCAGGTGGGGACAGCTAGAAAGACTGCCAGCCAGCTAAAGTATGCTCGGTTGTATAGAAGTCCTTTGACATGGCAAATGGCCATAACAGATCAGAGCTGACTCAAATCCTGGCGGGTGTTTGAAGTTAAATCTCCAGAGGTTCAAATATTAGCCTACTCCATCACCTGTCCATTAAATATTAACTCGCTCCACCAAAAGCACACTTACCCAGTGCCTCAGCTAGCTGCTTCCTGTAATTTCTCTTTGGACAAATGCAAACCCACTGCCCCCTGGATGCTGCTGCTATTGTAGAAGGAGATAAGCTCTAGCCCAATCAGCCAGGAGAACATTAAGTACCATTGATTCACAGCTGGGGGTTTATACCTGGCTGGGGACTTAAAATCAGGGGAAAGAAAAATAGTTTCGGTGCATCTGTGAGTTAATTTGTACATTAAATCTGCCTTCGTCTTGGTAATGAAAGCTGGGCTGCCAATGCCATGCATTTAAAAAATCATGAGTCATGCCCCTAAACAATCACCAGGCTAGCTAAAACATCATATGGCAATGTAGTTGGTGTCCTTTTAATTGACTTTCTGGTGTTGGAGACACTAGGGGTTCGTGTTTTCCATGCTTCTCACTTTGCAGGGCGAGTTAGATCCGTGTTGCTAGGAGAGGGGAGAGTGTTAGACCCGGCTCCCTCAGGAAAGCAGGGTTTGGAGGAAAACAGGCTAGGACTCATGGAGAGAGTTGGGAACAGTGTCAGCAATACAGTCTGTCCTGTACTCTTTGCCTATGCCACTTAGCCAAAATCATCTGGGAGTCAGTGGGAGCTATGCACTTCTCCTGAGGGCATGTTCTCATCCAGCGGGTCTGCAAATAGGTGCCAGGCACGCAGATGTGGCTCTGGCTGGCTGGGAAGGGGACTTTCCTGATAGCCCATCTGTGTTGGGTAGGAGTCATTGGCCTTACTTGCATCTTTTCTGAAACCAGCCTGCAACGATGCGATGCCTTATTGCAAAGGGAAGCAGCAGAGAGCAAAATGCGATCTGTATTTGCACTATTTGAGTGCCAAGTATGAGGACCTCACCTGCACAAAACATCAGAGTTTAGCTAGGCAAGTGTCAGGCTGTGCACACAAAGAAGCTGGCAGTTTAGCCATCTCTTAAATCAGTCGGGGGCCCTGGCTCCCCTCTTGCTGGTGCCCACTGTATGGCACTGGGAGCAGCCCTGCAGTGGCCCAGCATCTCTTCTGCACTTTTCTCCTGCATAAAGTTTTGTTTCCTTGAATCCAAAGCCTTACTTGAAACACATGAACCAGCCCTTGGGGCTGCCAAAATAACTTTCCCAGGGAGAAACTTTCTGGGAAATAACTTTCCCAGGGGAGTCAGGTGGGAAGTGTGAGCTGCTGCTCGCGAACCCCAAAGCCATGTGTGTCCACCTCCAAGGACCTGGGGTTTGGAGCCCCAGCGCTGCCCTGTTCGCCCCAAGGCTGCCCATGTCCATCCTGGCCAAAGCACAGATGGGAGAAGAGGGTGAGCAATGCATCGAGTTATGGATACAGGCTATAGGTAGCATGTGGATAAAAAACTCTGTCCTTTCTCAGAATGTGATTGGTGTCTAAAAGGTTATAAAAGCAGCAAGTTTCTGCTATTACTCCAAAAATACTACACAGCTTTGGTCACGTTGCTTTCAAGAGGTGGGAAGCACTGAGGTTGCAGGAAGCTGCGTTGAATGCTTGTTTTTTACCCAGTTATAACAACATTATTTCTATGTGTGTTATCAAGATCATTCATTATATTTATAAAATGTTCATTTTAATCTTTATATATCACTTACTCCTAATTCATGATTAACTGAGAGGGTGTGTTCCTAGCCCTATTTCTCAGCTGCATTATGAGGTTTAATTGAAGTGCTTTGAAATTCTGGGGTGAAAAATACTGCCAAAGTGCTATGGATTATAATTATTACATATTAAGGAGAAACAAATTATTACATGGCCATTCAGTAATCTGATGAATGAATGGGGATTTCATGTGCTGTTTTCTCAATAATAAACATTCACAGTGAACAGAAATTGCAGTATGAGAACCTGTTTAATAATATTCATTTTGACACCAAATGTGTAAAGACGTGTTGGTGGTGGTACTTTTGTCCTCTTGCTGAAAGAGTGCTGCTTTTGACCCACAAAAATTTAGCACCCACAGTTTTCCTTCTCCAGGAGATTAAACCCTGCCACCAATGTTATCACACTGTAATATTTGAAATGGTTTTATACAAGGGCCACACAATACAACTATACCTGGGGCAATCAAGGCAAAGTTGTCTGACTGCCAACCAGGGGGAATATTTTGTTTTCTCAGGCAAATTGCTCGCTGATATTTTTAGCAGGAAATACACTGTCTGATGCATTTAGTATTCAGTGTTCAGGACCACAGGACACATTGCCATAGCTCCTGCTAAGACAAGTGACAGACATGAGCAGGGTGCTTGCCAGGCGTGAGCTCCCCATTCTGGTGGCTGGCCAGGAGCTGCCGAGGAGCCTGGCATGGCTGGAAGCTCATCTCTCAGCTCCAGGAGCCAAGAGACAGGCCGGGCATAGGAGATCGTTATATATGCTTTACAGGATGAATAATTTGTTCTTTTGCTGGTAGTGAAATAATTGAAATGCTGTCAGCTGTTGTCAGGCACAGGAAGATCCATTCCACCCCCAAACTGAACACTCGAGTGAGTCAGCACCTTGCAGAGCTGGGTTGCCCCAGCCTTTTCTAGCAGGTAAAGATGGCTGTGAAGAGGTGAAGCCCTTCTCCCTCCCACATGGTTTCCAGGCTAACGCTGCAACACCAGCTACAGAGAGGGGAACAAGGACTATTCACCCAGTTCTTGGTGTAGCAATTGAGGGAGGGGGAAGATGGTAACCGGCCTTGGGAGGGTCCAGGTTACACAAAGCTCTTGTCAAGGAAAGGCGCAAAGTGACTTGCTCCATCCCTCTCACCCCAAGCAGAGCCAAAACTTACACTTCTGCAGGGGCATGCCCCAGTCTGTCCTTGCAGCCCCACAACTGGGGCCAATTGCAGGGACTGTGACGATTTTTTTCCATGCAGATGAGCGTGAGTTTCCCCAAACCTGTTTTTATGGAAGAGTATCTCCAAGTGGATAGTCATCCCTCCTTGTGCATGTGGTACTGAGCTGGAGCTGCAGGGGAGGTGGGAGTTTTAGGAACCTTTCTCAGGCTATCCTATGTCTGACTGTGGTGAGAAGGGGACATCTTTTCTAAGGGGGCATTTACGGGTAGCGATTATTTCTCACAATCAGCCTTCAGGCTGATCGCAGTTTCCCTCCCAGCAGGAACTCATTGCCAAAGGTGACAGAGCACATGAACGGGATTTTAAATGCATTTCAAGTAGGTTGTGGCATTTCTTGTGTTTTTAACACAGAGGGCAGTCTGAAAGCAGATGCTGACAGAGCAAGTGATAAGACACCAACACCTGAATTACTTCTACCAGTGTTTCCAGTACATTACAGTGATAGACTCAAGTTTTTAAAGCCCAGAAGGGACTATTACGACCATCGAGTCAGCTCATCTCTGTAACACAGGCTGGGAATTTCATTTTGGCTTTTCCTTGACCAGGCTGAGTAACTTGTGGCTGAATTTTACTGATGATTTAGAAAAGGGTCTGTTGTTGAATTACAGGCTTCAAGTGACGGCAGCTTCCTTTGAAGGTGAGCTCTTTCAGTCATCAGCTATCCCTGCTGCTAAAAACTTGCAGCTCCGTTCTCATTCATGCTTTGCATCCCACTTCTGGCTTGTGTCACCTCGCAAAATGTGCCCTAACCTGTTGGGGAATTAAAGGTCAGGGGGAAGACCTGACTTCTGTACAAAAGAAAAGCTGAAATGTTTGCCTCTGACGCTCCACAGCAGGGCAGAGTGGTAGCCCCCGGCCACTCCCCCCGGGAGCGAGCCTGGGTGAGCAGAGACCAGGCACACGGGCTGCAATGGGCTGTGTGGCCTTGCACTGGGCGTGAGCCAGTTCCCAGTTGGTATCAGGGCTCCTTTTAGTGCAAACTGGTACAGTTTAGGTCTCCCGCGGGAAAATAAAGCTGTTTAAGTGACCTGATCAACCCCACAAAGATTTCCACAATCCTCAGCAAATATTTTAGAGGTGAGGTGGCACACTACTTCTTACTGCTATGCACATATATATACATATATATGGGACTTAGTCATCCCCCCAACCTCTCAGAGATTTAAAAATCCTTCCCCCAGGGTGTGTGTGGAAGCTGTCATATTTCTAAAGTGTTGCAAATCTGCATTTCCTATTGATCTTACCTATTCTGCATTTGCTGCAGAAGTCTCCGTTTTACATCTTAGCCCCAGGGCCTCCATCCTCATTAGAAATCCTTTCCCAGGAGACTGGAGATGCACCAGCTGATCACAGATTCAGTAATAACAGCAGCGACCAAACTCTCTGAGTCCCTGAAATAAAAGCAAGAAATGCTACGTGAACTACTAGATATTTTAAAGCTGGTACCTTTGCTGTCTCTGCAGCCTGCACACCCCTCACCACTCTTACACCCAGCACTAAATGCAGCTGGAACATTTTTTTTTAATTTGGGCAGTAGAGAGTTTGCCCACCTCTCATATGGCCCCAAAAGCTGAGTTTTCTCCCTTCGCAGTTTCTCACCATGCCTCTGGCCAAATCTAGGCAGGACAGAGCTCACAACCCCATGAAACCCCTGAAGCCCTGGGGTAGTGAGTGTCCAAGGTGGTCTGAGCTTGTGAGAGCAGATGAACTGTCTCTCTGGTTACAGCAGCAAGAGTACAGTTTGTGGGAGCTAAAAATCTTGATGCCTCAGGAAGCAAACTGATCTGATTGGGATGAGGCAGGAATGTTTTCACCTTGTCTTCCCCAGAACTGTTTGCAGGATATTGCTGATTTTCTTTGACATGTCTCCTTCTGAAAACTTTGTGGAAAGCAATTCGCAGACTTCATTGAACTACTCCTTTCTGCCGGGATGAGCCTCACCTCTGTGCTATAAGACCTAAACGTGTTTCTTAGCAGGGTATTAAAATCTGCACTAAAATCAAAGTGGTATTCTTCACTGATTCTTGTTACAGTTGCAATAAGCTCTTGAGTCCAGTGTTTGTACAGTGCCTGACGCAACCGGACTCTAGCTGAAGACTGGGGATCCTCTGAGTCCAAAGATTTCGATTCGTATCAGGAACAAGAAAGCATCAAACTCATATCCCCTTTAATATAAAGCACATGTGAAACAAAATCAGCTACAAGAACAGAAGAAGTCTTCCTCAGTTTTACCTTTCTGGGCACAGTTGCTCCCTATCCCTGTCTTCTCTCAACAGGCAGAGAAACCTTGAAGAAACAGGTGTTTTTCATAGAAGAGACAAGTCCCTGTTCTGTGCTTGTAGTCCTCTTGAAACACAGCATCACTGATCTTCAGTGGGGTCTCTGCTCAGCTGTGCAGACACGCTTTTTTTTGAGGATTAAGGCCAGATTCACATGCAATTTTGTGGGTGTGTTTTATGAAGAATGATGAATCAAGAAACCAGTAGCAGGGATTACTTTTAGTTTGGGCAAACAGATTGCAAGCTTTCCCGCAATCTGGGGATGGACCAACCTCAAAACAATACTTCCCTAAAATCTTCCATTTGTGGATTTCATGGCTCTTTCTTTATTAAAGGGGACATGGTAAAATATTGCAACCTCTATGGGTCAGAGATGGGAGAATGAGGCCCAGCTACCTTAAAGGTTCCTAAGGTCCCAGAGAAAGTACTGGATATAGCCAAGATCTGAATTAACTTCCAGCTTTAACACCTGTTGATGAGGAAAGTCATGCATCTACTAGTACTCATGAAAACAGATTGCGAAGGGTTGTAAAGAAGATCATTAGAGAAGCTAATTCGTATTTTGTGGTGTCTGTCAGTGTACTCAGCCCCACAAGAGGAGCTGGAGAGGCAAAGTGCAGGCACAAGTTATAAGAAAAGGAGAAACCAGACCTGTTACGAGAGGTGGTTTTGAGCAAAGGTTCAGGGCAGCTCTTGTTTACCCTGTCCTGCTGCACAGCAGTCACTCTGAATATACGACTATCAAGGCTGTTACATTTTAAGCCAAAAACTGGTAGAATAAGCAGTTACTTGGATTGTGCCTTGCAGGGAGAAGAGCTTTGTAGCTTGGCTCAGTCCTTGGGATTACCAGGCAGGTTAACCCCTCTCAACAGCTACCCAAAGGGGGAGATGTAGTGGCCAAGTTTTTGCATGTTCAGCTCCAAATTGCAAAGACGAACCTGAATTGCACCATGCCGGGGCTGTCCCCTGTGCACAAGCTTTTTGCTTTGCATTGTCTCCTTGCTGGACAGCCAGGGCAGTGATTGGCACCACAGGGAGTAAGTGGCTAGAAGGCTAATGATTCAGCCTGCTGATATCTCCATTTTTACTACATCCAATTAAACAATAAAAGATTCTGGTGGAAGCATGGCGGCACATAGATCATTATGCAAATCAGGTCGCTTTGCTGCCAGCGGGCTCCTGCAATGCCCTAAATAGCAGTGGTATGATATTAGTGCAAATGTCACCTTTCTCCTCCGTTATTGCCTCCCATCTCACCCATGGTGTAGCATCCCGGAGGTCAGAGCCATGATTTCTCACAGCCTCTGGAGCACAAATGGATTTTAAAGAGGGCTTTTAGCAAAGCTCCAGTCACCTTCCATGAGCGCACTAACACATCCAGTGCTGGCGGCGTGGTGGCCTGATGCTTTGACTTTGGTGGCAAAGCCATCTGAAGAAGCTCTTGACTTCTTCACAACAGTTTGAACAGGGTCAAGCTATGACCTGGGTCACTGCTGGGCTCCAGATTTTAGAGAAGACCTCCTCCTTTTCGGGGGATGTCTGCTGGGGGAGGAAGAGTGAGGAGGAGGCTGATTTTCAGCTCAGGTATGTCAGTGACCGGGGTGACGGCTCAGCCGTGCAGAGCAGCATGTTGGCCCAGCTGAGGGGAGCGCAGGGCAAGACAGATCAAGGGTCCTGGGTGGGCACTGGAAGCCACCTTCACCACCAGCACAGAGTGGTGAAAGACGGATGGGGAATGAGCTCTGCCAGCCTGGGGGCAGCTCTTGCAGTGACTTAGCTGATCTCTGGGCAGCCCTGGCACTAGCGGCGGTTGCCTGCTGATGTTGTGTGAACCAACAGGGACCATGGACTGCTTTCACGGGGTCAGTGAAAGTTATCTGAGCAAAGTCAGACGCCTGCACCTCCACTGAGTGGTGTTTGGAATCAATAGATGAAAAAAAAAAGATTGGAAAATGGGACAGAGCTGCCTGGAAACAATGAGCTCAGAGCTCAGGTGAAAATCTGGGACTTTCCAATCAAGTTACCTATACCATTAAAAAAGCAGAAGGAAGGAGTGATACTGTGAATTTTCAAGTACTTTATTTTCTGCATTATTTTGTCCTCACTGCTTCCCTCAAAAGGATCTGTTTTGCTCCATGGCCCTAAAATCAGAGTGACACAAGCAGTGCAAGCTGCTTGCCCACATCTGTGTCACTAATTGTTTTTGCCACACAAAAGCTATTGTTTGCTGCCACTGGTTATTGTTCCAGCAGCGGCAGCACCCTAGAGCCTGCCCTTAGATCAGGGTCTTTTTGTACTCAGCACAGCACAAACAATTGCACAGTCCCTGCCTGCAGATGACTGTGATTTAAACAGAGAAACACTTTTCTCTGCATTTTGCCACAGGCCTCAAGGACGTGGAAATCCCCAGGCACCCTAGAGATGGGGGTCAGAGAGGGGAGCAGTCTTCACCCATTGCTCTATCATGTGGCCCAGACCAAGCACACTGCAACCACCAAGGCGGTAAAGGGGACTGCTTCCCTGGCTACACCGTGGCAGATCTGTCCCTGAATTTTCAGGCAAAACCTCTCGGTTCATAACACAGTCCAGTGGGGTTTATGGCTAAGCACCTGTCTCTGCCCCTAGTGCAAAACCCGACTGAACTCAACTCATCCAGACCTTGCAAAAGGAAAGTAACTATCCATGAGGAGTGATGCCAAGACCTGCTCTCTGGGCACAAGGGTGGTACAGAAAATGAGCACGAACAGAAATAGCTATGTAAAATGTGCAGGGGACCCTGATAACAAGGAGACCCAGGTCATCCTGTGATTTCTTTGAACACCCACAGCACAACTCGGAGCTGCGTGATGAAACTTGATCAAACTATGCAGCTTTGTTTGAATTTATCTTTGAGTTTGGGGGGTTTATTCAAACATGCAAGTCAGGAGACAGAGAGGCATGTGGTCTGAAACAGAGCCAGGGCTGCTGCATGTATCTGCAAACCAAGGGTCCCGTTGTTCAACACCTCCTGGAATAAATGACTCTCACAACCATAAATAAATCTTCTACTTTAGCCTCTGGTAGTAGCGTCCTCTGCACCAGCGTAAACCCAAAACTGCCTCACTCGCCCCAGAATTATAGCCATCATAAAGAGAGAAAGGGACAAGTCTTTGTTTCCCTTCTGCAGTCAACAAGACAGAATCCAATATTTTCTTCCTATACATAGATTAGAGAGAAAGGGATATTTGTCTTTTCAGATTGCAAGCTGCGTTGATTCTTGCTTGTCCCTTTGGGACAAAAGGAGTGATCTTGCAATGCAGTGACTTTTTATAAAGTCAGGACACTGGTACTAATGGGCAATTCCCTTTGTCACCTGGCCATGAGGCCGAGCTGATGAATGGCCATCTGCCCCTGAAATCTCCATCTCGCTTAGGTCACCCCACAGTTTTGAGATGGGAAAGAAAATCAAGAGGGAAATATGTAGGTTTTAGAGGTTCTAGCTTCTGACAAGCTGTTCATCAAATAGGGGCAAAGCAGTTTCAGGGGTTCATTTGCCTTCTCCTATTAGGTTGGCTTCATCCTCAGTGAGCAGGGCAGTCCATACACTCTGTGATGTGAACCTGCCACAGCCTTCTTTCCAAAGCCAGACTTAAACATAATTCATGCTGGAAAGGTGCTAACCAAACAGCTTCACATCTCTGTCCCATCAAGACCCGCTGTATTTTCCTGCTTGGCATGTCACCAGCGGGTGTGCAACAGGCACAGTCAAACCAGCCCATGGGGCCACATCCCTGTCCCTGTCCCCACCTCTGTGGAGGTGGGGATCCAACATGCACATGTCACTTTGCTGTACGTCCTCCCTCCCAGGCTGCAACTAATCACTGCCACTTCATTCCTGGCTGCGCAGGCTTTTGCTCAGCAGGGAGGTGTGAGCTACATGTCCTTTGGAGACAGAGAGCATCACGCCTCCAAATGCTTCTTGTCTCTTGCCAGCTGTAGTAAAATGGGGGGCGGGGGGGGGCTTGATGTTGCTCCAATACTTCAGTTTCCAGCCCTGTAGCCTGTGGTGCTCCAAGCCATCCGCTGAACTGTAAGGAGCTGCCTTGGGACACAGCACTGCTTTCCATGGGGAGCTTTCCAGTGACCTTGACCACCCTAAGAAACCTGGAATTCCTCAAGATCTGAATGAGCTTATAACTGTGGTTATGACAATTGAACGACTGTCGTTATTTCATTTAGGCTGTAATGGAGCCCAAGCCCCAAAAGGTACTTTCTAATCACAGGGGAAGGCAGGCTGGGATTAAAAAAAAAAATTATACAGTGTATATAAATGTTATGTGCATATATGTTATATGCATATATAAAACATTATGTACACACATTCATATGAGTATTTATTCTTTTATTTATTTTAATGCCTTAATTCTCCGGAGGAGCCAGCTTCTGTCTTAAAAGAAGTGAGCGTTCGGCACAGGCAAAAAAAGAAGTTTATTTTAAGGCATCTCAAGTTGATCGCACAGAAATGGAGGCTTCCCAGCTCTCCAGGACTGCTGAAAATTCCCACCATGCTGACGCCTGAAAAGCTCTTGATGAGGGAGGAGCAGAGGACATAATGCAGTGTGAAGCTGACTACTGTCTTTTTCTTTATGAGTTTATTTGTTTCATTTTTCCAAGTTACACTGATTACTGCACATCATGCAGGCCTTTTGCTCTTCCCCCACACTGACTCCCAGGTTTCGCTGAGGAATCCTAATGGGAATCCTGTAATTACACTTTGTTTTTTCAAGTAACACCATAAAGAGCAAAATGTGTCTCATCCAACTTCAGCCTCCCAAAGTGAGGTGTCTGCTTTCGTCTAGTCATTGAGGCTCCTTCAGTAGGTGGTGGGTAGCCATAAGTGCTACCAGAGGGTACTTCAGCCCACATACCTGAAGCACCTATGGGCAAATCTCCCTGAAGAGGTGTTTGTTTCCACATCCACGACAGTGAGGACTTAGAGTTCTGCCCTTGGCGAGGCATACAACTGCCAGTCAGTTCAGGTTAGGAGACATGAATCCCAGCCCTGTGCTGAGGAGTCTTTGGAGATGGGTTTTGTCCAGGCCAGGTGTGAGGAAGCTCCAATCCCTTGTGTGCGTGGTCATGTGCTGGCATGTCAGGTGCTGCTCCTGTGGATGCTCTGTGCCTCCCCAGTGTGCTCACCGCAGCACAGCCCTGCCACAGCTCAGGCTGCCGGCCAGGTGGCAGAGACAACATAAGGAGGATGCTTTTCTTGCTCTTTGAATCTCTGTTTGCTTTCTTTTTTTAATGTGGGAATGCTAACAGGCATTTCCAAGAAGAAGATAAGGGCTTACCTTGAACAGCACTAGAGGTCTGCTTCAGAGATGCAAATCCAGGAGGCCCATTTCTGGTCAGTTCAAGGAACCAAAACATCGGGTGGAACTATTATTCTGCAGTTATAATTTTCTTTCCATTTTCTCTAAGATTTCATTAGACAAAAATTGATTTTTATGGGCCAAATACACCCCTAATGCCTAGCCAGGGAGTAGCTAGGGAAGCCAAGTCAAACAGTATTTTAGGCAAGGTGCTGTTTGGCACCTGATGAGGGAGGAAGTTTCTGGCTGGTCTTAGCTAGATCTCTGGCTTGGAAAGAGTAAATCCCTGGTTTCCCTATAACTGCTTCTGCTTGTGGTGGGGACCAGCTGGATGCTGTGGGGCTGTGGGATCCCCAGGGCGTCCATCACCACTGACCAGCCCTC
The DNA here is from genome assembly GCF_036417845.1 of Apteryx mantelli. Taxonomy (NCBI): domain Eukaryota; kingdom Metazoa; phylum Chordata; class Aves; order Apterygiformes; family Apterygidae; genus Apteryx; species Apteryx mantelli. The sequence continues at coordinate 56,821,029 of NC_089980.1, read as the reverse complement.
AGCTGTGCTTTTCAATAGTTCAGCTTCATTGTCTTTAAGGGCTATTGCTCTGGCCTGCTTACAGAGTTGAAAGGCATGGTTTTCCAGTATGACATCCCCACCGTAAATCACCGATTCATATCACCATTTAAATGCCTCAAAATTTTATTTTCCATTCAATTTTCAACCAGTCTAATAGGTCTAAGGTGAACCTCTCTGGTTTGGGCCTTCCACCATCACAGTCCAGCAGGATCTTTTTACCTTACTTAAAGACAGGAACCCAACATCTGCCACTTTCTAGTCCTCTGAGATATCAACTAGTTTTAATGAGAGTGAGCATACTTTTGTTAGTAGTTCAGTCACTTAGTTTTCTAACACTTAATTCGAGTCTTGTTAGTATTTACCATATGGGCCTAGAGACTCACAGTACCTAATTTATTAATTCGTTTCAGCGCCTCCTCTTTCAACACCTCAGTTTCTCATGGTGCCTTATTTTTACGACCTGCATGCAGCAAGTCTCTTCAGCACTCTCCATGGAAAAGACTCATGTTTAAAGAGAACAAATAGCTGTTCTTCTGTAAGACTGCCATTTTGTTTAACTCTTCTACTTCCTAGTGACCCATGTATTTCAAGGAATATGTACATTTATGTTTTATAGTGACGTTGGTATTTGCTTGATATTTGACCTTGGTATTTCCAATTAGTCTTCTTAATTTACTTCTTATATTATAAAAAAAACAAGATTTTTTTTTACACAGTTAAGAAAAGATCATTTCCTTCTTAAAAACATAGCATACATGTAAGCTTCTATCCAAAAGAAGAAAGAGAAATACAGACAGAGTTCAGCCTCCCAAGATTTGACAGAGGGCATGTAAGTCATCTTAGGAAAGAAAGATGAAATGGAAAGATAGGTTTATGTCTTAGTTCTTTTCCTTTCAATGATGCAGGAGCCTGATGCTCAAATAAAAGCTGCCCTTCCCACCAAACTCCTCATGTGTCCACAGCAGTAAATCTTCCTCACCTAGCAAGTCTTTAGGCAATCCATCCAGCCTCTGCCTCCGCTATCCAAGCCTCCCGAAACTACCTATAATCCAGCCTCCTGCTGCCCAGGGCCCCAGGGCACCCTGCGTAATGTGGATGTTGAGTCTAATGTTGAGTTCATTTCTGGCAAACTGCTGCATACATATATATATATGTAAAATCCAATCAACATTAAACTGGGTAATTATTCATGTGGAATGACTTTAGAAGAAGCAGGGGTCAAACTGAAACCAGCTGTCAACCTTCAGTCAATTCCAAATTAATAATACAATGAGAGAAGGGCCTCTAAAGGTTTTTTAATGTGTTTATATCTTGACTTGATAAACACAGTCAAGAGAGAGAAGATGGAAGAGACAGGAAGCTTAACAGGGTTACTTTTCTGTAAAAAACAACTTGTGAAAACATCTGCGTAGCCTGCAACTTCCCAGATGTTCTCTTTAACAGAGCACTTAACTTGTTTATATTTTGCCTAACACTGGAATTGTGACAGATTATTTTTGTTGCAGGGTCTTTGCAACATTTTGTAGGTGGTCTTGTAAAAGAAAGCAGATATTTAACCCTCCCCCCCCACCTTCTCCTTTGCCCTTGTTGTTTACATAGTGAAGCTTGGTACCAGTTACCTCCGATAGCGCGTGCATGGGGGGGGCCTTCGGGCCACACTATTATCGCACCGCCTTTGCTCCGGAGTAACTCCTTTGGCTTTACTGCAAGGCCTGGAGGCTTACATTGATGAAAATGTGAGAAGATTCAGGCATTTTACTTCAGCCTGACTTTGGAGGGTCGGAGGAGCACCGGCGTGCCTGTGCAAGGACTGCGTGAAGCACAGGGTGCAGGCTGCATCCATGTGAAGTTGGGCACACTGTTTGTGAGAGGTAAATGCTGAAGGATGTACAAGACTGCTTCAGAACGAGTGCTGATAAAGCTTATGCCACAGTGCCTGGCATTGTGTGTAACTACCTGTGTTATGGGAAAAAGTGTCCAGAGAGAGTTTGACCTTTTTTCCTTTCCTTTCTTTAAATATAACTAATTGTTTATCCCCTTTATTAAAGACAAGAACTGCAATTACTACAGGACCATCATTACAAAGTCCAGGGACAACCATGATATGTCCAAAAAATTATTTGAAATCATTATTTGCTTCCTTAGACTTGTTCACACAGAAGCAAAGGCACACCATCTCAAATAGTCTAGCCTGAATGAGTTGTCCTACTGAAGACTGTGAGGTGTCCTGTGTACATCAAATTTGTTCACAGAGAACAGATCTGACAATCAGAGTCTGTATGTACAGTGAGTATCAGTGGGCTTTTTGTTTCTGTAGGCTGCACAGCCATACGTGTCTCTCTTTCACTGCAGACAGGTACAACTTTCAACTGGGAGTGTCTTCTTTTCCTTAATCCTGGCTATTTGGTCATGTTTGCAGGAGATGCATGAAACAACTGTGATATTGCCAGGTCCAAAGTTTCTGGGGTCTGAAGGGTTGCCCCCAACCAAAATCCCACCACACACTGTCACGTGGTACAGTCCCATGGCAGCTCCCCAGACTGTTCCTACCCCCACTTCCAGATGGGGCTGTGTCCTCTAATCCTGGCCAGGCTTCTCCACCTGAGCAAGTCTGGGCTTGGCTAATTCATGAACTGATTAGTATTTGGGTGGAAGGACCTCAAACGAAAACTGAGGTGCTAGGGGAAATGATACAGGCTGGATATGTTCAAGTTGTAGTTCTGGCTGGAGCTGATGCTCTTTGCATGCTGCCCTAAAGGACTATTCCTACAGCAGCAATACATTTATAGAAAGCTGTTTTGGTGCAGCCCAAGATGATGGGCAAAGCAAGGCTGGATATGTCTCCTGGGGAAGATTTGCGTAGCTGTAGCTGAGAGCTAGGTACATTGACCTCAGAAAGGTCAAATAGGATTTACCATAGGAGCCTTATTGACATTAGTGCCTTAGAAAATCTTTTTGAACATGTCTACATGATTGACAGGTACAGTTAGGTCACACAGGCTGAGGACTTGGGAAATTTTTTTTAGTCTTTAATCCATTTATTTTCTTCCTTTTTTTTAATTTAAAATAAATTAATCCTTACAGCATTGGATGAATGTAAATGAAAGATCCTGTGGAAATACACAGTATTCTTCAGTAATGAAATTTGCAGTCTGTGCTCACAATATTTTATATCCATCTGAAAAAGCACACACAGTTCTAAAAAGCAGTTTCTCCAGTGCTCGCTATAGTTGAATGCCTGAATGCTGGAATACAAAGTGATAACAGTACGTATGGCAGTGATAAAACTTAGCATAGTGTCTCATATATTCTTTATTTGTGCTTTAAATTCAAAGTATCCATTGAAGAGTGTGTAGACAGCTTTTTATACTGTTGTTCACAGTGTTTGTTAATTCTATTCACTTCTTTCTGTTTTTTTTTTTTTTTTGATCATTCCTGTATTTCAGAGCAGTTTGATTTGGTGGTTGTTGTTTTGTTCTTTCTTATTTCCTTTATAGATCCTCCATTTAGCTTTCCCATGTGTGGGAAAAACATTGACTTTCAGCACAAGAAGCCGTTCTGCAGGGAATGGTGACTAACGCACCATATGGTGTAGATAAAACATCTGTGAATTTCTTACGCTGCAGTTCTGCTTCACGGACCCAGCATGCATTTCATACGCATACTAAAGAGAAATGAATATGACATGAGTATTTTTCAGTAACCTTGACGTTTGAGGAGCAAAATTAATTTGCTAGAGGAGACTGTGAAAAATCAAAATGCTACATTGTGCTAAAACAATTTCCCTAATGGAACTGTATTGCCCCTATTACACTTCATTTCCTGTTAAATTGTAGTATCTATTTTCTATTGCCGTCATGTAGTTCTGAAAATAAATATCGTGGTGAACAGAGATGTCTCATTTTACAACTTGTAGAAAGGTTAATTAAATGGTGCATGGTGCTGGCACTTGTCCACTGCAGCTTGAACCTGGGGATGACAGATTATTGCAGGCATACTAGCAGCTCCGTCTTTCACTGTCAAACAACCCACATGTCAACTATCTGCACTGGGGGTCAGATCCTGAAAACATTTCCACCCAGCAACAATTCCCCTTCTACAGGTAAAGTTATTCACATGCAAAAGCACACAGATTTTCTGGAAAAGGCAGCTCAGTTGTGCCTGTCCTTTTCAGGCACCTGAGATAACATTTTTATGGCCTTGCAGAAAAAGTTGATTTCTGACTTTTCTGGAGGCTCATTGGCCTGCTTGCAAGCGATTTTTTTCTGGCTTTGCCACGAAGACCCTTTGCTTGCAGTGGTCCTGATGGTCTGCATCAGCAGTGGTGTGGCTGGGCACTTGAGTGGTCACTGCTGCGTTCTTTCAGCAAGACGTTTCCTCTTGCTTTTGCAGTGATCCTGCCCATGTAGCACAGCAAGGCTCCATATTTAGTGTCACTGGTAGCATGGAGCACCCCGCCATTGACAAGGGGAGGAAGATGACCTGGGACATAAGGCACTTTACAGGGACTGATGAGACCCAAATTCAGCTGCTGGCTGTTCCTCAGATCTCGTGTGCTGGACTGTACACGGACTTTGTGTGCCAGACCTTGTGCAAGCTGCCAAGGCCCAGGCCTTGCTGAGTGAGGGACATCAATGATCTGCAGGGATCGCAGAGTTTGTAAAATAGTCACGATAATTCCTTCCCTCCCAGGGCTGTTTGGATCAGTCAGAGGGAAGATGATAAAGTGCTTTGACGCAGTGGTGACCAGCTTTCTGGAAGGACCCTTATGCTGGGAGTAGACAACACAGTGCTCTGTAGACAAGGAGAGAACAACTTTTTTTACTTGCATATTGCCTAGAAGGCTGCTGCCTTCATGGGCTTGGCTGAGGCAGGGAAGTAAGTTTTCTGCCTGTTGAGCACCGTCACAGCAGAAACGTCATTCTTGGTTCAGAGGATTTAGGCATGGCAATGCTGGTTGCTCTGGAAAAGCAACCATCTGTGCAGATCCTCCATAAGGTCACAACCGCTTGCAAATGACCACCTGGGGTAAACCCCTAAAACATTCATATGGGATCCAGGTGCTCCTCGGCTAGTTAGATACTGAACAATCTTTCTGTTTTTGTATCCAGGCATCTGTCAGGACCACCTACACTAGCAAAATATCCAGAGGCAGGATATTTGCCATGAAGCTTAGTGGGAACCCCTTCCCTCTTCTGTACAACACTGAGGAGGAGTTTTTTTCTGGGAGGACTCTACAGTAATTCTTCACTTTCCTCAAAAATCAAGATGCTCCAGAGAAGGAACCCTGATTTTGAATTGGCAAGGGAAAAAAAAAAAATCACCTGCACTGTGGCTCCACAAGGGAACAGGCTGGTGACCAACAGCTGGACATTGTGCTGGAAATGTGCAATACAAAACAGCGCCGCTTCAGAAAGAAAATCCAGGCATTTCTTAGCCAAAACATAAGTATAACCATAACCTTTTTCTATGAAGACAGCGAACATACCAGCAGAAAAAGCCTTTGCTGCTGCTTAAGACTGTGCTTAGAGCGCCTTGCTGAGCCTCCCCCTGTCCATGGCTTCTTTGCCCTGCTTTATTGCTCTGCTTAGCCCTGTTAAACAGGGAATGAATGTGGGAGTGTCTTGGGGTCGTTAAGGAGATTTAGGAGGAAAACACTAGTCAAGGCTGTGAGAAAAACTCTGCTAAGTGGTACCAGCCAGAGGCTCCATTCCCACACATACTTATGCACGTGAGCAACTGTACCCACAGGAATAATCACCCTGGAGCCCAGCAGGATCAAGGAGAGATTCTTGCATCAGCATTAGCAGCAGTGGGCATCTCATTATGAGACCTGTTGCATGGTTTTTTTCTTTGTGTATCCACAGTCAGTTGAAATGTTGTCCCTGGTGCAGAGGGCCAGCTCAGGGCCTTTGATCAGGATACACTTCAGTGGGATTTGAATGGTGCACAGGCCTTGACCCGTACAGAGAGGAATTTTACCCTTCCATAAATATATTGTGCCCTGGCAGGTCTTGCTCCAAGGGGCTAGCTGGAGCTTGGGAAAACTATCCAGCCACAGCATTTCTAATGGGGTGCATGGGGTTTGCTCATGCCTGGCTTGCTGGTGCAGGTGGGCTACCCTGTACACATAAGCTCTCCAATAATTTCTAGAGAGACAGCAGATTAACAAGCAGTATATATGTTTCCAGAGCTCTCACTCAGGACTACTGCTTCAACTGGAGAAGGGACAGTCCAGTCTGAACAGGGACTTTCTAAGGGGGAAATAGTGGGTCAGAAACAGGGCAAAAATAGTGCCAGGAACAGAGATGGATGTAGGCCCTGGGAACCCCTGCTGTATACGACCAGGCTGAGGCCATGGACTAATTTTACAGAATTCACTACATAATAATTTGCAGGGCCTGTGAGCCCCAGCAATGCTAAACCCAGTGATGTTAAGGCAAGGAGCCAGTGGGCCAGTCACCAGGTTCCTACCCTAGTGGGTACTTCTCTGTCTAGCTCATGCCGTATGCGTCACTGCGCATTCAACATTGGCTCGCTTCTGCCATGACGAAGAGGCTGAGCCTCATTTCAGGGATGCTGACAGTCCACTGGTGTTGATGTGCAGTTCGTATTTGCTGGACTGGGGATGCAAAGTGCTTGACTTAATTGCCAGCACATTTAGAGAACGAAGGTTTCCATCACAGAAGGCTGAGGAGACCGATAAAACCAGGCTCTGGTTCCTCCTGGATTGTAACACAAATGTTTCCTTTGGCTTTCTGTTTTACTGGCTCCATTTGCAGTGGTCTCTAAGGAGCCCATCAGAGGCCTCTGTGCTCCCTGCATTTACAGCAAGCATGGTTTCTACAGACAATTGCCTGCAGCTTACAAAAGCAGATTTGCCAAACCACACATAATAAATCAAAACACAATTTCCAAGTGCTAGAATGGGCAAAGGCTATTTTTTATTATGACGCACTTGTTCCAGAAGTATTTCTTGGCCTTGCTTTTTCAGGAACAGTTAAGGGAGAGGGAAGAAAACAGGTGAGCAGTACAGAAACTAGGTGGGTCAGTTGGCTTGATCTGGTTATTCTCAAAAACAATCATTTTGCAGCTCTCTGAGTTAGTCTTTAGGAGCTATCTCATATTCTCATATGCTAGGAGCTTCAACAAACAGCCAAGTGAGTTCAGCTTTGATTGTCCATTACCCTTTAAAGGCAAACTTCCTGTAAAAACAACTGTCTTCTTTCTGGATACTAATAGCCCTCAATAAGAGCTGGAGATAAGGTAGTACATTAATATTTTTGTAAAGTTATGATACTGATGTTCTTCTACTTCCTAGATACTCATAAAGCTCCTCTTATTGTATAATAACAAAACTTCTCATAGCCTGCAAATTGATTAATGTTTCAGCATTGATTTAATTTTTTAATATCAAATTACATAGTTCCAATGTTAGAATGTTGTGCTTACTAAAAAGATCTGAAAGCAAAGAAATTGTAGATGTGATTGAAAAAAACAGACATAACAGCTGGACCCATTAAATTAAAATCCTAGCAAAAACCTCTATTTCTTACTTTCACTTCTCTTTTTCAACTGACGTCTGAAAGTAACTCAAGAGCTTCTCTTTCTAATATGTTTCCCGCAGAGACGGCAGTAAGAAACTACCCAGTAGCTTTGCCAGTCACTGCCTGTGACGGTCTTGTAGGGTTAGTATTTTCAATAGCTGTAGCAAGGCATCCTCCTATTTTCAATAGCTGTAGTTTCATCCTGCAGCATCTGTTCTTAAAAATTGGCTTGTATGGGTTCTTTCTGGCAGCCCTGCAGCCAGATTTTTTGTTTGCATCTCACGATAATTCCTTTCAGAGAACAGGCTTTCAGAAATCCACAACACCTCCAGTTATGTTCCCGAAAGCTCATCTCTGGCATCTCATTTGTAGAAGAATGTGTGTGAACCAAAAGGTGCACTGCACTTCTTTTTAAAGTGGGCCTATCTGCCTCCCATCTTTCACTAAATAAATGTTAATAGTCTGAAACTGGTTCCTCTCTCCCCCATTGTTACGGGCAATGTTTATAATGCAGGCCTGTGTCTTTGTTTCATATATGACCCTCAGTTAAATTGACGTGAACTCTGCCTATCACAAGCATCTCTTCAGCTTGGATCCTGGGAACCCTGACCACCTGAATTTTGCAGCTTGCATTTCCCCATCCCAAACACTATTGCAATATCACCCTCCTTTCACTTAAGAGGCCCCCACACAAATATCAAAGTTAAGTACATGTGTGGAGGAGGAACATTTATCCCTCATTTTTCCAAACGTTTTTCACGATTCCCACACACACATATGCTCATGGGGGGACTGAAACCTAGAGCTCCCTCAACACCACATTAGAGTTGTAAGTTATCCTTTAGCTGAAGTTTAATTAAATATTCTTCAATCTGTGCAAATTACTTTTCAAATACATTTTCATACCCATTAATGTTTTGTACTCTCTAAGACATTTTGTATTCCTGCAGATGACAAATGTCCTTCCAGGGCTATGCTAATACACTTAGCATCTGTGAATGGGTCCATAAAAAGGGGCAGAGTTCCCATTCACTGAAGTGAGAGACAGAAGGATGTTCTAGGCTTATCTTGCCTGCTTCCTCCCCCACAGCACCCATTCAGACACGCTCCTCCTCTGCTGTTCTCCAGGGCTTTGGAGTGCCTAACTGTCATTGGCACAGGAGACTGGCCTTTTGCTATCTCTTCTCAAGCACCTTCTGTAAGCGGAGGGAGTACTGAAGCACTTCGCTCTGAATGTGCCCTCCTTATTTGTGATGGGCCGTCATGTGGCCCACATTTTCACATGATGCAGCAACATGCTAGAAAGTGCACCAGAAATAGTGTGATAGTGGTCTCTGTCACAGGTGAGAATAAGTTGGCAAGAGAAAGCAAAGAGGCAGTGGGGGGACAGCCCTGGGCAGGAGCAAGTGTCTGTGGGGCAGCCGGCTGCCCTGGAGAGCTGATGGGCTCAGGGAGCCCTGGGAGGCAGTGGGCAGAGCCCGAATATCCCCTCTCCAGCCCTGCCCTCTCCTTCCCCAGCTGAGGGGCTGCAAAGGGTTTTCCAGATGAGGGCCCCTCAAAAAGCTCTGTGGGGAAATCTGCGTTCCTCCCAGCAGATTTCAAGGCCTGTTCTCTTTTCTTTCCCTTTCTGTCTTTCTTTCTCCATGCCTTTTCCCCACCAAGGGAGTATCCGACATCTTCCATATAAAGTAATTAACAATAATGAGGTCCCTGGTGGACTTCATAGAGGGCCTGTCATTTCTTCATTTTCCAAATGAAATTCTGCTTGGGCCAGGGTGAGCTGCTTTCCTGTAGCAACAGCCAGATCTGGCCATGTCACCCCATCACTGTATGACCATGGATCTTCCGGTCCCATCCTGCTATTCTTGAAACCACTGACCAGGGAGAGGGCTTAATTTTTATTCCTTTAATATTTTTTTTTAATTGTCAGCTGGATATCAGAGAGGGAGAGGCCAGAGCTAGTGGCCCTGTGGAGGAAGGCAGGGGATGGTCCCCAGTTTGCATTCAGTGTACAGCGGGTGCAGACCCTGGTGGGCACAGCCAGAGATGCTCCCGGGTGCCCATGGAGGGGGTAGGGACACAGCACGGAGGGGTACAAAGACTTTAGCTAGCAAATCCGTTGGCAGCATCTCCCTCTGCTCAAAGAACAATGTGTTTCTTTGTTTTTACTGTTTTCAAAATGCCTTGATTTCTGGAGTCATCCAAGAGCATGAGAAACCCTCAGTTGTGGCAGAAGAGCTGCAAACAGGAATCTGAAAGGCTTATGCTCAGGATCCCCGGGTCCCAGCCCATGCAGGGTTTCCAGCCACGTGATCCCTGCCCCACAGTCCCGCCTTATCGACCCATTCCCCAAGAGCAGCCCGAGGGTCAGAGGGGAGGACAGGCAGGTCGGTGGTGTTCAGGCAAGAGCAAATCATCCACATTTCTCTCCTGGGGGTAGTAGGGAGGCATTTCACTCTGGCTTCACCCCCTCGCTGCGCCCAGCCTGTGCTTGGCCAAACCCTGTGCCGGTCGGATCCGGGGTGCAGGCGGCCCCGCTGGTGTGGGCACCCCGCGAGCGCTGGAGCTGCTGCTGCTGCTGCTGTGCCCCTGCAGCAGGCCCCCTGGCCGTGGCTAATTGCTAGCATCTGTTTGGACTGCTGCTTCCACCCGCCTATGAAATCCAGGGCGGGATCTCACCGCTTTAGGTTTTCAATAAGAAACCACTTTCTTTCTGGTTCGGATTATGCACTTCCTTGAGCCATAAGAGCATACAGATGTGGCATGGCCAGACAGCCCCACCGCTCACCACGGTTAGAGGAAATTACCCACTTCTCTCAGTTATTTATTGCAGGGGATGGGACTCAGTGTTTCCACTCCCTCCTCGTGTTCATGCACACAGGATTTGCAGGCAGCAAACTCAGGAGCTTTGCCCCCTCCACCAGGCTGCTGCTCTAAAGAACAGGCATTTTCCTAGCTGAAATCAGGTGCAGCCTTCCCAGATACAAAAGCAGAAGCTCCCACTCCTCTTGCTACTTCCTGCAGTACTGTTAGGGTGCTGGTGTCTGGAGGTGGGGACAAAACTTACCACATTGTTCTGTTCTGCAGCCTTTCACCCGTGCACCCTGAAATGCTTTACAGGGGAAAGCAAGTACTGTGACTGCCTCCACAGGCAGGCAGAGGCTGGCACAGAGATGCCCAGACAGGGACAGGATTCACTTGCCCTGGGTATCAGCCCAGTGCTGACCCCCTTCTCCTTCCCACCCACCTCTGCCAAAATTTCACACTGGGATATCCTCTGTTACCTTCCCACTTTCTGCTTTTTTACCTCTGCAGAAGCTTGCAGAGCTACAGTGAATGGGCTGGAGGTGGAGAAAGACAGCTTGTAAAATACAAACAGCAGCAAAATGGATATCCTAGAGTATGGCATAGTTTGCAGAGCCACGGAAGGGAGCGATGTTTCATTTCACCTTGGGTTTGAGACTTCAGAAATTCCCTTTGTTCCAGATAGGAATGAAAGACAAAAACAGTTCTCTGACAGGTACAAAAAAAAAAAAAAAGATTTTATCTTGATTGAAACATTTTGTGTCAATTTTGGCTTTTTAGTTAATAACACATTACAATAGAGATAATTAGCCTTAAAAAGCAGTCATAATGAAAGACTGCTCCTGAGAAAACAAAACATTTAACTCTGAAAGCAGAGAAGTGGGATGTTTCAACATTGTCACAATCTTTCCCATCACTCCCATTTTTCACAAAACACAGAGTGCTTCGTTTGAAAGACAGCCAGGTTCCAAGTGGTTTGGTCACTGTTGTCGTGCCTGGATCTAACTGCCTATTAACAAAATCAAGGGAAAGATTTAAAGGCCCATGTGACAGTCTGTCAACAGGTGATCCAGGTTAAAAGTCTGCTCCAACCCCACTCCTCCTGCCTCTCAGAGCCTTCCCACCTTGTTGTTGCTGTTGCCTTAGAAATGCCTCTATGTCTATGGCTATATCTGTCTATGTCTATACCTATATCTACGACTATATCTATACCTATTGCTTCCTGAACCACATCCATCAAAAGTACTCAGGCAGTGCTGGCCCATCCTGGCAGAGCAGCAGCTGACTGTGCCCTCCATCTTCCCTGTTTACTCACAGAGCAGACAGGAGCTCTCCCTGTCCACACTGTGTAATTCAGTTAGGCCCTGGATGAATCACCTAGGAAAGAGCCTGAGCCAAGCAGAAATATATCTGAGCTTCAGGCAGGCTCAAATTGGGTCTGAACTTTATGGCTTTCCTGCTCAGTCAGTCCTTGGCCTCTCATCAGAGGGCAAGAATTAGCACTAATTAGAGGGCAAGTTAGTATCTCTGGAAATTTCTCAGCCTGGGCTTTACATAACTGTGCGTGCAAAATTCAGGACCATAAATCAGGATTTGGGTTTGGATGTGAAGCCATTGCTGCTAGGTTTAAAGGGGCTCTTCTCTTCTGCCTGCTGCCTGTCATACACGTGAAGTACCAAGCAGTGAGCTGGATGTGGTTTTTCTGATCATCAGTAAATTGCCTCCGGGGGAGGTGTGACACCACCCTGAGGATCCCAGAGCTGTATTGCTCTGTGCAGGGGCAGCTTTACCTCCTCCGCAGGCAAACAGAGGTACCCAAAGACTTGACTGTGCACAAGCCTGCCTGTGCCTCTGTTCACTACCGAGAGTGCGAGGATGCTTCCCTTACGGTAGAGACGTGGCTGGTAGAGACGTATGGCCTGCTGCTGCTGGCTTGTTTTGTAGCATGGCTACTCTATCTCAGGCTAAATCAGGAGGCTTTAAATCAGGATGTAAATTACCTGAGTAACACTGAACTGAAGACAAGGTCATAAAAAAAATGTGGAAAATTTCCTAACAAATACCTAGGGCCGACAGTTAAACTACAGTTGTAATTAACTCTCTCATCTCTTAAGCAGGTTGTGGCATTGGATAAAAGGGATATGGGTAACACACTGGCACCAGCCACATTATTAATGATTGTTTTTTTAATGAGGAATGGGTAGACTTTGAAAGGTAAGTGCCTTCCTCCCACTTCCCAGCTCCCATGGAAGTTATGCTGTTAGCTATTTGCTCCTTTGTAAAGCTACCCAAAAAATTTTGCTATATGAAAAAATCAAAGTCTGGATCCTCTTCTAGTGACTGAGTGTGGGCAGTGTGGGCCAGATTTCCTTGACTCTGAAGTGCAAGAAGATGATGGGATTGTCAGTGGTCCTTTCTAGGGCTTCTCTGCAAGGAGTTGCAGGGGCTCTGGGGCTTCTGTCCAGAAGGATATTTGGAGCTATCCTAAGCACTAAAATATTGCAATGCTGCAAAAACTGTGGGAAAGAGAGTCTAGTTAGACTTTAATCTTTCTGCATCATGTGGCTGACATGCTCACTGTTGCCCAGGCCTTTCCCTCTGAAAGGATAACTTTATCACAGAGCTCTTTTCCTCATTAAATAAAAAAATCAAACCAAACTGTCCAGAACCATAGTTTATTTTGTTTCATGCTATGGGTTTATTTTAAATGTATTAGATTTCCTTTTTAAAAAAATGCAGTGACTGATAAGGAGTGCATATGGATCTTTTCAGTTTAATGCTTTGTTTACACTGAACACGGGTTTGCCTGCAAAGTGTATGTTTTAAATTACTCTGTTTTATTTTAAACCAAATATTAACCTCTTTGTGTGTGTATGTCAGAGAGACAGAAGGAGAAAGAGGGAAGAGAGGGAGCCATGTGATGACAGTGTTTGTGCCTTCACTGCTGGTGGGTACCTCTTCCCTCCTGCTTTTGCTGTTGCTGTTGCTCTGCTCCACCGCCCTGAGACTAGAGTCTGAGTGTGGAGTATCTAGCACCATAATGCCTGCTTAGTGCTGTAAATCCAACCATTTTTGTAAAAAGGAAGACAGAGAAAGGGGGAAAAGCAGCTCCTCTTCCTACAGCATGTGTTGTGCTATGGCACATGCACTCAGGGGGGGTTCTTTGTGGTCCTTCACCTGGGACCATCGCTGCTGCAGTGGGGGCGTTTTCCCCCTGTGGAGGAGCCCAAGGTCAGAAGACCACATAGATGCAATAAAGCCACTACCACAGCTCCCAGCTCTGCTCGCAGGCTTCCCCAGGCCTCCCGTTTTTCACCCCACCATGTTGGGCCTGGACTTGCAGATGTCCAGAGGGTCCCTGAGGCAGGGCTGGCCCTGCAATGCCACACATGTTGCAATGATGCTCCATCCAGGATGCTCTTGGCCACCACCTTCCCACTCCTGCTATTAATATGCTATTGGTATCTACAAGGGGAACAAGATGCTGTCAAAAAGGTGCTGTTATTTTGGGGACCGGGAGGCAGGGACTGGAGGTAGTGCTCCTGGGTCTCAGCCCAGGAAGGGAGTCTGGAGGGAGGTGTGGGACCCTGTTTAGCTGTGTCTCCATCAAGAAGCAAATCCAAATTTCTCCTGCTGTAGGAGAAATGTGAGCACCCAGTTAGGGCTTTTTGAAACTGAAGACCGTCTGAACTAGCCGGTCGTATTGAAGAGGAGTTGTTCCTGGGTTTTGATTAAGCCCGTGACAAAAATACAAAGCCTCCAAATGGCTTTCCAGCTTGCATTCAAAGTTTTTGGCTCAAGCTGATTCTACTTCAAAGGCAGGCAAATCCACAAAATTTTTAAATCTCCTCAGCCTATTTCTAAACACAGACCTGACATGTTACAGAGTGCTTCCTGTCTGTTAGACACATACCAATAGTATTAAGTTAGCACTAATATCACAAATTGAATCCCCTGGAATATCTCCAGACTGCCTAGAAAACATGACCCAGACTTGAATTAAAACCTTTAAAACCAGAAATAGTGCTTCTTTCAAGCACAAATCATGTGATTTTTAGTGCCTTCCAAAATGAATCTTACCTCTATCCTTGAGCTGGGCTTTCACATCACTCCCAGTCCATAGTCTAAATTTCTCTAAATGTTACTTGCAGCATTCATCTCCAGGAAACCTTTTCCTCATTGCTTGGCTGTAAATTCAATCTTACAAAGTATAAAGTGTCCATCTGTGAAAAACTCCCGTGAAGTTAAATGACTTCTGAAGGTAGAAAAGGCAGGATAGGGCCCATGCCTATGGGACCAGGCAGAACTTGACATAAAATAATGTCCTTTTTTCCTAATGTTAACACAGGCTCACTATCCAATGTCTTAGCCCCATTATTCTTTTTTGTCATGTCTGTGTCAATTTAATTTAGTATCACTGTATTCTTTATTATTGTCATAACATCTAATCCTGACCATAACTCCATTGTGCTGTGCACAGCATAAAAAGGTTGTCTCTGCCCCAGGGAGTCTCATTATTCAAATATAAGACAAGAGGCAACAGACGGCCACAGACAGGTGGACAAGAGAAAATACTGGCTCATGGTCTCAGCACACCAGATACAGCCCTGTGCCATTTTGCAGCCCACATTCTGGTGACAGCAGAGAAAAAAAGGTAAAAAGGCTTCCATAAGGATAAAAACGGAATGATATCCTTTGCTAAGGCACCGAGCTGTGCTGTGGGAAAAGACCCATCTGCAACTCCCCATATTTACCACTGCTGCATTTGCCGTTCATCCATAAGGTAATGGGGTTTCTGGCCAGCTGGAGCCAGTGGGGTTAGCATGGGGATCTGGGCCACCAGGGCTCCCGTTTGCAGAGTGGCCAGCATCAACCCAGAAGTGCCCCAGAAGAGAAAAATCTCTCCAGGACTTCAGAGCAAGCCAAGTATTGCAGTTCCTTTTAAGTCTTCCCATATTGTTTTCTTCTCCAACAGATCTTTTATTACGACAGGGTCATTATAAACACTCTTGGGCACTTTCACTAGACAGGGACAAGGACTCCAGGGAAGTTTTGCACTGCTGAAACAGTGATTTTCAGGAAAGTACCGCTCTTCCCATGGGGTTAATCCTTCAAAATGCTCAGCATCCAGCAGCTCCAAGGATGTTGGTTTGGGGTAATTTTTTAGGCAAACTCAGCTACCTTGGTGCTCTTTTGAAAACCTACCCACCAGTTTTGGGCTCTGCAGTGGGGTGAGAAGAGATCTTTGTAAAACATTTTTTGTAAAGGCACATCAGAAGGGGAGGTCTTCAGAGTAGTTTTGGGATAAATTGTGCTGAACGCTGCTTCACAGCCTCTTCTGCCTTTTCCTTTCCATCCTCCCTAGCATGATTCTCTGATGTCTATTAGAGTTGAGTTTACCAATGTTTTGCATAGGGAGACACTGTCAGAGTTTTTTTCCATTGCTTCATGGTTTATTTTCACAACCTGGTAGAAAATTATCAGCTTTTAGACCTCCAACATCCTGTCAAATTGGTTAAAACTGGCCAGTAAATTTAAATTATTGGCAGCAGATGGTTACAGACAAGCTCACAAAACGATCCTATAAACCTTTTTCTTAGAGGAAACAAACTAAAAACAGCCACAGCCTGAAGGGCATGGTATTTCCACCCAGGACAAGCCTTTTCAGCCCAGAGGGCAACAAATAAATCCACCTAACAGCCAAAGTAACACCTCCTGCCCCATCTCTAGCAATCAGGAGGCAAGATTTGTTGTCACAGTTTTCAGGGCAGTTTCAGAGCTGCTGAGCGGGGCCCCACAACTGATCAGATCATTTTTCCCCTGCCAGCCAAGCAAGGACTGATGGGCATTTGCAGGAGCTGATCTCCACTGGGTGGATCTGCCTGGAAAGGCTGTGGGGAGACCAAAAAAATGGGTTGCAAGATCTGGGGAGTGGGGTGGGCTCCTTTGTAAGGGAGGTTGTTACAGGTGCAGAAGCACTGTGTGCTTGCAACCTAAGAACCACTATCCATTATTATTTATGATTAAATGTCCATCTGTCAATTTAAAATGCCTTCTTTTGAAGTTACATGTTGCAGAAGAATAAGAGTGAAGCCGCAGACATCTCTGTACGATGTTTTTTTGTCCATCATTCTCTGAAGCCTATTGAAGCAGAAATCACATTTGCATTACAAAGGATGCAGTGTCTTTGTTTCTTCTCAGATCTGAACAACCTTCCTTTATAATGATGGTCAAGTAAAAATGCTGGTCCAAATTAATCTGTGGTGTAACTCCTGTTAGTTCAGAGGAGTTACAGCCAGAATAAAGGCCCCCCACTAATCTCGTCCTCCAGACAGTGCTCTTTCCTTTGAATGTAGCCTGTTGCGCCAAGTCAGTTAGCCACAGAGAGGACACTGGTAAAGAGTCCCCAAGGACCTGGTTCTTCTCACACTCCTAATAGTGTAAGTTAGGACTGTCACAGATCAGTTTTCCAAACTTTTGTATGACCTCTCTGAAGGCTTGAGTCCATCTAAGTCAGGGATTTGTAACATTGGTTCAGTTTTCTCTGTTTTGAATTCATTCTTTAAGGCCATGTAGTATAGACAAGGCTAGTCTGCCCTGCTTTCTCTTGTTTGGTCAACTGGAGTTCGTGGTTCTTCCCCATTATAAAATGCTCTCTCCTCCCCCGCCTCCTACTGCAAAGACCCCAAATGAAAAGGCTTCCCTGCCAGGGGAGCACAAAGGTACAAGCATCCGCCTTGATGCCACCAATTGAGTTAGCAGTTAAAGTGCTCCTAGCCAGAATAGAGCTTCTGCAGGCTACTCCTGACTGCGAACCTGGTTTCTGACAGCAGCAGCTGACGCACAATGCTCCCATTCATCTTCTGACAGGTCCTGGGTACTCATAGGACATGCTGGCCTTCGGCTTAATTCAGTGTGTAATCTATAAATCGTATGGAGGCATTGCGTCCCTCCGCTCACCCCCACTGGTACACACAGCACTGGGATAGCTGGACTAAGCCTTGCCACATTTTCATGCGGAGGCTGTAAAAGGAGGCTATTTCCCAAGTGGTGGTTGCTAACTGCCATCTTCTTCCAGGCTCCGCAGTTTCCTTGACATCTTGAGCCTCTTTTGTACTTCTTTTATCTGGCTTTCTTGTTTTCTCCTGCTCATTTCTGGACGGCTGACACCGTCTGCAGCTGCTCTCTCTGAGGGGTTTATCCTCCTCCCTTCCCGCAGGTTTCAGTGCCTCTGATGCTCACTCAATACCTGAGCATCACTATTAGCTCCCTACAGCAGGGAATGAGCTGGGAACAAGCTTGCTCTGCCCCTCCGCTCCCTTCATGTGGTCTAGGGGAGCTGGATTCAGATTTAACCAGATGTAATTCTGTTTGGAAGGTAAGGGGGGAAAAAAGAGGTCACACAGTGAAAGTGTGGAGTTTATGGTTTAGCAGGGGGTATGTAAAGTGTGTGCCTTGGAAGGAAAGGATAGCTTTGGAGATAGGGGGAGTGAAGGCTTTTCTTCGAGCACTTTCTCTTGCTCTCTCCAGAATTTTCCAAGCCAGTTCTATCAGGAGTACTCTAAGAAAATCCCTTCGTGTTTCTCTTTTCCACATCGCATGTTGACTGACACCAAGAAACAAGGCTATGTCCACACCACATAGTGCAGGCTAACACAGGCAAACTGCAGGTGCGCTCTGAGCTGGAGGAACACACACGAGCTGTGATTCAAAAGCTGCGGAACCCTGTTGACACAGTGCTCAGCCCTAAGAAGCACACAGCGCCTCTCAGCAGGGCTTGGGTGGCATGGGTGGCACCATCTCCGCTTGGCCAGAGAGCCAGCAGAAGGAGCACCATGTCGTCCCAGTGCTCTTCATCGTGAACAGGAAAGGTGCAAGTCTTCTGTTCTTTTCAGGAGCTCTTTTCTGGCTAGGAGCACTTTAACTGTGAACTCAGTTGGGGGCAGCAATGCAGATGCTTGTACCCATGGGAGCCAACCTGCGGCTGATGAAATATTGACTGCCCCGACTGCCTTGGCATGATTGCGGTCACAGCTACTAATGTAGGATCCCAAAATAATGCAGGTGGGAAGGGACCTGGGGAAGCCCCTGCTCCAAGTCCCCATGCAAAGCAGTGCCAGTAAGATTAGGTTGCTCAGGGCCTTGCCCAGCTGGATTTTTAGTATCACTAAGGAGGTAGATTTCATAGCCTTCCTGGGCACCTGTTCCTGTGCTTGGCTGCATGCATAGTGTTTCTTCATATCCATTGAATCATAGAATAGTTTAGGTCACAATGACTAATATCTTATGACAGGAAGGGCATCTTTTCTTTCCATGATGTCCACATACTTGTACTCATGTCAACACCAGCTTAACTGCTGTGTGTGCCCAGAGAGGAAAGTGGGGCTCTGAACATATGATACATGGCTGTCTGAAAAATGCAGGCAAAGGTGGCTTGTATGGGGAATAAAAACCATGCTCTGAAAGCTCTTAGAAACCCTTGTAGCTGATGCTTGGCTCAGTAAGTTTGAAATCTCCTCAATGAATGAGGCTTGGTTTACAGTTTTAGATAGAAATCAAATGAAACTGAAGAGTTTTGGCTAAGAAACATGTTGGGAGTTAATGGCTTGTAGAATTTAAAAATACATGTATCATTTTAAGTGGTTTGGGAGTCCTTTGAAGGTCCTATATTGCAAAAGCTGCCAGAAACTGCTCCAAGCAGCAGGACATAAGAATATCTTTTCTGTAGAAGATTATGTGGGATCCAGTTGTGCATATGAGGTTTCTTCATATCAGTCAGTTGTGTAGAGAGCAAAAGGCTCCCCCAGCTTCATTCACGAGCACATTACGGTGAAGTTGGAGCATGTGGGAACACCTGGAAAGACAAACCACACAGGCAACTTCAGGAAACCCTACAACCAAAAACATTTTTGACAATAGCTTTTCAAAAAGGGCTAAGGGAGGAAAATACCAGTGTAGGTAAAATCCAAAACTCAGACAAAATTTATCAATCCTAAAAGCTGTGGTGACTCTCCTAAGGAAAAGTGGGTGCCTGTCATTTGGGTATTTTTGTTGTTCTGATGTTGTCACCACAAGTTCTGCCTTCAGGTGGCTCCTGGGGAGTCCTGGTGGTGCTTGAAGTATGCATTTTTGGAGGAGGCTGAGGTAGCTGTTCGGCTACCTCATGCCGGCCATCCCCTCCTGTACAGCCTGCCGAGCTGTCTCCTCAGCCCCTGTGGCTGCAGTGTTGCACCCTGCAGGTGAGCGTGGCAGGGACAACCGGGCTGCCATGTCACATTGCATTAACACCCCAGCAGAGCAGGTGCAGCAGGAGTCAGCCAAGTGAATTCTCGTGAATGCACGAGATGTGGCAACTCCATTTTCGACACTCCAGGCCGGTGGGTCCCAGGTCAGGGTCTGGCTTGGACTTTGCAGCCAACATCTTCCATGTGTCAACAGGGGTTTAATCAATTCTCTCACTATTAAAACAGGAGCAGAAGAAACATCCATGACTGTTCCCTGCTGGAATTACCCCAGCTGTGGACAAGCCCAGCCCTAGAAGCTGCTCTGCTTGATTTTGGAGGAGGAAGGTTTCTGCAGTCTCCAGCTACATCCCAGCAAAAAAGCCTGCAGGTCTGGAAATTCATTCCCTATAACCTCTACCAAGCATGCCAAAAAAAAAATATTTCAGAAGTCAAATCAGACCCTGCCCTGCCCCAGAAGGAGAGAAGGCAGGGTTTACTGCCATAAAGCCTTCACCACCATCACACCCAGAGCAATCTCTTCAATAGCTGGTGCTGGTCTTTTTTTCTGCTGAGCCTAATTACCAATACGCTCTTTAGTGGCCCAGGTCACAGTGGCTCTCTGCGCTGCACCGTTGCACAATTCATGTGTAAATGTCAGGTTTTAGCAGATCACAGCTGCAGAGCTTGTGTATGGAGGAAAGAAAGAAAGAAGGACAGCATGGGGGGAGGAGAGAAGTGCGCAGAGTGCATGTTGCAATACAGTGGCAGCGAGACAATAGCCCCTACATATGGGACAGGTCAATAGCATGCCATATGCTTGCTCCCTCAGCACTGTGTTTCTTAATCCCCACTTTCAATATTGTTATCAGTGCTGGTTGCTGACCCCCTCTGCAAAGAGATGGTTTATACTCTGCCTTTTAAAGCATTTTTATTTTTAAGAGTACTTTTGCTTTGTTGTAGTCTCATTAAGATTGTAAAACAGATTATCAGGGAAATGTTAGCTCTCTGACAGCTTCACAAGTGGGCATGCAGCCAGCCTGAGAAAAGCATGAAATTCATCTTTCCTCAGCAAAAAGCTTCAGTCATGAAGTTTGGTTTGGGGCATTCACTCTGCAAAGCAGCAGGGCTGTTGGGAACGGGTATATAAAGGGCTTTGTTCATGTTTCCTTTGCTTGATTTAAATGATGAAGGGCTGCTTGCTCTACATAATATTTCATTTCTCTGCGAAGTTGTGGTATTGATGGAGCATGAAATTCCCCAGTGATCAGAAATGAGTTCTCCACTCAGCAGCTCCTTATTCAGCATCCTCCAGCAACCCACAGGGCCTGGCGCTCCCACATAAGCCAGCACAATAAGCAGGGGTGCTGATGCAGTTTGATGGGCTCCCATGCTTCATTCAGCGTGGCACGGGCTATTGTATATTTTTCTGATTATAAGCAAGCAGCGGTAGTAAAATGCCTTCCTTGTGACAGCAAGCCTGTGTTTATGGTAGGATTTAAGGGTGCCTATGCAAAGGAAGACACTCAGGGTCCTGTGCAGATCCCAAGCCCCTTCTAATGGGGCTTCTCCAGTATGTGCAGAGCACCCACTGACCCCAGGCCCACAGCAAGCACCGCGGAGGGGGCAGAGATCCTTGGGCAGGATACTTGCCTGGCAGCAGCAGGGGCACTAAGGAGCCCAGCAGACCCCAGGCTGAGGGGAGCTGCCTGGTGGGTGTGGGGACAGCGAGCTGGAGGCCACCACGGCACTGGGCAGGACAGCAAGCCAGCAAGCCCCAGCAGGAAGCTGCAGCAGGTGTGCTGCTTCAGCACAGCACTGCACTGACAGTGCTGGAGGGTGTCTCCCCCCGTCCCACGGCCACCCTGCAGCGCAGCGGCGTGCTCCTGCACAGCTGGCAGCGGGGCGGTTGCTTTCTCCTTTCTCCCGTGCTGTGTATGTCTTGGGGGGAGTTTTGTGGTAGGAACCCCCTGCCTGTTTTTAGCCCCAGGGCCAACACGGAAGAGGCCTGTTTGGTCTTCGTGTTACTTTCTGGACAGAAAGGCAGCTGGGGTAGAGAATTAATGCAATCAAACTACCCAGACCTTTAAGTTTGAGGATCATTTGGGGAATAAGGTTGAAGTTATTGGTTTGTATATCCCCACAAAAGATTCTTGTAGTGGTGGGTCTGAAAAATGTTTTGTCAGGTTAGATTGCTCCTGAGGGAGATATAACAAAAAGGCAGCAAAATTGGCAGTCTTTTTCTGGAAGTGAGACTCCAACTGAGAATTTTACCGATGGATTAATTAGTAGGTGATGGCTGGGAATCTGATGAGCTGCCTCACAGAATTACAGCCTGCCTCTTTGCTCCTGGGAATGCTGAGCAATGCTTTTCAAAAATATGAGTGCATTTGGGTATCTTAAATTATCAAATAGACTTTATATTAGAGAATGGGGCTCCATTATAACCTTGGATACATATTTCAATTCAGACAGGAATGAACCGCCCATGTAACCATGGACCCTCCTGGTCTTAGTAGTTATAGTCTGCATCCAGATATGACAGCTGCCAAAATCAGAGGCACTCAGATTTGACCAAGGAGAGAGAAAGATTTGAACTGCAGGCTTGATACTGGGTTTTGCACTGAAATTTTGTTTCAGTCCACCTCTAATCCTTAATATCTTTTTTTTCCCCCTTAATGTGATGAATTAATGTCACTGGTTAATGGAGCAAGGAATCTGGGAACAGGGAACTTTAAGATTACATATATGCATTTCTAATGTCATTGTGCGCTTGACATTAAAATCACATAAGCAAAGCTCACATGGCTTGTGGTAGCATCAGATGCCCTGGGATGACCTAATTCATCTGATTCTTTGTTCTCCTTGGTTAAATATTTTATTAACTTAAAAGACCCAAGCTTCAACAACAAAAATTATCATTAGGGAACTCTATCATTCTCTCTTTTTCTCGTTTGCCATCCATACCACAGTAGCTGCTACCCATGTTTATAAAGGTAAAATGCTTTCTGTCCCACAGAACTCACATACTAAATCCGAGATGGCAGACAGCAATGAAAGGCTCATAATGCTGCCATTTGAGGAATCACAGTGTGCCTGTTGCTTACCCACAGCTACACTTGCATTTCTAAAACATTGCCATTTGGTATCTTCATAATGATCCCCAGGCCTGATGCCTCCCAAAAAAGAGCTGCTCTTCAGCTGCAATTTTCCAGCGAAAACTTTTGTCTGATTTTATGAGCTAGGGCCCAGGAAAGGCAGTTCCTTAGACAAAAGCCAGAGGAAATGGGAACATTCATACAGTTGCTGAGGTGAGTTCCTCTGTTCCTGAGTGAAATACCCCCACGGGTGATGTGGGGTTGTGCCAGGGACCCAGTGAGCACATGGGTCCTAGCCCATAGGCTTACACAAGTCACACGTGCCGCACACACACACGCCTGTCTATGCTGAAAGGCTGCATCAGCGACACGACGGTCCCAGTGAAAGGAAATTTCCTCTTAGCCACTGGGATTTTTCTGACAGTAGCCTTCTGAGGTATACATTTCATGTGCTTGGTTGAAGTCCAGAAACAAAGTTTAATAAAAATCCATTCCGTCTTTTTTTCAGTCACCTAAATGTGTAAAATCAGTGTCTGCGTGCTCTGATGCTGAGGCACAGAGGCCATGGAGAGAGGAAGATTACCACTTGCCATGAAAGAACCTATTATAGTTTAAATGCCTGCTGGGTGAGTGGGTGGGTGGGTGAACATTGCTGTAGGAACCCACCCAGCAGTTTCTTAAGCTTGTATGATAAAAATCTCAGACTTACCCAGGGATTAACATAGAGGGGGGTCATCAAGCAGCCAGGACTGTCATATATATTCTGGTGCTTATCTTCTGTGCATGAGAGCTGTCATAAAGGACTATGGAAAGTGAGTATGGTACGCAGCAGTCACAGCACAGGCCTTTTAAATATTTAATAGAAACCTTACATGCCTGCTTATTCTGATCCTTATTTAGTTATAACAAAAAAAAAAAAAAAGGAAAAACAAACAGGTCCAGGTGGGTAAGTGACTGAAGAGTAAGAATTACCATCTAGGGAGAAAAGAGTTGCTAGTATATACTGCACCCCCCAATAAGGATTATTTGAGTCTTTCTGCAGAGGGAAATGGAAATACTTCTCTCCTCTCTAAGGCTGTCTGTCTCCCCATACACACAAGCTATCAGCTAGTTAAGTAGGAGATACCTGGCTGTTGCTCCCATGCTAGAGGCAGAGAACAAGATCCTCTGGGGGTGATCGACTTGCACCCCACGCCCCATTTGCACCTCCAACCCAAGCAGTGCTTCACCATCTCTGCTTCTGTGACTCTCTCTCCATTTGCCAGCACATCAAACACAAACTCCCTGCCACCATTTCCAATACCCTGTGTAATTCTGGTCCCTCTTATCTTGCCCTCCTTGCTATGTTTCACCAACTGCTCTTCTCACTCAGCAATACCAGCCTCATCCATGGGTTCACTGGAAGCTATGTGACTCCTTTCATCTTTCCCCTCAGCTAGAGGACACACACAGCCTTTGAATCCATCTGCATGAACCCTATCAGTTTTTCACTCAAATCAGTTGGTGGGTCAACTCCTGGCCACTGTGGTGTCCAGCAAACCCTCTTTCTTACCTTGCCAGCATAAAAGCCATTTAGAATAATTGCTTTATAAAACTGCACTAGCAAAACCTGCAGTAACATAACCTTTCATGACTGTGTTAGGGCCGTCTCTCACTGTTCTTGCCTTCTGCCATCACTTGTACTTGCCCTTTTATATCCATCTCTAGAACTGGACTGGCAGGAAGCCTAAACCATCTTTTATCTCCATTTGGAGAATGCATTGCAGAAACCACCAGAAAAAGAGTAATCAAAATGATGAATGCTGCTCCAGCTTTGTCCTGGCTGACCAGCTTCTGGGGAATGGTGAGGCATTCCATAGCCCAGTAAATCACTGTCCCTTCCCACCTACTAGTCAGCCCCAAGGATTCAATCACAGAGCCTCACCTGGGGAAGAATAGCTCTGAGCTTGTCTGGACCTGGAGACCCAACACCAGATCAACTGTTCATCAGAGCATTACTTCACCTCAGGTATTTGCTCTAACAACCCATGGTACCTGTTTCGTGATCTTTCAGTGATGGGAATAGGAACACACCCAACATGCAAGGGACACAAGGGGACTCCCCTGCTGGGACTAGGTTGTCTTGAAATGGGGGGTAGAAGACAGCCCAGGGTGTTTGAGCGCCCAAGGATAGAAGAAGGCCTGGGACTACTCTGAAACAAGACAACCTCATCAGTGTAGCTCACAGAGTGACACACAGACCTGGTAGCAACCGTGGGGGAAACCTTCCCTGACCCACTGGCCAGAGAACAGGGGCCCTGTGCTATGGGGTGCCCAGTGTCCCCGTTAACCCTGCCTGTGCTGCTCACATCATGCAGCCATACCTGTTTGCTATACGATTTGGCACAGTGGAAATCAGGGTGAGCTGCAGCTGGGAGAGCAGAGGGAGGAAGGAGCAGGAAGGGAGGACCAGGGGAAGGCTGAGCCAAGGGGCAGGGAACTTTTTTGCCACTCTTCATCTGCTCAAAGCTTTCTGAGCATAAGATCTCCCCTTCTTCCTTTAAATCAATAAAAAACAAACCATCCCCTTCCCAGCTATACTTCTCCTTCATAAATAAATAGGAAGGAGAAAAATGCATCCGGGGAGTGTAGCACACACAAATGGATTGCAGCTGTTTCCGAGGAGTGCTGCTCTGCCACGGTGCCAAATCACAGTCTCTGCACAGAGGGAAAACTCCCACTGCCTTGAGGGAGAATTAGGTATGGAACACTTCTGAGTGCTTCATCCCCACCACATCTGACAGGGGCTCAGGGAGATAATCTCTCCTAACGCCTTCTGAGGTGATACGAGAGAAGAGTGGAAGGGCCATTGCCATTTTTCAGGGGGAAAAGGTGAAGCTCAGGGGGACTGGGGGACTGATTAGGGCTAGTATATCCCATAAAGGCTTAACCCATCTGGCTTTGTCACTGGAAAAACTCATCTGGTGGCTATCTGCCCACTGGCTAGAGAAGTGCTTCTTCCAATTTTGTTAAATCATAGTCTCAGACAATACAAGCTGTACAAGAAAAAGATGCTTTTAGTCTTACAAGTTGCTTTTAGTCTTACAAGTTGCATCCGTGCTAAAATAGCCAAAGATTTCATGTTTTATAATCAACAATCTTATTTTCTTAATGAATGAAGACTCTCAACTATTTTCCCCCCTTTTAGCTCCCAGGTAAATGAGTGAGAAATGCTATGGAAGGAATTCATTAATTTGTGCCTGTTTAATTTACCTCAAACCAGGAGTTTAGCCCCAGAGAGAACTCCATAAGCCATCCCACTAGAACTGGAGAAATACTTTGTGGGTAAACACTTCAGAATGTAGCAACCTGATAACAGGCCCTGGGGAAGATTGGTCCTGAAAACAAAACCTACTTGACACCATTCCTTGATCTCCTCTTGCATGCCCACGTTTATTGATTTGAGTGAAGTAGACCAAGTTTTCAGTAAAAAAATCAGCAGAGCTGTGGTTTTGCATCCAAAACCTGTAACATTTGCAGGGTGGCTTTGTAACAGAGTAACACCAGCTTTTATCTGAGTTTTTCTTGAGAACTTTCCAACAACAATCCTTCTTTGTTGTTTTGGTTTGAATCTGAAACTCAAAGTGGCAAGTAAGAAGGTTGCTACCAGTATGACCCACTTTCAAAGTAAAGGAAATCTCCACGAGGAGCCCTGGGAATGAAAACAAGCAAGTCTGGCAAGGCTTTTCAGACCTCAGAGTAAGGGTGAAATGAAGACAAATTCAGCTAGTAGAGTTCTTCCTCTATTAATCTACTACAACAGATAAAACCTTTTCATGGGTATAGATGAGCTGGATGAAAAGTCTCCAAACAAAAGAGTATTAAAATATCCCCTCTTCATGAAGAATTTCACAGAAATCATTAATTTTCCATTTTTCAAGAAAAAACTGTTACTACTTAAAATGCTTTTTCAGACTTTTGCTTGTATTTTTACAAATAAAAAATATTACTGGACAAAGGATATTCTAAAAGCAATATTAAAAAAGTCCATTTCAAAGTTCTTTGTGTGCATTTTCTTTTTAAGTGAATCTTCATTCATTTGGAAGGCTGAACAATGAAGCAACTTCAGAACTGCATTTCATGATGATTTAAATGAAAAAATTAACCAGCAGCGGTAATGTGCATAGTAAAGTTCAGGCACTTTACCTAATGACTTCTTTGTATGAGAGAGCTCCAACCGCATTAGTGCATGCTGTTCTATTAGCTGGGAAATCAGTGAGTATTATTTTGGGGTTTTCTCAGGCTCCCAGCTGTATGGTGGTTTTGCGTAGATTTGGCAGAGTGCCAGCTTGTTGTCAGTTAGGCCTATTAGATCATTATCCAGCATCATAGCGTATCACAGAGCCGTGCAGGACTCCCAAAGTGATAAAATACTGGCTCACTGGTGAATTTCAGAGAAATGCTTATGGTGACGCTTGTTAAAGTTAAAGGTCTATTAGTGTCCCCACCAAAATCTCTATTTTGGTGGAAACCATGCTGTATTCGACCATTTAAATTCTTTCTTGCTAGAAAAGTGGAGGGTGGGAAATGCCTGCCTGTTTCTAATTATTGACTGCTTTATTTTGAAATAAAATACTTTGTTTTTTTTTTAGCATGAAGTGGGCATAGGAAAAGCTCCACAGTTTAGATTTCAATATTTGCTCTGCTTTTTTTAAAACAAAGTTGTGGTTTTTGGAAAACATTTCCCTGCCCTGTAAACTAATGAATTTCCATCTTTATAAAACAAGAGAAGCAAATATCACAGATGACCAGGAAAATAAGGCTTAATAAGGTTTTGCTCAAGCAGAGCAATAGTGAGTTGTGGAGGGGTGTGTGTGTGTGTGTGGGGGGGGGTCCTGCCAGCTCTAAGTTGTAAACGTTAAAGGATTTTCATCCTGTGTTGCTCGTATCTTTCTTACTGTTAACACTGCATTTATTCTTTTGAGCTCTAGTCCTGCCAACACTAAAGCACCTGCTTAATGTAACAGTCCAGTAATTCCTGTGGCTCTTCACTGAATCTTCTCCAATTTTTCAGCATCCTTCCTGATTCATAGACACCAGAAATGGACACAGTGTTCCCACCGTGATCGCTGTGGTGCCCGGGCCAGAGGAGATATAACCTCTTTCTCTTATTTGGTGATTCCCCTGCCTACTTCCCAAGACAGTGTTAACCCCCCCGGCTGTAGCGTGGTGCTGAGATCTGCTTTTCCCCCACCCATCCGGCAGGACCTCTCCCACTTTAGTACAGTTAGGAGAGGGGGCCTAATCCCACCTGCATGGCTCATGCTGCGACCCTACCTGTACAACTTCCCGATGGATCATTGTAAAATACACATATTGTTTGCTGGGGTTGAGTTACCAAGTAACCAAATTGCTGGGTCACTAACACACCTAATTTAATACATATCACTAATGTAATCTTTTGATCATGTGCAGGTGTTTCCAGTGATGTTCCATCCGACTCATTCATAGAAATATTAAATAAGTCCCCTGCCACTCTTTGCAAGGTAACTTGCCAGAAACACACCACTTGATAATGCTGTCCACACAGACACTTCCGCATTTACCATTTTATTTCAAGACCTCTCATTTGGCCTCCTTCCAAGGCATTCACTATGTGCTACCCTGATTTTCTTCACCGCTCACATTTCTTAACGAAAATGTTCTATATCATCAAGTGGGAAGCTGTGCAGATGCCAACGTATGTTGTAGTAAACTAGACTGCTGCTTCTACTAATCAAACCACTAATCTCATTGAAAAAAAGATATCTAATTAGTTTGATCATGCCTCTTCCCTTAAATTTATATAAATCATAGGAGACATTGGCTGGAGACCCTCTAGTTCAACCTCCTGCTTGAAGAGAGATTATCACCAGCACCAGGTCAGTCAGGCACAGCTTTGTCAGCCAAGGTTGAGGATCTCCAAGGATGGGGACTCAGGCAACCTCCCTGGGCACCTCTTCCAGGGCTGTCCGACCCTCCTGCTATAAAGAAGCTTTTTCCTAATGTCCAGCCCTAACCCCCCAAGCCACAGTTTGTGGCCATGACCTCTTTTGACATCATCTGGCAATGCTACCTTTGTAAGTGTCCTTCAAATAGCTATAAGTGGCTACTAGATTAGCTCCTACACCAGACTACATAAACTAAGTACCCCCAGGCTCTCTTTGCAGGTCATGTTCCCTCTGCCCTGATCATCTTGGTTGCCCTCCAATGGACCCTCTCCACTTTCTTCACATCCCTATTGAACTGGGAGACCCCAAACTGGATGCATTATTCAAGATCTGGCCTCACCAGTGCTGAAGAGAGGGGAATAACGTCCTCTTTTGATCTGCTGACCATGCACTTCCTAATGCAACCCAGCATGCAGTTGGCCTTGTTTGCAATGAGAGCACACTGCTGGCTCATAACCAGCTTGGCATCCAGTGTAATCCCCAGGTCCTTTTCAGCAGGGCATCTACTAAGTCATAATATTTATTATTTATTAAGCATTTCCTGCATCAGCCAGCTCTTGCTACCCATTGTTGTAAGTCAAAATGTTGCAATTACCTGACTTGCTTAGTTTATCTGTTCTGAACTCTAATACTAATTTTCTCCTGGTCCTCTAGAAGCACCCCTATAAAGATCCATAGGACATAGTATAGCCACAGGCTTTTAAAAGTCTTGGATGCAAGCAGTCCCTATCAGTTGGTTCAAAAATAACTAGTTTTTTAGTAGATGCTTGTTAACATTCTCTTTTTGCTGGGCAATAGGAAGTATTTTACAGTAGTCTATCCCCTTACCCCTAGTATCATGGGAAAACCATTGACCATACCTGTCTTCTCAGAAAGTTACTGATATCTGTGACTTGGAAAGAGTACCTTCAGCTCCTAATCCAAAACACTCTCCTTCTTGCTGCCCTCAAATTCTGCCATGAAAACAGGATAAATTTTCTTTTGCCTTCTATGGTAATCGTTCTTAACTTCTGATACATATTTCTGTTTGTCACCTTCTTCTCACTCATAGTTGAACATTTATTTGTGTACCTGGCTTCACCACTCTTCTCAGACAGGCTTTTTTTTTTAATCAGTGCATCATCTTTCTTAATTATGGAACAAAGACTAAAAAGAGTGTTGCAGCACCCTGCCAGTATGAATTGCAAAGGCAGGGTTGCATGCAGACAGAATATTGTTTCTGTTTTAACAGTTATATA
This sequence comes from Apteryx mantelli, assembly GCF_036417845.1. Classification (NCBI taxonomy): domain Eukaryota; kingdom Metazoa; phylum Chordata; class Aves; order Apterygiformes; family Apterygidae; genus Apteryx; species Apteryx mantelli. The sequence continues at coordinate 56,791,130 of NC_089980.1, read as the reverse complement.
TTTCTATTATTAGGATTTCTTGCTGTGCGAGTTACACGGAAACCACCTACAGTTTGGCACTGAAACTACCTGGTAGAGGGTTTGATCCTACTCCCTCTGCTTAGCTATAAAGCAGAAGCAATTTCAGCATTCTTGCTGGAGAGACACAAGATCGAGGCTGAATTTTCCTTCAGAGAGCAGTAAGAAGCTACTGGCATAGTTGATAGACTGCTCAGGTGCCCTTTCCTAAGGTCACTGGTGACTGCCTAACTCCATCACCAGCCTGCCTTTTCCAGCTGTTGGTTCCCGCCTCTGCTTTGCTTTTAACAGACAGAAATGGGGAGGTGCCTTAAACTGCAGAAACATCTTGTTATCACAGGCTGCAGCTTCACTAAGATCGTTTATTGAAGTGGGGAAGATCAAAGAGCGCGTGACCACGATAATGCAGGTTGGCTGCCATGTCTCGGTTGCTGTTGGAGCGCCTGCCTGCCCAAGGGGCGTGCATTGGCATTTCTGTTCTTGTAAAGTTGTTTGGGTGTAGGTCTAATCTGTGGCCGCCTCAGCATTTTGGGCACATTTTCATCAGTCTGGGAGTACTAGCAGAACTGGCTGATGTTGTTTTTCTGCCAGTGTCTGCTTAATGGCACATTTTTCTGGGATAGGTATGGGGACTTTTACTTTTGCTGGAGCTTGACTCTTTCCCTTCCCATCCCTACACACATGCAGGCAGGCACACACCAGCCCACAGGGCTGGCGACGTGTGCACACTCAGCCAGACCCTAAAGGAGCTGCGAGTCCCACTGGAGCCAGTAAGCACTGCTGCTCAGCCTGACGCTGGACCTGGCCCCTGGCAGGATCCTCGCCATCCCGGCTCATCTCAAAGCATGTATTTACAGCTGAGACACAAACACTTGAAAACACAGGCTCCTAGCAGAGAGGAAAGCAGGGCATTAGCCTTAGCAGTGTGAGCAGTAATGCTGTAATTTCAGCTATACAAATACCATTACTGATTTGCAAAATGAGCCCCTGAAGCCTGGAAGAAACTGAGAGCAAATACATATTTGATATGAGAGGCCCTTATTATCTCACTCTCTTTCCATGAGGACAGCCATGTTTTATTCATTGGAAATACAGATGATTATATTTCTTGTCTTACCTCTTTTCATGCCTCCTCCCCTGCTTCTCTAAACAGCAGCTATTACTGCGGTCTGGCACTTCAATTTAATTTGCCTGTGAGGAGGGCAGTCTCCCTTCCCTGATGTGTTTTTCTCCACCAGCTGCCTTGCTGTGTGATGTCCCCATCTGTGAGGAGAGCAGCCAGGCAACCTGGGTTTGCAAAAGGGTGGTTTATCTTTTATTGTCCAAACCATAAAGCAGCAATGGAGGTGGAAAAGGGAACTCTAGCTGAGCTGACAGGACTTTGTCTCCTGGCCGGGCTGGGGGCATTTTCACATGTGCTTCATTTTGTAGTGTTGCTGATGAGAGGCAGCATCAGGACCTACAAGTTGCATCCTGGAGAGATCAGGGTAACAATGGTGGTTTTTTTACTGTACTGTACTGATCTGTCTTCCACCAGCACCAGTCTGGTGTAACTCCACTGGTACCAGGGAGGTCTTGCAGGCATAACACTCCTGTGAAGCTGGTGACCCTCCAGAGCTGTAGGTCACCAAACAGACCAAAGCAGATTAAGCCAAGAGCTGGACTAGACCTTAAATCTAATCTAGGACCAAACAGAACAAACCTGTAGGCAGAGGTTAAGAGAAATGTCCTTTGCACTAGGGTTCATGAGATCCTGAAACACTCAGCTTCATCTGGGGAGGAAGGGCATTGCTTTGACTGTCAGCAATGCTCCTCACTGCCTTGCCAGGAAAAACTGGGATGATACACAATTTGCTGAAAGCATCGCAGTAAGGAGCAGGCAGTGATTAAACAGCAGTGCCCTGGCTCCTCATCCCTTACTCTAACCAACAGCAGCATGCTTTTATCCAAAAATTAACAAGGAATCTGTTGGAAAAGTTAGCATGAACTCTGTCCCTTGGACATGCATGCTGTGGGAGGTGGCTATTAGTCCTCAGTCAACATCCCTGCACTTATGCTCTCAGTCCCTGTGGATCACAGCTGAAATCAGCCAGAAGACAGGTAATGAGGTTTTCCATTTATTCCTGTGGTATCCCCTGATCTCAGCAGCTCAGATTGTGGTACTTTTTCAAACCCTTTCAGCCATATCTCAGTCCTGACCTCACTCCCCTGGGCTGGAACTAAAACCTGCTGAAATCCAGGGAGTTTTTTCATGTCCCTTGATAGGCTTTACAGCTGACCCTGCATGTAGTGCTCTGCTAACCTACCAGCAGCTGAGTTTAAAGGTCTGTGGAAAGCAAATTTCAAAGCCCACTGTGGCAAGCCTGTATGAAAACAAGACAAGTATCTTGGAAGAGGAAGGAGCTGTGCCAGAAGTGACTATGCTGTTCCCTGACCCAGGCACAGTGAATTTTTAACAGCAATACCATGTGAGCTCTGTCCAACTGCATGTGAGAAACACAACACCAAAATCTGAGCACTGTGAGCAGGGCAGGAGGGAGGGTTTGCAGTGACGACGGGACTCAGCAGCAGTGTGGGCACATCAGCATGGTGGAGCATTGGACTTCGGAGCAGTAGTCTTTCTTCTTGTGAGCCATGCCAAGCAGAGTTACAGGGCCCGTAATCATATCTTATACTTAAGAACGTGCAACGGCATGCTGTTCTTGCCTCAAGAAGGGGGAAATCGCTGTGGCATTGCTTATCTGTTGTGACGGGCTCAGTGCATTACCTGCCAGCTATTTTTTTCCTTCTAGAAACACATTGGATCTGTATTGCTTTTGTTGTCTTTGAAATATCGAGTGTTTTATGTCCAACAGAGCTGAGCACTTAACTTTAGGGGGTTCCACATGGCTTACTGCCCAGCCTGATGAATCCCCAGGGAAGATCCTTAAAGGCTGCCCAAAGGAAAACAACTTCAATGACATAATAAATAAGAACACCCACACCATGAGGAAATGGCACTGATCTTGGAAAGGTGACATCTATAAGGAGCTCATCAGCTGGATTATTTCCAGTGATGACCTCTTCAGACTTCTGTCAATTTCTGGTGGTTTAACAACATTCAAAGTATTAAATGTTTTCTTTTAATTTCCCTCTCCCACTTCAAGGTTGTGGTGACTGTGAGGCAAAAGGAGAAAAAAAAGGCCATAAGGAAAAGAAAAAGAAAGGAAAAAAGGAAAAAGAAAGAGAGAGCACAAAAGGCAATAGCAGGAGTTTTTCATGTAGACTTCATTTAAGTCCCAAACTGCTGGAAAACACAGTCCATCCTGAAATATGTTCACAAGTGCCCCAGAGGCCCTTACCAGGGGACTCCCACCACCATTTTGCCTGCAAGCCTTTCTCTCCAGCGTGCTTCCACCAAGCTGGCCAGCCAAAGAGAGGTGAGTGCCTCACACGAAAGTAGGCTTTCTAATGCTGGCAGCAGGAGGGCTGAGGAAGATAAATGTGACTTCATTGGTTACAGCTGAAGTGATCTGTGTCTTTTCTCTTCCCCTCAATTCCCTCCCAGAAATTTAAATGAAAGAGGAGTTCCTCTCCCTTGTCATAGTCAGTGGCAGAAAGAGGTGGGCAGGCCAGATGTTCTCGGCCGCAGGAACCAGCAGTTAAGCAGACAAATTAATATCCTGTTTTTCACAGGTGCTGGGTACTAAGCACAGCACCTTTAACACACATTGGTACTCCAGAGCCTAATTTTCTCCAAGTCTTGCAATAAATTCAGTTTCAGCATTTGTATTTTTATGGCTGTGGTTAAGAACTGAAGTAGAGGAACCAGAACTACCCTAATGATGGAGAAGCCAAGCTACCTAGATTTTGAATCTAAGATGTGGTACATAAAAGCCTAAATCACTTCTGAAAATGGGATAAAGGGTTGCAGGTAGTGTACTTCTGTATACCTTTCCACAGAAGTGGGAGTGCTGGAGGAACACAGCATTTCACTTTGTGCGTAGAAACCCTGGCACCCTTGTGTTAAAGCACAGACAAAGTCTAAATAGCCTCAAACATACTTTTTGTACCCCTGCTTCACTGGTACACTAACTCTTGCAACTGTATACAAAAACCCTGGAGGGCCTTTTTTGCATCATGCTCTGACATTATTAAATAGAAGCTGTTCTTTTTTATTATTTATAGGGTCAAGTCCTATTCTCAAGTATTGTGGGTTGGTTTCACCTCTTAATAACTTGCCAAATGCTTCCCATTCCAAGAGCCTGATGTGAGGTATTTATCAGTATGCCAACACTTCACCTTGCAGGCTGAAAGTTTACATTCCTAGGGGTTGCCCCAGACTGAATTTCTGGCGAAACAGGTTAGCCATATCTGAGGAGATTAGAGACTAATGGCTGTGTTGACAAAATCTGATGGCATTTTTTTCTACAAGTCCAAGTGCTCTTGTGGTTTGGAGCAAGGACTTGAAAGCACTCAAAAAAATGAGGAAGCAAAACAGCAACTGTCTGTAAAACTTTTGGCTTAAGTGACTTATTTAACATCTCCAAGGTGCTGAGCAGGAAGGACTCAAGTTATCCTGGATGGCACTTAGCCACTGAGCACCGCAACCTCTCTTCTCTTCCCTAGATGCCCTCCTGCCTCATTCCTTGCTTAACGGGTGAAGTAATGTGGGAGAGAAACACTAGCAAAGGAGATGTGAAGGCCAAAGTAAGCTCTGAGAGTGTCACAAACATTATTACTTGCATAACTGGAAGAGCTTTTTGCTTGGGGCAAAGCCAACATAAACCCTTCCTGCTTCCTAGTCTTCACGCTCATCCTTGCTCTCATACCACTCTCTCCACACTTTGCACAGCCATGCCAGGTACTGATCTGGGCTAGGAATAATCATTAGCTTATGCTGGGATATTATCTATTCATCGGTTTCTCAAATCAGTTGGCCTGGTGGCCACTCCAGCCTCATCCTCTCATGGCTACCAGGCAGCACTGGGCAGGAGTGAGGGCCCAGATAGGACAAGGACTAGCAACACAAGCACCTTCACCAGTCCATGGCCTCAGCCAGAAATTTGTTGTGCTTTGCGGTGGGAGCACAAAGCATTGTCTGTATTTGAGCTCCTGTGGGAACATGGGGGGCTTCCCAAGTGTGTCCAGAAAATGTGCCCTGCAATTCTTTCACTCCCATTACACAGGTTGTGCAGAAGACCACAGCAAACACAGATGTAGGCTGTGCTCTTAATGTCATGGCTGACCTCTGCACAGCTTAAGCCTCCAGATCCACCCTGAAATATGACATTGAAATGTCTTTCATTTTCTGTAAGAAAATGGAGCAGGGGTCTTGCATGCAGTTCTGTTTATTTGCCTGGATATCTAAAATCTCTGTGTTGAATGAGGTAGTTTATAGAAAAAAAAATCACTTATCTATTAAAGTACAGAAACAAAATTAATTCTATTTTTTCCTTACTTAGGAGTACTTGGCTTTTCAACCTTAATATCATGTATCGGTATAATTACAATTTGGAGAGTAAACTTTTGAGATTCCGACTCTAAACACTGTTTAGGCATATAAGAAAAAGGCAGCCCAAACTGTTTAGATGGTAGACAGAGACTACAGACATCAAATATAAAGCACAGGGCATATGTGCCAGACCACAGGATACATCAGTTAGTACCTACACACCCAGGACTTAGGACATCTATATCTGTTGAGTTCAGGTCATCTCACTAAGACCAGCCCTTGTACCCAATGGTTCAACAGAAGTCAACCAGAGTGACAAATGAATGTGTCTAAAGGCAGAATTTGGCCTATAGTCAACATAAGATCTAAAACACATGATTAATACAACTGGGGACTAGTTCATCAGTTTGGAAAAATAACTACTGGGTTTGAATCTGTAAGCAAATGAGAGCCTCACTTGGAATTCACCATAAATAAATAATTTGGGTTATAGTATATTTTTTGGTTTGGTTTAAAAATTAGGATTTTCCACATTGACTAGGACATAGGAGTGAAATCAGTCACCTGCAACCATCTGAAGACTCAGTCTTTCTCTGAGAAATTTGTTGCCTGTATCAAGTACCTAATATGAGACTCTCAGTTCTGACAGGGCCTCTAACTGTTGTGATACATTTATTAAATAATAAACCAAATTTGATGTAAAATCCTTGAAAGTCTGGCAATGAATCAGGCTGATTATATTAAAAACAGTGTGATCTGTCTTTTTTAATCTTGATTTCTTAACACCAAAAAATATTTTTTTAAAGAAAGAAAAGCCAATATTCTCATGAAATAGATGACTTCAGGCTCTGGGATGGCATCAGACATCGCAAAATTCCTGATGAGACAGTAAGAATTAGCATGGGCAGAATGTGTACCACTTAATAAAAATAGGATGTGAGATCCAGGGAGGGACTGCTTAGCCAGAGAGGCTACAAGGACCATGATCACTCCACACAGACATAATAATGGCAATGTGTATGCTGCAGGCCATTTGAGCAGAGGGAGGCTGCACAGCTTCCCCTTCTTGGGAACCCAGATCCGGCGCAAGGCTGTTAGAAAACTGATACAACCAGAGGGACCTGGTACGTCAGCGTCACTTGCAAAACAAGCACTTCTTATGTGTTGTGAAAGGAAAAGGCCATGATGAAGGAAAAAAGATCCTAATAGAAAGGCTGGCAACTCTGAAATACTAAATTTTCTGTTCTTGTCACAGTGCGTAGCTTCTGGATGGGGACTGCCCCCTAAGAAACAATCTGTATCAGCTGATCGAATAGGAGCTGAACCATGGGGAGAGAAGGGGAGAGTAGTCACCTTTGCAAGGAACAATTGTCAGGCTGAAATGTTGGTGGGAGCTGGGGATGGGGAGGCAACCCAGGTTAGGAGACTTCAAAAGCCTCAAACCACAAAACAAATACTGCCCTGAGGGAGGAATAGGAAGGAGGAGAAAGGATAAAATGGATTCTGGTTGGGTGAAATGAAATGAAACTCTCAGGTTTCCTGGTAAGGTGTGTGGGGAATTGTGTGTGGCGGGGGGGGGAAGCTATTCAGCAGCTTATCAAGGTGATGCCCTGAAAGGGGAAAACACAGTGCTGAGACTGCAATTTTTCTTATAGTGTCATGGTGCTCACAGTGGATGTGGTGGCCCACGCAGCTGTGACGTGGCCACTGCATGGCCACCCTCATTCCTGTGATAGGAGATTTCTCTCTGTGTGTTTGGGCCAGGCAGCGTTATCCATTCCTCTCAGCAGCCCAACAGAGGCGAAGGAGGTAGTCAGAAACCCAGGTCTCCTTCCACCTCAAGACTCATATACCAACACCGACCCTGATCCTCAGTACCTTGTACAGGACTCTCTTTAGGTTTAGTGCAGTTAAGCCATGATAATGCTCAGGTACGCTCAGGACAGGTCACTGACTTCACTGGGAGCTCCCACAGGGGCTCACTGTTTGCTGAAGAGCTTTGAGGAAGCCTGAGTGAAAGTGGTCTCCCTGTTGTTGCTGGCTTCTTTCAGCTAAGTGTGCTCACATTGGCTTGTTCACACAGGATTATTCTGTCCTGGTTTTCTTACAGGAAAAAAAAAAAAAAAAAAGAGTGCATTGGCAGGCTTGTTTTGAGAAAGTATACAAGGCGTTATGTAGGCTTTGCAAGCAGAGACAACAGAACAGGTGGGTCAAGAGATGAAAGTCTGCTAGTCACAACAGCATCCCCTTAAGCATGCAGTGGAGCAAGCTTTTCTTTGGCCCAGTAACAAATCCAGCACGTCACTGTTCCAGATCACTGCTCCGGTGAGGACAAATACCTTGAAGTGAAGAGGCTCAAGAGCCCAGGGCACTAGCTACTGTATCAGCTTTTTTATTAACAAAAGCGACATAACGGAAGGCTGCACCTTCAGCTCACATAACTCAGTGTGGTTTTTATGGCTTCAAAGTAGCAGTAGTGTTTCTGTCCACTGAGAGCCTATCTCACCATAGTCTGAGGGTCACTCCATGAAAGGCTTCCCCTGTGAGGTTTAAGTAAGGCTGATTTACTAGTACCAGACTTCCTTCCACTCAGCTGCTTCCTTTCCCCTGCTCTCACGCTGTTATTGCCAATAAAGAGCAAGATGCTGTCTCAGGTCGATGTAAGTCATGAGGCACTTGAATGAACCAACAATGGTTTTAGATTGATTGGAGATGGTCCTTTGAGGGCAGTGGTTTTGCAAGTAATAATATCTGTTAAGCACTCAGCTATAGCTCAGTAATACATGATATACTGAGGCATACACAAGAAACAGCTTTATTGATGAAAGTAGTAGTATTCAGGACATGCATGGTATCCCTTGCTTCCAGATGCTTTATGTTGATCCTTTTCTACCTGGGCAGCACCTAACAATTAATCTGAAGAACATAGCTTATCCCTAATACTGCATGGCCACATCAAGAGGTTGCCCTACCTCTGGTATGAGCTTTGGATTCTTCCTCCTTGGAAAGGAAAAGTGGACTTTCCAGAAATGGATCTTAAGAACACAAGAACTGATGCACTGTTTCAGTTTTCTTGCTGATGCAGCCCAGGACAGGGTCTGCATTCACTGCTGCAAGGGCACACTGCTGGCTTGTGTTCAGCTTGCTGGCCACCAGGATGCCAAGGTAGAGCTTTCCAGTAGAGCTGCTCCCAGCCATCCAGACAGTGCTGCTGCTGGGGATTGCGCCGTCCCAGGCACCTGACTTCACATTCAGCTTTGTTAAACCTCATGCTGTTCTTGTTGGCCCAACTGCACAGGCTGTCAAGATCTCTCTGCATGTTGATTCTTCCTTCCGGCTATCTATAACACTCTCTTTAACCACCACTAATGGACTGGTCTTCTCTGCATTCACCTAATGTATTTTTCTGCACCTGCTTAAACATTGGTTTTGCAGCTTCCTCTGGCAATGAGTTGCACAGTTTAAACTAAGTATTTTATTAAAAAATTACCTTCTTTAGTTCAAATCCAGGTGCCTGATCCTTTCACTGGGGACCCTAATTCATGTACTGTGAGAAGCAGTGAATAACTGGAGAACTCCTTTATGCAAGGTTTTAACAACAGTTCTGATTCCAGCATATAATTCAGTACAAAGATTTATCAACCCAAAAGTAAATTACAGTGCAAAAGTTGAACATCTCCTCCATAACTCAGCCTGCCATATCTGTGGAACTGAAGTCTGCCAGGAGACCTCTGTATTTTAACTCATGAAGCTCATACTCAATTCATTCAATATTTCATATGCTTGCTGCCAGAATTCTGGTTTACAAGAAGTTAGAGGAAGTGCAAACTAATGCAAGAAAAAGCAAGGGGGATTAGGAGGGATGAGGAAAGGGAGCTATACAGCCCAAATGCAGCATGTCCTATTAGGCATAAAAAACCACCCTCAACTCCACGAGCTCTTCCATGCAAAGAGGAGAGAAAGAAGATCCCACTGGTTTTACGAAGAAGCAGGTGAGATTATAAAAGTTATGGCTGCGAGGATCTTACTTCCAGAAATGCCTCACTGTTTGGCTGGTGGGGTTTGGTTTTGATTTTAATCACGCTTTTCCAGAGATTACTTAATGACAGGGGAATAGCAGGGGCACACTGAATAAAGCCAAACCAAAGGAATTCACAAAGAACCTGTTGAATTATCAACTCTCGGCTGGCTTTGCCAAGCCAACGGTACTTGCTTGCTAATTCTTCCATCTGCTTTTCCTCCTTGGCCTGCTCATCCTCAAGGAAATGATCCAGTGACTTTTTAAAGACGACAGCTCTGGCAGCTGAGGAGACACCCCCCCCTCCCCCCAGTCTTCTTCTTCCTCCCCTCAGCATGTAACAAAAAGCATTTCCATAGGAATGTCACAGGTAGGATTTTGCTCCTGCTGTTTCAAATGGGTCACAGTGCTGTTTTATCAAGGAAAAAGCAAAAATGTGGGATTAACATCTTTGAAGGTGAGTGCTGTACCTTTTCTTCAAAACACCTCCAGTTTTGCTGACCATCTCTCTGTCATTAAATGACAATATACCTCCATCCTGGCCCACAGTGATCTTAAACCAACACTGAACACAGGCTGCAACCTGGGCTTCTGTTGGGACTCTGTCAGAGGGCTAGTCAAGGATGCAGAAGGCAAATGTGAAACCTGCCTTCAATGGGCTGGAGGCAGGCTTTGATCCCAGTCATTCATGAATGTTAAAAGCAGGGGGTGATTTTTGAGGAAGCTGGTCATATACTGAATAGGCTGGGGACTAAATATGGGCTGAGAGTCTCAAAATGACAAAGAGATTGAGAAGCATAAATCTCATTGAAACATGCCTGGTTATTTTCAGTACTTTACCAAATCTCCTGCTTGAGAACATATAAGATGTATTTGGCATTCTCTCCTGAGCAGCAGAAAACCCAGCTCCATATGGGGTACACAGAGGAAAAACTCTTGGTTAATTTTTCTCTTTTCTAGACAAGGGTTTCCATTCACTTTGGATGGAAGTATCTTTTCCCCACATGACTGGTGTGGCCCTTTCAGTCTCACCCCATAATCAGCAGCTCCCTGCTGTGCAAAACTGTGACAGAGTGACAGCACACCTCCCTCAGGCTTGAGGTAATCAGCCTGTCACCGGACTTCAGAAAGATGCTTGAGAAGAAAGCCTGGCCACTAAATCCTAGCTCACATCCCATGTACTTCCACATGTTGCCTAACAGTAGCCTTGATGTAAGAGTCAGTCTCTGTTCACACAGATTCACTAAAAAGGATATGTTTGCAGCTGCCAGCTCCATGGTATTATAGACAGCAACAGCTCCATATACAGCGTAAGAGCTCTGGAGAAAAGCATTGTGCTTATTAGCTTAGCTTCCTTAGCTGTTATGCTAAGAGACTGCTAAGGACAGAAGACCTTAGTGTTGAATCAATATTGATGCTTGCTTAGGTCCTATTTAGCCAATTCTCAATACAGTACAGGTACTCTGATTGCTAACTCCTAAGTCACCTAGGTTTTACCCACAGTCACTAACACAACCAGTGGCAGAAAGGGAAACTAGACAGAATCACTGCTGCTCCCAGCTTCAACCATTGCACATAATGTTTTTCTAACAGAAACCACTGTGGGATGGGAGAAACAGGAGGAAAAGCATTAATTGCAATTGCACAGACAGCATTGGGGATGCAAGTGCTGTGGTGGTCTGTGCTTTTTAGGATGTTATGCTTTTTCTTCTTCATCTCCACCCCCTTTCCTGCACTTACACCACCAGAGAGCCCTAGCCTAGCCATGCTGCTTTTCTGGTCTTTCTTTCATCTCCTTGTTGAATGTTTCTGGAGCTGCTGGCAAAACCCCTCACCACAACCTGTCATCAGATTCTTCCCCACTGCTTTATTTGCTGAGCTTTTTCCAGCACTTGGTACATTTGGGATTTGTTAGCAATGTTCTGTATTACAGTGTGGGGCACTCCCAGGTGCAACTTATCTTTGAAGAGAAAGAGCGAAATCCTAGGTCTGTGAAAGTCAACGCGAGTTTGTCATTGACCGCAATAGGACAAGGATTTCATCCTAATACTCTCTTTGTATGGTTTTATATGGCATCTTCCATCATTGTAATATTGGAGAGCCCAGGGGACTTCTGATTTCAGAGACCTACAAGCATACCTGGAGCTTCATAACTGCTAAAGAAAACAACGGTGCTATAAACAGTACCAAAGTCAGACACAAGATTCATAGGGTTTCAGCTATAAGAGAGCATTAGGTCATCCTGCCTGACCTCTTGCACATCACAGGTTATTAAGTTTCATGCAGCTACCCTGGTACTGCACCCAGCAAACTGCATTTGATTACCCATCTCAGTGCAATAGTCAGAGCCAGGGCTCTGAAGGGATTCCTGAGCTCCTCAGCCCTTGAACCTCCTACTCTCTGGTGTAATAAGAGTTCATTACCAACACTACACAGATGGACTCCAGATGAGCAAGCATAACAGTGTGATTGTGCAGGGGGAATGATGACATTTCTGAGTGTATATTGCATCCATGCCAGGGAGTATTCGTAGGAAGGAAAAAGTTAAATTAGTCACAAGGACTGGGGGAGGCAAGCAGCATCAGAGAAGCAGGGTCCTACCACAAAAAAAGAAACAATTTGCCCAAGAAAAGCGCAGGAGCTCCATTGCCAGAATTTTCTGAGAGGAAATTAGATGAGACAGACAGACAAATACATCTGAAGGGCTCTTGCCTGATTGCAAAGTGGCTGAAGCAGACAGCCCCTTTGTGTTCATAGATTTCCTTAAGAGTTTTACTGCTACTGTAGTTAAGCAGGTGAACATCTGTTCTCCACCTGACACATCATAAAACTACAACTGTCAGGAGCAGGACGCACTGCACTGTGATCAAGAGGCGAAGTTTGCTTATTGTTAAGTCTGAAGGTTTTTATTTCCATCTCTCCGTCATGTCAACAAACAGTTGAGAGTGCGTTAAGAGAAGGTTCACCGAACTAATCAGCAGATGAGTGCCTAGAAAAACAACCAGCATTTATTCTCAAATGTATATGGGATGAATTATACTTTCTGTTATTCCTGAGTAGCTATATTGACTTTTCACTTACAGGAATGGGTACAACATGGCTTTTGGCAGATTTGTGCTTTGTTCCAGTGACTGTTGCAGATCTGTTGTGTAAACCCATGGTAAGATGCAGTACTTCATTGGACTTCATTTTTTTTCCCTTAAATGGAAATAACAGTGCTCTTTCTTTGTAAAGAGTTCTGAGCACCAGAGGGAAAAAAAAGCAAACTACTATTATAAATAAAGAATACTAATGCGGAATAGCACTGCATGTTTTAGCTCTCCTCTTCTCTAGTTAATTATGAGACATTAGTTGGGAGCTTTTCCACAAGAAGTATGACATCTCTTTAAGATGCAAGCAATTAAGAAACCAGGATATGATGTTGGTTACAATAATGCCAAGCCAGAGGAACTGTTCACGACTGATGCCCCTTTAACCGGGAACAGTAAGTAAATGGATGTATGTGATAATAAAAGAGCCTGTGGGAACTCTCTAATGATACTCCTACTATGATGAAGCATGGCTCCACCACAGCTTTATTAGCATGTAATATTGATGTTGCAGAGGTGCTGCAGTGTCTCGACCTAGCTGGGGCTTGTTGTGGCAGGCTCTGTACAAACGTAGCAAATGGCCATCGCTTCCCCTTCTGTAGCAAAGAGACAGTGCAACTGGGGGAAGAAACAAAAAAGTGGATGGGGAGAGACAATGCAGTGAGCATAGCGGGGTATGTACAGTTCCCGGCACGCCCTGCAGTGAAACATGGCAAGGAAGGAGTGCCTCCCGTGCCGCTCAGAGAGAAGCCGGGGGGATTGCATTGCTGCTGGATGAAAACTGTGGCAGCTTCTGAGCTGTAACAACTTAGCTCTGATTGCTGGATTGCTAAGGACTAAGGCATACAAAGGAAAATAAAATTCCCTCACTGCTTCCAATTAGCAAGGAGCTTCAGCTGATTTCCTGAAAACAGTTGTGCTTGGTTAAGAGCACAAATCTGTGTGCACGAAGTGCTCTTGGTCCTGGCAGGATCCAGCCTAGCGAGGACTCCCCCAGCTCACCAGGGCTCACTAGAAGTGCTTGGTGGTGGGCACTAGCTGCCCCATATCCCTTAGCTCTGGATGAGGTTTGATTGCTGAAGCCTGCCCACTGGAAACACCAGTGATCACCTCTTTTCCCAACCATAAAATTTTGACGACCCTTTCCAGCTCATTGAAACACTGTGAGGATTTGGGTGGTGGGCGCTGCAGTCAGCTGGCATGCATTACCATGTCCTCAGGGTGCAGGCAGCGCCAGCCCATGCTGCTGGCCACATGCACAGAAAGTGCTCACAGCTCAAGCCCTGCAGCCTGAGCCTGCTTTCCACCAACCAGTCTCTCCCTGGGAGCATTGGGGTGTTTGCAAACCAGCCTTTTTTACCAGAAGTTCATCCTGCTGCACAAAGCCATGCGACATATTTAAAAACGACTTTGGAGTAGCCACTGGTGAGCATGCAAGACCTCAGGGGAGCCTGGTGGCACTGCCTGGAGCCACGGTGCTGGAGCACGTGGACTCCTGCGCTCCCTCTCCCCGGAGACGAGGACGGCTCCCGGCTCCCAGTGCGGCAACCGAGCTCAGCTCGCAGCCTTCCCCTTTCCCTGTGGTTTTCAGGCGGATGCCAAAAGCTGAGGCAAAAGTTCATAACATGCCAATTACCCTGGCCTCAAAACCACAAATGATTGTATACAGCTGTTGGCAAATGAAACCTTGTTCCAAACATTTAATACCTAATTGAATAAACTCGTGGAGCCCTGTTCTGCATTCCCCTGTTCCTCCACCCTCATGTCATCTCTCCCATCCACTTCCAGATCTTGTGTGTTCCAGCAAAAGGGGAGGAAAACTTTTGTTTTGATTTTCAGTAATTCGTAAAAAAAAAAAGTCAGCCCCAGCATAAGTTTCAGATCTATCAATTTTCCATCAGAGCACTAAGAGGGTTAATTATAAAGCCTATTTCCTCTTTTTTCACTGCACCAGATTTGTGCTAATGGACAAATAAACTGATTCATAGTGGCTTTTGGTTCTCCAGTAAAGATGCAACAAGCACTGCATTTAGATGTGGTGAATGGTAATTATGTTTGATGAGAAAAGTGGGCAATTTTTCCTTTCTTTGTCAAATGTCTTGGATAAATTGTTTTCATGACCTTATCTAGAACACAAGGGTCTAGTCACCACTTAAAAATTATAAGGCAATTCATGAAATACACTCCTGTATCAGACAAAGAGACCAAAAGTGACTTTGCAAACAATAACTTACACCACAGAAAAGGTCAAGAAAGGTTAGTATTGTCTTTTTTAGAATAACAGTATCCTAAATTAAATGTACTATGTTTAATTTAAAAAATCCAGAGATTATATGGTTTACTTCTAAAGAAACAGTACGATTCTCAAACGTGTAATGTTTCAAAGGTTATGAGAAACAGATGCCACTACCCCATCCTTTGTGAATGACTTTTGAAGCTATATGTAATTTTCTCCAAATTGCCTTTTAACATGTGATTGCCTCAAAACCACCTAACTGAACTGCACTATGCAATATGCAAATGGGAACTCTACTGCAGCAATCAGCATCTCATGTGGACGGAAATGTTTCTGATCCAGCAAATCATTTTGACCCATCAGTAACACACTGCTCGGTGAGGAGATACTGTTCTCTTATTCAGAATCGGTGTGAACTGCTTTTGTCTTTTTCTGTACTGTAGGTTGCTAGTGTTACTAAAAATCATTTTAAAGGATTTCCTGGCTTGGGGGAAAAGGAGGGGTTGTGTTAAATCTCCCAAGGAGAATTTGTTTTTTCAATGTTAGCCTGATCTCCGTAGTCTAGAGAGTCAGTATTCTGATAGAAAGTAGTTTAGATTATAATCCACATAATAGATCCCAAGAGAAGCTTCCACTCTTTAGCAAAGATATCAAGAGAAAAAAAAAGTACTTTATTTTATCACCATCTAAACTCACTTTCCGCTTCTCAAGTGCAACTGTTCCCTAACAGACAACTCTGTTAACACTCTATATAGCTCTCTATTGGTGAGACATTAAAAGACTTTGTAGTCAGCATAAAAGTGCGCAATTCAAATAGCGATGCTGATTCTCAGTTTAATTGAAAAGAATTCATTATCCACAAAAAAAAAAAGATCAATTCTCTTCCTTCAGTTCCTTCACAGACAGATCCTGCAAAGTCACTGAGGTTTCCTGGGTGTAGCTAAGGGCAGAATTTTGTCCTAGTGGGGTTTCTGCTTTAATTCTAATGAAATGTTAGGAATTTATCCAAAGACCAGCTCAGAAAGGTCCAGTAAGGCTCAGTTTGAAATATACCAAACCAGCGACCCCACCAAATTTCCCTCTAGACTGTAACTCATTTGTTCCTGCATCACCCCATTGCATGAGTGCAATGGACAAGGCGGGGTGGGGTTCATCTGGTCATACAGCCCTGCGCTGGCTCCTAACCCCCACACGTCTGAAATCCTGAAGGAGGCTATTGTCAGCTCCAAGAGGCTACCCGGGTGGCACAAAAGCCCTTTACATGTTCAGTTCTGGCAGGAGCCCCCGTGGCGGCGGGGGCTGCGAGCGCCAGGTGCTGCACGCGGGTGGGCAGCAGTGGGCACCAACCCCAGCCCCGTGGCTCTTGAGGAGGTTGGCAAAGGCTGGTTAGGCTGCCTGCGTTGGCTCATCTGCTGCAGCGGGCACTATGGGAAACTGAATTTGCACCCTGATTAGGAGGTGGGTTTGAATACAACAGAAACAGTTGGGATCAACTCTCCTGGATAAAGTCATTTTAGGAATGAAAAAGAATTAATGCTTAAGCTTCTGTTCTGGGCAGGCACACAAACCTGTGGTTTTGAACACCCCAGTTATTCCAGCAATTTTAGCAGGATTGCTCACATGCTTACAGAAGTGCATGTCTTTGAGTACTTATCCAGAATTAAGGGTTTAGCCTAGCGCCGTTGAAAAGGAAATGGTCAATGTGGAGCTGCCTTTGCTTCTCCAGCTGCTTCAGCAGGATGGAGGGGCTGGATTAGCTCAGAAAGGGAAACAGAGAACTGCCCAGGAAGGGCTCTTGATCCTGAAAAGCTCTAGAGAAAGATCACAGAAAGAAGAAAACAGGGTACAGGAGAAAGCAGAGGAGAGGGATGGAAGGAAGAGAAACAACAAAAAAGAGCACAGCTGTGGAAGTGGTGAGTGAGAAGAGACTGGGAAGAGTGTGAAAGGGAAAGCTGGAGAAATGCTCTGCAGCTGTTCCCTCTGTGGGATACCATCAATGATGTGAGCTTTTTATAAGCCTCTGCTAGGATAACTCTTTTTTCCCCTTTATTTCTTCCCCCTTTTAAGATCTAGACCATGTTTGCATTTCCCCCCCTCCTCGGTTGCTTCCCTCACTTTGCCATGCCTGTTCAAATCTAATTACCAGAGCTCCACTATATTCATTAGCTCCATTCCCTGAAAACCTTGAGATGCATGTCATCTGGATCTGATTAAGTATGGTGCATTTAATTTTCCCAGCTATTCCCCTACATGCTTTCAATCAGCATGAGCATTTTTCATTTAAATGTCATTAAACTTTTGAATAAATATGTAAAGGACATTATAAATAAATATAAAAGCCTCATGCAAGGCAGGCACAAGGAAAGCTATGCCTGAGACCACCCATTCTCGTGTCCCTCTTTGGGGAGATTATACCAGATATGCCCACAGGTGCTAACACAGCCTGCCCCATTTTGTTAAAAGAGCACTTTGGTAAGCAGCAGACTTTTGTTAGTCCCTTGAACAGTCATCTGAGATTGTATATGAGAGGTACAGATGAAGCTCAACCCTGCGCAGGCATTTGTGCCTTTCATTTCTATGCAAGTTCAGTAGCGTTTCCATAAGCGATTTTCCGTACGCGTTGCAAGGTGGCTAATCAGACGTGCTCGCCTGATCGTGCCTGTCAGCTCGTGGCCTTCAGTGCCATCCCACACAGGTGAGGATTTATTATCCACAGAGTTGGAATCTCATTGACAGGAATAACTGAGCTATAGTTTTTGTAGCGAAGACAAGTGTTGTCGTGTGCCAGATTCCCCTTCTGTAACTAGTCTGATTCTACTTGCCTCTATAAGGTTAAGCATTAGCCTAATTCTTTATAGAGTGAAGGTTTCATGGTAGGAGTCTAATGGGCCAGAATTACAAGTAAAATTCATGTAACCTTTGGGACATATTCAAAAGAGAGGAATTCAGCCTTTCTGAGGTAGATTCCATCAGGCACAGGTTTTACAAAGTCTCAGTGGTTGTGCTCCTTGATCCATTAAACAAGCAGCTCATTAATTCCCTCATATTTTTATTCTCATCAATTTTTCTCCTTCACTTTTTATTACACCTGTTTCTTCTTGTACATTGGTTTCCCCAGTATCTGTAAAGCCTGGCCTTATTTTTCTTAAACTTTTCCAATATCTTTTTTTGCTCTGTCCATCCTTTTGTCTTCTGGAGAGTGTCTGATAGTTTCACATGCTCCTCTGAACAATTTCAGCACACAAGGCCTTTGCCATTAGACCCCTGCTTGGGGTTAGCACCTTTTACCTTAACTTGGCTCTGATTCATCCTGAAGTTGACTTTCGCTGTCTCTTTTCACTGAGGAGGGTAACCAGCCTTCCCTGCTTAAATCAGTATGCATGAAAACCCCTCTGGATTTGACTACTCCTTCTGTTTACACTGTAGTCAAGGCTGAGAGAAGACATATATTTGATTGAACAGTTAAACAAGCTCGCCTGGTTATAACATTAGCACACACAACACCATGCTTGGCAGTTCCCTAGAAAGGGATGCTGTGTACCAGATAGAGCTTGCAGCTCCATTTTTTTCTGTGTGGCACTGGGACTATGCCTATATTTAGAAGTGGATCTAAGTTTAAAGCTCATTTGGGGCATTCTGACTGTAAATACTCTAAAATGAACTTAATTAATGGTAGAAAAAAAATACCCAAAAGTGCATTTTAAGCAACTTTGTTACAGAGTATTTTCAGAAAAGAGCTTTCATCTGTGCTCCTAAGGGTTTGAACACTATTTTTGAGGCATTGCACCTGCTGGATCAAGGAACAGAAATATACAATTTGAGTTATGTATCCAGTGAAAGTGCTTTGAGTATCAGTTTTTATTTCAGTGACTTATTTTTTAGTATCAATTTGGTTTAGATGCTCAAATTATTTAGCAAGTGGTTTCAGGCAGCAAATCAATTTTTAGAACATCGCAATCTGGTTGAGGATAATTTGTGGTGCGAGATGGAGATAACATAAACATGAAGAACGAATTGCGTGGCTTTTCTTGCTTGGCCTGTTAGCTCTCCTCCATGTGCACTTTCACACTAACCCCTTTTGGGGGTTATGCCCTCTAGCCCCCCCTGTTGGCTTGGATAGGCCAGATTTGAGAAAGTTGTGGTCAACGTTACAAACTCCCCTATTGTCTTCCAGCTCTTAGTTCTTTCCTTCCTATGGATTGTTTGATTTAGGATGGCTTTACTCTTTTTGATTTACTATCTTCCTATGTCATAAAATGGTCCTATCTGGTCCTACAGGAATCATTTTGGCTTAGGATCTAGGTACATCATACCCAGCAGATGTCTAGGTAATTAAAGTCTCCCATGAGCACAGTATCCTGAGATACTGAACTCCTGTATAAATGGTTTAGGGATGTTTCCCTCTTCCTCTCTTTGAGATCAGCAACAGATGCCCAAAGCAGTGATCATTTTGTCTTTCACCTTGTGACTCCTTGCCTAACACCTCTGTATGCTGGCCTCCTCACAGTCACGTTGTGTCTTAGCTGGCAGCTGTTTTTCACAGGTGGGAAGCTTTGTTGGGAAATGCATAGCCATTATGCATTGACTTTTACAGGTGGACTAATTCCTCGGGGAAAGGGTAGGGGAAATCACCTCTATGGCATTATTATATTTATTCCTGGCTTGCAAGTAGGTTAGGTATCTCTCAGGGATTTTTTTCTTGGTCAAGACATGAGTAGAGTTGGGTTCCTCGTGAGAAAATTCTATCCAGGATGTGCTTAAATGCTTGCTGAATCAGGAACCAGGCAAAGAGTTTGCCCAGTCCTTTTTGAGGCCCACAAGCAGAGAGAACAGACTCTTAGAGTATCTGTATTTACTGCTTCTTTCTAAAAATGAAACAAATTTGGTGGGAAGAAAGCAATTGCACACCTTCTGTCAATGAATACTCAAGTGTCATTGAAACCAGCAAGGTGTTCAGCAATCTTACATAACACAAAGTCCATGCATTTAACTATAAAATTGCTTCAGTTGAAGGTCTCCTTCACTTTTCTTACTTGAGTTGTGTCCAGTTCCTCAACATTTCATGATTTCCTCCTTGCAATTCATCTGTAATGGTAGGATCTCACCTACATCTTGATCCTGACTTTGTGATAGAAAATTCAGATTCAGATCCAGATCCAGACCCAAACCTGGGTAACTTGTGTAACCTCAGTGCTTAACATAAAAGCAGAAAGATAATGACTATCTTGACCCTACCATGACCCAGCCCGGGAGCAGTTGTGTCAACAGTCACGGACAAGCCAGGCCTGCTTTTGATCTCTATTACACGGGCAAAATTGGGAACAAACCCTTGGAGTCAGTGGAAACCAGACCCACAGAATCTAGTGGAATATCTTTAACTTTACTGCAAGTAAACAAGTGAAGGGAAAATCCAGCCTGCTAATTTCAGACACTTAAGTGATACAGAAGAAGACGTTTCTCATCACATTAAGCACCCTGTGTCTTGGTTGCCTCCTCAACCTAGTACTCCCTGGTGAAGATGGGACTGAAGCCTACAAGGAAAGAAGGAAGGCACAGATGAAAGCACTTATCTCTGCAGAAATTTGTGCAGTGGTGGTGAAGCCAAAACAGGGGCTTATATTGTGCCATGGGTTAGCACTGGCTATTACAGCCCATTAGTAGAAATGGAGGGGAGGGAGCTACTGACTGTGACTAGAGAATTATACAAGTTGTTTTACAACTCCAGGGAATAACCATGGGAGCCAGATCTCGAGGAAGGTCCCAGGGTTTGAGGAGTTTAGAGCCAGGTTCCTTGGACTATTATCTCTGGTTACACATGATTGTAGTTTCAGGGTGAATTAGCAAGTGGCCTTTTGTGGAAGAAAGGCAGCAAAAAGCTTTTCAAAGAAATCTGAAGCTGAAGCCCTCTTCCTTGCAATGAAAAGCTATAATTCAGAGAGAGCTTTCCAAGGTGCAGATGTGTGTGTGTGCTCATGAACACATTCTGCAGTAAAAAGGAAAATGGGAGCACAAAAGAGCATTTTTCCTTGCTTTAATGAAGGTAATAGCCTTTTTCTCTCCATGGAGCACTGGAGGATGGGACCATTAACTTTTTATTTGCAATTTGTATGCACCTTGCTGCACTTGCTGTATTTGTACTAGCAACATCAGGGCAATATCGAGGATGGAAGGAAAAGCAGCATGTAGAGAGAAGGTCCCTGTGATGGGAAGTTGAATGAACTGCCTGGCTATCCACCAAGCTACCTTCTGCTAAGCCACAGACGTTATGTGCCATGGTCAGGTAGCTTCAGGACAAGATGAGTGTTAATGATATTAGCTTTTAATGGAGCATTGTGTGAGGTGAACAGTCAGTCCCTTTGAGAAGTACCCTTGCAGCCAAATGCAGGACAGCCTATCTCAGTGTTAGTGCAGGGAGCATACCTTTTATTCAAACCAGTTCTTTTTGAGATGCTATAGCAGAGGGCAAGTAGGGGAAGGAAAAGAAAATGTAGGAAAAGAGGAGACAGCACATCCTCTTGCACATGAAGCATTCCTTCAAGGAAAGAAAACCATAAAAGCAGAAAAACTATATGACATTTCAGCTTGTGCAGAGAACATATGGCATTGACTAATATAACCAAGGTTTTGCAATGAGTAACAAGACAAAATTATGAAGGTGCTCTGTATGCGTGCACATATATGCGTGTGGGATGGGAGAGAGGGTCAAACAAAAGTGTACCCGTCTCTTCAGGCACTCACAGATTTTCTTTTCTTTTCTTTGGTGGTAAATCTCTGGCAAGAGATGTCAAAGACAACAAGAAGGGCTTCTTCAAATACATCAGTAGCAAGAGGAAGACTAGGGAAAATGTGGGCCCACTCCTGAATGGGGTGGGTGCCCTGGTGACGAAGGATGCAGAGAAGGCAGAGTTACTGAATGCTGCCTTTGCTTCAGTCTTTACTGCTCAGGCCAGCCCTCAGGAACCCCAGACCCTGGAGACAAGACAGAAAGTCTGGAGGAAGGAAGACTTTCCCTTGGTCAAGGAGGATCGGGTTAGAGATCATTTAAGCAAACCTGACACCCACAAATCCATGGGCCCCGATGGGATGCACCCACGAGTGCTGAGGGAGTTGGCAGACATCATTACCAGGCCACTCTCAACCATCTTTGAAAGGTCCTGGAGAACAGGAGAGGTGCCTGAAGACTGGAAGAAAGCCAGTGTCACCCCAGTCTTCAAAAAGGGCAAGAAGGAGGACCCAGGGAACTACAGGCCAGTCAGCCTCACCTCCATCCCTGCAAAGGTGATGGAGCAGCTCATCCTGGAGGCCATCTCCAAGCATGTGGAGGAAAAGAAGGTGATCAGGAGTAGACAGCATGGTTTCACCAAGGGAAAATCATGCCTAACCAATCTGATAGCCTTCTCTGATGGAATGACTGGCTGGGTAGATGAGGGGAGAGCAGTGGATGTTGTCTGCCTTGACTTCAGCAAGGCTTTTGACACTGTCTCCCATAGCATCCTCATAGACAAGCTCAGGAAGTGTGGGTTAGATGAGTGGACAGTGAGGTGGATTGAGAAGTGGCTGAATGGCAGAGCTCAGAGAGTTGTGATCAGCGGTGCAGAGTCTAGTTGGAGGCCTGTAGCTAGCGGTGTCCCCCAGGGGTCAGTACTGGGTCCAGTCTTGTTCAGCTTATTCATCAATGACCTGGATGAAGGCACAGAGTGCACCCTCAGCAAGTTTGCTGACAATACAAAACTGGGAGGAGTGGCTGATACACCAGAGGGCTGTGCTGCCATTCAGAGAGACCTGGACAGGCTGGAGAGGTGGGCAGAGAGGAACCTCATGAAGTTCAGCAAAGGCAAGTGCAGGGTCCTGCACCTAGGGAGGAATAACCCCATGCACCAGTACAGGTTGGGGGTTGACCTGCTGGAAAGCAGCTCTGCGGAGAAGGACCTGGGAGTGCTGGTGGACACCAAGTTAAGCATGAGGCAGCAATGTGCCCTTGTGGCCAAGAAGGCCAATGGTATGCTGGGCTGCATCAGGAAGAGTGTTGCCAGCAGGTCGAGGGAGGTGATCCTCCCCCTCTACTCAGCCCTGGTGAGGCCACATCTGGAGTACTGTGTCCAGTTCTGGGCTCCCCAGTACAAGAGGGATGTGGCACTACTGGAGCAAGTCCAGCGAAGGGCTACAAAGATGATTAGGGGACTGGAGCATCTCTCTTATGAGGAAAGGCTGAGAGAGCTGGGCCTGTTTAGCCTGGAGAAGAGAAGGCTGAGAGGAGATCTTACCAATGTGTACAAGTATCTGAAGGGAGGGTGTTGAGAGGATGGGACCAGACTCTTTTCAGTGGTGCCGAGCGACAGGACGCGAGGCAACAGGCACAAACTGAAACACAGACGCTTCCATCTGAACATGAGGAAAAACTTTTTCACTGTGAGGGTGACAGAGCACTGGAACAGGTTGCCCAGAGAGGTGGTGGAGTCTCCTTCTCTGGAGATATTCAAAACACGCCTGGATGCAATCCTGTGCAATGTGCTCTAGGTGACCCTGCTTGAGCAGGGGGGTTGGACTAGATGATCTCCAGAGGTCCCTTCCAACCTCAACTATTCTGTGATTCTGTGATTCTGTGAAATCTCAACACAATGGCCACACTTCTCCTGACTGACTCAGTTTTAGAAGTCAGTAGCATCTGTAGGCTAGCTTAATTGGGGTCTGGGGGTCATGCAACAAGAAGAGCTCCTTATTGTTTTTGGAAGAAAGAAAAATCTTTTCCACGTTGTGGTATTAGAAGGCTACATTTAGTCGAGACCTGACTGAGGCACTCCAGCCCTTATTAAACTCAGCCATAGGTGGCTTACCTTTTGCCTTGATGTCTCTTGTTTGTAGGGTTGTGGATGCCAGTAATAGCTGGAAAACCAGTTAGAGCCAATATAGTGGTAGGGAAATGAAGAGATACCACTCCGAATGCAGTGCCAAGGACCAAAACCACCCCTCACGTTCAAAGTACTTCTCCCTGCTGGTAAGGCAGGAGAGATGAGCCCACTGGTGAAACACAGCGGGGGGATCTGGGAGACCCAAGTTGTCCTCCCAGTCATATCACAGATTCCCCGTGGGAACTTGTCTGGTAGCAGCCACAGATTTCCTTTCCTATGACACAAGGCAGATCACACCTGCCTCCCTCACAGGGTTAATTCATTGAGTTCCTGAAGATACTCAGACATTCTTATTTAAAAGGAAGTATTGAAGTTTGAGCCTGAGTAGTGACTGATTTTTTCCAGCAGCCAAAGTGAAAAGCAAAACACAAAGAAGATCCAGCTGATTTCAGATAAACAATTTTGGGAGGTGAAACACAAATCTAGAAAAATTGTATTTTGGTTAAATAAAATATTTCATGCTGTGGCTCTGGCCATAAAAAACAAGAAAATGAAGGGCACAATGTGCCATCTTTTAAACCAGGAGCCTGACCTTCAGACAGAATGAAGACTTGGTGTGGCTTGTTCAGGGACACCTGGAAATATGATAGAGACTGGAACAGAATGAATTTTTCCTGTGTCTTAGGCCTCTCTGCTAAAATGTTTGCCTGACTTCATCTCCTGATTTTCCTCTGGTGTTTTCTTGAAGCATCTTAAGTATCTCCTTGTTTGAACTAGAGCTATTTATAGTACAGCAGCAAGCAAGGAAAAGAGTATAGCTAAGGCTACAGATTCACTGGCAGTTGCCACTAGACTGATATCCTGTGGTTCTTGTAGGGACATCGTGGCCATACACAGAAAATAAAATTTTATACAACATCTCTTCACTCTTTCCTCTCTGAAACAGCCTCATCAATTTTAATGCTAAATGAATAAATAATGATGAAACACTTAAGGTGTTAATGGAGCATTAATTATTGCCGAGGTTTCTGTGGAAGGGCATGTGACATCCACATTAATACCAAATGACTTTCTTTATGACTAGCATAATTACAGAGAATATTAAATGAAGCAAAAAGTGATGGGGCTTTTAGCAGTAATTGTTAGCAATTGTTCATACAGAACCTGATTTCTGACACCGTATTTACCCAAATTGGCTAGAAAAAGCACATGAGGCATGTAAAGCACAATGAATCACTCCAGTTTACATCTCTAGCTTGAGAAACTGCTTCCTCATTGCTCACAGGAGAATAATAAGTGTGGCCACTTGGGTCAGATTTAAACCTGAGACTGTGGCAGTACGTGTCAGAAAAAAAAAAAGAGTTCTGTTTTCTATTCTGTTTGGAAAGTTTGTTTTCTTATCGGCAGTAAGAGCAGATACGATTTTACGCATAAAGGCGAGGAGGGGAACTTAAATTCACCCACACATTCACGCATTGCTAGGAAACCACAGAGTTGCACAGCCTGTGAGGGCTTGGGTGAGCACCTACTTGAGGGAGAGGAATGTTAAGGCTTTGGGGTGCAGCGCTGAATTTTACACAGGTGGGAGGCTTGGGGGAGATAAGGGCTCCTATGGCCATGCCTATGCCGGGGGGGTGTTTTCCAGAGGGTGCCTTACTGTATAGTGCTTCAGCACCACACTGGGTTTAATTATCTGAGGGAAAGAATTGACCGGATAGCATGAAAGCAGAGTAAAGAGGCTTACAGCTACCTGTGAGAAAATATCTTTACTTGTGAACTTTGAGTTTACTTGAAACTGAAACCTGAGCCTGGATTTCAGCATCAGGACTGGCTGCTGAGTGTTCCCAGTGAATAGCCTTTGATGAGCTGCTGTGCCGAGCTCGCTGGCTTTTCCGCATGGCTGATCTCCTAACTCACATGGCATTACTCAGTTCGTGACTGACTGCCTCAGCAACTGGCCTCCCTCTGCCCAAAGTGACTTGAGCTGACTTGCCAAAATGGTTTAACTTTTGGATTAAACACGTTCTAGATGTGCCTGAAATGTTCCCGCACGTAGAAATCCCTCTGTGAAAGGGCATGTGAAAGGTGAGCAAGATATGGGGGAAACTTGTATTTTATTCATACTTCCTTCTCTAATTAGAAATGTGAGTTGGTAGTTATGTCCCTTTATTCTATTTCTATAGGTTCTTTTGAACCCCTATTGTATCTGAATGCCCCTTAATTTCCTCAGCAGACTAATTCAGCTTGCTCTGCTGACATGCAGTTAATTATGTTTTAGTTAACTCATTTTCCTGGATGATGCTCAACTGCTGTCTGTAAATGAAATAGCTGTCTAGCTAATCAAAAGTTTCTGAGCGTGATCTCTTCTCTGTGTGTATGCACATGCTGTTTTGGCACTCTGCAATCCTGGCTGGAGCCTTGGAAGGATGGATGTATGCAAGGGAAATATAAGTAGGAAGAAAGTAAATGAACTCTGAACCTTCCAAAACTCCAAAATCTTTCTGCAATTAAACTAATTAAATGTCTATGCCTGGGACCATTTGATTAGAAATGGTTAGCCTATGGCAGTTCAATGAGCCCTTAAGGGAGACAGAGACTTTTGCACAAGGTGCTGTCAGCAAATATGCACTCTCTACTTCTAGCCACGTCCTTCCTTTAGCTGCCCACTTAAATCAAAGCAGGTCCAAATACGGGCACGCACCTTGCAAAAATGTGCCCTTTTTTTCCCAACTGGATTAGTCAAATTTTTGAGGATACTAAGCTTCCTGGGTGTGCTTTCACGCTGGCAACATAAGAGTTAGGTTTTTAATATCACAGCTGCCTCTTCTTCTCCAGCGGTCCACAGAACTGAGCTCTTCCAGAGTGAGGCTACAGCAGGACCCATCACTGTTTCATTAACTGTGAACTCATGTGGAAAAAAAGTTTAGAATTGATCAAACTGTGAGAAATGAGTATTGACTGGCCATGTTCATGGAAATAAAGGACCAGGCTTTGGCTTGGAACAATTTAATTGGTAGCTATAGCGTTACAGCTAGCATAAACTTGCTTCAAGTGTTATAATGTGTGTGCAACTTCTCTGTGGACAATATGACCTGAATACAGCCCATTGCAGGTCAGTTATAGGATGCCTCCGGTGACATTTCAGAGCACTCTGTCCAAGACTCCAGAAGTGCGATAATCCCTCAAGGAATGTACTTGTGCTATTATGAAACAGATTTCATGAATAAAACCAAGGCAAGCATTCTGAGCTATGCATGCCAGGAACATCTGAGGTGAGGTGCCTGAGAGGCAAACAGCTTGTGTGAAGAATGGCTAATAAAAATAAACTCACTTGCATTCAGAATTCCAAAGTCATTTCACAATAGCCCATATATTCTCCTTCATTTGCTTGTCTGGGACTTTGTAAAGCAGACATGGAAATCTTCTGTTTCAGGAAGCTCAAGTCTTTGTTTTTAATCATCAGTTTTAGATGGGGAACTCAAGTAGACACCTGATTCCTCCTAAAATTCACCAGAACCTGGGCATTCAGCCCTGATTCCTTCATGTTCATTTTTGGTAAATGATTTATTCTTCAGCTTACACAAGGGGCATAGTTCTGTGTTCTTTTCTTTCTTCCTCCTGCTCTCAAATGCTTTATTTTCTTAGTTGAGGCTAGCATGAAAGTCAACTCCATCTAAAGGTAATCCTAACAAATGACTAAAGCTTGTAAACTGAAGTGAAAAAAGTACATTTTCCATGTCTTTAAAAAATGATGCTTCTCATTCTTAAAGGAAGAAGAAAAAGAACATCATTAACTATGAATGACTGAATTTCTTCAACACAAAGAGGTGTTGCCTTCACTAAGAAATATGTCTAAGTGAATGCTGGTTTATGTTGTTACAGATCTCTGGAAATCATGTGCACATTCTGGCTGATTTGCAGTAAACTGGTAAAATATCTAGCAAAGGCTTGCTGTAGTGGTCATGCATGAAAAAAATAAATTAATGTCAGAAAAGGTGTATGGAAAGTGCACTGGGCAGAGGATACATTTAGCTGTTCAGTTCCTACTCTGCAATACTACTACCAGTATTTTACAAGTTGCTTTTTTGTTGTTGTTGTGGTTCTCAGGATCTCATATCTGCAGAACCTTTCCATACAAATAGTAGTGAGAATACAGATCTTGCATCTATTTACATCTGTAAATCCTGCAAATCATCACTACCCTGTCTTGACCAGAACTGCATCTTCCCCTAAGGGTATGTCCAGATCCAATCTGCAAGTATTAACAAATATTAAAATTTCAGTGGTGCTGGTTCAGACTTGCTGATCAGCCTCTTCAATTTACCATCATCCATAAGCTACCTTCTATTTTTGATGAAGTTTTGTACTAAGACTTCATACTGTTTCAAAGCTTCTTTCTTTTGTCTCTGGTATTTGGACACAGCTTTGCCACCTGCACAGGCTCTTGTCACTGCTTTCAGCATCCAAGCTCAGAGCTGGTTTGCAGAGAGTGTCCTGATGCAATTAAAACTCTGCTATAGGTAGGCACAGGGCAGTCTAAAGCTCCAGACATGTCTTCCTGTCTTGTGAAGGGACTGATCCAACACATCAGTTTCTGGTCATTATAGCTTAATGCCCATTTTGTTCCACGTCCAGTTCCGTGACCCAGTTTCTAAATGCAATACTAATATCTTCCAAGCTAGTCTTTTTGAAACAGGCTGCATAGGCTTCTCTAATACTAGAAGCTCAAATTTGAGGCATGTTTCTTGGGAATCAGTTTCTTTTGCAAAAAGCATCTCTCTCCCTCATTTCACTTCTCCCTCACTGCTCCCCAGTAAGCTGTCTGGGATTGGCAGTACTCATCCATGGAGCATGTTTGCAAGGAAAAGTATTTTTCTACTCTTACAGCTAGCAGGGGAACAAGAAGAGACCTGGCTGAACTGGCATCACGTTTAAATGTGTGGCAAATATTCCACAGATCTCAGTGGGGACCAGTCAGTTTTATTTTCAAGACTTCAACATATGATCTGCATAACAGTTCCAAATACAGATCTTTGAAGAAAAGTGGGGATGAGATATAAATAGAAAGAAAATACAAAATAAACTACGGGTAAGCTACTATGTATGTAACAATGAAATATAGCAGGATGGATTTTTCAGTAAATGAATGCATTAGCTCATGCTCTGCAGCATCCGTGCAAGCAAAATCCTGCTGTATGTAAATTGGATGCCTAACAACTTGTGTGGCTAGGCAAATATCCCATATGCATGCTTACCTTCTGAATCTGTAATTAATTCATGCTTCTGGGTAAAACTGAGTCCTTCATGAAATTTAGCTCCTGTATAAGTCTCTTTTTTGTCCTGAATAATCTTAACAGTGGCGTAATGCAGACATCTGAAACTCTACATGTAATTATTACTAAAAGAAATCTAATGCACAAGCTGTAGTCAAGAAATTAGCTGGTAATTAATATTCAGTGACTGGCATCTGAAGGGAGGCAAATATGACTGTAATCACATGCAAAAGGGACAGGGATTGGGGAGGGAGAGGAATCTAGGAAATTACAAGCTTGACATCTGCACCAGGCAAATTAGCTCAGACTACAATACAGGATGGAATAAGTGGACACCTGAGTAAAAACAGTCAATTGATGAAGAGTCAGCCCAGCTCCTGTAAGGAAAGTTTTGTCTTATAAACCTCTAAGAGCATTTTGTCACATGATGTCAACAAATATGTGATGCTGGTGACACGGTCTCCTTGGTTTTCCAAAGGTCCTAAAAAAAGGTCCTGAAAACAGGAAAGCTTTTATGGAAATTAAGTAACCAGGGGATGAAAGGACACATCCTAACCCACACAAGTAATTGGCTAAATGATAGGAAACTATAGGTGGAAGTAAATGGTCATTTTCCTCAGTGCAGGAAGTCCCCAGGGGAGTTCTGCAGGTCTCTTGTCCGTGCTAATAACCTATGCCAGGTCTGGGCTGTTCGACATATTCATAAAAGATCTGGAAAGCAAAGGGAGCGATGCTTGTTGATGATACAGAGTTATTCAACTTATTGAAGATAATGACAGACTGTGAAGTATTACAGGATGACCTTGTGAGACTGACTGGCAAAAAAAAAAAAGCAGATTAAGTTCTTGTAGATAAATGATCTAAATTGTTTGTGAATGAAACAGTTTATATTACTATGTGAAGAGGGGTGTGCTGGGAGGGAGAATCATCATTTTGCATGTGTGGTGACAGGCTCTGAGCAGACAGGCCCATGAAAACAGCATCTCAGTCCTCAGCAAAAATCAAAAGCAAGTTAAATATTAGGAATTATTGAGAAAGCAACAGAGGACAAAACCTAATGCTGCTGCCACAGCAGAGATCCCTGGCTCACCTGTGTGCCCTTTTGGGCCCCTCACTGCAAACAGCTCTGGACAAGGTAACAAGCATAACCGAAGGTATGGGACAGCTTCTGTGCAAGGAATGACTGAATTGGTTAGGACCATTCAGCCTCAAAAAGATATTGTTTAAGATGATATAAAAGAGATTTAGAAAGTTGTGAGTGTCCTGGAGAAGATGGCTAGGAATCAACAGCTCTCTCTCTCTGCTAGTACAAGTATTAGGGCCACTAGATGAAACCTGTGGGGGACACATTCAGAATGAACAGAAGTACCTGGTTCTGTGGGCAATAGGTGGTGGACTTGTGGAAGTCCTGGCTAAATGGCACTGTGGATCCAAGAAGTTTATAGAAATCAAAGGGAGACCAGAGGAACAATGCGTAACAGGTGAGCCACATTGAGCTCAGGCAATCCCCAAGCTGAAAACAGGCACATGCTGGGAAAGTACAGGGGCAAGTCTCATACATGTTTGTCCTCTTCCTACACTTGCCCAGGCATCTGATTTTGGCAATACTCTCACCAGGTCTCCCTTTAAGGTTGGGAGTCAGTTCTTCGTACCAGAATCTAAGAGCCCTTCCCAAGGTGCAGGCACAAAAGAAAAAGAAATCGGGGAGAAAAAGCAAATGATTACTGAGCACGGTGAATGAAGAAAAAAGAGGAATGTGGAGTAAAAGAGGAAAAATGTGAAAGGAAGGAACCCAAGCAAGCCAGTAATTGGATTGCCCCCAGCACCTCTTCCTCGGGGCACTCCTGAAGCTGGGGTGCTGCCCCATGTGCTGTGTCCTGACTAGAAATGGGCCCTGCAGCTGTGGGACTCATTTGTGGCTGCTGAGGGCCTGGACATGGGCTAGGTGGGACCTTGCTCTGAAATCAGGCAGTCACCACTATTGCATAGGCGACAAGTGCAAGAGACTGCTAAGTGGAACCAGTAAGATAAAGGCAACATAGCTCATCACTCGTCTTTGTCTACAGCTAATTCACATGCAAATATATTGGCTGACTCAACGGTACAAGAGGATTCGGACACGTTTGAACCCTCCTGGGTTAAAATACAGATGTACTGTCTGCTCTGTCCTTGCCTGCTGCAGTGGTGGGAGCACTTGCAGGGCTGCTCAGGGCCCACTTCCCTAGCCCCATGCTGTGCTGGAGCATCTTGTGTGGAGAATGGACAGGAGTGCTTTTTACTAACAGCCTGCTAAAATGACTGCCCCATGGCATATAAAGGTCCACACTCACAAAGGTGCTCAGACAGCTTCAGCTCCTATCGTAGTGATGCCAAAGCAAAAAAATGAAAGAAGGGTATATATCTTTACACAGCAGTTGAACCATCTCCAACAACCATTAAAATGTTTTAATCATTTGGTTATTGCAATGTTTTAGCACAGAGCAGAGTTAACAATGGTTTGCATGGCTAAGCTGCATTTTTTCTTGTCACAAGTTTGGATTTCACAAGTGAAAAATAACTCCAAGTCTTCTTATTTTTGAGTGCTAAACAGGTAATTTTACTGTAGTGATTTTACTCTTAAATAACAGAGGCATGCCATCCACTTTGAGTGAATTCTACCACAGTATTCCAGCTTTTGAGGGAGGTTATTCGTACAGATTCTGGCACTTCTCCAGTATAACTCAGTTAAGCAAAAGTAAGATGTAAATATCAGCTGCCTGGTCTGCAAGTCTGTTTATTGTGGTCAATGCTGAGCTTGCACATGATCCTGGAATGACAACCCTTCTATTTGAAGGAGGAACACGTTTGAGGGATGGAGGGCCACCTCTCCCAGGCCATAATGCAGACGGGCACCATCCCTGAAGAGGAGAGGCTGACCCCCACAAGCGGCCATGGACAGACCACACCGCACGGTGGCCACAGCCTTGCTCATGTGGCCAAGCAGGGTGGCAGCTGGGGCTGCCGATGCAGTGGCTTGACTGCTAGCAGCAGCATCTCACTCAGGCAGCCAGCAAGATGCAAGTGCCCGTGACTTGGGAGTATCCTTCTCTCTGCTGCCTTTGAGGGGAGCGGCCCTGTGCCTCCTCCTGGTGCTCAGCCTCCCCCACTGATGCTGCTGCACCACTGCTGCTCTCCTCTGAAGACTGCTCGTGCCAGACCTGCCACTCGTGTGGGTGTTCAATGGCATCTCTTTTTCTTTTTTTTCTTTTCCCCATGCATAAGTCTTGTCAGCTTCAACCTAATTGCATTCTTTTCCAACAGACTGTCTCAGGAGCAATGCAAATGAGCTTTGAGATGTGGAGATCTGGTTTGTATTTGTCAGTTAATCGCCTGAGTGGCACAGGCATCTAGAGCTGGCACTGGTCTCCTGAATTAAGGTCCGCCTTTGATTTCAGACCTGATGCTGCCTGTAGAAGATGAGCATCTAATGGAGAAAGACGATGCACTCTTTGGACAATATTTTGCTTGAGGCAACAGTTGCCTAAATTCAAGGACAACTCCTTTGACTGGGTCCCTTCTACACTAAACCACAGATCACAGAGCTTGTGTCCCCATGCAAGGCAATACAGGTCTGTTCACCTCTAGGCAAGCTAGCCCAGTCTTCACCCAGTGAAGCTCTGGCCTTCCTGTTCATCTGTCTCCATCCATCTACTTTTCTGGCTGTATGTATCCTTGGTACACATTCACTCTGACTCATTGCTTCCTTAGATTTGATTCTGGGGTGGTTACAGAATTGAGCAGAGGAGGGAGAAGAAGCATCTTCCCAAATATTTCATCTTGTTCCACATTTAGGTATTGGAAATAACAGGCCCTTTAGTTCTTTTTGTCTTTTTTAGTCTAAAAAAATCCCTCACATTTAAATATTATCTGCTGAAATTCAGGCTATACTTCTTTTGCACTTAATTTCATCCTCACATCCAAATTACTCCAACGCATTTCAGCTTTATGCAAACTCCAGGAAGAACAAAGATGAAGTTAGTCAAGTACAGAGCTGGCTCTCATACCAAATGTCTGAAATCAATCCTGTTTTCTTTCCCACACACTTCTGCCTCTTCCACTGTCTTTTTTTTTTTTTTTTAACAAGATGGCAATCAGAGAAACACATGCATTTTTAAAGTTCCTGAGAAATTCTGTTGAAGAAATTACAATTAACATCAGCCTATTGGGCTGTGTAAGATCTGGATTTCCTTCAGATAATCATTCCTGCTCCTTCTGCCCTCTCTGCCTGCATGTTTCTGTCAGAGTCTCCCACAGCAGCAGATTAAATTAACTGCCTGGATACCCAGCAAAATGCAGTACTATAAGCAATACATGCTTACAACTTCACAACAGCCCTACCTTTAGCTCTGACGTGTCCTGGCTTATCCTGATTCAGAACACAGCAAAGACATGTCAGAACGGTTTGATGTCTTTCATGGGCACAAATGTCGTGGTATCTCCATGCTGCATGACAGGTGCATTAGATACGCATACACCAATTTACCTGTGCTGTTGTTGGGATCTAGGGTAGACACATTACTGATGACTGACTTCAAAGCTGGAAGCATTTGCCAGCATAAGTCTGCACAGCATAAATTCATTGAGCTGTTCTTCCCCTCTCTGGTTAAATTACCCAAACTTTGAAGAAACTTCAAAGATGTATTGATTCAGTGTTGCGCTGAGACTTTGACCCAAGTGGTTCATCATCTTTCCCATGACTGGCGATGGTTGTTAGGACACAGCAAAAAGGTTCAGCAGCCAAATACACTTATATGTGTGGGGCCAAGAGCTTAAATCTCTGTACAACTCAGAGGAGGTATAAAACTGGCATCTTACAACTGCAGCTAAGAAGCTAGACCATAGCAGTCTGTGCAAGGACAAGACCCTGAAAGTGATGTGCTTTGATGAAGAATTTTCCATCTTTTAGGCATCAAAGAACTTCACAAAGCAAAACAAAAATCCATTGATGATTATTAAATGCAAAGACAACTCTTAGGACACTGAATCAGAAAGCCTCTGGAAGGAGTGGAGATTAAATTCTGGGTAAGCATCATCACACATTTGCCCTGTTCTTATACTCTTCCCTAGGCTTCTGTGGTCGGTCAGTTATGTCCTTATTCTTGTTTTGCAGGTGGGGAAACAAGGTGGGAAAGTGCAACACTTGAGGTCCCTACCCATTTAGCATTAAAGCTGGTAAGTGACCCAAGGGCTGCCGAGCCAGAGCGCAGGACTCCGGCCATGGAAACCATGTCATGTCTTCATTGGGAGCTGCTTGGATCTGCCAGCTGAGGGGAAGGACTTGCATTTTCACATGGAAGAAATAATGAGTATTACTGACTTCCATAACGCAGAAGTTGACCACTGGTTTTGGTATCTGTTTGTTTCTCCCAGGAGTGGTATGCAGATCTCTGCTCTTGGCAGGTCATTCTGTTTAATGCCTTAGTTTGTTTATCTCTATTGAGACAAACTTATCCTGGGGGTGTCTCCACAAGAGTGAGCTGAATAACACCAGGGATGAATTTGGGTCTTGCGAATTTTCACACTGTTGCCTTTGGCAGTAATGCAGTAGGCAAACAAGACTGACATTCAGTACTGGCAGCTCTTCATACATTTGTTTCTTTTTGAGGATACAAACAAATTGTGGAGGTCTTTAGTTTTCTTATATCAAGAGGAAAAGCTCATGTTTTTGACCAGCATTTTATTAGTTGAAAGGAGGAATTTTTCAAATCATCCTTCTGATTCTGCATTTCTATTGCTAATTAACAAACCAATACATATTGCCCCAGGGTATTTCCCATAGAATAATAACTAGACAACTTATTTTGCTTCGTGCTGTTAACCTGAGCTGATTGTTAAATCCCTGGAAAAAGCTTATATACCTTAGCCCTTTAGTGATGTCAAAATGTTGTATAGAATATTCTTCTCACATTCCCTCGATTGTTTTTCCAGAAGTATAAGGTTGATCCACTTCTCTTGATAAGAAAACAATTTTTAAACATTTAGTCCTATATATTTAGAGTGTCCAGTAGTATTGGGAGCTCTGCTTTTCGGTGCCTGAATTGAGACATTCAGGGGTCCATTTCCAATGATACTGATCATCTGTAGTGCTCAATATTGAGTTAAACAGACCCACTGAACAACACAACATGGTGGTACTTGTAATTACAGGTCACCTCAAAATGTAGGCTCCCATATTGCAACAAATCTTATTTCTTAATGCCTGATCTACACTTACAGGTTTTTTTTTTTTCCCCTTGGAGGGAGGTTTTAGGTACAGATGTGCAGGCTCCCCTGGGCTGACCTTTCCATGTGTTACACACCTGCATCAGGAGAAAACAACCCAGTATTTAAGGGTGGGCCATTTTCCATGTCAATGAAGCACCCTGCTGGCAACACCAAGAAGTGGGGACCTGTGTTAGCTCCAACCAGTGTGGCATTTCTGGTGAGGCCAATGATTCTGGGTGGTCACAGTGTTCCCAGGCAATGTGCCTGAGGGATCACTGGGTCCAGAGCTCCTGGTTGTGGTGTATCTTCTCCTTACCAGGTGCATCTCTGGGGTTCCTCCTCCACTTGCTCCAGCTGAAAGAGCAAGGACCTTCACTGTATTTTTCAAAGGAATAAATTAGCCATCCAGTCCTAAGAGAGAGGACTTGGAACTCTGCATCCCTGGGTGAGAGGGTCTGATTTTTCTGGGCGACCAGCAAGGAGGAGGGATTTAAAAGCTTCTTCTTTTCAGCACTTTCTCTTGGGTAGTTTTGCCATCTCCCCACTCAGTACGTTGACATGAGGGATCCATTCCGAGTCCTCCTTCTTTCCATATCAAGTTCCATATTCAGGGCTGGAGGTTACACTCCAGGAATATATCTTTAAACTTAAGCATTGCAGTACTGGGGATGGTGATATCTAAGCCCCTCTTTGAATCATTTCCCAGGAAACTACGCACTTTCATTTGTGCTTGTTTGCTTTGCAACATGGAAAAAGAACTACTCAGTTTCATTTCCTGCCACGTTACTGTGTTGTACTATTTACCCTAGGCACATTCAAAAAAAATTTGAAGTGTAACTATGATTCTAATAATCTTCACATCAGTTTTATTTGTTTCACAGAAGAGAGGATATAATAAACACAAAACAAAGAAATGAGGAAGTCTTCATTATAGAGTGCTTTTGCTAGTATCTTGTACTAATAAACACAGTTGTCTATTTGGAAAGATGCCTTCAATCTGTTGGTTTATTAGATATTAGCAGTGGTGCTAATGCCGGCATCACTGCTTTTGTAAAACAAGCCACAGAAAGAAGGCTGCATCACAGGAGAGCTATGTAAAATTGGCTTGGCTCTTTTTGTAAACACTGTTTTATGGCAGTCAGCTGTGAGATTATTCTGCAAAATCTACAGAACTTGTCGCCTCAACATTTCTGTTTGCTTCCACCAGGCCATATCCTGATCCCATTGCGATTCATGAGAATCTTGTTGACTTCAGCAGCATTAGAGCATGGCCAAAAGCCTTTCAGGGATTAGACGTGATGTGTCACAGGCACTGTGGACAAAATCTGTCCGTAAGTCTGGGCTTGCTGCAGCAGCACCCAGCCAAGCTCTGGGTGATGTCCACAACCTGCTCCTCCCCGAACGGCAGGGGAAAGTGTGACTGGACAAAATACTACAAGCTGCAGCGGTGTTGTCAGTACCATAACATGTGGACCCCGAGGGGCTGCTGAGCAGGATGTAGAAAAAAGGAATGTTTTCAATTTTACTGATTGGCTTTTAAACATAATCAGATTTTTCTCTTGAAATTAGATAATGAGGCAGATCTGGCAACTGCTCCCTGGCTGCAGGATTGTGAGGGTGCAAGGAGCATGTCAGAGCCACTTGCTGAGTGCTACCGTGCCTGCCACAAAATGCCTGTCCCCTTTACCAGGCACCTTAGAGAGCCTCTTCCTCAAAGAGGACAAACACTTTGCTTAGTTACGGCACTGTTAAAAGCTCACTCTTCTTCACAGCTCTTGGCCAGTTTCCTCAGACTGCCTCCAATGTGCTTTTATACCTCTTTGCTTCAGAGCACATGAGAACATGTGTGTATCCTGGAGCCGTAGGGCACTCAAAGCAGCACCCTTGGCAGCACAACCGCCCAGTGAGGACAGGAACTACCCAAAGCCACACTCTTAAGCTGAGGTAGTGCACACCAGGAAAGATCATTCATTTTTGCCATCTCTTTTGTTTCTGTTGTAAGTCTGAGGAACACTGCTGCTTTTCCCATAAGACCTAGCTCTAGGTGTTACATCATCACTTTATTGTTTTTATATTCAGTTCATAGCTGCAGAGAAAGCAGAGTTTTCCCTAGTTAAGGAATAAAACTGATAAAGAAGGTCTCATGAACAAACGCATAAATAAGTGCATGCTTGGGAGATCCCTTCTGGAAGTCACAAAAGTAATTTGTTCTCATAAGTGGAGGATTGCGCTAATTTATGCTGACCTGTGGGAACTGAAATGCTCCCTGAAACAGACCTCAGTTCTACTGCTGTGCTCACAGTAACTGCTGAAACAAAACTCTACCTGTCTCCCTGGCTCTGAGTGACTACACAATACATTAAAATATTTCAATCAGGGTGTTTTTAATCTCCTAATTTTTAATTTTACAAAATATTTTGGGCCTGGCTGCCACCTGTGGCTAATAGCACTGTGTATATGGGATTGTTTTGTTGCCACTTGTGGCAGTGGCTGCGATGTCAATGGCCTAGAAGGACTCTTAGACCCGTGATATGACAAGCTCAAGAGAGGGCCTTTGGACACCTCTGCAGTGGGAGGGCTCAGGAATGGGGAACACACACTGATTTGTCCTGCAGCTGCAGCAGAGCCACCACAGGCCTCTGCTTGGTGATGCCCATAATAGTGCTGCTACAGCAATGCTGTTAGAGCTCCACGCTAAAACTGCGTGTGAGCATCAACACTGCAGATGAAAGCCCAGCTGGATGCTGAATGCTCCATCTCTCATACTGACCTGTTGAGTTTCCCTTACAATGCAGAAATAAGTGGCATTAGTTCCTATCACTGTGACTTTTTCTATTACTCAGACCTGTCAAATGTTATTCTTACCTGGAATCAGAGATATTTAGCTTCACAGGTTAGCCAGCTGTGTTTAAGCCATTGGCCATTGAGTGCTACACATGTGAAAGAGCAGGCCAGGGTCTGCACATTTGGTCAAAGCACAAAACCTTTTTTTCATTGCCATAAGTTTTTATTCAGAAAAGCTAAAGATATGAGGGGAAGACACTGGTTTCTTGGACCAAAGATGCCTGATCTCTGTTTTTCTGTCTGAAGCTTGTGTAATGATTCCTCTGGTGCCACAAATGTACCTGAGCACCCCCAATTGATAGACTTACTCTGCCATCCCCCTGCACAGGGACAGGGTTCACTTCATCATGCCCAGACCCAACAGGTGAATCTGCTCCTGAATACCAGCAGCCAAGGGGAGACTGACATTTCCTTTAATTGCTTGTTTCTTTGAACCACCTGTTCCTGAAGCAATAGAGATCTTCATAATCTTTTGCCTAAATTATATTTTTGCAGCTGGATCCCTTTAGTATTATTTCTTCTCTCCTTGACCAATATTAATTGATGTTAGTTCTCCTTCTACAGTTGCTTATACCCAGTGTCAGATAATAAATCACAACTTTCATAAATCTTTTCTTCATATTCAAACATTTCTATTATTTGTTTTTTCTCCAATGAGAAATTTGCAGGAAGATTACACAGGCAGTTTGAAACATCTGCAACATTTAAAAATAGGGTTTTTTTAAGTGTGAATGTAGTGCTTGTTTCAGGAGAGAGAAGGAAAATCCTGAGGATCAAACTGAGCATCCACATTGCAGCAGTGCCAGACTGGAAAGATCAGGGCCTCCTGTTGGTGCAAAGACATTGGGAAGGACAGCATCAGGCCAGAAGACTGCAGTATTTAAATAGGCAGGGTAGCTGCAGTACAGCAAGTGGAAAGGGGCTACAAAGAGCTGGAAGAGAGCCTAGGTGTCCTGATGTCTGTGAAGTATCCTGATCATGAGAGCTCATGGCCACAGATTTGCCACAGAATCTGCGTCCCCTTGTAAGTTCCCTCTGCCCCCCCATTTCTGCACTTCTGGCAAAAAAGCTGGAGTTAGGGCAAAAAGGCAAAAGGACTCCCTCACCCCTCTCCAGGAGGGTTTGGTGGTACCAGATGTGCCCCAGTATGGGTGGCTGCTGCAGCAGTACAGGTATTGGGGAGAGAGGCTCTGGGAAAAAGTGCTTCCTCACTTACCAGGAGCCAGGGAGACGGTGCAAACTTTAGGCGCCAGCATATATCCCACTGGCCCTGTCCGGGAATGAGGAAACAGTTGTGTTTTGAGGTCCCATTGGCCCCTCATGCGTTCTGTTGTTGCCCGGTGGGCTGTGGCGAGAGCTGTGCCAGCCCTCCGTTACTAACGAAGAGCTATTCCATCCCTGCTCTTGCTTGTGCTAATCTCACAATTAATTTTGGCAATCAGAGTTAAACCTGGTTTTAACTTTATTGCAGCCTGAAGGACTTTTGAGATAGCAAGTACGGGGTGATGGGTGGGGATGTTTAAAGGCATGTTTAAATATAGTTTTTAATACTGGGACAATCCCAGCAAGCCATATAGCAGGTGATAACCTTAGATGCCAAACATTCTGCTCTGTTTATTAAAACACAAGGTACATCAGAGTGCTGCGCTCGTTGCTGTCTTTACTTGACAGCTAATCTGCAGGGAAATCAGGGAAGGAAGGAGCACAGTCCTATCCTTGGCCATTTCTTCAAGCTGCTGTTATTGCTGAGCCAGTGTTTGAATATTCACAGCTTTGTTGGAAGAGCAGATGATAGCCTAGTATTTCTTTGAAATAGTTCTCTTTATTTAGGGGGAAGGCCCATGAAGACTTTTCCTCTGAGTGCTCTCAGCACCAAATGGGGGCAAGGGCTCCCTGATTCATGCTCCAAGCCCTCTAACCAGTGCTCCCTCCATCCAAAAAGCACCCGCCACAAGGATGTTTCTCTTGCTGTCCTAGTTCTCCAGCTGTTTGCTGTTTCCTCTTTCATTTCTAACTCCTGTTTCACTTACTCATTCATAGACAGCCATAACTCCGTCAGTCCCCAGCTGCTATATATATATATATATGCATTAAATGGTAGGTGATGGTTCTGTTTTGTATAGTGTCACTAAAAAGAGAGATACAAAACAGAAACACTAAATGCTGTATTTACAGTACATAGGTCAAAGACATGCATGATGTGATGCAACCCAAACTCCTTCACAGTGTAGGAGGCAATGGGGCCCAAAGGAGATGCTGGTTAGAGATGTTGGAGTGGGTGACAGGATGCCTGAGTTCAGTTTCCAAGCCTGACATTTTATGGCAGGTAACTTTAGGCAAACAACATTAACATCTTTCTTACTGTCCCACAGAAAAGGAAGTAAAGAATAAGACACCATATTTTGTAGAGATCTACCAACAAGAGAAAGCATTGTGTAAGGACTCAATATTATCATTAAATAAGGAATTCAACATAGTGTGTTTAAGTATGTACACTTGTTCATTCAGGTGTACATATTCTTTTTAAGTTGACTTTAAAAGTAGGAGTGTAAAGAGCATCTCCCCTGGGATGACTGTCTATGCATCACTAATGATAGCTATGCTGCAGTTTAAGAAGAAATCACATATGTCCAAGTAAGAGAAAGATTTTAAAGGCTACAAGATATGAGGAGTTATTTCAAATAAACCACCCAAGCACATCCGTTTCCCTCTGAATGTTATCTTAAACTTTAGTGCTGGGTTCTCTGGCAGAGAAATTACATTTCAGGCAGACTTTGAAAACCCAGATATTATTTTCTTCTTGTTTGTTGGTCTTGACCTTTTCTTTATGGCTGTTTCAAGGAGAATAATGAGCTAGATTTTACTCTGTTATACCTAAGTAGCTCTGTTGATTGCTGCTAAAGTGAATTCAACCTTATTTGTTACTTTAATTGCTTACATGGATGTAATGGGCTGCCCAAATGGTCTGTCATTTCCAGTCACATGTTTGCAGGACAGTTTTCCTGGCCCTGCAATTTACAATGATGCAAACAGCTGGAACAAGTCAAAACCAACTAGGAGACAGTATTGTTACCATATGCATGACTTATCTTGATTACTTTCATTGAGTAACTTTTTTAAAGGAGTTTTTGAGAAATCAAGTGCCATCAAGGGTTCTAGCCACATCCAGAGAAAACAAAGACTACAGGTAGGAAGTTGTATTTTAAAACAACGTGTCTCAAATGCTGCTTGTTTTCCCCACAGGCATTTGAACACGATATATTTTTTCCTGTTCCATCCCCCCCCCCCCAAAGTCAGGATCAAATGCTGAAGACAAAAATGAAGGGGAATAGAGAGAGTATTCAGGCAAAGTCATCTGAAAGCATTTTTACTTGGTAGTCTGCTTCCTTTGGGACTGAGAGATAATGAGGGCTCGTGGGAAAAGACTTTTTGTTACCCATCAACAAGTGAGTTATGGTCTGATGTGCTTCTGTCCAACAATTAATGTAGCTTGAGCACAAATACAAAGTTGCTTAGGGAAGAAGAGCTGAATACTTTTAGGATTTCCTGCGCAGGTATATCATAGGCCTAGATCTGTGGATCTGACCAACAAAGTATCTGTCAAATGAGAAGAGCATCAGATTCTATGAAAGACAGTTCTACGCAAGAGAAAAGGGGCACTCAACTGCGGAGCTTATAGTCAGACTTCAAAAATGGCAGAAATTTCTATGTATTTATTATGAATTCTGGCCTTA
Source organism: Apteryx mantelli (assembly GCF_036417845.1). Lineage (NCBI taxonomy): Eukaryota > Metazoa > Chordata > Aves > Apterygiformes > Apterygidae > Apteryx > Apteryx mantelli. Next base: position 56,749,392 of record NC_089980.1, on the reverse strand, counting down.
AAGATACATGCCAATTTTGAACTCAGGGATTTCACCTTAACATATCATGTACTAGTTTCCAAGGCACTGTGACTGATCCACTTTACGGTTAGTGAGAGCAGGACTAGGATAAAACCTTCACTTGATGCTAATCCAGATGCAGGTTTCTTCTGTCACACTCATTGTGACTTTCTGCGTCATCAGGCCCTTCTTTGTAAACTCTCCTTAAATTTCTAATGTCAATGCACATCAGCCTCTGGCAAAGCTGATGCTTGACACTGGGACAGCAATACAGACAAATTACTGATTGGAGTGATTAGGGAAGAGTTTAGACACTTCTGATCAAATCCTGTTTCCTTTGAAACCACTGTGAGTTTTGTCACCAATTCAGTGGCTGCTGATGCTTGTGAGGGACCACTGTCCCAGCCAAAGCTATTGGCGCCATGCAACCGGCAGCCCTAGAGAGCTGCCCGCTTGCCAGTGGTTAGAGTGATTTTGCATTTTCTCATGCTTTTTAACTGGCCTTTGGTTTCCAGCCAGTGGCATAGTGCGGTTGCTGTGGCCACTGGTGCAACGAAGGAAGTGAGGTCCCCTCCCCAGCCCATGCCCACCACTGTCTCCTTCACCATGGATGCTAACCCTAACCCTAACCATAACCCTGGGCATCAGGGCAGCGTCACCACTCGCTGGCCTGTTCCCAAGGGCCCCACGTCGTTCTTCACCCTCAGGAGACAGCAATAGTGGTGGAGGAGGCAGCTGGAGAGGCAAGGTTAGGAAACAGGGGTGGTAACGAGCATCAGTCCTGGGCTAGGCCAGGTACTCCAGGCTGAGCTTCAGGACCCACAGGATTAGCCTCTACCAGGACTTCACTATAGAGACGACCCCCACGTTCCCCCATTTGCCCAAATAAGCCAGTATAGGCAGGTTGCTGGGGCTTCTGCCACCTGAGTGCATGTTTCCAGAGAGCACAGGGGATGTGTCCATCGCTCTGCTCCTGGAGCAGCGCGTGCTCCTGAGCCCTCTTCCCGTTGTTTCAGCAGCATGCCACAGGCACAGCCCTGCACCTGCCCCTCCACAAATCCACCCCATGACAAAGGGCCAGGTTTCCCCTCAAAATCTGGACTTGCACTGTTTGCCATGCAAGAAGAAAAAGAGCAAACCTCTGGCACACATGCTGCAGGGGCTGAGCGGGTGGGATGTGGAGCGGGACAGGAGCAAGGAGGTTCCCCGTGTGTGAATGCAGGCTAGTGCTCTGGTGTGGGGCAGCTTTCCCCAGCCCTGGTGGGCAATTTAATCAAATAGGTCTTGATGTCTATGTTTTTTAAGACTAGAACGATTGACCCAGGAAGATGCCATCAGTGAATGCATGTGCCGGCCTCTTAGGGATCTGCAACCCCTGTGGTCTCTCCTAAACATCCTTTGTCTTGGTTGGCATCAAGGAGGTCCTGTGAGCCCACAGTCTGCGGGCTCCCTGGGCACCGACTGCTCAGTGTTCATGCAGGGCCCAGTGCTAGGTGGGAGGAGGCCTAACCCTGCCACAGGTAAATGCTCAGGATGCTGCCTTACAAGACTGCCATTGCAACTCATGCAGTAAGGTGCATGGCTGTACCATTTTTAGGCTCTTCTGAACTAATGGGTGCATAGATCGATGCAGGACACAACCCGTTTCCACTGCTTTTCTGCAAATCTGATTTCAGCAGCAAATTACCATCGGCTTCCACCTAAATAGGGTTTGATCCATTATAAATAGGAGTGGTGTCAGTTTTAGAAACAGTCAGAAATGTTTCCTTCCATCCTTTGCCAGTCTTTGTCTCCTATTTCTAAGCTATTTTTCCATTCCAGTCACTGTTTTATCTTCTCTTTAATGTCTTTATACAAAAGCCATTAATCTCCTGTATGGAAAACTGTCAAATGCTTCTGGAAAAACAAAATATTCTGCTACCCACTAAATTGTCCTTATCTGCAGTGGCAGTAGTATCTTCAAAGAATTCCAGAAAAGCAGTTAAGCATGACATGATCCTCCTGTGCCTCAATCTCTGCTAGCTTCCTCTAATCAAGCCGGGGTTTGGTAGCTGTTCTCTTACCACATCCCTTTCAATGGCTTCCGAGATTTTTCCCTGGAACAGATGTCCAACTTGCTGGCTGTATTGTTTCCCAGATTGTCTCATTAGTCTTATTTTATTTTATTTTATTTTCTTAAACAATAGTCCTCTTTGCCAGTTCCCAGTTCTTGCATAGCATTTCCCTCTTCCTGGAACTTTACATATATTACTGCTTCCCTGATTATTGTGCACACTCCCTAACATGCCAAAGGGTGTGTGACATGGGATCATAGTGGATTTTGGCCACTGGGTAAATCCTAGGAGCACTGCTGGATAGAGCTTTCTCTTTTATGACTAGAAATCTGATCTCAGACCTGAGATGGCTCTATTCTCCAATAGTGTTTAAATCTGGCATTTCCTTGACGTCGGTTATCTATTTCTTAATCATTTGGTGAAACAGCTAATGAGTATCTGTGTTTTTCAGAAGACCATACATCTCTGGAAATCAAAGCCAACTTAAATCAGCTTCCTTGAACATTTGCACAGCCCCATCATTTCCACCCTCTGGTCTCCAGCCAAAGGGTTGTCCTGGGGACAGGACCAGGGAGCAGTAATTCCAGCCCACTCCCTTGGGCTGCCCCAGGGAACTGGAGGCCATACACAACTCTGTATCAGCCAGGGACTTTTCTTTAGGTAGCTCTGCATTGCTGCAAGAGGACATGCTAGTTTCTGGATGCCCAGGATCAGACTGTGTTTAACTACTGCTTTGTGTCAGAAAGTCCATCTGGGTGTATCAAGAGGGAAAAGGCATTAGAGGAGAACACTAACTCAGTTTGTCCTCATTAAAAGCAGGGTTGCTCCAGATTATTAGCTCCAGGCTCCAAATACTGCTCAGTACTGACTAGATTCAGGTGTTATCTTCCCCTCCCACACACACATATTGCTAACATCTGTTAATATTCTTCTGGTTCAGTTTCTCAACCCAGGAAGCGCTAACCTTGACACATATTTAATTTCAAATGCAGCAAGATTGTTGATGGTAAGGCACTTACTGAGCTTGGCTGGCTGAATACATAAGTTAATAGCTTTCTGTTAGATTCATGTATATGCATTATGTTAATGACAACTTTTACATGAATTCGTATAGGGAAACAGTGCACAGTCCACATTAATATCCTGTCTCTATTTAAGTCTGTAAATTCACGTATTAATTGATTAACAGCCAGGAGGAGTGAACAACACGAACTTCAGGCCAATTTCGGAAAGGCTGGCCTGCACATAAAGAGCTTAATGTGACTCTGTCTGCAGTGGACCCAGTCTTGATCTTACTGAAAGTAATGGTAGTCTTCTGCTTATTTCAGCAGGAACAAATAGAGGCCCAATAGCTATACCTCAGCAACAGGAAATCTAAAGAATGTGAATACCATAATCCCTCAGCTTCCTAATTAAAAGTATTGACATTTGTAGCCCAGATTGTCTGCCCAAAGCCAGTTCAGGAGTAGAAGCTACCACTCATAGTAATGCACAGTCTGAGATGCAAAGAGATGTGAGCTCAAAGCAAGGTAGGAAATTCCTTCTTTTTAGAACTAGTGTGCATCTTCCCCACACTTTCAGCACACAGCTTTTGAGCACAGAATGCACTTCTGGATGCTTTAACAGACTGATCTGTGAGCAGTTTTAAAGCTATTTTAATATGGGAACCTTTGCAGAACATATATGGGTGTGTGTGTGCGTGTGTGTGTGTGAAAAAAAATATATATAAATGTATACGCATACGCACACACATACACACGCAAAACTTTTTCCAGATCCTGCTAATTAACAAATTGCTTTACATCAAGCCCATAAACTTTCCAACTAGTTAAAATACGGCAACTGGTGCAAAGGCTCCAATTCAGTAGATTGAGTTAGAAGGAGGGAAAGCTGATAATGACTTTTGCTGCTTATGGTGGGGCAGGCTAAGTAGCAGTCATAAGTAGAGTCATTTTGACAACAGAGACAACTCAGCCTATCCTCAGCACTCCCTTCTCCCATGGGATTTGTGTGTTTTTTTCCTGGTTAAAATGAGTCAGCTGCAGGGTGAGCACTCTACAGGTATGTCCAGGGAGGCCCTGGGCTGGCCCAAACTTGCTGTCTCCAAGGGGCAGAGAGAGGGATCGAGAAGACTGGAGCTCACAAGTATCCTGACACTTCATCATTGCCTTTTTTTTCCTGCTCCTGCATCCTGCTAGAGCTCCTATAATGTTTCTGTATTCCTTGGCAGTTGTTTTACACAGGAGGAACCCCCTTCTGGCCAGGTAGGATGAATTAGGACCACTTTTGCCACCAAACCAAGGACAGAGCTTTGTCTGTCAGTGAATCTGGTCTGCTGACTTTCATAGTGCTACACTCAACTAGCACTGGTGTTGGGAAGAGTGCTGCCTTCTGCTCATACAAGCAACTTTTCTCTCCACAGGCATGCCCTTGGTTGATAGCTTGAGGGCCCTTGAAAATAGGAAAATGAATCTCTTCTGCTTTTCTTGTGTATGTCTTTAGTGACCTGTTGTTAGCAGAGTAAAATAATGATGCTGAAAGGTTCGTAACTGAGTCAACCACTCACTCCCCTGCAGTTAAAACCACTTCAAGACTCAGAAGTTTCTCCCAAGATTTCACAAAAGAGGATTGTTTTCTAGAAGAAAGGTTGCATATACAAGGATTGTGTTATAAATCATCTTTTTCATTACATGTCTAATAAGCATGAGTAAATCCCATACAGAAATGTTCTTAAAAATTTTAAAGTGGTCTGTGGAATATTACAGAGCTGTTCAGGGTTTGGGACTGGGGATTTTTTAATCTTTTCATCTCTCCATTCTCAGCCAAAAAACATATCAGGCAGAAGATTTAAAATATTTTCTTCTGAGGTTGATGAGTTGTTAGTGAACACATAAGCCAACTCTTTCTTAAATACATAGATCCATCTAAGCAGTCTAGAAGTTTCCCCAGCTTTTTCAATTATTTCAGTTTACTCACAAACTTTGCATTTGGTGCTGGGTAGGTTCAGTTTGGCATAGCTTTTTAAACAGATGGTTTTCAGTAAACTGCGCATGGGACTGGGAGAGTAACACAGTGGTTAAAACACAGGACTATCATTTAGGTGGGAAGGGTGCGAGGTTCCTCTACTACAGACTTTCTGTTTAGCCCAGTTCAATCACTTATGGCCTGTCTACATTTGAAATGTAATGTGGATTTAAAATACAGTAGTGTTCCTGAAGAACCTCATATGTGACCGTTCTTGCGGCGGAAGAAGAGAGGCTGTACTGAGAGCAAGTCAAGCACAAGGTCAGAAGGCACTCTGATCCTGGAAAAGAGGGACACCCACGAGGGAAATCAGGAATCCCTCCAAGTTTCTCTGGTTCTTCAGATACCTCAGCCAATAAATAGGGTAATAATGAGTCCTTTTCTCCTATTCTTTGTGTGTCTTGTCTGTATACACTGCAGATTCTTCAGGGATAGAGACTGGTCTTAAGAGAGGACTTGATCTCGCTCAGGAGCCAGAAGTACTGCTGGAATACACATCATAACTAAAAGTGCTGGCTGAAATTTCTCTACTGAAATTCATGGATGCTGACACTTCTCGTGTGAAGGGGGGATATGTCTTTTTCACTGTTAGCAGACTGTATGAAAGAAACGTGTTCCTCTCTTTTTCTTTCTTTTTTTTAATTCTGAAGACACGTTGGTCCTGAGGGACAGAGGACCGGTAGCCACTTCCAAGAAACTACTGCTTTGTTTTGATACCGCTTTCAATATTTTATGGAGAGGCTACATATTATGTACTGTGAGTTGCCATATAATCTCCTTAGTGACAGGGCAGAGCAGATACACTCCTACCACGTTATAGCAGCACACGGCATTTCCAGACCTGCCTAACCCACCTCTGGTGAAAGGCACATTGGTGCAAGCCACTAGAGGATTGAACAAAAGGCAGTGGTGATAGAAAAGTAGTCAACACACTCCCTTCATCTACCAGGCCAGCTCCTTCATGCATGTGTCCAGCTTTTAAAAGGCTTGGCTTGATTTCTTTCAGCTACCAGTTTTCTGCCACCATTTCTCTTGATTCTCCAATGACTTAATACAGACCTGCTGAGAGCCTCTCTCCTTTTACAGCAGCTAAAAGTGGAGTAGCTGCAAGCCAGTTCAGAAGTTGTAGCTGAGTTAGTTATCAATTCAGTAGCTACCCAGCAAACTGCAGGATTTTTAGGGTATACACAAAGTCCATGTGTGCACTTCCCATTAGTGCTAATGGGAGCTGCATGTGCCTGTGGGGCAGAGAGCAAGCGTTTGTGTCTGTGCAGGACCGATGAGTCTGGTTGCAGGTCAAACGCTGTCCTTGGATGCTCGCATGTGATGCAAATGGAAACAGCAGGCACCTGAGAGCGCGGGCTGGCTCCCAGGCGGCGCGAGGTCGATGTGCACCCGCGGGCTCTCAGGCTGCCCCAGCACCCACCAGCAGGAAATAAAATAGCCGTATCCTGCTGGGTCAAATCCTGCTGCACCTGCTGCCAGGGCATGCTTGAGCCCTTGCGTCAGTGGTGGCAGGATCAGGCCTTGCAGGGGGAAAGCTGAGCTTCTGTCACTGAGAGCACTGCAGCAGCCCGGCTGAGCACCCGCTGCTCGAGACCTGGGCACCTGTGTGGCTGGGACGTAGGTCCAGCATGCACGGGGGCAGGACCGGGAAGGGCAGCTCCCAGGCCCCAGCAGAGTTAATTTTGCTCAGATCAACTCGTTTCACATAATCTCACAACTCTCTGATTTGTTTAGGCAGAACAAGGGTGGAAATGGAGGCTCTTTTGCCAAAGTAGCCAAAAAGGAAAAAGAAAAAAAAAGTAAAGGAAACCTGGGATGCTAATTAATAAGCCTCTTTCCGGGCTCTGCTGTAAGGAGATATCCAGTGACAGGGAACACACAACTTCTCACCGCTTCCTCTATCTGGGAAGATGACAGGAAGGAGGAGGCCATTTTGCTTTGAGGATGAGTTGTGTTAAGGTCTTAAAATGAAACAAAGACAATTTGTAAACCTCTGATAAAAAGCCCTGTGTGTGGCATAGAAACTTTCCACTGCAAACCAACAGCTTTATTATAATCTTATCGCCTGCTGCTGACTTATCCAAACAGCTGCCTCCTACCTACTTATCTCTGTAGAGGGGTGGAGAAAATCACAGTATATAACAAAGAGCTGCAGACCACACACACATGCACACAGAAAGTCCTGTGTGTGCAGGACTCTGAATTTCCAGTGGCAGAAAATCTCCGATTATGAAATGCAGGATTTATTTTCAGCTTGTTCCTGCTCCTGTTGCTGATACCAGTTATGGCACAACCGGATGTTTACTCTCCAGTAAGGTTTTACCCAGGCACATGAATAACTCTTCACCCAGCTGCCAGTGGCACAATTCCAGCTATTCCCACTTTCTGGGAGCGATCTGCTCCATGTTAAACTCTTCCCAGTGGAAGCACCTTTGAAATGTTGCTCTTGGGCTGGCTGCCAAAGTGAAGAAGCTCACCTGAATGCTGAAAGTACATTCCTGGGTCCCTCATGCATAGGAGGTGATAAACAGCTGCCTCCACTTGGAAAATCTCAAGTTGGAAAAAACAACTGGCCAGCACTGCTGAATCACAGCAGCAGCTCCTAGCTATGCTGCTATACTGAAACGTGTCATTACATTGATGCTTTGGGATGGAAGAGGCACCCAGGGAGTTTCCCACTTCAGCCCCGCTCGGAGCAAGTGCTGATCTCGCCCATGGATAGCTTTGCTGGCATCCAAGGAGCACAGATGGATGACAGAGGGGAGCCTATTTTCTGCTACCACTGATACTGTGGGGGCCCTGCAGAGCCCCCAGGTAACAGAATGGCTCAATCTCTACTCCAACAAGTCCCCAGCGCTTCAGTGGCTTGCAAGGTTTTTGATGCCGCACATGGTCCCTTTGAGTCGCACTGCAGCAGTGGGTAGTCAGAGTGCCTTACACAGCTACGGCAAGCTGGATCGGGTCCCAGAAGCAGTGATCCTGTGCTCGGGGATGTTGGCTGCCCCTTTCTGCTGGATGCCCTATCAAGCCCACTCTGATTCCATGGCATTTGTAGCAGCTTGCATCTTGCTTAGCTTGATACAAAAAGTTTTCCTAATACCTAGCTGAAATATCCTCTGTACATAACATTTTCCTCAGGAATTCTTGGTCCCCCTGCCACTTCCTGACATTAGGAATCCTTGTTCCTTGTCCTCTTCATGCAGTTACAGTGTCATTTTGCCATATATTTTCAGTCCCAGTCCTGTTACTTTGCCTTCTTTGTCTTCTTTCCTGAGGTCCCTCTGGCAAGCAGAACCAAATCCACTATCCCAACTTGCAGAGTAAAATAGTTCTCATATTTGAAACCTAATATTTTTTAAAGCCATGAATCGGTTTCCAATCTCAGTCATAAGTGTGTAAATCCAGAGTGATTTTCCTTGGCCCCCCAGGACTTACATTTGCAGGACGGAGGCCAGGACAGAGCCCAGAGGACTCACTCCTTTGAGGGAGGTTTTCAAGAAGGCACATATGGGCCAGTGAGGCCCAGCGCACCCAGAGACGCTGCTTGCAGGCCTGCGGTCCAATCCCCCAGCAGCCTACGCAAGGTATAGCTGTGGCTCTGGAAGCAGAAGTTGGCCCAGAGCATTGGTTTTGCTGGGACAGCTGTACATTGCTACAAGATTTTCAGCTCATTATTCCCTTAAACTTCCAAATTGAATTCTGTCCAGGCCAAATAAAATTCCCTGTTCAGAATCTGAGCACTGCATTATTCCTTCCTCTGCAAACCACTTTACAGCCCCCCTTTTTTTAGATCTTTCTTCTAAATCCTCACAAACTATTTGTCAATAAGGAGAGTGCCAGAGCTTTTTGGTATTTTTCCATACAGTTCAGTTGTTTGCAAAAGACACAAACCTCTATAAAATGTTTTTTATAATCCATTATTTATTCTGTGCTGTTTAAAATAACTAAAATCCCATGCATTTTCTTTTATTTTTAATTTGGGGAAAGCCCCAGGTTCAGTTTAATCCAAAGGCAAAACTCCTTGAACTGAAAAGCTGTAGTAGTTTTTTAGTATGCAATACACATATTTTTAATATAAATTATAAAGTATGATAGATAGGATACAACCTTTATTATTTTGCAGTATGAACCATGAATGGATAAAAAACAAAGCTCAGAGGAGTCAGAACTTCATTTAAATCGTCCAGAAGCATAGATGCCAAATCTTGAGAGTTTTCTGAAAGTATCATGGCTTTTTTATTGTTTTCCTAAGAAGCTGACCCAACAGCCCTGCCAGTGCTTGAGAATCTCTGCTTTCTGACTCATGTGGATTGGGAAAAAAAGCTTGCAAATATTAAAATTGAAGGTTCAAAAAAAGAGGGCAGATAAAAAAAAACCCTGAAATTTTGTTATCTTAATATCTCCTGATTCATGGGGTCTAACCCACTTGTAATAAGCAGGATTGCAAAGCCTCATTAAAAATCTGGACTCAAACTAATCCTCTGTAGAAGTCTGTCATCTTGGGAGTTACAGCAGGAGATCTTGACCCTTTCCAGCCAGAAAGGCAATGGTGAATCTAACAAGAAAACATTTTCCGGATTGATTTCTGCATTCACATTCAAAGGAGGCGTACGGAGGATTTTTGAGCTGTCTAAAAATTAAGGTGTTGTTTGAAATCATTTGCAAAGATTCACATCAAGATTATAATATTTTAAAGATGTTTTTAAGAAACTTCCATGTCTATAAACTGAGTTTAAAGTGCAGGAATGCTCAAATAGATCAGTAGAATTTAATAGATTTAAATCTAATAGGTTTTAATAGGTTTAAATCTAATAGGTTTGAAATCACTCTGAAAATCTGCAGAATCTAATAAGAAATAAGGATCTTCCCAGCAGGTGTCTTAGCCATCCTAGAGAACACTGTGAAATGTAAGTAATTCCTGACTGTGCTGCGCAGAAGGTTAGTTTTTAAAAATCATTTTTCACTAATGGCAATAAGACTATTTTGTAAGGTCAGCCTCACTCTGTTTAAACGCTCTCAGGCCAAAGCCTTTTTTCTTAACCAAGCCCAGTGTTTTCCTGGTCACCGTCTTCTTTTTAGTAAAGCTCCACAAAAGGGTTGCAACGAAACACGAGTCCTTGTGAAGCCTGCCTGGTTTCGGATTTTGTTATGAGCTCGAAGCACAACCCAGGTTCGTCCAGAAGTTCAATAGGGTTCGTGAACTTTTCCAGCCAAACTGGATTGATTTATGATTTGGTGTCACAACTATACAAATCACGTGGCTTCAGCATACAGCAAACCTCGGAAGGCCTGAGCACGAAGCCAAGCAAATCAGAATCAAGGCCTCTCCCCTCCCCTTCCACCCTCTTCTCTTCCCATAAAGGGTGGATGTTGACTGTGCATCCCCAGTGGATTTCAGTGCTGTCAGCTAAAAAAAGAATCAATCTTTAAAAAGCTTTAAGGCATCTAATTGTGCTGACCTGTCAGAAAAATGGTCCAATCTCATATGGAATCATCCAAAATTTTTTAAAAAATAACAAAGCTAAAAGCAGATGCTCAGAGTTAAGCACCTTAATTTTTGTTTTGTTGACCAAATAGCTGGGCTGATCTCCGCATGTTGCTGAGCATACAACAGCTCCTAGTTTCAATCAGAGCCGTTGTTTAGATGACCAAGTACAAAGAGGAAGAAACCTCATGTCAGATGCTCCTTGAAAATCCTGTCCATCAGCTGCAGGCAGTGGTCATGGCTAGGTGTTGGTGGGAGGGAGAACCTGAGGCTGCAGGGAGCCCGACAACCACCCTGGCGTGTGCGAGGGGATGCAGAAGGAACTCAGAAGGTTGCAGAAGTGCAAGAAGAATTTGGTGTCTTCCCCACCTCCCACACTCCTACCTACCAGCCTTGTGTCTTCCTGATCGAGCTAAAACTTGCTAAAAGCAATTTTTCCATGATCCCTGCTGGTGTGGAGCATCTCTTCACCCCTTACCATGCTCTGCAACTTGCTGAGTGTCTCAGAAGTACCCCTGATGTGCCCAGCAGCACTGCGGTAATTGAATGCTACCGCTTCCACACTCCAGCTGTACACCTGTGTTTTTGGTCTGGGCTGGCTTTAGTGAAGCACAGACCTGGAAATGAGGCATGGAAACTTTATTCCATCACCAACTGCTACAGATCTGACAGCCAAACATGTTGTTAGGATGTGGTGGCAGTCCACCTTCCTGGTACATGACATGGTGCCACACGAAACAGGGGTGTGATACAACATCCCCAGGCAGCAGCCAGAGATCAGTGGCCTGTTGCTAATATATATGAGATCTCAGTAAAAAGCAGGGTGCCTACAAGCTTTCTGACCTATTGGTTTTATGCTGTACCGTTCTAGTCAGGTCTGATGCAGCAAAAAACTAAGTTAAACATGTCTGTTCAGACAGAGCCACAGTGGAATCAACAAAACATTTAGCTGTGCCATGTATGCAGCTTTAAATCTAGAAACAGCAAGAGGTAATCACTGCAATAAAGATGAGGTGTAATTTGTTGGTAAACACCCACAGTCAAATACTTTTGGTTTTCTTTTAGTGGGTAGTGTGTGCCTGTATCCCAGAGTAGTTGGGTTAATATTGTCTTTAAAGTGTTGTGGTCTGTGTCAGTGGCAGTCACTTGTCATGTTGCTGCCAACTGGTATAACACCATGTCAAGTTAGTGAAAGCCAAGACAAACATACTTCGTGAGCTCATTATGTCTTAGATCATGCTGCTGGTGAGCTATCTGAAGCTTGGGGACTGCCTTGGAGGGCTTGAAATCATTTCAGCTAGTCTTCCCAGTGTGGATTTTGGATTGTTTTGCTGTCTTCCCTAAAAAAAACAAGGCAGAAAATATTGATTCAAAAGAAAATGTTGACTTGAACCATGCTGAGGTCAGGGTGTGATAAAAGCTTTGTGCGCAGAACTCTGTTTATCCTCAAGCCTAAAATTTTTACATGGGTCCAGAGGAAATGAAGCAAAACAGAATTTCCAGGATTGATACACTGCAAAATGCAGCTTGGACGCCTGCATGTAAAATGCCTGAGTTACAAGAGAAATTAACTTATCAGTTGTGTATGAAGGCACCCTCCTGGCAATCTCCTCATCCCTGTGAGGTGCCTTATCTGTCAAAACAGAGTGGGGTGCTGAGCAGAGGCAGGAGGGAAGGCTGCGCAGAGGCTTTGAGTTTGGGGAGACAGTTTCCTGTATTGGGGGTCACAAGAAGAAAGCTCAATGGCACTGCAGGAACAACAACCCTCAGGATGACTGATAAGCTACACTGTCCGGAGAAACCAAGAGTAAAATAGCTATTGACTCCCTCAGTGCCGGTCCAAGCATAAATATATGAGAAGGAGCAGAGTTTTGAGGCTCCTCTGAGGACGTGGGGGCTGGTGCATTGTACGTAGCGAGTGTGGCGGTCTTGTGTCTCATTGCAGCTCCTTTGTGCTGCCAGGAAGAATGATTATGGAGTTGGGCAGCATCTGCAGAGACGCAGCAGTCTGGTCACGCCTGAGGACTGAACAACTCCTTCTTGCTTATCCATGTTTCTGGCATGGAGAGGAAGAGGAGGCAGGGTGGGGAAAGCCAGCTAGGGCTGCACTCCCTGTACCTGCTCAGGGAGCGAAAAGAGGGGCTCAGGCACCTGTGCTCTCAGGCCAAAACTTTCCCCAGCGCTGAGAGCTTTGAATCCCTTCACACACGTCAGATTTATGGCTAGAAAGGAATTTTTTAAGTATGTCCCTAACTCACTTCTGCTTTCTTCTCTGTGCTTCCTTTCCTCTGACGGCACCACAGTGCGGCATTTGCCGCCCTGCCAAACGTGGAAGAGAGAGCGGCTCCAGCGTGCACAAACACAGAGAGCGGTGTCTTTGGCAGCTCTCAGAGCAGCCGTCTCAGATTTCCTTTCATTTTAATGGTTCACATACCTCTCTCCACGTCTGTGTCTGATTTTCAGGTCACGACCTTGATTTTACATCAAACATTCCCTATCTCTCTCCTTATCCCACTTCTGTCCAGCTAAATTACTGAAGCTAGAGCTGATCTTTCTATTAAAATGTTTGGGTTTTATTATTTTTCTAACCCAAAGCCCATCTAAAATGCAAAGCCTTGTTCATTCTTTCCTCAAAGGCTCCTGCGCTTTGATTCGTCCTCGTTCTCGCCTCCACCGACAGGCAGCTGCAAAGCGCGGTGGTTTCACAGAGGCCAAAGCTTGAGGCAGACGCTGTCCTCTGTATATTCACGAATACACAGGTAGCTGCTATGATCCACCTCTTGTTGTTTATAAATCAGTTCATAAACACCCAACATCTGGAGCATTTCCTGTGTCATTAGTTGCAGTGGTAAAATTAACATTATAAAAGTTGTCCCACTCAAAGAGTAGGTACATCCCTATCCCTTGGTACCTGCGTGCTTATTGCAAACAAGAATGAGGAACTGTCTGGCTGTATCTTATCCAGTGTTTTTGCAGTTGAATATTTGGTACCTGACAAAGGCTAGAATCAGATACTTGATCCAGAGACGGTAAAAGTGGGTTGTTTTATTCCTAACATAGTTTTTAGTCTGATCTGCACCTATAAAGCCAGGTCCTTTCGCGCTATGCCTAGTACCACAGCATTCTTCTGAAGTCAAAAGGGATGTGTTACTTATCCCGTTTTCCAGCTTGGACCCATAGCAATACTGGAAGGTAATGCTGCCTCAAAGCTCAGTCTGACTTATTTAACACCAGGCTGCCTTCCCCCTCATGGTTTTCACTTGGGGATCCATAAAACCAGGTGCTTTCTGCTTCTGCATGGCTGTTTTCAGGCCCTGTTACAGAGAGGGTTGGTCCTGATGTCCATCACAACAATATCCCCTTCTCCTGTGCAGTGCCTTGAGCTGCCCCTCGCCTCTGTGCAGGGGTGTTTTATACCTGTGGTTTGGGTAATGCCCCAAGGCAAGTGCTGGATGCTATTGCTCTTTGGGAAACTTTCCTCAAGTTTTTCTACTCACTGAATACTTCCAGTGTGGAAGCTGTAAGCAAGGACAAGAAGCCACTTTTCAACCCCCTGGATCTGAACAGCCATCTCAGAGGTAGGTTTGGACTGTTCTTGCATTGAAATGACACCTGACCCAAAGATCCAAGATTTAGGATAAGTTTCCACCTAGAGCCAAACTTCAGGACTGTTCCCCCAGTATCACTGGGAGCTAAAACTGGGTCTTGGACTCAAACCCTACAGGGACTCTAAATAGAAACTAATCTGAGTGAGGAGAGGGGCTCTCCTAAAGGAGGTAGGGATGTTCTGTGTAATGGGGAAACTCCCCAGGTGACACATGACACGGCTAGGAGAAGTCAGGCTAGAAATTCACTGAGAAAATATGTTCACAAATAGTCAGTATTTGACAGGTCCAGGCTGTCTGAAAACCTCAAGAGAACAGGCATATTTTTTAAATTTCATTAGCACTTCTGATTTTGACCCCAGCCTTCAGGAAGTCTCAAATGTTTGACATTCCAGATTGTTACAGGTTCAGTATATCTTTTGGCATACATTTTCTGCCTCAGATTTCATCCCAATACCTATCTTAATCTGAACTCATTTACCTGTACCCCACGACAATGCTTGAGACTAACAGGAACTCAGGAAGGAAAGGAAACCTGGAGACACAAACAGGGACAAGAGGCTGCATGAAGAAGTGGAGGGTCTTCAAAGATCCCTGGAGTCCATGTCTCAGTCCTACAGCTTTCCTGAGAGCTGAGAAGGGGCTGAAGATGCCCATCCAGCAGGCCTTACTCAATCATATAACCACTGGGCTCAGGAAAATCTTTGTGCCTACGCAGATCAGGCTTCTAGCACAGCACATTCAAGGCAAGCAAACGGACCAACCAGAGAAACTTTAAAAAGATAAGAATAAAAATATGTGCCTCTACTTTCACTGAACAGCTGTATGCAAAACTGCGCAGTTAGATGCACAGGTGGGGATGACCGCAGGCCCCATATATGCACACGCAATAGCAGAATGAGCCCCCATGGGCTGCCATGACCACTGTATAACCCATGCACCCTACGATCTTTATTCCTATACTGCCTATGCAAGCACTGCTTGAAGAAATCTCTGCCAACAAAGTCCCACTGTGAACCCCCCGTGTTTTAACCCATGGGGTGACCTTAATGAAGTTCAACCTGGTGCATGCAAGATGTTCTGAGAAGATTCCCCTCCCTGCCCCTCAGGGCCCTTGCGTGCTGTCACAGGCCCTTACTAATTGGATACATCTGACCTACCGGTGTCTTTGAAAGTCCTCCAAAGGTCTGTTTCAAGAAACACATTTGGTTTTACACTGAATTTACAGAGTGAAAGTTTTACCAGCCGGAATGTTCTGAACGAAAGCTGATCTTTCCATAATGAACAAATCATATATTGGATCCAGATCCCTCCTGGTTTCAGCTTTCCTCTCAGCTTATCCCACTCATTACCTTTTGGGGGGAGAAGAATGGAAATTGTAAAGGTCTAAAACCCTCTGTCTTGGGGAGGGACTTGTTAAAAAATAAACAAGCAATGATTCTGTCTTCTTGCCTCAAGGTGCTTTTTATGTCTTTGACTGCTTTTCAGTAAATTTCAAGCCAAAAGCAAATTGCAATTAAATGAGATACTCCAATGTAAATGGCAAGGTGGCACCCAAAGCAGAGGCTTCTGCTAACAAAACAAACAATAATCATGGTCATTTTAACTTTCTTCTTAAAAGAGACTCCTCTAAAGCTCCCTGAAGTTACTGCAAAGCCTCCCATTGACTTCAGAAGGCTTTTTGCAGGTACAATCTTCTCTTCCAAGATCTCTAAGCACATAATATAGGAAGTAAATGGCATTGTCCTGGTTATTAGGGGAAAGGCTGAGGCACAGAAAGGTGAGTGAATTGCTCAGGGAAACTTAGTAACAGAGCAGGTAATAAAATCTATGCCTCCTGAACCCCAGGATAATCCCTTATCTCTCAGATCAAGCTACATCCCCAGTCTGTATGTTGTTGTGCGGGGATGGATATTTTCCATTTCAATTAATTTAGACTTAGTAAAAACGAAAAGAACAGTGTCTTTTGTGCTTTAGATCTCCTCAGGGTAAGATTAACTGCCCAGACAAGAAAACTCTATTTGAATTTCATTTATGCTACTGAGCAACATCCTGAATAATTTGTATTTTGCCAATTACATATCAAAATGATGTATCTAAAAGATGACTCTGATTACACATATTCAAACATCACTAAACATTCAGACAAGTCATGCCAACAATAAATTCAAAGAGTCCTTGCATGGGCAACAAAGACATACATTAGAGAATGAAAAATGAGTCTTCACACAATATTAGCTTATTTCTAGATGGAGCTGATGAAACTGCTAATGATAATGCAGAAGAGTTCAATAATATTTTTGTTCTATATTTGAAAAGAAAAAGACGATATGCTCAGATCACATAAGGATGATAAAGTGCTCTCCAGTGCATCACTGCGAAGAATGATAGACAACAGCTGTTAGGGATAAACAAATTTAAACTGCAAACCCTAGATAGCATACTCTGAAGTCCTTAAAGAGCTGTCTGGGAAATCTTTGCCCTGTTGGCATTCATTTTTAATAACACTGGCAGTGCCAGCAAAATTCCAGGGGACTCGAAAAGGTCTAATCATGTGCCAGTATTTAAAAAAAGACAGCGTAGAAATAGTCTGACAGCAATCCCAGACTAGACAACAGAGGGGATGACATGGGAGTCAAATACTACAAAACCAGAAGAGAGAGAATCAGTGCCAGTCAACAGAGTTTCTTGGAGAAAAGACCTTGTCAAATGTCATTTAATTCTTTGATGAGTTTATAAATGCAATTGATAACAGTAGCTTCCCAGAGGTGGTAGGTCCTGATAAGGCATCACTAGGCAGTGCACAGCACTTTGCTGGAAGAATGAGCATTATGAAGCAGCTACAGACAAGATGTGAAATGGTTGAGGGACCAGCTAACTGACAGGCTTTAATGAAGGTGACACAGAGTGGGAGTAGTTCTGGTTGAGCTCCACAGGGACCTCTTTCAGACCTGACACTTTATAGCATTTTTCTCCAGTGATTTGGACAAAAAGAGAATATTGCTACTGACAAAATTTGCAGACGACAGTAAGACTGGCAGAGTGCTGAGTGATTTTGATGATCCCAGGCAATGAAGATGGTTAGAAAGCTATAGTCATTCAGACAAAATGCTGACTAATACAATTAAAAAACACATTATGCAAGTAACAAGGAACACAGCTGTACCTATTGTATAGGGGCCTGTAGTCTGAGTCTTGTCTTCCTAGTGGAAAACCAGCACAGCATGAGCTTCCAATACAATGATACTGAAAAAGGACCAATGCCGTCCTTGCTGAGAGTACCACAGAAGCAAAAAGTAGGAGCTGGAGGCAACTTCCCCTCCGGGCAGGAGACTGTTGCAGAGATGAACGAACACCAGGAGTGTTCAGTTTCTGGGAGCACATTTCCAAATGCTGGTGAGAAGTGGAAGATGGGGCAGAAAAGTTGCAGAGAAAGGTGAGGAGGCTGGAGAGCTGGCAGGAGCTCAAGGGGTTTGGTTGTTCAGAAAGAAGCCTGAGATGACATGGATAACAGCAGAGATCTCTGTGGGTTTTCCAGGTAGCAGCCGGAGGCCTGCCAGGAACCTATCGCGGGAAGGTGAGGGCAGATATCCTCGCAGTAGGATAACCAGAAAGGTGATTAACCACTGAAACAAACTACCGGTGGGGAAGTGTGCCTTCTCCATTCGATGCTCCCACCCAACTGGCCCTGCTGCCTTGCTTGGGACCCCAGGATGCAGGTGTGGAGCGTGCTTAGCTGCTAGGAGCTGGCACTCGTCAGAGGTGGGCCTGCAGTAAAGTCATCCTGCTATGCGAGCAGATTTCCAGCGCCAGCAATGCTCCTCCAGTGGCTGGGAAGGACTGCGGCTCTGCTGCCTGCACTGGGCACAGGGCAGCGCAGACTGAGCCTCCTCCCTCGTCTGGTTTCGAGCAGGACAGCGGTGCCTTTTTTTGGACTCACTGGGATTACACTTCCCTGATACCTACACCCCCAGGTCCTTGGTCCTCACTTCACTGAAAGGCAGTGTTGGAGAAAGATCTCTCCCTGTGGCAATGGACGTATGCGAAGGCAGACCCGGTCAAGCCTGTGAAAGCCAAGGGGACCTTCGAGCTATGTGTCAGGCCGGTCCTGAATAAGGCAGAGGCCAGAAAGAAGAGTGATAAAAAGGATGTGGACTGCAGCTGGTCAGTGAAGGCCCCATGACCTGGAGTCAGGGGAGGCCGGCTCCAATACAGACTCCGACACCGACATGCAACGTTGCCTGCTAAGACACATTAGCAGCTGGTTTCTTAATTAACACCATCTGTGACTGGGGAGGCCATTAGGGGCTTGTAGTAGGCTATGCCTTTGCTTTTTATAGTGAACTTTCCTCGTTTCTACCAGCCAGGAGAGTGCAGGTATCTGAATGGGCAGGACTTGGGGGAGCCAGAGGCGGAAGCCGTCGTTGCTGCCAGTGATTCGGGTCCAGGCCCCCATCGCTCTCCTGGGCAGCAAAGGCAGCCGTGCGAGCGTGCGAGCGCTCCTTCCCTCGCCCTCCACCCGCCTACCCACGCGGAGCACGCTCTTGCGCCTAAAGGAAGTCACTTTTGCACAGCAAACAGCACCCTGGTTGCTCTCTGAATGTTTTTTCGCCCTTGCAGCTTAAAAGAGACTATAGCGCTTGTTTGCTAGGGCTATTTTTGGTTCCCGTGCGGTGTCCAGTAAAGCAGTCCCTTGGTGCAGGCCATTCCCTCTCGGAGAGGTGCTGCTGGTAGACACGGACTGTATCATCCACAGACCCAGGTTAACATTTGTTTCCATTTAAAAAACAAAAAAACCCACTGGCTTGAAAAGTGCAAGCAGCTGCCACACCAGGGGCCGGCCTGCCAGATCGCAGCTCCGCACGGCAGCACTGTCCCTGCAAGGGCGTTCGCTGGTGCCGGGAGCCAAGTATTCACCAGGGTTTGTGTTCCCTGCGCTTGCAGCCAAGCCGTGCGCAGTCCCAGTCTAACGGCACGCACAGAAATCACACAGCCCTGGCAAGGCTCGAAACCTCGGCATCTGGAGGAGCTTGGACGAAGGCATGGCTGCCGGGGCCAAGTCCCGTTTGCAGCTGATGAAGCATCCAGAAGCCAAGCAGGCAGGATGCGCGGAATCAGGCGGGAGGTGATTAAGAGGCCATTACCAAAGAGTTATGATGCCACAGCTTGCAAAATGGACGGGCGGGAGGGAGGCAACGTGCCTGGTGCGGATCACATATTCTGCTTTTGTGAGATAAGCATCCACCCGTGGTTACTTTCGAATACCACCCTCCGCAGTGTTGGCACCACAGATGCTGCAGGGCTGCACCACCACGTGGGGAGCCAAGAGGAAGAGGAACTACGGCCCAAAAAATCCTGGTCTGCCCCAGGGGAGAGGCTGAGATTAAAACCGACTGCTCAGCTTGTGCTAAGCTGAATGGGCTGTAAAGCATCAGCCCATTCCTCATCGCAGAAGAGCTGTTCCTTCAGCGGCAGGGCAGGCTAATGTCTGTTTTCCCATTGCTTACACTGATCTGATCTTACTGCGTCAGAAAAAAGCTTATGAATCTGCCCACAGTCAGAGTCTATCCGTGTGAATAACCTAATGAGCTCTTTTGCTGTGTAGCTTAGATAATAGAGTCCTCTTTTTAAACTTGGGAAGAAAGAAACCTCTCTTTAGGAAGAGAAAACCCTTGTCCCTCTCTCCTATAGTGGCAAAACCAAGGAGAATCCAGTTGGGAACAACTGAACAAAATTTGGATATGGTTTCTTTAATGTAGCTACAAATTTATGAAGAAAACCCAAAACTTTAGGAAGGGAAAACCCTTCAAATTCCTAAATTTAGGGGGGAAAAAATGAAAGGGATTAATACTTTCTATTTATGAACATCTTGTGATAATGTTCCTGGGAGCAATGGGAGGATTTTTTCTGGTGCATTATTTAAATGCTGTCGTGTTTATTAATATTTTCCAATTGGCTTAAGCCCCGTGCACATCATTACACAGGGAAACAATAAAAAATCATATACTTAGCAAATTCGGCATCCACCAAGAAGAACTGGTTATTGTATTGCAGGATTAGCTACACATGCTGCCTCTCGCTGAGTTCGCAGCTCAGCGATATCAAGCACTTACAAAAGCCCCGGAGACTCGCAGGGCCCCGGTCCCTTACCCTGCCTGGCAGATAACTGTGCGGAGGGGAAATCGGTGTAAAGCATTGTGCAAACATGAAAGGAGAGGGGGGAAATGAACTACTTGTCATGCCCTGAAATAGCAAGGATCCAAATAATCAGTGCGTCCCACCTGTCCCAACGTCCCATAAAGCTCATTGAGATTCAGAGCGAAACCCGGCCAGCGCCGCCAGGCCTGGGCATCCCGGCGCAGGGAACGGGCGACTCAGAGCAAGCACCTGCTTCCTTCTGGGATCAGATCCAGCGAGCGCCCGCCGCTGAGGCCACTGAGACAGAAAAGCCCCTTCATGACACCAGATGAGATCATCTATGGGAGAAAAGGGAACATTCAAGCACAGGGGTCTGGATCAGCACCAAACCTCTTATAAAAACCTGCCAAGAGCAAAGCCCAGGATTTTAGCTTGCCACCCTTGCTTTCTTATGATCCATGAGCTGAAGCGGGGAGCAAATAGAAAGGGACGAATTGCTGCTGTCCATTCCCAGGAGTTCCTTGAGGGCATAAGGAGCACAGGCCAAAAACAAATGCCCCCTTTGGTCCCGGCCAGATTTAAGGCCCAGCCTCTGTCCATGCAGCTTTGCAGTATAATGGGGCTATTCCTGATCCACTGGTTGCACTAGTTTAAACCCAGGGAAAAGGGATCACCCCATTTGCCAAAAGCCAAACACTGATTTCCAGGGTAAAAGCCCCCTTGGCCTCCCCAAGACTGATGTCTTCACACTGTCCCCACATTGCCCAGCAAGCCTACAGTGCTGTGAGCCATTTTGGGGAGCAGTTCGTTCCCTGCCTGCTCTGCTAGCAAAAGGCACAAAGGTGCTGTCAAATTTAGGACTGGCTGGACCCATCGTCTCTAGTGTGCTGGTTCCTGTGACTGTTTAATCGAATCTCTGTTATGCACAGGGTAAAGCTTCTTCTACCAATGGGAAAATATATGTCTGCACAGCAAATTTTATTCTAGCAGGTGAATCGCAGCTTTGGAAATGCCTCTTTAAAATGGTTTTCTGCTCCTCTCAATAAGGATTAAGTATTGCAATGTTACTATTTAGCATTTCTAGCAAAGGCCACAATTTTAGAGCAATTTTTTTCAACTTTTTCTGTTGTGCCTACCTGTACACATTTGCCAGTGAGGCACGCAGCCTAAACAAAGCAGTAAACTAGAGCCCTGACAATGGGTTTTCTTACTTACTCTTTGGAAACTTCTCAGAAGTAGTCTATGGACTCCCAGGGCTTTGGAGAGCATGGGCTGAGAACCAAGTCTGCAGAAACTCCTGTGAGTCTTGCAATGCAACATATTCCTCAGACGACTTAACCAGGAGTTTGTTTTAGAGTTTTGCCTGTCAGGTAACATTCACTAATCTAGCAAGTATGGTATCCTGACTTGTCTGCTCATGGGCCTGATGGGGTAGCAAATTTATTGCAGGCTTTAGAGGAGAGGCAGGTAAGGCAGTCCTGGAGACATGCATGAGGGAGATGGGGGAACTAGCACAACTTAGATCCTAAGCCTGGCCTCCAAATGCTGAAGCCCTGAAGCTGTGAACCTTGTAGCACCCTTCAACAGAGGCTCTACTTTGCAGTTTCTCTTTCTGTGGACAAATAGCACCTACCTGTGCAGGAAAGCAGAGAAGGGACAATTCATGATTAGCAAAATGCTTTGCAATCATATTTAAAAGTGCTTTGAGATGGTCTGCCAGATGCAAATGATCATTAGCCTCTAATCTCTGTGTTCCCACGATTCTTTTGAAGGGAAAAAATTTGCATGAGAAACAGATTGTTGCTCTAGCCTCGTCTGCTTATTTGGGTGACTTGTTTTCAAGGGAATGATGCTTATCTGGTCCATCAATTGTTAAACAGGACTTCTTAAAATTTTTTTCTCCCTCCCTTTGTCTAAACAAGGGTATTGATTATCCACAGCTCAGTGCCAATTAAAACAAAAAGATCTGAGTTAGCACTGGCTCAGCCCCCTGCTGTTACAGTCCACAGCAGTAAACCGATTAATCATAACACCCCTGTTTTCTGAAAGAGCAGGGGCCACAGCAGTCCGAAATTGCATTTTCCTCAAACTTTCTCAAATTTGTGGGTACCAGGTGGCATGTGGCTGGGCCAGATTTTCTGCCTGTGCAGTTTTGGCATGTGCCCTGGTCTGGTCACACCCTGGGCTCTCCTTGCGAAGCTCTCCTTCTGCTGGAAGAGCAGGGTGACATTGTGATCCTGTATTAGATTGTGGGGCTGCAGTCGCAGGAAATGCATTCTGTGCATGGAGCTGCTGCACACGGTCTGGTGTCACATTTAGTCCAGCAGCAAGGCTGGCATAAAAAAAAATCATGCTCTTTCATGTTCCCTGCCTTTTCCAAGCAATTTTTAGAGGCCCAGCACTACAGAGCAGGCAGTTGTTTAGGGAGCCAATGGACGGAGATGACAAAATCAGTTTGCACCTTTTTCACTGGTGGCAGGCATTCAGTGTGAGAATATCCTTGTCATTCCTACCACTGGTTAGGGAACAAGCAGAAGACTCAAATATATTTCAAGGAACCTGTTCATATTTCACTGTGACTGGGCCTGACACAATACAATTAAAGTTATAAAATGATTCTCACTACACCATCAAAGGCAGAGTCTAATTTTCTAGCACATAAATTCACCAAAATTGCAAAGTTTACTTTGCCAGTTCATCTCTAGACTCTTTCTCAAAAGCCATTATTGCAGCTCTTCAGGACAGCTGCAGCTGTCACAGAAGGGCTTATTTCTCATACAAAAACCATATATGCAAAATTTTCACACTGTTGAAAGTTGAAAATATTGGACATCCAAGAAGAAAGTCTTTTCATATAATGAAAAATCATCTTTCTTGACCAAGAATTTTGAACAGCTCTGAATAAATACTCAAGGTAATGTCTTGGACCCACTGACTCAGCTTTGGACTATGAGGAGGTTTTACCCCCAAATTCTTTGCCCAGCTTCCTGAAAGTCTCCCATCGCTAATGCAAAATCTTGAACTCTTTGCTCAGTACATACTTTGACAAAACAACTGGTACAGCTCAGGATGGGGAAGAGCCTGCTGAGTTGTCCAGAAGCTCAGTTCTTAGTGTACTGTAATGTTGGGGATTTCTTCAGGTTCTCCAGTTGTGAGGTTGAGAACAAGTAGCTTGATCACTGAGCATAATGTTTCTCCTATATGGGTTCTCCTAACCCATCTTCTTCCTAACTCAGTCTTTTCTTTCTAGTGCCTCTTAGTTCTCCTGTTGCCAGTACCCTGTCTCACTCTAAGCAGTCCCCTTGACTCTATTCTTTTTCTAAGTAGCCTTTAACCTAACAGTTATTCCTTGCCCCTGCTCCGACCCCCTAGTATCTCCTGTTTCCATTGCAGAAAACCCAACTTCTGGCCACTTGTGGTTGTTAAAGCACCCCTCTGCACATGACTGGCTCTTTCTTTTCATCTTTGGAGGAATAAAGATGAGAAGACATCCATATTTTCAAACATGTCTCACACAAAGCCTTGGTCAAAGCCTTTGGAGCATGAGTGGCCTTCTGCTGATGTCAATGTCACAGCATAAGCCCCTCGTGCCTGTCCTCAGCCATAAATACTGGTTATATTACAGTAGCTTCCTCCAGTACCAGGATTCCTCTGTACAAACACAGGTATAGATCTGTCTCTGACTTCAGGTAACCCACCCTCAGGAACCTAGAAATTTGTCTCCCATTCACAGAGGAGGACTGAGTAGACCATGGTCACATACAACATTGGTGCCTGGGCCAAGAACTGATCTCAGATCTTCAGAAGCTTTGGCCAGATCATGCTCTTTCTCTACACCTACCTTCTTCAGTTGCTTTCCTCCCATCCTAGCTCTCCTTTCCATCTTTGCAGGGCAACAGAGTCTTGTCTAGAGTTTGTATATGAATTACTCTCATTAAATTTTAAAGGACTTTGGTTTCCTTTGGATCAGAGATTGCTTAACTAGGTTCTGCTCTTACATTTACACAAACACGACCGTGGTTGATTTTTTAATTTTTGTTTTATTTTTAAATATTTGTGCCAAAATTTTGTATACCAAATCTGTATACCTTGCATACCAAGTTCCAGGGAATTGCTTACAGCAGTTGTAAAGCCAGCTTGTTTTCAAAACAGCCTTTATAGTGGTAACAACAATATTAACTTAACTATAGCAGTACAAAGGCCACTTCTACCAGAAACTCTACAACTGTATTACCTTCCCAGCTTGTCAAGTGATGTTCCAATATTCTGTGTGATTGACCAGCTCATTGCACCCTGACGCTGGATTTTACAGCAGCTTAAAATTGCTCTAACAGAGTCATGATTTTTGTCCTTTTCTTTTTCTGCTTAAGAAAGTAAATTAAACTGAAAACTGCCTGTGAGAGGTTCAGTTCCAAGGGCAAGGAAGGTGAGATAATAAAGATTTCTGTAAAAGCTTGTATCCATCGTATTATGAAAGTTCTGGTGCGTATGGTAGCAGTGCCCTTTGCACTGACAGAATTAAGGCAGAGCACTCATTCCTCACTCAGAGCAATTTCATGCTGGGAAATATCCAGGGGAACAGTGAATCAGCCAGAACACTAGAGTGCCACTCAGCAAGCAAAGAAGGTAAAAAAGGGCAAATTTGAACAATGAGAGAGGTTTTGAATGTCATAGGTTTGTGATCATCTGAAGTCTTCCAGTTAAAGAGCAAGAATAAACTCACTTCACCCACATTTACAGATCAGCAGTGTAACATCTGAGCTTACCCTCTGGGCTCTCTTCGGAGTCAGGAGAGAGGAGGAGGCACTTGTGAAGGGTGATTCATCTGCCTGATGTTAGAGGTGTGTCCTAGGCAGCAGTGACTTGTGCACAGAAATGCCTGTTTGTCTCTGATGACTATGGCTCAGCTGCAAATATCTACATTACGTCCATCTAAAGGTCAGTGAGTGAATCCCAGCAGAGCTGTCTTTTTAAAGAAGGGCTCCAGATATCAAGTCATGTCAGCTCAGTGCAGACATTGCTTGGTGGCATTCTGTGGCACACGTTAAAATAGTAGTGCCATATCCATCCCTTAAAAATCTGTGAAAACAATGTACTTTTAAAAATGTATAACATCTAGATTTTTTTGATGAATTCGTTTTGGTGGTGATCATAATTGTTCTGCACATCTCCAGTGAACCTGTAAGCTTGTGCCTCAGAAGACATATGCCTGTGTATTGATCTCAGTCGGATATAAAAGTGCATTGGCTCAAGCTTCTTGTGTGATCAGGGAGCAGAAACACTACCCTGTGGCTTGTGTGATCTGCCACTAGTGAGTGACACAGCTCATTACTTAATATTGAAAAGGCAGACATCTTGCATATACTCAGGAAATTCAACTATGCAAAGTTAACCCATAGACAGAAACAAATGGAAACAGCATCCAATACTGCATAATAAGAAAGAGACAAAATCGCTTTAAAATCATATGCAATCAAGAATAGCGTTCCTTACAATTTATCATGCCCAGATCTGTATTTAAAAATCAGAAGGTGAATCACAAAAATAAGCAGCTGATGTTGTTAAGAGTTACATCCACAGGATAGAAAACTGTAGCTCAGTTCAAGCTTCCTTCAAACCTCAGTCTCCACAGTTCCTTTGCTGTATATAGAATGGCAATACACTGAACCAAAGCCGAGACGGGCATCAGAACAAAACTCTTTGGCTGGATGGATATACCTGGGGCAGGAATGCTATCCTGTAGTCACTGCTAAGAGATGAGTGCCTTAAAAATTAATGTCTTTAGGATGTGGATGCACGTACATCCCTCAGAAAGAGTTGCCCATCAAAAGGCAAGAGTGAACATCATTCATAGCAGCTGTCTGTAGACAGTAGGTTAATCACCACATCTGTGTTTAAAGCAGGTCATCTCTGCTGCTCTCGTGTAGGCTTGGAGAGACTGGTGGCAAACTAAATGATTCCCCCAGGTATCACACAGGAGAGCAATGCCACCTGAAAATGGCCTTAAGTGCCCTGTGGCAGTCCCGATCCAGCTGCCATCAAAGGCAATGGGAATTTTTGTCCCTAGCCTCCACAGGACTGAGCTTAGGCCCTGAGCAACTGGTGTTATTGCGAAGGCTTGCTGGATTTATTTATGCCTGTGGCATAAATAGCTCTCCTCTCCGAAGGACACGTAATGCCTTTGGAATTTGGCAAGAGGGAGGCACGGGCGGTCTCAGGGAAAGCCAGGTGCCCGTGCGCAGGTACATGTGTGCATGGCCACGATGCAGCCACCCCTGTGCAGCACCACTAGCGGCAGCACCCCTCCAGCACCAGACTCTCCCATTACCTAGCTCTTCCAGCTGCTGGTCTTGCCTGCTGTAAACCACATGACATGACCTGTCCCTAGCATCACTTTGGGGAAAAAAAGGGGGGTTTTGGTTGGAGGGCAAAAAGAATGGTTTGGACAGCCCATTTGCAACCCTGGTGTGTTATCAACACATTAGAAAGCAAGTTTTCCATTCCATGAGGGAAAAGAGACTTTCACAAAAGGGCTGTCATTGGAGAAGTAAGAAATCACTTTGCCTAAATTGCAGTCCACCTAAACTTGGTGTCTTTGCCTTCACTGTTGTATTTCACACAGAAGGACCTGGCCCCCATGTCCACCAAATCCGTGGGAAATGGAGCATCAAAAATAAATCAGGGAGAAAAAAAATAGACACCAAAAGCACAAGTGGCACAAGAGGAGAATTCTAGGAATGGAGACAGTGGTCCTGAAAAGAGATAAGTATCACTGTAACAGAGGGATGGCATGAGAGCTGTGCTGTCTAAGTGTAAAATGGTGGGCTTTGAACACAGTCTGCAAGGCACCTGCCCTGGTGCAGAGCCAGTATAAGCCTCTGCCCCTCAGCTACACACAGGTTGGGACTCACCGCGTTCCTGCACAAGGAACTTTACACTGGCCACAGCAGCAAAAAATGCTCAACGCATTGCAGGCTGGCAATGCAAACCTCCTCAGAAGCCGATGCGCTGAGCGCTTGCCAGTAGACCAGACAGGACTGGCACATGGTTTCCTTGCAGTCTCTCTGCTAGGCATATCTGCTTGTTTTATACAGCTGAGAGCAGGGTCCAGCGCTTTGCTCAGGGTCTGTACAGTGCCTAACAGCATGGCACCCCCGCCCTTGGTTTGGTCCCCAGAGAGGCATCACAACACAAGTAAATGCTCATAACATCATGTGTTTGTACCTGTAGTTAAGAGAGGCTGCAAAACCACAGCTGTATTTTTTTAAAGCAAGATAATTTTAAAAGTCATTCTAAAAATCGCCCTGCTCAAGGAATCATAGTTTTTTCTAGATAGCTGTCCATCCAGATTAGTTCATTACCTGCAGAGAGAAAAACAAAGCAGAGCTTCAGACAATAGGTCGAGAAACAAGCTGCTGTGAGATGAGCCAGGAAGTGTTGTGTGCTGAGCTGTGCAAACCTGGGATCTGATCCTGCTTCCCGGGAAGCCAGTGGGAGCGTTGCCTGCAACCCATCGCAGTGCTGGGAGCAGGGTCCGCTGAGAAAGCTGAGCCTCTTGGCAAGCCACCTTGTACACTTAGCTGAAAATTTGCACTGCTTTTGCCAAAACACACTCAGGGTTTGGATTCAGCAATGCTGCATCAGCAGCTCGTAATCAAGTCGATGCAGGGCTGATTGTTTATTGAAAAGAAAGAGGAGGGGGATTTGCCCGGATTCAATGAAAAGCAAATAAGCCAGCGGAGAGGGGCTGGGTCTTGCACATGACAGGAAACCTTTTTGGTGGACTCGTGACAACCCCGAATGCGACCTGTCACTCCCTTCCCATCTAGCCAGGGTGGTGGGGTGTGCACGCGGGGAAGGGAAACCTGGATCAAAGTCTGGGCAGGATGTGAGGGAGGAGCAGGGAGCTTATTTGTGCGGTGCGGGGCGTGTGTATGAGCTGTCAAGAGAGAAATGGGGAGAAAGAAAATATGGAGGAAGGGGAAGAGGAGTGCTATAAAATGTAATATATAAACTGCCAATCATGTCCATGACGTTTTGTGCTTGGGATGTACAGCTTTCATCTTTGCTCTTTATTTTGTATGCATTTCTTCACTTTTTGGCCCAAGCAAAGCTGATTCCCCAAGAGCAGAATATATTGGCTTTCCAGCCTCTTCTGTTTACTGCCCTGGGTTCCTGGCTGAAGCAATGCCTGTTATTTGTTTGTTTTATTTTGTTTTGATTCTTGGGATTTTGGATTCCTGCATCCCAATTGGCCTGAAATATTACGGTCCTTTCATTTCGATGCCCTCTCCAGACACTGCCGTGGGCTCGCAGCAGTCCTGCCATGCCGAGGGGCAGCCTCTTGGGGTGCAGGCATGCAGTGGGGAGTTGCTTTTCAGCCCTTTTTGATCTCCAGTGGGCTGGCGAGCACAACGACCCTGCAGGTCAGATGACCTGGGGCACCTGAAAGTGACACAGGTGAAGAGGCTGCAGGGAGACACCATCCTGGTCCCTCTGAGACCCTGCTCATGCACCTGGCTGCTTCTTTGACCTTTCCAGTTTCCCTCCTGCCTTGCCCAGCTGTCTGCCTTCAACATAAAAAACAGATTGCTTTTCGGGAGAAAGATGGCAACCTCCAGCCCGGACTGTGCCAGCTCTGATAGACCCATTCAGGTGGTAGGAGTTTATCTCACTATTGTGCCTCTTTAAGCATGAAGCACCACGACACCAAACTGAAGGTGGCCAAGGGCTTTTCATTTATCATTGGGGAATGCATTCTTCACATTATTGACTCAGCCCCAAGGGCTCCTCCGCTTGCTCCCGCCGTGCCTCTCCAGTAATCAGCCTAATCTCACGCTCTGCCGGCAGACTGCACCTCAGCATGCTTCCTGCATGAGGTCACTGTTCGCAGGTTTAGCTGCAAGCAAGGCTGCAGATTGCCTGCCAGTTGGATGGTAGAGCCAACTGGGGGCTCTCTCTCCCCAAATTATACACTTGTGTGCTAGCAATCTACCAGCTTGGAGCCTGAGCCATGATGACGTCCACCTGCAAGCAACACCCTGGGATGTCCAGGGCTGGTGCAGGGTGCTCGGTGCTGGGCCCAGGGCGGCAGCAGAGGAGGAAGGCAGCTGCAAAGTGTCTTGCTTCAGATGAAACTAACAGTTTCCCAGGTTCTTCCACTGTGGGACTGCATTGGGATTGCCACTATTTTTCACTCCAGTCTGAACATACAGTTGTTCTCTGCCAGCAAGAAATGAATGTAGAGTGGTTCCCCTGGCTGATGCATTTTTGCATTCATAGCTCTCAGCTCCTGTTGCTCCGCTCCTCCCAGAGCCTGGCATTAGTGAGCAAAGAGAGGATTGCTTTTGCCTGGGTCTGACTGGGAGGGCTACAGTGAGATGGCTTTTCCTTAAAAAGCTTTTGCGAGGAAGACTTCTTAAGTGGGGCATTGGCCTCCAAGGAAGGGGTGTCTTGCATGGGGAGATCCTAAGTCATCTTTCAGCCTGCCATAGTCCCAGGAGGGCGGAGGAGGCAGCAGGAGCCTGCACAGGGCCTCACCCTCAGCAGGCAGGGCTGCCTGGGAGGTCGCCCCCAGCACCCTTGCAGCTCTCCTACCACACAGGTATAAATCAAGCCAGTGAGCAGCCCTGGGCCTGGGAACAGATGGATCAAAGATTATTCCTCTTATTGTCACGATAGTTTAAACGAATGCAGGTAGGGATGGGGGAGCTCAGATGACTTGCGTGCTTAGCTGGGGCATACCTGAGAGATGCCAGGGTACAGACGGGTACAGGACCAGGAGCCTGAGCAGCCACCCTACGGAGGCAGTAAACTGCTACCAAAGAGAGGACATCCAATGCAAATTTCAGGGCTGCTGCTCTGAAGTTCATCATTGTTTTTTTCAGCTTGTTTAAAAAATTTGGAAAGCTGAAAACAGAACGCTTCATGAGCTCTGGGAGTAACAGTGCTGGTGTTGAATTGCTGAAGTGCTTTTTAGTTTGTTTTTAATGCAATCTCTTCACATGAAATTGATGGGAAATCTCACTGAAAATGAAAACAGCTTCATTTTCATCACATAATTATTTTGGGGGAAAATAATTTCTTAGCCCACTGTTGACATTCAACACTTTCAGTTCTACACACCCATCAAAACATCGCAAAACAAATTTTCCTTGGGAAATCAGCTCGCTCTTGAGCCTTCAAGGCCTTGGCATATAGATCTCAGTTCTACAATTCAACTCCCCTGTGTTTTTTGGTTATCTTTTGCCATTCTCCTCCCAATTCAGGCTACAACCCAGAGGGACGGTAAGGCTACCAAGGAGGAGATGAAGACTCATGTTAAATCCTTTGGGACCTCTGGGTTATCTTCTCAAACCAGCTTAGTCACTGCTGGATCTACTGTCTTCTGGCAGTGTGAAATATGCCCACCTCCTCTAGGACCCATCCAAAACCCAGAGAAGCAGGCTGGCAGTACAAAGAAATCTAATAAAAGAATACTTTGCATGTATAAAAGAGGATCAGTTGTGTTCAGGTGTGATATCTCCCTAGAAAGCTAACTTTCAGGGGAGCTTTTCAAAGGACAAGTTAAACAGGACCCAGTCAAAGCCACCATGGCTCTCCAGAGATGGAGTTTATGAATGACACTGGAGGTAGGGCCTAGCTTAGTCACAAGCTTGTTTTGTTTAACTTGGCCACGTAAATGGATAAAACCCTTATAACTTGGCTCTCTTAGGCAATTTCACACCTTTAAACAACTGCCTTTCTTTCGCTAGCTTGTCCCTTTAACTTCTCTTCAGATTAAATGGTTTCCGTCAGCTACATTTCTTTTTTTTAATTTTAGGCAAATCAATAAAGTGACAAGACTTTAATTGCCTGCTTTCTACCTAGTGATGATTAAAGCTAATAAAGAATCCTGGCATGATACAAGCAGGAAAAAATGTTTGCATTAAAAGCAGACACCTCATCCACTATTGTACCTTTGGTTTATAGCACACATACCAGAATTTGCAGACATCTGGGAACTAGCATTTTCCCACACTGGATGGCAGTAGGCCTGAACACACCGCAGGCCCATCTGTGCCCTCTGATTTTGTCAGCACCACTTGTGAGTATGTGTAATATCACAGAGCCCATGGAAGGACAACTCACCTTCCCTTTTGTGTCACCCTATTAATGCACAGACAACGCGTGCGATAGGGCATCAGCATCACCGCTCAGTTCTGGGGCAGGAGGACAAGGTTTATGACCCCATCCTGGATATGTCCCTATTAATGTTCCTTGCAAGGGAAGCCCAAGCTTTAAACAAGAATGGGAAACTTTCATTTGATCTCAGCCCATATTTTTAAACCTGTTCTCAGGGATGATTTTTCCCTGCATTCCTATTTCCTCACCGTGCCGCATCTCTGAGGGCTACGTGCTGACAGTCTGAGAGCACCTTCTGCTTTCCAGCTCCATGGACGGGTCTACCACGGGCACTCCAGGTCTTTCACACAGTAGGGGCTACCAGCCCCAGCTCCCACCAGGCCATCAGCAGCCTCCATCTCTCCGGTGTAGCCCCACTGTTCCTGCCTTGCTCATGGACTTTTTCTGCCATGCAGTTCCTGGAAGCGGGATGCAGGCTGCTTCCAGTGGGGAACATCCCCCGGTGCTGGATGGCATCACGGTCACACAACAGCACAGCTGTGACTCTGTCATCTCTGCCCGGCTGTGTACAAATCAACTTCCATTGGTAAAAATGACCGTGCCAGCTCTTAAGGCAGGATGGCCAGGGGTAACTGCTATGCATGTTAGCGGTAAAAAGCTTTGGTATTTCCATTGGGCAGCCTCTGGATTTCATTATGTGATTGCTTTCTGTGCTTTGCAACATTTAAAGAAGAAAACTACTTTTCATTGCCAATGTGTTATCAGCCTTTTAGTAGCAAGTTTCCACTTAAATCATACACCAGGTACTATGCTGTACCTGGAGCTGTTTTGAGGTTCTTATAGATACTTATGCAATTCTGCATGCACAAGCTATGGTCAAAAATGAGTGGCTTTGGACCTAGAAAGCCTTTTCATCAGTGGTGTTTTTCTGAGTTTGAAATCTGCCCTAACCAAGGTCAAACTTCAGTTAGAAGCATAAGGGGCAGAGTTACTAATTCAGGGGAGGAGAAAATCCACCAATTCCCACAGACAGACCAGAATCAGAGAAATGAATCAGTGCCAGGTCTAGACCACCACACTGCCAAAGGCAGCAGGATTCAAAGGTGCAGCCACACCAGAGCAACCAGATAGGCATACACCACCCCTAGCCATAGGCACCAGGATGAAGCATATAAGTTAGACAACTGCTGCACATTTTGTCCATGTCCCAGTCCAGCTGTTTAAGAGATGGAACTCTTGGCGGACCCTGTAGGAAGCTTCTGCTGTTCTGTTTTAGATGTAACCTTTGAAAGTTTGTGGATGAAAGATGCTTCATAAAAATAAATAGAAATGGCAAAGAATATTCATTTATTTGGCAGCCCTTGAGAATCTGTAGGCAAGGACCAATATCCCACTGTGCTAGGTGATACATATGAATAGCAAAACCGTAATTTCCATTTTGCCCTTTCATAGGAATGTGAATTAGAACTGCCCTTCCACAGTAATTTCCCTGACATGCTTGAAATGCAGATGTATGGGCTTCTCTTTGCTCTTAGCTTGAGAAATGCCGCTTGTGTCTCTACTTCAATGATAATTTTGTCCATTTATCCTTTTGCTTACTAGTCAAAATATTAAAAAACAAAATCAATTATTTTATCTATCTATCTATCTATCTTTCTATCTACTGCACAAAGATGCAAGGTTGTTCAAGTAAAGATATTAAAAGAGGACTGAATCTCTACAGGAAAAGTTCCATCACAAAATTCAGTTAAGATTAATAAAATAAAATAAGTGTACATGGCATTTCTTTTGTGCTTTGTAAGAAAAGCAAGCTCATATTTATGATGTTCTTGCTGTGAGACCCATGATTTTAATGATCGTCTTTTTCTTGTATTGAGTCCTTTATTTTTTATGTAAGTGATGTTGGTACATTTAGCAGCCAAAATAAGTTCTTCAAACATGCTTTGGAGAGAGAGAAGGACGAAATGGGCTTTTTGTACCACTTGACGGATGTCTTTGGTATTTTGAACAGCAAACACCATAAATCATGTCAGCAATACAGCCAGGATCCAAACCCAAATCCGCTGAAGCCCTAGGCCCAAATATCAGGCACTATTTGAGAGTAGTCCTCTAAGCTTATTTTGTTGAATATGACAGTGGGTGTGAAGAAGTAATGGATGGTGGGCCTGGCCTGAACATCACAAAAACACTCTGATACCTACTGGCAAAGGATGAGAAATCAGGCTGTTGTATGCAAATAGTTCTTGCAATCAATGGCAAAGCTCTCATTTTCTGTCCATCCGTCTTTCTGTCTATAAGCTTTGAACCCACTGGCCCATTTCAGCTCGGTTTAACATAGGTCTCAGAGGGTTTACCTTCCTGTGGGCTTTGTGGAAATGGGTGTCTGGGTGGAAAGGACTCAATGTGCTGCTCTGCTAGAGGCAGCTAAGGCTGCTGTGCGAGGCAGACAGCTGTTTGCTGTTTGTTAATGCTGCTGAAAGATTCAAAGAGTCACCCCTTACCCTTGAGAAGGGGAATTTAGATGAAAATAGTGGAATCTGTTAAATCACTGGATTGTTTTGAGTATCTGACATATGGAAGGTACAGACGGACAATGTGCATCCTCACAGGGCAAGCAGCGGAGACACCAGTATTAAGGTAGCCTAATGATCTTGTTACTATAAACTACTCCTGTCAGGTGCAGTAACCCAGGGTGTATGTGTAGGCACTCATTTCCCAGCAGAGTCATTTCAGTGACTTTGCTGAAGCAGCTACTCTGCTCCACTGAGCTATGCACTCTCTGGGTTATAGAAAAAGGTTCCTCAGATGCCTTCTAGTCCCACCCTGCACAGAGGTAGACTCACACTTCAGAGCATAGAGGCCATCCTGGCAGGATTTTAGACCCACAGTTTACATTTTCTTTTATTAACTGGTAGAAACAACATTAAAACAGTACTGAGCATCTTGACGTAACAAACGCCTGAGTTTTCAGGAAGACACTAGAACTACTACAATCTTGACTGTAATTGAATTAACAGCAGCATTAATAGCAGTTGGGCCATTTAACCTGCTACAATACACTAATTGCAAAACTTGTTTCTGCTTCTTAAAAAATTTAGGGATTTTAAGGCTTCCTAAAGGGCTGTCAGTTCAGCTTAACATCTGCTTTTCTTTCCTTAACTCCAAAAAAGCAAGCTTGCTTTATTAATACCTCAGCTGATGGAACAGGGCATTCGCTCAGTGTGGGGGCACTGTGAGCTGCCTTGAGTCTGCCTGAATCCTGGTAAAAGGTACAAGGGGGAGAATGTGTTATGATGCTGTCCTTCATCTTCTCCTTCCTTCTCTTTTCTCACTTTCTTGGTTCTCCATGAAGCTGACTGGCACTTACAGCCTGGCTGGAACCCTCTCTGCCTGCACACATATACATATACATAGACACATACATATATGCATACATGTATGTGTGTGAATGCATATGTATGTATGCATATGTACATCCTTTTTTGCGGTGGCCTTGCCCCTAGGGTAGCTGGGCGCCCAGCCCCAGGTCAGGAAGCAGTGCCCCAGAATGCTGCAGGAGCTGCCTTATAATTCCCTCTGCTTCTGGCAGGGAGGGTGGCAACTTCTAGCTAGAATATTACAGTATGGTTTGACTGGCTTAACAGCCCTGTCTCTTAGTCTCTTCCTTCTTCATCACAAACAACATCATAAGGGACTAGTGGGTCAAACTTCCCCTAATCCTGAGGCAATAGAATTTCTCTGAAAGCAATGGAAATTGCACCAGTTTTTGCCTGCACGTTAGGGACCAGATTTGTGCCCAGAGTATTGCACCCTCCTATCTTCCCTTGGCCCATGATATGTCAATACCTTCCCACCCCAAAACCACCTGAAAAGGCATGTGGGATGGTGGCAGTGAGCTCCCTCCCAGGCTGGGCTGGATCAGCCACTTCCCGTCGCAGCCCTGGCTCCCCTCTTCCAGGAACTGCCTCTTGCAGGGCCCACAGCCGTGCATTTCTGAAGCAACTGTTTTTGGTGGAATTATTCTTTAATACAGCAATGTAGATAAGTGGAAATAGTGGTGTGATATAGATCTTCCATATTGAAGACAGATCCCATCTCCAGATTCTTCAATGCATTTCAGCATTATTTACTCTGACATGACACAGCCTGCCAAGATAAGATATTTTCTGTGAGGTGAGATATGCATTACCTCCAGAGGACTTTGCACCTCCCTGGAATTTTATCCTCCAAACACCACCACAACAGAGCCATTTCTGAGATTTTAAAGCATCCAGTTAATGTTATTTTTCATGTTCTTGGCTTTTTGAGTTCTGGCTGGGGATAGGAATACAAGTGCTGAAATATATTAAGAAAGGGTGTTTGCATTGTTTATACGAGATTCCCAGTCCAATTTTTCAGACCAAAGGGGTGCAGGTATTTCTGTTGCATTATTTTCATAAGCAAAATCAACTACACATAGGGAATTGGAAACACTTTTATTTTAGAGAAAAATGAAAATAACAAAACAGCTTGGCAGCTCTCCTGCAGCCAAGCCAGTCACCTTAGAAATTTCTAGGTTCAGTGCATAATGGTTGAACAGTTTCATTTGCTGTCATATCTCATAAACAACTGACGGCTTTTAGAAGCTCTCCTACCAAAGGGCCAAATCCTCATCTGATTGAAATTAATTTCTAGACAATGAAACCTAGAGAGTTTATGACATCTGATGGTCTTATTCACAGCACTCATGACAATAATTGCAATAAATGTGCCTTCTATTAAATAGAAAGTTTTATTAAAAGAATAGCAGCAGAGATAGAAATAAATGTGATAATTTTTAAACTCATTTAGTATTTTCTTAATCATTTTTCAGTAAAAATCCAATAGATGAAGTGGAGTTGCTTTTGGTGAGGCTGCTGCCTTTGTACAAGACCCTGTTGTACTTGGCATCGTTAACACTAAAGGCTTCTTTGTAATTGTGGAATCAAAGAGTTTGATTTAGAGTGAATTAATTAGTTCACTCAACACATACGGGCTGGACATGGGTCTAACCAGTGTATGTGAGAGCACTACTGCTTAGCATCTAGCCTCAGCTCAACCTGGCCTGGAAAACCAATCGTACTGGCTAACTGATCGCCTCTCTTTTATCCACTTGGAGATGCTAATTTTATCTGTTTGATTTCCTAAAACTTCCTTTGATTTTTTTTCTTAAAGTTTTTTTTGGTTGAGAGGGGAAGAAAAAAAAAGGGGGAATAGGAATAAAAAGCTGGAGGAATGCAGACATCTTTTAATAAAACATGTTATAGAATGTTTTGATAATCTCCCCTTTTTCCCTTGGCCCCTCCAAATGAGTGGTCCACCTCCACTCTGTCCAGGAAGAGCGGCATGCATGGCCAAATGTCATGGCCAAAGTTTCAGTAAAGCCCAGGATCACTTGTGCCAAACTGCCTCTTTCCCTCTTTGGTAAAAGAAGCACCCAGTGCTCCTGCATTCACAAAGGCAATGAGGCTATTTCACCCTCTGGAAGGGTCACCTGCCGGCAGCAGCTCTCTGTCCCCCTGCAGCCATCCTGCTGCGTGGGCTCAGGGCACATGTGCAAGTTCCCACACAAGACTTCAGTTTATGGATTTCTGGCCTAGAGGCGGAAAGTGCTGCCTACTGAGCCCCTCCAACCGCCAGAAAGAGATTGAATTAAAAAAAAAAGACACATTACATTCCAGCTTGCTTGCAATCTGATCCCACATTGTGCAGCCTTTGAATTAAGCACCTCTCCAAGAGGCAACTGTCCTATTAGCATAATGTATAAAATTAAAACATGGGGCTCTTCCCATGGAATGCTTTATTGTGTGCATGCTTCGTTTTTAATATTCATGGTTAGCTCTTTTTAGAACATCCTTTTGACAGAGGATAGGCACCGAGATAAGCCGTTGGGATAGTGGTTGTCCTGGAAACAGCCAGATCCACTTGTTTTTAGCTCAGAAGTCTTTCACTTAAACAAACTACATTAAAGGAACATTGTGATTATGACACAACAATAAAAAGAAGTGTGGCATATTTACAGTCGCTGTGATTGTGTGATGCCTCAGTCTGTTCCCACTGCCAGGACTCTTGCTTCTGCGCTAGCAGAACAAAGCACATCGGGTTTTTTTGAGTGTGATGGCAAAGCCCAGGACCAGCCAAAGGTGGGTCGCAGTGTGAGAACACAGCATGTGCCCCTCCACTCTGTCAGGCTGCAGCTGCCGTCAGAGGAAAATGGGTGCTGTCTATAAGTAAACAGGATTCTCCCATAATCAAAAGTGCAGCACCTAATGCAAAGGTGTAATTTTTCAGCTAAGTATACTCCCAGGAATGTACAGATCAGAAAGAGATAGGCCTTGAAGTATGGGCAACCGGGGCAGAAAAAGGGAGGTGGTGGTGATGTCTTCATCCTTCCCTTCTAGCACTGAGAATCACAAGTCCATGCTATGCATGACCCTAGTGACCAGCAGATCCCAGGAAGGCTGGGAGCTCCATCCAAAGGAGAGTCCCCAGGCCCAAGAGCTAAACTGTGGACACAAGAACTACATCAAAAAGGTGTAAAAATTTCAGGGAATGTTCTATACTCCCACTGATTTTGGTGAAAATTAGCAAAGTGCAATGGATATAATAGAGGCAGAAGAGCAATCAGGTACAGCCAGCTCCATAGCTACTGGGTGATGGTGGCCTTTAACACATTCCAGGCAATGCCCATCTTCTCAAACGTTGTCTGAAATTTTGTCACTTTGAAGGAGAAAGAAAAGAAAAATGAGAAAAGAGAAATAAAAATTAGGGTCAAAAGACAGAAGGGCAGAGGTGGAAAAAATTGGGGTGCACCTTTGGAAGACTTTGGTATGGGGAAGAGAACCATAAATGAAGGAAGCATGTGGGGAAAAGCATTATGGCATGTGGATACAGGGGAAGAACTGGGGCTATAGAAAGCCCAGGTATATGTATACAGAGGAGACTTTAGGTAGAAAGAAGGAGAGCAAGAAGGCTTTGGTGCACGCAGCAAGCTTGGTCCTTTGCCTCGATAGTATGTGTAGCACTCCAGGTTACCTCTGCCTGGAGTTGCCCGGTGCCGCTGCCCTGTGTCTGCAGCACTGCTTTTCCTTACCCCAGCACTGAATCTAGGTGTGGAGACATGCACAGACAAGTAACCAAAAGCCAGTACTCTCCCAGAGAACATCTTGTAACCTTTCCTGTGCAGAATACAGAAAGCTTCAGGTATATCAGTCCAAGAAAGATGTGCATGGCCACTCCTTGTGGGTAAAAGTGGAAGAGTTCAAGGCTTTACTATGGTGGTGATATCTCAAAAAAATGTGTGCATATCTGAAGTTCATCCTAACCTATTCATAGTTGTGGAAAAATGACTCATTAGAAGTTCAGCATTTTCCTGGCACTGGTTAAAGTGGCGATTATAAATCCAGCAGAGCAGAGCATCTGTTCTGGGAGTAGCTACTCTAACACAAGCTTCTCACCTTGCTTTCAAGGAACTGCTCACTCCCAAGATAATTCTGAAGAAAAATCTTTGCTTGTTTCTTCAGTATACACCTGCCACAGTACTCCTGGTCCATCAGCTAAAGGAAATGAGGTGACCTCCTGTAAACAGAGACAGCTGGTGAGTAGGTGGAAAGAGGCACAAGATTTTCTGATCACTGCATACAGTTCCTGAGGGGCTCTGGCAACACCCTCTTAACACATTGTATTGTCTTCTTTGGTAAACATGATGCCAGCAGAGATTAGATTTTGCATTCATCATAGCACTAATGCTGTAGAAAATGAGATCCTAATGCTTTAGTTTATTTTGCTCTACCTTTCAGAGGATGCTTCTGGTACAATAATGAATGGGCTGTTTGCTCTCAGCAGGACAGACTGCCAATGACTCCATCACATGCTGTGACAGCTAGACTGCTAGTGGTGGCTGGAGGATGTTAACTGTCATCCTGGCTGGAGGAGGTCTTGCGCTCCAAATCCTCTCCATCCTCTGCAGCCACATATCGCTACTTGTGTTACTGCCCAGGAGAGGGGTCACAGACCTACTCCATCACTAACGTTCAAACACTGCCTGAAAATCAATCCTTATGTGATACTGCAAGTGGTATTGCAAGAGCAACTCCTATGAGTTTGCGTAGTCTTGCCAAGTGCACACCCAAATCCCTCAGTACAGGTACAAAAGATTGAGAGTTTACAAGCTATGTGTTAATCTGCTGTCTATCCACCCACCAACTCTGCCTTCCTAAAGTAAGTTTAAATATATGTAGTCCAAGCATTCCTCCTTTTCTCCCCCAGAATGTGCTTCTGGGTGCAAAAGGCATTAAGCAAAGCCAAACCACCACAGCTTTGCTATCTCATTTTGTGACTACAACCATTTGTTGAAAATGCTTTTTCTTTTCTTTTTTTTTTTTTAATAACAAATGGCTCTTATTTTAAAACATTAATTTCTGGGTAATTTCCCCCCTCCCCAGCTTTTTTGTGTAGTTTATGTCCTTAAAAAATCCGATTTGGGATTCTTTGTGCCTTTGTGCCTTCTGTTTCTCCTTGTCTCACTCTTCTCTTTCTCTACTTTGCCAGGTGGAGCTGAGGGAAGAAAAGGAGGGAAATAAATAAGAAATTGAGGGGAAAAAAGAAGGCACTGTCCCAGTATTTTATTGATTTAAACTCACCCAATATTTTAACTGATTTTTCTTAATTAAAAACCCATTATATTGTATTATTCATGATTTTTTTTCATGATTATAGCTCCTCTCTTCCTGTTTTTACCACTTGAGCTCAAACAACCCAAGTTTGCTGACATTCAGCTCTGCTGGGCCCCGGTTGTGGCACACCAGTCTGAGGGAGCAGAGCTGATGCTAGCAGCTTCCCCTGGGCTCAGCATCCTGCCCAGGAGCTGCCCCGGCCCCAGGCACTGCCATGCCCAGTGGGGCTTTTACATCTCCCAACAACTGTATGAGATGGTAATGACTGTCAGTCACAACTAACCACAGCTGGAGTTCAACCCCTGACCTGTAAGTCCCTGGTCAATCCATTAAGCTGTGCATTTCTCCTACAATCAATTTTTTAATATCTCAGCTCAGTCAAGATTACTGAGGTAGCACTAACACATAAATAGCAGAATGCATGAAGGGCTATATTTACCCTCTCTACGTATTTGTGCAAGAAGGCCTGAAGAAAAGGTGGAGCAAAGCAGATCTGAGCCCTCTGTTATCTAGCCCTCTAACCTAACCCCATTTACATAGAAACAAACAAGCAAACACAACATAGAAAGAAAGAAGGATTCTTTCCGATGGTATCTTACATTTTCTTGCTGTGAGTCAGAGATAAAAGCATCTGG
This sequence comes from Apteryx mantelli, assembly GCF_036417845.1. Classification (NCBI taxonomy): domain Eukaryota; kingdom Metazoa; phylum Chordata; class Aves; order Apterygiformes; family Apterygidae; genus Apteryx; species Apteryx mantelli. Next base: position 56,708,628 of record NC_089980.1, on the reverse strand, counting down.
AAGGGAGCACAAAAGCTCTTCCCAATCTTTCTTGAGGAGCTGTCTCCAGAAGCCTTGATTTCACTCTGTGGTATTTCCAACAAGCGTGCACGGTACTGTGACATCCTGGTTTCTTTGATAAGTGGGTATGAGGAGAGAAAGGTAAATCAGGCCTGCACATGGGCATTACAATGGCTGGAATAGCACTGCAGCACCTTGGCAGGGTGGATTCCTTGCTGGTGTAGATCAGCCTTGCTTCAAAGGACCTCAGCTGTTTTCCATTAGCCGAGTCTCTAGCTGAGAGCACCAGCTCGCCAGAGCAGGGTGGGGAAGAAACCCCAACACCCACTACACAGAGGATGTCCAACCAGGCATGCATGCATTGCTGATGCAAGGCTGCCAGAGCTGTGCGAGGAGGAAGGACACCTGTCCTGCAGGCTCCAAGCTGGAACTGCTGCAAGGCAGCAACACCCAGGTGCTGCAATCGGTTGCTCAGGTGGCAACACTACAGCTGCTGGCCACAGCAACACACCCCCAGGTTACAGTGCTGCCATGAGCAGCCTTCAGGAACTGGGTGATTTGCCATCCCACAAGAACAGAAACATAATAAATGTGAGCCATCACATCAGCAACCCTAGCACAATGGCGTTACCTGAACCATATGGGAGAAGTTACCTTTTCATGCCAACAGCAGTCCAAAATACATGGATCTTTCAATGGATCACAAAGCAAACTTTTGTCTGATTTTTGTTGTATTTTAATAATAGACTTCAAAAAATGCTTGGCACTTCCCTCCTTGCTAACATATTTCCTTTACATTTAAGTGGAACTAAAGACTGCTGACAGTAAGTATGTGTAGGAACCAAACCACATCTTCCTCTCCCCCCAAAAAACCCTCCTACTCAGTTTGTGACCCAAATAATGTTCTCTAAAAAACACAAGTTAACCTTCCTTAATCCTCACATTCCAGGGTACATTTACAAGTCCTGGAGCTGAATGACTACAATATCAAGCAAAAAGCTATCAACTCATATACATATATATATATATATATACACATACGTATGCATATGTGAGTGTTCATATAGCTATATAACTCTCTGTAAAAGATACCATTTTTCAGATTATCCAGAGACTGGTCGAATGCCTGGAAAATGTTCTTTCCAAGTTTTCAAACTGGCCTCTGAAACTACACAAACATATCTCGTCCCACTGGAGTCAGTGGAATAATTCATGTTTGGCTTGGACAGAGTCTGCCGCATACATATGAAAACGTACGTGCAGATACTTGTCTGAGTCTGTGAGCCAGGTAGATAACTGTGTAGATTTCTTATTTGCATGCAGTTTTGTCCAGCTGGCCCACAGCATTTGCGTAGGCTGTATAAGGAGACATAATTGCTGTATGCGCTCTTGATTTTCCTGCCCTGTTTAGCCGAAAGTTCACTCTTACGGGCATGCTGGACTGTACTGCTCTCAAGGGATTAATGCTTGCAGTCGCATCATCTGAATTCGTCACAGAGAGGGCCCTTTAGACCATTTTGACTATGCTGAAATTGCAGGACCTTAGAGCTCTTCCAAACACCCCTCAAATCATATCCTGGCTGCAGCCCAAGTTGAGAGCCAGGAAGGTGCATGCTCTCCCTAACCTGCTTCCCTCCCATCCCGGGGAAGGACACATAGCCCCACTGCACAGAAGGAGATGGGCCCAGCACACAGCCTGACTGAGCATCAAGGCCTGCCTCCATGCCAGTTCTCCCAGGAGAGATACAGGAGCCAAATATTTGGCCCAAGAGGCCAAATTCTCCTCTGAATTGTGCTTAGGGCTGGTTTCAAGGATGAGCAATCAGGGCAATTGCCTGGGGCCTTGGGCCTTGCAGGTATTCATTAGGGAGAGCTAGGAAGCAGGGCAACCAGCTAGAATGAAGGTAAAAAACAAGAGGAGACTTGTCCCTGGTCACCCAAGGCACTGCTTGCTCCCTGGTACCTCCCCATAATTGCCCCAAAGTCAAATAGCCTGCACCATCGGGCTCTCAGCTGGGGGAAGAGCTTGCTCCATAACTGGGGCTTGGATTTTGCTAATCCACTAAAGCTGAACTATGTGCTAATATGTCTCAGGAGACTTGTAGTGTACTCCAGAGTATCTCCAGGGGCATTGACATGCCAGAGCTACTTATAGGAGCACTGATATACTGACTGCATTTAAAACAGCATGAAAATGAGAGATGTTGCAGGGAAGAAAGAGAGAAGCAAATCTATGTGCGCAAAAAAAGCCCTTTTGCAGAAAGCTGTGAAGGCCACTGCTGCTAATGGGATGAAAGAGAAGGAGGGGAACAGCAGGCAAAGATTATCACATACTGAGTAGGGGAAGGTATTAAGGAAGCAAAACCTGTAAAATTATAACACTCAAAGTCTATATTTGTTTGTCTTTCATTTTTACTGGCTAGATTTTACCGTTGTCTCTCTCTGGCTTCTTGTAAACTCCAGTGACATCAATCGATGGAGACACAGAGGATTAACTCACAGACAATCAGTTGCAAACTTCAGCCACTCTGTAATGGTTTAAGCAGATAACTCCGCTTTTATGTAGGGCAACTGGCGGGGAAAACGTGTCACCATTTTCTTCACTTCTACCTTTGAGGGGTAAGATGAGAAGGAAGAATGCTTCAGACCTTAAGAGCTGAGCTGCCATACCTGCTGCGCCGGGGGTGTCCAAGTCACCCCCACAAATGCTAAAAGCTCTAGCAAAGCAGCAAGAGGAAGCCAGAGCCATCTCCCAGATCCACAAAAGCTGGCCCTTATCTGTCTAAAGGCAAAGAAGGAAGAGAACTGAACCAATTCAGTTCTCTCTACTCTCCAATACAAGTAGCTGAGTGCTTTGTGTGGCAGCCAGCTCCTTGATTTCTACAGTATACATAGTGAGAAAGTAAGTTAGTCCTATTTGCTGCAACAGACTTGGCCATGCTGGGAGTGCATGTACCAGGCAACAAGCAAATCTCCCCAGGTCCCATCCTAAATTAAACATAAATTCTGGGATACAGTCAGGAGTGTGTTTGGAGAGCAGGGCGAAGAGAATTGTTCTTAAATGACCTAAAATCAAAACCTAGAAAGCTTTTCCTGAAGTCACTGTGAGCAACATCACGTAGTCCATTCATTCTTTTGGGGAAAGCAGCAGGCTGTGGAGTCATTCCCTGTGGCAAGTCTTAAAGCGAAATCAATGGTTAGAAAAATCCAAAGTAAGTGAAAAGCCACTCCCGGACGGTGTCACCGTCTATACAGACGCAGGCAAGCGCTTGCGGCGTGCAGCGTGCGTGTGGAGGGAAAGTAACCAATGGAAACAACATATTATGGAAGGACAGCCCCGGGACTCTCTTCAGACCCTGGAATTAACTGCAGTAGTTTGGGCTCTAACTAAGTGGTTAAATACCCCTCTAAACGTAGTGACTGACTTGATGTATGTAGCAGGGATAGTGCCATGATTGGAGGACGCTTTAATACGGGAGACAGCTAACCCGAGATTGGGAAGTCTGTTTATCACATTACGGTCTGTGCTTGGTCAACGAACAGCGGCTTGCTGTGTTATCCACATTCGTAGTCACCAGCTAGACGTGGGGCTAGGCCAAGGCAATCAGCTCGCTGACAGCCTGGTTAGCTCAGTGTGTCTTCTACCCCCTATGGACAAGTTTCAGCAAGCTAGGCAAAGTCACGACATGTTTCATCAAAATGCCAAGGGCTTAAAAAGGCAATTTGGCTTGACAGAGAGTGAGGCCCGAGGTATTGTACAGGCCTGCCCAAGATGTGGAAACCATGGCCTGGGTATTGGGCTTGGGGTAAATCCAAAAGGGTTGAAGGCTCTAGAATTATGACAAATGGATGTCACACACATCCCAGATTAAAATATGTACGTGTAACCGTTGATACCTTTTCAAAAATGATATGGGCAACTGCATTACCCGGAGAAAAGGCACATCATGTGTGTAAACACCTGTTGGCCTGCTTTGCCGTGTTGGGCGTGCCTGAACGCATAAAAACGGATAATGGACCTGCCTATGTCAGCCAAAAATTTAGGGCATTTCTGTCGTGATGGGGGATTGATCATGTTATGGGAATTCCACATTCACTCACCGGGCAAGGGCTGGTGGAACGCACCCACCAAGTATTAAAGGACTACCTAAGGAAGCAAAAGGGTGAGGAGACGGACGCACAGCAGAGACTGCACCGTGTGCTCTTCACCCTGAATTATCTCTGTCTCATGGGCGACCGTGAGGAACCCCCGGTGATCATTCACCACCAAAATCTTAAGTTTAATAATACAACAACGTTACCACAGTTTAAAGTAATGTATAGGGACCCAGTCTCTGGAATATGGATTGGGCCCGCCCCTGTTGTTTTTAATGGTCGAGGTTATATGTGTGTCTCCACAGATTGTGGTCCAGTGTGGGTACCCAGCAGGAACGTGAAGCCTGTCTTGACTCACCATGACTCATCTAGCGAGCAAGAAGATGGAGATCCTGATTCTGCGAATACTGTTCCCAGTGGTGATGACTCTCCACAAAATTGAGCCCAGACAAAGTATGTGGGTTACCTGGGCAAATGAAACAGGACAACAAGCCTTTTGTTTATCGTTAGCTTCTGCTACGCAACCCTTTAGAACCTGCCTGGTAGGAATTCCCGGCTATGATGAAAGTGAATTTTCTGAGTATAGCAGGGGGAGGTGCAACAGCAGTATGCCTGCTAGTAATTGTAGTGCCGCGCTTATTAATGCATTAAATGCTACGCTGCCTTGGGATCCTCAAGAGCTAACTCTTCGTGCCTGGGGCAGCAGCAGGCAATGCCTTAACCTATTAGAGGACCAAGGTAGCCTGCGACATGCTATTCTGCAAAATAGGGCTGCAATTGATTTTTTGCTATTAGCGCAAGGTCATGGTTGTGAGGATTTTGAAGGTATGTGCTGCATGAATTTGTCTGATCATAGTGAATCCATTCACAAACAATTGCAATGGTTGAAGGAGCACGCAAGTAAAATCCGTCAGAACCATGGGCTATTAGACGAATGGCTAACTAACCTGTTTGGAAATCTACCGCAATGGCTAATAGGGTTGCTTACTGAAGGCTTACGCATATTAATAATCCTTGTAGTTATAGGTTTGTGTTTATGTGTAGTATTAAGCTGTATTAAGAAAGCTCTGCTGAAAGTAGTGAACCAAGCCTGGATTGCTCAAAAACAAGAAGGGGGAATTGTGGAAGAATGGTTAAGTGAAAAGGGGCATGATCTCTTAGAAGTGAGCAATCCTGTCTTCACGATGGATGGAGGATCCCACAGCTATGCGAGCTGTCCTTGAACAGCACAAAAGAAAGAAGCTACAAGGAGGTAAACAAGTCGACAGACTTCTCCGCGTGGACAGCAATCCTGCACCAATCGTATATCCGCTTTAGGCGCGTGAACAAAGGCTGTAAACCAATCATATAGCTATCGCTAGCACATGCTTATTGCCTGTCTATATATACTCTGTAAGAACTTGAATAAAGGGAGAACGATCATACTCACATTGAGACTCATCGTTACTCCGGGTCCGTCTCCCACTCCGACAATTCCCCTGCCAGTGCTGCTCGTGTTCCCAGTGCAGGGGAGGGAGGTGGGTGAGAAGGGAAAAATGGTCACTCGTACTCACCTCCAGCTGATGTGAGGAGCCAGACTGGGCAGCCAGCAAGACTTGCAACAAAGGTGGACGAAAACCAGCCCCGAGGCATCTCCACAGCCTTTTTTTGCATGAGAACGGAGCAACTACAGACTCCATGTGTTCAGCTGCTTCCTCCAGTTGGCCCATGGTGTGGCAAATCTAGGGACTCAGTAATCTGTTTGCCATGCATTTTTTGAAGCAGGAACATGAGTTAATTCCCTCTAAGGAGATCAAAACCAGGAAACATTTAAATAGGACTTCCTGCCCAGTGTGAAAAACAAATCCTTTTCATCATGAAAAGCTAACTGAGCTTAAACAATAGTATAATGAAACTGGTTATGCAATGAAGTTGTAGGAGATCAAAGCTGATTTTGTTTTTTAATTAAGATAACAAGGTACCTGGATTAAGGAAGCTAGTGGTAAACCACTGCCAAACTGCTTAAAGAAACACAAACACTTCCCCACTAAGTTGGTGCATGCACAGAAGAAAATGAGACAGCATCAGAAGGCAAAGCCTACAGTCAGGAATTGAAACTGGGAAATGTCCTGCTTGAATTTCTCTACATGAGAGACCATTTCAAGGAGGGAGAGAGCCTCATGAATCCTACTGAATACTGCCCTTTCCCTTCTCCATCTCTTGCATTCACAGTCTGCAGACCCTATTAAATATGTGTCTTCTGCATATGTGTGTGTGTGTGTGTGCACATGTGCATTGCTAGGTTGTCTATCCACACAAAAAACCCTGCTGCTGCTCTTCCACACCCACAGGGCTATCTAAAATTCAGAGTCTGGTACGTTGTTGCAGTGAGGAAGAAAAGTCAGTGTAGGAGTTAGGTATTTTTTGGAAGCAGCTTTGTTTATTTACAAAAGAGGGACAAACTCCTGTGTGACACAGCAGGAATCAAGCAACAGGAGAGGGTTTCTCTGTTCCCAGCCCCTCTGCTGTTTCGGCCAGGCCCCCCCACCCAAAAGCCCCTCTCTCCAGGCTTTTCCCAAGGCCACACACTGTGCTTGCTCAGGCATTTGCCTTTGTCTGGTTCTGCGCTGGCTCCACACTTCTCCTCCTGAGCTGCCTGTCTTCACACCCACACTCACCTCTTCCTAAAACAGCTCCGTGCCAAGGCTTCCCTTCCCAGAGCCTTTGCACTCCTGCAGAAAACAAACCAGCCCTGTTCTTTGGGCAGAGACCTCAGCACAGGATGGAGGTTTAGAGAAGGTCGTTATTTTGCCACCTTCTTTCCCAAGCTGATTGCAGGGTTTTTTTTAAGGAAAAATCTAAGTATGGGAATTAAACTGTGGTCTACATTAATAATAAAGCCAGAAAGCCTTTCAGGAAATCCCTACAGAGCAGACTAGAGCTAAAGCCAGCAGGTTTCTGTAAAAGCTCAGAACATTTATAGGACCATGTTAGGAGTGAATATTGGAGCATGGCTGATGGAGATGAAAGAAAGTTTACCCTAGCTAACACCACAGAAATGTTAGTGGTTTTATCTCTTCTGCAAAGTTGTGTGCACCATGCATATGTTTCAATAGTGGGCGTACCACTCCTAAAAACTTTGAAATAGTTCATTAAGCTTGCAGGAATGTTATCGTTTTCCATAAAATTTGATAGGATTTTCCAGAACCTGTGATGCTTCAGTGTAATGCATTCTTGGCTATCAACAGCCATCTTGGACCCCAGGAGAATGCTCTGCAGGAACTATAAAAAAGGTTTTAAACATGCATTTTGATTTATGGCAATGGCAAGTTTCTTCTGCTGTGTGATTGGGTGGGGATTCAGAACGTATTTCTGGGCTTGATTCAATTTCCATATTCCCTTTCTCAACCACTTTTGAAATCATGTTGTTCACTCAGCCTTAACTTTACCTTATTCCTTACTCACACTATGACATTGGAGAGATTCATTAGGAGGGGAGTCTTGTCAGAAAGACTGCTTCAGAACTGGGATGCATGTGTCTTCTCTTTCATTAACGTAGCCACCTTATTTATTGAAAAACAGGGCCTGTCCCTCTTAAACTAACTTGCAGCTATTTAAAGGGGAGAGAGGACTGTCACATCCCTAGAGCTTCATCTGCAACTACAATTCTACCTTTGTGGTAGGTACTCCTCTTTCTTTGAAGCAGCCCATCTTTGATACGAGTCCTGACTCCTAGTAGTGCAGGACATGCCTGCAAGTGGGATCAGGCTGTCTGTTCCTACCCTGTCCTGGGAACAGCTGCTATCTGCCATCTTTTAAATTGCACTCAGGCTTTCTGAGTTAATATAGTGTTTATTCACAACCTGATTTGTAGCCTACTGAAGCCAGTGGGAGCCTTTTGTTTGGCTTTGGATCTGGTTCTTACAAACCCAGCCATGGCAATTGGTGGCTGACATCTCCTGTTGAATCACAGATGGTCAGCAGGGCAGGCCAGCCTTCCTTATGCCTCACCGGTGATCTGCAAACACCTTCTTTCATCTTGAGAGGACAGATCAATCTATAAGCTTTCTGGGGCTGCAGCCCTGCTGCTAACAGTGTCAGTAAAAAGCGGCTGCAGTGGTGGTGTAGGCAGTAGGGATATTTATCTTCTCAGATCAGAATGGAGACCTCCTTTAATACCACCCTCCACACTGAGTATCCCAGGACGCAGACCCTTGTCCCCACATGCTAATCACCTGCACCCAAAAAGGGGATATGTCTCTTACCACATAACCAGCAGGGGCTGACTTTTAACCACTGGCCCAGTGGTCTATATATTATTAGCATTTCTTTAAATTTTCCAGGCATGCTGCTTCTGCCCATTACTGAAGAACTGTTGCATTTTATTGCTCCAGAGCATTCACCCAGAAAAAAACAAAAATAAAAAGACCTGTCCAAGGTGAGAACAACATGGCCAAGCAAGAGAGATGTTTTTAAACATCCCCAAAGCCACATCTTTGTGTTGGTGAACAACACGACTTCCAGCAGTCTGGGTGTCTTTGTGCAGGGCCCTGTGAATAAGCAAATCACAGATCAATACAGGCCACAGTGTGCGTTACTCATTAGCATACTGGGAGCTGGGAGCACAGAGATGATATCAAACATCAGCCCCCCTCCCCGTCCCGCTGAACAGTCTACTGATAGGGCAGCGTGCGCTGCCAACAGTGAGTCATTCATCACTCTGTCCTGGTTTCACAACAACATGATTCACTGTTTGTAAAGGAAAGTCCTGATTGCAAACATTACCCTCTTTCAGTACCGTTAGCCTCATTGCAACATACAGCAGAGATTGTACCCCACATGATACTTGCTAGGATGGTAAATCAGCAGAGGTAGAGCATCCCCCGGTGAGCTGGAGATCTGTGGAAACCAAAGGCAATTGGGAGGGGGAGTGAGCTATGCACACTGCTACCCTTGGATGTTTGACATTCGCTCCCTCTGCACTGCTCCAGAGTCAGCCCCAGCAGAGAAACGCAGGCGAGCGTGGTGCCTGCCGAAGCCCAGGCAGAAACTGAAGCAAAAGTTTGCTTTATTTACAAGTGAGAAGATGAATTTTCTGGCTGCCAGCCCCTCCGATTCTACCTGGGGAGAGGGAAGAAATTAAGCAGTGCTATATCCTTCCTGTCTCTTTGACTTCCAGCAGCAGCAACAAAGCGACGGCAGACTGACAGGTTTGCTGATAAGGCAGAAAGCAGTGTGGAGCTCACCTTGCTGTTCCCTAACCATATTAGCTTTCTGTTGCTAACAAGAGTGAAAACTAGTTTTTGTCAGTAAATGCAAAGGACTCAGAGTCTCTCAGGATACAGATATGCTGATCAAAGAAATGCCTCTATAACAGAGGAAGGTCAGCTCTACCGAATCAGCAGAAATGGTGTGGTTGGCTGCGCTTAAAATGATATTAGCTGTAGGAAGCCAGGAAGGTAAGGGATAGGGAGATGCAGGCAGTCCCCTGTGCACGGGTCCTTAGGCTGTGGGAAGATTTAGCCCCTAATCAGTTTTATGATCCTCCTTAAGACCTTCTCCTATTCAGCTTGCGATTTCCATAATTCTCCTGTTGGTTTTCCTGCAGCCACCTGTGTCAGGCATCAAAGCAATTAGAGTAAGCGTGGCCTTTTCCCATCCAGGTCATGCACAAATCCAAGATTTGATCTGAAAGGTGATTTGAAGAACAAAGTAAAATGGAATATTTTCTATTTTTTTATTTTTGAAAATTTTCAAGTGAGAGTAATGAATGCCTTTATGATTTAGAGACATATCCAAAGCATGTATAAGCCAGCAGAGTCCCACTCACATCTATGATGCTTTGTCAATCTGCACAAGTTGCAGATAGAGCCTCTAATGTGTCCACAGAGCAGATTTATCAGGCTCCTTGTGGGCTTGTATGAGTTAAAAGAAAGAGCTTCCTAGCAAAGTCATCCATCACTTAGCTATCTACAATCACCAGCGTGCAGGTAAATCACCAGGGGTCTGCTACCAGATGTTAAAAAGGCAGATGACCTCCTTGTATAGTCCACACATGAAAAGAGCTCAGTAAATTATTTGACTTTTAAACAAAATAAACTTTCTATTCAACAATTTACTACAGAGCCTACTAACTAGATGAAGTGTTAACCTGGATGTCCTGACCAAATTCCAGCTGGGTTAATTATAACTTGCCTTAGTGTTCCCCTGCATTTCAACTGTGACACTTTCAGATGCTGTTTTTTCTTCCCCTCCAAAAGATTGTGCTGGAATTCCTGGTGTTGCTGTGCTGCACACCAAAAGCACATGCACTACGACTGTAGATGAAAGATCTCTGTAGGTAGCATTTAAAAAGCACTCGTAAATACATTCTTTAGGAGAACGGGAGCTCTAATGCACATTTTTATTGTTTTTCCGTTTTGATGTTATTATCATTCCTGCTGTTTCAGCTACCATTTACTACTGCTGTTTTTTCCTGTTGTCGGACAAGTCCTGAAATGCATATTTGGATCAACATTAGAATTAGAACCTGAATTTACCCAGAGTAATGCGGTATTTGGATTCGGGGTTCCAGTTCAGATCATTTTGAAGGCAAAGCCTTCAGTGACAAATCCAGACTGAGATTACAGTGTGAATTTCACAAATTTTGTGGGCAGCAACTGCTGCCAGAGCTATGAATAAGGCTTACTTCAAATCAAGATTAGATCAGAAACAAATCGAAACTAAAAAGGAGAAATAAAAGACAGGTTAGCAAATACAGTGCTGCAAAAATCTTACTAATACTACTTAGGGGCTTGTCATATAAGGTGTAATCAATAAAGACTGTTCTGGTTGTGGTTGTTCTGTAGATAATATAGACAAGTAATTCTACACGTTTCTCTTGACTGTTAACTTTTATGTATAGTTTTCTCAGTGTATCATCTCCCCCATTTTTGTATGTACCAAAGAGTTCATATTTTTGGAGTTCAGTAAAAAACATAAAAAGATAGAAGGAAAATGAGCAAAGTTCCCATTGCTAAGAGCACATGCTGTGGCTGCAAGGTTGGGCTGTGGGTGAGACCTGGAAGGGAAGCAAATTCCAGCTCTGGTGAATTATCAAGGAAGCAAACTCTCTTGCCAATAAGAAATGCTTGTGAGCTGCCAGTCACACTACTAGGATGATTTAAGGGACTAAAATTACTGAAAATCTTTCATCCAGCTTAAGGTACATTCTGTTCAGTTCAATATGAAGAAAGTGTATTTGAAAGAATAACTGGAACAGCTAGTTTTTTTCAAAAGCTGTGAACTATGGTATATTTATAAGAAGGAATAATAAGGAGCGCAGGACAAAATGCTGTCTTGAAGAGCAAAGTATGGACCTCTTCTGAATACTCTTTACAGGGGCCCTATGAAAACCACCTACTCATATTCACCAGGAATATTCTACCTATCAATACAACTTGGTCAAGGTCGACCTTAACCTCAGAGCATCGACCCCCAAAATGAGTTTCATGTTACCTGGGTAATTATACCTAACTATCCAAATACTACTGGTCAACTCAGACAGTTAGCAAAAAATGTCAATTATATTACTGGTCTAAATTATTTCATTAACTAGGGCACATTTCTAGACCTAACCTGATCCATAAAGGGATCAACAGTACAGCTGTGAAGGTAAATTTACAGGTATTATTCATCCAAGGGGGTGGTTCTTCTGGCCATGACATTGAAAGTGTCCTTTGCTACAGTGGAGACAGAGTTTCCATTCAGCTGATAGTGCTGCTGCACCTTCAGTCTTATCTAATTACATTCTACAGAGTTATTTACCACACATTTACATAACCTCCCTTGCTTCCCTCTCTCTCCCTGTATCTGTGTCAGCCCCTCAGCTGCTCTATCATTTGGCCACAGAGGCACCAGTTTGATAATCTAGTTTCATGGTCTGATAGACCTGGACAGTGATCAGTTTGCTTCCAAGGCATTTGTGTAAGATGGAAGGGAGATCTGATCCCTATTGACAATTCAAGCTAATAGGATTGCTCTTCTTATGCCTCAACCAGATTGTCACAGTATCCTCATGTGATAGTCTGCAGTAAATCCCGTTCCCAGAAATTTAACTTGTGGCCTCTAAATCCAAAGCCATTAACTTTGTGACAATTAATGGACTGACAATACAGTCCCCTTCCATGTAAAATTCGAAACAAAAACAGGTTGGCAAGACATAACCTGTCTCCAAGGCTAATGGATCCTTTACATAAATAGTTGTTGTTGCACGAGCCACGAGATGAGGGAACATTTGAAAAACCTGCTGCAAAAAGACGAAGTTGGAGCATCTTATCTGAATGCCAAGAAGAGGACTGAGCAATATCTCTTAATCCACAAGACATGAGAGGAGGGGAGTACCATGAGGAGAAGCAAGGAGTGGGGCAAGAGAATGATTTAAAACCACTCTGTCACAGTGAGCTTCAAACGCAAAACTTCCCTTCCTGCTAGCAGGGAACAGATGTGTCCATCCCTGGGTGGCCTGAAGGAGGCCACTTCTGCCAGCTCCACCGCCTTCCTACGTGGAAAACTCCCCTTCTTCTTTCACATGCATTTCTTTTGCTCTGAGGTCTACTACTAATGAAGGCAGCTGCACACCAAATTGAAAGCCCTTTGGAGCCAATGTAAATGAAAGGACTCAGAGCATCTCACTGCTTGACAGGACTACAGCAATTCAAAGCAACCAAACTGCCAGAGACAAATATCACTGGATGGGGTGTGGCAGAGGCAGGCTGAGAAGGAATATATTATGCAAGGGGTCATCAACATTCATTTTATTTTATAATTGGGTTATAAAAGGGAACCTGTCCTGAGCCTTGGACGTCTTTGCTATAAATTAAACAGTACCAACATAAACTCAAAAGAAAAAAAAGACCCAGCAGCTGTTCTGTTCCAAAAAGCCAGAAAATAATAAACAAGGATGGAGCCAAAACATAACCATGCATTTTGGGCATATATCAAACTTTGGCATCTATCTTGTTTCTCTGAGGCCTAGATAAATGAAGTGGGCACTGCCATGGCAGCAGAAGAGATTCAGACTAGTGGAGACCAACATGATCTGCAATGTTAAAGCTAAGGACCTCTCCTAGAGATTACTTATCTGTCTTTATCTGTATACCTATAAATCCTCGCGCTTACTCTGGCAAGGCATCGTGTCAAGCGTTTTGGTAAACAGCTGTGACACCATTGCCCGGAAAGCAGGGATCACATTGCACCTATGGAGGCTGCAGGCAGAGGCGGTGCTGGAGGCTCCTCTCACTTCCCACCCGTGCGCGGGCCCCTCTGCAATATTTCAGAGCTGAGCCTGAGGGAGGCCTCAGCCCAGAGGCCTGCAGTAACACCAGTTTGACCTTCCTAGAAATGGCTCTGTACTCACAGAAGCAGGTCCTGGGCAACTCAGGGATTTCTTAGAAAACTAGCAGCCTTTTAAACACCGCCTAGAAAATAATGAAGAGCAGGGTGCAGCCCCATTTGTCCGTTTTATAAATGGGATGTTGTGTTGACTCTGCCAGTTTGAGTCCCTGGGTTTCTTAAAGGATCAGCCTAATATTGGGCATATCACTATTAATGCAGAGGTGATAACGCCCTTCAGGAAGGTAGCGACGTTCATATTGGAAAGATATGGTTGCAAGTATCCAATTTTAGAAGGACTTTGTAAAACTAGTAGCTGACATAAGAGGAGCTTAACACACCCTCGGTAGGACGGCAGGGCCTTCCTGAAGGACACTGATCACATTGGCTCTTCAAGGCAGGCTATGAAAGCAGTGTCTTCACTGGAGCCTGGTAAATGCACCTCAGTCTCACAGTCCAGTTCAGGTCAGTCCACAAAATTAGCCTAATCCTCTACAGCCTCACCTCCATGCTAAGGCTTGTCACAAGAAGAGGCCTGGTATTAAACAAACTGAACGTGAAGCTGGGGATATCTGAGTGGGCACCTCAGCCCCTTGGGGAGTGACAGCACACAAAACCCGTGGCACTGCAAACAACTGCTTTGACCACACCATGTCGCTGGCCAGCTCCTGCCAGTCCCCCACCACTGCTCCTTCTGCTTTTTTCAAAGATCAGTATTCCTGTGCCACACAAAAGAAAATGTATTTTCATGTCAGCCTGTTCCTCTAAACATTCAATTACCCTGTCAAATACCAAACACCTCTTCTTTATGGAAAATTCCTTTGGCAGGCTCCACCTCTTCCTCCTGCCAACTGCTCTTTGCTTTGTCCTTTTAAAGTGGGGCTAGAGGCAACAATTTTTGTCTTTACTTGTTAGCAAAGGCAATTATGACCACCTCCTGTGAGTAATTACCCATTTTGATCTGGTTCCTATGAAAAACTACATTTTATACAATTACAGGCTACCTGGCAGCCCTCATGGTGCTGGGATGCACTGCAGAGCCCTCAACACAAGCTGTGTTTCAGGCAGTTAAGTGCTGTATATATTACTTTGTATTGTCTCTCAGACAAATGGTGTGATCTGCAGCACACAGCGATGGCCTATGGGCAGGGAGAGCTGCCGCCTTCTCTTCTTCCCTCCCTCATGCTGCCTGGAAAGCCATGCTGGGTCCCTGAGCAAGCAGGATGGCTGTGCCAGTGCAGACCTGCATTTGAACCAACTAGTCATGCTGCAAAGCAAGATATAACAAGCTGGAAGACCGCTGCAGTACACCGCTCCCAGGACGCCAAGTGCAGTACTGTGCTGTGCCATACTCATAGACTATTCTTTCTCTGCTCATCACTGTGTTGCATCACACTGGCATGTCCAAAATCCAACTCAGCTCTCCATTTATAGAGAAGAAATAGCCTTGTTTACAAAATGCGAAATATTCACATTCAGATTTTTGGCTCAGAGCAGCAACCGAAACATTCTTCTTTTAAGCCTGTGAGTTCAACCTTTTCTGCAATTTCTGAAAATGGCACAGGACAAATGAGTTGCGGCTTCCAAAGTGCCTACAACCCAAGACGTCCAAGTTGGTTTCTCACCTATGTCAGATATACAGCAATCCCAGTGAGATTAGTGGTGCTGAGGCACTTCTGGAAACACCCAACTGGCCCCTTATCTAAGAGAAAAGGACTGAATCTGAGGACTAGGTGCCAGCAAATAGCTGATCCAAGGTGTAGGAGACTTAATACATGTTTCTTGTTCTTGGCATAACATTATGTGATGCCTCCTGTAAAATAAGAATCATGTATTTATCAAAGATATCAGACCCAATTCTGATCTCAGCCTACCATGACCTATTATTTACATCTGCCTGTGGTGAACACAAAATACTCTCTACTCCGAAAGCCAATGTCTCCTGCTTACTTTGCTTATGTCTAGGCTATATCCACTGACACAAGGCTACAGCCCGCAGGCTCACTTGAATTTACACATGGTTTCTACTGAGAAGAGTTTAAAGCAAAAGGTATGAACTCTGAGCCTCGGTCCCTGGTGTAATACAGGAATAATCGCGCTGAAATCAATGCATTTCACAGGTGGGAAGCATGTGTGTAATCAGAATTAAATGTATCTCAGAATGGCACTCAACCAGGCAAAAACAATAGCAGCTCAAACTGCCGGGTGCCGAAATGATGTCCCTTTCGCTCCACACATCTGCCATTTACATCGGGTCTTTGTGACTAAACACAACCCTGCAAAGGACAAAACCTGTGGCACTCATACAAGTGTCTCTTTGGTATCAAGAGCTGTGTACATGTTAGGGAACAGATCAACTATTCCGCGGAGGGAACATTTTTCTGTGGGTTGTGTTATACAAAAAACAAGGCAAGCTGCTCCATGAGCAGCAGAACTGACAACATCATTTCCTACACATCTATGCCTTGTGGCCACACATGGTCACTGCAGTAACCCCTGGACCCCCTGCCAGCAGGTTCTCCTTGATCTTTCCCACCTCTGAAATGCTTCCACTCCCCCTCCGCACACCCTCCCCCCCGCCTCTCTGCAGCGTCTCTCATGCACCCTAACCATTGACAGGCCACAAGGCAACAAGTGCCCTGGCTGACCCTGGGTCGCAGATTGGCTGGCTGGTTTTTAACTGCATCCTCCCAGCAGACAGAACTGAATAGATAACGTTAAAATCATGCTACAGCTTTTCCTTCGCTGGAGGCACTGATTTTAAGTATGCCATATGATGAGTGCCTTCTGAAAGACCACCAGCTTCCACAAAACTTGTAGGAATGTAATGCCTTTTTGCTCTCTACTGCTATGCCAAATTTGGCTACATTATTTAATAGGCTCAAAGTCTACAACGGGAAGATGGACGCTTTGAGAAACAAATGCATGGAGAAAAACTCGATCACATAAACCCTGCTCCATTAGGGGAAGCAGGCAAAAGAAAGAGCTGCATATTTAGCTGCTATAACCAAAGTATGCAGACATACATCATCGGAGGGTGTAACCCCATAGGACTAGTTGTATGCATGATGGAAGTCTGTATCAGGATGTAAAAAGGATCAGAAATCATCCTTGTTCTTTTTCCCCTGGATTTTGACTGATGCATAATGTAAAATGTACCATTTCGCATTGCTCCCTATTCCCAGAGGACACCTGAATACTTCAGAAAAAGATAACCTCCCAAATCACCCTGTCAGTCATGCAGTGCCACGCTTGGGAGGTAATTCCTCCCTATCCCCTGCTGGCACTAACTTTCCACTCTGAGGTTTCATTACGCCATTGCATTTGTTGCGTTGCTGTCCTTGAAAAAGCCTGTAGCTGCGGCAGCCCCCTGCAGCCCCGGATTCCAAGGGTTACAGTGACAGCGCGCTGTGTGAGGCAGTATTTCCTTTTCCACTTTCTGCACTCACCAGCTGGTAATTTCATCAAGTGTCTATATTGTGAGGGAGTCTTAAAAAAAAAAGGGGCAGATCTGTTTTCACCACAGCCTTTGTGGGAAGACTGTCAGGCCAGATTTGATCCTAAAAGCTAGTGAATTCAATGGGGTGCCACGACACGCCTGGCAGGGCAGAGATTAATTCAGCTATAATTTTGAAAGGCCGCTCCAAGTTTAGGAACAATTCCCAGTCGTCCCATAACACCAGCCATCTTGGTACACAGAGGGAGTAGGAATCACTTCCTCTTTTCTGAAATAATAATCTCGTCTTAAGTATCAACTGCGCTGGGAAAGCTGCGTCATGGCCGAGGTCACTGGGCTGGGATCCGCTGCCCTCCGAGACAATAGCAGACCCATAGGACACCCTGCACCGTCCGTGCCGGCGGGATGACTCAACTCCCAGCTCTCCCTCCTACCCCAGCGCAGCAGTGATAGCTTTGACCTTTTGTTCGTGGAAGAAATGATAGGCAAGAAATGTTCTCCACATCTTTGGGACAAACTGCAGTGTCGCTTTACGAGGGGATAGCAATGCTCGGGAACAGTTTGGGACAGGAAGTGAGGAAGGGCTGTGCCGTTAACTGAGATGGCAGGTGACATTTGGAAAAGGCAGGGCAGGATTAAGCAAACTGGAAGTAGGACATGGTGCAAGCACGGTGAGATCTTTAATGTTATATGTAGCTTGGCATGCTTTTCATGCAGCACATCTGAAAGCTGGTGTGTCCCTCCCAAAACCCCTTCCCAGAGCTCTGGCTCCCTGGGGAGGCCCCCAGCTACAGAAACCTCCATCTTCCCCCATAACACCCCTGCTATTACCCAGGGCTTTCCTGACTAGCTATGCCCCACAGCTATGCCCCAAAGCTGACTTAATTTAGGGAGAGCACACTAGAGCCTGAGAGCGTACAGCTGCAAACATCCCATAAGTTTCATTGGATATCTTGTTTTTCCCATCGTAACAGCCAAAGGGTTTCAAACTGAAGGCCTCTGCTCTCCTTAAAGGCACTGATACACCTCCACAATATCTTCTGTGAGAACAGAGTTAGGGCAATGCTGAGTACTTTTGAAAATCCTGCCTAAAAGCAGTGAAAGGGTCATTTGAACAGAGCCACTTAATTAATAAAGCCAGTGTCATTTAATTATAGCTAATCCTTTTACTGAGAACAGAGCCATCACATAATAATTCCTTAAAGCTGTCAGGGTCCCTAGCTACCACTATTATACAGTCTTCTGAGGTGAGGGATCCACAATTATTAATTCCAGATTTGTGCCCTTCCAGCTCTCCCGGACTGGATCTGGATCAGATGTGAGCACACAATAGTATTTCTGTTGAATTAACCAGAGTACACATCCAGTGTTTTTGTCTAGGTGTGCTGTGGGCTGGTATCAAGGACTGATTACACTGCATCCTGCCTCCCACTCCTCTTCCCAGGGGCTGCTTTGTGGGATGTCTGTAGGCAGCTCCTCAAGGAGAGCATCCTTCTGTTTTCCGGCATCTGCATCCACTCAAGAAAGAGAATCAGTAAAAGTACTGTGATCTCACCACCATTTACACCTTGGTAGCACAAGGACACTTGCCTTCTTGCTTTTTGGAGGGCTCTTTCCAGACAATGGTCCTACAAGAGACAATGCGGAGGCCTTCAAAAGGAACAAGGAGCGTTACTTCTTGCTCACTGGGGGCCACACACATAGAACCCAAGCCCAAGTAGAACTGGGACAGCAGGTACATAGGAACTGGGACATGCACCCGGCTGCATGGCTAGCTGTCTTTTCTGCCAGTGCAGGAGTGGAGGTGTGGACTCCATGCAGCATCCACATCCCCATGAGAGCAACGAGGTGCTGGCAGAGGGCAGGCTCTCATCTCCAAAGTGTCTTGTCTCACACTTTCTCACTACCCAGTCTAGCAAGGCCCAGAATAGGACCTTTTCCACAAATCTTGCCTGGCCAAAGCTATGGACCATGTTCTGGGTTCTCAGCCTGGTCAGTGGCATTGATGTCAGCAACCACCATGGAGCTGGCAGGGGCCACCATAAGGGAGAGAAGAACTGATCCCTATTGCTCCAGCTCTGTCCCCCCAAGCCCGTGTGCAGAAAAAGCATCTGCAAAGACCGGGGAGGGAAGTGTCATGGGGAGAACTGATTTAGGGGGGATGGGGCAGGAAAAGTGGGGAGCAGGGGCTACCTCAGGTCTCCATTTTATTCACAGAAGCACAGAGTAAGCTTCCAACTGCTATGTATGCACATGGAGGTGGCTTGCACACAGCTGTTTGGCAACTTCTGTGCTTGACTTACCTGATTTTGTGCAAATGGCTGAATATGTCTGGGTTGGCCAGCAAGAGACAAGTAATTTGGGAGTGAGACCACTGCCTCTCTTGTCACCAGGTCTCAGTTACCATGCTTCCCCTTTCCTCCAGGATCTCTGGACATGGCAAATGCAAGTGAAGGATGGGGCATGAAGCAGATGAGCTATGAAAGCAGGTCAGGCTTTCTGACAGTATCCCAGGAAGTGCAATACAGCCAGAGGCAATGTGCTGTGGGAGTCCCGGGACTTTGCGAGGATGACTCCACTTCCTGAGCATCCCCAGGCCACTAGTGAAATTCCCTGAAGAGCAGGATTCATCCCTCAGGCCCAAGCACCCCATGGACAGGACCTCAGGCCCAATGCTAACAGTCACAGTTTAGCACAAAAAGAGTCTCCAGGGTTTGTGGTCTTGCCTCCTGACCATTTCTACCGGCTGGAGCAAACACCTCCATAAGCCTGACTGAATCATCAGAGAGAAACCCCTTGAGGAAAACCTGGCTGAATTTTCCTCCCTTCTAAGCCTGCATGAGAGCTCAATGAAACTATCTGTTCTCATGAAAGCACATAACAGACTGACTCCCAAATAGGTTTGGGGTAAGTGGAAATAGAGCCCACCTCGGTAGAATAAGGTCCCATCCTCAAATCTGTATAAGCACAGACCTCTCTTCAAGGGCCCAGGATTTCTGTTGGCTATCCAGACAAGGGTCAGCTTTTACTACCCATTACTTTGCTGGGCTATTTCAGACAATGACTAATGATGCACATTTTGCTCACAAAAACACACCAACCACTAAAGCCAGCTGGAGACAAGCAAAGATCTGAGAGCAAAATCTGCAAAAAGGTATTCCTCTTTTTTTCTTCAGTTCTTCCTCCCTCTTCTTGTCTGTCCTCTGCTCACACAACAGTGGGCCAAGTTTCCCATCCTCCCATGCACAGTCTACTATTTTATTTGTTATTCAGCTGGCTTTGATCCTTGGGTTCAGTCAAGCCTCATCCAACAACAGGACCGAAGCTGGCTGAGGACAAAGGTACCCTTTCGCCATCTTCACCTTGCCCCAAGACCCTGGGCATTAGGAGTTAGTTCTAGCTGCAGTCTCAGCTGCCTCTCCCAAAAAAAAAAAGGTCAGTCCTTAACTATCACCCCTATATCACGGATTTGCATTCAGGCTGCTAGGCAAGACCCTCAGCTGGTGTAGCAGCAGGAAGTCAGTGACTGATGCTAGCTGAAGGGGCTGACTGGTTCATGGCTGTTCATGGGATGATTCCTGATTTTGACCAGCAGACTTAGCCTGTGTTCTTACCTCTCAGTGACAGTGTTAGGCGGAATCTCAAACAACACAGGAAATGAAGAAGCAGTTCTAAAAATAGCAGGTTCCAGCTAACCCAGTGACACCTGCTAGGGAAAGTTAAGAGCAGAGTTGCAGCCCCCTAACTCTGAATTCCTGTGGGTTTTGTCACTCCCAGTTCCTGCCCAAACACTACCACATACTGTTCCTCAACCACAAATGGCTCCTCTGGGGGCTGGTGACCCGTGTGGGAAAGCCCCCAGTGGGTAGATGTCAGATCCTGGGAATACATGTGAGATGGATGTGGAAAAGAGCTGTGTGGGATGGGCATGTAGAAAGCATCTGGAGAGAGCTCAGGGACAGCCTATATTGCCTCTGTGTCTTCACAGGGAGGAGGAACTGAAGGGCAGAGGAGGAAAGGAAGGCTAGGGAGGATACAGTGAGGCATTAAACAGCACTCACTAGATCTCTGCTTGGCAGGGATTAACCTGCCCCTGTTTCTAAGCCCTCAGTTCCCGAGGAAGGCTAGGCTGGAGAAAGTACAGCTGAGTTGGTGGGAACACAATTTTTGTGACCTACCACATGCTTCCATGCCCCATGAAGAAGTCAGGGGCTCTGCAGAGCTCCCAGCAGGTGGGAAAAGAGGGCCTCAGCATCTGGCCCATCAGCTTCTCAAAAGACAGATGCATGCAATGTTGCAGTAAATCACCCTGATCAGGATCCCACATGCAATGTTTAGCGTGGTCAGGACTAAAGAGCCCTGCCAGCCCCTTGACACTTGGCACAGCCCAGCACTCTGCCCTTGCCTGGGGATGCTGTTTCTTCTGCCTTGATCTCCTGGTCCCTCTATTCTTAAAGCAATGGGAAGGAGGCTGATCTCTATCACCTGATATTTCTTTTCCTCTACTGCAAAAGTCGGCTTCGTCTTCCTCTTAGTGAATAGGAAAAGGGGCAAAAATATTTAGTGCGAGGAAGTACTTGCTTTCAGCCCCTGTGCTGGGGCTTTGCATGGTTGTTGCTAAAGCAGAGAAGAATAATTCCTTCTGCTGGGAATTACTGGGTGAAATACTGTGGCCTGCATTATGCTGGGGTCATGCTAGATAGCAAAGCTGGAATTAGAAGACTCCTGGGACAAGTTCAGTACACCACAACCACACATAGCCAGTTTGTTCAGACAGGTCTTCAGAGCACCCAGTCCCCAGTCTGTGGCTACAAAATATTCCCCAAGACTCTGTAACAAGCTGGAGATCAACAGCAAAGCACAAAAGCCACAGCTTTTGCATGCCACAGGAAGTGAGCAGTAGCACTCGCAGACACCCCCAGTGTCCTCAGTCTCTGCTGCAAAAATCCCAGATGATCTTTGGCAATGGGCCAGGACTCACATTACAAAGGGAAGGGGAAAAAATGCAACAGCCAATGGCACCTCCTCATTTTGACCTGCAGGGGCAATTCCAGAGGTCAGATTGACCCCAGGAGCATGTACAAGATACACAAAACAGGACAACATAGAAGATGTCCTGCCACTAAGACAACCTTCTCCTTAACTTTAGCCACTCTCCAGAGTCTGTCCTGATGGGTAAAAGAGATCTGGAAGCCAGACTACGCCAAATTATGCTAAAAGATGGTGAAAAAATCCTTCCTGGTTTTATTTCCTTGCCTTCCATTATGGTCTTAGGATGAATGAGTCTCTGAGTGAGGGCTATTTTCCAAGGAACTGGGGTTTTTTGCACCTCCCTGTATTCTTAAGAAAAGATAATGACCTTCCGGTGGGAAGATCCAAGCTTTACCAAGAAATATATTTTGGCAGCTCCCCAGAGGCAATGATGCTTAGAGACTAACAGACTCCCCTGGAGTACAGCAGGGTAGATAGAGTTATGTGACCCTGGACTTCAGCTTAGACTTGGCAAGTTTTTTGAATCTGTGAATCTGTGCCATAAGTAAGGGTGTTTGTTAACCATTTGACCCCAGAGGAGATATTAGCAGCACAGGCACCACAGCACCCAAGCATGCATGGGATATATCTGAACTGCAGTCCAAAGGCCTCACTGTATTTTGTATGTGCATTCCCAGGTGGAATTGAATTAGGTAGCTCAGGCACAGCTGTCCCTGGTAGCACAGGATCCAAGTCAGCTGCAAAACCCACTCAGAAACCTCCATAAACTCTTTGGTGCTTGGCCCTCACTCGAGTCCACATTACTGTGAATACCAGGTAGTTCAAACCTAACCTTCATGTGTCCGCACGAGCTGTGGTCACATCTTTGCACTGCAACACAGGCACACTCCAGATAAGATTCAGCCTGTTGACTCCATACTTTGCCCCATGGTCATCCTGGTCTGGCAGAGCTCACAGGATGTCTAGCCCATGCAGTCTGTTTTTTTTGCTGCTCCTCACATCTTCAGGAGTTTCTGCTCAGAGCTCTCTGTAGACAGTGAAATCCTTGTTCAGGGTCCATCTCTGGATGCCTATGTTGCTCTGAGACTCATGTATTGCTCTCCCAAAGGGACCATGAGCTCATATTTAAGTGGGAACAGGCATCTGTTTCCCCACCAGTGCTTGGGTTTGACATTTTCACTCCTGCTGGTTTCCGAAGCGCAGCTGAGCACATAGGTAATCACAATGGACAATGCTTCTCTCTTTAACAGACCATGACCTGGGCCACTTCCTGGAGAAGCATACGGCTCGGCACACTTCTGTTTCCAGGGATCCCCAGAGATCCCAGAGAGCTGCTGGAAATGTCAGTCACTCCCTGAAATTCAGCCTCCAGGCTTCACCACAGGAAATGAAGTTATTTTGCTCAGCCCTGCAGCTCCTCATGCACCTTTATCCAGCAATTTCACATGGAGGCACGGGACAGTTCCTGCCCAACTTACCCCCTGCCTTTGGCCAAGGAACAAAGGTCAAGCAAATAATACCAGGGTATTGCGGTGAGTGACACACAATCAACAGAGTAGGTGTAAGGACTATATCCTGAAAGATCTTGATTGCCTCTGCTCATCACCAATTTACTTCAGTCACAGCCCATTTTGAAAGCTTTATAAGCCCTCAGCAGTCACAGATCTGTTACCTAAACTCTGTTTTCTGAACTTTTCTTGTTATCTTTGGACAGCAGAGTCTGTGAAATTACCCATTAACAGTTTGCAGAGTGATTTAGCTAATCTCAGAACAGTATGTGTGAATCTAATGGCCAGATAAAGTGGCTTGACAGCTCAATAAGTCACATTCCAACTCTGCAGAGTCTCCCCCTTTCCTGAGGGGGAGAAAAAAAAAATTATAGCAAAGTGGCCAAAAAGTTTTGCCCGTGTTTTTTCAGGAGAGAAAGGAGGGGAGCACGGAAGGGGTGACGTATTCAGTCAGACAATGTTTTGAAAAGCTCAAAACTGAAGAAACTTTGTTCTGGATCAAGACATCCTACAGAGCCCACTCGGAACATTTCTGCTGTCTAATTTCAGTGGAACTATACCTCTGTGAAGCTGTGAGGCTTTGCAGATCCAGGCTGGGAGGGTGCAGAGAACCGGGCATGCATGTGCATAAGGCTGTGTTGCAAGCACACAGGCATACATGTCATGCTGCGGGGAGTGGGTTGTACACACAGATAATAGTATTTGCACTCACTGAAGTCCCTGGGACAAATGGCTTTTGCAAATGTGTTTTCTGACAATAGCACAGGCAGGCATCATGCTATTCTGAGAAGACGCATAGATACCTCCACTACCTGAGCGTGTCTCAGCAGAAAACAGAGCCCGTAACACATTTCCTCTCACGCCTTTTGTCACTCTGTTGCCTATTCCAGCAGCGTGACTGCTCTTGAAGATCTTACCCATCTCTGTAAATAAACTCCAATACGGGTCTAACCCCAGCTGGCGTAACAGAAGACTGTGCAACGGTACTAATTTACAGCAGCTGAGAATTTGCCTCAGTGTCTCTAAAGCCCAAAACATGACTCTATAAAAAGATGGTTTTCCAAGTTCAGCTGTGGCACAAAAAGCCCTTTTCCTATCGGAAGGGACTACCCAGGCGGCTCACAGCACTGATGCTCCTGCTAACATGCCTGGGAGAAGGTAGCACAGCCATGCAATGGCCCTCCCACCCGCAGTCCAGGTGCAGCTGACTCTGACATGCTGGTGGTAATTCTGGCAGTGCTGTAGCTCACATGGATTTGCTCTGGCCACATGTGCAGCCCTAGAAAACTGTGTCTGAGAAATCTTTTGCACACACAGAAAGCTTTCCTCCCCACAGGCACTGGAAAGCTGGGTCTTTCCCATATTTTCTGCTTGCCTCGCCTCCTTCTCTTATTCCTGTCCTACCGTCCTTTATTTGCCCACTAAGTCCTCACTAGAGGTTTACCACAAAGTTCCTCAGAAGACACCGGTGCCACTTTGTGACAGAAACTCATGGCTGCCCAGCTGCCTGTGGAAAACTTGTTTTGGCCTCTTTGAGCCATGCCTCCACCTCAGTACAAATCACTTATTTGCTCTGACTCTGCAGAGCCTGTACAGCTTCATTCTTTACCCTCCAAGTCACTCAGTACACATTTAGCAGCAGGGATGAAAGAGGCTTCAGGAAATAGCACGCTGAGATCTGAGGCCTCCCAGGCCTCCAATCAACCCCCCTGAAGGGGAAAAGCCGAGGGCTAAAGACCAAATTCTAATTATAACAACAGATCAGCAGTCATTTCCAATTATGTCAAGCTCTTCAATGAGGAATTAAACATGTTATAAAACGGGTGCACTATCTTATTCTTCCCTACAGCATTAGTGATGTGATGCAGTAAAGACATGGCCATATCTAAACAACATGTGAAGGGAAAATTAAAGTGGCATGCGAATGAGAGAGGATAACAATGTTAGCATGATAGACACATCCTTTCTTGCTCCACAGGCTTGATTTACTACTGAATTACTCTAGTTTTAGGTTAGAGTAATACCACTGATTTCAATAGAGACCGTTCTTAAGTGAAGCTAATAAAAACATTAAAAAAAATCTGATTGCTAGAATTTGGGAATCAGAAAAGATCAAAATGTGAAGAAAAATAAGATTTTGAATTTAAGAACAAGGATAACTAATCACTGAGTACATTACCAACAGTCACTTCGCGTCTTTGGATTAAAACTGAATGATTTTCCAAGATACATAATCTGAATGTGTGTCTCAAACATAATATTCATCAAAACTACTGGGAAAAAGTCTAAGCTGTAATTCACAGGAAGTGAGATGAGAAAATCACAGTGCTCTCTTCCAGACTTAAAGTCTATGAAACTTGTAAAAACTAGTACTGTAGGGGTGAAATGGGGCAAGCTGTAATTGCAAGAGCACAGACTGAGCCCTGCATTCCCAATAGCTGTTCCTCCAGAAGCCTTTGCTAGCACTCTCACATCTGCACATCTAGGTTAACTATAAATGGGTGATACATCCCTCCCTGTGGCCTGACTCCTCCCTGTCTTTTCTGTTATGCAGTCATTTCCATCTGTGCAAAGGGGGTGACATTTTACACTTACTTCACCTTTCCTCCAGGTAGGTGTAAATGGCTGCAAGAGGTGCAAAACGAAGCAGGGCTGGGGAGGAGAAATAAGAAAAATAGCCTGTGAGAAGGTTATTCCTCTGCATAATATCAGCTTCTTGCCTCCAGCATTGGAGCTAGAATATTACTGAGAAAAATGTCATAAGAATATTCCTACAGTGCAATATATGTTTGTACAGGACCTACCACAGTAGAATAGTAGTAAATAATATTTGTTGCACAATACTCCAAAAAAGCCCTGAATGTAACTTGTAAAGTGATTTGCAAAGGCAGAGAATTTAGAGGAAAATGTCTTATACATGAACAAATAACAGAGCACAGGATTAGAATGGAAATATTTGTACTACTTAACCATAGTGACAACAGCAAACTGCAAAGGACAGAGCACTTTGCTTTACATAGGTCAAATCTTTTTGCATTTAACCTCTCCCATCAACTGTCAATTGAAGGAATTAGTCACCTCTGCTCAAATACTCATTTCAGATAATCTTCCCTCTAGGGCAATTTTTACCATGCAAAGTATTTCATAAAGTTGTGCAACAGATAGTGCGTGAGCTCTCAGTGAAACATTTTTTTGACTCTCCAAAGAGAGCCAAACTGCATTCGCAGTTTGCAGAGAGAGCCAAACTGCACTGCATTTCAGTGCAGAATGTCCGAAACGGCCATTAAAGCTCTTCTTTTTGTCCTCTTACGTGGCAGCAGACACAGTGTGACAACAGGCTGTCTCTTCTAATAGTCGGATATGTTACTCTACCTGTACACATATTCGGATTAGTGTGAGTGACTTGGATATTCAGGGAGCCACGTTCACATACTGCACCTTCAGCAGTATTTGAGTATTTGAGCTCCACTCAAATCAGCAAGGTTGTTCGTACAGCAAAATGCCAGAATCTGGCCCATTGGGGATGGGCTATCCTCTAACATTTTCTGCTCTCTCTTTGGCAGGTCCTGGGTGAATGTTTATGTTTAATTCTTCCTTTTGCTCCCCTTTTTCTAGTTTTTTTTATTGACAGAAGAAATGCCTAATGGATCTCCAAAGCGTCAAGGTTGATAGAAAGGCAGATTCCTGTATTGCAGTGCAATTTCTAGGTTGTCTTTAAAATATTTCTTATCCAGACAAGAGGATGTAATGGATAAGGATTCACTTGGGGCTGAGGGGCCTGCTATGACAGCTTAATCAAACTGAAACCCATTCCTAGCTACTTTCTTACCCAGGAGACCCACAGGGATTATGGGGTCGATTCAGTATTTTGTCAATGAATTGATCCCTGGAGACAGCTTAGGAAAGAGGCTTGTGCATGTTCATATAAGCACTGCAAAATATGCAGTGCCAGCTGTGCCAGCTGTGCCTGCAGAGACTGGCTGTCCTGCACACAAGTGGCACATGTGTCGGGTCACCCAGAGAGAGAGGTGCCAACAGCACACACCTGCCTGCCCCACGGCAGGACCCATCTGGCTGGGGACACTGGGCACCCCTGCAATCTTTATTTCAAGGGAAAAATAA
Source organism: Apteryx mantelli (assembly GCF_036417845.1). Classification (NCBI taxonomy): domain Eukaryota; kingdom Metazoa; phylum Chordata; class Aves; order Apterygiformes; family Apterygidae; genus Apteryx; species Apteryx mantelli. The sequence continues at coordinate 56,681,103 of NC_089980.1, read as the reverse complement.
GTTTTTAAAAAGTAATTATGCTGTGAAAACACTGTAGGAGCAGATTTGTCTCCCAGTTTCTCTAATGGCAGAGGAATGCCTGCAGTTTAAGGCCAGAAGGGACCATTGGACAGACCATTCAGTCTGTCGTCTTGCATATATATCATAGGCCATTTCATTTTAACCATTTTATACTGAACCGAACCCAAGAGCTTGTGTATTCAAAAGGCAATCTAGTCTTGATCTGAAGCTATCAAAACGTGGAGAATCCATCACATTCATTAATCATCTTCACTGCTAAAAATGTGAGCCTTCTGTCATGTGAATTGGTTTGGCTTCGGTTCACAGCCATTGTTTCTCTTTTTGTCTTGCTTTGTCAGGTTAAACAACCCTTTAGGATCTGCCATTTTTCTCCCTGTGAAGTTACTTACATGTTTCAATTCAGGCACCAGTCCATCTTAATTTTGACAAGATGACCTCTTTAAGTCTCTCACTGAAAGGCATTTCCTCCAGCCTGTGAATCATCTTTGTGACTGTTTTCTGCACACTCTCCAATTATTCAATGTGCATTTTAAAGCATGGATACTAGAACTATACAGTCTTCCAGTTTTGGTTTCCCATATGTTTAGTGGTATGAATTATACTCCTGTCCTTCCTCTGCTCTTATCAGCTGAATTATGTATCAGCTTTTCCATTCTTCCATTCATGACTGATGTCAGACTAACTGGCATGGAGTAACCCAAGTCATCTGCTTGCCTTTTTTGAATACTGGCATAAAAATAGCCTGGGACACAGGAAGTCCTCCAGGAAGCTGGGCAAAGACCTGCCTCAGCATTAGTATCAGCAGGCTAATGAGCTCCTCAGCCACCTCTTGTGGAGCCCTGGCCCATAAGTGCTCTGGACACACTGATATAAACATTATTATCTCTCATAAAGGTTGTTCAACAGTCATTCTGTTTAATAATGGAATGGAAATATTCACCATCCTCCTTAAACATAGGATATAAATTATTTGTTTTCAATTGCAAAATAAGAATATTTACCTACCACATCGCCTTTCTCAATCACTGACAGTTTTATAAGCTCCATCTAATCATGCACCTATCCTATCACCAGAATCTGTTTTCTTTCTTCAAAAGCAAACTTTATTGTCTTTAAATCAGTTTTTTTTTCCATTATATCTTTAGCTTCCCTTAGCAGTTTTCTACATTTCATGTCTCCTGGTTACAATATCTTGCAATCTCTCTCCCTTTTTTCCACTTGTCAAACACTAGAAAGATGAGGATTAAGTTATAAACCACATTAGAGACAGATTACTAATATTTAGTTTTTTGCCTATTCAATTACAGAATCATTTACTATTTTATAGCAGTTTATCATTCAATAATTTTACTGCAATGTAGTATTTTCATTTTTCTAGCCTGAGACTCAGCTTTCCAAAAAAGTTAAATTTGCTCAGAATGCAGATCAGTAAATTCTGACCGATTCCCAACGACCCCATGGGCCAGAACAACTTTGCCACCCTTGTCAAAGAGGACAAAACTTGCTTACTCACTGCAATAAGTCTATTAATGGCACACCTATATATGGCAACTCTCAAACTAGAGGTGTCAGGTGGCAGAGGCCCTGGAGAGCCAGGGCAGCCCCAGCCCCAGAGAGCAGTGGGCACTGTCACAGGAATGGGGACACCTCACCGGCAGAGAAGGTCCAAGATAACCACTGGCCCTTCGCTGCTTTGACCAAACGACCTGAACATAGCGAGGGAAAGCAGCTGTCCACTTGCCCTCCTGCCGCAGGGGGGCTTGCAGCTGGCACCGAAGGAGCAGAATTGGGCTCAACATTTGTTTATCTGCTGCAACGGAGACATGGTTGAAATACTTGTAAAACTGCAAACAGTAGGAAACATCCCTCCTTCCTTGTTCTGAAAGCAAAGAAACCATAGTAACAGCAGGGAAGAAAAGGGACAGCAGACAGGCAATTAGTCTTCAGTGACCTGACAGCTTTATTTTAAAAGAGCCTTTCCTCTTCTCCCAGCACACCAGTCTCCACATTTTCTCTCCCAGGAACTTTGCCCAGTAGAGCTAAAGGCCTCCTCACACCTTTGGCTAGATTCAAATATTTGCTACTTAGAAGACTATATTTTTTAACACCAGTTGATCATGGTAATTAATAGCTTGGCACACCTCCCAGGAGAAGTACTGCCTCCATGCAGACAGGCTAACGAAAAGACAGGATGCTGCCTGGAAAGGCAAACAGGTTTCGCCTCTGATTCATGGGCTGGTGCACTGGTTCCAGCAGCTGCTGTGAATAGATGCCACTGAGCCCAACAACCCAGGGACTGTCCCTGGGGAGGTCACGCTGGCATCCTGCCTGCCCTGCTCCCTCTCCCATCCTGTCTCAGACTCCGGGAAAGCTCTGTGGGCTTTTCCTCCTCTTCTTCAGGGGCACGAGGCAGCAGGCAGGGCTGGGGCTCCCTCTCACCGGCACAGTGATCCCCTGGCAGGGGGCTGGTGCTCCCAGACAAGTCGAGGCTCCTGCATCCCCTTGCAGCTCTCCTGGAGAAACCAAAAGGATCCAGCCTTGGGACTTCTCCGACGGCACTTCCCGAAAACAAAGAGGAGGAGGGAGAGCAGAGGAGCAGATTACATGTGGTTGGTCCCAGAGCAGCTTTTCCCCCTGCCACGAGCTCAGTGTGTCTCTTGGCTCTCTCCCAGCAGTGGTGGCACGTGTTGTAGCCAATTTGTTTACTTCTCAACACCCAGCCTGCAAAAATGATGAGCCTACTTACTTTTCTCTAGGATTACCTGAGTTTTGTTCTTCTGACCTGCTGGCCCATAACTGGCAGCAGTGTGCATCAGGCATGCGAACAACATCCCTGCTATAAGGCTGCTCTGCTCCCTCTTGAATCCGCGCTGCCAGAATCAGCCTTAGCTAATTGGTGTATCTGGTTTTTGGATTCTTACACAGAAGATGTTGGTTATCTGATTGTAGGCCTCTTAAAATTTCAAACAGAAGCAATGTTATACTGCCTTATTCTGGATGTTGGATGTGACATATTTGCCTGCTTAATACAGTGAAAATCCAAGTTTCTCAATTTCCATTGGAGCTAGTTAAAAATGGCTTTGTAGATCTCTGATGGATGAGCATGCTTGTTTTTAGCTTAAATTACTGAGCCTCAGTGGTCAAGATTCCTTAGTCAAACTTTCCAAAATCTCAGGGAATTTCAGGCTTAAGGACTTTGTTCAGAATCATCTCTGATGCTAACAGTTTTAATAAATTTCTGTGGGTCATTCTTGTGAGGAAAGGCCAAGACAACTATGTGCTACTTCAATAATAAACCAATCATTATCATGACAAGTGATGGCTAAACCCTGAGGCTAAAGACATTATTATGAAATTAGAAATAAGGTAGTCAACTTCTGGATGAAAGAAAAAAAAAGAAAGAAAACACATGCATAAACAAAACACACATTTCCACAGCAGTAAAAGATGCATTCATTATTTATAAAAGCAGCATTTCTGAAGACTCACAAAGATGACTGTGTTTCAGCATAATTTTGTCTAATCAGGCTTTGAATTAATTAGCATAATTAGTCACTATGGGGGGTAACTTGGACTGATTTTATGGAGTCTTTTGTTGTGCTGATTCAGGTCTTAGAGCTTGATTTAAAGGTGGCTGGAGGGGCTTATTTACAAGAGTGATTAATGCTGCATGAAATTGATTGCAACCTAATTTTAGCTGCAAAATCATGTTTCTGCTCACTTTCGTCATTAGTAACTACACTGACTTTAGACCAAAATAGGTTTGGTTTATGCCTCCAGTTGAATAATAGTGATGGAGCAGATTGACAGCTGGGCACTGGGAACACCATTAATGTGGCAAACAGCTGGAATTGCCTTCTTTAAAAAAGAATATGAGAGCCTGAATTGTACTAGTAGGACCAAATTCAGAGGTGAGACTAAATGAATAATAAAGCAAACCACAGTGGACTCATTTCCACTTTGTTTCAGTCCCTTTGTCAGGGAGGTAAATACTGACACAGGGTCGTAAATTGTCAGTGGTGACTTCTCACACCCTGTTGATGCAAGCACAAATTCACCGGCTTCCTCCTGCACACGAATTTGGGGTAGCCAGCTCCCCTGGCCTGCCCAGCCTCCTGCCAGTGCCCCCAGATCACGTGTCTCAAGGAGTCAAGGGGAAAAGAGCCCTCCCCAGCGAGGGGGTGGCACTGGTGCCCTGGCCTGCCCTGCTCCCATGGGCAGGTTGGCAGCTCCCAGCCCAGCCTGCGGTTGCTGGTTTCAGCATCCTGAGTCATCTTGTGTCCTTTTAAGTAGTCTCCATGCCATCACTGCCCCACTGCACATCACGGACATAGCCCCAGTGTAGGAAATGCATTTGAATGTCTTCTGGGTTGCACATCCAGCCCAATGCACCAGCTGGAATTAGTTCCCTCTGTCCACCACCTCGAGAGCTAGCCCCTCATCCAGTAAAGTCGCTGCAAATCAGAAGCTAAAAACTGGGGTTTATGTCACACAAATCTTGCTTTACTGTGGTCTGGTTTGAAGACTGGGTACTGGATGGTAAACTCAGCTTTCCCGTTTGTTTATATTGTGCAAGAGATTTCTTAATGATAGTTTTTGTCTTTCTGATACATTTGTATTAGCTTTTAGCAAGTGGCAGCATCTCAGACTCAAATACGATGTAAGGAGTAACACATTTATTTTTGGAAAATAAAGTGTGTGAGGCAGATACCATTTGAACCTTGGAGAAGCCAGGGTTTTGCCTTTAGGAAAAATAGCGTGGCTGTGGGAGATATGCAATTTCAAAACATCTCCATATTCCAACAAAATCAAAACATTTCTAAGTTCCATGAGAGGCCACATTCCCCAAAGAGTCCACTGGTGCCTCTTCCTGTTTTGACATGTCTTCCCTTTTACCTTGTGTGTTTAAAAAAGATCTACATTTAAAACAATGGAACAAAAGTTATCTCAAACTGGAAATGTGAAGTTTTTCTGCTCCAGAAAGTTTCAAATGGAATATTTTGAACATACTGAAAATACTTCGGGTTTGTTCCACTAACTTCAGTACAAAATAAACTCTCCTCAACACTGAGGAACTTTTCACAAAGCATTTTGATTTTTCACAGTGAATTTTAGACAGTTTTCCAAGAAGGAAGTCATTCTAGCAGGAAATTTCCTATCAATCGCCTGCATTAGTAAGTAGCTCACGCATTTTACAAGGCTCTCTTTCTGTTTTGCTGCTTCTCTGCCAATAATTCTTCTTCTTTACCCTTTTCCTAGGGGTATTCATATGCATGAATATGGCTTGTGGGGAGTCTCACCTGAAAAATCTGAAGATTTCCACTGACTTCAGTAGACTCAAGGCCACTGCAAGAGTTGCAGGGGAATGAGCTGCCCAGGAAGACCATATTCATTTTCATTAGAGGGACCAAATCTAGATGTGCACACATGGTGGCCACAGGGTCAGCTCGAGGCAGAAGCAAAGCGGGCAGATGCTGAAGGCTGCACAGAGGCATGGCCCAGCATCCCCCACAGCCCCTAGCACCGCTGCTGGGGAGGGCCAGGGCGCCTGACAGCCCTTTCGGCAGGGACAGAGGGAGGATCACAATAGGGATATTAGGGATCCATAGGGATCTCTTTCCAGCAGCCTCTCCCAGATCAGCTTTCCCCCCCATCTCCCTGGCTGGAGCAGCCTAGCTGCAGCCCTCACCATCAGTGATGGTGACATTCAATTTTGCTTACACTACTGAGAAACCTCAAGCCAGATCTGAGTTATTATGGAGAGACAACTCTTTGCCTGAAGACAGAGATAGAGAAATCCAGCAAACCTTCCTTACCTATTGGGAAATCAATGTGTGATTTTTATTTAACCCACTACTTTGCTTAAGCAAAGTACCTGCCTGCTGCTTGTGTCCCTTTTTCCAGAAAAGTAAACACATAAAGGGCCAACCTTGAAAACCCTCATGAGCAACTTTCCTTATAAATAATCCTGAAGTTGAAAGAATTTCAAATGTCGGTTAGTTGCTGAGTTAAGTCTTGTGTTTATAAGTATACACAAAATACACATACATGTGTGTGCAATGGTTAGAAAGATAGGGATAGATCCTGACACATGAACCCATGACAAGTAGTGCCTAAGCCTACAGTGGGTCGCAGCCAGTGGACCTATTTCAGAAATAAACTACTATGCAAAGTATCTGACACTCTGTATTGATATTTTAGATGACCTACATTGTTGTATTAATTATCATATCATCAAAATACAATAAAAATCTAATTTGAATTGTATGGCCCTGGATGTTGTTAAATAAAGCAGATGTGAAGTTTCTAAACAAGAGCTCCTTGAGGTTTGGCTTTGAAGAAGAAAGAAGACATTTCACACGGCCAATGACATCTCATTTTTTCAAAGGCTTAGTTTGGCATTTCCAAGAAAAACAGTTCTTTTCTGATGAAAGAGTGCACAGAACAAAATGTCATGTGGAAAGGAGGAGTTTGGATATGTTTGGGTATTTTTCATAAAAAGGAAGAAGTGAAGATGGCAAAAGGAAAAAAAAAGTCAGACTTAAAACATTAACAAAGATGTGGAGCGTCTCCATTATGTCTGGCATAAAATTACCAAAAAAACTGTATTCATTCATGTTCCTTAAATCAGCTCCTGCAGCAAATAAAATTCCCTTCCTTCTCCAATAAATTATTTGTATACCTGCAACTTGCCAGTGAAATCAATGTGATTTTTTTTTGCTTTTTCTTCCTTTTCTGCTCATTCAAGACAATGGGCCTTGCCTCCTCAGTAGTCATTTGCCCCTACATGATAAGAGGGCAAAGTAGCTGGGAAAATGCCACTCTTGAGTATTGGCAGTGCTTCTCCCCACACAGCTAGTAGTGACTGCACGCAAGAAACTGAGTCAGGAGCCTGGCTTGCAAGGCAATGGACCTGTTCAGGCAGCCACCGCAGCACACGGAGGTCTGGCACCCTGCCCATACCTGTGGGGTACGGGCCCCAAGGCTCTCGCTTTGCCCATGACTCACTAGGGAGAGTGCACGCATGCGTCAGGTGTAACAGCCACCCTGGTGTGCACCCAGCTAGGTCACACAATTTGATTTCAAGGGGAACCATGAATATTTGCTTCTATCAGGGGAGATGGAGAAAGAGTCAATCATCTTTCTGAGTACTCACCAGGCCATCCATGGGTGCCATGTGCTTGTCTGCATTTCTCATTGGATCAGTGAGAACTAGGGTTGGATGAATATTATTTGCCAAATACATTATTTAGCAAATGTTGATCTTCTTTACAGAATGTGCTATTTGACTAATCATTTCTGCAGTAGCCTACCAGCTCTAGCACCATTCAGATACTGTTTGTTGAATAATTTATGAGATGAACAAAGACAAAATGCATTGAATAATTACTCAAAGAAAAATTGCTGCCAGTATTTGGTTAGCTCTAATTAGAACCTCTTTTCAGCTGGATTACACACATACGCACACATGCTCAGGAGTACATACGCATGCGCACATGCGCACCTACACAGCTAGCCAGATTCAGGATTAGCAGCAGATTAGCAGCACTTTATTTCAGTGGTTTTGTTCTAGAGACAACCCAGACAGGACTGGAACAAAGCCTCATGAATAGAGTGAAAGAGTGAGTTTCAGCCAGAAATTTCTGATTTGAATCTGAATTCTCCCTGCAAAGTGCAAGGTGATATGAGGTAGGTCAGGTAAAGAGGAGCTGATAATTCCTCTAGCGGATAATTTCAGAACACAAACAAGGAAGAACTAAAAGAAATTCTGTGTCAGGTGAGTCACAAGTCCCCCACCTTTGATGGACTGCATTTAAAGAAAGAGGATGCTAAACATGGTGGTTTGCAAGTATGGTCTTTCCTGTTTCAAACTGGTGTACGTGCAGAGAAGGAGAACAAGAGGGGCAATGGCAGGTATCTTGTGGCAAGAGAATAAAAGACCATTGCAGCATGGTTTAAGGGTTGCTGGGGCAGAACACAGTCCCTCACTGCCAAGAGGCCCAGATCATGTTCATATGCAGCAGAACAGCCTTTTCCCCCAGCCTTCCTAGAGTATTTCCAGTTATCGCCTTTCAATGGCAGTTTTTCTTATCTTTGGGACAGGTATGCGTGAATTCCTAGGGCAAGGAAAAGCTTCACTGACCACAGTGAGCTGCCAGACAAAGACATACTGGCATCTTCTGTTGGTTACCTGATTTTTCACAGCTAATTTGGGGGCAGGTATTTCAGGTAAAGTGTCAGCTTTAATTCACAACCCCTTCAAAGCTACTTTCATATGGAGCCACATAACCTCTCAGAGTCTGGTATCTCCAGGTCAGGGTTGAAGGCAGCAGAAAGATTTTACTGACAGTACAGCTGTTTGCACCATACCTGATCACGTGGATAAACAAAGGGCTATAATTTAGCCAAGATAACCTTTGTGATAACCTTACAAATGCTGACATAAACCACATGTGCTGCCCAATCCCAGACAGGCAAAGACAAACCTTCCATAAACTTACAGACTTTACAAAACCTACATAGTGGCATATCCAGGGACATTTGTATTAAAGACAGACTCCAAATTCAGGCCTAGATTTTAAATATCCTGAAGCACAGGGACCAGAAGATCGTCTCCAATGACACAAGATGGATGTAAGATGAGAAGAGTAGGCAAAGTAGACTAGAAGCCATTGCATACCACAAAGAAAAAAGAAGTCTTCCTCGACTGTTTGTTGACTGCATCTTTTACTTAAAAAGCCGGATAAGATAAATGGCACAGTTTTGCAAGCAAATCAAAATGCAATCATAAAAATAGAGCAGAAACCTCTAATTGGTCATCTTGAGGGAGAAAGCTGCATCTTTTGTGGTTAATTTGCTCCCAATTATTTTTTCTTCTGGTTCTATTTTTGTAAAGCTCCCAGAGCTGCGCTAGTGGTAGAAAAAAGGAGTAATGGAGGTAATTGGGAACATCCTGAATAACTTAATTCCAGTGTCCCTAGATATGACTAGACCCCTAAAGGATGTCTCCAGAACAATGTCAATCAGCATGAAAGGCTTCTGCAAAGGCATGGTAGAGAGGTCGCTCTGTTTAAAAGCTTCTCAGCACTTTTGGTTAATAAAAGTCACTTGGGAAGTATTTCCTTTTATGTCTGACAGGTTTCTCTTCTTGCTCTTTATATACGATGTGTTACTGTGAAAGCAGTTCATCCTGTGTTTAATCATCCTGTCTTTTCCCAGCGCAGAGATAGCAAGCGCATTGTTTCTAATGAAGGATTTAAGGACCCTGGCTTCAGAGCGTGTTAGCGTTGCAGGGCAGGACTCAGGAGCGGGAAGACGACCCCACGGTCAGGTGTCTAGTTTAGGACTTGGCATATCAGGCATCTGTTCCCTTTCCAGCCATTGCCTTCTGGGCACAAGTAACTTAGACACACAGGGATTTCAATGCAGCCACTGGAGACCGAGCGCTTTGAGGAGAGCAAGCGTGCAAGCGTGAGGACGAAGAGGCAGCCACGTGGGTGAGGTAAGCGGGTTGTGAGCACCCCATACCTGTCAACTCCCATATCTTCCTAACTGGAATTCCCAAGCCCCCCTGGGAAAAATGAAAGCAATTTCATTTCTCTGGCTGTTTTGAGGATGGATACACTGACAGCTGTGAAGTGCTCCGATCCACCACGATGGGGAACACAGGAATAAGTGAAAGCAATCTGAGGAGATAAACAGTCTGCCCTGGCTGTCCTCAAAACACTCTCCTAGCCAACTCACACAGATTCTCAGTTCTGAAAACCGAAAAATAATGGAAATAGGATTCATTTTAAATTCCTCACTTTAAAAACAAATACCAAAGGCACTAGCTACTATCATCTCTGGTACCTGCAGGAGTTGGCGATGACAAAAATGATCATCAAATGTAGGGGCAGGAAGGAATTTCCTTCTACTATTTACTGCATCTCCTGGCCAGCTTCCTTTAGTAGCATTTATCAGGGATGATGATGTGTCAGCTCCAGGGGAACATAACTTCTCTCATCACAGTTCCCTGACACTGCCAGGGTCCACCATGGTGACTGGACCCCTTTCTCTAAACAGTGTTTTTAATACCATGTGTGACTACATGTATTTTAGAACATAACTATGCGGAGTGACAAGTTCAGTCAGACTTTTATGTTTGGTTATTTTGCCATACAGCTAGAGCTTTAAAAAAATTCAGGCTTGGATAAATAATTACTGCCCTTTTTTAAAGAATTTATTTACAAGAGCATCAAAACGAAAATGACAGCAGTGGCAGCAAGTAAATTACCACTGCCTAATTGAGCCCAAAGAGAGTTTAGGGCCTGAACTGTCCCTTCATGTAGACTGACTGAGAAAAGAAAAGCACACTAGACACATGCACATTGACTTTACCACTCCTTAAATTGCTAATTTTTCTGCCAGTCCCTGAAGGACAAAAAAGTGCCGTATTCTTCACTGCTTCTTTTCCTATGTTCAGAGGCTCAGAGGATTTGCAGTTGGAGATGTTTATTCATCATTAGACTTGAAAACAAACTTGCCGGGCACCGTTTGTTGCATTTGATCGGTTCCTCCTGTGCATGAACACTGGGCCAGCCCAGGAATTATGCTATTCTGTGGTTCCCATGCAGTCCTTCTCAAGGCCAATTGACTCTCACAAAAAGAGTTGCAAAAATGACAACTGCTGGTTGTTGCACTTATAAATACACTTTGTTACTTGCAGTGAGAATCAGAAATTTCACAGGTTGATGGTTCTGCACGGCTTTGAAGATTTGGTCCTAATTCCAGCTCTTTTCTTTTAATGAGATAAATGGAGATAACTCACCAAAACCCTCAGCTGTGTGAAGGTGTGAGATTGCCCCATAACCATTGCACGGGCCCAGGAGCCATCTGAGGAGGAGCTCCAGTCCGATTGCAGAGGGTCTGCCAGATCACCACCAGGCAGGGGATTGCAGCCCCATGGGAGGAGGCTGTTAGCCCCACATGGCTGAGCCTCATTGGGCTGCCAAAGTGCACAAGAGTACTCATATGAAAGTCCTGTACCCTCTTTATCTCTAGTTACTTCAAGAAAGACTTCCAATTTTCCTAACACAAACTTCATAATTAAAGGTGTGCGTTAAAAATGTGGGGAAGGACAAACAAAGCCCCGACCGCTATATGGTATAAGAATATGTGTCCAAAGAGCATGAGGACATAGAGACAGCACAATTTATCCTACAGGATTCAACACTAACAAAGAGCATGCCGGGCTCCAATGTCTAAAGAAGCCTCGTGGCTGATTACATGAAAAAAAGTTCAAACACGAGAGAATATAGTTAGGTTAAGGGCGATGCTGTCACTTCCAAAAGATGTAGGAAGTTGCAAGATCAGATTTGTTGTCAGAAGTCAAATTGGTGAAATTTATCTTGCTTTCTGGCAAAAATGAATATTAAGCGTCATCCATCCCAAAAAGAAGCCTTGGAGAAATGCATAATCCTTTTTCAATGGGGTTTTATCACAGAAAGGAGAAATCCTGGAAATAATTTGTTTTTTTTTTTCTGGGAGTAAGTTTGTTAAACCTGAAAAGATGGAGTCCATTATATTGTCTAGCTAGCTAGCTATCATGACTCTCACTGACGCAGCTCTGAGATTTGTTATGACACAAAAGAGACATAGCACAATTGTCACGTCCTCTCAAAAGGGAAGAAGGAATCTATTGCAAATCCAATAGAAATGGTAAACTTTAATCTTTTGTTAACCTAGCTTTGGTTTTTTACTTCTCTGCTGTTTTAAAAAGAAGGAAAGGGAAGAATCAAAAGCAATGTGTAATAGACAGTTCACTAATATGAAGTGGAATTCAACCCCAAAATTTCTGCTGACATTGGTGAGTTTGGAGTACACCTCAAATATAGGAAATTTCCTGAACCCCCCAAATCTGCTTATTCTGGGTTTGGGGTGAACAGAGAGTAGAACTGATAGAGGAGCAACAGTAATACATGCACTTACTGCAGTCTATGAGCTAGAATAACAGCCACGATATTTTGGATGTTATTCACCACCAGTTTTGCAGGGCGTAGGGGCTCCTGGATCTGTTTAAACAGAAATCTGTGACCTGTTCTTGACCTACCCTCAGATTACTGCCAGCCTGCACAGAGAGTGACCTTCTCTGCTGCTGCAGTGCGAATTGTTAAAGATTATTGTTTTCTCTCTGGAAAGTCTTCAACCGTGCTTTGCTGTTCCCACCGAAATACACTGTAGCTTTATTACTGATAACCAGAGGGCAAACATGAGAATTTCATCCCTCTGGAAAGAAATGTTCTAGCAATTTTTTCTTTTTTATTTTTATTTTTTAGTGTAGGTGAGTGTCCTTTCCTCTAATTTACTGAAAACCTTCAATTTCTCTCTGCAAAATGCTTTTATTTGATCAATGTTTGTCCTCTTTCGGCCCCTGTTCTGTTTGCTGGTCTTGATTTTATTCCTTTGCTGGCTGGTAATACAGCCCAATCTCCACAAAATACCTCAGCACATCCTGCGAGCTAGCAGTCCCTCCCTATGCAGTGAAATGCTCTAAAATATGCTTAACTTTGAGGTGTTAAGTCTCATCAAGGTCTAACACTCTCCGAGCTTGATGAGGACACACTATGCCAAAATGGAGGGCTAGATCAGGAATCCACTGGATTCAACAAGATTACTTTGCCAAGAGCAGTATAGGACAAGGCAGTATCTCCTTAGCTGAATGAAGTGAAGAAAGTACAGGCAGCTCTGCAAGCTATGAAAATGGTTTAATTAAATCAGTAAACTCCATAGCATGGACACAATTGTATTTACACCTGTACAGCATACTCCAATACCTATAGGCAGGAGGAATAAATCCAATTTCTCATCGCATTCCTAGCTGGTACTGAGTCTTTCCCAGGGAAACAAACTGTCCAATAAGCAGACTGCATTTACCAAATCTAAGTCACATATGGACTTGCCGAAGGGAGGAGAAAAGTGGAATAAGCTCTATTGGCTTAAGGCGTTTTGATCATCTTACAACACAAAACTGAGGGGTATTCACAAAGGCTACCCTTCGCCTGTGAAAGCTGCTCCCCTCTAGGCACCTTCTGCAGGCGGTGGAGAGACCGAGGTTTCCTGCAGTCAGCTCAGAGCCACTCCAGGAGACTCCTTCAAGTCATGCCTACCTGCTGACTACAGGGAAACCTCACCGGGCTACAGTTTGCCCTTGAGATTATATGAGTAGGCTTTTGCTAGTGTATCACTTCTGGTTAAAAATATCACACCACTGGCTGAAGCAGTTAAACTGGTTTATGAACAGCCTTAGCTCAAAGGCACTTATGAGTACTGTGCTATCCCCGTTGCTGCTAGTGCAAGGAAAGCTGCACCTCACGGTGTGGTGTATATTGAATTTTCTCTCTTCACTGCCTGCGGCTATGGTCAGGGAGGAGAACCACATGCCTCCCTCTAATGTGCTGACACCAAATGTTTTCAATCAGATCATGAAACGGAGCCATCACACATCTTGTGGTGAAAACAAACAGGGCCAGCAGGAGGGATCTGTCCTCCATGGTAGGCATTGCTTCCACCGTGCCAGCTCCAGAAAGCTAATGTCAGACTGTGCCAAGTAGAGGGGGAGACTAGAGAGAGGGGACTTCCCAAAGCAATCACATATTTCCCTCAGCCTGGCAGCAAGGTGATGCATAAAAAGAAACATTTGCTTACAAAGTCATTTACTTTGAGTGCAGAAGCTCACCCCGAGTGATTCAGCATGTCAGGCTACAATCCCTGCTGCCTCAGAGGCTGCCCAGGGAAAGGTTGTGCCCACCAGGAGACCTCACGTTGCCACTGCAGGAGAATCAAGCTGCCCTTTGAGGATCCTCTTCAAGGGAGAGGATACCATTATGCCAAAAGGTATAGCGTGAGGCTAATGCACACACATGCATACCAGCCTGTACGCTGAAGGGCAGTATCAATATATACAAGTGTAGCATCCTGTCTCTGACCTGGCCAGGCACAGGCACCTTGGAAAAACATCAAAGAAGCAAGCAGCATACGCAAGTGATGTCTCCCAGCTACAGAAACAGTGACTGAGGGACTTACTGAGCTGGTGGTTGCATCCAGACCATCATGTCTACTAAGCACAGCCTAACATTAATCATGTTGCACTGTTTCAGTCAGTAAGGGTGCTACGCATGTCTTTTGCATATGTAATCCCCTTGTGTTGCTATAGGAAAGGGAACACGTGCTTGACACCAACGGTGCAACCCTTGAGTACAATTAAACATCAGGAACTACTCAAACATTTGTAGAGTTTTCTTTTCATGCACATCTGTTTGTTGACCTTTGCCAGACTCTTTCATGGCCAGTTTTCAGTGATTAGAAGCTGCTGTCACAAAAAAGCCACTGTCACAAAAAGCCACTGTCACAAAAAGCTGCCATCACAGCTGGCATGGTACCAGAGATGGAGCTGAGAGATTGAGCTGGTGCTGGAAGTGATTCGTCCTAGTCTGCATGGGACACCACGAGGAAGTTTGCTCTGCTGTCACCTTTATTTTATGTGTTTAGTGGGTAAATAAGGGACTTCAATCTTCACAGCTGCAAGCTCAGCAGCTTTCCCCACCACATCATTCACTTGAAGATAAAAAAGATTGTAGAGAGTCCCAATTCTCCGGTGCAAGCTGTTATTTGATTTATTTATTGGCACGGTGTTCTAAAACATGGTAGGTGCTTTTTTGCAGATAGGAGGAGATGTGATTCCCTGGCTTTGAAGGGTTTACAACAAAGATGTAGCATACAAAAAGAACATTAATAGAGAAACAGAGAGACAAAAATAAGCCTTACAAAATTAGATCAAGTGGTTGCTTATGGTTGTTACACAATTCTTGATTGTTTGAACACAGAGAGGCACATAAGCACATGTGTATTCCTTATGCATGCATCTATGCATTAAAGATGTATGTACAAATAGCAAAACAGAGGCTTGAAGACATATCTAACAGGAATTAGGAAAACACAGCATTTACTGCCCAAGGCACCAGCTCTAACCATGGCTCTAAATGTTAGCAGCACTCTGAGTAGTAGAAATTGCTGCAATATAATCACTGCAAAATGAAAAACAACAACCACAGCATCAGGGTGCAAGGGACAGAACAGGCACTACTCTAAAGAGCAGTAATATCTTCCATTGCCTCAGGAATCTTGCCTGCATGTAAAAGAGCAGATCCCTTCTGGGAGAACAGAATGTGGTGTGGTAGAAGGCAAGCAGATTGCCAGCTGATTGCAGGCATCATCTAAAGAATCACCTCTGATGAAACTCCCACTGTGCAGACAGTCACTGGTCCTTTTTGTAATGGTGGGTTTCACTCCGATACTCTAACCTTCATGATTTCAACCAGATCCCCTCCTATGTGTGATAACAGAGAGGAGGACATTTTGCCTCTGATGCACACTGAAAAAAACACAAGCTATAGCAACAACCAACCCCCAAATGTCCTGACTATGCATGGTTTATCACTCGGTGTATTGACTGACTCCTTTCTAACTCTTGCTGCAGCCCTTTGAGAGTGAAGGGTGCCTTCCTGCCTCCTGCCCTGAAAAGTGGGTGCTATGGGGGATGTGAACTTTTCCTAATAACAGAGCATCTTGGTAAGTTTTTCTCCTGGCCTTTAGTCTTCATTGTTGTGTTTTTAAGAAGCCATCTGAGACTTGTGTGTGCTCTTTAATTTAAAAAGCTCAAGAAATAATATATATATATGTATAATATATACATGGATATAAAAAAACAAATGGGTGCTCTGTTTCTCACCTAAGTGGACTTGTGGGCCTATCACAGGTGTCTGAGGGTATTTCTAGAGGGGCATAACACTAGCAAGAAACTAGTCTGGTCAGATTATAGCTGCAATCAGTAAGAACGCTTTCTGAGCTATGAGCTATTATTTCAGACTTTGGACCATGTAATTGGGTTTTGTTGTCTTTGTTCTTAAGATTAAAGATAGAAAAAAGAGTACTGTCTCTTTAGTCATAGGTAATGGACATTCAAAGCCTTTTCTGCCACTTAGGCAGAAAAGCCAGGTGTTTAGTGACCATATACTGTCACTAGTGACTATATAGTGGATGAATGACTACATACTGGTGGATGAAATGAGATACTGTGCTCACTTGTCTAAAAGCCAGAGGCGTAGTACAGCCGCATCCTCTGCCCACCCTGCGATTGGCAGCACACAGGAGATTTCTGGCCATTTAGAATAGATGGACCAAGTGGCTGCTCCCTATTTTAGGGCAGCAAAACCTAAGGTAAAATTGCTGCCATACACATACGGACTTGTCTGTCTCTTTTTTGGTTTTCTTAAGTGAAAGCCCTAGAGAGAGCTCTGGGGTTTATGCTTTTGCCCAACAGTAAATGCATGTTCATTGCTCTGACTTAATACTGCAGCGGCATTTGGTCTTGCTCCCCCTCTGCCCCTCCTCCTTTCCCGTAGGCTGAAGTCATCCAGCAAGCAGTGATTTCCACTGCCTGATACCGGTTAGCACACTGTAGTGAGTCAGCGAGGAGCAGCGCTAACATGAACTCCCCGAGCGCTCGTTTCAGCAGATGGGTGGGAGGGAGAGAAACACAGAGAGCAAGGCACTGTTCCAGCCAGACCCCTTCCTTTTTCCTTTCTTAAACCAAGAAACCAAGAAACCCTGCTTCCTTGCCTTTTGAAACAAACCGTGAATTTCCCTGTGAAAACAGAGGGAGCTGCGCCTCTGGCCTGGGATAGGAGATGGCCCAGGGCCCATCTGGACCCACGGTTTTCTGGTTGCGCTCCTGGAGGTGCCAAGCTGCCATCCCACAGTTTACCCAAAGGTCCAGCTCCTCAGCATGCCGGTAGCTTAGTGTCTCTTTGACATCTGCCATTTCCTTGCTGAAATCCAGCCTGGCCACCACTGAACTCTTGAACTTCCTCCTCAAGCCCTTCCCTCTCCACCTTTTCACAGTGCTCCTGCAAGCACCAGAACCCTCTCAGTTTGGCAGGCCTGTAACTGGGGGGGGGTGTTTTGAGCTCAGCTATCACACTAGCACACCCACTTGTTTTCCAGACCATTTTAAAGATTTAACCTTTCCTCTCTGCTCTCGTTCCAAGATTTTCCTCCAGGCCTTTAACACCTTGAGTCTGGATTATTGCTGCACTCCTGGCCTGAACAGCTGTAATCCTGCCTCCTTCAAATTCCCACAGAAAAATCATCCTCCTGACTTGTCAAGGTGGCTGCTTCACATCCCCACTTTGACCTCACTCCACCATATCACCAAAGACCGGTAACAATTTCGCTGTGTTTTGGTGCTCCAATAAGGCCGACATAGATCTTTGCTGTATCAGTATGGCCAAGCTTTGCTGCCCGCAGAGTAACTTCCCTTGTGTTCACCATTGTATTTCCTCTCTTGCCTCTCTTTCAGGGTGGGAGAGCTGGGAACAGAGAGGGAGTCCTCATGGCAAGGTGGCCTTGTCCTGCCTCTGAGCATCTCTCACTGTGAGGTCCTCCCTGCTGAATACAGAAAGGCAGGAGGTGAGCTCTGTTTTGCTGCTCATGGTGCAAAGCTCAACTGTGCCCTGCTCCTTCATCATCTTTACAGATATGAGCACCTGTGTGATCCTCTCTTTACGGTGTGTCCAGGTGTGGTCTTCCAGGGACAGTAGTTTCTCCACTGCCCCATGTTTCTACCACCCTGGACGTGATGATACACATTCTGGACCTCATAAGGGCATCCATACAGCAGCAAAGACCCCCTTTCCCTTATTATGCTGCAACTGCGCCCAACCCAGGTTCTGACACAGTATGAGCAAAGACTATCAATCACTTCTGCTTCATCTCAGCACCATTTCTAGCGTGATATAGTCCCTAACTCTGTAAACAAATCACTTCAGGACATAACAGCATGGATTTTGTTTCCCTTTTGTTTGTTGTGAAACACTTCTTCTCATGGAAGAAAGGGAGACTTGAGAATATTTCATACTGTCTTTTATAGTTGCTGTAGCTATAACCAAAGCATGTGTTTTGCACATAAATCAGAGGGATATAGCTATTTACACATTTTGTACAGTGCCTTATTGTTTCTCTTACAGAAAAGTCCTACAGAATCCAATAGAAAATAACAATGTTTTTACATCCAGCTTCAAAGGCTACATTTTCATTTATAGGGAGAAAAGAAAAACATAAGAACAGGTGATGGCAAAGGAACCTTGGGGCTGCAGATCTGGAATGTTTGGGAGGTCTCCCTATGTGTAACATACACATTTTGGTGGATGTTATGAAATCATTTTTTTATGGAGTACCAATAGAGATGCATGTTCTGGTCAGACCAGATTTAGCCAGGCAGGTGACTGGAACCTTGTGCACAAATATCCAGGTCATGCTGGGACCCCCATTTCACACTTGCAGCAGTACACCAACCTTGAAGTGTAGCTTGTGGAGCCAGGATGGATGCTGTGATGGGAGAAAGGGCTGGCTGAAGTGAGGAGAACCAGATTGCTCCAGCCTTTCTGCAGGGCTTGGATTTTGGAGAAGGAAATCTCAGAAGAAAGAACTCAAGGTGTAAGTGCTGGCCCCCAGGTGCATGGAGGCTCAGGAGACTCTGGGAGTTTAGGATAGGAACTAGGAGGAGAATGGCATGCCAATGTGGGTCTTGTGTGATCAGCCAGGGTTAGAGCAAGCTGATTTCCAGGGGAGCAGGGGAAGGAATCCCAGATGTTGCAGAGAGAAGAAGCAACCTTCAGTGGTGTCTCAGGTAGGCTTTGTTGTACTATCCTAAGTCTGGGAGTGGGAAAGAAGGCATGCCTTGAAAAGGCTGGCTGTGGTGGTGCAAACATCCTCTGGCTGCTCCTCTTGCTGAAGGGGTAAAGTCTAACCTCATCTGGACAAAGTTATGGTGAGAAACGAGCGCAGCATGACTGTCCCAGGGAGCTAAAGTACAGTACTGCCTGTAAATCTGTGACCACAAGATGAACTGGGGAAAGCTGTCAGGGAGGAGAATGGCAAGAGGAGGTAGGATTGCTTGTTTGACTTGGCTCTGAGATACTGGTAAAGGAAATGTCAGTGAACATACAAACAGCAGTCTAATAATAATAACTGAAATTGCTGCTCCCTCTTTCATCAGGAATCCCAAACGCTCAATGGGGTGACATGAAAAAGATTGCTTAACCCATGAGAGCAAGATGGATACCTCTGGAATGACAGCACGGAAAGCTTGTGACAGGACACTGCAACACCCAGGACACAAGCGCAGAGTTCAGGGCCCAAGAGAAAATCTCAGAAAAGCCTGGAGGTATTGCTTCTGAACTGGGCCAGAAGGGTTGGGGCTCACCTTCATTTTCAACAGTCAGCACCAGGAGAGTTTGAGCCATGTGAAAAGGCAGAAGGCCCCTTTTAGCTCTAGCACAAAAGCCAGCTGTTCTCAGTTCATTAGATTTTAGATCAGATTCACACAGGGTCTGTTTTGGAGAAAAAGGATGAGGGGGGTTTTTTTGTTTTTTTTTTTTTTGATGGGGTAGTAAAAACCTAACCTTCTCGTAGCCTGCCGTAACATGGGGCATTACTGTGCTGCAGATGACTGATGATGAAATTGCACATCAACAGAACAACAATCAACCGCCCTATGGTCTTTGTTTTCTTGCTGTATTTTGCATTCAAGAAGTTATTGATCCCGTTTTCAAAATCATGGTCTCAGACTTGACCACTACCTCTGGCTAAAGCTACAAGGTGGAAATCACAGAATCAAAGAATCGCTGAGGTTGGAAGGGACCTCTGGAGATCATCTAGTCCAAACCCCCTGCTCAAGCAGGGTCACCTAGAGCACATTGCACAGGATCGCATCCAGGCGTGTTTTGAATATCTCCAGAGAAGGAGACTCCACCACCTCTCGGGGCAACCTGTTCCAGTGCTCTGTCACCCTCACAGTGAAAAAGTTTTTCCTCATGTTCAGATGGAAGCGTCTGTGTTTCAGTTTGTGCCCGTTGCCTCGCGTCCTGTCGCTAGGCACCACTGAAAAGAGTCTGGCCCCATCCTCTCGACACCCTCCCTTCAGATACTTGTACACATTGATAAGATCTCCTCTCAGCCTTCTCTTCTCCAGGCTAAACAGGCCCAGCTCTCTCAGCCTTTCCTCATAAGAGAGATGCTCCAGTCCCCTAATCATCTTTGTAGCCCTTCGCTGGACTTGCTCCAGTAGTGCCACATCCCTCTTGTACTGGGGAGCCCAGAACTGGACGCAGTACTCCAGATGGGGCCTCACCAGGGCTGAGGAGAGAGGGAGGATCACCTCCCTCCACCTGCTGGCAACACTCTTCCTCACGCACCCCAGGATACCATTGGCCTTCTTGGCCACAAGGGCACATTGCTGCCTCATGCTTAACTTGGTGTCCACCAGCACTCCCAGGTCCTTCTCCGCAGAGCTGCTTTCCAGCAGGTCAACCCCCAACCTGTCCTGGTGCATGGGGTTATTCCTCCCTAGGTGCAGGACCCTGCACTTGCCTTTGTTGAACTTCATGAGGTTCCTCTCTGCCCACCTCTCCAGCCTGTCCAGGTCTCTCTGAATGGCAGCACAGCCCTCTGGTGTATCAGCCACTCCTCCCAGTTTTGGAGCATCAGCAAACTTGCTGAGGGTGCACTCTGTGCCTTCATCCAGGTCATTGATGAAGAAGTTGAGCAGGATTGGACCCAGTACTGACCCCTGGGGGACACCGCTAGCTACAGGCCTCCAACTAGACTCTGTGCCACTGATCACAACTCTCTGAGCTCTGCCATTCAGCCACTTCTCAATCCACCTCACTGTCCACTCATCTAACCCACACTTCCTGAGCTTGTCTATGAGGATGCTATGGGAGACAGTGTCGAAAGCCTTGCTGAAGTCTAGGTAGACAACATCCACTGCTCTCCCTTCATCTACCCAGCCAGTCATTCCATCATAGAAGGCTATCAGATTGGTTAGGCATGATTTCCCGTTGGTGAAGCCATGCTGACTACTCCTGATCACCTTCTTGTCCTCCACATGCTTGGAGATGGCCTCCAGGATGAGCTGCTCCATCACCTTTCCAGGGATGCAGGTGAGGCTGACTGGCCTGTAGTTCCCTGGGTCCTCCTTCTTGCCCTTTTTGAAGATTGGGGTGACATTGGCTTTCTTCCAGTCTTCAGGCACCTCTCCTGTGCTCCATGACCTTTCAAAGATGATGGAGAGTGGCCTAGCAATGACATCCGCCAGCTCCCTCAGCACTCGTGGGTGCATCCCATCAGGGCCCATGGATTTGTGGGTGTCAAGTTTGCTTAAATGATCTCTAACCCACTCCTCCTCCACCAAGGGAAAGTCTTCCTCTCTCCAGACTTTCTCTCTTGCCTCCAGGGTCTGGGGTTCCTGAGGGCTGGCCTGAGCAGTAAAGACTGAAGCAAAGAAGGCATTCAGTAACTCTGCCTTCTCTGCATCCTTCGTCACCAGGGCACCCACCCCATTCAGCAAAGGGCCCACATTTTCCCTAGTCTTCCTCTTGCTGCTGATGTATTTGAAGAAGCCCTTCTTGCTGTCCTTGACATCTCTTGCCAGATTTAATTCCAAACGGGCCTTAGCCTTCCTCGTCGCATCCCTGCATACTCTGACAACATTCCTATATTCCTCCCAAGTGGCCTGTCCCCCTTTCCACTTTCTGTAGACTTCCTTCTTCTGGTTGAGTTTTGCCAGGAGCTCCTTGCTCATCCATGCAGGTCTCCTGCCTCCTTTGCTTGACTTCCTACTCGTAGGGATGCACCGCTCTTGAGCCTGGAGGAAGTGATGTTTGAATATTAACCAGCTCTCTTGAATGCCCTTCCTTCTAGGGCCCTCACCCATGGGATTCCTCCAAGTAGGTCCCTGAAGAGGCCAAAGTTTGCTCTTCTAAACTCCAGGGTTGCGATCCTACTTGGTGCCCTGCTGCCTCCTCGCAGGATCCTGAACTCCACCATCTCATGGTCACTGCAGCCAAGACTGCCCCCGACCTTCACATCTTCAACCAGTCCTTCTTTGTTTGTTAGTACGAGGTCCAGCAGCACACCTCTCCTTGTTGGCTCCTCCACCACCTGTGTCAAGAAGTTGTCACCAATGCTCTGCAGGAACCTCCAGGACTGTTTGTGCCTAGCTGTGTTGTCTTTCCAGCAGATATCGGGGTGGTTGAAGTCCCCCATGAGAACCAGGGCCTGGGATCGTGAGGCCACTTCCAGCTGTCTGTAGAAGGCCTCATCGACTTCCTCATCCTGATCAGGCGGCCTGTAGTAAACACCCACAACAGTGTCACCCATGCTAGCCTGCCCTTTGATCCTTACCCATAAGCTCTCGACTCGCTCTTCATCCACCCCTAGGCACAGCTCCATACATTCCAGTTGCTCTCTCACATAAAGAGCAACTCCGCCACCTCGCTTTCCTGGCCTGTCTTTCCTAAAAAGCATGTAGCCATCTGTGACAGCGGAAATGCTGAAAGAGACTCTGTGAAACCCTTATTCTGAAATGATGCACGTGTGCCATTTTACAAGCAAGTGCCATTCATGTCCACTGAGTTGCCAGGCTGCCTGGAGGTGCGAAGAACCTGCTGCTCCTGCAGAAGTTCACTAGCAGGGTTAGTAGCTGCCGAAATGAGGATGACGGGGGAGCGCGTCGCGGCACAGCTGCTCCCTGTCTCCTGGCCTGCTGTACACGCTTGCACCAGGTTGGCACTAATGTGAAGACCAGACCCTTATTAGCACCGCCCTTCCCTACCCTGAAGGAAACCTCCCTACGCTGTGAATGCTCAGCACTTCTGCAACGCAAATACACAGCTGGGAAAATACACACACAGGCGTGTCTTTTTTTTTTTTTTTTCCTTAGTCAGGGCCTATGAATATATCAGGTCTAATAGATGTGATGATTCAATTGTTTTCATTTGAAAAGTGCTTGGAGACCCTCAGACAATAAAGGGAAAAAGTCACAAGGTATGTGTTATTAGAGAAGTCCTTACTTCTGCTTATGTGTCAGGTTTAAGATTCAGAGCTAATATCCTGTCAGTAAGAATAGAGACAGCTTGTACCTCCAGGAGATATTCTTCCCTGTTCTGTGCAGGACAGAGGAAGGCAGCAGGACCGAGAAAGGCATCAAGGGGTTTACATACTCTTTGCATCGGGAAGATTTTCTTTGCAACCCCAAATACAAGTTTTCATGCATGTAAAGTTGAGCAGTTGCCATATGACTCTGTAAGAAGGAAAGATGCTGAGCTAGCATGCTCTAAAGTCTGACAACCAATGCAGATAGCATTTTTTCTCCCTTTATTTGTGTTCCCCACATATCTTGCACTGCATGATTTATTTATTAAGAATATTATGTTTCATTCAGCTTAGTATAAACTCAGAGAGTGCTGAAAAAGGGGAATGCAATATATTTGTAATTTCTGGCTGCTGTTGTCTGTTGCATCTGCAGCTTGATGTTAAGACAAATGTGTATAACCAGAAAGGCTATGTGAGCAAAGAAGCGTACAGTAATGGTCTATTAAAGAAAAAGCATCACTCGTGTACTGGAAGGTATATTGAAATCAATGTTAATAGCTTCCTTGGAATGGCTTTACAACGTAAATGTTTCTGAGAAGTGCCTAGCAGATAGATGTTCTGACTCACAGGTGGGGGCTGTAATGTACATGACTCCCAGCTACTTGCTGATACCACCTGGATGAGACAAGCAGAGTTTTCTTATTTATTGAGCTAGAGGGAGATGTTGTCAGTTCCAATGTTTTCAGTGCTTGTAATTTAATTCTGGGTCTTATATTATTCTTCTTTGCCCTTAAAGCCCTTGCACTTGGAATCCTGTGATTATATCAGAATCAGGGCTTTCATTTTTTCTGAGGAGGACGTTTGCAGTCCTTATGCTTATGGGGAAATCTTTAAAATATGACACAAAAGCTCAAAATCCCCCCCCCCCCATCACCTAACTAAGTAAAATCCAACATTACAATCTCTTTGAATCTCATGGTTTCCAAATGCATTCATCTGGCAAGGCTGAAACTATACACACACACACGATTTTGTCGGCGTGAAGCAGGTGACGGAGCTCTAATCTATAAGTGACAGTCATTCTGTTACAGAATGGCAAAACTATTTGAATTTGTTGAAAAGATGACTCCAAACCTTTGGTTCAGCCCACTGGCCCATCAAACATGTAGGCACGATTTGAGGTTTTGTCTCCTGCATTTCCTCTCCAACTTGTTGAGATTTCCTTGGTGCTGGCTCTCTAATAACCTGCTTCTCCCTCTTCATGCTTTGGTATTGCTCCCCTTGCTGAGTCCCAACCCACAGCCCTGGCAGGGGCATCCCAGGATGGTGCTAGCAAAGAGAGGCTGAAAAGAGGAGGGCCAAGACTGGAAGAGCAAGAGGCAAGGGCAGAAAGCTGAAGGGCCTATATTGCTGCTAGGTGTCCAACGCTTGCTCTCTTACTGTTACCTTTTAAAAAGTCCTGCACTATTGAACTTGTCGTTACCCAGACATCTGACAGAGGAACATGAAACATAGCACCAATATGTGCTTTCTTAAATGCAACATCAATGTCGTTCCAAGTGCAGCAGAAAATTTTCCTTTGTTCATACTGCAAGGCTGGTGAGGGACCCCATATTTCATACTCTCCTTATCTTAGTTTCATGCAGCATAAATTCTGTGTTGAAGGGGGTGCTGGAAGGAATTGCAGGAACCCTGCTATCTATACCTGAAAAGATGTTCTTATATGGTGGAAGTAGGCCTAGTAAGACAAAACAGTAAACAGTTTCCCTGGCTAATCATCAAGAACCTTTAGTTTTCTTTCCTCAGTGGCATAATTCATTGTATCCCATGACTATGAAGAAGATTGTTTCTGATGGATCAAGGCAGTTAGACCTCATAACTAATGGCAGAGGGCTCTGCTCTCTGCCTTCCCAAAACAGGCAGAACTTTGCCTTGTGAGCTAGGAGTCAGAAATATGTTTGCTGTCAACTAAGGTTGCAATTCAGGAATTCCTGTAAAATTTGACTGCACATAATGCAGTCACAAAGGGCTTAGCCACCTTCCTGAAGGAAGGTATCACAAAAGACACATCACCTGCTGCCAGTGGAAAGCAACGAAAAGAAGCAGTGGAGCCAGCAGTGCTCTCTGACCCTTTGAGTCTACATTCTGGGAGCAGATGTACAAGCTAATATCACTTACCCTTTAGCCACGACCTGTTGAACTGTTGGCCATTGCCAATGAGTGACATCCAGAAAAAAAAAATAACAGTGAATGGCTTAGTTAGCATTAATGAGCCTTAAATAACTGAAATCTTCAGGATAATTAGGTAGCCTCCAATCTTTGGCCTTGTAGCACAGTATCCTGCCTTTACAGTACTGAAATATAGTGTTATTGTCCTGCATTGTCCCTGAGCTGCCTAGTTTATTCTTTACAGGCATCAATAGTGCAGCACCAGAAAACTCTGAGACTCCCGTTTAGATGGCCTTACTCTCCTAAATTATGGTCACTGGGGCGACATCCAGGTTAGTAAACAAATAGGCTGTTCTCTGGCACTGAGGCCAAATGGCCAACACAGCCCACATCTACCTGACTAACCTCTCATTTTCCCAGGAAAATGGGATGGCTGCCTCCAAACTGCCTCTACCATCCACATCCTAAGTTATCCTCATGGAAAGCAGCAACTGCTCAAAGTGTCCTTGAAGACATCTGTAGTATCTTAGGTGAGCTCAAAGAGGAGAGACAGTAAATAGCCAGGATTTTGCCCCAGCTCTGAGCAGATGCTGGCAGGTAGCAGTGTATGGGATTTCAAGTAGATTCGTAATTCTATGCAAACTATTCACATGATTGCTTGGATTATGTGTCCTTTCTTCTGATAGAAGAAATTAATTCTCTGTAGAAGGGGGTGCTGGTAAGAATTGCAGGAGCCCTGCTATCTATACCTGAAAAAATGTTCTTATATGGTGGTGTTCTTATATGGTCCTTCTAATAGAACGATTCTAAGGGTTCTCCTGATTCTCCTTTCACAATGGTATAAGTCACATTATAAGGCATGAATACAGGAAAACAATCAATAAAGCCCCGTTTTTCTGTGGCACAAGTCAGTTCCTCTTCTCTAAGCATCTAGGAAAAAAAAAAAAGATTTTTTTCATTTTGTTTTCCCCTCCATTTTTCAGTTTTGTAATTAGTAACATCATTAGTATTATTCAAATGCAATTCACAGAACACTTTCAGATGAATGATGACTGATTGGATACATATACACCCTAACAACTTGGCCTTGCTTTCCTTTACATGCAAACATAAATCAGTGAAATCACTGTATAAAACCAGTGTGAGATCAGAATCTAGTCTATGTGCTGTGACCATTATTTAAAAAAAAAGTGCTTCCTTCCCATTATATCACATAGTATCGTTTGCCAAACAACATGCCATGTTGCCTTCAGGCATATGATTAATGCCAATGCAGGTCCAGTAAAGCTTACGAAGCGCGCAGCCCCGGTCTCCCTGGAGAGTTAATAACAACAGCTAGCGAAGCCTAAACGATGCTGTTCTTCATCTTTCACTCCCCAAGGATCTTCAGCCTCTTCCTCATTTCTGAGTATTAATCTTTATTTCTTTTTCAGAATAATGACTTTTCTCAGCAGCAAATATTTTTATCAGCTAGCTACATACGCGAGACACTGACCATTCATTTTTAGCTATCTTGTTTCCCTAAAGGATTTCGCCTTGGATGCTACTTCCATTTCCTTTCTTCCAGTTTGCTTACTCAGTGCTGTGGGCTGGGTTTTTTCTGCTGTGAATAACAACCCCAAGCTCCTTTTCTGGGGCAAAGGACTTTCGCAGTTATGTAAGCTACTCTGTGTGTCCTTTATGCACAGCACTTGGTGCTAGTCCCTTTATGATCAGGGTAGTGACTAGTGGGGCTAAAACAACAGTTTTCAATGCAAGGAAGAACAACAGAAAGCATGAATTTATATTAACACATGGCCAAATCCAAATGTTTTACCCAGGCAGAACTCCCAGTGGCCAAATTCTCATTTACACTAAAAGCCCTTTATACCAGTCTGGCAGTGGAAAAAGAGCTTACAGTGGCTGCAAATATTTAAGGACTGTTTCTAGTGCCAGAAGGTTGTAAAAGGGCTTTGGTGCAAATGAAAGATCAGCTCCCAACTCCCGTGTGTTTTGACTGACTATGAAGTTACGGTTTGGACCCACTGCAGCTTTTATCCCTGAACACTTTACGATGTCAAATGCGGTACAGACTAGACACTTCAGAGGCACCCTTTGCAGTGGTTGTACAGGGGAGCAATGGTAACAGCACTAAGGACTGTAGGCCAAGAAGTGAAAAATATCTTTTCCCATTGATCCTCCAGGGGTTGCTTCTGGTAAGCAAAAGATGTGGCTGCTCAGCCTAATATTTGGCAGCGCTCTAGGACTTCATGTGGCCGTTCAAGAATCACAGTTTCCCCAGTGCCTGAACATCGCCCTCCCCAACAGTGCGGGGAAGGCAGGTGCAGAGTTGTGGGGTGCAGGCATGCTTACTTATGCATCTGTCGCTGTTTTCTGATAGATAGATAGACAGACAGATAGACAGTGTGTGTGCATATGTGTGTACAGTATGTTTTCTCAGGATGAAATATCCTTTCATTAACAACTGACTAAATCAAGTGTGATTTTTCTTTCTTTTACCTATTCTTGAACACAGTTATTAGCAAACCCTTGCTGCTCAGGCCAGAAGGGAATCTGCTAATGGATTCTAATAAAAAGTTCTGACTGCAGTTCCCTGGGGAGCCCTGCATACGCACTGGAGAATAGCAGGGAATCAGGCACTCAAATCTTTGACAGTACTGATCTGGGGGAATAACTACAAATTCAATGTTCGTACTGTCAGCAACATCTGACATTGTGTAAGACACTAAAAGTATAGTTAAATCTACTGGATTAGGACATTAGTTGATCATGTGCAGGTAATGAGAGAAACAGGTAGCATTGTTACATTGGATACATGAATTTTAAGGGAGTGTAAACGAGTGAGGAGAATGGCTTTTTTTCACAGCACTGTCCACTGTCCATCCCTGGAGGCAGAAGACAAGACCTGATGAGCCAAGAGTGTGATCTGGGGTGGCAGATCCATCTTTGCCATGGAAAAAACAGATACTTCACTATGAAATGACATCATCTTTAATAGCCTGGGATCTGTCACAGACTGTTCTAAACACAGACTGATTTACACACCAAGCAGCCTTTTCTGACAGCAAGATTTGATGCAAACTTGTTACCCTAGACTTGTGTAGAACAGAAATCTTGAAGTACCCTGACTCTAATGCAACTCGTTCCTTTGAAGTTACCTGGTAAAGCGATTTGCCAGACTCAACTAATCTTCTGACCCTTTCAGCCAGTGATTTCCACTCTAACACAAGCTGCTTGGGAACACCTCCCTGACACTGGAATCTTTAAATTAGATAATCATGGTCAGGTGGGGACCAGTTTTACAGCATCTAAAGCTCCTGCCTGTTTCATGCCACACCTCATGTACGAGTCCAGCATGTTCCTGTAACACACTGCACCTAACTTTGAACCTTGAGCACAGGTTTGAGTTATAGCAGTTGAAGTTTGCACCATGTAATAGGGTGAGCGCCGTTGCCTTCAGCCTCACACTTTGCTGGAGTGAGGCACATGGCACATGCAGTCACAGCCCCAGCGACACAGCCCATCTCCTGCTACATGGCTTCACACATCGAGCTGTGCCAGCCAGCCACCCTGTGACTTGCCAACCTCGGATCTCTTTCCTGTGTAGTCTTGAAGAAGGAGGGGTCAGAGGTGCTGCATTGCAATTGCTAGTTCTCCTGCAAACCACCCTACAAGCAAGCCGGCGCCTCAGCTGTAGCCTGGCTCAGTGGCCCTTTGCACCTGAGATGTCTGACGTGCTCCCCACTGTGCTACCTAGCACAGTGCTGTCTCACAGGGCGGGTAAGGCGATATTTGAGAGAGGTGTTATGGCATTTCTCTGCAAATGTGTTTGTGTAGAAATGGAAAAACTACCATCACAAGACAACATTAGACCAACCCATTATACTACTAGAGCCTTCCATCTGAATAATCGTAACACCATAAGAGTGGCTTTGTGTTAGCTTAAATACCTCAAAAATTGACATAAGATAAACCAAAAAAGGTCTCTCATACTAGAATAGTTAATATTGCTAGACTGGTGTAAACTTACACCTTAAATTATATCAAAACCATCCATGTGCTAGTAACTTACTTCCAAACAAGAGAGTTTCTTTTCAAAGAGAAACTCAGAATCAGTTCCTCTCAATTTTAGAGGCAGTTCATGAGAAGGGGGTTATTAAGCAAATCCCTAGGACAAACAAGAGTTATGGGCTAAACTATATGCAGCTTTTACTGAAGCAATGATCTTGCATTAATGGTCCCATGGATCTTTGTACCAATTACCTTGTACCTCTCAGACAAATGACCCTTTACTGAAGAGTATTATTGCTGATGATCTTTACCCTGTAGGAACAGGACTGTGTAAAGCTTAGCAGTGCGAGCACTGTAGCTGATTTTTGAAACACTGCCACCTCATGTCAGCTTAGCAAGAAGGCACAGTCCATTCCAGCCCTTAGGGTGCTCTTTGTAAAGACGCCTCTGGTGTTTGCCCTTACAGCATATGGCACAACAGCCTCACTCCAAGGGGCATTGTTGCCCACGTTATTGTTATTTTTTAATTGGAAATCATTAATAATGTCCAGATCACTTTACAAACACAGAGTCAGCATGCACTCTTCCTTCGCAGGTTAAGCATCCAGAAAAAGTGAGCTAAAAAGCCAGAGAATGGTATCTGTTATTTTACATTGATATCTATAGTACATTAGATACATCATAGTATATTGGCCTCCATTGAGAAGGTGTGAAGTACCAAAGAGTGATTCCTCCTTCTTTCCGACTCTGCAAAGCCCTTCAGTGAAGAGCTGGACATTGGTGGATATTCCAGGGCTCTGAGGTCATGACTTCAAAGGAGAGCAGCTCTTTGCAGACCGCTTTCCCTCGACAAAGGGCTGTGGTGCAGGATCCCATAGCATGTCGGCACAGCTGTTCGGCTGGGCAGGCACAGGCAGGCAGACAGAGCCACTCACCTGGGAAAGCTGTGCTCAAGTGCGAGGCGAGCCGACAGGTCAGAGACTCTAGACTCCATTGTCAGATTTTGCAGTGGGGTCTGGAATGCTTTATTTTCCATTAGTTTTGAGTATAGACTGAAGTTTTTCTATTCCATAGGAGAACAACTTCTGGCATGATTATTTGCTTTACTTTATAGCAGAGAGTTAAGATGGGTGCAGTATTTTTGTAGTCAATAGGAATGTTTCTATCTATCTATCTGTATCTGTTTATCTACCTATAATGCTTGGGTTATCCAAATCTTCTGCCAAAGGACCTCTCTTGTATCTGACCCATGTTTAGCAGTGTTCACATTACAGGCAGAAGAGCAGGATTGAGACTCTTTGTGTCTCTATTGCTGGCTGAAACTTAGGCTCAAAGCAGCCAAGCTCTGCAGAAAGAGCAGAGCTTAGGGATCTGCATCCAGTGGGCTGCAGAGCAGGATCCATCCAGGCTGCAAGAACAGGAGCATCAGCAAACCCAGTGCAAAGGTGCTCCTTCGCAGACAAAGCATCTGGAGATTGGGCTGAGGTGCCCTCTTCATACACAGTCCTTACTGAAAACAAATCACTTTTTGCTTTTAAACAGGTAATTTTCAGTCTGTTTAGCTTTCTGAGCCAGCTCACTACAGTCACTCTAGTGCCAGTTCAAGGTGACAGGAGAAGGGGAAGGAAATATTTATAGACAGGGTCAGAGAAAGTACACTTTCTCCATTATCTTCTCTGTGTGCTACAATAAACTCTCTGGGGCTTTGTGTTTGTTCCTGGTACTGTTTTTGTCTTATTTTCTTGCAGATAAAGTGAAAGCGCCAGTACTTGCATATGTTATGCCATGGCACCCATCAAAGTGAGAATGAGACATCTAAGTAGTTTTCCTGCTTGAGGAAAGTCCTGCTAAAGGCAATATCGATGGCTGCTGCCAGATGGACCTGCCCTGAAGATGGATAAGGCTGCACAGTCCTGTGCTGGCTGCTGCTGTGTTCAACTGTGCGTGTGGGGGCTGAACCCTTGGTGCCTGTCAAAAGGGCTAGAGCTGTCCCAGCATCCTCTCCCATCGTCCTCCCAGCCAGTCTGTATTTGCTCCTGTCATACGCATATGTATGTGCACTACTCACATACACAGGGGGTTGCAGAGTAAGCCCCTATTTGGATATGGTAAGGCGCCCAGTTCAGCAAAACACATAAGTGTCTGTTTAGCCTTATGCTCTTAATGTTAGGCATAATGTCAGTTTATGCTTATTTTAGGAGGCATAATTCTCTCTTCAGCTGGAGTAGGCACCTGCTTGATCCCCTCTTCCAGCCTCTTTGAGACAGTCTGGCACCTACAGAGCCTACAAACACATTGCGCAAAGAGCGTGCAGAACCTTGAAGTGCTCCCCCGGCTCCTACAAGCCCGCTGCGGGGACAACTTGTGATATTGTTCAGCACGCTCACCCGTGCCCTGGCAGATGGGAGAGGGTCATGCCTAATGGAGTGCCCCAGCACCAGCCAGGGGTAAGTACGTGGTAAGGGGCTTGTGCGACAGAGGAGGTGGATCCAAAGCAAAATGGTACAAGTGCTGGTAAATAAAATGTGGATGAACCATGAGATGGCATTGGGGAACTGCACAGCACAAAGTAGGCAGAACAGGGACCTAATTAAAACAAAACCAAGGCTCTAATCCAGATCTGACAGTTCCAGCTAGGCAACAAGCCCAGATTCAAAGAATATATAAACAGGCTTGAGAGTTTTGTCAACAGCCAAGAGGGCTGGATTAAACCTGAAGGTAACAGCAAAGCCTTATCTCAGTGCTGAACACAGAGGTGTTTAAAAGCCGGCCTTGAGTTAAGGAGGTGCTTCCATGCTCCACAGAATGGGTGCCAGAGACTGCCTCACCTCCTGGGAGGTCGTGTATCTCAGTAGCTACTCACCTTTTTTAAGGGTCCTGTTAGACATAATTCTCTCATTCTCAGGTTGACAGAGACTCCAGTATGGAAAAGCAGGAAGAGTCAAAGGTGGGAGCCTGTGAGAGCCCAGTCAGAGACCAGCTTAAAATATCATGGAGCCACACCCTCCTGTGGCAAATGTCTCGGCACTGAGGACAAGACATCCTGCAGTGGAAAATTAAAGAATAATCTGTCCATCCGCCCACGGGGAAAGTCTCTTCCAAACTCTAGTCTATTATTAGCTGCCTTAGGTCATGTAGCACAGTGATTTATATCCCATTACCCTATCAAATGCAACATTTTTCATTATCTACCCAAATGGTTAATCCTTCTTGACATTTAGCCTCTATTATGGGACAGATCCTGACATGTTCCATCTGCTTTGGGCCACTCTGTTCATCTCTAGTAATCAGAAATTGGGATTAACCTGCTAGATATGGAATTTCCAGGTGGCATATATGCAACTGCCCTTCCCATCCCTTTGTGCTAGGGCTGCTTGTGTCCTCTGCAGAGCTTTCAGGGATTTCTGCGAAAAGTAAACTTGTCTGATGTTGCCATTCTCTGCTGTCTTTTTGACAGTAGGATGTCACAGAGAGAACTGAACAGAAATGGTGTTTTACAGTTATCCATGTTTGAAATCACATGGCTACATATATGTGTAGCTAATACCGTTGCCTGAGTGAACAGGCTATGCCCCTGCAATGAGACAAGCCTCCCACGCAGGTATCTAAATATTCCTTTTGCACAGTGGAAACATCTGGCTAGTAGGTGGGTTAAATCAGTCAGACGTTGAGCTTGGAGGGGAGGAGGAAGGTAAGGATAGGAAGCAAGCAAAGCTAGCAATTAGGTCCAGAGAGCTGCTAGTGAGGAAGCTGAAGAAAAGTGGGAGGGGAGGGAGGGAGTGAAGAACTGTTTGTTTGGGTTGCTGGGAGGAAGATAAAATAGAAGCTATGGCAAAGGGGGAAGAACAATAAATTTAGATCGGTTCAAGTACTCTTTGAATCAGCATGCCAGTTTTGAGATTGAAAAAACTCACATCATACCAGGACTTCTCTATCAGCTCATTGCAGTGCCATCCTCTGAAGAGAACGCCCTGTCTTCTGAAGACAGGTGAAGAGTGGGGATCCCCCCTTCAATGCTGCACGAGTCCTGGAAGCCCAGAGGGTCTCCAACATATGCACACATGCACGCACACACACATGCATATGAACACACACACACGTGGATTCACACAAATAGAGTGACGGACAAATGTTCAGAACTGCGTTAAAATCTCAAGACCTAGAGATTACAGAATGGACTGTGAAAATAAATCTATGCAGACTGCACTGGTATTGAAAATCTATGCCTGCCAGCTGCTTGGTAGCCATCTGTCCTTGCCACTGAATACCAAGCAGGAACACTCCATATATGCTTGCCCAATTTGCAATTCTGCTCACCTTAAGTTTGGAAGAAGCAGCAAACACCATCAGAATGACAAGCTGGCAGTAACAATACTGCAGCAATGTGCTACAGGAGAAGGAAAAGGAGAGAAAGAAAGGGCATTTCCAAATGAGACCAAGACATGATGCTGACATTATCACACCCCAGGGAGAGGGCTGAAACCATCTAATTTACTTCATTTTAAAACCTGAGGTTCATTCAAATTCCCATTCCCAAAAGGGAGCAGCAAATTTCCTTTCTCCATGAATAACTCAGCCTTGCTGTGTATTTACCATTTCATATGTCATCTCCATCTTAGTGTGTAACAGTTATTTTGCGCAATATCTCCTCAACATCCTGGAAAATATTGTTCCCTTTTCTATTACAAAACATTCAAAATTTCTTAATTTTCAAAAACAAAGCTATTGGACTCACTCCACGAAATGTGGGTTTTGGTAGCCTGTGGCTGTATATCTATCAGAAGGTCACCAAAGTTTTCAGGATCAAATGTTAACATTACTTGGGAAGACATCCGTAAGTTGCTGAACATTTCAGCACTGGAAGGAGGGAGCAAAGAGTCACTCCAATCAAATCCAGGATTTGGGATTTTCAATAAGACAGAACCTAATCTCTTCACAACTTTGCCAAACACGATTGAAGGAACACGGAAACACACGTCATAGCTTAATGCAGCTGTCCCAGAACTCCACGAAGAGATCCTTGTAGGCTTTTTGTGGTCTTTGGCTCAGACACAAAATGCACAAAGTGCTGATCAGAAAAAGAACTGTGCAGAACTCCACAGAAATTAAACAGTATCAGGGCAGGTTGATGGGTCAGCATTAGAGATAGAGCTAAACTGTGTCTGAACGTCTCAAAATGTAGACTAGAGGGAAGTTTGTTGTCCTAGAGAAAAAGGCTCCAAAAATTTTGAAGTCAGGTCCAAATTTCCTCAAAATTTGAGAGACATTTGGGTTTGGGATTCTCTTTCACATTCATCTTAAGTATAAATAAGGGGCTGTTGAGAGAAGGGTTCCTGCCTGTAATCTAGCTACTGGCGCTGAGCATAAGGTAAAACAAACTGGAAATCTGAACTAGATCCCAAATTTTATGTGCAAGCTTGAGATTAAATATCTACCCCACCAGATTCTGGAATCTAGCTCTTCTGAGTTTGAAATAAATCACCTTAGCTGAGCCAAGAAAATTAAGAGGAGATACCCTTCCCATGCCAGGCTGATGCTGATGGAAAGAGAAGCTGCCTGCATGAAACAGTGGCAAGCTCACTTCATATTCAGTGCAGCTAATAAAATAAAGGCCTAATTATACTAACATTTTAGATAACAATGGGGATATCATTTGCAAAGCTCTAGTCTAAGAGAGTGTCTTTCTTTTTGCACCAGGACTATAATAGCCTTATAGAAGCTGAGGTAGAACTATTTGAACTTCCATCTATGGCCTGGACAGTGCTTTTTTTCCCCCCATTTCATAGATATTCAGATAAGGAACTGTTAGTTTTTTTTCTTTAAGCCTAGAGCTGACTGCTGTCTGTCTTGTCAGATGTGCACCAGGCTCCAGAGCTTGTACAGGCCATAAGGCAAAATGTGGTCAAGGGTATAAAAGCTCCAAACAACCAGGGCGGAGAAAAGCAGGTCTTGCAGTGAGGCATCCCTGAAAGCAATAATAAAAAGGTAATCTTCCTTCTTTCCCATAAAATAAAGCAACAAATTGTATTTGCAGAGCTGACAAAACTTGCTGTTTACCAAGGCTGAGATATAGCCATTGGCTCTTTATCTAATACAGATAAATAAGCAGATATCAGAATAAAGGTCAATAAAGTATTTGTTCTACCCCTAAATTACACAAGAGTGTGCCAGCATGCAGATAGTAGCTCAGCCTCACTATCCTGGTTTGTGTTGTAGGAGCACTCGTTCCTGTCATCGTAGAAGGGAGCATTCCTCCTTTTGACGTGGAAAGGGGTAACGGACAAAGTTCAAGAGGCACCACAGAGTGAGATAGCTCACGGAGAGCTCGTCGTCATGGGAAAATGGCTGCCGGCCAAAACAACAATTGTGTCAGTAAAACGTGTGAATATTCAGAACGTATGTTCTACAAATCTATGAGTTTGTAGGCAGGGAATGTTGGAAAGCAAACACAGAAAACCCCTCCACATAGTTTACCCAAATATGTGGCCCAGCAGAGCCTGCGAGGAGAGAGTGAGAGGGGAGGGAGGAGTTTCATATGATGGGAAGAGCTCATCTGTTTTTTCAACACGAGGCAGTACTAAATCTGAGAAACATGAATAAAAGCCATGGGACCATGTGAGGAAATCCCTTTGGAGTGGTCAGGAGGTCAAATCCTGTTCCCTTGGACATGAGTCTAACTCCACAAAGGGCGTCAGTGAGCCTGAGAGCGGATGTGGCCCAGTACTGGACTGGGTGAACGTGGCTACCATAAGCAACCATCTTTGGAATAAATTTAGGATCTGATGTCCTTGTCACCCTACCCAAGTGACAGACAAGGACCTGAGCATTGCTTTTGCTACAGACTGAGGTAGTGGATACTAAAAATGCAGAGCTGATTGGAAGAGCATGCAGCCAGCACGACGACATGGAGGTTTGAACAGGTGCACATAAAGATGTACAGACCGAGTTAAAATCCCATGCAGAAGAATCCTTTTCAGTCAGTAACAAACTCATATCATTAATTCACCTCTGAATGACCTTAATGAAACTTAACAAGAAATCTGGTGTCTTCTATCAACAATGAATAATCCAGGACAAAAGGTTTAGAGTCAGCCTTCGCGTGAGGCTGGCATAAGTAACATTCACTCTAAGTAGCCGCTCTCGAGGACAGTTATGAACTGGTGACCATGCACACCATCCAGGACACAGGCTCTAGGTGTAACCTGCATCTGGACCTTAGACAGACCGTGCCTTTCAAAAGTGGTAGAGTTGTTATACAATGGGCGTTGAAGAGATGTAGTTGTTCAAAGAAACAAACTTTGCAAGACATGCCAAAGTTATTAGGAAAACATCTTCTAAGGATCAGCTCCTTCTCACCTGGGACAGAATATCACAATTCACTTGCTGCTTTCTGTTGTAAAAGGTCCCACTACAGAAACACACACTTTTCAGAGGGATGCTAATGGCCTGTAGTCAATAAAAACTGTAGATGTCGTGGTGTTCTCTGTGTGGCGGATGCAATAAGGTGCTGGGTGCTTCTGGCAGGTAGGATGCTGTGGCATGGCACAGTTAAAAACACACCGCTTCCACCGGACCACAGCTGTGCAGGCTTGGAAGCTTTTGCTTGCTGCCTGTCTGCCCCAAACCCATACTCTGAAGCAGAGTTACCTGTCAAGAGCCACAGTGCTTCTTCCTCGCCTTTAGTGGAAATGATCTGCCCTATGCCTCAATTATCTGCCCAGATTTCCAAATCACCTACAGTGTCCAACAGTGACCATATCAAGCCCAAAGTTGGCCTAGTTGTTCCCCAGTAGCATCTCCTCCAGGCATCACTCAGTCCCCAAAGGAGAACGCGGTCCTCCCCTAGGCTCTGTCATAAGCAAGTTTCTCATACAGCAGAGCAGAAAATAATCCATTAGAAAATCCCAGTTTTTTGTTTTGCCAATTAACACATTCAGATTTAGCTGCTCCATGACAATTGCTGAGTTATTTGTGGGGATTTTTTCCTCTCCACTGTGGCAGCTACTACTTCTTTACTTGTTCCAAGTCTGTTTTCTGGCCACTGTTTGGAAGCTGGCTAGCCAAGGAGCAGGGAGACGATGGAGTAGCATGTTACATGCATTTTCCCACAGCCGCATTTCTGGGGAATTTGTAACATTGACTAAATAAGAACACACTGTGAATATGACAGACAGGTTGGGTATTATACTTTCCCAAAACTAGATAGTTTGCTGCTACGTATTTTACAAATTTCTCTTAAAAAGTAAAGGTAAAAGAAATAAGAGTTAGATTTCATTTTAAGCTTTTTCTCATTTGAGCTTGAAGATATTATTTATTAGAATCAAAAAATATCTTTAAAGTTAGTAAGTTTCTATAAAGCTTTCAGAAAACAAGAGATATCAGAGCTGTGAATGACATTCTGCTTAAGGCAATTATGTTTAAGAAGAGATAGAGGCAGCAGAATTTTCATGTTTAATAAATGCAATGTTATTGGAGGTTTTTTGAAAAATATGCTGGTTTCAAGATGATCACAAATTCTGAAACTAGGATACTAGTGAGAATTTATTTGAATGATGATACTTTAATGATTTACGTATTTGACATTTTCCAATATCAACTTTGAAAATGAAGCATTGCTTAGAAGAGATATACAATTATGTGCATCTATACTGGGAAATCTATATGTTTTTTGCATAGAGAAGGCAAGTCTTTCCTTTAAAAACAGCTTCTGGCCCTAGCCAGGGCATAAGTAGAATTAAAATTCAGAGGCATTTTTAGGGCCATTTTAGGAACTTCCCTTTAGGGATGACGCTGATGATTCCTGGTTCCAACCACAGTGGCCAGATATCTGAAACCACTGGAAGCCCAGTTGAAATTACCCATTTTCTATGAGTCTTAGTTTTTGGAAGGATGGATCAAATTAATCATATTATTAAAATAATGGCTAGGAAACTGATGACTGCAAGCACAGGGCATTGGTCCAGGGAGAATTAAGATAATTAATTGCAGTTTCTGTAAACCGACTTGGGCACACCTGCTAAAGTGGGGAAGCCAAAGCAATATTTATTTTGACACATTTTTGTGGGATAATGCTTGGAAAGCTAAGGACATTGTAAGGTTACTAGTTTATGTAATTTTAAGTCTGAATTGTCCACAAACGGATTAAGTTTCACCGAGCTGTTCATACATGAGACTTATGTGTATCCAATTAGGGCTATGAAAAGCAAGAACGCTGGGGATATGTTTCCAATGTTAATTAATTGAAATAGTATCATTTGGAGAATGCCTCCCCAGAAGCTGCCCCTACCAGCTATGATTTATAGGGACTTGGCCTAGCGGTGTGGAAATTTTAAAGACTGAATTGCTGCAGCAAGCTTATTCCTTAGCAGTGAAATTAGGCTATAATCCCAGACAATTTGTTAGGAACAAAGTAAAGAAATATTTTTCTTTAGTAATTATGCTGTTTTAGAATGTTGTAAGGATTTTCAGGTTAAAACCCAAAGAATTTCTGTGATGATTACTTGAAGCAAGCAGTGGGTACCTTTTCTAAGCTTACTGATTTCAA
The DNA here is from genome assembly GCF_036417845.1 of Apteryx mantelli. Lineage (NCBI taxonomy): Eukaryota > Metazoa > Chordata > Aves > Apterygiformes > Apterygidae > Apteryx > Apteryx mantelli. The sequence continues at coordinate 56,642,384 of NC_089980.1, read as the reverse complement.
TGATTACTGTAAACAAAAATTCACCAAGAGGAAAAAAAGGTTCACAAATCTGGAATGTTTTTTTCAGCATGAGCCTGCAGGTCTTTCTATGTACTGCCAATTACCAAGAACAAGTGTTAAGAGTCTATAATTTGGGAATTACTTGAAAAGCCTGAAACAGGAAGGGCTGCTCATTACAGGATGGTGGGGCAGGGGCAGGGGCAGGTTTCTTTTTAGCCCTGCAAAAGGTTTGAAGCAAAGCCATCAAGATATGTAGTGGCTGATCTGGCCAACAGTGAGAGATTTATTCCCAGTTACAGTTGTGAGCTACGAGATTTACTTATTTTTAGAGATTTCTAGACAGCAGAGCCTGTTGTATACATTTATGGTTAAGAAGAACCTCTTTTGAATACACAGGTGAAAACTATTAGACAAAGTTGTGTGTGTAAAATGCTTCAGCTACAAAAGACAGCCTTGTAATTCATTACATGTATAATAGGTCACCTGACTAATGAAAAGTGATTAAAATAATCATTCAGCCAAATGTAAATATATAGGGGAAAAAATCATTTACTTAGGTGATAATAGCTAAGATAGCATGTTAAAGTTTTACAAGTGAAAGTTTTACAACTTTAAAGTAAATGATCACTTTCTAATTTTATTACTTATTAAAATAATTATACTGGCACAGTTTTATTATTTGCTGTGGTGTTGCAGTACATAATTTAGGAACTATTTGCATTTTGGCAACTGGCACACTTTCTCCAAGCATGATTCTTGTTGTTTGGACTGGAAGACCCTGTATGTGTCATTCTGGAGATTCTACCTGTGTATGTGTGTATTATTAGATGCAGATATTTATGCACAACTGGCCATTTGTGATCATCTTGAAACCAGCATAGCTATAAGGACAGAGAATGAATCCAATGCTGCCCTTTAAGTACATAGCAGGAAGACACAAACATGGCAAGAGAACCTCAATCTGTGCATAGGAGTACTGGGTTTAGAGTGACAGCTAAAAGGAAAACAGAGCAAGCTAAGGGAAAAACAATGATTAGAAAAATTAATTTGAAAAATTCTGGCCAGCTGTGTGTGGTGTACCCTATAAAACTGGTGAAGAAAAAACACACTAGGAAAGGTGTAACTACTACGTGATTATTGACTGTTTAAAATAAACAAAGGCCAGTAGAAAGTTTCAGCTACTACTTTAAGCCTTCATTTAAAACTTTAGTAATCCCCAAGTGTATTGTACATGTACAGGTTTTGATTTAATTTGCAATATTAAAAATTGATTGAATCATTTTTAGTAATGTAAATTAATAGTGACACAACACTAGCAAAATCTGATTACTAATACGGGATCAAAGTTATTATCCACAAGATTAAACACTGAAGATGTGAGAAATTTCCCTCTAAAGAAAGATTGTTTATTAGTGTGTAACACTGTTATCAGCCCAGTAAGGAGGACCTCTCCCAACCCTAATGGAATACTTCAATTTTGCAGAAATACAAACTGGGAATATTTAGATGTGAGATGTTTGCCTAATGTTAGTGAATTTCATTGTAGGTATGTAAGGATGTTACCCAGAAATGTTACAGCAAACCTTTTTTCTGGTTAGAAAAAAAGGTTTTCCTGGTTTCCTTCATTCTGGAAGGAAAATAGAAAGTGCTATTTTTTTAAGTTTGTTAGATTTTTTTTTTTGGTTAGTCATGAAGACAAGATAATATGACAATAAAGTGATGACATACATTTGGTGGAAGGGATTTGTAGAGCAATAAGAATTATACCCCAGTATATTAGTTGCCTTGACTAGGAGGTGATTAGAAAGGGAAGATGTAAACTAGAGAAAACAGGTTATAATCAGCATATTTAAGGAGCGTTGCAAAGAACCTCCTCTAAGGGTGACACTGCTAGACTGCCCACCACAACACTTCTGCCTGGCTGTGTTGATGTAACCCAGGTAAACAACGGCTTTGCTTTTAGCAATGGAGACCATTATCTCTATATTTCGGTTTTAATGGACCCCTGAGTTTCTGTAATAATTTTTATGTGGTGAGTCAGAAACGAAGCTGGCAAAGGCAAGAGGTGCTAATTGGCTCTTGTTTAATCCAAGGATAATCCAGTGCTAGCCTTGTTAATGACTCCAAAAGAGAATGTTTTGGTCTCAGTTATGCACCAAAGAACATGATGCAGACTATTTTTTTGAATGTATGCAGCAGACACCATCTAGAATAAGGTAATCCAAAATATCCTTGCATGACCCCTCCTCAAATAAAGGCCGGAAAACAGTCCTTTTCTGTCTTAATCAGTGTGAATCTCATTGATGTACAAGATGCTTAAACACTGCTGAAAAATATGTGTTACAAAATACAGAGCTAGGCATGCTGGACTGATCATAGGTTCTGCACATCTAATTCTTGTTACTGTTTCAGGAAGTAAATCCACTAGATTTATACTTTTATAGGATTTCCATTAAGTCTGGGGCTGTTGATACTGGCTTTATATTTAAGGACTTCATGCAGACCTAAATCTGATTTCTGGAGTTTAGAGAGTGATTGCATGTCTCAGCTGCAGTAAAACTTAATCCTGAGGCAAAACTTTGAGCACAGTCAGTGATCTGCAGAGTATGAGAACACCCCTTTGGCTAAGCAGTATCAGAAAATTACCCTGCCCCTTCTCCCAGCACAGAAGTTGGCCTACACTGCTTCTGTTACATGTAAGCATGTACATTGTTACATTGTATTGTTTTAATTGATGTTGTTCATCTAGACAATGTTGAAATCAACACACGTGCAGAGCTCTCATGGCTTAATTGACTTAATTGACAAAAGCCTGCAAATACATGTTTGTGTACCTTTAAATGATGATGACTGGAGTTGTTCTGGTAGAGAATCAATTGCATCTGATGTTCTTATCTTTGACTAGGATTTCGCTTAGTTCCATTTTTTTTTCATTTTCCTTTCCACCACACAAAATCTCTTCTGTTCCTTTGTTCTATATAGAAGAGCATCCAATATTCTCATGCAATACTTTATCCACTCTGCAAGGAAAGTGCTCAATTTATGCTTTGCGCTCAGCAGGATTTTCTCCTTTTTTTAAATCCATTTTCTTCTTATTGCCACTGCCTGACATTGGCATGACCTTACACGGAACAGCCCGAGAGCTTTGCTGGCGTATGCTTCCCATTCCTTAAAAGGAGAAGAGGTATAAAGGCTTCCAAGCTGCCCACTGCAAGTCAACCTGTGTATTTGGCAAACAGCCTCAGAGCTCTCATTCCTCCTTTGCTTAAGCTGAGGTCAACAAGCGTGGTCAAGAGTAAAAAAACATTGTTCAAATACATATGTGCTAGCTGTATGAGGAGGCCACCCTGCTGCTAGGAGGTCACTTGCCAGGTTACAGAGTTCAGATACCAAGCACCATGCCTGGCACAGCACCAGCACCTGTGACAAGGACCTGGAAAGCCTGTGCACAGTGCCATCCAAACAGATGGCACATATGCAAGCATCCAAATAGATTAAGGGAGGGTACCTGTTTTGGGATGCCCTAATGGCATCTGCTCTGAATTTCTGTGCCCATGGCTGAAGGGAGGCACTGCCCCCACTCCCAGCCAGAACACAGCCAGAGAAAAGTGAGGAGCTCAGTTTCTGCACTCAAGGCCCCTCACTTGTACCTGTTTTGAGGATATTTACAATGCCAGAGTGGTCCAAAGGGACTTTAATACATGAGAATAAGATTAAAGCAAGGGCTTTTGACTAGAAGGAGCATTTGGCTCTCCCAGGCTGAACCCTTCCTGATCCATGCAACAGCACTGAAAGTCCCCAATGCACTAGGTCTTACCATGGGAGAGGACAATGGCATCCATGCCTCCTCCATGCCATGTTCCCAGGAGCAGATGCAGTGGATGCCAGACAGGGCTGTGTCCAGCATTGGACAAGGGCTCCAGCGCCACCCTGCAAATCCGTGAGAAAGTGCCCTTAGCAGGGAGCAGGGGGAACCGGGGCAATCTGGGCAAGGGTCCTGCTTCGTGCGTGAGATCGGGCAGGTCTGAGAGCTGCCTTGGCCAGTGCAGTGCTCCCCAGCGTACCTGCACTAACGCCTGACAGAGGGAATTTGCCCTTCTGGAGAATTTGGCACTGGAAGAGGAGGAGGCACTGCGAAGAGCCTGCGCCTCTGCTGTGTCCAGCTGTAGGCGTCATTGTAAGCACAACACACCTAAAAGGCTAAAAGAAACAAAAAAACATTCAGCTTTAAAAGAGAAACCGGTTGAGGAAGTCTTCTATCAAAATCCAAAGTGCCATAACATCTGCTGCAAAATATATCTGCCTCTTTCACCTTCAACCTTTCCTCTAAACAGCCAACTAGTGGTAACAGCTCTGTGTGGGTTTTGTGTGACAGCAGCAGCTAGGAAACTAGATAAGATCATCAAACACATTTTATATAAGACATCGATAACAATATTCAGCCACTAATAACCTAGGCTGGATTCAAAGCCATGCCCATTCATTCAATCAACATGTCAGTTTGATGACATAAAGCTTTCTTCCTTGTCAGTAACTAAAAAGAAGAAAGGAAGGAAGCTTCTTTGTAGACCACAAGTATTTCCAATTTTTTTTTCCTGCAAAAAAATCCTATGGAAAAGCATAGCTACAAGGTGAAATTAGCTACAACATTATCTACAAGTGAAGGTGAAATAGGCAGAAATACAGCCATGAAAAATCATGTGTATGACCAGAGTCAGAACTGCATTTTGGAAACTGTAAGTGATTCAGTTTCTACAGAGATCCTGATTTACTTAAGATCAGATTCTTCCTTCAGACACTCTTGCACAACTTCTGATGAAGTGAAAGGACTATGTTCACGTGTATATCTATGGGCAAAATTAAGATACGATGTGATCCTTAAGTTTATTATCATATCCTTACATTTATTACCATTGTAATTTTTTACTTTATGCTCATTTTCAAAAATCTGCATATGTCATTTCATTACCTAGCAAAAAGTGCCAGATTTTAAATCTACATATCAATACAGGTCCATGTATGTGGTTTACCAGCTGGCTGAGCCTGCCCATGAATTGTGGACATTCCTCTTTGCAGCACAAGGAAGCTTGCATTCCTGATCCACATGGATCACTTAGCCACGAGCAAACTGCAAGGCAAATTCTTTGCACTTTATACCAAAATACTGTGTATAAAAAAGCCATTTTAGACCTCAGATGCACTGAATTTTCTGTACGTTTTTAAAAAAATAGAATCTGATCCCTTAATAGCTAATCAGTTACTAAGAGAATTTCATTTGTGAAATGATATGATATACAAAGTACAAGTACTTTGCACAAATATATGATAGGAAGTTGAAAAATGCTAGTCTTGTGGCTTTTAAGACAAATATTCTGTGGCTACAGAGAAATTTAGCACAATAATTAGCAGTGAACGGCATAACGCTGCACTGCAGTCACATCCTGGAAAGTTCGGCAATCTCTGTGAACTGTTTGAGACTGGTCTTCTCAAACCATCTTGGCATGGATCACATCTCCAGGCTTATGTGGAGCCATAGCAAGATTTTAGCCCTAGACACCTCCCCTCATGCACTGCTTTCCTCTCTTCTCCCAAGCCTCTTTCAGCTGATGAGCTCTCCTTACAGCCACGACAGATGTGCAACGTGCCCTTCTTTGGCCTCTTCACTCACCCTGTCCCAACTTTCATGACTGCGTAATATCCCCATGTTCAAGAGGGACAGCAATAGTGGGAAAGTGTTTACTGTAGTTGCAGCTGATTTAAATGACACTGCAGCCAGAAGCAGAACAAGGCCGTAGCACCTCACAACCAGAGGACTCCTTTGCCACGCAGGGAGCTCTCTCCACTGATCACAGCTTAGCAGTAAGAGTCTGTGTACCACCATGTCTCCCTTTAATCACATGTCTGTGCACACAAAAAAGCAAACAGATAAATCATGAGCTTCATAGTCTTTTTAGATTAATTTATGAAAGCAGCTTTCAGAGGCAGCAATGTCAGTACAGACTGCATCTTTAAAGGTATGTAACAGCTCAGAGAAGAATAGAAGCACACTAAAATTTGGCTCTAACCACCAAACCTGAACAAAAGGTTGCCCATCATCATTCTAATGTGATGAACTGCCAGTAGCAGGCCTGGAAGCTGCAAAATAACCCACCATCAGCAGACTGCACACACCTCCTGGTTGCTTCCACAGGCAGCTGTAAGCAGAGATGTAAGGGGTGAGTATGCTGGCAGCAAGGGGAGAGTCCAAGAGCACAGACCCAGGGCAGCCTGTCGTTTCTGCCACCAGCCTGGTGCCTTGACAGTGCCTCTCCTCTGTCCGAGCAAGCAGGGCCTGGAGAAAAGGAGGATGAAGCCAGACCCTCCTGGGGTGGCATTAGATAGTTCCTAATTTTAGGTATCTAAAAATTAGCTTTCTAAGCCTAAACTGGGCTCCCTCTGTAGTCAATGGAGAGAAGGAGATCCATTCTGTTCTCAGACAGGTGATGAAGACGCTTGGGCTGAAGCGCTCTCTGGAGCTGCCTCTCATTCACCATTGGTTATAGAAGGTGCCCCTTCTATAGATGACTGGCATGTGTTTAGGCTACATCTGAACAAGGCACATGGAAGTACTTCCATGAGCCAGAGTCCAGGTGCACAGCTGTCTGCAACCCATACCACAGCAAGGCGCAGGCACTGCGGTACGTTTTGGACAGGTCCTTGATTCAGCTGGTTGGACCTTGGGAGCATGACAGCAAGAACCCAACTTGGTTCATCTGTAACACGGGACATGGCGAGACGAATTCCTCCTCAAGCAAGCAGCTCGCAGGCTAACACAGACAGACACACGAACTTTTTGAACCATCCAAGTGAACCACACAGGTGGCAAATCACATCCCTGATGAAAGCCAGCCTCGATTGCTTCCTGGTGCCACATTCAAAGCGACTGGAACTGCAGAACTGAATCATGACTGCTATATCGCATCTTTGAGGATATTCACTTGAGAAACAGGATCTAAATGAGCAATGTTTTTATTGTATGTGAGTTCTCCGGAGCTGAGAGAACTGCTTTGGGCTCCGGAGGGGGAATACTAGCATGGCCTCAAGCGTTCCTGAGCAATCTATTAACAAATCTTCTATTCCAAGTAAGTGATGTTAAAAATATCAAACACTTCAACCATTTCCTATTGTTAAAAGTGAACAAATACAGCCTGTTACATCCCATTATCACTGTATTATTCACCAGCAGAGCAGTTAATCAGTGACATCATGAGGCTGAGTTAACAAAATACAGGTAAGTTTCACAATCTGTGTGTTTTCTAGACATTGTATGTGCATAATATATTTTATAATATGTCCCAAATTTCTGTTGTCTCCATTTTCCTGTGCCTCTCTTGAAATACGGAAAAAGGCCCCTTCACTGTATTTACAGTGTTCCTGCAGAATTAAATCGCTAGTTGTTTTGAAAGCTATAGTCTATATTCTGATTTCCTTTTAAGTATTTTTTCTATACTATGCATTTCTCTTTTTAATATAAGGCTTCTCTGTACCTTTGTGCTCATAAAAGCATGTTAAAAACTATTTTCCTGGACAAAGCACCTAGAAATGCTACACAGTGTTTTGCAAGACAAAAAAAAAGATAGTACCCAATCCCACATTAGGGCAAATTTGCATTTTTGCATTCTAGTATAAGCTTATCCTAAACTGAGCTTATCCCAGCATCTGGTGACTCTTCATGAATACTAAGTTCCCTTAGGTTACACAGCACTCCTGCAATCCCCCCAGTGTCTTCTTCCTACCACCGTTGAACAGTATGATAAAAGAAAAAGAACACAGCCAGCATACAGCGTGCTGTCCTCTAGCAAGCACCAGCTGCCATTGTGGTAGTGTAGCTTGTAGGCTTCCTACTTATTCTGGGAAAAGTTCACCATGGGGCAAGATAAAGGAGTTCAGCGACAGCACCAACCTACCTTTGCAGTTACCTCTTCACCATCTCCAGTTACTGACAGCTAATAGCTGAGGAACTAGCCCACATTTTAGAAGCACTCGGCCCATAAATTTCCATGAGTAACTGCAATTACATTAATTGACAGCTATGCTCAGAGGCTGAGGGCAGCTTCTGCGGAAGCCAAAGATGACAGCATTCAGATAATGTCAGGTGTTTTCAGACGAAGTCAGCTCACCAGTGACGTTGAGTATAAGCAGGTCACCCAAATCTCTGTGGCTTCTCAGAGCATCAGTCACCTACTTTCATATTTCATTTGGGTTGTTGGTGCCAAATTCATTGCTGATCCAAATCCAGCTTAGGCCTGCAGCTTCCACATACACTTGGTTGCTCTCCACATTCAGCCCGCAAGACAGGAAGGTGAGGCAGAATCCATTATTCCTCACTTCACCTGAGTCTCTCAGGCTGTCTATAAGCCACACAGCCTAGAGAATTACTAGAGAAAACACACGTGCGCCCTCTCAGACTAACGTAGTGCCTTTCACATATGGCCTTGTAGTGCCACCTTCAGACTAACCCAGGATATGTCCTATTACTTCCTTAACTAATAGTCCACCACACCTTTAACTGCACTTCAACCCTAGCCAGAAGCCTTGAGTCCACAGTGAAGGTGGATCCAAAACATCACCAAACTTCAGATCCAGTTTGAATTTGGTTTCCCTATAATAGCGCAAAGGAAAACAGAAAGACCTGGCCAATTGCAATGCTAGGTCATTAAAAGCTGTGTCTAAATTTGCAAAGTCCTAAAATTTGAGTTATTTTATGTTGGAAGAAGGAGTTTTCACAGAATATTCTGTCCTAAGTCTGTCTCTGTGGAGATCTTGAGGGCCCTTCTCCATTAATGAGGTATCACTCATTTTTCTGAAACACTGCCTAGTAAAAATTAGTTAAAAATTAGCTTAGCATTATTTTTAGAGAAACCTCAACATGACCTTCTGGGCTGCAATTTTACAACCACAACCAATTATAGGCACAATAATTGTGGTGAAGCTAATTTGGGGAAGAAATGATAGGGTTTAAATTTCACAATTTGGCATGATATATCTCTTTTTACATGAGCCAGGAGTGTCTAGAGGATGTAGCCAACAGAAGGCATAAATCAGAAGTTAAACATTTGGTTTTTGGTCTTCTTCACCCTCACAATCAAGATGAACACTCTCAGTTCTATCTATTTATTTTTTGATTACTCAGAAAGAATGTTTTTTATTAACAAACAGTAGCCTCTATTCTCAAAATGCAGAGATATCCGCTATGTAGTTCCTAATCTAGTGCAATCTTTTTTCATTATTTCTGAATTTTACTCTTTGTTCTCATTTCCTCTTTGAAGCAGAAATACTGAAACACCCAGTGCACTCTATCTCTCTCTCCTTTTTTTCCTGTCTTTGCTTCACCAGAAATTCTTCCAGCCCCCCTCTTTCTCTTCATTATTACTAACAGCTTTCATAGAAAGCATTATTTTCAAAAAACATATTATTGGCATGTACATATTAACTAATTGGGAGTGCCTGGAGGCTGAAGAGTGTGGCATTAGTACCATGACTTATCTATTAAATGTAACCTCCATACAGGCAAGCTCATCTTGCAAGATACACATAGTAAAAGCAAGATCAGATAGAATTAATTTGTCTTTTAGCCTAAAGTACTGCTTATACAGTGCAAGATGTTTAAATCTCCATGTTCCTTTATTGAAGTAACATGACAAATTTTTAGTAACCTAGTAAATTCTGTCTTCTTCTGTGTTAAACAATATTAATTTTTAATCAAAATTTAATTTTTAAGAGAAAAAATAGTCCACATCTATCAGGGATTCAGTGACATTCAGTGATTTTGTTCAAAGACCAAACTTCTTTATGGCCCAACCTCACCCTCAAAACCAGGGAGAGACCAGGGAGAAAGTCTGGAGAAAGGAAGACTTTCCCTTGGTTGAGGGGGATTGGGTTAGAGATCATTTAAGAAAACTTGACACCCACAAATCCATGGGCCCTGATGGGATGCACCCACAAGTGCTGAGGGAGCTGGCGGATGTTATTGCTAGGCCCCTCTCCATCATCTTTGAAAGGTCATGGAGAACAGGAGAGGTGCCTGAAGACTGGAAGAAAGCCAATGTCACCCCAGTCTTCAAAAAGGGCAAGAAGGAGGACCCAGGGAACTACAGGCCAATCAGCCTCACCTCCATCCCTGCAAAGGTGATGGAGCAGCTCATCCTGGAGGCCATCTCCAAGCATGTGGAGGACAAGAAAGTGATCAGGAGTAGTCAGCATGGCTTCACCAAGGGGAAATCATGCCTAACCAATCTGATAGCCTTCTCTGATGGAATGACTGGCTGGGTAGATGAAGGGAGAGCAGTGGATGTTGTCTGCCTTGACTTCAGCAAGGCTTTTGACACTGTCTCCCATAACATCCTCATAGACAAGCTCAGGAAGTGTGGGCTGGATGAGTGGACAGTGAGGTGGATTGAGAAGTGGCTGAATGGCAGAGCTCAGAGAGTTGTGATCAGTGGCACAGAGTCTAGTTGGAGGCCTGTAGCTAGCGGTGTCCCCCAGGGGTCAATACTGGGTCCAATCCTGCTCAATTTCTTCATCAATGACCTGGATGAAGGCACAGAGTGCACCCTCAGCAAGTTTGCTGATGCTCCAAAACTGGGAGGAGTGGCGGATACACCAGAGGGCTGTGCTGCCATTCAGAGAGACCTGGACAGGCTGGAGAGGTGGGCAGAGAGGAACCTCATGAAGTTCAGCAAAGGCAAGTGCAGGGTCCTGCACCTAGGGAGGAATAACCCCATGCACCAGGACAGGTTGGGGGTTGACCTACTGGAAAGCAGCTCTGTGGAGAAGGACCTGGGGGTACTGGTGGACAACAAGTTAAGCATGAGCCAGCAATGTGCCTTTGTGGCCAAGAAGGCCAATGGTATCCTGGGCTGCATTAGGAAGAACATTGCCAGCAGGTGGAGGGAGGTGATCCTCCCCCTCTACTCAGCCCTGGTGAGGCCACAGCTTGAGTACTGTGTCCAGTTCTGAGCTCCCCAATACAAGAGAGACACAGCACTACTGGAGCAAGTCCAGTGAAAGGCTACAAAGATGATTAAGGGCCTGGAGCATCTGTCATATGAGGAAAGGCTGGGAGAGCTGGGCCTGTTCAGCCTGGAGAAGAGAAGGCTCGGGGGGATCTTATCAATGTGTATAAGAATCTGAAGGGAGGATGTAAAGAGAACGGGGCCAGACTCTTTTCAGTAGTGCCCAGTGACAGGATGCGAGGCAACGGGAACAAACTGAAACACAGGCAGTTCCATCTGAACATGAGGAATAACTTCTTTACTGTAAGGGTGACAGAGCACCAGAACAGGTTGCCCAGAGAGGTTGTGGAGTCTCCTTCCTCGGAGATATTCAAAAGCAACCTGGACGCGATCCTGTGCAACATGCTCTAGGTGACCCTGCTTGAGCAGGGGGGTTGGACTTAGATGATCTCCAGAGGTCCCTTCCAACCTCAACCATTCTGAGATTCTGTGAAAAAGTATCATCTCTGGGGACAGCTTTCAGCTACAAAGCTCTGGTCTGTGACACTGGGATGCAGCTTGTGTGAAAGCTTCCCCGACTTCCTCCACCATTCTGGAGAACAGATACCCCTGGGCAAATGCTCACATGTGACATTTTTGGCCTCTATAGTTAGCATATTTGGGCTGTGACAACTTTGGGAGCCTGTGTATATAACCTCTAATTACTGTTAATATTATGAATTTATTATGCAGTTGGTTCTTTGAAAATTGTTGTAACAAGTTTCTTCGTCAATGTGTACCCACAGCATTAAAAATAACCAGCAGATTCTCTGAGGGGTTCTTAATGCTGGCTCACCATGTATTGTTTCACTGATTAGAGATATAAACTTAAAAGCTGACCTTCGACCAGCAATACACGCAGTAAGGAAATGGCTGGGAAGGGCAGGGGCAGTTTTTCCTACTGCTTGGGAGATGATGGAGAAATGGAAAGAACAGCAAGTTATGAGCAACAAGATTAAAAAGCCAGAAATAACAGGGGAATTTTTAAAAGGACTGGCAAAAATAAGAGTGTGAAGGGACACATAGGAAGCATTGTCATGGGAGAGAAGGGATGGACCGGCTGTTATAACAGAGGGATCAGCCTTAGTGCCCCAAGATGCCACACTAACCAGGATCACTGGAGACAGATCAGGCTGGGAGTTAGTAAGACATCAAAGAAAGAATAATACAAATCAAGTGCTATTGCATTCAGGAAGTTTATTCAACAGCCTGAATTTTCTTGGGGTTTATCTTGGAGGTCAGAAAAACAATGGTGAAGTCAGCTCTCCAAAAAACAAAACCCTGCCTGTTAGCTTATACATACCACGTACCTCAAAAAGATGATACACAACGAAAGGCTCAGCCCCTTGACTAAAATACTGGCAACGTTTTTTGGGGAAGGATCTTAACAAATCTAGAACAGACACTTCAAGACTAAAGTTGGACAGTGGATTACAGTTTTCAGGAAGGACTGTCGCAGGGAAGTTCTGTACCTGGGGAAAAGCATTTGAAGACTCACTAGCAGGAAAATTAACTGGAATCAGCTCAGATCTGAGCAGCTCAAAATATACTAGAATTCAGGGCCTATACCGTCTGACAGCAGTCTAACAAGTAGACAAACAGGAGCACTCAGCTCCCAAGAGCAACTGCCTCAGCAGCTGTTATTTTCCAGAAAGAATTGAAGGGAACTTTTTAAACATATAAGCACAGTTCAACTTCCAGCACAGACATCAGAATGGAATAGGATATCTTTAAATAATGGAGTTTTCTGTGGACAAGGAAAATCTGAAGATTATTTAAGCCTTAGAAATCAACAAGACCTCAGTGCACGCACAGCCAAAACATCTGTACCTTGGCAGAGTTGCAGCTAGCCCCAACATCTACCACATTTTGTGGGTACAGCTGTCTCATATACCTGGGCTTTCCAGGACAGCTACAGCTAATATGCACTGGGCTCCTGCACAGCAGAGCTGCAGTGAAGCCGTGTTTCCTGAAAGTCTGAGGTCTGTTGGGCACATGGCCTGCGACCGCACGGCAAACGGAGCACGTTTTGGAGACACTGGGGCCAGCCTGCCAGCACACAGTACATCCAAACTGTATTAGCTCTGGTAGCCCCCAGGGTTCCTTGATGCCTGACAGCCCCGGATGAAGTACCAGAAAAGCCCTCTGACACTGGGGAAAAAGAGGTTAGGGCTAGGACGAAGGCCTCCAAGGGAGCAGACAGAGACAGACACTCGCCAAACACAACCGCCACCAGCCCCGACCTGGTCCCCCTTGGCCCCGGGGGCGGGGGGAAGGGAGCAATCGGTCACGTGAGCCGCCCTCGCGCCCCGCCCCCCCAACGGCTCCGCGGCGGCGCAGCCCCGCACGTGCGGCTTGTTTTGGTGACGGCCGTTGGGGGTGGAGCGGCGGAGAGGCGGGGCTGCGGGGCGCGAGCCCGGCGCGCCTGCGCAGGGAGGCCGTGCTCGCCTCCCCGCCTCCCCCCCCTCCGGCCGCCACTGCCTCGAGGGGCGGAGGGCAGAGCGGCCTGGGCGCGCATGCGCGGCCGTGGACGTTGCTGCCGTTGCTGGCTGGGCTGAGGCGGCGCCATCGGTGGTGGTGGCGGTGGCTGCTGCGGGGTTCTGTCCGTTTCCCTCCCGGCCTGCTCGCTCGGTTCTGAGGGGCCGCAGACCTCCGCCGGTCAGCGCCGTCCCCGGGCTGGGGCGGGGAGCGGAGACTCGCCGCCCCCAAAATGTCGCAGACGGCCATGTCCGAGACCTACGGTAGGAGCCGGGGGCGAGGCGGGCGCCTCCGCCCCGCGGAGGGGCCGCTGCGAGCGGGAGACCCCGGCCCCGGCGGTGCGGCCCTTCCCCGCGCTGTCCGCAGCCGGAGCCGGCCAGGGAGCCAGGGCTGCGAGCATGCCTCCGCCGAGACTCTAAGCCGGGGCCGGCTCTGGACCGGGGGGTTTATCCCGAGCCCGAGTGGGTGAACGAAGTGTCGGTGGGGTAAGGGTTGTGGCAAAGCGTCCGTGTCTGGCGTTGTGCCCTTTGCGGTGTCCAGTTAATCACCACCTGGAGTACGGAGGCATGGCCCCTGTTGAAGAAAGCAGAGAAGAGGTGGTAGATCAGGGTTAGGGAGTTTTGAAGTTCTAGGCTATGGCAACTCTTTGGCCTTGCACTTCAGACAGGCTTCTTTTCTTCTGGTTTGTTTGTTTTTCTTTTTTTCCTGCTCTTGTTAGCAGTGTTCACTACAGACTGTTACTCCTCCCTTTGTTGCCCAGCTCAGAATGATGTGACGGTGCCTGTTCTAAATTATTTTTCACTGTTGAGACATATCAGCTATTTGAAATGTAAGTGAAATCCCAACTAGGAAACTTAGGCACTGCTTACTTGTAATATTAAAGTTAATTCAGAAGGAAAACTGCAGTGCATGGCCTCCAGGAAGCTGGGGTTTTTCTTAAAATTTGGACAGTGTTCTGTTGAGGCTCAAATTAGGCTTGTAGTCTTGTTTTCCTAGGTGTGCAAACATTAAAAAGAACAAACTGTGAGGATGAGTAAGTAAAAAAAGAATGATTGTTTGTTCATCTCAGTATTAGCATGGACATTTAACTATTATGTGGTGTTTCCTGTGAGCATTACAGTAGAAAAACATCTGAAGGTGTAAGTCAGAGTGCAAGCTCTGGCAGGGTGACTCAGTGCATTAAAGGCATGTCAAATAGGTAGGTAGAGCTGGTACTGCTGGCTAGGTGGAGCATACGGGAAATGACTGAATAGTATTAATTTCTCGTGTTTATAACTTTGAGTTTCTGAATTAATCTTGTATGTTTTTTCTTATTCCATAACATATAGTTCTGTGTCCTGTAAAATATATAAATATATATATATTATTTTTTTTGCTACATAAAAATCCTGACATACCTGTAAACATTTTTAGAGTCCCTGTGTTGGACTGCTGGAGAATGAGATCAGAATTGAATATACTGTGATGAACCCTTTATTTGTTGTTTTCTGGCTTTGTCTGTCACAGGCAAACTGTCTTCAGTAGTTGTTCAAACTTGGGAGCTGCACTCATATCTTTCTGCTTTTTAGAGCAGAATCCTGATAAATAATGTATAGTTTGGATAATTACAGTGAAATTAGATGCGGTAAGTCTACTAACTGCTAAAGCTCGTTGATCTGAGGGAAACAGGCATTGCCATCAGTTCTTATTAGTAGGTTAGCTGATCTTATTGTTACTGTTGTTTGAGTTTTTGTATGCTTTCAATGCCCTGGTCATGAGTGTTAAGATGCTTTGTCCTACTATCATGGGTGCTTCAGTATACAGAAAAAGCACAGAACTACTGGGGAAAATGAGGCGAGAGTGTGGGGCAGCCCTTGAAATGCAAGTGTTAGGATAGTACAACCCTGTTCTTTCCATATTTTCTCCACACGTGCAAAACACATGTGTAGAAATCAGACCAAAGAGATGTGCTTTGTTAGTTTAGATGTGAGTTTGAGCTAATTTTTCATGATCTGAACCGTTGTGATTAAGGACTGAGATCACTTTGGCTATGCTTATAGTGGGATTTGTAATGTCTAAGCACATGGATGGGTAGACAACCAGAGATGATAGAGATAATTCCAGCAATGTTCCTCTTTAATCTGCTCACTCTTACAGCATCAGGATAAATAATTGCATCTTAAGTACATTTCAACACTTTTTGCATTGTTCCAGTGATGCAAAATAGTAGTTTTAAACCCACTATCATTGCTGATACTCTCTGATTGTTTTGATGTCCTAGAAAACATGCCCTTAAATTGAAGGGTTTGGGTTATTGTGGTGTTTTTTTTTGGGGGGGGGGGGTGGCGGGTTTGGGGGTATATTTCTCTTTTGAGTTTCAGTGTTTGTTCTGTTTATACACATTAAGCGACAGGAATTCTGAGCTAGAAAACTTAAGATAGTGTAATGATTTAGGATAAATGGAAGAACAAAAAATGTAAGTTATGAGATGGCATAGAATTTAACAATAGCTGTGCTATCTCTGACCAAAGAGGTAGCCAGTATGCAATTTTACAATGTCCCATTGGTGCCTTGGAAAGAGCATAAGAACAGGAAAAGTATGTTTGATGCTTTCTCTAATATTCTTCAGCCTCCAACTATTTTTGCCTAAGTGGCTTCACAGGTATGGCTTCTGTTTAAAAACCCTCTGTGGCTTTTTTCTTCCGTGTATTTGTCCAGTCTTCCCTTGAACTCAACCTTTTTGCAGTCACTGCATCCTTTGTCAGGGAGCTCCCCACATAAACTACCCATTCTGTGAAGAGCTGTCTCCTTGTTTTTTGAGTTTTATTTGCTTACCCTTAGCTCTTCTAATGGAACAGAGAGTGTAAGATTTATCTCTGTCTTTCCTTTTCATGCCACTCATGATTTAATAGACCTACATGATATTCTATATGTTTGTCCCCCCTCCCATCCTCCCTGCCAACTAAATAGCTTTTTTAGTCATTCCCTCTATGGAAACTGTTCCATATCAGTGATCATCCTTTTTGCCCTTTTCTGATGCTTTTCCAGTTCTGTTGTGTGTGGGTTTTGTTTTTTTTTTTCCGAATTTGGGTGAAGGGGAAGGTAAGAACTGAATCCTGCATCCTACCTTTTGACTTGGCACTTTACATCTATCTCTTAGTTTAGTAGATGTTTGGACTTGGAAAAGCACTGAATTTTCTGGGGTCTGGAAAGCTTGTTACTAGAATTGTTAAACTAGGTTGGATCTCTTCAGTCTGGACAGAAGTCTGCTGATGAGGGCTATAATAGAAATCTGCAAAAACCTGGGATGCATGTAGAGAATGGATGGGAATTTACTGTGCACTCTTTTCTTTCTCATGCTAGTAGGGGGCATCATATGAAGCTAGTAGCCAGGTTCAAAACAACAGGAGATGGTTCTTTAGGCAACTAGCAGTAGGTATATGGAACTTGATGCTGAAAGATGTGTATGTTTAAAAACTTACACAGTTCAAGGGAAGACTGGATGATTTCATGGAAGAAAAGTCATTGAAGGTCACTAAATGGATACTAAATAGATACTGTCTCCCAAGTTGATTGTATTTAGGGACTGAGAGAGAAATAGGGACAGTATCATTATATGCTTGCCTGTTCCCATATCATTCCCTAAGCATTTGCTTATGGGCACTGTTCCTGTTGGTTTCCTGTTAAGGACAAGCAGTAGCTTACCTCCAATAAATTCTCAGAGCCTCCCTGAAGCAGGGAGGGAGCAAATAAAAGAAACCAAGGGAAAAATAAGTGTTTTTGGGAGACAGTGAATGTAGTAGGACAAGGGTCAGAGAATCAAAACTAAGCAGAGGGGCCATCAAGAAGAACACTAGTCACTGCCCACAGCTCCCTTAGGATATTCAGGATGACAGTGGCTGTTGCCCAGTGGTCTTGCCTAGCATTGTGAAAAGTCAAAGAAACAAAAACAGGCTCCGCAGTTGCTGGAATCTGTCCTACAAAGCTTCTTCTTCGTGGAGCTCTGGATGGTTGGCTAGGCCAGGGCCAGATGCAGGTTGACAGAGAAGTTCTGCAACTCAGTGGTGCTTCAGAAGACTATGAATAAAAATGCAAGCGAGGCAGAAAGCAGCAAGAGTCTCAAGAGATTTTAGAGGAGGGACTGTAGCCCAGCACGCTTAATGAGTTTTGGAGAAGGTGGATCTTTGGTCTGATAAAATAAAGTCAGTCTTATGAGCTTGAATCCTCTTGAACAAAGGAGAGAATAGAAACTGTGTTTTTGTAACTCGTGTGCACTTTGTCCTCTTTGTTTTGGGATAAAAAATGAAGGGCGGCAGCAGCACCACTCTAATTTTAAAATAGACTTTTGTGTTTCATGTTAATCAGTAAATCTTTTTAGAGTATACCTATTGACCAAATCCATCAATGGAAGTAGGCGGGAGAATGCTGGTTTCTGGATCCTGTTCAGGATTAAGCCATGTGCCAAGCACCCTCAGAGGCACTTCAGGGCATCATTAGAAAAAGAAGATTAGTATTCTCCTTGAATCTAATGTAAAAAATCTAGCTGCCTAGGCAGTTTAAACAGCTTGGCTGAACAGTTCTGGGGCTTTGGTGTTTAGGTGTCAGGTGCAGCTGTAGTCTTTAATATTAAGTTGGTCTGGTAGACAGTTGTAGTACAGAGAGCTAATTAATTCAGTTTCTTCTTTTTTAAAAAGAAAAAACAAAACCTTGCCTCATGGATTTGTTGAGTCATATCCACGAATATTTCAGAGGCAGTATGATCTGATGGACTGAGGATCAAAGCAGGAATCAAACCTGTGTGTTACAGTTCCAGCTGTGTCCCTGACTTGCTCTTGAGCACGGATATATCAAAGTGCCTGTTCTGCATTGTGATAAAAGTAGTGTTGGAGGCTTAAAGTTAGTGTGATTTGTGCCCTCTTTCTGCACCCTGCACTGGTTCAGCACTGTAGGTAAAACCAAGTTATGCCCAGACCAAGTTTTCAAACAATATTGCAACCCTGCTGTTGAAAGCTTTAGCAAAGTTAATGAATGTAGTTAAATCCAGCCTAGAAAGCTAAGATGAACCCGGCATGCATGGGACAAACATTATAATAAATCTTGTCTTATGATGTGATTTTTATGGTGTGTAAGGGCAGTGTCTAAATGAAAAGCTGCACCAGTTTAAACCACATAGAGATGACATCATAACAGATTTGTCTTATGCTGCATGAGTTTTTATGACAAGGTATGTCTGCATGCAGGGCACTGATGCATATGTTACTGTGTGTCAGTTGTTCCCAAACAGATGTATATCTGCCTGCTCCTATCCTGAGAAGACTTCACAGTAATTCAGTGAGAGAAGGATAAATTACCTCAACATTTGCTGCACAAGCACAGTTACAGCAGTGTACCTGATGCAGAGGAACTTACCTGTGCGTCAGAACCCACACTGCCTTAGCTAAACTGTATACATGTTTTTCTTAAATACCTGCAGCTTGTTTGTGTGGCTGTTCCCCCAGGGAGTTTGTGAGGCTGCAACTTGCAGCAAAGTTAATGGGAGAGTATAATCAGGTAGAAGTTTGCAGTCCACTTGGAGCTAGCAGCCTACAGCTCTTAGTAACTTCCCTGCCTACCTCCCTATCAGATAATATAGCTGACAGTAAGAATGCAAAATAAAACAGAATTGCTTGAAACAAAAACACTTTAAATCACCATCATTCTTGTGTTAGAAAGGACTAGGAACTCTTGCATGGTTAGTTGCTACTAACTATGTCTCAGTTAAGGGATGATAGCTATTTTAACAGTCTGGATTGGATGGCCGTTATTTTGGGGACTGTGCGTTAACTGTCTGCTCAACATCATGAGAGAAAGTGCAGTTTGCTTACTCTGTATACACTAACTACATATAAACATTGCATTTCCCTTTTTGAGTAATAACCTGGAACAGTTAACTGCAGAATAGTTGGAGGTAGCATCTCATGGTAATCAGACAAATCTAAATAAATGTTTTGGCTTGCTGAGAAAACAATTCAGATAGTGTATTTCTAAGAGTTATTTAGAAGAAAATTGCCTCACCCTCTTCCTTTCCAAGATACATCCAGTTACTAGAATTGTTAGCCAAGCCTTTGTTGCTGTTGCCCAGAATTACTGTGGAAATCTTAATTTTATAGATTAATTTTAAGAAATATTATTCTGCTTGGTAAAACTATTTTACATAACTAATTATGCTACTTTAACCTCAGCTTTGATTTGGAAATTATGTAATCAGTTAGCTCAACTGTGTTTTAGGAAGATCTCTGCAAGACTTCTGTTTAACAGTAATATTGTAAGTTACCTACAGTTTGAGTGATAATCTCATGAGGAAGGATACTTCTCCTTTCTCTTACTGTTGCTAAATGCCTTTAAAAAATGTCTCCAAGTTTTAATTTCACAGTTTTATTCTATTCATCCTTTTCTGAGGCTTTGGACATGATGGTATCCAGGCTTCTTGGAGTATTGTCACGATTACAAATAACTTTTAAGCAAACACTCATGTTCCCCAAGGAACGGTGGGCAGGAGAGGGCTTGCATGGCAGTGGACCCATCATTTTACAACTATGATGCTTGTAGCAATGGGGAATGAAAAGTTATAGCAGAATTAGATATGAGAGTGAATGTAACATTATCAGCAACATTTTACTTAATGAATTTTGCTACCCATGGAACACTAAGCTTGAGGACCTATAGAACTTAGTGCCAGGTTCTGCAACAGCTTGTGAAATGAACTGATAACAAAAATAGTGTTTATGTTTTCAAATTTTAATGGCTGCTTCATGCAACTATTTTAAATTTATTTGCGTCTTTCTTCTCTTATACTGGTAGTCTTTAGTTCTTTATGTCTAAGTATATTAATGCTATTTTAAATCTAATAGGTGTCATCAGACAAACAGCCATAACTCATTTTTAATATGTCACCAAAATACTACCCTTTCCTTTCTCTATGATGTTTCAGTATGAGAATGTGATGGCTCAAAGTATTCTTCAGGAAGCTATAGCATAATAAAATGAATAACTAACGAGATTTTTCTCTTTAGTAGTGTGTACTTTCCCTCCTCCCCCAGGTTTCAGCTCCATTTGGAGTAGTAAAATGAGACTGGTAGGGTATGGAGGTGAGGTATACATTGAGGCAAGCAAGGACTTTTATTATAGTTGTATATTCATACAACTATCATCTAATACAGAAGTAACACGAAAAAAAATACCTTGTTTGGAAAAAAGGTGCGGAGTTGAGATATTTTAGGCTGGTGCAAAAATGTTGAAGCCCATGGGGAAAAAAAACTGAACAACTTGATCATCATGGAGAGGATGAAAGAAAAACTCCATGTAGTTTTCCCTCTGACCGTTTACAGTACGAGTCCTGTTTTAACACCAGGTCCTGATTCTATATTGTATACATATTAAAGCTCTCTTAGTTCTTCTCCGATCTTGCATTTGTTTCATGTCCAGTACATTCTAAACTAAGACAGTTTCTTAATTTGCAAAAACCTTTGAACTTTTGTGTGGTGGCTTGGGGTGTTTTTTTTATTTATTTTGTTTTTTTTCTTTTGGGGGGGAGGGGGGCGAGGGGGCACAGACAAGGGAAGAGGCATATTTGTTCCTGACCTTTATGAGATACATATTGAAAACTAGTGTTTGGGAATAAGTGAACACTTTTTTAAAAAAGGTTGTTGTATATCTAACGTCTTATAGAAAGAAAGAATGAGAGCCACAAATGTATAAAACTACATTTTGTCGTCTCTGAGGAAGGGAAAAAAAGATACTTGCTACCTCCTATATGAGTGCAGGGTATTTGATGCTAAATCCCCTTGCAGTTTGTTATGCAGCCAGTATTATCTTAACAAACTAGTTCTTTCTTTTGTCTGCTGTCTCATATTCTAGCTGAGCTGACTTCATGACACTACAAATACTATTTCTTTAAAGCATCTTAGGTATGTTTGAAAGAAAGCAAGGACAAAGTTTTTTGGTTTTTTTTCTCTCCTTTCCATGAGTATTTTTAAATGCCAGCAGGATAACTTTTGTGTCAAGCGTACAATTGATTTAGCGTCTTTTTGGTTTGAAGCCCATACCTCCTGATAAGTCAGAGTTTTGCTTTAAGAAGTTTCCAAGTTATTCATATAAACTTGGACTTAATGGATAGAATAAAGAAATACTATTGCTTTACAATCATGTGCATGTTTGTTAAAGCAGGTATTTAAACAAAAGTCAATAATAAGCAGTCAGTATTAGAACACATTCAGGGAAACAGTGAACCCCATTAAATCTGAAAGTTAATGTATGGCTCCTGACCGACTTTAAAAAAAATACATACCTCACATTTGTAGCAGCCCAATCTGACAATTAGAAGTAAACAATCCCATGTGATAAAAACATGGGTCTTATGTGCTTGATGAAGTCTTTGGGATATAATGTGTTCGTTGTCCTAAGAAGAATGGTTTTTCTGACCAGCTATCTGATGCCCAGCAAGACGAAAGAGGAGAGGCTGCGCTTTGAAACTGTTTTCACCTTCTTAAGGAAAGTAATGATCGTGCAACACCTGAGACTGTTAGAGTGGTCATGAAGAATGGTAAAAGTATGGAGGCAGCAGGTGGCAAGTTTCCCACCAATGACTGAGATTTATTTTGATCAGTGATCTTTGTATCATCTCAGTGCTGGTATCACTGTTGATACCAACCACGTCAATGCCTATCCATGAATGGGATTTTCCTTTTTATCACCTGGATTATGACCACCCTTATGTAGCCACAGGCTCTTCATCCTGTTCAGTAAAACATTTTGACTTTTTTAAATGTCATTTTGCTATCTAGCTTTTATATAACTTTAATTTTGCTGTGAAGCTTGAACTTCTTTCTTCTGAAAGGTGGGGGTGTGTTTTCAATTTTTGTCTTCGGTCTATGAGAAGAGGCTTTCCTCGAGTCTGTCCTTCTTGCCTTTAATACTTCATTATCTGTCTCATTTATTTTACATTTCTCTTCCTATGTATGTTTTTTTTCCTCTCTGGGTTCTTTTCTTTGTCTCAGATTCTGCTTTTTTGCAACCTCTTTTGTTCACCTGATTATCCCTACTGTTTCTGTCCCTTACTGTGATTCTTATCTCATACTCTTTTCAAACCAGGGTCTGTAACCTCTCATTTAGTCTTGGCCCTAAGTTTTTTGTTCACAGTACACTTTTTCTTTCACATAGATCTATTTCATCCATTGCCCATCTTCTGTTCTTAGCTTTCTAATCTCTTATTTATCCCTCTCCTACTTGATCAATTTCTTTCCCTTGCAAAGCGCCAAAAATAATTTAAATCCAAAACAGTGATGAGCATAAGAAAACTTCATGAATTTTGAAACTCAACTTAGAAAGAGCATTTTACTGATGCTGTTGGGAGAGGAGATCATTCTAAAAAGCATATCTTGTTGTAATGTTGGAAACAAGTCTTATATTCATAGAAAAATTGCTCTAATTCATGCTTATTAAGATGTGAGGGTCTCTGTGTAGGCAGTTGCTATAAAGTACGCACAGACTCTGTTATCCCCCCTTCTCAGTGCAAAATGTATGCATCTTTGCATTCCAGTAAATATAGACTAATTTAAAATAGCTTTCCCTTAATAGGTAAATGCAAAGCAACCTTTGGATTGTAAATGATGGAAGCATAGAAAAAAGATTGTATTATCTTTGCATAAATGTGATATGTAAGATTCTGGTCGAATGTCCTTAGTCCCTGCTTCCCTGTATCTTCTCCAAGAAAGTATCTATTACTGCTAGAATGGTCACAGGCATGAGTTTATCAATCTCTGCCACTGTCATAAGGTGTTTGCCATTTCTTAAATATATTTCTTTTTGGTCTGGAGTATTCAATTCATGCTTTTCTTCTAGCCTCCCTTTATCAGATGGTCCTTGCACTTATCACAATGGCCTTCAGTTTATTTCAAAGCTTATTTTGTTGCTTAGAGGACATGGCTCTGCTTTTGCTTGTAAGGAAACCAAGCTTCCCTCTTGCAAGCATTATGTATGCAGATTTGAATAGATACAGGTTTATCTGTTTATCTTGTTAATTCTTATTGCTAAATAAAGGAGTAGTTAGGAAAAAAGTCCTTTTCCCTCATTTAGAGGCAGCATCTGCCAGTAGGAGTGCTTCAGAGCAATCCTTTCTTATACAGACTTCTGCAGAGGAAGAGATGGGGAGGCAACAAGTCTAACTGCCAGGAAACTTTTTTTAATGAGTTTAATGAGCCACTTTCCAAAGGCTCAGCATTAGTGAACATATGTTTGACTCTTTATCAAGGAATTGGAAGGAGACTAAGCTGTGATTGAAGATTATAATTTGGTCTTTTTTTCTCCCTTCTGTATCAGCAAGAACAATTTAGTTCACATTACTGCAACTTAGTCTTGAAAATGTAGTTCAGAAGCTGTTCAGTTATTCCTGCTGCTGGAGTAGACTCCTGTCAAAGGAGGAGGTTGGATGTCTGAGGGTGGTTTCTACGTCAGCCATCTGTTTTGCTCTACTGTGGTACATGAGTCAAAACCCACAACTGTCTCTCTTCTCCTTCTCCTCCCTCCCTCCCCCCCCCCCGCCCCAATTTAGATCTACTGACTGATGTATCTTTGGGGTGGAGTCATGGTTTTATTTAATCCTTTTCCACCTATGCTAGAAAATAAGGATCAGTCCAACTGCTTTGCTCCCTGTACCCCCTACCCAGTACAGGACTGGGTGATGCATGTGGCTCACACAGGGGAGTAAGTCGATTCTTTATATTCCCTGATTTCCTTAAATAGGCATGCTGTGCTATCTTTTATTTCTTGAAGGTTTCTGTAGTGCATGTCTTGTAACCCTTTTTCCTCTTGGGACAGAGTTTGGTTTTGTTCCTAAATCCTCTCTGTATAATAATGATGTTATTTACAGGCAAAGTACTTTAACTTTTCTACGCCTTTTAGTATCCAGCGTGATAAGCGGAATTTGTAACATCTTAATGATGTTCCTTTTCAGCTTCTTCTGTGAAGGAGGAACAAGAGTTCAAAAGAAAAACTTCTCTAGGGTGACAGCCTTGGCAGCTAACTGGAATGTTGGAGCTCAGAGCTGCTTTGTCAATAGCAGAGAAAGAGAAAACAGGCTTTGAAATGAAGTCACTTAACTCCTCTGGGAAGAGGGGACCAAAAAGAAAAACTACAGCAGTTAAGCAGTAGTACAAAAACTAGAATGAATTGCGTTCAGTGCAATTACAAAGAATAAATATTTAGAAGTTTTTACTGACTATGAGTATACAATAATGTTGCAGTTGGGCCAGAAGAAGCTATTTATCCAATCCTGTTCAGTTTCTGTATGTCTGAACCATGCTAAACCATGTACAGATGTATCTGTACAGTTCAGAGACAAGATATTTCGTGTCCTAAATCAAACAACAGGAAAGTTATAAAAATGGTGTTGACATGGTGGCCGTTGTCCCACAGAATGACATTATAAGAAAAAAGTTTCAAAATAACAAAATAAGAAATATTCTCCCTGTTCTTATCTGGGAGATAATAGCTAATCTTATTCATTTGTATGCTAGGCTGTGAAGCTAGAAGTCTCTCTGCTTGCTAAATACTCATATTTGTGAGTTTTGGTATTGGTAATGCCTCTTCTTGTCCTTCCCTGCAGTAAATTAAATGTGCAAAATATTCCATGTTTTTCTGAAATCTGTTATTCAGTACTCATGGGTAAACTACTTCCAAAAAGATTTGATTAAGAGCCTTTTGTTCATTTGAAGAATTTACAATTGAAGAATTGAAGAATTAAGTTGCAGTTATGTTCACAAAAGCAATTCTATCAAAATGTCACTTTCTTACTTTATGAATTTGCATGTTCCACCTTACAAATATGCACATTCTGAAACACTTCTGCTTTCTTTGGTGCAAAAAGCCTTCAGTTTTTATTAGAAGGTTTTTTGTACTCCATTCTATGGGAGAATAAAACAGATTCTTCTTTCTTCCATGCTGTAATCAAGTGAATGGTAACTTGAGTTTCCTTAAAAATTGTTGCTACAGATCATTTGAATCACTGTTTGCTATTTCAGCAGCTGGGAAATTATAATTATATATATATTTTTAAGTATATGTTTATATATATAAATATATATACATATTTTGTCTTCTAAGCAAGTAGGTGTTGAACGATCAATCTTTTATGCAAATAAATCATTTAGCTAAGGTCTCTTATAATTGTATGGCACAATTGAATTTTGATAGGAATTGGGAGTCTATTGTAAGTGCTATTAGTATCAATTTAAAGAAACAAATATTAAACTCTCGAAATGTCAATCTTGCGTTCAGAGCAAAACTTCAGGCACCTCAATTTAGAACAACCCAGGAAAAATACACTGGTGTTCTGAAGCTGTTCCATATCGGTCCCAGGCCCTAACAGTGACACCACTGACAAGGCTCAGAATTTCTCACCTGCCTACAGGCTGTCTGCCCAGAATGGAGCAGCTTGTTAAATTGGCTGTTCAGCATGATTTTGTGGATGGTGAAATAGGGCTTCAAGAACCACCATTAAGAAACAGTGCTCAAAATGAAAGAACAAATTAAAGTAGGAATAGAGTTTGGGTATTTTTCTTCTCGTGTTTTAGTTTGACATTAGTTGGTATGCTACTGTCAATAATATGAGACTTCCATGGAGAAAAGGAAGGAAGACTTGAATTTTTTTAAATAGCTTTTAACAAGAAAACCCGATAAACATTCACCAGAGATATATGACAACGCATTTTAGCTGGGTTTCTTATTAATTTTTGGAGAAGTTACAGAGACCAGAAAGTGATTATTTTAATTGGGACTGTGTCCCAGAACATCTTCACGCATTTTGAGGAACTCTTTGAAAGTGGTAAAATCAGTAAGATTACACATGCTACACACACACAATGGTTTTTATATATTATAATATATAAATATAATATGTATTTAAATATATATATTAAAAAAAAAAGGCTGTTTGGTGCTACGCTAGTGCTAGTTGGTCCATAGAAAGAGAAATTTAAGTCTTTTTTTTTTTTTTAGTTTTTTTTTTTAACCTAACACTTTGAGGCTATTTATGATATGTGTATGTTTCATACTAAAAGTGAAGCTTTGATAGTCTGAAGTATGAAGCATTCTCAGAGCATCAGTGTGTTTTGCAGTTGAGATGACAAGATGAAGGGCCCTACTTTTTAGGAGATAATATGCAGAATTTTCATAAAGCAGCAAGATCCCTTTTCTAACTCTTTTTGCGAAGAAAGCATGAGCAGCTGGGTGGAGGCGTGAAGAATGAGAGGAGTTTGGTACGGAATGTCTTGAGAGTGTAAATGATCATATTTGTGAGCAAGAAAAGGCAATCTCTTCTTTCTGAGGAGAGCAGAAAATGGAATCCATATCAAAGCCTATTATAACATTTGAAATGAGAAAAATCATGCAAAGGTAAATTGTAAAATAACAGAAATCCTTTGTACAACATTACCTTCTTGTAAAGATTAATAAAATTTGGAAGGCAACTGAAAGCAAAGGATGGTGGACATTCTCAGGATTCAGAGTCCTCTGTTCTGCCATTGACAACATTTTCAACATCAGGAATTTACTCACCATGAGAGAAACCTGTTTGTTCTTTTTACCATTACTAGGAGATGTTTAATGATACACTATAACAAATATCTATTCCTGCATGAAACAGAATGAGCAAATAGACTGAATTTAATGTGCCCACAGAAAGCTATAAAACTAAGGGCTCCACCAGGGCTCTGATAGAATAATATATCAGTGCTTTGACATACTCGGTATAGTCTAATTTTCTTATTCCCTACCCTTATGAGCCAATATTTGTGTAACCCATTTGACAGCTCTGAACTGTTAACAAAATTAATGTTTAATTAAAAGGTTTTTTTTGTTGATATTACAAACTAAATCCTTTAATCGCTTGCTTATGTGATGTCTTCTAGCAACCTGCTATGTTTATAATACAAATTGTACAATAAAGTTGTAAAGATAACTGTAAAAACAGCTGCTGGGATAAAAATTAATCATGACTCCTTCAATAACTGTAACAGTTGTTGGGATGGCTGTATATTGGGGAAAAAACTGTATACTTTCTAATCACAGTGGTTTGAAAATAAGACAAGGAAACTTTCTTTGATCTTTAGGCAAAAGTGAAAGTCGATCCGGAGAGGTATTATTAAAGCAGTATACATAACTGTTAAAAATTTAAACAGGCCATAGATCTTCAATACACATATTGCTAAATGAACACTGATGTAAATGGTTCATAAGTAGGTAAAGTGTCAGAAGTAACTTTATCTTAATTTACTGTGTGGAGGAAACATGAGAGCAACCACCCAGAATAGAAGTTACTACTTGCCTGTAAATGTATAGGAAAAATATTCCATTTGTTCCAGCTTTGAATATTACAGTGGAATATGAGAATTAAGCAGTTATTCACATTAATGTCAATGTTTATTAAAATGGAGGGGGAAAAAATTCTGGATGGTTTTGTACTGTTAACTTTCTTTTAAGAAATTGACATCATTATGTAGGATATTTGTATTAGCTATAGCTAAAAGCTACAGCTTATAGACAGTAGCTGGCTTGTATACTTGGTCTTGTGCCAAAAATGTGAGTGGATAATAAAAATTAGCAAATGAGCTTATGTTTGTTTGTTTCAATCTTCAGATTTCCTTTTTAAGTTCTTGGTCATAGGAAATGCTGGAACTGGAAAATCCTGTTTACTTCATCAGTTTATTGAGAAGAAATGTGAGTATATATGTGCACGGTAAGAGTTCTCCATTACCTTGTACAACAGATGAAGACTCTGTAAAAGTATTTGTAAGTGTAAGATGTGTGAATATCCATTCTTTGCTTTGTACGTCTTTGTAGGGAAGTATATATAACTCTCATGAATTTGGGTAGATGGGAGTTTTGTCTGACAACTACGTTCAGAACCATGCTGTAAATCTTTGTTGCAGTTTCCCTCTGATCAAAAGCTTGATGTTGAGCAGTATCTCTGTCATAGGTCAACTAAACATAACAGGATGTTGATGGAAAACACATACTTATTTTGTGTGAAAATTAAATTTTGCAGTTATAGTCTTCCCCAGATAAATGATAGGCTCTCAGACCTTCTATAAAGATACTGAGCAGATGAAAGAAAAAGTTGAATTGCATGAGTAGATCTGAAAAGCTTATGGCACAGAATTCCAATCTCTCAACATCCAGTCTCTTTCTAAAATAGCTAGATACCCTGTGCGCTTTGTTAAATATGTCCTATGTTAAATACTTGGTAGGGACTCTGCTGTAGTGTACTAAATGTTATTTAGATATGGATAGATAGGAAAGAAAATTTTCCCTTTTTGTAGTGGAGTTAATATCATGATTAGACACAATTAATATGCATTTGGAAATGTTTTTAAATCCAAGGTGTCTGTTATCTTTCTCAGATGAATGGTAATTCATCTTATCTCTTGAAGACCAGCTCTAGGATGATAATATATAATTATCAAGGAACACTGTATGATCCTGTAATTGAACTTGGGCCATGACCTTGCTTCTGGTATAGGCAGATGTACATTGCTGAGAATCTTGTGATACCAGCAACATATGTAGAGCAAGTGTCTTAACTTCTTGCTTTAAAAAAGAAATATATTTTGCTTACTTGTGGGCAAGACAGGGTCTTTTTTTGTGTTGTGTTTTTCCATTAATTACAATTTTAAGTTATGTCAAAGTACTAGAAAGTGCAGCTGAAGGGGGTATGCAGAAGTTGTCCCATACAGTAATTTGTTAATGGGAGCAAGAAGTAGTTTGATTAAGCTACTAGTAATTTTGAATTGAATAGGATGTTCAAAATATTGTAAGAGGTATTTGTTTCTGAATGGTGGCAATAGATTTATGAATTGCGTAGAGGTTTTTTGATCTTTCAGGAAGTAGTTTGTAATTGGAACACTGAAGAGTTTTGATCCTGCCTGAATTGGATTATGTAAAACTAATTATTTGCTCTAAATATTGTCTGTTTTTCTTTTTTCTTTTTCTTTTTTAGTCAAAGATGACTCAAATCATACTATAGGAGTCGAATTTGGTTCAAAGATCATAAACGTCAGTGGTAAATATGTAAAACTGCAGATATGGGATACAGCAGGACAAGAGAGATTCAGGTGCCCTTTTCATTTTATTAAATGTTGATTGTTGTTAAACTTGCATTGTGGGTGCTGGATAATATTTATCTCTGCTTATAAATAGGCACGGTTTCTGAGTCAGTGGAACTGTATGTCTGCTTTGCCATTGTTAACTAGGCCAGATCTTCCAAGCTGGGCATAAAGATCCATTATTTCAGTAAAGTAGTGCTGACTTGTGGGAACTGAGCTTCTGCCCTTCTCATTGGGTAAAGTATTTTGTGTGATAGTTAAAATATATAAGTGGAATACACAGTGAAAAGCTTCTTCACCAGCCAAACTGAAACTTTTTTTAATTGAAGTATGTATGCTTAACTCTGTTTAGATCTTCTCTTGGTTGGAACAAGTAAATGCTAGGAAGTTGTAAGCCAATCAAAATGTGCATGAGAACAATTCATAGTATTATGTTATATTACCAGAGGGGAAAAATCAGTTTTTGTGCTCACTTAGCTAACCACATTTTTAGATGGACTGAGATTTCTATCTTTCTTTAAAGAAAAAGTGTGTTTGACTTAAAATTGCCGATGTACTTTTAACACTGTATCATACATCTGAGGTATAGTTCAAACTCAGTAGTTGAGATTTGTTGTATTCCTGAGTACATTCACCATCGCAGGGCTTCGTGGTTTTGGGTTGGGGGCTTGGGGGTTTTATTTGTTTTTGGCAAGGGGATGTTGATTGTCAGCAATGGCTAACAAAGGTGACTTTAGCGATAGAAGTCTGGGTAATGGGCGGCTGAGTGGGCAGCAATCCAGATAAAACACTGCCCTCCAAAACACTACCCTCTGTCAGACAAGTTTTATTGGATACATATATGACTCTGCAAAGCTAAGCAGTGATGTGTAGTCTCCATTAATGAGATCTCACCAGTCTGTTGGCCAGATAACTGGGGAGTCTTAGGAGACTGAAGGCTGCGTACTTCGGAGGTTCATGCAAATTCTGCTGTTTTAAGTTCAAAGCATTCAAATTCTTACAAGTTGTTTTTCCTGTTGCTTTTTGTAATCTGTCTAGTTCTTTTCTTTTTAATGTTGATAAAACCTCTGTGTACTTAGTTGTTTTTTTTCTTCCTCTACCTTTTGACATTCACTTTCCTTACCTCCTTCTCTTCAGCTTAGAGTCTTAAATTGTAAAATGGCAGCTACTCCACTCAGTCTTTACTCATCACTGAGAGTTCAAATATAAGTTACTTTTGCTGTTTTCAAGCCACAGGTACAGCCATCAGCTCCCGGTACTGTATTGGACCATATAATACAAAGATATGTGTACCTATAGCAGCACACAGGTCATAATGGACTATGAGAACCCCTATATGGCTACATTTAGTGAAAATGCTTCATCAGAAGTCTAGTTATAAATAGTTGCTGCTGCTGCATAGCTGATTATGTTATCTAAATCCAAGTGAGGTTATTAAATATGACTTATTTCATGTTATTTAATTTAAAACTTCTAAGAGAGCTGCATGTGTAGATTATATTATGTTAAATCAGATTTGAAACAATGAAGATATTACAAAAACGTACATCTTTAATTCTGTTGCAGGTCTGTAACAAGAAGTTACTATAGAGGTGCTGCAGGTGCTTTGCTTGTCTATGATATCACCAGGTAATAAAGTTAACAACTCATTTGTTTGTTTAATAACTATTGGATACAAATAAAAATATTTCTGTTTTAAACAATGCATATTTAAGTTTTGGAACTTACATGTGATGGTATGAAGTCCATAAATGTAAACAGACTCAGAAAAGGATTAGACAAATATATGGGGGCTGGCCCACCGGTAGCTGTTTTAATCATGGCAGACTACATGCAATACCACCACTGGCTCGGGAAGCTTTGCAACCATTGATTGTTGGAAACTGAATAAACTTGGGAAAGATCACTGTGCACATGTCATTATGCTGTTCTCCAAGTGTCCTTTACACTTGTGGTTTTGCTCAATTTCATAGCTTCAAAACAAATAATAATCTGACACTGACAGGATGCCACAGAAACTAAACGCAGACTTTAGCCCCTTTTAACCAAGGAAGTACATTCCTCTTTGTGGAAACTGCTTGTTAGTACACTGGTATAACAGAACATCCTCTAGAGAGACTGGCTCTGCCTGCACATTCCTTAACTGTAGGCCAAAATTCTGTCTCTACATCTTAAATTTTTTTATATCATACTTGACCAATCAAATACCTTTACCTTTACACACTTCCAAATTTTTTTCTGGCCACCATTGACTGATACTGGTCAGATAAATTTGGTGTTTGGTTAATGATGATTCACTAGGTCGGTCCCCCCTCCCCACCCCACCCCCCACCTCGAGTGGACTGTTCTCCTCTGAGCAGTCTCTGAAATTTGTGTTTTGTGTATAAAGTCAGTTCAGTCTCATTTGTCAGTCTTACTGCTTGAGGACTATATCTCTTGACCACCACCACAATGACTAATGGTGTGTACAGGTAACTAACCGCCTGTGATATCATTGGTCTTGACGCAAAGGTGAAACTTCAGGACCATGACTTTTCCATAAGAATAAGAAGTTTTTATCATCCCCTTTAAAACTTCAGAATCAGTTGAATTCCATGTTAACCAGTAACTCAGTCTGTTATCCCTAGATTTCATGCGCAAAAGGCTGAAACTAGATTAGGCATGTAAAATTTTAGCTTTTTGAATTAACAGGATATTTTATTATTTATTTTGAAGTCTTTCAACAGAGGAACAAACTGCTACTTCTCAGAAGCTGCAAGTAGACTAATCTAACTCATCATGATGTGTAAATGTTTTTTGGTCATCTATTCCCCTTTCATCTGGGACTGTCACTCTGAACCATACTAGTGGTGGTTTAAAAGAGGTTCCGGTTCCAGAGATCTTCAGAGCTGCAACTGGGCATGTTTTAGTAAAGCATACCTCATAGGACCTAGTGTCTAGATCGGAATTTATTAATGAAAAGGGTCCTCTGATGAAAGGAATTGAGGCAGTGAAGCATTATGCCCTTTATTCTCAGAACAATCAAAAAAATGAGAAGTAAGCTGAAGGGCACTGCTTTCTAAAGGATCCAGCATAAGACTACAGCACTTGGCTTTGATCTCTTGGCTAGTCTCTCTTGG
Source organism: Apteryx mantelli (assembly GCF_036417845.1). Lineage (NCBI taxonomy): Eukaryota > Metazoa > Chordata > Aves > Apterygiformes > Apterygidae > Apteryx > Apteryx mantelli. The sequence continues at coordinate 56,609,639 of NC_089980.1, read as the reverse complement.
CGCAGAAACTGCTGAGAAGAAATTGGGTGCCTCTGTGGTTGATTTGATTTTGCTTTTTAAAAACTTTAGCTTTTAAATAGTTTTATGAAGGAACTCGATACTCTTCCCAGTTTACAGCTGGCATATTTGAGATCTATAGGTGGCTTGCATAGCAGCAGTTTGTGGCTTGCCACAAATGTAGACTCTTGCCTTCTGAGTTCTAATCCAGTCTGACTTCCTAGTCTGTTCACTAGAAATGCTTATGCTCTACTAAAGGATGTTGTTTTCTACACAGCCGAGAAACCTACAATGCTCTTACCAATTGGTTGACAGATGCAAGAATGTTAGCAAGTCAAAATATTGTGATAATACTGTGTGGAAACAAAAAGGATCTTGATGCAGATCGTGAAGTTACTTTTTTAGAAGCGTCCCGATTTGCACAAGAAAATGGTAAGCAGTACATAAGATCTTCACGTAGCATTGAAAGATGCTTAATACCTAAAGTGATTTAGTTTCTGTGCAGCTACGGATGGATATGTTTGCCCACTGTATCTTGTCAAATATCCACAGAAAAGAGAGCTCTGTCAGTACATGAGGCACAGGAGGAGAAAAGTGCTGGTAATGAGAACTATATGTACTCTTCAATTCCCATTACCAGTGATTCTTCCTGCCACAACTGCTACTTAAAGGATATCTTCCGTAGTTAGAAATATTCCTTAGCAAATATATATGACTTTGGGCATTATCTTGCTTCCAAAGGGCTGGAGAGAAAATTAGGAGTAATATTTTTTAGTTTTCAGCTTCTTATAGATTTTACAGATTATAGATAATGTTGGATGGGATGTGCCACGGATGGAAGCAATGCATTTTACTTGTGGGAAAGTGAGTTCCAGGCATGGCATGGATCCAGAGGACTGTTACCTGGTCTGTAGTGTTCAGAATTTTCAGTCTTTGAGGGCGTACTTCTGTGGCAGCTAAAGTCAATCTCAGTCTGAGCTGTTGTGCTACAGTCCTTCCATCAATAAAATGTCTCTTCGGTCTTGTGTATTGGTTATAAATAGTCTTTTCAACTATGTTTTTACTATAGATGCTGGCTGTCCTTTTGCATATCACTTTCTATTAATCGAAAACTATATGGGGCTCCTTAATTGGTTTTATATGCTATTTTGCATGCACAGCCCAGGCTAAAAGCCCAGTTTGGGTTCTCACATTCTAAGGGAAATGTATAAATTTCAGAGGAAATATATGTGGTGTTGGTGAGAGGAGCTTGCTTTATTGTGAAAATGTTTTGTGTTTTTTTTACTTTTGCCTTCAAAACATGATTTTCAGGACTAAATTGTTCGACAATTTTTCTCAAGTTAAAGAAAAATTTATTGTTTTTGTAAATGTTCATAGTTTCAATTACTATATCAGAATATTTCAGACTTGACTTGAGATTGTTCTTCTGCTGTCAAATGCAGAGTTGATGTTCTTGGAAACAAGTGCACTAACGGGGGAGAATGTTGAAGAGGCCTTTGTACAGTGCGCAAGAAAAATACTCAATAAAATTGAATCAGGTAAATTGAGATTAATATTCTGACTCTTAAAGCTTTGTTTTTTGAAAATTAAAATATACCTGAAATATCACCATCTAAAGTTCTGTAACGGAATTAATCAAAATTTCACTGTAATAAAATAGCCCATTTGATTTACAGCCACTTCCCATATGTTTTAATAAAGATGAACATTCAAGTCAGAACTGTATACCTAAAGGGGAGCAGGGAAGGGGGAAATCTGTGGATCTTTTTACACAGCATTTCCCTTAATAGTCAGCTCTAAGCATAGGCTGCGCGTTCTGTGGGTTGCTATGTCCCTACAAACATAAAACCTTTTAATATCAGGCTTTAGCAAAGCAGAATAAGAACATAGTATCAGGGCACACATAACTTCTTGACCATATTTCCCCGCTATATATGAGAAGCGGAATGAGAATTTGAACAATAACACTGAAAATGTCAGGGGTGTTCCCTAACAACTGTTTCTCTGAAGTGACCTGCTTGAAACCATTTTGTTTTGCAGACCTAGAAATATAATTTGTACATAATTTTCTTTATTTCTATAGAAATATATTTATACAATTATTTCTGTTTCTGAGCTTCTCAGTGTAAGCAGGCATGTTTCTGTCAGAAACAGGCTCTTAAGTGCTCAGAGTGTCATTAGAGCTAATCTGCATTCCAGTTTCTCTTATTTTCTACTTACCTGATATCTCTATAGTTTTAAAGAATTGCCATTTTGAAGTCTGCCTGACAGACATATTTTGAATGCCCCAAATTTTTTTTTAATTTTAAAGAACATAGTGTTTTCAGATTACTGCACCAGATGCTAAACAAGACCTTTAATTTTAAGCAAGAAAAGGGAAGGAAAAAAAAGCAAAGTTTAGCTAGGTTCTCATGATACCGTAGTTCCATGAGTGGTTTAAAGAGGTATTACTAAGACAGCACTAAGTCCTGCCTCTTGTGGACTGCTTGTCCCCTCCCTTGTGGCAGCAGGCAGCCATAAAATCATGGAAAAATTGAGTGTAAGGGACCGCTGGAGGTCACTCCTGCTTGAAGCAGGGTCAGCTTCAAAGTCAGAGCAGGTTGCTCCGGGCCTTGCCCAGGCATGCTTTGAGACCTCTCCAAGAATGGAGATTCCCCAAGCCCTCTGGGCCACGTGCCCCCCTGCTGAACCACTCTCAAGGTGAAGATTTCTTCTCCCTCATGTTCATTCAGAAACTCTTTTGGCAAATTTTGGCTGTTGCCTCTTGTCCTTTTATTGTGCATTTCTGAGTGCAGTCTGGCTCTAGTCTTCTCTAAACCTCCACCTTTTAAGGTCATGAAATCCTGCATTTAGGTTACCTCTTAGCCTTCTCTTCTCCAGGCTGTACACACCAAGCTCCCTTAGCCTTCCCCTCCCCACATCCAACCGGTAGCAAGGCTGAGAATGTCTTTCCAGTAAGCATCCACACAAGCAGGCATATACAACATTATATTTTATTTATATATATATACATGTAAAATATTGCAGATTAATTATATAAAGTGTGTGTGTGTGTGTGTGTATACCACCCATACACAGACAGACATACCCAGCAGTCACTCAAGCAGCACCAACAGCCTCACCCTGTTGCCTTCTCCAGCCAAGCAGGAGGAAGGTCTGTTAGTGTGACATACATATATTATTACATGGATCCCTCCAGCAACTGGGCTTAGATACACAGGATCCCTCATTTCCCCAGTAGCTGGCCCCTGGACATACAAGCCCCTGAGGCTGCAGCTGCAGTCCAGTTGCTAGTACAGACCCACACCCTCACACACAGTAGATCCCTCCAGCAGCTGGCCTTTGATGTGCAGTCAAGCCAGTAGCTGGTCTTGGATCCTCACTCACTCTGTGGTAGGGGACTGGGACTCCCCTGGTCCTTCTGGTAGCCAGCTTCCCCCTTAGAGACCCACACACACACCTGGCTCCCAGGTCACTTCATCTACTGCCTGCTAATCTGGTGTGATGCTTGCTAGTGAGCACCCACTCACTTGCACACCCTCATGTGCTCCAGTTGCAGGCACTGCAGACACATGGGCCATCTCACATGTGTTCTGACTCCAGTTGCTGGCACTTAAACCTGCCTCCCACACATGCACACAGAATAGAGTCCCTCACCCAGTAAGACAGTTAGAAAGGAATTTAATAAGAAGATAGGACAGACTGCACTGATTGCAGGTCAAGGTTAGACAAGTGTACTGACCAGCATCATTTATGTGCAACCACTCCCTCTTTATTTCTTTATCCCTCTAGTTCTCTGCCTTTGATTCCTCCCCTAAACATCCCATAATAAGTCTTGCACAATCCAGAAATGCTCTTCCCCTGCATCCCACAATGTTTCCCATGCCCCAAGGCAGTAATTCCCCTCAGTCCAAAAGGTGCTCCTGTTGATTCATCATGCTGGGTTTTGCACCTGGCCCAGGGGGCTGATCTCCTGGGACAGCCCTGGGAGGAGCAGGACAGGGTGTCTGTTCCTCTCAGTAGGTAATTCAGGTTCCCCACCTGCCACTGTGCCTCTGTGCTCCTCTGGGCTTGTGGAAATGAGCCCTTGATGGACTGATCACTCTCCAGTGATGGACATGGGAGTAGCTGGGACAGGGTGTTATTTGGGTTCCCTGCCTGCCGTTGTCTCTCTTGGCTCCTTTGTGCTTGTGGAGAGGAGCTTTTATTTTCTGACCACGTAACCTAACAGGAATGTGCTGCAGTCCCTAACTGTCTTAATGTTCAGCCTTCTGCTGAACTCTCTCCAGTGTCTCTCTTCTGTACTGGGGAACCCACAACTGAACACAGTACTCTTTCTTAAGTGCCAAGTAGAGGGAAATAATCACTTTTCTCAACTTCTCTCTGCTGTCTACACTCTTGCTATTGCAGCCCAATGTGTTGTTATCCCTCATGGCCACAGCTACGTACTACTGCTTCATGGTCAACCTGTCCATCAGGACCCACCTCACCCCACCCTCACCCCCCCTGTCACAGGTCCTTTTTTGCAGCGCTGCTACTTACTTTATCAGTGCCAGGCCTGCACCACTGCTTGGGGTTGTTCCATTGCAGATACAGAGCTCTGCATCTGTAGCGCTGAATTTCGCAAGGTTCCTGGTAGCCTGTTCCTCCAGCCTGTGAAGATCTTTCTGAATGGCAGTGCTGCCCTCCAGCTATCAACTGCTCCCCTCAATGCAGTGTCAGCTGCTAGCTTACTGAGGGTGCACATGTGTGTGGCTAACCTAAGTGATCTGAACTGAAGGGATTTTTCACTTTTTTTTTTTTTTTTTAATTTACTAGTTCTAACCTTGGCCAGTTCAGCATGTAGCTGTGAGAACATTTCTGAAGGCACAGGGGATGGAGTAACCAAGTTAGTTATAGCAATGAATAGCAGAAACAGGGAAGGTTGAGACTATTATTTCCTCTGACAGCATTGCTTTATAAACTCCTACTGTCAGATTGATCCATTTTTGTTTGGCTTGAGATTTATAGCACTTCTTTATTTGCAAATTAATCTTTGAAACCAGGTATCTTATAACTTGAAACAGTGTTTGCAGATATTTTAGACATTTCCTTTGTTAGAAGTAGTAGGTGCAAAAAGATTTCTTGTTGCAGTTTAACTCAGAGACAACTGCTTTCTCATTATGATTAAGGCGGTTGAAATTACTGGAGAAAATGATTCAGGTTTGGAATTGCCTGAAGGCAGCCAGAATTGCAGTAGATCTATTCATCACTAGAGCAGAATGTCATTGTTTGTATCTGATGTTGTCTTTAACTTAGAATATATTATCTATAAGTAAGTAAAAGTGATCCATCTTCTGTGACCATTTTGTTTCTCATCAGGAGAACTAGATCCAGAAAGAATGGGCTCAGGTATTCAGTATGGCGATGCAGCCTTGAGACAGCTGAGATCACCACGAAGAGCGCAAGCAGAAAGTGCTCAGGAATGTGGGTGTTAAAGAAACAAAATACAAAAATCCCAAATACTGACCTTAGATACAGAAGGTAAGGTTACAAAATCTTGGGGCATTTGGTAAATTACCTTATTTCATAAACATGCTATTTCAGCTGCCTGGCTTTTCCACAGTTAGCCTGTAAAACAATATAGATTCTAATGAAGTAATGCACAGTAGAACTGAGTTTTTATACTTGATTTTTCTTCTACCATCTACCCACCAAAGGAAGACTAATGGTCTTTCTAAATATTTATGGGTTTTTTACTTATTCTGAGTAATGCGATTGAAAACATTTAAAAATTCTGAATCCCTGAAAAGCATTATACCCTTTATAGTTACCTAATCCACTGAAGAGAAGGTGAATCCATGGTATCATGGGAAAATATTCTTGGAAATGAGAATTCATGAAATGTATGGTGCAGTATCTTGCACCAGAATCTTGTTAAAAGCTATTGTATAGTCTCTTCTGAAAATACAAAGTTTAAAGACTAAGAGGCTTGAAAATTAAAGGTAGTATTGGATTCCAAACTTCCACTGACTTTTTGTGTCCCTAAAAGGAAAAACAGCCCAAAGTAGTTCCCATTTCTGACTGCCATGAGCGGAAATGTCAACAAAAGAATAGTAATATTTGCTGCTTAAGCAGTGTTGCTATTTCAAGCAAGCTGCTCCCTAGGGCTTTTGCAGCCTATAGCATGGGAGTGCTGGCTTCCAAAGACACCCAACAGGGAAAGTGAGGAAGAGATTTTTCCCTTTAGCGGTAATAGGCAAAGAGAGCTTGAAGTCTCATAATCTACCCCCTAAAACAGCCTGGTAGTTAGTCTTTCTCATAAACACTTATCCTTCTTTGACACCTTTCAGTTTTTAGATAACTAACTCCTTGCAGTATATAAATGGATAGGACAGTGCTTTCTCCCTCAGTCAATAATGAGAATAATTAAGGAATTGCTGTGTAGTTATTCTGACATCACTAATCCTCACCTCTCTAACAAATGAGGGCAGCGATATCAAACTAAACTAGTACTGAAAGCAGAGTTATTACACTGTTTTTACTGTATTCATTTTGATCATTTTGAACAATGCACACCACGTTACTGAAACTGCCAGCAAAAATTTTACAGAACATTAAATAAGGCTGCATTCAATTCTGTAATCTCACTTTTTGTTCTTTGTATATTCTGGGAGCTTAGCTCCCAATTAAAGCTCAGAATTTTAAATAATACATAGGAATCTTCAAATTCCTTTCCTCCCATTTTCCTTACATAAAATATGATCCTTCAACAAAAAGACTGGTAAAAAGGGCATCCGTTTACTCTGACTCTGTTATGACTGTACAGGAGTGAATGTTCACTGATCTTATTTCAGGAATTGAGTTTTAATATTGATCAGATGTACAAAAGTGATGGAGCTCTTATGTATTTTTCAGCTGTCGATGCAAATGGTGTTTGAAGAAACAGACAGAAAAGGTTTGAAGGCTATGCAGTTTTTTTTAAAACATCTTCCAACTATATATAAACAGGAGCAGACCACTGCTGACAGTGAACTGTGTAATGTGATGCAGGAATGTGCACGTGACACAAAAGACTGCAAAACAAACCTTATAATTTGGTGGACAATATTAAGGCTCATACCTGTATGTAAACATTTTCCATTACCTATTTTTGTTCCTTCATCTTTAGTTTAAAGCATTGCTCTATACTGTATATAATGTAACGGTAAATTTACAAAGCATGGTATACTTATATATGATGATAGAATGTTGCACTACAAGCAGTTTAATATTTTATTTTTTTATCATATAAACTAAAATTTAACTGAGGTAGGCTTTATCATGTTTGTTTGTTGCACAATAGGTTATATTTATTACCGGAATTACAAAGCCACTGGCATTGACTGTCAGTGATGGATTTTTTTTCCTTAGTTGTTTGCCACATTCTACAAGCTGTTTACATGACTAATACTCAACATATGGTTAGCACACTTACTTATGTTTACTAATACGTCAATTTGGAAAGACATTTTTATTGAAGTGCACCTATCCTATTTTCTCACAATTCTTAAATAAATCTCTTTCAAAGGTCTTTTATCAAACTTCAAAGGTTTAGAAAAGAACTCTTTCTAAGTATCAAATGGCTGTTGACTACTTGGATCTACTTGGATTTTGGATTTTTCTGTTTTCTTGGTCCTGATACCTTGTATAGCACTGATGTCATGAGGTAGTATTTATGTGTGAATGGAACCATGCATATTCTGTTTATTTGTGACTCTAGTCCACAGGCATGGGCTTACAGAAAATGATCATGGTAAGAGTTCTCTTAAGCTCTTATCACTAACAAAGCAATCAGCTATGGAAGAGAGACTTCTGCTGAAAGCATACCTGGTAAGGTACAAACTGAACCCAAGTGGGTTCTTCCAAAGTATGCTGAATGTAAGAAATTTAAAATATCAATTTCTTGGGTTTTAAAATTTCAAGTTCTTAGTTTTACTTTATGAATGTTTAAAATTAGACTTTACATTTGGGAACTTGCAGTCCATCTTGCTGGAGCTCTACCTTTGAACTTTGTGAGTGCACTCCATGTAGAGCTGTCTGCATTGCCCCCAGGAGATTCACATAACGGAGGGGGAAAAAATAAGCACACTGCTTATGTAGTTCTTTGTTCCCCTGAAACTCATCAAGGGGACTTTCAGCCTTGGTATTGATGTTAATATGTTAAAACATGCAATTTGGACTTCCCTCCTACCCTTTTTTTATTGTGGGGAAAAGGTATGGGACAACAAATTAGAAATCCTGTCCTCATTGCTCTGCTGGAGACAGAAGAGGAAGAGACTTGCAGAGGTTCAAGAGGGAGGCCAGAACCACAAACATTGCATATCATTTTTATAGTGTCATGACAATTGATCAATTAAGACATCTGTGGCTTTTGTATTGCCAGACAAGGAGCTGTGGATTTAAGCTTAGTGTTTCTAGTGATATCTAAATGCAATCTAGTAAAGAAATGGGAGCAGGGCCAGCATAGTTGCACTGATGGAAATCACTAGTGACATTTTTACTTAATTACTTGAACTAGAAATTGTATGTCTCCTTGGGAATGCATGCTAACACAGAAGATAGTTGATCGGAACCTACTATTGAAATCTCAAGGGCAAATATGCTTTATTATTTTCTATATAGGAATCTTTTGTATTTAAGGGACACTTACCAACTAAAACCCAACTGATGCTGTAATTCAGAGGGCAGTCATAGCACAAAAGCAAGGCAAGAATGCTGCAGAGAGATATACCATCTTTCAAGGAATTCTGTTTAAAGGTATTCCCTTTACCCTGACATTTCTGGTTCAGATGGATGCTTTTCTAGAAGTTATACAGCTAAGTCATCTCTGAATTAAAAGTCTATAAAGAATTGTATTTGCTTTGTACTGGAAAAGCCTAGGTTGAGTCTTAAGAAGACTGTTGGGTCCAAAGAGTTTTTTTGTTATATATTTCTCTATTGCCTATCTATCTCATGCAAGGTTGGATTTGTTACATAATTGATAACAATTATTCTGAAGGAGCATTCCCTTCCCGTTAAGATCGTAGATTGTTTTTGAAGCAGCTTAATCTGGCATTTACAAGAACTTACCTGTCTTAATCCTCATTCAAGTAATTACTTCCAGTTTTGGGTAGTGGAAACAAATTACCAAAAAAACAAATCCACTGAACTAGGTATTGGATGTAGTTACCTCCTCTACCGATCCAAATAGAATATTATTCAAATGAGTTATGTTGTATTTCTGCCAGAGGTTGGAGGTGGTGAGGAGTTTCTAAAAACCCCAAACCAATGCTGAAATGCTAGAAAAATGAGATATCAGGGAGTCTTTTTTTTTTTTTCCTCCTTTCTCATAATTTAATCAAAGTTCTTGGTACACTGATAAAACAGAGCTGAGCATTTATCAGCTCTGACATAGCACAGGTAACAGTCTCTCTTCTGCCACTATTACCATGGTTGAAATGGAGTTGGCTTTTGATCAGAATTTCTTTCCTTTGAAAGGAAAGGGGAAGGACTACTTAATTCTGTTCCTTTTCTTTCAGCAGTGTATTGCTTAAATCTTCAGGGTTTTGCAGTGGTGTGTTTTTTGTTATTTTTTTACACTCACCTTTTCCTTTATCTAGAAGACCGGCCTCTTGTTCATAGTAGTTTTGATCATTTTGATAAAGTTTTGGGGTTAAGAAGTAGTAAGCACTTTTTCCTGTAACCAGTTGTCTTAAGCTCTCCTCATGAGGAAAGAAGGAATAACTTCATTATAATCCATTTTGACATAGTTTCTACTGTTTTTTTTAAAGTGCACCCTTATGCTACTAGAACACATTAAGCAGGCTAATATAAATGCTTTGTAAAATGTTACCACCTTTTATGCTGCATATCTTACTATAACATAAAAAAAGAAATTTCTAATACAGCAACTGCTGAGGGAAATGCTATTAGAAGAAATAGCTCTCAGCAGTGCATGTTATATTGCTTACTATTTCTCCTCTAAGGATTTTATATTTATAAAAATAAACATCAAGCCAGTAACAGCCCTGAGGTAGATTTTAAACTTTGTTACAGTTCACAGGGTAAACCAAGCCCTAGCTCACCTAAATATCAAGTGGTATATATTTAACCCATGTATGTTTTTAGCATACAGTGAAGTTCTTACTCTACCAAAGCAAAATGGCTTAGGGTTTTAATATACAAGACACCCAAATACTAAAATTTATTGGTTGTGGAGCTTTAGCTGTTCAAACTTTAAAAGGTTTAAATGTCATATAAAAGCCTTTGTCTTGCCTTTTAATGAGTCTGTTGGGACTACACTATTTCATTTGATGCTTGTATCTAACACTGAATAAAGAATTTTTCTTGATATTCTAGGTGTTCTATAGCAAACTGTTTATTGTACAAATTTTGCCAGCTAAGCTACCTCTTTAAACAAGACAAACTGTAGATGGTCTTGAAAAAACAAGATGTTTCTGCTAAAGTCATGGTACAGTCAGTACTGGGCTAGGAAAGCAGCAGCAAAGAGAACTGGAGGGCTTCAGCACATTTCCCAGGAGCTGGAAGCAGAGCAGTCACTGCCCCAGCCCTGTGCACCACCTGTCTTGCTGCTCAGCCTGAAGCCCCTCTGGCCCCAGCTTTTCCTGGGGCCCCCCACAGCTCAGGTAGTTCTGGCACAGCAGGCCCAGGCACCTGAGCTCTGCTGCTGCTACTCCAAGTTAGACATGGAGCAATTGCAAGGTGTCTTCAGACTTAATTTCTCTCCATTTGTGCCTGTCCTTTAGTGCTTATGGCTGCAAAGCTGGATGAAGTGCACCTAACTTCCTTCTATCTGCTTTTCTGTGCACAGACAGTTCCTTTCTAGGAAAGTTTGAAGCATCAGTGTAGATCTCCTGCAAAATGTGTTTTTACAAGCTAACAATGCTTAAAAAAACAACACAGATGTTTCTGTACAACTTGAATTCTGTATTTGCTCTTCTCAAACTCCCACCCAGAATATAAGGCAACTCAGGCTGAATTACACAGCTGGCCTCTATCTTGTCAGTCTCTTCCAACTAGGAATCTGGGCTCAGATGTTCCCAGCTCCTGTAGAACCTTAAAAAAGGAGTATTATAAAAAATCCAATTACTTTGTGCAACTCATTTGTATTTACATTCTATATGCTGAAAAAAAATTCTCATTGTATTTGCATTTTACATGCTGGAAGAAAAGCATATAAAAAGCTCATGAAAGAAAATGGTGCACTTAAGTTTGTTATAAAACCATAGAGTGAAAAAAGCACCAGTTAGTCTTAGTTGTCTCCTCTTTTTCTGTAGAGGCCAGTAGCACATAGGACTTTAATGTAGCCACTCCTTAATAAGTTTTCCTAAATCTTAAACACTTGCAAGATTATAATTTTTGAAGATGCACCTTCCTGCTTTTCTCCCCACACTACGTCCTTTTTCCAAAGTTCTAAACAACATTTTACAAAGGCGTCAGGTGGCATAGCATTTCAGACAGTGCCTGTCTGAATGTAGGCTCCATTTTTTTCCCCCTAAGTGATTGCTGGGGAAAGCCAGTCACTGGGAAAAGGGTAGCAGGAGAGAATCCACAGGGGAGTTCTTCCAAGATAGTTGTATGTTTTAGAAACACAGGAGACAAGCTCAGCTCTGAAGGATTTAACTAATCTAGCTTTACCCTACACTAGTCTTTATACTGGTAGCACCTATCAGAAACCTGTATCATTTATTCTCCATGAGGGGCTAGGACATGGGAAAAGCAGGCAGCCAGTGAAGCCAGAGTTAGTGGGGTTTGTAATCAGCAGGCAGAGTCTGCAAGAGCCCTGCAGTGGAAAAAATCCAAGCCCCAAATACTACAGTACAAGCAGTCAAGGCACTTTGTGTCACTTATTTTATTCACATATGCAAGTTGACACTATGCTATTACATACAATACAGAAGCTTTAAAAAACAAATACTATTAAAAACTCTTAAAAAAAAATCACATATTGCTTCAAGCTTAGATGGTATTTCCCTATAGTTTTTAAAGTGAATTCAGTGCTAACAACAGCTGAGGCAGCTTCCTACTCCCTTCTACCCCTAATCTTATAGAGGCTACCAGCAAGGTCTTGAGTCAGGCTCCATATATGGCTTTGCTGCTGTGTGCACTGAGCTGGAACATACAGGTTACTGCATGTAGGCCCTCAGATTGCTAGCTTTTGGTCCCTATCCTGGTTAAAAAACAAATCTGAGGCCTTTAACTCAGAGTCAGTGCATTACACCATAAAAAAAAATGCAGGGGGCAGATGTATTTCCCTACAAACTAGAAATTTGATTAAAATGTGCATCTGCTGCCTGGATAAAGTTCTTTCTTTACCAAAAATTCAGGACTGTCCCTCACAGGTTTAAGTTTGTCTCTAAATTTAAGTATCACTTTGACTATCTTAGCTTCCACTAACAAAATCTGTAATTTATAGTTGTGAAGATGTGACTGCACAAGCATGCTACTCTATTTTACAGGGACATCCTTACACAGTTTTCATTGCAACATTTTACATTGTAAACACTAGGCTTCACAACACAATAATTAAATTGCAGCATTACACACTGAAAATCTTAAAGTTTCACTAAGCTAAGTGCTTTCAGAAACTGAAAGGAACAGACAGTTGTTTTAATGAAGACCGGACAACTGTTTTCTGTGTTCTTATGAATATCAAAGTCTTACTTTTAAAACAGGAGTGAGAAGCATTTACCACATGGCTGAATTCAAGAGTCCATGCAAGATAAAGTTCAGCACTTCTTTAATTGATTGGGTAAATATTCACTAGTTTTTCCATCTTTGAATGAGTGATTTGATGCAAGACAGCCTTACTTCTCTGTAAGTCTAAAGAATATAGTTAAAGCTTTTATACTTGAAGTGTTTTGCTTTCCAAATCAATTAGCTTTTTGTCAGAATTTGTATCAAAACACTGATAGCTATTTTCCAGACTTCAGTCTGTCACATGCCAAATATCTTGAATATACAGCTTGCAGTGATCAGGACTATATTATTTCACATATTCAAAGCAAATCTGCTAGCCTTGGGTTTAAGAGTCGAATAATGTGGGACTTTGGGAAATACAGGAAAGCTACCTGATCTACAGAATAGTTTGCCCCTCACTTCAAGCTTTATAGTACTAAAAAAAGTACCAATATAGCACTCATGACTATTTTTAGCTACAGACTATTTAAAAGCATGACAGTGACTCACATGGCCTGATTAGCATCACTGCTGCCTTCTAGGAGATTTTTTGGTGGAGGACAGCTTTTGACCAGACAAATTAAGGATGAGAACTCTTAGAACACTCCTCAGTACCCAGCAGCCCTGATGCAGTTGAGGTTCTCATGCTCTGCAGAACACCTGAACACCCCCATTTGAGATGGCTTGAGTTTGGTACCCTGTATCCAAGGCAGAAGACATTTAGACCTTCTGTAATTATTGAAAGGCTGACATCTAGTGGGAGATCCCTCTTATCCTAAAATAGGTACTTAAGGTAGGTAGGCACATGGTCTTCTAGGCTCCTCCATTCTCAGTGGGAAGAGAAGTCTAGAAACATTTTTGAAAGTATGGCAAGATGAGTCCTGCCCCACAGAATTAAGTTATTTAATGCAGACAAATGGATTGAGGGCACAGTCCAGTTGCTATGGTTACATACTTTAAAAGTCTACAAAGCCAAAAGTGTAGATGGTGTTCTGGGCAACAGTAACAGGCAGTCTTTATTCAGTGGGACTATTAAATACTGCTTGTTAGATTTCTGCCGCTACTGTTCAAAGCTAGGTTGGATTTCCGAATAAAACAGCGTCAGAAGCAACTTGAGCATATTTATAGCAGTTATTTAAAGAGGAAAAACAGCATACTGGGTAATAAAAAAAAAATCAGAATAAAGGCATCCAGCTGAATAGTTAACCTCAGTTTGGGGCACTGGTCTAAAGTCTTAGAAAATTCTAATCTGATTTAGCTATATGATGAAATAGTCATATTTTATGAAGTACTGGTTTGCGGAATGAAGCTAAGACTGGTCCAGGCTTTTGCCGAAGTGCAACGGTGCTTCTTGTGAGAAGTTTGGAGTTTAGTCAGTGTTTAAAAAAAAATGAGTTTCAGAACCAAGGTAACACAGCACATTTCAAAGCTTTGAAGCTCACAAGTACAATAGTGATCTGGCTAAAGCTCAGCTACCAAACTGAAAAAGTTCATTTACAGCAGCTTGAAGGGAAAAAACACACTGATAAACTGACAAATGACTGTTTTACTATGTAAAAATAAAGAAAGTGTTCACTCTTCATTATATACTGTGGATTACTAAAGGTTACCTTTCTGTCCTCCTCTGATCCTCATCTCCTCAGCGAGGAGTTCTGCACCAATTTTGAGAGGCAGAAAGCTTCTCAGAACTTCATCTACAAGGTTTATCAAAATGATTTTCAAGTTTAAAACCTCTAACAGCATACTCATTATACAATACCACCAAATGGAATGCATATTGCACTCTGACCCCACTGAGCATAGAAAGATATTCATAGTTTAAAAATAGACTTCACCGCACAGAAGCCAACCCTCTCCATTGATAAACTGGCATTGAAATGATTAAGCACAAATAAGTGTGACCACAGGCTCAATACAGTGATGCCAAGTTGATATTGGTACAACAAGCAACTGCTTATTGAGCAGCAGCTATCACATAGCAATTGTCTACATCAGTCATTTGGTATAACAGTCACAGCAACTCAAAGTAATCCTGCAACTGTTCTTTGCTCTGAAAATAAGTGGTTCCAAGACTGGCAAGTAATTTATTCCAATGACCTTAGAAACATCAATAAAAAAAATAAGAAAATATCAGCAAATTCACTAATCAAGTTTTGGGGTTTTTTGGGGGAAAGTTTCTATATACAGACCACACTTGACAGTTATCTACATAAAGCATCCACATTTATTAGTGCCGTTTACCAGGCCCGCTGTCTTTCCTGTTACCTGTCTTGATCTACTTATTTTGGGAGAAGTGTTGAATCAGTTAGTACTATAAATGCAAATGCTCCTTCATCACACCTTTAAAGTTTTCCCCCAAAACCACCTCCTGATCATTTGGAGCACTTAACTTTTAATTTAAGGGTCAACAAATTATTTGTAACCAAGATCAAGAAAGTGTTTGCTTAGGCTGCCAGTACTCCAAGGATCTCCCCTCCCACCTTCAGAAGAGGCCCTGAAACTTAGATTCCCAAAAGGGGAACTGTTTAAAAATTTGGGTAACTATATTTAAAAGCCTCTTTAAATGTTATGGCTCCAACTATACACCCCACTGTGAGGTAGGTAGCCAAGATACAAATATTGTAACAAACAGCTGGAAACTCCCTGTAAAAACCTTGCATAAGTAGTTTGGTTCCTTGCACCAGTGTCCTGATATGCTTAACTTTTTTTGAAGATGCTTAAGGAAATCATAATTCACCGAGCTCTTGCTGAGTAGCATCTCATGTACTCTGTCATCCAGGGATTATCTGGTGGGGCAGGCTTTATTCGACAAGCTGTCTCTGCTTCTGCAGATCGTACTCGCCTCTGAGAAAGTTTCCTTTTCTCCACTTGTCTCCTGTTCTTTGCTCGTAGGGCAGATTCATGAATCTAAAAGATCAGAGTTAGTGTTACAGTAGGAAAACAGCCTCTGATTCCCCCTCCCCCCCAAAAGCTGAGGGTCACTTCCTATTTCCCCCAGCCCCCCATCCTGAAGAAATAGGGTTTGGTAGCAATTTGTTTTGGTAGCATTTTCTTCTATTATTTATACCACTAACAGAAGAGAAATACAGAACTGTGGGGAAAAAAAACATCTCAGCTTCAATTCTGCACTACATTTCTCCCATTTCATGCTATTAAAAAGCAATTACAAAGATTTTGAATGTTTCTTTGCATCTTAAGTTCTGACACTTCTTAAAACCTTGTTAAAACCTATTTTTACTATTTTAGTTTTTTTTTTTAAATTTAGTTTTTAAATTCCTAAACATCCCTCAATGTGACCAAGCATCCTTTACTAAGCTGTAGTAAAACTAATCCTTAGCAACCCCTTACAGGACCCTAAAGAACTTAATCTTGAGAGCATGCTATAGGAATGTCTGCACATCTTTCTATATTAAGAAATTATCACATTTTTCCCTAAATTCAGTTTTAAGATACAGCTACTATGTTCACTTGCTTTCATCTCCAGAAGATTTGAATCACTGTTTCCCATCTCAATTAGGGGACGGTAACACCTTTGAAGCATTCAAGAAAAGTGTCCTCCTACCCAGTTGGTAAGTAGTCAGTTCCCACCTAAAGAAACATCCCTATTGACAAAATACTCTGTAATTGGTTTGCATAATTGTAAGTGTTTCAGAAGTGTCCTGTCCTTGCACTCCAAACCTAAGCCCTTATCTTTAAGGTTCTGTAGCTTTGCTTCTAGCATAAGAAATGGTAAGTCTTTGAAAGTATGAATAACACTCAAGACAGTTTTCAACTTGTTACTAGGCTTCAAATCATTGCTCAGCTATTTCTAACACTGACCAAAGCTTATCGATCCCATTGCAAGTAGTGTCCATTATCAGGACAGGTAGCTTCTCTCAAGAATTATTAAGACCTTGAGTTCCTCATTTCTCTCAGAGATGAGCTATCTAGGAAAGGAAAGACTCTACTGCTTCAAGCCCTTCCCAGAACTGCCCATCAGCAGTCAGCTGTATCTTACATCAAGAACACCATCCTCCTTATTCCTCAGTCATTGATTCAGAGTCTAGATTAGCAGTAATAAAACAAGACAGGCAGGGACACATTACTGATTGTTTTACCGGGCTTGGAGAGCTCTAGAAAAGAAAAAAAAAATGGAACTGTTGTAGCAGTAAGGTAAATGTTGCTTGCTAAGCAAGTAAACAACCTGCTGCACTAGAGTTCTGATACTATCTATGACGATGTACATTTTAATTATGTTATTTTGCTAATGTCTACATCAACCATGCAATGCACCAGACATCTGATGGACTGTTCTGCTGCCAAAACTCCCCACTGTCAACCCGCTGAAGCAGGCTGCTAACAGACATTTTAGCAGCAAAGCATTCGTACCTTCTCAGTGAAGCTCCTGTTCCCAAAGATTGCCCCAGGAAAGTCACTCTTCCACAGCTTAAACACTATCCCTGTGTTTCTGTACCTGTCTGCCTGCTTTGGGATGCTTGGTGCTAACTGCCTGATGCTTTTCTCTTGTCATGAAGTTCAGAATGCAGAAATACATTTATAACAGCCAGTTTTGCTGGTAGCACTGTAACAGCCAGAAACAAGATAACCAGACATTAATCAGAATTTGCAAATACTGGTCAAACATGAAAAGTTTCAAAACTGATTAGTAGTTAAAAGCTATTGGCTTTGCACATGTGAAACCTCTTCAGGTTTATTGATATAGTAATTTTTGATATAAGAATATTAATGGCAATGCTGTACTGTCAGTCCTACCAACAGTTAATACACACTTCTCTAAACTGCTTCTTCTACTTCTTCCTCCATGCCTAATGCGAGTTCTTGAAAACCATCTAGAAGTGTTAACTCTAGTGAGAAATGCATTAACAGCTTCCTACATGGACCACAAGTTATAGCTGTATCACTAGAAAAAGCAGATACCTGCTGCAGCTAGTATGAAAGCCTGTATCTAATGTTTCACATAAAATTAAGTGGCCTTGATCACAGCTGTACAAAAGCATTCTTGTTATACTCATCTTTACTTGTGGCAATTATCATTTTTCCTGCAACACTGTCAATCAAAGCTGTAGGCAGATGTGTTCCTTGTCTAATGAGGGCTCTGCATTTCCTAGATTTAAAGAGAGTTCTGTATGTCCTGAAACATTTTATGCATTCAGGCCTCCACTGTACACTTTCAGCATTAGCAGGCTGTAGGTAGGACTAGTGCTTACTCCATTTTGATGCAGGGGAAGTGCAAAAGCCTTTTTTTTTTTTTAAATATAGAAATAGAGGATTTCTGGGATTGTCATCTTAGTCCTCAAGACAAAAATCTGAGGACTCAACTAGATCACAGAATCACAGAATCACTGAGGTTGGAAGGGACCTCTGGAGATCATCTAGTCCAACCCCCCTGCTCAAGCAGGGTCACCTAGAGCACATTGCACAGGATTGCATCCAGGCGCATTTTGAATATCTCCAGAGAAGGAGACTCCACCACCTCTCGGGGCAACCTGTTCCAGTGCTCTGTCACCCTCACAGTGAAAAAGTTTTTCCTCATGTTAAGATGGAAGTGTCTGTGTTTCAGTTTGTGCCCATTGCCTCGCGTCCTGTCGCTCGTCACCACTGAAAAGAGTCTGGCCCCATCCTCTCGACACCCTCCCTTCAGATACTTGTACACATTGATAAGATCTCCTCTCAGCCTTCTCTTCTCCAAGCTAAACAGGCCCAGCTCTCTCAGCCTTTCCTCATAAGAGAGATGCTCCAGTCCCCTAATCATCTTTGTGGCCCTTCGCTGGACTTGCTCCAGTAGTGCCACATCCCTCTTGTACTGGGGAGCCCAGAACTGGACGCAGTACTCTAGATGTGGCCTCACCAGGGCTGAGTAGAGGGGGAGAATCACCTCCCTCGACCTGCTGGCAACACTCTTTCTGATGCAGCCCAGGATACCATTGGCCTTCTTGGCCACAAGGGCACATTGCTGCCTCATACTTAACTTGGTGTCCACCAGCACTCCCAGGTCCTTCTCAGCAGAGCTGCTTTCCAGCAGGTCAACCCCCAACCTGTACTGCTGCATGGGGTTATTCCTCCCCAGGTGCAGGACCCTGCACTTCCCTTTGTTGAATTTCATGAGGTTCCTCTCTGCCCACCTCTCCAGCCTGTCCAAGTCTCTTTGAATGGCAGCACAGCCCTCTGGCGTATCGGCCACTCCTCCCAGTTTTGTATCGTCAGCAAACTTGCTGAGGGTGCACTCTGTGCCTTCATCCAGGTCATTGATGAAGAAGTTGAACAAGACTGGACCCAGGACTGACCCCTGGGGGACACCGCTAGCTACAGGCCTCCAACTAGACTCTGTGCCACTGAGCACAACTCTCTGAGCTCTGCCATTCAGCCAGTTCTCAATCCACCTCACTGTCCACTCATCTAACCCACACTTCCTGAGCTTGTCTATGAGGATGTTCTGGGAGACAGTGTCAAAAGCCTAGATGCTAGGGAAAACTGGCTGTCTTTGGGAAAGAGGGTTTAGGAGTGCAAAACTAGGCATCCAAAGATATGGATTTTGTTCCTGGACACTTTGAAAGCCTTTTCTCACAGATACCCTACTGCCTAAGTGCTACCTGAAGGGATTCACTTGCATACAGCGCAAGTCTTGATCAAACCTGGAGAAAAGAGACCAAGACTCAAAGGACTCAAGGGGAAGAAGCCCCTAACTCACTCTTCCTGCATAATACAGCATGACCACAATAAGCTAGTGCTTACAAGACATTATCACCCACAGCAAAACACAGATGCTGTTGAAGTCCTCACGATTCCCTGCAAGATCACAAATAAAAGCATCCCTAAGAAGTTTCACCTAGATATTAGACATTTTTAGCCTGCAGATGCAACAGTTCAAATACAGCAGCAGTTTAAAGTGTGAATCAAAAGTTTTCACTTACTTCATTCACTGAAGCAGAAGCACAGACATTGTGAGTTTTCTGGCTTCCAGTATCTGTCTGTCTTTCTCCCCACCCATACAGAGCAAAGGGATGTTTATTCTCCTTTGGTGCATCTGTCTTTTGAGGACTTTTGGCTGACCTTCGATCATTGCGACTAGACAAGGCACTTTGACTCGGACGTCGTCCTGTACGGCTGGTTTTGTCTGTTTCCTTTACAGAAGTGTGTTCTACAGTTTTTTCTTGTTCTTCCCTCTGCTGCTTTTCTTGATCTTCCCTCTCTTTTTCTAAAAAAAATAAAGTTATAGTTTAAATATGTTGTCATTGGGAACTTGCATCTGACCCACTGAGCCTCTCTTGACACATCATGGCAGTCTGTTTTTAGAAATGTAAGAGGTTACCAATTCCTTAACAGTAGAGGTATACCTTTGTAAAATAACTTCATTCTGCTGTCTTTAGTAACCACAATATAATTTCTAAGTCCCTCTGTACATCACTGTCCTCATATTTAAACATGCCCTCACTAGTGAGGCTACAAATACCTAATAGCCCCAGGCAGTATTGTGAATGCTGCAAGATTGTTTCCAGTGATCTTCTGTCCTCACTGTTTCATCCTTCCATCTTTCAGAAGAGCAAAGATGGACTTGAGTGGCATGTAGATGCTGCCAGCCAGTCACTGAAGAACAAGTCTGATCAGAGTAAATAAAATACTAAATTCTTCACATAATGAAGTTTCACTGAAAGAAAGGAATTTGTGCTTCATTTTCAGACTCCTTGATTATACATCTTGATGAAGGTTTTCTTTATGGGAAGGGTAAGTGTGAAGCAAAAA
The DNA here is from genome assembly GCF_036417845.1 of Apteryx mantelli. Taxonomy (NCBI): domain Eukaryota; kingdom Metazoa; phylum Chordata; class Aves; order Apterygiformes; family Apterygidae; genus Apteryx; species Apteryx mantelli. Next base: position 56,589,203 of record NC_089980.1, on the reverse strand, counting down.
TTTACAAAGCAACATCACCCATACTATCAGTTTTGTGAAGTATGTTTTACACTTAAAACATCATACTGCAGGCAACACCATCCTAGGTTTGTTTCCCCCACATATGCTTTTTAAAGCTGCCAAGATAAGGGGTCCAGCATTTGTCCTCCAGACATAAGGTATATAGAGGTTTGTGAGGGAAGATTTAATATGCATCTTTCTTAAACTTGCAGGCAAAGACTAACACTGAAGGCTGAATCAGCATTATATAAGACATTAAGTGATAAAACAAAGGGAAACTGTTGTTCTGCAAGATCTGCTCTTCTTGCATTACAGAGCTATGAAGGAACTAGTTTTCCTTTGCTCCTGGGACCTCAGAGCCAATAGCACCGAACACTCAGTATTTCCTGAACACTTATCTCCGTTCAGGTCAAGACAAATCAGGTCTTACATCTAAGGTGAAAGAAGCAAATAGCCGGTATAGCACTGCAATACTTCATAAATCAGACAGAAAGACTAGTAAGAATTTATTGTAAAACTAATGAGCTGTAAGGCATCAAAGTGATAAATTGTTTTGAACAAGTCTGATTTATAACTTCTTAAATAAGTAGTCAAGTGAGCACCCAGGATAGGAATCACTAAGAAAACAATGGTCAAAGCTTTTTGTCACCTTTGAGATTTGTAAGATGTTCAGAATTGGTGACAAAAGGTCTTTAATCTGTTAATACCAGCAAAATATTCTGCTTAGAGGATTTTAGTGAAACACGACTTCAGGAAAAAGCAAATACACAGAACCCCGTTTTAGTTCTCCATACTGCAAATCCTCACCAGTAATCTGCACAATTTGGAGAAGGGTGCTAGACCCTGAGTTTAATCCAAAAGCATCATGGGCACAGGCAGGCATTGTGATCCAAAGTCTTCCCATGACTTCTAACTCAAGTATGCCTTTTGTTTAAAACATAGCTAAATCCTTTTAATAACCAAACAGCCTATCAGACATTCACTAGTAAGTAACCTGCCTTCTCAAGTGTCCACCTTTGGGCAGTAGATGCTGCCTTCCACTGGATGCACACACTGTGAGGCATTCAAACTCTGCTCACAGAAGCACGCTGAACACCAGAGTGTTTTCTGCCACACTGTCTATTTCTTCCTCTTCAGGAAGCCACCACTGTACAGAAGTGGAGAAAGGGGCCTATCCTCAACTGAGGGATTGGAGATGAGAAGGTATGCTTTTGAGAGTGCAGATTTCTTGCAGTAATCATCTGTGTTTCAGAATGCTGTGCTGCTTTTAAAAAAAGGAAACACGATTTTTGTTTAAGCATAGTAGAACAGATGTTTTTTGAGAAGGCAGTCATTTGAGAAAATACCTGCAAATTGCTTTAGAGGGTTAGGTGGTTGTGGCCAGACTGTCTCCACAGCCTGCCAATACAGTCACTGAAAGAAAACAGGTACCTGTTGCAAGCTACTTTTCTACTCCAAGTCTCAGCATCTTCAGCCACCACTGGCATTCACTGGCGTAGGAGGAATTCATCTAGTTTAAAGCTTGGTTATATATTGAGAGATTGACCACAGACAAAACTAGAACAAGTTTTAATTAAGTATCTTCCTAAACAAAAGGGCTTATCCATCCTGTGACACAACAGCAATCATCCATGCTAGTTGCTACAATTTAACTAGTCAAACAAGCGCACACCCCATCTACACTGCTTTAATTCGATATTGCATTCACCCAGCTCTGCTGAAGTAGAAGCAACCAGCTTGGCAGGCTGCTCAAGCATCTAGTGGTGCATTACTCTAACACTTCCTCTGCCCTTGGAGGAGAAGGGGGCCAAGACTAGGGGAATTCTGGGGCATGCAGTGAAGGTAAGGCCCATGCTTTCTCTTGCTAGCTTAGTCCTGCCAGCAGGTTTGTCACTTGCTGCCAGCCAGCACAGAGGCCCTGGTGCTGGGCACTGTCCAGGCTAGTCTATACACACTTGCCTTCCAAGCTGCGCAGGTGCAGCATTTGGCTACAGATGCTATTGCAGTATGGCTAAGTATGTCAAAAACTAGCTAGCAGTGCTATAGCACTGCGAGCTGTATTTGTTAGAGTTCAATCAAGTGTCTCTATGAAACAACTGAGAAGAATAGCCAGGGCCAAATGAGTAGAGAAGGGAGAGCAAAAGCAGTGCAAGCTCAGATAAGCAAAAAAAAAAAAAACAGCCAGAGGAATTTCAAGTACCTCAATATTGAGTGCACAAAGTTTTTCAGCCATTATTGCCTTCTTGTTTTTTATCCAGCCTTGGCTAACTAAATGACCTCAACATGGTAACCTCTGGCAAGAGGGCTCCTTCATCACAGCTGCAACAGGCAATACACATATCCCTTTGCAAAATCCACTTTGTCTTTATGTCTCTCTACACAGTCTGTTCCTGAGAAAGGACTGGCTACATCTCTTTTTTTTTTTTTTTTTTTGGGGGGGGGGGGGAGGGAGGGAGGGTGGGCAGGCATGATGGGCACAAAGCCTCCCTCAAAGGGAGGTCACATCAGGAGGTGGCACACCTTTGAGCATGCCAGTGAAAAGTCTCAGAAAATAAGATGCTGAAGTAGGATAGATTTTGTTGTCAACTTTAAAACAGAATAGTTTTCTTTTGGGAAGCCACTCCATCCTCCCTTAAAGGGAAACTGCACCTTCCTTCCTTCTGCACAAAAGAGGAGTGTTGGAGTTCATGAGCAGCAGTGGTGCCCCATGGAGACTTCAAATTAAGGGAAAGTAGCATCTCTGCAATTGAATGTATATTCTAGCACTGAGATACTACTTCAAGGCAAGTAACAGACAAGTCTGGATGCCACTCACTGAGCTATAAACCCAGGTGGTATAGAGATTATTTGAGCCAGCTTGTGCCAAAATAGCAATAAAGCATACAGGTAAATGGCATTGAGTACTGCACATGTAGTTTTGCAGTAAATGCCACATGTCTGAGCACACAATAGCACCTTATTAAAATATCTACTCTGATATCAGGTGTCTATCAGTTCATTCCTACAGCTTATAAAGATATTTTCACAAACTGAATTCTATAAGTGATTTAATCTTATCTAAAACTACAGCTGATATCCAACCTATTTTATTAGGCCTTCCTTTTCACAGGAAGGTAGCAAAACAGCAGTTGTTAGTAAGGAAGGAGTTAGACTCAGCTGCTCAGGAAGCACAACCATCAGCAACAGCTACCCATCTCTTCCATGCCATGTGCCAGCCCAAGCAGACACCACTAAGTGCAGTAGTGCATGCCATGAATAGAATAGAAAACTGACTGTGGCATTACAGGGATGAGATAGGCTAGAGAAAAAGCTAGGAACATGTTAAAACTGCATCAGGGATGCTAAGTGGAGCACACTGGACAGAAGGGGATTAAGCACTTAGCAGGCAGAACAAGGCTGCCAGGCCAACCCAGCATGACCATGGAAAGCTCCTGCCCAGAGAAAGTCATTTAAATCCCCCTGCGTTGCCCAACTTACATAACAGCTCCCCTTCAAAGCAGCTCAGGCAGGAGCTGGTGGAGCTCTTCTCCCTTCCACAGCACTGCATGTGTTATCAGGCAGACATGAACCTCATTCTAAGGCTCTGCTGATTTACCAGAAGTATCAACAACCTTCTGGTCAGACCCACAGGTCAACAGTACAATCTTTATATGCATGTGTTTGCCCTCTACATCACTACCTCAGGTTCAGGAGCATTTTGCACTAAAGCTAGAAACTCTGGGTTCTGCCCAAGTCATCTTCAGAGCTCTCCTGTTCAGATTTAGCACTAAAACCAGCTCCCAGAGCAGGCATAACTCAAGCAACATCCCCTCTGCACATCATGACAGTTCTAAGGACTGAATATACACCTCTCCAAAGAGGGAGTTTTCCCTGGGGCCACTGAAGGGGCATGTATGCAGTAATGCATATGAGCTTACTACAGCTGCATAGAAAGTAGTTACCATCTACTACAGCTGGAACAGGTTGTCATGGCTTCAGGCAAGATCATGTATGAAGTATTGCACTGGGATAGTAGTTGAACTACCAGCAGCACAGCAGTTCAGATTTCATTAGGTTCACGCAAGCTTTATCTGCAGCAGAGTTCAGAAAGCCCCAGCTGTCTTGACTTGATGTTGATGCTGGTTTCCAACACAAAAACTCAAGGAACTTTGTAACATATTACCATAAACACCTAAACTGACACCATTGCCTTCCTTCCCTACCATAAGCTACTCCTTCCCAGGTCCCCGGGCCAGCTCAAATACAAATACAACATTATGGCAAATGGTATTAGGGAATGACAGCTTGAAATTAGGTCTTCTGCTAAGTTGGACTAATCCAGATCAGTGGCTTTCAGGTTATCATGTGCAGCAATTGCTTTGACAGCAGTGACAAGCTGGTGTCATTTAAGATGTCTGTACAAAAATGCTCAAGGCTAAATGTAATAAGGATGGAAAGATGGCTTTATCCTGTACTTGTGTGCAGTATCATCATTTCAAAAGCAACAGGTTGGGCAGTGCTGCTGTCAAGAGCTGTTTCACTTACCAGCCAACTGGTTCTGCTGACAGTTTTGAGGATGTGTCCACTAGACCAGTTGATTTAGGTTAAAATTTTACTGAATTATGTTTAAAGCACATCAATGCTTAGACATGTTTTACAGAACAGTCCCACAAGCAGTTGTTGCAAATGAAGGGCCAGCATGAATTAAGCCAAAATTGCCACTGAGCCATTTGATATCATTCAGCTATAGCTTAAGCATGAGATAGAGACAGTGAAATGCATTTGTCTTATTTAGCATCTCAGGGTTCTTGCTGGTGGTACTTTAGACTAACATCACTAAACCTTCAAGTCAAACTATAGACATTAGCTTTGTCTACATACAACAGAAGCATTTACAAACTGCTTTTAATACACCCTTATGGTTAAGAGCTGCATAAGGAACAGGTAATTCTGTTTCTACTAGAGAAAATTGCCGCATGCAATAGTACAACTTGAAGGCATATATTGTCAACTGTAGCCAGAACACCAGGCCTGAACCCTGCTGACATATGAAAAGCATCCTAAACTGACATAAGACACAGGCAGGTTCATCTTAAGGGGGAAAGAGAGAACACCAGCCACATGCACTGTAAGAATTAGTTTACCTCAGATATTCGGCAACATTAGTGCTGGCTGAACATGCTAAGCCATAAGCACATTAGGTCTCATTTAGCCAGAAACCAAATTCTTCACAGAAGTGAGTCCACAGGTCTCTTCTTGCAGGCCCCCATGAGGATGCTGCAGCGTGTGGGTGGATGTCAGATTCAGAAGACAGATGTCATTGACATGAACTGTTACTCAGCTACCCCCACAGCACTTTAGTATAATTAAGTTCTTCCAGAAAAAAGCAGTTGAATAATGCAAGATTCATGGAGTTGTAGTTTCTATGCTATCTCCTCTGCACTTTTAAAGATCCAGCCACTAAGGAAAAGAAAAATACACCTTTATAATTGTCTAATACTGAATGAGTCACTTGCTTTTGACTGTACTGTAAGCTATATACTGAATAATATACAATAAGTTTCCACTTAATTCAACTGCATAAGCCAAGTTGTTTTCAGCCATTTTGCTAAAGCTCTTACATACTTGCAGAACTTAGAAAAATAATTATCCTAAGTCACTTGGCAAGGAATTGAAGATTAGGTACAGATTTTTCTTCCACTGTAAGTGCAGTGTAGCAAGAAAGTAATAGAACATTAGGTGGGCTATTAAAGCGGCCATGACAAAGTTGAATCACCTATGGACACAACCACTCTAAACCTCATAACTGAGCAGACCAGTGTTGCTCTGCAATCCCTCTGCCACTGAGGCTATGCATGTACAGCAGGAGATGGCTATGCATGTACTGAATAGTCACACACTATCTGTGTAACACACCTGTTTGATTGCCTTCATGAAAAGCACATCTACAACTAAAGGTTTTAATCAGCCGCCAAAACCGATCTAACTAGAATCAAGCTACCAAGGGACTCCACCAACCTGATCCACTCCCAGAGAATAGTCAGGGAGAGCAGCAGGGAGCATGCCAAGGCTGATCAAAGTGTCCTCCTGGCAAGAAACAAGGAGCCTGTAGCAGCAGCTGCTCCAGTCTAGATTACAAGCTACCTGCTCTACCCCACCAGTTCAATCAGGAGAAGAACAATGTTCTGGTCCCTACCATAGCTGCCCAAGACTTGCTCATATTCAAATTGCATCAGAAAGTTAAGAATCTTAAATTCCAAGTCCAGCTTGAACAACTTCTATTCTGGTTTCTGGGATTCCCAGAAGTGAGGGACTCCCTTTTGCTAAAAGCTAAGCCTTTAGCCTGTCCCACCAGAATGCATTTCCTTTTTTCACACAACCCTTCCCCACTCTTTTGCCAACAGTGGGGTTCCTTAGCACTTCTTTGCACAGAAATGTTAAGTAGTTACTTCTTCCACACATACTCCAGTCTAACTTTCAAGGCACTACCAAACCCTGCTTGAGGAGGGCAAAATTAGACACACTAATACTTTGCTACACACAAGTTAACTGGGGTGCTTTTATCACTGCACAGCTTTGAAGAGGGAGTGTTATTTATCCTGCAAGCCAACAGCTGTGTACCCTCCAACCTCTTCAATCCCAGTGGACTATGTTTTTAAGAGTATCCATGGCCATTTCTGATACCTTGGCATTTTCTCCTAACACTGAGTCACCATGTTTCAGCTCAATAGCATTTTACTACAGCTAACTAATATGGCAGCTGGGTATCACGCAAGCCCACACAACTGAGGATTACAGCTTGCTACAAAACTCCATAACACTAGCCTGTTCTGAAACATCAGGCCTTAGATAAACAGCATAGCTAAAGCTTTGGTATAACACAGTACTTAAGGACAATGAATGCAGTTTAGCCAGGAATATCAGAGTACAGATCATTCTGGTAAGCTCTGACCGCAAGGCACATTGAAGCAGGTGAATTAGTCTCCTCAGTCCAAACACATATCCAACCCCAGAATCAAGTCAAGCACAACTTGCAGACAGCATAAAGCTTAACTAAACAATTGAAGGACTTTTCCTGCACAGAGTTGCTCCTGGGCGATACCAGGTATACAACTGATTCCATATACATTGCAGAGGGACAACCAATGGCTGCCAGATAAAATTTTCTTTCATTATTAAGGGCCAATATGCTATGAGAGACATTAACTTAGAGAGCTTGACTGACAATGCTGTTACCTGCCTACTCAGAACATAATCTGCATAGTTAATTCTTCAGAAGCCAAAAGGTGACATTCTAGAAAAGAGAAAAATATTAACAGCTCTGCACCCGATTAGGTTCATGCAGTTGTCTGCACTTCAGCTACAAACCCATGACCACAAACCTCTAGGAACCAAGCATTTAGATGAGACAGAAGGCTGTGTGTGCAGATCCAGAAAAGCAATGCTGTCAAGTGCCAGTCACTGGCACATAGTCTAACTTGCTGCTGCTTTTGCCAGGGAGCCTGCTTATATAATTGCAGAGATGCACTGCTACCATGGCAACAGTTTACATAAGTAGCTGTGACTCAGGATGAGAGTTACCACAACTTGTTTCTTTAAAGAGACACCTCACAGATGCTGCAGCTACAGCTTCTCTGCTAGCCTAGCAAGTACCTGATTAATGGACAACCTGAACACAGCACTTATACAACCTTCAATCCACAAGGGCTAGTACTTCAGAAACAGTTACTGTGCCACAAAGGTCCCAGAACCTCAGCTGTTAAGAGCTTTTATTCCTGAGCACTTACTGGTCTATGCTCTCCATGCCCTGGTCTATGCACAGCATATTTCCTTCACAGAGTGCAATGCAGAATGTGTAATGTATCTGTCCTCTTCCATACATGAATCTGAGCCTGCTTTTCCTCAGCACTGGTCACTCAGTACTCACTCACTTCAACATCCTTCAGGCCTCCATCGCGAGCCAGAGCCATGATGAATGCTTTGGGGGCATCACTGACCTAAGGCAAGTCATCGCTGCTAGGAAGAAGAGCCAAGCGGTGGCCACATTATCACACTCCTACAGCGTCCCGGGAGCCACGCAGACAGCAGGGCCAACCTGAAACCCTGCGCTGCACCAGGCACGTCCCTAAGACCAGGGCACGGGACCACCTCCGACACCCCCGGCAGATGACGCAGGCAGAGCCTCCGAGCTCGCTCACACGCAGTTTCAGCCTGCAGTCCCACCGCGCTGCCGCCCGCAACCGCGACAGGCCCTGCTCCCCGCGCGGGCAGGGGCAGCCCCGCCGGCTCTCCGCGGCGGCCCAGCGCCCCGGGCCGGCGGAGCGGCCCCGGGGGTCAAACCCGGCCCCGCGCCGCTCCCGCCGGAGCGCCCGGCGGAGGCTGTTAGGGAAGGCGCTAACGGCCGCCGCTAACGGCCGCGCACCTCGGCGCCGCCGCGCCCCCGGCCCCACCGCAGAGCCCCGAGCTCCCGCGAGGCCTCCGGGCAGGCCGAGTCCCGCATCCCCCTCTCCCCTCGGTTCCTACCGGGGCTCCGGCTCGGGGGCCCCGCCGGGCTCGTCCTTCCCGCCTCCGCGGCGCGGCTGCCGGCCGGCTCGCTCGGCGCCGCCGCTGCAGCCGCCGTCTCCTTCTCCTCCTCCTCCTGCGCGGCCGCGGGGCTGGCGGCGACCGGCGGCGAGGGGGAGCCGGCGGTACTGCTGCCGCTGCCGCCGCCGCTGTCCTGCTCCCAGCCGTCCCAGAGCCAGGGCCGGTGCGCCTGCTCTAGCAGGCGGCGGCTGAGGCGGTAGCGCAGCAGCTCCAGGTAGCAGGCGCCGCACGACTCCCACTTGGGCTCCTTGAAACGCTTCATGTACTCCGTCTTGACGCGACGCGCCGGCACCACCATGGCGGGCCCAGGAGCCGCTGCCGCCACTCCGCGCTCTGCCCCCGCCGCCGCCCGCAGAACCCGCCCCCTCCCGCTGCAACGTTTAAATCCAAACAGCGGCGTCCTGCGCCCGCCCCCGCCCCGCCCCGCGCCAATCGCAGCTCGCCGCCGCTGCCTCCCTCCTCCCCGCCCTTTGTGGCGTCACGGCGCGTACGTTGTCGTCACGCGGGGATGCCGGCTGGGAGTGAGGTGGAGGGGCGCGCCCAGCGACCGGAGGGCGCGCGGCCCGGCCCGGCCCGGCCCGGCCTGGATCGCATCGGATCGGATCGGCCCGGCCTGGATCGCATCGGATCGGCACGGCCCCATCGCGGCCGCCAGCGCCTCCGATCGGGGAGGGGGGGATAAAGTGAATTACAGTGCAGTATCACAGTTAAAAATCAGATTTTTTTTTCTGGTTTCCTCGCTACCCTCTGCTCTCAGCACCACCTCAGGTCGCTGGGAACGGAACGATCTCAAGGCAGGGTTTGCTATCGCCTTTTCCTGCCCTGACATCAGAGCGGAGGGGTCCAGCCCTCGGTGCAGCGCATCATGCAGCATACGTGCCCACCGCTCGCATCTCCTGGCTGCCCAAGGGAGCTCCCACGCTGTGGCCCGGCTCAAAATGCTCCGCTTCGACCGAGTTTGTCCCTGTGAGAGGGGGAGGATGCTGCAGTCCTGCTCTTCTGCTGGACAAAATGGAAAAATCATAGAAGAGCAAATAAACGTCAGATGGCAAAACAAGGCAGCAGTCCTGTCCTTCAGTGTTTAGGGATTGCTCTCTGAGTACAATACAAATACATATTTCTGCAAACGTACTAAAGCATAGCATACTCATCCCCTTAACTCCAGCCTACGTTACATGCAAGAACAAATCTTTCTCGCTTCAATTTAAAATCAGATGGCTGAATCTGCAAAACTGGGTGCCATGCATTAGCCTCCTAAAGCTGTATTCAGGTCCCTAAATAAATGGTGTCAGACTTCAGGCGTGCTGAGCCCATTTCCCTTGCCTTGGCTCAAGTGAGAAATATGTTCTGTGTCCCTGGCGAGATGATGGCATGATACAGCCCCGTCTGTGCCAGGAGATATTTAAAACCATGAGGTACATACAAAGCGTTTGAACTAGTGTACCTGCAGTAACTATCCCCTTTTTGTGCTACAGCATTGCGGGGATGATCACTGGATTTAAGTTCTGTGTGTGAGCTGTATTTGAAGACAAAACACAGGGAAGGAAGTTGGCAGCAGGAGCAAGGTGGGCAGGAGGCAGCTGCAATCCGACCGGTCCCCCACACCCAGCCCTGGCCCACGCCAGCTGTGCCGCACTGCCCACCGCCCTTGGGAGACAGGCATCTGCAGCAAAAGCCGCGTCTGCCCCTTGGCTGTGATCTGCTTTAAAACCCATCTCCGGGGAACCAGGAACAGGAATCTCCTAATCCAGCGCTGCACAGGCAAGCTGCGTGTGAAGGCAGTGGTGTGGTTGCTTGGGAAATGAAGCACTTCCAAGGTAAATGCAGAAATGAGGGGGCCTTTGCAATAATTTGCCCTTCTGTATACTTTCAGCACAACACAGCCTTTAATGACATGACCACACACCATTTTTCCATCCTGCATCTGCATCGCTCACTCCATAAGCAATTACCAGGTATTTCTTCTTATCTTTCTCATGCCACAATCCTTATTTAAGGCATAGCACCCAAATCCTGCATATGAATTACTATTTTCCTTGGGTTGGTTGCTATGGTGCCATCGCCACAGTATTGTGAATACTTCAAAACACTCATCTAAGATTAGACAGTGTTATCATCCTCATTTTGCAGCTGGTACAGCGAGCAGAGAGCGATTCAAGCCCCAGTGTACACCAGTAGGCTGTAAATGCTCCATTTTGGACATTTAAAAGTCTGTTCTTCCTCCACCATACACAGGATTTTACAGCGCATCAACTGACCAAACACACCCTCCGCACCTCTCCACCGTGGTCTCTGAGCTGCCCCAGCCCGGGGACCGACCCCCTCTTGGGTGATGCAGTGCCGTCCTCGCTCATCGCCCCACAAACTGGGGCAGAGCCTCATGGGCTCAGGCCATGGCACGACTGGCGGAGCAGGGCTCCCGCTGCCTCCACATCCCCGCTCCAACACATGGGGGCACTGACAGCTTTGCAGAAACAGTTGGGAAACTTTTTTTTTTTTTTTTAAAGCATGGAGAAAACAATATTTTTCCTTGTTTTCTTGCAATAAATGGCTAGCCTGCCTTACCTGGTGCAAATTAAAAAATCCAAGCTGACACAGACAGCCACACTGGAAAATTTTGGCCCAGATTATTAGAATTTAACAAAAGTATCCATGGCTTTAATGTCACAGGAAGCTAGTGATACAGAGCCATAAAACCATCTTTCCTCTCTCAGTGCTAAGCCTGGCTTTTACATTCAGGAGGGGCGACCAACCTATTTTCTTTCTCCCTCATTCATTATCCCCGCTGGCAGCTCTGGGAGCAGCTGGGTCACCTCTGCTCCCATCCCCTGCTGCCCTTAATTATACCTCCTTGATCCCACTGAAATCCAGCTATGCCCTCAGCACCACCTGTCGTAACAGCAGTTGTTTCTTGGAAAATAACAGGGTACAATTTGTATAAAAATACCTGTAACTGAAGACATCGCTAGAGTAGGCTCCAGTAGTGCCCTTGGTCAGCCAGGAGAGCTGATTACTCCTTGATAAACCAGGACACTGATTTCTTGCTCTGATATTCCTTTCACTCCCTTTGGGCAGATGACATTAATGGATTTCATATAAATGGTCAAGGTCTCAAGTCTGCAATATTTGCTTTGTGTCTAGAAAATACTGTTTTCAGTTAAATGTACAAAATGTCATTTTGAGCTGATTTGCAAAATAGTAGCTTGGCAATTATGATCATGAAAACGCTGCTATTCTCCCCAGGTATTGTTTTAGAGCAAGAGTTGTTTCCTGCTTCTCCCTCTCAGAGGAAATTCTGTCCCTGACTTAGGAAGGCACAGCTACACCAGGGGGAAGGGGATACCATCAGGCAGCTTCCCTTGCTGCCAGAGAGGAGAGGATTCACCTTTTGTAGAGCTCCAACCTGACATGCACCCTGCCAGTTCCCACTTTCTGCATTTTCTCCCTAGACTCTGCACTCTTCAGGGCAGGTGCCTTCATCTTCTCACTGGCCAGCAGGATGTCAGCGCTTCAGAAATGCTGCAAAATTGCTATTAGATGCCTCCATCTGCCCCCCTCCACTGGACCATGTTAGGATCATTATCCCTTGCTGGCATGAAAGCCAGAGCAGAGCCACCCATGTGCCACAAGGGAGCTGCACCTTCACACCACCACACCAGTTGCTCCACACAGCTGAGCCCTCCCATCCACCTGCACCTACCTCCACCGTGAGGGGCCAACCAGCAGCAGCTGCACTTGGAAAGCAGTGGGGTGCCGTTTGTATAAAAACACCTGCAATGGGGATATTGAAAATCAGATGCACCTGAGGCAGGGCTGGGGAAAGCAGTGGTGGTGGCTGCTGAGCAGGGCAACGAGTGGCGGTGGGGCAGACGGCCCTGCTGGGCACTGCAGTGCTCCCCCACGGCTGGCGAACGGTGCCGCAGCTGCCCTGTGTGCAGCCCTCTGGCTTAGGAGCACAGGCTCCACCGAGCAGTAGGGCCCGATGTTCCTCCAGGCCGGCCGTGCCTGGCCCCGGAGCACGTTCAGAGGCACCAGGGATAGATGCCGAAGCCCTGTCCTGGGCGAAAGGCAGCTGCTCCCCAGCCCCTCTGGCAAGAGCCTGGTGCCTCCGCGTGCACTGCTCAAGAGTAGTCCCTGGGCCTCACCGCAGCAGCTCTGTGTGCTCTCAGGATAGCTGCATAAACATTCCTTTTTTTTTTAATCCTAATGAGCTTTTGGCTTCAATAGCTTGTGGCAGAGACTTCCACAGGCTGAGAGTATTTAATAAACTCCTCAGTTACTAAATACCTCCAGCCCTACAGATTCCTGAATGAGACTCTACAGTATTTATGATGCTGATACTAATGCTAAAATGTCTGAAAATTTCCACCCTTGCATATTCTGTTGGGTTTTTTCTTCATTAAAAATTAAGGAAAGAGACCATTCATACCGTAACACTGAAATTCTAAACATACTTTTTCTTTTTAAAGCAGTTTTCCCATAAGGATCTTAATTAAGCTACTTAATACTTACTATTGCTCATCTACAGATAGAAAAGCAGGCAGCTAGGTAAGTCAAGAGTTTCAAAGCAGATCAGCGGCAGAGCTGGGAACAAAACCCAGGCGTCCTGATTTCCTCCACTGCCTCAGTTTGCATGGGAGCAGCGCTGCTTCTCCCAGGAAAGAGGGGAGTAGCTAGGAAACAGTTGTAGTTTGGTCTAAAATTGGCACAACAAAGTCAGCAGGCACAGCAAAGAGCATCTGATTCTTATGCACAAAGTAGCGGGTAATAAAAAAGGAGCCCAGAGGTTATTCTGCACAATGCAATCACAGAAAGATGCAGTGCCGTTATGTGTGTGGTTTACACACACTTTTGGCTTGCAATCTTTTGCCATGGCACTTCTTGGTGCTTCTAGGTAATAAGGGAGGATAGCAGCTGGTTTATATGTGTCTCTCTACACCGGTATCCAACCCTCTCTTTCCTGTCTTGCGGCCACACAGCCGAAACAGGAGCAGTGGTAACCTGCAACTGGGCTGCTGAGCTACCTCTTAGGTAAAACCTGGGGGGAGATAGAAAAACAGGGAAAAGAAATAAGCTGTTTCTCACAAAGAGATGTATTTTTAAGTATTTAATAGCATAAAATCCAAACCGGCAAGAATATTTTGACGGTCAGGGAAAGTAAAACCATTACAGAGACTTCCTAGATGTGTATCCATCACTGAAACTCTGCCAAGGCCCAGGGGGAGCTGTCCCAACCACCTCGCAAAACAAGCCAGCACGCTGTTAATAGTTAATCCAGCAGATGCAGGGTCTTTGGTTTCATGGGCTATAATCCCTTTTAGGTTTGCACCAGCTGCACACAGGGCAACACTGTCAGGAGAGAAAGATCAGAAGAGCTGGTTCAGATGCTCTGCAAGGCAGGTTGCCCCTCAGTAGCACACTTTGCTGCAAAAGTGCTCAAACTGGTGAGACTCAGAACGGGGTTATCTGCTGATATGCATACTGTTACCCACTGAGCCCTGGGTTATCTGCTCTTAGGCGTACTGTTACCCACTGAGCCCATACGAGTGCTGTGTAGTTGTGGTCTGGCCTTGTTCGACTGGATAATGAACTAAACCCAGAGGCAAAGGAAGGATAAAAGAAAGTAAGCCACATACCCCTGCGCGGACTCAGACTCGCCATCAGCTGGCCTGTGAACCCCACAACCCACCCATTAGTGGAGACAGCCCTGATGATGACTGCCAGGCAGGATACGAATCATCCAGGCACAGCTTGAGTGTGGTGAAAACAAACCCGGGAAAACTGTACTGGAGGAGTGACCCCATAAAGACAAGGAAAGGTCAAGAACAGTTGTTGTACCGTGCACCCTTGGTTTAACCATAGGGCTTTATTATATATATTTATTTAGCTTTCTTATATTTTTAGCTTTATTATACTTGTAGTTTGTAGGTTGTTTTGTGTTGCCTAACATCTGTATATGCGTAAACCCACTTATCTCTATAAACCCTTATACTTGACAAACAATTTCTTTCGAGCTCAGCACAACTGATCCCAGAAGCTGAAAGTATCCCGGACACCCCTCTATAGGCACATCACAGGATCCCAGCAGGGATCCTGGCTGCTCTACTAAACAGCAGCTCTTGGACATCTGTCACTAGCCCACAAAACCATCTTTTACCATTGTCGCGGTCCGCGGGAGTGACGGGAATGAATCATACGCATTCACAGAATGCAGGTTCAATTCCATCTTTATTCAGCAATTTGCCTATTTTATAAGTACAAGTATTCGGCGCTCTGGCCCTTGATTTGTGGTTCATACAGATTATGTCACAGGTAGCCAATCATTGCACCGATCACGCACGCAGCGGTCATGCCTTGTACCTTGCTGCTTGTTTAGCAAAGCTGTCTAGCCCTTAACCTTGGTTCCCACTGGCTTCTGCTAGTTTATCTGTACTTTCTCAGGATGTATCATTCCCAGCTGCACCAGTGTCCTTGGTAAACTACTTCAAAGCACATAGCAGCAGCTACAGTCTGAGGCCTAAGGCTTCAGCAAATTTAGCTACTTATGCTAAGCAAGTTGTGCTAAGCAACTAATCCTAAACAGTGTAGTTCCATACTCTATATTTCATATAGATTATTGTTCTGAAGTACCGCAAGGGCCCCAACACTTCCCCCTCTTCTTTCAAATAATAGATCAACCATTTTCTGTACCCGAGCTAGGATACATTGTAGTATACAAGGCCCACAAATCAATAGGAACATACCCACAATGCCTATGGTAATCAGTTGTTTTAATCCTGCTGCCAACCAGGGCCCGATCCCCAGCCCCCGAAGCCACCCGTCAATCCCAAGGCCATTCTCCTGCTTCAGCTTATATAGCCCATTCTGAATGTTTCGTATACGCGCGTGGATTGATTGTGAATGGTCGGTAAGATTGAGACAACACATCCCCTCAAACTCGTCACACCCATGTCCATGAGCTAAGAGCAAGAAATCTATAGCGGCCCTATTTTGTAACACAGCGTGGTTTATGCTCAGTGCATCCTGAGACATCTCATCTAGTACTCGTGATGTAATAGTTAACTCATTTTTGGTCCAACAAGCCAATTGCTCTGCCAATTTCATCGCCTTAAGCCCAGCGGCTCCCGGCAGTAGCGTAGCAGTCGCCAGCTGCCGGAAGCCTGACCAAAATACGGGATCGCCAATGTCCTTGCACTCTAGCTCATGCACACTCCTTCTGCCCCGCCCGCGCTTCATCAAGACCAAGTTCTGCAGTTGGGTGAGATTGGGGTGGAACAGACTCAATCTCCCCAGGTAGCACAGGCCTCCACGCAGGATGCGTGGCACACCGTTCCAGGCCCTATCCCCGCATATCAGAAATATACCAGGCGGCAGTGCTTTCGCTGTTATGTGGCTTGTTGCGTTGCAGTTCGTATACACCTGGCCATGCACGTCACCGCTGCTTAAGGCGGAATTCAAGGTTACCCATTTTGATGACCGCTCTTCCACCAACCCCCCCAACACTCTTTTGTTCGTGCCCAGTCATTGCAGCACGCTCACAATCACAATCCCGTTCGTTCCGGGTGAGGCTGGTGCTTTGTTTTCGTCCTCTGTCAAGAGCTTCCAGTTCCTGCCGCTGGTCTTCAAGCGCAGGTAGTAGCTGACTCACGGGCTGTTTCCAGTGGGCAGTCGTCCGCAGGTCCAACGTTACTCTTCTTCAACCACGGTCGAACCCACTTCGCGGGTATCCACTCCGTACCAGTACCTGCAATGACACAAGCATACCCTCGGCCCCAAGTGAGTAATTCCACAGGCCCCTGCCATGAATGTGTTTGTGGTACCCATCGGGACACGAGCGTCTTAATAGGTCTCGTAGTCTGTGCATGGCGTGCCCCTGGGCTGATCAACTCCCCTTGGTCTATTTCAATGAGGTTGCGCCAATTTAACACATAACAGCTTTTTGCTACGATGTCATGGACGGGGAGAGATACCTCCCCCTCCTTTTTCAAAATAGCAAAAAGGCGTTTTAAATCCTGATGACGGCGCTCCACTATGGCCTGGCCAGTGGAATTATAGGGGACCCCCGTGGAATGTGTAATGTCCCAAGCTCTCATAAACTCAGCGCACGCGGCGCTCGTATAGGCAGGTCCATTGTCGGTTTTTATCTGAGCCGGCTTCCCCAGCGCGGCAAAGGCTTGCAGCCAATGCAGGCGGCAGGCAGTAAAGCGTGTGGAGGTTGCAGCAGTGGCCCAGGTCATTTTACTGAATGTATCGACTGATACATGGACAAAGCGCAGTCGCCCAAAGGCAGGGACTTCTGTGACATTGGTCTGCCATAACTGGCGAGGTTCTAACCCGCGTGGGTTTGTCCCTGTATCCTGCAGCGGGGGAATGTGTGCACAATCAGGGCACGCGGCCACTATGGCCCTGCTTTCTGCCCGGGATAAGTTGAACTCCTTTTGCAAAGATCTAGCTGACTGGTGAAAAAACGCATGAGATCGTTGTGCCAGCTGTAACCTAGTTTTTTCTTCACCGGCGGCTGAGACTTGGGCATCTATGCGCTGGTTGCCCTCCGCCAATATTCCCGGCAGCCCCGAATGACTACGGACGTGTGTGCACCAGAATGGCTGAACGCGAGAATTTAAATGGCCGCTTGCTTGTATCAACAACGCCTGAATCTTGGGGTTAGCGGTCTGCCCAATAAGAGCAGAGTGTAGTCGTTGTAACACACCCGCCACATATAGTGAATCAACTATAAGATTAAGAGGTTCTTCTGCAAAGTCCTTCAACGCGAGTACAGCTGCCATGAGTTCTAAAATTTGCACGGAGTGCTCGGGGGCACCTTGCATGATCTTTCGAGCCCATTCTCCTCGTACATTCACGTATTCGTATCCGTACTTCTTTGTTTTGCCGCTAGCGTCCGTAAAGACGGACTTCGCGTTGTGGATGGGGCCATCTGCCATTACCTTCCTTTCTTCAAGCATCAATTGCGTGTGCAGTAGTGGGTGCTTTGGATAATGATTGTCGAGGGGAACCCCACACGTCGCCAGGGCGAATGAAATGCTCTGTTGGGTCCATTCGGATACGAGATCCAAAGAAACCAGGGGCAGAATGATGCGTGAGAGCTCCTTCCCTGATATGATGCGGACGCGCTGTCTTGTTTTTAGTAACAGTTCTCCCACAGCATCTTTCCTGGGCATAATCACTGTGCGTGGCTGGACTGGCGAAAACACCCACTCCAGGATCGTGAGCTGATTTGTCTCGTTTGTTTGACCAATTATGCCAACCACCTCCTGTTGTTTATTGTAGCACACTATGTCAATGGGTTTCATGGGGTCATAGCGATAGGCTTGTACATTTCCAAGCTTCCTCTCTATGTTAGCCATGACTTCCTGCACTGGAGGAGACAACGTTCTTGCTTCTCTGGGGTTCTTGCTATTCTTAAGTAAATTCACCAGCGGTTGAATTTCCTCATTGGTAATGCTGCAGTAAGTACGGATCCATTGAATGTCCCCAAGAAGTTTCTGTACATCGTTCACTGTTGTGATCTTCCGCGTGATCGAGGTTTTCATTGGGTAGACTCGGGTCTCGGTTATGACCATACCAAGATAGTTCCACGGTGCGTGTTGCTGGATCTTCTCAGGGGCGATGGTAAGACCCCGGGCCTGGAGTTGTTGACTCAATTCCCGTTGACTCTCTTCTAGCAGCGGGGTTTCTGTTGCGACTAATATGTCGTCCATGTAGTGGTATACTATAGCCTCGGGATGTCTCTGCCTCCAGGGTTCTAAGGCTCGGTCTACATACCATTGACATATCGTGGGGGAGTTTTTCATACCTTGGGGTAGAACGACCCACTGATAGCGTCTCGAAGGACCAGATCGATTTATCGTTGGCACTGAGAATGCAAAGCGTTTGGAGTCCTCCAGATGTAAGGGGATACTAAAGAAACAGTCTTTCAGATCAATTACTAGCAGACTCCATTCCCGCGGGAGCATGGTAGGTGATGGCAGTCCTGGTTGTAACGCTCCCATATCTTCCATTGTTGCGTTCACAGCTCGCAGATCGTGTAGCAGTCTCCATTTTCCTGACCTTTTCTGTATGGTAAAGATAGGTGTGTTCCATGGGCTGGTTGAAGGTTGAATATGTCCCAATTGTAGCTGT
This sequence comes from Apteryx mantelli, assembly GCF_036417845.1. Lineage (NCBI taxonomy): Eukaryota > Metazoa > Chordata > Aves > Apterygiformes > Apterygidae > Apteryx > Apteryx mantelli. Next base: position 56,570,501 of record NC_089980.1, on the reverse strand, counting down.
TCTTCTACCAATTTGTTAAGTTCCCTTAGCTTCTCCTTTTGCAGCGGCCACTGCTCGACCCACACTGGTTCGTCAGTCTTCCATGTAATTTTCAGCGTGGGCGGAGAAGTGTCAGCAGCGGCCATTACTAAAAAGGGCACGAGAGAACTAGGCCCCACTGAGACAGAAGGTCCCGGCCTAAGATCCAGAGAGGGGTATTCATTACGTATGGTGTTACCACGCCCAAATGACCTTCTTCGTCGCAGATCTTCACGGGTCTCGCACTTCTCCAGGTGGGGGCTGAACCACCAATCCCCTGTACTGCAGTGGTGCTATCCACTAGCGCCCAAGCGGCAGGCCAGGAGTCGCGAGGTACTATGGTGACGTCGGAACCGGTATCCATCATCATCTCGGCTTTTAGGTGATTCATTCCGTCTGGAGAGGTAATGATGACCTTTCGAATGGGTCTAGTCGAGGACACAGCAGTCGAGAACAAGGCCAGGGGCGTCCCCGTAGAGCCGAAACCTCCTCTTCTATCATCTCCGCTGGCCAGGGGGACCGCAGACTTGAAAGGGATCAATTGGGCAATTTTGCTTTTTGCTGGTATTGTAACTGGGGGACAGAAGACCTTCAGCATGATTTTTATAGGTCCACGGTAGTCGGCGTCGATGCATCCAGGGAGAACAAAAATTCCCTGTCTAAAGGCAGATGATCGTCCTATCAGTAAGGCTGACAGCCCCCCCCCCAAGGGGCCACAAACGTCTGAATTTACCAAGTGGACCTGCTCAGTGGCAATGCTTACTGATTCTGCCAGGGCCAGATCGATTCCGGCGCTCCCTCTTGTGGCTGCATGGTGTTCGAAGAGGCAACCATGGGATATTTCTTCGCCGCGTCCCAGGCGCGGCTGTTCCAGTTTCCCGACAACGGGGTGCCGCTTTTCTTGCATTTTGAACGGCACTCACTTGTCCGATGCCCAAACTTGTCACAACGCTGGCAGATACGGTTGTCTTTAGCCAGTCGTCTGAGGGGGCAATGTTTCTTCCAGTGCCCAGGTTGTCCGCAGATGTAGCAGTTCTCTGTTTTGCGGCCGCCCCCTCCTTGTGTAGGGCCCTGTTTCATAGCTACAGCTAATGCAGTAGCATGGATCTTCGCTTTTTGTTTTTCTAGCTCCATGGGTGCTCGGGAGCAAATTTCCACCATTTGGAGCAAAGTCGCTCCTGGAGGCAAGGTGGCGAGCAGTTTTGTGCAGGTTGGATTGGCGTTCTGCGTAGCGATCTCCTTAACCATGATTGTTTTCATATCCTGTGGCACGTTCGGGGCCGCATCAACGGCTTCCTTAAGTTTGTCCACGAACTGCAGGAACGGTTGGTCTTCCGCCTGCCTTATTGACAGGTAAGGCGGATTAGCTTTCCCTATTTGGGGCAGTGCAGCGAATGCCTCTAAGGCAGCGTTTTTTGACTGCATCAGGACTCGGGGATGCAGTGCCGCCTGTCGAGCGGGGTCTCTAAAAGCTCCGTTGCCCATCAGCATGTCCAAAGATGTCATACGTAACGGGTCATCTGCCGGTAAGTCCAAATTAGATAATTGGCATTGACCAAGCAGTTCCTGCCACTTATTCAGAAACACCAGCAAAGAGGTGGGCCCCAAAATCAGTTCGGCAAGGGCACGGATGTCGCTCGGCACCAGGTTTTGATATTTTACCAGTGCTCTCAGCTGCGCTTGCACTTGATGGTTATTTATCCCGTACTGCATTACCAGCTGTTGCAGCTTTGTTACCACTTGCCAATCCAGAGGCTCCCACCTCGTCTGTCCCTGACCCGTGGTCACCACCGGGGCTACTATAGGGAAAAACTGCATGTCCCCAACCAGTTCAGCATTCTGAATGATCCCGCGCCACCTTTTTGCCATGTCAAAGTCAGGGTCCCTAGGTGGTAGGGCTTTCTCCGGTGCTCTCGGTAAACGGTCCAAAATCATTCGATACTCTTTCTGTGTTAAAGGGTTTTTTTTCCAGGCTTGCAGATGTTGCTCCGCCTCCTCAAGGGACCACGTCCCTTTGAGTACGTTGGTAATCACCCAGTCTCTGGGGGCGATCTCTTGGTTCTCCTGGGATCCGCCGGCAGGATCCCCGGAGAACCGTTCCTCAACCGCCTTCAGGCCGTCCACAATAGCCTGATGTGCCTTCTTATACGCCTCCCTCACATGCGCCTTTTTCGACCCCCTATCCAACCTCCTCATTTCCTCCAACAGTTCCTCCATTTTTTTTGAATATTCAGTCAGATCAACGCTTTTCTCCTCAGGTAAAGGCACAGTGGCCGGATCCACTTCCATAGGGGGAGCGGACGGCTGCGGGGGGGCGGCAAAGGCATCAGCAACGTCCCCTTTCTTGTACGGTGGCAAGTCCTCATATCCTGTGCCAGTCCCCCAAGCCTCCCGCTCTAGCTTAGAGAGAGGTGCCGCACACGGCAGGGAGGGCTCATCTGTCACCGAGGGCCCCCCCGCGGATGGTGTATCAAAGACAGGCACCGCGCACTCCGCTCCGGGCACCGCGCACTCCGCTCCTTCCGCGCACTCACTCCCCGGCGAAAGTGCCGCTGCAGAGGGCTCCACTTGCAGCGCCCTCCGTATGGCAGCGGTCGCCTGTGCCTCCCCGTGCAGCTGTTCGATCATGAGCCGCACGTCTCGATATATTTTGGCCAGACGCCTGGCCTCTTTTTCTCCGTTCTGGATGGATTCCCACAGTTCCTTCCCGACCTTCTTCCAGGTTACCGCGCTAAAGACCTGGCTGGACTCCCGTAACAAACCGCGCCGCCTTCTCCACCACAGCAAGTCCACCAGCGCCTGGCGCTCCACCTGGCGCTCTGTTTGTGCTGCCACTTGTAACAATTTTTCTAACGTGGCCTTTTCTACCGCTGATACAGCGTTTCCCATACCGCCCGCCGCCTCACAAGGGCGCCTGACTCACCGGTCAGAAGAGTTGCGTAGCTACGACTTTTCTTTTCCCGTCTTCTTTCAGACGGCCAGGCTCGTTTTCCCCGGGCACGAGCCTCCCGGGCGGTATCCACTCCCGTTACTCGAACTCTTAGCAAAGCCGGCTTCTCCTCCGCAGTATCACGTCGGGGTCGCCAGATGTCGCGGTCCGCGGGAGTGACGGGAATGAATCATATGCATTCACAGAATGCAGGTTCAATTCCATCTTTATTCAGCAATTTGCCTATTTTATAAGTACAAGTATTCGGCGCTCTGGCCCTTGATTTGTGGTTCATACAGATTATGTCACAGGTAGCCAATCATTGCACCGATCACGCACACAGCGGTCATGCCTTGTACCTTGCTGCTTGTTTAGCAAAGCTGTCTAGCTCTTAACCTTGGTTCCCACTGGCTTCTGCTAGTTTATCTGTACTTTCTCAGGATGTATCATTCCCAGCTGCACCAGTGTCCTTGGTAAACTACTTCAAAGCACATAGCAGCAGCTACAGCCTGAGGCCTAAGGCTTCAGCAAATTTAGCTACTTATGCTAAGCAAGTTGTGCTAAGCAACTAATCCTAAACAGTGTAGTTCCATACTCTATATTTCATATAGATTATTGTTCTGAAGTACCGCAAGGGCCCCAACATACCATATGGGGAGAAAAAGACATCTATCTCAAAGAAGATTTACAAGAAAACCACATGCTCAAAGGCACGGTATTGGTTGCGTCTCCAAGCACCTAAATCAGCACAGTTTACGACAACCTCAGTGGTTCCTCCAAGTCTTGTTAGCAAGGCCCACGCTTTCCAGGCACCTTTCCAAGAGGTGGACACAGAGCGAGCCCCTCGGGCGGCGCGCTGCGGCTGCGGGCAGGGGCAAGGAGCGAGGGGAGAGGGTGTCCCCACCGCCGAGCCACCCTCTGGTCGCTGCAGCAGCGAGCCCTGAGCGGGGCACACGGCAAGTCTGGGGATACGGCTCTGCACTGCGTGCCGTGGCTGCAGCTCGACTCCCAGCTTTAAACTGTTACAGCGGGCAAAGAATGAGGTCCCTTGAGCAGCACCAGGCTGAAAAGGGCTGTGATTTCTCCTGCAGATTTATTAATGCAAAGCCATATTCCTTTGCACAGCAGAGGGAGGGAATATTGACAGTCTGAGATAGTGACAGGTCACACGGGCTTTAAAATAGTCTTGCTCGTCCCACGCCTTTTGAAAGAGCAGCTTGTACTTCCACAGCGGTGGTCACTGCCACAGGTGAACCACTGCGCTGCTGGAGCTCAAACCCTTTTTTAAAGCTCTCTGCACTTATCAGTGAGCTTGCCTCTCTTTTCTTCCTCCTATTTACCAGCATCAATTCTTTTTTTCCCTTTCTTTTCTTCCTGGCTCCTGCTCCTTAATAGCTGCCCACCACTGCTGATGGCTCTTGGGGGCCCCTGCAAGGGAGCAGATCCTGCGGCCAGCAGTGAGGGGGTGAATTCAAGGTGCTGGCCTCAGCAGCATATTTGTAGGAGGAATTAAAGTGGCCACAAAGCTCCCCTTACCTTTGCTACTTCCATCTCAGCCTGACACAACCCACGTTTACATGCCAGCCCAGAGAGAGGCAGGGGGAGCAGGAGAGACTCGCTGCTCTGCTTGCCCTCCTTTGCCCTCACCAGGCAGCCCAGGGGAGCGAGATGTACCCTCCCACCCCACATTTGCTGGGGACCTTCCCCACCACAGGCTTGCAGAAAGCACAGCCCAGTGTCCGCGCTCCGGCGCCTCTGCTGATCCCTGGCGCTCCGGCCTGGAGGGCTGCCCGGGCGACTTTCCCCGCAAGGGGTTGTCCAGGCCGACAGCCTCTCTGACCGCCCCCACCTTGCAGAGCCAGGTATCGGTGAATTAAACATTCCTAAAGTGCATATCACTGCTTTGGTAGGAATTAACTGTGTAGAGGACAGGAGAGCTCAGGATGCAGAGCCCTTTCACCTCAGGCACCAGCTGGAAATGACCGATGCCCTCCAAAAGGCGATCGTCGTGTTAGCTCCCCACAGGCATTTCTCTCTCGCCAGCCGTACCCAAGGGGCTGGCTAGACCTCGCAGACCGAACTGCACTGCCCTGACTCCTGAAATGGCCCTTCGAGGTCGGAGCCAAAGCGTGCTGGCGGGAGAGCCTGGGTACATTTGCCCGGCGGCAAACTTCTGGGGCTACAGTGAGGAATCAGCTTTCAGGTTTGCTAGCCCTGCCCGGACAGTGCAGGAGAGCCTGGCCTCAGCTACGCACGTGTACGTTTTCTGCGGCGGAGGCGGCCTTGCCCGCTTGCCTTTAATTCCTGCAGAACAGGATGTGTTTCGTTACAGCCGACGTAGCCCAGGCAGACTCAGCGGCTGTCACCTCTCGTGGATTTCCTGGGTCTACTCACAAAGATCCCACTCCAGAAGAGCATCTCTGTGTGCTCCTGCGCCTCTGCCCCAGCTCTCCGTCCAGCACCTTGCACCTTCCTAGCTCGTTCCTGCATCTCTTCCTCTTGTTTAGCAGCGCAGCAATGGGGTAAATTGGGAGAGCTGGCCCAGCTTCAGTGAGGATGCACTGATTTGACACGGGTAAGGGTTTAGCAGCCTCTGGCATGGGCTGGCCACCTCTGAGAGCCAACCCGTCCCGGGGGTATAGAAACCTCAGAGGAGGAAAGGATGCGCCAGGGCTGCAGCCTGCTCACCACCTCACGGCACCAGGGAGCCCTGCTGAAATCACCAGCACTGCAAGCTGCATTTAAGTCTGTCACCCCTGGGCCAGCGGTAGCTCCTGGTGGTCTGAATAGGCCTGCCCCCTATTGCTTAGGGCAGCTTTTTCCAAAATGGCCAGCTGCAAATTCAGGAAAATAGTTATCCTCATTTGCTCAGACCTAGACGGGAGTTTCACTTCTTTGCCAGAAACCCTATGTTCTGCAGAAATCCAGAAGGCCACTGGAGAAGGGCCGGTGCCTCACAGCACAGGTGTGGTATAAGCCCCTCTGTAGTCTTGGTCTAATCTCTGGAGAGGAGCCTGCAGGCCCTACCATTCCCCCAGAGGCAAACTGGGCATCTGCCTGTCCTGGGGCTCAGCACTAATCTGCAATCTAACACCAGCCTGCTCTGTGATGGGCCTCAGTTTCCCTAGCAGCAAATTGATGGGTAATAATGTGTGAGTCATGGAAAATAATTTAATGCTTGAAAAATCTTCATAAAGTTTGCAACTGAAGGGCTAAGGAGCAAGCCCAACTCAAATCAACAACAGCATATTCCTGAATCTGTTTCTAAACACCAGAAAAAAGTGGCAGCTCAGTGTTGAGTCTTGCCCGATTTCACTGTCAGTTTGTAAAATCTGTGTAACCTAATCTCATGGCAAACACTGTTCCTCCCCCTGGAAGCTGTGGGTCTTCAACGCAGAACAAATCTCATCCCAGCATAAACTCCCTTTACAGGCCACAGTGGCATGTCCGTGTGCTTTGAGGTCTTCCATAAAAGCAGCCACACCAATTTACTTTTTTTCTGAAGCGCTTCCAGCACCACTTCAGAAAAGCCTGGCTATTAAAAGCTCTTCCCCTCCCTCCCTCAGTGCCGTGGCAGAAGGAGAGCGGCTGCAGATCTGCACAAGCTGCCAGCTTCAGCGCGAGGGGGGACGGCAGCAGAGAGCGCAGCAAGGTGCGGGCTCGTGACCCGGAGGCAGGAGGCACAGACGGGAGGCTCTGAGAGACAGCAGCACTTAGGTTTAATTGCTTTCCTTGCCATTAGGGGTATGCAGCAGGCTGGACACTCATCTCTTGACAGGGTCATGGTTCGGTCTCAGATAAAGCGACTCGTATCTAAAGTTTATCTCCCTCCGTGCTGAATGGAGAAAGGACTGAGCTGCAGCTCCTAAAATCGCACCTGGGGGAGAAGGGAGAAACTGGGGAGCAGAGGAGAGGGACACGAAGGCAGGCTTTCCAGCTGCCCCGAGTGCGCTGTGGGAGGGTGCCGGGCTTGCCCTTGCTTTTACCCGTTTGGGAAGCGTGCTGGCCCGGAGGATTAGTGCGCCCCGTCCTCCCCGCGTCTTATCAGCGAGCTGCTACCTTCGTCTCCCTCTTTAAGTCAGAGGAGCTGGGACCTCCCGGAGAGCCTTCCTGCAGGGACGGACGGGGACCGGGGTTGGGGTCAGGGATGGGACGGGGTTTGGTGAATGGCATCCCTAATATGGTCTCAGCTGTGCTGACTGGCTGGGGGCTCCCGCGGGAGGAACAGGGGCCCCTTATAAAAGCACCCAGGTCCTCCCATGAATGCAAACCCTCCTGGGATTTAGCAGAGAGAGAGGGAGGCTTGCTCAATATGGGAATTTTGTGCGCCTCTTGGAGATTATCCAGGCTTTCTTGGGTTTCAGCACTGCACTGGGAGGTTGCCTGGGCTATGTGTGACCTGACAGTGACCAGGACGTGGGGGTCTTTGGCAGAGGAAGTCCGTTTTCAGGCAGCACACAGCTTCTGCTAGTGTTGCTCTGCAGAAAATACCTGCTGGCAATGCCCTACTGCAAGCTCCCTGCATCCTCCTGCACCCAGCCCCAGCAGTCCCAGCGCATCCTCTCTGGCAGTTAAGCTGGATTTACACCTTATACCCTATTTACACCTCTTCTCACTTAAAAGCTCAGTTACTTTGTTATGCTTTGCTGCTTTGCTGTGCTTTTAGTTCCCCTCTCCACAAAGTATAAGCTTAATCTTAAGAGACATGAACACTCAAGCAATGGGTTTCCTCTCCCCTCCTATGCCATTTCCCTTGGGATGGGGAAGGAGCTCTTTGAATTCTTCTCCCTGCACATTTCCCATATCAGAAAGTTTGCCTATCCCTTCCCACCTTTCTCCCTTCAACCTCCCCCTCTGCCACGGCCAGCGCTGCAGCCTCCTCAAAATGTGCACAGCAGCGCCGCCACACCAGCCCCTACCTCTGCTGTGCACCGGGAAGGGACAGGCTCTCCCTGGGTCTCAAGTCTTTCAGTATAACACAGTGTTTAATCAGAATACTCAAAGACAGGAGTGGAAGAAAAGATTAGCAATCAAATCTCATGTCCCTGCTGATGCTGGGACCTCCCCAGGATGATACAGCATCAGACAGACCTCTCCGTCAGGGCACGGCACGCTGCGCAGATCCAGCCGGTAGACCCATAGGCTTGCTGCCCCAAGGCATAAGGGATCCCCAGCGCGGTCCCCACCGGCACAGAAGACTCCGACCAGCCAGATGATCTGCACATTTGCTGCCCCAAAGCATTACAGTGATGAGCACTGTAGCGCAGCATGCTGGCACACACACACACACACACACACTCACTCCTGCTGGAGGGCCCCCTTCATAGGATTAGCGTTTTTACTCTATTTGACTATTTCACGCACTCACTCACTCTCTCATGCTAGCCACTGCCCCCATTGCTCCCCTGTTTTTTGCCAGGAAGCTTCATCGATGGTCTGCAATTCTCCTGGGGCGCAATCCTGCCCCAAGGCCTTATGCTGAGGCACCTTTGCCAGTGTCTCCCCTTGCTGGGACACCCACGCTACCTCTTCCCAGATCTTACTAGTCTTTTGTAACTCTGCTATCTGATCAAAACACTCCCACACTCATTTCAAGGATGTTAATAACAACCAATTACGATGCAAATACTGCTAGTTTTTCCCTTTGCCTGCCTCTTGCTTTTGGAGACAAGTTAATATTTCAGCTGAGGTGGGACATCCAGATAACTCCTCCTCATTTTCCCAGCTCACTGGGGAGGCCACCCAGGCCAAACGCTGTGTGACCGGCCCCCACACCTCCTGCGGGGCCAGCCCGCACCCGTTCACACTGTTCTGCATTGCTATCCTTTTTCCAAAAAGTCATTTTCTTATCAAGATCCTGCCGACTGCCGCCACAGGCAGGATCTGCGCAGCACGCCATGCCCTGATGGAGAGGTCCAGCCAGTGCTGTATCACCTTGGGGGTCCCAGCATCAGAAAGGACATAAGATTTAATTGTTAATCGGCTAACATAGATGTGTCAGAAAGGACAGCACTCTTATGAACAGGTCTTCTCTGCACTGGAGCATCAGGAAAAAAAGAAAAAGAAAAGGAAGAAGAAAAATGAAGAAAAAGGTTTAAATCATTCTATGGAACAAGTCCCTGCCTTCCTCTGCCATTAGCTCAGGAATATAAAATCTTTAGCTGCCAAATACGTGGCGGCAGCAGCAGCCGCCACCCCAGTAGCAGCAGAGAGGGCCATAAATGTGCTAGCAAACATGCTTTAGCTCCCAGTTTAGAAGAAGGCATGTAGGCACTAAATGCACTCTTGGTGAAATGATGCACAGCAGCAAGGCCAGATACCGATCGTTAAGAAAAAAGTGCCTCGAACAAAATGTCACCACCGTGAAGGCATTTTCTCAGGTGTCACAGAGAAGCACTGGGAGGAAATGCAGGGAAAGCATGGCACACCTTTAAATGGACACAAAGTGGGCCATCAGCAGGGTGGGATTTATTTTTAACCCTTTGGAGTCTGCAGATGTGCAAATCCTGTATGTGTGGGTTTCTGCAGCCATTTGGCTCTCAGACTGGAAAGTGCCAGTGTGCTCGGGGTTAATTTAGCCTCTAGCTGTGAGGGAGATTAAAGTCTTATGGTGCCTCTTCCCTCGGCTTTGCAGCGATGTCGGCTCCAGCCCGAACACGCGTGCATGTGCTAAGCGCTGCTGCCTGTGCATCAGATTGACAGTTTTCCTTCCAAAAGGGCCAAGCTCGGGCTGAATTTTGAACCAGCCTGGCCTGGCCCTGCCCACGTGTCCGAGCCAGCGGCAGCACCCCACCGCGAGCTGCCCCGAGCAGGGGGAGATGCAGGTCCACGGCTGGCTGAGGGCTGCGCTGGGAGGCTGGCGCCAGTGCGGAGGCTCACCTGCCATGGAGAGGGCTTTCCGTACAGCCCCTCGCACTGGTTGCCGTTTTGCTGACGGTTTTCCATCACCTCTTAAAGGCTCCTTTATCACTTTCTGCTAGAAGGCATAATTGTTCAGGAAAAGACAGAACCAGTTTTAAATACAGATAAGCAAACACTACAGCAAGTTTTCCAGGCCTCTCCACTCTAAATTTTTAATAAATTTGTCTCCAGACCCTTGCTTGTCCTCCCTGGTGTTCCCCATCCTAAAGCCCTCTGCTTTGCAGCAGTCGTTCCACCGGCACAGTCACAGAAAGGCCAGCAGCTCTCAAACAGCTCTTACAGGCATGGCAACATCCTCATGGAAAGGAAATTTCCAATCTGCCATCACAGAGGTCGCTGCCAGGATTTTGATCCTGAGAGGACCCAAAGCAAACACACCCAGAGGGGCCTGCGCGTCCCGTGGGAAAAGTCCGAGGCTCAAATATCCGATTGTCCCAGTGCACCAGAAATTATCTCGGGAATGGTTTTGACAAATGGATGCCCTTGAAAAAAAATAGTGCACCACTTGTGAGCAGCTCCCCTCGAGAGTGCTGACATCTGTGTATACTGTTTATAATGAATTATCTACTCGGCACAGGGAACCTGTTGGCTCTGAAGAGCGGTGCTAGGCTAACTTTCATCTCCCTGACTTGCTGGTTTGCGTCCAGCCCAAGCCGCAAGGGAGCCAAGCCTTTCCTCTCCCAACCCACCGCTGCCTGGCACAGCTCACGCTCTGGGCCCGCTCATCCGCCCCGCTTCTGCCCCGACGCTGAAGCTCACCTGAGTCCTTGGTTAGAAATACTTGACTCCCGTTAGGCTGGCTGCCGTCACTGGGTCAGCGCCAACAGAGAGCAGGAGGAAATTCAGGGATACAGAAGGAAAAAGGCTGCCCTGAACCGAGCTGTCTGGACAAGCTTGGTACCAATCGCATGCTCATCCGACGCCAAAAGGAGATGCGGGTATCATCCACCAGCAGAATTAAGCTGTGCATTTTGCTCCCACTGGCTGACGAGACGGATGGTTTCACACCTGAGGCAGGGGACGGGGGATTCAGGACTCTGCGCTCTGCTTCGGGCCCCTGCCTCCCCTGGACTTCCATTAGCAACCTCTGGCTGTGAGATACTAATCCATCAGCAGCTGCCCCGTGCCCTGGAGACTTGTGTGAACAGCCCAGATGTGTCTCGGCACGCTGCCCCGGCGGTGCTTGGGCTGGCTGCTCACCCCGGCAGCATGCATGGGCTCTCCGCGGCAGCCCAGCCTCGCTAACCCCAGTAGCAGAGAAATCGCCATCCTGTAACATACCGCAGGATCAACCAATGCACAGCAAAAAGCCATTAGCCCTGGGCAACGCACAGAAAGTGGAGAACAAGAATAAGATCGGCAGCCTCCATCACTAACGTCGCAGCAGCGGGCAGCTCTCCCTGCAGCACACCTGCCCTGCTTCCCCAGACAGGCCAGGAATGTGCTGGACTTTCCTGCGCTGGTCTTCTCCACCTTACAGCTGCCCTCTAAGACACCAAGGGAGGCAGACAAGTGGTGTCCACAAGGAAAATCGTCCTCCCTGGCCCCCGGTGCCGGCAGGGCCTCACTGATGCGAGATTCTCCCCGGATGCTCCTCAGGGCGCAGCTCTGGCCAAGAGAGAAAAGTAGAAAGAGCCTTCATTAAATATAGCGACCAAATAGCGATTTCCGCTCCCGAGACAGGGCAGCTGTGCAAACACAGCACTCCCCGGCACTGGAGCTCATCATTGCACCAGGCCTGGCTGCTTCAGAGTCACCAGGGAATAAAATAGGAAGGCCCAGTCTGAGCTGGCTTCTTAAAGAGGACTTTGATTACTTGCAGTTCTTCTTCAGCCGATCCAAAGGCTTTGACTGTTCCACAAGGTCTAAATACTGTATAGGGGACTTTTTGTCACTTTTACCACGTATCCTACCAAACTGGGTTTTATTAAAGACCTTAGGGGCTACAGGCCACTCCTAAAGCACATTAGCTTCAAGGTGCTTCCCTCCTCGAAGGCATACATGATCCTCAGGCCCAAGGCAGATCCACAGATAAGGCATACATCTCTCATTCAGCCCTGGTTGCTCTTGTTTGCCCAGAGCATTCGCAGACCGAGAAATGACTGACAGGTGACAAGATGATCATGTATTCCACCAAACCACTCTTAAAAATCTCTTGAACGCCTTTGTGCCTCTTTGCCCTTTGGCTCTGGAGAGCAGACAGGTACAGCAGGCCGGGACTCTCCTTTTTTCATTTAGTGGCACCCTCGCTGTGGTCCCCCAGCACAATTTTTACTGAGTACCTTTATGCATCTCTCCCTAGGAAACAAGGACAGCTTCCTCACTTAATCAAGTGTGAATGCAACAAGAATAAGGCACTGCTTTTAAATACAGCAGCTCTTTTAAGCTGGATTATTCCATACTCCTGTGGAGGTAATGTCCTCCTTCACATCGCCAAGAAAACTCACAGAAGGCTGGTAAAAACGCAGGGACGCTTTGAAGCAGAAATAATCCATAGCATCCTAGTGGACATAAAATGTTTTCCTGGTTTCTGGCAGAGCAGCTACAATGATGGGCATCCAACAAATGTCACAGAGAAATAATCCTTTCATTCCTTCAGTGCGTTGCTAAATTCTCCTTGCTGGAGAAAACATTTACTCCTAGTTCATCAAGATTTCCCCTCAAGAGAGGTATAAAAATATTTAAATAAAATTACTTTGGGCTGATCCAAAGAACAGATAATGGCCTAGAAATTTCCTCTGGAAGGACAACCATAAAAGCCTAGTATTTGCTTATTTATCTATGACAACTGATTTCAAAGAATCATTCTAAATGCACATGCCATCTCAAAGCTTTTATTTATTTTGACTTTTTAATCCAAAAAGATTTCCCCCAAATTGATTTTTTTCACACAAGTTTTTAGATTTTTCATCTCACAGACACCTTTTTCCTTTAGTCTCCATTTCTCTCTGAGATTAAATTGTAAATTTATGGTCACCTCACATTGCAGTCACCTTCTTTCTGGTTGGTGGCCTGCTTTCCCTTCCAAACCCAACATCAGCTCTCCCTGTTCTTCTGTGAAAACAGGAATCAGAGAAATTGGTGGGAAAGTGCCTACCACAGAATGAAGCACGGCATCATATTCTCAAAACCCAGGCAAGACCTGAGAATGAGCTACCTTTGAGTGAAACCTTAAAGGAATACCTGAGGCTTCCTCCTTCCTTCTGAGGAAACACTGCTCCAACGCCTACAGCACCATGATGCTGGAGGTCGCATTTAATGAATTAAAAAAAAAAACACACACACAATTCCTGGCAGGGCGCAGGGAGCCTCCTCCGCAGGGGCAACGAGGACGGCTCCAGGGACCCTGTGCCGGAGGCAGTCACGGATGTGGTGTCCAGGGGGGCTTTGCAGCGTGGCATTTCCTAACGCGCTCTTGGTTCAAGCGAACCCTTGCTCTGCTCTTCTTTGCCATCCTCACACCCACCAGGCTCACAGAGAAACCCCTTCCCACTGAAGCTGGCGGCATGGCTCTCCCGGACTTGCCGGGGAAGGGTTTCCCTGTTCGAAAGCCAAATAATGCATTAGCTCCACTCTTCCGAAGGCAGAATTCTTGCAGCGATTTGCTGTGCCCTTTCTAATTTCACTTACTCTTCCAAATTATTCCCTCCATCCCATAATATGCCACCGGAATCCCTTCCACAATTGGGAATGTTTGTTTAACGAGTCAGATATAGCAAGGCATGAATTTATAAATAGAGAGGGGCATGGCTGGGGACTGTGCAACGTGACTCACAGGTCAAACTGACAGTGAAGAACTTATCAGACATTCACTTTAAATATTCATTTTGCAATACCAAACCCTGCTCACGGTTACACTTACCATATAAAAACACCATTGCCATATGCAATCAGTTTATTTATGGTAATTTCTCCAAAACTACTCAGAAGCCACTTACCATCTTGCCGGACAGAGATAAACCAGGGTTTGAAAGGAAATTGCTTCCTCAGAGCCTGAGCCTGCCCTCAGTTCCAGTCTGTAACTCAGCACCATTTTCCAGATCAAAACAAAACTAATGTTACTGGCAAAACTATTTCAGGTTCTACAGTTATGTCAAATTACATTTTCTCCTTAATTACCTCTTTTCCACTGGTGTATCTTATTTATCAAACCTACAACTTCCATGAAATATCTGCAGTCTGGACTTACATCTTATCGCTTTAAAATTTTCTTCATCAGCCTTAATTCAGGCTGATTCTTTGACAGAAAATAATAAAAAAAAAAAGATGTAAACATGAAATCAACAATAAGAAGCCCAGAGAACAACCAAAAGATTAAAGACATACAGTTAACAAATTTCAGGAAAAGAAACAGGCAGCAGTTTAATCTTTTGCCTTTTACTTCCAGTTGATCATTTCATGGCCTCAAACCCTGCCAAGTTCTGGACTTAACCTTCCTCTTGTCATTGCTTTTATTGCTACAGCTTTACTTCTTATTCTGGGACCTGATCATGCGAACATTTAAAACTTTAACCAAATTAGCCATCCTCTCAGTGGCTTCAGTGAGGATCACTTGCATGAATCAAGCTCGGCACTTTGGCAAATAGTTAAATCGAGGGTTTGAATAACCCAGCAGAGGGTTCAGACTGGACAAATGTGCTGACACTTTGCTGAAAAAAGTGATAGGTCAAATCTAACCTGAACAGACAGTAATAAGTAATGCCAAGAGCAGTGTTAATGCAGGACCTCTGGAAGCCTCCTCCACCATTTCTGTGTTGCAGATTATGGCAGACTTGTCCCTTTTCCCCTTACACGGACATCTGCCCGGGTCCAAGGCCCTTGTGAGGGTCGCCATGCCTTAACGCACCCCCCGCCCAGCGCTCCTCACGCTGGGGGCCAGCCTTGCAATTATTGTCCGTGTTATGCTTTGCTCTCCCCTCGCAGCAACCTACCCCTCTTTATTTTTAAACAACGATGCTCATTTAGTAGGTGGGCTCCCCGGGCTGCCTGCAGCGGGGTTTCAGCCCTCGCCCAGGGCAGCTGCCGCCTGGAAAGCACTGACCACCCCTAGGCAGTCTGGGCAGAGCAGCACCTGGTTTCTGCATCCTGGCCAGCATTTGACAGGAGTTATGTCAAGTTGTTTCTCCAGAAAGGAACGTGTGCACTAGGCACTTAAGGAAAAAAATCAAGGTGTCAGCAGAGGTTAAGCACTTCGAGGATTAGATGGCACCTGTTTTGCATTGGACTTTAGATTTTAGCACCAAAATTCCTTTTTTTTTGCTCTCTGAATAGATCGATCTTCTTTATTAACTCGTCTGTCATTTAACCCCTCACATCTAAACCACAAGGTTTATAATCCCTCAACTATGCAGTCTCCACTAAGGTGGGCTGACTTCAGCAGGCTAGTAAAAATAAAGGGATGAGGGAGTAAATCTCAGAGTAGGAGGCCTAAAATGAATTGCTATGCTTTTTCCTAAAACATTTATCCCAAGTGAGACTTCTTGTATTCGAGTCCACTGCTCCAGGGGAAGTTTCCTACAGCCGGAAGGGTTTTGCCTGCTACAAATGCAGCGGTTTGACACAGCAACCTGCCCCTGCTGTCTGCAGCGCAGTCTCTGCCACATAGTGTTTCAGGTCCCCGGTGCAAATTGCCTGGGAAAAGGGCAGTGCGGGCGCTCGGCAGTGCCGCGTGCCCTCTCTGGAGACCAAGGGATGAGAGACGCGGCCAGAGATCCCTGGGGCTCTCGTGGGCCACTGCAGCCTCCAGGTTGTGGCTGTGCTTGGAAAACGTTCAGATTTCAAGACTTTCATCAGTATTTGTGCCAGGAAAACAGACTGTGTGACTTTCAGAGCTAAATTTAGGATCCCAAGTATTTCACATTCCCCAAACACCTTCTATGACAGCATCTCAAAACCCTTCCTGAACATTAACTATTCCTCATTATCTTCCTTTGCGACAGAAAATAGAAAAGCCACTTTGTTGGTAACAAACTGAGCCACAAGTGTTGACTTTTTCACAGAGGAGAAAACGGTGATGGACTTGGGATGGGAAAGGAAAAAAGGAAAAGAAAACTGACTTCCTAGTGCTCTGCTCAGTTCCTGCAGTCGTAGAAATGCAGTGTATACCACCTTTGGCAGCACCACTTTGATTATGTTGAAGCAATACTTTCACTATTTCAAAATGGTTGGGGATTGGGAGTTTTCTGGATTTTTTTTTTTTTTTTGAGACAGTCTTCAACAAAACGTCACTAAACTTATTATTAAAATAAAGGCTCAGGGAGGCAGTTTCCAGGTCAAAGAAAAATCTTTGTGTCCCGTTCTACAGCTTTTTGCAAAAAGTGCCTCAATCCCTCAAAAATCAGTCGGAATGCCTAATGGCAAGAAAGACCACTGCTGCGGCACCCAGATCGCACTTCGCTTCCTCACGGTTCCCAGCGCAGCGTGTCTGGAGCTCCCTGCCACCTCCCTTGGCTGCCGTCCCCAGACGAGTGACTAATGCAGTGACCGCGCTCTTCACCCCAGCAAGCACGCCGTGGTTCAGACCCCACGCCCCTCTTACTTTAACCATGCTTCAGGATCACGGTTACTTTAGGGACTTCAAAATCATACACAAGTAGACATAGTTGCCCTTGGAAACCTCATTGGCTTCCTTTGGGTTGACCTGCTTCGGACTTGATTCTGCTTGCATGCCCCCGCATCCCTCCCTCTCTGGAGAGCCGCAAAGCCACGAGGGGGGTTCGGAAAGGGCACGACTACCCCGAGGTCCCGAACGTCAGTATTTTATATTTCCTGCTTTTCCCGTTCCAGCCTGAGCAGACGCTAGCACCACAGCAGAGCTGTGCGGACGTGGCCTCCTGTGCAGAGCCAGTTGCAGTCCCGCGGCGCGGTCCCCACCGCGCTGCACTGAAGGATGTGGCGGGGGGGCCGCGACCCCCGAGCCCGGCCAGGCATCCGGCGTGAAACCAGACGCCTGTTGCCGCTGGCTGAGGCCTGCGTGCTGCTCAGCTCAGCGTGCGCCAGCTCCCTGCGCCCTGCGGCAAGGCAGCCCTCCCTCTCTTCTCCTTCGCCGGCGGGATTTCTCGGCTTTAAAGGCTCGGCGTCCCTCCGACGGCGGAGCAGGCAGGGAGCGGGGGCAGGGGGCGGGCAGACGGCGCGGCAAGGCTGCTCTGCCCGCAGGGGACACGAAAGGTCCCCAGCTGCAGCCAGCAGCTCCCGGGCGCGCGGCTCGGGCTCGGAGGAGCCCTGCGCCACCCCGTCTCCGCAGCCACCCGAAGGTCGCCAGCAGCCGTGGCGTGGGAGGCGCACACGGGAGACAGAGCCGGCCTGCGCCGAACCGCAGCAGCACTGGCCCGTTTCTCACGGCCTGGCCCCAAATCCATCACCGTTAGGAGCCCTGCCTCTAGTTATCCGCCAGCTGATGGACAAGTTGCGCTCCTCCTGACGTGCGACCTTTCCAGCCCCAGGAGGCGCACCGTGGGGATCCACACAACTGAATAACCATTTTAATCATTTTGGCTCAAAAAAAGAAAAGGAGAAAAGAAAAACAAATGCCCCAGAGGCAACATTCCATTTAGTTAAATTTTTTTCTGTGGATTAGTTAAATAGAAACAGAAAATATTTGTTTTTTCTATAAAATAAAGCCAAGATGTGAATGTTTTGAACAAATGTACCTTGAGGGCGTTAAACTTTATGTTTCATTAAAAAAAAAAAAATCCACAGAATTTGTTGCTTAGGAGCTTCCTGTGAAAAATAATGGCAGTTTTGAAAGCAGCCTCTATCCTGCCCTTTTACTAAAATCTCATTGAATAAATAATATTGACCAATTGCCCAAGGGTGATTAAGGGCCGAGTAAGCACCCAGTGGAGCTACACCGGTGTCAGGTCTGTGGGAGAGGGTATCTGGGCTCCCCCAGCAAAGCCAAAACCAACAAATGCTTTTCGCCCCTGCAGTTTCAGAGCGCCAGGAGAGCAGCCCCCACAGGTGCCAGGTCCCCCTTCCAAGCGGGGAAGGAGCTGTGCTGTTTCATGGGAGGTGGCCCATCCCTCTGCTGGCACGTCCAGCTGGGGTGCCAAAAAGGGGGTGAACCAGCAGATCGCACGTGCATCAGTGCCCCTCTGTGGTCCCCAGCGGGGAAGTGAGACTTGCAGAGGCTCCATGCAACAAGGCAAAGGCGGCTGCGTGGGGCGTGCGCCGCGCGCAGCACGGGGGGCGCAGGCAGGGCCCCATCACCGCCTATTTGCATGGTCCTCCAAAGGGTCACTAGCTCCTGGGGTCACCCACAGGTAAGGGATTGCACTGAAGGGCAGTGCGCTGGATTCAAGGATTTTAAGGCAAGACAAAAAATCGTGGTTATCTTGCCTGACTCTTTGCATTGCACAGCCTTTAGGACTCCACTTAGGAAATTCAAGGCTTCAAGTGTTTGCCCAAAAACAAAAATAGTCGTGCTCTGCAGACTTTACCGAGGTAAAATAGTCATTTTAATTCAATACTTTATTACAAGTCCTTGTGAGCCATGTTTTGTTTGTGGTTATTATCCAAAGGAGCAGGGAGGGCAATGAAACTCTCAAGAAATGCACAAACCCAGGCTGGGGTACACCAGTGACATTTCCCAAACCCCTTCCCAGCACCAGGACTGGTGAACCATGGGTAAACTCAGCTTATCTGTTTCCAGATAACCTTTAATTTCTGAAAGCCCTGAATCCAAATAAAAGATTAATTTCGGGTTAAATGAAGTGTTTTGTTTTGAAATTAAAATATGAAATCAATTAGACGCCACGGATATGTATTTCAGGTATAATCAAAAGTTAGTTGTATCTCAGTTCATTGATTCAGCAACCAAAACAACAAATCAGTTATTTTTTCAGCTGTAAAACTGCCCTTTTTGGCTCTTACCTTCAGCAGGAAGAAATGGGTGCCTGCTTTGCAGAGCACCTGACGAAGTGGGGCAGTAGGAGAAGAAATGCTGCCACTAGCGTCAGTGGATAACGAGATGCTGGTGGCAATATTAGCCCTTCTGTGCAATGCAGTGCACACGCTGCCGGGGGAATGCCCTCTGCCCACAGCTCTGCCATCCTAAACCCAAGTCAGGCATCTGCAAAATCCGGGTATATATTCAGAGGGAGCAAGCATCCTCTGTTCCCACTGATTTTGGTCAGTGTGGAGGGCCGGGGGGTGGGTGTCTCAGTACCACTTCCAAAAAATCAACCTATTTATTGTGGGTTTAGGACCCTAACTTTAACCACACAAAAGCTGAGTCTGTGTGTGGTTACCCCACAGCAAGCAGCATCTTATCCAGAGGCTGCTTTCCTAACTTAACTTTTATCTGCGCTTTTAAAACAGCCTTTTACTCTAAAAACAGAAGCTGGTCCTAAAATCCATCTCGTATCACCACTTAAGCCAGGACTGAACGCTAGATCAGGGGTCAAGTACTGAGGCCTTTACATCTGTGAAGCATCTCCTCAAATCCCAGCAAAGAGCTGTCTGTTTAAACATATGCCACCGCACAAGGAGTTATAAACACAGAAAGTAAAAGATCATGAACTACCTTCTGTTTGTTTTAAGAAGCAAATGTGCCCCCACCTTCCCGATCCCTGCTGTTCAGAGCGAGATCTCGGCCCAGGAGCTCCCAGGGCTGCTCCAGGGGCCTCCCTGCCCCCAGGTCACAGCGAGGGATCAGGTCAGCTTCTTCCGCAGCCTTTTCCTTCAGGATAGGGCTACAGGGTTTATTCATGTACCAGCCACAATGCTGAACACGTGTGCCCTTAACAGAGTTGCAGCAGAGCAAAACCCTTCCTGAGCGGGAGATCCTGCTGCAACACACCATTGTTTCAGCACTGCCAGCTCCCACAGCAATCGGAGCTTGGAAAAACACCCCAAAACTCAAGCACCGCTTTCCTACCCAGGCCTGCTGCTCCAGGAGGAGTCCTTCTCCAAGGGCAGAGGAGCAGGGATCCCAGTACAGCGGCTGGCAAGGGCGAGCATGTCAGGCCAGGTGAGGAAGTGGCCCCAGCTGCCCTCAGCCCTGCAGGCTCCCCGGGGACAGTGCGAGCACAGGCGGGTTTCCCATAAGCGGAGTGGAAAGCTCTTTATTTAACTTGCCCTCGGCCCCAGCCCTGCCTCTGTCCATCAGGGCTTGGAGCTGCACAGACAGGCCAGGGCTACTTTTTTGGCAGGCTGAGCCAAATAAAATCCTTTGCCAGCCACAGCTGAGGAAGGCTCCAGGTAACCCTTTGCCTGCTGGGCCCAGGGGGAGCGCAGCACAGAGAGGGGGCACCCACCTTGCAGCAGCATGGTGCCACACACAGCCACCCCAGGGCTGCTCGCAGGAGGACTGGACCTTCTCCAACCCAAGCAAGCTGTGTAGGGCTGTCTCCTGACCTTGGTGGGTCCTGCCCCCCTCCCAACTCCTCCTCCAGCCCCATCCATCCAACACACTGCTCTCACTCCCCCCACCCTCTCTGTTACACGTGGAGATGCAATGCGCTACATCAGCAAGCAACGTAAAATTCACAGAAGAAACCAAACAAATGACAACAGAAACAACTGCATTGGGGGCGTGACAGAATGACTGATGATTTAATGCTTCTTGAAGTTTTTTGTTTCCTTCCACAGGGCATTGGTTTTAAAAACAAACAAAACAAGGTAAAATAAATTAATTTATGTACACTTTACATACACTGTGCCATGTGGAGCTTTGCAGCAACAGTAACCAGAAATCATTACAAAATAGAAAGTTTCATGGCTGTTGCAGGACCTCAGCAGCCTGCAACGTACAAGGTTGTCATCCTGAGCATGGTTGGCAAAGTGATCATGTAAACACGTTTAGAAGCATTTACGGTGGACAATGGATGGGCCAGCTTCATCGTATTCCTGCTTTGTGATCCACATCTGCTGGAAGGTAGACAGGGAGGCCAGGATGGAGCCACCAATCCAGACAGAGTACTTACGCTCAGGTGGGGCAATGATCTAGAAGAAGCCAAGAGAGAGCAGAGATCAGTAAACAAGCACCCACTGCAGGCAACAGGCACTGCCTTCTCTTAGGGGTGTGCACAGCCCCACCTGCTGTCCGCAAGAGGGAAATCCCTGGAGGCGCGTGGCCATGTCTTTTACAATCTAGCCATACCTTGATCTTCATTGTGCTGGGGGCCAGGGCTGTGATCTCCTTCTGCATGCGGTCAGCAATACCTGGGTACATGGTGGTACCCCCAGACATGACGTTGTTGGCATACAGGTCCTTCCTGATGTCAATGTCACACTTCATGATGCTGTTGTAGGTGGTCTCATGGATCCCTGCGGACTCCATACCTGGTGGCAGGGGAGGGGAGAAAGGCAGGAACGAGTTAAGCACCAAGTGAGAGCTCTGCAGCAAGACTCAGGAGGGAGGGAAGAGCTGTTAAGGGAGGAGAGAGGGGAGGGGGGCACACACCAATGAAGGAGGGCTGGAAGAGGGTTTCTGGGCAGCGGAAACGTTCATTGCCAATGGTGATAACCTGCCCATCAGGCAGCTCGTAGCTTTTTTCCAGGGAGGAGGAGGAGGCAGCGGTGGCCATCTCGTTCTCAAAGTCCAGTGCCACATAGCACAGCTTCTCCTTGATGTCACGGACAATCTCACGTTCAGCTGTCAGGGGGGAGCAAAGATGTCAGTGATTGCAAGGAGGGAACAGGCAATGCCTGCATCCTCTCCACAGGTCTGCAGGGACTCCAGTCACCCCAGCCACATGCGTGTTCCCAGCCAGGAGCACTCCCAGGGCTTGCAAAGGGGTGAGAAGCTGCAGCATCCCTAGAGGTGCAGGGGGTGTTGGGGGGAGGGCATTTGGGGGAAGGCAACAGTGCTTACCTGTGGTGACAAAGGAGTAGCCACGCTCAGTCAGGATCTTCATCAGGTAGTCAGTGAGGTCCCGGCCGGCCAGATCCAAGCGCATGATGGCATGGGGCAGGGCGTACCCTTCATAGATGGGCACATTGTGTGTCACACCATCGCCAGAGTCCAGCACGATACCTGGAAAAGCAGAGAGCAGCACCTGAGACACAGCTCATAAATGGGCTTGCACTAGGGAGCAGAGCCGTAGGGGACCAGCCCTGGGCGTCCCCAGGAGAAGGGTGTCCTGTGGGACACTTGTACTCACCAGTGGTACGGCCAGAGGCATAGAGGGAC
This sequence comes from Apteryx mantelli, assembly GCF_036417845.1. NCBI lineage: Eukaryota > Metazoa > Chordata > Aves > Apterygiformes > Apterygidae > Apteryx > Apteryx mantelli. The sequence continues at coordinate 56,548,500 of NC_089980.1, read as the reverse complement.
AGCACAGCCTGGATGGCCACGTACATGGCAGGCACGTTGAAGGTCTCAAACATGATCTGGGTCATCTTTTCACGGTTGGCTTTGGGGTTGAGGGGGGCCTCAGTGAGGAGGGTGGGGTGCTCCTCAGGGGCCACACGCAGCTCATTGTAGAAGGTGTGGTGCCAGATCTTCTCCATGTCGTCCCAGTTTGTGATGATGCCGTGTTCAATGGGGTACTTCAGGGTCAGGATACCTCTCTTGCTCTGAGCTTCATCCCCTACGTAGGAGTCCTTCTGACCCATACCCACCATGACGCCCTGCGGGAGAAGAAAGAGGGGGGCTCAGGAACCTCTCCGTGGGTCTCCCAGGCAGGCAGGGAGCGAGCTTCCGCTCCACACGCACGGGCGGCAGAGCGCAGGGAGCCGCCGGGACGGAGCGCGCGGGACGGGGCAGCGCCGGGGGGGCAACGCGGTACCTGATGGCGGGGGCGGCCCACGATGGAGGGGAACACGGCCCTGGGGGCATCGTCCCCAGCGAAGCCGGCCTTCACCAGGCCGGAGCCGTTGTCGCACACGAGCGCGGTGGTCTCGTCCTCGTCGCACATGGTGTCGGCTCCCTGCGGGAGGGCGGAAGAGGGGCTGAGCGGGGGCGAGCGAGAGCCGAGCCGGGGCCAAGCCGGGGCCGAGCCGGGGGCCGCGCCGGGGGCCCGCGGGGACCGGCGCTTACCTAGGGCTGGCTGCGGGCTCGGCGCGTGGGCCGCGGCGCGGGCAGGGGCGGGGCGGGGGCGGCTGCTGCCGGAGGCTGCGGGGCCGCGGCCCGGCGCGGGGCCCTTTATCGCGGCGGGCGGGCGGAGGCGGCCGCCCCCAGGAATGCGGCCCCGGCCGTCGCCATATTTGGGAGTCGGGCCCGGCCGCGGCCCCCGGCCCCGGCGCTGCCCAAACAAGGCGCTCCTGGCCGCGGCCCAGGTGAGCGAGCCCCGGCCGTATAAGGCGCGTCTGCGGCGCCCCCCGGGCAGGGGAGGGGGCCGGCCGCCAGCCCGTCCGAAATATCCCCCGGCACCCGCCAGGCCCGTTAAGGGCAAAGCAGGTGGGGTGGGAGCCGCCGGGCCCGCGGCGGCCGCAGGTCCGAGCACAGCGGGGCAGGACAGGACGGGGGTGCCCGGTGGCCGCCCCCGACGGGACGAGCCCGGCGGCGGCTGCTCTACGTGCGGCCGCGGGGAAGCGTGTGGGCCTCGGCAGCAGCAATGCCCCTTGCCGTGAGCAAAAGTTACAGGCCTCAAAAAGAAGCAAAATCCTTGTAAATCTTGCCTTTTTCTAGAAGTGCAGGTACAGGCTAACTCCAGGGGGAAGAAAGGGAGCAATGAGGTAGGTGAAGCTTCAGTTAAAAAGTAGGTTTGTGGTTTATGTACAACACCTGTGCCTTCACATTCATTCCAGGTGTGGACGGGGTCTGGCTTTATTTTTAGCCTAGGTGAAAGCCACAGCTTTACACACTGAGTTAAGTTATATGTTTTTTGTTTTGTATGTTCTAAACATGGAAAATAAGTGTACAGGATAACAACAGTTAGACAAACACTTGAAGAGAAACCTGGGAAAGTATTCATCCCTGGGACTGTCTGAATCCCAAAAGCCTGATGCAGAAGTGGATGCTGGTGCACTTACAGTGTACCCATTATTGGACTGCTGAGCACGGCCTGGCTGACAGCAGAGGCATCCTGTGCATTTATCACAGGGGCTCACCCTTTTAAAAAGGAGCGCGGTCTCACAGACAAGTCATCTCTGACTAGATGCAGGTACTGTGCCAATCAAGAGGAACAATTCATTTCCTTCAGCTAAGGAAACTTAAGCAGCAATTCCAAGTGGGAGACCTGAAAGATTTTAATCAGAAATTCTGACTACCAATGGAAAGAAGAATCAAGGTGAGGAGGTAACGCAAGTAGGTTTGCAACCTCACCAGCAAGCTGCTGCACATCAACCTTCCAGGCTTTCTTGGAAGGCACAACTGGCCAAGGGCAAACCCTTTAGAAATCTGGCGGAAGGAAGTCTGGAGAGAAGGAAGAAGAAATACTAAACTAGAAGCATTCGTGCTGCAAGGAATCTCCTGAAAGTGAAGGCATTTCAGTAACTGCATTTCCTTCACTGCAAGGCACAGCAGAACAGTCAACAGAGAAGCAGACAGCTCCTCTTCTGATACTTAATTTCTGTATCCCCTAGTTTGGCAGCATCCCCCTTCACCTCTGGCTGTTCCCTATTTCGTTCTGTTTTAGATTTCCATTTCCTGTCTTGTTACTGTATTAGAGCACACTGGGGATAAAATATGCTATTGTCTCATACTATTCTTCAACTTATTTTATTCTTCAAGTCTGTCCTCTACAACTGACAGTACAGAAATGGAAAGCCTGAAAGCACTTAAAGGAATCACAGCCATCAAATCTATGTACAGAACTGTAATGCTCAGCCATGGAGTCTAAAATACAGTCAGTTGTGTTGGTCAGATGTTGAATTTGAAATCAAGTTATGTTTGTAACAGAAATCCCACCTGAAACATTAACATCACTGAGAAACATTCTTAATGATTCTTCAGTGAAATCTGACACAAGAATGGATCTATTCTATCCCTTCGGTTTCTTTAAATTCTCTCTCTACACAAATACAGTTTACAGCAAAATGCCTGATGGCAATGTTAATTTCTTATAGTTCTGCATAAAAGATCACTTTCTGCAGGTAGCTCTGATACTAAACTATACTTACTAAATCAATTTGATTTTGGTCTTAAGTCACAAAGCAATTGAAATTAGTTTCCAAAAGAGAGTGGGGCACAAGGAAAATCTTTTCTGCAATTTGTCACAAATCACAATTTATAAACTTTCCTGCTGCTCTAATGACAATTGAGTATAAGCATGTAGACATTTTGTACTTTGTATATTTTGAATTAATGAGAAAATAAATATTTAAGAAACATACACCTCCTTATTCGAAAGGAGCTATCTATGCTCCTTAAACTGTTTTCACTGAAAACTGGGTGTGTTTTTTTTCTCCAAAACCAGCAGTAATTTATTTACTGTATTTGTTACATTTGGAAACAATTTAGAACTACTGTATAATCTTTGATATGTAAATGAAGGCATCTTCCCCATATAGTAATCTGGGAAGACAGTTCTGTAAAAGAACAGCTTGTTACATAATGAAATAATGCATGAGAAGAGGAATAGCCCAAAATCTCAACCTTTTCAAGCTTCATAACAGAATAATGAACTGATTTAATATTTCTAGTACAAGAACATTTAACCTCAGTTTAGGCATGGAAGTTATTTTAATGAGGTTTCATTTAAGTAAACTCATTGCCTGTAGCCTTCTGTTTTGGCAATAGTCAGATGAAAGGCATTGTACAAATGCCAAGTAGCTCCTAACCCAGCAGCAGAATAAAATAGTAGTAGTGAAAACGACATGGCTGAGTTTCCTGAGAACCTGGAGAAATCTTTTACACCACAGGGAACAAACACATCTGCCAAATAAGCCAGACACCTTGAAGCAGATCTGTAGTTGAGGATTAACAGAAACATGTACTTCTACAGAAGTTTTCTTCAGTTTACTCCGTCAATCCTGACAGAATACAGGTGGTCAGGTCAGCAACCTAGGAAGGTGAGTTGGGGAGGGATGAGATATCTCCAAAGTATTTTACTGTGGACAGTCAATTCAAGAGCTTTCTCTTCAAGTAAAATTTGAGTGTCCAGTAAAAGTTCAGAAGTGGAACATATTTCAAGGGGTGCCAATCATGTGTTAACATTTTTGGAGAAAGGAATAATCTAAGTTTATCAATCAACTGAAACAACCTTTAAAATCATATTTAAAGAAGGACATGGAATTCTGGTGCTTTAAATGATTTATTTGTTTGAAGCCACAGCTAGGAGCTATGCCCACACTTCGGTGAGCCATGCAAGATTGCAGAACAACGAAATTTGCTTCTTAGAAGAATCTTAGAAGACGACTGCTAATGCATTTCTTTCCCATATTAGTTAGAACCTCTCTAGATAAATCTATTCTTCCAAACATGTTCAGACTCTCAGCCCAGCTTACTGTATTAGTACAGGGAGAAGGGGAAGAAACGGAAGGGGAGCTGTGCTTTTAAAACTAGAAACTGGATTCTCTTCAACCAATTTAACTTCTGACCTTCTCAGCTGTTGGATCAAGTTGTTGTAGCAGGCATGCAGCCAGACAAGTAAAACATAAGGGCATGCAAGTTGTGCTGTATTCACTCTCTGGCTACTGAGCTACTTGCAAAAGAAAGGTGCAGCTTATCAGATTAAAGAAAGGTGCAGCTTATCAGATTAAAGTAACTAACTGAATTTTAAATTAAAATCTACCAGCTGTCAGAATAATTAAAATTGAAAAGTTACATGGATTTTTTTTTTTACCACCAAGTTAGAGATAACTAACCGGGACAGGGGAATCGGTAGCATCATCTAGTAAAGAATGAGTCACCGAGTAAGGAAGATCGTGCTGGACTCCCACTTTGAAAACTGCTTTCTAGGTTTCCTGTGAGCCTAGGTCCAAGCAGTTACTGTGAATGACTGCACGGTGAGCTCTTAACTGTCATTGTTTTAGCTTTACTCTAAAAATCTGGATATAATTTATATGAAAGTTACAGATGGAGAAAATAGTTAAAATGCATTGAAAAGGTAAGTAAATTTAAGCTTATACATATAAACTGAAAGAATGGTGGATTTGCTGGACCACAGAGCTTTGAATGAGAAGTGGGCTTTTTTCCTACCTGCCACTGACAAGCTGAGCAACTAATGAGAAGCCCATTATCCTTTCTGTGCCAGTACTCTTTAATGCAAAGTTGAATTTACTTAGTTTCTATGGCAAAAGATACTTCAAATGAAAGGCGTTTTATCAGTGCAAAGCATACAAAAAGCCTTGAGAGTAGAGTTATTTTTTGTTTCCTAAATAAGCTGAACAGTCATGTAGCATGCATGTTTTCAAGTATGTTCTTCTGTGAAGAACAGTGAAACGAGAGCAAAAGTTTCCACCTTCTTCAGTGTGTCCCATGTTTCACCCTTTGTGCATCTTTAGCCCTCCCTAATGCTGAATGAAGATACAAAATGAAACAAAGTTTACAAAGGTACAGAAAATGAAAAAACTTTATTTTTCTTTTGCCTGAAAACAGAACACCGCTATCACCACCCCATGACTGGAGTGAAACGTTTATAAATCGTCAAGACCAGGCATATTACTATATATAAAGTTTATTACAAAGTTTTAACAAAATAAGAACAGGATGTAAAAAAGTATACATGAATTTAACAATCCTTTAGAAAAAATATTTTAAAAAGTGAGATTCATCATGCTTGTCCATGAATGTAGAGTTCATAGTTTGCCTTTAACACAAATTCGAAGTAAGGATTAGATTTCAAGTTGCCAAGTTCATCCGCTTGCAGCAAGTCCTTCACTTCTGGCAAATATTCACTTAACTGAACTCCTACAATACAAAACCTTTCATTACAGAACTGATAAAGTACTTCACTTAGAAAGGATCTCAACTGCTAATGCAAACACCTGGTTTATGCAAAAAAAAAAAAAAAGTTATTCTGCAAAACAAGGAGTCAAAATTCAAGATGCAAATACTTCCTTCCTACCCAAATAGAGCTTCTCATAATGATTTTAAAGTCACTGTGAATTCTATTATTAAACCTAAGAAATCCTTAAACCTAAAAAACTTAAAACTAAAATCCAAGTCACATAGCACTTCAGAGAAAGAAAAAAAAAAGAAAAGAAAGTCAAAAAACAAATACTTCTGCAAATACTCCAAAATGGATTGCAACATTTCAATCTGGGCTGTGGGAATTTTACAAAAGGAAAGAAACCAATAAGATTGAAAATACAAAACTAGAACTGTTTTGAAGAACATTTATAACATGGAACCTTCTCAGCTCTGGAAAAAAAAAAAGTATATAGTAATATTAAAACTGAATTTCTTTGAGTCTTCTAAGCTACTTATAATTTTTTTCAGAATCTGTAACTTTCATGGCTGTAACTTGCCTTGGTCCGTTTTAATTTAATGGAGGTTTTGTTTTGTTTTGTTTTTGCTTTTGCTTTTTTTTTTGGGGGGGGGGCAGGGGGAGGCGGGCAGGGAAGAACATTTGAGCTAAATTAGATTAAGCTCTTCTGAGTGATGGACCATTACATCTTAATCTTTTATTTTACAGATTATATGCATTTAATTCCAGAAGACCCTTTATTTTGTGATAACAAACTACTAAAAAGCTGATTGCTGCCCTACTGACCAAATAATTTGAGAATACTGAGATTATAACCAAGGAATCTGCTAGTCTCTCATCTCCTTATCACTTCATAGAGATAGAATTAGTTCCCTTATGATTGTAATTATCTACTGGATTGCATGTGGAAGTTTTATTATTCTCAGAAATTATTTATCCTCCATCTCTTCTTAGGTATTAACTGTTCATTTTAAGGAGCTTTAAAAATAAACTAAACTATTTCAAGAAGTTCACTTAAATATAAGTACATTTTACCTTCTTTCAAGAGTTTTTGTAATATTTTCACAAATATACTATCTTTAGATACTTCAATTGGATCGTCTTTACCTTCTGAATTGGACCACCTGCAAGTCACAAAGAATAAATTGTGAAAACAGTTTAGCAGATGAAATAAAATGCAGCACTAACAAACAATACATAGGAAATTTGATAAATTATCCAAGACAATTAATAAATGTTCAAACAGAAAGTGTTATATACTTCCCTACAGCTCAAAGCAAGAGGTTTTTCTATCCCGTGTTAGTTATTCTTTATTTCAAAGGTAAAACTGTAATACAATTGCACTACTAAAATGTAATCTAGTTAGGAGGATAATAGAAACACTTCCTATCTTCTAAACTGTAAAAGCAATCATTACTTATTTGTCTGATAAAAACAGAAGTATTACCCATTAAGATAAAAACTAGTCTCAGCAATGATTTCCATCATCTCACAATCATTAAGGATTTATCTTTTAGTACAATAAAGCAGAAGAGGTAATTTGCCAACATGTTTGAAAAATGAGAAGAGGAGGGGGAAAGAAAAAAAGACTGAAAAATGTAATTTGCAACCAAATTTGTGCCTGTAACAGCACAAACCCCGTACTTTGAGTCTCATTTATGATTAAACATGAAGGTGAAAATTTGTGAATGCAAGTCTCATTTGTGATAAGAAACCCCCCAAAAGATTTTTATAAGAGAAAGGTAATTTTAAATGAGAATTCTTCATCTTTGAAGAGCTTTATATGGAACGGTCTTAAATCAATAGCAACCTAACCTTCCTTGCTGTGGTTCTGACCTCTCAGTTGTTAATGTCCTCTGTTCCATGTGTTAAACTGCCAGACAAAAAGAGCTCTCTCATGTCAGTTCCCAAACTAACAAGACTCTCATTTGGCCAGTGGAACATGGTTGCAATAGATCTGTACCTGGCTCCCAGGAGCTATACTGACAAATCCTCTGCACTTCACTGAGACCATGGTTTCACCCTGGAAGTCAGTTTAACTCCAAAACTTCCCAGATTTCATCTTTGATTCTACTGGGAAGAGTCTGAGGAAGACTGAAGGGGAGTGGAGTGCCTCCTCCTGGGTGCAGAGGAGGAGGCCAGCAAGGATGGCTACCACAGCACGCTCAGCAAGGCTCGCCGTTCTACTCCAGAATCTCACCACTGTAGTTGTTCAGCTAGAGAACAGATACCACCCTTAAAAGAAGGTACTATGACATGTCAAATGCTTTATTTTGCACGTAGATGAAAGCTAACACTGCTTCTTTTGAAATAGATCTCAACCTCTTTTTAACAGAGCCTTGCTGAACTAGAAGCTCAACTGGGAGATCAAGTTTTCTAAACACTATTCCACACAAAGGTGATTTGAAATTGCATCTAGTTAGCTAGTGGAGTGGGCAAATTCTTGTCAGCAATATATGTATATGATTTTAAAGGTTTAAATATTGTTTCCAATATGCTGTTCCTGGCCCAGTAGACAAGGCATGAACAAACTGCTAGACTGGTACCATGTAGGAGCTCTGGAATCTTCCATCCTGAAATTAATAGGTAAAGAAGCCGCCACTTAGAATAGCATGAACTTGTTTCTGCATATTGTATGTCAGAGGTGACTAACTCAGTAACACAATTACTAATTTATTTTCTACAGACCACTGTCCTTTGGAATCTACCCTGTGCATAAGTGTGAATACAAATGCTACTTATTTCCATTTTCACCACAAAAGACAGTGCATTTGGAATGTATTCTCATCTCATTCCTTAGGTTCTTTTGGAACAGAGATGGGATTTAGAAAATCTGGCTGAAAATTAGTAAGGAAGAGGAGGGAATAACATTTGAATCATTTAAACTGGGAAAGAACAGCAGCATTGCTTGCTGAAAAGATTCATCAGACCAATTGGATTCAGCCTGTATTCAGTGTTGAAGATGATCTGGAAGGTGGCTCTTTTAAGCAGTATAGAAAGCTTTGATCTCTTACAATCAAGAATGCAGCTTTAACTCAGAAAAGAGGCATGAAGTTGTCAAAGTGGTTCTATGGCCAAAATAAGTGAAATAAAAGTCTGCAGGAGTGATTCTGGCACATGTTGCTCTTAAAAAGCTTCTGTCTTGAGACACATTTAAACCACGATAGTGGCTCAAAAGGGTTGCTTCAAAGAGAAAAATAGTTACAGTCATTTCTTTTACCTTATCAAAAGGTACAATAAGAATGAGAGCTGTATGGCTACATTTCTGTTCCTTACGTGTTGAAAAAGCATAGTAATTTGCCACTGAGAAAAATAAAGTACTGCAGAAATTTCTTTTTGTTGCGGTTTCACTTTACAAAGAAAAGGACACATCCTGATCAGGTACTTTATACTTTACTCATCTTATACTATGAAATCCAATCTTTTCAATGAGCTGGAGAATAGTACACCAATGCATGATTTTGAAAAAAGCAACATCACAAAAAACCTCCTAGTAATATATACTCATACTGGACTTACCCATCTCTTTGGAGAGCCTTGCAGAGAATTTTTAGTTTAAGATCGTTTACATCCACTTCCTCGTCCTTCAATTCATATAAGAAGAAAAGACAGGTAATTTTAACATTTCTTTTTTTTAAAGAAATTATCACCGTATCACACTCAGATTATACTGATGAACTGGATTCTTTAATTATTGAACACTGTTAAATTGTAAGTGATAGTGGTATTATGTATATGATACTTATATTAAATCACATTTGTCTATTTGATCTGCTAAATATATGTACTAGTGATTAAAGCAATGTTCCAAATGTTAAAGAATTTCAATTCTGACAGTTCCCATTACTTAAAATTGGGCAGTTCCTGCCACCTTATTTTACAGATTAAAAGCTTGAGTCAGATTTTGAATTATTATTTTAGATTTCTACTGCTACCATCCCATCATTTTGCCTGGCTTGGGGAAGGAGGTGGGAAGGAGTGGAGGAAAAGAAGTCAAACTTGCTATTTTTCCAAATTTTGTTGAAAGGCACTAAATTCATTTGTACCAGGCATTCAGCAGCAGTAAGTTTTTCATAGCTTCTGAATTCTGTTCTTGCCTTGTCACTTATTTGGCTTTGCTGGTTTCTGAAAAGCCATAACTCTTAGGGCTTCAATACTCTGTCTACTTTATAATAGTTCTAAGATTTAGTTCTTTAAATAGTGCAATTCACTTTGACATCTTCATAGAAAAGAAGTGCTATAATAGTGCAAAACAGCAATCTTCATGACACGTATACATTTCCAATAATGGTTCAATTTGTCACTTAGTTCCAAGTAGTTCTTCATTACAATTTTGTTTACTGCACTAAAATTATGTGATGGTTAACGCAGGCCTTGATGAACTCTGCTCTACACACAGTAAGACAACCAGCAATAAATGTAGATTACTGTTTTCTGTCTTGCTTATTATACAATCATATAAAATGTGGAAAAGTTAGCAAAAAGAGCAAACACTGCATGTTTGATACACACCATCAACAAGTAGAGGTAAAATAATGACCAGGAGAAAGGACTTAACATAGAAAATATTTTAAAAGAGAAGTCCATTAGAAAACAGAAGAAAATATTCATATTATACAGTTTCAAGAAATGAGATTACAACCAACCTTAAGTTAAAAAAAAAAAAGGTACGTTTAATCGTAGTTAAAGACTGAAAATTGGCTTTAGGGCTGTTATTAAGGCAATTATTAATAGCAGTGTATCTAATTAAGCAGGTGAGTCAAGTTCAGTACTACATGTTTAACTTATCTTAACCGCTCCCATCCTTCTGACTTAAAAGCAGCTGTAAAAGTACGTAGTAGAGACAGACTGAACAAACTAGGAGAATTTATGTGGCCGCTACCTTTTCAGTTTTAGTAGGAAAGCCTCTGAAATCCCCATGCAGCCCAATATTCAATAGCCATACTCCCAGCAAAAGTTGTTTTGATTCAATCTACGCACAGAATTACACAGAAGGGTGTATCTTAAACATTTAATTGGAATTGAAATTATGTTGTATGTACACAGTCAATGCAGTAAGCTTGACTTAGAGAAGTTTAGCTTGTCTCTGGGACTAGATCAATATACAACCAGATTTAAACCATTAGAAGCAGGTCCACACAAGGATTTGATGACATTTAAGGCAGTTTTCCTGATCTATTACAGTCTGTATAAAGATGAGCCATACTGTAGTTCAGGTATCCAAGCTTTGCTGAACCTCAGACATGACAGAAAGATTTGTGATGTCAGGCAAATTATTATTGGCTTTAACATACCCATATGCTGTAACATATTCTAGCAATCAAAGTAACATTAAGAAATTCTTTCCAAGCCTTGGAAACAGCAAATAATTTACATCTAATCTAATCCTTGTTCTAGCATGTCTGTTGATCAGTGTATAGTGCAACAGATTTACAGAATATGTTACAAACAGGTAAATGAAAACTATAAATTTGTAAACAGAGACATCAGTAGGAATACATACAGTTGATGAGAAAAATACAGGAACGCTGTTAATACCAGACTGAACATGTAAAAAAAGGATGCTTAAAAACCCCAGAAACATGAAACTTTTTTCTGCGCAGTGTTCTGAGGACCAAACAAAATAACAACCTATGATAATCTCATAGAAAGCAACTCATCTGATCAGGTATCATAAAAAGATGGATCAGCCCAGAGAGGAGGTGCAGTCTCCACCCTTGGAGGTTTTCAAGACCCAACAGGATAAAGCCTTGAGCAACCTGGTCTGACCTCACAGCTGTCCTTGCTTTGAGCACAGGATAGACCTAGACATCTCATGAGTTATAGTATGATTTTGTAACTACAATATGGAAGAAAATCCACAAGTAGGTTTTCAAACCTGTCCAAATTGATCTCCAATACTTGAAATATAAGGTAATCAGCCAGCTACTTTGATGGAGGATGGAAATCCCAGGAGGACTTCAAACTCCCTTGGACCGAGCAAGGAAAAATAAAACAAGAGAATTGAAAGAGAGTATCTATGAGCAGTTTCAAATATCCCAAATTCTTCAGAAACTTGAAATTTAATTGGAATGGTCAATTAGGAGCAAAGCATAGCTGCCACAGAACCAGACCATGCAAATCCCTTTAAAAGGGGTCATGATGATGACAGAAAGAATTAAAGACCAACTTTCATAACGTGCACTTATTCTGATGATCCCCACACACAAAAAAAGGAACTAAGAAAAACTAAACACAAGCAAAATGTTTTCTCTAGGAAAAAGCAAATTAATACATCTAAGAAAACGTCACCCAACTCTGAAAAAACAGCCCTTAAGATGTGAAATAATGACTAGTAACATACTCACAAAGCTGAAGCTACAAAAAGATATTGTATAGAATAGAAGAGTGGCAAGGTTTTTGCTAGAGAAAAGCAAGGAAAGATAAAGAACAGCTTAGACATTCTCTAAAAACTGAGACAAAAGCTTCAAGTTCTAAAGCAACAATTTAAAATTGAGATGTGATTTTTAAGAAATTCCCAGGACAGGAAGTAGAAAATTACTTTCACCTTCATTTGCACAGCTAACACATACGAGAAAGTAAAACTTGCACAACAGTGGTCTCAGATTTGGCAAGGACAAGGAAGTGATTACTTATGTCATCAGACTGCAAAGGCTTTGAATATGAGGTCAAGGAAACCTGAGGAAGAAGATAAGGACTGAACTCAGTCCTGTAGTTACAGTTCCTATTTTAACAGATGAGCTGATCAGACTCTTCAACCACTGAAGACTATTCATTTCCATTTGAAGACATGGCTCAGGCTTTCAACATCCCCACATATGGCAGCTGAAAACCAACTACCTCGATTTGAATAAAAAAAGGAAAAAAAAAGCAGCATATTTTCAAGCAAATGAACAAATATAAATTTGTAAAGCAGTGCATTGTAGGCAAGTTTTACTTCAATACATACTAAACGGTGACTGAATTCAAAGTTCTTTTCTTGGCATGGCCAAGCTAACTGGCATGCATTACATAAAATGCCCACATTAGGATGCGTATTTTACAAGTATATTAGTAAATACATCTTCAAAAATACACATTTGTCTTAGAACGGGCAGTCCCTTCACTGCACAGAAACTTTGAGAAGTTTAGTGTCAGAACCCCTTTTAAGGTATACTGTCAGAAAAAAAGACCGTACATATTCTTCTCAGTGTCCTAAAGTATTACAGCTACTTTAAATGCCTGCTGTAAGAGGTAAGAGAAACCATGACTCTAGACCTTGGAATTCTGGAAGCAAGAGGATGGGTCTTGTCTTTGCACTATGTTTTTGCTAGAGAAAAGCAAGGAAAAATAAAGTACAGCTTAGACATTCTCAAGTCTAACTATAATTGTAGCCATTAAAGGATAACCCTGATTAAACTCTACATATGTAGCTGAACTCAACTCCTCAGAAACACTAGTCTAATGCACCATCTCTAATTTGCGCTGAACGGTCCTACTCAAGTTATTAGGGACTCAAAAATCTGACCGAAAAATGCTTTTGAAATCTCACTTTCTTAAAGCAACATTGATTTTCTTCAGATGTAAAAAACCAATATAGTTATCTGAGCATTCATGGAATGAGGAGGCAAAATTTAAGAGGAAAACTCAGTTAATTTGAGTTAATAACTCAGATAATTAACATACTAAATACTAATACTTTCTCCTTCCTCAACACACAAAGTATAACATAGTACTCAACACAAAACAGAAGTAAACATATTCAGGCATGAAGCAAGAAAATAAATACTAGTTAATAATAGTAAAGAAACATTATTCGTAAGAGAATTAGAGAAAAGGAATGCAAATAAAAACAGTTTAAAATCAAAACAATCTAAATATTTATAATCAAACCAAAATTATTGAAGGCCAACTAAATGGCACAACAATTTTATAAAGCACTACTACAGAGAGGATCTTAGCTAGAGCCCTTCCACCCAGAAGAGCAACAGTTGGGATAATCAGAAAAGAGCTCTCATTTTCAAATGGTAAGGAATACTTTTCAATTCATCCATAAGAGAAGTCTGAAGTAATTCTCTGAAAAAGTACAGCTTTAGATTTTTAGCAAAGACTGCTGTTAATTAAGGTTTGGTGCTCCTCAGAAGGTGATTTATTCATGCTTTGTGGAAAGTTACCCTTGACAAGACATTAATTAGATCATAATATGAGATTTGATGACAACTCCAAGTTTAAGATAGCAAACCTGTGATTCGGTCCTATTTACATGTTAAAAAACTGGTGACTCTTTATCCCACATTATCTAAGGACACTCAGAGAAATTGCCAATAATGGAGATGCAAGAACTGAACTACTGAGAACAAATGATCTTTATCCTGTTTGGAGAAAGCCTGTAGAGAAGCAAGGCTCCATCAGAAAGAAACTAGACTATCAATGGGATCTGAAGATAAGGAAAGTCACTTTTCTTAAATGTTCTAAACCACATTTGGCATTAAATCTCCAATGACTTAAAACAAACAAAAAAAAACCCATGAGAGGTTATTTTTACTTACCATACACTAAACTGATAGGATCTTAACTAACTACAGATGCACAATCTTAGTTTAAATAACCTAAAAGAAATAATCTCTGGATTACAAATCCTTCTTGCCCTCCTCCCCCCCCCCCAAAAAAAAAACCCCTTTTCCTACCTCATCAATATATTCCAGTAGATCAAGTGCTTTCTTGAAGTCATACTCGTTGGCCCTTCTGTTCTCATCACATATGTACATCTACAGGATGAAAGATTAAAGTACAGAATTATTTTTAGCCTACAAACTAATGTAATTGATATTGTGGACAACTCACTGTGGGAAGACCACCATGTATTTTCCACTTACATGACCTTCTCATGAAAATATGTCTTGATTCAACTGCAAGTATTTTTATAGTAAGGAATATACTTAAGGTTTTAGAGCGGCATTCCACCTACATGACAATGGTCTGTAGACAAATGATATTGGATATAAGGCTACTAGGTTTCAAATTTAAATGCCATTTAAGGCTGTAACATTCCTGGACTATTGTAGCCAGAGCTCAGTTCCACAAATAAAATGAGCTCTCAGAATTATTTCAGCAATTAAGCTCAGGGCAATAAATAAGCACATGTACTGTCTTTCACCTTTTAAAAACAGACAAGCTAGCTATCAAAAATTTTAATTTCCCCCCATAAACTAAATGCTAAATTAGCACTTTAAACCAAAATTAACATTAATGCACTTTTTACTTATACTTTCCAAGTTTCATTCTCTCATTGTAAGTAGTAAGAACATTGATTTGACAACAACTATAATTCAAAAGGAAAATTGGCATAGTGCCAGCTGTTTGGAAAGTCTTAAGTGACACTTCCTCCTCTTCCTTATTCCCACAGATAGCCTCACTTAAAGATACAGGCAATGACTTCAGAATCTGCTGATTCTAAGTGCTGTACTAAGAAAATGGGGAGAATTTAACAAGCGCGCTAGCGGCTTCTGCTTTTCACAGGATTACAAAAGGTAATGAGTTGCAAATCTGACACCTTTAACAGGATCTGGTTTGTTTTACAGTATACTGCTGTCACTCATCCCTCTCGTATTTTGTGTGTGCACTGGATGGTAAAAATATGCTGCCAGCTGGGCAGAAATAATAAGGCTACTGGTTCCTGGCTACCGCCAGAAAGGGGTGTGGAGGGTAATTCAGCTCTAATATTGATTCCAGAATTGGAGGGTTTTGTTTTGTTTGTTGTTGCTGTTTTTAAGAAGTAAAAAGACATTGTCTGGACACTCAGTGCAGCAGGGGACCAAAAGCCCTTTCCTGCTTCCAACTCTTTTTTTTTTTTTTTTTCCTCTACATTGCAGCATCTTTCTGCAGTAAAGTGTAATTCTTTGTTCCTTCTGCCTTTCATGCTCTGCCCTACTAAGAATATTACAGAAGGCAAAAATTTTTCCATATCCAAAGCTAGCTTAAATAAGTAATTCAGCTTCTGGCACTGATCTGATTGGCTTCTACTCACAGCAGTGCTCTAAAACATCTCAAGAAGGAAGAGAAATTCTGAACTGAAAACAGCATTCTGAAGTTTGCTGTTGGTAGAAGCTAGAGAAAGATAAGCAAATCCATACCTTAGATGTTTAGGCGTTTAGCAAGTCAGATAAAAAAGAGAGAAACAGCTGTGATCTCATTGATTTTTATCGCATTGAGCTAGAAAACATAACTGAACTTTACCTGTGCAATGAAAGGAACATGCAGTACTTACATCAATGAGCTGAGGCGCAGACAATACTGGCATATCATTAAGGTTCAGCTGTTTCTCTACCAGTAATTGTTCAGGAAGGGTCTCCTGATGCAACAGAAAACGCTCCTGTTCTGATATTTCTTGTAGTCATTTAAGGAGATGAATGTTTCATGTTATTACTGTACCATAGAATTTATTACATTTTTAATAACTGAAAAGTCACAATATTATTCAGGTCTACAAATACTTGTTATAAAGCATTTTATTTGTATGCTTTATTATGTATGTTAATAAAGCACAGAAATACTTTCATTGCAATAGCGTGATCTTTGCGAACTAGTTCACTTTCCACTTCCATACCATAAACCCTGTTTTCAGTCAGGTTCCCAGTGTAATGCAGACTGATAACTTTTCTTTAGTTCATCAAAATCACAAAATAAATATGTAAAAGTCAGAGGGCAGCTGTGGCACTATGCAGAAAAGGCAAGCTGGACATGATTTCTAGAAACTACCAATTTTTGACTGAAGACTTGTGCCATGGGTCTGCTCCATCACATGAATTATTTCTTTTTTGATTACCCCCCCCCCCCCAAGTATAACCTGCTTCTGTTACTGGGCTGAAATAAAATCAAAATGGAATAACTTCCACCACAACTTTATGTGAGTTGACATTTTTTTTCCAGTTCCACTTGTAGAAAGAAGAAAATAATTCTAAAGAGCATTTATCTGTTTAAAAAGATAAGCAGAATGTGGCAGAAATAATTATGCTACCTTTATAAATGGGAGATTGATACACAAGGAGTGTAAGTTTTAAGAGTTATGTCATACAGAAGTGTGTAGCAAGCTAAAAAGTTCAGTTGAAAATCTGACAGTCCCTTACTGTTGAAATAAAGCTTCTTCATTTTTCTAAAGGTCTTCCTATTTAAAGATGAGTCTGTTCATATCAGCAAAGGAATAAATTCTTAGTTGCATTCACACAAACCAGAACCAAACTCCAATTTCAAGTTTTGATGCAATGCTTTAATTTAAAAAAGTCAGATGATATATTATTATTACAAGCTAAATACAATTTTCAAAGCCTTCTTAGTTATCATACGTATCCTAGGACTTTTCGACAGGATTTCATTTAAGAATTGTATATAACAGACATAGATAAATATGCAGATAAATAAAAAGCAATAGTTGATGAACTGCTTGAGTAGTATTTTAAAGCTTTCCCTGGTGTCCAGCTAAACTATTAATGTAGAATATTTGTTTGCCTTCTCACAACTCACAGCACTACCTGCTGCACAAACAATATCAGGAGAAGGGTATTTTCCAAACTGATAGGGAGGGCAGAGCAGTGGAACCATTGGACTTGGCAAGGAAGCAGGACAGGTATTTCCACTTTTTTCATTAACATCTTTTCAGTTAGAGCACAATGAAACAGTGTCACTGTAAACTTTCTAGATAAAAAGAGAGACTTAAGATGCTGAGAAAACAATTCCTGAGATCACAAATGCATATATTCGTGAGTATATTATGACAAGTACTAAACAGCTACAGGATTTCCTTGTATAGCATAAGAGTCTCAGGACTTGAGCAGAATTCAAAATTATTGAGAGACATTCAATAAACGAGCTTTAAGAAATTCATCCATTTTTTATCTTGCATGTGAAATATAAAACATATCTTCATAAAACTCATTCAGTGGGAACAGTTTAGAAATTATGACTATTTCAGAACTGCTTAGTGACTTTTTAAAAAGCTGTGCAACCTGTTATTTATGCCAATATTTTACATGTTATTAGAACAAGTGAAAAGGTAAAAGTTTCCACATTCATAGTCCTAACTCACAGCTGAAAATGAATGCCAAGGTTATTGCTTCATGTGCTGTTTTCACACTATCCTTCCTTCAGTGAACAGCTGAGTAGGTCAGAAAGAAGCCCTTGCATATCACCCCAGTTTGTAAGCTAGTTTTTCAGGACAAAGTGTTCCCAGCTTTTCCTTAAAATGCTAGTCTAATTCGTGGTGGCTCTGGAGATGCTTCACAAAAGGCTCTGCCATAGACAAAAGCAGGCAGCTGGGGCAGCAATATCAGCAGCCCATTTATCCTTATCAGGTTAAGTTAGAGCCCTCCACCTAACAAATTAACTATCTGCAATATTAACACGATTATGATTCAAGAACTTCATTCGTCTATTTTTCACTTTGCTCTGCTTTTCTTACCTTCTATTTTTTCTTGCAGTATGTCTTCCGAGAAGTCAGATGCCAGTGCAGCTAATTTGCTCAAGCCAAGAAGCGTTTTCTTCTTTGCAAAGTATCGGGTCTCCATATTTGCTAAAGTCTGCAATGTTCTGTGAGCCTGAAATTAATAAAGATGTTAGAAATAAGTTTTAGAAGTTAACATCAGGTGAACAGATCAGATCACATCACCTGGCACAACAGTCTCATAACTATATTATTTTTAAATATGCAGGTTATAGTATTACAGCTGTTACAATTTAGAAATTAAAACTCTGCATTATAGTTTTAAGGAAGAAATATAGATCTCTAATCCTACTATATCCAAGAAACCTTTCTAATTACTAATCAAGAAAAACTCTTGTGATCAAAGGATAAATTGCAACTTCATGTATTATACTACTGTGATTTTATTCAAGGCTTCACCATAAACACCCAGGCAAGTATGCTTTGACAAAACAGCTTAGCATGCAGATTGATTTACTTGTTAGTTAAGGAATACAGAAAATAGAATGCTATGTATAACCCCTGTGGTAACCAAACATACAGGCAAGAATTTACTTGCATGTCAGACAAAGGAATGGAAAATTTCCCTGAGCATCTACTCAGAAATAACTATCCAGACAATTATTTCTATTTTAGAATCCTTGACCCCCTCTTCATAGTGCTTTTCTATAAAAGACAAAACCTCAGTGACACAAATGGAGTATTAGATTCCCAAACACTTCACAATTACTTGTATAGCCTAATAAAGCATCCTTGATACAAAATATTAGTCACCAACATGGGATGAAAAGCAGCGCTAATTTGCACTGCACAATGCAGCAGCTTATATGACATACCAGATGGTGCCTGGAGGGAGGCTTTTGGTACTCTCTTAGTAATCCCCGTCATCCCTCTCATAACTCACCCGTGTAAGTCTTCTTCTTTTGAGGAAGAGCAGTAACTAGGTAACTTGCATACTTAAATATGTATTTAACTCATTTGTTAAAAGTTCTAAAATATAATATTTCAGTTTGATTGTATTAAGAAAACCTACCTTTTGCAAATCCTGGCTATTGATTTCATGTAACCAGCTCAGATGCTCATGGGCCTGCAGAAAACTGGCCAACTGTCCATGCTGAGCAACAGGTTGAGATAACAGCTTCCCACGCTTTCCTTTTTCTAAATACCAGCGAAACAGGAAATCTGAAAAATTCTGACGATAATAGGAATATGAACACATTTTGAAATTTACCTTTAAATATAGTTTGTTTGTTTTTTTAATAAGGCAAAATGCTTCATGAAATATAATTGCTAACAACATCAGTTAACCTGCTTAACAAAGGAAGATGGAAAAAATATACTAGCGATGAAAAGAATTAAGAATTCTGATAGAAAGGTCAGGTCTAGGTCTAATAGAAATACAACATTTCAAGAATGGCATGGGAACAATGTCACAACCATAGAATTCAGTAGCTACTCTGCAGCAGATACTTATACACACAGCAAGGTTTACCCTTCAACAGAAGTAGAGAAAGCACCAAATGCAAATTCTTCGCGTTAACCCATAAGAATGTAAACAGATATTACGTCACCCACAATTCTGATCTCATTTCTTTACCTGACCCTTTTCCCCCTCAGAACTCTGTGCTTACTACTTCCTTTCACATTCATATGTTCACTTCTGCTGTCACTGTTTCTTTGAAACATTCACTCCTATCTCCAACCAAACCAGCTATCTTACTTCCTTCAGTCATCATTAAAAACCCAATGTCTTCATGCTACTTTTTTTAACCATTTCATCCTCAAAAAACTTCAGTGTGAAACAACTAACCAGGATTTAAGTTTGAGATTTTAATTACAGATTAATTCATAATTAATTCATGAGTAATAATGCTAAGTTTTAATGGTATTAAGAATTTTAAAGATAAAGCTTGAGGAAAGCATTAGTCTGATATTCTATATAATTAATTAGACTGTAACCCTACCTTAGCCAAAGCAACTTCTTTTATAAAAATTGTGCATTTTTCCCCTTAAGCAAAAGAACAACGCATCTAAAGCACCTAAAAAAAGAATGAATGAAAAATTCACCCCCTTTTGGGGGATATGTTTGAATATTCAACCTTCACTACTGAAAATGTTTATGTTAACTTCCATCCATTACTGATACTTTTGCTTGTCCTTATTAAACAACCTTTTTGTACCCTCTTTGTTAAGAAGCTCAGACTGCAGTAGAGTTCTCTTCCCGTAGTTGTTGCGGTACGCTAATCAAATGGAGCTTGCTGACCCTCTCAGATTGGGAAGCTTTCTCCCAGTCCCCCTCACCTCAGAATCCCAGAATAGTTGGGGTCGGAAGGCACCTCGCCAGATCATCTGGTCCAACCCCCCTGCTTAGAACACAGGCAGCTAGAGCAGGTTGCCCAGGACTGTGTCCCATTGGGTTTTGAATATCTCTAAGGATGGAGACTCCACCACCTCTCTGGGCAACCTGCTCCAGGGCTCAGTCATGCTCGCAGTAAAGAAGCACTTTCTTGTGTTCTAGTGGAACTTCCTGTGTTTCAGTTTGTGCCCATTGCTCTCATTCTGTCACTGGGCACCACTGAGAAAAGTCTGGCCCCATCCTGTTGACACCCTCCCATCAGATATTTATACACACTGGCAAGATCCCCCTGAGCTTTCTCTTCTCCAGGCTAAACAGTCCCAGCTCTCTCATCCTCTGCTCATATGAGAGATGCTCTAGCTCCTTAATCACCTCAAGTAATCTACTGCCTTTTCCTTAAGCTTCCAATTTTTCAGTACACTTTAGAAACATTTACACCAGATTTGAACAATTTTTCCAGCATCTATCAAGTAAGTATCAGATAAGACAGTAAGAAGACCACAGCAAAACCCCTACTTCCTACTCTTCTTAACTACTTTTCTATTTATACACGAAATCTCATCTGCTCTTTTGGAAATTATCCTTAAATTTATATTAGATGTAATTAGTTTAATTAAACAACAGTACCGACTACAGTACTTAATGAACTACTAACATAATGCTGAAAGATGTCAAGAGTGAGACTGTGTCTGAAGCACAAAAGAAGCTATGAAGAGTCACTGTCTATATAGCTAGCATCCACATTTTTGTTGACTTTTTTGTAAGCTCAGGGCAAAATGCTCCACTCCGTTCTGCAAGGTGAAACTTGACTCCAGTTTTCTGCATTTCCTTCCTTGGATATATTATTTGTAAGCATCATGAACAGGTAGAAAAAACAGTAATATTTTAGAAGTCTGCCACTGAAGTGGATGCAGAAGTTTGGCAGGGGGGTTGGGGGGGAAAGAAGAGTGTATGAACCTACATTCAAGACTATGGTTTAATGCTCAAATTCCTACTCTGCTTATAAAAATATATATATAAAAACAGAAAACATAAATAAAGTCAAGACTTTTTGCAACATTCTACATGCCATCTTATTATAAAACACTACCTAAACAAAACAGAAAAAGAATTACCTGGTCCGCAAACTGACTCATATAACGTTGCAATCTAGCCTGGTTATCTGTCTGCTCACACATTTGCACCAGGATATCAAAGTCACAGTACTTCTCTGCTAAAGCAGCTGCCATCTGATACTGTCCCAGGGAAACTAGGCAACCAAGAAACAAAAAAAGTTAAACATGCTCATCTTCAGCTGTAAGAGGATGGCAGAGATCAGAAAAATGAAAGTTTTTCAAGTGTTCACATCAAGGAGATACTTGCACATTCCCAAGAAACCATTCACCTACTTCTTACATACTCTGTGCACATGCAAGTCTCTATACCACTCCTGCCCTCCAGAGTAAGAAGGGAGAAGTTTAGAAGACTAAATGGACAGAATACATCCCACTTTCTCTGAAAGTTAGCATGCATCTGCTATTTGCGCTTTGGGGGCGGGAGGAGGGGAAAAAAACCCCATGCCTTAATACTTGCAATTAACATTCACTTAACTAGAGAAAACGAAAAAGCAGCAGCCAAAGGCTTTTGTTACCAAAGAGAACAATTATAAAGATCACGGGATTCGTATTCAAAATATGTTATTCAAACTCTTTTATTTTAATTCAATTAAACCCAAGAGTTAGCAGAACACTTACTTTTTGCTTGTAAGGAAATATGAACTTTAAATTGAATATAATAAGATGTATTTGCAAGCTATCAAAACCCATGAATGTCAGTAGAACTCAGACTGATAAAGTTAAACTCAGACTTTTCTTAGACTTTAAGAACGTTAAAAAGGAATGATTATTAGATTGTTCTATTTATAGTGAATCATTCATTTTTAGTTAAAAAAAAAAAAGCTTTATAAATTTACTAAAATGTGTTTGCTTTGTGTTATATTCCTTTAACAAGGGAGCTTTGCTGTCAATAAAGCATTAAATAAAGACTTGACCACATCTGTGACTAGTTAAATGATGTTTGATTATTTAATAATCAAGATCATTAGATCAGCAATTTTGCTGATAAACACTGAATAAACTTTCAGACATACAAATTTATGTCAGCTAGCAATAATATAAACACTTAGAAATCCATTTGTAAGCTATACTTCAGCCAGCTGGCACAAGATAAGCTTCTGTCAGGAAAGTGTAAGTCTACAAAAGAAAAATTCAAACAGCAAAGTTTTATTAGATACACATACTTGCATGACTGGGTTGGAATAGGGGAGGGAAAAAAAAAGAGGAAAAAAAAAGAAAGCTTTTTCTTCAATCTGTTTTCATTTTGCCAAAGATCCCATTGTCATAAAAACAAAGTCATTAACTAATATTTTGAAGGCACATACACGTGAAATAAATAGAATTCATATACAAATGCAATTTACTCTATCAGATTTGCATCATTTCCTCATCAAACGGAACAGTTAAACCTTGTATTAAAGGAAAGCATACAGTACTTACGGAGAGGAGACAAGAGTTCTGATCTTTTCTGCACATATTCCATTTCCAGACTACTGTATCTCTCTTGAACAGCAGGTCGGTCAACAGATTTAAGCTGAGAAACATAGCCATCTAGAAAACAATCTAGCAGTGCCACCAGCTGTTCAGTCACAATGCTGCGGAGGTTACTGTCCACCTGAGGATACACCACCTTCAGAATGATTCCATGCTGACGTATTATTGCTGTACGTATACCAGCAGGACCACTAGATGCTTGGAAAAACACCACAGTGAACATTAAAAAATAAGACCCTCAAAGGGATCTATATGCTGAAGTATAACAAAAACATGATCATGTAATAATCATAATAATAAAATAGGACCTAAATAATTTAAAAAAACACACACAAAAAAGGCTAATAAACTTATTTTAATTTAAAAGCAAAGCAAAACTACCTACAAACATATTCCCATATTTTTTCACATATTAAATTTGGCTAAGATGTAGTAAATACTAAGAACAGAAACAAAAATACCCCCCAAATTACACAGATCTACAGCATCGGCTGTCAGTATCAGATACTGTTTTGAAGAAAAACAATACTTGCACACTCTCTAGACGAAGCAGAAAATACACATGAGAAAAATATTATAATGCAACACACATGAGAAGAGGCACCTACTGTTAATCTGATTTAAATATTTGGATGTACTCATAAAGACCCTGCTTTTCCAAAGACTTTCCTCTTGTGAGCACAAAATACGTATTTTATATGTAGAGGTCACAGGGAAGCTTAAGCACCAACTGGAAAGTGCTTGCTTTTCCAAATGTTTGGTCTGGCAATTTTTCACAGTATTAAATCATCAAAACAAAACACACTTAGAAGAGCACATCAATCCTTTTAAAAACAGTTGAAAAAGATATTTTATGATTCATTTTGAAGTTATATATCCCATGGTTTTGTCAACTAGGACCAGCACATACTAAAAAATAGATATTAGTTTTGTCTTCCAAATTTTGTTTTTGTAGTCAAATCTGCAATATAAGTTTAAAGAATTATCATCAATAGTGGAGAAAATAAATGATAATCAAATGATACCTTTAGCTTCTACTACTCTTACTGACAACCCCATAATAGTTTATAACAATAAAGGTTTAACATTCAGATTGAAAGCTAAAGCAAAGATTTCAGAAAATCTTTCTGTGTGTTCTGAAACATGTGAAAAGTACTTTTTGTTTATAATAGATAACTAATAAATTATTAATATTATCACACTTCTCACCTGTCCATGGAACATATTCAGGTTCTCTTTCTGGAAGTTCTCCTGTTTTATATAAAGAGGCTCTAGACTGACGATACTGGCTGGCAGCTTGCAGCATGTCCTATAGAAAGGCAAAGATATCAATATTTTGAAGTCTACCTGCTTATACACAGGCCATAAAAGATGCTTTGTCTTCTATAATTCTGAAATGTTATTTTATTATTCCCTACTTTTTTCATTACTTTCTCAGTTGGGTACAAGAGTACACATCGACTGAGGAGGAAGCCTCAGTGCTCAAGCACAAGCTCTTCACTCTTTACTACACACTCCTGCTTTCACAACTTATATCAATGCTTCAGCTTCTCAAATTCTCTTTAGCAGTTTCTCAGAAGGAAAAGAAACATCTCTAATTCTGCACCAGATCATCTCTTCTTTCCTAAGGTATTTGGACATGTGAAAAATGTATCCGCTTTTGATCTCATGTCAGTAACTCAAATATATATACTGCACTCAACCAGCTGAGTACTCTGCAATATTCACCCTCCCTTCCCACAGACATTCTAGCCAATGCTATTCTATACCTTAATGATGTTGTTCACACTGATAACTATCTGGGCCCACTCAATTGATTCAACAGGCATTTCTTTCAAGATTTGTTCCTCCTCTTCTAGTAAGCATTCAAAGATGGAATCTATCTGGGACACCTTGAAGAAAGAAAGAAAAATTGTTCTGAGCACAAATATATCCATCACCAGATACCTGAAAGCCAAGTTATATGAATTATAAGGAGGGGAAAAGAGAGGGGAAAAGAGAGGGGAAAAGAGAGGGGAAAAGAGAGGGGAAAAGAGAGGGGAAAAGAGAGGGGAAAAGAGAGGGGAAAAGAGAGGGGAAAAGAGAGGGGAAAAGAGAGGGGAAAAGAGAGGGGAAAAGAGAGGGGAAAAGAGAGGGGAAAAGAGAGGGGAAAAGAGAGGGGAAAAGAGAGGGGAAAAGAGAGGGGAAAAGAGAGGGGAAAAGAGAGGGGAAAAGAGAGGGGAAAAGAGAGGGGAAAAGAGAGGGGAAAAGAGAGGGGAAAAGAGAGGGGAAAAGAGAGGGGAAAAGAGAGGGGAAAAGAGAGGGGAAAAGAGAGGGGAAAAGAGAGGGGAAAAGAGAGGGGAAAAGAGAGGGGAAAAGAGAGGGGAAAAGAGAGGGGAAAAGAGAGGGGAAAAGAGAGGGGAAAAGAGAGGGGAAAAGAGAGGGGAAAAGAGAGGGGAAAAGAGAGGGGAAAAGAGAGGGGAAAAGAGAGGGGAAAAGAGAGGGGAAAAGAGAGGGGAAAAGAGAGGGGAAAAGAGAGGGGAAAAGAGAGGGGAAAAGAGAGGGGAAAAGAGAGGGGAAAAGAGAGGGGAAAAGAGAGGGGAAAAGAGAGGGGAAAAGAGAGGGGAAAAGAGAGGGGAAAAGAGAGGGGAAAAGAGAGGGGAAAAGAGAGGGGAAAAGAGAGGGGAAAAGAGAGGGGAAAAGAGAGGGGAAAAGAGAGGGGAAAAGAGAGGGGAAAAGAGAGGGGAAAAGAGAGGGGAAAAGAGAGGGGAAAAGAGAGGGGAAAAGAGAGGGGAAAAGAGAGGGGAAAAGAGAGGGGAAAAGAGAGGGGAAAAGAGAGGGGAAAAGAGAGGGGAAAAGAGAGGGGAAAAGAGAGGGGAAAAGAGAGGGGAAAAGAGAGGGGAAAAGAGAGGGGAAAAGAGAGGGGAAAAGAGAGGGGAAAAGAGAGGGGAAAAGAGAGGGGAAAAGAGAGGGGAAAAGAGAGGGGAAAAGAGAGGGGAAAAGAGAGGGGAAAAGAGAGGGGAAAAGAGAGGGGAAAAGAGAGGGGAAAAGAGAGGGGAAAAGAGAGGGGAAAAGAGAGGGGAAAAGAGAGGGGAAAAGAGAGGGGAAAAGAGAGGGGAAAAGAGAGGGGAAAAGAGAGGGGAAAAGAGAGGGGAAAAGAGAGGGGAAAAGAGAGGGGAAAAGAGAGGGGAAAAGAGAGGGGAAAAGAGAGGGGAAAAGAGAGGGGAAAAGAGAGGGGAAAAGAGAGGGGAAAAGAGAGGGGAAAAGAGAGGGGAAAAGAGAGGGGAAAAGAGAGGGGAAAAGAGAGGGGAAAAGAGAGGGGAAAAGAGAGGGGAAAAGAGAGGGGAAAAGAGAGGGGAAAAGAGAGGGGAAAAGAGAGGGGAAAAGAGAGGGGAAAAGAGAGGGGAAAAGAGAGGGGAAAAGAGAGGGGAAAAGAGAGGGGAAAAGAGAGGGGAAAAGAGAGGGGAAAAGAGAGGGGAAAAGAGAGGGGAAAAGAGAGGGGAAAAGAGGAAAATTAATAGAATCCAGATCAATAGTCAAAAATATTAAAAGGCATTAACTGTTCAAACGGATAATGAAATCACCAGCTTACATTTGATAAAATACTTAAAATATGAAAATTCCCTTATTTCTGGACTTAAATCAGCCAGAAGCAGTTTTCATCCCTAACTGGAAAGCCATGTTACCCTACAGGTCAGCCCTTAAAAACAACAATTTAGCATACATTTTCTTATGCGCTGTAAAACTTCACTTGTCCTCCATGTAGGTTAGCTGGAAATCAGAGTAAGTTTACTCCTCCTGCATGAAATCTGCCAGAATTCATGTTTTATTCCCAAAAATAAAAAAGTGTGTATACTAAAGCCAGGGAAATACTACCACCACATCTCTATTTAAAGGGAAATAAGAGTAAAACTAAATTGATTTTTGAAGGGAAAAGTTTAGAAGTATGCATTAAGGCATTACAGCTTTTACTATATGTGATACTATATAGTAATTCAGAAATAGAAGGATTCTACTCAATCTTCTGTTCTTACCTCTCGAAAGAAAACATCCGCAGGGGTAAGATTTGGTGGAACATCACACTCTCTTTTGTTTAAAGCCATCAGTATAGCAGTATTCACCAAATCCGGCAGCCTAGAGTGATGATTCTTGAGAACAATAGCTGCTGCTAGTTTTTCTGCATGCTCACAGAGCAACAATCGAGTTGCCATTGGCATCCCTCGTACTGGAAAACTGCCCAGACGTTCAAATACACCAGCCTTTTATAAAAAGGACAAAATACCACACACACACTTTAAACAAAGCTCTAGAAGAATTACTGTAAGAGACAAAATAATAGTCTACTGTACTCAAATCAACAGAACACAAGAACTTTACCTGATGAAGAAAATCAATGAAGAACAAATGGGCTTTTGTCTTATCCTCTAGCTGATGAAGAAGAATGAGGGATGTGTTGCTGAAACCAGCTGCTTCTAAAAAGAGAAAAGTCTTAGGTCAAGGCACTTTATGTCTTCATTACTTTGATCACTATTTTTGATTCTGAGGCAAACATATTTCTTTAACTTTCTATAGTGCTACCACACTGCTATTCTTTCTATATGTACACATATTTACACAGTGCTTACCACACCATTTTTACAGTTGCTTTCGAACTATACCATGGTTGAACTAAAACCTTAAAAAAACAAAATAAAAAGTATCTTTAGATCAGCATAACTATTCTGAAGCACTCATGAAATTATGTTGCTAAAATAGCAGCTTAACAGCTTATTCAAGTTTCAGTAAGATTCAGATTTTTATCTCCACTGTGGATTTGCTGTTACAGAATTTATTATGTCCTAGACCATAGCTACCACAAAATGAAGTGTGCAATTCAGGCATTCAGACATAATTCTCAACTGCCTCTAAAGGTGCCTGCCTAATTCTACTGAACAACACAAATGGTTGCCCAGCCCTGCGCTTTCTTCCTCTTCAGATGCAATCCAGCTAACATTTCTGCCCAGATCAGGTCCTTTAAGAAGCCAGTAAGTATGACAAAAGGTTCCTCATGAGCATCCATGTGTTTGTCACCTCAGTAGAGTTCTCCAGGGCCTGAGTTATTTTCCTACTTTGGGACTCTCACACCCTCTACATGTGCTCTAAACTAGAAGACTGCTAAAATATGAGACTCAAAAGAACTATTATTACAAGCAAAATTCACAAGACTATTTCCAAGCAGCTATGAACTTTCACTTCTTGCTTCAGCAAGAAATAAATGCAGATAAGCTGCTGAATTGTGATGAAATTAAGATGCAGAAAATACTAATGACTTGATGCTTGACAGTCCCTAACTGGTTGCTAGGCAGAAAAAAACAGCAATAAGTGTCTTCCATCCATATATATTTACTATATGCATTTTCAAACTGGGTCTCTGCTCCGTCACTGGTAACTGTAGCATGTTGATAAGAGATGGGAAAGCACGTACAAAGAAGTACCTCACTGAAACTGTGGCTGCTTTAATCCTTTACCTACAACAAATACTTCTAAAATAAATTTATCTAGCTCTTGCAGGCAGACACAAATACCTATGCCCCACAAAGATAGGAGCTCATTCTGCCCAGGACCCAAGCCTATCAGAAGCTGTGCAGTCATGTTAACAAAGGGCTAAGCTTGAGCAAATAAACCCTTTCTTTTAACATATCTATCTCCAGAAGAACATTTAGATCTATCCCAGGAACCATGGGAAATGGTAAAGTGGCACTCTGTTCCTTGTACAAAGCTCCCTTCTTAGAAATAGGCCTTTTCTCTGCTGTTTGTACCACTGTGTGAAGACAAGAACTTATCACAGTAGACTGCAATTTTATCTGGCAGTCTCATCAGATGCCTCTTTTAGCCTTTCTGAAATATACTTAGTTGGGGGAGGAGAGCAAGAGGCATCTATGCATTCTTAGCAAGATTTATATTAGGATTTTACCTACAGTACTATATACAGCTTTTCACAAATAAAAAATAAAAAAAAATACCATCATCTTTACCTTCAGGTACAGATTCAGCCCATCTTGGATCAGAGGCAGGGTAATCATCCATTAAGTCCACACTGATCTGAGTCACTGCTCTATCCAGTTCAGTATCAGAATCCAGATCTGCATTACTTGGAAAGAGCTCAACTACCATGCTTTGTGCATTGACAATATCCTTCCTGAAATAAAAGAAATATAAGCTAAGTGAAATAAAACTACAGAGAGGATATAGGAAAAAAACCCACTCAATTAGCAGCATTTTCTGAGATTCTTTTTGCGAAGTGCTGCAGGTTATAATCACCCAACATTGTCTGGAGTATCTTTAAACTAAATATAGATAAAAGGTATTCTGATTTTTCAAAGCAAGTAGGTTGCACAATCTTTTGAAGAAAAAACCCAACCCAGCAAAGTGTTTGAAATCACTTTTTGTTTTATTCTCTTCTTTTAAGAGAAAAACTTCAGGTTTGACTCTGTTGAATGTCTTTGTTAGCCAAGCCACTGAACATCTATTGCTTTCTGTAAAATTTTTTCAAGACCACATGTAATCCCTCCCACTAATGGCAACAGAGTAAAAGTTTTCGGAAAAACATATCAGCGAATATAATGCATTATTCTCATTTCCTATAATTTCAGGGAATCCTGCAGCCGCTACTCAGGTCAGTAAGTAAAAGAGCAAGAAGCATCCAAATGCTCTTTGAACCTCCAAGGTATGAAGTTGTATTGAAGTGATGCATGTAAAAAAGATGCAATATCCACAAAAAGCACTGACTTGATTTAGTGACTAAAAATTATAGTAGTCCAACTAAGAAGAATAGTTTATGGATTTGAATTACATTAATGTTGGAAATAATAATATTTTTCATATTAATTAGACTTTCAGTTTGAATGTTTATTTCAAGACATTTTTGGTCATATAAAAACCAGCAGTGCATCCAGAAACTGGATAAAGATTTACAAAAGCAAAGTATGCTTTTAAAAACTGGAGTTTAAAAATACCATGCCTTTTATTAAACAAGAAAGCCCTATCTTTACTACTTCACAGGACTTACATTTCTAACAGATTTATATGCTACTCTGTTACCTCTACCAAACCATGAACTGCCATCAGCCAATACACCGGAAGGGTCAATTTCACCTTTTTGTGGGAAGTCATATCCCCTACCAAAACCACTAGGTCTGTAAGGCTGACTGGACTCACTGTGCAGCCCCTGGACTTTGAGATCCCACTGACTGCACAGCTTTCCATTGTTTGCCCTTCATCAGCTGCTCTGCCATTTTGACAGACCATTGCTACATCTGTTTTTTGATGATTTCTCCATTCACTTGACCATACTATCGTTCTGAATCAAAACTACGGAAATCAAATCATTAATTTCTTCTCATTTCATAAATAAAACCCAAATTTTATTAAAATAACATTTAGTTTTCACAGTTTTTCACACTGTTTTCCTTACCGCATCATACCTTCTTCTGACCCTGTTTCCAAATCCTTATTTGAACTTGATGCCAACTTCTATATTTCTTATCCCTGCTCTCAGATCTCAGCTACTCAAGTTGCCTCAGGGCCATAGCTTTCTTCAGCAGTAGTTGTGTTTACTGACATCTCCACTTGTGAATGCATGCAGATTTTCTTTTAAATTCTGTGTAAATTTAAGCTCTTGTCTTGATATCCTTTGCTCTATGCACCTAGTCCCTTTCACAATCTTCTACTAAGTCTAGGTACCTCACATGCAGCTTTTATGCCTGAAGCACTCCTCCTGCTCCCTTTTTTCTTAAATCTGTTCTTTCCAAGGCCTTTTCCAAATGACTCTTTGAGGAGAACAGACTTGAGAGGTTTTTTTGTACATGAATATTATATTGAAAACTATCCCCTCTAAATATAATTAACCTAAGTCTGCAGTTCTGTTTATCTTCTTGCCTCTCTGGTTCCTCTGTTTACATCACTCATTTAGCAGCAGCAGTTCTTTCAGAGCCATTCCATACATCACAACAGTAAGGCTGTTTTAATCATGCTATTTTAAAGAACAATGTATTTCTTTCCACTCCCCTCATTCTGCAATGCTAGATACATTCATGGCAATATACACAGTAATAAAATAGCTTTCAAAGTACTACTGAAAACAGGTACGTAAATAAAAATGAGGAAGAATAGGAAAAAGATGTTTAACAACAAAATGCTGCTTACTAAAAAAAAAAAAAAGAGAGAGAGAGAGAGAGAGAGAGAGGGAGAGAAACGACAATAACAAAGTTTCAAATGGTTCCACCAGCACTAATATAACATCTGGCAGCATAAGCTTAAAGCTATGCAGATTATGAAAGCCTGCTCCTTTCTAGCATTTATCACTTTTTCCACTAGCTTAACATAAATCTGTACTTTTCAAATAATGATGTGTGGGTATCAATAAAACAACTTTAATTAAAACAGCACAGGAGTATCTTTATCAAGACAATCTCTTACTGAAGTATATCGGTGTGCCTTCAGAACAGCAAACAAGTAAAGTCTCAAAAATCAAGTGTAATTTCTACCTGCAGTACTGTAGAAAAGCAGCTTTCAATAATTTAGTCTTATCTTCTTGGGCTATAATTTCTATCCTATTGCTTGCATCAAATGCAGGACTCTGAAATGCAGAGTAAAAACTTAGATTGAAAGACACGTATAAGGCTTCATTATGGAATAAAAAACAATCTTTCCAAGTAACATAGATTTAAGACACCAACAGGAAATGATTTTTCTTATGGCTAACATAAGCCCAAAAGATACAATACTATGAAAGTAACATAGTGGTTTGACCTCAAGTACATCAGTAAAATTCACACACAATCTGCAAATAAAGTTATGCAAAATCTGTTTTCACAATTTCAGATCAGTGTTCTATCTATCTGGCCTAATTACATCTAGTGATACACCTACCTTAAAAACTCTCAATTTCATAGACATTTCAATTTGAAAACAAACAACAAAAAACAAACAGCTCTCTCGAAACCCACAGATGTTGCAAAATCTCTTGGATTTTGAAAACTCTCTTCATTGAAAGTGTTTGAATTTCTACTTAAAAATTTAAAACTCAAAAAATTTTTTTTTAAGTTTTCCAAAGTGAAAATACAAAACTGCAAGACTAACATGATATTTCTGCTCTCAGTTAAAAACAAAACAAAACACAAAAGCAAAAAGCAAAAAAAAAAAAAAAACACAAAATCAAACCATTACTTCACTGTTTGGTCCAGCAACAGAAGAGGAGAGGGAATCTTCAAGGTCTTCCGGAAGCACAGAAACATTTTCCCTAGACAAGATGGTGATAAGCCCACTTTTTTTGGCAAAGAAGATGGGAAGGCCAGTACAAGAACCTGCTCCTAAAATGCTATCTCCTAAGATGACAAAAAACAAAACAAGAAAAGGCACTCAAATGCAACATCAATTGAAGACCAAAACGTGACACAGTATTATAGACATTTATTAAATTTTATCATGAAGCAACCAACAATAATCCTTACAACTGCACCTGACTTACTGAAGCCATGGACAGTATCTGCTACTCATAGTGTAGATTTCCAGATACTGCGAGTTAAAAACCAACATCAAGATTCAGATGGTTCAGATTCTATCTAGGGATCTATCTGTGTGTCTTACTGGAGGAAGACGCCTCTGAAGGTCAAGGACCAGATAATCAGAAACACCAGACACAGGGATTTAGGATGGAAATAAAGCAGAGCCTGGAAACAAAGTTAATTTCAAGAAAACAAAACAAGAATCCGCAAGGAAGGTTGCAAAAAGACAAGTTTTCATATACCAGGAGTATGGATCTACTTCATTTTTATCCAGAACACAGCAGAGTAAACACAATAGCAATAGTGGATATCACTTGAGTGCTTCCTCCATAAACCTATGAGAAACCTCTAATTTGAAAGATTTAATAAAAAGGAGTGTGAATAAGATTATACTCTACTGAAGTAGGCTATTTTAGAGCAGAACAACTAAACCCCCTAAATTCCCATTTTCAGTCTGTGCTCTGAAAAGTTTGTCTCTAGAAACAGAACTGAAACCCACACCAGCAAACGTTGTAGACGGTTCAAATAAACTTGGCATTTTTTTTAAATCTATTTCACAAACTGATCTTGGCAGAAGAATGCTTAGCAAGCAAACATGCTAACTATTCAGCTATTCAAACTAATAAAATGCCTGCTTCAGTAAGAAAAAAATTAGAGCTTTCTGAATGCTAACTTTTTTTGTTCCTCCACCTCAAGTTTTATCTCGAGTTAAGTAGATTTCTTAAAATTAAGGAGTCATACTGAGAAACCTAAACAGTGTAAACATATTTAATTAAAAAGTATCCATGAAACGTGATTTTTTTACTGCACGTTACCTTGTATGCCAAGTATGATTTTCTCCTGTGGTAAAGAAATTCTTCCAGTTCCAGTGGAGCAAGCAAACACTTCATCTTCCTTATAAAGGTAAGCAGCATGGCTAAAGTAGTCTGGGACTACCAGACAGCATGTCAGTTCCTCTTCTGACTGAAAGTGTTGAATATAAAACAGTATCACACACATAATAAAAACCTTAAATAAACATTTAGGTAACTCAGGTCAGCCTTTAAAATGCTAAAGTCTGTTTTAATTTTTAACAAGAGAGCTATATATGCTTACATATCATAACAAAACCACTTTTCATTTGCCCTAAATATTTAAGATCTGTTGTTTTTCTTCCCTATACAGTAAACTCTTGGTAATTTCACATGGTAGGAAAGCAAACAATTATTCAATGCAAACTAATTTTTGTACAGTTCATGTACCCTCCTTCCATCATAAGATTCAATTAAAAAATGTACCATCGGTGGAGGACAATTGATTTGTCTTCCCTTCCTAGCAAACCAGCTGTCTAGTAAGGATCAAAATACAGGTCTCCTAATTCCTTGTCCAGCTACTACATTCACTAGAGCCTGAGATCTGTCTTAAATGGATTTCCTCAGAAATCTTCCTCAGAAAACTATCAATATAAGTTTCCAAGAGCAATTTTAAGGCAGAGAACCTGATTTTTCTTTAGAGGAAGTCGGATAACTGGTTTACCTACAGGAATATTTCGAAACACTGAGCCTTCTTTGCTTGGTTTTAGAGCCTTCATTTTCATACCTGAAAAGATGGATTATATTGTGTGACTTCCACAACAACATCATCAGATATCTGGAAGCCTTTATCTTCTACTGTTATCAGAGTGTAGTACACAAGACACGGGCGATCTCCAGGATGCCATGCTGCAGCAAGTATCACCAGTCCATCACTATGTAACCAAAAATATCACACCCTTGAGATGACTAATTACTTATTTTACCTGCTCAAACATTACTACTCAGTAAACAAGTGTTTAAGTACAATCATAGATATTTTCCAATATTCAACAGTACTCTTTTTCTCAGTTTATTATTTGTTCTTTTATGCTGTTTTATTTTTTTTGACAGTATTCATACGCAGTACAAAACTGAAATTATATAGTCGTTGCAATTCTATGTAATTAAATCATAAATACAAGAGATTCAGCAGGTATAGAGAATTCTTTCTGTAAGAAAAGTTATCGCTGATTATTTGCTGTCTTCATAATACCAAAAAAAAAAAAGAAAAAAAGAAAAGAAAAGCCAACAACAACCAAACTTGATAAAATCACATTAAAAGAGTAAAAGGAGCTATTCTTAGGTAAAGAATTTGTAATACTAAAGAGATAACAATAGTATGAAGCATAAAATAATTTATGTCTAATGTGATATGCTTATTTTATTAACATTGGCACTCAAGTAACATTTAATTCCAATTACTTATGCAGAAAGCTCTGCAAGAAAACAGAACATATTTATCCAATTGATACAAGTCCTGACAGATACATGTATACTTGCTTACCGATTTTGCTGCAAATCCATGTATTGTATATTGACTCCTCCTTTAATATCTTCATAGTTACTCTCAGAACCCTACAAAAACAATGCATCTAGCTTATAACCATACATACGTAGGCTACTACTACTTAAAAAAAAAAAAAAAAGAGAGAGAGAGAGAGACAGAGAGAAAGAGAAAGAAATGTTTTCAGATGAGCTGGCTCTTACCCAAATTGCATCTGTAATATGTTCCTTAAGGATTCTGTTGATATCCCAGCTGAAAATATAACGTTCTGATGAATCACCAATCTCCCATTTGTTTAGATTTGAACTTGTTAGCATATAAAAGCTTGACCTTTCTTTATCCCAAAGAACACTAGAAATCTGGATTTAAAAACAATATACATCAAAAAGTTAAAGCGCAGTCTTACTTTGGATACAACAGCCTATATGCACTCTCAGTCCACATAAAATCACTTACTTTGGCAGCCTACAAAGTTAAATTACAAGATATAAATATTATCATAATTTTCAAGAGAAATTTTATTTTGTACATATAGGAACATCCACAATAAGTGTTTCTCACACTCTATCCCAGCTTCTGTGAAATTAGTTTATAAAGCTCAACCCAATCCCCAACCCTTGACAACCCTATATCAGAAAAGTAAATGTACAGGTTACTGCTAGTTTCTTCAGGTAGTACTGAGGCTATCACCAAAAAGAGGCAAGACTGAATGCTCTACAGGAAGTATTACTGCTTTAAAGTTTCCTTTTATTCAGATCTAAAGAGTAAGTCTGTATTCTCCATTCAACAACAAAATTGTCGCAAATTTGCAAGTTTGTTTGGTTTCTGTCTTTCTCTGTACATCCTTACAGTCTTTTCTTCTTCCTTTCCTAAATACTGAGGCCAGAAATTAGAACACAGGACCCTAAATATTTTAAGTAATTATTATATGAATATTTTTCAAGCTTACCGCAGCATCATTGCCAGGAGACAAAATACCCAGAAGGGAAGAAACTTTTCGACCAATTCCAGAAAACATGCCCTGACCCTGTGGTAGGGCATGCTGATGAATCTTGCCAGAGCTATCTGGTATCAGTCGAACTAGCTGACCTCTGAAAGAAGATAAAATAAAGCTTCCTCCCTAACAAAAAGAAAAAGCAGCTATGTTAAAAAAATTAAATAAAATCACATTCCTGCAATGTCTACTACTGTCAGATAAAATTCTTTATACCAGTTCATCAGGGAAAAGACAAAACAAGAACAAAATACAAGACAAACACCATATGTGTACAACATTTCCCAAAGAGGTTACTGTGACAATAAACACCTTTTCTCTTTTAAACAACTGTCATATACATCACATTAAAAGTGAATCTAAAATAATAAAAAAGACCTTTATAAGCATTACATACAATGGTTGCTAGTCAAACTTATAGTTCTAAAACTCTCCCAGCACATGCTACCAGAAAATGCCATTTTCCTGGGGTGAAAAAAAGATGGCTATCAGAAAATGGAGATCTACTGTCTGAGAAATGATAAGGTTTAAATTTCATCTGAACCTTGAAATGTTTCTGTAGACTTTTGCAGTACTTACAAGAATAAAATTCTATTACATTAGGTGCTACACTAACACAGAGTAAAAACATTGATCCTAACTTCAAAAAACAACAACAACAAAAGCAATGAATGCTGGAAAGGTGGCAGTAACACCAATAGTCTTTTGTAAACATTTCTATAAAGTGGAATATGAAGCCAGTAAGAGATGCCAAAAAAAGAAGAATCAAAATAAATGGTAATGGCTAGGGGTTGCTGAAAGAATTAGCTGGTTTTTTCTACAGGAACTGTTCACAGAACGAAAACCAGCATAGTTCTCATAATCACACAATATAAAAGTTATGCTAAAGGTTAGAACTAGGCTGCCCAGAGACAGAAAGACAAATTAAGTACAGTTGTCATATATGGAATAATGCAGCTTTATATCAATGATTAAATTCTGCCCTGAACAAGCATTCCTCTAGCTCTTGACTCACATTCATCCCAGCATTCCCAGCTGCTTTCTTCCAACTTGATTATCTGAAACTAGGGCACAATCCAGCTCTAATAGGGTAGATACATATAAGTGTTTCTTAACATCTTGAAACTCTTAGGAAATTAATCATTAAGATTATTGTCTGAGTCCCTAAAATATTTATAATGTAGGATAATAATACATGATGTGAACAGTGGATGTTACGATGACTTACTGAAAAGGTCATGAGATAAAATAAAACTGGTAATACAATTTTGAAGATAACAGATATTGTCATATATGTTGAATTTTGGATATATTCCCTTTTAAAAGTCTTTTCCATTTAGGCACATCAACAACAGAAAATAGAATTTATAAGGATTCAGATGAAGTAATTGCCTTTGTTTTTGTGTTATCAGGACTTCTGCCACTGGAAGTAATCACGGTAGTAAAACTGACAATCCTCACAGGTTGAGATAACAAATCAGCCCCATTAATAACCTTGTGGTTCAATCCTGCCTACCTCCCTGGCTTTAACATCAGTATTTATGACCACCACTCATCTGTGCTTAATACTTAGTATCATCACACTCATACAGTTTCTGAAATTACTCCTTAGAATGTCTGATAGTTTGCTTTGCAATATTTAATGGAGAGTATGGTCAGTAATGGAGAGTAATGATCAGTATGCTCCACACGCACTTTTTTACTTTTAAGTTAGCAATTAAAGCAGTACTTTTTAAATAAATCTTATTGTACTGTACCTTTACTGCTGTTAGGAAACTGCACAGAGAGCCTCCAAAGTCTGTAAAAGTCTCCGTGTAGGAACCTTCATGCACGAGATTGGGCCAGTAGCGTATAGTACCTTCACTGGTAGCAACCATTATTGCCAGAGACTTGAAGTGACAAAACAATTAATAGAACATGCAAGATAATAATAATTAGACTGCAGCTTTAACTAAATCATGTTATTTTACATATCAAGATTTTGGGTGACTAACACAAAAAAAAGTGGTAAATACACACGGATGCACATTGATAAAGCTAGAACTGAATAGGGGGATGATTCTATAATGTAACAACTTAATATGTGCAGGGAACATAACGGAGACAGTCATACTTGCTTATTTTACTAACAATTATATTTTTACTATTTCTTGTTCCTGATAATGCAGGATCTGCTACTGAAAAGCAAACAAGATTTACAGATGCAAGACAAAACAGAATCTGTGGAGAGTTCCAGATGCAGAATCACTGTTGTAAGCTACTATGGGAGACTTAAAATGCAGACTATAATTTAAGAAACAAACTGCTCCAGAGTCATTAAGAGAAACATCAAATCATACAGTGCCTATTTTTTTTTACAAAAACATACAGTTCAGAACATAAGCACACAGTGTGTCTATATTAGGGCTTCTGACTCAGGAAATCACCCAGAGACCAAATTCAAAGAATGATGCAAGAGACCGTGTTCAATAAAGATTTATACAGAAAGCATTGTACCTAATCAACTGGTTGTTGAATATCACAGAACAATAGAAGAACTGTAGCTTAGAGCTGTTATTGAGCTCCTTGGAGTTTTCTAACTGATTTTTGGCTAGACACAGACCTGCAGAAAGGAAAGCGATTGGCTAATCGACATCATAACAATTAAGAAAAAAAATCTATATAATGCATTGTCCTTGGTGATTTCTGCCCTTTGATTATTTAATAATTTTCATTTGACTGAAATATTTTCTACTGTTAATATTTCTACTGAATTCTATAAAAATCACTGTATCCATGCATGGCTCAAAAGCTGAAAACAAATGAAATCAAAAACCTTGGTTTAGTTATATTACCTCCTCTTACACTTCTTTGAGTATGATCAAGTCATACGCTATTTAAAGAAGTTTATGAGCTAATCACAAGATATTATGATTGTTTTTCATCATCTGGAAGTCCAACAACAACAACAAGAAAGAAGAAAAGATCCCATTACATATTTTGTATTTCTTCTTCCTTCCAAATACAACTACTTATCTAGTTTTATTAGAGCACTGCATACATCAACTGAAAACTATGCCCAAGCTGAAAATGAAAGTTTCACTTCTTCATGAATGATAGCAATGAACACATTAGCACCCTTCCAGAAAACTTAGCTGATCGTGAATCCTCATCCTCTAACACAGTATGGTAAGAAAAAGCATTTAGCAAAGTAAACAATGAAGACAGATAAATAATCTTTCTTGCAATGTTAGTTTCCTTATAAACACTAGACAAGGAAAGGTGCTGGTTTTCACTTTTCAGCCATATGTATTCAGAGTTAAAACAAAGCTGAACAACTTTTTCAGCCAGCATGTATTTAAAAGGCACTCGCTTGGACTGAATATTTGATTTTCCTGACATTAGTTAACAAAATACTTAGTCTACTGTATTTTTGTTTGTTATGAAAGCATCCTAAGTAATCCTCAGAAGACATATATTTTAACCTGATCCTAATTACATGTAAATGGTATAATTTGAAAAGACTAGCAGGATTCTGTTTACTTCAGATGTATTTACTACAAGAAAACAATCCTGAGTTTTCTAATATACATTACAACACAGAGTGCACAATTTTCAAATAA
The DNA here is from genome assembly GCF_036417845.1 of Apteryx mantelli. Lineage (NCBI taxonomy): Eukaryota > Metazoa > Chordata > Aves > Apterygiformes > Apterygidae > Apteryx > Apteryx mantelli. The sequence continues at coordinate 56,509,166 of NC_089980.1, read as the reverse complement.
ATACTTGATAAAATAGAATATATTCAAAGTGACTCTGAAACTATTTTTAAACACTAAAATTAAAGGTTGATCACCTGTAGAGAAGTTGTTTCACCTGAGGAACTGAGGAAAGATACAGCTGCTAAACTAGAACTCCACTGGAAGTCACTGGGTGGCAGCTGCAGTTCCTTGCACAGAGATAACTGTAAGAAAGGAGGTACAATTATAAATATGTGGCTGGAAGAGATTATTCCTGTCCCACGAGGTCTTTAGACTTTTTAATCGTGCTAAAAACTGATTTTAAACTACCCCAGACACTGTACTAGGGGCCCAAAAGAATGTCACAAGATTTTCAGCAAGCTTGTCACAACCAACAGACAGCTATGAAACACCTACTTACGCATTTTCACACATAATTACTTTTCATTTGTTATTTGTGTTTCTTACAACATTACAATTTTGAATCATTTCTCTTTCAGAGGCACAATTACCTGGATGCTCTTGAACGCAATATAATAACAAGACAGAAAAACAAAATTAAACTGAAAGTGCTTGAGAAAGCTCACTCAGTATTAAGACATTGGAGAGAGAAGAACCTTCCCTCTGACAAAGTTAATCAGTCGGGGGGGAAAAAAAAGTCTTAATCACTTGAGAACACTTCTACAAATGCCAGAATGCATATACCTGACATGCCCCTATAAGTGTGAAGTTGTATAATTAACATATGTTGCATTAATCAGAAGATTTTTGATTTAATAACTACAGGGTCCTTCTGACCATACTTGTTATACACTGAAATGTTGCTGAGAAAAATACTGCCCAGGGAAAAACACTTTCTTGATATAAGAAATCTAAATAAAACATATATTCAGCATAGCTAAAACTAAAAAGTTTAAGGGTTTTTTGTCAAGGTGAAAATCAGTCACAGTAATACTTAAACCAATCTGTAACATATTAACTAGTTTCTAACTAATATCAACTTTAGCAAATCTATTTAACATAAGAGATATCTATTAAAATGCAAGGAATTTACCTTTGGGTTAACTTGACAACTAAAAATATAGAGAGACATGTAGAAAAGTTAAACTCCCTTAAAAGCTTGGATTTCAGTTGTTGTTAGAACGACTTTGTAGCAACCCTGTCACTTTTGGAGGAAAGCTGACAAACTCCAACTCATAAAGAAACACTCGCTTTAAATAACACAAATGAGAAACTTGTTCAGCTAGTATAAAATATACACACATTTTTTCCATCTTGATCTTCCATTTACCTTAGCAACTGGAGACTGACCAATCTTCCAGATAATCAGCCTCCCTTTATGGACCAGCCAGGCCCACCCGCTTTCATCCACTTGAACGCTCAGCTGGTCATTAGCTACATTAAAAAGTATTTTTTAAGACATTAAGATTTTGAAGACACTGCAGAGCAATCCTAAAAATCAACAAACCTTTGTTCTGATCAGAAAAGACAAACTCTTAGCTTTTGAGACTGAGAAGTAAGACAATCCTAGAAGTTGTCCAAATCCATCCATTTACGTCAGATAAAAAATTGTCTTAAAAACTACTGAAGAATTTACAAAGCTATTACAGAGATACAGAGTTCAGATTTCTCACATCTTTATTAGAAAAAGAAAATGTAACCACAGGGAAAAATTGCTGAGGTGACTAAGGAATTTCTTGATCTTGGGAAAAACTTTATATTAGAGGGGTTTTTTTTTAGAATTGATAATAATGTTATCTCTTTTTTTGTTGTCATCTGCTGGTTTTATCATCACTGCATGAACTGAAGTTACATTAAACTGACTGTGTACTTAATTTAATGGCTTGGAGTATGTGGTTTAAAAACAATTAAGAGAATCCACAATTTAGGAAAGAACTAAATCAAAACAAATAAAAAAGACAAGAAAAAAAAATCAAGCAGAAGTTCTCAAAAAACTCGTATTAGCATTCTTAATAAACTTGAATTATAGGATATATTGCTTAAGACAGTATCTGAAAGGTATTAACATGCATTCATACCCATGAGTGTTGTTATGACAACAGCTACATAGTTAAGCCAGTTAGATTCAAAGCAAGACACAAACATCTTATCTTCTGCTCCAAAGTCAACTTCTAAACAGCACCAACAACATGTTAACATTTCTGTCATCTGTTAAAACTTCCACGAGGAAAGAACAGATAAATTCAGTTCTTACCATCAGCCTTTTTTAGGGCTTCCATAACTTTAACAGGGAGAGAGGATCCAAAAGCCTTAACATCATAGTTAATAGTGTCACTTGCTGAAGGATGCTGTATAACTCTGGTAGGAGTTGCTCTAAAAATAAATAAATAAACAAACAAATAAATAAAATACAAAAATCTTAGTCTTCAATTGTTTCTCCAGCATTTTCAACATACATTTACTTCATTAGGATCTGCTGTGTTTAAAAGTAGATGTGATGAAATGGGCTTGTCTGTGTAAAACAAAAGGGATTGTATCCCTGTGGGAGCACCATCTGAAGCAGTAATTTGGTGACCTGCTTGCCTTACAAGTTGTTAAGCTGTTATCAAATTCCCTTATATTCAAAAATAGTTCTTTACAAATTTGTTCCTCCCCACTAACAAAATTACTCTTCAACTTCTCTGCATTCTGCTTACCTACAGCATGAAGCTATCCACAACATCAGGAGAAGCAGCTTTGCAGAGGTTTTTCCATAGGACTGCAGGGCTTGTTTTCATCCCAAATTCTGACAACAGTAGGCAGTAGACAGGATGCAACAATTTGAACTTCCTTAACAGTTCTTATCAGCAAACACACCAGTAAGAGAAGGGCACTAGAAGACTGCAGCTCTATATCTGTTTCAGTCATTATTTATCAATATAATTTCCAAGAGCTGCTTTGCATTGTCCCTCACCTTCTCTCTCTCTGGAATGGCATAGGTCCATCTTCTCCTTTGAACATGATTAAGCGGGTAAGATTTCTCTACTTTTAGAAGATACTTTCCTCCTTCCCTTTCCCCAGCAGAAATAATAATGTAGCATAATTCTTCCAAAGTGAAATAACAAAAGATGATACAAAGCTAGAACACAAGGCCGACATCTGGTTCTAAAAGTGCCATTTAAACACCTGAAGTAAAAGCTCCCCAGAAGTGAAAATGGGCAATCTTGCTCATCTCAGCAACAAACAGCTGCTTTTGAAAGAAGAAATTCGGAAGCCCTGAAATTGATTTGGGGCTTATTTTAACTCAGTTTAACTGAGTTAACTCAGTTCTGACTCATGTGGAACCAGAGACAGAAAAGCCTAAACTTTGAATGATTTATTTTTTAAATTCAGAGGTGCTTATTTTTTCAACATTATTCCTGTACTGGAGATACATCTGAAATACAACACTTTATACAACATTTTATAGTTAAGTGGTTTTCTGGTTCTTTTATAGTTCTCACGTAAAATATCACATGTTCAGTATGTTCTAAATATCTCTTATTAACATTTGAGTTTGAGGGTTCAACTATAAAATGTTTCGGTCAGAATTTGGTACCATAAGAACAGAATGTGTCAAATATCCTACAAAGGTTCTGAGAGCATCTGAGAAACTACAGACTAGTAAAGTCAACTCTTTTAGTAGAGTAAATCAGGAAAATCAGTAAATAAATAGATTAGTAACAGGCATGATTTTTATTCTTTTCCTTTTGTACAGCAAAGTCATGCCTGACAGGTCTATCAGAATTTTTTTTTTTTGGGGGGGGGAGAAATCAGTGAGTATGAACTGGACAATATTAAGGATTTAAATCTTCAAAAAGCTTTCGAAAAGATCCCCTATCAAAGGTTCTTGAAGAAAGCAAGCTGGCAGGAGAAAGTCTTATTGTAGACCAAACCGTGTCTAAAAGAAAGCAATAAACAAATATACAGAAAAAGAAAGGCTGGTTTATACAATGCAGGAAAGTTCACAGGAGGAGAAGAAAAGGTCCCATTCTATAGGATCTGTACTGATATCTAAACCGTTCAGCATAGTCATAAAAGGAACCAGCTACCACAGTGACAAACTTTCTTGACTGTACAATATTATTTAGGACAGTCAAATAGCAATTAGGGAATCTGAATTGTCAAATGCAAAATAAAAAGCAACATAGAAAATACCATTATTGGACTACATAAATACACAGCATGTCCACATCTTGAACATGAGGGTGACCTGGCATGCACATATCTCAAAAGGATATTACAGAAAAACTACCAAAGAGAGATTTAAGGATGATCAGAGATACAGAATATCTTACAATATATCCCAATGAAAACAAACAGTAAAATTAGAACAGCGATGCTGTATCTATCATAGCTTAAGCATGTAATAAGGAGGCAGGGTTAGCAGAGACAGATGAAATCTTTTATTCCAAGCTCCAATAAAGACAGTAAAAAAGCAAGAGCTTTCAGGCAGAATCCTTTTGTTAGATCTGATTAGAAGCATGTCTTAGTAGATGTATGGAGCCACAGGACCAACATAACCTAACTGCTCACTGTTACACAAGACCAAAGGATACTGTTTTCCCCTTTCTGTTCAATAAAGTCCCAAGGGATTGTCAAGCCTTTCTTTGCTAAGACTACTTTTGGTTTTGTAGATGTTAAAAGATCACTTAGGAGAAAATGCTATCTGAATCAAATGGTTTTACTGAACTAAACGCATCTGTTTCTGCCCATTGGTTTGGTTCTGTTTGTCAGACTTAAGGAGGAGACCTGCAGCCCAAACATTTGTCTTTTTTCAAACTATGCTACTTTTTACATTGTATCACTAGTTGAATTTCCTATTACCTCTCTCCACAAGTATTGCTTTACTTTTGCAAATACAGAGGGAGACTAGTCTGTTGAGATCCCCAGTAATAGTAATGTGACTCTACAAAATCAGAATCTTTCCCTAAATAACAAATGAGCAAGCAGCAAGTCATCCCTGAACGATGTGGCAGACGACACAAATTGCAGCCCATGTCTTTTGCATCCATGCAGCAAAAGGTACCAGCACTTCTGGTTGTTGTGGAAGAGCAGTGGAAAGAATGCCCAGGAAGAGATTGAAAGAGGAGCAGAAGGGAAGGAGAGCAGGTTCCTCACAGCAACGAGCCCAAGGAGCAGAGGTACATTAGGTGAGGTCAGCATGCCCCACGTACCGAACAGCGGGAGCTGGCTGCACTATGAGTAGTCCATGCAAACCCCAAGCTGCAGTGCCCTATCTTCCTGCCTACTTAAGGAACCCCAGCAACAGAGAACTCTGGGTTTATTCCAAAAACATCCCTGAAAGGTGAAAGGGGGGGGAACCACCCAAGGCAGGGCAGGGCAGGGCAGAGCAGAGCGACCCGAGGCGGGAAGAGCCCCGCCCCCCGCCGAGCAGCGCGCGCCTGGAAGGGGCGGGGCCTCGGCCGCCCAACGGCTCGGGCCGTCGGGGGCGGCGCGCGGGCGACAGCACGGCGGGAAGGGCGGGCTCGCGCCCCCCCCCCCGCCGCCGTCCCTGGGGCCGCTGGCTGGGTGGCGCGAGGGAGGGAACTCACCGAGCAGAGAGGGAGCCGCTCCTCCGCCCCACCGGCGAAAACAGCCCCGGGGAGCTGGCTGCCGCCACTACGGCCAGGTTCCTCCTGCCGCCCGGCCGGGAGAGGGGGCTGGCGGCGGCGCTGCCCAGGTTCCTGCGGGCCGAGCCGCCGGGGGTCCGCGGCGAGGCAGGAGTCGAAGGGAACATGGCTGGGGGCAGAGACGAGCGGCGCCGGCGCTGCGGGTGCTGGGCTCGCGCCGGGCGCCACTTAACTGCGTCACTGTCGAACGCGCCCGTCGCGGGAAGCGGAGGGGAGGAGCGGGGCGCGCGGCAGGCCGGCCCGTGCGGGCCAGCGCCGGAGACCCCGCGCAGGCGGGCGTTGGCGGCGTTAAGCCTGCCACCCCTCCCGCCTCGCTCTGCCTGGTTCAACCCAGAAGAGGGAAGACGCCCTCACCGGTCTGCCATAATTCTTAAAGAGCGCAAGTGTTAACGTACCAAATTTCTATCTTACCCACACCAACACTTCTTCCGCGCCTCCAAAAATAATACTTTAATTAGGGGGACAGCAGAGCTGCACAGTTTCGGGCCAATTAAAATGTTGTGATCTTCAGAGAATGATTATTTGAACCTGCTCTCTTTCAGAGCACAAGAATTTGAATAGTCACTTTTCTCATCCAGTGGCGCAGGCAGGCAGCTGTGTCAGGTGTTCATGCCGAAAAATGCAGGTCCTGGATCCTCCTGAATAAGGTTGGATGTGTTCAGTCCTTCAGGATGCTCCCAACGGCGTTCAAAAGACTTAATTTGGAACCCAGTGAAAGCATATCTAGTACTGATCAACTGCGTAATAAAAAAAGATAGGTAACTGGATACACTCAAAAAAAAAAAAAACTATTGAAAGACCATTTCAAACCTCTTGTTTTGCACTTTTGGAAGGACATGTATTCCAGTAATATGGTTGCCTAATCTTGAAAATACCCTGTGCTGTAACCTGTGCTTGTTCCAAACTTCAAATTAAAAAAAACAAAAACATAATTTCCCCAAAAGAAAACATATTCCATGAAAATTTTAGTATGTTTCACATGTATGGTAACTAACAGTCATGAACCACAGAAAATATTTGATATTACACAATTAGATTTTGTTAAGTGAGAGTTAAATTTTCTCATTGAAGTTAAATATTCAACTGCATTGTTTTGTATGAAAAATACAGTTTCCAGAAAGTACGTATGTATCATCTACTGTGAGAGAAGAATTTGAGTTATGTGTAGATTGTCAATGGAGGTAATTAGCTGAAATAAAACTAACTAAAAATAGAACATTCAAAAACTCCCCCAGGATTTTCCAAAAACATGTTCTTTGATTAAAAACAGTTTATGGCAATATGCACCATGGTCCAATATGACTCATACTGAAAAGCAGAAAAACAAACTTGAAATGCATCATCCTGCAGTACCAGAGAATGAAACTTCTGTCTGAATGTTTTAGTGATTTGCCTTTTAATTTCACCTGGTGTCCTGTTGCTTTGATTTTATTGGAAAGGCAAAATATGAACATTTAGTGGAACTTCACTATACTGTTACATTAATGAAGTATCTTGCTATATAGCCTTCTCTATTTTACTCCATGCAGTGATGCTAAACCATCATGTTACTGGTGTTTCATCAGGAAAAAAATAAAGCAACCAGAAAATCCATACACAAACAAGGAAGTGGAGAAAAATCTGAGTAAAATTCAAGCTGCCATCTACATCTCCCAACATCCATCAACAGTGAGATTTAAAGTATTTTAAAAACTGATAGATCTCCAAAACATCTTGTTTCTAAAATATTTAAGATAATACAGTGTAAGCAGTTTTTGCTGATTGAACCCTGCCTAGGTATTTACTCAGTGAATTATGTTTCCTTTTGCTGTCTCAGACCTGTTTTAGAGCTCCATCTGCAGGACAGAGGATACAACTCAATCTTTAAATCTTATTTTAGCCTCGGAAAGCTAGCTAATGTTAATTGTACTGTACTAATAGGACTGGGTAGAGACTTAACCAGTCCTTGAACAAGGACTTGTGTAGTACTTGTTTTTCACATGAAAAATTGAATGTCCTGGAGGCAATTTTGACAATAGTGACCTAGTCAGGATTCAAACTAAGAGAATGGAAATAGTAGACTTGTACTAAAGCCACCTCTTCAAAATGTACAAGAATATTAATCTTTTTGTACTTCTATTTTTGATTTATCAATGGATTGAAAAACAGTGTAGAAAATATTCCATAGCTAGATTAGCCACAAATAGTTGCCTATCTATTTAGAAACAAATTAGTTTGAAAGGATAGCAGCAGCCAGACCACATCATCTGCAGAGCAAACGAAATTCTCATGAATTGTATTTATTGCAGATGGTTTGTAGGAAACAAACCTAACTGAATGCACCTTATGGGACTATACAGAGGTTTAAATAAAGATGCATATGAAAGATTAATACATTTTTTTTTCAAAAGGTAAGAAATGTAATGTCTTGCTCATCAGAATACAGAGTTCCCCAATAGGTCAGCACTGTAATCTGTTGGCTTGTTGCATCATCAGTTTAAGACCTCTTAAGCAATTTGCAACAATTCTCCCAATTCAAAACAGCTGAAAATGTTGAGCACTGGAAAGTCTATGAAGACAGACTTTGTTAAGACTTCAGAGAAGATATTTTCTTCTCTTGCTCCCCTAAATGGTATCCACTGCCTTTTAAAAGATTTAAATACTGATAGAGACTCTATCAAAAGATTAAAACAAAAAGTTTAATAAACATTTGAAATCTGACTTGAAGAAATTAGCTCTTTTACAGAAATACCCATCATTCACTGCAGTGATGATGCTTTGATCAATACTGTCTTTAAGTATTAAAATAATAAATAGTTTAATAAGTAAATTAAGTAACATAATAACTTAAGACACAATTTATTTTCAGTGTCTTAATTCCTTCAGGAAAACATTTATGCTCCCAGGAATTACAAAACAAATAAATTAGGAACACAGGGAAGGCATAAAGTGCATATTGAGAGCTGGCCTGTCACTAAGACTGCAAGTACTCAACCCTAAGTAATATATTCAACTTAGCAAGGTGATTTTGAAAGCATTTAGATACAGTATTTGAGCCCTGAAAATCACGACTAGGTAGCAAAATTTAAAAAAGAAACAGTTCTGGCCCCCAGGCAAAGGTGAAAATAGGTGCTATTAATAAATAAATAAATAAATGACTTTGAAATAACACCTACAGGTATCAACTAAAATAGGGCCACTAGCAATAGAAATTGACTTTTAAAAAAAATTCATATATGTATATATGTGTAAAAATAATTACATTTATTTTTTAAAAAACTGGAAATCATCTTTACTACTTTTCTATACAGGGAAGATATGTTTAGACCAAGTTAGAACACCAATACATGTGGTGCAAAAGAGAGATAGTTTTATATTATGCGTTGTGCTATGGCTACAAGGACACTAAACTCTACCATTCGGGAAGAAGGTCTGGCCTTTCTTTCAGAAAATGTAGGATAAACTTAATTTGACTTACTAAATTGTATTCACTTGTGATTGAATTTGGCCTCTGGAATACATGAGGAGTAACACAGCTGTGTTTTGAGTCTGTTAATACTATCCTTCATGAAACTGAGCCTGTTCCTACTTACAGTAGCTTAATCAAAAGAAATAGCAAATAGCAAAGCAGAGACAAGATTTTGAGTTCAAAGCAACTGCTACATCATGAGTTTTAAGAATTTTTTTTAAGTTGACCTATGCCCTTTTCAAGTCTTCTTTATACATCACAAAGAAACCCTACCATTTTTCACTGAATGTTTTATCCACTTGGTACTTGTTAACATAACCATCTTAAAATATTAGTATTAAAATGGACTGTGTACATCACAGTGAAGAGTGTTTAGGGTATCCTGCCAAATCATATTGCAGCTGGGGATATTTCACTATGTGCTAACTGTGTCAGCAGATTTCAGTGTTGCAATTACAGCCCCATTAAAAGAGCTTTTCAAGTGAGTTCAGAAGTTAGGAGACTATTTTGCCAGACACCTTATCCATGCACTAGAATAGTAAGCAGCTGTTGACATCTGCATAACTGGAGAAGGTTTTTTTTGAAAACATATGAAGAATAATGGTTTAAAGTTAGAAAAATCTTCAAACTAGTTTTCTCCATAGTTTTTATTTTCTGTCAAATTCTTATTCTTCTCTGTTCCAAAGAGTCTTGCCTCTCAGGATCTGGCTTTTGATGAGGAATTTGAAGTTTGGAAAATTTAGTTTTGTGTTCCCTGTTTCAGGTGAAATACAATCAAGGGCATTTTTCTGTTGTGTGACATTTTATAATAACATGTTCTTTCTGACTTTTTAACAAGACTTCAAAGTAAACAATAAATAGTGTTCTATACACAGTACAGCTGTTAGGTTCAAAGTTTCAGGAGAGGAAATTATTTTTGGAAGGTCAAACATCTTATTAACAGTAAAAGCATAGCATGAAGTAAAAAATGTTTTACATCTAATCCTTTATCTGTGACATACAGTATTACTAAAAACTGAAGTCAATACTGGAAAATACAGTTAGGAAGTATAACAAAGTTTGTTTTATAGTGCTTTCTGGTGTACCACTCACATATTCTTACATTAAGACTTTTCTGCTTTGTGTGGCTCATTTTCCTCTTATGGACCACACTGCACAAGGCAGGAGCATGAAATAAAGTGGCCCTTAGCAAAGGATGCCTATCAGGATTGTCAGATATGCACCAACAGTTTCAGCCTTAAACAGGCAGCCATTAAACTCTTGTAACAAAACAGAATACAAGAATTTCTTTCCTTTGAGATACTGTCTCTTTAATAGTTTCCTCTAGCAAAAGGATCAAATTTCCCCATAAAGCTTGACTACTGAGGCTCCCACAGTCCAGCATGCAACCATGCAGAACGCCAACTGGCACTGCTGTGGAGGCAGACAGCATACCACATGCACACAAAGGCCATATTGCATACAGTATGTCGTACATGTGTAAGCCACAGGTCTGGTGTTGCCCAGCAAAGCTTGCAGATTACAAAAGCCTTTGTTTTCTCACCTTGTTGAGATCTGTGCTTTGTTCCAAGGATTATTTTGAGTCATTCTAACCTGAATAAAGTCTGCTCTTCAACATATCTGTCATGATAGACATTCACCTTTTTGAGAACTGGAGGTAGACTTGACTGCAGCACCTGCCAGAACTAATGAACAAATAACATAAAACATTCATTCCGTTTAGCTGCAAACAATTCTTGTAACCTCACTGTCTGAACTCATGAATAAGGCACTCATTGCATTTCACCTAAGAAGGGATTACCTCTGAGTAAGGTTCAAGCCTCTCTAAATACACAATAAATAGTCAATAGGAATAATTAGTCAACATTGAAATGAAGTATTGGTCAGTCATATTTTTGACATATCTTTAATACAATCTCTGCTGCTGGTAAGAGTGTATTGAAATATATCAGAAGATACATTTGAATCTACATGTAATTTTATTTTCATTCAATAGCACAGGGATCTTTTTTGTGTTTTCACCATGTTCCACAGTGCCTTTAATGGCACATTAGAGAAACATTTTAAGTTTGCCCTACAGTAGGTAACTCATCTATTGCCAACAGAATTTCTTCAACAAGTAGATTTCCTAGAATAGACGAGAATAGAAACGGTAAGGTTTCTCGCCTTTTAGAATTACGTTATGGGGTTTTAAACCTTCAGAAAGGATAAAGAGAGATTCTATTGAAGGGGCTTTTTAATTTACAAACATGGAGCCTGCTCTTTACTGCCAAACATCCCCTCCTAGTTATTCAAATTAATGTGATGTTATTATTTCACTAGTTGTCCTTGAGAAGGTGAGACAAGGTAGTTAAGAAAAAAAAATGGGATTTCTATGAATAAACCTTTAAATAACAGTGAAAACACACTTATATATGCCTTAAACAAAAAAGGACAAAAACACACATAGATAAGAATATGCTCTTTTGGAGACTGTCTTGGGAGGGGAGTGAAACTAAAGAACTGGCAGAATAGACAAGGGAAGAAAGATGCATGCAAATTTTAGATTTTCCTATGCTGAACTAATATTCAGTAAAAATTACACTTCCTTTGTCCTTATATGTAAAGTATGAGTTTTGCTTGTTTGTTTGTTTAAGAGTTTTTAAGAGTTCTCCTCCAACTTATACTTCCATACTCTTTAAAAAACGAGTTCTCATATGTAATTCTCTACGGTTACTGCAGATGGTGATCATAATCAGCTTTTCCACTTCAGAGTAAAATGGTAACTGAAAAGATGATGCTGTGAAAGTCAGCAACAGAACTTCCAGAGACCATTCGTGTCATGCTTTTTTGAATTCCAGCTTTTTAAAACAAGTGACAAGCACAGAAAACAAGAGTTCCTTGATAAGGGAAAAGACAGTGAGATCAAAATGATCAGATTCTGTTGTTTAATTACCCTTAAAGCACTGAACATACTTGAGAATGCAGCACATTGTCATACAGCACATTACAGGAAAGAAGATTCTAAATGGTCTCAAGACAACACAAAGCAGAAACGAAATGATCTCAATGTGATAGACATTTTAAAAAGTTACAATACTTACTAAAAAGCTTTCAATAAAAAGTTTAAACACATTTAAGTTTCAAAGGATATTTTGTACATTTTGGAAAAATATAACATTTACTTTACATAACTGAAATATAAGTTATATTCTTTGCAGCTATAAGCTTCCATAATTCATACATTCTCTCATATATTTTCTTCTAATACATCCTTTTCTCTGGATTGTATGTCTAATGCAAAAGTATCACTATTCTGAAGAAAAGCTTGTTTTTGCATTAGTTTCCTGAAAAGTCCATGTGGATTTGCAAGTAGTTCCTCATGTTTTCCACATTCAATAATTTTGCCCTGGCCAAGAACTGCGACAAGATCAGCATTCTGAATAGTAGACAGACGATGAGCAATAATTAAGACTGTCCTCCCTTCCATTAGCCGGTCTAGAGCTTCTTGCACTAGGTATTCATTTTCAGCATCCAAAGCACTAACAAGAAAAGGTGTGGGGCAGAAAGAGGATAATTTTATTTTAAAACAGCTTAGTCTTGTTGGCATAAGGGTTATTTTGCTGTAACTCCTAATCCTTGCTATTGTTGGTGAAGATGAACCCATGGAACTGCAGGAATGTTTTGTGAACATGCTCAATGCACACGTGAGTATATTTATTACATATTCTCATAGGCAAAAATATACATGAAGGAATAACACCAATTTAATTCACAGAAATAAATTTAAATTATACTGCAGTATAATCATCATCTTAATTTAAAGATGCAGAAAAGCTTCAAAGTAGATGTTCCACTATCAAGTTACATATTACAAATTTAACTCCATGAAAAGTTGTAGTACAATGTGCTAGCTATCCTTTCCACTTTGTGTAAACAGCTTTTATCACAGGTCTCCCAACCAATTTACACATTCTGGAAAGCACATTTCTTGTGGTAGGGAAAAATAGATGCTAAATACCTTATGCAAGGGCATGCAGAGGAAGAAAGAGAGAACGCCTCCAAAATCTGTTTTACAGTTATATCATTCTAATTTTCTGTTTATTTTCTTTCTTACCTTGTTGCTTCATCTAACAGAAGAATTTTAGGATTCTGAAGAAGAAAGTAAAATTGGTCATAAGTGCAATTAGACAAGATCTGAATATTTATAGCAATAGACCACAGGATTCATACAGCATAAAACTCCAAGCAAACGTATATATTTCATCCTAAGAACTGAGTGTCACTCAAAGTATTACCGTTAAGTCTAAATGCTAAGAGGACAAAATAGAAACAATACTCTTCTGTCTTCAAACAGAAGTAACAGTTTACTATCACTGTCAGCAAGAACTCCTATTGCAAAAACATGATCCGAAAATAGGAAGTAACACTTATGTCAGGATACTCCCTTTAGTTAGATTGTCCATCCTCTTTCAAACTCCCTTATTAATATCAGATATATATTTTTAAAGATCTTTTCAGCTCTCCCACTGAAAGGCCTCTTCCCTTTTAACCCCTTCCTTTTTACCCCTTCTGCATCCCACCAGAAGAACTAAGTAGTTATTTGGTGCTGGCTTACCTTGAGTAGAGCTCGAGCAATCGCAATTCGTTGCTTTTGTCCACCTGAGGGAAAAAAGCTCAGTAAATTGAAATAGGAGAAAACATGTGAACTGATTTTAACTGAAAGCCTGGGCTGACCAAAATCAGACTCATGTATTTTAGGAGGGGAATGGAGATGAAGGCGGCATTTGTTAAAACTTATGGTAGGCTAGGATTTGGTGAAAAACTGATTGCTGACACAAAACAGAAGTAATTTTTACTTTGCTCTATAGCATAGGGTTTTCTAGAATAAACAATATAAGGATTACCTGAAAGTAGAATGCCTTTTTCTCCAACTACGGTGTCGAACCCTTTTGGAAAATCTTTGATAAAACTAGCAGCATTAGCTATTTCCGCAACTTTCTGAATCTCTTCTGCAGTCACAGTAGAAGGATCCTCTGCACCATAGGCAATATTTTCAGCAATAGAACAGGAGAACAGAATTGGTTCCTGATAAATTCAAAAGCATAGCTAATATGATGTATCTATAATTACATGCATGCATTGTCTATATCTCAAGTAACATAAATCCCCTTTACAAGATCCAGCATTAATTGATTTTATATCCATATAAAAGTACATGTATGCTAAAGTTAATTGAATTGAACATAACTCTTGTAAAACTAAAATGAGCAGCCAAATCTAATTCTAAAATAAGAAAGAATATTTTCTTAACTGACAGAAACATGACATGGCCCTCAATCCCTAATATAAAAGTTCACAAACATCTATTAATTCAAACAACAGAAAACCTCCCTTTGTATTGCATTATGTATCTTCATTTGTATCTAGAATGAATCTTCTCTTAACAATCTCTATACAAATTTAATGCTATTTTGTGCATTTAACTCCTACGGAAGTTTAAAACAGGAGAGGACTGGCAGATAGGGTAAGTGTTGTACAATGGGAAAAAGGCTGAAACAAGCTAAGTCTGCTCTTTCTATAAAATAAAGGAGAAAAATGCTATAGCATGAAATCTACTACTGATAACTCAAGACTGGACAAAACAGAATAAATGCTAATATGCTCACAGGAGAATCATTTTTGCACAAAAAATCTCGGTGACATTGTCACATAAAGCAGATGTTTTGAAATGCAACACACACCCCATTATCATTTTGCTTTTAATCAGAACATCAACCTAACAGCCAATTGCATTGTGAAGCCTTTGGGGCGACGGGGGAAGGAACATACATATTTTAATTGGCCGAATAGCTTATTTTTAAGAGGTCATTGAACATCTTTCTGTATTTTTAGAGTTTGGGGGCTGCTGTGAAGGGTGAGAAAGTGCCAACAGTGCCATATTTTCATGCTTTCCTAATGGAATTGCGTATTCCAGGACACAAAGCAAAGCACAAACGGTCAATTTTCAATGGCTTGTGTAGAATATGATTGTGTAACTTCCATTAATACAAAACAGGAATCATGTGATTAAACATTAAGATGCTCATACCCTTAGGCATTTGCAAACATGTACTTCCCAGCCTCCACACATACACACACACACACACTTTTTTTCTTTTAAACAAACATTTTGTATCTTTATCATTGTGTAAAAACAGACTACAGAATAATGGGACTAGCTCTGAATACCTATTTTTAGAATAAAACGTACATGACAGCAGTGAATTATGGCGAGATGGAAGGAGGAGACTGCTTTCACTGAGAAGCAAGATTATACAGTTAAAAAAAAGAAAAAGGAAGTGAGATACTGCAAGTTGATTGTACTAAATTACTTCATTCATTTAGACAGCTTTTTCTTCCTTACCTGACTCACTGTTCCAATTTTTGTCCTGAACCACAGTGGATTTAACTGGCGGATATCAAAGCCATCAACAGTGATAGTACCTTAAATTAAGAAACAGTAAGTCAAGTAGATTCTGGCAAGGACTGAAAAGAGGCAAAACGAACAGTTGTGAACAAAGCCCCCTGGGAACCACATACTCTCTTATATTACCCATCTCTAAGTATCATATGAAGGTTTTATTTTTCACAGAATGCTTCTCTCTTCTGTCCTTATTTACAAGTGCTATAACCCTCATTTTAACATCCGAGTCAAGACTGTCTTTGCCATAAGGCATGAGAAGTAGGACCGCAGGCTGACCGAGGACGGAGCATATATAAAGCCTCCCGTAAGCAAGAGCAAGAGCAGATGCATGCTGGTGTGTTCACCGGCAGGAGCCTTTACAGACTGGCTGGAGAGAGGGGCGGGGTCACCTCCTACCTACAGTGTGCTTTAAGATGATGGGGCTCTCACACAGTGGCTGTTTTTCTTCCTCAGTTTAGCAATAACATTTACCACTGTTTTCAGAGTCACTGTGGTGTCTTGCCAGGGCAAAACAGAAATGCAAAGGTATTCAGTCACCACCAAAAGGTACTTGTACACCCCAAAGGGCAACACACTGTGTCACTGGAAGAGTCACATCACGACCTCAGCACAGGGACCCCAACTGTCTGTAAAGTGTGTCCGAGTTGCAGAGCATCAATTATTTGTAGTCACAAATGAGAGCAACACACAAACATACCTGAGACAGGATCATACAGCCTCAGCAGAAGGGATACAATAGTCGATTTCCCTGTACCACTTGGGCCAACCAGAGCCATAACAGAGCCAGCTGGAATGGAGAGGCTAAAATCTTTGAAAATGGATGTTTCTGGACGTGTTGGATATGCAAACTCAATGTCCTTGAATTCCAAAGCACCTCTGAATGTGTCTTTGCCTAATATGATTCCCTCTATATGACAAAAATAAAATACAGAAACATGTGAACAGAAGCAAAAATCAGTTCAACCCTGACCTGAACTTGCTTTACAGACACTGAGTAGAAACATCTATCTCCACATTAGATCTACAGATAGCTGCAAACCACAAGACAGAACCACAAGGGTTGTATTTCAGCCATGACTGAATCAGAGCATGGTACATCAGCCCTTATTGAGTAAGATTTTAGGTTGCTTACAAGCAAGTGAAGCTGTAGGCTAATACAGCAAGAGGTAGAATTTGCATCTTGCTAACACCAACAGCTAATGGTGCTCGCTTTTAGTAGAGCTACCTAAATTTTTAAACATAACATATTATAAGCAATTTAAGTTTCATCAATTTGGATCAATGAAATAAAATGACAGAGTGCTGAAGGCCAAAGTCCTTTTGCCACAGAACAGACACAAAAAGATAAACATTGCAAATCACTTACTGGCCCTTTACCAAGTCTCAAAAGTCACCTGAAACACCCTCCTCTTTGGACACAGACAGTTCAGTCTCCACTGCTTATTAACTGTTAAGCTTTTAAGCAAAGGCTTTCACTGCAACAAAACTGCTTCTATGTTTGTTGCACTAGTGGCCTTTTTTTTAAGATTTTTTTTTTTTTGGAAGTGGAACATACATTATAATAAATTCAGGACAAAATAGTGTTCAAAGACCAATCAGAGGCAGATTTCTTAGGCAACAGCTCAGCGAAACTAAAGTTTCAGTTTGTGAAATACCACAGCAAACTATTATGAATGAATGATTGTGAAAGTTAAATAAAAGCATCTACTTTCTGGAGAACAGCAATTCATTTAAAGAGATATCTTAAAAGAATATCAGTACTAGAAAAAGTTTATAAACAGATACCACTTTATAAACAGAAACAACTTTTCAGGCCCCGATAAATCCTAGTGAGACACAGCTATACAAAGTAAAACTCTGCTAAGTTGCACTAACTGTATCTATCATAGGTCCTTTACATCAGTGGTCTCATTTTAAGTGAGCATACACACAGATTATTTTAAAACAATTAACATATTAATTAGCTCTGATAAACACAATAAGAGGCAATAGCTGTAAGTACTGGCTAAGTAATAAAATGCTAGATAAAGTTGATCTGCTCTTAGAATGACTTTTCGCATGGTTTCCAGAAAGCCCTTGATCTTTAAAACTATCAGTCAGTTCAAGTAATTTGATGGAGAGTAAAGAAGGATGGAGTCTCAGTGACACAAAGGTCTTCCCAGTTTTGTGAAAACTGGCAGTAGAGGAGCAGGACCCAGACTGGAATTCATGCTGAAGACCTGCAACTCAAGCTCCTTAATTTTTTTCAGATGCAGCACATAAGTAACCCTGAACTAGCCACAGCACATGGTAGCACATGCCCATGCTTGGTTAAACAGGTAACTGGGAGGGGAAGATGGATAGGAAACACAGACACTAAGCAGTAGCAAACAAGATTTCCCAAGTCCTGCTGCCCCAACAGCAAATCATTTATTTTGCTTTTCATTCTCCCAGATTTCTTCCTCTTCTCCAGGCTTTCAGTTTAATAGTAGTAGCATAGAAATGACAAAAGTAACAGCATGCAATTTCAGACTCCTTCCCAGACTTTAATCCATGGACATAAAGGTTGTAACTTGCTAGTTAAGTAAGCACCACAGTCTGTAAGCTTCCCTTTGGGAAAACAAATGTATTTGCTAAACCACATGCTAGCAGCATAATCGTTACTACATCGAAGTAACAAGTAATCGCTTATCTTTCTTCTCAGTTCCAGTTCTGTACAGTCTATTTCATGGCCTACTACAAACTGAAATCTATTGCAATACAGGAAGTCTGGTATCACAAGTCCTTCCTCTATATATTACTGTAAAATATCTAAAAGCTATATACAGGATTTTGATGGTTTCTTGTCTGGATTCTAGAGACAGGAAAAAGATACTATAATTTGTTCTTGAAATATTTATTGTCACTGGAAAAAAATAATACAGCTGGAGTTCAGTGAAAATAAAAGATAAGCGGCCAAGGGAGTAGATGCTTTACATGAATTTGGACAGTAGAGAAATCGTTTTTTGGCTGCATTGCCTGATGAGTTCTGAAATCAACTATAATTGTTTCTTGAGACAAAGGTTTATATCCTCTCCTATGAATTTAGTGTATACTGAAAGGAAATGTAAAAGAAACTTTCTGTAAGCCTAAACAATGTAGATGTCTGAAATTTTGTCTAATTTATATTCAAGCTATAATAAAGATTGTTTTCTGAATGTCACTATTGGTGTAGTTAAGCAACAGAATGCTTTCAGTCGGAAAGCCAGCTCCTGCCCCGGTACTACTACTTACTGCCCAGTCTGTGCTAGCAGCACTGTGAAGATTCTGAAGACCACTGAAATAATCCAGACAAAAAAAAACAAAACAAAACCCCATCATCCAAATAATGGCAAAATTAAGAGTTGCACCAGGTCTATCAATGGCATGGCAAACTGCAGTGTGGCACTGGCTACACATGGCAGGAAGGTTAAGCTAGCTGCACTGCTAAAGGCAACAGAGTGGGTAGCTACCCCTTCATTAGCCAGCTGGTGGTTACCGCTTGGACTATTCTAAGTCTCAGCTTCCATCTATCACAGTCAATACTGCTTTTCCCTGCCAATGTGAAGTCTGTACACATTTAAAAGTATTCTAGAGGCTTGCAGTTTTGGAGGAGTTGTGGAAGAGAAATGAGACAACGGTGAGACTTGAGTCAGACAGAATAAGACCCATATGAATTCTAGTCCAAGGAGACAAAAGCAAAACAAAAATTTGAAGCAGAACATATCAAAAGATCCCTCCATACCAACCAATGGAAAGCTAAAATCCCATTCCATAAAGCCAGAGCTCAAAGTCACACATGACTTTGACTTAGTGGGACACAACTGATGAAATACAACAGCAATTCATACAGAAAAGTATAAGCAGCTCATTGAACTACTTCAATGAAGTAGACATAGACAAATGCTGTTTATACAAAATATATTCAACATTGGAGGACGTTGTCTGGCTTCCAAATAATAAAGCAGTAAAATAGGTGTTGCTAGCAATAAATCTTTATAAGGTCAAAAAGGCAGATATATAGATGGAGTTTACATATCTTATTTTGGGGATTTGATAACTATATCAGCAAGCTATTTCTGTATATAATCTAACACCTCCCAAAGGTGAACACTTTTTTGTTGATTTTAGGTTCATCTATAAACTGATAGAAAGATCTACTGATAGAAAGATCTACTGATAGAAAGATCTACTGATAGAAAGATCTACTGATAGAAAGATCTACTGATAGAAAGATCTACTGATAGAGACATGCTTTCAGGCACACAAAGTTCTCTTTGGGACTAAAACAACTTGTGAAAAAAATTCAGTGTGAATGATTGGTTTGTCATAAAAGTTGCTTCTCCCCACACCCTCAACAATGTCAAAGCTGGCTAATAAAAGACATTGCCTCCCCTTCAAAATTTTCCTGTTTGTATCCTTAGACCACTGCAGCTATACCAAAAATATTATGTCTGCATACCTAGGGCCAACACTACACATGCCAAACTAAGAGGTTGCCTAGTGTGGCAGGCTGCCAAGGCAGCAAAGGGCAGCAATAACTCCCTTACCTACAGGTGAATTAGATAACGCACATACTACTGTGGTTCCTTGCCCATCTAAAGGAGGAGGGGGAAAATGTGGGTAGTGCTACTTTTGAGAGAGGAGTGCAATCATTCCAGAAGTAACATTTGCTGTTTCTGCATATCCTATGCCCTCTCAAGAAGCAGGATTCCCCATCCCAGCTCCACAACCTTCCTTCCTTTCACTCTCAAGTCATGCTTGGAAAATCTCTGATTAAAAGAAATTTTCCATCATCTGTTTCACAGATAGGAAAAGTCAGAACAAATACCACTGTATGTAATTTCTTTCAAAATACTGTAAGTTGTTACTAGCTTTTAGTACTATAAACTTCTTGTTGAAGTACTGGTGACCAATCAGAAAAAAAAAAAAAATCAACCTATAAGCAATAACAAACCAAGGACCAACCATTAAATGGAAGTTGGGGCTTCCTTTCAATAAGTTCCCACAGACGTCCACCAGCACCTAATCCTTTCATTAGTTCGGAATAAAAGGAACTTAGGCCTAAAACAAAACAAAACAAAAAACCAGAACACCATTATGCATCGATATAGAATGGAAGACATTAGGAGAAAGTAACTTTGTTGCTGCAGCTTTCATCACCAACAATCAAGCATCAGATGTGTAGGGGATCTTTTACTCCCACACACCATTCAGGCAAGTTGATGTGTCATCATTGGTGGCTCTCAAGTGAGACTAGCTATAAGCCTTATTCACTATTATTTGTATCTGTAAAACAAAAAATTCTGAAGAAAAACTTAGAAAAAGTTTATGCACTTAAGCTTGTGTACACTCAAAAGCAAAGCAACTCTTTTTTCACTCATCTGTCATGAAGAGCAACATTCAACTTTATAGAAATAGCTTTGTTACAATCAGCTACGCTTTCAAAACCATTCAGTAGAAAGCAGCACTCCAAAAGCCCTTCTTTGTCAGACAGGATTATACTATCATAGAAGACACTGGTTGAATCAACCATGGGGTGGGGGGAAGGGCTGAAAGCCTAAGGCTGAAGTGACACTTGAAGCTACATGGAGAAAGGACAACGGAAGGAAGTGTGTCTCCCAAGTCAGCACCCTTCAAACCTTGCTGGATACAGCAAAGGCCAAGGACAAGGCCTGCCTACAGCACTGGATCCCAGCTCTTAGCTGTGTGAGTCATCTTGGAGCTGGCTTGACTGGAGGGTCTGCTATAGCGGAAGTAAACACAGGCACCAACCTGGAGCCAGAGTGGAGCAAGACAAATATAAAATGTATTATTTCTCATTTTTCTGCATCTCTTTCAAAATATAGCAACTGATTTCAGAACCTCTGGCTTCCAACAGAATAAACTCATTTTTGCTTTTGCCTTAAAATGAGTGGTTTCAGAAGGGCAGGAAACCCCAGGTATTTCATTCCTCAGCAAGTACTGATCTTAAAAAAGGGTTACTGGCTTACTCTTGCAGAGCAATGACCCCAGTGCAAACTCAGGAGTCTGTAAGTGAATATGGGGCATTTCATCACGCCACGGCAGGGAACTGCCTGAAAGCTGGCAAGACAAGGCACTAGTTGCACTGAGAAGCCCTCTGCTTGGAAGAAAAAGCCAAAGCTTCTGCGGCCTACGGCAGGGCAATGGGCAGAAGGCCTGAGCCTCACAGAGCCTCTGGAAACAGACACCAGCGTTTGCAGATTCACAGCCATTCATGAAATAGATTATATAATGTGCACAGCAAATACTAATTAGAAAATATATTTTTTACTTTTAATAACCTGGCTTCAACATTTGGTAGAAAATACAGCAAACTATTATAACTAAAAGTGGTCAAGTCCCAAATTAGGGGACAAATTATTCCTATATGTATTGATGATGACTTACACAGAGTAGACATAGCACTCAGAAGATTTATATGCTTTGTAGGCGCCAAGAAAGACAGGCACCTTGTGGCAAGATACCTTTACTTTGGTGTCCCCATGAGAAGGAGCTCTGTGCAGAACTATACTCTTCAACAATCTCAAGTAGAATTTAAAAGCTATTTTTATTGCAAATAAAAGTTAATTCAACAACAATTTTTCAGTGTTGCTAACATTACTTCCCATGTATTTTATGTTAGTGTGTTCCATGTTTCAAAGTGCCAGATGTCTGTCTCTTGACCAAACATGAATGATTTAAGCAGAGAAGATGGGGTTTTGGTAGGTAGAACAGCTGCCACTGGGATTTTGATATCTGAGGAAGAAGGTTTTGCGAATTTTGCCCTTGGGCACATCTTCATTTTTCCCATAATATCAGGCTTAGTCTTAGAAAATAAAAGAGTACAGACAAGCAGCACTGCCCTGCCAATCTATCAGAAGCAACAGGCTCATTTTAAAAAAGAACCCTTCCAACCAGTTGTCAAGCTTCAAAGCACCTTATCTTCATTTTTGTCTGTATGCAGCAGCAAGGACTGCTCTCTAAAAAAGATGAGCAGTGTGTTTCTGGGCCAGTAGATTACAGATTCTGAGCTTCAAGAAAGAGTTAGTATGAAAAAATAACAGATTAGCACTAGAGTGTAGTGTTCTACTGGCACTTTACTGTTCCAGTTTAAGATACTTTATACAGAATTACAGCTAAATTCTACCTGCCTTTCTAAACAGATTACATTTATTATTTTTTTATATAACACACCAAGCATCGTAATTTAGACAAAAAATAAAAATTAGAGCAATATGTATCAGTCACTTAATGAAAAAGTAATGAAAAAAGTCACATAATGAAAAAGAAACATCAGTATTCCTTTTGAAAAATGTAAAGCTTATATTAAGATTGAGTTATAAATTATTTTCATTAACTCTTCAGAAAAAAAATATGCATGACTTCTTGGGAAGATCATTTGGAAGAGACTTTTCAAGAAAGCCACATCTTTTAAGAGCTTCTTCCCCTCCGCCCCCATACTGACTGTAATGCTTTGAAGTGAAGAAAATCTAATTTCTTATTCCATACCTCCAATGCTTATTCCAACCCAGAAAGCATACATTAAGAAAGAAGAGAGTTCACCAACTGTCATGTAGGCACTGCCCATCAGTAACCCTCCTTTGTACAAGACGGACAGGACAATTAAGTTTCCAGAAAGCCCAGTCTGGGTGACGAAACAGAAAAAGAGGAAGAGTCAGATTTTGTCACACACTTCTTAAACTTCACCCTCTAAAATGTTCTTTGTTTCAGAACTTCCCTTCTAACAAAAGAATTCCCATACTATGCATATCTAGATTTTTAGAGGACTGAGACCTCCTACAGTAAAGAAGTTAAATTTGAACAAAACCAATTCTAACCAAAAGCAAGCCAATAGCCAGCCAGGCACCCAATGGCACTGCAACATGCTATCCAGCAAGCGTCCAAAAGGCAAGCAACTCAATTTTTTTTTTTTTCTTTTTACCCTGTTCGCCAGATAGGAAGGAATGCCAAACATTTTTCTCAACGGTCAGTCACGGAGAAGAGCTGATAATCTGTATTAGGTTGCAGCTTTACAATACTGTTAAGCAAATTTACAGCAAGCTGCTATGGAAAAAGGCAATCTCATTCTCTCTGCCCCCATCTGTGCAGTCCCCAGCTTCCTTTGCATTGATCCTCATCTCACCAGGAAGCCAAACCTGTAAAACACTAAGGGTGGGGGAAGCTTTCCACTGCTTTAGCTTCCCGAAAAGGAAGTTATAGGCTCAGATAAACACCAGTACCAGTCAACGTGTGGGCAGAAAAAGAGGGTTAAACTATATTCAGCTTTATCATACCACTGTATCTTGAGATGCAGTTTCACAGCAATTTAAAATGATTTAAGTCCGTTCTTCCCACAGTTTTATGTAGGTTCAGTTTACACTCAATTAATTTATTTGCAGATGTGTAAATATCCTCATGAATTTTAAAATAATTGACAATTGGCATAACATGGTTCCTTTCATCAAAACATACTTACTGCTCCAAAGAAGCCTGCCCGAGCTAGTGCCTCTTTTTTAGCCAACTGTAGTACATAATCGACTTTGTTTGTATATTTCTCCATTTCAGACATTTCTTGCCCAAAAGCTCGAACTGTTCTTATGTTTCCAATACGCTCTTCAGCTAACTACATTAAAGCAAAGACCAAAACAAATGCACAGACACATTAATTTGAAGTGCTCATATTACAGAACATCTGAAAGCTAAACCAATATAACTACACTAATCTCCACAGAAAAGTTTCTCCCACCCTCCCCAACTTTTCTTCTTTTTTTTAATTCTATTATGTTAAAAGTAAACTGCATGCCCAGGCAGCTTTGAGAAGAACTTCAAGACTGCCTTGACTTCAGTGCTAGAAGAGAAAGAAAAATACAAAACCGGGATTTAAAAATCTTGAGTTTGATGGGAACAACATACATAAGAAAACTATTATTCACAACAATTTGCAATAACAATGTGGGGCGGGGAAAAATAAATATCCTATTCTACACTAACACATGCAAGAAAGCCTGCAGTTATTTTCTGCACAATTCCAGTCATTTCAACAAAGCAGCACTGGGAATTAATTTAGCTCAACTACTAATGTCCCATTTCAACTCAGCATTTTATTTTCACTTCTAAACAGTAAAATATTAGTTCTAAAACAACCTCAACTGTGAGCAATTAGACTAGATGTAAATAGACACTGTGATGATCTTACAAAAAACAATGCCCTGTTTGAAAGTAAAAACACAAGATAAAAATATAATTCTCCTTGTTCCATCCCCTTGTCAGCCTGCAGATTTGAATGGCACACTTCATAAACAGTGCTCCTTCATGTGAAGTCCCACAGCCTGTTTTCAGAGGCACGAGCTTCCTTTGGACACAGGATGAGGGAGATAAACAGAAGAGGGCTAATCTTTCTTCTGCACAGTCTACTTGCAGAAGCCTTACGCAGGACATCCCAAGTTTAAAACAGCTGACAAATGTGGATATTTTAACTAAATCATTCCTAATTATATTTCTATGCATCCTAGTGATGTTTCCCCCCACCCCAAGAGGAAAAGATCGTTCTATCTCTATCATTCTTCTGTTAGCATTTTGCAGGATTCCAGAGCAGCCAGCAAACATAATGAAATCCCCTTTACAAGAGACTCTTCAGAAGCAACAGTTCCCTCTGCTTTTCTCCCAAATATGCGGATATATGCTGAGATGCCCGGAAAAGTTTAAAAAATGTCTAGCCTCATAAACATTAATGAGATTTAAAAAAAAAAAAATCAAGGATACATTCCAGAAGACTTGCTAGCTAAGTTTTCTTAAAAGAAAAATTCCAGCTAGGATTCTTCTGAGGGCTTCAAGTTCATAACCATCCAAGGAAAGAGTTTTTCAAATCCATGCACCAAATTATACAGGCCTTCATAGGTTGATCTTTTATGTTCTCCTACAGCTAAAGAGCCTAACCTCCTTATCCTTTCCACAATGTGTATTTCCTAATTCTCAAGACATCCTGGTTCCTCCACACTAGGCTGTATGGGCAGCTCTTTACAAAAGATGGTTGGTTTTGAGATCTATTGGATAAGTGTTACTAAAGTTTAGCTTTCATACTGTTCAGGTGCAAAACTACAGGCTCAGCATGGCTCAAGGCAATGAAAAATGTAATTATCTTCAGAAGATCTGTAACTTCAAAGATATTAACCTAAGTACATGAGGGTAACTTTGAAGTTAGCTAAAAAGTGTCTGTTATAAGATTACCTGTGTTGCTTCTGCAAGGGAATCTTGGGTCACTTTAGTAAGTTTTCGCAAGTATCTTCCATAAATCACAGCCAGGACAGCCAAGGGTGGCACAACACTCAGAACAAATGCAGCAAGGTTGGGAGACACAAAAAACTAGAAGAAAAAGGCATGTGTCAAGGGTTAATGTTCAGATTAAGAATAATCCGCTGGAAT
Organism: Apteryx mantelli; assembly: GCF_036417845.1. Lineage (NCBI taxonomy): Eukaryota > Metazoa > Chordata > Aves > Apterygiformes > Apterygidae > Apteryx > Apteryx mantelli. The sequence continues at coordinate 56,483,281 of NC_089980.1, read as the reverse complement.
ACTGAAGTGCAATTTCCCTTGCCAGACTTTTCTGTTACTTAGATTGTAATTTAGTGCTGCCATGTTTTCATTTATCATGTTTTATTTCCTCCAGGCAAAATACGCATTCCTCCACAGCTTTTGTTGAATGTATCCCATGGTTAGAACCAAGGATTGCAAGTAAAGAGGTCTGGATTTCATTTCTAGCTTTCTCACTGCTTTGCTGCGTGGGTTTAGCCAAGTATCTTAACCTGTCTATAAACAGGCCTACCAGAAAATCTCTCGGGGATGCTGAAAGTCTTAAGCTATTACATAGTTTCTAACGGGCTTTCACACGCTTAAAATAGATGGTGTAATAAAGAAAGTTTGAGTAGAGAAATATCATACAGCACTTTTGTGTAAGTGAGGAACAGAGGGAGTCACCAGTACTTCTTAGCACCAAAGCATGCTCATAACCTGGAATAATATATTTAATTTACTGCTGCAAAATCTTACCACACATAACAATAATCAGCATCAATGCTTTATGCAAAAGTAGATTCTTTTCACAAGATTTTTTAAAAGTAGATCTAAGATATGTTTTCACTTCATCTTGCTGTCTTTATGTCTTCCAAACAGAAAAATCTCCAGAAAAATTCAAAGTTGACTCAGCTGTATGACAGGCTTTATAATTAGTCCAAAACAATCTCTTCTTTCTTACCAATTTTTACTAACATCAATCCTGGAAGCTTATTTTTATGAGGATACTTTTTGCTAACTCCTTTTTTTTTCCCCCCTGAGCAGACAGCAGGTTTTCATTTTGTTCGCTTTCATTCAGACAATTGTCACCAACGTATCTCTTCTCAGATAAGCACAATGAAATTCAGGCCACATAAACCATGAACAGATGTTAGGTTTTTACATAAACCAACTGGCCAGCAGGGAACATTAACTGAAGCACTGCACTGAAGCCTTTGTTAACATGCTCCCTACCTAAACATATTCTTTATTGACAGACTAACGCAGAAAGACTATGATTTGTTGTAAAAATCCTCAGCAGTAATTCAATATTCAGTGCTGCCTTTGCTTACCTAGGCTTTACACAGAACCCATAAACTTCAGTGAGTTTAACATCAAGCCCTTCACACCCTATTCTATATACAATCGTAGAAAAGTTATCACTGATTTTAACATCTTCAGTAAGAATAAAGTTGAGCTATTTGCCTACTATACTTTGCTTGATAAACAAGGGGAACAACAGTAGCTGATTTTAATCCTTCATTCCTCAAACTATGGGTTGTGAGTAAACAACAAGTGGCTATAGGAATACCATCTATTACAATGCAATACATAAAAGTTATTGCGGATGTTAATATCCAGTGGAGTACACTTGTATCCAAAAACCACAACCATTTCTGGACTGAACCACACTCACAGATTACCTAGCAGAATTCAAATAAACGTGAGTGCTACAAGCAGTGACAAGAAAGGAAAAGACCACCGTACCATCATCCCAACCCCCACAGATGCCTGCGCTCCTGCTCTGAGCCCGTCGGAAAGGTTTTCAGTCACCGAACGGCCCAAGAGTGCTGTATCTGAAGATAAGCGGTTTATCAGCTCTCCTGTTCTGGTCTTGTCAAAGAAAGCAGTTTCTTGCTTCAGAATAGAGGAAAAGAGAGTTGCTCTCAAACGTTTCACAATTCTTTGTCCTGTCAGGAACAGAAGTCAGTAAAGCACGGCATATAAAACTTTACACAGATATATTCCCAAAACAGACACAGACAGTATAAAAAGCATAGGATTCCACAGCACTGAACAAGGCACATTACAAAGTTTCAATACATCAAAAGGCAGCGAACTTAAACAAAAATGAATAACTATTCTAGCATGCTTATCTTTGCAATATTAATTCACCTTTGATCTGGTAAGAAGAAAATACAGATTGCAAGAGGATTTCTCAGCCAGTGCCAAGAATTTATTTCAGATCATTAGATAAGCGGACTCTGAGGAAAAAGGCCAACTCCCAGTACCACTTTTTGTTTTCTCTTTTTACCTGCAGTCTGCATGAGGTAGACGCGTGTAGCATTAGCAGCAGCACCACACAAAAAGATTCCACTCAGCAAGGCACACAGGCTGGTCAGGCTGTCAGCAAAGTCTCCACCGGGATTTGTATAAATAACATCAATAACTTTCCCCAGAAAGAAAGGGGCCGACATGGTAATGACACTGGAAACTGTCAGAAAGCCAACAGCAGCTGCAAATCAACAAGGAAAAGGCAACAAAAATATATTTTGAATTTTAATGGTCATTAATAAAACAGCATGTATGAAATAACTTTCACTTGAACTTTCTATTAAGCTTGTGACTGCTAGCACTAAATAATCTGTGTCCTTTTAAGCCCAGTTCTAAACAGAATATTTGTAGTCACTGTTCCCTGAATTAACTAACTTAGGGCACATTTTAAGATTTTAAGAAAAGCCTGCAAATACAATCACAGGGCTGGAATTGTTTCTCTGCTTTACCCTTCCCACCCGCCCCCCACAAACAAGGTTAACTTTGCACAGATGTCATCCTTAAACTAAAGAGCATAATAATCCAGAAGTTTTCAGCATCACCCACACAACCCTTCACTCCAGTTTGGTTAGGCTTTCATTATTCGCGCCTGTTACTGTATTAAAACTTCCAGTTGTCTCTTTCTGAAATAGGAAAGAACTGAAGTACTCACCTGATCTGAAAACCAGCCGCAACTAACACCTCCTTTTAGAGCAGGTTCACTCATTGCGTATGTTCAGGCATATTTGCTGTTATTTGCAAAAATTATATAGAACTGTTTTGGTTTACTCTTTACTGGCAAACATTTCATAGATTAGTTTTGTTCTTTACTATGGTCTAAAGGAAATGTAGCTTAAGTATGAGTAGCAGTCTGTTCACTGATGAGCAGAGCTGCTGAATAGCCCTTGCAAGGCCACCTGTGGAATAACCTGGGTAACTCAGGTCAAGGTGGTATCACAGAGAATGATGATTGCACTGGACCAGGATTTGGCCTTTTCAACTTTAATCTGCAAAGAAATTCCTTGAGCCAAGACCACAGTTTGATTCTGAGAAGCCAAGCCAAGCCTGAAAGGCTGAGAGCTAGAAAAAAAAAAAAATCCTCTTAACTGAAAACTGAACGAACTCTATGTGAAAACCACTGAACCACAAGAAACAATGCCATTTATACAGCATAATTTTCAAAACAGCCAACTCCATGCTTAAAGCGGCCACTCAGAGGATTGCTTTAAAATGAGGCAGTCTACTAGCAGATGATGTCTTTAAAGGCAAAAGGACACTGCAGTGAAAATCCCGGTGCTGTCCGAGCGTTAGCGCCATGCTACTAAGCGACTCATGAAGCTATGGAAACCAAGAAGGCAGGGCAGAAAGTGAAGACTCCCTACTGCAAACCCATGCGACCCATCCTGCAGACAAGTTGCATAAGCATGTTACTTCCTAGATGAAACTTGATGGGAACCGGTGACCTTATTCGCAGGCTGGCTGCATTGCTCTACTCAGGCTGTGAAGCAGCAGGGAAAGATCTAACAAGGGCCAAGTCATCTCCTGTCAGGAAAAGCCAGTCTATAAGCCAGCTGGAGATGGTCAAAGGCATTGCTTATAGGCACAGTGCTATGTAGTAGCTCAGTATCCACAAGTCCAGATCATTTCTCAGTTATGGACCGAGTTGGAAAACTAAATATATGGATATTCAATCAAGGAAGAATACGGCACAGCTACAAATCCCGTATGTCTCTGTCTAGTGGTATCATCTTCCTGGCTTGGAGTTCGTTTCAGCTGTTCTTCATTCAGACTAGTGTGGACTTCACTGTAATTACTTCCAACAGCCTTAACTGAACTAAAAGTAAATACTAACACACCAAGCAAACTGCAGACTACCAAACTACTTAAATGTTAGACACAGCGTCAATAACATATTGGAACAATACAGTCCTGATGATGAAAGTTTATATAATCCACAATGTCGTTCTTAGCTTTCCTCTTAAGCAGTATGTGTGCTTATATTAATTTAATCACAAATCGCACGCAAAATAAGGTTCCATAATTGAAAGTCTCCCTTTGATTATACCAGAACAACTGTTAAATAGAACAAACGCTGTGCTGCCGCTCTTTTTAAAAAACAAACAAACAAAAAACCCTCCCTGTTGATTAATTGAGGAAACAGGCATAGGCAAACACATTCTACCCTCCCGTTCAGAGGAGGGCTGTCGTCGTGATAACCGGCTAAAGGGAGGAGTACAAGGTGTTCAGCAACAGATACGAAGATACTTCAGTGACACTGAAAGCTCTCACTGACAAAAAGGAGGTCACAGCAGACTTTAAGCTATGTGAAATGAATATTATAGTCTGTTGCCCAGGAAATCTTGTCACACAGCAGTGCACATCTGAGAAGGTATATGTTTTAGATTAAATTACTTTTCAGCAGGTTATGAGATGTAAATAAAGAAAATGTGAGGCAAATCAAGGAAACTTATAAAACTGGGGCTACATCAGACAGACAAGAGAAGCAAAGAAAAGGCAACCTGCCTTCAGTAGCAGCTGAAAAGTCCATAGATTGTCACCAATTTACAGGAGGGAAGAAACAAAACACAACAGAAGAATGGCTCATATACCCAGGCCAGTATCTCCAGAAAGTTTTCACCAACATCCCTGGAATAATTTTTCAGGGCAATGGGTCAGTCTGTAGTTCAGATACAGCAGAAGCATAGAGCTTTCTCAGAAAAGCAGGAAAAACTAGTAATGTCTGTATTTTATCATACAACATCATGACATGTTAAAACAGCATAAAACATTAATTATGCACTTATAATGTTTAGTTGGAGATATTAAAAAAAACAGATTCCCTTTCAAAGACAGCGATTTTCTCAGCCATAAAAATCAACTAAGTTTCCAACAACAGATGCCGGAGATTAATAAAATAACTAAGTTTGCAGTAGAAAATACAACTCTTTTTTAAATATGTTTAAAATTAAAGCATTTAACTGTTCATATTGTTCTTGTATAGGAAACAGTTTTTATGTCAGACCAATCTAGCTATCTTCCCTTCTATCTTCCAAAATTATGAAGTGTAGCAGAAACATTCCTTGGAGAAATTTAAGCTCTAAACCCCTACGTGATCAGCTACTCTTTCCCTTTTCCCAAGCTCTTACCCAAGCTGCTTCATTAAAAGTTCACCAACAATATAAAGAACTGTCACCAACCAGCCAAAGAAAACCAATTTTTTTTTTTTGATAAAGCTACAAGGCTGCTTAATACCAAACACCAACAAAAACAGAAGAAACACTATGGGGGGGGGGGGGTTAGGGGAAAGGTCTGGCCTATCTGATTCCTACGAAAGGCGCACTGCACATGTGAAAGCAATCAGGAAGTTATCCCTGTATATATCATACACACAGTAATTACGATTTTAACACCACAAGTATTACCTTCAAAAAATCCAAGTTAAGGTGCGGTCGCTGAGTTGCTCTTAGATGAACAGAACCATTTTACAGTAACAAAACGTAGCAACTAGAAAACAGTAGCCACTCATGCAGACCTGAGGGGTAAAGCCCAATTTTGCCCAGGGATTTCCCCGCTATTTGGTGACCTCACAGAAATAGCAAGATTTACAAGACTGGGGTTCAGTCCAGCTTCCAGCGAGAAGCGTACTCTAGTAGTGCCTTTAAGCCTTTCTGCTCCTGCCAGCTTCCTTCCCATTACGCCCACTGAGGAATTAACCCAACTCATCATCAAGGCTTTAGTGAGTGTATGAGGACTGATTTTTCAAAGACATGCCACTTGTCTGACTTTTAATTAACTTCTCAAGGGAGGGGAAAATAGCATATCCTTAACACAGCAAGTGGATTGCCTGCTGATGGTCAAATTCGTGCGACAAAGCTTGGAAGAGCAAAAGTTTAAAAATTAAACTGTTTAACTGTTACTACAAACTAATTATGTATTATTTCTTTGATTTCTTTTCCTGAAAAAACAAAAGTTTTCAAAGATATTCACTCCTACTCGAGTACTTAGCACAGAAAATGTCAGCTTGTACAAGTAGAAATAACTGAATGATCTTCTAGTAATAATAGTCACAGCTGAGGCGTTCTACATTTCTACCTGCATCCTGTACAAAAAAATGCAAGTTGCTTACTACCTCAATCAAAGAAACTAGTGAATTATTAAAATAATTTGTAGACTAAATTACAAAGAAAATACCTAAAGAAGTAAGGTAGTCTTAGGTATAACACTTTGATTCTTAATGTTTCTTAAAACTGTTTTTAAAGGAATTTATTCCATATTAGAAACTATAAAAAGAAAAAAAACCAAAGCAATTCAAGTATTTAGAAGAATGAAAAAGTGCATCATCCAGTATAACTTCAAAGTACAAAAAAAAAAAAAAAAAGAAAATCGGATTTTGAATAAGGCAGTGAGGCAGTGTACTTCTGATTTCATGGTAATCCTAACTCATAGGGAAGCAGCTACTACAAATTATGTCCAAAATTCTAAAATAAAACTTATGAAGTAACACTTCTTGCACATGTCTAGAGAAGACCTGTTTACAAAACAAACTTTCTCACTTTGAGTCAACCTGCTGTAAGTGTTATATGGGAAAAGAGAACACTTTTCTAATGGATTAAAAATTCAGAAGTTTCTGCAGTTCAATAGAACTATTGTCTACTTGCAGTGCGGTTTGGATAAAGTGCAACAGGCAGATTCTCACAGGGACAAACAAGGAGACAGGGGAAACAAAAAGGATCATTTTCAAAGGGCATTTTTGTGGCCTAGCACACACAGCAGGATTTAATTTTGTCAACAACGGCCTTGTCTTCTTCTCTGGGAACCGGATTTAACTGAAGACACATGTTTACTTGACCTGATCGCACAGAACAGCCAAAGAATTCCAAAAACAACTCCCCTCCTGGGTCAAGTCTGGGAGGTGTTGCAGAATTTAAAAAAAACCTCATAATTTCACTGTACAAAACTGTGGCCAGTAACAGGTAACAGAGTCAATTGCCATCATAGTATTTCCCACCGTTAATAAAAACAACAAAATTTAACAGTGTGTGTCACGCTTAAAACACATTCCCAGCTGCACCCAGCTACAGCAGTGACCGAAGAGGAAACATGGAACATCCTACAGCCTGTGGGTGTGGGGGTTTTGGTTTTTTGGGGGGGGGGACAATGTGATACTTGGCACATTTGTTTTCCTCTCTAATGGACTGTGGGGCATTAGACGCTCACCCTGGTGCTGGAGCATCGCAGTAGGGCTGTGGGCCGGGGCGCTGCAATTCCCAGCCACAGCACGCCACACTTCCCTGAGCCCACTGGAGGCAAAGAGGCTGTCCGCAAAGCGAGATGCAAACACCTCCCTGGCTGCCAGTCACAAACTGGAGGAGGTCCCCTCGCCCTCTGTATCTGCACCTCCTTGGCTGACACCGTTTCCCCACGGCACAGTACAGGGGAACCTGGTCTTGCCCAATTTCCTTACAGATTTTCCCCTGCTCCTCCACTGACACCAGTGCAACTACTTCATCTTCCGCGACCATGAATTTGAATCCGCAAACACAACAAGAAGATTATCGTGACCTGCTTCACATCCTGTTGCAGAAGGGGCAGAAGATGGCTTAAAAAAACAAAACAAAACAAACCCACAAGTTTGACATCGTTTCCTTACTGACAGCCATCATCCTTATGGGAACTAATGCCAAAAGAAGTTTGCCTCTACTCTATACAGACAATGCCACCCCCCAAGGCAGCAATGCTATACACCTATGTTGTTGACTACCTATTATATAAAATGCAAAAGGTCTGGAGGAGGTCAGCTTTTTTATGAAACAAAACTGTACCTGTAAGCCTCTTAGGAGATCCCACAATAGTTGTTTACTGGTTACATGGGCTTGAAGAAGGGATTAAATATTTTACCCCAGATTCATTGTCTCATATAGTGAAACCATTAACCTTTCCCTTCCTTTACAGGGCACAGGTAAAACAAGCAGAGATACAGAGCTTCTCGGGACTAATATCTCAGTACAAGGATACAGCAGGACCAAAACACAACATATTCTAACGTATTTTAGATGGAATACGCAAGTGTGATTTCCCTACAACCACAAGGCATCTTTAACTATATTTGTTATTCCTGCACTCTTTAATGACCCCCCATATTTTCCTCCTTAGCTTCTCCCTCCTTCCACTTAATTACAACTTAACAAGTTTTCCCTTATATAGGGTGTCATTAAGGAAGAAAATTTTTACATAAATTCTCCCCTCTCCCACAACAAAGACCAACAGAATATTAAAAAGCAGTTATTGAATTCACATATTTTTCCCTGCTTTCATGATTTAGTATCATCAAAGAGTTACTTTTTTAAAAACTTTAATTCAGCCATTTTGTCATCTCAAAACAGAAAATTGCATGTAGCTGATTTTTAGTAACTCTGATAGTAGATTTACTTAGATAAAAAACATCAGTAGATTACACAGATTAAGGATACCCAACCCTATTTTAAGAACACAGTCACAAACTGCTATACTGTATCCTGCCTGTGATTTATAAGCTGACAGCAACTACTCATTAAAGGGAACTAAAATAAGTTCTCTATTAGTTAGGAGTCTCTAGCCCCATCTTTAAAACAACCGATTTCTTTATTGTTGCAATTACAATGGGAAAAAATTAAGAACTTCATTGAAAAAATCAGATAGTAATCTATCTGATCAGCTCCTCACTTCTTCACCAAAATGTAACTAGATTGAGCATTAATTACTAGCAAAGGATTTTTTGCTTTTAGTTCATAGGCTGGCAAAGAAAAATAATCCTGAACGAGACCGAAGCGTGGCTGAACATGATACCCTTTTCCCCCATCCAGCCCTGTCCTGTTAATTATCCCCTGCTTTTATTTGCTAACTGCAAGACAATGGCTGGAGCTGTATAAAACAAGTACTTCTGTGCCACAAACACCTATCATTTGCAGTAAAAGTTCATTTGGATCCAAATTATCTTGGCAATGTAATGTTAATGCGTAAAGAAGTCCTGCAACTAATCACTGAATTAAAAAAGGTACAAAATATTTTCTATCTTATTTCTCAGAATCGCCTCTTAATAAATGTCTAGCTCCCTCAACTCCTTCTCTTAACTGAAGCAAAGTTACAAACAGGAACACAATTTACCCGTTTCCCGGGAACTACCGAAGTTTGGTGGTGGCCTACTGTCCGCGAGCTATCACAGCAGCACACACACAGTGCCCACCAATAAAGATGACTTTAAGAAAAAAAAAAAAAAAAGTTTGACGCTGCTTTCTCATTAACAGCCGTCATCCCTGCGGGAAGCAGTGCCAGAAGAAGTTCGCCTCTACTATCTGGTGCCGTCTACCCAGAGGCGCAGCCGCGCACCGCCGTGTTCGGCTTCGCCACACAGGAACCAAACAGAGAAGTTTCACAGCCGCTCGGGGCAACGACAGGAAGCCGAGCAGCCCCGGGCCTCGGCCGAGACGGCAACCGGCGCGGAGATGCCGAGGCGGGGACAGGGGGGTTGGGGTTTTTTGGCTGCATTAAGTACTCGTTCAAGGACCCGCGCCCGGCTGTGCCCCCGCCCCCGTCCCGCCGCGGCGGGAGAGCGCGGCCTGCGGCGCCCCGCTGCCCCGGGCACAGCGGCCCCCGGCCCGCCCGGCCACCGGTACCTGTCAGCCTGCCGCGCTCGGGCCGCGCCAGGGCCAGCAGCCTCCTCGCCTCGAAGCCCGCGGCGGCGGCGGGCCCCCCCCGCGGCGGCGGCCCGGCCCCGGCGGCGGCGCTTAGCGAGCGCGGGGCGCTGCCCGGCGCCCAGAGCGGCGGCGGCGGCGGCCCGCACCTGCTGGCGGAGCGGCGCGGGGCGCGCAGGGCGGCGGGGCCGCGGGCCGCGGCGCCGGGCCGGGCCCAGGGGGGCGACCAAGCGCGGCGCAGCAGCGGCAGCAGCCAGGGCAGGCGCGGCGCGTAGCCCGCCATGGGACGGGACGGGGCGGCGGGCCCAGGCGGCGGCGGCGCTGCTGCTGCGGCAGGTCCCCGCCGCGCGGGTCTGCAGCGGGAGGAGGCGCCTCAGAGCCGCCGCCGCCGCCGCCCAGGGGCCGGGAGCTGGTGCGGCCGGGGCCCGAGCCGCTCTGGTCCCCGCTGATACGGCGGCGGCTTGCGGCCCCCTCCCGGCCCCGGCCCCAGCCCGGCCGCGGGGCGGCCTCAGCGCCCTCTACCGCCGTCGGCAGGGGCCCGGGGCCTCCGAAATGGCGCCCGGCGCGGCCCTGCCCGCGGGAGCTCGGCCCGGGCCCCCTCGCGGCGAGGGCGACGGCAGGCCCGGGGGGGCTTGGGCCGCTGTGCTTTGAAGTCCTCAAGTGACTGAAATTACCCTAAAAGTCCTGCGGTACCACAAATGTTGACAGTCAAATTCCCTGCATTTAGGGAAATCGCGTGGTTTGCACACCCCAAAGCGTGCGCCGAGGGATGGAGCCTCATCCTGGGAAAATAACCGCCCTGCTGGAGCCCTTTCCCTCGATATTTGAATATGATCAGCATAAACCTTCCCTGCAGCCCTCCGGTGATCTGCTGCACGTTTGTGCCAACATAAAATGCTCTGGTGCCCACATCGTGAGAGCCAGCAAAGTGGCAGGCTCTGCTGAGATTTTTATTTTTACCTCCCCTTTCTCGTATCCAGGTTCTCTCTCCTTTAATTATTTAGCTTGAAACTATCAAGGAAAAGTTGTGCATTTAAGCAAAATCCTGTAATAATTTTACAGCAGTCTTGGTGCCTAACAGAGCAAACAAAATAAAGCCGCCAGGCAAAGGAGCATAAAAGCTGCTTTTAGAACAGCAAAAGTCGCACTGAGAGGAGGCAGGGGAGTGCCACATGATTATTAATCTCAGATATAGGTGCGTTTGTGGGGTTTGATGCTGGCGGCATGGCTCGGCACCGCCGAGTCCCCCGCTCACGCGAGGCCTGCTGTGAAAGCTCGCCGCCTGCCAGCTCCAGGCGGGCGAAGGAGACACTTCACCGACTGCGGGAAAAGCAGCTCCTTGTCTCTAATTAACATTTCGAGCCCAGCGCCCGCCGGCTCTGCTAGGCACCGGCCCTGGCGGCGCCCGCCAGGGGGCAGGGCGGGCGGGGGTGCCTCCGCGCGTGCGCGCTGCGGAGCGCGGGGACCATTTTCGCGCCGGCCCCCCGCCCGGGATGCCCCCGGGGACGTTTCTGGCGCTCGCCGCCTCCCGTGGCTGCCTCGAAAGCGAGGCGCAACCAATCGATCCCTCAGCCGAGGCTCGCGGCACGGGGCGGAGCTGCGCCGAGGGGCAGCCGAGCGCCGCCCGCAGGGGCCCGCGGGCCGCCCTGCCCCGGCCCGGCCGCGCCTCCGGGCGAGTCTCGGAGGCGGCCTCCTCCCCGGCCGGGCCCCGGCTGCGGCTTGCGCGGGGGGCGGCGGCCATGTGGAGCCGCGCCAACCGCCGCTTCAGCGCCACCGGCCTCGGCGGGGGGGGGGGGGAGAAATCGTTACCTGACCCCCGGCTCCAGCGTTAAAGTATTTCTCTTTTAAGCTTTTTTTTTTTCTTCTTCTTCCTCCAAACGCCAACCTGTTGCCATCTCCCATGGGCGTCGAGAAGGGATGAGTCAAAATCCTTTCTATGAGGCTTTCGCTCACCGAGAATGGGGCTTTCTGAAGGAAGATGCTTCCTGGAGTAAAACGATGCAAAATAGTTTATAAAAGGGGGAAACAAACCCGATTTGTTTTTTTACATTGAAAAGAAGATTAATGTAGCCTATTGCGGCCTGTAAGCGGCTCCAAGCTTTTAGAGGCCGTGTGCGGTCCTGCCCCCGCTGAGGGAGCCGCTCTGGTTAGCTGACCGTTGCAGCTCGGGGGCAGCACGGCCTCGGGAGCCCCCTGCCACAGTGCCCTATGCAACCATGTGCCAGCAGGCACTGGCCCTCGCCACCTCCGTTAGCTTCCCTGCAGGGCCTTCCAGGACCAGGGGACAGAGAGCAGCTGGGGCCCTGGGTGCAGCACCGAGGGCCAGCAACCCCAAATGGGCTGCTGCTTTGGAAAACCTGCCCCAGCCCCCTTCCCCTATGGGGCTCATGCCCAACCTGCGCAATGCAGCTTACAGCAGAGAGGGGAAAGGGAGGCAGCTTGCAAGCATGGTGTTAGCAAGAGCACGCTCAGGAAAGCTTGGGCAGACGTGGGTGCCTCCAGTGCCACAGGATTTCGGGTACTGCAGAACGTCCTCTCTAGTCTGTCCTGTCCCCAGGTTATTTTGATTTGGTGTGTGAAACCTGATGAGGTTGCATGTTGTAGATAAAACTGCAAATGCTGGATTTATATTTAGTTACTGCTCGATGTTTGAATAGTTTTGCAGTCTGGTTCTGCATCTGTGAGGAGAAAGCACTGGGTACTGCAGGACAAAAGCCTTAGCATCAAGTGAAGCAGTACAAAAGCAAAACAAAGCATTCAAGTCCCACAATGTATGGTCTTTTGAAGTGCCATTTGAAACAAAACATCTCCATTACAAAAACAAACTTGACTAAGGCATGCAGTTCCCACTGTCAGGTGCACAGTGCACAGGAGCTGGAAAAGCACATGCAGCTCTATCAGTGAGGCACGTGGGGTAGGGCTCAGAGGGCCATGCATGTAAACATCACCGAGAGATGCATGGGATGATCTTGGTAAAACTTTGCAGGTTAGAACCAGCACCATGTGCTCACAATGTAACAGCATAGACACAAACAGTGCTTCAGATACAGAGGTTCTCTTCACTCTTGCATTTCATGCACTGGCCGCAGCAAAATGGCTGTTAGTGAACTCAAAGGATGCTTTTCTCTTAAGGGACTTTGGAGAAGTAATAAACAATTACAGATGAGGAAGTAAAGAAAAGAAAAAAACAAACGAGTATTCCCCTGCCTCCTCCCTGACTAGGAGATCTGACTAGTAAAGGTGACAAGAGGTTTAGGTGCAGGAGAGCTTTATCTTGCCGTTTTAGGCAAAAAAAAAAAAAAAGTGTAAAAAAACCACAACAAACCCAAAACTCACACATGGTTATACAGTCATCCTAAGTGGTCATGAAACATTTGCACGAGTGGAGAGGAGTTGCCAGGAGGGAAAAGAGCGCCTAAAATTCTGGCTATTATTTTCCAGTTTGTTTACCACATGCAGATTGCTCTGATTTTGCCTTAAGCAAAAATGACAAAAGCAACAGCAGTCCAGGACAGAAGTCTCCAGCTAAGCTGCTCACTAATACCAAAATGAGCAAAAGCTGTGCAAACATGACTTCTTTCAACTCCAGCAATTGACTGAAGATGTGACATATTAAGCTAAAATACTAGGAAGTCGTGTGTGCGCTCAGAGTTGCAGACCTCGGGGTATCAAAGCTAATACTTCCAAGTTGGTTGTTTTCTGATTTTAAACTATGTGCAGCTTAGGAAGGATTCATGCTAGTTCTAAGGGACAAATTATCATTTCATGAGTTTTGCTATACTTTTCTGGATGCTGGACAAATGGCCATCCTTCATAGGCAGTCAGCACTAGTTTGTCAGGGGCTGTCTTGTGGTGTAATCCCAGTTTCCTTAATCAGTGCAGTAAGCAATTCTTTCCCTATGAACTATGAAGTATCACTACTGATTGCAAAGCCAGGTTTGGGGCTGGCCTAAGGCAGCACTGAACAGGAGCACAGTGAACATGGAACAAACTACCTTTTACTCACATTGCAGAAGTGGTGCAGTGAGAGGAGGGAATAACCTTCATCTTTCTCTAGTTCCTCAGAAATTGAAGAGAGGTGGTTCTTTTCACCTCCAACAATTGCCTGTGCCTGTATTTTATCACAGAGTTCCTCACAGGAAGGTTGTTAAAAAAAAAGAAAGAAAGAAAAAAGCAGGTGGAAACAGAGATTCTTCCTTAAAGATCTTTGCTTTCCATGGTGGACAGGTACTATCACTGCTTGCAGAGACCCAGACACTGCTTTTGGCAGGAGTCATTTGTTATCCAGAGGCCTAGTTCCCCTTTAGTGTCCACCTACCTTTCCTCTACCCATTGCTTTTGGAAACTTCCCGAGACTCCATGCATGACCTAACCTTGGGATGCCTCTCATCTAGGATCTGCCACTGTAGGCTTCAGCCAGAGCACTGCTGTGCCGTTGAACAGAGCAGTAGCACTCACTGTTTCTAGATAGCCTGCTTGCTTAACTGTAAAGGAGGAAGTGAAGTCTGATGTGGTGCCTTCCAAATTCGAGGTGGGGGGCTCAGAGTACGGGAGGTTCCCCCAGAGAATATCACGAGATCAAGGGCCTCTCTCAGCTGGAAGCAGGTAGTTCAATATGCTACAGCCTGCCTCTGTTGAAAAATTGTAAGCCACAGACAAAAACCACGTTTGATTAAGAAAATGTTTACAGGCGATTTATGAGCAAGGAGGAAAGCTTAATTATTTCAACAAGCTGGTTCACCAGTCCTGCTACCTACCATAACTGCTGGAATCAATGTTGCATGATATATACCAGTACACTTTTTTTTTTTGTTATAAAGCTTGTCGTAAAGAGAGGATTGTGATCACTGACAAACCAAGGACAGGTTACGCAAAGAGGAGGCAATTTTATCCTAAACTGAACTGCAAAGATCTGAACTAGATAAGAAAGCAAGCCTGCTGATAAAGCACAGCTCTGAACAAGTCTTCTTCTTCCCTCTTCTGGTTCTGACCCTCAGCTGAATATATCCGATCCCTTCTCTGGTTTGAAACCAGAACGCGTGTTGTAGTTATAGAGTAACACCTATGATATCAAGTTATAGAAATAGCTTCCACAGCTGCCTTGTTAAAGAATTTCACAGTCCTGGGAGAACATTTCTACAGGATGACAGACACAATGGATAATGCATCGTCTCAAACTGGGCACTTAAAGAGAATATGTAGGGGGAATGCTATTATATAATAATGATCAGGAAATGGAAAGCAGATGCATATGTTTAAAATTGTAAAAAACAAAACAAACAAACTCCGCTAACCTTGCAACAGATTTCACTAGTATTCTGTACTTGAAATACTCTGAACTTGGTGAGCTTTGTCATTTCAGTCAGTTTTGGCTCCTATCCAATACTTTTAAAAAATTATAGCTAACGTGCAGCGTGATGGGATATAGTCTTTGGCCAGGGACATTCAGGCAGTTAATTTAACTGTCACAGCAGTGTCTTGTAATGGTACAGTTTTAGACCCTGGCTCACCACAAGCAACTAGACACCACTCACAAAGAAGGCCATTTCAAGACTTTGAAGAACCTCCTAAGTCTGGAGGACTAATAGTCAGTAACCGTTGGAACATGGTTAGCAGAATTGACTGAAGTCCTTTTTACTTATCTAGGAAAATCCTAAGGATCTGTTAATGGAAAAATCGTTTCTGGAAAATGTTCTTAAAGACATTTTTAAGAAAAAGCTATTTAAAAAAGGAACCTGAGTGGGGAGGAATATGATGAAATTAACCAAGAAGGAAGCTAAAACATTTAGATTGCACAATGTGGCAATATGCTAACCAGGAGATGATACTGTTAAAAGTGGGCAGGGCAACTGTGAATTTGCATTACACTTTCTGTTTGTTAGAGCAAATACCATTTTCTTTCATCAGTATTAAGTGACTAAGCATGGCCTTGTACCTCAGCTTTGTCCATATTTATTCCAACCACCATGTTGTGGCCTGGACTTCACGACTTCTTTTGAGAAGGTGTTTTACTGTTCATTGCCTTTATCAATTCAAGATCTTAGGGCACACAATGAAATGATCAGACAATGGACATCAAAAATGGAAATTCTTTACTTTCCCCTTCCTTCTCCCCGCCAAATCAAGGTGTAGAACTTCTTGCTGCAGAAAGCTGTGGAAGCTAAAAAGTATATAATGGATTAATAAAAGAGACCAGACAAAATGACTGGAGACTAAATCCATCCGCAGCTATTGTGGATGCACAGCCTGCAGCTCAGGAAGTCTATAGAAGAACAACTGCAAAAAGCCAGGAGTGTACACCACAGGAGGATTACTGTTGATATGCTCTCACTCTCATACTTTCTCTAAGCCTCTACTATTAGCCACTGTTTGATACCATGCAGTGCCTCAGGCGCCTTGCATCGTCCAGGACACACATGAAATCAGCTGAGCTTTGCAGGGGAAGGAGCACCCGATTATGTAACTGAGCACTGCATCAGACACATACTCGCAAGCGGCAATGCAGGGTGCTCAATGCTTACTAACATTTCTGAGTGCTTGACTATGCAAACTGAAATGCCTTCTTTTTTTGTGATATGAGATATTTAAAATACAGTAAGGAGGAGGTCTGCACAAATGCAGACTTATTTCTGAAATACACATTGTTAGAGAGATTACCATCTGAATTCTGCCACACTTAAGGTATTTCTTCCTCCCACTCATATTATTCTCCCAAAACTGCCTTGAAATTCAGACTGTCAATTAGTTGCAGTCATTTCTTATAGTCAAGATTGTTTCCTGGCTTCCTGCCTTCAAACATTTACATTCCATGAGCACCAAAAACTGTCCAAACAATACATTAAAGATGATAGGTTCTAAGTCCCTCATTAATGATAACATTTTTTAACCCCTCAGAAATTACATTTGTATCTTTTTAGCTTACATACATAAAACATGATTTGCTTCCAAAGTCTCTTTCTTCTTACATGTCCATTTTGTATGCAAAATACTTTGGAATACCCCAATTATTAAAAAAACTACCTGCATTGTAAAAGTGAAGATGTTACAAGGAAGCTTTGTTCACTGCCCATCTCACCTGTTTTTTTGTTTTTTTAAATCTACTTCAGAACCAAAAATCCATCTGCTCTGAAACTCAACACTGCTCAGGATGTAAGGTAACAAACAGCAAATGAGTTCCTGTGAATGCTGGTGAGCCATGTCCTTCCTAGGTATTGACAAAGGCATAGAGCCAAGCACTTCTGTACCTTGCTAAGATGCATTACGAAATTTTGGACTAAGATCTACGGAATCTGGCAAAAACACTCCAAATACAACCACAGAGATCACTGCAGGGTCAAAGATACAATGCATTTAGTCTGGCGAGCAGTGTCAAGTCAATAGAACTGAGGGAGAAAATCTCTCTCTGGAAGGCCTGTATAGCACAAAATATCAATACAACTGTCTCCCATACCATTTTTTCAAAATGCCCAATCCTGGTCTGGGATTGTTGAGCTACTTCACATTTTGATATTCAGCCAGAATTAGCAGTCAGAAGATTAGCAGCGCCAGTCAGCTCCAGTGTACACAGGGATTTCTGGTACTCCTGGAGTAGAGGTGCAGCACACACTTACTAATCTCAAAAAGGTCAAACACCTTTCTGAGAAAAGGTTTTGGTAATTTACCAAGCTAAGTGGGCAAAAAAGAAAGGCAGTTGTGAGCTATCCTCTAAACTCTTAGATTATTTTGATGTTCTCAAGAGAATTCTCTAGTGGAAGTCCAGAAAGTTTGAGGGAAGCTCAAAAGGGGAAAGGAATCATCATTTCATACTGACAACCTGTCTAAGAGACATTAGGATTGTGTCTTTGCTCAAAAGAGGAGTTTTAGAACCACAAATTTAAGTTATTATTTTTTTTTTTTAAATAAACTTTAAAGTTTAGCCACAAACTAAAGGTAATACAGCTCTGCAGAACAAGACTTTTTGGTGCACAGTGACAGCCCCAAGCATACCCAGCCTTTTCACTTCCATTTCAGCTGATCTACAAAGTCATGTCAATACCCTGCTCTATAACCTGCCAAGTCAGTTGGAAAGCGAGTAGGGGGGATATCAAACCAGCACACGGCAAGGGAGCAAGACCACCACATCACCCTGCAAGTGCCAGGCAGCCTCTGGTTTGAGCAGTGTAGGAGAAACATGATCCTGCCCTCTCCTTCCCATGCAAGTCAGAGCAAGTTTCCCAGAAAGGGACCAAACCACTTTTTTTTTTTAAACTAAATGCTTTTAATAGAAAACAAAATACAAAATAACTCTTTCCAGAAAGCAGAAATATTTAATCTCTCCAAGTGACAAATTAGAACGTGCTTTCTCCTCAGATCCTGGTTTTAAATGCTGATGATTTATTTCACAAAGTATTCATGAAACTCATATTGCAACATTTTGAGAAAAATCCAACACTGGCAAAGCTGCCTCTGTGTATGCACAATAATTTAGTAATACTATTTTTTCCCATGTCACTTTGTGCCTCTCTCTCTCTCCCTGTCTCCCACCCGCCCCAATTGCCAATTCCATTTACGGAAATATT
This sequence comes from Apteryx mantelli, assembly GCF_036417845.1. Lineage (NCBI taxonomy): Eukaryota > Metazoa > Chordata > Aves > Apterygiformes > Apterygidae > Apteryx > Apteryx mantelli. The sequence continues at coordinate 56,465,043 of NC_089980.1, read as the reverse complement.
TCTGTGAGGTGCAGTGGTGGACTGACATGCCCCGTTTCTGTTAGGAGTCCAGACTTAGCCTGTTCGGTTCCATCATGCTCTCCTTCAGCCAAGGCAAGTTGTTTATTGTCCTTTAAGCAACCACCCTAACCCCCGCTGTCCTCCCATCCTCAAAACACAGTGCAACCAGATTCAGAAAGTTACTAATTTCTGGACCATAAATACAAGTAGCACAGCTAGTACCAGGAACCAAACCTCAACAACAGTGCAGAGATGGGCCCCAACTGAGGTCAGATTTCCATTTCCCTTACTAAAAAGAAAGGCTGTATTTTCTACTTAAGTAGTCCAAAACATTGCAGAAGTGCTATAGGGAGCTGTAATACTTCAGACCACTATTCACTGTAGAAAATACACAATTTTCTTTTAATGTAAGGGTCTTACAACACTGGTCCTCCGCAATACCAAGAAAACAACAAAAACAGAAACAAAAAACACTGGGCCAGTAGTTCTACACACACTCAAGCCTCAGTTAACAGTAGGTAAGATGTGCCCATCAGTCAATGCAGGATATTTAAGTGCAGGTCAGCAGCTTATCCAGATAGCAGTTTCACTTCTCTGGACCAGGCTTTTGGTTTTCCCAAGCTCCTGGACAACAGCATTTCCTCCCCTTTTCCCCATCCCTACCAGTACAAGATTAGAATGTATATATATTTTTCTCATTCCTCCTTTTTCCTCACTCCATTCAACAGCATGGGCCATTTTGTAGGCAAGACATTTTAAAACATTTGCATCACTCTGAACATGCCTTTCACTGGGACAGAGGAAGAAAAGTGTTTCACAGTCAGTAATTTAATTTCAGCTTGTAATGGACTCTGGCATTCAATACACCCACCCACTTCCCAAAGAAAAAAAAATTAATGTTCCTGATTTTCTTGTGCAATTCCAGTCACTAGAAGAAGATTACAGGCCATAAATTGTACGCTCAGTACATTATTCATCTGTCCGGTATATACACCAACCAGTTCACTGGAAGACCCGTCTGCAGGGGCGTTGCAGTAACTGTTCCGAATGTCCCAGACCCGGACAGAATTATCCATTGACGCTGAAGCAATCAAACTACTGTCAGGGCTAAAAGTAAGGCTCGTTATGTTGTCCGTGTGCCCCCTCAGTTCTTTGTAAAGAGTTCCTGAAGCCAAGTCCCACAGCTTTAGCCGCTGGTCTTCACCTGCTGACGCCAGGTACTTACCATTGGGAGAAAACGCAAGCGCTAGCACAGGGCCACGGTGACCTGTGAAAAGACGCACTGAGTTGCCCTGCTGAGTGCTCCATAAGCGCACAGTTTTGTCTGTGGAGCCCGTTGCTAAGTAGTTGGAATTGGGGTGGAACTTGACACAGTCCACGTCCGCCAAATGGCCTGCATATATTCGCAGTGGGTACGTCCGATCAAATGACCAGAGTCTTGCTGTGCGATCATGGGAACCACTGGCAAAGTACAGACTGCAGGGACTAATATCCAAATCCCAGACAGGATAGGCATGTCCTTGGTACAACACAGTGTTTGTAAAACTTCCGAGGTCCCAGTATCTGATGGACATGTCCTCAGAACAAGATAAGAGTCCTGAACTGTCTGAAAGGAACCTTGTGCTATACACAGGTCCACAGTGTCCTCTCAGGATCTTCATTTCTGTACCTATGCTGTCATCCTCTTCCTCCTGGTGAGGGGAGGAGAAAAAAAAAGAAAAGGAAAAAAAAGAAAAGCATGTTTATCTCTTCAGCAAATACAGGAACCATCATGAGGAAAAAAGGCAGGGCATTAACACAGAAGGATTTATTTTAGAGATGGCGCATTCAATGCAACACAGACACAGACATTCCTAGCACATTTGTACATCTGAGACAATGCTGAAAGAGATGTGGAGATAAGACCTTTATAAAGGCTTTATCTTCATTTTGTGTAGCCTTATGCCTGCTCCAAAATGCACCTTCATCAGAGACTCTATGCAAATATGAAAAAAGGAATATTTTATGATATTTTTTCCAAATGTCTCTTGCTTTAAAACACTTGCTAAATACATTTGCTTATTCCCTGTCTGCTCTCTACTAAACTTTTGGCAGAGATGTTGAAAGCGATCTTGGCATCTGCTCTTTTGGTGTGGTCATTATTGGAAATGAATCTCACAGTAGAGAAAAAGAAGCCCAGATGTCTTTCAACAAAACGCAGGAGATGAAGAGCTGTTTGCTGGACATTCTTTCTTAGTCCCACATGTGAAAAGAGACTCAGTAAGGCCATAATATCTTTTTCTCCATATAAACTCCACCAGGATGTTTTCACATCCCCACCCTTCAGAAGAACCTAATGTATGCAGCTTATTTAAGTCAAATGATCTATTTTGAGGAAGGAGAAGATGAATAGTCACAAAAAGGATGGTATTGGAAACTATTTTTTCCCTGTAATTCTCCAATTCAAATGCCAGAGCACATAACCAACATGTAAGGTTTTCATGTTTAAAACTGTTCAGTGAGCTGTGCTAAAGGAATTTGGGAGTTTTACCCCTTTTCTCAGTGGACAGTATCAGTCTCTGAAAGTCTACTCAAGTGGCATCTCTGGACAATCGAAGGCTACAGACTGCACAGATTTCAGCAGATCTCAACCCAAAAGAGTGTCCTTCCCTGACAAGCCGGGGTCTCACTGACAGAGTGCGAGAAGCTAACCAAGGCCTGGGAGGCATCTGCGCAGTAGTTCGAGACCACTTTTCCCCAGGACTGTCACGCAGATACTTTCAATCAGTACAGAATCAGTAACACTCATCTAAGGATAATCTGTGCACATCACATTCAACACAATGCCCTTTTGTTTGGGAGCAGCCCCTTTAACTTCTATCGTTGCAGAGTGGCCCGTTTCCTGCAGAACGAACACTTCCTGCCCCAAGAGGAAACCGAATTCCCCAGGGCTGCCCTACTGCTGATGACCAACAGAAGTCAGTGCACAGTGAGTGGCGCCCTCAGCTGACGCGATGACATTTCACGGCCTGATCTCAGGACCCAGAGAGACAGTCTTGCTTCAGACTTACCAGCAGTCCTCAGAGCCCTTCGCATCCAGGGGTCTCAAACCTCATTTCAAGAGGTGATCAAACTATGAATTTTCTAGCTTGTTGTCTTTCTCCTTCCTAGCTACCTGTTTGAGACGGTAGACGGTGAGCCATGTTTAAGCAATGCTAATTCTCTTCAGAATAGTCAGTGCCCATGGGAGTTTTATGATGTGGCTTGGAGCCAACTTCATCTCTGCTATGGAGGTGAGGCACAGAAAATTGCAGGCTCTAGCATGCAAAGCCCCATTCTCATTCAAATTGCTTTCTCTGCCTCAGATAGAGCATTGCTTGCTGGAATCCACAGTGTCTCTAGGCTATATTACCACATTAAAGGAGAGAGGCTGATACCTGCAGCACTTTATACTATTTAATTATGACCGTAAGATTCCTGACAAGTCACCAGTGGAAGCCCACTCAAGTTCTCTATACTGTACTATAGTTTTAGTAAATTCTGCAAGTCCAGGTAATTAATGTTGTGCCTTCAAAATCATACAGGGCTCCTTGGGCTGTCTGCAAGCATGTATTCTGTCTCTTACATTACAGCTGCAGCTTATTTCAAAATGCCAGCTGAAGCACTAAAAACCACACTTCTATAGAGTTCACAGGTAGCAAATCTTATCTTTTACTTCTGCTTGACACCTGCTTAGCATAACAGCTGCATGTTACCGTTATAGGCTCACTGAAAACAGTATACCTATAATGCTTCTGAGTCACTAAGTTTTTCCATTTCCTCTCTATCCAGGTTAGTCTGCTAACCAGATTAACAAAGCAGCTGGAAATACAGCTACTAAATTACTGCCTTGCAGAATCAAGCTCCATTTCTTTGTCAGATCAAGCACATCTCTCCCTGCATCCCAGAGCTACTACACTGTAGGTGAGCAGCTATAGAAAGTTTGCAACCTGTGCTATAAATCAGCAAGGAGGAAGGGAGTCCCTCTTCATGGTGTTTTTTTTCAGGATACCTATTCCAGACACTGAATGCATTTCCTGGATATAACGTACCACTGAGCACTACCGAGATATCCATTGGCCCCTTCTGAAGTGGTTGCTACTGCACATTAGCATGAACAGTTTGTAGTTACTTGGAATGTACAAGAAATTAAATTATGTAATGCTATCTTAATCAATAACCTACACACACTTAACACTGCCCTTTATTATTTGTACTACCTATTTTAAAAAGAAGCAGTATGAAAACAGATTTTAAGGAACAGGAGATAACTGGAAAACTTACCAGCACTACTAAAATAAGCTAAAAATCTACTCTTCAACACTGAACAGGAATTCTTCCTGAGCTACCAGGCTCTGAAAGATTACATTACTAAGAAGTCAAAAAGAACATAAAATTTCAGCTTTTTTGTTACAAAGGACACCTTCTGAATATGATACCTATGGACAGAATGCCCAGCTTCTCAGCAATTAGTCAAATTAGTGGATTCTGCATGACAGTCATCTGGATCCAGGGAACTTTACTGCTGATGTGTTTAACCTTTTGGGCAGCAAACACTATCTGACTGAAAAAAAGTCTGTTGATGTGTCTTCTACTCTATATTACTTATGAAAACCAGGAAATGATGTAGGTGTTTGAGCTTCTGACAGAATAGAACTCAAAAGGAAGGTGGAAGAAATAAAGCAATAAGAGCTCATTATGGGAATGTTTTTCCAGGGAGAGAGCAAGTGTACACACCTGACATCAACAAAAGAAGCAATATTAATTCCATGAGGAACTCTTTTCTCCCATGAAACAGTAATTTTCACTTGTGTCCTCCTATGAACCAGCTTGTTTTAGTAATGTGGGGATGCTGTCATAGAAATGCTCTATTTTTTTCTAAAACAATAAAAGTTCTTCATTCATCTTCCCAGCCCAACCATGTTTTGGAGGAGAAAAACAGTCCAAAATTGATGCCTCTCTACATCCTTCCACCAAGCATCAGCCTTAAGAGGATAAGCAAGCCTCAAAAAACCAATAACAGTAACATTATGGTGAAGAAAGGTTTCTTTTTACTAGTAATAAGTTTCCCTGGGCGCCACATTCTCTCACATCCTGTAGTGCTATTAAGATGTCAAAAGAGAAGATCTCTTACCTGCCTACAGTAGGAATTTCCTAGCAGGGAAGATGTGGGGGTAGATACCATGGCTCTTTTTGCAGCACATTTCTTACCACTTCTTCCAGAATTCCCCTCCCATCTGCCACCCCCCGGTATCATCCTCCCTGCCCACCACAGCTCCGTGTTTTAAAAGCAGAGCTGAACAGGGCCAAGTCTCAGTCTTCATGGAACGTAAAGGCTGCCACTCTTATGGCTTGGAACAAAGAATATTACTTTCTGTTGCTGATTTGTGTAGTATCAGCGACATGCATGGCAACGCTGCAGAGAGACAAACAATAAGGCCATTTGCACAGCTGCAAAACTGCATTTTATACTGGACCTTAAGTAAGGGAGACTTTAAAGCTTCTGTGAGATGCCACTGTGAAGGAAATGGAGCTGCCTTATCCCAAAATGGTAAGGCTGTCCTATTTCCAAGAAGGAAGACACTGGTGAAATGCACTGGGGCACCTCACCGAACAAAACTCACTAAAACTACATCCAGTGGAAGACTTTGACCTCATTGACACTCAGGCTTTATGTCAATTAGGAGCAACTGTTCTTCTCTAACTTTCTTGCCAAATCTCAGCCTCATTTATGTGCGTGCATATGTGTGTGTGTACACTCGCATACACACATGTGCATCAAAAAAGTTAATAAACCTAACAGTGTAACCTTAGTGCCACCTCTGAAAGAGAACCACTGAAACTACCAGTCTTAAACCTTTATAAGTTCATAAACTGAATGACCTATTTGCTTGCAGCAAATCAGAAATCCAGCCAAAGACTAATTATGTCAGGCACTATTTAAATATAGTACTGCATCCAAACCTAATTACACAATACAGAAATCAAACAAAATAAACCCTACAAATGAAGAAACCCTACAAAAGATAGTCAAGTGTAACATCCTCCTAAGTCATTCTACAGAACACACTGAAGTAATGTCAAAGCACATAAGATTTTTTGTTCTTTGTCAATCTTTTCATCAAAATTATCTCTATTAATAGCTGTTAATCATATTCCAATGAGACTCTGAAATACAGCCTCTATTCGCATTGAGCTGTATTACTACAACTGCAGCCCAGCCAGGGTACTTGTTTGGTGTATCTAGGTATTTGTGGCTTTCATCCCAGTGGCTCCCAAATATGTACTGGTCTGTTCCCAGCTGTGACATCTTGGGTGCCTGTGTATTTTCACTTGAGGGCCCCAAGATAACCAAATTTATTTCCTTTGTAGTCCATAGTCTTTCATTTGCATTCAGGACACGTAACCAACAGTGTGTTCACGTTGGTATCCCCCCCGTCCAACTTTGAACTCCTTATCAGGTCATGATTTGTTTTGTCAGTAGTGAAGATATTCAGGGCAACAATGATTTTGGTCTATGCTGGTCTTTTACCAGTTTTTGTCCTATGGACTCCTGCAGCTTATAATGAAAATAGTCCATAGCTCCATCCTGGGCCAGTGTGACCCACTTTTCTGTTTACTCAGCAGAATGAGTTAACCTGGGAAGCGGTGAGCACATAGCTGTGCTGTTGTACCTGGATGCCTGCCTCTAGCTCTCAAGCTAACAAAGCAATCCCTAACCATAGATAATCGCGTACAGCAAGCTCTCTGCACTCTTCCAAAATAAGCAGAATCCTGCTACAAGGTATTCTTTATGAGAAGAAAATAAAACAGTGGAAAAAGGGATGTTTCTCCTGCAAACTGCTTAACGTAGCAACAAAAAAGGCCTTTTTCAAGAGAGGAGTGATTAAACAAAGGAAGAGTCACAAATTCTGATCTCTAACCAGATAAAAGATGCTACGTGGGTAGTTGTGGTGAGAGGGGAGGAAGGGCGTGACTAGAAGGCAAAAAAAAGAGTAAACTATAAGATGCTATCTAGCCTGGCATGTGAAAGCACACACATCCTTGCCCTCCTCTCCAGCACTCAAGAGAGTGGGAAGCCTCTGAGGTTTCTACACTGCAGATTCCTTAAGTTTTGCATAATTTTTCCATACTAAATCTTCACCTCTGTTTAAGGTGACTCCTTAACATAGACTTGCACTTAGGCACCCCTTCTTCTTCCTGAGACCTCACACCAGCCTCCTTTGGCTCTTTCCTTACTCTGTCTTTATTTTTCTTCCTGCTTGTCTCCCCTTTTCCCCCACCTTCTGACAGGTTGTTCTGAGCCATTTTCCTTCTAGTTTTTGTTCACTATAGTGTGTTTTTACTGCCCAGGTCCCTTTGTTTCATCCTTCCATCCACAGGAAGGCTTCATGCTCCTTAGGGGAGGGAGCCCTCTCCAGTGACCTGTCACTTAGTTGCCTGTGTGCTAGGATCTGTTCCAAGAACAGCTGGAGAAAGGAGAAAAGCAGCCAGGACTAGCAAACTGTTGCCTGAGCACACGCTCATTGGACCTCAATGCAGCATTTACAACCACTGTAGGAGAAAATAGGGATGAGAATAGGCTATAAAATTTGTGTCAAGGTAGACAGGTTGTGGAACAGCCTCATGGTCCCCCATGACACTATTAGATATTCAACAACGCATGCCAAAATACCTCAACAAGAAAGGGGAGGCGGAGGGTTGGGGGCGGGGGGGGGGGGGAAGAGAGGATATCCAGACCTCGTCATCCAGGATGTCACAAGCCAGACGGATGCGGGACACATCAACAAGATGGGGCTCAGATTTTAACTTCCTCGAATGCAGGCTCCACAGCTTAACACATGAATTATCAAAGCCGGCAGCAAGCAGCTTGCTATTCGGTGAGATCTCTGCAGTGTTCAGCAACTGCTCTGTGTTATAGAAGGCATAGAAACAGATGGTCGTTAAGGAAGGGGGCCCGTCCTTGACACGTTTAATGCTGTCCTGTAGTAAATCCAGGGCCGCCTCGTTCTGCAGAATAGAAGCTGGCATGTCGCTGGGTTCCAGGCTGTTGCTTTCGTTGCGCGAGGAGCTCCCGCCGGCGTAGAGCTGGTAGTCAGTCCTCTTGGCAGGCTGCACATCCAGGTGAATGTGCAAGGTCAGGACTTTGCACAGGGCATTGTTGTTGTCACTTTGGAGGTAGCGAAGAAGGTAGTTGTAGCTGTCCTCTTGAAGGCGGATGACGTACTTGTTGTCCAGAAAAGCTCGGAGCTTCAAGTTGGACAGGATATCTTGAATAGTCATGGTAGTCTGCAACTGCTCAATGATATCCTTCTGGCTGGCGTTCTGCAAGAACATGCCATGGAAGCGGCTGTAAAAACTGTCCACTGTGCTTTTTAGGCCATTCTGGACCATGTTCAGATGGAGGTAGACAAAGAGGGGATACAGAAGAGGCATCACTTCATGGCTGTGCTGAGAATCTGAATCTACATAAAAAAACAGCAACAAACATTGGATGACTTCTCAATCCACTTTCTACTGGGAATAAAACAGAGCAAGGACAATTATTGCAAAAAACCTTGCCAGCGGCATAAGAGGGCAAGTCCCTCTTTTTGCTGGTACATCTAAATGAATCCCTGTTGTCACCTAAAGGGGATACACAGTATCTATTACAGATTTGAACAGAGATTTTTCAAGTCAATAAGGTACACTGTCAGAATAAAAGGGACAGATTTCAAACCCCTTTTTAGGTGTGGTCCAGATATTAAAATACCACCTCATAAACTAGATGAGAGTTGGATTTTTTTCTCCTATATATTTAGGAAGATAAAAAAATCCCAGCACTCATTTTATTGCAATAAATGGGCTCTAAAATTTATTACATTAAAAATAGTATTTAAGTATCATGTTTAAGTCAAAATTATTTACCCAGGTTATCTGGGCCTGAACTTTGGTGGCTTTTTTCTCAGCTTCAATAAAATTTGTATCTGGTGCTTTTATATGCATGGAACTGATTTATCTCTGGAGGAAAGGAAGCTACAAACAGTATTGAAAATGTGCTGCAATATGCTGTGCTCCTGTTTTATTTCCGTGCCTGTTCGTGTGCGTGCGCTCGCTCTCGCACTCTCTCTCTCTCTCTCTCTGTGCCAAGGCAAATCCCAGCAGTAACTCCTAGTACATAGTGTAACAGACTCCTGATTAGGCTATGCTGTACCTTGTAGAGACTAATCTGTGCAACAGCTCCACCCCTCCTTCACCAGCTTCTTGGGGCTGTTTCCCTCCCACATTCAGTTGGCTGCAGGGAGCTGTAAGGAGCAGATCCTTGCCATAAAACACCGTGGCAGCATACAGGGCTACAATAATGATTTACTGCAAGCCCAAATGTGCAAATACATCTGAATTACTGGAACAAGATATGCATTGCTGCTATCAAACCAGCATTTTTTCTTTTCAACTTGCTCTCCCCCCCACCCCCCGCCACTCGCCATTACATTTTTTTTTTTCCATTAAGTTATTTTTCCTCTCCTGTTGAGCATTATTCAAGACTTTCTCCTCTCCATACTGTGCCTCTCTCCTGTCTCCATATGAATGACTACAGAGGATGTGTGTGCTTGTGGTATGCAGTGTATATAAACACATATATGCATACTTAAGCATCTTTCTCCTTTCTATCCCAGTCAAATTGAGCCATAGCCAGTGAAATCAGTGGTCTGTGTGTAGCAAAAGCACTAAACAGCCAGTAGGTGCTCTTTTCTCCATTATACCAGCAGGTGCTCTAGTCCAGAAATGCAACAAGGGGAAGGACCTCACTTTGCAGGGGGGAGAACAGGGAAGGGATGGAAAGCTGGCAGAGATGGGAGTGAAATAAAGTTCCCAAGAATATATGAGAAGTGGGTAATGGAATGGAGCTGGGTCTGTCTAGACTGAAGACGACCAAAGGGGGGGGGGGGGGGGCTGGGCTCAACTATGTAATGGGATGTTATATTAGAAATGGATCCAGCCTCTTCTCAGAGGTGCTCAGTGAGAGGACAAAAGGCAAGTTGCAGCAAGGGAAATTTTCACCAAATTGCTCATCTCCGGAACAGGGGCCAGAGGTACAGTGGAATCTCCATACTTTTTAATTTTCAAAACCTGGCTGGACACAGCCCTCTGCAACCTGATCTCACTCTGAAGTTAGCCTTACTTTGAGCAGGAGACTGAACTAGAGACCTCTAGAATAATTCCTAAATTATTCAGTGAGTCTAGTCCATTGCCCACTCTTCAGTGCTACTGTAGGCAGACGTCAGAGAAATGAGAAATGTCCTGCTGTGTCTTGTGTCTGGCTGGCAAGTTACATACATAACTGCTTTTGTTCCTGCAAGGGAGTAAGAAATCAAAACTGAACAAAAGTGACAAAAAGAGATGAAAACAGTTGACATTAATGCCTTGAAAGATTGCTAACATGACACCTATGGGTCTCAAACAATGGAATGTTAAGAAATTATATGTAGCATTGCCAAACTGGTATTTAAGCCACTGAAGAGAACAGTCATACTTCTAAAAACACTATTAAACCATAAGAATTTACCCTCCAATACTATAATGCAATGGTATTAAACTGCTCTAGATGGCAAGGTTAAGACTTCACTATTTTCTCACTCCCTCTGCTTCCCTCCCTCCCTCTCTCTCCCTTCTAACACTATCAGGAATATTAATGCTAGTATTAGGCACACCAGGAACAAATTCCTACACTGGACAAATGTAGATGTGTCCAAAGGTGGAAAGAGTGGTAACCTCATTTCCCTTGGTGCTACCCTCTAAAATCCTGTCTGCTTTCTTCTTCTTACCTTTGGGACTAATAGTAGATACAAGGACACTTCTAGAAGTGCCTTATTATTATTATTTTTTTAAATAAGATCATGATTATCACCTGCATCACACCACAGAACAAAAACATTTTTCCTTTTTGTCATATATCTCCAGTCTCAAAAGCTAGTACAGAAAAATTTAAGGAAACAAATTCTCCCTTAAAAATCTAGACCATCACAAAAAGAAGGCAGTTATTGACAAAATCCACAAACCTAAAAGACAGCAGAGAACTACACTGATTTCCAAGTTACCTGCCATTTTTGGCATGAAACATTCTAAACATCTCTTCCCTCTTGTCCAGAATTTGCTGTTGTCCAGAACTTCTACACAGATACAAAGGCCAAATGACTGAACAAGAAAGGACAGATGGCTTTCTACAAGAGCCAAAGGTACTGAGTACAAAGGTAGAAGAAAGATAAATATTTCTTTCTAATTGTAGTAACTGAAATCTCATAACTAGAAATCAAAAGATTCAGTTAGAAACATTTTTAGTTTTATTATAGTGTTTTTTACTCATTGAAATTGCAGAAGTTCAGCTACTTCCCTCTTCCTTCCTGCAATTTACCTGTGAGAAAATTGCGTAATCGTCCAAATTGTACTTCATATTGCTGTGGCTCTGCCAGGCAGGGAGCTGCAGACACAACGTTGGCACAACCAGATTCAGATTGGACTGTGGGGGGGAAAAAAAAAAAATTAAGGAGTTTTTGCATGCGTGCCCTACAAACATCAAAGATTCTCATTAGATCCAGAGCAATGCAGCTACCAAGATGACATTTCATCTTTTAAATTGTCTGGAAATGACACAGTCTGAAGCATCTAAACAGGGCATTCATTAAATCTAAAATGTCACACAACAGAGACAGATCATGAACTAAGAACTATATGGAAAGTTTTTAAAAAAAGTTCAGTAACTCACCAGATCACCCCAAAACACATTTTTAGGCTTTCAAATACAGCTTTGAGTTCCCAAGAAAGTCAGAGTAACACTTTTACAGATCCCTTTAGCGTGTTAGGAGACAATCAGCAGTTTTACTATTTGGCACTGGGAAAGATGAGGAAGGCAATCTGTAACTTTCCTCAAAACAAAGTTTCTCTTTCAGCTGGAGCCACCGCAGATCACAGCACACTCACAGGAAACAGGTCTGCAGTGACACTACCGCAGAGTCCCAGATTCCTCGTGCCTAATGACTGGTTATTGATCGTCATTTATTGGTTTTCCTGCAGTGGTAAAAACACTCTCTAAGCAAACACTTGCTGGTCTTTAAATCAAAATGTGTCCTGCTTGCTGGGAAATTTAGGTTGAAGAACAGCTGGTCTATACACCCAGGAATTATCTTTTGACGGCCTAAATGATACAAAAAAGAATAGTCTGCAGTTGGGGGCTAGAGATCCTGTAATGGTTGCCTGAGACGGTATTAAACTGATTTTCAGAACAGTCAGTATTAACTCCGGTAAAGACAGTTCTGAAATATTTAAAAAGGGAACTGGCTTTTCTTTCCTGGAACCAAACCTTTGCTCCTCTGCCAACACCTCAGAATCTGACAGAGAATTACGTGTCAGTTTGCAGACAGCCACCCATATGCCCAAGCACACACAAATACCAGTGATTAAAAGCATAAGTAACAAAATTTACATTTCTAAATTTTAACTAATATCTTAAATCTTCTGCTCTTCTAAGAAGAGCAGGACAAGGCAAGGAGTTTCATTCTGTTCTTCCTCTTACTTCTTTTTCTTCAGTTCATAACTGTTCTACAAAAATTATTTTCAACATTCCTGCTTTCAGCTCCTACAACATCTCTTTCAGTCTTCCTCCCTCTTACTCATCCTCTCTTCTGCTCTTTCTAGTCCTGACTGATCACCTTTTGTTCCAGTGTTTGGCTCGCGCACAGAGGCACAACTATGGCAGCCCTGGAAGCCTACGAACATCATCATCAAATTTTCACATGCTAAAGGGAGGCAGGCCAGCCTCCAGCTCATCCCACTGCTCCTAATTAGAAAGAGATGAGGCACAGGGTGTACATGCAGCCTGTTTCTATTCCTGCCCCCCTTTTGTAAGACACAGGTCTATCTTCCTGGAGCTAATGGAAATACAGTAGCTATGCTTACTGGCTCTCCAAGGTAAGCTGAATTCAGCTTCAGAAACAGAGACCCGGGCTGTGCTAATCAGCCCCCTCACGGGAAAAAACAAATACAAACAGATTCCAGCACCAATACCCTATCTCCTCTCAAATCAGTTTCGAAATAAACAAATATAACCTGTTGAAAGATAGAGCCACACTGCACTTTCTACAGCCTGCCTCAAAGCTGGTGGGAACCCCTGGCCCAGTGTTTTGCATTAAAGCTCAGAGCAGCAATTTATAAAAGAATTTTTTTTTTTTTTAATATTTCTACAAGGCAATCTACTGGTATTACTTAAAGCCTAAATTCAAGCATCTGTGCTACTATTTGGGCTTACAATTCGACAGAATCAATGCTCAGTATCAGAAAGTAAACTTCGGATGCACATACACAAAGTAACTCAAAAGCAATTAGCAGTAGTTTTCAATGTCATCCACACTGCTCATCTGAAAAGCAGAGGCCACCAGAAAATGCCAATGCCAAGGCCTGTCTTTTATGCTGTCCCACAGGTTTACATACAGGGATCAACTCTTCATAGACTTCTGGTGGCTTCACTTCAGCAGGAACGGGAACAACTTGCCATCTTGTTCATGCCACACAAGCATAACCTACTGGACATAACTCTATCAAGTGTTCCCTTGTACACCACCTACTTTATTTTCTCCACAGAAGTAACTTGATCCCAAAATTAAAAGGTATATCACCTTGGGCTACTTATCCCAGAGCAGTCTGCTTGGGAAGTCATCGTGTCCCGCTCTTTCAGTAATGATGCTTGTTCTCATCAAGCAAACGGTAAACAAACCCTACATACCAGGAAGTTATAACAAGTTCAAACTCTAATTCTTCCCAAAACTTTGCAACAACCAAAACTGCTAAAGGAATCAAGAGTTTAACTGATCCCAAAACAAGATGAAAAATTTTTCTCCTGCTGGAAATAAAACATTGGCCATATATTTTTTATACATTAAAAAAAATCTGCCATGAACAGCTTCTTTTCCACTCTTCCCAGTGGTCATAAGAACCTTTATTGGAAACATCTGTTCCTTGACCTCACTTCTGTAATCGCAACCACTTACGCGCCCTGATAGCAAATTCAAAGGAACCGGTTCAGGGGTAAGGACAGTACCCTTCTGGTGTTTTGCTTTGGCTAACAGCAGCAGTGCTTCCAGCTAACAAACACAGGGCAACTACAATACTGTTTCACAGCACCTGATTCCTCTTTTCTGTGGGTGTAATGATGTATGATTCTACACTGGGTCATAGTCTTATGTGTTAATAGAATACTACAGACGACATTAGAGGAGCCTGTCCCTCAGTCACTTATTGTGTCCCTCATATTGCTGTGGCTCTGCTAGGCAAGAAAATATTCTTCTACTTCTTTAGAGAAATACAGAATGGTCAAGGGGAAGCTCTGCACTTTATTTTGGTAACAGATACTGCAGAAAGCAGAGCTGTACAAATACAGCAAGTATATGAAGCAATGGAGATGGGCTGAACTGAAGAGTCTCTGAAAGAAGACAAGAAGAAATGCAAGACCAAGAAACAAAACTATTTAAAAGCAAGAACAGAGGACATTTTTCATTTTGAAAGAAAAAAAAAACACAGAATGGGAGACAGAAATAAGTGACCCTCTCATTTATACAGAATCACTAATTTAGAAGGCAAACAAGGAAAGAGCTGAACTGAAAAAGCAAGGTGAGTTTTGTTAAGGAACAAGCAAAAATGCCTTTAGAAAGAAGTATTTTATGGCTTTCCCTGAAATAAAGCAATGTAGGCTTTAGAAACTGGTCAGTTCTTTTTCAAGACCAAGATCAATGTAGCAGAAAATCTTTTCAAACTCTACTGTCGGGAAAAGTACAAGCTGAGTTTTTCTTTTTAGATATACAGTCATTCAGGGAACTGTAGCACACTCACTGATAGCTTACTACAATTACATTTGAAATGAAGAAGTAGTAGCTAGTTGAATACATGATACCAGACCATTTTCAGTTCTAATGAAAACTGATGACTAAGTTCTGAATCACCAGCCACAAAACCCTTGCACTGGCAAGAGGATACGGACTAATGGCAAGAAATTTAGTAATAACACTTGGCAGAGGATGAGTAAAAAGACAAAAAACCAAACACACACACATTCACACTCTTTACTGAAATAATCTTTTCTGTATGATGCCATATGCAAAGGCAACGGCTTGCACTCCAGTTCAACTTTCCCTCCACTTCAGATACCCTGTATACCTCCTGATAGCAATTGCTCCCAAGTCCTAATCTCACTACAACACTGACCTTTCTGCCCACCACTCCCCTTGAATCTCCCATCAAAAACAATTCACCATTTTACTTCAGTTTCATTCCCCTTGCCCCCAACACAAGTATTACTTCAAGGAGTTGCAACAAACTTCCAACAGTTACTCTGAAAGCAACAAGGAAATGAAAAGTAAAAATAAGGTGCAAGTTACCTCTAATAAATATTTTACCCAACTTCCTTCAGACCGCTAAAAGAGTCAGCCTAGACATTTACCCAGAAATCATTCATCTTTGGCTTGTAATTAGGGCAAAACTACTCTAGAGGTGGAAAGACCCATTTTATCAGCCAGTCTTATCTAGCTACAAGCACGGAGTTACACAGCAACTAATGTCAAATCAAGTTGTAGCACAAGTAAACAAAGTCTCTGTCACTCTTAGCCTGGGATATCATCACATCCAAGCAGTTTCATTAACAGAAAATTCTTTCTCCTGTTTTCACCCAAAGCTCAGCCTAGTTTCTATTAGTTTTAAAAGCTAAGTGCAATCTTTAGTTACAACATTTGCATCGCTTGCATCCGTTCAGTATTTGTTCAATATTGCTCAAGTACTGCTATAGTACTGTTCAAGTACTAATATAGTTTGTTATAATAAAGATAATTACAATGAAGATTTCAAGTTCTGCCTGTGACAAAAGCAGGTAGCATTACAAGATCTGGAAGCCTTTGAGAAAGGGGAGAAGGGCACACAGGGAGACAAACTGTCTCATCCACTGAAGAATATTTTCAAGTGACACAAAGAGGAGCATTCAAAGCTGCAAAATTGACTAGGCCAGAGAAAGAAACAGCCTCTATTACTTTTGTTTCACATGATATAGCCCTCCCAAAGCAGAAAGGTACACCGGATTATCCTGCTTCTACCTAACTTCTCATCTAAGTTTTTCTCGCCTCCTTCCCAAAGCACTACTGCTCACTAGACTTTATGTTCTTGAGGATACAGCATATGCATTTTCAACTACCTGGACCTGATATTTCAACCTGCTTTTTTAATGACCATGAATCTCATTTTGTTACATTTCATCCATATTTTCATTCTCTGAAAGCTCATATTTCATGCCAACTTAACACTGCAAAATTTCTCCATTTCAGAAGGAAAAAGGTCTATATATACAGACGCATTCACCTATTTAATCAATACACATACTTACACTTGCCTTGACGCTGTCAAGAAGTGTGCAAGGAAAATATTAGGATTACCTGTGAGATTAGCTGCCATCTCTTCAGCAGTCTGACACAGCCTCAGCCCTTGTTTTAAGGGACCTTCTGAGTCCACATACTGACGGCGTTTGAGGTAGCAGGACACTGCCATCTGAATCTGTTCTGTGCGTACGCGTTTCATGACCTCAAAAGAAAAGAAAATATGACAGGGCATGAAGGCACTGTTACTGTGTAAGTATACGCTAAAGCCAATATAAGACCATAGCTGTATTAACACTAATAGAAAACAAACAGCTCAGCATTTCCGTTGCTGAAGTCAAACAATTGCAAGTTACTTCATTATTGAAGTATGAAACAAAGCCTTTGGGCATTTGCCTTTAAGTTCTTTGGCCTAACTAGACCCTTTGAATCAGATCCTTGAAGATATTTTAATGCCTACTTCTATTAATTTCCCTGAGGAATCAGAAACACCTTTGAAGATTCTGGACTAAAGGGGTAAGAGAACTGCAGCAGTAAGCTGAAGTATTTGATTTTGTTAAAAATAACCCATAAAAAGGCAGTGTTTCTCCTCCTTGCTTTTTCACATTAGCAGTTTGGGTCCTCTTCAGTCACTTTCTGGTTCTCCTTGGACAATCAACAAAATGATACCAGAAGAGTCAAGGGAATGAGAAATTAATATACAGAGAAAGAAACTGCAGAATAAAAATGCTTTAAATAGCACACCTATTTAAGCAATCCGCGAAGCAACAGCTTATCACCTGAACTTAAAGGTTGGAAACAGATTTCTGGCACTTCAGTCAGATAAGCCCCCCCCCCCCCCCCAAAAAAAGAAAAGAAATTAAAAACAAAAGCAAAACCTTCTACCCATCTTTTTCACCTGCCTCCATCTCTCTAGACTTCCCTCCTATAAAAATTAAAAAATCCTTTGACATTTCCTTTAAATAAATTTGGAAAGCCATTCTCACAAATGCCAGTTGGTAGTATCTCCAAGACCAAAAGCAGTCCGATGCCAGCTTTCAGCCTCTGGCTTGTAACAAAAGAATGTCAGTAGGATGAATGCAATAGCTCCCTTGCTATTTGAATAGCCCCTGACTGCCACCAATCCTTAGGCAATAGCTATTGATTCTAGACAGAAGTTTAGATAATCTAAAAGGCTTTAAATAAAATAAAATGGATGTTTGGTTCTATACTACTGGAAAAACAACATAAAAAGCACAGGCCGCCTCACAGTCCCACTATCAAAGACCTCCATATATTTTACAAGTGCACATTGCTCTCCGGTTTGAGTAGCCAAATCCGATGAAGCACAACTGTTTCAGCAAGACAGACAAGGATGCCCTTTATTCTCCCTTTCAAGAGCCCTGCTTTAACAAAATGACAACTTAAAAAATATGACCATAATTGAGCTTTTCCTAATACCCATGCATGCTTTACTGCTTATACGGGTTGTTAGAACAATAAGCTCTCTGTGAAGTTTCAAGCGGATGGGGATGCAAGGTTTTAGCAAAAGTTACTTTGAAAAGATATGTGGAATTGGAAACTCATACATGCTCTGGGGAAAACCTTAAAAAGGTTTCCATTTGTTCTCAGAGGTGAAATAACTGCTGAGGGTGGGGAAGGGGCATCAACAGGTATGGGGTTTTCAAAGCATTTCCAGACAGACCTATTAAAATCATGAGCTTCAATCACAACTTTTTCCACTCCAAAAGCAAACTTCCTTTTAATCTTCCTTGCAATTAGAGAAATTATGTTGACTTTGTCTCACATGTAACACTTTTTCTGCTGCACAGAACTGTAGGAAAGACAGAATTCATGAAGTCCACAAAAAAGGATGGACGGAGGGAATTCCAGCATCTTAACATCCTCATAAAAAAAAAATAAAAACCCTTAGCTAAGCTTTACAACATATTATGCTGTCATTCTGCATTTTAGCTAGCAGTATGCGCTGTATGTACTGGCCCAAGTCCACACTAACACCTCTGCACACAGTTTGCCACACAAGCTTAGGTTAGGTTAGCAACTTAATTTTGTGATGCTTTTCATCAATTTCAGGTCCAGAAACTGATTTTGAGAGTTTCTAATTAGATCATTACATGTGGCTTACAGTCCAAAAGAAACTCACTCCCAAAATGGCACTGAACAGATTCATCTAAGTGTTTCTGAAGTGGCCTAGCTAGCCAAAACTGTGCGCAAATCAGCCTCAGGTCTGTGGTTCAGTCACAAAGTGAACCTAGAAATATTCTTTCCCGTACATTTTTGCTGTAGTTACAGGATCAATTTGTGCTAGGTTAGATTTGGTGAAGAAACCCTTATTCGTTAGGGCACAGCATACATATACAGATAATTCCTCATAAACTCATAATGCATCAAAGAGACTAAAAAACTGACGTGCAAAAGATGCAGGACTCCAGGGGAGCCTTTGTAACAACAGCAATAAAAAAGAGGAGCCCTCAGACTGGTCTTTTCCTGCTACTGCTAAATAAAGGTAGATGACCAACACAGAAAATGTTTAATTTGAAATGAGAGGCAAATAGGCAGTAGATCATCCAGTAGTCTCAAATTCTAATATCAAGATTAGATATTTTAGCAGCAAGAAAGAATGGCCAGGGAGAGGAGCAGTCACTGGTAGCTAATTCGAGCCCAAGCTTTTTCAGACAGAGAATATAAGAGAAGCCCCAGTTTCTTCAGCCAAGAATAGCAAGGTGACATTTGCAGCTGCTTTGTGCAATTTGTACATTTTCTTGCTCTGTCCACCTACCTTGTATACTGCTCCCAACAGTAACAGTACCGAGTGTTATGAGCAGTATCTCAAGAAGATCTTTTTTCCCCCCCCCACTGCTGCCAGGTGACAGCAGAAACTACCTTAGAGAAAATGGTGCTTCACTAAGAAACTGCCGTGGACATTAGACACTATTGCTGTGACTATCACCTCTACTTTCATTTCAGATTTTTGTATAACTTTGCATTACACTTGACACTCAGTAATACAAAGAGCAATGCCACAGGAGCAGGGAAAAAGTATTCATGGTGAAAGACAGAAGAAAAGCTCAACAGCACCAAAACCAAACTTCCTACAAGTACTCTTTATTAAGCCCTCAAAATTATAGTATATCATAAAATAAACTAAGAAAGGCCTGCCAAAATGCCTCAAATGGGTTCAAGCTGAGTCAGTTCACAACAGCTCAATGATGTAGAACTTAAAGGCAAAAAAGGACAAGTCTGCCATTTTAATCTCCAAATCAATTTTAAATCTCTAGCTCTCGTAACTGAAGATAAACTCCAAAATATGAAAAAAAAAATTGAATGCACATAGCAATCGTTGCCCAAGCCTGCAGAAAGTGTGAAACAATTTTTCGTAAGTTCTAACAGCCTCATTATTCTCAAACATTCAGAGAGGACAATAAACATTAACACTGTTAGCTATTTCTACTGATAAGCAAAGTACATAAAGAAGGAGAGAAGAAAGATCACATCAGGGAATTTGTACAGCTACAATACAGCATCTTCTGCAGTGCCAAACATTGGAGCTTGTAAAGAAAGTATATTAGGTTACTTTTCTTAAAGGAAGCAAAAACGTGGAAGAAGCCCAGAGAAGAGGCTGATCATACAAAACATAGCACAAGTTCCTCTTTCCTAGAAAAGCTGGAAATTAGCTGGATACTAAGCATGGAGCCAAGGAAATTCTTTTCCTGACTATTCTCCTTCATGGGTACACATTCAAGCAAACTCCCTGGCCACAAAATATTCTCAGTACAGACATAGGAGAAAAAAAACTTGAAAGCTAGTGTTGGAAATGCTGCTTGTAAAGACTCTGCATTCCTCTCCTGGCTCTGGGGCAGCAGGTCCTTCCCTCCAGTAGGCTGAGGAAGGGCATCAAAGAACCACCAAGGATGATAAATCTTAAGAAAAACCCACAAAAGCACATTTCAAATAGTCTCTCCTGAGAATGCTGCCCCAGGCCTATGGGGCAGAGAAGTACCACGTTTTAGCCCTGTACGTACCGGCAAATTTGGAATCTACTATCCTACAGATTTGGAGTCTGACAATACTAAATCCTTTGACTTTCAATTTTGTGACATTAAAAATAATGAAAGATTTACAAAACTTCAGAATAAACAGGGTATGAATAAATTGATACAAAGACATTACTCAAGCTAGAACTGAGTGATTTCACACATGCAGCAAAAGAAATTAAAAAAAAAAACAGGGAAGCAAACACGACAAGTCGACACAAAGACTCGGGGAGGTGGTGCAAAACGGGGAAACCGTTCCAGAGAGCAGGAACTATGGAGAAGGCTCTTCCCCAAACAGCAGCGTTCATGGGAATAGGCAGAGAAGAAACAGCTGTGATTTCAGGAGAAGTTGTATCCATTTGCATTGGACTTAGATTTGGCTCACTGTCCGTGCCTTAAACTTTGTTTTTTTTCCCCCCTGCAGACAGAGCCAAGCAGCATGCTCCATCCGCTTGAGCTCCTCTCTGCTGCCTGGCCGGATACACTTTATTCCTGCCCACAACGCATCACCTTGTGCCTTCGGCCTCCACCGCGAACCCCTCTTTCTCGAGGGGAAGCTGCCGGACCAAACGCGAGCGGCGTCTCGGCTGTCGGCGGACAACCGGCCCGAGGCAGACAGCCCCGCGACCCCTCACCGGCCCGAGCCGGGGAGTATTTCTAGGCGCTGCCTCCGCGCAGAACCGGGGAGCTCACGGAGAAGACGCGAAAGCGAAAGTCTTCCCCTACCAGGGCACAGAAGCAGGAAAGCGATGTACGCTGCTAATTAAAACCACACGTTTTGCGAGGGGGTAAGAGGAGATCCCGGGACGCCCCCCGCACGGCTTCCCGGCGGCGCCGCCGGTGCCTCCCGGGGAGCCGGGCCGGGCCTGCGCGCCTCCGCCACGAGGCGGCCCGCGCCGCCCGCCCCGCAGCGCCGCGCCGCGCGGCCCCGGCCCCGCCGCCCCCCCCGCCCCGCTGCCCGGCGGCGGCGCTGCGGCGGCCGCGGCCACTCACTGTGCATCGCAGGCGGCGGCGGGCGGCGGCGGGAGGCGCAGGGCCAGCGGGCGGCGGCGGGCGCTGTCACTGCGCCGCGGGGCGGGCGGCGCTGCCGGCGCGGGCGCCGCCGCCTGCCCGGGCTGCTGCTGCTGCTGGCGCCGGCGGGGCGGCCCCGGGGCCCGCGGCGGCGGCGGCGGGCGGCGGCCGCTCCATGGCCGGCTGACACACACCGAGCGCGGGGGAGGGCGGGGGGCGCCGCCGCGCATGCGCCCCGCGGCCGCCAATGGGCGCGGGCGGTCCGCCCCCCGCGGCCGGCGCTCGGCTAGCGCTGTCTGGCGGTGCGGCCACGAGGCGCTGCCGCGTGGTGGCGAGGGGCGGCCGGTGGCGAGGGGCGGCCGGTGGCGGGCCGCGGGCAGCGGGCCGGGCCGCGGGCCGGTGAGGGAGTAGGGCGGGCTGGGAAGGGGACGGGTGCTGGCGCTGCTGGGGAGAGCCCGGTGAAGGGCCGCGTCCTGCGGGGGAGCGGGAGAGCCGGCTGGGGGTGGGGTAACGGTTGGGGGAGGGCAGTGAGAGCCCGGCGGGTGTCGGTTTTGGGCGGCGGTAAGGGCGTCGGGGGGTGCCGGCTTTGGGGGGACCCGAGAGCCTGGCGGGGGGGAATACCGGCTTTGGGGGGAGGAGAGCCTGGGTGGGGGGGTAACGGTTGGGGGAGGGGGGTGAGAGCCCGGGTGGGGGGGTAACGGCTGTGGGGGGTAAGAGCCCGAAGCGGGGGATGCCAGTGGGGGCCGTTACTGGTTTGGGGGGGATGAGAGTCCCGGGGGGGGCTGCGCTGCCGCCGAGGGCCTCAGGAGGCTGCGGGAGCCGCGGGCGCAGTGTGTGGCCCGTATGGTGCGGAAGGGGCTGGGGGGTGCCAGGGGGGACCCAGAAACGGCACCTACAGCTGCTACCTCCGGGCTGTCTTCAGGGTGGCAGAGATGCTGGGTTGGGCAGCCCTTCTGTCCTGCCACTTTCTCTTAATTTAACGTTTACTTCAGTTGTGTTTCTCCCTTTGGCTTTGCAGTCTCATAGATTGTCTCCATGGCAGCAATCTATTCGGGGATTCACCTGAAGCTGAAGAGTTCTAAGACTTCTTGGGAAGACAAACTCAAATTAGCTCATTTCGCATGGATTTCTCACCAGTGTTTTCTTCCTAATAAAGAGCAAGTAAGTGCTTTTTAATGATAAATGCAGGAAAAAAATAATAATTAATTGTTACTGAGGATGAACTGGTTCATAAAAGCAAGACCGATTTGCTTAATCCTTTGCCTCTAGACAAGCAGTGCAAATATAGTTCTAGTGGTGAGTGATGGACAGTTCTTCATTTCTGCATGGCTGTATGAAATGTTTTCATAACTTTGTTTTTGAGTTGCCTCAGTAGTAAGATCTCCATTAGGATGGGGAAAAATACTTTTCCTTATAGAGAGGGTATTGGGTGTGCCATCTCTTGGATAAATGGGAAACCACCATCTTCAGAGCTGTCATTAGCATCTTTTATTATATCCTCTACACTTTAAAGCCGTTGTCAGCTGCTTCCTGGTGCTTCTGGTCGTAGTTAAGAACAAAAATTTGGGGTGTGAGAATTGACTGCAACTAGATATGTGTTTCCTGGTGCTCTGAACTTGTGCATTAGGAAAGAGTGCACTCTGAATTTGTGGACTTTTCCTTGGAAGGTGGTTCAGTGTTCTCTGCTTGGAAACCACCCCCAACCATCTCCCCTTCAGTCTTTTGTTTTGACCCTGTTTCATGAAGTTTTCTTCTTGGACTTTTTCTATCTTTGTCTCTGCTAATTAATCATTGTGCAATCTTTCAGTCATCTTCTAAGATCTAATTATTGGCCTAGGTATCAAACATGATAGTGTCTTTCTGGAATGCTTAGACCAGGAAAGTCCTTAAGCATACTTAAAATATATATGTTATTGTATTGCATGATTTAAGCAGTATGTAAAATATTCTATCAGATATGTTTGTCTAGAAACAGCTGTGTCACATGTACTGTAGTTTAAAGATTTTGGTCTATGCTTCTTAATTTTTAAAGTCTTTTTAAGAGAGTATTTTGAATACATGTTCTTTAAGAGAAATCTTATTTTCTGTCTGTTTCTGCATTAGTTTCTCACAAAACTTGCAATCGTTTCCAGTGCTCTATTAATTTTGATTTTTGCAGGCTGCAAAAGCCTCACCAACTTTGCTAGTGAAAATCAGAGTTTCCGTGGGTAGAGGTGTTTGATTCACTGGTCTGTCCTGTGCTGTTCCTCCTTCAGACTAGGAGTTTTGTGTGGTCTAGAGTTTGTACCTTCTGAGATCAGTGTTTTGAGTTCCTATTGTTTCAGTTACTTATATCATAAAAACTAGTCATATGCCATAATTTTATTTTGAAATCAATAGTTTAAATCAGTGGGGGGTTTTTTAAACTTTTCCGGTTTGCATGTGTCTAAATCCCTAGGCCTAAATTCCTAAGTAGTACGTTTAAATCTGCCAAGAGTAGGATGTGAAAGGTATAGCAATTGTCAGAAAGCAAAAATCATCTGATTTTTAAGGTCTTTGATTCAAAAGATCATCTTTACTAATTAGTTTCAAACTTCACACTTACACCTGCTGCTGAAGGAACTGGTGAAAAGACAGTGGGGTGTTGACTCCTGAAAGCTGTTTTGTGAAGTTGCAGGGGAGCAGAGCCAAAAATGGATTTAGGATAAAGGGACTTAAAAATTTAGGTCTTGATTGCAACCTGCAAGGGTGGACTTCTTCGCTTGTTCAGAACCCATGCTGCTTGGATAGAGCTGTTCTCGGATCATGGTCTGTGCTGTAATTGTGAAGAGGCTCCTACTTTGGTTACCTTTTCATATGGGAGTTATAAAAGATCACTTCTTTTCTCTTTTGTTAACAGGTATTACTTGACTGGGTAAGCCATACATTGGTTTCATACTACAACAAGAAACTTGAACTGGAGGATGAAGTTGTTGAGAAACTCTGGACATATCTAGACAATGTTATCCACAGTAGAAGACTACAGGATCTTTTAAAGAATGGAAAGACAATCAATCTCAGTTTTTCTATTGCACAGGTAACTAAAATTATGGCTATATTGTAAGGTGGTGGATAACTGCAGTATCTGCTACCATATGTGACCCTTCCTCATAATGTAGGGTATTATATGAAATACATAATAATTAACCTCGTGATTTTAGGGTGCTTACTGACAGAACTTCTCTCTTTCGATTCTGCAATATAGTTTATATTTGTGCAGAACTAAGATTAAAAATGGCAGAGCTTTCTAGTAATAATCTCAAACTTCATCTGTCTTTCTGTCTTTAATTTCTGCAAACTGTCAGAGAGGGAACTGGTTTAAGTATTTCAGTAGGTAAGTAAAGACTGAGTTCCATTTGTTGCTCTTGTGTTTAATTTACTGTGTATATTACCATTATGCCTAGAAGTCTTCGTGAGAGAGAGATCTTCCCTTGCTGTGGAGCTCATCAGCATGTTTGGCTTGAGTACATGTGTACTGTGAGGTGCTGTTCAGCTGACCCTGCCTAGGAACTTGCAGCTGCTTACGATGACTCTGAAGGAGCCATTCCTTTGATTTCCCCTTCTCCAGGGAGCTAGGTTCCCCTCTCCCCAGCAATCGCACTTCCTGTACTGCTATATCTGTGTGTATGCTTCTCTGGGCTATCTGTGTATGTGCAGGTACATGGGCGAAGATCAAAGGGGGCTTTAACTGTTACTCCCTTGGCATGCATCTGTCACATGACATGTTTCTGGCACAACTCTCCTCATTTTCTCTTCATTTGTGGAACCCTGCATGCTAGACTTATGAACCTGGAGAGAAGTTACTGTGCTGCACTGGAAATATGAACAGTGTTGGCAGATGAAAGTCTGACTGGGAAGCAGGAAATGTTTTTTGTCAGCTGAAATCCTGTTGGTCCCACAGCTTTCCATTTTAAGCATTACGTTACTCAGTGTGAGTTGAGTTAAACCAATTTAGTGGTGACACCAAATCGTTATTGGCCTGAGCAGAAAATTAATGGAGATGTCAGTTACAGCTTAACTTGGCCCAGAATTGAACCACAGCGTGTAACTCCTTATTCAAGTTCCTGGTTACAGAAATGGCAGAGTTAGTGGATGACTGTGAAGGCTGCCAAAATGGCTAGGAAAATAGCCTTTGTAGTAGTGCTCTGGATGGAAAGAAGTAGCGCAAGACTGTTTTCACCTGAAGGAATGAGTTGTGAAGTACAGAGAGTTGGCTGGATGGAAGGAGCTGTGCTTCAGAGATGTTACAGAGATAGCCTGCTAAATTTAAACATGGCCTGGGCGTGAAACCTGTCTGGTTGCAGATAGGATGAGAGTTACAGGCCAGAGTACTCTAATGACCAAGGAGGAAGGTGGTAGGGAGAGTGCTGTGGGAAGGATTTAGAAATCTGTTTGAATACAGTGATAAACCATCCACTAGGAGGCACCAAGGAGACAGCTGAGGTTTTAGTTACGGAACAGAGGCAGATTTCTAAATTGTCATTTAATTTCTTTGCTGACAAGATTATATGGAGGTGAGAAAAAGGAGCAAATAAAAAAAGTGGGATCCAAGAAGAAAACCTTGTGGAAATGCCCACAAAAAGTCTGAGGAGGGGAAATCGGTGTTCTAGTAAGCATTAATTCTTTAGAACAGTGTATCAAAAGGAGAAAGGACAGTCCTTCAGCTTCCAGGCGCAGGAAGCCTGGGCTCTTCTTAGAACATAAAAATGATATTTAGTCGTGGGCATTCATACTGAATAAGTGTCCTGGATCAAGAGTAGGAAGTGGGGTTGTTGCGTTTTTGTTTTGTTTGTTTGGGGGGAGGGGGGGATGAGGAGGAATAATTTCAGGAACCTTGCAAGGAGGGAGGGAATATTCCCCTTCCTCCCTGTCTGCAAGACTAGCCATTAGGTTCAAATGTACATGGTCTCTGCTGTTGTCAGTAGCAGTCATACTGAATGAGATATTCCTCGTGCATCCTGTGGTGCAAACAAATGAAGGAACACTGTTCTTGCCAGAGGAGCTTCTAGTCCGAGACCTATGACACAGGAGGCCCAGTGGCAGCCGCTGACAGATCTCTGTTCCTTCCCTCTTACAGCCAGAGCTCACAGAAAATGATGTTGGCTCATTATGATTAGATTGATCTTTGTGTGCAAAATTGACTGTGGGGTTTGTTTGTTTCTTCCAATCTTCAGGTCATAAATGAAAGGTTGTCGGAGTCCTGTTCTCAAAAAACACAGCGAAACATTGGCACAGTGCTGAGTTGCTCCAGTGGTATCCTTTCTACTCCTTCACTCTCCATCATTTACACAGCTAAATGTGAGCTTTTGGTTGATCTCCTCAGCAAGCTGTCTGAGCTGGCTTGTCAGCAACTGGCTTCTGATGATGCTGTGGGCTCCCAGCTGTTCAGCATTCTGCAGCTTACCTTTGCTCAGTACTTCCTGATCCAGAGGCAGCAGACCAACCCAAATCGTGTGTTTGGGCAAGTGACAAGCCACTTGCTCCAGCCATGTCTGCTCCTGAGGCACTTGCTGACTGTGAGGAACTGGACACAGGCAGATGACAGCCATGTGCGTCAGCACTGGAGCAGGGAAATCCGAAATCAAGTAGAGATTCTGCTGCAGGCTGGACTGTTCCAGCCTGAGCTCTTCTCATCCTACAGAGAGGAGCTGCTACCAGAACAGGAGCTCCAGGAGAGGAAAAAAGGAGCTTTGAAAAGTCTCTTGCTACCAGTTAACACAGTGCGGACCAAGCTGGGCAGTGGCTTTTGTGAACCTGCGCTCCATGGGGCTGTTGTGGCAGGTTCGGTGTCCCTGCTGTATAAGCTCTTTCTGGACTCTTACTGTAAGGCAGAAAACCACCTTGTGTGCTTCCACATGTTCAGCAGGCTTTTTGACTGTCTCAGGCTCTCTGGCCTACAGCAGGGTGCAAGGGAGGATGTGCTCTCCCCTGCAGACTGGAGCACAGAGCTGCTTGCCTTGGAACAGCTTTTAAACTTGGTGCTTAGCAGTGATATCTATAATGTTGCCAGTGACCGCATTCGGCACAAGGGGATACAGTTTGGGTTTTACCGCAAGCTGGCGCAGATGCTAATGAGTCACTCTCAAGCTTCCATTCCTGCTTGGTTCAGATGTCTCAAACTCCTGATGTCATTAAACCACCTGATTGTGGAGCCAAACCTGGGTGACTTAGTGGCCTCTGCTTGGATTGAGGCAAAGGTCTCTGAGCCACGTACAAAGAAGCCTCAGGAGGCTCTTATCGGCACTGTGTTTCAGACTTACTCCAAGCTGCGGCACTTCCCACGGCTCTTTGAGGAGGTGCTGTCAGTCATTTGCCAGTCAGCTGATGATGAACTGAGGATGCCTGTCTTGTCTGCTGGCCTAACAGCAAAGCTTCGTGAGTGCCTCCTTGAGCTGCCACCCCACCAGATTCTGGACATTTTGTGTCTCTTAGTGGAGAAGTGCCAGACTCTTATCATTCCTGCTGTTGAAGGCAATTCTGACATGGTCTTGAAGCTGATGTCCGTCAGCTCGGTGCTGCATGCTTTTCTGTTCAACATGAGGAGCCTAGATGATGTCACTCCTTCCCCTGTGGTCCTTCGCGCTCAGAGCCTGCTGGCAAAGATACAGAAGGGAATAATCCAGCCACTGCTGGAACTGCTGCAGGCTCCTAGGGGAGAGGAAGAGAAGTCAGAGCTTTGGTTAAGGAAGGCCAGTGACTCTACTCTGCTCCTTGTTTACACTTGGGTTGAAGTAAACACTTTGTTTGGTATTAGCTGCAGTAAATATGTGTCTCCATCAGTTGAAATTGCTGTTACTGCATCTGCTGTAAGGCACTGGGGCATTTCAGCTCTCCTCCCTGGTGTGGAGGAACAGTGTTGGGAGAAAGTCATGGCGCTTGCAAGTGGTTTTGCCTCCACTAGTAAATATTGCTTAGAACTGCTCACACTCCAGAAAATGAAGATGATCTTAATACAGACGAAGGGTGATCCCCAGGCCTTGCAGCATGCTGCAACTTTCATCCTGGAGTCTGGGAGATCCAGCATGAATAGGGGAGAAACTGAACCATGGGATGGAGATATAAGTGCAATAAATGATTTCACCTACCCCACAGCACACTGGCACCTTGTCATCTCCAACCTGACTATTCTGTTGCCGTATCTTTCCTTGAAAGATGTGGAGTACATTGCCAACATGCTTCTGGAGGCATTAGTATTGGCCAAAGCTCAGGAAGTTGATGGAGACCAGGAGCCTTCCATCAGCATTGGAAAGGTATCTCTTCGTTTGCTGCATAGTCCCTTTCTCCCAGAAATGAAGGTGCTGCATTGTGCTTTTCTGAGCAGCCTTATTCATCAATTCAGTAAGGTGCTACACTCTGCTGCTACAGGTTCTGTAGATCTGCCACTTCAACAGCTGTCTGCAGATAACATCCCTTGGCATGAAGAGATGCTGGCTCCTTGCAAAACTGTTGAACTGGTGGAGGCACCATCAGAAAACAAACTGCCAAAGGATGAACTCAACTTGCCTTGGAAAACACTAGAGAAAGCTGCCCGATGTATATTATTGCTAGCGAAAAACAGTTCTCCTGTCATCCTGAAAGAAGATCAGCTAGAAAGCTGTTTGCGTTTGCTAGAAATTACTTCCCTTCTGAAACTAGACAATCTTTTTCCCTCAGAGTGTATCCGGTGTTTTCTCTTGCTGCTGTCCTTGGTAGCCAATACCAGGGCTAATGTCTCTTGCAGCAAGCTGTTATCACTGAAGTTTTTAAGGACCTGCTTCCACCTTCTGAGGTGCCTGCAAGCTGGCCGGAATGCCAACTCTGTCTTTAAGATTTTTCATGCCAGCGATGCTCTTGAGGCTGTAATGACCTCCCTGTTTACAGCCAGCAAATTCTTCACTGATATTTTGACTGATCCTGCTTGGGCAGAGTATCTCCAGGAAGCTCAAACCTTTTTGGAGCACTTTCTTCAGATGATTGTTGAACGACGACAAAGTGTGAGAATCAACTTGGAAAAGTTCATGTCTTTCCTGGTGAGCTGCAAGCCAGATGCTGGTGCAGCCAGAAGTAAACACTGTAAAAACTGGAATCCTGCAGCTGGGCAGCTGCTGCTCATGGCATTTACCACCCTGTGTCATGTCATCACACTTTACCTTCAGCAGCAACCAGAAAAGAAACTGCAGTCTGCAGATGTGCTGTCTGCTTTGCTGGAGCCAGCAATTCTGCAGATGGGAAGAGCTGTTGAACATGGTCTTCAGAGCAACATGCAAAACCAGCCTTTGCCTATAGCATTCATACCATCTGTCACTACTCTTCTCAAGGCAGATCTGAGCCATGTCCTCAGTAAAAAGGACTGGCAGAAGAACCCTAAAGAGCTCAGTGGACTTTTGGAGCATCCCCATATTAAACTGTACCAAAAGTTTTACTCTCAGATACTGAGAGAGCTGCCCTCTGCAGGGGATCATCTCCAGTTCCTTCAGTCTGCCTTGCAGTTCTTAACTGTATTCTGCTCCGTACCAGATCTGTCTCCTGGAAAAGAAACTGCAGTAACTGTGGTTTATGCTGTAAAAAAGCTGCTTGCTGGTATGAAGGCTCCCTTTTCCCATTTCCTTTGCTAATTTTGCAGTGCAGAGGCGAGTTAAAAGTCCTTTATAGAATTTTTAAAAAAACTGTTTGTTTTGTTTATCTATCCACTTGTGTTAGCCTACTGCTTTATGCTTTTTTTAAAATACCCAACAGAAAAGTTTTCACAAAGGTAATGTTGTGGTATCTAGACCACAGCGGCCGTCTAATTTGATATGGGTATCCTGGAAGATCTTTCTGAATCTAAATCCATATCCATGGATTCTGCATCCTGTGGCTATTTTTTTGTGCATGATACACTAAAGGGAAAGATAACTTTCTCTGCTTATCTTGGAACTCTATTACCAGTAGTAGCTTAGGGACTGAAGTACCTGGTTTTCCTCCATCTCTGACCTTTCTTGTTGCATACTGAAAGATTTTTAGAGGTACCTGTGCAGATGGTCATACCAATTTTGGTCATCAAGGTGTGAAAGTTGTCCTTGCTTCTCTGAGATTATATTGTAGCTCTTAGTAAATAGAGCTGATTTCCTCATTGCCTCATGCCTGTAAAGCATTCTGATAATAACCAAAATGTGGTAGTACTTCCAGAGGCATGGCTTTGAAGGAGCACTGTTCTTCCTCTCATTTGGTGGGTATAGTAGGCTGCACTGAAGCAGCTGATGTGCACGAGCTCAGATAATCTGATATGTCTCACCTGAGGATGTCAGAGGACTTAAAAAAAAAAAAAAAAAAGATAAGTATTTTTGTCTGTACCTGATAGGTGAGGATATTAAAGAAGGAAAGTCATCTGACTATCAGGAATGCTGAATACCCATAATTCTGACAAAATCTGGGGGAAACTGGCAAATCAATCACTCTGTCCCCATCAAACAAGGAGCCAGGGCTAGAAACAGCATGAAAAAACTTTTCTTCTTGCTAGCCTTGTGGCATAGTGGCTCCCTTGTATTCTCTTGTTCAGAATGTGAGATGAACTAATTACTGCAGATGAGATGTACCACGTGAACCTAACTGTTCCCTTTGCCTTTTCTGAACAATTGGACTTTGTCTTGCTTTTACTATGCTCTAGCATACTACTGTCATTCTTTCAGATTTTATGTTGGCATTAAGTAGTTAAGTCTAGAGCACAGCTCGGCGTGGAAAATCTGATCCTGTACTTGCACAGTTGAGTTTCAGCTAGAACTATTACATGTAGATACAGGATTGGTGTCTCTCTTTTCTGGTCTGTGTTTTGATCCTCCAGAGTTTTGGGGTTCAGTACAGGGCAGCATGACAGCAGGGATTCTACAGTGGGACTAAGGACCATGAACAAGTTTCAACTACTGTAATTTTTCTGCTGATTTCTCTCTGTTGCCCTGTGCTTCACTTTACTAATGCAAGATTGGTAAAGCGCTTTAGCCTGGAGACCTAATTAAGCACTGTAAAAAGCTATGAGAATTTCTGAGTATGTAAGGTATTAAATAAGTTAAAATATGCATTCCTGTTGAAGAAGACTTTTCAGCAGATCCTGTGGACACTTGTGGAACTAAAGAATAAGACTGTAGAATAGGTCAAAATTGTAAGCTAGTCTAGACTAGGTATGTAGTAATAATTGAATTGTATAAGTGGGGAGTATGGCTTATGATCAACCAAAAACTAAACTTTGTCAGCTTAATGCCTTTATGGCTTGTGATGGCTCTCTTGCCAACAGGCATACTAAAACCCTGCAGCTTGCCTAGTCCGTTCCCCTTGCTTGTGTGCAAACTTTATCACCGCATTTCCACAGTGAAAGCTTTTTATGGGTATGATGACTGCTTTGTGAGCTCTAGTGTATGAAATATCCGAGAACAGCAATTCCTCACCCTAGCAGGGGGGAAGGTGAAGGGAAAGCATGGGGCAATCTATGCATGTAATTGTTGAAAAGATACCCACAGGGCTGTCCTAAGTTTTGATTATTTTTCTCCTGTTCTTACCTATGCTAGTCCCTGTCTTGTGAAGTGATTCAAACATGTTTGTGTCTCTTGAATATGCAGGTCCTGAGATCACAGTCCAGGTGATTCAAAATATAGAGATGGAACTGACAGAGGTGCTTGTCCAGCTGTTAGGAAACTGCTCTGCTGAAGAGTTTTATGCCATAATGAGGCTGGTGCTGCGGGGGCTTGAAGTGAGGAACATTTGGCAACAGAATGCTAAAGTAAGGAATGAGTTTTGGTTTATTTTTGTCATGCTTTTCTTCAGTTTTCTATATCTTGAAAAATTGTGTTAGCTGTATGACATCTGATGTTTTTTTCTCTTCCCACTTTATGTTCAGCTGTCAGGTAGAATTAACTTGCATGGCTAAGGGCTTGATGATGGTGCTGAAGTATGCTCTTGACATAAATTGAGACAGGTGAACCCTCTGTGAAAGATTATGGCAACTTTTGGTTATGGAAAAAGTTTCTGTCCTGTTCAAGGACTTAGCAATTCTGATTTCATGTACTGTCAACAGAAATCACTTGGGATGTGATCTTATAGGCTGTGCTGAAAATTTTTTTTTCTACCTGCTGATCAGAGTTCTTGCACAACCAACACTAGCAGTCAGTGAATTTAACCACCATTTGTCTCTGGCTCTTCAGAACAGGATTAAAAGGCATATTACTTTTAAAATGCTAGCAGTTCTCTGAAATCTAAACTGCACCCATGTTTTCAGCATTTGGCTCTATAAAGACTCTTACTCTGTAATAACCAAGCACCATTCAGTAGCTTTTAAGTAGTGTGCCTTTCTCCAGGGAAGCTTAAGCAGCAGGAGTAGCATATGGAATGCCTTAAAGCTAAAAAGCCAGATGTACCCTCTATAGAAAGCTCAGTGACTTGAGAATGAAACTCATATTAAAGCCTGGGCGTTTATCTAGCTGTTGGTCTTATTTGTCAGAAATGGGCATGAATATGCCACATCAATACCTAATAGGTCTTTTTTGAAAACGTATCTGGAATTCCCATAATACTCATATATTGCAAGAACCCGACCATATAGGCACTGGATATGTATGCATGCACTGTGAGGTTGAAATACAGTGATAAAAGACCAATTGGCTTTGTCTTGTAATATATTTATTTAATCAGTCTGCCATCACAGCTAGCAAGTAAATTCCCCCCTGTTGCCAACATAGCATTCTTAATGTTATACACTCTCTGCTTCCCTCTGTTACTCAGGAGGAGTTGAAGGAAGAAGTTTTCCTTTCTTAAAATCACTTAAATATTTTTTATACCATAAAGTGATTCTAAAATAGATGCAGCACATAGTGTATTTAGGCAGATGCTGCTCAGAATATTTAATTTTGTTGAGCTGCTAATCATTTCACAGTTCACAAAGATGTATTGTAAGAGAGCTTTCATGTGTCAAGGCTTTGATAATGCCCCAAACTGCCACTGCCTTTGAAAGAGTTCTGCTGTACTAGAAATGAACCAGTGCCTCTTGTATCCTTGACTGATTGCTGATCTGCTTTCTGCAGGAAGTATTGTCAGCTGTTACTCTAATCAAATTGTTGCTCAGCTGCCCATTAAGTGGAGACAAGGAAAAAGCTTTCTGGTTTGCCAGCCCACAGATAATCACAGCTTTAGCTGTAAGTATCTCTTTATTGTAACTTCATTACCTATCCCTTTCATTTGTTGGAGTCTGTAGTGATTGCGTCTGTAACATACCTTTTCTTCCCAGTATTCTCTGTGTAACTGGGCATACTAGACAATTTCAGATTCACTTGCACTGTTTGGTTTAGACCCTTTGTATTGTCCTTGCTCAAGTAAATGTTCGGTGGGTATAGTGTGTAGGTCACCCACTTCTTATTAGCAGTAATTGTCTAGGGCAATGCTGTGTAATCTGGAGCTTGAGAGAAACTTGTTAGGCTGCAGAGAAAGGAGTCTGAGTCTCCTGTCCTTCCTCTTATCCAAAAGAGAAGGAAATAGTCAGCTTAGCTTCTGCTGTGACATGTGGCTAACAGCAACAAAATGGGGCGGGGGGAGGAGTGCTCATAGAAAAGGGGGGATGTCAAAAAAAAAAAAAAAGCACTGAATTATGAATAGGAAACTTGGCAGAAAGTAAGCAAAGCCAAGTTCCCCACGCTTGACTGTACGGCATACAAACCTAGTGATGTAGGTTTTTTTCTATCATGGTGATGGTCTCTCTAGCCTAGAGTTTGTCTGGTGTTGGCTCCGCAATGCCTGGGAATCTTGAGGATGAAATTTCTGCTCTTTTTGGTGGGTCTGCAAGGTGCTTGTGGAGGAGAGAACTTCTGGATCAATGCATTCATGTGAGAAGGTGCAAAGAGGTGCTGGTAATTGTAGCCTTTCTGCACCCTTTCTAGGGGACTGGTGCATAGCTACAAGTCCACACTTATAGCAGTGTGTGTTATATCCTCTGCCTAGTATACAGCTACAGCAGAATAGCTAAAGTGGAGGAGTCTCCCTGCCACCACAGCTTGCACTAGTGTAGTTTTACTGGCTCAAGCCAGAGCATTATGGCTTTCTGGTGTTTGAGTATTGGTGGTAGGTGGGTAATGCACACCTCATCTCTGCTTCCTGTCTTTGTGTAGATGCAAACCAAAGAAGCCTGTCAGGACCAAGTGTTGATTTCCACCATAGTTGTACCTATTCTGGAGACCACAGCAGCTCTGCTAAGGCAAGGAGAAGGGGTTCTCTTGAACCCTCACCATGTGGCCTTGGCATTCAGCGTTCTCCTAACAGTCCCACTAGATCATCTGAAGACAGAGGACTATGGCAGTATCTTCCTGGGAGTCCATGAAGTGCTCTTCTCTATTCTGCAGTGTCATCCAAAGGTACCTTTGAGGGGGGTAGGAGGAGTGGAAGAAGGTAGAAAGAACTGAGACAGAGGCCACTGATCAGAAACAGTTTTTTTAATAGTAGCTTTGAATTAATTTGTCCTGGTAGTGCCAAAATGTTTGTAGCACTTGTCACTTAGAAGGTTGGGAATCTCAAAAT
Source organism: Apteryx mantelli (assembly GCF_036417845.1). Taxonomy (NCBI): domain Eukaryota; kingdom Metazoa; phylum Chordata; class Aves; order Apterygiformes; family Apterygidae; genus Apteryx; species Apteryx mantelli. The sequence goes on along the minus strand of NC_089980.1, from coordinate 56,430,068 downwards.
TGCAACATTCCAGTTGCTCTCCTGCTTTGTTTTTATACCTGCATTGTTAGAGTCTTTGGCAGCAGATTGCTTATAAACCTCTAAGGCTAGATTAAGGTAAAACTTTCCAGATTGTTCATGACCTACTTCTGGAAACATAAATGGATTAGGCACTAGAAGTCAACTCTTACTGGAGATCAAGATTTTGCAGGCCTTTGAAAATAGGGCTGGGACTTGTTAAAATCAATGTTGTTCAGGCTTTGTGCCATCATGGTGTTCTTGTCACCCTGGCATGGGAAAGTGGAGGCATGCCAGCACACATACAGGGCTAGAACTACTCACACAAGGAACATACAGGCAGGGGAGGAGGAAAAAGAAAAGAAAGGGGCCTCAGGCATTTACATCAGGACTGAGAGTAAAGAATGTTAAAGATAGGGAAATATGCCAATTCCAAAAGCAAGGCTAAAGTGTCCTGACAAAAACACTGTAGTAGAAAGATTGCTATCCAGATTGTTTTTATACAGTGATCTCTAGTGTTACTGGACCTTTAGTCTATCATCTGTTTGGCTACTCAGGTTCTTGATCAGCTAGAGCAAATTCCCCAGGCATGAAGGGACTAATTCAAACACTGCTTAATGGTTATAGGGTAACTCTAGTGCGATTTACTTGTTATTTATATATGAGTATAGCCAGGAGTCCTGCACCAGGATTCTCGTGTGGTAGCTTCTGTACAGATGCTGGATGGAAAGATGTTCTCTGTTCCTGACAGCTGTATAAGCTATATAGCTTTCTTCACAGGACTTGAATGTACTCTGACTGGGGGTGGTGTAACTCTGCCTTCTTCCCTCCGTTTACCTCATAATCTCAGGCATTTTTCATTTCTTGTCATTGCAGGTTATGTTAAAAGCAGCACCATCTTTCCTGAACAGTTTCCATCGTCTGGTCGTTTCTGTTATGCACGAAGGGCGTCAGAAAGGAGACAGAGGTACTATATCTTTTCCACTTACACACTATATTCTAATCTTGTGTATTTTAGAAGATGAGGTGCAAAACAGGGCAGCCTGTGACACCACAGGTAAAATCGTTAAAACCTAGCTGTGGCACTGAAACCATTAGTCCTATCTGTCTTGTACATAGAAGTGAGGAGAAGCTTTGTAACAGCTTAGACTTACAAAGGTAACTGATGCTTCTGGGAACTGTCTCCAGACAGCACTGCTTTGGGTGAATAAGGTATTCTTCACTGACTGGCTGGCAGATAAACAGGAACCAGTAAGGCTGTGCCCAGTTTCTGCTCTTCATACCAAGGTGTCATTTACATCATGGTGGCTGTGAACTCCAGTGATACATGTTAACATGCCTGAGTGACAGCCCCAAGTCAGTCCTACTGCGTGGAGCTTCTCAAGACTAGAAGTGGATTTACTACAGACCTGAATTTTCATCAGTCTGTGCTAAGCATAAAACCAGGATCTTGCACGTCTGAAGCATCAGTTAGGATTGGATGGTATATCTGTATGGTTAAGGAATTGCAATTGTTGGAGCAAGTATCTCAAAAAAAAAAAAAAGAAAAGAAAAGAAAGAAAGGAAAAGAAAATTCCTGTACTTGAAGTTGTGAAACAATTTGCATTGGCCCTGGAGCATGAATGTGCAAGTAGCCAAGTGAAAGAGATTCACTCTCTTTATCTCCAGTGCTGTGGCTTCTGTTGAGATATTCCACATAATAAATCTCATCAGGAAGCTTTCTTAATATGCTATTTCCAAGACATCTTATGGTTTCCTGTCAGGTAGGGAATCTCATTTTCCAGTCTGCTTGTTCTCTCCTCCACAGTGCTGGTTGGAGGACTGGATCATGGAAGGGACCATAGCTGCTGCTTTTAGCATTTCAGCATGTAAAACAAATGCTTTTGCCTTGCAGTGCATGTGGAGTTGGAATCAGTGTGCTCTTACAGCATTACCATTGTAAGAGAGACATGTAGGGATGTGAGGGTGTGTGGGTTCTCTCAGCTGTGTCTTGATAACAAGAAAAAAGATTAAATAGGCAAGCTGATGTTGGCTTTATGTAGTTAAAGAATCATAGAAGATTGCTGTGTGAGTCTTTGGATGCTTTTCTAATATTCTTAAGCCTCAAAAAGCTGCAACTTGTTTTCTATTCTAGGCAACACAGATGAATTTGAAGTTACACTGAAATGTGCAAACTTGGTGGAACGGATGTATACTCATATTGCTGCAGAAACAGAGGAATTCACTGTGTTCTCTGCCTTCATTGTGGCCCAATATGTGACTGAATTGCAGAAGGTAACATGCACTCATCTGTCTTGAAAGTGCCATGAGAGTGAGCTGACTTTGGAGTTGCTGTTTTAAAGGCAATTGTGTTGTTTTGTAAAATCTATTAATTTATAAAATTTGCAGTGCATCGTGAGAATACACTTCTGATCCATACTGCCAGTTATTTTGAGCAAGGGTTCCTGAGGATCTTGTTAAGAGCTTAAACTCAGTTGCCCTTTCTATTGCTTGGTTATTTGCAAAGGTTTGGAAGCAAAATGATGGGATAGGCCAGTTTTTAGGTGTTATTTAGCTTTCCTGGTGAGTCACTTATTGTTTATGTAGTATGTAACTTTGCTAAGCAAATACTAGAGACAAACTAATGGTAAGACTACTTGTGCTCTAGTTCACTAGTTCTGAACTTCTCTTAATCTGCTCATCACTGAATATAGAGCCTTCACTCAGAAAGGGGGGCCTGATTTTAATTGTCAAATGATGTTTTCAAGCTAAAAGGGCACTTACTAGGCTTGAGTACAAAGTCTTGTAAGACTTTTAGGAAAGTTTTGTGTAAAACTTTCACTGATACACGATAAGTGATGAGTGATTGTTGAAACCACAGACGAGTAATGTATGTATGGAACCTCTGGGTATGGAAAGGGGAATCTGTGAATTGAGCCACCAGACCCTATGACAAAGGGGAGTTTTCTGTCTCTGATGGAATAGATCCATCATAGGTAGGTGATGATTTATTTGTCTGTTAGACTGGTAAGAGTTGATAGAACTCAAGAGAATCCATCAGAGGAAGTGGAGACTTCAGCATGCCTGTCTTGCAGAGGAACCTACGCATCTCCTTTTATGCTGCTTTACAGGGAAAGAAAAGAGACTGTCTTTAACCATTCATCTCATGCAAGTCCAGGTCAATGGCTTTCAGCCTGTGATCTGAAGACCCTGAGGGTCTGTGACAGGTAACTAAGAAAAGCAGGTTGTCAGTAGCTTTGCTTCTTTATTCGGGCATCTGCACACTTACTGGAACCCTTTTTAAGGGTCTCCAAACTAAAACTGATGAAAGTTACTGGAATAAACATAGTCACTTACTCCTAAGCGTAGTTCTGGAATGGTTCCCCCTCCTGAAAAATCAGTGCTTCCTCTTTATATTAGGAAATATATATCCTTGTGAATGGTTCAGTGATAACCTAGAAAGATTCCTTGCTGGAATAGGTGGCATCTATAGCCTCTTTCATACTGTTGACGGTGCTTTTCCCATGTTCTCTCTGAGCTGTTGCTTAATTCAGCAGAAGTGAAATACCTCTTCACACACTTAATATCTCCCATCAAGAGCGCTGTAATGCTTGACAAATTGGTTGCACTAACTATATAGATCATAAAACATTTATAAGCATAATTAACTGCCAGCCAGCAGTGGCAGCTGTTTAAATCTTTGGTTCTGCTTCCCATAGTGCTATTGGATGGTGTTTAGGGGAAGCTGCACTGCAAAGCAAGAATGACCCAAGTATGGCAATGGGTCCAGATTAATTTGTGATGTGAGAGATGCAATTCCCTTAACTGCACCTCTGAGGTGTTTATACCAAGAGGGACACCTCGTCCTGTCATGTCAGGAGCTGTGAAATCATTTCTCTGTGCTGGAAAAGGAGAGGCAAGCACAATGCGTTCTCTAGGAGTGCTGCTGCAGCTGTGATGCTCAATTGTTCTGTTACTTTAGTGCATGGTAGGGAGAAATAACATCTTTTATTAACCTTCTACTAGATCAGCTGATGTAGGGGAAAATGACAAGTTTTGGATGTGTAAACTCCTCAGGGTCACAAATGCAAAAACAGGCTTATGTACCTTAATATTTATTGTATATTTTCCCCAGCTGAATCAGCAAATCTAATAAAATATATTGCTTGTTCTGTGTTTAGGGCAGGACGAGCAGGAGCCTGACACAGTGATTAGGAGTTCATTTCATTAGTGGAAAGTTTATTAGTTGCCTCAGGAAGAAAGAAGTCTGAATTTTAATGACAGTCTTTTATGTTATTTTCATTAGGCCTGGAGTGCAGAGGCTTAGATCTGGAGGCATAAATCTAATTTTGGGATTCAACACAGATAAGACCGGTTTCTTTGGCAAAAATAGTGTGATTATGCCAGAGGACAGCACCGCCTAAGGCAGTGAAGCATTTAGCAAGTGCTTTGTGAGCACATGACAAATTCCAGTTTGCCTAGAGCACCAAAGGACTCCAGAGTCAGCACTGGTGTTCCTGGTTGTAGCGGCTGTTCTGCTGGTTGAGCGAGGGATGATGGCAGGAGCAGGGCACTGAGTCAGGAGTTCTGCTTGCAGTCCCAGTTCTACCTTCGACTTTCTGCATGACTTCTGGCAAGACACTTGATTTCCAGTGTTAAAGCAGATCAAATAAATACACATCTCCTGAGCTTTTTGGAAGCTCCTTTTATTAAAGCTTGTAAAATACACTGAAATCCTCAGATACAAACTGTTAGATAAATATTAAATATCAAGTTGTTAAATGATAAAAGTTAAAATTGATTGACTACCTAATGTAAATGATAGGGCAGCCTAAAGGAAGGGCTCATTTGAAACTAAGACTTAAGTAGCATACAGCTAACGTCTTGGTACTGTCCAGACCTGATGAGTTGTACAAAATCTATTGAAATGTGTAATCCAGGGCAAGTATTTCAGTTTTTTTTAATTACAGCTTTTCTGCTGAGGAATTTTCACGTGATTGCAAGATGATCAGTGTCTTTACCTCCACAGCAGTGTATGTATAGTTGCACTCGTATGCATTTTATTGCAAGAGACATGCTTATTTTGCAAAACACGTTTGCAAAAAATCAGGAGAATATTGCATAACTTGAAATTTTGGATTGTATCTAGTGGACGATTCCAGATGGTCTGATGCATTGGATTACATGGTGTCAGCACTTAAGGTATACCTGTTGTGAAGACAGTGTTCTCCTGCCTTTGTGTCTTCAAGTTTAATGCAGTTTTGTTCTTCTTGTAGGTGACTTTGCACCCAGCTGTGAAGAAACATCTTACAGAAGGGATATATCGCATCCTTGACCTTTGCATTGAACGAGACATCAAGTTCTTAAATGCGTCACTACCAGCAGGTGTAAGGGAAGTCTTTAAAGATCTGTACAATGATTACAACCATTATCACAAAGCGAAAAAACAGGGGGAGGAAAAATATACTGCGTGATGAATCCTGCCCACTGCTGCATGATCAGTTATGATCTGATCTTGTGTAGTGCTCAGAAAATCCTCAGTTGCTGTTTGATTCGGGATGACTAGTAGGGTCCAAAGGGTTTCATTTAAACATGGATTGCATCTGTCTCTCTACAGTCAGCCTTTATAATGGGGAAAAAGGGGAACTGGGAGGAAAATGTGCTGTTAGGTCTTTTTCTTCTGTCTGTCACACATGGCTGAATTGCTGCACCTGTGCAGGCCCTGAGCAAGCTCCCTGGGAGCCATGGGGAGCTCGCTGCAGCCCGGCAGTGGGTATCCTGCTGCAAGCTTTGCAACATAATGGGGCTCTTGGGTGGAAGCAATCGTCTGTGGTATAAAAGCCTGCGAGGGTTAACTCCTGCTCTTGCTTATATGGTAAGCAGAATTAAATGCAGTTAGAACACGTATTTTTGTGCCATATTATTTTACATTTGTACTGAGGAAATGTGTGGATGTTGTACATCTGTACAGTTGGCTACTGTTACAGTACTGTGGAAATACAGTAAAAAACTTGAAAGTTTGTATCTCATTGCTTGGTCAGTTTTGCAGTTGAGCCCAGCCCTGAGCAACCTGGTCTGACCTCTAGAGGTCCCCCCCCAAATGAATTATCCTATGATCCAATGCTAATCAAAAATACTGACTGCTTAAAGCAGTCAATTTACTGCCGCTGAACAGTTACACTTAGTCATCTGAGTTGTGGTAGCTCTTGGTGTATTTTTAGCTTGTGGCAAATGCTAGGTACTAAGACCTAGCTGAGACCTCTTTGGGTTGGGCCAAGCTGAGCCTTGTTGCCTCGGATTCACTTCAGATTAAGAGCAACCCCTGGATTTATTGCAGCTCAGCTGACAGTAATTTGGTAAGCTGTGGTAAATTAATCACATTTGAGCCTGTAGGAAGCTTTATCAAATAGCTCCCTTTGATTAGCCAAACTATAGAAATTTATTCGGTTGAGAATTATGATAGAGACTAAAGCTTCAAACTCCTAAATAACCATTAAAAAAAGTCTCCTTCACACATACCCACAGTTAGTAACAGGAACTCATTACTCTGTCACAAAGTTGTTGGGATTTCAGAATGATTATCTGCTTTAATGTATGGGGAAGGGATGGGCAGAGGAAAGACTAGAATATGGCTTACCACTGTGTTTGAAGTGAAGTATAGTCATGGTACAGGACAACCAGAGTTGAAAAGTTGGTGTGGGTCAGAGCTTGGGAAGGGCAATTACTCCTGTGTTAAGTGCACAGGGCTGTGAGTGAGTGAGGTGCCTGGTACGTTTCAGAAGGGAAATGTGAAGGAGTGGGGTGCAGTCAGAGGGCACCAGGGAGAGGAGGGCTTGAGGGTGAAGACAGTTAATGCACTAGTAAAGGAAGGAAGGTTATGAGCATTGGGAGAGGATCTGGAAAGGAGAGTGATAAAGAAGAACAAGACTTGAACCGGGGAGGAAGGAAATGAGGTAGCATTTCTGGCTTGTAAGGGTCAAAGGCTCCCCTGATAAAGGCATGCAACTGCAAGCCGCACACAGATCAAAAGCTCATCCCTTTACAGGAGATGGACTACCTAAGGTGTTGATATCAATGTAAACATGTAACTGACATGTTATATGGACAGCAGTGATAGAAATAACAAACTCCTGTCATAAAAAGGATACGTTGCTTGAATGAATGAAAAATTGAAACCATGCCAAAATTAAAGATTTATTTTCAAGTATGCTATCCATCTGCTACTCATCCTATAGTCATCATCCTTCCCTGGACTAACCATCAGAAATCCAAAACACAAAGCAGTGTTTTTGTATAGAAGTTACAAGGAGGTTAAAAAGAAGACTGTATTTCACTCACTAATCCTAGGTCTTTGTCCAAGAACTGCTCTGGGGTTTTTAGCTAGAATAAATTAAGTCACTGGCATAGGACCACCTACTGAGAAGGCAGACTTCCTTTTACTGAGTACATTCCCGTTTGGGTGCAGTGTTCCTCTTCTGCCACATGATGGAGCCATCCTGCAAAGGTATAAAAGCACCTCGTGAAATCATTGCTTCAGAGTTGTCTTTTCCGAGGCTGGGTTAGCTAAGGACCTCTGAGCACTAGGAGGGTAATGGATTTGGAAGAACTACTGTCTCATGTCTAAAGGACAACACTGAGACCTTATTTAAGCTTAGCGTTGGCTGCATGTGAGTGGACCTAAACCAGAGTCCTTATAGACCTTTGCAACAGAGAATCTTGGCCTGTTTTCCAACTGTTGATGCAACCTATCTCTTCTGAGGGTTTCTCTCACTGCTGCTGGGTTGACAGAATATCCCTCATAGGCAGTGCTCTCAGGTGGTGAGATGTGGGTCCTACTAGCTCTGCCACAGGCTCAGCCTGTGTCCCTGGGCGTATGGTTTGTTATTGGTGCCAGGGTAGTGCCTAAGGTTCCAGCAGAGGCTGGCTCTGCTATGCAAAAAAAACAAAACAGAAACAGTTCAAATAAAGAGACAGGATGGAAGAGAAGAGCAGAGTCACAACTGGCAAAGATTATGTTGGTTTTATTTATTCCTATATATATATATATTTTTTTTTTTTTGTAGCTGCTTTCTGCTGCAGTGGAAATCACCAGATTTTTCTATTTATCTGGGGCTGGGGCTTGATGCTTAGTTCATATTGCTGTAGTGGATAAAAATGCTCAAAAAAAAGGTGATGTAAGGTGGTAGAATTTATTTTGCTGGTTTAGAAGGAATTTTTTCTCCTAGTCTTAACTATTTGGAGGAGACAGCATGCTCAGTACTTTCCTTTGAATTTGAAATGGTTAAGTAACTTTATATTTGTTTACTTCTTGATGTGGGTCTGTGGCTGTTGGAAAATAAAAGGCTCCTTCCAAACTTCCTTTATGGGTTAAAACATTACAGTATGAAGAAAGGAGTATTTTGATAGATTCCCATATCATTATTACTGTACCATTAAATGTCTGCAGTGATAATAGCTATACTGGGACTGTTTAATCTTAGTGTATTACTGACTTGTAAGGACACTTGCCTTGAGGTGCAATAATTGCTTTTGCACTTGAAGTAGATTCTAGCCATTCAGATGGAGATTTGCATTTGTGTCCTAAACAGTATTTGCAAGAATGGGGAAATGATTTTGGGGGGCTTTCAGTGAGATGTCTGCTCTATTTTTCAAAAAGAAACAAAAAAAAGTGCCATTGTAACATTTCTGCCAGTGTTGGCGTTTAGCACTATGTATTCAGTGACATCTTATGCAAATAATTACAATTTCCAGAAAACAAGACACTTCTGTTAACTGCATTTGCGCTGGAAGACTTGTCAGATGCAAGTGAGTGGAAGTGAAACCTGATTTGCTATTGAGTAGTAACAATTTGTATTCGTGCATTATTAAAGTATGAAAAAAGTTCTCTTGGTAACTTTAAAGCCTGGAAAATTCATGAGAGAAAATGTGTCCCTGTGAACTTCTCAGAAAGCCCGCAGTCCAGGAGAGCCCTCTAGCAAACCCTTCAGGGGTTCTTCATGGAGATTTGTCATTCAATCTGTTCTTCCCAAAATACCAAGTGTCTAAGTTGTATTGCAATCCCTTTCTTCCTGAAAAAGGACACTAACTTTTTTTTTTTTTACACATTTCTAAAGATAATAAGGAAAGAAAATGGCAGAAATGCATTTTGTCCTTTGGATGCCCATTTCAGCACAAGGGTAGAGTGGCAAGAAGTATGGGTCTGCAATAACTTTTCAGCAGTAGCTGCTTGGTCTTTAGGTATAGAGTTGTTTGTGTGTCAGAATAAGCCTCTTCCAACACAGTTCTGGGGCTCTCCTTTTAAAATTGGTGGAGACCAGCTTATACTACCCCAAAGCAACTGGCACTGGTTTGGTTACTTCTTGCAAAAGTTGTATTCAAAATTGCTTCTTTGTGGAGGCAGGGCGGGGAGCTCCACAGATCTTTCACTCCTAGCTAAACAGTTTCTCATGGAGGCTGCCACATATTTGGGGCCCTCTTCTTCCTGCAGGGTAGTCTTTGTAATGGCTTTTTGACTCTTCCCCACAATGAAGAGACAGGAGTCTTTCTGCTGATTGCTGGTGGAGAGGGGAGGATTGAGAGAGCAAGAAAAGAATAAAAGGACAAGGAAATCATGAACATGTCCCCGTTAATCCATTCATCAGCTCAGATTTCTTTCTTTTAGATTCAGGCACCCCTTCTTTTATTCCTACAGTCTTCACTTGAGGGATTGGTTCCTCAGACTTTCAGAGAGCTTTACCAAGGTTTCTCAGGAATAGGACAGCAATATTTGGTATTATCCATAAGGATGAGGACCAAATGTGGACTGCTTCTGCTATAGGAAAGGAGGAGAGTGGGAATGGAGAGCTGGGGTGCAGTCTCACTATCGCCAGGTTCTTTGCTGTTGGGGTGACCTTGTTAATGATCAGATCCTGAGTCATCAGCGGCTTAAAAGAAAGGAAGACACTCCTGGTAACTGAAAGCAGAGCAGCTCTGAACACCAGGTTGTTTCTCCCAGTGCATCTTAAACATCCATCATTTTACTGGGTATTACAAGGACCCAGAGGCTTCATTCAAGGGCCTCCCCTGTGTGTGGCAGTGTGTGCTGTGAGCGGGCAGTTGCTGTCCTAACATGCTACCAGGTGTGAGAGACAGTGGGTGGGAAAATAAACAGTGCAGGGAGAAGTGACTGATCTATGTTTAGTTTTTCATACCAGTTTTAGAGCAGCATGTGGGAGTTCCCTTTAGTAACCTTAGGGAATAGTGGTGTTAGTTTTTCTTTCTTCCCTAGAAGAAGGATGGGAGAGTAAATGACTAGGTAACAAAACAATCAAATTTTTATTTAGTGACACAAGAAACAGACAAGTCCATAAAACCAAATTTGATCAGCTACCATTGCTGGCGAATTACATGGCCTGTGCAAACAAAGCCTCAGCTCTGCTGGTCAGTGTATTAACCAGTGGAGGGGAGACTGATTTATTACTCTGCATCCACTCAGTAATTGTCAGTCCTTAATCCCCTAAAGGGAAAGTAACCATTTATGCTTATCATCTGAGGAAAGACTAGAACAAACAGATGCTTTAGCCTGACAAGAAGGGTTGCCACTTGAACACAGCTTGTCGGTCCCAAATATAAGTGACTGCTGATTGTTCTAGTCAACAAGACGGTAATGCAGTTGATTCTGAGCACCCACTATTGGGAGTAAAGCTCAGAGCACCGATTTGGCTTTATTCCTGGATCTGCTGCAGGTCACTTGGGTATAGCGGTTCGCTTGCCTATGCTTTAGTTTTTGGTCTCTGACACAGATGTTAGCCTTCCATATTAGGGACTTCTGAGGTTTGCAGAATGCTTAATGTGCAATGGGTACTTAGGCAGACTGAGACCTTTAAATGCTCCAGAGGTGAGTAGTGCAGTGTTATTACAGTTGCAATGTTATTCAAAGTGCAGTGTTATTCACAATATCCCAAATGATCACCAGAAAGCACATAGATTGACAGCATAATTTCTGCCTCTCTTGCCCTCCCACTGCACATATATGAAATTTACTGTTGCGTCTGCATGCACTTTAGGTTCTTTTCTAAGATTACTCAAGACTACTCAATGTTTTCAGGAGACAGCTATGCAAATGTGAGCTGCTAGTACCTGATTTCTTCAGACTGGCATTTTAAAATTTTTTTGTTAATGTTTTTATAACCTCAACCAATAATAATGAGAGCCTAGAGTATGTGCCTCCTGGTACTACATCCAAAGGAAATGTGTGTCTAAGAAACCTGTTATTAGCAGCTCATATTTTGTTTGTGCAATGACATATAAAAGACTTTCTAAGCTACTTATTGTCCCTTACTGTAAAGGCACATCTCTTACAGCAGCAAGGGACAAATCTGTTCTTTGGATCTCAGCCTGTGCTGTATTGTCTGGATGAGGAGAAATCTGGGGGCAAGAAATGCTTTTGTTCCTGAGCCACAGAAACTTCACCAGCTGGAAATCTCCTTTGACCCTTTTGCCCTTTCTCTGCAATAGCTAGAGGTTATCAACTGTCACAGTATTTCTACCCTCACACCTGCCCTAAACTGTCTTTATTCTAAGAGCATCTCTGGAGCGCACATCTCATCTGTTAACAATGGGACTGTTCCAGTAGCTCTTGGTTGAGGGGAAGTCTTAAGGATGGATTGAGACAACTCATCAGTGTGAGTGGTAAGAAATGGTCGTGTTTAACTGTCAAGGTCTGAAGTACCAATCCCTTCTTTCTAGGTAAGTGTGATAATATATAGCTGGGCCATGTGTCTGTAGTGCATGGATGAGTTGCGTTAAATAGTTCCTGCCTGCATCACTTTTCCGTTCTCTTCCAGGAGAAGAATCTGTAGTTGTGTTGTCTCAACACAAGCAGTAGCTGGAAGATGGGTCAGCCTCTACATGCAGGTCCAGGGTGCTGAGGAGCTGTTATACATGGAACTCTTCCTGACACACGTAGTAGCAATAATGTTTAGAATTAGCTTCTGTATGCGGTTCCTTGGGACTTCTGAGGGCAGAAACACTCCCTCACAGCTCATGGCACTTTTCATCTTCAAAGTGCATTATAATCATTAATACATTAATTAGGCGTTCTCCCCTTCCTTCCTGCTAACAAGGTTTATTAAGCTGAATGTATTTATCTTTGGGCAGCTTCTACAGCAATTAAATGAATAAATTTCCTTATAATTTTAATAGCAAAGACATGAAAGGGAACAGGGATGATGAGAAGAACAGGGGACAGAGGTAAATAAAGCTGCACTGTGAAAGAAAAGGAGCAATTTCCTTCAAGGTGCATCTCTTCCTTCCTCTGCCATTGCCACATGGCAGCTGTGCAGCCTCTGCAGCTTCTCTCTTGCCTAACGTATGTTGCACACATCCATGCAGTATGTATGCCAGCATGCACAAATGCAAAAAAGGAGGTCATGAATGACTGAGATCTTCAGGAAAGGAGACAGTGAAAATAACTTGCAGTTGGAAGTTGAAAAAAGCCTTTTTGAAAGCTTGACTTGAACCTATGCTGATGATGTCTTTGGTGTATTTAGGAGAGCCAGCATAATCTAGCAGAATATTTCACAGTAGGTGAGTTGCAGGACCCAGGAGGTAGAGGGTCATGAAAGACTATGGCAGGGGATTTAAGGCACTGAAATTTTTAAAGTAATCTAAAGCAAATGAAATCTTTCTTTCTTTCTCATCTTTACCCCCTCAAGAGTTGTCTGTTGTGCTCTCAAAGCACACACAAATACATGGTGTAAGGATGTTATCACGCATATGCTCTTTTGCTCTTACTCTGATAGTAAATGGTGGGTGAAAGACATGAAAAGTGTTGCCTCTGAATAGGGGCATCCCCTTAGAAAAGGGCTGAGGCTTGGTGGTTGCATGGTTTGGATGCCACACTACGAGTTTAGCAATTTGCATCTTAGGCAGTGCTCTGCTGCGTGCTAAATGATTTCACCTCTGTCTTCCTACTGCCTTGTTTATTTAGATTCACAAGCTTAAGACCAGAAGGGACCATTAGATCATCTGGCTGGACTTCTTGTGTATCACATCACAGCCCATGGAGCATGACAAAGTTCTGCTGTAGTGAGCCCAATAACCTGTGTGCAGTTGCAACATATCTTCCACAAAGCCAAATTTTTGACATTAAGCTCTTCAGGGCAGGATTGGTGTTCTCCTACTCATTCTTTGAGCAGAGCTTTTCAGCAATGTTATTAAACCAAAATTACCACCAATAAAAACAACAATAAGGATAATAGATATTATTATAATTAAAATCGGTATTAATGTTTTATTGGTTAAGTCTGCAAATATATATATTTTTTAAACTCCAGACAGGCACTATACATGATCTGCAGCCTTCAGAATTATAAAGTGCAGAGATGCAGAAAGGAGATTGAGATGGGTTTTCAATTCTAGTATGCAGATATTTCTGCAGGGCAAAAAGACCAGGTATTAGAGGGCTCTTTAATGCAGTGGAGGAGGATGTAGCACAAAAAAAAAAAAAAAAAAAGCTAGGAGCTGTATTCCAGCAAATGCATATTTGCAAAAAGGTACAAATTGTTGTTGAGCTCCACACAACAATAAGGGAGTGAAAAGTTACAGCTGATAGCATCCAGGACAAATACTATGATTCTGTGAAATGCAGATTTTATTAAACAACACAGAAAATCAGCCCTGTTCTTGTATCCCTTAACTCCTTATTTAAAGTTCAAGTTTCCTGAAAATAGTAATATTCCTGCTTTTGCTTCTAAAGGAGCAAGTAGGAAGTAGTCTGCCCGTGTCACTTTGACAGAAAGTGGCTTGCCAAATGGAGCAAATATTTTTGGTAAGAATTCTTCTAACTAATGTGGATTTGAAACTCCCACAGCTTCACTCAAAAACTTTGTCAGACCCAAAAGATGTTTTTCTTTATGTTCTTTTATTGAAAAAGCTCAATTAGTTTGAAATCTTAAGAAAACCCTGAGTTAAAATAGAAGTGTTTGTGATGGGCCAGGGGTTGCTGGAGGGATGGAAGGATCTTCCTTATTCACCTGCATGGCTGTAAGAGGAGCTCGTCCCTTCTGCTTTGGCTGTGCGGGGTTTGCACGCAAAGCACACTGAGAAGTGGCCTGAATTTATTAGCTGCAATAGGAGCAGCCCCCCCATGTCACTAGCTGTAGCTTCTTGCAGTGCTCTGGCAGAGGGGCTCTGGTGGGCTTAACCGAAGCAGTTTAAGGCCTTGTCACCCTCACTGCACCCTGCTGGAGGTTACTGTCCCCACAGCAGCATCAGCGGAACGGAGCTGTGTCTTGCCTCAGACCCTGCAACTCGGGGCCTGGTGCATTACCCCAAACTGTTGGGGAGGGCAGTTTAAAATAAAATGCCAAGTGGCAGAGCAGCTAACGCACTTTTACTCCTGCTGGTCCCTGCTGTGGGGCAGTAATCTTTGTGGCAGACAAGCAGGACAAACGCAGCTGGTAAAACCTAAAGTAATATCTTAAAGGGGTGCAGCTAAATCTGGCAGGGCTGCCCCTAAAGCCCTAGGGCATTGCCTGGCAGTACAGCTGTGCTGCAGGAGAAACCCACAGCAGCAGGCATAGCTAAACTGCCTCTCATGTAGTTTCCCACAAGTTCCAAAGCTCAAAATTCATTGAGCTACCTAATTGCCTGGGGGGTGGGTGGGAAGGGGTGCTCTCTTCCCTGTAGCTCCTACCAGCCTAGCACTGTAGCTATTGCCACCACAGCTACCTTGATTATAGCTGACCCAAGCATACTGAGAAGTGCTGCAGTCATACCTCTGATAGCAGAATGGTGTACCTTAGACTTTAAGGCCTTGCTTTGGGCTTCAGCCCAAGACTGGATTCTGTCTCTTTTCTGCAGCAGCAAGGGAGTTGTTCAAACTCTGCAGCAAGAGAGAGAAAAGGGTCTGTGGACTGGAGTGAAATGAGGCTTATGGTTGCAGGGCTGATTATGCAGCTTCCTCTCCATAGCCAGAACTGATTTTTCAAACTGGTTCAGTGAATGAGCGGAACACAACAAGCTGCTGAGGCTTCATTACTTTAAGGTGCAATAATAACAACCCATTGTTTGGGAGCTAAACAGGACAGGAGTCTGTCCTTCTGAGGCAGTCCTAAAATGAAAATTTTAGAGGTTCTAATAAAAGTGTGCTTCTGAGCTTTGTTTCAGTGCTAGTAGGAAATGTTCAAGTGGGAAGCAGGCCTGAAGACAGCCCAAGTAGAAATCCCCAGTGAAGTTCAGTTCAAAGCAAGGTCTGCTCTGCTGTTTCTATTTATACTACTTTAAGAATGTGTTTATTTTCTTATTATAGGGGATAGCTGGGTTGGGAATTGCAGTGTGGAACAAGACAGGTTAAAAAAAAAGCACTTCGGGGTAGCCCCTTCTTCCTAGTCTTTTAGAGGCAATGTGGAATGCAGGTGAAAACAGCACAGAGAGACTAATTTCTTGCAGCTCATGTTAACTTGGATATGTGGTTTCTAGAGCTTTGAAAAGCAGGTCCTGAAGACTGCGTAGTGTGTGTTACAGTATGGGTGGTTACAGTCTTCAGTGCTGGACATGAGCCCTACCCAGCTGTGGCCTGTTAGCAGCAGCAGTGTGAGTCAGTCCTTTCAGCTGGGCTGTGATGAGTTTGGGCTCCCTGTGCTGTACCCTTGTACAAAGCAATGTCTTTTGTTACTCTTCCACTGATCAAAGCTTGAGATGGGTGTACTCACCTTTTGTTAGCACTCTGGCTCCTGGGTCTTCAGCTTGTCCTGGTTCTAGTCCTTGGGCCTGGGCAGAGCCATCTCCTCCAGGCTGCTTGTATTCCTTGTGAAGTGCTGTATCCCAGCATCAGCCATATTTCACCCCCTCATGCACTTGCTGTGTTTGTGCAGTGACTAGAGAAGTGATTTCTGCTTGGCGTACAACATTCTGCAGGTTCCAGAAACGCATGCTATTATTGTGGTTGTTAAAGATAAACAAAGCTGCAGCTCAGTATGTACTGTGAAACATTCTCCCAGTCAGGGGTGGTAACTACGTCCGTAACTGTCATGCTTCTGAGATGTTAAATCAGTCTGAGAAATTAATGTAGTGTGTAAGACCACTTGAGGGGAAGCCAGTCTCTAGAGAAGACCTCTGAGCAGCTTAACCTGCTCTAAGTGTTCCAACTTTTTTCCACTCTCATTTTCAACGTGCATCTTCTGGAATCCCTTCACCTTCTCTGATTCCACTGACAGCAGTTTCCAGGGGTTTCCAGCAACAGCATGAAAATCGTAAGCCCTGACACTTGTCAGTCTGATGACTGCTTTTCTTTTACAGGCCAGCTGCCTGAAGCTAAACTACTGTGTTGGTCCTTTTGCTCCTTTCATCTTGGGTTGGGTGTTTTGGCAGCTAAGAATCAAGCAAGTGGGCTAATTCACATTTTGTAGGCCAAAAAAGCTCCTTAACATCTGCAAGAACCCTGTGCTGCCCTTACAGGGGAAAAAAAATCCAACATTTTGGTGCCATATGGTTTTGGTTGATCTGTGGCTTTAATCATTTCCTCTTGGCATGAGACTGTCCAGCTCTCTGTGCTCTCTACCAGGAACTGACCCATGGAAATGGAGTCTTCCCCCAGCATGTTGGGAGAGCAGATCTGTGTGTGTGTGTCTGTGTGCACGTGTGTGGTGTGAGGAAACTAATAAGCCAATGTGCAGATGAAGATTTCTGAATGTGGGGGGAAAAAACATATTTGGCTACTTTAAGTAAAACTTCTCATTTTATGCATCAGCCAATTGCAGGCTCATCTTTTTTAAATCAGAGATTTGTCTGCTTCATTGCTCACAGATTGCATAGCTGGAGACCTGAATGTTGTTGCTTTATAGAGGTAAGTGATATCTGGTAGTGGACTGAGGTGATCAGATACCATGATGATAAGTCTGATACAAACCTTGGTCCTGCTGTCAGCTGTGTGCAGGTATTGTGTCCTGTGTTGATACAACGTCATGCCCTTAGGCTTTATCATCATCTAGGCATGAACCCAGGATTTCTGGATCTAAAAGTGCAATGCACTGTGAACTGAAGGCTCAGTCAGGCCAGTGCACTGTGACTTAACTGCGCTAGTTCTTACCAACATAAGGTAAAGCATATTTGCTTAAGCCTCAGTGAAAAAGGTTTAAGCAAATACATTTTATCTCATTTTTGTGATAGGCTAAGCATGTATGCGGTCTGCTACTGCAGCTCAGGAGATATGCAGTGTCTTGTAAGAGTTATAGCAACTCAAGTATCTGGACTGTGAGCTAAGAGGCCCATCTTTGTTATCCCAGGAATCAAATGTCTTCAGCAGTATTTGTGATCCAGCCACA
The DNA here is from genome assembly GCF_036417845.1 of Apteryx mantelli. NCBI lineage: Eukaryota > Metazoa > Chordata > Aves > Apterygiformes > Apterygidae > Apteryx > Apteryx mantelli. Next base: position 56,412,786 of record NC_089980.1, on the reverse strand, counting down.
AGAAGGAGACAGCTGCAGTCAGGTGTGGTTCATATAAGCCTATATTGTGTTTGCAGGGAATCAGGTTGATCGTAGTGGAGCTTTGCGTGAGTCCAGATCTGTATGTTCAGGGTCATTACTGGAAGGCTGCTTCTGGGAAATTAGAAATGCCTTGGCAACCAGGTTCATTAAATTTTGTGGTTTCTCAGCTGAACTGTCAAAAAGCTGTTTTCTGTGTTCCTTGTTGTTTTCTGTTACAGAATTAAGCACTCCAAACACTCTGCATTCTCAGGAAGTTATTTCCTACCTTTATAGATTAGTGTCATGGAAACTTTTCTTGGATTTCAAGCCTAACTTTCCTTGGCTTAGTTTTATCCTCTTATACCTGGATACAAGGGACATTGGCAGGAGAGGTAGGATTTCTTGCATCAAGATTTGGAGGCACAATCTCGCAGTTACCCCAACTGTGAAGGAGTTGTGGATGGTCAGGCTTCAAAGCAGTGATGCTTATCCCTTAGGAACAGGAAACATGCTGCATTTTAACTGTTTCCTGCTGACCTTCCAGCTGATCTTTGATTTTCTGATTTTGAACTGCATCCTACTATACAAGATGTCTATGTAGCTACAGCCTGAAAAGATTGTCTGTGTGCTGTTGCACACAACCAGGCTGTGCCCAAGGCTAAATCCCCACAGCCTAGCAGGGTATTAGCTGACAAGCAGGTGATACTCGGAGAACAAATGGGGAGCACAGAGGGTGTCTGTTAGGCTCCTGGGGATGAAGAAATGGGGATCTGTGTTTGGGGACAAAGACAATTTGCATTTAATTTCTGGACTGAAGTGCTGGCAACAATGGTAGATGTTCATCTGTAGCATTAAACCACTGTGCAAGCTGGGTTGAATGGCTGTCTTTGTTCAAGAGAGGGCTGCGCCAGAGCAGCAGGAGCGCTGCAAATTGGGACCAAAGCACCATGTCATACAGCTTTGCCACAAGCATGAGATGGGGGAGGGAGAGAAACTGGATGCTGGTAAGGCCTACCCCCTCTCTCCTCACATCCCAGGGGAGGTGTTTAGGGATGCTGGGAGGCCCTACTGTTTCCAGAAAGCAAAGGAAAATGAGCCCCATCCTCAAGTGACTCCAGCAGGGTTACAGGGTCTGTGTGCGAAGGGATCACTTCTGTGCTGCACTGCCAAGGGAAAGAGAAATTGGCTGGGCATTTCCCGGAGGGATGCTGGGGAGGGCAGGCAGTGCAGCGGGTGCATCCCGCTCCCGCTGCTAGCTGGGACTCTGCCCAAGAGCTTGAGGAGCCCTTAGTATTACCTGACGGGGATAGGGTTTCCTCCACAGATGAGGCCTTCATAAGGTGGTGAGGAGGGTAGGGATGGAGGAGGAGTGTGAGGAGTGATGTAGAGCCCTGTTTCTCTAGCAGATACCTGATTTTAGCCAGGCTTTACAGGGTGGCTAAGAGGCCCTCCAGATTTCTTTGGGCTAGGCTCAGCGCTGAACCTGTCCTTCGGATTAACACCCTTTGCAGAGCTGCGGCATGGAAAGACCCTCCCCAGAGTCCTTCTGGCATTCACTGGGCTGCGAAAAGCCCATCCCCAAAGGCTTTGGAGGCTGGAGCGCTCTAACAGCCGCAGAACGAGTTACACTGCAGACAGCAGCGACATAATCTTCCCCACAGTCCCAGACGAAAGTACCTTGTCTCATACCCAAAAGGCCTCTGCTCCAGCAGTCCTGTTCGTTCTCCCTCCCCACCTCGTTGCTAATTATGGTAGCTGTATTTCTGCTACAGATGCCGAAGCAGTGGGAGTTCGACTGAGACCACCAGCAGGCCACAGGTGACTGGTGGGGGGTTCTGCTGGTTTCTCACCCCGAGTGATTTGTGGTCTGCTGTTAACAGGAGGGGGGAAAGTGTAGGAAGCAGGATCCTATTCTCTAGCCCCACAGAGAAATAATGTTCAGCTTGGGGCCTGCCTCTGCCAAGCACTGTCAATGAAACCCGAGCTTCTCCCGCCTCTCCTACTGCGTGCTACTGTGCTCACCATGGTAGGTAAATTAGAAGCAGTGTTAATTGCACTGTGTGTTCCTAAGCTTCTTTCCATGGCTTTCTGGAGGCGGATTAAGAGAGAGAAAGTAAAGTGGGGATTACTGGGATCCTGGTGGAGGCTAGTGGAAAGAAAGAAAATTTGTGGAGGGGAAGAAAGAGGGGTCTGAACAGCTGATGGCAAGCCTCTGCAAACAAACGGGGAGAGTTAGGCAGCAGACGGCCTAACGCTCCCTGGGCTCGTGCCAATGCATCAGATTGATTTTAAAGATGAAGCACCCACTGCCTGGGAAAGAAAGCCAGTAGCACTGTGAGTAGGAGCACTTCCTGGCAGCTGTTCAAACACTAGCTGCTTTACAGTTCACTTTCGGTGTACCGGGAGTCAATGAGAAGCACTGGGGACTTGGGATATGAAATACGACCAGTGGGGACTGCAGAGCCATAAAGGGGTTATTTTTGTATGGAGGATTGCATGGAAAATAATGTCCAGTTGCTCAAGAAAACCAGAAACTCACAGTGCACGATGAAAGTACCAGAACAGAACAAAGGGCCGTCGAGTCAAACTCCTTGTCTCCCAGCATGGTGAGTGCTGAGTATTTCAAACAAAGATGCAGACTTCTCTGGAGTTCAGTATTATTCCAGAGGGAAATTTTTGGCAGACCTCAGCTGTAGGTCAGCTTATGTCCTGAGGCATGACTGCTGTCCCTTACAACATTAGCTGTGTTACAGACATCAGGTGTAATGCGTTTGAGCTGAACTCACAGGGCTATTTACCTCTGTGATGGGTTTGGATACATGCACTAACAAATATCTCCTGCTCTTAATTTGCTCCCACCGCCCATTTCCTTCTTCTACAGAAACAATATAGGCTAAAGTGGTTTAATATCCCCTCCTGCATTTTTCTAAAAATGAAATGAAAACCCCCTTGTTGATGACATAAAACTACTGAATAATAAAACACATGAAGACTGAGTGTGTTCAGTAAAATAAGCGTTTTCACAGCAGTTCATTCCCTCATTTATATATATATATATGTATGTGCAATATAGCCTGATGGTCCATCTAATTTATGAAGGCTATTCCATGGTTGTTCCTCTTAATTTCCCATTATATGTAATTTGGTTCTCTTTTTAAGTATGGCATGCACTTTTTACGGCATGCATGAGGAAAAGACACAGACTCAGACCCTGAACTGGTGCCAGCTCCCCATCTTGAATGGCACCTTGAACATAAGCTTATATAAAGTTAATCAGTTTTTAGGCTGATTGTACAACATGTGCAGTTGTGATTAGAGTCTGTATTTAAGACTTGGCTGCCAAAAAGGCTTCGGCAATGACAGGCTTAAAAGCATTTGAGAAAAAGGCTCACACAAATGTGGGATGGGCCAGGAGTGCCATGAGGAAATGCCACCCCCACCCAAACATGCCACCTTCCTACCTCCACCTATGTTATCATGCCAGTGAAAGACTTTCGTGTTTGCTATCTGCAGTCGAAGTCCTGCCTCATCCTCCATCCCTGGAGTTTGATGCAATAGGACCCTAGTGAGAAAACAAATACGATGCAGCAAGCCTGGAAAAGCACAGCTGTGGTGGAGGCAAAAAAGAGCAGGAATGCTAGCAGCAGAGGTCTGTTATTGAGGGTTTCAAGGGCAGAAGTGTGAAAAAGTAAAGAAGGAGCAGCATTGGTTGCTAGTTTCTGTTGAAGGAATAATACCAGTGTTTTTCCCTTATTGTGCTGCTGTCCTAAGCAGGTTGTTTGCATTCAGAGAAGTTTGGAGAAAATAGAAATCCAGATGCCACTCAGAGCCTGAACTGGGTTCTGTCAAGATGTTTGAAATAGTGTGTTTTGAGTAACTGTGGCCTCACTGAAGCCAGAGAACCTGATCTGAGAGGATTTTCATGCAGATTTTCAGCTTTAAGACAGTTAAGTAAGACTCTTATCTGCCTGCTTAGCCATAGCAACTGTGGGTCTGGGTGTTGGGTGACAGCCTTTCCCTGCTGGGGCATTTGTTCAGATCAGATCCACACACGCAGTATGACAGGCTGTACCATCTGCTTTCTCAGTTTTAGCTTGTGTGAAATAAGTGTGGTGATCCCTAGAAAGCCAGTGGGGATTCAGCACGAGGGCCACTAGGTCCGGATGAGTATCACTTAGGCACTCACTAAATGGATGTGTATCTGGACGTACCCAGTCCAATGTTAGATCCTTCTGTTTCCCAAAGCCAACATCCCATCAACTGAAACCCTCTCTTGGAGTCTGTGTTACTAAACGACTATAGTTAAAACGTTCAATCAAAATTAACTTCCTCTCGTCCCCCAGGCAGACTGTAATAGCCATTTACCAGGCTCAGCCACACAACCCAAAATACACAATCTGTCCCGCAGGATCCCCCAAACTCATTACTCCTGAATTTGTTGTTTCCTTGGTCTGCAGACAGCTTTAGCTGGATCTTTTCCTGGTATCAAAGCATCACCTCAACCTCACCTTATTGGTCCCAGACACAGCTTTTCCTGGTGCCCCTGACCCTACTTGAGCTTCGTCTGAACTTGGTGCCTCTCCCCAGTCAGGAAGACTGGGATTTTGAGGCATGGTCTCCCTCCTTCTTTTCTAGATCTCTCCAAGCCAAGGGAGTTAGTTCTTCCCACATCCCGGGCTTCACAAAAGAGATCTCTCCTCTCTGGCAGCGTAGTCACCCTTGTATAAGGGGTCTACTAGGTTGCCAGGATGCAAAGCCCACTCACCATGCCACCTGGCCCTGCCACCGAGGACCAGCCAGGGGATGATCTTAGGCACCCAAAAGGGCCAGTGCACTCTGTGACATGCATAATGTAAGTGCAGTCCACTGTCGTATCCCTCTAGTTTTATACCATTGACTTTAGCTGAATGACATTGGTGTGGAACTGACATAGCTTGATGGTGAATCAGGTGTGGGATTTGCTTTAGCAAACTGATTTAATGGATTTCTAGAATCGGGTAGGTCATGGTGACTGATGGGAAATGCATCAGGTAAGAAATGATAGGTGTCTGACTGATAGCCACACATTTTAAAGATATGGGTGTTTACTGGCAGGGCTGGTTACTGGAACAAAACATTTTATGCTTCATGGAAAAGAAATGTAAACATGTAATTATTTTGTTTTACTTTCTCCCCTCCTGGTCACTGAGGACACCTGATTTAAAATGTTACCCGCCTGCTTAGAGAACAGAAATGTTTTCTGGGCCAATTTTGAGGCTGGTGACACCAACATAAACCTGGAGTCATGCCCCAGCACAGTCAGTGGCGTTTCTCTGCATTTACACCGGTACTATGTAGATGAGCTTCTGGCTCATGAGAGCAATCAAAGCTAATTGACACAGCTAGAATTTGAAATTTCCAATGCTTCCACTGAATGGTTCATGAGCAATATACAGGCTAAGAATTATTTGTGGAAAGTATCCAGCAGTTAATTTCAAAACCCATATACATTTGAGATGTTCATAAGCTACTTGCAGACAATTTACAAACAGAAAAAGAGGCTAAAATTCATCAAAATAAATGATCTGCCATGAATTATTCATTTGGCTCCCATCAATCATGCCAAATGTCTCCCTTGTTGTTAGTCTCTGCAAAGAGATCAGGGATTGAATTTAGCTTAGAGACAGAAGTGTGCTTTCACCCCTAGAGGTGCTTCTTCAAAGCAGACTAGAGGCATGTAGGTGATGAGAATAAGAAAGCTTTAGCAGCACAAGCCGTTCCTGTTCTGTGGATAAACAGCAGATTTTAGCCAGCAGAGCTGTCAAGCAGGCTGCTTACACAAGGACTATTATTACAAAAAAAAACCCACAGAAAACAAAACTTGAAGGGGACAGAAAAAGAGAGAATTTGGGGGTGTCTCTGATATGCTGTATTACTGAATATTTGTTTTAAGGAGGAGACGTCTCTTTCAGCCCGTCCTAACAGGAGGCTGAGCATGCCTTTGCCTTGTGAAGTAGGAGGGAAGAGTACAACTGAAACAGAGACTAGATCACTGAGAAATACAAGAAGGTGTCACGACTTCAGAGTGTTTCAGGCACCAGCACCGCTTCCCTTCCTTACATACGTGGTCTGGTCATGGGTATGCTCCACTAACCAGTAGAAAGTGGGCAGCTAGAATTAAATGACTAAGTGACTGGTGTCCATACGTTTTGGAGAGAGGGACTGCAGTGGGAAGGCTTAGTATGACTTGGTTAATATAGTACAAACCATATCCAGATACAGTATTTTGGGGAACAAAAGTGGTTTAATTAAAGAGGAAGGGCCAGATACACTGCTGCTTTGTTCAGGTGGACACCAAGGAAATTAGGTGCATTTCAATATGATGATAGTGGCATAGTGCTAGAGTTGTGCAGTTCTGTATGTAGTTCCTAACAGCAAACAGTCTTAGGTTGAAAAGAAGCTGAATTTGGTTCAAAGACAATAAATATAGCAGCATAAGCCCTCAACACTTAAAGGTCCCTCAAATGAGGATCTCATAACTTGGATTTAATTGCGGTATTGAAGTATTATCCCTGATTTTTGGCTGAAGGTATTACCGTGGTTGCATTTGCAGTGGTATGCCACTCCAGACCCAGCTCTCCAAAGCCTCAGCCCAGTGCCTAAGCTGCTAGGTTACAACTTTTAGAAAGTGGAAATAAATAGTCGTAAGAGAGTTTGGGGAACTGAAATGCCACATAGCTGAAAGAGAAGTATCTAACAGCAAAATTGATAAGAAAAGAATGTAAGTTGAAGTGATCTTGTCTTTGCACTTCAACCTACATCTTATGCTTGGCTGCAGGCCCTTTACTATACTTGAGAACCACTCAGCAATGTTTAATTTAGACAAGTTTACCTGTCACCTGTGAATTTGGCCTGTTGCTTCTACTGTTGCCCTTCCTGGTATAACACAGACTGTCTGTGGTAAGAGAGCAGGAGGGGCTCATCTCCCAGGACGGGGACATCTGCATTGCTGACACTTGGCCAGGTGCATCTGGGGTTAGGATTTGGCAATAAGTGCCCGGAGAGTTTGTCATTCGAGGCATGGTTTGGAAAGAATGGTCTTTCACATCTCCAGGAGGGAGCTGTCAGGTTCTGTCAGACAGGGGCTCTATGAGAGAGGTCATGGAAAGGAAATGCTGATTTCTTTTTTTATAATCTTTCATTCTTTACAGCAGACTAGGAACAGGCTCATTAGTCAGGTAGCTGTATCTGAGTTCATTTCCTTTCTATTTTAAGCTTTTATTTCAGTCTGTTTGACCTGAAAAGGAATTCTAATTTACCATATACAAAGTAATGTGTTTTGTTTTATGGTATATCCAATGCACACTGCTTCAAGGTCTTAACAAGCTCTTGTCACGGATTTAAGGCACACTAAAGAGAAGGCTTAATGCAGCGCTGGTGAATCAGTGACGCTGGTGTCGGGAAGACAGGACGCGAGAGGCCAGACAGCTCGTGCCTGCTGTGGGGCTAAGGAGCTCATGCCGGGCTTTGCCTGCCACGGCGGCTGCCCTGCCTGCCTCTGCCAGAGGGCCCTGCAGGCCCCCCCATCCCAAAAAGGCTTCTGGAGCCAGAGGCAAAGCGCAGGCTGAGACGGAGGAGGCAACAGCAGAAACGGAGGAGCAAATGTCCATTACACAGCTCAGCTGGGGCTTCAGCCAGTGTCTAAAGCACTCCTTTTTTAAGACCAGAAAAAATGATGTGGGAAGGGAGCATTCAAGGCCGTCTTGCTGGAGCAAGCCCTGAGCCTGGTTTACACGTGAGGAGATGCGTTTCCCTTGGGCACTGAGGGCAGTAAGGCCCTGACTGAAGCTGCGGGGCTGACCTCCCAGGGGTGCCCACAGCATGGGGTGCAAGGGCCTCAGGGTGGCGTTGGGGCAGAGCGGGGACTGGCCTCCAGAGTCTCTTCCTGCAGCCACCATGTGCAGTGCACAGGAAGAGCTGTAGCACTGAGCAATGCCTTAGGAAGCATTTAGCATCCATTTAGGAGTGATCAGTGAAGAGCAGAGTTTGCAGGAGGCCAGTGGTCTGCAGCCGCTTGGGAAGGACACGGCCCCCCGTGACACTAACCCTGGCGGCAGAGCTCTTACGCTGTAACTGGGGACGAAGGGGTGGGGGATTCACGAAGCTTAACGCTGCTAAATTACTTTGCCATTAGTGGCACAGACTCTGTTACCTCAGTTACCACATTTCATTTTAAGTAGGTTTACTTGCAGACAGCAGCTTTGCAGGCTTACTTACATTGCCATAGAAACAATCTTTCACATTCCTCTGTTTGTTGTGCTTTTGTGTTAAAGGTTCTTTCTTCTTTGCTTATCCACCCCATCTTTTCCTTCACTACCGCTCTCTTCATCACGTTGGTCCAACTCCCTTGCCTTCTGCCTTACTGCACTACAGCTAAATATTTTCTCCATAAAGATACTCGGCTCTCAGCCTCTACTTGGATACCTGTCAAAATCCTATGTTAATATGTCACATAGATGCGGAAATTGGGCTGAGTGTGTGTGTGTGCATGCATGCCTGCCTGCAAGTGACAGGATTAGGAGACGAGAGGGAGGTGGGAAGAAGTATCATAATCTGGAGTCAGAGTGATTACCCTTGACGGTAATGAAATCAATCTTAACTCCTGCTTAGTGACTAGAGAAGGAGGCTGCCCATCAGATAGGGCGGTGTGGGACTCCAAGGAATTTCCCACCTGGTTCATTTGCACTGCAGAGGAGCACGGCTTAAAACTCCTATGCTGCAAATAATTATAAGAAGACAGAAATCTTCTTGGACATGCTGAATAAACACAGAGGTTTTATGATGAATTGCTCTCCCCGGTGGATTTTGTTTGATTGCTTGCTTTAGAAAAAAAAGGGAGAAAAAGGAAAAGGAAGACGTGTGTATCTTTTCTGGTTGCAAAGGGTGACTTTTACTAACACCCAGATTACATTCTGTTTCCCTTCCCTTCTGCTCTAGCTGGCAGGAAGTACCCAAGAAGAAATAAGAGCTATTCATGAGAAAAAAAAAAAAGCAAATATATTCAGAAGCTGATCACATGTAAACAAATATGTCTTTTTTTTTCCCCATTCGTTATGGGAAGCTGCACTACCGCTGCCCAAAGGAAAGGCAGTGGTACCTCTGGGCTCACCTAGTGTTGCAAGTCATGGGCAGAGCCAGGGACAGCATCACCTCTCCTAGGACACGACCCAGGACCCTGCCTGCCCGGCTGTGCAGCTTCTCTTTAGCTGCGTGCAGAGAGTCCCCCAGCACCAAGCTGCCTTTGCTGGCTACAGGACTTGGGAGTGTGTTTTCCCCAGCTTTTATTCGGGTGTACAGTGGGTGAGGGAATGAAGGATGCAACCTGTAGCTCTGTATTGCAACCGTCTCTTTTTCTTGAGTCAAGAGAAAGGTTAACTGCTTTGTATTAACTGCTCACTGATGCCTCTTCTCATTTAAATTCCCCTCCTTTGGAGGTGCAGCCCTGCTGTATGTCCAGGCAACGAAACCATGGCGCATGGCCAGAGTATGTGGGAACCCAAAAGTCCTGCTTATCTTGGGTGGCAGAGGGATAAACAAAAATTGAATTTCTACTGTGAAAAGGGTAGGAGCCGAACAATTAACAGTGTTAGGAGTGCTCAGATTTGATGTCGGGAAGCCGCGCACAGCACAGATTCAGTTCCTTCTTTCCCTTGCCTTTACAGCACCCTTTAAGAACACCAAATACAGTTATCATCGGGGTGGATGGGGAGGACAAGAGGGGGAAAACAGGACAGGATTTAGCTTGATTCTTCCCATGTTTCAAAGTCTTCTGTCAAGAGGAATGTGCTCAGGAGAGGTTTTGATTCTTGCTTTGTGTAGATATGCTGGGCTTCTCTTCATTTTTCGCTTGAAGCAGCCATGCACCAAAATCTGTTTATAGTACATAGCTATTAAGATCAACTGTAACACTAATAGCACATGGCAGTCCTCTTCTTCTGAACTAATTTGTACCATGTATGAATCTTAGCCCTGTCAGATGAAGTAGACTGTGACAATGTCTATCCATCCATCAGGACAAATCAAGCTATTCATACATTTACTTCTAGGACATCCTACTGCATTTAAGATTTATTCCTGTGGCAGAGTTTCTCTGTTTTGTAATGACAAATGTGAGAACTGTGGGGTCACTAGACCCTTCAAAATTGTGAGAACTGCGCTGGCCACTTTGGTGCCGCCTAATCACTTGTATTTCCCTTATACAGCTTCCCTCCAGAGATGTTTTCTTTTTCACACTTTTTTTCTGCGGTGTTTTATGTACAGGAACCTCCTTTCCTCATGTCATTTATGGATGTCATGTGCACAAACTCACAGCTGACCCACAAAGAAGTGACAAGTGCTCTTAGCTATTAGTTAATGGCAGCTATTAGTGCTACTGAACTCCTTGTGTGGAAAAGCCTGTTTTTTTAGGACAGACATGCACACTTTTTCAGCATGGTGATGACACACTGTAAATTCATTATTAGAGTCATTTACAGTCCTGGAAAACTCAGAGAGGCCAAAGACCTTTTGCTCAGTGCTGTGTGCTGTGGAATTGCAGCATTTCCCCAGTCACAGAAGTCAGTATCTCCTCCATAGAACCTCATATTTACAGGGATATATCCAAAGGCTAAAACTCCAGGGTATGAATTCCTCCCTTTTATAACTCCATTTGAAGTGACAGTTACCATAATCTGACCCCCAGGTGTTTCTTTGTGTAAGAAACTCATTTCTCTTTTAGAGAAGCTCATGGTGCTTGTTTCAGCATCCTGAATCCATAAAACTCTGCTGCATCTCAGCTGCAGCTGTTGATACTTTTCTTTTCCTGAGTCATTTTTCTCCCCTATCATCTCTAGAGATTTAATTACACAAAAAGCAGTTGTACAAAGGATCAATAACTGACTTAGAGCAAGTGATGCTTCCACAAGGCAGTGCAATGGCTATCAGTGCTTTCTGATACCTGGCCTTGAGGGAAGTGTCCTGCCCAACTCTGACCTCCAGTTTCATTTACACTCCAGCTCCTCTGGAGCATGCTGGCCTTGTCAGGAGGTTTAGCAGTATGTTGAACTACAAATTCCTTCTGCTTTCTGCATTCTTCCCCCGGCAGTGAAGAGGCGCCCTAGAAAGTAAGATAACTGACACTGCTTTAGGACAGAACTGCTACCTGCTGTCGGCTCCTAGCAAAAAAGGCATCATCTCAGCAGCCAGAGAGATTTGGCCATACAGAGGAGAGCACAGTAAATCGCTTTGAGCCTTTTGGTGAGTCCCTGGATGGTAGGTGACAGATTGTGGTTCGAGTCTCATGCCAAAGTTTTGGGTTCACCCCACTTTGGCCAAGTTAGGGCAGTGGTGAAGAGTTGCTGCCCTTGCAGAGGTAAACAACTTTTTGGTTGTAGAGTAAATGGACAGTCCTTTTGCCCAGCCCTGCTGGAGCTGTGATTCTCCTGGAGAGGAAAGGGATTACCTAGGTTTTTAGCTGAACATGGTTTTTTTTAGTGAAAGAGGTTCCATTGCTCAGGCCAAAGAAGGAGCTGCTACATGACACACAGCAATGATTCCTTCAACAACACTGGTGCTCTGCTGCCCTGGAAGGACCCAGCCCTGTAACTAGGGATTTCTGAGTGAAGTGTTTACTTCCCTGAGCGGACTCAGTAGGGCCATCATGGATCTCTTGGAAATAGTAACTGTGGTCTGGGTTTGTAGCTGGGTAGTAATGCAGAGAAGACTGCATGTTCTGTCAAGTGCTGTGATGTGTAGGCTCCATCCCTTACTCACAGTTATTTAAAATGTTCTGCACTGCCCTCAGTAAGCAATAAGCTGTGGTAAATCACCCTTTTATACCCTGATGCTTTAGCTAAAATGTTTCATTAAAGAGCCCAAATTGAATGTCTGGAAAAGTTTACACCTCCCACAAATTCTCCTCTGTTAATGGAAAAGTCATGTAAACAAGTATCACTTTATTATATCCATTGTTCCCATAATGTCCCTTCCAAATGGGAAAGACTCAAATCAAAACAATTCAGCCCTTTACTCACTGTAGTTTCCCTTCTGGCCAGTTCTACTGAAAAAAAAAGAAAAAAGAAAACCCTGAAAATATGTTCACAGTTTCATGTCAGTAGGGAAAAACTGTACCAGCTTCCATGCTGCATGGCCTCAGAAAGGCTTCTCAATGACATATTTAAAAACCAGTTGCAGAGCACATGTTGCCTCCTGGGGCTCGCACAAGCCACTGAACTTTCTGCCCCGGTGCCTGTTTTGCCAGAGTACAGCTTGTATGCTCAGAGCACAGGCTTCAATCAATAGCTGAGCGCAACACGAGACAGCCGGCAGCTGAACTGCCTTCCAGCGGCCATGGTACTACTGCCTCCAGCAGAATCGGTCCTGATTTGTGCTCACTTGCAAGGCATTTTAGGTCCACAGTTTGGATCCGTGTATTCAGTAAGAGCCAAAGTTAACCCAATAAAGTAAAAAATAAGGGAGCTCATCCTTGCATGGAAGCTTGTGACAGAAGGTCATTTACTCTCACAAAAAATCATACATCCATTTCCTTCTTTCTTTCCAGTGATTTTGGATGGATTTGTGCAGTAGTTCTTCTTTATCCTTATTTAACATGCAAAAGTGGGTAGATCTTCCTGAGACTGGGAACTTACCAATGCTCTGCAGTTCAGTGCAGTTACTTTTATAGGTTTCGATTATATAGAGCTCAGATCCTTTCTGACAGCTGGCCTGAGCTTTTTGCTGCAGATTTCTCAAGTCCAAGGTGAAGAAAGTCCTCCAGCCCAAATGGTGCTGTTTCTCTGAGGCTTCTATTCCCTTTAAAATAGCCTTTATACTGGCACCTCCAGCAGGGGCTGTCCTGATGTCCTCCTTGAAGCAGCACTGGGACAGCAGGGCAGGACCAAGGGCACCAGCTCCTTCATCAAGGGGGTTTGGAAAGCAAAAGGCTTCAGCAAGCATCACTCGCCCTTCAGTCATCTGAAGCATAAAAGCTCACAGGTGATCCCCTAGCGGGACCTTGAGCTCAGAACTTTTAATCCCCGTCCCCGGCTCTTCTTGGCAGGTTCACCAGTGGCCTTGCACAGTCACTCAGCTGCCTGGTCCTCAAGTCACTTGGCTGTGAGGATGGCAACAATCTGACCCTGCAAGGACCGCCTGCGAGCACAGCAGCTGGGAGCCTTCGGTGCCCCATCCTATACCCATGTGTTTGTTGCCTGTGGACCGGTAGGCAAAGACATTTCCAAAGACAGCACTAGTGAAAGCTCTCCCTTTTGTGTCTTTGATCACTGACTCTTGTCTGACATAGTACAAAGAGAACCAAATGCTGCATTGTATGCAACACTTTGTATTCTCCAGTCTGTTTTGGGGAGGGAAGGAGGAAAATGAGATAGAGGCAGTTACTGGAAGGCAAGCCAGACTCAGACGATAACTGTGCTATGTATAAAATATTTAATTCCACAGTATGAGTCACTATGACTAGGCTGCTATTGACCTGGGTAACCTTAGTGGATATTGCATAAAAGGCCTTCTCGTTTTGTCACTATAAATAAAATCTGAGATTATTCATAATGAATGCTGAGTTTCCATTACCATAAGCAGCTTTACGACAGCATTACACTCAGAGACTCTGCTGCCTTCTCAGAGCTGGTGGATCACCTGGAGCACGGCTTCATGGGCAACCGTCTTGAAACGGGCAGTGCTTCTGCCCTCGAGCATTTCTGTCCCTGCCTGGCAGAAGTAGAGGCCTGCACTAATCAAGCACTGAAAACACTGAAAGTACTTGACTCCAAAAGAACTGTGCAATGATTGAAAAAATAACAAAAGAAGCTGAGGAAAAGAAAATGAAAAGGAAATAACATAGGGAAAGGAAGAAAAAAAAGGAAAGAAAGAGTTAAGTTAAAGTCTCTCCCTCCCTGCTCCCTCCAGGCTAATTTTCATTATTAGTTACTGTTTTATGGCGCAGTCTCCTCCTGCTTCATGGGTTGTAATTGGACTGCCACACACTATACACATCCTAAAGGGACATGGTAATTATTTGTTGGACAACCAGAAAGTCTGTGCAGGGATCTGTGTTTGCGATGAGCCCTATGTTGCCATCTGGCCCTGCCTCTGGCCACCAAATCTACCTTTCCTCCTGGCCAATCCCATGCAGCCTTCTCCCTCCTCTGAAGAGTGTATAAATGCTCAGTTATTGTCACCGGGTGCCTTCTCGGTGGCATGAAGTAGCTGAGCTGGCGCAGTTGCATGCTTTAGGAGGAGATTTCAGTGAGCCAGACAATAATGTGGGCTGCCACGCATGCCTAACGGCTACAGGGACCAGGCTCATGAGCAGCCCACAGCAGTGCTGGATGGGCACGTATGAGGCTCTGTGCCCTAAAAGAGGGGGCGATGCTTTAAGCAAGGAAAGCAAAGAGCCAAGGGCGTGGTGTACTGACCAGACGCCAGAGCAGGGAGCTCTCTGGGTATGCCCAAGCTGGCCTTTCTTACATTTTATTCTTGTATTTATTGCTGATTAAACAGCATGGAAAGAAAAAGCAATTAGATATTTAGAGCAAAGTGCAGCCTTTTGATTTTTGCCTAAGCTGTGGCACTGAAACGCGGTCCTCAGCGCGTGCTGTGATTGTCAGGGGAGCAGCGCAGATCCTCTCCCTGTGCTTGCTCTGGGGCACGCAGAGATGTCCCTGCCCGGCACGAAGCGTCCACCAAGGGCAACTGCTGATAGAGAAATTCCCTGTGCTTGGACGATGGTCCTTGTGCTGTAACTTGGCTGGGGAATCCGGGATGGAGACACTTTTTGTGCTGGTATCAGATCGAACGCTGTGGTTCATGCTGCAGTGTTGAGGCAGGGGAGAGACATGTCCTTGAGCACAAGGCCTCAAACAGGGGCACTGCGCTGGCGGTAGGTGTCTGGCTGAACACGTAAATCAGCCCGTCAGACGCCGAAGGCCGTATGGTGGGACTGCTCGGCTCCATCGCCACACTGTCCCGCACAGGAACAGTGATCCCTGTGGCAGGCAGAAAGGTCTTCTTCATTAACTGCTTAACTCTTCAAGTCCTTCCCTGCAAAGAGCTCTGCCCCCAAACCGGGTGAGTAGCTATTACTGCCTCACCTAATGGCTGGGAAAATTAAGTCTATGGGGTGATCGGTGGGGTTTAAATAGAAAGAGCTAGATGTTAAATGCCTTTCCAAGAACATTAAGGTATTCACCGTCCCAGGAGTCCTTGGCTTAGATTCACTAGCAGTGAACATTATTATAATAGAGTGGCAGTGAATTGCTTTAAAAATATTTTCATGTCTGAAATGAAAGAACCAGCTTACAGAAAGTGCCTGGATAAGTGGGAGGGGTCATGAAAAATATAAGCACCTGGGTAACAGAGCATCACAGTATTGATCTGAAAAATGCTTGTTCGTATTATTTATAAGAGGTTCTAGGACTGAGACTAAAATATGGGATGACCACTTGCAATTCTTTGTTTCATCTATGCTGGTTTTGCCGTACACATTAACTGGCATCCACCAAAAGTTACTATTTTCCCAGAAAAAATATAAAGTGCTGAGGCATGAATGACCAATGGGAATTTGCCTAGGCTATGTAATACCACTAAACAGATAATCTTGCTGGGAGCTTAGATATAAATACAACCTCTGTCTACTGCTTCCAGGCCTAGTTAAACTCTGTTGAATTGTGTCTTCCCCTGGAAAGCCCATCTGATATATTTCTAATTCACCTTTGGACTCTTAAATATTTTTACGCAAAATACACCACCGTCCTCTGCAAGCACTTACACCATACTCACATTATTGATACTACAGTGTGCACAGAGGTGTAAGGGGACAGATTTTCAGAAAGTTTATGTTGAGCACCTGTTTCAAGACAGAAGCAGGGGCAGAAGAGCAGAAGGTGTTTCGGCAGGAGCAGGGCAGTGAGGCCACTGCGGAGGCTGGGCAGGAGGAGGCAGATTTTGGCGAGCAGGTTCCCGTGCACAGCCTTCGCCATGGCAAGTCACTCCAGCATGTCTCCTTCCCCCTCCTTGTAAAACAGTGCTAACATTTGCCCTGCTGTCCCGAAAGGCTTGTAGAACTTCCTCAAGATGAACCTAGTGCTGGCTGAAATACCACAGCCAGGGAGAAAGAAATCTTTGCTATTTGTGTAAAATACTGCATGGCTCAGTGAACACCCTCCAGCAGCCCATGTTGATTGTTTTTTCAAAGAACTATAGAGGTTTTTATGCTCTTATGCTCTTTGCTGTGCTCCAAATCAATGTTCCTCTATGCTCATTAACATACACATTTCCACCAAATGGTACTTGCATTGGCACTATGTAAACTGTGGCTAACATTTTCTTTCCTCTTTTCCTAGCAACCTTTGTATCAAAGATAAGCCCTGTTAATAAGCAGAAGCTTTTTTTTAATGAAAATTGGAACTTCTTTCCTTTTCCATATATTTGTATTTCTGACGGTTATTTTAGAAACACTCAATCCTCATAGAGAGTCCAAAATCAAACTCTGTCCCTGACTAAATATAATTTCATCTTTTAATTTTTAACTGTGTGTGTCCATGCATATGTAAATTTTACATACCTATACACATAAAATAACAAATGCATGGCATTGCTGGGACTTATGTAGGCAGTTTTGGCAGCCTATTTTATTTATTATGCCTCTGTTTTTAGAGGGAGATTGGATTTGGGGTTGTGACTGTCTTTGGGAGTGCATTATTTAATTTTTCATGTACATCAGACTGGAACAAAGCATGCCCCATGTCACAGCTTCTGTTGCATCTGATACAACTTTATTTCAAGGATATTTATGCATATAGGATTATTTAGTTTGGTGTCAGAGGTGTTGCATTTTGCATTTTTTCTTTTGAAGGGTATTTCTAGTTGTTACTGATTAAATTGAATGTACTATTCACAAAAATTCAATCTTATGGAATTGGTGGAAATACATATGGGCTGATGAATACTGAGTGTCCACAATAAACAAAGTGGTAACTTCGAATTCCTTTTCCTCTGTTAGGGAAAGGCTGCTACAGATCAAGTGAAGAAGAAATGGGGGTTCCCCTCCAATTTTATTTGGAGAGTTCCCCTCCAATTTTTTCTCCTGCGCCAGGGAGCGGGATCTTGGTGCCTCACTTGCTGCAGTTGTGGTGGCCCAGGTGGATTTCTCCTGGGTTACAAACCACTTGTTGCTCCTCACAGCTCTTGCTGGGTTTTGTTAAGTCATTTCACCAAGGTTTTAACAGAGACCTGACTGGGAGGAAAGGACGATAAAATCTGTTTTGCATGAATTATTATAGATTTCAGCAAGACTTGTCTAAAACTTCTATTTAAGTTTGTGGTTGCTGTACCTAAATTTTCCATTAGTCTCATCTACCTCGGCTCAGCTCCTGCAAATACTTAGGTCCACCGTAGCCTTTAAACACAGGAGCAGCCCTACCGAGCTCTGTCAAGCTCCCTTGATGGCAACGTTTTTTCCCTTACGCCCAAGACAGTTCTGTCAGCTGCTTTGCTCCCATGACAAGGCGGCTGCATTTCACGGCAAATGAGATGCTTTCTCAGTGTGTGACTGTAAAACACTTTGAAATCCTAGTGGATGAATTATGTTGCATCATAAATATAGAATGAATATTGTTTTATGGCTCCTGAAATATTAATTTTTGCACAGAGCCACTCTTGGAATGTTTTTTACTAAATATAAAGATTCTTTGGAGTCCTGAATGTCCTTGCTGTTGTTTTTATTATTAATATTCCCTGCAGGAGACATTGATTCTCCCTTCCCTGAGACACGCTGACTCCTGCCTGCCAGAGTGATTCAGCAGCTTGCCACTCACTTTTACAGAAGAAAAGTTTACTCCTGACTTCTTTCCCTGGCTTGGTGTGACCATGGCCAGCTATCAAGTGACATGTTCGTATGGCTGGTTGAGTCTTAATACTGAATGACTGCAAAACAACCCAGCTGTTTGGAGCTCTGTGGCTGGCTAGCGGCTCTGTCCTTTACAAGCAGACGGATATCCCTACCAAAAGACTCAAGGCTGCCTGTTTCATAGTTTTCCCTTTCCCAGGCAGGGTCACATTAAGTAACCAAAAGTTATTTATAATTGAGGTTGGTTGCTGACTGTCTGTCACAGTCATCTGGGTCCAGAGAGGAAAGTCTATAGAAAAACTCTGTTGGTTTGTTTAACTGCATAAATGCTCATAAAAAATTTAAGGGATGGGGAATGATTAACGCCCTTTCTTCCTTCTTTCCCATGCAAAAATGGGGGCACATCGTTATTTTTACGTTAAGAGGAGAAGAGGAAACTCACAATATTTTAATTAAGTTTTGCTTTTCCTAATAAAGTATTAAATAGCTGTCAGGGTTTAAAAGCACATAGCAGAACATAAAACAAATCAGAGACATAGATGTATATACCTGCATGCATACCAACTGACTGGTATGTCTTGTTTTATTAAAGCATGGTATATGATGCTAAATTACATGGGTTTTATGGATCCCTAAATTACATGGTTTTATCGATCTCTTGTCACTCTTAAAAATATATTACAAAGAAAAAGAATGCAGTCTTTGATATCGAAAAAGAAATTCAGCTGCAACACATAAAAGATCTGGGAAACTATAATTCAGTGTATGAGATTTAAAACACTTAATAGCAGCTAATTAGTTTTAAAAAATCCCATTCATGTGCCTAAAGGGAGTGCACAGGGAAGCGGTGCTGCAGTTGTTGGTGTGATAGCTTCCCCACCAGCCCAAAGGTAGACGTTTCAAAGCGCATGTCTTTGCACAAAACTTTCCTATTCCCCGAAGCAGCTAATAAGCACCTCTGCCCCTTGCCTTCCCCCAAGCCTGGGAAACACAGCCGTGGGGTTAAGAGCCAAGGACAGTAAGAGCCAGGTTTCCACAAAACCTTTCCTATGCCAGGGTCCCGGCTGGGGAGGCGAGCTTGCATGAGCAGCCAGCTCCCAGGGTGGGCTTCAGTGCCTGGACATGGGTCAGCTTGGAAATCGAGCCCCATGTCAGCACTAGATGAGTGCTTGGCCGAGGGGTGCTGCGACTCCAGGGGCCGGGCAGCGTCTCCTTGCCTCGTTCTCCGCAGTGGCCGCCCTCCCAGAGGGAATCAACCTCGGCAGGGAACTGCAAGGCAAGCTTGACGCTTCTGCAATTTTGTCTTATTTTGGGGGAGAGATGGAGGAGTGGGGTATTTTGTGAGCTCTTCTCTGGGCTGGATGTGTCTGCTTTAGCTGCTGGCTGTGGCATGTCCATACCCTGCCACAGACCATTACCTTGGTCTAGGATTCAGAGCAACCACTTTTATATCTTTTCAGAAATTAGCCCGTTTCTCTGGTGGCCTCTTGCCATTGCTAGAATTCAGCTGCTAGCTGCAAAATGGGCATCTCCTTAGATATTTTTTGATCTCATAATGGGAAACAGACTGGATGCTCATGTCTGATAGACCTGAACATAACCGCAGTACTGTGTTTTCTTACAAAAAGAGAAATCCCTTTGTTCAATTTACCCTGAACCTGGATTTTTGTGCTGGAATAAAGATGAATTTGAAATATGTACTCATATCCCAGGACTTGTTTCTGGCATTCAGCTACTAAAAATTCAGCCATGGCTTTCATAAGTTGCTATTAATGTTTGAAATTGCTTTTTTACCTTATCTGCAAGGAGCACCTGCACTGCTGTATTTACCTAGAGCAAGAGTATTTCTTTTGTTTCTGCAAAGAGATTTAAAAGACCGGATGTGGCCAGTTCATATGCTAATGAAGGTATGAGCAGAATGTTAATAGCTGAGATAAACAATAATGAAAAGAAAAATAAAAGTACTTTCATGAGTAGTCTTCAGTCTGAGGGCTGGGTTTTGGTTTTGAGGGCTTTTTCACCCCAACTTGCCTGTATGAAAACTGGATTTCCTTCTAATACAACTTCCTTTGGAGGAAGGGCATGAGTTTGACTTGAAAAGTAAATCTACTTTGAAAGTCTATTGAAATTCAAATAATCCTATTTTCCAATAGGCCTCTCCCCCCATCCCACCCCACCCCCAACATTTTACAAGTTGTATCGCTGAATGAGATTGTTTTCAAGAAACTGAAATGTGATGTTTGGAGACTTCAGAAATGTTATCCTGAGTATTTTGCACAGGCCTGGCTTTGTGCTGGCTCTTGGCTCTCGCTGAGGTCTCTGACTTATGCGTGAGGACAGTTTCCTACGGACAGTTTGGGGTCCCTGCTCCACCTTACGCAGCAGTCCTTTCCAAGGGGGGTCCAACTCATTTTACACTCTGACACCTGTTTCTGTTCTCCATTGTGCTTTGGTGTGTAGACTGTGGTGGTGTAGTGGGCCTCTGAGGCATGTCTAAATAATATTTCACATTTCCTTCCGAAATGACAGGGGGTAAGATGTTTTTTTCCAAGAGCTATAAGGAGGTGGTAAGGCCTCTTTGCAGTCAAGGAGCTGAAACAGCCGCGGTCATTGCCCGAAATGCAAGGCACGCTCAGGGCACAGTGTGAGCAAAGGGAGCTCGTATGCCTGGGAGAGGCACACAGGAGGCCCAGAGAAACTGGGGGTGGAGGCAGCAGAGGAGGTCTTAGCCATAGCTTGGAAAGGTGCTGAGAGCCCGACACTAAGAAAAAAGCCAGAGGCAGGAGGCTTTCTCAGTTGAGGCTGTGGGCGAAGGAACTATCTCCAGTTGTCTGAGTCTTACTGTGTTCGGGGAAACAGGACTTTTCTGTGCTGATAAGCAGGGATCCATCAAAGAAGCAACAGACTGTCACAGCTTCCCCTAAGAATGGCAATAACCTGCAGGGCCTGAGCTTTGGCCAATTGCTCAGGCCAGGAGAGAGCAATATTAACAGCAGAGAACAAGAAGCACCAACTTCTGCTTTCTTCTGGCTCCTGGGGTAGCAGCAGAGAGGACTTTTCTTCCTCCGGCCAATGGCTCTTTGGAGACTAGGGCATAGGTGAGAGCTACCTTGCCTACCCGCTGGGGAAATTGGCATCCCCTCCCTCCTCCTTCCCATACTGTGCATGCCAGGAGAAGGGCTCCCACCTGTGGGGAGAGGACTGGCTAATGATGACAGGATCAAAACGCACGTATATGCTGGAGTGCTGAGTTTAAAGAGGGAGGGATGATGGGGTGACGAGCAGATGGTTTCTCTTGCCCACACCAGTTCTCCTGTGCTGGCTTCCCACCTGTTCCTGAGGCAGAAGGCACAGGATGGCACTGCAAGCTCTTGGTGTGGAGTAGGATCTGGGTTCAAGTCCTGCCCAATCCCCCAAACCAAGCTCTAGAAACAGAGTTCTGCCAGGTCCCTCTCTCCATCTTTAGGTGGCAATGATAAAACTCCTGGCAGTTTTGTCATGGGGGTCTCAGGAGCACTCGCTGTGCCTGGGTCCCCTGTCCATGGGGCAGACTCCCCCCCAGAGCCCATCCCTGGGTGTAGCATCTGCAGAGCTGTGCATTCAGGAGGACACTTCACGGGGTGTGACATGGTCCTGGCACACCGATCTGCAACACATGTTCTTCTGAGAGTTGAGCTGGCTGGGAAAAGCACCGCTGTTTTTCTAGTATCTACTGGGTAGCAGGAGCTAGGGAGACTGGTACAGATGGGATAAAAAGGATATGGAAGGGAAGCTGAAGAAGCAGAGGGCATTCAAGCTGCAATGCTCAAAGCGTACACAGACTTTTAGGAACACTCTGCAAGTTATCTTGTTAGTCTTGTAAACTCCACTGAATGCAACTGGCCACAGGCAAACACTGTGTACTGTATTACATGGGAATCTTGCATCAGCATGAGTTTGCGGGAGACATTAGCATCAAAGTGGAGATGTATTTATATTCTGGGTAGGAACTAAACCTATACCACTGGAGATAATATACACCCTCCCCACCACCCACCTTGAGGGAGCTCTAAGCCTCTCTGTGTCAGTCTGACTCCTACTTGGGTACTGGTTGCTCACAATACCATGGCATGAGCTGTAGGTTCCCTCTGAAACACAGTCTTTCCCAGTCAAAGGGTTTGGAGCAGGGCACTGTCTCTTTATTTTGGAATTATAGCATTCATATTAGCAAGTCTACAAATCAATTCATATTCAGAAAATATGCACTCTGCAGAAATGTTTCATGGAAATTAGATTTCAAGAGGCAAAAATAGCACAGTACTCTGAGATTGCAGAAGGTGGAGATCCTTTTCTTCCCCCATTCTTCCAGTAATTAATTCTTCCTCTGGCATAATTTGAGGAAAATACTTTCTTTCATTAATGCACTGCCTACCTGTTAAGGAACATTCTTTCAATGGAATTTTTTAAGCGTACACAACTTTGATCAAGTGTTCATCATAGATCTGGCAGAATGATTTAATGCTGCTGAACATTTTCCTTGCAGGACGCTCATCCATGTTATGTGCACTTAGTCAAATCCAAGTTTGGGGTAAGTAGGTTTCATCCCCGTGAAGTCATTGGAATTACATCTACTGACACAAGAGCTGTGCTGGGTCATTTGTCTTCACAATGTGAACGGTGGTGACTCATAAAGTCAGGTTGTATCTGACTGAATAGTAATGTCTGGGGAAACACAATTCAGTGTGTTCCAGTCCTGTGTGTGTATAGTCATTTTCTTACCAGACCTTTGTCCCAGAGGCTAGCACATCTCTGTTGACACAGGCCAATGGTGTTTCTCCTGACCTTTTATCCCGAGAAGACTCGGGAGAAAGAAATTCTTCCTCTCTCTGAGCAGGCCAGCTAGTTCATTCATGTAAAAAGCAGAGTGAAGTCTCACCTTAACACAGCCAATGCTGTCAGACGTAAGTGTTTAGGTTCAATTGAGAGCAACTGGGCATGCTCCATAGCCCGTGGTAGGGAGGAGGTTGAGCTGGACAATTTAATAGTCCCTTCCAGTCTTAAACTCTAGGAACTGATGAAAAACCTCATTTCCTTTGCATAAGTAAGACTATGAAAGACATCCCCTTGGCTCAGATTAAGATCGTCCATTGTTTGGGGTTCAGAGCCATCAAGAATGAGATTGTATCGGGACCTTTATGAATATAAAGCCCTCCCTATCCCTGGAAAAACCCCATTGTGGAAATGTTATGGAAACTCCCTTACCTCAGAGCCTGTTCCCTAGTGACCATCACCTACAGGAGTGTTCTTTAGTGTTAAAGATGGGTGCAGCCACTGGCACAAGGTTCTTCGGACCTTTGCCTTCCTCACCTTGTTGTAATAATAGTTAGACAAGATGGCTGGCTCACCTCAACTTGTGGGTTACATGGTGAACTCGCGTTCATATGATTCTCACAGTTTGTCTAGATATAAAGTGGCAGACCTGCCTTTGAAGGTTTAGAAGGAAACCACACTCTGTGCTTGCTGGGATACCACCTATCATTTTCCTTATCTGGAGATCCATTTTGTTTTCAAAGATCAGCAATAACATGATTCCTGGACAAGCTCCGACTTTCACTGTATCCTCCACATTGTCCAGCATATGGGGGACTGAGCTAGCAACTTCCAGAGCAGCTGTTCACAACCTTTTTTTGCTCACAGAATGGCAATTTGGGCCACAGCCTTCCTTCAGTTGGCACTTTCAGGCTCACAGCCCCAGGAGGGGTCACAGCTTATTGCACAGAAATCTCTGTTCAAGAGCTAGGCAGAATCTTTTCCAAGAGCCAAGTGGCAGCGATGGATCTGTAGCCAGGCAAATGGATTCTCTGGGCATCTACAGCTTTTGTGTGGGTGATTAATTTTTTTTTCCTAATGTGAAAAAATAAATAAAATCACTTAAGTCCAAATGATCCATATGAGTCATGAAGAAACTCTTCTTCCTCCCCCTGAGATAGTTAGTCACCCTTTCAGTACCAGAAGACAGAATTAGGATAGCTCTGACTGCACAGGTGTGTGGAGGGTGAGAAGTTACCCCTTAGATATAGGAAATGACATTTATTATCCCATCAGATGGGCAATATTTGTTCCTTTTTAAATACTGACTGGAGCCAGCCTTTATAAGAAGAATGTACTATGTTGCTAGGAATCAGGCTTGCTGAGAAGTTTTTGCTTTACCTCTGTTTCTGAAAACTCAATTTGTAGATTATGACTTGGAGGACTGATGACACAGAGGAGATTGGTGGGCCACAGAAAGGCCAACTGATCTGTATATGTTACCAAAGTTGTCTGTGCCGGATGGCCTTTTGGAAAGTTTCTGACAACCTGTATGCAGTCTTCATTTCATGTACATACATGGGAGTATGGGAATCCTGTCCAAGTCCTGCCTTTTCATTGACTATTGCTTTGCGGAAAGTACTTAACACCTGCGCGTCAGCTTCCCAACTATAAAATGGGAATTGTAAGGGGAATCACAGCTGTTCTGTGCCCTAGCATGATTCTATGGCTGAATTAGTCAGTGTTTGGAAATTACTTTCAAGCAGTAGAGTGCTACCTTCTTAATAGCAAAGTTGCCCTTTTCCCCAGGAGTCCTATTCAGAACCTCTCATCCTTGACAACAAATTGAAATTGAAATCTTTTGAGTACTGTAATGAATACATTATCTTAATTCAGAGGGATTTTTTAAAGGGGTAAGATTTTGTGCAGAAGGTGATTTTGAATATTTAGCTATACAACCTTAGCTAAAGCTTTTTGCTTCCACAGATGCTGCCATAATCACACTTTTTAATACAACACTCCTAGTATTTTAAACTGAAAATGAGGAAATATCCTTTGGCTCAAGTCCAGAGTTGCCTCTGGTTTTCTGATGTTCTTTCAAAAGATAAGGGTCAAATTTTCCCTTTCCTGGTGCACTTTATAGTTATTTACAAATGTACACAGTGGAAGTAAGATGCTATTATTCTCACCTGGAAACATATACCAAAATACAAATTACACTACAAGATGAGGAGGCATCAGACTCAAGGACTCAGAGGAGTAAGCAAGCAGCTTGCCAGGAACAAGCAAGAAAGTCAGCTTAGAGCCCATCAGCTACTTTATGGTCATTATCCATGTTCATGCCCTTGTTCCTTACTCGACAGCAAGAGGAAGGCCCTTTTTCTGCAAAGCAAGTGGGGTAAATGCCTCACATTCACCACAATATCAAAGCACACACATCACTGTAAATTCACTTCTAATCTTACAGCTTGGCAGCTTTACTGTGGGTCCATGCCCTAAGGATAATCCACCATGAGTATCTTCTAAATATAAAACTGTAGTTCACTGTACCCTCACCGTATATGTGGCTCTGTCTGTATGACAAATTAGGCAGTGCTGGCACGTTGCTGTCAGTCTGTGAAGCAGGGCTGGTGCCTGAGCACAGCCAAGCAGCAAGCAGGGACAAGGGCAAAGCAAACTGTCCTGAGCCGTTGGTCCTTGCCAGCGCTTGAGCCTGGGCCGGCTGGAGGAGCTGGGCTCCGTGAGCAACTTGCTGCGCCCTGACCACAGCCAGGGTGGACAGTTTGGGTTTGGCCTTTTGCAGCTCTCCTCTCCTCAGGTTTTGCTCTGGTTAAAAGCAATTTGGCATGAAAATGAGAAACAGGCAAAGCTGCTCGCAAACTGGCCTCTGAAAAAGAGATACAGAGAGAGAACAGAAAAGCAATTACTTCAGAATGCCAGGTTACTTCTTACTCCAAATTAGTAGAGCTGCTTGGAAAAATCCTGATAAATCTTTTTGTAGCTCAGCTGATAGGTTTGCCAGAGGGGCTGTGTTACCAGTGAAGCAACAATTGCCTGCCAACGGCTTGGCCGAGTCTCAGTGCCTGGGCCGGGATCTGTGCCGCTGACATGCACCAGGCCAGGTGCCCTGCAGCCGGGGAGTCCCTGTGCCTCTCTAGCCTCTGGCTTTTTGTCTAGGCATGGTGCAACCCACCTATTTTTATGAGATCTTGGAAAGTTTGGGGTGGGGAGAGTACTCAGTTCCGAAGGAGACCACATTTCCACTTACTGAAGTCCTCCCTAAAGTGGGAACAGCCTTCCTCTGATCAGCTGTTTTGGAGCATGGCCTGAACAAAGTGTGGTCCTAGAGCGTAAGGGGAAAAAGGTCTACGTTTATAAAATACCTAGGTGCCTCAGGGATAGGCAAAATTCCCAGGTGACACAGTTAAGTCACTGGCCATCTACATTTTCTCCTGGAGCCTGTGGAATTTGTAGGTACTCAATGGCTGTCACATCAGGCTTATGATCCTCACTTGAGTAGTGGTTGTGATATCTGGGAAGAATTAATACGTGTGTGATAAATGCACTTGGTCTCTTCTTGATGTATGTGCAAAGAAATATTTTTTGATGTGGCTTGTTGCCCAGTGTTGAGAAAATCACACGTAATTTTTCCTCTATAATTTGATAAAATACTACACTTAGCTTTTGAAATATTTCTAAATCTCCTTTTGTGGTAGTTAACCCTTATTTGTTAAGGGGCAAAAAAAACAGTTTTCCCTCTTTCTCCTGAAGTTCCAAACATATAGTTTCTTTTCCGTCACGACTGTGATATGTTATCAGATACCAGAAGCTGTATGCCTCTTCCTCTCGAGGCATTCATATGAAAAGTTAGCTGAAGGGACTTTGTCAGTGAATTTCCCAACTTGCTTTGTGGTTTTCATTTCTGATTTTAATGCTAGCTTAGAATAAATGTTTCCCATTCAATCTTAAAGTCTCCGGGTGATTTCTGATCTCACTAGATTAACTCCAGCTTCCTGTCCCTAGATAGCTGATTTGGATGTATTAAAATATGCTCTGTCCATTCGGGCAGCTGCCCAAATTATCCAGTAATCCTAATTTGCTGCTAGTCACGTCCATCTCTCAAAGAGAAAATTAGAACTTAACTGTCTAATATGTCACTTGAGATTTTATATCTTTCCTCCCCACCCCCTTTTTGGATTGATAGCTTTTTTCCCCCTTTGTTGTGCCCATGAAGGCCACTAGATTTACAACTCTTAAATCCAAAGTCTACTTTCTACAGAGCAAGCACAGCAAAGAGAACAGCAGTTTTCAGAGTTTTCTGCCCATACATCTCAGTCCTGGAAGGGGACAATTTATGAAATGAGTACGGGTCATTCTCTGGGTCTGTTTCACCTTCTGCTGAAACTATGGACAAGGGAACAAATCACTGACTATTTCAGGGTCTAAGGGTGGCAGAATGAAATCCTGGGCTTAAAAAAGCAGATTTCAGCAAATTCAGGACTCAGCTAGGCAGTCTCTTGGGAAGAAATTCTAAGTGAAGAAGTGCAGAAAGCTGGTGGCTATATTATGAGCAAATCAGCAACTTATCCCAGTGCAGAGGAACAAGAGGGTTAATAGTAAAACCTGTATGGCTGCATCAGGAACACTTAATTACTTGAAATACAGAAAAAAAGGAGTCTTTCAAAAAGTAAAAACAAGGCAGCAAGGCAACATAAACAGTTCTTCTGAATGCATGAGGAGTGGGTGTAAGGTGAAGGGAGAGTTGGGGGGTTGGACTAGATGATCTCCAGAGGTCCCTTCCAACCTCAGCGATTCTGTGATTCTGTGAGAGGTAACCCCATTACTTAATGGACACAGAGAACAAATAAAGCATGACAAAGAGATGGTTGAAGTATTTAGTGCTTTTTTGGTTGAATCTTCATCAGAAAAAAATCACCGTGAAGTAGTGTTCAAGTGGTTGAAAAAATGTACTGACTGGTTTGCAACAGTCTCCTGCCAAATTGAGAAAGTATTTCAAGTTGGATTCTACAGGAGAAATCTTTCTTCTTGGGCCTATTTCTGTTCGCTGTCTTCATTATCAGGGTGGATGATGGAAAAGAGTACACGTGCAGCAGACATCAAGCTGGGGAGGAACTATAATGAGTTTGGAGCACAGAATCAGAATAAAAGAGGTCTTGATGAGCTGGAGAAATGATCTGGAGCCAGCGAGATGGAATTATTCTGGGACAAGTTGGAAGTATTACACATTGAAACCAAATGCATAAATACAGATTTCACAAAAGCTGCTGAGGCAGCTGTACTGAAGAAAAGGAGATGGGGTTGTGGCATACCACGGACTGAGTGGGCCAATCATATGCTGGTGTTTTGAAACAGGTGACTCTTAGGGTAGGAGCTGTTGGCAGGCGTATCATACGAGAACTTCTTATGCTGCTCTATTCAGAGCTGCTGAGAACCCACCTGGAGCAATGTGTCCAGATTTGGATATTGTGTGAGAGCAATCTGCGGAAAGCAACAAAAAAAGGAAAAGTCTTCAAAAACAGGAGATAAGTGGGGCTTTTGTTTTGTCTAGAAGACAGATGACTGAGGGGAAACATAAACATTTCAATACAAAGGGAACAGTGATTTCCTTTCCTCCTTGTCTCCTACAGGTAGGATAAGAAATAATTGGCTTAATTTATAGTAACGTGCCCTTACACTAGTAACACAAGCCTGTAGAAGCACTATTAACCCTGGAGAGAGCAAGCAGAGATATTGTGGACTCTTCTTCACCGAAAGTTTTTCAGGACAAGCAAGGCAATGTAGGGGGTGGAGTACACCACCTCTCAAGATCCCTTTGATCTCCTTCTTGAGCCAGGATATAGGACTGGTTAGAGATTTGGGGAGACTATATAGCCCATTCCTCCTCCCCAAAGCACAGTTAACTGCAACATTTTAGTGTCTTTTGAAAAACAAAATAACAGTGCTTAAAATAACCCCACAAAATAGGAAGTAATATTTCTGCTGTACCACAGTGGAGTCCCAAACTCTGTCTTTCCCTAACTGAGCAGGCAGAGGTGGCCCTGTGCTGTTAGGGGTCTGCCCTGCAGGCTGGGTATGGATGTTCTGGGGTTATGCACAATTTGTTTTCTAAGTCAGACACCCTGGTGCTCACTTATCAGTTCATATTAACTCATCTGCGAAGAGTTAAATCAAAAGAGATGGTGGAGGAAGAAGCAAGCTGAGATAAAACTGTGTCAAAGATAGATAAAGGTGTTTTTTACGAAAAAGGCGGTAAATTGTCCTGGCTTCCCTGCTTCTCTTTCCAGGAGTCTGAAAACCCAGGCCCCTAAACCTGCAAGCAGTTGGGCTTGAACAAGAAGAGGTGCATGTGATTTGTTTGCAGGTGGCAGCCAACACCCAGACTGAACCTCAGGGAGCATGCAGTGAGCAATACTATCCTTTTTCCCCACCAGGAAGTGAGGATTAGCCTGAGATTCACACGTGGCTGCATGGGCTTGAAGCCTGACACTTGCCAAACCCACCAGGACCAATCAGGACAGTACGGCTGGAGGATGAGGGTCAGGACCAGAGGGCTTGCATTCTACTGGGTTCAAGGAGATGCTGAAAGCCAGA
This sequence comes from Apteryx mantelli, assembly GCF_036417845.1. Classification (NCBI taxonomy): domain Eukaryota; kingdom Metazoa; phylum Chordata; class Aves; order Apterygiformes; family Apterygidae; genus Apteryx; species Apteryx mantelli. The sequence goes on along the minus strand of NC_089980.1, from coordinate 56,383,508 downwards.
CCAGTGACAAAGGGATCTGTGGAGAGAAATGGGGAGAGGTTTGAAGTGTGACTCAGCCATGGCCACAGCAAATGCTGGAGGCAATCACACCATACACCCGTAGCACCAGGGAAGGTGTTTAGGCAGAGAGAACCCAGATGGATCTTATCAGAGAGAGGATGGGGAATGCAAAGGACCAGAATTTATGGACTGTGAGATGTAAACTGTTAGTTCCTGAGGCTGGAGACCACTCTCCAGTCTCTGCAAAACCAGGCACCACAAGACCTCTGATCCTGCATGAAAGCTGCTGCACTGGAGTGGCCATGGCCATTCTGGAATGCTGTCATGGATGGCTATGTGCTTTTTAGCAAAGACAGACTAGGAAGGCAAGGTGCTGGAGTTGCTCTTTATGTGAGAGAGCAACTGGAATGTGTCGAGCTGTGCCTAGGGGTGGATGAAGAGTGAATTGAGAGCTTATGGGTAAGGATTAAAGGGCAGGCTAGCATGGGTGACACTGTTGTGGGTGTTTACTACAGGCCACCTGATCAGGAAGAGGAAGTCGATGAGGCCTTCTACAGACAACTGGAAGTAGCCTCACGATCCCAGGCCCTGGTTCTCATGGGGGACTTCAACCACCCTGATATCTGCTGGAAAGACAACACAGCTAGGCACAAACAGTCCTGGAGGTTCCTGCAGAGCATTGGTGACAACTTCTTGACACAGGTGGTGGAGGAGCCAAGGAGGAGAGGTGTGCTGCTGGACCTCGTACTAACAAACAAAGAAGGACTGGTGGAAGATGTGAAGGTTGGGGGCTGCCTTGGCTGCAGTGACCATGAGATGGTGGAGTTCAGGATCCTGCGAGGAGGCAGCAGGGCACTAAGTAGGATCGCAACCCTGGACTTCAGGAGAGCAAACTTTGGCCTCTTCAGGGACCTACTTGGAGGAATCCCATGGGTTAGGGCCCTAGAAGGAAGGGCGTTCAAGAGAGCTGGTTAATATTCAAACATCACTTCCTCCAGGCTCAAGAGTGGTGCATCCCTATGAGTAGGAAGTCAAGCAAAGGAGGCAGGAGACCTGCATGGATGAGCAAGGAGCTCCTGGCAAAACTCAACCAGAAGAAGGAAGTCTACAGAAAGTGGAAAGGGGGACAGGCCACTTGGGAGGAATATAGGAACGTTGTCAGAGTATGCAGGGATGCGACGAGGAAGGCTAAGGCCCGTTTGGAATTAAATCTGGCAAGAGATGTCAAGGACAGCAAGAAGGGCTTCTTCAAATACATCAGTAGCAAAAGGGAAGACAAGGGAAAATGTGGGCCCTTCGCTGAATGGTGTGGGTGCCCTGGTGACGAAGGATGCAGAGAAGGCAGAGTTACTGAATGCCGCCTTTGCTTCAGTCTTTTCTGCTCAGGCCAGCCCTCAGGAATCCCAGACCCTGGAGGCAAGAGAGAAAGTCTGGAGAGAGGAAGACTTTCCCTTGGTGGAGGAGGAGTGGGTTAGAGATCATTTAAGCAAACTTGACACCCACAAATCCACGGGCCCTGATGGGATGCACCCACGAGTGCTGAGGGAGCTGGCGGATGTCATTGCTAGGCCCCTCTCCATCATCTTTGAAAGGTCATGGAGGACAGGAGAGGTGCCTGAAGACTGGAAGAAAGCCAATGTCACCCCAGTCTTCAAAAAGGGCAAGAAGGAGGACCCAGGGAACTACAGGCCAGTCAGCCTCACCTGCATCCCTGGAAAGGTGATGGAGCAGCTCATCCTGGAAGCCATCTCCACGCATGTGGAGGAAAAGAAGGTGATCAGGAGTAGTCAGCATGGCTTCACCAAGGGGAAATCATGCCTAACCAATCTGATAGCCTTCTCTGATGGAATGACTGGCTGGGTAGATGAGGGGAGAGCAGTGGATGTTGTCTACCTAGACTTCAGCAAGGCTTTCCACACTGTCTCCCATAGCATCCTCATGGACAAGCTCAGGAAGTGTGGGCTGGATGAGTGGACAGTGAGGTGGATTGAGAAGTGGCTGAATGGCAGAGCTCAGAGAGTTGTGCTCAGTGGCACAGAGTCTAGTTGGAGGCCTGTAGCTAGCGGTGTCCCCCAGGGGTCAGTACTGGGTCCAGTCTTGTTCAACTTCTTCATCAATGACCTGGATGAAGGCACAGAGTGCACCCTCAGCAAGTTTGCCAATGATACAAAACTGGGAGGAGTGGCGGATACGCCAGAGGGCTGTGCTGCCATTCAGAGAGACCTGGACAGGCTGGAGAGGTGGGTGGAGAGGAACCTCATGAAGTTCAGCAAAGGCAAGTGCAGGGTCCTGCACCTGGGGAAGAATAACCCCATGCACCAGGACAGGTTGGGGGTTGACCTGCTGGAAAGCAGCTCTGCGGAGAAGGACCTGGGAGTGCTGGTGGACACCAAGTTGACCATGAGGCAGCAATGTGCCCTTGTGGCCAAGAAGGCCAATGGTATGCTGGGGTGCATCAGGAAGAGTGTTGCCAGCAGGTCGAGGGAGGTGATCCTCCCCCTCTACTCAGCCCTGGTGAGGCCACATCTGGAGTACTGCGTCCAGTTCTGGGCTCCCCAGTACAAGAGGGATGTGGCCCTACTGGAGCAAGTCCAGCGAAGGGCTACAAAGATGATTAGGGGACTGGAGCATCTCTCTTATGAGGAAAGGCTGAGAGAGCTGGGCCTGTTTAGCCTGGAGAAGAGAAGGCTGAGAGGAGATCTTATCAACGTGTACAAGTATCTGAAGGGAGGGTGTCGAGAGGATGGGACCAGACTCTTTTCAGTGGTGCCGAGCGACAGGACGCGAGGCAACGGGCACAAACTGAAACACAGACACTTCCATCTGAACATGAGGAAAAACTTTTTCACTGTGAGGGTGACAGAGCACTGGAACAAGTTGCCCAGAGAGGTTGTGGAGTCTCCTTCTCTGGAGATATTCAAAACCCGCCTGGACGCAATCCTGTGCAACGTGCTCTAGGTGACCCTGCTTGAGCAGGGGGGGGTTGGACTTAGATGATCTCCAGAGGTCCCTTCCAACCTCAACCATTCTGTGATTCTGTGATGACACGGGCACAGGGAGGCTCAGCAGGATGGTGTGAACTCCCCTCCCTGTGCCGGGAATGGGAAGCTGGCCCCAGCCCCATGTCTCACCCACACCTTGCTCTCATGGTCTGTGTTTGAAAGGACCATAGGCTTTGTCTGGCCTGTTGCACAGGGATGGATGTCACCCCAGAAAGAAGTGTTCGCATACAAGTGGACTTGCAGAGCAGCTCTCGCGGGTAATTGAGCTCTGGAAGACAGAGGAGTCTCAAGGAAACTTAAGCAGGAATTTAGCACTTTAGAAAGGAGCTTCTCAATCTCTCCCCACCTTGCTGAGTTATTCCTGTGAAATAGCGAGCACTTTTGAAGCCAACCCTACTTTCTCCCCATACTTAGAAGCTGCTCCCCCAGCTCTTTGTACATGCATTGCCTGGCTCTTTTCCAAGTAATACTGGGTAAAGTAATGCCTGCTTGCGTACCTGCTGCAAACTGTTTACATTTCGCTTTCTTTGGCAATAAATTAGCTCTGCAGAGGAGGTCTGAGCAACAGTTGTTCTGAGCAGGGAGGGAGTCATGGATTCTGTGACAGCCTTTAAACAGCCAGCCCTTATCATCACGGATGCGAGAGTGCAGGGAGCTTGTTGATGCAAACTAACATCAAGTGAACTGTGGTTGCCAGCAGAACAGCTTCCCATGTGAAAACCCTGATTCCTTTCTTCTTGACAAGGCCATGGCAAAGCCAAGTCAAGGATGGAGTCTTTTTTTTTTCAAACCAGCTGTTAATGGAATAAGTAATTCTGCAGACCTGCCTTTCACATCTCACTCACTTTATATGCATTCTAATTAATTCTGTCGGGGAAAATAATTGGCTTAGATCAGGTCGATCCGACTGAAGTTCTAAATAACTTTGGTTGAGTGGTATTTATATTTCAGCAACTAGTCTTGGGTGAAGCTCTCACATGCTCAGAATGCTAAGCCTGTGCTAACTTGGCATAAAAATAGCGCTGCAGTCCATCAAGTGACATTAAGTCCCATCTATAAAAAGGCACACAGCTGCCTCTGAAATGCAGCTATCTCAGGAGTGGGGCAGAGGAGCAGACCACCCTGTGTCAATGCAGAGTGGTGGTTGGTATAGACTCCTTGCCTGTTGATTGGTAGGGTAGCATGAAATGTTTCTTAGTCTGGGAGGAGTGATAGGAATCGCCCTGTGGAACGGTGGTTGCAGTGGGACACAGGAGCTGGTAAGGAAGGATTTCAAGGGTGCACACATATTGGGAGGTTGTAGAAGCAAGGATCAGACAGCCAGTGGGAAGGAAAATGGTTTCAGACAGGACTGGAAGAAAATCTGGTGTATGGGAGGAGACAGGAAAGGGGAAGAAGGGGTATCACAGGCAAATGAAAGGCTGGTGTAGCTGTAAGCTGTGACTGTTCTCAGCTGAGGGAGAGAGACCTGGCTGGAGAGGACAGGCCTGGGTGCTGACAGGGAGTTGTTATTGTGACAGCTGGACTGTCATGCCCCGGAAGAGACTATCAGCCTCTTATTGTAATGTTGGGTGGGGTGCTCCCATCCAAGGTTATTTAAAGGATGAGCATCTTCATATAAGAAATATGCAGATGGAAGGCAGGTGTTACTGTGCTGAAAGTCAGAGCTAAGCTAAAAGTACCCTTAGTTTACTTCATCCTACAGTTTTGCTGTGAACGTTTGGGCCATTGCTTTTCTCCCCCTCCACCCAACAAATTTTAGATCTGCAGCCAGATCCTCACTCTCCAACTCAGCCTTCATCTCTGCTTGCAACAGCATCAGCCCACTCTCTTGGATCCTAGAAAAGGAAATTCATCTTTCCATCTGGTCCTCTTCATCTCCTTGTTGAATAGGTAGCATTCGCCTGAGATAGCTCACCCCGTATTGAAGAACAACATGTTTCATACTGTGCTGAGTGCCACAAATGGTCTTCTTTCTGTAAGTGAATTGTGTAAACTGGCTCTCCTACTGCAAACCTCCTCTACTAGCCTGTGCTGGCTGCTGGTCTCCCTAGGGGAAGCTGGGTAAATGAGCAAGTGTGAAGAACAGTGTCACAGCCTTCTGCACTTCCTCCCTTCCTGATACTATAAATAATATCTCATTTGTAAATAAAGTATCTCCTAGTCTATTTTTACAGTGCTTTTGAGATGTGCTGGATTAACAGTCCCACATCCTGACTTCCTCTTCAGCCACAGATCATGTCCAGCATGGGCAGTAGTCATGCTTGCTGTGTCAAATCACAGCATGCAGTCAGTATATTTCCATCCTGCTCTGGAGGATCCACCCTTGCCAATGAGAGTAGTTTTTGTTCCAGCTGAGTTTCTAATTTCCCTCCTGGGATTAGCAATATGACATGGACATGGGCAGCTTTTGATTGCTGTAATGAGGACACCAGTGTGCAAGAGCTACCAGCTCGTTTGCAGGTAGCAAAGAGAAGCTACAGAGCCCTCAAGCAAATGTCACTGTCACAGTCACTTCCCTGCTCCATTCAGGGCCGAAAGCTGACTGCTGGCTGACAGGGTTTGCCAACACCGTCCCAAAACTTGCTATCACTAAAGAGTCTTTACCCTCTTTCTTAACCCTGCAGAGGAACACACTGACATAAATGTTTCTTTCAACCAGCTCTCATGTTGATGGTGCAGTTTAACTCCTGCAGAATTTGACAGCCTTGAAACAGAATTTGCAAACAGAAATGTGGGGGTTATCATCTAGCCCATAAACTACAGATTGGGCTGCTATCCTCCAGGTATCCTTAAGGTACTTGCTGAATGAGGTTGAGCTGTGAGACGGCATAGAGAAAGGCTACTCAAACCAGCTAGTTATTCTTCCTCATTGCTATACTAAAGGAGCAAATGGGATCATTTTAAAGCTACTAAAGCTACTGGACTGTGATTGCAGTGACCGCAGATAGAGTGGAGCTAGTCTTAATCCAGCTAATTTGTATACCACTAGCAACAAAATCCTGGCAACGTGGAGGCCAGGGATGCCATGTAAAAATGTGCCTGGAACTGTAGCACTTACTGCGGCCTGGGCCACCGCTGTTTCACCACTGATCAATACCTGAGCCAGCTGCATCAAAGCTATCCTGAGTGCACATAAAGATGCTGTTAGCATGTCTTCTGTTGGGATGGGGCCTCCAGCTAGGCCACTAGCTGTGAGAAAGGCTAGACAGTGATGAGTAGCTTCAAAAGCAGCACTCATGGTGGAAAGATGTCCCTAATCCTTTGCTAGAAAAAAGGAACTGTGTCTCTCCGGTGCATGCAGACACCCCATCCCAGTTTGGGCCCTCCAGTTAAGCCTGGACTGAGGCATCTCAGTCGGTTCAGCTGCATCCCAGCGCCCTGCAGGTTTTTTCCTGCATGGCGTTGAAATCAGCAGCTACCGTTAATGGGGCACTCCAAGTCTTCCAAGAAGGCTCCAAAAACAAAAAGGAATTTTGCTTTGCTAAATTCATTGCTGAGGAATGAATCAAACAAAAACTTCTTCTGGTGGTGCCGTTAAATGGATCCAAACTCAAATGCTTAGTGGGAGCACATAGTAATCCTGCTGCCATCTCGGGATCCTTCCCACCCCATCATTCTGGACAGCCTGAGCAAAGCTTGTCTGTGATCGTTCATGACGCTCTGGTACGGCCTTGAAGCATGACTGACAGGATGAAATCCTATGACCTGTGTTATAAATGAGATCAGACACCTTCTGCCTTTAAATCTCTGAGTGCAAGAAAATAGCCCCACATTAAAGAATGCTCTGCCTTAGGAAATTTCCCAGTGAGAGGCTTACCTATTTCTCATTTTCACATGAAGTATTTTCCCCCATTCCTCCCAGCCCCCATTTAAAGATTTATTTGGTTTCCTCTCTCTCCAGGCTCAATCTAATTAAACAAAAAATGCTTTATTCATGTGAGTGTTCTGTGAACTTTACTCAGGAAAAGTGCTGAATATACCAAAAGCAAAGAACAGTTTTTATGTGACTGGTTTTTTTCTGGGATATTTTTTCTTTCTTGCTCAGCAAAGCTCTTTTTCTCCTAAGTAAAGAAATGACTAAAACCCCACACTTCAATATACAGACTAGTCAAACTTCAGTAAAAATGACAAAAACATGAAATGCTGTTTTATTTGTCGCTGAATCCTTTTTCCACATTGGAAGCAGTTCCATACCTAGTGATTAACAAAATAGGGCCTTGATCCTTTGAACGTAAGAGGATTTTAAAATGGCAAAATTAAGCTCTTGAAATACAAGAATGGTTAGACTTAAGGTTGTCTGGGCAATACTCATTTGATTCCCAATTCCATATGTATTATCCTTCATCCTGAACCTACATACTTGCATACTAATTTTTCCCTGGGAGTCTCTCCTACATTCACTGTCCAAAATAAATTGTGATCTCATGATCAGCTATTTCATACTTTTCATCATTTCTCCTCATTATTCAGAATGTCTCATGCCTTATTTACAATGAGTGATTCAAAACATGCTATGGAGGAAATGGACAGCAATTTTCTAGTTAACTTTTCTGTGTAACATTTTGTTGTAGCATCCAAGTGCTTCCCAAGTCTTCATGAATTTGCCTAGACAGCTTCTGTGTGAGGTCTTGTGTCTACAGGGCTGCCAGAGGCAGGGGTGTCAGAAAAAGCCTTGGGAAATAGGACTGTTAAAACCCAACATTTGCACGGCAATGTGGAAAAGGAGAAATGAGACACAAATGACTCACGGTGCTATGAACAGAAAGGATAGCCCTGGTGGGAGTCTGATGGAGGACAAAAGAGTATGTAGGTGAACAGGAGAACAGGTTGCAGGAGTCCTGTGAGGAGCTTGGCCAGGCTGCACCAGTAGCTTCACCGTGCCAGGAGAGCAAGCTCTCAGCAAAATGGCAAAAGCAGTTGGCACCTGCAGCCTTAGCCCAACTTTTCCAGTGACCTGTTGACACCATCATTAATTTTGGAGGCACCAGTTAGCCCTCCCCTCCCCCATCATATTTTTTCTATTCTTTTTATTGGATGAGGATGAAAATGGTACAAAAGCTTGTTCTTCTTTTGACTGCTAGTGGCTCAGCGGTAAGACCGCTACTAAGATGCGGCACGCTAGATGTGAGGAGCCATTTGACGGGGTATTTGTGCTGAAATCCCCACAGGGAGGTTTAAACTCGCCTGAGGTGCAAATAACCACAGTGAGATTACTGATGAGAAATTCCATCAACTCACCCCTCTCCCATTATCCTCTTGCTCACTGGAAATTGCAACCACAGCAGGCAGACAAGGGCTGAGTGCAACAGAAAAAAAGTCTTCCTCTTACTCCTGTGATCACAAGAACCGAGAGCTTCTCACTGGGACTAATTGCTGCAGTGAACCTAAAGAGTAGGAGTCACTCTGCCGTAATTTCCAGCCTGCAGCTGTAAAGGGTAAGTGGGGATTTCCACCTTGCAGAAGAGAGAGCACCCGGCCTGGGGCAGAAACTCCACTTCAGCTCTCTCTCTTAATCATAGCATGAAGTAGCCTTTCTCTTCTCCCATCCAAACTTGATTATATTTTTTTCTGATGCATTCATAGTTGTTCTGCTCAAGTGTGCTTCAGCTGGGAAGTGAAAGTGTGAGTACACCAACGTGCTGAAAGAAGCAGGGATTAGCAGGGAGCTTTCTCAACATTTACACTTTTCACACTGCTGGTGGTTGTATTTCATATCTTGACATTTGTAGAGGTTATAACTCTGTTTGTTTTTTCCATTCCAATGAGACTATTTTTCAATTAAAAAGCAATCACATTTTCTTAAGACGAAAGAAGAGTGGCTCTGAGAACTAATATTTGCAGAGCCACACAGCTGCTTTACAAATATTAGTTGAATGCTCTGTATGGGAGGAAACTTTTGATGTGAATTTATGAATTGGGTGGTTTTGTTTGTGTACTGGGCAAGAGGCGTGTACAGATACCTGTATTTTAGGTGTGGTGCAGGTGGTTGTTCTTTAAGCGATAATAGAATGTGATTATTCCTTGCTTTTCCGATTTTCTGGCCTCATTACTGTACTGCTTTTCTGGACCTTGGAGCCTCAAGTTCCAAGCTTGATGCAAGCAAATATGTTAAATACTGAAACTTAGCCAGCAAGCTGTCAAACAACTGTATTCCAGCAAAACTGAGTGTCATGGCTGGCGACTGTCCCAGAGGCTCAGCTTCACATCATCGAAATCGTCTGCTAGAAAATAGCATATTGAACCACGCAAAGGTAAGGATCAATGAAGTCATTAACAAAGTGACCTTACGGATAGGGGAGATGAAGCAGAGGCCCCGCATGACGATACCCAAGAGTTTTCTTTAAGCGCAGGCTCTACAGTAATGACTTGTAATGCAGAGAACAGCAACACATTAAAAAGGCCCTTAACAGCAGCCCCCTCATAATTGAACCTCCAGGAACAACAGGACTCCTCTCCCCGCTGCCAACGCTTGCTGTATCTGTTATGCCGCAGGCTGCTTGCGGGAAGGCAGCCCGGTCGCTGCCACCATCAGCACTGGGCCCCCTTCGCCTCTAGCCCGCCAGGCAGCGGCCAGGGCTCTGCTTGAAAAACAAGCAGAAAAAGGCAAACTGCAGCTTTCCAGAGAAGACCTGGCACGATGAAGCTCTGAGCAAGGCTTTATTGTCAAGCCATAAACTGTCCCCCACCACATTACTTGGCTGGCTAATATCACGCATAATAAATTGGGTGAGCACACAAAGATTTACTGACTTGAGCATCTCTGGCCCTATGACGAATTCAGCAAGTGGAGTGAGGCAGGAGCCCAGTCTCTGCTAGGCAAAGCAAATAAAATAAAATTAAAACCTAATGGTCCCTAGATTCCTACACACCTTTGGGAGGACAAAGAGGATCCCAGTGGGTAGCTGTTTTCCCATAGATTTCCAATCATACTTTTGTTGCTTCATATTACACACACATACACAGTGTCTACTTATTTCTTCTCCACTCCATAAAAATGGAAAATAAATTAGGGTTAGTCCAATTACCGAAACCTAATTAAAACAATTTAAAAATGACTTAAGCAATTATCTAACAAGTGATCTTTTTGGTAAGAGCTGTACACAGGCAATTTATTAGTTAGTGAAGCCAACCCTGCTTTTTAATATAAACAGACTAATTAATCAGTGGTTAACTCTTGTAATGACCAGCTCTGGCATTTAATTATTGCTGCTGTCATGAAGCATAATACCTTATTTCCCAGGATTATTATACTAACTGCCAACATTGACCACTGTGTAAAGTTTAAAGCATTTTTCCATGATTATCTCTTCTATAGAGAGACAGATCCTTCCAGAGGAGAGCTGAGAGCTCTCAACAGCTCAAAAGAAGGCAAAAGTCTGAGTACCCTAAAAAAGCTCAATGTGAGATGAACAGGAGAAGATAAGAAACTTATTCGAGTCCCCAGAGCTCTTGAAGAGCAGACCAAGAGCTCCCTGTCATTAGAGAAAAGGGAGGAGAAAAAACCTAAGAGAGGACCTAGTTCTCACCTTAATCCTGGACTTCAGAAAGGCTTTGGGACAACTGACAATGGGAGTATATTGTACATGGAATACAATATCATACACTTGAAAGGAGGCATGGGCACTGAATAAGGTATATAAATCACTGAGGTGAGCGTGCATATCTGGAAAGTGTATCTGTGGCCACAGCATGGACACGTGTGGATGCATGGGTGCGTGCGTGTGTATAGTCAGCCCTTAAATCACCTCCCTGCTACTACACACACTCACCCACTGGGGATGTGCCCCTGCTTTCAGTATTAAACCAGCACAAACTGTGAGTGCACAGAAACCTGGGGCTGCCCCTTCTGTTTCCCTGTGCTAATCCAGCCCTGTGTGCCTTACAGAGTTAAAGATTTTTTTCACAGATTCAATAAACCTGAAGTGTCCAGCAACAGATGCCAAATTTGATCATCTTGCTGGAGCTGACAATAAAGAGGCTCACATAAACTCACTGGGAAGGAAAGCAGGGAGTGCAGGGGAGCTATTACAGCATAGGTTAGTATGAAGCAATTGCAGGCAGCAGGCAGTAGGGCAGTAAAAGCTAATAAAACCTTGAAGTACAAACCAGACTAATCAAAGAACAGCCTCACATTCGCATCTCCAGGCTCCTTGGCCTTCGCACAGCAGTTGGTGAGAACAGCTTGATTGTTTCTGTAGATAAATGGATCCCGAGTAAGTGCTACCTGAGCACCTCTGTCAAGCCACTGAAGTGAAACAAGCCTTCAGACTTCCTAAAATGAAGCAATGAACTTCGACAAGTTTTAAAACTGCCAGCTCTCCGCAGCCTTGTGGTGGAAAAGAGCACAGTGGTGGCTTGGAAGGTCTGAGTCAGCATGGGGGAAGGGAGAGAGTGCCTTTTTCCAGAGTGTTTTTTCTGAAAAGGGCAAATAAAGAGCCAGTCTCCGTCAATGTCTTTTTCTCTGGCACTTGAAGGGCCAGTCTGGTCTCACACCACCCGAAATGAAGAGCAACTCCACCAAGCTAGCAGGGTTACTCTGGTGTTAGAGAGATCAGAATTAGGTGACTAAAACAGTTATTTGGGAAAGTACTGGCCTATTAGACAACCTGCATCAATCTCATGGATGCAATGGGAGAGTAGGTAGGGGTTATTGTAATGAACCTAAACTAGTAATGAATTTAAATTTTTGTCTACTGTAACCACCTTTGCCTAATTCTTTGGATGAAGATGCCTTATCCTCCTTTCTCCATCACACAAATTCCTGCCATATCTGCATCCATGTAAGATTAGCTCACGTCAGGGGAAAAGCAAGGATGTTTTCTTAGAGACCTAATGACATATGTTGGTACTGGTCATGAATAGGATTGAACCCTTTTTAGGAAATTCAGCACCGTTCCATCACCACCAAAGGCAGAACAGATGGTTTTAAAGAGCGCTTTAGACCGTGACTATTATTCTTGGCAAAGAAGCAGTATTTTAGTGGCTAGGCATCCAGATTTGGGGCTAACCCAGCTTCTCCTTAATGCAAACACCAACCACGAAGGAAATGGCACAGCAGCTTTGCTGGCTCAAAACGCACCATGTAGGCAGCTCTTTGTGTCCTGACTGCTCTGAGAACAGTAAAGCAAGGTAGGGCTGGACAGCACAGGCATTTGCTACCGAGCGCAGCGCTTTGGGCCAAATACAGGCCATGTGCGTGCCAGCGAGCGCTCTCTTTGCTGGGGAAGATTTTAGGATAAGACCTTCATTGAGCACCCAAACTCTGTGTCTGCTGGACACCATGAGGCAGCTGAGATGTGTGGCCTGTCCCACAGGCTGCCACCGGCCCTGGGGAGTCTGCCCATCAGCTAGGCAGATCAGGAGGAGGCATGCTAAACTGTCTTAGCTGGGCACTGCCCTCAGTGGATATTTCTCAGTTATCCCAAAGGTTCGATAACTGAGCAGTCTGTTTTCTTGGGGAGAGAAAAGGGCAATTATTGCATTATTTCTTGCTTGCACACCGTGGCATGTGTCCATTAGCACAGATGCTCTTACAGCTTTTGGTGCTGATGGTGCTTATGGAAGAGATTAGTCTGGTCCAAAACATCAGATTTACACTGAGTGTCAGTGGGTACCACCCCCCCCGGGCACTGGCAGTACCAAGCGGTTTTGTAACTGATGTTCACATCTCCCATCAAAAAGCACATGGAAGTAGGGCAGCCATATATTTCTTCCAATTTGGCATTGAACCGGAGGCACAGAACAAGTGTAATTTCCATGCCAGGTTGGAGATGTAATGGGAAAGACATCTAACAGGTGAAAAATGAAGTGGCCCCAACACAGACAGATACTCACTCCCCCCATCGCAGCCTGCCCTGCTACTCGCCAATGCCTCTGTGCAATAGCAACTAGGATTGTTTTGCAAATTCGCTGCAGGCCAAGCAGCTCTTCATCGCCCTCGGCTGCACTTCTGTAGTTGTCTGCTGCCCTTCCTCTCCTCCACGGCGTATCTCCGCGCCACAGCTGGAATACAGCATTACCCTGAGGGTTGCAATACCCAGGCCGCCTGCAATCTGGAGCGGGCTGCAGTAGCTGACACTGCTGAAGCGCAGACTTCACCGTGGGCTGTCAGCACTTGCCTAAATTTGGGTACCTCCCCGCCAAGTGGAGCCCGGGCTGCCACACTGTCCCAGCTAACAGCAGCCAAGGCAGCTGACTTGGTTGTGCCTGTGCTTACTGCGGTCGCACTTCTTGGCTGGGGGGGAGACTGTGCTGGGGATGGAAAGCCCTTGGAGTGGGGACCGCCTTTTGGGTTAATGCAGCACATGGTGCACTGAGGTCGCGGTTGCTATCAGGGCCCTTGGAGTCACGCCAGGACAGAGCGCCCCAGTGCTGCTGCCAGGGATTTGATTCAGGGGCGGCGAGAGGCAGACGGAGGTGAGTGCAGCTGCTGTACGCTGCATGGTGAGGCTCGTGGGTAACAAGCATGAGGCGCAGGTTGGCAAGGCTTGCTATTAACAGCCTTGATCGGTAAGTGTGTTATGTGTTGCTAAAGCACACGCGCTCTTTTGCTCAGCAGCGTCTTCCCTTTGTGGCCCAGAGGCAGTCACGACTTGCTGGCTCCAGGGATCCCAGAGGAGTCCTCTTCTCGCCATGGACCACTTTCAGATGGGCCTTGGCACCACCGGACGTCTCCTCCCTCCATCTGAGAATCACTGAAATGGGTTTCATTAGCAGGAGAGGAGCTGCCTTGAGTGAGACTTTTCTTTAACAAATGTTAGTCTTTGCAGTTATCCTATCTTACTACAGCAGTCTTGTTTCTGCAATATTTAATCACAACCCATGTGAGTTGCCCCTGCTCTTGTTTTGTCCCCGAATATGCCATATTTCCTCCCATGCACATTGACCTGCAGTAAGTGAGAGCGGTCATTCTTTTAATACCTTGTATCATGAGTATTTGCTGTTTAGACAGCTTTAACCCCCAGGAGGACCTTACTATGCTGCATACTGCATAAGCAAATGGCTAGATAATTTGTTCATTTTCAAATCCAAATGCATCCTCAGACTGACACCTGGGTGACTGATGAGCAAAATAATGTTGTGACTATGGCTTGATTAGACCATAACATTTAGAATAATGAATCTGCTTTAGTGGTACTTACACTGTTTTTTCTGCCTGCTCCTCAGTAGCCATTACATGGTGGAGTTTGATTAAAAGAACATGGATTTCAAAACCAGGTTCATATGCATGTTCACTTAAACTGAATTTGAAATGTTTAAATACGCTTGTCGGTATTGCCTTTGTGCTCATCAGTCACAGAGGAGAGCTGACACATTACCCATTATCTAGCCAATTAGGCAGCACGGCTCACAAATTCAAAGCAGAATATTGGGCAAGATATCTGTCCATCAGATCTGAAAAATAGATGTGAGGAGTTAATAGTCTGTTCCCAGATATTTTATGAGCAGAAAATTGGCCTAAATTTGTAGAATCAATTATTCACTGTGAATGATTCTCCCAATTTTTCTCATTCGAAACTCAAGACAGTGAAATATGTGCCACTATCCCCACTTTTCTAGATTCATAGATCTTAAGGCCAAGGGGCTAATTAAGTTCATCTAAGTTGACCTCTAGCATAATACAGGCTGAAAACTCTCTTCTGTCAATTTCTGCATGGAGACTATTGTTTCTGCTTGAGCAACAGCACATCTTTTAAAAAGACAGCTAATTACGTTCTGAAAACATCATGTGTTACAGAATCCATTACAACCTTGTAAGCTGTTTGGGTAATTACCCTTGTTGTTAATATTTTTGTCTGGTTTCTAATCTGAATTTGTCCTGCTTCAGCTTTCAGCCACAGGATCTTATTATGCCTTTGCACCACTAAATTAAAGATCCATCTGCCATCAAAAGCCCTTTCATGATGGTGTTTGCACGATCAAGTCACCTTTTATCTTCTCTTGAATAAACTAGAAACATTAAGCTTCTTTAGTCTTTTATTCTACAGCCAGTTTGTCAGATCTCTGATTATTCTTGTAGTTTCCATCTGAACCTTTTCTGCTTTTTGCTTTTGTGAAGTAGACACAAAATTTCCTTAGAATTTCCCAAAATCCTAGTTGGTAATTCCCAACATGGAATGTGTTTCAGCCGACCTTGCAGAACTCTGAATTCAACATTAATCTGACAACTAGGATGGATGGGGAACAGAACTGAAATTACCAGTTGCTAAGGCACAGGTGATGGTGGTTTGAATGTTTCTGTTATATTCAAAGAAGCTGAAGTCCAAGTTAGTAATATATAAATACTTTGCAGTTCAAAAGCCCAGTTTCATGAAGCTGAAAGCCATTAAAAGGCAAATCATCCTGGAGACAGAAATTAAAATGAAAAACCTCATAATTGTATGTGTAGTTTTGTTTCCCTGCATCTCAAAAAGGGTACGAGAGAAATAGAAAGGTTCGGAAAAGGACAAGAAGAGTGATCACAGATACGGTCAAAATGATTTCAGTCAAGGAATGATTAAATAGACTAGATTTCTTCAGCTTGGAAAAGAGTTGATTGAGGAGGGAACATGATAGAATACAATTGCAAATGATGTGGAAAAGGTGAATGGAAATGACTGCATACAATAATAAGGAGGCATCAAATGAAAAGACAGAGTGAACAAAGAGAAATACTCCTTTATCCATCCTCTAATCAAATTCAGATGTTTTTTGTTGTGTGGGATGTATGGCCGCTAAAAGTCAATAAGTTTTCCAAAAGTGGCTGGGGAAAGGGGCAGCAGAAAGCCCCACCGTGCCCTGTGCAGGGCAAAGCCCCTGCCGCGGGCTCGGACCCTCTGCGGAACAAATGGGCAGAGCCTGGGGGAAGTCCAGAGGGGGACACGCTGAGTATGCAAGGGAAGGGGCTCTCTACGTTCGTCCTGCTCGGCTGTTTGTATGCTCGAGGCAAGCTGGCCGCTGCTGGAGCCTGGCTAGGTGGCCCTGTGATCGCACCCTGTCTGGCTGTTCTCCTGTTCTTACATGTGAAATGCAACGGGGAATTTTATACAATATTTTATTACATGGCCCAAAGCCACACAGCTGCCTGACTAAGAGAAAAAGTCACACTGGTAAAAAGAACCAGGCTGGCTTGAAAACAGGCAAATGTAGCTGAATGCACACACACAAACACATGGAGAGGAAAAAAAGAGATAGAAATGAATATAAATTAGAATGGTGGGAAAACAGAATGTGTCTTAGGGAAGTGACAGGGCACAAGGAAAAACCTAAGGCAATACAGTTAATGGCAGTAAAAAAAAGCTTTAGTGTGCCTATCAATACAAAAACCCTAACAATGATATTAGTCTATTAAAACATGTTTTTAATGTAGAAATGGCAAACAGATTCAATATATCTTTTCGTTCCAAATGTTTTTTGAAAAGTCTGCATGAAGAATTCACCAGGGGCAAAGATGAAATCTGTTCCCTTCCAGCAGTGACTTGGCAATATGCTAAACAAGAGGCTGGGGATAACGAAGAAGACACGCCGTTGAGCTGCATTGCTTCTGAAGAGGGGAGCCAGCAAATACTGTGCGCTGCAGCACAGCCGAAAGCGAGGCAATGCTCCGAGGGGGAAGGCAAACAGGCTGCGCTGCCACACTGGGGGTATCAGCAGCCCCGGGAAGCCCTGGAGAGCCCCAGTGCCCAGCCAGCTGCACACAAGCCTCCCTTCCCCGCTCGGTGGCCAAAGCAGCTGAAGCGACCTTGGCTGTATAAAGCGAAGAGGGTGTTCCTGGCAGCAGTGTCGCACCCAGTCCTGCTCTTTGCGTTTCCCATTCCGGCAGCGTTAAAGGTTTCAGACAAAAGCCACGAAGATCTGACAGCACACTTAACACGGAGGTGCTTGGGGGTTAGTAGAGAAAAGATTTAAGGTAGGACCTGACCGCAAGCTACATAGCTACACCGAGAACAGAAATCTGATAATAAAAGGCTCTTCACCCTAACAAACTGCTAACAAGATCCAGTAGTTTGGAGCTGAAGCTAGAAAGCTCCGTCGTGAAATAAGATTCAGTCTTTCTAACACCAGGAGTTATTAGCCATCAAACTACTTCCCCAGGGTTTCTAGTAGCTTCTTCATCATTGCAAATCTTTTGTTCAAGAGAAAATAGCAAGGTCTTTTATACAGGACATCAGACCCGAACAGCAATTTTCACCTTTTTCAGTTCATGGACTTCTAAATATTTTCATATACCTACTGCTCTTTTCATGTTTTTTTAAAGATATTCTAGAAGTAGCCCACAGACCCCCAGCAGACAGACTGGTGCCTGATCCCTTCTGCTTATATTACCAATACGCTTACATATAAGCCCCTGTCCTGGCCGCAATGTCACTATAATGATTTCACCGGCTTTATACAGACGGTACCTCCAGGTACTTGCTGTTCCCTTGCCCCACCACGTCACCGTACCCCCACGTGGGATGTGGAGCTGCATGCCCAGGCTGATGCCTCGTCCTTTGCCACATCCCGAGGTCCAACTTCTGGTGCTCAACACTTTCGCTGTCCCTACATGCATGATCCTACGTTACCCATTGCCCAGACTTCAATGTGTAATTGAGTTGTCTCCCTCCCTACTTCATACTTATTTTTAGGCTCAACTAAAAATGTTGCCAGCAATAATTTTTGTGATTTGTTACAGGTAAAAGTATTAAACATTGACAGTTTGCAGACTGATAGGAAGCCAGGAGCTTTACTGTCCTCTCTAATTGCTAACTGCTTGTGAAGATGCCCTGACTTCAACAGGAGCTGGATTATGATTTGACCAAGTGAGTGAGTTTTAAAACTAGGATTACAATTTAGTAATTAGTTTGCTTTTTCTGCTTGGACTGCTAGACAACACTTCTGTCTCAGTTATTTCTGCAGACAGCAGTAAGGGACAAAGCCAGGATTCAATTAAAGAGAAGCATGAAAGACCCAAGAAACCATCTCCGGGGATGCAGGCCTGTTCCTTTCCGAAAAAGCACAGAAAGTGCTTGTTTGGTGCTTGCGCCTTTGCCAAGCTGCGAAGCCGCAGGCGATATGGACTTGGGCTCTGGGCTCTTTGGAAGCAGGCGCTGGGCAGAGGCCAAGAAGGGCAAAGTTGAAACGCAAAGGCGGTTGCCTCAATAGGCCGTTCTTGGCGAGGGGAGCCCCGTCTTTTCAGCGCCTGCACCTGCGTGTGCCATGCTCGGGTGCCCCCGGCGCAGGGAACCTGAGGGTGGGCGGCTGCCCGCTGCTTCTCAGCCTCTGCGGGGCCGGCGGGCAGCTTGGGCGAACTCTTCCCCCGCACCCGGGAAACGGGGGCAACACCCTGCGGGACCTTGCCAGAGCAGTCGGAGGGGTCTAGATGAAAGCCGTAAAGTAAATAGGTGCTAAGCTTCGTTATGGATTTTCATCGGCCCTTTTCCTGAATGCTGCTGGATTTAAGCTTTTCAGATCACTTTGTGGTTGTGTAAACCAAGAACTGGGACCTTCTTCCCCAGCCATGAGGCAATTTAAGCCAAACTGATTTGATTTTTATTTTTCAGGTAAACTCTGCTGGATTCCACAATAATTGCTCAGAGGTGACTTGGCACAGGCAAGAAGAAATGCAGCTTCACAAGCCCTTCTGGGCAGGGTGCTCGGACTCATCATGGAAGGCAAAGTCTACATAATTACGCAGTTTTTAGTCATCTGAAAAAGGCCGTATTTTCTTCCTGCTGGGGAGAGGTTGATGTCAGCTCTGGCATTTCTCTATCACAAAAATCTCTTCTCCTCTTTGATAAACCTCAGAGTTTATACAATAACACCTACAAAGTTCATAACTACAGGTGGTTCATATTGGCCGTAAATGTGGAGAGAGAGTGCCAAAGAGGGACAAAAGCGCTTCCGGAAAGCAATATGCTGTGAACGGCCCAGTATAGCCAGCCTGCAAGAAAAATGTGATGGTTGAAGCACTCTCTGTCCCCCGCAGTACTCGGGGGTCTGAGCTAATCGCAGACATGCATCAGTTCAAACTCCGTACGGACAGCAGGGTTTTGCTCACATGAGCATTGTCCGACCTCTCCATTTCTGCTGAATATCTGTGTCACCTACTGATTGCTCTCTCTGTAAAACAATCCTCCTTAAATTGTTTAGCTACATATTCTGCCTTCCCCTCGGCTTGTGTTCTAATTCTGGTGAGTGAGATGACCTCAATTAGAAATTCTTGCTTAAACATACAAGGTCAGTGAGATGGTTTCAGTTTGTCTTGTCCCCACTTGCCTTTCTTCAAGCTCAATTTTGTAAATTTTTGTTCATCTGCAACTCATTAGTGCTAGTCATTACCTTCTATTACAACAAAACTTACTGGAAGATAATTATTTAGGTCACAAGAAGGCATTCAGAAAAATACCACAATTAAGGTTACGCTTTTCCTTTTCATTTCCTTGGGGGGATACTCTACTCTCTAATTATATGATCACACAAAACCAGGCCCTGTACCCACATACACGCAAGTTTTATACCAACATCATTTTTTGATTTCGTTAGAAATAATTCCAGTTTATGGTGGCAAAAAGGAGATCAGAGTTAGGGCAATTCATTTCTAACACATAGCCTTTTATTGTTGCTTGGATTAATGTACTAATTGAGATGTACAGAACTGTATGTCTCTTAACACTCTGTTGTAACATCATTTGCATATACATTTTACACATTATTCTTATGTCAAAATCAGTAATAAAATGGTTACAAAAGTAGTTGTTGCCTGATAGACACAGAGGGGACATCACGCTATACCAGTTTTTGCAAAGAAAATTGAATCTTACTCCAGCATTAACTTACCTACAAATTTTTTGACTTTTTTTACAAATGATCTGTGACCCAACAAAAAAATTACCATGCTTTTATTTTTTAAGCCAGCTATAGTAAACTACTAGTGCTTTTTCATTTACTCTTTATTATCCTCAAGAAAATCGGGGCCAACAGGATTGAACGCTGATCGTCATGTGAACCATGACTCTTCCAGTCATCATGGGCTTTAGAAGGTGACCCTGGGCTGTGATAGCCACCTGATCTGAAGTTTATTTGAGAGGAAAATCAAGCTCAATTTCTACCTCATCTTTCCTGAAGCAAGTTATTTTGTGAAGAAAACCACATCTGGCTGACATGATTTGCCTTTCAAAAAACCCTTCTGACTCACAACTAATAAATAATTCTCTCAGAATGTGGAGTTTATGGTTCAACTGTTTGATCCCTAATCTCCAATATTAACTGTGGATTAACTCATACCTGCCTGGCATATTTTATCTGTATCCCACAGAAGAGGCTCTTTTGTATTCTTTCAGTAATCTCTGTAATCTCCAGTTTGCTCTCATTAATACCCATGCATATCCTCCACAGATTTATTGTAAATGTATTTTCTTAACAAATTCAGAGGCAAAGAAAACATTTAGTTCCTCTGTCACTTTTTTTTCTAAGAGCAGAATTTGTTGACCCATTATTTTTCTGTAGTTTTCATTCCTCCAGTATATTGATAGCATTTCCTATTTTTAAATATTTAGATACTCTCTACTTGATTTATTTTTTTCCCCTTTTGCCTTATGTCCTAATGTTACTTATGTTTCTTCTCATAAACTACAAACATTGCTGTGCTGTTTTCTCTGTACCCATGCTTACAGCATCATTTCTTTACTCAAATACTCTAAGTGTGGCCAAATTCCACCCTGAGAGACTTTGTTGGATTTGGCAGATGGAAACCAAACAAACCACATCCGGCATTGGTTTAATATGCTGATAGACTGCAAAATTAATCTTATATTTACTTCCAGTATTTACTGATGGCAAAAGACACCTTTTTTTTTCCTCCTCCCTTTTCTCCCCCCTTTCCACAAAACTCAGGTGCCCCATACATTTTTTCTATCATAAATAGCTGCACCCCGAGCCCTGCTGGAGATGGACAGTGTCATTGACATCTGATTCCAGTGACCCTGCTGTTCATGACACTGAATACACCTACGTCACTCATGTTCAAGATTGCTTGATGAGCACAGAGGGTTGCTGTCTTCCATTCAAGGCACTAGACAGAATGACGAAAAAGAGAGATTAGGCTTAGAGCTGTTAGACCTTTTTCTTTGCAAAAGACAAGCAACCCATTCTCCGATTCATGGTCGTTTTTGTAGCTTTTTTTCTGCATTGTGTGGCATTTCAAAGAAAATCTTAAAAAGGCATTATCTAATGAAAAAAGTAGGTTGGTTAAGACAAGTTATTCTGGTGAAATTCAGTAAAATAAAAAAGAAGAAGTATTTGCAGAAAAATGAAGAGCTCCTTTTCAAATCCTGTGAGATGAACGTGACTTTGCTCTATTTTGGAAAACAATGTCTCTGTTTTTCCATCAATTCTAGTGAGCATTCAGGAAGAGGGCTGAAGCAAGAAGAGATTTATCATGAAAAAGTGCATTCTACAGCCCAAATAAGCATCGGCTTTCTCACTAACAGCAACTTTAGAAAGATGTTTCAGATGATGCAAGCACAGCTTCCTGCAATCTATTGTGTATAACTATTGGAGAGGTACCTGGTGCCTTTTCTTTAATCGGTGGAAGTATATTACGCAGTTAAGTGTACAAATATCAGACCTGGTGCTTGATACGCAAGTATGACCTTTGGTATTCCCACCAGTAGTTACTATGTCCGGTAACTCTGAAGTCTCCTCACTGGCAACCCAACAGAGTCAGTCAGTCTTGACTGCCTGTATCAGAGCAGGGGAGAAAAACTAGATCAGGCTAGTAAACTCTACTGTCAATTTTAGTGTATTTATTATTTTATCACTTGGATTAGTGACAGCACCTTGAGGCCTTCACTGCGGATTGGGCCTCCATTGTGCTCTGTGTTGTACAAGGGCCTGAATACTTTACACTCCTCGATAAAATCCCATCCAGGAAGCACAAGAAGATAAAGGAACAACAGTTGTCAGAGCAGCAGTGAAGCTGAAGGATTATGTGCCAGGGTTGCAGCAGTAGCCTTACAAATGGATGGGGACAGGATTGCTTTAGTCAAGTCAAAACTGGAGAAATGGATGTTGCACCAATGGAGGTGTGAGATCACGAGGAACTGGATAAGATTCTAGCTGGGTGATTGCATCATATTGTATAAAATAAATGATGCAGAATAAATGTCCAAGACCTTCACAAGCTGGATATGGCAGAGATGACTCCTCCTGGGTACATGAGACACCCATGGCAAGCTGAACTGGGGATATGATCTGCAGTGGTCAAACCAGGAACTAGTTAGGCTGTTTGGACAGGGTGGAGGATGTGGGGGATAAAGAGAGATTTTAAGCCATGAGGGGGTTGATCTGATATCCAAAAAGAGATGTCTGAAAGACTGACTACGATTATCATTTGGACAGAAGGAGACAGATGGAACGGGAGGTAGGTCTGAGTGCGGTGACAAGTGTGAGCTCTGTTTGCAAATGAAACCGCCCAGTTATGGGATGGGAAGAGAAGGGTGGGTAGAACAAAGGACAGAGCTCTGTAGCCTCAAAACCTGAAGGGAGGATGAGGAAGACCTCTGTATGGGAAAGTGCGGAAGAATGTCGAGGAGATAGGCGATGGAAGCTAGCCAGACCGTTCCGTGGGAAAAGGAGCATCAACAGGGCATGTTGACCCATAGCCATGTAGCTGGGCCTATGCCAGCGTGGCGCTGCACCTGGGCTTTGACTCGAGATTAGCGATGAGCTCAGTGTGCCCACTGCGCATGTGTATAGTACACAAAAACCATGTACAGTGCCCCCCCGGTGTTCCTCGCCATGGACCGACGCTCAGCGGTGCCAGGGACTCTCCCGCTCCTTTATTGCCTTGATCGGGAAATCGCTGGGGAACCCCCGCTCAGACGCAGAGGTAATAAACGCTCGGTATCGACCTTAGTGTGCCTTGTGTTTGTGTATCTGTTCCTGCCGGGAGTCCAGGCATCGCCCCCGCCGGACCCTTACAACTGGCGTAGTCGGCAGGATACACAAACGACAACGCCGTGGCCGAGGAGAGCGAAGGGGTAGGGCGAGAGCCACGGAGGGACTGCTCGCCTGCGGCTGCCAGGATGGCCCCAGACTGAGCGGAGGGGGCCGGTAGCTGCATTGCTTGCCATTCTGGCAGTCCCCCAGGACTGGCCAGAGTTGGCACAGGGGGAAAATGTTACCCCGAAGGCGGTTGAATCCGCTTTACAGGCTATGCCCTTCCGTGCTGCTTCGGAAGCAGCTTGGAGCTCGCCGGACAATTAGGGTGGATGCTGTTGACAGGCATTCGAGCCTTAGATAATGAGGTATCATCTTTGCAGCAACGAGTAAAAGATCTGGAGAAGGAGAATGGAGATTTGCGTGATGCGAGGGCAGTAGCACAGGAGTTGATCATGAGCCAAGCTGAAAAGAGTCAGGAATTAACCCACAGGGTAGAGCGATTAGCTCTACGAATGGCTAACAAGCGCTGTGTGCGCTATGGTAAAGCCCCAGCTACAGTTGCACAGGTGAGAGCAATAATAACTAGACCTTCCTGGGACCCAGAGGAGCGGGATGGTAGTATTTGGAGTACTTCATCTGACTCAGAGATTGAATTTGGATTAGAAGGAGAATTGGCTACTCCCCAGGTCTGACCTCTTGTGCAACTGAAAGGGGAGAGGCAAGTAGACGGGGATACAGTGGAGCAATCTAGGACGTATACCCAGAAGGAATTGCGTGAGTTTTTAACTGCTTTCCAGCAGCAGCATGGGGAGTCTTTGTTAGCCTGGTTAGTGAGAGCATGGGATGCAGGTGCCGGATCGCTTAGCCTCGTAAGAGAGGAGCTGAATTTAATGAGCCCCTTATCAACCGATGCTCAAGTTCAGTATTATCTTACCCAATTAACTTCTGCACGGGATGGGGCAGGAAATGTTATCGTAGCTCCAACATTATATCAATGGTTATGTGCTGCTGTGGTAGGTGCTTATCCGTCCACCGATGAGTTAGCCGCCACAGTGGGAGCGTGGCGTACTTTGGAGGAAGGGATCAACGTGTTGCGGCAGCTAAGGGTAGCAATCGGATTAGCAGATGGAGAAGGACCGGACGGTGTGGAAATAACGCGGCAGATGAAGACCCAGTTATTAAGGGGGGCTCCAAGTGCCTTAAAGCCCTTACTATTTGGCATAGTAATGCCTGCAACTGGAACAGTGGGGGCTTTAATACACAGTATAAGGGATTTGACACTTGTTGGTGAACCAGATACTAAGCAAGCGAGAGCAGTTCGGAATTCCAAAGGAAGAAAATTGGCAGGGACTACTAAATTGAGTGGAAAGGTAATGAGGCGGCAGATGTGGACTGATTTGCTGCAGGCAGGGGTATTACGTGATGAGATAAATGGTCTTTCTACTGCTGACTTATTCAAGCGGTGGCAGCGGCTACCTGCTAATCAGCAATATCGAACACAGCCTACAGCCCCCCCGCTCCAGCCACAGCGTGGAAGCTGCCGGCCAAAAGACAACAAGGGGGAGGCAGGTCCCCTGCAATCACAGAATCACAGAATCACAGAATGGTTGAGGTTGGAAGGGACCTCTGGAGATCATCTAGTCCAACCCCCCTGCTCAAGCAGGGTCACCTAGAGCACATTGCACAGGATTGCGTCCAGGTGCGTTTTGAATATCTCCAGAGAAGGAGACTCCACCACCTCTCTGGGCAACCTGTTCCAGTGCTCTGTCACCCTCACAGTGAAAAAGTTTTTCCTCATGTTCAGATGGAAGCGTCTGTGTTTCAGTTTGTGCCTGTCTCCTCGCGTCCTGTCGCTCGGCACCACTGAAAAGAGTCTGGTCCCATCCTCTCGACACCCTCCCTTCAGATACTTGTACACGTTGATAAGATCTCCTCTCAGCCTTCTCTTCTCCAGGCTAAACAGGCCCAGCTCTCTCAGCCTTTCCTCATAGGAGAGATGCTCCAGTCCCCTAATCATCTTTGTAGCCCTTCGCTGGACTTGCTCCAGTAGTGCCACATCCCTCTTGTACTGGGGAGCCCAGAACTGGACGCAGTACTCCAGATGTGGCCTCACCAGGACTGAGTAGAGGGGGAGGATCACCTCCCTCGACCTGCTGGCAACACTCTTCCTGATGCACCCCAGCATACCATTGGCCTTCTTGGCCACAAGGGCACATTGCTGCCTCATGCTTAACTTGGTGTCCACCAGCACTCCCAGGTCCTTCTCGGCAGAGCTGCTTTCCAGCAGGTCAACCCCCAACCTGTACTGGTGCATGGGGTTATTCCTCCCCAGGTGCAGGACCCTGCACTTCCCTTTGTTGAACTTCATGAGGTTCCTCTCTGCCCACCTCTCCAGCCTGTCCAAGTCTCTTTGAATGGCAGCACAGCCCTCTGGTGTATCAGCCACTCCTCCCAGTTTTGTATCGTCAGCAAACTTGCTGAGGGTGCACTCTGTCCCTTCATCCAGGTCATTGATGAATAAGCTGAACAAGACTGGACCCAGTACTGACCCCTGGGGGACACCGCTAGCTACAGGCCTCCAACTAGACTCTGTGCCACTGATCACAACTCTCTGAGCTCTGCCATTCAGCCACTTCTCAATCCACCTCACTGTCCACTCATCCAGCCCACACTTCCTGAGCTTGTCCATGAGGATGCTATGGGAGACAGTGTGGAAAGCCTTGCTGAAGTCTAGGTAGACAACATCCACTGCTCTCCCCTCATCTACCCAGCCAGTCATTCCATCAGAGAAGGCTATCAGATTGGTTAGGCATGATTTCCCCTTGGTGAAGCCATGCTGACTACTCCTGATCACCTTCTTGTCCTCCACATGCTTGGAGATGGCCTCCAGGATGAGCTGCTCCATCACCTTTCCAGGGATGCAGGTGAGGCTGACTGGCCTGTAGTTCCCTGGGTCCTCCTTCTTGCCCTTTTTGAAGACTGGGGTGACACTGGCTTTCTTCCAGTCCTCGGGCACCTCTCCTGTTCTCCATGACCTTTCAAAGATGATGGAGAGTGGCTTAGCAATAATGTCCGCCAGCTCCCTCAGCACTCATGGGTGCATCCCATCAGGGCCCATGGATTTGTGGGTGTCAAGTTTGCTTAAATGATCTCTAACCCACTCCTCCTCCACCAAGGGAAAGTCTTCCTCTCTCCAGACTTTCTCTCTTGCCTCCAGGGTCTGGGGTTCCTGAGGGCTGGCCTGACCAGTAAAGACTGAAGCAAAGAAGGCATTCAGTAACTCTGCCTTCTCTGCATCCTTCGTCACCAGGGCACCCACACCATTCAGCAAAGGGCCCACATTTTCCCTAGTCTTCCTCTTGCTGCTGATGTATTTGAAGAAGCCCTTCTTGCTGTCCTTGACATCTCTTGCCAGATTTAATTCCAAACGGGCCTTAGCCTTCCTCGTCGCATCCCTGCATACTCTGACAACGTTCCTATATTCCTCCCAAGTGGCCTGTCCCCCTTTCCACTTTCTGTAGACTTCCTTCTTCTGGTTGAGTTTTGCCAGGAGCTCCTTGCTCATCCATGCAGGTCTCCTGCCTCCTTTGCTTGACTTCCTACTCATAGGGATGCACCGCTCTTGAGCCTGGAGGAAGTGATGTTTGAATATTAACCAGCTCTCTTGAACACTCCTTCCTTCTAGGGCCCTCACCCATGGGATTACTCCAAGTAGGTCCCTGAAGAGGCCAAAGTTTGCTCTCCTGAAGTCCAGGGTTGCGATCCTACTTGGTGCCCTGCTGCCTCCTCGCAGGATCCTGAACTCCACCATCTCATGGTCACTGCAGCCAAGGCAGCCCCCAACCTTCACATCTTCCACCAGTCCTTCTTTGTTTGTTAGTACGAGGTCCAGCAGCACACCTCTCCTCCTTGGCTCCTCCACCACCTGTGTCAAGAAGTTGTCACCAATGCTCTGCAGGAACCTCCAGGACTGTTTGTGCCTAGCTGTGTTGTCTTTCCAGCAGATATCGGGGTGGTTGAAGTCCCCCATGAGAACCAGGGCCTGGGATCGTGAGGCCACTTCCAGCTGTCTGTAGAAGGCCTCATCGACTTCCTCATCCTGATCAGGTGGCCTGTAGTAAACACCCACAACAGTGTCACCCATGCTAGCCTGCCCTTTGATCCTTACCCATAAGCTCTCGACTCGCTCTTCATCCACCCCTAGGCACAGCTCAATACATTCCAGTTGCTCTCTCACATAAAGAGCAACTCCGCCACCTCGCTTTCCTGGCCTGTCTTTCCTAAAAAGCACGTAGCCATCCATGACAGCACTCCAGTCATGCGAGCTATCCCACCATGTCTCTGTAATGGCAATGAGATCATGGCCCTGCGACCACACACATATCTCTAGTTCTTCCTGTTTGTTCCCCATGCTGCGTGCATTGGTGTACAGGCATTTCAGAGAGGAGATCGAGCAGGCAGGTTTCCCGGGAGGGGTACAAGAGGATCCTCCATAGCCACATCCCATGCACACTTCCCTGGCTGCATTCACCTGCTGGAGGCATCCTGACTTGAGCAGTCTTTTGCCAACTACCCTGTCACTATAACTCTCCCCTTCCCCCATCTTTCCTAGTTTAAAGCCCTCCTTACCAGGTTGGCCAACCTGTTGGCAAAGACCCGCGTGCCCCGCCTCGTGAGGTGGATCCCATCTCTCGCCATCAGTTGTCGATCTTCAGACAGGGTCCCATGGTCGTAGAAACCAAAACCCTGTTGCCAACACCAGCGGCGCAGCCAGTCGTTAACTTGGAAAGTCCGTCTCCTCCTCCTCCTCTCATCCATCCCCCTCACTGGCAGGATTGAGGAGAAGATGACCTGGCTCCCAGACCCTTGACCACCACCCCCAGAGCTCTGAAATCCTGCTTGATGGTCTCCAGTTTGCCCTTGGTGTCATTAGTGCCCACATGGAAGAGCAGCAGTGGGTAATAGTCCGAAGCGTGGACAAGCCTTGGCAGTCTTTGCATGACATCTCTCACACGAGCCCCCGGCAGGCCACAAACCTCTCTAGACAAGAGGTCAGGTCGGCAGATAGATGCCTCCGTCCCCTGCAGCAGGGAGTCCCCCACAGCAATCACCCGCCGCTTCTTCCGGGCGTTCCGGCAGGGCACAGGGTCTGTTGTCCCAGGTACTTCCCTGGCAGCCATGCCCATCTCCTCCTCATCCTGGAGGGCACTAAACCTGTTCTTCAGCTTCAGGTCTTCAGGAGGAGTAGGAGCCTTTCTCCTCCCACGAGCAGTGACCAGTTTCCAGCCTTCTTCTACGGTGTCATGATGTACCGTTTCACACGGCACAGAGCCCTCTGGCAACTCCACTGCCGCGGGGGGTTGGGACTCCCGAAGCTGCACAGTCTCCGAGAATACCCTGTCTATCTCTTGCTCTGCTTCTCGGATGCTGCGCAGCCTACTGACCTCCTCCCGTAACTCCCTTACCTGACGACACAGCTCGTCAACAGCAGCACAGCTCCTGCAGGAGAGCTGGCTGCCAGCCCAGGCCTCCCGGAGAGGCCCCAAGCACTCCCGGCAGCCTCAGACCTGTAGAGCCGCATCTACTGTCAGAGGGTCGGTCTGGGTCCCAGCCTCTGACACAGCAACTCCAACAGCCACTGGGGAACGCGCTGTGCGGCGTGTCACGACCATACTTGAGGAAGCGTACACCACAGGGAACAGAAACAAAGGTCCCTTCGCACGACCCTTCGCGCGCCCTTCTGCGCGAACTGCTGCGCAAACTGCTGCGTCTGTTCGCTGCCTCTGTTAGCTGCGCTCTCTGCTGCGCAATACGAGCGTCAGTTGCAGCTTACCATCGGGGGGACCGACGCCCTTATGTGCCCTTGCGAATTCGCTGGCACTCTGGAGGAGAAATTGCTGTGCTTGCTTTAGTAGATACTGGGGCAGAAGCTACTGTACTACATAGTGCGGTAGCTCCGGGGAAGGCCACTACCCATATATGTGGGTTGGGAGGATCAGCCACCCCGGCGAGACAGGCTGTAGTTACGTTAGCAATTGGCAAACCCCCCCCATTTTCTGCCACTGTTTTATTAGCACCGATTCACGAGTATATCTTGGGGATCGATGTGCTACTGGGCAGAGATATTCAGACCCTGCAAGGATTGTTCTCCTTTGGAAAAAGTTCTGCGTTACTGCAGTTGCGATCCATTACTTTGATTAGAGGGTATCCAAAATGGGACCCAGTGGATCTACCAGTTCCCCCCACTGCAGTGCAAGTGAAGCAATACAGAATTCCTGTTGGGGAACAGGAGATTCAGGAAACTATAGATGCTTTATTGCATACCCAAATAATATGCCCTGCCCTGTCGGCTTTCAATAGTCCTATTTGGCCTGTTCGGAAGCCTGATGGCTCATGGCGTATGACTGTGGATTATAGGGAGCTAAATAAAGTCGCCCCACCATTAGCAGCCGTAGTACCTGACATGGTAACTCTGCTGGAAGTGTGATAGGTGATAATTTGTTACATCAACTCGTGAAGTGATTTTACCATGAAACTAGGCGCTAAGTACGGGCTATCACCACAATGATTGTACTGAGCCAGCAGAGCGATATTGCATTGTGAAATGTATGCGCGCGACCTGAAGGGCACCACGCACAACGCATAGGAAGACCCCTGCCTTCATCCCGACCCCCCCCAGCAACAGCCGGCGCAACCACAGAAGTTACAGGCATATAAGGGGACTGTG
Source organism: Apteryx mantelli (assembly GCF_036417845.1). Taxonomy (NCBI): domain Eukaryota; kingdom Metazoa; phylum Chordata; class Aves; order Apterygiformes; family Apterygidae; genus Apteryx; species Apteryx mantelli. The sequence continues at coordinate 56,353,874 of NC_089980.1, read as the reverse complement.
AGCGGGGGATTGCGCGCGCCGTTGGTGGAGCAGGAGACTCCCCGGCTGCCCAGCGCTGTTTTGCTTACTTGTGACTTGCTCAATTATTCTATTAAATTGGAATTTATGCAACCCGGCCCGAGTGGTTGTCAATTTGTCGCGTTTACCTATAACAGAAGGCATAGGGAAACATCTGCAAGAATGGAAAGCTGTCATTGATTTGGCAAATGCATTCTTCTCTATCGCTATATCCCCGCAATCGCAAGACCAATTTGCGTTTACATGGGATAATAAGCAATATACGTTTCAAGTCCTTCCTCAGGGCTATAAACATAGCCCCACTATATGCCACCAGATGATCTCAGCTGATCTTCCCCCCCCACTTACAGTGTACCATCCATCATTATATCAATGATATTTTGATAATGGGACCTTCTGAAGAACAAGTCCGTGAGCAGTTATCATTGCTGGCACAGACCCTACAGGAGCGGGGGTGGGCTGTAAACCCTAAGAAGGTACAGGGGCCGGACATCAGTGTGCAATTCTTAGGGGTAGTCTGGAGGGGGCAGATGAAAGCTATCCCTGAGAAAGTACGCAATACAGAATCACAGAATCACAGAATCACAGAATCACTGAGGTTGGAAGGGACCTCTGGAGATCATCTAGTCCAACCCCCCTGCTCAAGCAGGGTCACCTAGAGCACATTGCACAGGATTGCATCCAGGTGTGTTTTGAATATCTCCAGAGAAGGAGACTCCACCACCTCTCTGGGCAACCTGTTCCAGTGCTCTGTCACCCTCACAGTGAAAAAGTTTTTCCTCATGTTCAGATGGAAGCGTCTGTGTTTCAGTTTGTGCCCGTTTCCTCGCGTCCTGTCGCTCGGCACCACTGAAAAGAGTCTGGTCCCATCCTCTCGACACCCTCCCTTCAGATACTTGTACACGTTGATAAGATCTCCTCTCAGCCTTCTCTTCTCCAGGCTAAACAGGCCCAGCTCTCTCAGCCTTTCCTCATAGGAGAGATGCTCCAGTCCCCTAATCATCTTTGTGGTCCTTCGCTGGACTTGCTCCAGTAGGGCCACATCCCTCTTGTACTGGGGAGCCCAGAACTGGACGCAGTACTCCAGATGTGGCCTCACCAGGGCTGAGTAGAGGGGGAGGATCACCTCCCTCGACCTGCTGGCAACATACCATTCAACAGTACCCTGTCCTCACTACTGTGAGACAACTACAAGCTTTTTTGGGCCTTTTGGGGTTCTGGAGGACCTTTATACCCCACTTAGCATATTTAATGCGGCCGCTACAGCGTTTGACCAAAAAAAGTAGCCAGTGGCAATGGACTAAAGAACATCAGCAAGCCTTCGACCTGTGCAAGGAGGCGGTGGTCCAACATTGCGAACTATTCACTCCATATGAGGGACGACCTTTCGAGCTGGAGGTAACGGTCATGGGGGATATGGTGTCTTGGGGGTTGTGGCAGCAATGTGCCCACGCAAGGCGGGAACCTATAGGTTTCTGGTCCCGTTCCCTGCAAGGGGCCACAGCAAATTATACACCTCTAGAAAAACAGCTCTTGGCTGTGGTGTGGGCTTTGCAGGATACCAAACGAGTTACAGGACGTGACCCGGTGACCGTACACACCCCCATCCCCATTCAGGCATGGGTGACAGATGATACCATCAGGGCCCATGTGGGGGTGGCCCAAGCTGCAACCCAGTGGAAATGGAAACACTATTTACAAGCCCGGTTTAAGGCAGGGAGAAAGGACATGAGCACCCCGCATGCAACCTTGTTAGGGGAGGTACATTTTGAGCACATGCCTCTATTGTCAGAGCCAGAGGGGCTGCCCCCCCTTGCTCCCCCAATAGAGCCATCGCCTGTCCAAGAGGCCCCTCCTTTTGAGACCTTATCTCCTGAGCAGCGAGAGTGGGCCTGGTTTTCTGATGGCAGTGCAGTGTATTCCTGGGCAGGAGAGCGAGTGTGGCACTCTGCAGCATATAATCCTGCCACGGATACTATCTGTTTTGCCTCAGGAACGGGATACTCAAGTCAGTGGGCTGAACTAAAGGCTGCAGCTATAGCTCTCGATGAGGGAGATGCACGCTACCTCTATACGGATAGCTGGGTAGTATACAAGGGTCTGCGCAGAACCTGGTTACCAACATGGGCCGCTGCACAGTGGAAGATACATGATAAGGAACTCTGGGGGAGCCCCTTGTGGGAAAGGATTTGGGACATTGTGCAAACTAAAGCTGTGTCTGTGCGACATGTCGATGCCCATCAGAAGCAGGAGACCCTCGAAACTCAGCATAATACAGCAGTCGACCAGATGGCAGCTCCCTCAGAGTTAAAGCAAGCTTGGCAAGCGCATGAACGATCAGGGCATCGTGGCCCCATCACAGCTCAGGCTTGGGATCTATCACGAGGCCATCCCATGTTAGCCCTACATTGGTATAAGACAGCCCGTGCTAACTGTCCCGTTTGTATGAAGATAACAAAAGTGCCTTTCACCAGCACATATGGTCGCATCAAGCGAGGCGAACAACCCTTTGCGCCCTGGCAGGTAGATTATGTAGGCCCGTTACCCCCCTCACAGGGGCGAAAGTATATATTGACTGCTGCAGACACTTACACAGGCCTTATGTATGCATATCCTACCTCCCATGAGAATCAATCCTCTACTGTACGGGGCTTAGAGCAGCTCATGTATACTTATGGTATACCAAAAGAAATACAGAGTGACCAAGGTACCCACTTTGCAGGCCATATAGTACAAGAGTGGGCAAAGGACTTGGGGATCACCTGGGTCTTGCATATACCATACCACCCGCAAGCTAGTGGATTAATAGAGAGAATGAATGGCCTGCTAAAAGAACAAATTCGAAAGCTTACCACCATGCAAACCTTAAGGGGGTGGATGAGCATGCTCCCACAAGCGCTGTTCGTGCTTAACAACAGGCATGTTGGAATGCTTACTCCCTGTGAGCGAGTACAAGCCAAACCGACTCCAGCAACTCCTGCTTGGATATCCGTAATGGAAGGGGGGGATTGCCCCCCGCATACTCGCCTCCGGGGAGGTAGAATTCTATACACCGGAGCAACTCCCGATTACTGAACAAAGGGTTGTAAGCTTACATTTAAGACTTGACTGCCCTTCACAGTGTGTATGGCTGTTTTCATCTTTGATACCTGTCCAAATAGTCCCACTCTTATTGACCTCTTCTCAAGATTTATCTTTCCAGGTATCCGTATCCACGCCAGTGAATGTCTCACAGGGAGCACCGATACTGTGAGGAATTCTGATCCACAGTGCCGGAGTGCCTCAAGTTCAGCAAACACCCTCAACACACTCTTTAGACAGTGTGTGGATACTAACTCCTCAAAAGGAAAAGTGGCCTGGCACTGTTCTAGCAGATGGTCCAGGAGCCACTGCTCTAGTTCTTCCTGATGGTGATACTATGCCTTTCTATCTTCCCATCAACAGGTTATCACGCCGGCATCTGTAAGCTGCTGTTGAGATGTTGCCTCTTGCTGACCACGACAGATGCCGTTAATCTACAAGACCATCCAGCTTCCCATGTAAATACATGGATTTGGCTCACACAAAGATCAGCTAACCTCTCTGCTTTCTGTATTGCAGGAGGACGATCAGTGGATGATGTCTTAACTACGTGTTACATAGGTGTACCAGCTCCACTCGTGGTACTACAGGGTTAAATACAAAAAAAAAAAAAAAAAAAAATTTCTGTTACTCCCATGAATTTATTCAATTTGGGTATTGTTTCCCAAAAGATGACACCTTGGACTTACTCTTTTTGTATAGCTAACGTATCTAAAGCATATATTTGCTTTCGCTTTGTAGATGCTACCTCTGTTCTGCGGTATGTAACCAATACACAGTTAATTTGTAATGACACTATAAATATTGCTTATGCATCTGCTCACATTACACTGCCATTAGGGTGGTTCCTTCTGTGTGTCACTACAGCATATACATATGTGCCGGCCAACACCACAGGTGGCCCATGCACTGTAGATTGTGTTACTTTAAGCATCCTTCCCTTTATGACAGAGCGGCGAAGGACCCCGTGGCATATCCTAGATGCCACCTGTAACCTCCATGTAAGTTTATTTCCTCATGCAGAAGCCCTAGGCCTACTGTTAAGCCTAGTTGGGATCCCGGGGGTGGTGGCGCATGATTGTAAACGCTTAGAGCATGTTGCCTGTGCTTTAGCTCAAGGCTTAAATTGGACATCTAGAGCCATTGCCTCTTTAAATAAAGAGTTGGGAGCAGTACGGCAAGAAACACTGCAAAACCATCCAGTGATCGACTCTCTCCTACTGCGATATAACCACGGATGTCCTGACTTTGCTGGGATGTGCTGCTTTACCATCACTGAAGAATCAGCATCTACTGAGACTGATATCAGCCACTTACAGGACATTATCCAACATACCTGGCGGAATGACGGAGATGCCTAGCCGGCTAACTGGTTTGGCTCCCTAAGGGGATGGCCAGCCACCTCATACAAGGAGAACTCTTGTTTATCTTCCGCATTGTATTATGTTATGTTTTGATTTCATTACTTTGTAAATTCCCTTGCCCTCATACCCCACGCCCTTCTGAAGACTGGAATGGCCTGTAACTAGCTTTCCATCGCGGGGGTGGAGTGTATGGGAAAGTGCGGAAGAATGTCGAGGAGATAGGCAATGGAAGCTAGCCAGACCGTTCCGTGGGAAAAGGAGCATCAACAGGGCATGTTGACCCATAGCCATGTAGCTGGGCCTATGCCAGCGTGGCGCTGCACCTGGGCTTTGACTCGAGATTAGCGATGAGCTCAGTGTGCCCACTGTGCATGTGTATAGTACACAAAAACCACGTATAGTGCCCCCCCAGTGTTCCTCGCCATGGACCGACACTCAGAGGTGCCAGGGACTCTCCCGCTCCTTTATTGCCTTGATCGGGAAATCGCTGGGGAACCCCCGCTCAGACGCAGAGGTAATAAACGCTCAGCATTGACCTTAGTGTGCCTTGTGTTTGTGTATCTGTTCCTGCCGGGAGTCCAGGCGTCGCCCCCGCCGGACCCTTACAACCTCCCTGTTGAAGGGCTGGAAGAAACACATCCAGGGAAGACACGAGGAGGGTGGTTACCTGCATTGAAAGTGATGGACAGGCCAAGATAAGGGAGGAGGAGAAGGCTGCAGTCTGATTTAGTATTCTAAATTAGGGAACTGCCTTTAAATCCCTCGCCCGCCCATATCCCTGGTGACATCTGAACTCTAAAAACACATAAGCTGCAGGTACTCGGTCAGTCCCCCATCTGAGAGGCAGAGAAGGTTATTGGCGGCCAGGTAGAATAAGCAGACGTGCCCGTCTGTAGGGAAAGCTGCATCCCTGACTGTGAGAGCTGCAGCCGTGCAGGCATGAGGAAAGGCAAGGACAAGAGGCAGGGCGTTCCCAGCTGCCCCGTGCAGGGAACAGGGAGCTATTGCAGGAGCTGAGAGCAGCAGCAACACACGAAAGAGGAAGCAGTGAAGTCCAGGCATGACACTGAGATTGTCAAAAGCACGTGGAAGAAGAAACATGAGGAAAACAACTGAGATGCCAAGAATATCATTGGCAAGGGAGTTGCTAAAATCCACCAAGAGATAAAGAACATCAGGACCAGGACGGAGAGGAAATGGCAAAACAAAAGATAAAGAGAGGACTTGCACAGGCACATCCTTGCGCATGTGTGAACAGCAGCTCCTGTTCCCTGGGCCACATCCAAAAATATCAATTCATTGTCTTCTCCAAGGAGACTGAGCAGAGCAGGTTCTGGACACAGATTCTGGCTGGGGCAGAAGCCGTGTGGCTGACGTCCAGCCAAGGGCTCGCTTCTGCCGTGATCTTTTCCCTCTCTTAATTACTCACAACCAACAGCAGTCCCCCCCTGCCCCGAAGCACATAGCGGAAACAGCCCGTTTTCTAGCCATCATGCTTTTGTTAACTTACCCTACACTTGCCACTAATTGCTAGTGACATAGGCCTGGTGACATTTACATCTGGTTTTGTTTCTTTTCTCTGTTTGCTTGTATTTGGATTTACATTACTGCTTTGTGGTATATGAGATGGGGTGAGCCTTTGTATAATACATGGTGGATGATGTTTATTTAAAAAAAAAGGGAAGAAAGGGAGAAGTGAATGATTTGGTACAGCAACTAAATAAACCAAAATGTATTTCACAAAAAAGAAAAAAAATCCGTGGTTGTGTAGTATAATATCACATACTGAGCAGAATTTGTGGCTCTGCATAAGTTAGTGCAGTACCTTGACAGATAAAAAGATTAATGAAATCTTCAGTCTCTGCTCACAGAAAAAATGGTTCTCACAGACTCCCTTAAATCTCTTGTCGTTGCCAAACTCCCATTTTCTTTCCCCATGAACTCAAGAGCTGGAGATGAAAAGGCTTAGAGAAATTTTGCCAACCTCCAGCTTCATATTTTCTGGCATCGACATTTAATTATTTTTGCAGGCGTGTGGTAGGCAAATCTTTGCCATACATTTTTTTATATACAGGGGATGAAGTTTCTTGTGGTGATTAGAAGGTGGTGCCTGAGGTGGGGTGAGAAGGTTCATTGGCTTTGAAAGCGACTATCTGTATATGAGAAAAAGATGTGTAGGACACTTTACATATGATAAAATAAGAAAATTTAGCTCCTGGGGGCTGAATATCTAAGCCTCTGTCCTGCCTACATTTATGTCTATGCTCACACTGGGAAATTATTGCGCTTAACACGGTCCCTGCCAGGTGTTTAGTGCCATTTGAGATGCCCTTGGACGATCTGCGTGGCCTCCGGCTACTGGTGTGGAGGGAGAGGGGTCTTCAGCAGGCACCGTCATGCCTGCCACCCCCTGGCAGATGTCCCGGGAATTGGAGGCCACCTCTGGGAACAGACGTGGTGGCTGGCGACTTTGGGTGGCTCGGTGTTGGGGGGGACTTAGCCCGGGGCTAGGGCGGAGGTTTCGGGAGCCTACGCATGCAGGAGGTGCTGTGGCCAGGCGACGGCTGGTGCAGTGCCAGCAGGACGGGGCTGACCCCGTTGTGTTTCTGCTGCTGAAATGCTCCCTGGCCCCATTGCCTGGCTGAGTAGCGCCTGGCTCTCCATCAGCTACCATGGGAGCTTAAACACTGTGTGTGCATGGCCATACCTAAGTGGAAGTGTCCTAATCCAGCTGAATCTGCTTCGTCAGTGGCAGGAAACAACTGTGGAAAAAGTTGAAAAACGAACCTGGTGCTTGTTGCTTTCCCCTTAGAGGGACCCAGCCGCAGCCTGGCCTGCTGGTTGTGTTTTCCTGAGTTGCTCATTATTTTAGGTGCCCTGAGCTGTTTAAAGCCTGTCTTCCTTTGCAGCTGCCCTTTTAGCAGCACTGTGGATTGGCAACTGATTTTCCTTTGCTTTTTTTCCCAATGCAAGAATAAAAATTGGAGTGTTGAACAGTTCCCAGTTTCATATTTATGGCAGATATAAATGCCAGCAGAAAAAGTTGCTACACAGCCTAAAACCGTCCTCCTTCAGCACTTCTCTTTCTGCCCTCACCCCTTCTTTTCCTAGTGACTCCCTTTCTCACCAGGCCCAGCCCAAGGTCTCTGCCCTGTCAGGTCTTTCACTACACAGGTGGAAAGGTGTCCCTGCCAAGGTCTGGGGCATTTACCCAGAAGATCTGACTGATGAATGAGCCTGTAGCTGCTGTAAAGCAGCATCCACAGTTCTCACTAATGTCACATACAAATAGGTGTGTTTTGACAAACAAAACCCCCAAAGGGACAGGACTTTTGAAAGGGGCTTCTGTCCAACTTTGAGTTTTGATGTAAAAAAAAAAAAAACTGGGTTTATTTGGAAAGCTCCTTCACTTTTAGTTATTCCCTTTTTTCTCCCTTTTGGAAGAAAAAGGAAAAAAAAGATTTAAAAATATAAAGTGATGTGGTTTTCCCTCATGCAACAAAACAGAGCTGAACGTTTTCAACCCATTCTCCTACCACACAGAGGAGAGACATACGTGGCTCTTTACGGTAAGCAAAGAGTGTAAAAATGCTTAACAAGCTCTTGCCTAGACAAATACAAAGCAGTGAGCCCAAACTTTCCAGCTGGGTGGGTCATGCTGCTCGTCATGATGTTCTTGCCTGTTCCTGGAGGGCACCCAGGAGGTGGCTGTCCCTGGGGCAGTTAATGCTGCCTGACCCCACTGTCCTCTTTGTGAAGCCCCCCAGAAGTGGCAGGCAGCAGCCTGCTGGCTTACAGGAGCTGCCCTGACAGTTCTGGGGCAATTCCTCGGCCCATGGCTTGTTTATTCCCAAGAGAAAGGGTACCAGGAGCAGGCTGCAGACTGGGTGGATAGTCCTGGTTGCCTGCATTTGGTCTATATATGGGCTGTGGCCTCGGTACTCCAGATGTGGAGGCCTCTGCACCTCTCCAGGTGACACACTAATGGTGCAAGTAAGAGCAATGCAGGATAATACAAGTGGGAAAGACTCAGAAAAGTGGCTGTCGTGCGAGAGCCCAATCTTGTGAGCCAGGCCGAGGAATATACACTTTGCTGCTGGGTGTTGCAGTTTGTTTGACGTTACCCTAAGGAGTTAGCCAGATAAGTAGGTAGTGAGGAAGCTGTTTCAGAGGCAGGAGGTGACATGACAGATGGTGCCAATCTGGAGGGGATAGTAGCATCCAAGGGCGCTGCTGAAAAGCAGCAAGGGAAAGAGTGGAGGAGGACTGGAGGCTCAGCTGTCAGGAAAGGCAGAGATAAGGGGAAACAAGGGAAGCTTGGAGACGCGATATATGACAGAGAGAAAGGTGCTGAATAAGGTCCAGGCCTGGAGAGGAGAAAAAAGGTTAAAATGCCAGGAAAGGAGGCTATCCATATAAGTACACTGTGTATGACGGTATAAGAGCTTGGGGGGCAGTACTCAAATTTGCAGTGCACTTGGCAAGTGCGTACTATGGTAGCTGGTAAATGGTTTCCAGATGCTATTCATGTTCTTATTGTCCTTCTGATAGGTGATACCTTTTTTCCACTGCAATGGTATCCCCTTGGTGGCAAGCTGTGGGTCAGCGCGGGGGAGATGTGGTCTGTTCCAGTTAATTCCGTAATCGCGATCTAACTGCTGACAGAAAGTGTTTTGGTAGCTTCTTACACTGGTCTAATGATTTTACACTGTGTACACTTCGAGGAGTACTCAGCCTTCCCGGCTCCGCCGGCGCGTTAACATGTCAGGTAATGAAACAGTTCAGTTGAGAATGGAGAGCTGCAGGAGCAGGCAGTGGGGAACGGGTTAGATCCCAGTTGTGTCTTCCCGATGCTTGTATTGCCAGGGCCACAGAAACAGGCAGACTGAAGCATGGAGTACATTGTTGCTAATTTATTAAAAAAAAAAAAAAATTGCTATTAAGCCGTCTTCTAACAGAGACAGCACAATTCTCCTCCAAAAAATGGCAATTGCAAGACCACTCTCCTATCCTTACAGAGCCCTTTTTGCCCCAAGATCTTGAAGCACATCTTGGTTTGGACATTGTAATCCTCAGTTTGCAGACTGGAAACAGAGGCTCAAAGATGGGAAGATTCAGTTGTCCCTTGCCTATCTGCAACCTGAGAGCAAAGCCAAGCCTTGAGCAGGGTTTTTTGAGCGTTAGTTCAGGGCTGTACCTCTTAGGCCATGCTGCCTCACTTGCCAAGTGAGCAACAAATTCTGTACTTAAAAACACTCATTCAATAGTGCCCTTTCATTTTAGACAAGGATTTAACATTTCTGTACAGCATCCCTCAAAATGCCTGTAGCTCAATAAATTAGAATTAGATGGCAATTTCTGTTCCACCATACAAGCCTCCCCCATGCATCTTTATTAACAGTTTTCAAATGCTGAAGTTAGTTCAACAAAATTGCAAATGTTTTTCCCATAATCTTCCAGCCAAGGGAGGGAGTATTTACGCAGATATTGCTCAGAGTACTTGAGAAAATGTTTGTTTGTGGCTTTGAGTAAAGGACTGCAAATTTCCAGCAGCATCCCCCTGGGTTATTTCACAGTCCTGTGCTTAGGGAATTGAGCTATGGTAAAGGAGGACAGCAGTTGGCAGACCTCACACGTGCTGGGTGGCTTTTGCTCCTGTGAGTAGCTCCCAGTAGATTCAAAGGACTACTTTTGTAAGCACCATTAAATTCAGATATGTTTCAAAATGTGCCCTGGAAAGTCTGTTGGGGACAATTCATCAATGAATTGAGTGCTTTTCCAGTACCCTGAACAGATTAAATTTTCTTTCTTTTTCTTTTTTCTTTTTTTTCTTTTTCTTTCCTTTTCTTTCATTCTCTCTTTTGTTTATTTATTCATTCTTTTCTTTCCTGTGTTCTTTTGTTCTTTCATTCTTCTCCTCTCCTCTCCTCTCCTCTCCTTCTTCTTTCCTTTCTTCCTTTTCTTTGACATAGATAATTGAAAAAATCCTCATTTTGGAATTCCTTTGTCCCTTTAAAGGGCACTGAATAGTAATTCCAAAATAGCCCAGCTTTTTCTTTTAATCCATAATTCATCATCCTAAATTGTTGTTCACTCACTGCAACCCTGAACAAAATGTCATAGAAGCGTCATAAAGAAAAGAAATGAAGCAAATGAAAAAGGGACAAAACGAAAAGTAGCAAACCCCGAGGGTACCTGTGAAGAGAAATAATTTAATCCAAAAGGCTCTTCAGCTCTGATACAGGAAACTTGACTTGTACCCTCTGCGTCATCATTTATTAGCAGAACACAGGACGGCCTTATCCTGAGCTGTGCTGTAGAGAGACTGCCTCCACTGGGAGCTGCGGCTGCCCAGTATGTGTCAGGATACTTCAGGCACTGAAGGCCTCGTTTCTGAACGTGAACATCTCAGTTACACCACCACCATATAAATGAAAGGAACAATAATGCAAGGAGGCACGTGAGGCCCACAGCAGCTATTCAAAGGGACACTCGCTATGCATGTTCACTTGCCTGCTGTACGCACCCGTGCTCCAGTTTAAATTCCCAGGTAAAGAATGTGCACAAAATTAAACTCCCCGTTTAATTTTATGGAGGAAGAGGTTCTTCCTAGTGGTTTGCACCAAGACTTAATGGATGAAATAAAACAGGGCCAGAATTGAGAAAGACATGACAAAGTGACTTTCTCCAGCCCCTTGTACCTTCACAAACAGGATTTCTGTGAGCGGTCAGACCTGGCTTTGTCAAGACTTGCCCCATCCCATAGGAGACTATCAGGTGTCTGTGATTTTTTTCCAGCCAGTGCCAAGAGTTGGCACTGACTGAGCCTGAAGGGCCTCCTCTGATCCCCATGAAAAGTTGTAAAAGCCATGAAAATGCTGGGAGGCAGGCTGGGAGAGTGGGACCATAAAATGCAAGAGGACCTGAGGGGGGGTTCTTCCAGCCTCTGAGAGTGATATAAAGCGTTTGTACCCAGAGCAAAATTCACCTGTGCCCCCAACACACAGGATGTCTCACGGTGCTACGCTCATCAACATGAATGTCACATTAATCTGGGATTTCTTGAAGATGACTTCATCTGGAATGAATCCAAAGAGGGAGTTTTGTGGACTGCAAGCTGTAATCTGTCTTTAACTTTAAATCCATCAAGCTCTGGAAGTTGTAATTTGGAATTGGATCCCTCCATAGGCTGCGAGGTACCATCAGCTTCAGAATTAGGAGCAGATAGCTTGGACAGAGCTCAGAGAGAAGGCAAGTAGCAAGCCAGGCAGGCAAGAAAGGATCTGAGAGCTGGAATGAATCACATTAATATGTGCAAGTCTTATTGCCTGCTCCTGCTCCCATTGATGTCAGTGGGAATTTTACTATCACCTGCAGGGGAAACAGTATAAGGCTCACTTTTGGGAAGAACAGATCAACACTGAGTACAAAATGCTTGTATATATGATTGCACTGTGATTTGAATCCTATTTGTCCTGAGCTGCTTGTGCAAGGATGTCTGAGAACACTAGATATTTGTTGACAAGTTGCCATAAAAAGATTTTAAGGTCCCCCTGACAAAAGAAATGAAATGGAGAAAGCCAGGAGGTTAGTAAATACAGTTACTAACCATTCATCCCACTTGTCTCCTTAGGCTTGTTGCATTCAAGTTAGAGTTGTGCTTTATATACACTAGCCTAAGTTAGTCTTGATTCTCCAGACAACATCAGCAAAAAAAATTGATGGTAAACATCTTCAAAGCCTTTTAAAGGCCTGCTCAACTGTGAGAAAGAAGGGTTAAGCCCTTGATCCAGCAAGGTGTTTAAACATGTGCCCTTACTTTAAGCATGCAAGTGGTCCCATTGGTTTATACTCAAGAATTCTGCCGAACGAGGGTCCTGGGCATGGCACGGCGATTGCACACAGGCTGTGCTTTTGGCACGAGCAGCCCTATGACCGTCCTGAGGAAACTCATATGCTTGGCTGGGCTCGGCTGGAGGGAGATTCTTCAGGAGGTAGATAGTATTGCAGCATGGCCAGGATTAAAATACAAAATTTCCCAGATCCTTGCTCTCTGTCTCACTCAGTACTTCTCTCTCAACTGTTAAAATGTGCTCAACTATTTGTAGCTTTGGAATAAGCCACAGTGGCCAGAGAGTCTCTCAGAAAAAACAAACTTTCACTCAGCATTTTGGCACTTACAGTTCTGGCCGTCACCGACACGGAAAAGAAAAGATGCCGCCAAAAAGTTTAAAGTCTTGGAGAGAAGATATTGTAAAAGTTTGGTTTTAATCAGGGAAAGGAGTTTTGGGAAGCAGAGAGGAAACAACAATTTGGGTCTAATTGTACTCCTTCTGGCAAAATAGCCACCCCATGCATGAGATCATTAATACGGCTTTTCTCCAAGCTGATAACAGAAGTGCCTGGCGTATATGCCTTGCTCACATGCTCAGATAAACCTGTTGCCAGACTAGAGGTTAAAAGGGAATTTTCCCTCAGGTCAGACGTGTTGACTTGGCTTCGCCCTCATCTGCAGCGTGAAGCCCGATCTGCTTCCCCCAACCCCAGGGACATGCTCCCTGGCTGTCTTTCTGTGCCCTGAGGTGGGACCAGCTTTCAGTCTTGTATGACAAGACTTCAGCTGATAAAGGGACATCAGGAAGTATCATAGGGCAGGGTGGACCTAAACCCTGCTGCACATCACCTGTGATGCTGGGGCAATGCCTACATGGTCCCTTCCCACCTTGCATTTCTAAAATCAGGCGAGCTTGTTCACAGTGGGGAGGAAGCCCTGCTGCAAGCAGCAGCTGCTGCTGGATTTGCAAGTAACTATTATCACAGGAAGGGGATAAGGCGGAGAGAGAGAGCACACGGTTTGCTGATTCTTTTTGACAACCACAATGTCTTCTGATTTGTTAATGCACAAGTCAAGGCTACTTTCGAAGTAGACTGGTGTCTCTGTGCAGGATACGCCATCCAGTCTTTGGTGGCAGCTGAGGAGCACAGGTGGCTGGAGCACACCTCAGAGAGAAACCCTGGAGAAAGCGAGGGCAGGGCTGGCTGGGGAGCAGACGACCGCCTCGTCTGGAATTCCACTTCCCTGGGCCTGGCCTGGGACTTTACAACTTGTTTATACAATAGTAATCCCAAGCACTTCACATGACAGATCCCCGGCGATATATTTTGGGGCAGTTACACTGATTTATGCTGCTGAAGGGCTTGGCCTGTATTTTCCAAAGGATTTTCCAAAATTTGCTAACGAAAAATACCAGAGTGCTCTAATCAGCAGAGGGCTGGGTCAGCAGCGCCCATGGGCTGGGGGAGCGGAGAGCCCTTCTCCCCGGGGCTCGCAGGGAAGCCCCAGCCAGTCTCCTCCAGCATATTGGGGGCGCCAGCTGAGGTCTGGAGACACCACGGCACCCCGAGTTTATCTGCTGCGTCTCGCCCCATCTGCCAGCCTGTCTGTAAAGCACTTGGCTCCCACTTGCAAACACTGCAGCACACCCCTCCAAGGGCACAAGAGTTTGAAAGCCTCGAAGTCAATTAACCCTTTCTGTCCCAAAGAGCACCCCAGAGATGGTGCCTACACGACTGAGCTCTGGGAGAGGTAGGAATGAGTTGAGAGTGCATTAGAGCCTGTAAAACTCCATTCCCCTGAGCAAGTTGAAATAACAGCTGTAGGGTCTTGACTTCTGCACCTTCTTGCTGCTGTGCAGCTCAAAAGCAGAGCACTGCTCTTGCCAGTGCCTACCGGCGGGGGAACAATTTGGCAGGAGATAGGAAGCAGGAGAGGGAGCATGACTGATGGGGAAGGAAATGCCTGCTGCCCTTCTGGAGCCTCAAACCCGCCTCAAACCTGCATGGGAACAGCCCGAAGAGGTCAGCCACAGGCTGCCCCGGCTCAGGCTCCTGGTTCCCAAGCAGATATCACGGCAGGCCTTCAATATGCAACCCTCATCGCCCTGCTGCTGGGCTGGACAGGCTCCTTGCTCACAGGCTTCCCGCAGGGCTCTGTGTCCCTTTGGAGTAAGGACCAGCAAGAATGCAGGCAGCCAAATGACAACTGATGTCCAAGTGGGAGAAATTCCCTCCCTCTGTGTTTATGGATCAGTGGAGAAAGGGTTTATGGGAGAAAAGAGCTGATGAAAAGAGCATGTAGAAGATAAATCAGATTGTTTGTCAGGATTTCAATGTCTGTGTACACCATATTATTAGTATCTAAACAAGTCTTGCTGCTTTTTTTTTTGTTTGTCTTCCTGTTACAGGATTGCAAAACTCATCTCCAAACAGACTTTTTTTTTTCCTGTTGCTAAAAGCAGCAGAAATTATATGCATATTTGGGGGGGATCTGAACAGAAAAACCCAACAAACACCATCCATCCTCTCTCCAACCTGTGTCTAAGTTTTTTCTCTTTTCTTTGTTCTTCCCTCAGGGCTCAGACATGTGATGGAGTTACTGTGGCTTCTTGAACTGCCATGGTAACTTGATAGTCTGTCCAGGCCCAAGAAGAGCCCACTTTTCCATTGTTCAAAGCAAAAGGCCTCCCTTTTTGTTTCAGAAGGTGAGAAAGGTTGAGATGACGAATTAAGAACATTACCCACCTTCAGAAAGTGAGGTTTGGTCCTAACTTCACTGTTCTGTTAAGAATTTGTACTGTGCGTTTTCACCTGGAATTCATTTTAAGGATTACGTCATGCAAGCTCTGGCAAAAAACTTAAGCTGGAACAACAAAAAGACAATATCACTGGCTGTGATTATTTAATCTTGTTTGGACTACTTTGTTTTCGGAGACCCCAAAGCCTTCCTCTGGGGCCACAACCCTCAAGAAAGCACCTTAGCCATAGGTGTGGTGGCTGGGGTGTGGGTAGTGCCTGCATCTGACACAGCTCATCAAAACAAAGGCACAAACTCGCACTGAACAAACCTGCAAAGTTAGGAGCTCCTTTGCTGCAAAACAATGAAAAGAGAACACCTTGCCAAAATGCTTTTCTGTATAAGCAGTTTACAAACTAGTAGAGAAGAGCTTTTCAAAACGTTTCACCATGTCATTGCTTGTTGGATACTGAGCAAATATCTGCGTTCCCTGCGTTCATCCTGCGGCTTCCCTAAAAGCAATGGGAAGAGCAGAGAGCTGAATGTGATCTTCCAGTCCCTGCATGGCAGAGGCAGAGGGGGCACCCCAGCCTGACTCAGGAGCCAAAGTCCAGACTGACACATTTCTGAAGCTCAGGGGAGCTCAGCACCGCTGTGTCTCAGCTCACCCCTTGCTCTAAATCCAATGGGGGCTTGTCAGGAGACCTCAGGAGGTCTGGTGTTAGCTCCCAAGGACTATGACCAGCACTGGGTGGCTGTGGGGCTGGACAGGGCTCTGCTTGCCATTTGCACCATGTCATATGGAGAGAGAGGGTCGGACTGGTCTCAAAGGAGTTTCTGAGGTGGAAAGAATGCCTGGGGAAGGGCTTTGTCAGGCCAGAATAGAGGAATTAAATGCAAACCCTGCACCTGATTTTGGTGGGAGGATTTTCCACGTGAGGTTGGCAAGGGTACTTTAATGAGTATCATTAGACTCAGGTAACACTGCATTTCCATGTAGGGTTGCCTAACTCTCTTGCTGTGCTTTCAAGCTGAACATATGTTTTCAATTATTAACATGATTAATAGGAATGAGGTGACTTGAATCCTGATGAGCTCTATCTTGCCATCACATGCAACCCCCCACAATACAGATAAGGATTTTTAGCAGGTTTAGAGACCCATAATTAGACCCCTCACCGTATGAAGCCCCTGGGTAGCTCCTTCTTTGGCACCACAATGCACGCAGAAGCCTCAGAGCCCCTATGGCTCCTGCCCTGCATCTCCAGGGCCATGGCGTGTGAAAATCAGCATCCAGAAGTCAATTCCACACTGCACTGCACCCACTTGGCATGGGTTTTGGTCATGAGTCTCAGAAGATTTCAGTAATATGAAACCAGCCTCCTGCCATCTTCCTGTGGGAAAAGCTCCAGGAGTCATAAATCTCCACTTCAGCTGGGAATCTCCCACCATGTTGTATGAGCTCTAAACCTCCTTTTGCATTCTTAGTGGGCAGATTCTCCTAATGCGTGCATTACTCTGCCACATGTCTTTGAGAAGGGAATATGATTCAGTATCTGGAACAAGAAAAATAAACTTGGAAATCCTTTTATTGTTTAGTTCCTCTCCAACTGCCAAACCAAGAAATCGTCACTATACATGGACCTTTTTTCCCCCCATCAGTTATGCCCTGGCCTAATTCCTTCTGCAATAAATATATGTCACCCACCCAAAATCTACAGGATGAGTGTATTTACTGAAGGTCCAGTCTCAAAACAGAGGAATATTCTCCTTCAGATCAACAGAAGCAAAGTACTGCCATGAGCGCTGGAACTAATGAAGCTAGCATTCCCATTGGTTGAAAGAAAGTTCCTATTTAAACTTTCCTAGGGTTGCTACACTTTTAAATTTGCCACTTCTTGCAGATTCCCTGGCTTCAAATGAGGGTTAGTTCATGTTACAGCCTTTATCTCAGCCATGGTACTGATAGGGGCTGTCTCCTCTGCCTGGATGCCTATTTTCATGGATTCTGTAAGAAATTAATTATCTCCAATTATGGCTGGAGCTGCTAAAAAGGTTTGGTGTTACAAGGAGAGAACAAGCAGGCAGAAGGACACATGGAGGATGATTTTATTAATCATTATTTCCATAGGAAATGCGACTAAAAATTGCTATGCAGTGCAAGTGCAGATGGTTTTTGCAGTATCAATCAGCAGTGTGTGCACATGTGTGTATGCAGATAGTTATAAAACATAGTTAGCATCAAGAAGCTGTGTGACTAAATCTGCTTGTTAGTTTTGAAATATTCTGTACATATGTACATCTGTGTATTTACAAACAAACATATAAATGACATGTCCCTGTCGGTCTATATACATATATGTGTGTATATGTGCGCATTTATCTGTCTAAGCATTCCATATATATTTAGACAGAGTGTACAACATTGTCAAAATAGGCTGGTATATGATTATTTGTCATACTGCACTTCAGACATATATTTTTTCTTTTCAGATTTACCAAATCTAACAAATAGAGCACATATTAGGATTCCTAAATTCACTGACTGAAAGGAGTGGGAGCATGCGTGTGGGACTGTGTGTGTATAAAAGGTGATGTGCAGTCATACAAAGGTTGGACTCACTAAAGTGAGAGACAGCAACATGATGCAGAAGCAGCAAGGCCTTTCCAAATAAGCATCTATTGCCACGACGATTACTGCAATCTGAGTGTCTGTATGTTAGGGGATGGTCTGAGGCAATCTGCTCATTTTTCATCTTTCTGCAAGTAATTTTACTGTTAGTAAACACAAAAATTCTTGTTAAAAGAATAATCTGAGAATTGGTTACAGTCAATATTTCCATGTGTGACTGTAACTGGGATCTGTACAAATAAGAACATGCTTGGTAATAAACTATGAGTTCCCAGGCTGTAAAACACTTCTAATTGAATCCGCACTCACTGCTGTTTTGCTTGGGTGAGCTGAAGTGAAGGAGTCTGGAGCATTACCAGTTAACTAATGGCATGTTAGTAAAAGCCATAGAATAGTCTCAACACAGTCGTTGCTATGGGTGTACAATCACAGAGAAGTTGCTGTCAAACAGTAACAATTTTTGGTAATTGCCAAGCATGGCAAGAGGCAGCAATCCGCTATATTCCATTACCCATCCTCTGAGACGTCCAGTTTTGCTGAGGAACGTATTTTACGAAAAGAACCTATATTTAAAGTCAATCGAAGTCTGAAGAAATCTCAGTTTTCTTGCGTCACCAGCACTCAGCACAACAAACTGCTGGGAGCATATGGAAAAGGCAAGGCAGAGGGCAAACTGCTCTTGTGTTGGGAGCATGGGTAGGATGAAAAAAGCGAAGGCGCTGCGTTTTGGCTGGGGCAAGGCCGGCTCAAACTTGGGACCTCACACCAAAGCAAGCTGCTGCTTATGTGGCAGCCTCTTCCAGGCTGCAAGCCCCATTCAGCACGACTCTTTGCTGGTTTAAGCCAGAATAACAAGGTTATGAGAGGTCCCGGATTTTCAACTGGAAAAGAGAAGAGCAAAGGGCTTTTCGGTGTCTCCGACTGGTGGACACGCTCTTCCCGCTTGCTGCGTTGGCCCCCGGGAGCACTTTTACTCCTGCTCCCACTTGCCGGGCTGCCTCCACTCAGGGAAGCAAGCCCTGTGTCCCCAGGTATTTGCTATAGTGGGGCCTGACCAAGCAGGAGGACTCCCTTGCATGTGTCTTATGGTTTAGTATGGTAAATAAAACTTGGCAGTCTGGCTTTTAATAACAAACGCTCATCATTCCTGGAAGATGTGTGCAGTTTAGGACAAGCAGACGCAGTCTGCTGTGGCTTGTGTAGCGTTGTTAGCTGAAGCCCTGGCAGGTTGCCATGTTCGTCTGCCTGTTGTGCTATCAGGTTTTTTGTTGGCAAACTTCCAAAAGTCTCTGTGCCTTTTTTGCCAAATACTTGTCTTTCACTCTGAGCATGAAATGAATCTGGTAGTTTGACTTTTCTTTTACCAAAGCAGAAACAACAGTTCTTGAAATCTCTAAAGTGGACGGAGAGAGGAGCATTTCCAAAGATGTCTGAGGACGTACCCAGAGGGCCAGAAGCAACAGCCTGCATCTGAAGGCAACGAAGCATAGCGCTGTCAGCCTGCCCTCAACCCAAGTCAGGCCAGGACTGCGCACGCTGGCCCAATGGCTCCAGCCTGCCTGCTCACAGCCCTAAACTACTCCCAGGGTGAATTAAGAGAAACTGCATTCAGGACTCTCTATTTCTGCATAAGAGCATTTAAGCCTCTGCTGATTCTGTGTCAGCATTTAATCCACTTCCAAAGTCAAAGCAATTTAATTCTGCTGTATGTCCCCATATCAACAAGCCTTGAATGTGACTGAGATAAAACCTCTCGTCCATTCCTAAGGTGAATGGAGAGACACTAAATTTCCAGAAGTGTGGGGGACTGATGACACTGAGGCAAACTTGAAGCATCACCATAACCTACTTCCTAAAAATACTGTGAAAACCCTCAGGCCCATGCCAGAGGAGGCATTGTGTGGCTTCAGCAGAGGAGTAAGAGCCAGCAACCCCGGGAGTGCTACTGCTGGCTCTCACACGGCTCTGCCATTTCCCATGCCCAAAGTATGTCCGTTCAGCTGAAGGCAATGCCATGGACAAAACCACACTCTTCCATCCACGTTGTTTCCAAGTGCAGTCAATTTTAGATATTGTTTAACAAGGGAAGTTTACTTTTCTGCTTCTTATTGCAGGTTTTAACTCATGAACAGTACTTAAACCTCTTGATTAGAAAGTTTTAGACCTACTTTCATACCAATGCGGCACTACATCAGCACAGTAAGTAGCGCACTGATGAATCCCAGTATAGACATAATGACTTGAAAGCATAAAGAAGACCTCAAATTCAGTTCTGAAAGAACCATGCAGATGTGGCTAAAATATACTAATGTACAGCTGACAATCTTGTATTTGTTTTTTGGGATAGAGTGACACTGAGAATACACTGAGACACTGAGAATACAGTATTTATTACTCCCCCCACTGGTATTTATATGGGTCAAAAAATACCCAATTCATATAGAAGAGAGCACAGCAGAGTGCTAGAAGAATGGCACAAAAATGACAGTATTGCTGTTGGAAGCTGCACATTTAGAACATTTCAGTGAGGGACCTGTGTCGTAGTTTTTCTCAAGTATGTTTAAATTATACATTTATCTGAGAGATCCATTTGAATCAAAAAACAAAAAGAAATAAGTAGCTGCTCGTCACAGGATAGAACTCGTAAGTGTTTGGCAAACATCTTTGCAGTCTCCAGTACGTATTTGTTACCTGCTTCTGTTTGTGTCTGACACACAGAGTATAAGAGTTGTTGCAAATATGATGGAATGCAGTTCATGGAAAAATAGTAAATTTTCACTCAGCAAATGATGGATTTTGTGGAAGACAGTCAAGGTATTCATGAGTTGCTGTCAGATTTGTCAAAGCAGAGATTTCAAAACAGTTTGTGTTCGTGGTTTTAAAGTTGAATGTTTTGTCTGGGGAAACCCGACTTGTATTGACTTATATTTCAGGGGAAATCTATTCTGTTTTTATTAAAGGGTAACATAAGTTGAGACAGAAGCAAACTATTTTATTTCAGGTCAAACAAAATATTTTAAAAAAATGCATTTTGGGGGCGGCTGATTTGTTTCACAGAACCTCTAATTCATCCTGGTTCACTTTGATCTGAGCCTGGAGCTTTTTTCATATTTTTTCCCCCCAGATTGCACACCACACTGAAAACCCAAGTATAACAATTCCTAGGTGCAGCTTTCTTTTCGCTCTGTGTTTCTGCCACACCATTCTCCTGGGCTGAAGAGAGATGGCCCTCATGCAAGTGGCATTCATCCTGGCTCCAGCCATGGCAAACCCCACAAGAAGAAGGAGTCCCCTCTGGTGGGTGGGTTTTGCAGCACACCCTCTCTGCCGGCCCCTGGGCTCTTCGGTAAGAGCTGGATCACAGGAGAGATTCCACCATCAGCAGACTGCTTCTGCACTTTCTTTTTGCTCTTTATTAAGGATAGAATAAACTTTTCCAGCTTATTCATAAAAATACCACTTTATCCTCTGCAAATCTCACTTCAGCTGTGAAGTGCATGCTCAGTCATTCTAAGTAAATAGTCATTAGATGCTAATAACATTGTTCAGTTTTTCCTAGTTCTATCTTCTAAAGAATAAATCGTGCTACTTGTGCACAGACCTGGTCCATGCACAAATGTCTTATATTTTCTAATCCTTCTAAACCTTTCTCCATTCTTTCTTTTGGGTTTTCTTGCGGCACTTGGTGATATGTCTTAAACTTGATTTAAATTTATTTGCTTTAGAGACTCTTTTTCCATGTGCTTGTATAACCACATGATTCTTGTCTGGCTATAGTATTAATAATAATTGCATGACATTTTACTATCACAATAGCAGGGACATGATCTAGTGATTTTATTCCACCCCAAATGAATTCAGTGGGAAATCTGTCTTTATTTGTGGCAGGAGCAAGTGTGAGTCCATTGCAATTACAAGTCATTGATATCACCCTTCAAAGCATACACTGAGGGGCTCAGACATGCTGCAGCCCAGAGCAGGGTTTGGCTGCCTGGCTGAATTTTGGGGGACTTATGCTTTGTGCTGCCCTGGCCACAGCCGGGTACCCAAAGCCAAGCTAGGGGATACGAAGTTACCTGCTCCAGTGCAGCAGCGTTTTGGTCAGCCACTGGGTTTTTAAATGTTATCCTGAAGTATCTGAATGTGAATAGCTGAGAACTCTGTTGACAGCACGTAGCTTCCTATCCAAGATACTGATTTGCAATATGAGTTACAGTTAATACCAGCTTGAACCAGCTGGTGTTCACCTGCTTGTCCCTAGCCCTGAATTATTTATCTATCACCCATTGCACAGCACTTTATTACTGCAGCTTATTCTTTTGTGCCTTGCATTCATTCTCAAAAGAATAGTACAGATGCAAAGAATAATCTCTTATGTCAGTATCCAGTGACTAGAAACTCCTTGCTTCACTACGGTGCTTTTGAACAACATGCAACGGAAGAACATTTGTTAAGATAGATGTTGTTCCATCAACATACACTTTTCTGCCTGCTGCACTCATCCAGCCTTTTTAATTTTCCCCAGTCATCTCTCACAAATAACATATGAGGCACCATAGACAAGTCTGGCAGGTCGTCAGGATACAAAGGTTGGACCATGTGTTAAAAAGAATTCAGGTAACTTTAACACTTCCATCATTATTCCCAGAACACCATCAGTTTGGTTTATGGACCTGCAGTATAATCTCTGTGATAATTTATATACCATTTGACCTATTACAGTCTCAGATTATTGTTTTTTATCTCTCTAGAAAAATTTGTAAAATGTAACACTTAGTTACCTTAGTTTAAGCTTACAGTGGAAGTACATTTCTCTGTGCTGGAAGCGATGTGCCATATCTAAAGGAATTCCATACGCAAGTCATTTCTCTGTATCCTTTTGGTTATGCTTCAAATTTTGCCATCGTTATTTATCTTTTGAGCATTGCCAATGAGCTCGGTTTTGTACACTGTGCAGGAAAGTAACACAGAGCCTGATTTGCAGCCAAGTTAAGCTGGTGTGCTGCTCTGGTGAGGCTGACTCGCTCTCCCTTATCTTGAGAGCTTATCATCAAAGGGTTTCACATGGGTGTATTAGGTGCATTAGCTCCTCTTTGTTTCATTTGGGAGCTGTGCATCCAAACACCTTTGGGAATCTGGCCTTGCAGAGAAAGTGGGACTGAAATCAGCTTCCGTGGGAATACAGGACCTCATTCCTAAATCACGCAGGCCTGCTTTATTTTCTCTCATTTCTTTTAACCCCCATCTTGTGTGCTGAAAAAGAGCCGTTATCTCATCAGAAGAAAACACCACAAGGCTTCTGCTATTTCTCTGACCACAAAAGCAAAATTCTCATGGACGTGAATAGCATACGATCAGGGCATTTGGTGATGAAAGCTATTATGGGACAAAAAATTAATCTTCAATATCCTTGTCCCTGCTGGTGCCCCTAAATATTGCTCACTGAGAGGCTCTAAAAGGTCCCGTTCTGGCTGGGAAAAGATTATTTCCTTGTGGGCTCTGCAGGGAGCAGCTGTAAGGCTGCATTCAAAGGCCATTGGGCAAGCTGCGGGGGCAGAGATGTGCAGGAGCATTGGTGGCAAGGGGTCTGCCAGGGACAGCAGTGGCTCTCTCCGCTGTTGTTTCCAGACAGGAGTGCAGCCCTGGGAGAGTGCTGGGTGCATTCCATGTTGACTGGGCTCCGGCAGGGTCTCTGCAGTACTCAGGGCATTCTGGACTGACATGGCCTGATGTCGAGGCTCATTGCTGCGTGTCTTACAGCTACGCAGCTATCCATAGGTGGGCTTACAGCTCGCTTGAGCTCTGGGTAGTTGTTGCAGCACGGAGCTGTGCCACAGCAAACCCCCAAATATTCATTAGGATTCTGGGCAGACTTTGCAATCCATCCTAAACTCTGCATATAGCTATAACCCTACTGTTGCCAGTATGGAGCTAACTTAAACCTAGGTATTACATCAACTGCAATTGCTACTGCCTTGCAGTGTGCCCACAGCCGGAGGGGTGGATTACAGAAGCTCACCCCAACTGAAGAAAGCAAGAAAATAAATAAATAAATAAAGCAGTAAATGGCTGAATAAACATGTCCCTAAGTGTAGTAAGAAAAGTAAGTAGAAGAAAGGATAGATGAGACAACAAGAAGAATCGACAAAAGAGAATTTTACTGGGGGTTCATTTTTCTTAGGGAGAGCTGGGAGGGGCAACTGCAGATGGAAAGAAGAAAAATAGAAAAATTAAGAAAAACACCAAAGGAAAAAAGAAAGATGTTGAAGGATGCTAAAAATGTTAAAAATAAGGTGTTAAAGTTACTGGGTGGGAAAACATGGCCTGTGAATGGAGAGAGAGAAACATGTAAAGCCAAACTTTACTGTCCTTACGCACTTTGAACAACATCTTTCTGTTCAGTAAGGGTAAGCCACTGAATCCAGGGGGATGCTCTGGAGAGCAAAGGGCCTGCCTATGTGAGAGGAGGGATTAGACTCTGGCAGGAGGGTGAGGTAGATGGAGAATTGGATGGCTGAGAAAAGGCAAGAGAAAATAAAAATCGATCTTGCTGTTTAACAGAAAAGCTGATGACAGAATGTTATGGAAACAAATGTTGATTTTTCACTTTCTACAATGCATGATGCTGAGAGGCAGAAGAGGACAGGGCAAGTCTGGTGGTGGCTGAATGGTGTGTATGTGGGCCCCTGCATTTTGGGTGCAATTGTTAATCTCTCTCTTCAGAAGTTTTTGTGAGCTTTTCTGAGGTGGCTGGGAATCACCTGGGACCATCTGTGCAGGGATTTTTCTTGGTTCACACTGATGTCTCAGAAGCCCAACAACTTTTCATGAGCAAGTTAATGCTCCACCAGGAGCCTTCCTTTTCCTTGACTTAAAATCTTTTTTGAACTAAAATAAACTTCTTTGAATACAGGCAATTGTACTTTTCTTCTTTACTCCTTCCAAGAAAAAAAAAATGCTTATATGAAAGCTTCTACATTTCTCTTTACCACTGCTTCACACAGCCTTGGCTGTCTGTTGGGAAGATATTCTTCAACTGTAACAGAAGTGCTGCAGGGCAATGCAAGGGAGATCTCCAGCTGCTCACCTGCACTGGCCTCACTCCTGAGGTTGCCATCCAGACTTACTTGCTGTGCTAATTGCCTTGCTGGGGTTTTCTGGGCTGTGAACAAAATCATTTGTAAGAAGCACTGCGAAGCAAGGCAAATCAGCCTATGTGGTGCTCCATTCTCCTGCAGCTAAACTGCTCCTCATAATTTAAGGTTGTCTCATGCACCGCAGTCTGCAGCATATGACAGAAGAGGAACTCAGGCAAGCACGATGGCTCACACCATTCCCCACTCCTCACCACCAAGATGGGGAGCAGGCGATGGTGGTATCTTGGTTTTCTTGCTGCACAGGCTCTCCTGTGGCTTTAGGCTCTGCTATAACCCTACATGGAGGAAGAAGTCTGGCCCCTGCCTCCAGGTCCATGGGTAGTAAAGCTGTTGCAGATCTTCAGTGCGGTGGGAGGGGAGGTGCATCTGCAAGGGGTGCTGGGCCTTCAGGCTCTGGCAGAGACCTGTGTTTTAGGGGGCTTCTTGGCAAGCAGCACGCAGAGGGCAGAGTGGGATGACACTGGGGATTCCTCATCACCCGGGGGGCTGCAGGTCTCCTCTTCTCCCTCAGCTGCTCAGGCTGGATCCTGGGTGGAGACTGGAGACTGGAGGAAGCTTTGATGACGAGAATGGTCCCTTCTTGTCCAACAAGTGCATTGATCCAGGAGAAAGAGAACAGGAAGGTGTCTGATTCTGAATTCATGAACTGCCCAAGTGTTGAAGTGATTAAAAAGCACCCACAGCTAGGCTTCAGCTCTGTGCTTCTGCAAATAAAAAGGAATTTGATGGAGTTGTTGAGAAGATAGGATTTATGGCAATGGTCTAATTATAAAAATACAGGGGGGGGATGAAAACATTGAGATCATTTCCCTGTTCCAAGTAGGAGCAAATATACCTGCAGCACTGCCAGATCTGTTCAGTAAGGGTAGCTCCTAAAATCTGCCACTAGCACAGAGTTCCCAAACTCCCTAAGAGAATTATTAGCCAGCCTTGCGTTTTCCTCCAATATCTAACTTAAATCTGCCTTTCTGCAGGGTCTAATTGATTCTTTCTTGAAAACTGGGCAAAGAGAATAAATGAGCATAGACCTTTCTCGGACAGTCTTTCACATACTGGAAAGATATTATTGTATCTCCCTTCAGAGCTTCTAGAGTGACCAAACTAATTGCCTGAGCTGTTTCTGATAGGTCACATTCTCTAAATCTCTTATATCCTTGTTGCTTTTTTTTTAAAGTTGGTGACCCAGAACTGGATCCAATATTCCAACTGGGTCTTCACCAGTGCCTTACAGAGTGGAATAATTCCCTGTTGCAAATGATACTCCTGTAATAATACATCCCAGGATGAGATTTGCCTTTCATTAGATTCATCTGCTTTGCACATATTTGCTTTGAGTCCTACTGTAACTCCCAGATCCCTTTTTTGCAGTCCTTCCACCTCTTCTATGATTCCTCATTTTGTATTTGTGCATTTGATGTTTCATTTCTTCATGTAGTGCTTTGTACATGTTGTTACTAAATTCCACCTTGCTGGTTTTAGACTATTTCTTCAATGTATCAAGATCATTTTGAATTCTGATCCCATCCTCTGAAGTGCTTGTATCCACTCCCACCTTGGTGTCATCTGCAAATTTTATAAGTGCACTCTCCACTCCATCATCTCTGAGGATGGCAAGAGGATACTTAGCTAGATAATAAAACATTCTTTTTAAACCTTGCAAAGATAAATAGTGAGTTAAGCTTTGATAAAGAACACTACAGGATGAAAAAGGTGTGAACATAGCTTAGCTCTAGGATTTGCAATCATTGCTTGCATGAATAGTTCACATCTGCTACGCACCTGAGTAAAGATTGGAAAAATGCAATCCTAATTTTTGTGGGGTACTTTCTTCCCCTATCAATCTAACTTCAAATGAAAAAGGACACTGGTAAACTGCAGTATAAACAAATCCATATCGTATAGCACAAGTTAGTAGTAGAAAGAAGTTTAGTATACAGGGAACGTACAGCACTAAAATACTTGTCAGTGTTGCAGTATTTTGACATATAAGTGGGACACATCTGAAACCTTATCTTTGCCCTCCATTGCCTAGTGCACAGAATTGGCACAGTGACAGAATTCATCTTGCTCAGAAGTCAAGATGTTACAAGAGCCATGTCTAAAAAAAAAAAAGAAAATAAGAAAAAAGGCAACACCTATAGAAGTCTTCCAGTCCTGGGTTGGCAATTGCAGCACCTATACTTTTGACAAGGCTAGGACATTTTTGTCTGAACTCAAACATGCACAGTTTGTGAACTTGCTCTCTGGGGAGATAATAAGAAGCATTGGATGAGGATACTTTCATTAGTCTTTGGGATGCTGCCAGTTCTTCCAAATTGTTGTCATCCTTGCCACTGCTTTTATGATTTTCCTATCTGTGTAATCAATTGACAAAATATATTTTTGCTTCCTGGTGGTATTTGTCGTGCCTTTTCTTGATGCTGTTTTTCCTGTGTAGGGTCATTTTCATACCTAGAGAGCTAACTAGAACAATGAGCTGAAAATACTATATATTTCATTTGTATCTGCTTTTTCATCTGTTTGTCTTTAATGAATTTAATGGTTCTGAATGGCACCAGATGGACAGCCTCTGTACTGATGCTCCCTTTCTTTTTGACAGAGCAGATAGATGATCGGTGCAGGCTTTACTGAGGCTTCTTTACTGTGGTGCATCTCAGCTCAAGAGGACCGAGAGCGGTGAACTCTCTTGGCTGTAGTGAGTTACAGTTACATCGTTAGTCTGAGGTGACTGACAGCACAGGTAACTATTACTAGTGCAAATGTTGATCACAACTTGTGTTGTAGGCATGGATCCGCTACAAATAGACTGAGACCAGGCCATGTCACACACAGCTATCAAATGGCTCCAGGTGACTGAATATTCTGGCCGCTGCCCTCTGAAGGAAGTTGGAAGTGAGGTCTTAGCAGTTAAGCAATGTGTACTATCACCAATTGCTCAAGGCTGCCAGCTCTCCCCGCAGAAGTATGGAGAGTCTGGTGGCAGTGGGACCAGTCTGAATGTTTCTGGGCTTTGATGAAAGAAGCAGAGGAAGATCTTGGCAAGTAGATATAGGTGGGAAGGGGGTAACCGGTTACACACTGAAAAGAGACCTTGGCCCAGCTGACTTATCTATCTGATTTTCTCTGCCCTAGGTAATGTCACCCTCCATGGGAAGTACAGAATAAAAGCACAGCTCTGGTAGGGTTTTCTTCTCTGGAATAAATACAAGGTCTGGAAAGAGAAACTCCTTCAGCTGGTAAATCTCAAACATAGCCCTCAGTTGTGTGTTTAGATGTGAGTCCTTTTGCTCTGCATTTCTTTGGATGGCAGAAGCATGCTGATCCACTCTCAGGCATGTGTCAAGTACCACCTCAAGTTCTCACCAGGACCTGCCTACCTGGGTGTGGGCATAGGCTGTGGGAGTCCTGTCAAGACCCTTCTGGCTCTTGGGGGCCCTTCATTTCAAGTCTTTTTCCTGTGAAGCATTGCAGCACAATTTTTCACGAACTTAAAGAATGACATGGGCAGACTGACCCTGACACTTACCCCAGATCTGAATCTGTTCAGGTCTTTCAAACACAAACTCCCCATCTTTTCCCTTTCTCTCTTCATGAGTAATGATGTGAGCTCATGGCTGATCAAATTCAGCAGCTAAAGTACCAGTGGGATCCTGAACTAATCTGGTGTCCCATTGAATTCTTTGATATAGCTATACAATAGCTCAATGTTTTAGTGAGTAGAGGGAAAAAAACAGCTCTCTTGGGTATATTGGGCCCTGCTGATGTTTTCTTGGCTTTTAGAACAGAAAATCTAACTAAAATAATAATCTTAGGAGCTGCCTCATTTTTCCTGTTTATCATTGTTACTCAAGCACATGGTATGCCTGAAGGTAACCTAGCCAAGAAAGCAGTGCAGACAAACTAATAGCAAGCAAATTCTATGGAGAGTCAGCACAAAGCATCATGATCTTACTGAAGGAAACTCCAGCTGCTGGGTAAATTATTTTTATTAAGTCACATGCTAGAGAACATGTGATTAAGTGCAACAAGAAAATGTACTGCCCTTCATCAGATTTGAAAGGACTATGCCTGCCTGAGAGAAAGACAAAATTTGGGAAGTTAATAAACTGAAATAGGAGTGAGAAAGGGTAAGATAAAAGCTAAGAGAGGTACTGCAGAGGCTGATGCTTCCTGCTCCATGCAGCCCCTGCCAAAGCCCTGTCAGAAAACAGGGAAAACCAGGGCACTCAAACACTGAGGATGTTGCGTTTATTCCAGCTGAAATCTTGTAACAGTGGCTCATGGGAGCCCTGGGGAGCTACGGCAGCAGAGGGAATTATTTCTTAAGCACGGGGTTTCTCTGCAGCGCGTAGGTGTGTGTCTGGCGAACGTGCTGGGGCATGGCCCTCCCCCTCCGGGGATCCTTGCCCTCTGGTGTGATGGCGCGCATGGCTCCAAGCCACCATCTGCTCTGCCCTTCTGTCAGCAAGACCTCGGGGTCTCGCAGCTCAAGAGCACACAGCACGAACCCAAAGGGGCAGGTGACTCCTCAGACGATTAGGTGAGGCTCTGCTACACTTGGCAGGGGCTGAACTGGTTCAGGGTAGGGTTTCTGCTGGTGCTCCACATGGGGCCTGACTGCCAAGGTCAATACTGTGTGTGCACATTTGTATCAGCACTGTCATACTGTAGCTCTGTGGGTACCTCAGTATCCCTAGGCAAGTATTTCGTGAGCTCTTCTGCAACAAGGACACGCAGAGAGTTTCTGGTAAATGTTTTATACTGTGCAGTACAGCCAAGGATGTTGGTTCCTACAAGATTGTTCTGGGACATCCATGAAGAGGGGATCATTCAGATGCAATATGATTGAAAAATAAGTATACAGTAGAAGTACCACCTCCAAAGATGGGATAGCAGAAACAGCATTTTCCTTGTTCAACATCGCAGAGTTTTCCATCCCCAGCTTCACAGCAGAAAGCATTTCCTAACTTGTGGGAGCTTTACCTCTTTCCCACGTGATGTGCAAGAGGCCACAGTGCCAAGGCATGTCTCTCATGCTGGGCCTTCCTGCAACAACCAGTATATGCCAGCATGTAACCCAGCAGAGGGCATGTCCCCTCCTTTCTGATTTTCTTGCCTTGCCTTGTCTTCCCTTTCCTGTCAAGCCCCAATACACACTAGCCTTTGGGGCTGGCAACGAGCATTTCCATGCACAGTCTCCCGCAGTGACAGTTTTTAGGACTGCTCTGTGTGCAGGGTACTTAAAAGTGCAGCATTTGTGCAAATGCCTTTTTTCCTCCACTGTATATTAACACCACTCAGTGTGAGAAGGAGCTATGTGGGAAACCTGATTCTTCTCTTTACTTACATCAGTTTTACCCTGTTGCAGTGACATTGACTTCTACAGAGTTACTCCCAATTTACACCAGTGCGTGCAAGATGACAATCAGACAAAGCACTTCTCATTTGGAATTATAGGAGGAATGACCTTGCTGGGGAACTTCCGATGCCAAAAGTGTTATTTCAGTAAGGAAAAGCTCATTTACACCTGTGTGAACGTGGAAGAATATAATTTACAAGTAAAATCAAAATTGTTATTTGATCATCTCTCCATGAAATGCACGTCTCTCACTCAGTTCAGAAACCATTTTGAGACCTAGAGAAAACAGTGAAGGATGCTCTGGTAGAATGAGAAAGGAAAAAGGATCTTAACCTCACTTCACAAACCCGCAGACCTTCAGCTTACAGAAACATGACAGAAAGTTCATTTATTTGCTGTTCGCCTTCTTGGAAGAAAACGCTTGCTACTCTATCTGAAACTCTTGAAAGAACAAAGGGCAAGGAAAATACCTGGTGTTTGCTGTGTAATCCCAGTTTCTCTTTCAAATTATTTTGTTTCTGTGATAGGCACTGGGGCCAAGTTCACTGCAGTTCAGGAGTGTTACGCAGAGGGTGGGGATCTGGCTACCCCAACTGGAAACAGAACATTGTAAAAGTGATTTCTCTTGATTTGTTGCTTTTGGCCCCAGCTTTAGAAACAATATCTTTCGTGATCGCAACAGATAATAGTAAAGATTTGAAGCCAAAAGGGTCATACAGGCTACAAATAGGGTCAATTTCCATCGCCTGTGGTATATGAGCCTATTTATTGTCCATTCCAAAGTACTGAAAGATTAAATCTGGGAGAAGTCGATGAATGACTTCTAAAGGGTATGTGAACTGAAATAGCTATGGGCATCTCTTTTCCTTCTTACATGAAATATGCTCTTGAGTATGATAGAGAGGACCTGTGTAATTTGTTATGATTGTGGGATCTAATGCAAAACATCAAATTTTGCAAATTGGCAAATACACAAACAGCATAATAACATAACATGTTTTTTGATAATACATCTAAGAATTTAAAAATCAATAATCTTATGTGAAAAGACCACTTTTAATTGCACAGCGCAAAATATTCTTCAGCAATGTCCAGGAGTACACTCTACAGTATTGATGTAAGTACCTGAGTGGGGTTTATTTGTTTAGCCACAGCTGCGATGCAATAAGCATATGCAGGGCTGGGGTACTGTGTGGAGTAGCCTGGCATTGAGGAGTCTCCAGGGATGTACATTACTGCAGACTGTCAGACTGCTGTGCCCAGCATGAACTGTGTGAATAGGTTACTGCGGGCGACCACTTTTGAGGCATGGGATCCAATAGTATAAACATAAAAGAATCTGAGAGGAAATATAATATTTTAAAAATGAATACATCAAAGACAACTGAGCTGCATTCAGCCTGTCCACTATGGCACCTAAGACTGATCCTATGTACAGTCACTGGAGAGAAGAATTCAGAATATCAAGGCTAAGCACTTGCTAAGCATCAACTTCTCCCCGCTGTCTGTACAAGGAGCCAGGCTCTGGCATCCTGGAGAGCTGGTGATCTGCATCACTTACCATTCTCTTCAAATCAGACACTGCAGATAGATGGTCTGAATACGGTCCAGTAACTTTGGAAGAGAAAGAGCTGTTTTGTTTCTCTATACTCTTGGCTTCCTTCCTGCCACATCTCTTTCATTCCTCTTTCCATTTTCTTCTTTTTTTTTTCCTTTATTCTCTCATTTTCCCCATGGTGAGCTATTAGATGGGGAAGACTATTTAAAGAGATAAGCAAAAAATGCTTCTGGTAGAACATTCCTATTTGGGCAACCCTCTTTCTGGATGTGCGGGAATCTTATTGTAGGGTAATTTAGCTGCAGTTTCTGTGCTTTGCTGTATCACAGATAGATAGCCTCATATTACTTGTCTCTAGCCTTACGGATCTGGATTATGAGTTTGAATAGATAAAGCACCAGTTGAGATTACAGAAACATTGTGTGATGAGTTCACATTTGTCTTTGTTGCTCAAAAATAGACTGTTGTATTATGCATTAGCACTTGGTATTTACCCCAGCCTCAAATGACTTACAGTAGTCTGGCTGCACACCACTGCAATGTGGTCTTGCCTGAGAGGAAAGGATGGAATTTCCTGCCCTGTCACAGACCACAGCTCATCACTTTTTACCACTCGTGGGAGCTCTGAAGAATCCAGCCTGACCCTAAGAATTCAGATAAATGTAATTGCACAGGGATCAAATTACCTCAATCAAAGGTGAAGTCACTGTTTCAGCAAGTCTCTCTAAAGCTGATTCTCTCTTTCATCTATCATCACTCTCCTATGAGAGATGCTTCTGAGTTCTATCACATTTTGAAATCTGATCATCAGCCTCCAGAATGCCGCAAGAGGTTTGTTTTGTGCTGCTGAAGTTCAGGCCAACATGCATAGTGACTCAGCTAAGGAAGAATAGTTGGCAATGGCAAACTGTAGTTTGTACTGCTTTCTGCTGTCTTTAGCAGGTGGCCTACCAAAGGCTAAGTTATTCTTTGTTTATCTTCATCACCCATAGGAAAAGGACCTGTTTCCTCTGTTCCTAAAACTGAACATCTGCAAGGAAAGTTGAGCCTTAAACTTTAATAGAGAGGAAGGACTTCCAGATTTGAATCATGGCCTTGGAAGCACAAGGACTTATGCTGATACTGTAAAATACAGTGTTTACAATACTGGCATTCTGGGACATAATGAGCTAATTGATCTCTAGTGGGGAAACAGCATGAAAAACTGCTATCCAAAGAAATAGTAGCTGCTTTGTGCTTTAAAATTGAGATACTACCTTATCCAAAGCAAAGTCTAGCATGAGAGAGCTTTAGTTCTAAAAGGCCTGGATGTATTCATGCCTTGCACAGCATACTCTGTGGTCAGGCATGGCACAGGTAAAATGTGCATGACACAATATTTGCTACTTGGGGTTTTAACAGCTCGAAAAACATTCTTGGAGGGTAACAAGATCTTCTGCAGGCGAGTCACTCTAGAATGCTATTGCCAGCATGTCTGCCTACTCTGGGCAGCATCAGAAACTGTGCTGAAAAATTAAACAAACATAGTTCCTGGCATCTAAACAGAGGGGAAGGACATGTTGACTCCCAAGTCTTTAGCTGAGGAGGTAGTCTGTTCCTCATTGTTACCACTGCACAGTGAAGAATTGCAAAACACCCACACAGATTTTCAGACCTGCTAGCTGCACTTAACCTTTAATCCTGCAAGTACTCAGCCATGAGCATATAATTTTGAACATCTGAGTAGTCCTACTGACTCTAGTGGGAATATGCACTGAAGAAAGTTAAATATATGAATAACGTTTGCAGGATCAGGATCTTTCACCACAAACACAATTCTTCCACTACAAACACAGACTCAACTCGGGCTGAGTTTTCAGCCTGAGCTTTCAATGTATCAGTAAACCTATATCCTCTACAGATGTATTTTAAATGTTGTGTAAATGTGTGGCTTCTATATTATAAGACATCCTATATTAGGCTAATAAGTAACCTTATTCTTGAAAAAGAAGGAATGATATGCTTTCTGAAATAACTGCATAGTTTCGAAGATGTTATCTTCTGTAATGGATCAACAACATATTAGCTTCTGTCTACAAAGCAAAGAGGTTCAAACAGCCTGATTGAAATTTTGGCCTTTTAAGGTCTTTAAAACCTATTTTCTGAGTTTTAAACCTCATCCAAAAATCCTCATTCCTGTCAGTAGCCTTTCTAAGGACAAGACTGCTTGCATGAGTAACAGATTGACTCACTTATTCCCTTAAAGGTGAGGCCTTACTTTCCATTCACACTGTTGGAGGACTCATTTACCTCTGACTAGGTCATTTAATTCCAGAAGAGGATGGGCAACTTTTGTGGTATTTAGTCACAAGAATATGAACACTAACACTCTGAATTAGACTCTGAACTCAGTTGTGTCAGTTTTTATACCTATTCTCAAATGTACATGGTGAAATTACCCCTGGTTTACACCATAGCTAACTAGATCAGAATTTGGCCTATTGAATCTAGGAGTCTGCATTACAGATCAAAGGAAAAGTTTTGATGGTTCCTTCTGCAAATTTCTCCCCTATTTGTACTCTCACATGATTGATCTCTCTTTTGTTTAAAGTGCTGTGGTTGATACAGAAGCATTTATATTCTGTGAGTCATTCTAGCAATACTGCTCTTAAAATATGCTAATATTTTCTTTTGAAATGCACTGGAAAATCATTTAAAAATGTCTTACATTTTTCTTAAATCTTTTGCTTTAATTGAAGTGGTTTTTTTTCAGTTTTTCTTTGCTGATTAGACATGTTAGGACTTTTGAGGCAAAAAGGTATGTGCACGCGAGTGCATTGTAATTTAACAGGCAGCTATTCCTAGAGTTAAAGCTGTGTAATATTTTCCATTCTAAACCTCTGTGTTTTCTGTGGTCTCTGAAATATAAATATTTCAGGATGAAATCTTCTGGATTTGGACTCTGTCCAAAAATGAGTATTTTGGAAAGCCTTGAACAAAACTGGTTCAGCCAGTTCAGAATATCAGGAGGGTGAAAAAATGTATTTCTCAGGGTAAAAAAATTCTTCTAGCCTTTCTTTAGTATTTCTGTAGCTTCATCAGTGGAAGGCTGACAAGTGAACTCTGACAAGGAAGTAGCCTTTTTTAAGTAGACATGCCTTTGCCTGTTCAAGAGGAAATTAATTTTGATTTGACTGAGTTATAAACCTTTGAAAACTGTGATTGGGCATGTGTAGTGGATTCTTTTTCTAAGCTTGTGAAGTGTGCAGCTACAGAAGGATTTTCTGTACATGCATGGCTGGCTAATTTTGCTGGAAAGTGAAAAATCTATCTAAGCACATTGTTAAAATCATTGAAAATACCTGAGGCTTCAGGAAGACCTTTGAAGACTGTCTCAAGATCCTTTAGACTATGAAAGGGGCAAGAAAGGATTCTGTAGGGTTTGCAAGGTGTTTACAGAGTAAGCAGCCTGCAGAATTTGTAAGGTTAAATGGGATTATGGCTCCAGAATTGAGCACTTTACACATACAAGTATTTGACGTTTTCTTTGTGGAACCGTGTAATGAATAGTATCTTCTCCCTGGGTCTGTCTTGCACATGTTCCTCAGCAGATCTGCCCAGTGAAGGAATCCTTCAGCAGCAGGAAAGCTGCTTCTTCATCTCACTTCTAGCTGACAGTAGAGCTCAAGCGGCTGGGGTTTATCAGCACGCTGGCACTCCTGGGCTGTTGAGACTCCAAACTATAGAAAATCTTGCCAAAGAAAATTTAGCCTTTGGGGTGGCGCATGTGTGTGTACCTTTTTACACACAGGCACAAGCAGTGCTGTTGCAGCATCTGTGCTCACTTGCATCAACCACACCTTGGATAAATCAAAAAATCTGGTCCAGAACATCTGCGTGTCTGCTGGCAGCCCATACTCTCGAACGTACCTCATTTCAAGAGATGTGAGTTATTTGATTCCAAAACTTGTATTTTGCACAAATTGTGTGTCTTTCTCCAACTCTCCCCAAAACCAAGAATCATAATGCCGAGTTTATTGAAACAATGATTTGCACTAAAGAAAGAAATCTCTTTATGCCCTTTTACACTTCTTGAATGAATACTTACTTGGAAGGTCTTCCTTTGTCTTTTCACCCATCTCATCTCTCCACCAAGGCTTTGCAGGTGGGAAGGTATGCAGCTGTTCACTGAAACCTTTGCATGCCAGACAACTTCTGCCCAGGCAGAGCCAACGCTGACATGAAATAATCACCTCCCAGCCACTGTGCCTGTTCAGGCCTCAGCTTCTCTGATGAGACTGTCAGGAGAGTGACTGAGTGTCTATGTGCTGTTAGGCAGGTTAGCCAGACTTTTAAATGCCATTTCTGTTGGCTACCACTTCTTTCCTGATAATGCAGCAGAATTTCTGACAGGTCTAATGCTGGGCCCTCACCACATCCCAGCATGCTTGGAGTCCAGTCTTCTAGCAAGGCTCAGTAGCCTTTGGTGTAGCTGGACTGGCAGAAATCTGACATTGGTATAGACGGAAGGAGCACAAAAACAGAGTCAGTCAGAATGGGTGGCAATAAAACAGTCTATCGAAGAAACATGGAGATATGATAGAGCAAACCTTTAAAAATCAGGAATGTCATACTGCAGCTGTAAAATAGCAGTGCTGTTTAATTGTTAGTGAATGCATCTCTTCCCTTTTTAGTTTTACATTCTGGCTTCTTGCTGTCTCACTGTGGGATAAGATAGCAGCTACTGCTGAAAAACAGGAAACCCAGTGGCAGGGAAAAAGAGCATCAAACACCCGTTGTGCACACACAAGTCCGTGAACCTGTGAAGCCAGTGAGAGCCAGAAGTGGTGTAGCGTCTGTCCTGAGGTGTTTATAGGTGGGATTGGATAAGGGGGAAGAAAGGTATTTTACTAGGCAATGCCCCCAAACCAACCGACTAGCAGCTAGGAGTGGAGCCCTACCTGGGTGGACCTCCTGGGATGATCCCTGGAGCTCCCTTGGTCCTGGGTGGGGACCACTGTGCCAAACTGGGGTTGCTATGCGGGGGTAACATGATGATCCCAGCAGCACGCAGGGGAGCGGGTGCCTGTCTTCAGGGGTACAGCTGGCTTGTCAGGACCTTGAAGTCTGCCATAACGGTAGGGAAAATCCTGTTGGATAATATGAGAAAGAGACTTATCAAAAGAGTGGCAGACACCTGTCATCCACAGGACACTAGACATCACTCAGCATGACATTGCTCTCTCACCTTTGCCTAGGACAATTTGCCCCAGGAAACCTTCTCGCTGGTGAGGTAACAGGCTCACACCACACGGTGCCGGGACCCTGTTAGAGGTTTGATGAGGACAGCCGCACCGCCTGCTTCGCGTGGCTCCAGACTCCACCTCCGTACAGCACATCCCTTATCCGCTGCTCCTCGGTGGGAAGCGCAGGAAGAGAGACGCGGACAGGACCTGCGGTGGCCAGCCCGGGGCGCCTGCGGAGCGAGGCATAAAGCCAGCCGAGCTGTAACCAGCCACCGAGGCCCAGACCGAGCCCAGCCAAAGGAGATGCGACCGCCGCCTCAGCGCTGCGCTGGCCGTCGGAGGCCGGGCTAGCGCAGCAGCCGCTAAATCCCCAGGGCCCGGCGCCGCCTGTGACTCCCGAGGTCCCCTCCCCGGGGCCGCCGGCAGCTCCGCGCGCTGCGAGCCCGGCCGCGCCGCCCCCCCCGCCGGCGGGGCAGCGGCGGCGGCGCGCAGCCGTTGGGCGGGAGCGCGCGGGGGGGGGGCGGCCCCCGGCGTGCGGCGCGGCGTGCTGCAACCATGGCGACGGCGGTGGCCCCGCCCCGGCCCGGCCCGCCCCCCGCGGGGCCGGGCGGCGCGGGATTGGTCGGGGGGCGGGCGCTCGCCCTCTGCCCCCTGACCCTGCGCGGCGACAGCGGCAGGAGTGGAGGTGGCGGTTGCTGCTGGCCGTTTCCTGGTGGCCTGGCGGCGGCGGCGGGCGGGAGCGAGAAAGGATGCGGCGTAGGTCTCGGCTGCTGCTCTGTTTCGCCTTCCTCTGGGTGCTGGGCATCGCCTACTACATGTACTCGGGGGGCAGCGCCGCGCTGGCCGGCGGCGGCAGGAAGGTGAGAGCCGGGCGCGGGGGCGACCCCGCTCCGTGCCGGCCGGGGCCGGGGGCAGTGCCGGGGTCGGGCGGAGGCGGCAGGGAAACTCCTGGCCGGGGGGGGAGGGGGCGGCTCTCCCTCGCCGCGCGGCGGGGAGAAATTCGCCCGCGTTTCCCCCCCCCCCCGCCGCCACGCTCTCCGCCCGCTCAGCCCTTGCGGGTGCCCCGCCGCCCGTTCCCACGAGGCAGGCTGTTCTTTGTGGACTTCAGCCTGCTTTCAGCCTCGTCACGGCGCTCCCTGCCCAACGGCCGCGAGCCACGTCCCGGCGGGCCGGGGGAAGTTGGGGTGGGGGGAGCGGGGCGGCGGTGGCGGCGGGGCCCCGCCTCGGCCCCGCTCCCCTTGCCCCGGCCGCGCCGGCCCCGCCGGCCTGGCGGCGGCCCCCTTCCCCCCGCCGCCGCCGCGGGCGCTCAGGCTCGTTTTTCAGCCTAGAGAATACGCGTGGATTTGTGCCGCGAACATCCCCCCCGGCCCCTTGTCCTTTTCAAATGCGTAGCGGTTCCCTTTCTTCTCGTCGCTGCGCCTAAAAGCCTCGGCTTTCGGCTGGGTTTTGCAACCTTCCAAGAAATAGCTGGATTTGTCACCTTTCGTGTGGATGCTGTGCCGTCCTTCTCTCTCTCTCTCTTTTCTTTTCTTTTTATGGCTCACTTAATAATGTTCAAGAAGCTGCCTATTGACAGTACAGGAGTAATTTTGTGTAATTCTGCCCCATGACTTATTTAAAAAAATGTTTCAGTATGTTGTAATAGCTCATTGATTGGGAAAAATGGATGGAAGTGTCCTGAGTTAAGTACTCTTATATAGTTCCCATCTGTGCCAATCCACAGTTTTATTGTGGGATAATGTTTGAACCTGCAACTTTTTCTACTCATTCTCTGTTTAGAAAAAACAGTTATGAATGTTAAAGGTATTATTATTAGTGTAAACTAGCAAAACCAGGAGCTTTTGGACACTGTTGTTCAAGTCTTATGTCATAGAACAGGAAAGGTGGCAAAACGTCTGATGGTTGTGTTTTGTTTCAAAAAAAAAAAAAAATCCAAATAAACCCAGAAATAGGAAGATGGCAAGTGAACTAAGTGCACCACAGTTAAGCAGTGCTTTCTGCTAAGAAATGGTGTTCTCTTTTTAAAAAGATGGATAGTAATGTCTCTTAAGTCCAGTAATGTATAACAAGAAAGATCTTTTGATGGTTGCTTCGATCCAGTTCAACTCAGAAGGGCATGTATTCCAGGTTTAAAAAAAAAAAAAAGTCTGCTGATGACCCATTCCTATGGCGAGTCATGGAAGCAAATAATCTTACTTATATGAGTAAGGGTCTGCAGAATGAGTCTGTGCATTGATAATCATTTTGGTGTTCTGCTGTGCCCTGTTTATTCCCCCCCCCCCCCACCCGCCCCAGTTCGGGAATACGCTTTACAGCAACTTTTGACGTAATATATTAAAGTGAGTGTTAAGTGTGTATTACTAAATACAAGCTCTCAGTCTTTCAAAGTAGATACAGTAGCAGAAATAGATCAAGCATGTGATTAAAAACTAAGGCAGTAGCCTAAAGCTTTTCTTGAAGAAGCACCAGAGTGTATTTAGGAAGTAGAAGCAATCTTAGGCTGCTGCTGATGTATAATGGGATAAAGAAAAGCTATCTAAGGCAAATAAATTTGTAGATGGGGAAATATATTTTAATGCTTATAGTGATTTTCATTTGAAGTTTCCAGACAGATTTACAAATGAGTTCAGTTTATTTTTACTGCGGGGGAAACTGCAGTGTGGGGATTATGACTTGCCCAAGGTCACCTAGAAGGCCAGGTGAGAATAAAATAGAACAGAAACCAGTTTTTCTGAGTACAAATCTGGTGCCTAATCTACTACAACCTGCTGCTGTTTATTATTGACATTAGTAAGACTTTTTATTATGGCTTTATTAAGAGACCTGTGATGGTCCTTGTTTTGGTGTTCTATAAACTGTTTTCATTCTGTTCAAAAATTGATAAACCTTACTGGTCTGGGAAACTGGGAGAGTTTAGGCAAAGATAATTTAAAAAAGAAAAAGAGAGAGACATTTCATAAGCCTGAGCTGAAACTCAGTGCTAGTTTTCAAAATGTGAAAGTCTAAAGTAAGGCCATGATACAGAAGAAAATAGGTACTGTGACCACAAGAAACAAGTGGGGAAATTAACAATTATATGTGGATTGGTGATTTAGGAGTCTATTTTCTGTCAGCGAAGCGTAAAATTTAATCCTGGGCCTCAGAGTAGTTTAGCAAATGTAAGAAGAGGAAGATGCGTGTAATGTAATAGCTTTTGAAATCTCAGTAAAAGACTTATTTCCTTAGTGTCAGACCCTGATATAAAGCAAAAGCACAAACTGTCTTAAACTTATGAACAGAAACCCTACTGTGGTAGACTTCTTGGTCTGTATGACTTCATGTAGTCCTTACTACTTTCCTGCTATTCCAATGTAATGAAAAGACAGTTGCTTGCAGAATATCGCTTTTAATAGTTTGAAGTATTTGCCTTGTTCAGCCTGTAAAATTACAAAAGCCAGAAGGGGATAGTTCTTCATTTGTGTGACTAAGTTTTCATGTTAATTACAGATCTGGTTGTACAAGCAATATGTTTTTCCATGAGGATGGTACCATGTACAAACCTAGCATGTAATCCAGACATACTGGATTTGTTTGGTACTGTACCCAGTCCTGTGAAGTGATGAGCACTGTCAATTCCCATTACCTTCAGTAGAGTTGAAGGCATTTGCTGTTTTCCAGGATTGCACCTGAGTAAGGGAAAGTAGGGGTTTATTTATTTATTCCTTACTGGAGTAGTGTTAGAGTTGCTGTAAGCTTCTGCTTATTTTGGTTCTCAGTTGACAGCCTTTCAAATTAGATCACTGAAGTTATTTGGATGTTGCAGTATGCAGTGCAGCATTGCCTAAGTTTTTGGCCTCTGGCAGCAGTAGTGGAATCTCCTGTCCTGCCTGTGGTGCTCAGGCTTGGTAGGCAGTGTGCAGCAGGAGCCGAGCCCATACGAATGGGGCTTACAAAACCACGCAATGTCGAAGCTGCCTCAAGAGTAAATAATAAAAAACATAAAGGAGCAAGGCTTCACATTCTAGACCTAGGCACCAAACTGGTAGAAAGAAATGACTTCCTCCACTTCTGGAATTGGTGTGTGACAACTTTTTTTTCCCTCTTTAAAAAAAAAAAAAAAAGGAGGAGGGGGGTAGAGTCTAGGCCTTTAATTCAAAACACGGCTAGAAGTGGCAGTCTCCCTTTCTCCCTTTCTCCCTCTTTTCTAGTAAACCTCTGATTAAAATGACTGGCAGTGTGAGAGAGCCATGGGTTCAGTTCACTCCTACTTTTCCAGCCAGATCACTAGGTTGTGGATTGGAAAGAGTGAGTCTGATTCACTCAATGGTTAGAGAAATGGCTCTCAAAACAGGGGCTGTGACACAGAGGTAAGGTTGCAAACCCAACAGTTCTAAAACTTAGAAAAATGTGGGCTGCTGTTGTTTTCACTCAGTTTGTTTTCCATTAAATAGCCTTTGGAGTGGAGATTGGAACTTCCCTTCTTTTCTTGGATGAATTTCCTAACCTATAGTAAAAGTGGTTCCTGCTTGGTGTCTCAGACTTGCACAAAATGGAGCAGCTTCTACAAGATGGTTAGAAAGCTAGTCATCCTGATGATATCCCCTTCTAAGACTGGTGTAAATTTGAATCAGTGTATATTTAAAAAAAAATAAAAATCAGTTAAATTTTTTCACAATGTTGTGAGTTCTTTAACCACTAAGCTGTTGCACAACAGATCTACTGGATTCAGAACTTTTTTTTAAAAAGAGCTTGCTTTAGGAGGCGTTCTCAAAGTCAGCCTGTTGAATTGAGCCCTTGGGGCAGGACAGGGGAATGTCTACATCTTGTTGAAGGCACTAGAGGCTTCACCACTGCCAAGACTGAAATCCTCACAGGTGTGCCCTGAAGCAGACCTATAGGCAGAAAGGTGATTTACTGTTGAAAGCTAAGGCATCAAGAGATGCCTGCTAGGTTAAGCTACTGATGAGCCAAGGTTTGGAGGCTTCTGGATTTAAATGCCAGAGTACTGCCAAGCTTTCACTTGTTGCCATTTGAAGAATGTCTTTTTTTTTTAACTTTTGCAACCCTCCTGTGTGCACCACCTCCTCCTGCCCCACAAATCTTACTGTCTAAAGACAGAGGCTAAAAGTAATATTTCAGTAATTAGAAATGGGTAACTTTTGCCAGTGCTCATTAAAATTAGAAATGGCCTCCTTTTTCCTCGTTTCACTCCCCCCTGCCTCCCTGCAAAAAAACTTGGAGCAGAAGCTTGTTACTTTCTTGGCTCACCAAGTTTTCTGGGTATAATGGAATGAATTGGAGAAATCTTGATTTATGATTAGTTGAGCCACAAGGAGGCAGGCTTCTCCTGTAGAACTGGTCATTACCTTGCATAGAGAATTAATTTTTCATTCTGTATTGTTTTTTGGAGCAGACTTTTGATAGGTGGCTTTACCATGAAGCTAGCTGAGATGGAATATGTCCAAAGCAAAAAGGGGATCCTTTGCCTCGAGTATGTGATTTGTTAAAAGTAATTTCATCAATTCGGGAAAGTAGCGGGGAAGGAAGCAAGTTGCTTTTTAAGTTCTGTGAAGACAAGATCTTGTAATTAATTCCTTTTAGCATATGCAAAGCTTTCTTTTCCTCTTTTCTCCTTTTTGGAAACCCATATACAATTTCAGTTTATGTTAAATGAGGCATACCTAATGACAATATGAAGGAGAACAAGAGTTGCATATCCTACAAATCTAGTGTGCTTATGTTTCATTTTGAGGGTTTAAGTGGGAGGAAAAAGGAAACGTGTTTTAACTTAGGTATGTTAAACTATTTTTGTTGGGAAATGAAACTGTGGAGTGTAACTACTTTG
This sequence comes from Apteryx mantelli, assembly GCF_036417845.1. Taxonomy (NCBI): domain Eukaryota; kingdom Metazoa; phylum Chordata; class Aves; order Apterygiformes; family Apterygidae; genus Apteryx; species Apteryx mantelli. Next base: position 56,311,083 of record NC_089980.1, on the reverse strand, counting down.
GTTTCTCTCAAGCAGTCAGAAGGCAGTAGAGCTTCTAGGAGCATTTTTTTTTTTTTTTTTTTTTTTTTTTTTTTGAAAGAAGTGGAGGGGTTAAAAGTAGCCTTCTCTATTTTGCTGCCTTCTTTTTTCTAGGGAGGCATTACTCCTTTTAACTGCTAAATAATGAGAGCTTAGTTTGTTGCACCATTTTTAAAGGTAAGTCCAGTTCCTCATATAGTGTGACATTAGATGTGATTTCCAGTATCTTAATTTTTAAACAAGTGAAGATATCCAAGATGAAAAAGTCAAATTATCACATGTCCATTCTGTGGCATTCACTTCCTAGAAAGTGCAAGAAGATAACACAGGATGTTCCTCTGTTTAACAGGTAACAGTTTTTGCTGTCTAATAGATGCTTTTCTTCTATATAATTCTTAGTAAATGGGAAGAGATGAAATGGCCAATCACTTCGATGCTAAAGCTTTCCTTTTATGGGAGTGTGAAAATGAGTCTCTGAAGTTTGTTGTATGTGTATATTCTTTAAAATATGTCACTTCATAAAATGACTGTCTTATGTGGTAGCTCTGTCAGTTATCTTTGTGGA